>NC_137893.1:23835397-26789697 GCF_963455335.1 Martes martes
AATGTTATTGGCCTTTAGTCTTCCTATGTTCTGCCTGTTTTGTCAGGTTATTCATCTTTTCCTTAATTGGTCTCTAAGTTTTTTACATTTTAATACAATTATCCTTTTGTTTTATGTTGCAAATATTTGTCTACAGTTTGTTCTTGGTCTTTCAACTTTGTTTTTGTTTATGGTGTATGGTATTTTTAACCACATAAATTTAAATTTTTTGTATACTTATTCTTTAACCTCCCTAATATAAGCTTCAAAGGGTTAGGACTCCATCTCAGTCTTTACATTTCCTCAACTTAGCTAGCACTAGCCCTTTTATAAATGTTCCCAAATTGTAAAAATAGTTGAATCCTCCTAAACCTGTAGTAAAAAAAAAAAAAAAAAAAAAAAAAGTAATCACCCTCACTATTCTCTATTTAGAAAAACAAAATGAACATTTTATGGGGGTTAAATAAGTTGAAAGTGACTGATCAAGAGTTTATAATCAACAGTGGTTTAACAAAAACACCTCCACGTTTTTTCATTTTTATTTTGATCAAGTTGTGTTGATCAGGAGGAAGTTATATAATATAATGGGTAAATAATATAATATAATGGGTAAATAATATTAAGAATTACATGATGTGACTTTATCAAAACTTTAAAGCAATCCTCATGTAAAGAGAAAGAATAGCCAGCTGAGCAGACTAAACAGAAGAATTTTCTTTAACTGTGACCCTTCTTTATATATAATCTAAAAAATTACTAGCTAATCATAGAATGGAACGGACTTTTTCTCCTTCCCACTCCCCTTCTATTAAAGTGAATCAGATATAATCATGATTGTGTCAAAAGTTCAAAAGGGAAAATGGAAGGTAAAATGAGCTGAATTGGCACTCTTCCCTCAACATTGTACCTGTAAGCTTGATATGTTGTTTCAGAGATTAACTTTATGGACTTCCGTACCCAGAAGTATGAAAATTCGCAGGGAACTCTTTTCACAAGCTTGATCTTAACGTATTGAATAAAGAGAGCAGCTAATCCCTTTTGTAAAGTAATTTGAGAGGAGGGAATTCAAAATGTAAAATCTCACCTGCAGAAAACACTCAATTCTGTAAAAGCCTTTCTATCTTTAGACACTTACAAAGACTTAATATTTTAATGCGGAAGGGTGAACTTGGTTAAAAAGCCAATGGGTGAAATTAGAGAGAAATAATCCAGTGCTTTCTTTCTGGGAATTATCATCCTGCTCCCCAGGGGACCTAATTTTATTCCCTGTGGGGAATGAGAATACCCTTCTGTACACAGCAAGCCAGCATCTCTAAATATAAGCTTGACTTTTAGTATAATAAGAGTCTTGTTAGGTGCAATTTTGCTCTTAGTCATTAATACAATGAACAAATGTTGTGGTTACCTGGGAAAGAAAATCCAAGTGCTTTTAAACCTCTTGTGAGATTTGGTTTCACGCTTGAAACCTATCCAGTGTTATGCCCAGTAGCATCTGTAGAAGATTCCAAGCTATAAGGTATACAGCATGGAGAAGTTAATACACTTTGGAAAAAACTGAAATCTACTACAAAATTGGTTTAAGGCCCTGAATAAAAAGCTTTTCTTGTGCTGAATGACAATTATTTATCAGTGGCATTAAGTTTAACAAATGATCAACATTTTCTGAAGAGTTAGGTTTACATGATGGATGATGTCTCTTCTGGTGACACTTTTCTTTTCAGCTGTAAAACGGTTTGCTGTTCTACAAGTACAAAGATCAAATTAGAGACAAAGTATAACCCATGAGTATATAGTATTAAATAGCATTTTCAGTATGGTATGGCATTAATTATGTTAGATCATTTCTGCCCCCTGTAAACTTTGTGATATTATGTGCACTTTAAATTCTGTTCTTGCTAAAAAAGTCATGGTGGTATACTGCTTCTGCTAATAGCCCTTAATCATGAGCCATTTTAAAGTGGGTTTGGTGGTATATTTTCTCTTTTTTTAGGGATCAGTAAAAGAGAATAGAAATCTTTCTTATTACTTTTAGAAGTAGACATAAGTGGTCCTTGCAGTCTTGTAAAGAGCAGTCTTCATTCCAACGTAACCTCAGAGTTCTGGGCATTATGTTTTCAGTTCTTAAACTTGCCCTCAGCCTGTAAAGCTGTGGATCTATGAACTTGATCTAATGTGTGTGACTCCTGATTTCCTACTGGTAGTAATAGTGCAGACTTTGCACTCTTTCCCTGCTAGTTTCTCGCATTTTTTTTTAGAAGACCATTAAACATAATCTTTTATTCACTTCTTTCATTGTGAAACATCTAATCCAGTCATCACAATAAAATATTTTGTATATCATGTCAAAGTAGTTAAGGTCTCTTCCCCTCTTTGAGCATTGTATGGTACGGTACTATCTAAACTGGACAGCCATCGGAGCTAGTTTTATCCTACCCCTGTCCACTTGACATTTCTACAGCTCACCAAAATAGGAAAAATGCCCTATATTTATGTAACTGACCTAAGGCAGAATGACCTTCTAAAGCATATGTGCAGACGTGCATTTTTAAATGTTGTACTCCAGCGTAAATAATACACTCGTTTAATGTTTAGCCAAGTTTTATTTTGTTAGAGGTAAAATGTCATCATAATAACTTCATGATTTTCGTAAGGTAACCAGGCTTGCCATATTATCAGTTTGACAAACAGATTCCTCACCCCAGCTCTGTTTTTGAAGTCCCTATCCCATGCTTCAACTTAGGATTGATTTTTTTTTTTTAAATTTCAGACAAATCTGCCTATTTTCAAGCTGAAGGAATCTACCGTTAGAAGAAGATACAGTGACTTTGAATGGCTGCGAAGTGAATTAGAAAGAGAGAGCAAGGTAAGAACTATTTGTAATGGGATTTTAAAGCCAAAGACTCTGAATTTTAATGTTTCAGAAAACTTACCTTGAATGAAGGGGGTAAAAGCAAGTATAATTTCTTTTTTTCTAGTAGTTCAATTTCCTCTTATTTTTTTTGACATGGGGGAAGGCTGTAATTTTTCCTTAAAACTCATTCTTCCCTTCTCTACTTTAATGGCCCAGTTGAGGCCTTTACTGACTCACGCTTGGCCAACACTTACTTCTCAGAACTCTTTTGCTGTTACTTCCTTCCTTTCCCTCACCTTCCTCTTCAGTCTTGCCCCTCCTTCCCTATACCTTCCTAAGTTTCTCTTCCTCAGTACATCTCATATATCACTATATTTGCAGTTCTTTTTCTGTTACTGATTCATAATACACTTTTGCATCATCACACATGTACATACAACGAGAGTTTTCATAAACCAGTACTTACCTTACCTGTGATATGTGCTGATATTGTTCAGCTTAGCTTTTCAAATGATGGCCATGGTCTCATTGGTTGCTACATGCAATTTAAAAACACTGCTGTATACCTTGGCAAGAGTTATCTTCTCTTAAAATTTAGTGGCTTTGGCTGCAAAAAAAATTAAGGCAAGACAAGGTCTCATTCTAATGACCCTAATTTCAGCCCGGTATCAGAAGGACATCAGAAGTTGGTGTGTTGGAGCCCGGAAGCAGGTGAAGCCTGGCTTGTGCTCATTTTTCAAGTGTGTTAAGTTGAAATGGCAGGAAAACTTCTTAACCAGATACCTGTGGCTGGATAGAAGAGCGATATATTACACAAGTCATAGCATTCTATCAAAATGTAAAGCAGAAACAGTTGACTCAAAAGAATATCAAAGAATAAAATATCTATGAATAAAACTAGAAATATAAGACCCATGTAAAGAAAACTTCAAAACTTTACTGAAAGACAAAAGCAGAACTTAATAAATAGAAATGCTACATTCTTGGTTTGGAATATTCACTTTTGAAGATTGATTTATTCTGTAAACATTTGAGAGCTATCCTGGATGTCCTTTGACTTACGGATAGATCTGTGAACACTTTAAATCCCCACTTTCATGGTCCTTATAATTAGTTGGGGAAGTCGGGTGGCGATGATGGGAAAGCAGAAAAAATAGTAAGATATCTAGTATGTCAGATGCTCTAAGGAAAACAAATGCTCTAAAGAAAACAACCGGGGCACCTGGGTGGCTCAGTGGGTTAAGCTTCTGCCTTGGGCTCTAGTCATGATCTCAGGGTCCTGGGATCGAGCCCTGCATCCAGCTCTCTGCTCAGCAGGAAGCCTGCTTCCTCCCACCCCTCACCTGCCTCTCTGCCTACTTGTGATCTCTGTCTGTCAAATAAATAAATACAACCTGTAAAAAAAAAAAAAGAAAAAGAAAAAACAAAAACCAAAGGAAGTAGGGAATGCCAGGAGAGTACTCTTTTTAGAGTTGTCAAAGGAAGGCCTCACTTAGAGGTGACATTTTAGCAGTAGACCTGATCAAAGTAAAGCATTATCTCCTCTGATAGAAATCTTAGTGGGTTGTTTTTTTTTTAATAAACTTACAGATTTATATATGAGCTTTATAATCAAAGAGAACACCAAGAAGAGTCAAAAATTATTTTCAGGGGTGCCTGGGTGGCTCAGTGGGTTAAGCCTCTGCCTTCGGCTCAGGTCATGATCCCAGGGTCCTGGGATCGAGCCCCACATCGGGCTCTCTGCTCAGCAGGGAGCCTGCTTCCTCCTCTCTCTCTGCCTGCCTCTCTTGTGATCTCTCTCTGTCAAATAAATAATTAAAAATCTTAAAAAAAAATTATTTTCAGCATGTACGGAGCACCTGCAGACATCAGAGTTTCTCTTAAGGCTGTAGTAATTAAAACAGTTTGGTATTGCTTTAGAGATAAGCAGATAGATTAGCAGAATGTAATAGAACTTAGGGGCTGACTCACATGTTTATTGGAAATTTAGTAACAAAAATAACATTGTCAATCAGTTGGGAAAATAATTTATATTCAGTAAATGGGATTGAAACATTTTGGCTGTCTATTTAGGAATAAAAATTTATAACTCACTATATACAAATTATAGATGGTTTGAAGATCTAAATGTATAAAACAAGTTAGCAACATTTTGGGTAACAAGAAATTATTTATGACCACAGGGAAGAAGTCCCAGCTTTATTGAGATATAATTGACAAATAACACTGTGTAAGCTTAAGGCATGCAACATAATGATTTGTTATATGTATATATTATGAAATGATGATCACAGTAAGCTTAGTTAATATATCCATCACCTCACATAGTTGTTAATTTTTTTTTTATTAACACATAGTGTATTATTTGCTTTAGGGGTAGAGGTCTGTGAATCATCACTCTTACACAATTCACAGCACTCACCATAGCACATACCCTCCCCAATGTCCATAACCATAACCCAATCACCCTATCTCTCCCCTCCTTTTTTTGGTGGTGGTGAGAACATTTAAGATCTACTGTCTTAGCAACTTCTAAGTGTACAGTACAGTATTGTTAACTATAGTCACCATGCTCTACATAAGACCCCCAGAACATTTTATAACTGGAAGTTTGTGCCCTTTGACCAGCAGCCTGCATTTCCCCCATCCCCCACCCCCTGGCAACCACTAATCTGCTACTCTCTGTTGCTAGGAGTTTGATTTTTTTAGATTCCACACATAAGTGAAATGATGCAGTATTTGTCTGTCTTTGATTGATGGGAAGAAGTGTCTTGATAGGTTTTGGGCTTTGCTTAGCATAGCATGTGGTGCCCCGGAGTGCTTAATAAACATTTGGGGCATGTAGACCTCACTTTTGGAAAAAATAACGGCTTCAATGACATATAATTCACATGCCATACAGTTAACCCATTTAAAGTAAAATTCATTGGTTCTTAGTATATTCACAAAGTTGTACAACAGTCTTTACAGTCAATTTTAGAACAACTTAGTCATTCCATAAAAGAAACCCCATGCCCATTAGTAGTCACTACCAATTTCTCCCTCAGCCCCTCCTCACCCAGGCCTGTACAACTGCTAATTGACTTTTTGTATGGACTTGCCTGTTCTGGACATTTAATATAAATAGCATAGAGTATGTAGTCTGATGTGTCTGGCTTCTTTCACTGAGGGTGTTTTTTTGTTTGTTTTATTTATTTTTTAATTTATTACTTATTTATTAAGATTTTCATTTGACAGAGATCACAAGTAGACAGAGGCAGGCGGGGGTCGGGGGGGTGGGAGCAGGCTCCCCGCCGAGCAGGGAGCCCGATGTGGGACTCGATCCCAGGACCCTGAGATCATGACCTGAGCCGAAGGCAGAGGCTTTAACCCACTGAGCCACCCAGGCGCCCCTCACTGAGGGTGTTTTTAACATTATTCACTCATTCTTTTTTTTTTTCCTAGTTCATTTCTTTTTGTTGCCAAATAATATTCTGTTGTATGGATATGGATTTTATTTATTTATTTTATTTATCCTTTCATCAGTTGGTAGACATTTGGGTTGTTTCTACTTTTGACTGTTGCAGATAACACTGCTGTGAACATCTGTGTACAGGGTTTTTTGGACATATGTTTCTGTTTCTCTTGAGTGTATATATAGGAGTGGATTTACTGGGTTCTGTGATAACTGTTTAACTTTGAGGAACTCCCAGACTGTTTTCCAAAGCAGCTGTACCATTTTTACAGTCCCACCAATGTCTGAGAGTCCCACTCTTCTCTCTGTCCTTACCAACACTTAACTAGTACCTTTTTTTTTTCTTTTAAGACTCATTTGATAGCGAGTATGTGTGCACGCTTTGGGGGCAGGGGGAGAGGGAATCTCAAGCAGAGTCCTGCTGAGTAGAGAGCCCCATGCGGGGCTTAATCCCACAACCCTAAGATCGTGACCCGAGCCGACTGAGATGCCCAGGTGCCTCTACAGCTAGCTGCTTTACTGTAGCTGTCCTAGCATGTGTGAGGTATGGGGTCAGTGTGGTTTTGATTTTCATTTCCCTGAGGGCTGGTGATGTTGATCATCTTTCCGTGTACTTATCGGTCATTTATATATCTTCTGTGGAGAACTACTTTTTTCAGATCCTTTGCCCGTTTAATAGAATGTTTTGTCTTTTTATTATTGAATTGTATCTAGAATATATTTAAAAAGTCTTACAAGTTCCTTATCAGACATGTGATTTGCAAAAATCTCCCATTTTATGGATTGTTTTCATATAACTGCTGTCCTTTGAAGGTCAATACTTCACTTTTAGTAGTAGGCCAGTTAAATATCTGAAGGGTTTACTGTGAAAGTTGTACTTTTATTACAGTATTGCTAAAAACAGTTAAGTTATTTTCGTTTATGTATTAGTACTTTTAACCAAATTATGGTTTTTGAGGCTAGAAAGTAGGTGATGTTTAGTATACTTCCTTTATTATGCTGGCCCAAGTATCTTCCTGTCCATTTCTCACCCCACATGTACACAAATGTCTTTGGATTAATGACTGTTAAATTGGTAAGAACTCTAACGAGATCGTTTTAGACTACTTAAGCAAAAATAATTTGATGTTGAAGAGGATCTTTGGAATCTTAGCCGAACAAGCCACTCATGATTTTTGTAGACTATTAATCCTGTTACCTACAGCCTCACCATCCATTTCAGTGACAGCTTTGAATATTATGTTAGGAAGAATATATCTCTGCAGATAACACATGGTAATCTTAAATTTCATGCTAAATTATGCCCTGAATTAACGGTAGTTATTTGTTTAGTATAGTTCTGGCTTCTTTGTTTAACAATAGCTTTATACATAGAGGTGTTTTTCCCTGCCCATCAGATAGCCATCGTACTGGAGCTCAGTTAGTGGTCACGATCTCTGCTTCTCAGTTGTATGGTTCCTGCAGGTTTTAACACTCAACTTCACAAATGCTGAAATAAGGAGAGAGATTCGAGAATGCTAAGGCAGAGTTAGGAAGGTAAATCTTCAGACATCTTAATCATTGGTCTTCTGGGAAGAAGAGTAGATGGATCTGGGAAGGAATTAGGAAGTTCATGTTGGGCATTTGGTTTTCTGTTCTCTTGTGCTTTTATTTTGTTCTTTGCTATTCTGTATGAAGTTGTGTTTATCTTTTTTTCTTTAAAATTTTATTTATTTATTTGGCAAAGATCACAAGTAGGCAGAGAGGCAGACAGACAGAGAGGGAAGCAGGCTCCCTGCTGAGCAGAGAGCCGGATGCAGGGCTCGATCCCAGGACCCTGAGATCATGACCTGAGCCCAAGGCAGAGGCTTAACCCACTGAGCCACCCAGGCGCTCTGTGTTGATCTTTCTTTTTTCACCCTAGTTCATTTCTTTTTGTTTTAGGATAGAAACTGTATCAAGGGTTTAAAGTTTTTAGAATGCATATAATTTTATTACTGGTGTTTACTATTTATATTTCTTCTCGTCTGAATTGTTGCCTTATACCTTTTCTGTTTTGTGTAAGATATGGATCCAGCTAAATGGTTAGTCATATAACAGGTCTTTGAGCTTCTGTTTTGTGTCTAGGCTTTCTTAAAATTTTAAGGCCTGAGACGGGATCGTTATTTAAAGGCATTAATAGCTTAAGTTGGTGGTTTTCCACCAGGGGCAGTTTTGTCGCCCAGGAGACATGTGACAATGTCTGGAGACAGTTTTTATTGTCACAACAAGGGGGTTCTCCTGGGTGCTACCCAGTCTGGTGGGTAGAGGCCTGCGATGCTGTTAAGTATTCTGCAGTGTGCAAGAAAGCCCTCCCCTGCCCCACCCCGCCCCCAGAGAATGACCTGGTTCAAAATGTTAATATTGCCATAGTTTGAGAACCCAAACTGACCTGTGAAATAGAGCTTTGTGCTATTTAACTCAGACAAATATTTGAGCTCCAGGTAATTCCTAGAAGAGAGGGATCAGTATAAGTTGGTCCTAGAGGACAGTTAGGCTATGAAGGGGAAAATTAGGGTATTCCTCTGTCAGAAGAAAGAAATGACAGGTCCTTGGGGAGAGAGAGGGTAGTGGATGTGGGAGAAAGTTGACATGTGGTAGAGTGGTGACAGAATTGTTGAGTATTTCATTTTTTAAATGCTGGTCGAACACAAATAGGGAAGACTACTTGCAGATGGTATGAGGTGGAAGAAAGAGACCGTGGAATTCTTACCTGCCCAGGCTGGAGAGAGTTTGTTACTATTGTAATTGAAAGTTGATTGTGATCTCTGCAGTTTCAACTGTAGGGAGCATTGTCTCCCCTAAGTGGCATCCGGACTGTCTGGAGGCATCACAGCCTTTACTGTAGCATTGCTCGAGTGTTCTCTTTGTACACTTGTGCCTCGACAGGTTCAGGAAAAACGATAATTAAGCTCCGGGCCATGCCACTGAGGAGCCGTAGTCTGATGGATTATTCTGCGTTTCGGTTATCTTGCCTCCAGACGTTGAATCTTTTTTCAGTGTGTTTTTTACTGACTTTCTTTTATATTTAAACTGATTTAACAGTGGAATGGCTGTCCTAGTGAACATATACTTGTCTTCATGTTGTGCTCTATAAATTTTCACAACCCGGTCAGCATCTTCAAGAGCTTTCCTTCCTGTGTTTTTTCAGGTTGTAGTTCCCCCGCTCCCTGGAAAAGCGTTTTTGCGTCAGCTTCCTTTTAGAGGAGATGATGGAATATTTGATGATAATTTTATTGAAGAAAGGAAGCAAGGACTGGAGCAGTTTATTAACAAGTGAGTACTTTCTGTACCTCGAGGTTTAAGAGGGAATAGTGTTCTGAGACGACTTCAGGTGAATACTAGTAATTTAGGTATTAAGCTGAACGGTAACACTACTTTTCTTTTTACATTTTACATTTACATTTCCTAACTATTTGTGCCATTTGAATAAAGTAGAAGTATGTAACAAGTTGAAGATCACGTGATAAATATTAACACACTTAAGTGATTAAAATGAGTAGCTTTGTGTTGACCTAAGTTTTGTATTTGTTTTTCATAGTTAATTTATGCAAATTACATTTAAAATTGCAGCATTTAAAAAATACAGTTTTACTTATGATTCTTTCTCATTTAAGGTATGTTCTAGCATGAACAATAAAACTTACAGTACACTTGCAATCATTTTGTTTGATTGTAGATGGAGGTATTATCAACATGTCTTATGTAAAGGTACACATTTAAAATGTTCATGGCAGAATGTATTTTTTTCAAAATGTAAGAAGACCTGAGATTTTGGTTTTTAAACCAAAATTTCTAGCTTTTAATTTTACTCCTTTGGAAATACAGCAGTTTTTAAAAACCAAAGTAATAGAATTATGCCGGGAAAGGGATCGCTGTAATTGTGCATTGGCCTTAAATTTGACCAAATAAAATCAAATGCTGGGGAATATGGTTGTGTGAGCTTATGTATTAATCAGCACTTCAGTTTTTACCTAGTAATGAAGATTTAAGATCTGTGAGTGGTTAAACAGGAGGGAAAGTTGTACAAAGCCTTAAACTTTTACTTATCTGCTGTAGCACGTCACCTTGTTGTCTTACAAACATGCTTTCCTTTAGGAGAAGGGAACGCCAGCTGAGGTGGTTTTGTAATTCAGAGATAGAAGTCTGGTCACCCATCTGTATCTTATGTGTAGTCTGCAATGGAAACCTTTAAAGCAAGCGAAAAAGAAAAAAATGGACACTTACGCCTTTTCTTAGTGTTTTGAGCTTTTAGTGAACTTCAGTATATATCTAATTCTGATCCTATATCTTTTCCTTCTTTAAAATGTGTTCATAGAATTAATGACATGTTTCACTTTTGACATTAAAATTCATTTAGGTTTCTTGTGAATATACCCAGTAATATATAAAGAAGTGAATTGGTTATGTGTTCCAGAAGCAGTGCAGAGCTGGTGATTAAATGTTTTCTAAGTGACCCCAGTGAGTCAAAGGAAAGGAAATATCAACCATTTGCTGAGAGAGCATAGCCTTGTGAGCAATCCAGAATAACACGTATTATTACTAAATCGTACATGCTTTTTAACCTTAGAAAATGTGTGTTTGACCCCCCCAGGCTCGCTTTTGAAAAATACTGGACTAAGTGTGTGTTTTTTAATTCCTAGGGTCGCTGGTCATCCTCTGGCACAGAATGAACGTTGTCTTCACATGTTTTTACAGGATGAAATTATAGATAAAAGCTATACTCCATCTAAAATAAGACATGCCTGAAATTTGGTGAGAAGGGGCAAAAACAAAAACAAAAACAAAAAACAAAAAAAACACACCTCTCCGTGACTATTAATGGTTCATACGCACCAGTGAAGAAGTTCTAACTAACTCTCAGCATGCCGCACAAAAACTGGTATAACATGCCCTCGGTATACTAACATCCATACGCTCAGTTTGATTTGGTTTTGTTTTGGCAGTTGACAAGAAGTTAATTTGCTTTAGTGAAAATCCCTCCTTCCAGCCTTTCTATATAAATAGCTCTTCCTTGCTGTTTTAATGTGGTCCCCACGATCACCTCGCAGACCTGTTACTCCAGTATAACCCGCAGTGTCCTAACTAAAGTTACTGACTTGGTCTTATCTGCACAGTTTTTGTGTCCTATTTGCTTCTTGAATCTGATTAACTAGAATATTTCTCTTATCCTTTTTAATATGTGATGTCCCTTGACCTAATTTATGTGTAGAAGCACTACACCATTGGTTTCCAGTTCCCTGTGTGTAAGATACACACTTGTGTGCAGAAAGTCTCCCTTCAGGCTTGTAATACCCTTCACGTGGAAGATCAATGAGGGAAATCTTTATATTCTGTATAAAAACAAAATCAAATTTATATACTAAAATCATTTGTCTAAAAATTTAAGTTGTTTTCAAATAAAAAATAAAAAAGTGTTTCTGATATGCACTGATTGTGTTGCCTCCGGCTGCTTCCCCCCCACCCCCTTATGGCTTTCCTGCTTAACTCACTGTTGAGAGGGATTATTTACTAATTATATACTTCTCATTCCTGTAACTCCATTCCTCTTAAACAGTGGTGATATCAAATATGCTACCACCCTTTGAATTGGGGTATTTTCTTTTATACAACAAAAAAAGTGATGTACTGGAAAAAGCATTCCTTAAAGCTTACTGAGTTGTTATGAAGCACTTTGTGTATTTGAAAAATGCTTTATAATCTCAAGTCATTCTTCTTAAAAGGCCTTTTAAGATAAGTCAGTACTGTGCCTCCTATTTTTCACAGGAATTTTTTTCCTCGTTTTCTGAGTGACTTGCTTAAATACACTTAGCAAGGGTATAATAACCCTTTTCTTGGTCAGCAGAGTCATGCTTTCTCTTTAATTTGGTTTGGGGTCGTGGCACACTTCATCCTCTTTGACCAAGGCAGAAGGGCACACTGTTCTAGCCTGACTTGTGTAAGTGATAAGAAACCAGAAAATGAAGGACTCCTTGCTCTCTAACTTGTGTTGTAGCCAGACCATTGTAGTCAGAATGTGGTCTCTAATTTGAGTCTGCACAAGATCTGGTGGTTTGGGGGGACCCGTTGTGACCCAGAGTTAAACCCCAAGGTAAGGAAAGTTTGTCCTCCCACTCCAGAGCTGTCTCGAAACAGGTCAGTCCATTTGAGAGGAAACCAGCTTAGGTCTGGGCCAAACTAGGATGTCCACCAAGCAGACTGGAAGTGCTAGGAATTAGAGCTGCCCTCTAAGGCCTTTTGTTGCTTAAATAATATTTCACAAGTCCATAAACTGGACATTTCACCTACTATAAATTAAGAAGGTACAAAGCTAAACAACAGGTGATTTCAATGAGCTGGAGAGGTAACATTAAAGGCCTTCGAGTTTCGGTATGCAGAACAGAGCAGTGGCAGCTCTGAATTCATTCCTCGCAAGCAGTGGTTTTCAAGCAGGGATGGTTTTGCCCCCAAGGCACGTGTCGCACTATCCCAAGACATCTTTGGTCGTCACAACTGGGGACCACTACCGACTGTAGTGGGCGGAAGTTAGAGATGCCGCTGAGCCTCCTACAAAGCGAGGGGCGGGCACCTACGTCAGAAAACACCAGGAGTGCAGAGGCTTCCACTCACTGGAATTCTTTTGATTTTGGTCATTTATAGGCAAGGAAATAACGTGGCTTGGGAGGGATGGTACTGGCCTGCTTACTTTTTAACCTCTACAATTGCCTAAGGGCAGGCATGCTCTTAGAAAGTTGAAGTTAGGTGAAAAGTTCCTTATTTCAGGTGATACGTTTTTGCCTGATGTGGGAAAGTACTTCTCACGGTTGTGTCAGAGAATTGAAACCATGGTCCCTATTAGAATAACACTTTTGAGGGGTGCCTGGGTGGCTCAGTGGGTTAAAGCCTCTGCCTTCGGCTCAGGTCATGATCTCAGGGTCCTGGGATTGAGCCCCGCATCAGGCTCTCTGCTCAGCGGGGAGCCTGCTTCCCCCCTCTCTCTGCCTGCCTCTCTGCCTACTTGTGATCTCTGTCTGTCAAATAAATAAATAAAATCTTAAAAAAAAAAAAAAAGAATAACACTTTTGAGGCGCCTAGGTGGCTCAGTTGGTTAGGTGTCCCACTCTTGATTTCGGTTCTGGTCATGGTCTCAGGGACCTGGGATGGAGCCCCATTTCCGGGCTTCAAGCTCAGCGGGGAGTCTGCTAATCCCTCTCCCTGTGCCCTGCCCCTGGCTCCTCACGTGTCCATGTGTGCGCGTGCACACTCTCAATTCCCTGAAGAAAAAATGAAGTGACACCTTCGAGCCTGTGAAGTAAAAATGCAGGTGCTGTTAACTCTAACCATATAGGAGGAGGTTCTAGAAGCCCTTAAGGGTCTTCCTAGAAGTAGAAATTAACCTGGCAGTGAGTTGTGCTACAAGGGGCTCTCAGTAATTGCCTCATCTCAGCTGTTAGTTGGGAAGCATCAGCATCAGTGATTAAAACCTCCAGTAACTTACAGTGGTGGAGAACCGGATATAAAATCCTTAGCACAGCAGTATCTGGGACACTTAAAGACTTCGTTATCTGATGGCAGTGCTCGTCATTGAAACCACCATTAAACCCACGGCTGTTCCTGCATAGGTTTATCTGGTATTTATTTGGCTTCCTTATTGGAGATTCTGCCATCGTGCCCCTCAGTTGTGGTGATGACCTCTGAGGGGGAACGCAGGGGAGGATCTTTTTATTACACCGTGTGACTTTTGAGCCCTGCCCTCTCGTAGATTACAAGCCCTTGTCCCGTTGCTGCAGCCCGCTCTGTCAGTGTTCGGTTACGGGAGTGAGGATAAACACACAGCCACTGGAGGGAGGCGGCTGCTGACCTCTAGACCTTCACAGATACAGTGTGACATCTGGATGGACAGATAGCGTGGTGCGCTGCCGGGCACGTGGGTGGGCTGCTCGGTGGATGCTGGCTGTGATGATTACAGTGTGCCAGTGCTGGGACTGAGAAATGAGTTAGAAACCGTTTTTGGAGGATGAAGTGTAAATTTTCCTCGGTACTTCCTTCGTGATCTCTGTTGCAGAGCATCACTCTCACACATGGGAAGACTGAGCCCGTGCCTAAGGGACACGCTCATGGTTAGCCAGGATGCGATGGCTCTGGATGAAGACTGTAGGGACGTCTGACTCTAAAAGCCGTACGTTGGTGCACTTGCTGCTTTTGAACGGGGTCCGAGATCCGGTAACCAGCCTTTACTTGGTGCTCAGTACATTTACCGAATGAATGAAAGCATGAGTTTTCAGTAACATTTCCTGTGTCTTCTAGACTGAACATGAATGAAGAATGGATGGGTTTTGTTTTGGATTTTGGTTAGATTTTTTTAAGTGTGGGTATAAAAAACATTTTTGGACACGAATAACTTGCTGATCAGGAGTTTCTTATTTTTCTACACTTAGCTGTGTACCATAATTGCTCCCTAAGACTGAGTCCAAGAATTTTCTTTTTCTTTTCTTTTTTTTTTAACTTGCTAGGTAATTCTGAAAAAGCGTGTTCAGACACTTAGCCAGAAGACCCTTTGCCTAGAATTTGGTCAGATTCTATCTTAACCTAGCTACTTAAGTCATTACAAAAAAAAAGTCAAGAAATCCAAAGAAAGACAAGTACCATATGATTTCACTCATCTGTGGAATTTAAGAAAACAAGCAAAAGGGGGAAAAAAGAGGCAAACCAAGAAACACTCTGGACAAACTGATGGTTACCAGTGGGGAGGAGGGTGGGAGGATGGGTTAACTAGGGGATAGGGACTAAGGAGGGCACTTGTGATGAGCACCGGGTGTTGTGTGGAAGTGTTGAATCACTATATTGTACACCTGAAACTCCTATTACACTGTATGTTGACTAACTGGAATTTATTCATTCATTTATTCATTTGGCTCCATACCCAACAGGGGGCTTAATAAACTCAATGACCCTGAGATTAAGGGTGGTGTGCTCTATCAACTGAGCCAGCTAGGTGCCCCTAACTGGAATTTTAGTAAAAACTTAAAAATTTAAAAAAATCAAAGGAGTCAGGACTTACCGGATCTTGAGAAGCTACTTTTGTAACTCAATTCATAGTACGTGAAATTTGTGTTATTCCAACTTTGCTAGGAAAATAAGACCCCAGGGGTGCCTGGGTGGCTCAGTGGATTGGGCCTCTCCCTTCGGCTCAGGTCATGATCCCAAGGTTCCTGGGATCGAGCCCCGCATCGGGCTCTCTGCCCAGCAGGGAGCCTGCCCGCCCCCCCACCTGCCTCTCTGCCTACTTGTGATCTCTGTTAAATAAATAAATAAAATCTTAAAAAAAAAAAAAAAAGACCCTGTTAATTCATTCAACAGCACGAAAAGAAGTTTAGAGGGTGCTGGTTAAAACTCACCAGGTGCTTTCTCCTGTTAGAATGAAGGTCATAAATGGAAGCCATTCAGTAAAGTCAAACAGCAACACCAAGCATTGTATGTGTCAAAGTGTTAACATAGGCAAGAGGCTAACCATGGCTCCTTTTCTGAAGAAACTCAGTCTTGTTAAGACATCATCATCAGGGGCACCTGGGTGGCTCAGTCGGTTAAGCGACTGCCTTCAGCTCAGGTCATGATCCCAGGGTCCTGCAATCGAGCCCCACATCAGGATCCCTGCTCAGTGGGGAGCCTGTTTTGCTCTCTCGCTCTCTCTGTCAAATAAATAAAATCTTAAAAAAAAAAAAAAAAAAGACATCATCATGAAAGGACTCACTGATAGTCTAGCCAGAGAGAAGATACAGCAAATGTGAGGACAAGAAGGGATCTAGGAGTTCAGATGGAGGCAAGGGAATGGCTATTCAAAATGAAGGGACGTCCGGTTCCAATTCTGATGTGTAGAGATGAAAGTTGGCACTCTTGTCCTTACAGGAAAAAGCTGGTCAGGGGAGCTGGGGTGGCTCAGTTGGTTAGGCGTCTGACTCTCGATTTTGGCTCAGGTCATGATCCCAGGGTGGTGAAATCAAGTCCTGTATTGGGCTCTGCGCTGGGAGTGGAGCTTGCTCAAGATTCTCTCAGGGCGCCTGGGTGGCTCAGCTGGTTATGCATCTGCCTTTGGCTCAGGTGATGACCCCAGGATCCTGGGGTGGTGTCCTGAGTCAGGCTCCCTGCTCAATGGGAAGCCTGCTTCTCTCTCTCCCTCTGCTTGCTGCTCTCCCTCCTTGTGCTCTCTCTCTCCCTGTCAAATAAATAAAATACAAAAAAAAAAAAAAAAAAAAAAGATGGTCTCCCTCTCCCTCTGCCCACAGTGCCCTGCCCCACACGCACATGTACACTCTTCTCTCTCAGAAAAGCTGGTCACACTGAAATTCCGTGTCTTTCCTTGGACCCACCCATCAGAATCGAGGTTGCAGGGCAAACCATCATCCCAAAATCTGAAGAAAGAGGCTCCTCTAGAACGGACAGTCAATATCTGTTTACCTGGAGCAGACACTGCTGAGCCATAAACTGGCAGGAACACTTACACGTTAACACTGGGTTGCTGGGAGTTGAGAATGGCCCAGCATGAGAGTGAGAAGTTCCTGGAGCCTCCCGTTTTGAGGGGCTGCAGGGCTCAAAGCCCATGTCCCTGGGCTTTTTACCTGCAGGCACCCCACCAGATACCACAGTGAAGCTCAAGAAGATCTCCTTATGGCTCCAGCAGGGAGAGGAGATGAATAATCATTGTGAAGTCCACCCAGAACCTTCTTTACTACGAAGTCCTACTCTCCAGGGCAAAAGACTTTGCCAGAGCCGGAATCCCTGTCGCGGGAAGGGCGCTCCTTGCCCACCAGCCCCTCTAGCCTTCCTCTCTTACCTAAGGAGGGGGAGTCAACCAGGTTGTCAAGACTTTGAGGAAAGAGGTTGGGAATGGGGCCGTCAGAGAAGGGAGGAAGGGGCAGAGGGGCGAGGCTCTCCCACTGCGGGCACACTGGTGAGGGTCACAGGCCCACTACGACAGGGAGATTTAATCTGGGCCTAAGAACATGCATACACTCCCCCTACTTCACCACCACACCCCAGAGCTCCGGTAGAGCCCTAGTGATTGCTGCTGACTCCTGTAAGACTCTAAGAAGTAATGAGGGAAACCCAAAGTTAAGAGAGAGACAAAAGCAGACCTAAAGAAATTTGAAGCCTCCGGTACCTAAAACCACAGCAAAAACCGAACACATCCACTCCCTAGCCAGATTACCATAAATCACAGAGGCCTACTTACCTCACTTCCTGTTACCCAATGCAGCATGTCTGGCTTTCAGCAAAACTTCACAAGGCATGCCCAAAGGCAGGAAGTCTGGAGAGAGAGAGAGAGAGAGCAGGCATCAGAACCGGAGCCAGACATGGCACAGATTCTGGAACTGTCAGGCAGGGAATTTAAAATAACTATGTTATATTTATTTACTTATTTTATTTTTTTTTTAAAGATTTTATTTTTTTTTATTTATTTGACAGACAGAAATCACAAGTAGGCAGAGAGGCAGGCAGAGAGAGAGGAGGAAGCAGGCTCCCTGCTGAGCAGAGAGCCCGATGTGGGGCTCGATCCCAGGACCCTGGGATCATGACCTGAGCCGAAGGCAGAGGCCTTAACCCACTGAGCCACCCAGGCGCCCCAACTATGTTATATTTAAAATAATTATATAATATGTGAACGGTTTTAATAGAAGAAGACCACATGCAAGAACAGAAGGGGAAACAGAACAGAGCCATGGTCGAGAACTTTCCAAAATTAAAGATACCAAACCCCAGGTCCAGGAAGCTGAGAGGGTAGCAAGCGGGACCAATTGAAAACAAAACAAGGCATATGATTTCCTAATTGCAGAAAATCCCAGACCAACAGGAAAATCTCGAGAGAAGCCTCAGAGTCAAAGGAATGCTGGCCGGATGGTTTTGAAATGCTTTTCATCCACAGTCTGGAGGCCAGAGGCGGCGCCGTTGTTTCATCTGGAGTCTGGATTCGGATGGGGGGGACGGTTGCATGTATATACTCCGTATTCTCTACCTGGGATTTAGCATTTCTTCCGTTGTGAAGGTGGGAGCCAACCAGAGAAGTAGTAGAATACGAGTATGTATGTCCCATGTGTGGCTGCAGATCTTGAAATACACTGGTCACCGCTTGAAAATGATTGCAGTTGTTAGACCTGCTCCTGAATCTTGTTTAATGTGTTATAGAGTGGCCCGGATGTTACCTTATCACAAGTTTTGAAAAAACACGTTAATGGGGCGCCTGGGTGGCTCAGTCAAGCAACCAACTTTTGGTTTCGGCTCAGGTCCTGATGTCAGGGTCGTGAGATGGAGCCCCCCATCTGGCTCCATGCCCACCCGGGAGTCTGCTGGAGATTCTCTCCCTCTGCCCCTCCCCCTGCTCGTGTGTGTGTGGGGGTGTGTGCGCGCGCGCGCGCGTATGAGCACACACTCTAAAAAATAAAAATAAAAACCACTTTAATAAATGATTTCAACAAATTTGTTTTCTTCATAATCCGGTGTGTTTTATTTTATGCTTTTATAAACATCCAAGGAGGGAATGTTTGGCACAAATAGGGTCAGGAGGTGGTGATGTCACAACTCCTGACGGCTCCTGTCCCAGAGCGAGCCCTGGACATGTCCTGAGTCTATACGGAGCCGGGTGGCCTCACTTGCTGTGCGTGTGTAGAGAGGGCGAGGGAGATCAAAAGACAACTGACCTACTACTGTCTGCCGTGGGCTGAGGTTCCAGCCTGGAATTTCACATGTATTATCTCATTTAACCCGCAAAACAGCCTGTTGGGTGGGTATTATCTCATGTTATCAAAGAAGAGCTGAGACGGTGTGATTAATCAGTCCAAGGTCACCCAGCCAGTAAGAAGTGAAACTGGCATAGAAACCCACGTCCTTCTAATTCTGGAACCGGGGCCAGGGCCATGCTGACCCCCATACGGATTGCACGGGGCCATTGGCCGTGAGGGCGGGACCCACGCTAAGCATCAGCCCTGACGGCCCGGGCCTCCAGATCCTGGGGTTGCCAGGGCTGTGGCCTCCACGGCATCCATGCCCTCACCCCTCTCTAGTGCTCCCACAGTTGCCTTGATACCAGTGTTGTTATCCCAGAGGCCAACGCAAGCAGAGACTCATTCTCTCGATCTAAAGGAAAGTTAAACAGTGAAGAGAACCCGGTTATAAAACTGGAATGTCCGTCCACGCTTGGCACATACAAACACTGCAGCTTTGTCATTACTTAGCTTCCTCGGTACATTTCCTTTCCTTTCTAGCTAGATTATACTTTAATCCAGTTGTTTTCATGCTCAGTAAATCCAAACCATGTTTAACCGGTTTATTCATTGGAGAATCTCTGAGGTGAAGAAAGTTTTGTCCTTTCAACTGTGCTGGGGATTTGCTGTCTTCTTTCTGTAAAGGGATTTTCCTGGACCTGTAATGTGAACATTCTGACCCGGGGGGAGTTTTCCCCCCAACTATGAGCAAGTTTGTGAGGCTTGACCCTTTGTGTGCCACGGAGCCGAGACAATGGCCTTCTGTGAATGGCTTCTCCCGAGGACAGTGGTCATGGCCGTGAAGAATGTTAACCACCTGGCTGTCACTCCCCACAGCCTCGCCGCCCATGGCCACTGCGGCCACCCCCCACTCACCTCGGCTACGTGCTTCAGAACGGACCCACCGCTCCGTGAGAGCGTTCTAGAGAGGTCTGCAGTCCGCAGGCTCTAGAGAGCTGGCAGTCTGACTTAAGCTGAGGTGACTTGGTCTCCCGGACACGTCTGTGTTGGTGAAATGGCGGGGCCTCAGACGTACTGTGGGCCGGCAGGATGAACTAGCCCAAATTTCATGGAAGGCAACTTAGCAAGAACACTGTAGGCCCCAGGAATCCCACTCGGAGGAATTTATCTCACAGACATACTTTCTGCTTTGAGAAATGGTATTTATACAATATGGATATTTTCTTACATAATCCCTGAAAGATTATGAAAGAAAACAGGTACCATTGGCTGCCTGGTTGGGGGGCAGACTGGGCGGCCCAAGGGCAGGGGTGAGAGGACAACGTCTCACTGTATACTCAGACAAAACCAAACCACTTCTTATTTCGAAATCATTTAGATTTACTGAGCGTTGGTACAGATAACACAGAGTTCCCATATGCCCCCTCCCCTGGTTGCCCTCGTGTTGACATCTTCTATGACCGAGGGATTTTTGCCAACTCTAAGAAACCAGCATTGGTACATCACTCTTCACTAAACTCAAAACTTTGACTTCCACCAGCTTTTCCACTAATAATCCTCTTTCTGTTCCAGGATCCCATCCAGGAGACTACATGGCAGTTAGCGGTCACATCTCTTTAGCCTCTCTGGTCTGTGACGTGGATACCCTTTGGAAAGTTTTAAGTTGTGTCTCATGTGACTATTAACTATTCCAAAAAAATAAGTACATTTTTTAAAAGAAAGAGACATATGGAGTTACAGGATGTTAGAATCGGAAGGAATCTCAGGAACACTCCAATCCGAGCCTCTCATTATTCAGACACAGGAAAGGACTTGTCCAAGGCCCTCCGCTAACAGCAGACCCAGAGCCCAGACCAGAAGCCAAAAGGTGGGGCCAGGGAAAGAGGATAAGCTTCAAAGTCACCCACGCTTGGGTTCAAGTCCCAGCTCTATGTCCTTGGACCAGTAGGTATCTTTAAAAAAAAAAAAAATTCATTTATCCGAGAGAGAGAGAGGCAGAAGTAGAGGGAGAGAGAGTCCTCAAACAGATTCCCTGATGAGCCCCGAGCCCAACTCGGGGCTCCATCCCAGGACCCTGAGATCATGACCTGAGCCAAAATCAAGAGTTGGGCGCTCAACCGACTGAGCCACCCAGGTGTCCCAGTATGTACTTTCTTGTCTGGATTCTTTCACTCAACATGTTTTAAGATTCAGCTATATTGTTGTGTGTATCCGTAATTTGCTTAAAAAGACCAAACAAATAAACAATAGCTCTTTGAGGAAGTAGTCGTGATTTCTAAGAATTTGTTGAGAAAAGAAAGTATTCTTGACCTCTACTTGTGCAGAAATGTGACACCACGGACCAAACTCTCTTGCCTTCCTGGAAACACTCAAGCGCAGTGAGTGGTCAGGCCCCACGCTGCTGAAGGGGGAGCAGTGGGAGAGAACGCTGGGTGGTGAGAGCCCCAGGGATACCAAGGGGCTGAGAAGAAACTAAGCTCCTCATAGAGGCACTGAGTAGACGCATTCCGTACTAAGAAGCAGGGAATTGGTCTTTTATATGGATTGCCAAATTCAGCTGGAGAAGCTGTGGAGAACCTGAGCCCTGGGGTCAGCCAGCTGCGGGACCGTGGACATGTCCCCCCTGCCTGTGCCTGCATATGAAGCAAGGGGAATGGAGAGCTCATCTCTAAACTCTGTTGGCTTCTGGCTGTTGCCTCTCTCACCACTCGCACCTCTCAGTGTCCGTGCCCTTGTGTTTCCTTGGCACTTGTCAAATGGATCAGTAGAACCTATATCCTCAGTATAATTGACCCCATACACTCTACAGTAACACACTGGAGTCTTTATTCAGAACATAGTGACTGTTCTCTAAGCACGGCACACGGAACTGGACGTCGCCGTCTAGTAGGGGACTGAAGGTGTGAAGGGACCTAGCAACCCAAGGCAGAAAGTGATGCCTAAAGCAAGGTGTATACACCCTTCAGAATCTGATTCCAGTCTTGTTTCAAACATATCTCCTGCCTTCAGCCCCTACCAACACATCCTCCAGCCTCTAAGGCTTTGACCTCAAAATGCCAGTCGAACGGGCATTTGCACACGCTGTTGCAGCTAAACTGCTGTTCCCGGCTGGTTAGCACCTGATTCACCCCTGCTCATCATTCAGGAGTCATGTAACTGTCACCCGATCAGCAGGCTTACTGCACGTCCCAGGGAAGAGGTTCTTCTGTTCTCATGTCCCCTTAGCAAGGTGGCCACGTCTCCATTCATGATGGCTCTCATCCCTGCGTGTGTTTCCCTTACTAGACCACGGGTGAGCTCCTTGAGGGCTTTACCATTCCTGTCTGTGTCCCGGCCCTTCTGGTGTACAGTAGACCCTCAATCAGCCTTACTGGCTGAAGGAATGAATGAGCGATGAATACCATAACCGGTGAGGTGATGGTGGGCATCCCATTCCCTTCTGCTGATCAAAATTCTTCTTTCGAATGACGGCGCTGGAATGCCAGAGTTGGCCAGGAGTTTTGGAGATCTAATTTCACTATTTCACAGTTCCAATGATTCACCCAGCTCCTTAGAGCAAATGGAGGAAGCCCAAATGAAACTCCCACTACAATTCAATTGCAGAGTACGCAATTTCTTTAGTTTATCTACAATTCACCTGGTCTTCACAAACACACACCTGCTGCTTCGAGATTAAAAACTCACTTTGCAGCTTATCTTGTGGGGGTGATTTCCACAGCCCTTTGGGTGTTTTGCAGTCCCCCAGAGAATGACCCCTTCTCCCTGCTTTTCTCCCCAAGAACGTGTCCCCATGTCATGGGGCTAGTGCAGCAGAAATGTGCTCCCAGTGTCTGGAAGAACAGGGGTCCTCGGGCCACAGCGCCCCTGAACCACTGGTCTCTGGAACGGTTGCTGCTGAGGGGTTGCCCACCCATGGGTATTTGCACGGAGCATTGCAGCAGCCGTAAGTCATGGTCTGGGCTCCAGGGTTGGTCAGAGCCTGTGGTGGTCCCTGAAGGACAGGGCCCCACTTCAGGTCTTGGTGGCTGCTGACCCCTGGACCTCTGCCAAGTTCTCCAGATAGTCGTAGACCCAGGGATCCACCCCGACCCTCCGTGGACCAGTCTGTCACCTTGCTCTGCCACAGCCAGCCCCTTGTTCTTGGGTTAGCTTCCACACAACAGGAAGTCTGAGAGACACTGAAAGCTTAGGACCTCACTTTTCTTTCCACATGCTGGGGCCGGTTGCTGTGGTCAGCCCAAGACGATGGTGGAAGCAGCCTCCGAGTACTGGGGCTCACCAGAATCCAGATGTGGACACAGAAAGCTCCTTCTTCCCAGGAAGTTATCCTAACTTCTCCATGTCCTTCCCCAGCACCAAGTGAAAGGTCCGGAAGTTGGGACACAGACGCGGGTCTTGTTCATTCTGCTTCGCCCTCTCGTTTTCCTTCTCCCCTCAGACTCAAGAAACGGGAAGGAAGGAGCTTTTCTTTTACTTCCTCCCTCTACTTCAGCCATCAGGCAGCACGCCCCATGGCTTCACTGCCACACACCAAAGCAGAGTTTTCTCTAGACTACAGAACTCCGTAAACTCGGTTCTCTCGCTGCTGCCTTTGAAAAAGGAGAGAATGGGGCGCCTGGGTGGCTCCGTCGGTTGTGTCTGACTCTTGATTTCGACTCAGGTCATGGTCTTAGGGTCATGAGATCGAACCCCATGTCAGGCTCTGCTGGGCATGGAGCCTGCCTGGGATTCTCTCTCTCCCTCTCCCTCTGCCCCTCCTCACCCTGCTCACATGTGCTCTCCCTCACTCTGTCAAAAAAAAAAAAAAAAAAAAAAAAAAGAATGAAAGATTTGGAAAACTCAAAATAATAAGCCTGGTTTGTAATGTTATCGTATTGTTGTTTAAACTCATTTTGGGGGGCACCTGGGTGGCTCAGTCATTAAATGTCTGCCTTCAGCTCGGGTCTTGATCCCGGGGCCCTGAGATCAAGCCCCACATCGGGCTCTCAGCTCAGCAGGAAGCCTGCTTTTCCCTCTCTCACTCTCCCTGCTTGTGTTCCCTCTCTCACTGTGTCTCTCTGTCAAATAAATAAGTAAAATCTTAAAAAATAAAAATAAAATAAAACAAACATATGTTTTCAGATCAGAAGCAGAATCCTCCCCCTCCTCCCCAACCTCCTCTCCTTTCATTCTTTTTAGAGCAAATCCCAGTATTTCTCTCAGCCCAATGGATATCTCAGCTAGACAAAGGCAAGGGTGAAATGCTCAGAAAGGTATGCAAACAATGTAGTAAGTCATTTTCAAAATGATTCAAATGCAGAGGTACATGGGTAGGAACCAGAAAAAATAGGCAAACATGGAAATAGTTGTCTAAGGGAGGTGGAATTATAGATGATTTTTGCCCCTCCAGATTTTCCTATATTATCATCTAATAAAAGAAAGTCACTTCTAACGTTGTTACAATATTTTATTTAAAATAAAAATAACTGGGGCACCTGGGTGGCTCAGTGGGTTAAAGCCTCTGCCTTCAGCTCAGGTCATGATCCCAGGGTCCTGGGATTGAGCCCCACATCGGCTCTCTGCTCAGCAGGGAGCCTGCTTCCCTTCCTCTCTCTGCCTGCCTCTCTGCCTACTTGTGATCTCTGTAAAGTAAATAAAATCTTTAAAAAAATAATAAAAATAAGTGGGGCACCAGATGCCTGGGGGGCTCAGTTGTTAAACATCTGCCTTCGGCTCAGGTCATGATCCCAGGGTCCTGGGATCAAGCCCTGTATCGGGATCCCTGCTCAACGGGGAGTCTGGGGAATCTGCTTCTCCCCCTCCCCCCCTGCTTGTGTTCCCTTTCTTGCTGTGTCTCTCTCTGTCAGATAAATAAATAAAATAAAATAAAATAAAACTACCCTACCACCCCTGGTCCACAATGCACCTCCCACATATGTGTGAGATAATCCACCAGGCACTGTGTGCGCTCGAAACCAAATCCGTCAAGCCAACTCCCCCAGAAGGGGGAAATGCAGCTACTATCCCCGGGCCACTCTGATCACAAGGGGGCACAGGTTGTGCACTGCTCCAGGCTTAGCTGCTGTCTATGGGGTTCCAGAGGATCTGTGAACAAAGAAGGGATTAGAGAGGAGTGGTAGTCCTTAGGCCTGACGCCTCAACACCCCACTTCTGAACTACAGATAATCTGGACCCACTGCCCTTGCCCAACGTGACTCTGAATTGCCCAGTGTCTAAAGAATCCATTGCTCTCTCCTAGTCCCCTGTCCTGAAGAGAACCTGTTCCCCTTGCAGAGGGTGTGGGGTGGACAAGGGAGTAGCCTGAAGTGTTATGGGCAAGGGCTGGCTTCGTTCTTTTGACATGTAGGGCTAGTGAAGCCAGCAACCGGCCACAAAGAGCTTGGGGAGTCAGTTCTAGGGGGCACGGCCCCTCCCTGCACACCAGGCCCTCCCCTGCCTCAGCCTCCCCACCACCCCGGATGCTCGCTCTGAATCACAGGCTGCTGCCAATTACAAAAGGACTCTTAACTCTGCTTCGCAGCCCCTTGATTGATAGCACTGGTGAGTGAAATTATAAGCCTTAATGATCACGTTAATTTCTGGGGAAAGGGAAGCGGTCAGAAGAGGTTCTCAATCACAAGCGCCACAATCAGCCGGGTGAGTTCAATGACAGGCCAGAGCAGGGAGAGAGGGGAAAGAATTAACTTTTTTAAAGGTCATCGGCAAGTAGTGGGAGCGTAACCGGGCATCAGATGATCCTGGAGCCTGGACGCGAACCCCCGGCCCGGGACTTCTGACTGAGGGTGGGCCCCGCGGCTTCTCCTCCTTAGCCTGGCTCCCAGGCCGATGCCCAGGCCCTGCCCCCAGAGATTCTGCTGTCACCGTGCTTGGGACACGGCTCGGACGCTGACAGCTGTGAGAGCTTCTCATGGGATTCTCGGAGCAGCCAAGATGGAGAACGACTTGTCTAAATGAAAGGATCTGGGGGCAAGTAGTTAGGATTGAGCGCATCTGGGGATCCACTTAACCTGATTGGTTCCTGCCACCGAGGGGACTTTCTTCTGCTGGTCTCCTGAGCCCACCTGAGGACAAGAATGAGAATAAGGCCCCCTGGCTCTCCTGAGAATCAAACTTAGGACTTCGGCCTCCTCAAAGCACTGACCCTACTCACAGTTTCCCAGGAGAGCGTTGCAACACTGGGGTAGGTCAGGCAGCTGCCCAGGCGATGTGGCAACATCCTGGTTACCACATTAGGGAGACTGCCCTGTGTGCGTGGCCAGAGAGCCCAGCTCAGCAGCGGTGAAAATTCTGATGACCCTCCCTGATGGTCTCTGTACTGGTCAGCAGTCTTCAGAGCAAACAGCCACTTCACATCCCAAAACAGGCTTCACAAATCTAAAAAGATGATTTATGGGGCACCTGGGTGACCCAGTTGATGAAGCGTCTGCCTTCAGCTCAGGTCATGATCCCAGGGTCCTAGAATCGAGTCCCGCATCCGGCTCCTTGCTCAGCGGAGAGCCTGCTTCTCCCCCTGCCTGCTGCTCCCCCTGCCTGTGCTCTCACTCTGACAAATAAATAAATAAAAATCTTTTTTTAAAAGATTTTTATTTATTTATTTGACAGACAGAGATCACAAGTAGGCAGAGAGGCAGGCAGAGAGAGAGAGACAGAGAAGCAGGCTCCCCACTGAGCAGAGAGCCCGACGTGGGACTCGATCCCAGGACCCTGGGATCATGACCCGAGCCGAAGGCAGAGGCTTTAGCCCACTGAGCCACCCAGGCACCCCCAATAAATAAAAATCTTAATAAAAAAATAAAAAGATGATTTACAAATACATACGAAATAAAATAAACCATGTGTCCTTTGTGCTAAAGGCACTGGGGTTCATCAAAGAGGGTCATTGTTCTTCAATTTTTCCTAAGTGATTATAAAAAATGTTATTGTAAAATGAGTGACTTGAGATTCTCAGAGCAGCATCTTAGCCCCAGAAAGTGGCTGCCAAGCTGCTTCTACATTATCTTAAAAAAAAAAAATCATTTATCTACTTTCTCTCAACCGGCCTCATGACATGGGTGCACTTGAACGCTCACCGGAGAGGTCTGGACTGAAAAATCGGGGGACTTGAGCTTGACGGTGGACAGGCTGAGACCTCCTTGGCCAGCCAGGGAAGCAGCACGGCGGAGGCGTGTCCATCACAGAAACACAGGCGCACTCTGTATTTTTCTAACAGCTTCTGAAGTGTTCATCAAGCCCGTGTCTGATTAAGCACTTTTAAATTCTGAGCAATGAAATGGGCCCTCTCATACCCTCTTGGCAGGAGTGCACATTGATCCAAACTTTTTGGAGAGCCGTTCGGTTGTATGTACCAAAATTAAAAATGCATATAATCTTTGACGCAGAAATGCCACTTCTAAGAATTTTTCCTACAGAAATACCCCAAGTCCGTGGATGTAGATGTGGAAAGATGGTTACTGTAAAGGTTTATTACGGTGAAAAACAGCACGTAACTTAAAGTCTGTCAGTGAGGAGTTAGTTGGATCAACAACAGTTAATCCATAAAAAGGAATGCCAGGCAGACGTTAAAAAGAATGAAGCAGAGCCATGTGTACCCCCAGAAGAGAGAGCCATACACATAGGAATAATCTGCAGAAACGTAGAGGGTTTCCATTTTTATAAAGATTAAGGACGGCAACCACAGTTCACATCTCTGGTCAGTTTCTAGGCTCCTCAATTGGACTAAAAACCCTAAACTCTAAGTGAAATAATTCGGGAGCCTTATTGATTGAGCTCCTGAACTCGCCGGCTGTCCTTTCTCTTCCCTAACATCAAAGGACAACTAAAAGCAATTCAAACACAAAGGTAAGACTGCTCACCTAATTATCACAGTAAGTAAATAATACTTTTGAAAAGCAACCCTCCCAGATGTAGAAAAACCATCTGTTGAGAAAGAGCCCAGAAGACTGGTTTTTGGCTGCAGAAGTCACTTGGCTAGGCCCACCTCCTCTTGTTTGTGTATTCAAATCCCATATATTGGAATGGTCTAACTTGAACTTGTATGTCCAGAGGCCCCTGTGACACAGCCCTCAGCCCCCCAGCACCAGCCCACAGAGGATACTTGCCTTCAGATCCAGGCAAGCACTAAGGTTCTTAGAGCACTGAAGCCGCAGCCAGCAGAGATCCCCAAATCCCAGAAGAGAGTTTTTAACTCCGGGCTTTTTCAAACATTGAAAGCCAGCTTTGATTCATGCTTATGCCCCAAACAGGAAGTTCCAGTGGGAATGTGTTCTAGGGCAGGTCCCACGAAACTTACTCCCTCTTAACTTTACAGAGACGGCTTTCAATGGATTAAAATAGATTCTGTGTTTGTGACAGATTTTAGTACAGGTCGGTGATACCCCCTCTGTCCCCCTCCTCAGAAACATCTCAGAAACATTCTAGCATCTAGCAAACAATCTAGCATCTAGTACCTTTCACTAATGCCACACGTTCCCAAAGGTAACCACTATTATGGAGTTAGTGTTTATCCTACTCATGTTTGTTTTAAATATTTATGATATATTTATATATCTATAAACATAATCTGGTCTTGTTCTGTAGGCTTTAAACTTTACATAAACACCAAGCTCTATGTCTCCTTTGTGATTCACTTCCCACCCACTCACACACTGTAGTTCACAACATGGACCCTTGCTGAATACATTGGTTCCAATCTACTAGCTTTAAATGCACGCCTTCTATAGAATACTATATATACCGCAAGTTACCTATTCTCCACTGGTGGACATTTTCCTCTTCAAACACGAGCAGTGTTACAGGAACGTTCTTGCACACATCTTTAAGTACCTTGCTTTTCTCTAAGCCTCGCTTCTCCTCTCTGTGGACTCAGCACAGGAGTGCCCGGCTGGTTGAACTTCCACACGTGCAGTCTCTCTAGGATCAATTTAGCCAAGAATCGCTAGTCTGCTCCAGGCTCTCGCTGGAGCTGTTGCCCAGGGGGACCCCACAGCGCCCTTGGCCTTGGGCACCTCTGATTTCCGCCCCTGGCCGCTGGCAGTGGGACAGGTGACCTGAGATTTGCTGGGAACATCTGAACCCACCTCCTACTGCTCCTTCCACATATTACTCACCGATACAGACCTTCACATTCTATCTTTTTTGATCACTAAATGATTTCAAGTTCCTGGTCAGGACTGAAATGCTGGCAAGAGAGTTAGGGGAGTGAGTGAATGAAGACTCTGTTAATCGGCGTCTTTCTTCTTCACACGGCAATTTTTCTAACAGACGCAATTACATTTGAGAGCTGCAGAGAATGGAATCTTATGTTTTATTTCTTTATTCATCATTTTACAAATGGGATTCACTGTAAAAAGGAAATTGCCTTTGTGGTTCAGTTCTCCAGGCTGGGGTGCTCCGAGGTTCAGTTTCCACACCAGCTGCCACGGCCACCTCGGAGCTGGGGGCAAGAACCAGCCAGGGAGGGAGGCTAAGAAATCAGGTAGCATTCCTTTAAATCCAATATATTTTTATTCTTTGTAAATACAATGAGTACAACCTTTTAACTTCACAAATCAGTTAATTCACTTTGTACAAGAAAAGTTTTACTCATCCTATGATAGTCCAAGTGCTGAATATTTTTCCTCAGTGCTAGTACCTAAGAAATCAAAATGTGAAAAGTACAGCAGCTATTTTAAAATGGTTGTTTCTACATTTCCATAAGTATAGATTCATACCAAAGGAGCAGCTTATAGTGTAGGACGGTGTGTGTGTGTGTGTGTGTGTGTGTGCGTGTGCATGCGCGTGTTCAAGGCTTTACTAGAAACCGGTTTTCTGAAAGGCATTGAAGAGTCTCAGGCTGTTAGCCATGGATCAATCAAGAAACCTTTTAGCCTTCATCTCCACGTGGTTCCTTCTGGTGTCATGTCTCTGTTCAGCTACTCTGCTGTGACTCGCCGAAACGCGAGTTTGGACCCCCATCGCCTTTGGTTTCAGCACTTTGATAACGGGACAGCGATCTCCCTCCGCCTTCACCTCCGCTTTATTTGGTTTTGCTGTTTTGATCCATCCTCCGTCAACTTGCGTTCTTTTTAGTAAAGCTCTTCTATTTTTGAGATGTTATCCAAGCTCAAGTCCTGGTGTGAATCTCATTTTCGTCCACCAGTTCCCTGGACAAGGTTGCCCGGCCTATGGTATTGAAGAGAAGAAGGAGGAGGAGAACAAAAGAGAAAGGAGAGAAAACAGAGAAAAACAAGTCTCACGGCAAAAGCTACCTTTCACTTACTAACTCAGTCCTGAAGGCCACTTCATGATGTATTACGATAGAAGAAAAACTTTTGATAAAACTTTTGATTGAAAACCTAACCATTATTTTTAAAATAAATTCTCCAACGTAAAATAGTTCTGAAGGCTGCCGTATGATGTTATACACAGAGCTCTATTTGGTTACCCAACTTCATATGCTAAAAAAGAAAAGAAAGTTCTACGGACGGTTCAGCTTTTGAGAGTTCAGCCCGGTCTTCCAGGTAAGAGGCAGGATGGCACGGCCTGCGGCAACCCCCCGATCTGGCCCCCCTCCCAGGGTGCGGCAGCAAGGAGTTCTCTCGGCTCCGGTGGTCCTGTGACGCCCCCTTTCCTTCCCTGCTGCCCTACCCCGGGGGAGGCAGCAGGTCAAAGCGACTGGAACTGTTTTGCGTCCATTGGCATGTTTTTCTGAAGGCTACACATTCCCAGGTTTATGCTTCCTGAAGGGTTTGTTAGTTGAGGCTTGTTCTCCGCGGGTAGAAGTTCGTCAGACACCGTCCCATCCTGAAAAGCGGGGACTCGGAGCTTAGATATCACTGGATTTGTACATATCTGAAAGCAGTCTTGTAATGGGCACGTTGCCGATGGTTTTTTTGAAAAACACTTCTTCTATGGTTGATGGGCTAATAGAACGTAAAGCTGGCAAAAGCAACAGGAGTTTTCCAAAGCGACAGGGCTGCGTGGGGTATCTGGAAGAGGAGAAGCCATGAAAGCAAGGTAAGATCCATTCCTCACGGAAATTCTTATCCCATACTTGAAAGGCACATCCTCTTCCTGGCTGGGCCTCTGCACTACCCCACCCTCCCTGCAGCGGAGGCCCCCACAGGTGCTACTGGCCCTGCTCTGCAGGGTGAGCAGCCGAGGCAAGAAGAGCCTAAATGACGCTGCCCAAATCACGTGGTGACTGTCTCTACATCAGGCAAAGGGCTTGCGTTTTGTTTGGAGGAAAAGCAATTTTAATTTTTAAAAAATATTATATTTATTTGAGAGAGAGGGAGGTGAGAGAGAGAGCACAAGTAGGGTGAGGGGCAGAGAGAGAAACAGGCTTCCCGCTGAGCAGGAAGTCTGATGCTGGGCTCGAACCTGGGACCCTGGGATCATGACCTGAGCCAAAGGCAGACGCTTAAACTACTGAACCACCCAGGCGCCCCGGAAAAATAATTTTAAGAAACATGGTACCAAGTTCACGTCAGATAATACACTGAAGTCTGCCAGGGCAGGAAATCACCATGCTGCTGAGGATAAAGGGAAGCGCTAAAATCCACATTTTCTGATTCGCAAGGCTCCTTCCTCAGGCTCGTTTCCTGAGATAAAATGGTTTCCTTTTCTAAGCCATTCTCCAAATTATTATTCAGGCATTACACTTAGTCACTCTCAGGAATAATTCCGTCCTTATTACACTGCAAATTAAAGACTAAGTTCTGTTGGGTGGTAGTGCCATCCAACTTTCATGTCAATGAAATTGGCATATAATTAAAGATGTGAGAAATTGCTTAACAATTTCCTCTCTTGATGTCCAACATACGTCTGTGCTCAGATGGGCAAGTTCAATTTTCTGCTGCCCTTAGATGCCTGTAACCTCACCGTGGCCTGGATGCTTCCTCCATTAATTGTTTGCAATCAGCTACCTATGTATTTCACAAGGAGGGCTCCTTCCTCCACAGTACACCACCCGGAAGACTGAGCTCCAGGGACACCTGTCAGTAACCAAGCCAGGTTTAACCCCTCCCTGGCCACAGAGGGCTAGAAACTGATAGATACCAAAATTCATTCAGAGGAGCTAGGTAGCTGAATGCTGAGTTTCACTGACCAGTAATGTCAGCCTGCGAATAGAATCCAGGGGAGTCATGATCACTGTTGTCTCTTAGCTTTCGGCACCCGGAAATCCCTCTCTTCAACCTGATACTAGGCTGATAATTCTTCCTGGGCCTCTGAGGACCTCATTTGGCTGTTCGGCTGCCCAGCTTGATTATCACCCATGGACAAGGAGTGGAATGGAACGGAACCCCCAGATCCGCATCTCCCTTCTACCTGACTCTCTTCAACAGCTCTGCTTCCCCTCCCGGGCTCAGGCCCAGGAGCAGGAACCCTACAGTGGGTGGGAGGCCACGGGAGGCCTAGACAAGCCTCCGCCATGTCTGCAGCCCTCACCCAACATGCTGGAATTTTCCCATGGTGAGAAACCACTGTGAGAAGTAGTAACTTCCAGAAAGGATGGATTTTGGAGAATCCACAGACCATTAAATCTTGACTTCCTGCATGGAGATTATCCACTCACCTACTCACCCGCTTCTTTTATTTCCTAGTTAGGAAGAGGCTGGTTAGTCAACAAGGATGAACTGTCTGTTATATGTGGAGTCTCGTACTACCCAGAAACAGTAACAGTGTGTGTGTGTGTGCGTGTGTGTGTGCGCGCGCACGCGCATGTGAGGCAGAGAGTGCCTAACTACTCAATATTATTTTTTAGAATATCTGTGTCCCTGATTTCGTCCATTAGCATAAATAACGGGAAGCTTTCTTTTCAGGCGTAAGTGTTCTGTGTCTGTCACAGATCCGTGTGTTTGATCTTGAGTTATAACATAGTTTGTGTGAAATGCCAATTCCTAGCCTTTTCTTTATGTCCTAGATAATTAGAGAAGTAGCCTACAGAGCTGAGTTTGCAATTTTTAACAATTAATGTATAATTAGCTCAGTTTGCAATACTGACTTTTCATTTCAATTTCAGATTTTATTTTTCTAGACAGGAAAGTGCTAGAGGAGAATATTCTCTGATTGAAGGAGCTAAGAAACGAGGCATATGCAGTTTCGCCCTGTGTATGACTCTAGGTATTAATATTAATTACAGGGGCACCTGGGTGGCTCAGTCAGCAGAGCATCTGACTCTTGGTTTCCGCTCAGGTCATGATCTCGGATGGAGTATGGAGCCTGCTTGGGATTCTCTCTCTCTCCCCCTCCCCCTTCTCTAAAAAAATTAATTATAGCTATAGCTCATATCATGAACTAAAAATTCCTTGTCAAAGCAAATGTGTTCCTTCAATGAATAATCTCCTTGTTTTGAAGCTGGGGAGAAGTAGTATATTTGCCATTTTCCTAAAGTAGACTTTTGTTAATTTGTGGTTGAACTCTCTCAGGTCACCCTAGAAGAAACTTCTGGTGGGCCCTGCCCTCTCAGACTCCGCTTCCTGGACTCTAGCACCTCCCACAGCACCTCTGCTGGCTCTCCTCGCAGCCCTTCTCCCCTGCTGAAGGCCTGCCATTCGAGGCTCAGCTCACACGTTGTCTTCTTTCCCTCACCAGCGAGAATTCGTCTCTCCCACTGCCCACTTTGCTTTTTCTCTCTTCTCTGGTCTGAACTGAATGAACACTTCTGTCTCCTGCATGCAGGGATAAGCGGGAAGTGTCTTGTTCTTTCTGGTGTCCACCATGCTCACCAGGAGCCCTGCATGGAGCGAGTACTCAGCAAAGGCTTGACTGAATCAGGGAGTGGATGTCACATTCTTGTCAGTGTGATGTTCTTTACACTTTAATGACTCTAAGTGTCGGAGTCAGTCATGATATACAAGTTAGTTTGTAGTGGGCAAAAAGTGCCCAAATTACGTACTGCTCCATTTTATAATTTTGAACAAAGATGAAGTGTTTACCGTACATTCGGAAATTTAACACGTATTTGTAATTTTTAAAAAACAGCACTTTAATTTGAAAGACGTGTACCCAGGCACTATCACTCAACAGAGTTTCAGTGATATTCCATGGACAGGAACAGGTTTATTCGTTAGTTTTCAAAGGAGGATTTATGACAGAAATAAGCAGCCTCGTAGCAGAAGCTCTGTCCCCTCCAGTGAATACAACTGACTTGGGATTTCTCCCACCCCTAGATGAGGACGGCACGAACGGCCGGAGCCACTCAATTTATGACTCCCAGCACTGTGTCTGTGGGTGATGTTGAGATGATGGAGAAGGTTTCCATGGGCTTTCTTTCAAGGTCAATCTAAGAAGAAACAATCATACGCAACTCTATTCTATTCTATTCCTCAGATCTATCGCAGTCCTAACTTACGAAGCTAGCAGTGTTCTACGACTCTTTAAAAGTCTTGCCTTTTTTCATTTGAAATGAAATCAGAGTCTATACACCTCCGGGTGGGCTTGTCCACGGGTGGGCCGGGAGGAGCACCGCTGGAGCCCCACTGGCTGAAAGTTTCTACAACGAGCCAAAAACAGCCTCTACCAACGGGCTCTGCTAGGCCAGAAGTGGCCATGATTCAAAACAGCTCAGTGGATACCAGTCACCAAAACCAAACAGCAGTCATGACGGGGGTACAGATGGCCTCTCAAGGATGATGCGACCACTCTCTAATAGATCAGCTAACAGGTCATAACACTTTGGCCTTCATTTTTGACCCTTCCCATATCAGGGTCCATTCACATAAATGTGTCCAAATGTTTTGATGGATCAACTTGTTCGGGGTCTGGCAATGCTTTCACTTTGATAATCTAATCTGACCACCTCCTCTCACCCACCCGGCGAAGTAAGTAAGATTCTAACTATATTAGCTGGCGGGCAACAGGGTAATTGGTCACAGGGTTTGAACTGGCTGACTCGGGCCTGCTCACACATTCACAATGGAAGCGATTTTCTGAAGTACTGGGTCAAGGCAAACAAGAGTCACCTGGTATGGATGTAGCTGTTGAGGGTTAGCTGGGCCTCATCTTGAAGGGCTGCAATGGCGGCAGCATTCCGGAAACTTCTCAGCTCAGAACCACTGTGTGTAGGAACTAGAAACAAAGATGGGAGAAGCTATGAGAAGCAGTGCAGGAAATGCAGATGGGAAAGCACCTCCCTGGAAATGAATGGCCGGCCGGAGAACAGGTAGGACCCCCACCACGGAAAACGGGGCCAGCCCCAGGTATCGGCTCCCTTAAAAACCATCCCCTCTTTGTGCAATGATCCGTCTGGACCCTGAGGTGGCTGAGTGAGGGAGGTGGCAAGCCCAGGGAAGGAGAAGAGGCGGGGGTCTGCGTCAGCTTACCAGCTTTGAAAGTGACGATGCATTTCAGACAGGCAAATTCGGTAGCATCTAACCGGAGTTGTCTAAATCGAGCCACCACCTCCTGTAAAGCTTGTATTTCAGATATGATCTTGTTCAGCTTCTGGGAATCTGTGTTGTCACCGTTCATGCCTAGAATAGAAATATGGAATAAATGCTCTAATATGAAGGCATTTTCACGATTTAATATTGATTTTTGACAGAATTCTGCATATCAATATCTATTCAATTGTCACTCTAAGATATCTGATTCCATGTAAACCGGCTATATTGTATGAAAGTTAATATAAAATCTTCTCTTGGATGATAACAAACACAGTAATTTGCATTTAAATAACAATGCAAGCAGTCATGAATACAACAAAACAACATTATTTGCATTTAAATATAGATTTATAAATGACAGGTATACTCTATTGTTCAGCAGGAATTTGTTATTCTTTACATGTTGTTCTTTTTTCAGTAATGTATTTTTATGGTAATTTCTACAACAAAGTCATTAAATTGTGCAATTCTTACCAGATACAGCCAGTAGAGTGTTAGCATCAACCGGAATGGCCCATTGTGCTATTCCTAGAACAAACAGTTCTCTCCAAGCATCTTCCAAAAGCATCAGCTGTCATACAATAGATGTATAATATAATATAGTGTGTAATTTATAAATTTATAAACAATTTCAATATGTAAATTTCCATTATTTTAAAAAGTGTTTTAAATGCCTGTCTTGGTAAATTTTCCTCTGAATATTCCAGCTTTTCCTTTATTTTCCACATTTTTCCTTTTTGAAAAGGTGCCTATAGATAAGCACAGGCATCTGAGAGTCAGCCATTCCAATTCCCCAAACTTTGCTTCCTTTGGAAAAGGGTTTACCCTTCTTGGCCTTGTATCTATTCATTCCCGACCACCTAGAAACTTCTCCAGAGACCCAGGCTCTATGAAATGCCACCAGCAGCTCAGCAGGCAGATCCCCTTCATATAAAATGCTGATATTATCAGGGTTGAGGATTACAGACTAAGCGTGCAGATCTGGGCCCCCATCTTCCTAGAGGGTTGGGGGGGCTGGGCTGGGAGAGAGAGAGAGAGAGAAAGAGAGATCACTAATTCCCAAGAGGCATGCAGGGAAATCAGGGTGTAATTATGTTAATCGGGTTTTGCTGAGTTTACCTCATCTCACTGCCTGATTTTTCTGAGACTCATAAGTGGACAGCATCAAGGTGCTTGTCATTTTCACTCTAATAAAATGTGCTACTGAATATTTAAAATGAAAATCTGACTCCTTTTCCAAATTAATATACCGGATTCCACTTCATTGTAGTTTGCTTGTTGTTGAAGGGTTTCCACTGAAGGGCTAAGTGGCAGACAGTAAGTAAATTTTGTTTCTATTAGCGAGTATACAAATACCTGTTTTCAGAGAAAGCAGCCAGTACACATACGCGTGGGCTCATGCGCACACACACACACACACAAACACACACAACAAATGGTTAGAGTCAACCCGAAACTCTGGTCAAAGATAAAACCTAACTATTTTGAAAAAAACCTGTTTTGAAAAATCTCTCAAAAACCAGTCAATTCTGGATGATTTATGTGAACGTATTTCCTTTTGGGAGCTAAGAGCTGAATTGTGAAGGCTTGTAACCAAAATCACAATCAGACCAAAAAGGTTTAATTTTGAAAATGCTTTATTTTTAGTTTTATTGCATTAGGTACAGAAAATAATACTTTAAAATGCAAGGTAAACAATATCTAATTCTCACCATGTCTGAAAGTCCAGGCTATGGAAAAAAGAACATCCCATGCTAGAAGATTAAATGTTTTGAGCACATTGCTAGGTCTCTCTGTAGGAAACATACTTCATATTAAAAGGCACCATTATGCTTTAATTAGGTATAAAATGAATTAAAGAAATAAGCCACTTGCTTTCAAAACTACTTATTAGCCTTTTGAGAAATTTGTCATTAATTTCCATGAATGTACTGGTAACGTCTAATGGTTATGAGCACTTCATTTTCTTTCTTCCCTTAAGATTAGAAAAATTCTGGCAGATGCTATCTCTGCGATTTCTAACAACAAAATTTCCGGCTTTTGGTAAGATGTAATTTTTAGCAGCATATACTTCTCTCTCTGACTGTCGTTTACAACCACAGAATTGTGCACAATGCCCATTTGTTTACAAAATCTCATAAAGGACTTCAAGAAGCAAGGAAGATCCTGGCCTGTGGGAGGTCTGCAAGACAGCCCATACCCATACACGCTCATCAATTAGTGGTCAAGGCCATGAGTACCGCAGTGGAAAATATAAAGCTGTGAACATAAAACAATGAGACTAGCTCTGAAAATCTTACAGGCGAATACTATCAACACTTACTTCTGCCAGGTCCAATATTCTTAATGAAACATTGTTTTATTAGCAATTTTACTGTCATTAAGATTTTTTAAATTTGTGATTAAATTTGGTGTTTCAATTAAACTTGAAAAAAAGAGAGCTAATGTTCTTGTCTATTTGTTTTTCATAGACCAGATCCTACTTTCCTGAAATAACATAATTATGTTTCTTAGTAAGGATTCCATAGCTAGATATTTTGAACCCATCGTAGGAAGCTAATAAAAATCGTTTCCTCTTTGCTGTTAAGAACGGACGCTTGGCCTTTGTGATTTATCCAGGTAACCTCCAGGTTCATGAGGCTGACCACTGTTGGTTTTTGGTTTTTTGGTTTTGTTTTGGTTTTGTTTTCCCCCCAGTCCCCTTCCCCAAGAGCTCAGTGCCCTCCTGGTCATACCTGGTCCTGCAAAGATAGCGTGGAGAAAGCTGGTACACTCTTAGCCCACTTGATGCTCATGAACAGAAGCCTGGCAGCTGATTCACACACGGACTCCGTGGCCACTTCGTACAGATACATCGGGGTCCCATTCACTTCGTGGGGATACTGAGCGGGGAAGAAAGAGAAACACCACGGAGTGAGGAAACCACAGCTTTGCAAGAAGAGCCAACCTTTTAATTTCCTAATTAGACTGGGGAAGGAGATAGGCATTTGGATGTTCTGCTTAAACACGCAGTTGCCATCGGTAGACAAAAAAACAAACATCTATATCTATAGAATTTGAGAAATAATAACCATTGGGAAAGGCCCATTTCCAGTCTCTGGGGGCCTGTTCTTCCAGAGGGGCATCTGGCTTTTCTATCCCCTGCAGCAAATTTTCCTCCAACTGAGCCAAGTGCCAGGCCTGTCTCCCAATTTAGACAAGAGCTGCTTGCATTTGTGTAAATAAAAATAGATGTGAAAAAAGTATAAATTAATAGGCATCCCAAACACAAATATGCATATGAGTATTTTTAGAAAGGATTAGTATATTATGGAAATATTTCAATTAGACATCTTAATCATTCACAGAGCATCCCCATTCATAACTGACAACATATTCATAACACTACTTTCCCAAGCTTATTATACGCATCAAGGGTAAGAAAGCAATATTAAATATTGTACTTGTGCGTGTGCCCAGGTGTTTGGCTTCCCTGCAGTTTGGGGCTGCAGCTGGCCCTCCCCTTCGCGGCCTGGAGTGGGTGCTTTGGGTAGGTACCAGCTGGAAGCCTGGAAGGTAGTCCCTAGGTGGCAGCCTTTTGAAGTGTTCGGGTTGTGGCCCTCCTCAACAGAGACTCAATCCGGGTAGAAATACACGCATCTCAGAAGGGAGAGCGGAAGACGGAAGACGAAGCCAGCTTCCTCACGCCGTCCTAACAGGGTGAGCTCCCCTTGCTGTTGCTGCATGAGGGACCCTACAGCTTTGCCCCAGAAAAACAGATCCCTGCGATCTGCCACACGGGGACTCTTCTCTGCCAGCTGCAGCCAACTCCTTTTCCCTAAAAACGGAAGTGCTCTTCTGGTCTCCAGAAATACCTAGGTTGCCCCTCGGTTCAGCCAGGACTCCACTCCACGGCATTTTTTTTTTTTAAGGGGCAAATTCCTGGGTCCCACCTCAAACTTGCTGGAAGGGACTCTATGGGAAATGGGGCAGGGTGTTCACGTGTGTAGCCAGTCCACCAAAATTTGGACACTCCTGGCTTAGGCGGGGAGAGTGGGGGGCCGACAGCTCCCCGCAGAACCGGACCGAGCACCACGCGAGGTCGCTCTGTCTTTGGCTCCACCTATCCTAGCTCCGAAGACATGGGCGCCCCGCCCCCGCCCTCAGCTAGCCACCGGGCTCCTTTGGGCCCAGCAAGGACACGGACCTTGGGCGTGGGCTGAGCCAGGCTCACGAGAGTCTGCCGCTCCGGGGTGGCGGACACGGCGGCCAGCTCTAAGCCGTGGGGTTCGAGCTGCGTGACTGCGGTGAAGAACGCGGGCGCGGGCAGCGCCGCCGAGGGGAAGTGCGCAGCCGCCCCGTTCTCCTCCTTGTGTCCGCGGAAGTAGAGGGCCACCTGCTTGCGTATGGTGGACGTCCGAGGCCCCCGTTCGTGCTGCACGGCTGCAGAGACAGACAGATGGGCGAATGCCCAGGATCAGAGACTTGACCACACTTAGCCGCCGCTGCCGGGCTCCGGGGGCCAAACGCCACGCCTGGGCAGGCGGGGTCACTCGAGAGGTGAAGGGAGGGAGGGACAGGGAATGTGCGGGCGGAGGACGCTCCGAGGTTGTCTGTCTCTTATACTGCAGGCACGAGAGAGCCCAGGCTGAGAGGAGAAGCCCGACCCCAAGTGTCAAGATAATGGCCAAACCTCCAGCAAGACTAGGCGTGTTCTCTTGTCCGTTCAGGGCTCTGCCCCACCCAGAGGGGTCGCAGAGAAACCAGAGACCCTGGGGTTGAGGAAGCGACAAAGGGGGGTAGGAGCCCTGTGCCCAGCCAGGCACTGCCGTCCCTGCATAAACATTTCCCGGTCAGCCCAATGGTGACTCCCCCCACCTGCACCCCCGGGGAAGTGGCGTTTGGCCTCTGAGGGCCTCTGGAGCAAAGGACCCGAGGGAGAGCCCGTCTTGGAGTGTGCTGGAGGAAGGCAGGGGAGATGTGACAATTACCGCCAACAGTTTAAACAAACAAATTAATTCAGGGCAATCTTCCGCTCGCAGAGCTTGACAACTTGTCAATACACGAGTTCAACAGGTTGGACGTTCCCTCCTGCTTCCTGCGCCGCTGAGGAAGGAGCTCTCCCCAGTGGGCTCTGTGCCTCCTGGAGCTGCCACCCGGCCCGGACTGTCGCCAAGGCAAACTCTCTCAGCATCCTATCCTGAGGCCCCATTCCTCCCCCCTGGCCATGACCCCGGCCCCGGGACCCGGCCAGGCCTGGGGCGCCCTCGCCAGGCCACCACCAGGCTGGCACTCGGCCTGCGCTCCCCCTGGGGAGAGTATCTCATGCTCTAGCTCTTGCTGCGCGCCTTTAAGATCTTCTGAAAGTTGGCTGTGCGAGGCACCCACGGGCGTCTCCCTGCCTCTCCAGCCCCTTTTTGTAGAACCGACAGAAAAAGCCCAGATCACCACAATGGCCGTCCTGGTTTTGGAGTCTTGATGAATTAACAAACACGGGCTTGAATTTCCGTGAGCTTGTGTCTCTGCCCTCCCTCTTCCAACAGTCCCCTAGTCCCCACAGTCTCCAACCTTGGAGACCAGCCAGACTTTGAGATCCTGCAGAAGGCTAACAGGCTTAGGGCTGCAAGGAGAGGTGAGAGGAGGCATTAGGATCCAGGAAATCCGCACGAGTGTCCAGCAGCGTGAGTTCCCCCAGAGTGCTGTCTTCATGGGGGTGGGGTGGTTGCGGGGTGCAAGTTCTCTGTGTGGGTACGGGCCATACCTCTAGAGTTCAGTGGGATGGGGGTGGGGACTCATGCAGAGAAACAGATAAGACTGAAAGTCGGAGGCCAATTCCCAGCATCTGGAAAGAAGTGCTCTAGAGATGATTTACATGCATTGGAGTGCCATGTATTTTCTGTACATATAATTTACTTACTAGTCAACCAACATTAGAGAAATAAAAAGCTGTACTGATTACCATCTTTGTTCATGTTGACTTCCAAACACTTCTTCAGCCGACACGCCCTGCACTGGTTTCTGTGCGTCTTGTCCACCGGGCAGCCTCCCTGGAACAGAGCACAGGCGGTCAGCGGCCCCCAGGACCTTTAGACTGGAGATGTGAACACGGGTTTGGGGGAAACGTGGAGGCGGGAATGGACCCTGCCACAAGTCTGGGAGCTGCAAGCCTGGGGCCCCAAAACTCGAAGGCCTTGGACACGAACAGGGCTAGGTAGGGAGAGGGCCGGGATTTCTGGGGCTACTTCAAAAGGAACAGCCCCAGGAACAGCCCCCAACCTTGTGAAAGTGGACAAGGAGGAAGAGTCCTTTCCCGAGCAGGCAAAGGGTCAAAGCGCCTGGTTTGCCTGACTTTGCAGCATTGGGAGGAGAAGCTCTAGAGAGGAGCTTCCGCCAGGCTCAGAGGTGGTGTGGAACAGGGGCGAGACTTTTCAGGACCGAAGACAGCGACCGGACCCAGAGGAGGAGGCTGATCCGCCCGGATCTCCACCACCGCCCCCTCCTGCCAACTATTCTTTCCACCTTCAGATTTCGAGTCTACTACTTTCTGTCACTTTGGGGCGGGGGGACATTTATTTGTCGGATACATATTTCCCATTTAGTCTTCACTCTCCTGTTTCCTCACTCTTGGCTTTGTACTTGAAGCCATCCTTATAACCAGCATGTTAAAGTTGTCTTAAAGACTGGCCTCAGCCCAGATTGATGGAAACAAAGCCATTCCTGGAAGGTGAGGCAGAAGCCAGAGTGGTTAGCAGGGCAAGGCCTCCAGAGGTGAGGATGGGAAGGGAAGAGCCCAAGGCCTGGGCAAAATCTTGAAATGTTCACTATGTAAATATGACCAAGAAGATAATGTGATGGACTGTCTGACAAAATGATAATATGGGCTGAGAATATTAGCATGATACCTGTGGGGGTGTGCGGAGAGCTAATTACTGCCTCAGAAATATTTATTTGAGAAGCACGAGAAAAAATGTTTTGCCTGATGCAGTTTTCTGGAAAAAATATTGGCTATTACAAGAGGAAATTTACAGAGAAAATTTCTTATGGAATTCATTCACTGTTAGGTGTTATTACTAAGGGAACATATACACATAGATACATAGTCATATCTACATATATATTTTACACATAAAGAGTCATATCTACATATACACTTTACACACCAAAAATATATAAGTTTGGTGTTCTCCTGTATTTATATGACTTGCAACTGTTACAAGTACCGTGGGAAAAAAGAGAATAAAATAAATGTATTTTTATTTTCCTTCATAATCTAAAAAACTCATATAGTGCGAATTGTGGGTAGGCACATTTTCTGAAATAGCCCTTAGGAAAAAATGACACACTTGAATACACTTTTTTTTTAATGAGATCCCACCCTTCTGATTTAAAATATGTTGAGGTATTTAAAATAAAGACAGCCCAGAGGTCTGTAACAATTTCTGTATGTCCTCATTACTGTTAATAACAAACTGGAATATTATTTATCTAATCTTAGAATACAAGAGATAAAGGAAATAATTTTTGCTTTCTAAATGAATTCTTCGGGGCATCTTTGCTGGCCAGTGTGATAGCTCAATGTAAAGAGGGTTAAAGAACTTGTTATTAATTGCAATCGTATGTCTATCCTCAAATGTTATCTTCCCAGTACTCTGATAAACAAGCTAATGCAAAATGGAAGTCTTCACTTGTTCTTAGGAGCGTCTTCAAATCAGATCAAATGTGTATAAATATCTGAAGCCTGAGAGAAAGATGAGTGCTTGAGCTCAGCCCATTTATTCTCTCTGCAAGGAGAGGACACCAAGCCTGATGAGTCTATTATCAGTCCTTTACAAGGACTTGGACTAACATCAATATGTTCGAATTGATAGCCAACCCCTTTGAAAATATCAAGCATTAACATCTGAGATTTTGATTTCCTAATTCTGTGCATTGCATAAAATTAAAAGGTAATTTAAGTAGAAGCCTGCTCAAATCTGATAACCCACCGTAATACCCCATTCCTGTGGGGGCTATAGGGATACAGTCCTGCCTGAGTATAATGTGATGTGTCCATATGGTGAGCCAGAGCTGTGTGCCCAATTAAACGGGTACCAGGGTTGGAGTTCAAAATAACTTATTCAAACGTAAGTATCTTCTTGTTTTTGTTGATAATCCAAATCTATGGGAAATTGACATGAGCAGACATAGCTTTAGAAAAAGAATAATTCGCTAGCTCCAGACAATATGGGTGTGTATATGAATATCATAAATATTAATTAGTGGAGGTGTTTTACCATTTTGGTTACCAAAGGATGACTTCTGACTAATACACTCTCCGGGGTCTTCTTGGGAGTCAAGGTGTTGGCTCTGTGCTGACAGTCTGCGTGCCTGGCTGAGGAGAAGGCAGTGTGGGACCAAAAGGCTGATCTCCCTCAAATGGGCCTATTACTGAGCTGGAAACTGAGTCAGGGGGTCCTACTTGTTCTCTCTGGAAGCTCTGCTTCACTCTCAGCCCATGCTCTAACTCCCTTGTCTTTTCGAGGCAGTTCTGCCAGCTCCATACCAAGACACAACCAACCAGGCCCTTCTTCTAAGCAGCAAAAGAGAATAAGATACGGAAGCCTTGGAGAGGATTCCAGCTACCCCTTCCTTGAGAACCTTCTCTTCTTGCTCACTCTGCCCTTTCCTGACAAGGCAGAGCTAAAGTCTCATGGGGGCTGAAGCCCCCCCTGCTCCTTCCAGAGCGGTCCGGCTTCTCCCAAGTTGAAAGGACAAAGCCCTTCCCGCAGCAAGTCCTGTGTTCCAGGTGGCCACACTCCTCTCAGGTGTGCCTGGGATGCCTCCTGCCTTTTACTTTCACCATGGCAGGCAGTGGTCAGGGCACTGAGCTTGGGCTTCTGCTTCCGGGCAGAGGCGCGGTAGGGTACAGGCAACATAGCACAGTCTTTTCTCCAGCTTGCAACGTGTGGTTTGGATTCTAAAGTTCCTTAGGTTCCCTGGGCTGGGTTTAAAGCCACCGGGTGTGGGTCCTACCCAGTGTCAAAGTGTGTGAGAGGATTACAAAAAGCGGGGTGGGTGTGCGTGCGCAGGGAGGAGCCCGGATTTCAGATTTGCCCCTGCAAACTCTTGTATCTGCCCTTACCTCTTCCCGCCTTTCCCACGCGGAAGGGCCTCTGAGAGCTGAGGCGGGAAGGAGGGGAGAGGAAGGGAGAGGTCAGGGCTCGGTCTCTCCTCAGCAGCTTGGAAACCCGGAGGAGGCCTTGGCACAAACAAAAGAGGGGGAGGCAGCCGAGGGGAGCCGGGCAGTGCAGCCCTGGCCGAGGTACCTGGTTTCCAGATTTGCAGACATACGTCCTATTCCGCCGGATACTCCGTTTGAAAAACCCCGAGCAGCCGTCGCAGGCGTAGACCCCGTAGTGTTTCCCCGAGCTGCGGTCGCCACACACTTTACAGGGGATATCTAAAATACGGCCTGAGATCGCAGGAAAGACGGGGAAGGGGGAAGGGACGAGAGGGAGAGGAGGGCGGAGAAGAGGGAGGCAAGGGGAGCCGGAGAGAGAGATGCTAAGCAATCTGACCTCTGAAGGGATTAGCACCGAAGCTGCGGTAAAAGCAAATAATGAAGTGATTTTATAGCCAAACTTTTTTTCCTTGAGCAAGTGTCAGTTTCCTACAATGAGCATTATTCATGCACCGCTACATGTATTTGGGTCTCTTCTAATCGCCGAGACCCATTTTGGAATAAAAGATTACAGCAGGCCCGGGCGGCAGCACGGCCCGCCGCTGCCTTTCTGCTCCGCAGAAAGTTTGGCCGCCTCCCTCCCCCGCTCTCGCATTTAACAGAGAAAGTTGTTAGCGCGCGAGGAGACAAACTTGAAATGTAAAAGGGGAAAGAAGAAAAACAAACACGGCTGGAACCGGGGATGGCAGCTGGAAGGCAATCGAGTTTTCTCTGAGCTGCCGGGCGGTTGTTATTATTAGGATTATTATTGTAATGCTAATACTAGGATTATTAATGATAATAAGGGTAGTGGTAATTGCCCAACTTTCGCTTTACCTATTTTAAAAAATGCTTAGTGGATCGCTTTTGAGAAATTATTTCTTTTAGGAAAAAAACATTTTCCCCCCAAAGTAACTAGCACCGGGCTGGGCAAATGAGGGAGTGGCGCGTGCGCGGTTCCTTCCCAGGTTAGCGCGGGACAGCCACCCCTTCTTCCTCCGCTCCCCAAGTTCCTGCGCAGAGACCTACCTCCTCACACTGGAATCCGGGTGGGGCCCTTCCTGCCTGTTTTTCCTCCGCCGTGGAAGGGTGATGTTTCAAAGGACCTAGCTGGTTTCTCTAGACTGCCCTCCACCCCTGGTGGCCTCGATGGTCGCCTGGCTTAAGAGAACTTTTCTTGGAATCCCCTCAAGCCCGGGGCGGCTACGGACGGACCTTGGAGGAACGTTCGCGAGAGGTGGTATTCCAACATTGCGGGGGAGGGAACTCTTTTGCTCTAAGGTTCAAGAGTCCAACCAGCCCGAAGCCATTCACAGGGGCTTAGAAATCTTTATTCTTGCAAACAAAGTATTAAAGTACCAACACTTTGAGAATAGTAATGACGGTAGTCATAATTAACTTATTTACATTGAATTTTCCCGTCGCGACTCCACCCAAGACCTCCAGTCTGGGCCCGAGAGGCCTCCTCGGTGAACCTGGACAGTTGCTGCCCAGAGCACTCAGGTTAGGGAACGCTACCAGGCTGGGGTGCAGGGCGGCGAGTCAGACCACCGGGCCAGGGTAATAGAGGAAGAGAGGGTGCCACGTGGGGAGGGACCCGAGGTCTCAGAAGTGGAAACTTGCTCGTGGATTCCGAGGCGTCCTGGCGGGCGGGGATCCCTCCCTGAGCAAGGCCTTGGAGGAGCTGCTGGGGGCCGGGAAGGAGGGGGGCATGGAGAGCCCAGCGGCCAGGGTGGGGGTGGGGGTTCGATAACGACCAAGCTCGGCCGGGGTAATTACAACCCCGCCATAGCACCTGCCTATAGAGCCACCAGTGACCCGTCAAAAAGAGTAGCATGGGAATTCAGACGGCGACAAAGGCCGGTGGGGGAGGCGCGCAGCGGAGCGACCACCGCCTCGGAGCCCCCTTTCCCGTAGGGTGGGAGGAGAGGCTGTGCTTGGTGGGGGGAGGTAGCGGCTGGAGAGAGCCCGGCGAAGCCACAGCGGGGCTTGTCCCTCACCCCCTTGGGCCTGTCACTGCGCCCATGGGAACTCACAGGCGCCCAGCAGCCGGGGACGCGAGCTCTGCAGCATCGCACTCCCACTGGAAACAGCAAACTTGGTTTCCTTATTTTGCAACCATCCTTCCCAGCATGACACGCGCCCTCTGGCTGAGCTGGGGTCCATGTTTGGGATTCAGCAATCCTGTTGCCCCAGCTGCCCTCTTCCCGGTGGCACTTTGAAGATGCCAAGATGAGCGCGCAGGAGCAGCAGTGGTGGTATTTCTCCCCCTCTTCCGCACCCCCCCTTCCCATCCAGACAGGAGGACAGGGACACACCACATCTCTGGAGAACCCCATGGGGTGCAGGGAGGACCGGTGCGGGGCGGGTGACCCCTCTCCAGCTGGGGGCCGGGGTCGGGGCTCCTAGACAGTCGCCCGGCAGGGCCACCACCGCTGCGGGTGGGTCCTGCCTGGGCGCAGACCTCTGGGCCTGGGCTCCCGGGGCAGATTAGAGGCAGGCCGACTGGCCTGGGGCGGGGCCCAGGAGGGAGAGACGCGAAAATTCCGGGGCAGAGCGGGTCTGCGCCTCAGACTCCGCCACCCAGCCACGTTAAGGTGACTTGGGGTCACGAGACAAGCTGGTTGACCCCGTTGCAAAGCTCCTCTCATTTAGCAAACCGAGCGAGCTCCGACGTGAGGCAGGCGGGAGTTTCCTGAAGCTGGAAAACCGTTCTTAACTTCCCTCGCCAGGGGGTCCCCTCGGGGCTTTTTGTGTGTCATAATTGCCTAAAGATATATGGCAGCTTCGATTACTGTAATTACCATCAGAGGCTGTTGAAAGAAGTTAGTCTGGGCTGCAGGGGTGACTGGCCGGGGTCTTGTTACCACCCAGGCGGGGCTCCCGGGTGACATCGCTCTGCCCTCCAGCTGTGCGAAACCGAGCGAGGCGGGGGCTGCAGACCTCGCGGCCCGGCTCGGTCCTGACCTCGCCCGCTGCGCGCCGACCTCCTCGCCGCCCGGGGCCCGAGGGCCTCCGTTTTCGGGCCCGGCTGCCGCCACCTGTCTGGAGAAGGCCGGGATGCAGCGGCGCCGCGGGCGGGGGCAGCCTTCCTGCGGGCCTGAGGAACTGCCACCGCGGCGGCCGAAACCTGCACCAGGTCTCAGGCTTCCGAGGCCGAACTCAGGCTCTTGGGGAGTTGGGGAGCTCCCAAGTTTCCCCAGCATGTCATCCAGCCTTTTTTCCCTGAGTGCGGATGGCTCGCCTGAGTCCCCGTCCACAGCACGCGGGTGCGGCCCCCAGCGAACCGAGCTTCGCGCCGGCCCTTCCCTCTCTTCCGAGGCCTCATTTTTTCAAGTATCCCCAACACACGGCAACCCCGGGGACTCCGCACCCCAAGTGGGCGAAGGACTCCGAGACTCCTTACTTCTAGGGAAGGAGGCGAGGGCCTGTCACGGGGAGGTAGCAAGGAGGCCTGCGGAAGGCCGCGGGCTCTGGTTTCTGCAACAGGGGCTCCGAATGCAGCAGGAAAGGTTTCCTTCTGCACCTCCTGGGAAGGACCTCACACGCCAGAACATGGGCTGCAAAAAGCGAGCCCACCTCGCTTCCCTCTAGAGACTAGAGCAGCAAGGGCCAGTGTAGGCCGGAGGCTATCTGGAACGCCAGGCCTCCTCAAGGGTTGGCTCCGATTTGGGCCGCCGCAAAGTTTCCTTCTCTCTTCCCTCTGCCCTACTTTTAACAGTTCTCCTTTTCTCTTTTTGGTTCACATTCACTTTACTTGAATTTTAAAAATGGTAACACCCAAACCAGAGCAAACGTTTAAAGTGAATTGCTTCCCACTTAAGTGGAACTTCAGTATCAGTGCTCAGAAGTATCTTGGATTCTCCCAACTTTCAAAGACTCAGGACAATGAGGTTGAGTGAGGGGAGGAGGCGTTTGAGGAAAGCACGGAGTGCCCAAAATGCTATGGGCGAAGGCAACAAGGGGAGGTTAGAGAACTCTGGGCCGTGGGGACTGCGACAGGGGCCACCCCCAGCCTTGGGCCCCGGAAAAGGCAGCCTCCGGCCACCGGAAGGCGGGAACTGAAATGCCCCCGGGGAGATCCAAGCCTTGCGGCAACGCCCGCCCAACGCCGGCTCGGGCCTCCACATTCTCGGGTTCCGCGGGCACTGGGCGGGCAGATGCCCTCGCCGGCACACTTAACCCCGCACTCCGGCGTCTACGGGCAGTTAGAGGTCAGCCGGGGCTCGGCATCCTCAAGGGGAGCCACCAGTTAGGCAAGTTTGAGGAAGGAGAGAAGCGCGCGAAGGGAACAGGCCGCACACTCCTGCCTCTGCCGAGCTCCCGCTCGAAAAATCCTTGGGATTAGGGATTTGGTCCCCTCTTTGCTAGAGCGGTTCGCCATACTTTAAATTCCCCAGTTATGACCTACGCGGATTTAGGATTAAGGAAAATGTGACTTTTAAGTTGTTTCTGCTTCCCAGTTTGCAGGATTATTTGAAATAGCTAGAAACGGGGTGCAAAGCATTCCATTCAAATCCGCTTTGCGCAGAGTTGCTTTTGCGCGCTGGAGCTCGGAGTTTTGAGCGAGCGTGTTATTGTGCTGCCGCCCGGAGCTGCGGCCTAGTTCCCGCCCCCGTCGCCCCCCATTTCCCCGCACCTGGCGGCCAAGCGGAGACAACTCTCGCGACTGGTGGGCTGCTTGGGGCTCAACCTTCCTACCCTACCAGGGCGGGGGTGGGGAGGCGGCAGCGGGAATCCAACAATCCAGAGGTAACGAAATTCTTCTTCCCTCACCACGAAACATCCCGACTCACCGTCTACAAGGAGCCGGGCCAAAGCGCACACGCCGCCGGAGTCCCTTTCCCGGGCTCGGAGCTGCAGCGCTCGGAGCAGGACCTCCCCGGCCTCCCCTCCCGCCCACCCCAGGCTGCGCTCCTGAGCCCCGCGGCGGCCCCAAAGGTACCCACTTGTTGATCCGGCCGGCTTGCTCATGCTGGCTGTCCCGGGGCGGAGCGGTTGGTGGGCGCTGCCCGAGTCCCGGCCGGCAGCGCCCGCCTCGCCGCCGGGCGCCGCCGCTCTCCAGCCGCCCTCCAGCCTGCAGGCTCCCGGGCCGGACAGGTGGGTGTCGGTTGCGCGCTGCGCTGCTCCCTGGGCGCTCAGAATTCGTTCCACGGTGGGAATTTAAGCATCCTCAAGTTTCTTCCCGGCTCTTGCAAAACCGCAGCTGCTGGGAATGTTGCTTGGTAGGGACACGCGCATGGACAGACAAACGGAGAGACGGACAGGCAGATCGAGGAAGATGGGAGGAGGACAGCAAGAGAGGAAGAGTGAAGGACAGAGATGGAGACACGAAAATGGTCTTCCTACGGAGCAAAAAGGAGAAAATCCCTCTCTTTCCCCATTCCTGTCTCTCAGTCTTCAATTTCTCCTTCTACATTAGGCATGCGGAGTGTGGCCAGATCTCTACAGAGCGCTGCTCTTTTAAGGAAAGAAGGAAAACACAACCGCAGTCTCAGGCAGATGGGCTCCGCTGCCCAAACCCGAGAGCGGAGTGGGAAACTAGATTGCTGGGAAGTCTTCCGAGGAAACAGGCGGCCAGGTCCCGGTTTCCGGGGAGAGCCGCGTACAGAGCAGCAAAGGGTCCCCGAAGTTCATTACCCCGTGACTTTGTGCTTGTCGCTGCGGGCTGGGTCCCCTGTAATATCTCCAGAAGCGCTCTGACAGGCAGCCGCGGGGAGGGGAATAGGGCGTCCCTGGCCCACTTAGCTTTTCCCCCAACTCCTGGCGGGGTCTGACGTCAGCCATGTGCGGGGAGGGGATGGGAAGAGGGAGGGGGTTAAATGCTAATGATATTAATGAACCTCCAAGCGGCTCCCAAAGAAAATGCAGGCGCTGTCGGAGCTGACGAGTTAGAGTGTGAATATGGGAGTGTGGCTCTGTGCGTGCGTGATGGTGAGGACTGTGCTGCTCTTGTAATAAAAATGAATTATTATATTTCATGGCAAGGGGGAAGGGGAGGGGAGATGGAGCATTCTCAAAACGCTTGACCCCTTTTCTCCAGAGCGCCAGACAGATTCGTGGAAGAAACTGGGTGGCTGTGTGTTTGTGTGTGATTGTGCGCACCGGATATGGCCATGTGAGTTGGTTCATTCTTGGTCCCGTGCCCCTTCTGTTGGGTAAAACCTGGATCTGGTCCGAGGTGAGTAATCATTCATTTTGCAACTATCTACGGAAAGTTGTAGCTCAGGACGCTGTGTGCGGACTTGGGGCCTGGGATGGGGTCTGCTGGAGGCTCCGCGTTCCTGCGGCCTTCGCGGAGTCGGCTTGGGCACCAGCTGCGGGGAGGGTGCCGCCCGCTCCCCAAAGCAAAGCCCATCTGGAGCAGAGCGAAGTCCCTGTCGCTTCCATTATCTGCACTGGAGCGACTGGAAGGCAGAACTTTCCCTTCTGTAGCTCATCCCCAGAGGGCTTCGCTGTCTCCCCCTCTCTAGGAAGCGTCCGGGAATCTGCAGAGCTTTCTCCGCCTTAGGCCCCCACTGCACCCTCCAGCCTTCCCTCGATTCCTGTGCTCTCTCGCGTCCCGGTCCCCGCGCCGCGGTGGGAGAGCGCACGCCGAGGGAGCGGTGATCCCCGATCTCTAAGAGATTAAATCTTATTTAAGCTCTCCCAGCAGCTTGAACTTGTCGAACAAGAGCTTGCCAGCCTGTCCTCCGGGCGTGGGCCGGCTAAAGGTCAGGGGTCACATCTCCTGCTCTCCTGCCCTCCGCAGCGGGGAGGAGGAGTGGGGGGACCGGGAGGGGGACGGGGAGGAGGGGGGGGAGGGAGTGGGGGAACCGGGACGGGGACGGGGAGGAGAACTGAGACCCGCACTCCGCAATTCTACCCGCCCTCCCCTGGCCCCACTTTCTCCAGACTCAGGGTCAACTCGGGCTTTTTCAGAGTTTGTGTGTGCAGAGTGAGTGCTTGCATCCCCCGAGCCCTCGGAGGGCGCAGCAGCTCCTCCGCCCAGCGTCTCCCAGGCTCCGGCTGTGCGCTCGGGTAGGCGGCCTCAGCACGTGACCGCAACTTTCCGCAGCAGCCTCCGCAGGGCCTGGAGCTCTGGCCTGCGCACACCACACGCTTGAGAGCCCCGCGTCCTCACCAGGGTCGTAGGGACATTCGGAAAAAAGCAAAAAAGGGGACGACATTTCCCAAGATAGCCCTCCTCGGTTTTTTGTTTGTTTGTTTGTTTTGTACTGGGACGAGACTGGGGAATTATGGGACAAAGCCATAAACCTGAGGGTATTTTTTTAGGAGACAAGACAAGAAATCAAAAATTTTGACAGCTAAGTTGGGCAGTGTATTGGCCGCGCACGCGAAATAGTACAAACTTGAACTCCGCGCCCAGACCAGGAACTGATTTCCGGGGCGTCACTTGAGAAACAGAGTTATTGTGCCAGGCTTGCTTTTGGAGCCTGGCGTTCTGGCTCCCGCCGCCGCCACCACCGCCACCACCACCACCACCACCACCACCATCACCATCACCATCACGTGGACGCGGAGTGGAGCTCTTGGTTAAAAACAAAGAAGAAGATCCAAGTACAGTAATGTTTCTTGGGCAAAAATGAAAGCCAGTGTCAAAGACTAGACCTAGGCCTTGTCCCCAGGGGGAAAGTCTAGGCGTCTGTGGCAAGAAGGAGACTTAGAAGCCGTTTTTTGGGGGTGGGGGTGGGGCTTGGAGGTGAGACGACTATGGCTCTGTAGGGGCCAAACTACCTCTTCCCCTATTCCCCGACATTTTCGCCCTGCTGGCTCATTTGTAGGCACCAAAACTTGTGGAAAATACTCCTGAAGCTCACCAAATTGTCTCAAAATCAAGATGGGAATGCCCCCCTTCTTTTTCCTAATGAAGCAGGGTATCCATCCAGAAGGGCACTGAATAGAAACGCGCGCGCGCGCGCACACACACGCACACACGCACACACACCATCCCCACCACCACACCATCCAGCCCTGGCAAAAGGCACAACACGCGCGCACACACCCGCAGCCTGTTCGTCCTGTGTTCTGCGCTCCCGGCTGTAATTATCCGCGCGCTTTGCATAAATCACAATGCAATTCTGAAATCATCATGATGACTTTCTGGCATGATTGGTTCGGTGGCAACGGCAGCTACAAGATCCAGGGTTGGCGGGAGGGGCTGGGGAGCGGCCGCCCACCAGGTCCAGGAGGAGCCTAGAGCCGAGGCTGCTGCCGGCCAGAGGGACCTCGGATCTAAGGTGTAGAAAGGTGGGAATCACAGCGGATTCAGCTCAGAGAAGAAAGCCTCCGCAAGACAGAGACTGTTACTTTCCATCTTCCTATCAGTGCGTCGCATAGCTGAATCATAGCTGCATAAATGTGGGGTGAATAAATAAAGGAGGGAAGTCTCCTGCAGAATTCCCAAGAAGCCCCCCCACCCCACCCCAGGCACAATAAGGCCAACCACTGGAAGCCAGCAGGTGGGGGGTCAGGCTCTGTCCAACTAGCTGTGTAACCTTGGGCAAGAGACAACCTCTCTAGGCTCCAACCATCTGTAAATGATTCAGCCTTAACTTTCAAAGATTTTTCCTGTGAGTCCGGGATGGGAAATAATTGCTAAGGGGCAAATGTCACCATCTCAGAAATACTTTTTTTTTTTTTTTTTTTTTAAACAGAGACAAGTTCAAGGATGCGTTTATAGCAGTTGTCTTGGGGAGGGAGTGAAGCCATATCTGAGAGGTTCTGAAGTCCTTCTGCCCGGGTCTAAACACAGCCCTTAATTTCCTCTTTAGCCTTTTGTGATTATGGGACTCTCCACCAAACCAAAACCAAAACACAAGGAAGGCATCTTTTATTATAGGATGTTTATATTTTGGCCCAGGAGATAAGAAATAAAACCATGAGAAGGACCATGGACCCTAGGGGTCTCTCTGCCCATCCATCAATCATCACGCTCTTGATCACATACCGAATACCTACCATGTGTCAAAGATTAATGACATGATCTCTTTCTCAAGGAGTCTACAGAGAAAGCAGACACATAAAAGGTGCTAAATAAACTGGCTTGGACTAAAACACAGGGCATTCTGGAAAAATACACAAGGGGCCTTAAACCAGTGTGGGGTGGACTAGGCTGTCACGGGATGCCTGGAAAGCTGGTGTTATGTTAGGGGAATCTACTGCCTCTGAAAACAGTCTTATATTATAGCTTACTCTCCCTTACTCCATTACTCTTTTTGTAAATTACCATATAATGTATTATTTGTTTCAGGGGTATAGGTCTGCGAATAAGAATAATCAGCCTTACACAATTCACAGTGCTCACCATAGCACACCCTCCCCAATATCCATCATCCAGTCCCCCTATCCCTCCCACCCCCCCCTCTAGCAACCCTTAGTTTGTTTCCTTAGATTAAGAGTCTCTTACGGTTTGTCTCCCTCCCTGTCCCATCTTGTTTCATTTTTTCCTCCCTTCGCCCCATGAGCCCCCTCTCAAATTCCTTATGTCAGAAAGACCATTTACTCCATCACTCTTACTAATGCCCCTTCCCATCCATTTAAAAAAAGAAGTCGAGTCCTGCTAACTAAATGGTATAAGAGAGGCAGGGGTGCAAGGCACCCCTCCAGCATCAGGTTTATCTGGGTCTCACCCCTAGCTCTCTATTCACTAGCATCACCAAAAATGGTGCCATTTTCTCCATTAACGGTCCCCCCCCATCCATTCTTCTACATTAAAACAGCAGAGGAGAAAAGAAAAATCTTTTCCATCATCAAAAAGAGCTGAAGTTGGTGTGGAACAGAGAGATGTCTTCCCCCTTCAATGATCAACTCCCTCTCAGAGGCCATTCTACCTATAGACATTTATTCCTTTAAAATGTCCTTTACCTCACTGACAAGCAGAGGTGAGAAATACCCAGACCCAGAAAATGTCTGAGAAAACCTACCAGGTAAGCTTGGCTGAGGTTTGATATTCAGTCTCCAAAAGATGCTCAGACACAACTTTGTTTATTTATTTGTTTGTTTCCATGAGGAAAAAGCTGATTTTCATTGCTTCCAAACCATAAGTCAACCTATGCTTGATTGTTGCTTTCCCAGTAGATGGAAAAGGTTGTCTAGCACAAAGTATGTGCTCAGGGAGGGCTTGCTAAGTGAAGAATGAAATGAATGAAAGAAATGAAAGAAATTCATCTCATCAAGCTTGCCCCTGATTTTGCTTTGGGCCTCTCTACAAGTTGTTTAGGTCCTATCTAATTCTACTCGGAAAAAAAACACACTGAAAACAATCCAGAATAGAGACCCAGATGCTCTAGAACCCAGCGGGTGCTGAACCGTGGAGTTTTTTCCCTTGACGTTTTCCAGGACTGTGTTGGCTAAGAGTTGGCTCTTACTCCCTACCAGATGGGAAGATGAACACCGTTAAGAGTAACCTGATTAAGACAATGTTCGGTGTGACCGGCTTCTCTTTTCTCCGCCTTCACAAATAACATTGTCTTAACAATGTCTAACATTCACATCCTCCCTCCCTTGGAGCCATAGCAGCTGAAGAAATTCAGTTCCAGAGACAGGCTGAGGATTAGAGGCTTCTGCTTCAGAGTCTCTCTGTACCTGGATATTCTTCTTGCCCCAAGAATAATCAAATAGAAAGAGCTTTCCCCCACCTCTTCTTTTATCTCCTGCCTAAAATGTTTTATTCATTTATATCCTGTGCTGGTGCCAGAAGAATTTATCATGGCTCTCTTGTCAAATTGCTTTAATTTGGGACCTGGGCTCCCTCCCTAAAAGAGGACTCAACTTGAGATGTATTTAAAATAAAAACAACCAAAGATCATTAACAGAAACAGAGGAGCAAGAAAATATTGTGGTCTCCTCCTTGCCTGGGGAACATGGGTCACCAGAGACAAAGCTGCCTGTTTCTTATTTCCTAAGGGCAAGAGTAAGAGGTTTAGAGGAGGCAGAAGAGATACCCAGCTCTCCAACAAGCCAGGGAGCTCCTTGAAGTAGAGACTATCTGCTTCATCTTTGGATTGCCAGTGCTCGGGCTCTGGTACATAGTGGTGCTTTATAAACGTGGACTGTGTAAGTGACCTTGCCTCACAGTACTCAAAATGAAAGGTGAGGATTGAGGTGGGGGGCTTGCCTTTGCTCTGCCCCAGCAACAGGGCGGGTAGGGAGCAGAGACAGGAACTCTAGACCTCCAAACCATGGGAAGCAATGCAGGTAATTTTTCAGCTTTCTAAAACAAAAGAATGAGGAGAGAGATGAGAAAGCAGATGACATCCAGGGAGAGACTGGCCACCAAGCCTTCTTCAACCTCTAAATTTCCTGTCAATTACACAGTCTGACTTGGTTTCCATTTAGCCCAAAATGACAGCGCACACAAGTCAGAAGGGACCTTGGAGATCAGTACTCATCTGATTCCATCATTTCACAGATGAGAAAACTGAGATCCTTAGAGACAAAGCTTGTCCTAGGTCACTCACCTATAGGCAGAGGCTATCACCAGAATGCAGATCTCTTGATGCTGAGTTTAATGCTCTTTGAAATATTAATTCCACTGCATTGAGCTACCTCCCGTTTCCCAGAAGGGCTTCTAGAACCTCCAATTAAGGCAATTTCACTCACTTACAAGTGAAGTAATCAGAATTAAGAGAAGTGTTGTGTGCATCTTGAAGCAATGGCTCGGTATTTCTGGAACTTCAAACTTCTGCACTTTACAAGTTTTTCTTGCAATTCCTTCTCTGACAGTAAAATGTGCTGTGTCCCAATGGAGAGCAAACTTGTGAGGTCTTTTTCTGTTTTGTAGAAGGAATGATATGAGCTACCAGAGGAACTACTTAGAGATACTAATTGTAGATGCTGAGAAAAAGTCAACGATTAGACTGAACAATTAATTACTAAATTTGATTGGTGTGGATCGCCAATCTGGGCCTTTCAGATTTTAAAAACATCCCTCTATTCCCTCCACAGCAGGGACCTGCTTTATCAGGATTACTGTTTCAACACTAGTAGAAACAATTGTTATGTAAAATGGGGTAGCCCGTTTAAATGTGGCTAGCATATTTGAGAATAAGCTATGATTCTTTATTCTATGAATAAGTATATCAAGATCACATATTTGATCTCTGCCAATGCAGTGAAAAGCATCATACATTCTAGTATGCTTTGTTTCCAAATGATCTAGTTCACACAGTACCCTGTTGTCCTCCTATTCTAGTAAGTAATTTCAGAATTCACATCACTTACAAAGATGCCGAGTGGCTATTTAGGGAAGTCTGATTCAAAAAAAAAAAAAAAAAAAACCTCCAAAACAAAACAAACCTCCCCCTCTCTTCTCCCTCCCCCAAACCCCACGCGCTTTGTGCAAGACGGAGTCAACCAGTGGGATTCACAGGAGGTCCCCAAGTCAAATGCTGCAGCTGCGTTTTTAAAAAGGGTTGGATAAACTACAGCCGTTAATAACATCTGTATCTATGCAAGCTAAGATGATGATAGGGGTAATCAGATCTCATGCTTCAGGGCATAAGATGATTGCCTGCTGGGAGGGGGAGGATTTGGCCTTTCAGGTAAAGCCGTTCACAACACAGGAGGTAGGTTGCAGACATTTCTCCCAGTTTCAAAAATTTCAGGTGTAATTGACATGATTTTGGAGTAGAAGAAACAGTGATTTGAAATCAGATCAGGACATTGAATAATGAGATATTTGAAATACCCACATACATTTCCTAGGACATATGTGTGTCTTTCCATATGGATGAGATACAAATATTTAGATGCCTTTTTTTTTTTTTTTGAAGGCTGAGGTTCCTTGATATGTTTTGGCCATCTTTTATGCAAAGTGGAAGCTTAATAAAATGTTAGCAACAATGAAAACAGTGGAAGAAATTCAACTTTTGTCCATGCGTTTATGATTAGCTAAAATAATATCTAATTAACCAAGTGTTCATAACTGCACCTATTTGGATTCCAAAATATATCTATTTCTAGTTGTATTAGCTACATAATGACTGAGTTGCATGTTTGGATTGTATGAGGAATGCATTCATTTTAATGTCCTGGTCGCTAAAGTAATTTTTAAAAACTTAGTATTTGTCTGGAAGTGAGAAGGGAATTAGGCAAGATAATCTTACCTTCTCTTTTGATTTCTTTAACATTTTCAAACCCCAGGAGGGGTACACTTTAGTACAGTTGCACAATTTAACCAATTTTGAAAACACTTCTCCAAGTGTGAGCAGGGTTAAAGAACTCCCTTTATTTAGACATGTCAACCCATACTGCACGGCATACAACATCAGACAGCTGTCCACATTTCAGAGAGGTGTAGAAGCTTTTGAAGGAGTAGGTTTCTAGCAGAGTGGTTAGAGTCCTTTTGGCATGAAAGACATTCTTGCTACTGCCTTCATCATTATTACTAAGCCATTCACTTCTGTTCTACACAGAGGGACTGTTCTGAAGGATATGGCTGTTAAATGCAATTTTTAAAATAATGCACATAAACAGTTTTAAAGGGGGGAAAATCCTGCAGCTGTTTGGCTGCAGACAGGCATGGGAAATTAGTCAGAAGCCCAAAGCATCATAGTTAATAACCATTATTCTGTTGTCTGGGATGTTTGTTTAAATACTATTGACACTGTGTATGTATTGTCATCTTCTCTAAATTGTAGCTCTTAGCCACTGAAATCTTGTTAAAGACCACCTAGGGTTTCCTCTGTATGATGCTGAATTGTGTATTCACCTGATGGATAAACAAAAACCAGATTTTTTTGTTGTTGTTGTTGTTGCAATTTTTCTCTCATGTGCAACTAGCAGGGAATTTTCTGGAGTAAAGAAAAAGATTGCCTGAGTACAGTGGAAATAGCCGCTGTGGGGTCCCAACCTTCGTATTTCTCCTCTAGGATAGAAAATGAACAAACCCATCAACTGATTAATACAATTCAGTTCTGCTTAAAATTCACAGATCTATTTGGTATGAGACTGTATTTTAAAAGACTCATACTTGCCATTAAGTGTGAAGAAATCAGTAACTATTCTTTTCATCAACAGCATGTTGGTTTTTTTTTTTTCCCCCCTCCCCATTTCGATTTTGCTTATTAAGTGAGGTCATTTGAGAGAAGAGCTGCTCTGGTGGTGGGTGGGAAAAAAAATCTAAGAGCCCGACTCCCAAGTTGAGAGCTCCGATCACGGGCCATTCAGTACAAAGCGTTTTATATCTTGACTTATGAGGGGACAATAGCCGGTCTTACAAAGGCACCACCTGTGATTTAACACGGTTGACATCTTTGTTAAGGAGGAGCCGGAGGGCAGAAGAGAAAACAGCACGTGCACAGTCCGGAGCTGGTTACCAAGACCCACCTTCAAGGCCGTTTCACAGCGTCGCCGAGGCCGCGTCACGTTTTTGTTTTTGGTTTTGGTTTTTGGTTTTTCCCTCCGAGTTTTTTTTTTTTTTTTTTAAAGGAAGTGGGGAGAGAGAAAGGAAATGAACCTTATCCACGCGAACTGACCCAAAGCTCTGGACTGAACCGGCTTGCCCGCGCCGAAAGGTCCCATTTTACAGATGGGTAAATGGAGGGCGGGTCGGCGGAGCATCTGACTCAGCAGGTGCGGGGGGGAGGTCCCGGGGACCCCGCCGGGCTTTGGGGCCGCCCGGCTCGGGGCGCGGAGGGCAGCGCGGCCGCGGGAGGGACGTCGAGGCCCCCGTCTTCGGCCCAACCTTCGGGCCGGTGGCTTTTTGCTTCCTTCCCGAAGGTCGTTTCTGACAAATCTATCTATTTGGGGCAAATTGTCAGTGAGAAACTTCCGCTCGAACTGCCCTGGACAAAACCGGCTGTTTGAAAAGGGTAAATCCCGCGGCCCGGCGAGGGGAACAATGGGCCGCTGGTGCTGCTGCGGCGGGGGCGGCCGGGCGGGCCGCACAAAGGGCGGATTAATTGGGGCCGCGGCTGAGCGGTTCGCGCTAGCTCCACTCAGCCCGCGCTGCGGGGCGCCCCATTGACTGGGCCCCGAGCCCCACTTTTCACAAACTCCAAACAAAAGTCAATTTCTTTTTTATAAGGCGGGGGAGGGGGCCGCAGCCAAGATTCTCCGCTCGCTCCTCCGCCACATTCTTGCAGCCCCGGGGTGAGGGGGTGCCGGAGGGAGAGGGGTGCGGGGCGCGGAGGGGATTGGAAACGCACGCGGGTGTGGCTGCCGTGCGGCCGCGTTCCCGCCTGCGCTGCCGCGTTCCCGCCTGCGCTGCCTCCCCACCCCGTCCGGACCCGAGTCGCGCCCTCGTGGTCGCACCTAAATTCCAGGCAGGAGCTTAGATCGCGGCGGGAGGCCCGGTGGCCACCGAGACAAGCGGATGGGGTGGTGGCGAGGGCCCAGGTGAGGGCTGGGCCACCGAGCGGGGGGAAGGATAGGCAGGTGATTTAGGAGGAGGCGAAAGAGACGCCCTCTAGGTATTCTAGACCTTGGGAGGTGTGACCAGTCATCAGATATTTATTGAGCAACTATTTTGTTCCTAATGCGGGGGGGGGGGGGCGGGGACAAAAGCGAGTTTGCCCTCAATTTACACACAATTGGGAAGGCCGACTCCCACGTCAATTAGCAGGTGGGGAAGGGGCTTGCCAAGACGGGCCCCAAAGGAAAGCGTCACCACCATCCTTCTGTAAAGTTATGAGATGGACTTGCCCGTGTAACATTTGGAAAAAGATATCTAATTACTTTGTAGACACACCCTAGTATGAGAAGTGGCAGTAATTAAAAATTGTGGAGTTAATATTGTGACGGTCTGAAGACCAAGTATGGAGGGACCAGGAGTTCATCTCCTCTGTTTCTCTCCTTTCAAGATAGCAGAATGAGTGCAGAGGGCTCTTCAACTGACACTGAGAGGGGCAGGAAATTCCTTTAACAATAAAACTCGATGCATTCCCCAGCCTACAAGCCTCTGTTGTAAGCTGGGTAGGCAATGGTTGCATACCAGACACCCCAGTCCTTGTGGTTAGTGCAAAGGCCACATTCTTCTTGGAGGACCGGCTTTCCAAGTGAATCAACAGGGAGGAGGGACCACGTGCAGGTGTAAGGGAAGCCATTTGTTGATGGAGGGCTTGAGCCTGTGCTAACAGATTATATTACAAGGTTTTTATTTTATGGGAGATACTTCTGCTCTTGGATCAGCAGGCACTTGTGTGCTCTAAGGCTGGTGAATGGAAGTCTTCAACAGCTAGGCTTTTACTGTAGAGACCCTCCAAAGGCATCAGGCCAGGGATTGGCATGCTTCTAGGCGGGCACTGTAGAGGGGAGCTCTGATGGCAGGTACTGAGTCTGTGGCAGGCTCAGGAAGAGGGGTGAAAACAAGCCTTCAAGGACAGGCTGAAATATGGCTGGAGGCAGAGAGGGCTAGACATTGACCTCAGGAAGCAACAGCGGCAGAGGGATCTGCTGGCAGAATTCAACCTGTGCTCCTCTTTAACCACGGTGTAAAGTTGTAGATTTAAAATGATCCTTTCTACATAAACAATGAATTCTGGAACACTGAAAAGAAATTAAAAAATAAATAAAAATTAGGAAAAAAACCCCGATCCTTTCTGGGCCAGAACGTGAACTCTTCCAGATTTCTGTTGAGTTGGAGGCTGTGCAAATCAAGGGCAAATATTTATCTAAAGATGTCACAACTTTGAATCTCAATAATAATTTATCTGCTAATCTCTGGTGGAAATCTAGAACAGCTGTTACTCCATTGTGTATTTTGAATTTCCAAAAGATAAATTGGAGGATCATCATTTTTTCTTCCACCAAGTCTCAATATGCTTGCTTTTAGTTTACTGACACTTTTGCAAGTTCAAAGCAAATAAATGACAGGGCCTTTTGCTTATTATGAAAGTTATTAAAGCCTACCAAAAATATATTTAATATTCAACTTTTATTGGCAAGTGTGACAATGCTGAGTGGGTCCATGCCAGCGAAGGCTGGGTGAGCGTGGAAAGATTGAGATGTTGCACTATTAGGAAGAAAAAAAGAAAATACAAGTATGAATCAGAGTGATGTAACTTCCAACATCAATGTGTAGGTTTAGACAGAACGGATGACGGACTCTAGTGTCTATTAATGGAAAGCTTATGACCATAGCTTCTAGGAACCCGCAGCATGATTACTCATCATTTCTGTTTTACAGAAGAAATTCTTCAGAGAGGGGGACACAAGGTGATTTTAATAAGGTCCACCCATGAAAGGGGTGACATACTGGCATCAGGACGTTCCATCACTCAGGTTAGTGCTGAAGACTTTGAATTACCCTGTCTTTTAGAAGGAATTGTTTTGGAGTCATTCAATGTGAACATCATTAGAGAAAAAAAGCTCCTGGAGATCTGATTATAATTAAACCTCATATTTTTTTTTCCTCTTATACTTGCGGGCTGAGCAAACACGGCTGGAAAGAAAAGATGATCTTGGTATCCCCAGTCTTAGGTTGCCAGAAAAGTATAGAAATCTGAGCTCTAATAATGGCAGAGAAGTGGCAAATACATGACCAGAGTGTGGTAGTCATGAGCCAACAAGGGGCACTCAATCTGGGAACGGACTGGATTTAAATCAGTTAAAAGAATGGTGTTTTCCTTGAGGAGGTAAATGGCTCCAATGGCATTTCCTGGAAGAGGGAAAACAAAGGAGACCTAGTCGTTGAGCCTTGGTACAGTAGCCAAGATTCTGGAAATGAAAGAGTTAACATCTGATTGTGAAATGTATCATACATATAAAATACTACAGGAATGTATCTGTACAATTGCAGGAATGAATTAAAACAGATGCTCTTTTCCTAGCAGCTACATGTTAAAAATAGAATCTCAGTAGTATCTGTAAGGAGACTTCTTTGTGCCCTTTCGGATTGCATGTCTTCCTCCCACCGGTACATACCAGAAGTCATCACCACCTTGAACTGTGTTTTGCTCATTTGTTTACTTTCTTTATAAGTTCACTACTCATGTATGCATCCCTAAATAATGTAGTGTGGAGTTTTTTGCTTTTTTAAAAACTTTTTATAAAGAGAAGCATACATTATATAGTCCGTAGTGAAGTGTGTTTTTTTTTTTTTCCCTCCCAACACTATGTTTAGTAGTTGGTATTAAATTCGTTGTGGTACGTTCATACGATGTGGTTTCTTCATTCTCTGTGTCGTGTGGTAGTCCCCTGTGTGAGCTTGCCACAAGCGATCGGTCCTCACTGCTGTGAAGAGACATTTGGGTTCTTCCCTTCCTTTCCCTTTCTTTCTCTCTCTCCTTTCTTTCTTTTGTAATTATAACAGATGTTTCTATGTATTTCTCTTGAGCATGCTCCCTGGTATGCACATAGGCCAGAGTTTCTCTAGTATATAAACCCAGGTATAGAATTGCTCCCCCCCACTCCGCTTTTTTTCAATTAGAGAGTGGGGGAGGGAGGGGCAGAGGGAGACACTCCAGCAGACTCCCTGCTGACCTTGGAGCCCAACGAAGGCCTCCATCCTGAGACCATGACCTGAGCCGAAGTCAAGAGTCTGGTTGCTTAACTGACTGAACCACTCAGGCACCCATAGAATTGCTTTCTTATTCAATTTTACTAGGTATTATCAAATTGTTTCCCTTAAGGGTTGTATTAATTTATACTCCTACCAGGAAGTGATATGAATTATTGTTGTTTCCCATCCTTGTCAACACTTACTATTGACTTATTTTTAAATTTTTGTTATACAAATTTTGTTAAATTTTTGTAGTTTTAATTTGCATTTCTCTGATTCCTAATAGAGTTGGATATTTTTCAGGTGTCTGGGGGCCATTTTTATTTTCTCTTTTGTGAACTATGTTTGTGAGTTTTGCTATTTTCCCATTAGGTTGTTTTTCTCATAGGAGCTTTAAAAAATCTATTCTGGCTAATAATCCTTTGTCTTGATTATATGTATATGGCAAATATTTTTTTACCTTTAGTGACTGTCTTTTCACTCTCCTTTTTTTTTCTTTTTTAGAGATTTTATTTATTTATTTGACAGATCACAAGTAGGTAGAGGCAGGCAGAGAGAGAGAGAGAGAGAGAGGGAAGCAGGCTCCCTGCTGAGCAGAGAGCCCGATGCGGGGCTCAATTCCAGCACCCTAGGATCTTTACCTGAGCTGAAGGCAGAGGCTTTAACCCACTGAGCCACCCAAGTGCCCCTTCACTCTCCTTTTAATATCTTTGATGAACCACAGTTTTAATTTTATGTGGTAGAATTTATCAGTATTTCCGTTCATAAGTTGGTGATTCTGGTTTTAGAAAGCTTTTCCTATTGTGAGGCTGAAATGACATTCCCCTAAATTGTTTTCTAGAAGTTTTATAATTTTGGCCTCTATGTCTAAGTCTTTAATCCAATTGGAATTGACTTTTGTGCATGGTGTGAGGTAGGGTTCCAATTCAGTTTTTTCCAAGTTGTTTAATACATTTTCCTAGTATCATTGACTGAATCTTCTATCTCTAGTGCCCATTACATTACAGAAATAAGTCTCTATGTATGCACTGATTTGTTTCCAGGTTCTCTATCATATTGCTTTGGCCCCTTTGTTTATCCTTCTGCCAGTATCCCATTTTCTTACTATAGCTTACATACTAAATTTTGATATCTGGGAGGACAATTCTCCTTACCTTCTATTTTTTCCTTAGGGAGTCTTGACAATTTTGGACCCTTTCCTCTTTCATTTCAATTTTAGAATTAGTTTGTCAGGCTCCATAAAAAATATTGCTGGGGTTTTTCATTGGAATTGGATTGAGTCAACATGGGGAGAATTGACATCTTTGTGCTATTGAAGTTTCCTACTAACAACTTGATATTTCTCCATTTACTTAAATCTTCTTTAATTTTTTTTCTATAAGGTATAATTTAGGGCACCAGGGTGGCTTAGATGGTTAAGCGTCTGCCTTCAGCTTCAGTTGTAGGTCCTGGGATCAAGCTCCGAAGGGGGCTCCCTGCTCAGTGGGGAGTGTGCTTCATTGGCTCCCTCTCCCTCTCCCCATCCCCCTCCCCTGCTCTTGTGTGAGCTTTCTCTCTCTCTCTCAAATGAATAAATTAAAAATCATTAAAAAATAAGGTACAGTTTTTTTCTGTAAATGAGGTGCACAACTTTGATTAGATTTATGCATAGATTTATTATATATTTTTGCTCTTATAATGGCATTCTCTTGAAATTATATTTTCTTATTGATTGTTTTTGCTCTATAGAAATCTATAGTGATTGGAAAAACTCTCTAATGAATTCTAATAATTTACCTATAGTTTCTTTTGAGTTCTCTATGTGGCCAATAATATGTGCACATATGACAGCTTTTTTTTTGAATCTTTCTTTTTTCATCCTTAAATCTGTAATTTAGTTTCTATTCTCATCATACTTACATAGTTTAGGACCACAAATACAATACTGAATAGTTGTTGAATAGTTGGCGGTAACTTTGCATTTTCCCTGATATTCAAGAAAAGTATATGATTGTTGGTGCATATGGGATATGAGTTTGGAACTGGTATATCTTCTGGTGAATTCAGTAGCAATTAATTTCATTTTTAGTAATGTTTTGGCTGTGGTCTATTTTCTTTGATATTAATTTAGGCATACTAGGTTGCTTCTTTGACTTTCAGCCTTTCTTGTATTTATATTTTAAGTCTTTTCTAAATAGTAAATAACTTTTTTTTTTCAATTTGATAATCTTTGTCATTTAACTGGAGTCTTTAGTACATTTATATTATTGTACATACCGATATACTTGGATTTATTACTACCATATTTTTGGTGTTTTGTATTTCTATTTTTCACTACTTTCCTTTTTGTTTCTTTTGTATCAGTTGAGGATTTTCCCCCTTAGTACATTTTCCTCCCATTCTTGTTTGGAAGTTTATATATATATATATATATATTTTTTTTTTTTTTAAGACTTCATTTATTTATTTATTTGACAGAGATCACAAGTAGGCAGAGAGGCAGGCAGAGAGAGGGGGGGAAGCAGGCTCCCCACTGAGCAGAGAGCCCGATTCGGGGCTCCATCCCAGGACCCTGGGACATGACCTGAGCTGGAGGCAGAGGCTTTAACCCACTGAGCCACCCAGGTGCCCCGGAAGTTACATTTTTTGAATGTCTATTTTTTTAGTGGTTACCTAGCTATTTTAATATTTTCACTTAACACAGTTAATCATTATGTTTCCACCTCTTGAACAATATGAGAACCTTAGAAATCTTTTCTTTTCAAGATTTTATTTATTTATTTGACACAGAGAGAGTGAATGAGAAAGAGCACAAATAGGGGCAGAGGGAGAGGGAGAAGGAGCCCCATGTGGGACTTGATCCCAGAACTCGGGGATCATGACCTGAGCCAAAAGCAGATGCTTAACTGACTGAGACACCCAGGTGCCCAGAAATCTTTTCATCTTATCCTTTTCTAGTTTTGGGATCCCATTCCAGCTTAATCACTTTCCCGCTGCAGATTAGTTATTATTGTTAATATAAACAAATTTATTTAGATTTACCCACATATTTACCTATATATTTGCTGATTATTTCCTTCTTTCTGAAGTACATCCTTTATAATTTTCTTTAGTATAGGTCTGTCAGTGTTAAAAGTCTCTCAGTTTTTGGTTGACTGAAAGATATCTATATCTTACACTCATTCTTAGGTATTTCACTGTGGATATAATTCTTGATTTGAAGTTATATCAGCACACTGATGTTGTGATTCAACTATCTTTGGGGGTTTTGTTTGTTTTTACTGGTGTTGAAAAGCATATTTTACAGATGATATTTCTTCTCTATTTTTAAAGTTTCCCTTGCCTTTGGAGTTCTTCATTTTTACAGTCATAGTTCTACATGTTGATTTCTTTTATTTATCTTGCTTGGGATGCACTCGGCTTCCTGTATCTGAGTACTGCCATCTTTAACAAAATTCTCAGCTGTTACCTCTTTGGAAATTGTCCTCTCCTTGCTCTATTATTTTCTTCATGAACTTTCATTAGGAATCATAAAAGTCGGGGCGCCTGGGTGGCTCAGTGGGTTAAAGCCTCTGCCTTTGGCTCAGGTCATGATCTCAGAGTCCTGGAATCAAGCTGGAATCAATCATCGGGCTCTCTGCTCAGCAGGGTGCCTGCTCCCCCCCCCCCCCCGTCTCTGCCTGCCTCTCTGCCTTCTTGTGATCTCTGTCTGTCAAATAAATAAATAAAATCTTTAAAAAAAAAAAGGAATCATAAAACTCTTAACATTTCTTTCATAATTTTTGTCTCTTTCTGGCCTATATCTTGAAAAATGTGTTTAAATCCATTTTCCAGTTCAGTGATTCTCTTTTCTATTGAGTCTAAGCAGCTGTTTAGGCCCCTCATTTAAAAAGTAATCATTTTATTTTTCATTTCTCAAAGTTCTGTTTGGTTCCATTTCAGATCTGCTTGGATTTTCCTCACTGTTTCTTGTTCCATACTAATATTTACAAGCTTTTCTTTTAAGTTTCATTAACCATATAAAATTTGTTATTTAGTCACTCATAATGTCAATATTTTATCTCTGTGAGGCACCGCTTTTGGTGTCTGCTGCATGCTTTTTCTGGTTTTCCCTTCATGTTTCTTCCTAGGTTTGGGATGTTTTTCTCCTTTGAGCTTCTCAATGTCTTCATGCTTTCTTTCCGGGGATTCCTAGAGGCCAAAGTTGAAGATGAATTTGTGCAGGGAAGATTTGCATTTGCTCTTTCTAGTCAAGGCATCTGGTTGTACTACCAACTTGGGATCCCTTTATGTTGAAGTACTCTATTATTAGAATTTAACATTTTTTTTTTTTTTTTGACCACACAAGTGGTATGACTCCTGTGTGAGACCTAGCTGTGCTTCCTAATTCTTAGGGAAATTTTGTTTTCTTTCTGTCTTCTCAGTATCAACCATAAAACAGCAAAAGTTCTTGCTGTGGCACCCCTCTTTGGATAAAATTTTAAATTTATCTTTACACTGAGGATATAGCCCCTTGGGTTTTTAGTTTTATGCAAGGATTCTCCTAACAGGTTCCCCACCTTGGGCATTCCCTGAGCATTATCTTAGAGTTGAGAGATGCAAGGTCTCCAGAGTCTGCCAGAAACTCTCAGGATGAAAGCTGGCTTTGGAACTTGCTTAACCTACCACGGTTCCTGTTTTCACTTACTTTTTGGGATCTGAAAATCCCTCCTGTTGTGTTGGTTCACTGATCCATTTAAAAAGATGAGGTTTTTGTTGTTTTAAATTTTAAAAATATATATGTTTTTAAAGAAATCTCTTTGCCCAAAGTGGGGCTCGAACTCACAACTCTTGAGATCCAGAGTCTCAGATTGCACTGACAGAGAAAGCCAGGTGGCCCTAAAAAGATATTTTAAAATATTTTAATCAGGGGGCACCTGGCTGGCTCAGTCCATAGAGCATGTGACTCTTGATCTCGGGGCCATAAGTTTGAGCCCCATGTTGGGCCTAGAGATTACTGAAGGAAATAAAAGAAAGAAAGAAAAACTTCAAAAAACTTTATCAAGCATTTTAGTTATTTTAGTTGAGACTGTCATTCGGGGTTCTCCATATAAAGAGATTATATGTCAGAGACAGAAAGAGAGAAAGGATTTAAGGAATTGGCCCACAAGATTGGGGGGAGGGGCTGTAAATCCAAAATCCATGGAACAGGCTGGTGGGCTGGAAATTCCAGCGAGAGTTGATATTGCGGTCTGGAGTCCAAAGGCAAGTCTGAAGGCAGAATTCCTTCCTCCTGGGGAACCTCAGTCTTTTCTCTTAAGGCCTTCAACCGAGTGGATGAGGCCCACCCACATTATGGAGGGTAACCTGCTTTACTCAAAATCTGCTTTAACCACATCTAAGAAATACCTTCACAGCAACATCTAGACTGGCGTTTGACCAAACACTGAGCCCCATAGCCTAGTCAAGTTGTCACGTAAAAGTAACCATAGCAGAATCTAATCTACCGAAGTGCTAGAAACAGAAACCAGAGGTATAATTTCTCATGACAGCAATGATAGCACAAGGAAGGGGTACAATTATGTCATGATTAGAGGCTCCTATGCAAATAGGTCTAAGGCAACAGTGGGCATTTTCTTAGGAGGCTGACAGACTTCTGTCTTCACAGTTTAGTGCTTACTGTTGCCTTGCAGTGCTCACTACGGGTTGTGGCAAATGTGGCGTTTCATATAAAATTACAGGAATAGGAGGATACCCTTAATTGCCTCAAGTTATAGGTCATAACGATGCCATCTAGATTGGAAAAGTATATTATTTACTCAAACTTGCCAAAATTCAGTAAATTCTTATAAAAATACAAAGAAAGCCCAACTGAGGAGAATACTGCATTGCAGGGGGATCAAAATAATGACCATCCCTGTTTTAGAATCTAAAAGGTGTTGCCTGGTGATTAAAAAATTCTTTTTCTTCTTCTCCTCCTCCTTCTAGACATTCATGATTTCTAGAAGCCTAGAAACAGACGACAATCAAATATTTAAAATCCACAAATTACCTGGCTATCTATATACAGAATGTTGGTACTTTCTTCACAGTGAATAACCGTAGGCTCACATATAATGCTTTTAGGTTTAGAAAAGCCTTTTGTTGTTGTTGTTTTTCTGTTGATTTGAGGGAATGCCTCTGGGGAAGAAGATGTGGAGAAATAGTGTCAGCCATCAGGAGGAAGGGAGGCAAGAGAATTTTGCAAGGGGCACCTGGGTGACTCACTGGGTTAAAGCCTCTGCCTTCGGCTCAGGTCATGATCTCAGGGTCCTGGGATCGAGCCCCGCATCGGGCCCTCTGCTCAGCAGGGCGCCTGCTTCCTTCCTCCTCTCTCTCTGCCTGCCTCTCTGCCTGCTTGTGATCTCTGTCTGTCAAATAAATAAATAAAATCCATAAAAAAAAAAAGAGTCTTGCAGGATTTCTCCCCCTTTTTCCCTCCCTGTCAAGAAAAATTGAGCAATGCCTTAGCATTAAGCATTATTGCATAAAACAGAACAGTAAATGTCTAAAAAAAGGAATTTCAAAACAGACACATAGACTTGACAGAGACTGGAAGAAAATATGAACAGTGGTTATCTGGATGGTGGGATTATCAGTTATTGCTTTCTTTATATTCTTCCGTATTTTTTCAAAGGTTCTACACCAAACACAACTTCATACTGAGAACATAAATTGCTCTTATGTTTATTTTACAGAGCAAGAACCTAAAATATCTTGAGGATTGTTTTAGAGAAAAGTGGGTTTTCCCTGTGCACAGTGTATAAGACTAAGTTTTTATACAATATAAAACCATTTCCAAATAACCATTCCAGTGTCAGAAAACTTGTTTTCGTGCTTGCAAATTTGAAACTCACCAAATGGTAACACATTAAGATCATTTGCTAAATTTGTGTGAAAATTTTTAATATTTTAGATTCATCCTCAAGAATTTATAAATTTTTCATTTTATTAGCAAATTTCAAAACCCTGCTTCGCTAAAAGTAAAATATTTTTTCCAACTTCTCAGTTAAGCTGGTATTTTGCTTTTGAAATACATAGCTGTCTCTAACATTTCTAACATTTCTAACAAATCTAACTCTTTCAAATCCCTACAGTCTATATGTAGGCTAACTGTAGTTAGAACTTAGAATTCCAAATCATGAGGCGAGTTGATTTGTAAAAGCTATGATTCTTTGAACTGTGTAATTATGGAAAGGCCAGAAAGATCAGTTTTGAGGCAGCAAGGTTCAAGGTAGTTCCTTCTGGGGAGTAATCACATAAAACAGGAAATGTGTAAATCTGTGAACACATACATTCTTAAGTTTCTCTGTAAAGGATAACTACTGGCTGAATTAGAGAGGAATTAGTATTATTGGTAAGACCTCCTAGGACTTGACTGGCTTTTCTTGAAAGGAAAAAAAGAATACTAAAAGGTTAGGTTAAAAAAAAAAGTTCTGCGCTGGCATTTCATTGTTCTTCTCTGGAAAGTTATAAGGATGGTGCTCAGTGACCTCTCTGAAATGTCACAAAAAGCAGTGGCATCTGGATTAGTAGAGAAATTAACATGCAGAAGAAACTTCAAAGGCCGCTACACAGATCCAGAAAATTCTTTAATGTATCTGTATACTTAAATTGCATGTGTACTAAATTAAGCTCTATAAAATATCTCCAGATAGACACAAGGCCGCCTTGTTTGGTGGGTGGATATGAGAAGGGATTCTGGACCACCTGTAGTTCTTAAAGTTAAACTGGTCTTTCACCTCGTAAGGCAAAATTCAGAATGAAGACTTTAGAATTTCAGAATCCAGACTCTGTCGCTTTGCTGAAAAACATCAAATATATTAACTACAGATTCATGCGTTAAAAGACAGGGGGAGGAGAGTTGAGGGAAATAAACTGGAGGTGCAAAACAGGAAGAGAGAAGGGAAGAGAATAAGTGAATGAGAAAGGGTGAGGGGGGACAGGAAAAGAAAACGTGTATTGAATGAGGGGATTAAATTGGGGGGAACGGGGAATAATCCATCTCCACAGGGTCCCTCTTCCCATGAACTTTTAAAATAGAGAACCCAACCCATAAACAAGATGTAACCTTTCAGCAGAGAAAACATCCAACTTTCTTAGCAGTTAGGAAGTCTCTTCACACTGGGAGGAAATCTTCCCCCTTGTGGGTGGGTCTCACTGATGTTGAGAACAAAGAAAAAGGAATTGATACTAGGGGTGGTGTACAAGGGTGAAGTTGCCATCCATTATTTCTGGCCCAGTTTGGTGATATCTAATCCTATTAATGCCTGGTATTAGAAGACTCTTTTATTTCTATCCTACCCTCTGTTCTTTCTGTTTCTGTGGGGTGAGGTGAGGCATAGTTAGGGAGTTGGCGTGAATACATAGAATTGATCCTAAGGGGATTTTCTAATCTCTCTAGCAAATCCCGTACCTGCTCATCTCCTCTCCACATTTCCCTGGCCCTTGTGTTTTTCTCACAAGAGCGAACAGGAAGACTAAAGAAGCCTATTGATCTAATGGAAACTTGTGACCAGATACATGATCAAAACCTGGATCGAAACCTGGAAGAGCGCCCTTGAAAACTGTGCTCTTTTCCTTTCCCCCATGCTTGTCCTTTATCATCATGTTTGATGTCTTGGCTGGTGGGAAATATTTTGCTGCTTGTCCATTGTTTGTCATGTGTTATATGATGGAGGGGTCTTGTGTGTTGTAGCAGCAGCAGAAAAAAAAAAAAAAAAGAGCAGCCTGTCCCGGGCTTTCCTTTCAAAGTCCGATGCTGGATAAATCGCTTAACTAAGCTTTTCCCTGAGAGATGGGAGATGGGAGGGCTGAAGTTTGGCCCCTAGCATAAAGCTACCTGCCCCTGAAACAACTGTTAGCTCAGTTTGTAGCCTGTCAGTATCAGTACACGTTGAACTTCAGGCAAAGTGAAAAATACTGCACTCAAATAAGGTGTGTGTTATAAATTGGTAAGTGGCAAGAAGAGGTGAAGGAGATGATTAAAAAACTAACATCGGCTGAAAGCTGACCACTTAACTAAAAGGCCTTTGGTACTATAAACTTAATGAAATTGAAAAAAAAATAGTAGAAGTTTAGGGAAAAAAATGATGTTTCAGTCTAAGCCATTTATAGGACTTTAGACCTATTATATTTTAGTAGATTTTTTTCATGTACTCATAGACTTGAAAAATTGTATGATTGCTGAACCTGAATTAAAAAAAAAGATTATATTTATTTGAGAGAGAGAGCTAGAGAGAGCACGAATGATGGGGAGGGGCAGATGGAGAGGGAGAGCAGCAGGGAGCCTGATGTGGGGCTTGATCCCAGGACCCCTAAGATCATGACCTGAGCTGAAGGTAGATGCTTAACTGACTGAGCCACCCAGGTGCCCCTGAATCTGAATTCCTGCTTACTTTTGTTTCAGAATCTGAAAGCTGCTAAACCCATCTTAATTTAATTTTGTAACAAGAGCAAAAACATATTTGAAACATAATTACTCAAGATTTTCTCATGCCAACTGGTAAGAAATTTCTACCTCTTGTGATGAATGGAAATAATGTCCCCAAATACAATCCCAGCAATAACAAGCACCACCACAACAAAACAGCAATAACTACCTGTTATTGACTCTTACTATGTCCCAGGGTCTTTGCAAAATATTAGTTCTCTTATCTCATTTAATCCTCACATACATCCATAAGGTATGTTCTGCTTCAGCCTCATTTTGCAGGTAAGTAAACAGAGGCCTATTTTAGGGATCAAACCCATAACTGCTCATGATAAAATGCACCATGATCCACTCATTCATTTATTCTGTAATATACATAGTTTATCTGGACATATGGTTGGTACTGAGACACAGATGTGGACACTGGCCTCATAAAGTTTATAGTCTACTGGAAGATAAAATATCCACTCATTTTTCTAATTTTTTAAAAAGATTTTATTTATTTATTTGATGGAGAGAGAGATCACAAGTAGGCAGACAGGCAGGCAGAGAGAGAGGGGAGGAAGCAGGCTCCCCACTGAGCAGAGAGCCTGACATGGGGCTCGACCCCAGGACCCTGGACCATGACCTGAGCCAAAGGCAGAGGCTTGACCCACTGAGCCACCCAGGTGCCCCAAAATCTCCACTCATTTTTGCTTAAATAAATGCAGATCTAATTAGATTAAAAATTATCTTTCTTTTAATAAATTGGCCATATGTATTTTTGAAGGCTGGCTCTTGGTTGTCTGGCAATCCTAGGATTTTTTTTTTAATTCTAAAAATTCTAAAAGATCTAAAGATCTTTTAAAAACAATTATAGTTATGGGGGGCATTTTTTTTTAATTTTCTTTTCTTTTTTTATTTATTTGATATGCAGAGATCATAAGGAGGCAGAGAGGCCTGAGAGTGAGAGGGAAGCAGGCTCCCCGCTGAGCAGAGAGCCCAATGTGGGGCTCCAACCCAGGACCCTGAGATCATGACCTGAGCCGAAGGCAGATACTTTAACCCCCTGAGCCACCCAGGCGCCCCTTTTTTGATTTTTCATAACAACTTTATTGAGATATAACGGACATACCATTAAGTTCATCTTTTTGAAGTGTACAATTCAGTATTTTTTAGTATATTCATAGAGTTGTGTGCCAATATTCTCAAATTCCAGAGCATTTTTGTCACCCCCAAAAAGAAAATGTATTTCCATTAGCAGTCACTTCCCATTTCCCCCTCCCACTCATCCCCAGAAACCACTAATTTCTGTTCTGCCTCCGTGGTGCCTGTTCTGGGCATTTCATATAAGTGAAATCATATGCTATGTAGCCTTTTGTGTCTGGCTTCTTTCACTTAGCATAATGTTTTCCGGGTTTATCCTGTTGCAGCATGAATCGGGACTTCATTCCTTTTTTATTGCCAAACAATATTCCATTGTACGGATGTGCCACATTTTATTTATCCATTTATCAGCAGATAAACATCTGTGTCGTTTTTACTTTTTGGTTGTTATGGGTAACACTGCTATGAACATTGCTGTGTTTTTCTGTGTGGATGAATGTTTTCACTGCCCTTGTATATATGCCTAGAAGTGGAATCACTGGGTTATATGGTAACTCTATGACTAACTTTTTGAGGAACTGCCAAACAGTTTTCCAAAGTGGCTGCAGCATTTTACATTATCATCAGCAATGCCTGAGGGTTCCAGTTTTTTTAAGTCATCGCCAGCACTCGTTATTGTCCGTCTAACTGATTATAGCCATTCTAGTGGGTGTGAAATCGTGGTTTTCATTTGCATTTCCCAGGGCGCCTGGGTGGCTCAGTGGGTTAAAGCCTCTGCCTCCAGCTCAGGTCATGATCCCAGGGTCCTGAGATCGAACCCCATATCAGGCTCTTTGCTCAGCGGGGAACCTGCTTCCTCCTCTCTCTCTGCCTGCTTCTCTGCCTACTTGTGATCTTTGTCTGTCAAATAAATAAATAAAATCTTTAAAAAAAAACTTCACTTGCATTTCCCTAATGACTAAAGACATTGAGGAGACATTTATTTTTATGATTTTAAATAATCTTGACTAGAGGAACACAACAGAACTATCTGAGGAGTTTTACAAGACTGGGCTTCACATCACACCAAGTGGTAAAAATATTTGCCAGGATGCCCTACTGAATATTTGGAATGCAATAGAAAGCCAATTCAAAATGGCTTAAGCAATGAGGAAAATCATCATCACACACAACAAGAAGTACAAGGTCAGGGGGTTACAGAGCTGTTCTCTACACCCACTCAGTACTATCATGGGGATCCAGCTTCCTTCTGTTCTTCTACTGTGTGACCCTAGCATGTCCATTTTATCTGCATGCTTGCTGCCTTTGTAGTAGGGAGATGGTTGCTGGAATTCCGGGTGGGCTCTCTGTATGGGAAAATGTCCAATGGAAGAGAAATCTTCCTCAGGAGCCTCTAGCTGTCCTTTCTTTTATCTCATTGGCCTAGAACTGTATCACATGGTCCAATCCAAACCAATCACAGAGAAAAGAAATGGGCATTCCATGTATATGTTTTGGTTGAGGTGGGATTTACTCCCTTCCAAAATGAGAACTATATGGGAGTTCTGCTAACAGGGAAGAAAGGAGAAATGGGTGTTGGATGGGCAACTAACAATGTCTCTGTTATGTAGCTATACGCTACAACATCATGATGATGAAAAATATTAGGTTAAATCTTGAAATTGCTGCTATTGGATCATTGACAACACTAATTTTACATAGTTCAACCTAATCATTTCCAATGCCATTTGACAGATTGGGCTGAGGCGTGGGGAGAGGATAATATTGGCTCCAGGTTTTAGTTCAATCACTTAGAATGGCTCATAAAGCGTGAATCACTTAAATTGATTGGTACAAGTAAATCAGACTCTTGTGAGCAAAAAGATTTTGTGTAATACAAGATCTTACTTGATTTCTTTCTCTCTTTCCTGGCACATCTCAAATGTTGGGAAATCTATCCATAATCCCAAAGCATTTGTCCCGATGCACGTGCTGACGAAGTCTGTGAATGTTTTATTTATACAGACTTAATGGTTTGCTGAATTTTAATTTTAAACAATTAAATCACAGAATGCATTATTCTGTTTTCATTAAAACACGTTTAAAGATTTCAAAGAGAAAGTGACTGTCTACCTTCCATTTTAGGGGTCTTTTAAACGAGGCCGACTTTGAGAAGTCTAAAATGAGCTATTTAGGATGTAGAAATAAACAGAAAGCTTTTAAGATGGGGCTACCCTTGAATTGCATAGAGATGTGCCCAGAGCAGATTAGAAAATGGCCACCTCTCCCTTTTTAAATTCTTAAATTCATGTATTTATTTATTTTTTGAATAGGCAACATATTCACACAGTATAAATTCACAAGGTACGAAAATTCTAGTGACAGCTCCTTCCCACAACTGCTCCTTAGCCACTCAGTTCTCTCTTCCCAAGACAGCTTCTACCAGAAGAAAATTTTTAGGAGAATTCAAACTATGCCTTTCCCTCCATACAGCAGTATACTGTATACACTGTTCTGTCCCTTTTTGTTGTTTACCTAACAGGCTATTTCGGAGACCATTCCAAACTGGTACATAACGAGTGTCCTCATCTCTGTTTTTATGGCTGCATAGTACTCCACAGAATGGACCCTATTTCTTTAACCAGCCCCCAATGGATGGATATTTAGATTGCTTTCAACTTATTATAAGCAGTGCTGCAAAGAATAACATTATACATATGCATTTTGCATATGTGTAAGTATACCTTGGGGAAAGTTCCTACAAGAGGAATCGCTGTATCAAAGGCTGTATGTGTTTGTAATTTTGATAAATGTGATAAATTGCCCTTTTTTCCAGAGGGTTGCAACAATTTAAATTTCCACAGCAATGCATGAGGGCACTGGTTTTTCCCACAGGTGGCAGCTTTCCAGAAGAGAGGTCATAAAGATGCTCCCCACACCTTCATTCTAGGTGTGTGGGCAGGACCCCAAAAGGATCTTGTTCCCATTTTTAAAAACACAGACAACTGCTCACGATATGCTATTAAAAGACCAAAAAAGGATACAAATCTGAACCACGTGAAAATTTGGGGGTGCACAGGAAAAAGAATGGGAAGACAATTGAAATATCGACAGTATTTAAAGTCTTTGTGCTTTTCTACAGTCAGCTCTCATTCTGTTTATAAGCGGAAACCATGCTGAAGTCACGGCTGTTCTTGTCCTTGGGTTAGGAAACTCAGTCCCTTGCAAGATATCTCAGAGGAGTTCCCTTTCAGTAAAGCTCTCCCATAAAGGAGCCTCCAGCTTGGTTCCATCTTAGGCGGAACACCTACCCGCTCTTCCCTCAGTGTCTCCTCTGCTCGGTCAGAGATGCCAAGGAACTGGAGCAGCAGCTACAGCTCATCTGCAGTCTGGCAAATCCACCAATGCTAGCATTCCAACAGGTATATGCCTTATTTAAAAAAAAAAAAATTATTCCGGTTTGTCAATTTCACTGATCGGGGTGGGGTTTCATCTGGCTCTTCGGCTTTTCCACCACCATGATTTCCGTTTTTTCACTAAGATCATTAAAATATTTCTGAACCACCCCAAACCCCTTCTACCCAGAGAAAGATCCCGTCATTTGCGAATAGTCTTTGGGTGCTCCGCGCAGCTCATCCCCCAGCCTGGGCAAGAGGATTTCCCGAGGGAGGTGACTCAGAGCTATCTGAGCCCCTGGCCCTGTTCTGCACTCATGCTGCATAAAGGCCCATAGCTGTTGCAGTTGCAATTTTCTCTCTAAACCCCACTCCTTTTGTTGACTTGCAGAGGCTTACATTCCAAAAAAGGTAATTTGAAAGTGCTGCTGAATTTAGATGCATTTTGCTAATTTGTTTTTATTATGCATAGAAATATTGGTATAAAAGGTGTTTCAATTATTTTCTAAGGGAGGGACCTATGCATTCTCTGCAGCCACAAAGCTTTTAAATGGAGTTATTTTTCTCGGCTTATAATCGTTCTCCCTTTTAAGTACCCCAGCAGAAAAAGTAAGTTTACTGCCCCTCGCACAATGGGCCTCTTCACTTTTTAGGTTTGGGAGACCTGGGTGACCTACGAAAGTTAATTAGAAGGTTAACAAAGACGAAGACAGAGTCGAATCCATCGCCTCTCCTTCAGCCAAAGATGTCATCCATTAATTAGGGAAATCGTTAAGGTGGCCTTTATAGAATCCATAGAAAATCTGCCGTTGGCGGTCGACAGTTTTGATCAGATTTTCCTCTCCCCAGTAATACTATGCTTAATAGTACGAAAAGCAGAGGGCTGGGGTGGGGAGAGGGGCGCGAGGAGGGGGTGGGAAGGATGTGTTTCAGCAACATTACAGTTAACCAGCCTCTGATTGGGACGGCTTTGATTCTCAGGCTGCCCCGCATACTTGCTCCATGATGTAATCCTTATTGAACCTGGAAGCCGGGCGAGCGGCAGGGAGGCGGGAGAAGCCGCCGCTCCCGCCTGGCAGCCGCAGGAGGCCCTGGGAGTTAGGAGCGCGGCCCCGGTGGCCAGACGCTCTCTCCTCTCTCCGCAGCGCGGGGTCTGCTGCGGCCCCGCTGGCTCCCGCCGCCCCGACGGCGAGGGCAGCCCGGGATCCGGGTGGCTGCTCCGGCTGGGGGCAGCTGTCCGGCCCCGGTGGGCAGCCGACGTCTTTTCGTCGTTGGAGGAGGAAGATTTCTCCCAGTCTTCCTCCCTTCCTGCTGCTTCTCTGCCACCAAAACACCAACCCAGCTAAGGAAACGCTTCAGTCTGACTAGCGCTTTGCTAGAACCACGCGGCTCTTAGAAAGTCTGGCTATTTGTTGGTGGTGGCATAGACGCGACCTCCCTGCACCCCAGTTTCTTGCCTCCTCGCAAACGTATTTGAGCCTAAAATTTCTGATATAGACAGTAAAACCATCAGGATTTTTGTTTGGGTGTTACATATTTAAAGATGGTGTTAATTCTGAATATGAACTGCCTTTAATTTTTAACGTAGAACTTTTTTTCCCTTCTTTTTCCCTAACACCATTTAAACCATTTTTAAGTGTAGACGGTAGGGCATTAAGTACATGCGCATTGTTGTCTCCACCATCCAGTCCTCCTAAACTGAAACTCTGTCTGCATTGTGGGGCTTAGTTCTGAAACGGCATCGCAGGGTTCGTGCCATGGTTTTTCAAGTTATCAGTAAATTCTCTTTCAGGGATTAGCATCTTTTAAGGAGTTGAGAGTTTTTGCGTAGTTCTTCATGCCAAAAGCTCGAGCGATGTCATGCAGCCCTTGCTCACCATGCAAAACATTTCCATGTACTTTTGCCTCTTTCTGGATTGATACCGAGCAAATGCTGAATGAAATCTCACCCAGACCCTAGTGAATGGCCATTTTGGTTTGCCTTATTAGCTCCAATGCAGAGTGAGAAAGAATCGCTGTCCTTCAGAGAAGAGCGAAGTGTCACTCTCAGGTCTTTGCATTGCCGGGGAAAGGCCTAGAGCTACTATAAACCTAGAGAATCACATCTGATGACCACCCAGGCCTCAGTCTCTTCAGCGGTTCCCTGACCCAGCCTCCCAGCCTCTTCCTCCTCCCCACCCACCTCACAGGAGGACAAACTCCAGGGCACAGACCAGGGTGCTGGGACAGCAGCTGCCACTGGAGGCCCCGATGGCAGGCCTTTTAGTCAACTCATCCGTCCACAGCCCTGGGGAAAAATAAGGGTGATGTACCCCCAACTTCCCAGAAGAAAAAAGTAGTGTTTATGAAAGATCAACTAAATGATAAAAGTGCATGGAATCACAAGCCCATAAGTTAGGAAACATAAGCCATAGCTCTTTTTGTCACCAACACCAAAAACTTAAAACAAAAGCCCACCATTCCCGTATCCAGAGCATCTCCATTTTCCCCCAAATGCTTTGATCTCAGTTCGACCATGTGTGTACCTAGCACCTATATTGTCAAATTGCTTGCTATTCCCTTGCTGTTACAGCTAGCAGTGCTTAAAGGCCCTAGACTAACTGAATTAAGAGACCCATAGTTGTTAGTTGGTGGTGGTTATAGGCTGAGTCACATAAAGTGGCTGTTCTGCTCCACTACGTTTGCTTACTGAAGGACATCTGGCCACCTTGACTGCATGTCAGAGTGTCCCAGCGGCATTTAAAACTCCCAAGATGGGGCACCTGGGTGGATCAGTCTGTTGGGCTTCGGTCATGATCTCAGGGTCCTGGGATCAAGCCCTACACCCAGCTCCCTGCTCAGGAGGGAGCCGGCTCCTCCTTCTCGCTCTGTCCCTCCCCCTGCTTGTGCTCTCTCTCAAATAAATTAATAAAATCCTAAAAAAAAAAACTAAATAAATGAAACTCCCAAGACAAGAGCTACACCTCAGACCAACTACATAAGAATTTCTGGGGTGGGATTAGGGTATGGTATGTTTCTCAAGCTCCCCAGGGCATTTCAATTTGCACTTATGAATCCAAGGCCATCAGTGAGGTTGAGAGCTGTGATGGGTTTGTGGTTTTTTTTTTTTTTTTTTGAGAGCTGTGATGGTTTATGTGTCAACTTGCCTGGGCCACAGGGTGCTCAGACGTTTGGTCAGACATTATCTTGGATATGTCTGGGAGGTGAACATTTGAATTGACAGACTGAGTAAAGCAGATTGCCCTCCCTAATGTGATGCTCATGAATCACTTAAAGGACTGAATACAATTTAAAAAGCTGAGTAAGAGGGAACTCCTCTTACCTGACTGTGTTTGAGCTGAGACATCAGTTTTTTCCCTGCTGTTGGATTTAATCACTGATTAAACAGTGATTCTTCTTGGATCTTGAGCCCACCAGTGGTTGACCAGAAGTACATCACTGACTCTCCTGGGTCCGGCTTGCTGACTGAAGATCATGGGACTTGTCAGCCCCCATAATCGTTTGAACCAATACCTTATAATAAATCTGTTTCTGTATAGATACACATCTTATTGGTTCTGATAGTTTGGAGAACCCTGACAAATACAGATTTTTGGTAACAGGAAATGGGGTGCTGCTGTAACAGATACTTTAAAAAATGTGGCAGTGGCTTTGGAACTAGCGGAGGCTGGAGGAGTCCGAGGTGCACGCTAGAAAGATGGATGTTAAAGGCAGTTCTAGTGACTGCTGAGAAAGAAAAGAGGAGAGGGCGCCTGGGTGGCTCAGTAGGTTAAACATCTGCCTTTGGCTCAGGTCTTGGGATCGAGTCATGCATTGGGCATGTGCTTCTCCCTCTCCCCCTCACCCCTGCTCCTGTGTGAGCATAAATAAATACATAAATAATTTTTTTTTTTTTTTTAAGAGGAGAGCTGGAGAGAAAGTTTCGGTCTTTTTTGGGAACACATCAATAATCGTGAACAGAATGGTGGTAGAAATGTGGATGTTAAAGGCCATTCTGGAAGGTCTCAAGGAAAAATGACAAACAAGTTATTGGAAACTGGAGGAAAGATGATCCTTGTGACAAAGTGGCAAAGAACTTGGCTCCACTGTGTTCTCCTGTTTTGTGGAAAGTTGAACTTGGGAGTAGTGAAACTGGATATATAGCAGAGGAGATTTCTAAGCAAAGTACTGAAGGTGAGAGGAGAGAAATGTGTTGAAGAAGGAATTCTTAAGCAAAAATAAAACCAGAACTTAAAGATTTGGAAAATCCTGAGCCTACCCACACTGAAAAGTGAGGAAGGTGTATTGACAAGAACCCTAAGGGTGTGGCCCTTATCCTTTGATAAGGAGATTAATGTGGCATGAACCAGGGATCTCATCAGCCATCTCCGCAGAAGCCACAGAGATGGGATTATACCATCCAAAACACTGACAGCTTCAAGAAAATGAGACAGAATGAACACTGTTAACATGGGTTAACATTCAAGAAAAGGGAAGAATAACCCTGAAGGTGATTTATAGTTCCCTAGGCCTACTATTTCCATCACAGGGCCAGGAGGCAAGGCTATTTCGTCTTTGGTTCCAGAGGGCAGGGTCCTTGAAACGGGCCATGGTGGGGACCCTCAGTGGAGAGCTGAAAGGGTGGGGCTCCCCACAGAGACTTGAGGGTGACACTGTCACCCCAGTGACCCTGAGGGCAGTGCATCAAACCAAAGAGGATTATTCTTAAACCTTAAGAATTAATGGAATTTGTCTTGCTAGGTTTTAGGCTTACTTTTAGGAGACTCACCACTCTTTCCTTCTGTCCCGGTTCTTTCTTTTGGAATGAGAATGTCTGTTCTATACCTGTCTCACCACTGCATTTTGGAATCACATAAATTGTCTGGTTTCACAGATTCACATCTGGAGAAGAAGGTTCAAGTGTCACTTATATCTGATTTAGATGTTATGTAGACATTTTGGACTTTGGACTTTAGAGTTGGTGCTGGAATGAGTTAAGACTTTGAGGGCTGTTGGAATAGAGTGCATGTATTTGCACGTCAGAAAGACATGAATTTTGGGGGGCCAGAGGTGGAATGTTATGGACTAAATATTTGTGTCTCCCTCCATTCATGTGTTGAAGCTCTAACCCCCAATGTGACTATATTTGGAGATAGGGCCGGTGAAGGGATAATAAAAGTTAAACGAGGTCATGAAGGTGGGTCGCTATTTCAATGGGGCTGATGCCCTTATAAAAAGAGGAAGACACACCAGAGCTTTCTCTTCTTAATGTGAGAGGGCACAGAGAGAAAGCAGTCATCTTTAAGCCAGAAAGAGAGCTCTCACCAGAAACCAAATTGATTAGCACCTTGAACTTGGGCTTGCCAAGTTCTGCAACTATGAGAAAACAAATTTCTCTTGTTTAAGCTACATGGTCTGTGGCATTTTGTTACGGTAGCCAGAGAAGATTAATAAAAGAACCATATAAAGGAGATACCAATCACTCCCATAACCCATATTCCGCTCTAAAATTGTCTGCTGTAGGATACCTGGCTGATTCAGTTGGTATAGTATACAACTTTTTTTTTTTTTTTTTTTTTTTTTAAGTAGGCTGGGGCTCTGCACGGGGCTTCAACTCAAGGCCTGAGATCAAGTGTTGGATGCTTAACCAACTGAGCCACCCAGGTGCCCCTAGAGTATGCAGCTCTTGATCTTGGGGTCATGAGTTTAAGCCTTAACTGTGGATGTAAAGATTACTTAAAAAATAAAATTGTCCCCCGTAGCTTGCCCTGCGGGCCACATGCTCTCCTGTCCTCTACTTATTGGCTAGGGGTGAACACATGACCCAGGATATTCCATTCATGGGCTCCTGAAACATTTCTGGCACAAAATCCACAAATCAGAGCTTTGTTTGGTTCATAAGATCTTCTTTTGGAGTCTCTGGGGATAACTTGTAATTCTCTGGGGATAACTCAAGTTAGGGTGAGTTAGTTTGGTCAGATAATCTTAATACCTACCGGAGAAGCTTGAGGCACTTTCCAAAAAAGGATAGGCCTAAGAAGAGTATAGCAGTTAGAACTTTTCAGAAGCCAAAGTCACTGTGGGAGTGGAGGCCACCCATGGGGGTGGGGGGAGTGGCTAAAGAGTAGGTGAAGGTGGAGGGATTGAAGGATGCTAGGCACACCTGGCTTGCATGGCTGTTTCCCGCAGGACTTCTGATTATACAGATTCTCCACCCTTTCCCAACCAATTCATCTTGAGGGCAGCCTTTGTCATAATTGTCTTAATCAAAGTAAGTTTGATTGTAAGGATAAAAGCCCCATTCAAACTTACTTATGCTGGGGGAGGGGTGATGGTTATTGGATGGATACAAGAAAAGTGTAGCTGGACTTCTTGGGAAACTGTAGCTATTCCCCACTCATTCTCTCTGTCTCTGTCTCTCTCTGAGGCCTGGTGGCTTCTTGAGTTAATTCCCCATGAAGCATGGCCCACCACACCCATGTGACTACAAGGTGGGATAGGCATGGCGGGTATGTAAGTCATCAAGCTTCTACTGAGGCAATGAATGCTGAAAATTTCTCTTCAGATCATTAGAAATATCCAAAAATGCCTTATTTTTTCTATTTTAAATCTTAGATAATTACATCTGAATTTGGATTAATGGGTAGATTGGGGACTGAAGTATTCTCATTTTTTAAAAAAGATTTTATTCATTTATTTGACAGACAGAGATCACAAGTAGGCAGAGAGGCAGGCAGAGAGAGAGGAAGGGAAGCAGGCTCCCCGCTGAGCAGGGAGCCCTATGTGGAGCTCCATCCCAGGACCCTGGGATCATGACCTGAGCCGGAGGCAGAGGCTTTAACCCACTGAGCCACCTAGGCGCCCCTCTGACTCATTTTCTGATAAAACCTTTGTGTTAACCAGAAAATGCTTTTATAAACAAACAAACAAAACACCAACAACAAAACTTCACTGAATGGTATTTCTAAAAGGCTTACTTTGCTCTTTTTATAAGATCATGACAATATTTGCTCCTTCTTGGTAATGTGTGAGTTTAAATAGCAGTTCCTATGGAAGAGATCCCAAGGAGAAATGGAAATAGTACTGCATTTGGGGGCTCCAAATACCTCCCTCCATCTCCACTGTATCAACAGGGGACCCTCAGGCACATCACGAGACTCTCTGAGCCCGACTTTCCTTGTATGAGAAAGAGAAGATGGAGGTGGTAATACTCATCGTTTCTTTTAATCTCGGGGTAATCATTTTAAATTTATATGTGAAATTAATTAGTAAATTAAAAGCATAAATTATTATTTCTGTCTTTGGCATATAGGACTTGCTCTATAAATGTTGGCTGAATGACTTCTATGTGAACAATCTCCATGTATGAGGTATAGGAAATTGGCTGAATCTGGGCAAGTCCCAGATCATATTCTGAAAAATTATTAGTTTTTTTTAAAAGATTTTATTTATTTATTTGACACACAGAGTGAGAGATCACAAGTAGCCAGAGAGGCAGGCAGGGGCGGGAGGTGGGGGGGGAAGCAGGCTCCCCGCTGGGCAGAGAGCCTGATGCAAGGCCCGATCCCAGGACCCTGAGATCATGACCTAAGCCGAAGGCAGAGGCTTAACCTACGGAGCCACCCAGGCGCCCCCAAATTGTTAGTTTTTTAAAATATACTAAATTCCTCATAGGACCTAGTTCTATTAGCTTTTCCTTTTATAAAGTAAGATGTAGGGCACCACATACCTGTCAGAGCAGCCAGAATAAAAAAGACAAGAAGTAACAAGTGTTGGCGAGGATGTGAAGTAAAAGGAACCTTTGTGCCCTGTTACATTGCACTGTTGATGAAATGGGAACTGAGGCAGCCACTGTGGAAACAGTATGGAGTTCCTCAAAAAATAAAAATAGAAATGCCGTAGGATCCAGTAGTTCCATTCCTGGGTTTTTATCCAAAGAAAAAGAAAATACTCATTTGAAAAGATATGTGCACCCCTAGGTTCACTGCAGCACTATTTACAATGGTTAAGATATGGAAGCAACCCTAGGGTCTATCGATAGATGAAAGGAGAGAGAAGATGTGGTGTGTATATACAATGGAATATTACTCAGCCATAAAAGAGGATGAGATCTTGCCTTTTGTGACAACATGGATGGACCTTGAGGGTCTAATGCTAAGTGAAATAAGTCAGAGAAAGACAAATACCATATGATTTCATTTATGTATAGAATCTAAAAAACAAAACAAATGAATAAACAAACAAAACCACAATCAGACCCATGAATACAGAGAACAAACTAATGATTGAGGAGAGGGGTGAGGGGGGATGGGCAAAATAGGTGAAGAGAGTGGGAGATACAGGCTCCCAGTTACGGAATGAATAAGTCTCATGGTTAAAAGGTACAGCACAGGGAATGTGTATTATATATACTACATATATAATTACATACATATTATATATTACAATATCAATGATCTTGTAATAGCATTTTATGGTGACTGATGGTAGCTACACTTGCGGTGAGCATAGCATGATGTTTAGAGAGGTTGAATCACTGTGTTGTACACCTGAAACTAAGGTAACATTGTGTGTCAGCTATATTCACATTAAAAGAAAAAAGCAAGATGTAGAAAAAAAATCAGATGAATTGCAGGTTCTATTCGCCAAGTTCAGGTTCAACTGAACTGCTACTGTACAGGAAAGTCCTTAATATATTTTGAAAGCTTACCCAACAAATATTAACTGAGAACCCTGGGAATATACTGTTGAACAGAAACAGATGAGAACCCTGCCCTCATGGAGCTGATGATCTGGTACTCAAAACACACACACACACACACACACACACACACACACACACACACAAGACACTGGGGAGATGCTCTACCTCACCCGGCTAGTTTTCTCAGTCCCTGCAAAGGTTACTTTTGACCAAGGCCTAGAACAAAGTGGAGGAAACAGATCAAACACACCAAGGTCCAGTGGACCAGTGGAGGACTGGGCCTGAACATAAATCCCAAATAAAGATTTTTAGATTACTGCCTTCAGCTAGGGAAGGGAGGGGGGAGACTTTTTTCCACTGGGGCTGGAACACCCTCAAGTGACTCTGTATATAACAGTATCCAAATGTCATGTCTTGGCTTAACTTCAGTTTGACAATAGCCAACACTTCTTGAGAGCCTCTCAAAGGTCAGGCACCTGGACCCTTTCCAGGTTGTCTTTACTCATACCCCTCTAGCTGGGTAGATACTATGATCATCCTCAATTTGCTTATGAGGGACACAGGCAAGGTCACAATAGTTGGTTTCTATCTTACTTGAGTGCCTTCCCTCTTCCTGCCAAACCACAAAAGTTCTTTACTTCCTTCTAAACAGAAGAGTGGGAACCTTGTGTTTCTATGCTTTGCCACAATGAAGAAAAAGTACATGCTTTTCAACATATAAAAGGATAATGGTAACAACAGCCAATATTAATTAAACAATTACAATGTGCCAGATGGGATTCTGGGATTTTTATGTGTATTAATTCATTTAATCCTCACAAACCTATGATGTAGTTACTCTTGTTATGTAATGTTATTTATTGATTACATTATAGATGAGGAATTGAGACACAGAGAGGTTAAATAATCTGTCCAAGGAGACTCAGCTTGTGTATGGCAGAGGCAGAATTTAGACCCAAGTTTTCTGGGTCCAGACCTTACGTTATGTCATTTCATCCAAAAACGACACACTATTTTCAACATCTTTTGCAGTTTTCTTAAGTTGGTGAAATAAAGATCACAAGAATGGGAGGGAATCCCCTGCCCCTACCCCAACACCCATGAGCAGAAGACCCATCCATAGTCTGCGGAATGCTTCCTGCCATCACTCTGTCCCTCTATCATTGTGCAGTATACAGCCTATGTAACTGCACCAGCCCAGAGTTCCATCCACCATGAAATGACACATGACACCGAAAAGAAAAAAAGTGCACCATGTTTTCGAAATCTGAGCTTTCTCTCTAATTTATGCTCCCAAATGCATATCATTTCCCGTAGATGTGAGAATTCTCTCAAAGAGTTAACAGCACTCCTCGAGAGGAGGAATTGAAGAAACCTAGGAGCATTTTCTTTACCAGCTCAGGCAAGTGACTGAAAAGTCAAAACTAAATTTTACAAAAAAATCAGGCTTTGGATCTTCACTCCCACTGACAGACTAAATTGGACAGTGGTATCACAGATGGTACACCAACCTTGCTGTCTCAGCTTGGGGCAAAAGGCGGAGGCAGAAGGCAGCAGGAAATGTTGGGGCATCCTGGTGAATTCTAACCTCATTCCACTGAGAACACTCTCCCACTTTCTCTATCACAGAGACACACATGAGAGATCTCTGAAGCAGGCTGATATCCTCAGATATAAACCATTTAGGATGCTTGATAACTACTAATTAAATGAATTAGGTACATAATATATAATTACCAGTGCTCTACATTCCCCTGTCTTTGCGGCACTGCAGGAAAAAGTTTCCACGGCACTTGGTTTGTATAAGCAAAAGCCAAAATTAAATTAAGAGGTCACACGCCAGTAGCAAAGACAAAATCAGGAAAACATTTTCTAATCAGAAACTGCAAAGAAATTGGGGCTTTTATATAATAGCGAAATTAGGGTTTGGATGGTGGTATTCTTTCAACCAACTTTTCACAAATATTTTCTGGAACAGGCCCAAGGACTGAATCCTAATTTAGCCCATTCTTGTTCAGATGTAATTGAATTCACTTGTTTAGGTTTCTGCCTCCCCCACCTTCCATCCAGTGGCAAGGGGAGTGCTACTCAGCTCTCTCACGAGGCACCGGTGAGTCTGCAGACCCTGTTTGGAGGAAGGTTCTCCAGGGACAGGAACCTCCTCTTTCCTTCCTCCACAGCTACTCTCTTCCCCTACATACCTTTCCCCAAGAGGAAATCCCTCTCTACGTTTTGGTCCCTTGGTACCACTTACCAATTTCCCCCTCTGCTGCCCTTTACCTCCCAGCCCCCAAAGTTACGCTCCTCCGAAACAAACGACTCCATTAGCTGGGAGGAGTTCATCTGAAAAATATCCTCTAGGAGGGGTCCACTGCACAAAAATATTCAGGTCTAAAATCCTTGACTGAAGTCCCTTACGGTTGCCAGAGCTGACACTGAGCTGAGGCAGCACGCATTCCTTGTGGCTGAGGGATTCCTGCATCAGCAAAAGAGGAAAGATAGCTTTTGTTGTTATTCAGGGCCGGGGAGAGGATTTAGCTGTACACCCATCAGGCTGGAGTGACAAGTCGCTAAGGACGCATTGGTGCCCATGTTAGCTCCCATGACGGCAGGCCCCTGGTTTGGCGTACACTTAGGCGGCAGACAGGAAAGCCATCTCCATGGGGAGGACATGACTTGCCAAATGATCCGCACCACCCGCCTGCACTACCCCCTCATGCTCCTGGAGTTCTCCCTGGCAGGTTGGCTGCTTGATTTGGCTTCAGAGCTTAACAAACATTAACTTCTATGCCTACTCCTCCAGGTTCAGAAACGTTCGGATGAAGGGAGAGGTAAGAAGTTCGTGTCTCTCTTTCTGTTCTTAAATGCAAGTTCAGGGGCAGGATTTTTTTTTTAATTTTTTTAATTTTAAATTTAATACTTAAGACCTCCCCTTTCCTCTTTGGAGACTCTTTTTCCACTATGTCTGGCAGAAGCTGACTCTGATGGTTTGGAACACACACACACACACATTCACACATAAGAAGGCACACCCCAGCATGCGGGCAGTCTCTGCGCTCATACTCACATCTCATCCCCAGGGCTGTGCGGGCCTCTGGATAAGAACTCCACAGTGAGTGGGCAGTAGAGTGCGGTGAGCACCCAGGGGGCTGGTGGGCCCCGCCTGCTCTTACCACCAGTGGTTCTTGGGCCTGCATTAGCAGGAATGAGAGTCTGCGTGATTTCTGCCATGGCATCCCAGAATCCAGTTGCCTCCATCTCCAAGGGCAGCCTTCTACAGGAAACAAGGGAATTCAGGCTTCTGTGAAACAGGCTTCACACCCCTGGGGGAAGATGTGGAAGCCGTTGGGCTCTGAGCCAATTGCTGCGTTCTCAGAGGAGTTCTCCTGGGATCCCGCTTGCTCCTGGACCACCTTTTGTCATCTTAAAGTGGTGTCTACACCCCAGGTCTTGCTCTGGCCCCAGGGCACACACTGATTTTCATTCATTAGTGTATCTCATCACAATCAAGTTATTCTCGTACAAAGGGTAATGGTTAGTCCTCATAACCCATGAAATAAGTAGCGTTGTTCTCATTTTACTGATGAAGAAACCAAGGCTTCAGAGTGGTTTAAGCAATGTGCACCCCAAGGAAGTAAGGCAATTAATACCAGCAAAGACAAGTCTCAGACCTCCTGGTTTCCTCTTCTTTGCTTTGCACCCCTTAGACAATGGGCAAGTGTGTATTGTATTGCTAGCGTGGAACTAGTATCATTTAGGTTCTGTGGAGAATTCAAAGACATCATGACTTGGTCCCTACTATCCTAGCACTTGGAAGCTGGTTAGCTAGGATTAAGAGATAAGGAAGGGCTGGATGGTATGCACTTAATGAGTTATTAGTTCATTGACACACTTAGCACAGAGTTCTTTTTTTTTTAAATAAAGGTTTTTATTTATTTGACACAGAGATAGTACAAGTAGGCAGAGCAGCAGGCAGAGTGAGAGGGTGAAGCAGGCTCCCCGCTGAGCAGGGAGTCTGATGCAGGGCTGACCCCAGGACCTGAGATCATGACCAGAGCTGAAGGCAGCAGTTCAAACCCCTGAGCCACCCAGACGCCCCTAGCAAAAAGTTCTTGAGGATTATGTGCCAGACACTGGGATAGGAGTAGAGGGACACAGAGAGGAAAAGGACACTATCTCTAATTCTCAAGAAGTTCAATCTAGACAAGGGACCTTCACTACTCAAAACCATTCAGTGGCTTCCCACTGTTTCTGGGGCACAATCCATAAGCCCTGATGTGGCCCAGGAGGCTCTAGGAAATATGTGACCTTTGTGCCTCTCTCCAGCCTCACTCTCTTCCAAGATGGGCTTCAAAGAGCTCCGTCGTCAGGCTAAGCCTCCTTCTTTCCTTCCTGGGGATCTTTGCACCCTGGGATGGCTTCACAGAAGTGTCCTTTGAGCAGGGTCTTGAAGCTGCCTAGATTTCCAGGCTGAAAGTGATGGGGACTGGTGGAATTCCACACAGAGGAATTTGAGTGTGGAAGGGACTTAGTGAAGAAGAGAGGCCGGGGTTCATAGAAAAAGCAAAGCGTTCATAGAAAAAAGCAAAGCGTTCTTTGTACGCAACTGATATTCGGTAACCATCTGTTGAATGGAGGGGGGCTGAGAAGGCTGGGGATGGGCAGAAAGTGGCAGGATGGGGAGCATGGCACTGAGAGCAGGAACACATAGGCAAAGCCTCAGGAGATGGGGTTGCCTGAGCTTGAGGGAGGGCAGAGAAGCCCTCTCAGATCTCGTTTGGGGAGGAGGGTGATTGTGTGGGAGAGTGGGTGTTTTATAGGGTGGGATGGGATGAGAGATCTGAACTCTAGCTGCAGCTCAGCTATATGCTCTGTGACCTTGGACAAGTTACTTCTCTGGGGGTTACTTCTCGTGAGGAAGATGAAGTAGGTAATCTCTAAACCTCTCCTTCCCAGGTGACACGTGCTCTTAAATTTTCTGGTGATGACAGAGATTTGCAAAAGCCAGGTTGGATGCAGACACTGGAAAAGAAGAGGGAAGCCCAAGAGGATAGAGAGAGCCCAGGCAGAGTGCTGGCCTCAGGGGTGTCTGCAGCTTGCTGGGCTGCGGAGAAGGGGGCTAAGATGGGAAGCCGGGGCTGAGCGCCCTGCCAGAGGAGGGATGTGCGAGGCCGGCTGCAGCCTGGGACTCATCACTGTCCCACTAGGACCAGATCAAACCTTGACAGGATTTTCTAAGACAACCCAACTTTTCTTCACTGCTCCCCTGATCTCAAGTCTAATGTGGGGGGACGAGGCCCACCCTCAGGGGAGAAGACTGCTGTGGCCAGTAAAACTGAGTGCGGATTCAAAGGAGTAACGAAGGAGGGGAAGAATTGAAGGGGCTTTTTGGACAGTCCAAAGGACAGGACAAGCCCCTCACTGTTTTTTTTTTTTTCCTCTAGTGACCCCATTCTGCCCCATGGATGTCACTTTTCTCTCTTTCTCTCCCTCTCTCTCTCTCCCCCTTCTTTTTTTGGAGGTTTTGGGGAGGGGAAGCAAGCTGAGGGAGGTGGGAAGAGACTTTTTTTCACATGAGTCCTCAGAATTACAGTTCACAAACTATTCAGTAAACTGACCGGCCTCAACCTCCCCTTCAACGGCCTAATCTAAGGGGTGGATCTATGTGTTTTGTTGCTTGTCAGAAACAATCGCTGAGCGGCCCATTACATTTACAGCACGTCGCCCTTTAATTGGTGTAACACGCTGAGGCCTGAAAGGAGGAGAGGCCCACAAAAGCGCCCGTGAATGAGCCTTGACTCACACAAAAACACTCTGCAGAAGTTCAGAGCTGGCCACTAACAAGGAGGTAGGGAGTTAGTTTGAAAAGGGGGTGAAGTTCAGAAATGTGTCACCTTGAGGAGCCTCCCATCAAAGCAATGGTCGCATTGACAAGCTGCAAAGAAAAAAAGTTAAACCTTCAGGGCTGTGGACTTGCCTGCTGGATTTATTCTTTTTAAACTTGAGGAGGGGGTAGGAGAGGGGAGAGTCTTTCTTTTTCTTCTTCTCTTCCCCACCCTTGTCTCTCTGCTCCCTTATTTACTTCAGAGAACCTTAAAGAAGTCGGTTTGAAAAAACATACCTCCCACCCCCCTGCTAAGATACACTATTAAAAAAAATAAATGTATAAAAAGTCAGGCTGAATGCGGCTGCCTTAGGCCGCTGCAGCTGATTTCAACCTCGGTGAGAAGGGCGTTTTGTCTCTGCGCTTTCCTCCCCTCCCCCCATTTTCTAAGGCGACTCCCCAAGTCCTGGGGCTGGGAGGCTGTGGCCTACCCCTGGGCACAGTGCGGGCCTGGAGGCTGTGCCCTCGGATTCTGAGAGAGCTACGGCGTCCGATCGGGTTCCACTATGTCAGAAGGGACTGGTGTGGGCTCGGCCAAAGTGTGTGGGAGTAGGGATCAGAGCCCGCGAGGATCCAGCTCTGTGGGGTTCTGCTCCCGGCCATCCTGCCCGCCCCCCCCACCGCCCCGTCCAGGGGAGGAGACCCAGCTTTCCCTCCTCCTGCCGGGAACACCTGGGTAAGATCCTATCTACCCTGGCCGAGCGGGTCTCCACGCCGCGGTTTCTGGTGGCAAAATAAGGCGTCCCTAAAAGAAGATACCAGCCTGCGCAGGTCCGCGGTGGAGGGAGAGGAACCCGCCCGCACCTTCAGCTTCTCCGCCCCACTGTCACCTACTAGGTCCTTCTCGAGCACTTTCCTCGTTCCTGATCCCCGGAATCTATCCAGTGGCCGTGATGGGGCCGACCTCTCTAGACACCTTCCCCAGCACCCTGTCCCTCGCGTTCTTCGTGGGGGGAGGGCTCTCTGCCACACCTGCGCCGGGTTGACGACACCTCGTTCGGATCCGGGGTGCGCGCCGGAGCGCTCGGAGGCACCCTCCAAGACCTGCCCCCTCCCGCCTTTGTCTGGTGACGGGGACCCCCGCCCCTTGCGCTGCTCCTGTGAACCGGCTGCCCCGTGCGAAGGCGGGGGCGCTTTTCAATGCGGCGCCGCAGCTCCCTCCAGATTTGTAATCCGCCAAAAAGCCGCTGATTGCTGCAATCGTTACTTTTCATTAAAAAAACTTAGAAGCAATTTGGGAGAACCCTTCTCAATGAATACATTTACCCCCGAACGGTCTTTATTCTCCGCCTCCACTTGATGAGTTTCTCTGGCACGAATCCGTTCTTACAGGCACAGAATGGGCAATCCCTTGATCCCCGTCAATTGTCATCCCGAGTCGGGGCCACTTTGACCGCCAATAGTGGGGAAGTCAGAGCTAATCCTCAGAAGGAATCACGGGAAAAGAAAAGCAACAATAACCAAGTCAAGCGTAAAAAATGAAAGAGAAATCTCTATTATCACTCACTACATTTCCCAGCTATGTACTGAAAAAATCAGCTCGCTTGTCATTCGAGTCAGACACCCGCACAAGAATATGGGGTCGTGGTGGGTTGGTAGACTCACACGACGTAAGGAGCGATATTTGAGAGCGAAAGGCCTCTCTTCTGCCTCTGCCAAATCCCCCTCACATCCGCCATAACCATTAAATACAGACTGACTTTATTCTGTATGGGGAGGCCCAGGGGTGGGTGGTGAGGGAGCCCCCAGCTGTGCACAGATACAAAAAGTCCCCGGAGAGAGGGGGGCGGGGTGTCGATGCTAAAGAAACGCGCCCTTCGCGGGCACCTCGGATTTTGGTCCCGGCGGGCGCGAGGCCTCGGCGGCTCGGGGCTGGCGCGGGCGCAGGTGCGCGGCGCACGCGCGCGCAGGGTCCGTGGGCCGCCTGCTCCGCGCAGCCCCAGTCCGGGTAGGCAGCCGCGGCCCCCGCGCCGTGGGCAGGGGGCGGGGCGTGAGAGGCCCGCGGAGCTGCGGGAGCAGACGCAGCGAGACCTGGGAGAGTGTGCAAACACTGCCACTTTCCACGCTGACACCTACAATTATCTGACATAGGCCTTGATTCTTTTATGCCGCAGCCAAGTGAGGGGCAAAGTTAGTTCTAAAGAGGCCGATGTAAAGCGCGATACCGGGCCGGATTCCAGGCGCTGCCGCGGCCTCTCCGGGAGGGGTTGCCCCAGCAGCGGCGCGCCTCTCTTTCCCTCCCTCCGCGAGAAGGAACTTTGAGAGCTGGGACTGCCCCAGGGCGCGTGGATTTGGGATCGACAGCCCGAGTCTCCCGCAGCACTCGAGTGGGAGGCCCGCAGAGGACGTGAATGCCAAACTACCTTGGGCCGAGAACCGACTGGGGCCTGGGTGTGAACGCGCAGTCGTTGCTCGGCCAGCGGCCTCTCTGCGTCCACTTCCCTCATTACGTTACAAAACCTATCTTGGGGTGCCTTTTTGTCTAGTTTCATCTCCCACGGGTGGGTCGAGGGAACCTCCCGCGGCCGACAGATGCAGCTGCTTTTCCTGATCGCTCGAGGAGCGGTGAGGGAGGGCCAAGTGCGGCATGAAGGCGTGTTCTCTCCTCGCCTCCAAGGGGCCTCAGAGGCGCCCCTATCTCGGGTGATTCCTGCTCCTGCCCCTGCCTCACGCCCATCTCCCGCAGCGCCCAACTCCCACTTTATCCCTGGGCATCCAAACCACTGAAGCCTGTTGCGCTTTTCTCTCTGGGGGAACCTCTCCAGGATGTCACTCCCGCCCCCACCCCGTTTGCGCCACACACATATTACACACTATATACACAATATCACATATGTACACATGACACACACTGCATACGGGACGTTCTCACTTGTGTAGCAACATGCTGGAAAAAACGTCCACACAACAAGCTTCTGGAACACATTCACTTTTACACAAGACCTGGACTCACCTGCATACACATAATCACACAGACATGCACACATGCCTGAACATCCAGGTACACAACGCACATGCACGCATTCCCCATTGCTCTCACAATGTGCAACACGTGCCCTTGGGCGCCCACAGACTGGCTCGGTCTGGTATGGTGGGTCAAGCAGGGGAGACTAGAGTTAGCCATCCGGGTGGCGGTCACCGACTTTGGTCCTGAGACCCGGGGCCTCCTTTGGGGATCCTTGCCCGGGCAAATGTCCCGAGCTTCCCGCCGGGTCTGTGCTCTGGGCCTGTGCTTTGGACCACCCCTCACCTCGTGGGCACTGCGCCAGAGCTGGGGCTTCCTCAGGCCGCCGCTCCAGCCAGGCCGCAGCCCGCGGCGAAGACTAGGCAGCGGGACTTGTTCACTGTGTAACCACTTGCCCAACTGCCTCCTTAAAGGAGAGGACAAGCTGTGGTCCCGGGCTCGCGGGGGTGGGGAGTGGGATGGGCAGCTAAGGAGAGGGTCTGATCTGACTGACCCTTATCCCCACCCTGGTCTGGCAGCCCGGAGGGTGGTGTGGAGAGCCAGGGTGAGGGGTGATAATCGCCATCTGTAACGAGTGAGAGAATTCTGCCCTGCCCCAGATTTACATAAACGTGGATCTCGGCTTGGTCCGCGATCTGGAAAGGGTGCTTGTAGAGAGGGCGACATTCTGCAATCCTAATTAGTGATTTTTGTCCCCTTGTTACTGGGCTCAGCATCTCATGCAAATGAACTCTTCATTTCAGCCACATTACCCCAGCTCCAGAATTAACTGACTCTTATCTTTAATGATATGCTGCTGAAGTTCTCCAAGCCCGGCTAGCTTTTTATCTTGATTACGCTAATCAATAAGAAATGATAGAGTAGAATTATAAACTCTATTGGCTTTTAAATGTTGCCGACAAGCCCTCTAGATGCCATTCCGGTTCATTGTTATTTATTAAAATGATCCTCAGCCTAACAACGATTGCAAATAGAGAGGCGAACAAGAATTAGCCTTGGGACTCATCCCAGTCTGCTGCAGACACCTTCACCCTCCATTCCCCAGGGAAGATTCATCAATTTGGGGGCTTGAAACAGTGGGAACATTAAAAGGAGAAAAAAAGGCTAAAAGAAAATTGCTCTTTTGGAGGCGCAAAAGAGCCAAAACAAACACCCCCAAACAAAACAAGAAAACCCTAGAATGGTGACACCAGATTCCCCACCCCAGCCAGATAGTCTTAAACGTAGAAGCTTTGAAAAAGGCACCTTGAGCCACAGAGCCTCCTGCTCTAGGAATGAATCAGATCTGTAACATATGTACCCACCCTCCACCTCACTGACCCCCGCGCCCATCTCACATACTTTTGCGTATCAGTATCTGTAGATTTCAGGCAGTTACAACTTGAGAAATGCAATTTCTCCTCCTTAGATCTGTTGGGAGGAAAATGGAGTTGAATCCCTTCTTGTCTGCCCACGATAGCTTTCGAGTCTAGCTGGATGGCGGATGGTTGTTGGCCCAGATGTCAAAGCACCTGCAATGGGCAGCTTTGGGTTCCCTAGACGTCCTGCGCCAGGTGGGCTGAGACCACCAGGAGCCCATTCCTTCCGCCTCAGGCAGCCCATCGCCCACACCCATCTGAAGTCCAGGACCCCACAACCCTCGGAGTCACACCTCTCTCACAAGTCCAATTTGTGCAGCTGTTTCCCAAGAAGCTGACAACAAAAACGAAAAAGAGCATAGGGCATATGGGGCATTTGTTTCTTTCCTTTGGCTCACCGAGAATGTAAAGTCTTTATATGTTGTACGTGAAAAACATCCCTTCTCATCCTGGATCCACGTATCAACCCTCTTCTCACTCCCATCCTCTGCTCTAAGTTTGGTCCTGGGTGGTGTGGGAGCCTCCTGGGCGCTCCAGGAGGGCCACCGGCCGTAGTCACTCATCAGAATCGTGTGTATCCTGTATTGATATACCAAATTTCATTTAGATCCAGTAAAAACGTATTAGGAGCCTACTCTGCTTTAGGCACTTTGTCAGGAGCCCGACCCCAGCTCTGAGGCGTGGGGAGCCTTTCCCTAGCTCGCTTGACCCTCCGCCCCGTCAGCGCTTTGGTTGGGTTCTCAAGATTCGTGGCATTCAAAGCTCCAAAGGCGCGCAAGCCGGAGGCACACAAACGCAAACGCACACGCGCCACAACTCGGCCTGCCTTGCCCAGCAAAAACGGCTGGGCGCGCCGCAACTGGGCGCGTTTACGCACAGCCCTACTCGCCCACAGCTTGGCGACCGGTCCCCAAACAGCCGCGAGGCCCCTCCAACCCCTGGAGCTGCGAATTTTGTTCTTTTTCTCCCCGCCCTTCACCCCCAGCACAGTCCCCCGGCGCGGCGCGGAGCTCTGACCCCGCCAGGAGGGGAAGCTGCGCAGACCTTCTGGAAAAGGCGCACCCAGCCGCTGAGCCGGGAAGCAGCAACCCGCAACCGCGGGCGCACCGGTGTGGGGCTGCGCGTGGGGAGCGAAAGGGGCCGCATCACACACTGAAGTCCGCCAAGGCCGCGGTGGATCCGTGGAAGGAGTTGGAAATCGCAGGCAGGCTAAGCCTTTTTTTTTTTTTTTTAAATGACACATGGGGGAAGGGCTGAATGTATCAAAATCATGTAAAATTTCTGTTCTTAGCAACATCCTTGTTATTAGGAATGATGACTAAACCGCCAGGATTATTCTGGACTGTAAGTTATCAAGAGCCCACTAATTTCACATTAAAGCCCATTGACTGCAACGTCGTGATTGAAGGGTTTTTAACAATTAACATAATCAGAAAATGAGCTGAGATAATTTTTATTCAACTCATTACTTTTTAATCATGTATTTCTTTTAATTAATATCTTCTCCGTGAACATAACACAAAGCGGAGCCCCAGTGCTGGCCCAAGCCAGCCTTCGGGACTGAATTTGACACAGCTAAACATTTCACCAGCCGCATTCATTGTATCTCTATTGTGGTGTGGGTGAAACAGAAAAATTTTGTCCAAAAGTCACCATGTTGTTTTGAAACACAATTTAAGGGGTGGGGGTGGGGGAGAGCTGGGAGCAAACAGCCATTCGTTTTTAATTCGACTTGACTTTTATATTTGGGCGTCTCTCTTGGTTTGCAGCCAGAGGGATACAAATCCGAAGGAAGAAACAGGAGGAAGAACAAGAAGAAAAGGCTTTTGGAGATGAATGTCCCATCCTGGATTCAAAGAGAAAGGGGCTTCGGCGGCTCATGCCTACTACCCAGGCCAAATGGGGAGACATTAGAAGGCACAGAGCTTGCCGGCAGCGCGCCTCCCCTTGGCCGCCAAGTTTCAGTCCCGGCGAAGGGGCGCTCAGCCCCCAGTTCCTACGTCCCTCCGGCACGGTCTTCCCCCGCCACACGCTGACCCACAGGGGACTAAGTCCCTCCGCTCCTTTGGCCCAACGGGAAGTGGACGGTGACCTGCGGGCCTTTCTTTGGCCAGGATCCCACCGCAGCCACCGTGCGCACAGCTCCAGGCGGACTTGGTGCCTGACCCCACCTTGTCCCCCAATACTTCTTGGTATTCCCAACCCTAGAAACTTGATCCAACTCAAATGCCTCAAACGGGACGGAGAAAGGGCATTTTTGGTGGTGGAGAGGACTACGGCCTCCCCCTTAGCGAGCTCGCTCCTCACTAGAGTAAGTGCGACCCAGGGGCGCATCTCGGCTGTAGCCTGATCTCGGTGTCTCCGACACCTCCGAAAGAAGGGGACTGTTTTTGGATTAAGATCTCTCGCGCAGTAGGAGCCACATCAGCTTCAGAAAAAAAGAAACAAAGCCGACCCCTGGTGGAAGAAAATGAAAGTTTAAGAATAAATATAAGAAAGGTTTGGGAGAGCCTCATGCCCAACTATCTAACACTGAAGAGAGAGAGAGGGCGACAAAGGAGATATAGGAAAAGGAATATCAGAAGAGGCAGAAAACAGGAGAGATCACATAGCAGCAGGCGGAATTCAGGTGGGGAGAGCTGAGAAGGATGAAACTCAGAGGGCAGATCCTTTCGAGCCCCTCAATCAAGTGTGCATCCTCAGTGCTGGTGGCCTGGGCAGTGTCGGGGGCATGCGGGGGTGGGGTGGGGGTAGGGTTGGGGGGAGATGGTGGCCTGGCTTCTCTCTCTCTCTCTCTTTTTTTTTTTTAAGATTTTATTTATTTATTTATTTGACAGAGAGAGAGAGAGAGAGAGAGAGAACACAAGCAGGCAGAGAGGCAGGCAGAGAGAGAGGAGGAAGCAGGCTCCCCGCTGAGCAGGGAGCCTGATACGGGGCTCCATCCCAGGACCCTGAGATCATGACCTGAGCCGAAGGCAGCGGCTTAACCCACTGAGCCACCCAGGCGCCCCCCCCCCCCCCACCTCTCTCTTAAAGTAGCTCTAGGCCTAACGTGGGGCTTGAACTCAACCTCAAGATCAAGAATCCCATGCTCTACCAACTGAGCTAGCCAGGTGTTCCTCTTTTCTTTCTCCTTTACTGGAGGTTTCATGTTCTGTGGCTACAGAGGGCAGATGGAGGGTTTCTGTTGGACATTGGCAGCCATTGCCTGCCTGCCCCAGAGAGCATTCAGGTTCCAGAATCTTCCTTCTCTTTCCTCTAAACAAACCTGTCTCCCACCATCCTAACATTTCAGCATTAGCAAGGTGATCATAACTAAGGCAAAAATCCAACTTACCAAGGAGAAAAACAGCTTAGAATGCAAGACCCACTCCTCTCTGATATTTATTTGTTCTGAATTTTAATGGGGTACATCTGGGGCACAAGATTTGTGCCCAAGGGATGGTGGTATTTCAGGCACTAGAGCAAAAGTGAAGGGAGAACTACTCTTCTGAAGCCTATGCTGACGTCCAGGGCAAAAACAGCTAAAAATGAAAGAAGAAAGAAGAGACATCAAAGATAAAGATCTCCCAGATGAGCAAGCCACTGTTTACTTGGAGTGAGCACCCCAGGTTAATCAAGGATGTGCAAAAAGGGTGGCATTTGTGTCTTTGAGCTCTTTTTGAAAGCCTTCCTTGAATCCACTGTCAAGATGTGCTTCCATATCGCTCCCTCCTCATCTTTCTACCTTACCTTCCATACGCCTTTTTTTTTTTTTTTAAGATTTTATTTATTTATTTGACAGAGATCACAAGCAGGCAGAGAGGCAGGCAGAGAGAGAGAGGTGGAAGCAGGCTCCCCGCTGAGCAGAGAGCCCGACGCGGGGCTCGATCCCAGGACCCCGGGATCATGACCCAAGCCGAAGGCAGAGGCTTTAACCCACTGAGCCACCCAAGTGCCCCCTTTCCATACGCTTCTATATGTTCTGATATCATACAGGGATTTCTTTCACACACCCTATCTGTCCTACACCTAGGACATGCCAGAATCATTTTCTTCTCCCCAACCTCCTCCACCATCTATTGATCTAGAACTTTGCCCTGGGTGAGTTTTCAGGAAATTTGCTGAATTGTTGACAATCCTATGAGAGTCAAAGTTTGGGCTTATAAACCATGTCTAGAAGGAGGGTGGTTCTGGGCTCGTCTTTCTGGAATCTAGTGTGAACAGATTCACAGCACTTCTTGGCAACTGAGAACAACCCTTGCCAAGGAGTATGATGAGGATATTATTGGAGGCTATGTCTGAGTATATAACAGGAAGGAAAACCCATATGCTGTGTTTGTGACTCTCTAATGAAAGTGTCAAACAGTGGAGGGAGGACAGACATGCAGAGAGCTCAGTTGTTCTGAAATCTGCTTTGAGAGCAGCAGGTCAGAAGGATCAGTTCGGTGTCCTGGATGGAGGGTAGCCTCTCTTGACAGAAACGGATGAAATAGTTGTAGCACATCTGCGGGAAATACTAGTAAGAGGTGAATCCATGTTCCAGTGAGAATAGGTAGTACTATATCCCACAACTTTTGTCAGTGACAGTTTATACTTCCTTTGGAATTTCTCCACTTTGCCTTCTTCACCCAAATCTGACCTAAATAATAACATAGGCTTGAAACAAAGGATCCTAAATCAACCAAGGGAGCCCTGGCAAATGAACCATAATTCCTGTGGCCCCTGTCTGAGCCAGAGGCAGAGCTGTAGTGACCCCACTTTGGCACAGGGCATTCTCCCCAGACCACCCCATCTCATCTTTAAAGGTTTCATGAACTCTCAGCTGTGTCCTCTTCAGTCTTTCCTTTTTATCAGAGTATCATGACCCACACGGTTCATCTTAGTATTGTAACCAATGTCCCGAAAACAGCTGGAATGTCTCATGGCTGCCTAGCCAATTTCAATTTGGACCAAGTCTAAATGGTATAAAGCAAATAGAGGAATGTACAATTATTAAAGCGTTTTAAGTTTTGGGTTAGCCAAACTGCACAATTCAGGTCAGAATATACTTGTAAAGACTAAATTATCTGAATTGCGTACCCTACTCTCTGCCATCACATGGTTATATGATTTTATTTTACTTTGTGCTCTGTAGACACAAGCTTGCTCTTGAGAAGAATCTTCTTGGGCATTCTCAGGGTTTGTGAATAAAGAGCTTAGTGCTTTGAATGGTTTGTTGGGACTCCATCATCCCTTCGGTGCAAATTTGAAAATTTACTTATACTATGTATTTTTTTGAGAGGGATGGAGGGAGGGGAAGAAAGGGAAAGAGAGGGAGGGGGGAGAGAGAGAGAGAGAGAAGGAAAGAGAGAAGGGGTGAGGGGCAGAGGGAGAGAGAGAATCTTAAGCAGGCTCCACACTCAGCACAGAGCCTGAGGTGGGGCTCGATCTCACAACCCAAGAGATCATGATCTGAGATCAAGAGTCAGGCGTTTAACTGACTGAGCCAAACAGGCACCCCTATATTATATCTAAATAAAAAGAAAAATGAATACAAATTAGCATTTCGTGGAAAATATCAAGCCTGAATAAATCACAATCTATATCATGTTATACTTTTTTTATACCTATATTGTGAAAGTTTCCCACTGTACATCAATGTCCAGTGTAATAATCCTCCATGAATCCATCACCTAACTCCAATAAGCATCACATTTTGCCTTCTTGTTTCCTATCTCCCTCTTGGTTTGGCTATGGTATTTTAAAGTGGGTCCTAGGCATTAAATATCATTTCATCCCTAAATACTTCATTATACATCTCAAAAATGACATTCCATAGTTACAATGGCAATGTCACACCTAATGGAAAATAACTCTCTAATATAACATCTAGTCCATATTAAAATTTCTCCAATTGTCTTTTTTTTTTTTTTTTTACAGTTAATTTGTTTGAATCAGGATCCAAATAAGATACACTTGTATTTGGTTGTATGGGTCTTAAATCTTTTTTTTTCCTTTTACTTATTTATTTTTTTGGTATGGCTCTTAAATATTAAAAAAAAATTGTTTTTGTTATGGCTTTTAAGTCTTTTAAGATCTTTTACTATAGTCTCTCTTTTCTCTCCCTCTTTCTTTTTACATGTTGTCCTGAGGAATGTTCCACATGCTGGATTTGCTTGTTTGTTTCTTCACGGTATCATTTAGCAGAGATTTCATGTGTCAGTGAGCAGAGATTTGACTTGTTTTTCTTCCTCCTACATTTCCTGAAGACTAGCAGCAAGGTCTAAAGATTTGAATAAATCCAGGTTCTTCTGTGTTGTTTTGTTTTATATCTTGGGGGCAAGAATACATCAGAGGTAATTTTCATATTGCACCAAATCAAGAGGTCCACAATGTCTTGTCCTGTTTTGGGTGAAACTCAGATTGATTAATCAGTGGGTTCAGATGATGTCCGTCCACTTCTTCATTATAAAGTTCCCATCACTCCCTGACCATTGTTTGAATCAGGTATTTCTTTAGGAGATAACATATCATCCTTTTCAAAGCAGATCTTCATTAACATTTCTTTTTTTTTTTTTAAAGATTTTATTTATTTATTTGACAGACAGATCACAAGTAGGCATAGAGGCAGGCAGAGAGAGAAGGGAGGAAGCAGGCTCCCTGCTGAGCAGAGAGCCCGATGCGGGGCTTGATCCCAAGACGCTAGGATCATGACCTGAGCCGAAGGCAGCGGCTTCAACCTACTGAGCCACCCAGGCGCCCCTTAACATTTCTTTTTACCAGTGATACTTAATTGTGTAGAACAGTAATAGAGAAGTCACGCAGGGGATCACACAGTGACTTGGGGCCAGCGCATAACCGAAATTCAAGTGTGCTGAATTTCTTGAGTTCAAATTCCTTTTTATGGCAGGAAACGTGATAGGTGATAATGCTTCCTGGTATCTTGCCATTTGGAATCCAAAGGAATATTTTAAAACAGAGCTCAAAGGTTCAAAGTCTTTTGACTTAAAAATCTTAATTGAGAATTAATCAGTTTGGGTTTCTTTGGTCTGGATACCAGATATAAAAAATTTGATTTGCTTGGTTACAAACATAAGTCCAAACCATCTTCATTTTTTAAAAAATTTTTTACTTTTTCAGTAGGCTCCATGCCGAACGTGGGGCTTGAACTCAAGACCCTGAGACCAAGAATCACATGCTCCACCAATTGAGCCCGCCAGGCGCCCCACATCTTCGCTGTCTGAGCCAACTTTTCATTTGCACGACTTTGGCTAGATAAACCAAAGAGGACGCTTCTCTCGCTCAGGAATATTCTAATCCCTAGCACTGGGTTGTTTACAGTAAGAGTTGTGTTCAGTTCAAAGTATCAGAAATGCCAATTTCAGGGGCTTAACCATTAGGATTTCATTTTTCACATAACAAGAAGACCTGAGGTTAGCAGTTGCTGGCTTTGCTTTAGTAGTTTGATGATGACATGCAGATGTTATATCTTAGTCTTTTCCCTTTGGTCTCAAGATGGCTCCTGCATTTCCAGTGTTCATGTCTGCATTCAAGGCAGAAGAAGAGGGATCAAGAAAAGGTTTATGTCAGCCACATCTATCAATAAGGAAAACATGCTTTATCCGAAGCCCACTAGCAGTATTCTCTTGGGTCAGACCTGGGACATTATGGCATCCTGAATGACTAAAGATCTGGGAAAGCAGTATTTGGCTTTCAAACTTCCATAGTATAGATACCAAAGGAGATGGGGGTTGGGCATAAATGAAATGTTAATCCACCTACACCAGCTCCATCCTTCTTTGCTCTCTCACACATCATCTTCTGTATTTTCATAAAACTGAGTTCCTCAGACCTTCATTTTGAGGGACAAATGGTAAGGAGTAAGCATGTCCACAAACCCCTTTGACCAGAAGGGATGGTAATCAGACAAAGACTGGCTCCAACTTCCAGGAGGGAATGAGTAACTTGGGGGGTCACTAATGTTAATGAAGCTGAATTTTACTAATCTGTGAGTTCCACGGTTGGTACAAAGGTATTAGAGGATATAAGGCTATTAAACTGGGGTTGGAATGAGAGTGAGAAGTAGGGAAAGATCTGCAGGACACAAAATGTGAGGTAGGGTACTATGAGTCAGAAAGTAGCCCTGACATCAGGAGACTTCCACCACAGACAGATTTCTAGTCACCTCTCTCCAAAAATGTCTGCAGCACATGATTTGTCAATGCTTGAAAATTCCTTTAACAGTGGACAAAATCTGTATCACACTTAGTGATAATGTTAAAATTCAAATAGTTCTGGAAAGGAAACATTAACTTACATTTTTTTTCTTTTTTCTTCTTTCTTTTTTTTAAAAAAGATTTTATTTATTTATTTGACAGATAGAGATCACAAGTAGGCAGAGAGGCAGGCAGAGAGAGAGGAGGAAGCAGGCTCCCTGCTGAGCAGAGAGCCCGACGTAGGGCTCGATCCCAGGACCCTGGGATCATGACCTGAGCCGAAGGCAGAGGCTTTAACCCACTGAGCCACCCAGGCACTCCTTACATTTTTTTTTTTTTTCAAAATATTGAGGGCCTCCAGGAAAAATGATGTCTTTCTTATTTAATTTAAATAAAGTCCAGATTCTTCACCTTCAGGGGCCAAGAGTGAGAAATCAATCCTCTTAATTCCCAATAGCACAGCAGAGAGCTGGTTAGAACATTACAAAAGACTTTACTCAAGGCTGTATAGCAAAAGGGAAGGTAAAAAGGAAATAAGCACAGTTTCTGAGACACAGCTTGCTCCCATAATAAAGACTCATGTCACTGGTCAGAAAACTCAGGAAAAGACATCTTTTGAAGGTTATACTCCCTCTACATGGTGGACGCTGTTTTGACCTCCATGAGCCAAGCATGCACTTAGTGCTATTTAAAGACCCAGGAAGCTACACTGAGAAGAGGGGCTGGGCCTCCCTCCTTAGAGTCTGACCAGAGTCCTAGTTTCCTGTCTGAACTCTCATACTCACTCAAATGACTCATCCCCCAAATGATCTCCCTCTTCAAGGTGAGAAGCGTATTCGTAAGATTGGGCTCTGGCCCTAACCCTTGCAGGCCCCAGCAGGATAATCACATTAGAATAGAAGAGATCAGCCCCACAGCACCAACATGATACATACAGAACTGGGAAACAGAATCATGGTGGGGGTGGGGGGTGGTACAGTGGAAATGTATGCCCATAGAAGGGCCAGTACTAGCTCCTCTGAATGGAGAAGGATTATCTAAAGAAGCAAGGGGGAACTCCAAAATGTGGAAATGAGCAGAAGTATAAGCCTAGGGTCAGAAAAATATAACTCATGTTTTCCAATCAGGTAGTAAGAAGTATATCACAATAATGGTCACAGTCGCCATTTCTTCATCAGAGCTCCAGGCCCTCTGCTTCTGAAAGACACCACGGAATATTTCATGTTGCCCCTAGAACTGGTCCTGGGGCCATCTTGGGATATTGAGCCTTTCCCTCTGATGCACTCTGGCAATGTATCCCATGGCCTTCTGCCAAAGTCTCCACTACTAGCCTCCACACCAGCTTGGCTGTGCAAGGTCCCTGGTGCCATCATTAGGACATACTCCTGGCCCATCTGTCACTGGCAAGTCCCTGATGCTGCCTGTAAAGTCACTGATGTCTGTGTCTCAGGGGACTCATGCTCTTAACTTCTCAAAGGCAGCATAACTTTAAAAACAAAACTACAGGGCACCTGGGTGGCTCAGTCAGTCGAGCATCTCAGGTCATGATCTCAGGGTCCTGGGATTGAGTCCCTAGTTGGGCTCCCTGCTCCTCAGGGAGTCTGCTTCCCTTTCTGCTCCTCCCCCCACTTATTTCTCTCACTCTCTCTCAAATAAATAAATAAAATCTTAAAAAAAAACCCAAAACCTTTAAAAACAAAACTATATCTTTTAGTTCTTTCTGGTTTAGTTCTTGCAGCCCTTTTGCTCTGAAGATGAGGAGTCTAAGGGGCTGGACTAGGCAAGGGAGTCCATTCTAGGCTTCTAAGTATGTTCAAAATAATCTCTCTCCTATACCCACCTCTTTATCCTGGAACCAAATGTCAAGTCCCTGACTCTGGGAATCCATTATTGCCCAGCAAGCCTCTGGGTTTCTCAAGCTCTAAACCTCTAGCAGGCTTCCTCCCTTCCATTACCTCCATGCTGAGACCTCTGCCAGGTACATTTTCTCTGCCTCACTACTTTGCTATTTTCCTGCTACCAGGTAGGTCCACCAGAAAAAGTTAATACTAAGCATGACAAATATAGTGGCATAGAGGTAAAAACATAAAAATAAGAAAAAAGTGAAATAATATGAAAATACTCATCAAAACTCTAAGTAACAGTATTCATTTACAATTTATTTTTTTTTTTTTAATTTTTTATTTTAATAAACATATAATGTATTTTTATCCCCAGGGGTTCATTTACAATTTAAAAAAAATCATTGAATCACTGAAAATTGCAGAACAAATAGGACATTATATTTTGAAATTGCCCTAAAATAATTTGACTCTTGTTTGGATAAATAAACTGAGGCTCAGAGGGATCAAATAATTAAGAGTCATACAGTTGATGATAGGGATAAATTAAGTAAAACTGGTTACAAAGTAGAATAGGTGTATAAGAATCTGCCTATAGCATCAGTTTACATGCTCTGCTTTGAAGAACGTTAGTCATCTTGGGTTTTAGTTATCAACTATCAATGAGAAACAGTTGAATTCCAGTTTGATTGTTTCCTTCTACCCCAACCCTTAATACATTAGCACAATGTTCTCAGCAGAGTAAAAAAAAATGATAATAACAAATAGAGTGCTTCCATTTTTACTCTAGCAGACAATGCAATTTCAATACACTAACTTATGTGGTTTGTATACAACTCTATATAACTTTATCAGATGTCTCTGGAATGTGAGTACTCTATTTGAGACTTTGGAACACAGAGATGGGTATAGCCAAATAATAATCAACGAAGGGCAGATTTCCAGTTATTTGGTTCATTTGAACAGTTAGATAGCTTATCTGGGTAACTCAGAGCTCAAGGTTTGTATTTTCTCATGTTAATTTCTCTAGTTCTCAGCATAGGTGCGCAGTGGGTACTTACGCTTAATGAGGGTGACAATTAATGTTTATAAAGCATGGTACACTCCATCAAATCTTTGTACTGACAGTTATAAAAGCTTTACTATATGTTGTGTAATCCAGCCTAAAAAAAAATACTGTGAGACTTGGGATGCCTGGGTGGCTCATTTGGTTGAGCATCCAACTCTTTTTTTTTTTTTTTTAAGATTTTATTTATTTATTTGACAGAGAGAGAGAGAGAGGGAACACAAGCAGGGGGAATGGGAGAGGGAGAAGCAGGCTTCCCACTGAGCAGAGAGCCTGATGCAGGGCTCAGTCCCAGGACCCTGGAATCATGACCTTAGCTGAAGGCAGACGCTTAATGACTGAGCCACCCAGGCGCCCCTGAGCATCAAACTCTTGATTTTGGCTCAGGTCATGATCTCAGGGTCATGAGATTGAGCCCCACTATGATGGGCTCCATGCTCAGTGGGGAGTCCGCTTGAGATTCACTTTCTCCCTTTTCCCCCTGCTTGTATTTTCTCTCTTTCAAATAAATAAAACCTTAAAAAAGTTATTTATGTATTTATTTATTTACTTATTTATTTGAGGGAGAGAGAGAGAGTGAGCAGGAGCAGGGCTGAGGGAGAAAGAAGCTCCCTGCTGAGCTGGGAGCCTGACATGGGGCTCCTGGGATCATGACCTGAGCCGAAGGCAGATGTTTAACTGACTGCGTCCCCCAGGCCCCCAGGACTAGTGCTCTTATAAAAAAGTCCCAAAGAGCTCCCTAGCCCCTTTCACCATGTTAGGATACAAGGAGTCTGTGACTGAGAAGAGGGCCCTCCTCACTTGACCATACTGGAACCCTAACTGGGACTTCCAGATTTCTGTTGCTGATAAACTACCCAACCTGTGGTATTTTGTTAGAGCAGCCTGAATGGACTAAGACAGTAAAACAACTTGTTTCTGCATTATCCCTGAGCAATCTCAACAGTGTGTGAAAATATAGCCCAATAATCTTTAGGCCTACAGGTTATCGGCTCTTCAAATAAACCCAAGTAGAAATAATCTATTCTGTCCTCTTTGTTTATAAGCAAGGAACCTGAGACAAAGAGAAATTAAGCAACTTGTTTGTGATCTCACCACGAATCAGCAGCAGACCCAAAAACAGAACCCAGGTAACCTCAGTCCAAGAGTGCTATTCACAACACCAAGCTATATTTGTGAGCAAAAAAGATGAATATCAGAAGCTAAAGAATGTTTTTTCTCACTTAATGGTCATAATTTCATTTGCCCATGAAATGATACTATGACGTTTATTTAATAAAGTAGATTTAGATAATATTAAGAAATACTTGTTGGGATGCCTGGGTGGCTCAGCTGGTTAAGCGGTTGCCTTCGGCTCAGGTCATGATCCCGGGGTTCTGGGATCGAGTCCCACATCAGGCTCCTTGCTCAGCTGGGAGGCTGCTTCTCCCTCTGCCTCTGCCTGCCTCTCTGTCTGCCTGTGCTCACTCTCTCTGAAAAATAAATAAATAAAATCTTAAAAAAAAAAAGAAAAAAATACTTGTTAATTTTGTTAACTGTGAGAAAGACATTGAGGTCATAAAAATGTCCTTAATTTTTAGGAATGTACACTGCAGTAAAATATATGAAGCAAATATGGCCAAATATTAGCAACTGTTATATATAAGTGATGGATATATGGGTGTTCATTATATTATTTTCCCTAGCCCTTGTTTCTTTTTTTTTTTAAGATTTTATTTATTTATAAGATTTTATAAAGGTGGCATATCGTATTGATTGCTTTGCAGATGTTGAACCACCCTTGTAGCCCAGGAATAAATCCCACTCGGTCCTGGTGAATAATCCTTTTACTGTACTGTTGGATTCTATTGGCTAGTATTTTGGATTTTTTGCATCCATGCTCATTGGGGATATTGGTCTGTAATTCTCTTTTTTTGGTGGGGTCTTTGTCTGGTTTTGGGATCAAGGTAATGCTGGCCTCATAGAATGAGTTTGGAAGTTTTCCTTCCATTTCTATTTTTTGAAACAGCTTCAGAAGAATAAGTATTAATTCTTCTTTAAATGTTTGGTAGAATTCCACTGGAAGGCCATCTGGTCCTAGACTCTTGTTTGTTGGGAGACTTTTGATTTTGAGGAAGACAGTAGTCTTAAAGGCACAGGTAGCTTTCATGGAATAACAGTAACAAACAGGACTCATGAAGGTGGGAACATAGGTCCAGAACTGAGAGTTTATATACAGGGACACTGGATGCTGGCTGAGGGCAAGCCTCTCCACATGGGATCCTAGCTACATGACAGTTACATCACAATATAACAGAAAGGAACTCATGCTCTTTGCTGGTCAGTTACTCTCAAAAGGAAGAGAAGAAGAGCTGAGCCAAATATTCTTAGTTCTTAGAAGAATTCAGAATCCTTCTAAAATTTACCAATCAAATAAATCTCCTTGCTTGTCTTGCAGTGCAGTAAGGGTAGACAGAGTTCAAAAGTATTACACTGAGTTCTTTCAACGTGGAAGGAAATCTGGGGAGTGGAGAATTTATTTGAAAAAAAGAAAAACTGAAAATAAATGAACAAGCATTCAATTCTAGAAGCTACAAAAATACATAGGAAGTAGAGTAAATGGAAAAAATGTAAAATCAGAATATGAAAACAGAAAAATAAAAGAGATGATCAATAACACCAAATGCAGCTTGTTTGAAAAGACCAATAACATAGATCCACCTTTCACAAAGTAATTGAGAAAATAAGAGAATGGCATTAAATGAACAATACTAGAAATTTTAAAGGGCAACATTACTACAGGAGTTGTAAATATTTAAAAATCAGGATCATTTTATTAATTTTGCCAGTATGTTTGAAAACAGATAGAATAGTCAATTTTCTTGAAAAACAAATCACCAACTCATTCAAGAAGAAACAGAAAAACTACCTAGAACAATAACCATTAAGAAAATTTTATTGGCATGGCGTAGCAGCCACTCTGGAAAACAGTATGGAGGTTCCCCAAAAAGTTAAAAATAGATCCAGTAATTGCATGACTAGGTATTTATCCAAAGGATACAAAAATACTGATTCGAGGGGGACATGCACTTCAATGTTTATAGCAGCACTATCAATAATAGCCAAATTATGGAAAGAGCCCAAATGTCCACTGACTGATGAATGGATAAAGAAGACTTTAGGGCACCTGGGTGGCTCAGTGGGTTAAGCCACTGCCTTTGGCTCAGGTCGTGATCCCGGGGTCCTCCTCTCTCTCTGCCTGCCTCTCTGCCTACTAGTGCTCTCTGTCTGTCAAATAAATAAAAAAAATTTTTCAAAAAAAAAAAGAAGACTTTGTGTATATATATATATATATATATATATATATATATATATAATGGAATATTACTCAGCCATCAAAAATGAAATCTTGCCATTTGAAACAACATGGATGGAGCTAGATGGATGGAGCTGAGTGAAATAAGTCGGTCAGACAAAGACAAATACCATATGATTTCACTCATATGTGGAATTTTGTTTTAAGATTTTTTTGTTTATTTGTTTGAGAGAGAGAGAATGAGAGAGAGCGAGCATGAGAGGGGGAAGGTCAGAGAGAGAAGCAGACCCCCTGCCGAGCAGGAAGCCCAATGCAAGACTCAATCCTGGGACTCCAGGACCATGACCCGAGCTGAAGGCAATCACTCAAGCAACTGAGCCACCCAGGCACCCTCTTAGTGGAATTTAAGAACAAAACAGATGAACACAAGAGTAGGGGAAGAAAAATAAAATAAGATAAAAACAGAGAAGGAGGCAAACCATAAGAGACTCTTAATATAGAGAACAAGCTGAGGTTGCTGGAGGGAAGGTGGGTAGGTGCGGAAGGGCTAAATCGGTAATGGGCATTAAGCAGGGCACATGTTGTGATGAGCACTGGGTATTATATATAAGTGATGAATCACTAAATTCTACTCTTGAAACCAATACTACACTGTATTTTAGCTAATTTGAACTTAAATAAAATCTTGGAAGAAAATAAATAAATAAACATTGGATGAATAGTCATAAAAAAGTACTTTATAGAAGATGTTAATATCAAAAATAAAAATAATAATTACATTTAAAAAAAGAAAATTTTATTGGCATAATAAAACTCTTACTGTGGTAAAACTCAAATAAAAACTCTGGTATCATAAAAGGTACTAGGTTATTTTAAAAGCATGTACCCAGGATTTGTCTTAATCAGATGTGATAAGATATGAGGACAGAGAAATTACTGCCATGAAGGAAGAAAGGTTTTTATAATTATAGACCCATTAAAAAGGAAGCATGGCACACCACACAGGTGGACCACACAGGAAAGCACCAGGGATAATCAAAAGGCAGAAGGAGCAAAGGGGAAAGCAAGCATGGGCCAGAATGAATGGATGAGGCATGGGAGGCAAACTGAGCACATTCAGGATTCCATAGTTTGAATAATTTTTGCAGGCTCTGGGCTTTAAGGGGTAGTCTGTATTGTCCAGTACCCGCCGGTAAAGTGATTTATGGAAAGGGGTTAATATCCCTGCAGGCACCTGATAAAAGGAGGGGGTTAAAGACTCCTGATTGTTTGGTTTGTATATCAAAGACACGTTCAAAGGCAAAATGTTGGTTATCTCTAGGAATTAGCTAATCCTGGTAGGGGCAGTCCCTCCCCAGGTTTGTAGGCCCCGAGATAACTCAGCATCATAAAATACAGAAAATAGAAAACATGGTTAATACACAGGTCAGGTCAGTTTTACCAATGAAGAAAGAAAAAGTCTATCTTTATGAATTGTCCTAGAGAATAGTAAAGAGGGAAAACTACCAAACTCTTTCTCTGAGGCTAGACTAACCCAGACACCCCAAGCAGAGGAGAAGAAAATAAAATTTTAGGTAATTTCACTTATGAACACAAATGCAAAATATTACATAAAACATTAGAAAAGTGAATCTAACATTGTATAAAAATTATCAAATAGGATTTATCTGAAGGCAAAATAACTTTAGAAAACTATTAATTCAATTCACCATATTAACCTATTAAAGAAGAAATATCATGATTCAAAAGATACATTTGAAAGCATTTGGTAAAATGCAATCCTCATTCATGGCTGGTTTTTTTTTTCACATTTTTCATTGATTAAAACGTTTTTTAGGGGCACCTCGGTGCCTCAATTGGTTAAGCAGCTGCCTTCAGCTCAGGTCATGATCCTGGAGTCCTGGGATAAAGCCCCACGTCGGGCTCCCTGATCAGTGGGGAGTCTGCTTCTCCCTCTCCCTCTGCTCCCTGCTTGTGCTCTCTCTATCTCAAATAAATTAATAAAATCTTATTTTTAATTAAATTATTTTTAAGTTTTTATTTAAATTCCAGTTAGTTAACATACAGTGTTAATATTAGTTTCAGGTGTACAGTAGAGGGATTCAACACTTCCATACAACACCCTGTGCTCATCACAGCAAGTGCGCTCTTTAGTCCCCATCACTTACTTAACCCATCCTCCCTCCCCTCTCCATTCTGGTAACCATTAGTTTGTTCTCTATAATTGAGAGTCTATTTCTTGGTTTGCCGCTCTCTTTTTTTCCCCTTTGCTCATTTGTTTAAATTCCACGAGTGAAATCATACGGTATTATCTTTTTCTGACTTATTTTACTTAGCACTATATTCTCTAGCTCCATCTATGTTGTTGTAAATGGCAAGATTTCATTCTTTTTGATGGCTGAGTAATATTCCTTGGTGTGTGTGTGTGTGTGTGTGTGTGTGTGTGTGTGTGCGCGCGCGCGCGCGCGCGCGCATCTTCTTTAACCACTCATCAATCAGTGGACCCTTGGGCTGTTTGCATAGTTTGGCTATTGTAGATAATGCTGCTATAAACATTGGGATGCATAAATCCTTTTGAATTAGTACTTTTGTATTCTTTGGGTAACCACCCAATGGCGCAATTGCAGGATCATAAGGTAGTTCTGTTTTTAATTTTTTGAGGAACCTCCATACTATTTCCCAGCATGGCTGTACCAGTTTACATTCTCACCAACAGTGCAAGAGGGTTCCTCTTTCTCCACATCCTCACTAATACCTGTTTCTTGTGTTGCTGATTTTAGCTATTCGGACAGGTGTGAGGCGATATATCTCATTGTAGTTTTGATTTGTATTTCCATGATGATCAGTGATGTTGAGCATCTTTTCATGTGTCTCTTGGCCATTTGTATGCCTTCTTTGAGAAAAATATTCATGTCTTCTGCCCATTTTTTAACTGGATTGTTCATTTCTTGGATGTTGAGTTTCATAAATTCTTTATATATTTTGGATAGTAACCTTTTATCAGATATGTCATTTGCAAATATCTTCTCCCATTCTGTAGGTTGCCTTTTAGTTCTGTTGATTGTTTCCTTCACTGTGCAGAAGAAGCTATTTATTTGGATGAAGTCCCAGTAGTTTATTTTTGTTTCTATTTCCATCATCTCAGAACATATATCTAGAAAGAAGTTGCTATGATTGATATCAAAGAGGTTATTGGCCATGTTCTTCTCTAGGATTTTTTTGGTTTCATGTCTCCTATCTAGGTCTTTGATCTATTTTGAATTTGAGAGCTTTTCCTCTATGGTTAGGAACAAGACAGTTATGTCCACTCTCACCACTGTTATTTAGCATAGTACTGGAAGTCCTCGCCACAGCAATCAGACAACAAAAGGAAATAAAAGGCATCCAAATTGGCAAGGAAGAAGTAATACTATCACTATTTGCAGATGATGTGATACTATATATAGAAAACCTCAAAGACTCAGCAAAAAAAATTGCTAGAACTGATACACAAATTTAGTAAAGTTGCAGGATACAAAATCAACATACAGAAATCTTTGCATTTATATACACCAATAATGAAACAGCAGAAAGAGAAATCAAGAAATCAATCCCATTTACAATTGCACCAAAAACAGTAAGATACCTAGAAATAAACCTAACCAAAGAGGTGAAAGACCTATACTCTGTAAACTAAAACACTGATGAAAGAAATTAAAGAAGACACACACACACACGCACGGAAAGACATTCCATGCTCATGGATTGGAAGAACAAATATTGTTAAAATGTCCATACTACCCAAAGAAATCTACATATTGAATGCAATCCCTATCAAAATATCAACAGCATTTTTCACAGAGCTAGAATGAAAATCCTAAAATTTGTATGGAACCACCAAAGATCCTACATAGTCAAAGCACCTTGGAAAAGCAAAGCAAAGCTGAAGGCATTACAATTCTGGACTTCGTTATTTTACAAAGTTGTAATGATCAAAACAGTATGTATTAGCACGAATACAGAGACACAGAACAATGGAACAGAACAGAAAATCCAGAAATGAGCCCACAATTATTGGTCAATGAATCTTTGACAAAACAGGAAAGAATATCCAACAGGAAAAAGAGTCTCTTTAAGAAATGGTGCTGGGAAAACTGGACAGCAACATGCAAAAGAAAGAAATTGGACCACTTTCTTACACCATACACAAAAATAAATTCAAAATGGATTAAAGACCTAAATGTGATCCGTTCATGAGTTTAAAAAACTTCTGAGCAAAATAGTAATGAAGAGAATTTCCCTAGCCTGATTATTTGATATCTGCTACAAACAAACACCATGCTGAGTGGTGAAACTTCAAAAACATTCTTTTTTTTTTTTTTTTAAATAAGTAATCTCCATACCCAATGTGGGGCTCTGACTCATGACTCCCAGATCAAGAGTCACATGCTCTACTGACTAAGCTGGCCAGGTCCCCAGAAACACTCCTTTTAAAGTTAGGAGCAAGACAGTACTAAATACTACCATTCCTACTTTAAAAAATTTTTTTAAATTTATTTTTCTGAAATAGAGCAAGAGAGAGCACGAGCTGGGGGACAGAGAAAGAGGGAGAAGCAGGCTCCCCACTGAGCAGGGAGCCTGACAGGGGGCTCAATCCCAGAACCCTGGGATTATGACCTGAGCCAAAGGCAGACGCTCAACCAACTGAGCCATCCAGGTGCCCCCAACTCGTACTTTTTAACACTGTACTGGAGATCCTTGACAACCCACTGAGATTAAAAAAAAAAAAAAAGAAAGAATAAAAGTTCAAAGACCCCGAATATATCCCTTAGAGTTCTTAGTAAGAGCAACAGATGCTGACTCTGGTTGACTAAGCAGAAAGAGTTTATTACCAGAATATTTGACAGCTCACAGAATCATTGGGATAGCTGAGAAACTAGGCTTAAGAGTTTCCAGAAATGCCTATACTGTGCTGTAGGAATGTCTGACAAGGAATCCTTTGCTGCCACCACTGAGGCCTATACATTATGGATAGACCATTATCACTTCTGTTCCTGCAACTTGACTTCAACTGCTACCCCTCCCAACGCTGATGTCAGCTCTGCTCCATCACTGCTCTTACTGTCACTGCTGTCACCACTACAGTATCAGTAATTGCTTGTTCCTCAGTTGCAAGGAAGGCTGGGAAAGAAGTTTGGAATATTTTAAGCTCCTAAAGAGGGAGCAGTCTTTGTCCTACAGACAGACTCATAAAGTGGGAAACTTTACAAAGAAAGGAGGTTAGATGCTGGGTGGTCAAAACAAAGGATAAATGTCCACTCAGGAAAAAGAAAAAATAAAGTGTTATTTGCAGATGCTATAATAATCTACATGAAGAATCTAAGGTAATTCATAGTCAAACTTGTAAAATTAGTGGAAAAGTTTAATTTCCTTGACATAATACTAACACAAAAGTCAATGGCATTTCTATAAATCAGCGTTACGTAACAATTAAAAAACTAACTGAAAAAGGAGACCATTCACTATAGTAAATATATTATAAGGTACCAGGAATAAATCTAACAAAAAATGTATATGTTCTCTTTTTTTTTTTTTAAGATTTTATTTATTTATTTATTTGACAGAGAGATCACAAGTAGGCAGAGAGGCAGGCAGAGGGGGGGAGGGAGCAGGCTCCCTGCTGAGCAGAGAGCCCAATGTGGGGCTCCATCCCAAGACCCTGGGATCATGACCTGAGCCAAAGGCAGAGGCCCTAACCCACTGAGCCACCCAGGTGCCCCGATGTATACGTTCTTTAAGAGAAAACTATAAAATACTATGAAGAACATAAGGACTTTTTTTTTTTTTTTTTAAATAGAGGTACATGGGGCACCTGGGTGGCTCAGTCCTTTAGCCTCTGGCTTTGGCTCAGGTCATGACGCCATAGTCCTGGAATCAAGTCCTGCACTAGGCTTTCTGTTCAGTGGGAGGCCTGCTACTCCCTCTCCCACTCCCCCTGCTTGTGTTCCTCTCTTGTTGTTTCTCTCTCTGTCAAATAAGGATGAGCAATAAATAATCTTGGAACAACTCACTTTCCACATAAAAAAATAAAATTAAGATCTCAACTTTGCAGACAACACAAAAGTGATTAAAGCCTGGAGTGTAAAAAAATCCAAAACGTTTTTTTAAAAGATTTTATTCATTTATTTGACACAGAGAGAGAGAGAGAGAGAGGGAGCGAGAGAGCACAAGCGAGCACAAGCAGGAGGAAGAGCAGAAGGAGAGGAAGAAGCAGACTCCCTGCTGAGCAGGAAGACCAATGTGGGGCTGGATCCCAGGATCATGACCTGAGCCAAAGGTAGATGTTTAACCAACTGAGCCAACCAGGCACCCCATAAAAAAAACAAAACTTTAAAACTATTTGAAGAAAATACAGGGAATATCTTTAGGATAAAAAAAAAGTGTGTTTTTCTTTCTTTCTTTTTTTTTTTTTTTAAAGAAAGAGGGAGAGTGGGGAGGGGCAGAAGGAGAGAGAAAAAGTCTTAAGCAGGCTCCATGCTCCTCACAGAGCGAGGGCCTGGAGCCTGGAGCCAAGGCTCGATCTCATAACCCTGAGATCATGACCTGAACCGAAATTTAACCAAGTCACTCAGGCGCCCTTAAAATTTCTTAAACTAGACACAAAAAGTACAAATCATAATGGCAAAGAACTGATATTTGACTACATAAGTTTTTTTGAATGACAAAAAACATATAACCGAAGTAATGAAAACATATAATCAATGCAATGAAAAGCACAAACAACTCAATAAAAAGATGGCTGCAGAATATGAATAGAAATTGAAGGGATTAGGAAACCCAAATGATTTATCAACGTGTGAAAAGATACTCAACCTTCCAGGTAATTAGGAAAAAAAACAAGTAAAACAATGACAAAATATGGTGTATCACCAGTTAAGGGTTGGCATGCAAGTTGGGGAAAGGTAAATCTCTTAAACTACTGGCATAAATGTAAGCAGGTATTATCTCTCACGAAAACAATCTGGAAGTATGTTATAATATTTAAATAACTTCTAAGCTTATAGAAACTCCTGTATATGTACTCAAAGAGACATGTGCAAAGTTGTTCATTGTCACTTCATTTTTTTAAACTTTTTTTTTTTTTAAGATTTTATTTATTTGACAGAGAAAGAGTGAGAGAGCACAAGCACGGGGAGCAGCAGAGGGAGAGGGAGAAGCAGGCTCCTCGCTGAGCAGGGAGCCCGATGCGGGACTCGATCCCAGGACCCTGGGATCATGACCTGAGCTGAAGGCAGAGGCTTAACCATCTGAGCCTCCCAGGTGCCCTCATTGTCACTTCATTAGTAACCCCAAAACAAACAAAAAAGGAAACAAATGCCCATTAATAGGAAAATGAATGAAAAGAATTTTAGGTAAATATGGTAATCCATAGATTGAGTACTGAACAGTGGTTAAAAGGTACTAAATACTCTAAACAAAACAACATGTATTGATGTAAAAAATACAATATTGAAGGGTGCCTGGGTAGCTCACTCGTTAAGCATCTGCCTTTGGCTCAGGTCATGATCCCAGGGTCCTGGGATGGAGCCCTGTATCAGGCTTCCTGCTCAGCAGCAGTCCTGCTTCTCTCTCTCTCCCACTCCTCCTGCTTGTGTTTCCCCTCTTGCTGTGTCTCTCTCTGTCAAATAAATAAAATCTTAAAAAAAAAACCCACAATACTGAGAGAAAAAAGATAATAATATACACATTATGAAATCATTTTTATAACTTGAAAACATATGAAACATTGTACATTCTTATGTTTATAAAGTGTTCATTTATAGATATTCATAGAAAAGTATAAAATAATTAGCCAGAGAGACACATACTTTGGTAGTCAACCCGTAAGATGATCCCCAATGAATCCTGCCCTTGTATAATTTCCTCCCCTTGAGTATGACCAGAGCTTAGTGATTTGCTTGCAATAAATAGAAGTTATGGTGTCGCTTTCAAGATCAGGTATAAAAAAGCTCTGACTTTTCTCTTCTTGGCTTTGGTTCTTCTAGCTCTGATGAAAAAGTTGCACGTTGTGATTGCTCTATGGAACAGTCTGTGTGCCAAGGAACAGAGGGCAGCCTTTAGGTAAGAGCCGAGAAGAAACTAAAGCCCTCAGTCTGACAATCTTCAAGGAACTGAATCCTGCTCACACCCACTGAGTGAACTTGGAGGTGGATTCTGCCTCAGTTGAACCTGCAGACCCAGGTAACACCTTGATTGCAACCTTGTGAGAGATCCTGAGCCAGAGGATCCAGGTAAAGCACAAGGATTCCTGATCCACAGAAACTGTAAGAAAATAAATGTTGTTTTAAGCCTTTAAGTTTTGGGGTAATTTGTTATGCCGCGATAGATACTAATTATGAGGGTCATAGTCTGGATTGGGGAGAGAGTAGGAGGGAATGGGGTTAGAGGAAAAATGAAGGGGAATTTAAAAAATACTTTTATAGAAATGACTTTCACACAATTATCATATGATCTCTCTGATATGAGGAATTTGAGAGGCAAGGCGGGGGTTGTGGGGAGTAGGGAAGGAAAAAATGAAACAAGATGGGATCGGAAGGAATACAAACCAGAAGAGACTCTTAATCTCACAAAACAAACTGAGGGTTGCTGGGGAGTGGGTGAGTAGGGATAGGGTGGTTGGGTTATGGACATTGGGGAGGGTATGTGCCATGGAGAGTGCTGTGAAATGTGTAAGCCTGAAGATTCACAGACCTGTACCCCTGGGGCAAATAATACATTATATATGAATAAAAAAAAAAGAAATGGCTTTCAAAAGCATGACAAAATGTTAATAATTGTTAAAATCTGGGTTCTGGGAACATGGGTATTTATTTGGTATATTATCATATATGCTTTTCCATATTTTCTTTATTAAAAAAAAAAAGAGAATAAATTCCCAATTCCAGACAATGAGAAAAACCTAGGACTGAGATCTTATCTTCTAGTCCTCTATATATGAGAAATACATCTTTTGTTTTCAGTTTCATGTAGCTGGAGACTTTCTTGGTATACTCTTCAAGTTATTATTTAATTTGTTCTCTATAGAACTAGTTAAAAGTGAATTTTAACCAAATGTGTGAGTAGTAGTGAGTAGGCAGCAAATGTAATAAAAATGATATATCCAATAATTTAAGTTGCTACTTTATCATAAGCCAATTTTTAAATATATCCTGAAATATACATTTTATTGATTTATTAAAGATTTTCTTTATTTACTTGAGAGAGAGAGAGAGAGAGAGTGCACGAGAGGGGAGAGGTCAGAGGGAGAAGCAGACTCCCCTCCGAGCGAGCAGGGAGCCTGATGTGGGACTCGATCCCATGACTCCAAGATCATGACCTGAGCTGAAGGCAGTTGCTTAACCAACTGAGCCACCCAGGCACCCCTGAAATAAACATTTTTGAAGTTGATTTATTGTAAAGTCAAAAGAAGGAAGGAACAAAAAATGTAAGTAGCCCAATGATACTTTCAGGATTTTTGCTGAATTGGGGGATAACTGTTACACTTGTCTCATTACTTCTTTTTGTATGTGCTGGGGTAATTCATATTTTCAACTTAATGTGACATAATTTTCAAAAACAAATTCGTTCCTCTTCCATTTTTAATTCTTCCTGTCCATAGCATCATCATTCCTAAAATCTGGTGCTTTTGAATTTAGAATTCATCAGAATACATTCTGATGACCTACTATAACTAATCATATACATTTAAGTCATTTGGATCTATCAAAAATATCACGTGATAATTTAATAATTATGAAACCTCAAATGTTAGACTTTAGTTTTAAGGTTCATTTCCACATTTTATTCCTTTTCTTTGGATTAGTCAGCCATTTTATGAAGGCCATCTTGACTTCCTCTTACATAAAATCCAGTATATCAGTGTTTCTTTCATTTCATAATGAATGGTACAATTAAGATTTAATTAGAAGCACACTAGGAGGGGCCCCCAGTTGGCATAGTCAGTTGAGTGTGGACTCTTATCAGGTCATGATATCAGGGTAGTTGGGTGGTTGGATCGATGCCCTATGTCAGGTTCCATGCTCACGGGCAGGGGGCTGGGGGGCTGGGGGCGGTGGTGGTGGGGTCTGCTTAAAACTCTCTCTCCCTCTTCCATTGCCCCTCCCCCTCCCTAAAATATATAAAAATAAATCTCTGGAAAAAAAAAAAAGAAGCACACATACACACACACACAGGGAACTGAAAGTTACTCTGAACTTGTAAATGAAATGTTACACTTTTAAATTGCCCAGGTTGCTCAGGTGCAACCTAACTCTCTAAAAAGCTGCCTCCTGTAAACTTAGAGATGGAGAGATGGAGCTCTTTAAAATAGCCTGATTGCTGGGATGCCTGGGTGGCTCAGTGGGTTAAACCACCTGCCTTCGGCTCAGGTAGTAATCACAGGGTGCTGCGATGGAGTCCTGCATCAGGGTCCTTGCTCAGCAGGGATCCTGCTTCTCCCTCTGCCTGCTGGTCCCCCTGCTTGTGCTAGTTCTCTCTCTCAATTTGACAAACAAATAAATAAAATCTTAAAAAAAAAAAAAGATTGCCTGTTACATTGAATTCCTCCCTTGTCATGTGTTCAAAAAAGCTCATTTTATCTAAAGAAGAAGAACTCACAGAAGCTTTAAGAAAGAAAACGGGAGTTTTCACATTTCCTTTACAAAGAACATGCTGTTCAAGTATTTAAGGGTTAGAAAATCTTAGTCATTAATGCATGTCCTACCTACTCTTCCCTTTTCATAGCCTTACAAAGAAGTACATTGGAGATATGAATCAATTCTGAATATGTAGCTTTATAGTTTATTTATTACATATAGTTCATATACATTACTTTAGTTTCAGACGTACATCATGATTCAATAATTCTATACCTTATGCTATGCTTACCACAAGTGTAGCTACCATCTGTCACCATAAAATGCTATTACAATATCATTGACTTTATTCCCCATGCTGTTACCTTTTAACCCTGTGACTTATTCATTCCATAATTGGAAGCCTGTATCTCCCACTCCCCTTCATCTATTTTGCCCATCCCCCCCATAATCATCAGTTTGTTCTCTGTATTTATGGGTTTGTTTCTGTGTAGCTTTATATTTAGAACAATGATTTAAAAAACTAATACTTCCTATTAGAATTTGTGTCTTCATTATTGCTTCTAAATTTAACTTTTTTTTTTCCAAACTTAGATATATCATTTCCAAGACTGAAGTAGAGGGTACATTTATTTTTCTGTTTTTCAAATTTAAATTCAATTAATTAATATACAATGTATTATTAGTTTCAGAGGTAGAGTTCAGTGAGTGACTCGTCAGTCTTATATAACACCTAGTGCTCATTACATCCTGTGCCCTCCTTATCGTCCATCACCCAGTTACCCCAATCCTACCCCCTCCCCTCCAGTAACGCTCAGTTTGTTTTCCTATGATTAAGAGTCTCTTATGGTTTGTCTCTAGAGGGTACATTTAAAGATGAAACTGCAGTTGTGGGCTTTCTTATTTGAACTTGGATTTGAGCTCCAACAATGTGGGAGTTATACACAGCAAGGGCCGACCCTTGTGCAGTGGAAAATCTGTGTATAACTTTTGACTCCCCCAGAGTTTAACTACTAATAGCCTACTATTAACTGGAAACCTTACCAATAATATAAACAGTTGGTTAATACATATTTTGTATATTATATATATTATATACTGTATTATTGCAATAAAGCTAAAGAAAAAGAAATTGTTATTAAGACAGTCATAAGAAGAAATACGTTTACACAATTGTATTGTCTTTATTTTAAAAAAATCCATGTATAATTGGACCTGTACAGTTTAAACCCAAGATGTTCAAGGATCTACTGTAAATATTTTTCTGAAAGGCAGAATGGAATAATGGAACAGCAACTTGGTGCAGAGGTTTGAGCCTTGGCAAGTTGAGAAAAGTGTTTAAGCTGTTCAAAATGACCCACTGACATATCGTGATAGGAAGACGAGTGGCTTTGCTGCAAAGTGGATTTCAGGCAATTATCTGTACAGCTGCTTAGGGCATGAAAGATTTCTAACAATTTGGACTACAAGTAGAGAATAAGTATCTTAGAAACCTTTCCTATCCATCTTGTTCTTTCCATCTGGGTCCAGAGGGCCTAATCATGGAATGAAGCAGAGAAATAACCAAGTGCTTGTGATCATTATGGAGGTGAGGACTTGCAGGAAATCCTAAACATCCAAGGTCTTGACATTCACAGGATCCAAAATTCATGCTCTAAAGGCAGAACATTTTTGGAAACAACTTATCACCCCCAGATTTCTGTCATTAAGGCATTATAGTCCTAATTAATACATCTTCTAATAATGGGCAGGATGATATTTTAATATATTTTAAGAGGAAAGCAGAAGGATTTTCCAGAGGTCATTATTTTAGACATTATTTTAGAGATGCCTAGTTATCTCAAGTTTACAGATTTCTAGGAGAGTTGACTTTGGTAATCTTGAATTTTGTTTCTCTTTCTATAGTCTTTAGAATATAAACAGAATAATAGTGGCCACACATAAATTTACTAAAGTCACATTTCACCCAGGATGTCATTTATCCAGAATCTATTTAATGAAATAGTGTGTGTGCGTGTGTGTGTGTGTGTGTGTATCCATCCAGAGCTTAAAATTAGCATGCAATAATAGATTTACTGTCTGCCTTGATACAATTACATTCTAAAACAGAAAATTTTGATGCTTTTTAGGTGTCAAGTTTTTGAAGTGTTAGTTGTTTGATTTCTTTTAGACTTTATGAAATATTGGAAACAGCTTATGGATCTTTAATTCTTTCTTATGTACTCTTAGCTGTCTAGAGATCTCAGGCTGGAAGCCACTGGTTTATAGGATAGAAACAACTGAGTGACTATTTGTCCATTCTGGTCATTTCAGGCACTGTGATAACTGAATCTCTGCAAAGCTGATCTGGATAATTAGTATATACTTAAACTTGAAGATGGCTCAAAATTTAGTAATAGATTTGCCATAGTCAATTAAATCTCTTTGTGTGAGACTGGCTTTGTGTGAGAATGAGCTGTATTTGTTTTATTAATTATTTTTATTAACATATAATGTGTTATTTGCCCCAGGGGTATAGGTCCGTGAATCATCAGGCTTACACACTTCACAGCACTCACCATATCACATACCCTCCCCAATGTCCATAACCCAATGAGCTGTATTTTAAGAAATAATACTTATGGTATGAACTGAAGGGAGTCACTAAAAACCCAGCTGCCTCAAAATTTCTCCTTTAACCCAATCCACCTTTAATACCATCCACTTCCTTTTCTCTAGCATGGACTCCAGTAAGCTACTGTTTTCTGTTTTTTTATTTGTTTGTTTGTTTTTAAGATTTTATTTATTTATTCGAAAGAGAGAGCACAGGCAGGGGGATGGCAGAGGGAGAGGGAGAAGTAGGCTCTCCTGCTGAGCCAGGAGCCTGATCCTGGGCTCAATCCCAGGACTTCAGGATCATGACCTGAGCCAGAAGAAGACACTTAACCGACTGAGCTACCCAGGTGCCCCACCAATAAGCTACTGTTTAATATCAATTTTTCATTAGGAGGGAAGTGAAGGGTCTTGCAAAGAATACCTATTAAGTTTGACACCCAGCCTCCCCTCTTTGCAAATTCTTCCCTTTCCCCTTTATCTACATGGTCATGGGATAGCCTTCAAGCAGCCATGGTTATGAATTATGTCCCCTAACTTTCATGTTAAATACAGTTTGGGCTGGCAGAGACTCAGCCTTGGAAAATTTGGAATTGGGAGTAAGAGATCTCTTCTGTGTTTAAATTGAAATTTTCAGTGCAGGAGATAAAAAAAAAATGGTGTGTGCAGCCATATTTTCTACCATGAAGACTAGGTTGCTAAAGAGATACATAGAGTGGAACAAAGAAAGTGTCATGCATAATTACAGTCCAACCCTGAGAAATGGCCTGGGTTTCATCCTTATGTTTCCACTTTTTGCTTAAGTTAACTTGAATTGGTTTCTGATTCTTGAAGCCAAAAGTGATCCAAGAGATAGACTGTCTTGATTGAAACTTATTGGTTAGTCCTACAGTCACATTATTGCCTCTGTCACATCAACCAGTAGTTATTGTCAAATGCACAAAGAACCCAGTCTCTAAAGATCTAGGTGTTATGCCCCAATAACGGGTCCGTGATTAAAGGAGCAAGACTGATACAAAGCGAAGGTCAAGCAAAGCTTTATTTCGTACCAAGCATCAAGAATCTAACCGAACGTTCGGGGCCACACCTCTTACAAGAGAGGGCGACCCTTCTCTGTTTCACAGTCTAGCTTTTAAGGGTAAAGGCCATGCGGTTGGGCCTGGCCACGCACAGGTGACCAATGAGATTGTAACACACACAGGAAACTCCACAGTGATGCTAGGTGACCAATTGAATTATAATTTACCCTAGTAGACATTTGAATCAGCCTATTACACCTTGATTAGGATTGGTGCCAAAAGGGTTCCCAAAGGGCGGGGGCCCATACTCCTTGGTAGCTAGGGAGACAGTATGCAACCCCCTACTGATTGGATGTCTCGACCTGGCCTGACCCACCTTTGTATCTGGGCATTGTTACCTGGAGCTGGTTTCTGGGACCCGCCTTTAAGTGAATCCCCTGGGGGAAGGGGAGCAAGGACAGTTCAAGGGCTAAACAACAAGGTTTTGTTTAACCTCAATGAAAGCCTCTTGACAAAAATAAACATAAAATAGGTCCCTACACTAGGAATACAATCAAGGTACCCCAGAAGAGTCAAAATAAGATCCAATAAGTCTAGGATTTATATGCACAAATAAATGTATATATATATACACATATATATTTTTCTTTACTATAAAATCAAGTAATTATTTTTTAACTATTTTGCATCACATAATTTTTTTTAAAAATAATCTCTACACCCAGTGTGGGGCTTGAATTCATAACCCCAAGATTATAGCCAAATGAGCCAGCCAGGTACCCCTTAGGTAATAGTTTCAATAGCTGTCACCGTCTTTAAAATATTAAGAGACTAATAAAAGGGAATAGATAGGCAACTACCTCCCCCACAGTACTCAGAGTGGCAGATTAGTCTCTTTTCATGGGTAATTTCTTTCTTAATTTTGGGGGGGAAAATTACCCTCTCCATAGTTTCATTATTCAAATACAGAAAGGATAGTTTTCCATTCTTCATAAAATACTGGGGTGGACACAGATGGTTAAAACTGGATAATTAAAATTTCAATCAGAACAGGAGAGATAAAATGGCTTGACTTGAATGGAACAGTTGGGCTGAATTAAAATTGGAAGAAAAATAAAATAGGTTACAAAAGAAACAAAGCAAACAATTTGACATTGCCCAGGTCTTCAAGAAGTATAGTAGAAGGATGATAACAAGTAGTTCTTGCTCCAAATGTTGCCATAGGTGAACTGGAGAACCTGTACTTCCTGAGACATGGACATTCATACACTTTACCTTATTTGTAACATTTTCTTCCTTCTGCTTCTGTTGTTATATACACATGTACAATACTTAAAATTTGACATTTAAAAAAGCATACTATTTCTATAGCATCTTGTGCATTTCTTTTAGCAATCTATATATCCTAACAAATTAAATGGATAACAAACAATAAATAACAAAACTTACTCTGAAACTATCAAGAGATACATAAAATTCATATATGGTTATTAATAAGCACTGAACAATTAAGATTTTTTAAATAGTACAATCACTTTTCTATTTATAATTAAGATATGTGTGTTGGTCGGGGTTCTACAGAGAATAGAACGAATAGGATATATATATGGAACGAGAGGGAGAGAGAGAGAAAGAGAGTGAGGGAGAGAGAGAGAGAGGGAACAGTAGCTAGCTAGCTGTCTAGATAAAGGGAGATATTGAGTAATTACAAAGAATTGCCTAACAAGATTATGGAGGCTGAGAAGACCCAAGATCTGCAGTTAGCAAGCTGGAGACCTAGGAGAGCTTATGTGTAGTTATATTCAGAGTCTGAAGGGTGAGAACCTGGAGAGCCAACAATTTAAGTTCTAGTCCAAAGCTGGCAGACTCAAGATCCAAGAAGAGCAGATACATCAGTTCAAGTCTGAAGGCAGGAAAAAAAAAAAATCGATGTCCCACCTCAAAGCAGTCAGGCCAGAGGACCTTCCTCTTACTCAGTCTTTTTGTTCCATTTAGGTCTTCAATTGATTGAATGAAGCTTGCCCATATTAGGGAAGGCAATTTGCTTTATTTAGTGTACTTATACAAATATTAGTTTATCCAGAAACACCCTTAAAGACAAACCCAGAATAACGTTTGACCAAATGTTGGGCACTCCATGGCCCAGTCAAGTTCATATATAAAATCAGCCAACAGAAGTCCACCCCTTGTCAACTTGGACCCCATATATGCAACTCCTTAAACCAAATTTAATCTCTAAATAATGACAATAACAAGGTCATAGTTCTACCTAACATGATGTAGGATAGTTATCCTACATACAACAAAAAATATATGAATCCATGTGGTGCCTGGGTGGCTCAGTGGGTTAAAACCTCTGCCTTTGGCTCAGGTCATGGTCCCAGGGTCCTGGGATCGAGCCCTACATCGGGCTCTCTGCTCAGCAGGGAGCCTGCCTCCCCCTCTCTCTCTGCCTGCCTCTCTGCCTACTTGTGATCTCTGTCTGTCAAATAAATAAATAAAATCTTAAAAATATATATATACTAACCCTTTCCCCAGGAGGTAATATCGAGTGATGTTCACTCTTCTTGATATCCCATAATCCAAACTCTATAATGTAAAATTAATAATACTTAAATATTATGACATAAATTCAGTATATCTTACATTATATGATAAGGAAATAAGAGGGAAGAAAACAAAGATATTTGTGATATATGCACACATACATACATGCATAACAAAATAAGGAGAAATATTCATGACAATTATAGTCTTCATTTCTTTAACTAGTCACATGGTCATCACTAGTATTTATAACTACCTTCTTCCACTATCTATTCTGCATTCCCTTTGTCTTCAGCAAGCACTTCAGCTGGCCATGATTCTTTGTCTAGTGGGGTGACCCAAATCTTCATTCTTGAAGATGTGTGAGCCATTAGTAGTTCTGTCTGGATTGGGTTGTTGTAGTTTTCCACTGGCCTTAATCACAGGGCATGGTAATATTGAGGGATCCCCTATATTTCAGACATATTCTTCTTTCCCTCTACAGTGGATGAGTAGTTCAATTTCACTTTGGTGGCCCCAGCCAGCACAGTAACTCCTTTCATTGTCTATTGATTCAGACACATGAGGAACTCAAAGTGGCTGGGCAGCAGTCTTAACTTGTAGTTCAATGGAATCATTGCTGTATGGTCTGGTAGAAATAATTCTTCCCTTTGGAGCAAAGATCTCTTGGCCAGCGGAACATAAGGCCATGGGAACAGAAAGCAAAAATTTTGCTAGTGGATTACTAGGGGTACTAGTGAGTGCTACCACTCCCATTTCTACCCCTTGATTCCTGGACCCTTGACTTCTGGCTATGGGAGAAATAGCACCATATATTAGGTATCTAATTAACCACCAGATTTTCCTGTTATGTTAGGAAATGGGTTCAGTGATTAGGATTTGGTGGCTGCTAATATATGCTGGAGCACACATATTCATGTGAATTTCTATTCTTTTTTGAGGAAATATTTATTTAAAAATACACTGATACAAACTTGAAGTTTTAATAAAATTCATATAAGTATATATTTATGATCAGATAGTCTGTCATAGAAATGTGATTAAATTTGTTTTAAAAATATTCTCTAGGGTGCCTGGGTGGCTCAGTGGGTTAAGCTGCTGCCTTCAGCTCAGGTCATGATCTCAGGGTCCTGGGATCGAGTCCCACATCGGGCTCTCTGCTCAGCAGGGAGCCTGCTTCCCTCTCTCTCTCTCTCTCTCTGCCTGCCTCTCTGTCTACTTGTGATCTCTCTCTGTCAAATAAATAAATAAAATCTTTAAAAAAATATATCCTCTAATGAAGATATCATAAAATACTCTATTTTATGGTGGAAGATTTGGAAATGAGATTGGCCACCAGAGTGAATAAATGAGATGTTTTTCAAAGTGTAATGAATGAACAATATGATTTATATGTTCCATGTACTCGGTCACTCTAGTCAGGTATGCAAACCTCATGGGCATTAGGAGTTAACTTACTGTGTTTTTTTTTTTTTAATTTATTCTGGTTTTTTTTTTTTTTTGCATAATAGAGAATTTGGAAAATAAAATGTATAAGTTCTACTGATCTATCAATGGAAAAAGCATTTTAAGTAGATGTACATTTGTATTACATAAATTCAGTGTAACAAATATATTGAGTACCTACTAAGGCCAAGTTCTTGAGTATACAAATATAAACAGGACACAGTTCACATTCTCCATGAGGTTATCATTGAATGGGTGGGGGTTGGGAGCACAAGAGACACATTCTAGTTAATGAAGAGTGAAGTAAAACAGAAGAAATTGCTATTTAAGATAGCAAGTTGAATGCAGGATTAGATCTGGTTCTTCCTGAAATTCCACCAAAATGACAGTAAAAGGATATTTTATTTTTTATTTTGTTATTTTTTAAAGATTTATTTATTTGACAGAGAGAGAGAGAGAGCAAGCGCACAAGCAGGCAGAGCGGCAGGCAGAGGGAGAAGTAGAACAGGCCAAGCAGGGAGCCTGATGAGGGGCTCAATCCCTCAGTCACGCCATGTAAGATCTTAAAATAAGCTTGACTTGGTTGAGTGTGTTAGTATTTTTTCATTGAATTTTATGTATTATGTAAAGAGGCCGTGACTAACAAGGGGAATTTTTATGCCAGGAAAATTGAGACAGTGTGATCAAACTGGGAGGGGTGGCTGTCCGGGCCAGCAAACTGTCTTTTAGTGTGACATGAAGTCTAGCTTCCGTTGACCTCACAATTCAAGAATTATGGTACTTCTACATTTTAACTAAAAAAAACAAAAAAAAACCCAAAAACAAATCCATGATCACGGTGGCATTGATGCTCCTAGAAATCTTAAGAATCTCTGATCTCTGATCTCTGATCTCAGGACCCTCAGATCATGACCTGAGCTGAGGGCAGCCGTTTAACTGACTAAGCCACCCAGGCAGCCCTAAAACGATTTTTTAAAAGACACACAAAGAAAGAGAACAGGAGATGAGAAAACAAAATAAGAATACTGGTATCTGGAAAACATATGGGCTAGTGACAACTGATTTAGTGGAACCAGAAAAGTTGAATCCTAAGCCTACAGTGGAAAAAGGCAAGTGAATTACATTATAGACTTCTTGAGTAACCTGGAAAATACAGGACCTGAGGTACTTTAGAAAATGTAGGTAAGGAGGAGCTAAAAGTCTGAAAGTCTCTTTACAATAAGCTCCCTACAACTCTGTCCCACCCAGTAGAATACTCCCAAAGTTTTCTAATCTCTGGAGAGTAAAGCAGAGGGCGTCTGGACCAAGAGGCATAAATACATTTGAGGGCAGGGGCCTTTTACTGAGAATAAGGGAATTAAATAAACATTTACTAACTGAATGCAGACTCTGCCAGTCTTTTTCTACTTTCAATTCTTTGTTTTGGGTGACCATTCTGTGCATTATAAGATATTTAGCAGCATTCCTGATCTCTATCCAGTAGATATCAGTAGCACTGCTCCCCCAGTTGTGACAACAAAAAATGTCTCCAGACATTGTCAGTGTCCCTGGGGAAGGGGAGTAGATTGCTCTCAGAGGAGAACCATTGGTCTACAGTGATGCCTATCGTCAAATACTTCTATCTATGAACTTCCATTTAGCTTTGCAGTGCCTCTCTCTGATGAGCACAGAGCCAAAGTTCAAGGAAACTGAGGAAGATTCAAGAAAAAAATGAGAGAAAAACTTGGAGGAAACAGGTGATGAAAAAGAAGACTTTTTAAAAAGGTACAGTATCTATGAAACAAGAACTCTTAGACACTAAGAATATGATAGAAATGAAAAACTTAATAGAGGCCCTGGCAAACAAAGTTAATGAAATCTCCAGGAAGTAAGGTAGAAAGACAAAGACATGGAAAAATAGGAGAGGACACAGAGATAAGAAAAGTGAAGTAACAGTCTAGGAGGACTGTATGAGGAAAAAGCTTAAGTTGATGTAACATAAAGACACAAAATACAGTGATTTAAATTGCATAGAAGTTTTATTTCTCTGGGGCCTAGGATAGAGGGCTCTGCATTATGACCACTTGGCTCTGTCTCGGTAAACATTTTGCTCCATATCCATCCCTGAAGTCAGGGCTGCTATTTCAGTTAACATTTTCTAACTAGCAGGAGGGATGTGATTAAGAACCACAAACGTAATGACTCATAAGGTATATGTAAAACTTCTGTCACATCTAGCTGCAAGGAAGACTGGGGAATGTAGTCTTGCCCATGTGGTCATATGTTCTGCTAAAACACAAGAGTTCTATTATTAAAAGGAAGGAGAGGGTAAAAAAAAAAAAAAGGAAGGAAAGGATGGATATTGGAGGAAGTGGAGCACTATCTTCACTATAAGGTCTAACATATAAAAGGTGATCTAAAGAGAGAACCAGAAAAAATAGTGGGGAGAGAATCCACAAAGAAACATGTGACTAAGTTTTGCTGTGGTAACAAACAACCCCTAAATCTTAATAGCTTATAAAAACAAAGGTTTGGGGCACCTGGGTGGCTCAGTCAGTTAAGGACTCCTGAATGACTCTTGATTTTGGTTTGGTCATGATCTCAGGGTTGTGGGATTGAGCCCCACAGTGGGCTCTGTGCTCAGCGTGGAGTCGGCTTGAGGTTCTCTCTTTCCCTCCCCCTCTGCTTACTTCCCTGCTTACACATACTCTCTCTAAAATAAATAAATAAATCTAAAAAACAAAAAACAAAAAAACCAGCAAGGTTTATTTCTTTCTCAAGTTGCATTTCTGTCACAGGTCAGCTGGGAGGTTTTGTTTCACACTTTCTCACACAGGCTGATGGAACTTCCATTATCTAGAAAGGTGAGAGGAACTGGGGAGGAGGGGGAACCTGGTGAACCATACACTGATTTCTAAAGCTTCAACCTGCCATTTTTGCTCACATTTCACTGGCCAAATTAAGACAAATGGCTAACCTAAGGGCATACCAAAGTGTAATCCTATTACGTGCTGCAAGGAGAAAAACCGGAAATGGTTAATGAATGATTAATGACTACTACAGCTCACCTAAATATGTGATTGACTCTCCTTCCTGTGGGCAAAATACACTTATCCCCCACCCCCTTCCAAGTGAGACAGCCTTAAAGTCCATCTTATTATAGCACAGAGCTCAATGTCTAGAATCTTTGAGTGATATATTGTAGTCTCTACAACAAATTCAAATGTGGTTCACCTTGGTCCAGATCTAACTAAAAAGCCAGGTTATCTCTCCTCAGAAACCAATATATGATGGTGGGACAGAATCAGGATAATTTCAGAAATGGGATGATTGCAGATACATAGCAGACAGCGGCCCACTGCAAAAATGCAATGAAATTCCCCTAGTGGAATTAAAAAAAAAAAAAATCTCACGTCAAATACCAATGTGTAAAACAGATCAAAGTAAACCACTCTGCTTGGGAATTGGAAAGCTGTCTGATCTCCACTTACCCTCAGCTTAGGGTTGCTTTTGAGGAAGTTCTATGAAATCCCTACAGGTCGCAAAGCATAGAGGAAGTGAGGTCATCAGAGGATAGCCAGGTTTGTTAGGGCAAAGAGGGTTAAGGGACTGTTTAGAGAAGATGTTGAGGAAATGGGAGATTATAGATGATAGACTGTGAGTTCCAAAGGATCCAATGGAAAAAAGTGAGAAGGTGGGAGGGCATGGGAAACTGGGTCAGGTGAGGAGACATACAGAGTGGTATGGTCCTCTTTCCTTCCATCATACTGGTCTAGGGAATGTCCCAACAATTTCAAGCTCAACTTTTGTCCTGTTCTGTGCTTTTACCTGAACAACTGATTATTGCTGAAGAGAACACATCATTAGGCTGACTGATCAGACCTTAAAATTATGGCCACAAACCTCAAAGAGGTACTCAATAATGCCTGTCAATCTTATTGCACTATCTATTACTTTCACTGTTTCACTATCCAAAACAATTATTTCACCTTCTTTTCAAGTCTCAAACTTTTTATACTCCACACCTCTCTAAATGAAATCATCTTTCAATAAATATTTATGGAGCATCTATTAAGTGCCAAACATTGTTCTAAGTACTATAGATATAGTATATACTATAGTACAATGTAGTACTATAGATATAGATAACTATATACTATAGATAGAGCAGTGGACAAAACTGTCAGTCTTTGCTCTTAAGGAGCTTAAATTTCAGGGGGAGGAGACAGGAAATAAATAACAGTATAGGATTAAATATGGTATTAAGTGCCAGAGAGAAAAATATAGCAGGTTAGGGGGAAAGGGAAGGCTGGTGGGAGTAGCAGATCATGTAGATCCTTCTAGGACATAGTAAAGACTTTGCTTTTAACTTTGAGTGAGATGTGTAGCCTCGGGTAGAGTCAGAGCATAAAGAGTGACATGATCCAACTTAGGTTTTGAAAGGATCACTTTGTCTGTAATGGTGAGAATATAGACCATAGGGGAGAAAAGGTGTTAGCAGGGAGACTGGTTATTGGCCTGGGTCTCTGGGCCTTGTCTGATCATCTTTGATTATCTTCTTGGCTTACATCCTTACTTACCCCAATTCCACATGTTCTAAAGGAAGTACCTATTAAAGTATCATTTTCAAAAACTTAAAAACATGACTCTTATACAAATACAAAATAAAAATGTGTCAAATATTTATGAATTCATTAATGTCTCTCAAACTGGATATAGACATCAAAAAAAGGAAAGAATATTAGGATCAGATTGCTATGTTAGATACAAAACTTGTTAATGATCCTCAGGGTAATCAATCCATAACCTGCAGGGTTATCTTTCCTAGCAGAGAAAAATCTACACATTAACACATAACTTCATAGTGTTTGAGCTCTAATTAAATAGTAAAGAGCCACATACATTTATTCTCCTAGACTTGAAAATTAAATAATCCTTGCTTGAACCTGTTGAACAATGTTCTAGCATACTGACTTTCTTTTGTTTTACTTCCAAATTTTGGGTAAATTAAAAAACTTTTTTAAAAAAATTGGCATATATTTTTGCTTTTTCTTCTTTTTTTATTGAAGTATAGTTGACATATGATGTTACATTAGTTTCAGGTGTTCAACAGTGATTTGACATGGGTAAATTTTCTTTTCTTTTAAAAAAATTTTTAAGATTTTATTTATTTTATTTGACAGAGAAAGAGACAGAGAGGGAACACAAGCAGGGAGAGTGGGAGAGAGAGAAGCAGGCTCCCCACTGAGCAGGGAGCCCGATGCGATGTGGGGCTTGATCCCAGCACCTGGGATCATGGAATCATGACCTGAGCCAAAGGCAACTGCTTAATGACTGAGCTACCCAGATGCCCTGACATGAGTAAATTTTCTTAACAATTTTCCATGAAAATTGATTCATGTTTTTAGTTAACTTGAGGAATGTGGGGTGGCACTACAGGTCAATTTCTCTTCCTCTTCTCTGGGTTTCTTACATTTTCCTTTGATCTCTGTCCTATGCTATTTCAATAATGTAGGCAAAACTTGCAAGGGACCTGAATTTAGGTACTTTATCTGATTCTTAAATTTGGGGGCTACTATGTATATCTTCCATGAATGTAATCTTCTTAAACAAGCATTAATTAATCCTAGTATCTCAGTCTCTGGGTGACTCCTTTACCTTCAAGGACTCAACTACCATATCAATCTTAGTAACTCCCAACTCTAAGTCTCTAGCCTAGGCCACTCTCCCATTTACCAGATTTGTAATTTAAAATGCTCCCTGGGTGTCTCTATCAAAAGCATCCTAAGCTAAAAATTCCAGTTAAATTCACTGTTTCTATCGCAGTCCAAATGTATCCACTCTTCCTGTATTCTCTATTTCTATCCATGGCACTACCATTCACCCAGTTGCCCAAATTTGTAACCTTGGAGCCATCACTAGTTTACATTCCAGAACTACATAATCATCAATTCTTGTTCCTTCTGTATCATAAATATCTCTTCAATCTAATCCCTTTTCTCTCCCACTCCCACCTCAGCCTCCTTTAGGCCTTTACCATCTTTTCCTTTATTATGCATTAGTCTCAGTACCGCAAAAAAATTTTCCACACTGTTGTGAGAGTTCCATTCCTAAAATGCCCATATGATTCTATTATCGTCCTACTTAAATCTTCAAATGAATCCCCATTTCTTACAGGATAAAAATTAAGGTTTTTTTTAGAACAGAAAGTAAGTGGGCAGATTGACTTCATCACCATCCCCATAATTTCCACCAGTAACCCCAAAAAGAAAAAATAGTGTGGGGCTCCTGGGTCACTCAGTTGGTTGAGTGTCTAACTATTTCAGCTTGGGCTACGATCTCAGGGTCCTAAGATCCAGCTGCCCAGCTCTGCACTCAGCCTAGAGGGGAGTCTGCTTGAGATTCTCTCTCTCCCTCTCATTCTACCCCTCCCCATGCTCTCTCTCCATCTCTCTAAAATACATTAAAAACCCTCCACAATACCGTGTGTTTGCCTTACTGATGAAGCTTTAAGACAAATTCTCCAGTCCTTGTTTCTATCTAGACTGTTGCCACTCACTCCTCCCTACAGAGACATTCTGAAGCTGCTACTGGGTGAATTCCTACTCATTCTATACGATACCACTCAAAAATCAGTTTCCCTTTGGAGACATTTCTGACTCTTCTCCAAACTCCTAGATGGAACTGGTTCTATCTTTAATGTTTCTAAAACATTTATGCATTATCTCCTTTAATATTTAATTTTATTATACACATTTGAATTTATGTCTTATTCTTTGAGAGCACAAATTGTATTCTAATTATCTTTGTTTACTGTAGAACCTACCACAATGAATTACTGCTTTTTGTTTCTCTTTGTTGTTTGTGTCACATATTCTAAGATAGCCAAGATAAAAGGCAAACTTAATGTAATTCAAACTTGAAGAAAGAAAATTTATTGAGTTTTAAAAAAATTTTTATTAATATAATATGTATAATTTGTTTCAGGGGTACAGGTCTGTGCATCATCAGTCTTACACAATTCACAGCACTCACCATAGCGTATACCCTCTCCAATGTCCATAACCCAGCCACCCTATCCCTTCTCCTCACACCCCCCCAGCAGCCCTCAGTTTGTTTCCTGATATTAAGAGTCTTACAGTTTGTCTCCCTCCCAGGTCTCCTCTTGTTTCATTTTTCCCTCCCTTTCCCCCATGACCTCCCCACCCTGACTCTCAAATTCCTCATATCAGAGAGATCATATGATAACTGTCTTTCTCTGATTGACTTTTTTTTTTTTTAAAGATTTAATTTATTTATTTGACAGACAGAGATCACAAGTAGGCAAAGAGGCAGGCAGAGAGAGAGGGGGAAGCAGGCTCGCCGCTGAGCAGAGAGCCCGATGCAGGGCTCGATCATAGGACCCTGGGATCATGACCTGAGCTGAAGGCAGAGGCTTAACCCACTGAGCCACTTAGGAGCCCCTATGATTGAGTTATTTCACTTAATACGCTCTAGTTCCATCCATGTTGTTGCGAATGGCAAGATTTGTTTTTTTTTGATGGCTGCATAGTATTCCTATATATACCACATCTTCTTTATCCATTCATCTGTTGATGCACATCTAGGTTCATTGAGGTTTATTTTAAATCAATGGTTGTTAACTTTTTGGATTATAGACCCCTATGATTAAAGCTATGACTTTCTTCTAAGAAAAATATACATACATACAAAATTCTGCAAACAAGTTTTGTGGGATTCAGAAATGCCCTGAGCCCACTGATGGCTGACAAATTGAACTCTTTTACTTTTTATTAATTTATTTCAGTAAGAAGTATACTCCTATGGAACAAAATTTTTAAGTACTAAAGTTTACAATCAATGGTCTCTCTCCTAGCCCTGTTCCCACACTCCTCACCTCAATTCATCTTTTATCAAAGTGACCAGTTTTTGTGTAACCTTCTAGAGACAGTCTGTGCATACACAGGCACAAGCATTAAAAATTCTTTTCTTCTGACACTTTTTTGGCATTTATTTTGGCAATTCTCCCACATCAATATATAAGATTTCAAATGCACAGATTTCTACTGCATTGCTGTATCCTAATTGCTTTTACAATATATTTCAAGCTTATAAAAAAGTTGTAAGCATAGTACAAATAATTTTTTTCCAGAACCATGTGAGAGTAAGTTGTTAACTTGATATCTTATCACCCTTGAATGCTTTTCTATATATTTTCTACAGATAAAAATATTTGCTTACATTGACTACAATATAATTATCAAAATCAGGAAATTAACATTATACATTACTACCATCTAATTCTCAGACCCTGTTCAAATTTCACTAGTTATCCCAATAATTTCCTTCACATCAGGTGCAGTTCCTCAAATCTTTCTGATTTTTATAGCTATAACACTTTTGAAGATTACAGGCTAGCTATTTTTTAAAGTTTTAAAAAAATTTTATTTACCTATTTGATAGAGTACAAGAAGGGGGAGTGTCAGGGAGAGGGAGAAGCAGGCTCCTTCTGAGCAGAGAGCCAGATGCAGGACTGATCCCAGGACCCTGGGACCATGACCAGAGTGGAAGGCAGACACTCAACTGACTGAGCCACCTAGGAGCCCCAAGCTAGCTATTTTTCAGAATGAATTTTAATTTCCTTTGTCTGATGTTTTCTCGTATTAGCATCTTATTATGCATCTTTGGCAGGAATGTAAAGAAAGTGATGCTGTGACCTTCTAACTGGCATACAATTTCTATTTATCCCATTGTGATGACATTCATGTTGACCATTTGATTAACATGGAGTCTGATAGTTTCTCCACTGTAAATTTACTCATTTTTTCCATTTGTAATCAGTAAGTATTTTGAGGGGGGGGTGACTTTGAAAATATGTAAATACCTTATTTCTCATGAAACATTCAATTTATTAATTTATTTAAATATATCAATATAGGCTCATGATTTCCCATTTTATTCAATGCATTATGACATGTTAACATAATTATTTTGATGCTCAAACTTTCCCATATTTGGCCAGTGGGAGCCTATTCAAGCTGGCTTCTGTATGTTCTTGACATGCCCCATTAATTCTTTGAGCACTTTCTTACTTTCTGCCACAACAAGATGATCCAGGCTAAACTTAAGCTTTCCCAGCCCTAGTGGTAGAATCCGTTATTTCTCCAAGGATTCTTGGTTCCCTTTAGTGGAGAAAAATATTTAGAAGCCACCATCTGGGCCTTATATATACTCATTATTATGAGTATATATAGTAGGGTACTTCTGCTACTAGGCCTTCTCAGTGGATAAAGCCAGGGAAAACACACACACAGAGTGCATGCATGCACATATATATAAATATACAGACATATACATTTAACATCTATATTTATACGTATTTCCAGTCACTGATATTGCTCATTCTAATCCAACACTACAGAGTTCATTCTACTTTTCTCTGTTTTTCTTTCTTTCTGTCTTTCTTTCTTTCTTTTTTTTTTTAAGGGTAGGGAGAGGCAGAGAGGGAGGGAGGGAGTAAGGGAGAGAGAGAGAAAAAGAGAATCTTAAGCAGGTTACACACCCAGGGAGGAGCCCAAGGTGGGGCTCAATCGCATAACCTTGAGATCATGACCTGAGCCGAAATCAAGGGTCAGATGCTTAACTGAGCCACCCAGACACCCTGACTTTCTTGTTTTCATATTTGGAATTCCCTTCTCCGACAGTGAGAAACTAGACTCCCATTATCCTTAATATATTTTCTTATTTCATCAATCCTTCTGAATGTAAGCAAACTCCCACTCAGTGCTGCCTCCTTCCCTGCATAGAAACTCTTTTTTACTCTACCCACCACCCAGTACTCTGCATCAGGCTGATGCTTTCTCCTCACCTGCCAGTGTCATAGTCTTCTTACCTGTGCTCTGACACCCTTTGTTCCAGGAAGGGAAGGGAGGGGGAAAAGGGCCCATGATTTCTTTAACATTCTCTTTTCACCCGTTCTTTTACTCTTACAAACAATACTGCAATTAATAATCATGTCTATACAAGGTTAGTATATGTTTAAAGTAAATTCGTAGAAGTGAACTTGCTGGGTCAGAGAGTATGGGCATTTGTAATGTTGTTGACTGTGCCACATTACTTTTCAGAGTTTGAACAATTTACTGATGATGATGATGCCTGAAATAACTCTTAAGAATAGTAATTCTAATGCATAGGAAAAACCTAAAAGTTACAGGATAACATTTGAGAAAAATTAAGACAACTTATTTTCTCTTCTCTGGAAATACATGTATTGTTCTATAAATCAAGTTTCTTTCTTTCTTTCTTTCTTTCTTTCTTTCTTTCTTTTTTTCTTTCTTTTTAAGGTATTTACTTGACAGGGAGCACAAGTAGGCAGAACAGCAGGCAGAGGAAGAGGGAGAAGCAGACTCCCCACTGAGCAAGAAGCCCAATGCAGGATTCGGTCCCAGGACTCTGGGATCATGACCTGAGCCGAAGGCAGATGCCCAACTACTGAGCCACCCAGGCACCCCTAAATCAAGTTTCCCACTAGTTCAGTTTCTTGGTAAAGAAAATGAAACAAAATTTAGCCATCGCAAGCAAATTTAGAAATATAAAACAATAACCAAACAGATTGGGTAAGAAGTAACTTTAAGAACCCTCAGAAACATAAATTAGTACCATAAGCTAAATGGGAGTTAGTACAGTAACTCTGCAATTTACAAGGAAAAATGAAGACAGGAGCACACAAAACAGCCAGGGAATATTTTTTCTACCAAACTTGTTCGACAGATACTTGTCAGAAAACCGTTTTGCAGGTCATTAGCTTACATCTTACAGCCCAGCAATGATATCCAACATGGGTTAGCGTGTCCCCTCCAACAGTCCGCGTTGCCAGCAGTTGCTGACAGTGCTTGGGCATGTCAGCAATTGGGAGTTTGCAGTTAGGCGGTTTGCCCAGGTCTTTCCAGGGTTTTGCACTGGATGCAGGTTTGTGCTGCACCCAGAGAACCACTTCAGTACCAAGTACCCCTGGACATGAGCCACCCGAGGACCAGGCGACGCAGTGAGAGAACCTGCGCTGTCCAACACAGCACCACGAGCCAGATGGGGCTGCTTACAATTTAATTAAGAACAATTAAACATAAGTTCCTCGTTTGCAGTAGCTAAGTTACAACCGCTCAACAGCTACAAGTGGCTAGTGGCTACCGTATTAGAAAATGCAGATCTAGAATTCTTCCATGATCGCACAACGACTATTAGACAACGCGGACGTTAACAGTTTCAAGTTAAAAGAAAAAAAAAAAAAAAAGCTCGGAAGCCACCAGGCTCCCCTACCCAAAATAAACAGATGTTATTACTTTTTCCAGATAGGACGAGGGAGGAAATTATGCTAAGAAACCACCAAGCAAAAACCTGCACAGGCACCTGCCATCAGGCTTTCTCAAGGAACTCACTCGTAATTCCCACGGCGCAGGCCGTCCGGCTTTCTGCGGTATGGAGTAACTCCTCAGACTTCTAGAACGCAGGGAACTCCCAAAGCGGTGGGCGACCGAGGGCCCAGATCCCCGAGATTCAATTGTTCGACATGGTGGACGCGTGTAGTCACAGAGTGGGCGAGCCTCGGCTCGGTGGTCCACAACCTAACGCCGCCCTCGGTCTCGCATCCTCTCACTTAGGTGCTTGGAGCGGGTCGGGAGCGCGAGCCCGCCTGTGTGTGTGCGCGCTTCTGCACGCGCGCCGGCCTGAGGGCCGCGAGAGGCTCGCGGCAGCAAATGGGGCGGGGCGCCGCGCGCCGGAGGCGGGGCCGTGACGTGCGCGCCTCGTGACCCCGCTCGCGGCCTGCGCCCGAGGAAGCCGGAAGCGGTGGCGGTCAGCAGCACCGGCTGGGGGTGGAGAGGCGGCCGGGAGTGCCTTGGGGTTTGTGAACCCCGCAATGGGTCCGGGCGTGACAGTCGCGCGGCGGAGGTCGTTGCTTCTGCCGCGGCTGCTGCTGGTGCCGCTGCTGTGGTCGGGGCTGGCTCTGGGCGCTCTCGCCGTGGTCAGCAGCCCCCACAGGGTCCTTCACGACCTCCTGTCGGAGCAGCAGTTGCTGGAGGTGGAGGACTTGTCCCTGGCGCTGCTGCAGGGCGGAAGGCTGGGGCCGCTGTCACTACCGCCGGACCTGCCGGATCTGGATCCCGAGTGTCGGGAGCTGTTACTGGACTTCGCCAACAGCAGCGCAGAGCTGACCGGGTGCTTAGTGCGCAGCGCCCGGCCGGTGCGCCTCTGTCAGACCTGCTATCCCCTCTTCCAACAGGTCGCCAACAGGATGGACAACATCAGTCGAGCCGTGGGGGTGGGTAGAGGAGCACACCCGGGACCTCCGGCGTGGAGGGTTGGGAAAGGAGGATGTAATGATGGTTTACTCGGGGCGGGGGGCGGGGGTGGCTCAGTTTCTCTGTTTGTAAGGAAAAGGGATTGTAGTTTGGGGCATCAGAAGAGTGGGTGGTATTATAGGTCTTGGAGTTTGGAGTTTTGCCTCCATGCTGCTTTTGGGCATCTTCTTGATACATGTTTGCAGATAGGTGTGGCTGTTTTTCGTGGGGGTCCTGCACCCTTAACCCTACCTTTCCTTTCCCTCCCCGCCTTTACTCTCTTCGCCCCACTCTGACTCAGCTTATTCCCATCTCTACCTGGTGTTACCAGGAAGGACCCTTTCCTGAAACTCCGAGTGGGGCAACTGTAGTGTGGTTAGGAGGCTTGAGCTTTGTAGCCAGATAATATCAGATCTGCCACTTTATAGCAGCTTGGTCTTGGATTAATTATCTTACAGTCTTAGTTTACTCCTCTGCAAAATGGAGAAAAACAGCTGTCTGATGTGACTGTTACAAAGATTAAACGAGATGACATGTGAGAGCTTATTTTAGTGGTTAAGACAGTCTGCAGCCAGTCAACCAGGAATCCAGTTTGTATTAGCCGGCGTATTCTGGCTAAGTGACTTACATTCTCTATGCCTGTTTTCTTATTGATTAAGATAAAAAAAAGCTCTTAGAAAACAAGCACATAGTAGTAGTTCTCAGTTAATGGGAGCTAAAATTTTGGGAAGTGGTATATCTGTCCTCCATTTTTGGTACTCTTAGCCCTTTTCTGGTCATGTGGTAGGTCCTGTGAGGGGTTTAATGAAAAAGAGAGAGAGGGAGAAAGGAAGAGAATACATGTTCTTGATAATAATAAACTTATAGGGTCTAGAGTACTAAAGGGTAAGAGTGTCAGGCCTGGTAGGAGTCATGAGGTGTGGGCTGGATATGCCTTGTAAGGGAAAAACATGAAGAATGACATTGGGATTGTGGAGAGGGAAAGTTCCTCTTGTATTGAGAGAACAAGTAGTCTCACGAAAATGTGATCGGAATTATTGCATAAATCATAGTTGGTGTGACAAAATACGACCTTGCATAGAGTTGTATCCTCCTTTAAGTCAGCCTGATATTACTTAACAGATCTAGTTTTTTTTTTTTACATAAATAGGAAATTTACTTGCATTAATTAAATTATGTAGTCAATCTCTCTGAAAAGAGCTAGTTTTCAAGTTTGGAAAAAACAAGCAAAACCAATGAATCACTGAAGTAGCAGTTAGTAAAAGTTCATTGTGCACACACCAAAAAAGACAGTTTGCAAACTGGGATACCTCAAACCAAAATCTGGAATGAGGCTTAGAGATGCATTGTTATAAAGCAATGTACATAGTATGGAAGAGTGTATTAGTTCTTCACAGAGTTGGTTACAATATAGGAACTTTCTTTTTATTTTTCATAGGAATTTTCTTAAAAGAGAATGGCTTAGCAATTACCTCATGTCAATTTTGGAGAACAGTATAAGTCTGGTTTATGATTTTCCGAAGAGAGAAGAAGTGGCCCAGGTCAGGTTAACCTCACTTGTCTTGCAAGATAAGCTAAATTAAGCTTTTGTTTGTATGACTAAACTGGTTTTGTCTGATCAGGGAATGTTCAAGTCTGGTCTCCATTTGTATTTGATTTTAACATAGTTTAAATAAATTTAGGGTTACCTGCAATATTTTCCAGGCATACTTCTATTAGATATAACAAGGAGATGTATATCCCTATCTGTCTTCCGATGAGTTAAAAATAAAGTACCCAAGACTTGTCCCTGTCACTATATAGCAAGGTATGATATGACATCATGTTCTGTTTTGAGCAATTTCATGAGTTTTGTGGCCAAGGTGATTAAGTAATGATGCAGTGTGGATCTTTTGAGGGAACAAATGCTTTCCTTATTTGTGTAGATACTGTGGAATTAAGAGGTTAAAAAACTACACCCCCCAAAAAATAAATAAAATAAAAAACTACCCCAGACTCTAGTGGTACAGTATTATGGTCATCACCCAACCTGTATTTGAATTTCCACATGAATTCCTCATTGCCCAAGAGAGGCATGGTGAGGGCCTGGGGGAGGGGTGCAGAAACTTCCTCTCATTTGTGCCTGTTAAATTCTCCCAGTGATCTGACCATCAGGCTCACCTCACCCTTGTATGGAAGGAAGAGTCAAGAGTTTAAAAAAAAAAAAAAGAAAGAAAGAAAGAAAAGAAAAAGAAAAACCCTTTACTCAATCTGGATTTCTTCTCCAATTCATCTTAGACCTTGACATCTTTCCCTTCCTTTCCTCAGTAGAGGTGGATGTGCTTTGCTAGCTCAAAAGCATTATTTCCAAGGTTCTGAGGTTCTTCATGGATTTAATAGGCTTTCTTGGATTGGTTTGGGAATTGAATCATAATGTGTAATAATGAACTTATGGGAAAAAAAGTGTTCTGAGTTCCTTAGAAGTGAACTTGAAGGAATCGGTTGTTCTTTGTGTGTGGCGAGGGGGAGGTTATTTCTAGGGAGTAATGTATTTGTCCCACATAGACTCAATCTTTCCTTTAAATCAGTTTAATCAGCAAGCACATGTTGTTCTTTTTTTTTTCTTTTAAAGATTTTATTTATTTATTTGACAGACAGAGAGATCACAAGTAGGCAGAGAGGCAGGCAGAGAAAGGGGGGGGAAGCAGGCTCCCCGACAAGCAGAGAGCCCAATGCGGAGGCTTGATCCCAGGACCCTGAGACCATGACCTGAGCCAAAGGCAGAGGCTTAACCCACTGAGCCACGCAGGCGCCCCAGGACATGTTACTCTTAAATATTGGGCTGGTAAAACGATACAGTAGGAAAAGAAGGATAAGGCCCAAGCTTCAAACTATCAGTGTAGTTGGGGAAATAAACCTATTTTGAGAAGAAGAAAAAAGGAAAACATCATCAATGTGAATGTTATATTTTGAACAATAGCAATTTACAGCAAAAGGTTAAGGGAGATGCTGAATTAAAGGCGGGAACAGAGCCAGGTGGGGTTAATCAAAGAAAACCTATAAGCTGAATTTTGAATAAGGTATCCTTTATCATCTCTTCAGGGTGAATCCATGTCCATGGATTGATTGAGAGAGGAGGGAAGTATAACAAGGAGAAAAAGAATCAAAGGTAGAAATTTGCAAGCTATTTCTCTGTTACAGCAAGCTCATTCATTTAATCTAACAGAATTGTCTGGCGAGAATTCTCTTGTCACTTCCTCTTGGAATTACTGAGACAAGGACCACGTATAGTTTTATTTTTTTTATTTTTTTTTTAAAGATTTTATTTATTTATTTGACAGACAGAAATCACAAGTAGGCATAGGCAGGCAGAGAGAGAAGAGGAAGCAGGCTCCCGGCTGAGCAGAGAGCCCGATGCGGGGCTCAATCCCAGGACCCCGAGATCATGACCTGAGCCGAAGGCAGAGGCTTTAACCCACTGAGCCACCCAGGTGCCCCCACGTATAGTTTTATTAACTGAAGGTAAAGAATACAGTGATTTGTGAAATTTGAGTGGTACAAGTGACTGATTTCCCCTTCCTTAGAGTCATGCTTTCTTCTTTTAGTATGAACTGATAGTGATTTCACTGAGCTGTTCAGCATCCTCAGAGAAGTTGCCAGGATGCTTTGACCCCCGAACTCTGAATTGATTAACTCTCTCTCATTCTACTTTGTTTGTTTAAAATTTATATAGGTAGGTATAGATACATAAAGATATGTATATATATTTATGAAGGTACTAGTGATTAGGGGTATGTACCTAGAACCATTCAACATACTTTTTTTTGGCTATAGACTGATAAAGTCTTAGAAATATACGGAGAAACTCAGAATATAGAATAATATAATAATCTTTCATTAGTGATCAGAAAATAATGCTTCTTATGCATTTAATTCAAGATTATTGGGTACCTAGTATGTGCAGGCTAGTAGTTACTAAGGATATAGCTGTGAATAAGCGGAACTTGTTGTCTGGTAGGGATAACAGATATTAAGCATATAATAATACAAGTAATTATTTAATCCAGGTGTGCTAAGTGTTGCAGAGTAAAAAATGCCAGATGCTTCCAAAGCATATAATAAGGGAGCTGATCTTGACTAGGGCTAGTAGTAGGTAGAGTGGTCAGTGGTTAAAGCTGATATTTAAAATCTGAGAGGGGGGCGCTTGGGTGGCTCAGTGGGTTAAAGCCTCTGCCTTCAGCTCAGGTCATGATCTCAGGGTCCTGGGATCAAGCCCTGCATGGGGCTCCCTGCTCGGCAGGGAGCCTGCTTCCTCCCCTCTCTTTCTCTGCCTGCCTCTCTGCCTACTTGTGATCTGTCAAATAAATAAATAAAATCTTAAAAAAAAAATCTGAGAGGGTATGGGGCAAGGGTGAGAAGGAATATATGCAAAAAGTAGCAGGTGTGCAGACTGAGTCTGGTGTGTTTGAGCACTAGGAAGAGCTCAAAGTATTATGAGCCAGGAGGAGACTAGTGATCTGAGCCTGAAGAAGTAGGCCGGTACCAGGTCATGTGGGCCTTCTCGGGTTTTAGACTTTCATGTTGAAGCAGTGAGATGTTATTGAGATGTTTAATTCTGTAGAATGACATGACCAGATTCTGGTTACTTGAGGGAAAGTGGAGGGAACAGAGGATGGGGATGAGAGGGGAAGAGTAGGTGTGGGAGGTGAATTAAGAGACTCTTGCAGGGATGTGAGAAATGGTGGCTAGGCTACATGGGGACCATTTTGATTGGGGGGGGGAATGGACAGATTTCAGAGATATGTAGGAGGTAGAATTGACAAGATTTGGTGGTTAACCTCAGGGAGGGTTCTTGAAGTCCCAGTGTTTATACCATTCCTTATACTTTCTGTATCCTCAAAACCCAGGATTCTTAGATAGAGTGCCTGGTAAGTAAGTAGTAGGAGTTAAATAACTTTGAAAGAATGAAGTGTCAGCACGACCTAATTCCTTGCTTGGGGCAAAAGGGAAAAGAAATCAATAAGGATCAAATAATTTAGGAACTTGGCTTTACTTTTTTGCATAGTGTGAGTTTTCATTAAAATGATCTGTGGAAAGCATATTCTATGTGGATATGAACTATTTGGGTACAAATTGGTGTGTCCCATTTTCTTTTGATTTATAAGGTTTTGAACCAAAAATTTCCCAGAAGATGACACTTAAATATTTTGTAATCATTTACTCACCAGATAAATTATGTAAGTAGTATATGTTCATTGTAGAAGAATTTACTGTAAAAGAGGCAAAAAAGAAAATGAAAATGAAAATGACCATATGTCCAGTATTCAGAGATAACCAGTGCTACATTTTGATGAAAGCTTTCCAGAATTTTTCCTATGTATAAAAAGTAAGAAATATGATGCACGCAATTTGGCCTAAGTGGTTGACATTGTTCAACAGAAGCAAGTATTTATTTAAGAAGCAAAGATTTTCTTCCCTTGATGGTGAACCGGGTATCAATAAATATTTAGTTGTTTTTGTTTTATTATGGTTATTAATGACATAATTATTTGATTATATCAAAATGTTAAAAATGCTTTTAATAAATATTTTAGTTATTTTGATAAGGGTTTTTTTTGTTGTTATTGTTTTATTTGTTTTTTGCCTAAAGCTGTTGTTTGGGAAGTCTAAAAATACTCAGATTGTATTTTTCTGTCTTTTTGTTACAGAATACCTCAGAGAGTCATAGTTGTGCCAAAAGTCTCTTAATGGCAGATAGAATGCAGATAGTTGTGATTCTGTCTGAGTTTTTTAATTCCACCTGGCAGAAGGCAAATTGTGCAAGTAAGTAATTTTTTCATTTTCATGTTGCAGTTATGGTTCAATAGTGTAGATGTCAGATTTTAGTGAATTTTGAGATCTTTGAAGCTAGATAATACTTTTTATTACTAAATTTAAATGAACTATGATTAGCATCATGGTTTATTAGTGGGAATTACTTGGGCAAATATAGAAAGGCAGAAAAGTGTAGTAGTTAACAGAATGAACTTTGCAGTCAGACGGATCTGGCCTTGATTCTAAGCTCTGCCACTTAACCCTGACTCACTAGCAGTCAAACCTTGGGTTTGTAAATTCTCCTCTTGGACCTTCAGTTTCCTTGTCTGATTTGGGGATGAATTGGAGATAATAATGGAACCTACCTTATAAGATTGTTTTTAGGATTAAATGAAAAATATTGTCTAAAGAACTTCTCTGAGTAGCTGGCACATAATGTTGAAGAAATGTTAACTATTTGATAATAATTATGTTTATAATCTGTCAAATGGTGGTGATGGAAGGTGGTAACATCTGTTCTACCAGTTTTACAAGTTTATATGTATTTGTATAACAGAATGAGATCTATTTTCAGGCACTCTTTGGAAAAATTAAAACCACTGTTTGAATTTGTGTGTTGACTACCAACTGTGTACTAAGCAGGTCTTATTTTCCATGCCTTAAAATTTAGTGGGGGAGAAATTTATGTTTATAGGATAACCTAAGGCAGACAAATAAATGCTTTAATAAAGTCAGAGAATCCTGGGGGGAAGTAGAGATGAGAGGAAGGACACTGCTGAGAGCTAGGCATCATGGAGAGAGGCACAGAGGTATAAAAAAGTAGTAGGTGTTCTAGGGTCTGGAAGCCCAGTGGGAGGTAAAGTTGGAAAAGGAAAGTAGGACCTTGACTGATACAGTAGTTTATCACAATAGTATTTTGGACATTTACAATACACATGGAATATTAAAGGCAGTAAGAAGTATTACAGGTTAAAAAAATCTTTTTCAACATTTAAGCTAGCACTTTCCAAGCTTTCTTTTTTATGTATTTCATTAAAAAATTATTGAAGTATAGTTGACCTACAGTGTTACATTAGTTTCAGGGGTGCAGCTTAGCGATTTGACAATTCTATACATTACTCAGTGCTTACCACAGTAACTATAGTCACCATCTGTAGCTCTTTTTTTTTTTTTTCTTCTTTGCTACAAAGACCCTGTATTTTTTCTTTTTATGGAATCCCACTGGAAGAGGAAGCGAGAGACCAGTGAGGAAGTTATTACAAAATAGTTTAGGCAAGATGCAAAGAAAACAAAGTAAGGTATGGGCAGGAGAAATCGACAGGATTAAAAAAATCTGTGTACCTGTAAGTCGTTAATGAGTTTAACTTTTCTAAGGACTTGTCTTTTTGTTTAGTTCATATGAGAAAAACTAAATGGCAAAAAGACCCCTGCTAAGTTTCTTTTCTTCGTAGTACATTGCGGTATATTGAATATTGACTTTTAGTTTTGTCTCTATTAATTGAGATTTTCTGGTAATTTGAACAGAGGCTTGGCTGACAGTTTTTTGTTTTTTTTTTTTTTTAAGAGCAAAAGCTTTACTTTTTTGTTGTAAACGTTTCTAGTAGGGGCGCCTGGGGGGTTCAGTGGGTTAAGCCTGTGCCTTCGGCTCAGGCCATGGTCTCAGGGTCCTGGGATCGAGCCCCATGTCAGGCTCTCTGCTCAGCATGGAGCCTGCTTCTCCCCCTCTCTCTCTGCCTGCCTCTCTGCCTACTTGTGATCTCTGTCTGTCAAATAAATAAATAAATAAAATGTTTTAAAAAAAAAGTTCCTAGTAAAATATGATTGAACAGTTTGCTTAACCTATATGGGAGAGCTATTTTTAAGTATTCTTAAATCCTTATTTCCATTGATATAGAAAAATATGTTAATTATAAACAATTTAAAATTAGTTAGAATAAGTGGATATATATTGGGGTTCACTTCTTTTGACTGGTGTGATTTAATTTTTATATTTGAGAGGTAAAACATCTTTTCTTTAAAAGATGTTTTGTGACAAAGACTTTACTAATTCAAAGTAGCTTTCTTTTCAAATTAGTTCAAAAAGAGAGAAAACATTTTGCTGCATATTTACTTAATATGATAGTTATAAAACTCTTTAGAATGAATTCTTAGGTTAACTTTGTTTTTCTGTGAGCCATCCTATCTTGAAAATATTCCTTGATTGAACTTCTTTTGAAGAGCAAATGAAATGCTTACTTCTTAATTAAAATTAACTTGGTCAAGACATGTGGTCAGGTGAAAGAAACCAGGTGCATTTATGCTATTTACATGCTTGATATTATGGAAAGCCTAATCTTTTACTAAAAATATAAATGTAAAATACTCTCTTTGTCTAAAGAGCAATTAATACTACATGAAATTAAATGTGAAAAAAATTTTTAATAGAGTTGTGCATTTTCTAGGAAAATGTAAATGCTCAGCAGTGATCTGGCATCAGGTTCTCATTAAATTGCATCTCTAGTAACCAGATCTATTAAACACTAATTTCATGGGATCCTTACTCTTTTTTTCTTTTTTTAAAGATTTATTTATTTGAGATGAGGAGGGACAAAAGGAGAGGGAGAGAGAATCTTAATTCTCTCCATGCTGAGTACAGAGCTAGATGCAGGGCTTGAACTCAGGACCCTGAGATTACAGCCTGAGTAGAAACCAAGAGTTGGATGCTTAACCAGCTGAGCCACCCAGGTGCCCTGACGTTTCTTTTCTTTTCTTTTCTTTTCTTTTTTTTAAAGATTTTATTTATTTATTTGACAGACAGAGATCACAAGCAGGCAGAGAAAGAGGAAGGGAAGCAGGCTCGACTTTTATCTTCTTAATGAACGATGATAAAGGTTTCCGTTTACTTGTGCACTTAGAAGAAAATCTATTTCCTGCCTATTCGTTGTTTTTTAAAACATTGACCTTTAGAAATATGTAGAAGAATACAAGGGATATTTACTCTTTTAATAAATGGAAGACAACAGTCATATTATGTTACAATTTTAAAGGAATTATGCCTGGTCAGAAGTTTGTTTGGATGTTATAATTTTGTACTGTAGGAAACTAGTAACTACTACTCCAAAATATGACTATAGGACACCAGAATATGCCACCCCAAAATATTCCTCTTTGTTATGAGGATAATTTTGAGCTGATTACTTTGATAAACATTAGACACAGGAGAAGCTCTGAAGACAGAGTAGAAGTAACCATTTTATAAGGGTAATTTGTATTTATAAAGAAAATCTCCATTTGTAAGAGTATTTCCTTCTCTGTTACCAAGAAACAGATGGCTCTAAATCACAAATGAATCTTAAAAATGGAAAAGGCAGGGACATACATCTTCATAACTAGCCTTACATTTGTTTACCATGCTTCTCCTGGTCAGTTCTTCATAACCAGCCTCCCTCATACTCTTTCTTTGTTTTTAGCTGAAGGTGACATTTAAGCCTGAATTCTAAGCCATCTCTTTGAGTTACTCATTTTTCTTGTGTGTCTGCCACATACATAATGAGAGATACAAGTTAATAAACTTCTGTTTGTCTTTCTCTTGTTACCTGTCTTGTTACAGGAGCCCTAGTTGAGAACTTAGAAAAATAGAGGGAAATTATTTTTCCTCTACAATATATACATGAAAATCACGATATAAATTTAAAATTTTCTGGATTATTTGCCTTTTTATATAAATACAAAGAAAAACATTTTTCTCAGAATTTGTGTGAAATTATTAAACTCAAGCCACTGACCCATTTGCCTTTATTACCTTTTTGTGATGATCTAGTTAATTAAATTTGCAAATACACCCTGATGGGTGAGACCAACAATAAGGATCTTTAATGATGAATATTATGGAATCCATTCATTCTAGCACCTAAAAGATAAAATAGGAAGGGAAAAAATGACAAAGTATGAACAAAAACTACTGATTTGTTTAAAAAATTGGGTTTTTGTTGTTGTTGTTTTTTGGTTTTGGTTTTGGGTTTCTTTTTTTTTTTTTTTCTTTCATAAAAGATTGTTTTTATTTGACAGACAGAGATCACAGGTAGGCAGAGAGTTAGGCAGGGGGAGGGAAGCAGGCTCTCCGCTGAGCAGAGAGCCCAATATGGGGCTTGATCCCAGAATGCTAAGATCATGACTTGAGCTGAAGGCAGAGGCTTTAACCCACTGAGTCACCCAGGTGCCCCTAAAAAATTGTTTTTAATGGAGAGTTAAACCAACATGGGATCCATTTTGTAAGAATGTATCTTTTGATATAAAATGACTATTTTTTTTTAATTTTTTTATTTTAATAAACATATAATGTATTTTTATCCCCAGGGGTACAGGTCTGTGAATTGTCTGGTTTACACATTTCACAGCACTCATCATAGCCCATACCCTCCCCAATGTCCATTTCCCCACCACCCTCTCCCGTCCCCCTTCCCCCCCGCAACCCTCAGTCTGTTTCTTGAGATTGAGTCTTTTATGGTTTGTCTCCCTCCCAATCCCATCTTTTCATTTTTTCTTTTCCTACCTCCCCCCAAATCCCCCCACCTTGCATCTCCACTTCCTCATATCAAAGAGATCATATGATAGTTATATTTCTCCGATTGACTTATTTCGCTAAGCATGATACCCTCTAGTTCCATCCACGTCATCGCAAATGGCAAGATTTCATGTCTTTTGATGGCTGCATAGTATTCCATTGTGTATATATACCACATCTTCTTTATCCATTCATCTGTTGATGGACATCTAGGCGCTTTCCACAGTTTGGCTATTGTGGACATTGCTGCTATAAACATTCGGGTGCACGTGCCCCTTCGGAGCACCACGTTTGTATCTTTAGGATATATACCCAGGAGTGCAATTGCTGGGTCGTAGGGTAGCTCTATTTTCAGTTTTTTGAGGAACCTCCACACTGTTTTCCAGAGTGGTTGCACCAGCTTGCATTCCCACCAACAGTGTAGGAGGGTTCCCCTCTCTCCGCATCCTCGCCAGCATCTGTCATTTCTTGACTTGTTAATTTTAGCCATTCTGACTGGTGTGAGGTGGTATCTCATTGTGGTTTTGATTTGTATTTCCCTGATGCCGAGTGATGTGGAGCATTTTTTCATGTGTCTGTTGGCCATCTGGATGTCTTCCTTGCAGAAATGTCTGTTCATGTCCTCTGCCCATTTCTTGACTGGATTATTTGTTCTTTGGGTATTGAGTTTGATAAGCTCTTTATAGATTTTGGATACGAGCCCTTTATCTGATATGTCGTTTGCAAATATCTTCTCCCATTCTGTCAGTTGTCTTTTGGTTTTGTTAACTGTTTCCTTTGCTGTGCAAAAGCTTTTGATCTTGATGAAATCCCAATAGTTCATTTTTGCCCTTGCTTCTGTTGCCTTTGGCGATGTTCCTAGGAAGAAGTTGCTGCGGTTGAGGTCAAAGAGGTTGCTGCCTGCATTCTCCTCAAGGATTTTGATAGATTCCTTTCGCACATTGAGGTCCTTCATCCACTTTGAGTCTATTTTCGTGTGTGGTGTAAGGAAATAGTCCAATTTCATTTTTCTGCTTGTGGCTGTCCAATTTTCCCAGCACCATTTGTTGAAGAGGCTGTCTTTTTTCCATTGGATATTCTTTCCTGCTTTGTCAAAGATTAGTTGACCATAGAGTTGAGGGTCTATTTCTGGGCTCTCTATTCTGTTCCATTGGTCTATATGTCTGTTTTTGTGCCAGTACCATACTGTCTTGATGATGACAGCTTTGTAATAGAGCTTGAAGTCTGGAATTGTGATACCACCGACTTTGGCTTTCTTTTTCAATATTCCTTTGGCTATTCGAGGTCTTTTCTGGTTCCATATAAATTTTAGGATTATTTGTTCTATTTCTTTAAAAAAAATGGATGGGATTTTGATAGGGATTGCATTAAATGTGTAGATTGCTTTAGGTAGAATAGACATTTTCACAATATTTGTTCTTCCAATCCATGAGCATGGAATATTTTTCCATTTCTTTGTGTCTTCCTCAATTTCTTTCATGAGTACTTTATAGTTTTCTGAGTATAGATTCTTTGCCTCTTTGGTTAGATTTATTCCTAGGTATCTTATGGTTTTGGGTACGATTGTAAATGGGACTGACTCCTCAATTTCCCTTTCTTCTGTCTTGTTGTTAGTGTAAAGAAATGCGACTGATTTCTGTGCATTGACTTTATATCCTGACACTTTACTGAATTCCTGTATAAGTTCTAGCAGTTTTGGAGTGGAGCCTTTTGGGTTTTCCACATATAGTATCATATCATCTGCAAAGAGTGATAGTTTGACTTCTTCTTTGCCGATTTGGATGCCTTTAATTTCTTTTTGTTGTCTGATTGCTGAGGCTAGGACTTCTAGGACTATATTGAACAGCAGTGGTGATAACGGACATCCCTGCCGTGTTCCTGACCTTAGTGAAAAAGCTTTCAGTTTTTCTCCATTGAGAATGATATTTGCAGTGGGTTTTTCATAGATGGCTTTGATAATATTGAGGTATGTGCCTTCTATCCCTACACTTTGAAGAGTTTTAATCAGGAAGGGATGCTGCACTTTGTCAAATGCTTTTTCAGCATCTATTGAGAGTATCATATGGTTCTTACTCTTTCTTTTATTAATGTATTGTATCACATTGATGGATTTGCGGATGTTGAACCAACCTTGCAGCCCTGGAATAAATCCCACTTGGTCGTGGTGAATAATCCTTTTAATGTACTGTTGGATCCTATTGGCCAGTATTTTGGTGAGAATTTTCGCATCTGTGTTCATCAAGGATATTGGTCTGTAATTCTCTTTTTTGGTGGGATCCTTGTCTGGTTTTGGGATCAAGGTGATGCTGGCCTCATAGAATGAGTTTGGAAGTTTTCCTTCCATTTCTATTTTTTGGAACAGTTTCAGGAGAATAGGAATTAATTCTTCTTTAAATGTTTGGTAGAATTCCCCTGGGAAGCCATCTGGTCCTGGACTTTTGTTTGTTTGGAGATTTTTGATGACTGTTTCAATCTCCTTACTGGTTATGGGTCTGTTCAGGTTATCTATTTCTTCCTGGTTCAGTTGTGGTAGTTTATACATCTCTAGAAATGTTTCCATTTCTTCCAGGTTGTCAAATTTGTTGCCATAGAGTTGCTCGTAGTATGTTCTTATAATTGTTTGTATTTCTTTGGTGTTGGTTGTGATCTCTCCTCTTTCATTCATGATTTTATTTATTTGCGTCCTTTCTCTTTTCTTTTTGATAAGTCTGGTCAGGGGCTTATCAATCTTATTAATTCTTTCAAAGAACCAGCTCCTAGTTTTGTTGATTTGTTCTATTGTTTTTTTAGTTTCTATTTCATTGATTTCTGCTCTGATCTTTATGATTTCTCTTCTCCTGCTGGGTTTAGGCTTTCTTTGTTGTTCTCTCTCCAACTCCTTTAGGTGTAGGGTTAGGTTGTGTATTTGAGACCTTTCTTGTTTCTTGAGATAAAATGACTATTTTTTTCATCCTCTCTGCTAGCAAATGCAGAACTATAATTATATTGGTAAAAATCTTTTTAAGTGAATTTAAGAGACTTTTTTTTTAAAAGATTTTATTTATTTATTTGACAGAGATCACAAGCAGGCAGAGAGGCAGGCAGAGAGAGAGGAAGGGAAGCAGGCTCCTGACTGAGCAGAGAGCCTGACGTGGGGCTCGATCTGAGGACCCCAGGATCATGACCCAAGTCAAAGGCAGAGGCTTTAACCCACTGAGCCACCCAGGCGCCCCGAGACTATTTTTTAAAAAGAATATTACTTAAAATATAAAAATACAAAAAAATTTAAAAAATTATTAAAAGGACACTTGGGTGGTTCATTTGGTTGAGCTCCCAGCTCTTGGTTTTGGCTCGCTCAGGTCATGATCTCAGGGTTGTAAGATTGAAACCAGTCTCATTGTGGAGTCTACTTGTCCCTCTCTGTCCCCCTCTGCCCCTCCCCCCTTCTTTAAAATAAATAAATAGAATCTTTAAAAAGATTATTAAAAATATAAAAATATAAAAGCTAAAATCCTGTTTAAAAGAATATTATTAAAATTAATACACTGCCATAAACCACCTTTCCTTTCTACTTAATCTAGCTGTGGGTTGACATCTTGTCTCTGCAGTTATTAGTTGATGAAAGGAAGGCTAGAAACCCAATAGAAAGGAGAATGCGATCCATGTACCACTCCTATCTCTTTTATCTTCAGAATTCCTGTGTCTTTGAATGATATTAGTCTTGGTAGGAAAGAAGATTCTGGAAATTGGTGGAGACTTAAAAAAATGTTAACAGCTCAGCTCTTCCAATTCATGTTACAAATAACATGGAAACTAGTTCTTATGGAGACTGCTAAGTAGTAAAGGAAATATATTAATATTTCTCCCATACAGAATTTTAAAGCTGTTATCAAAAGTGTATTGTTGATATAGGGATAGCCTTCTTATTGACATACTTCTTAGTTATCCTGTGCATCTGACAGTTGAATCAGGCTCACAAGCTTTGATGAGACCATGGATTGTTTTATGGTAAAGTGTTTTGGTTCTCTGTTTTTTCTTTTCTGAACTATACTGAAATATAATAGATATATAATATGAGTTTAAAAAGTCGTGCATTGTATTGATTTGATCTATATTGCAAAATGATTACCATCATGGTGTGAGGTGTAATGTGTCACATAATTACCATTTCTTTTTTGTGGTAAGAAAGTTTAAGATTTACTCTCTTAGCAACTTTCAAATATAGAAGTATATAAGGCAGTATTACTAACTATAATCACCATGCTGTACATTAGATTCCTGGGACTGACTGATCTTTAAACTGGAGGTTTGTATCCTTTGACCAACATCTCCCCATTTTCTTGAGCCCCATGGCAATCACCATCCTTCTCTTTCTATGAATTCAGCTGGGGTTTATTCCTGGACTCTCAGTTCTATTCCATTGGTGTTCTTTCCTGTGATAAGAGTCAATCTTACCTAGTTGATGGAATTTCCAGGAAAGGGATTTATGATAATTGAGTTTCTTTTGGAAGATCTGTTTTTAGGTAGATAAAGGCAATTCACAGAAAACTTTCTGCATTTGCTGTTTTTCAAGTGACTTTAGCTCAAAATAATCTTTAAGGCAAAGATTTTTAGCACTTACCGTGTCTGTCTTCTTTAAAAGTCAATATTAAGTGGCTCAGTCGGTTAAGCCAGCTCAGGTCATAATCCCAAAGTCTCGGGATTGAGCCCCCATCGGGCTCCCCCATCAGCAGGGAATCTGCTTCTCCCTCTGCCCCTCCTCCTGCTCGTTCTCTCTCCCTCTCTCTCTCTCACTTTCTCTTAAATAAATATGTGAAATCTTTAAAAAAATGGTGAATAATAAAACTACATAGTTAACCGAAAGTTCAGTTAAGCAGAACCCCTCTTTCTCATTTTATCTACGTGGTAATTTACTAAGCATTAGACTCACTTATTTGTATCTTATAATTTAAGAAGTCTCTGTTTTCATACTCATTAAACCTAATTATGTTCTTTAGGTACAAAGTTCTCAGAGTTTATACTATATTTTCTGAAGCTTGCCCTATTTTTCAAAAATTGGTGATTGTCTTTGTTGTTTTCTATAAAACTAGTTTTACAAAACAGCAGAGATCTTTATACAAACTCCTAATGGATGCCAAATACTTTATCTAAAGATACTAATAATTTCCGTCATGGTAATTTAGGTCTATGTATCTTAACTTGAATCCTCCACACCTTTAAGAATGCCTCTTGAGCTGATGCTCGAGCCCTCACTGAGAAAGAAGCTATGCTAATCTGTCCTTGATGAGCCTGCATTGATTATCTGAGATGTGGAAAATTCATAATAACCACTTCACTTAGTGCTTATAGGAAGCTTTATTATTACTAATATTCCTTAACTTACTAATTTCTAAAATATATAGCTTCTCGCTGCTTATAACATTATGCTCCCAATTCCTACAAAAGCGTAAAAGAGGAATTTTACTAGAGTTACTTTATTTTAAATCAGAAAGTTAGGGCTCTTTAATAATGAAGACATTTAAAATCCTATTGTATAAATGACCTCCTTTGTGCTTTATAATACCACTCTCTAATGATCATTGAAAAAATTTTGATGGTACTGCATTAATGTGGTACTTAACAAGATGACCAGTCTATATTAGCTTTTGGTTCAATTTTCAAATTAATTTAAATAAAAAGGAATGGTTGTCAGTAAAGGAGAAGAGATTAAGTTCTTTTGTTCAGAGGAAGCTTCCTTTATAAATGATTTTTTTCATTTGTTTTTATTTTCCATAATTATGCTATAAATTACTTTTTTATAAAGAAATTATTTCAGTTACATACTGTGTAGAGAAGAAATTGTCACTGCTCTCTCACATTCATGTTCTTTATACTGGTTGGTTATAAGAGTACAGGGACCCACTCCTCTGTCCGCATACTGTGTGTCAGTTGCCATGACATGGCTCATTAACATGGATATGCAATTGCTATGGATGAAATTGTATTCCTGCTACTCCCTGCAAAATGTCAGCTACAAAACCAGAAAACCTGTTTAATCTTTTTGGCCAATATACTAATATTCTGCGTATTTGTAGTTGTGTTTGTTTTTATATATTACGTACTGCCCCTTGCGTGAAAGGATTCAAGGCTACTTTGTGGTGACATTAAACCAGGATTAAGAGGGGTTTATGTTATCTTTTTTTAAAAAAGAATTTAGTGTGTGAACTCTTCGAAAGCTGACAGATGGAGTAACATTTTCCAATAGTAAAGAAAAGGTGGTGTAATGAAGAGACTATTTAACTGAAAGTATGTTTGGTATTTCAGTGTCTCGCTAACTTGATGTATGCTCTTCAGTGTATTACTTTATTGCTCTGAATGGGACTCACATTCCTGAGAAGATAAAGATGTGCAGAATGCAGAGTCTAAGAGTTCAGGGAGGGAAAGACTCTAGGAATAGGTTCATCAGGGATCCCCATGCATACCTGGTGCACACCAAGCCCTGCGCTGGGGCATAAGGGGGTGAATAGGGATGAATTCCAGCTCAGCTTCTGGAGGCAGAGTGCCTTTTTGTGATTACCCAGAGAGGATGTCTTTTTCTAATTTGCACAAAGGAGTTTTAATGTGCTGGTTGCTGCCCTCCTGCTCGCCAAGTTTAAGGCTCACGTCAGTTGCCAGTACTGATCAGTTGGTAGTGACTGTTTGAATCCCTGTGTCGGGTAAGATATCTATAGGTAGTGGAGGGAGGAGAAGTGGCATATAGTTATTGATTCCCAGGATTGAACTTTAATGGTTTAGAATATAGATGTGAGGGGTGCCTGGCTGGCTCAGCTGGAAGAGCCTGCAACTCTTGATCTCGGGGTGGTGAGTTTGAGCCCCACTTTGGTTGTAGGGATTGCTTAAAAATAAAATATTTTAAAAAAAGAATATAAATGTGAATATTTTATTAATTTCACAGTGTTTGGAAATGCAGGCTCAGGAATCAGACTGAATAGGAATTCCAGGTTTTTCACTTAAGAACTTGTGACCATAGGCAACTTCCTTAATGCTCTAAGCCTCTGTTCCTTATTTAGAGAATGGGGATAATGATCATGCCTGCCTCTTAATATTATGAGAGCATGTGCATATGTCACAGTGTGTCATAGCCTAGTGTCTCCTGTAGGGGAGGGAAAAAGAAAACCTCTTTTCTCTACCCGTTCTAGGTTCTCTGGTTGGAACTCTAAATTAGACTGGCCAAAAACAGATTGAGAGAAACAAACAAGTTGATTAACATGTCCCAGTGATGGGAGTGACAGACGGGAGTAATCCAAAGGGGTGGCTAGAATTTGGGCTTATCCATCATCCTAGGCCAATCGAAAGAAAAGGGGTTATAGGAAGGTGACCAGGGAAAAGTAGGATAAACCAGGGTTGTTTAGTCAGGTCGTTATGCAGGTTTAAGTTAGAGCCTTTCCATTGGTTCGAGTTGTTTGAGTCCACTTCCTTTCACCATGAAGGAGACATCTTTACAAATGGAAATTTCCGTTTTAAATGTAAAATTTTGGGGCCCCTGGGTGGCTCAGTGGGGTAAGCCTCTTTGCCTTCTGCTTGGGACATGATCTCGGGGTCCTGGGATCGAGCCCTGCGTTGGGCTCTCTGCTCAGCAGAGAGCCTGCTTCCCCCCTCTCTCTGCCTGCCTCTCTGCCTACTTGTGATCTCTCTCTCTGTGTCAAATAAATAAATAAAATCTTTAAAAAATGTAAATTTATCTTAGGAAACATAATGGTGTTCCCTGATTTAGAGCTTTTCTCCTGCTTCTGCTGGTTCCCAGTGGTTGATACGCCAGGGGCACCTGGGTGACTCATTTGCTTAAGCAGCTGACTCTTGATTTTGTTCCAGGTCATCATGTCAGGGTCGTGAGACTGGTCCTGAGTCCAGCGTGGAGTCTTCTTGAGACTCTATCCTCTACCTCTGTCCCCTCCCCCCATCCCCACACTTGCTCTCTCTCTCTCAGATAAATAAATCTTTAAAAAATAGTCTATATGCCAAAGATACAGTCTATATGCATATTTTGAGGGGGCCATATTCTAGTACCTTTCACTATCTACTCTGTCTTATCCATTGAATTCTTTCTGTTTGCAATGCCACCTTTCTCCTGGATAATTGTAAGAGCTTCCTATCCTGTCTCTCCACTCCCAGTTGGGAGAGATTATATTAGACATCCCTGAGTGGGTATAATACACAGCCATCAGTTGAAATTAAGGACAAGAGTAGAGTGGAGTAGTGGTGCCTTGGTGGCTCAGTGGGTTAAAGCCTCTGCCTTCAGCTCAGGTCATGATCCCGCATCGGGCTCCCTGCACAGCGCGGAGCATGCTCCCCCCCACTGCCCCCCATTCTCTCTGCCTGCCTCTCTGCCTACTTGTGATCTCTATCAAATAAATAAATAAAATCTTTAAAAAAAAAGAGTAGAGTGGAGTAGGTACTAAGGCATAGAAAGTATTTGGAACTTCCTTGTGGAATAATTGGTAGGGTGTCTACAAGGATTGTTTTGTGGCCCTGAGATTAGCATTGGAATTGAGTCTCTTAATTATAACCTTAGAATTTTCTCTAAAAGTGTGCTATAAACAGAATTGGGAGTAGAGAAAGTACCTGGAGGTTGTCCAGGATTAGAGGTGTTTGTGAGTATGTGGAATGTAAGGAGGGCAAGGACTCCAGAAGAGTGAGACTGAAACGGCTGACCCCAAGTTTCAGGATATGAAGCCAGGCACTTGCACCTCCATCCTAGATAAATAGAAAGCAAGAGGACTGAACTTGAGCTAATGTTAAGCAAGAGTATCAAGTTGCAGGGGAATAGCATTTATTTCAGATTCTAAAAAAAACATGTAAAATAATCTGTTTTATTTCCAGACTTTACTTAAAGCCCCTTTATCAGTATTTTAGGCCAGATTCTTACCAGCTTGTTTCTCTGGTCTCACAACTCCATAGATTTAAAAGAGCAAATTGAGAAGGGTTAGATGCAATAGAAGTGAAGATGGAAGAGACACAGAACTACTAAATTTGACCAAAAAAAGGATCAAAAAGCTTATGAATTTAGGTTAAATTAATGTAGGATAAACAATCTGATGCCCAGACAGCACTAAGAGTACCCTTATTAAGTCAGCATTTGAAAGCTGACGTTCATGATTAAGACTACAGCATATGAGGGGCACCTGGGTGGCTCAGTGGGCTGGGCCACTGCCTTCGGCTTAGGTCGTGATCTCAGGGTCCTGGGATCGAGCCCGGCATCGGGCTCTCTGCTCAGTGGGGAGCCTGCTTCTCCCTCTCTCTCTGCCTACTTGTGATCTACCTCTCTGTCAAATAAATAAAAATAAAATCTTTGAAAAAAAAAAAAGACTATAGCATATGAAAAATCAATTTAAATTTTGTTTGGTATATTGTTTTCATAAAGAGAGGAGAGTATGTGATTATTTTAAGGTTTTTGTGAAAATGGTTATGATATAAAAAAATACCTTTTAGAAACTAAAAGGGGTAAGCTTCATGTATTTGAAAAATTCTCCCTTTTTAAAAAAAAAAAAAAAAGATTTATTTATTTATTTGAGAGAGAGACAGTGAAAGAGAGCATGAGAGAGGAGAAGGTCAGAGGGAGAAGCACACTCCCCATGGAGCTGGGAGCCCGATGTGGGACTCCATCCTGGGACTCCAGGATCATAACCTGAGCTGAAGGCAGTTGCTTAAGCAACTGAGCCACCCAGGCACCCCGAAAAATTCTCTTATGTGCAACACACAATGCTTGTTTGAATAAAAAGTTACTATAGTTTGAAACAGAAGATGATTGCTTGAGAGGTAAATGACATTTTATAATTTTTGCTGGAGATACATTAACATACGTTTCTGTTTTTTTGACAGATTGTTTAACGAACAAAAGTGAAGAATTATCAAATAGCACACAATACTTCCTCAGTCTATTTAATCAAACCTTGACCTGCTTTGAGCATAACCTCCAGGTATTTTTTGTATGATACTTGAAATTAAAACGCTGCCTTGTACAAAGTCTTAATGAATAATTCAACAATTTTTTTTTAGCATTAACTGTTGATATTTACCTATACACACAATGTAGAAGAGTAAGTGGACCTGGATTTTTGCTAAATTCTTAATATTACTAGCCTTTAGGAAAATCATCAAAACTTTAGTTTTCTTATCTGTAAGGTGGGAACAGTAATATCTATCCTGCCTGCCTTCAAGTATTTCATAGCGAGGATCTGCTGAGATACTGAATATGAACACAGTAACTTAGGCATATGATTGTTTAAAAACACAGTGTTGTTCTGACAGTAATTTACCTTGGCTTTATTTATGCAATAAGGTATTATGTAATGCAGCATATGATTCTGTCTACAGGCAGCTAATTCTTTGCCTTAGTATTTGCTTGGCTGTATTTTACCTGCTTTAAAAGGCACTGTTTAGTAAGGTAACTGAATTATAATATGAAAGGTAGCCTTTAAGAAACCTACCCTTTGGGGTGCCTGGCTGGGTAGGTAGAGCATGTGACTCTTGATCTCAGGAATGTGAATTCAAGCCCCATGTTGGTTATAGAGATTACTTAAAAAAATAGAATCTTAAAAAAAAAAGAAACCTCTTTCTGGTTTTTGTTTTCTCCACCTCTGACCCTTGAATGTTGGTCTTGGAACTTTCCTGGTGGTTTGGAGAGGTGAGATTGGAATTCTGATAAAATCCTAGATTTGGAATTTGCATAACAAGTAAGTAATCCCTGCAAATAGATGTAAAAATGTTTAGTATAAGATATATATGATTTTATCTTTAATCAATGTGATGACACAGGATTACAAATTTCCCTGAGAATAAGAAGAACTATTAGATAAGCAGGTCCCAAGATGTGTTCTGCAAGGTGTTAATACATGGCCACAAGAAAAGGTTCAGTGTTCTGATAAGGTTGGGAAATGCTTTACTACAAGACTTTAGAACTTTAGTGGACTAATAATGTACGTTGTAAAACTCCAAATGGTAATTTTTATATACAAGTCTTATTTGACCAGTTCCTCTTTGGTTGTAAATGTTCTGATGAATGGTTTAGGGAAATTAACATTTTTTCCTGGGATGTTCGTCGCAAATATTTTCTCCTAATTTATTGTTTATTTTTTCATTCTGCTTTTCTTTTTGTTATGAGGAAAATTTTAATTTTTGTATTACCAGTTTTATCAAAAAATGTTAATAGCTTACAGACTCGGTGTCACATTAGAAGGTTTTCCCCACTTTGTGATTATTTTTAAAATTTCTCCTGTGATTTTTTTTTTTAAGATTTTACTTATTTATTTATTTGAGAGAGACAGAGATAGTGACAGAGAACAGGATCGGGGAGGAGAGGGAGAAGCAGGCTTCCTGCTGAGCAGGGAGCCCTCAGCAGGACCCTGAGATCATGACCTGAGCTTTAACCTACTGAGCCACACGGGCACCCTCTCTTTTGATTTCTTTTAGTAATTTAATGGTTTCATTTTCTGCATTTAAAGATCTTTTCTCTATCTGAAATGTATTTTGGCGTACGATGTGAGGCATAACTCCAAGCCTTTTTTCCTGATGAAATGAATCGTAGAACCAAGTTAAATTCAATCATTTTAAGATTTTATTACAATTACATTACATTTTAGATCCATCATTTGGAAATAATTGACATGTTTATGATACTGAGTTTTCCTGTTTAGGAATATGGTATATTCTCTTTTTATTGCCGTAAAATAGAATATAAGACTTACAGTTCAGTGGCATTAAGTATATTCACGTCGTTGTGCAACTATCACCAGCATCCGTCTCCAGAAGTTTTTCAAACTCAGGCTCTGTATCCATTAAGCAGTGATTCCACATGTCCTCCTCCTCTAGCCCCCAGCAACCACCATTTTTCTCTATCTTTTAAATGTCCTCTAACACAGTCTTACTGATTTATTTAGTTTCATATAGGTTTTATACATTTCCAATGCTTATTCCAAGGTATTCTATTGCTTTTGGTGCCATTGTGAATGACATCTTTTCTTCCCCCACCACAGATTTTCACTGGTTACTTTCTTTTAAAATGTTATAGAAAAGTTGCATAGGTAACGCAGAGAATTCCTGTATATTGCTGACCCAGTTTCCCCAGATGTTAGCCTATGAGACCATGGTCTGTTTGTCAAAACTAAGAAATCAACATTGGTACAGAGCTGTTAACTAAATGCCAGACTTTATTCTGATTTTACCACTTTTCCCAGTAATGTCCTTTTTCTGTTTAAGGATCCATTCCAGGATAACAAGTAACTGGTCACTCCTTAAAATTTCTATTGTATATGTAGCTACATTCCCTTTCTTATTCCAAATGCTATTTTTTTGTGAGTTCTTTTTTCCCTTGAGTTTTCTTTAGGTTTAAGGGTATGTTCGTTTTTATTGATCTTTCCAAAAACTTGTGTTTGGTTTTATTTATTATTTCCTGAGTGGTTTTTTTTCCCCCTTAACATGTTTGTTTATTCTTTTGCATTTATTAATTCCTCCTAGAATCTTTCAGTTAATTTTGTCTTTTTATTGTTTTTTTAAAGATTTTATTTATTTATTTGACAGGCAGAGATCACGAGTAGGCATAGAGGCAGGCAGAGAGAGAGGGGGAAGCAGGCTCCCTGCTGAGCAGAGAGCCCGATGTGGGGCTCCATACCAGGACTCTGGGATCATGACCTGAGCTGAAGGCAGAGGCTTTAACCCACTGAGCCACCCAGGTGCCCCTAATTTTGTCTTTTTTCTAGTTCTTTGAGTTGACTGGTTAATTTTGTTCCAGCTTTTCTTGCTCAACAATAAAATACTTTTCAGGTTGTAAAGTTTATAACTTTGGCCTTTCTGAAAATAGATTCTGATATAAAGGGATTACATTGCATTTATTTCTAAATTTCTAATTTTAATTTTGATTTGTTCTTTGACTTAAGAATTCTTTGGAGGATTGTTTTTTAATAGGAGTGACATGATTTCTTTTATTTGCATTAGTACATCTCAAGTTTTATTGAAATTGTGACCAGTACATGAAGCCTATCTATATTTTGGAATTTATTGAGATACCTTTGTGATTTAATAATTATTAAAAATGTTTAAAAAAATTTTTTTTGAAGATTTATTTATTTTAGAGAGCATAAGCAGGAGGGGCAGAGGGAGAGGGAGAGAGAATCTCAAGCAGACTCCACACTGAGGGCAGAGCCTGATGTGGGGCTTGATCCCAGTGCCCTGAGATCAAGACCTGAGGCGAGACCAGGAGCTGGATGCTTAGCCAACTAAGCTACCCAGGCACCCCTGAAGGTTTCATTATGTAAGCATGATTGGTTAACTGGTGATTAACTCCGTCTCCAGCTCCTCTTCCCTCCTTAGAGGTCAGAGGTAGGGCTGAAAGTTCCAACCCCCAATCATGCTTTCTGGTGAACAGCCTGCATCCAGAAGCTGTATGGGGACCCCCAGCCACCAGCCATCTGATTAGCATACAGAGGCACTCTTTTTATCTGCATACTCCGAAGGTTTTTAGGAGCTGTGTGCCAGGAACCAGGGCAAAGACCAAATATCTATTTCCCATTATTACCACACTTAGCCTCCTGGGGTCTGTGACAATTTTTCAGTCTTTCCTGTTTCTTGTGACTGATAATTTTGAGGAATACTGGTCAAATATTTTATAGAATGTCCCTCAATTTGAGTTTGTCTAATGTTTTTCCCCTGGTTACACTGGGACTGTGGGTTTTGGGGAAGAGTACTGCAGAAGTGAAGTGTCCTTTTCGCCACATCCTGTCAGAGATACACACTAATGACCTGGTTTATCCCTGATGGTGTTATCCTCATCACCTGGACAGGGTAGTGCTTGCAGGTCTCTTCAATGGAAAGTTACCTTTTTCTTCCTCTTTCCATATTCTATTCTTTGGAACCAAGTTATGAAGTAACAGGAATGGGGGTGGGGAAATTAAGCTTTAAGTCCTGGAGGGGTGAGCATTTACTTAAAATACTTAGAAATCTTTATGTAAGGAGGATTCGCCACTTCTTCCACATTTATTTATTTATATCAATGTGGGCTCAGGGACATTTATTTCATACTTTGGGTTGTTATTAATTTTTTAAAAGTTTTTCTCCTGAGGCGCCTGGGTGGCTTCGGTCAGTTAAGTGGCTGCCTTCGTCTCAGGTCATGATCCCAGGGTCCTGGGATCGAGTCCCGAGTGGGGCTCCCTGCTCAGCAGGGAGCCTTCCTCTCCTCCCTCTGCCTGCTATTCCCCTTGCTTGTGCTCTCTCCCTCTCTCTGTGTGTCAAATAAATAAATAAAATCTTTTTTTATAAGATTCTTTTTTTTTTTAAGATTTTATTTATTTATTTGACAGATAGAGATCACAAGTATGCAGAGAGGCAGGCAGAGAGAGAGAGAGAGAGAAGAGGAAGCAGGCTCCCTGCTGATGTGGGGCTCGATCCCAGGGCCCTGGGATCATGACCTGAGCCGAAGGCAGAGGCTTTAACCCACTGAGCCCCCCAGGCGCCCCAATAAATAAAATCTTTAAAAAAATAAAAGTTCCCTCCTATTTGCTGAATGAATTCTTTTTGATTAAGGCATTGGCTCTGCTGCCTATTAATCTATTTTCCCTTTGAAAAATTTTATTTGCTTGTTTTTTTTTCTTATTTATTTTTATTTTGTTTTCTTTTTATATCCGTTCTTAGGCTCATCTTACTTTCTTATGTGCTTATGTGGTAATGTAATAGGATGGTTGTACCAGGTTGGGAGGGCTGGAAGAAATCTCTTTCTCTCTCCATGTAGAGTTTGGTTTCTGTAGCTTGGCTTTCAAAAGTTCCCTCAAGCAGGCTCTATGCACTCACTTCAACAGATATTTGTTGGGGACTGATTATGTGCCAGGAGGCAGTGTTTTGGGCACTGAGGATAGAGCAGTAACCAAGACAGGTAAGATTTGTTTTTATGAACTGTGTCCTAGTAGGGGTAAGATTAATAACAAAGAAATGAGGTAATTAAGAGTAATGAGTCCTGAAAAAGGAGTGTAGTGTACTACATTAGGTGGGCAGGGAGTACCTCTCCAAGCAGGTGAATTTTGAGATGATCTAAAGTTTAAGATAGAGTCAGCCATGGGAACAATGTTTTCCTTAGAAGCAAGGATAAAGGCCTTGGGGGAGAATAAGCTTGGTATGTGCCAGGAATAGGAAGAGGGCCCATTTGGCTGGAGCACAGTGGGCATATATGAATGTGATATGGGGAGATAGGCAGAGGCCAAATCATGTAGAGCTGTGCAGAACAAAGGAAGAAATATGGATTGAATTTTAAGCACAATGGGAAGCCATTTAAATCAGGAATGTGACATGATAGGAATTGCATGTTAATACAGCATTCTGGCTGCCCTGTGGAGAAACTCAGTTGAACCTAGGCAAGAATGGAAAGAAGAAACCTAATTAAGAGGCTGTCACAGGAGAGAGATGGTGCGGACTGGGGTACTGGCTGTAGTGTTGGAGAAATGTAGATCAGTTCAGGATATATTTTGGAAGTGTATCTAAGAGGACTTGCTGGTAGATTGGGTGATTCCTGAGAACGGTGGAGGCTGAAAAGGAAGAAGAACCAGAGTTCTCCTAGGCTTTTGGCTCTGAGTAGCTGAGAGGATGATGGAGCCTCAGGAAAGACTGGTTGTAAGGGATTGGGGATTAAGAATTCTGTCTTGAACAAGTTAATATGAAATAGCTATGAAGCATCTAAGTTGAAATATCGAATAGTGTTATAAATGAAATTGGAGCGCAGGGGAGACGCGTGAGCTGGAGGTAGAGATTTGAGAATCGTCAGATCGGGTACAGATGACATTTAAAGCCGTGAGACTGGATGTGAGTGAGTGAAGCTGTGATGATATAAAGAAGCCCCAAAGACTGAGTCCTGGGGATATTAAAGGTGGTGTGTGTGTATGTGTGTAAGGGAACCAGCTAAAGAGATAGTGGTGCACAGGGACACAGGGGTGCGAGAGCACCTGGCTCTGGGGGTCCCAAGCACACCAGGTTTCGCCGCTCATTGCAGACTAAATCCAAAGGCAGAGAAATGAATGGTGATGGTGTTGAAACCAGAAAGGAATTTCCGTGAGGCCTACACTGGGAAGTGGGGCAGGGGTGGGGGATGGGGAATGGGCTAGCCTCTGAAAGACTGTCACCGAAGTGCCAAAACTCCTTCCAGGTTTATATAAGGAAAATGTGGGGCAAAGGTGGGCAGATACCTGCAGGTAGTCTTTGAAGGTCAAACGGATCATTGTCATGGAATCATTCTGGGTGGGGTCTTACAGGCTCCAGGCAGTTCTTATACTGGCCTCAGGGGGTAGTGTTGGCTCCCCTTAGGGGATGCTCTGCCCTCAGGGTCTTCCAATTGAGTCAAGAGACCAATGGGAAAGAAAAACCCTACTAAAAAGTTTGAGTCAAAAGGAAGTAATGAAGTCCTCTTTCAAGGGTAGCAATGAAACTGGTGATGTGGGTTGTGGCCGTGGCTCCAAGCTCAGTGACTGGGCTGGGCTGTGGGTTTAAATTACAAACCAGATCCATTTGGGGTAGTTAAGTGTTTTTAGATGGCTTCTCTGGAAATCTGTACTGTCTTGTTGGCTGTGGAAAGACTGTTTTTTGTGGATGGATTCGCTGGCAAGTTAGGGCTACTGTGCTCACGTGTTGCATATGTAGAGGACAGTGGGTGGGTGCAGAGGATCAAGGTTCACAAGGGACTGGTTCTGGTGAGTCCGTCTGGGGCAGGTATTGTAGCTTGTCTTACAGTCCAACCTTCCTGTGAGGAGACTTGCATGTCACCTCTTTCTATTTTAGGTGTTACTCAAGTGCCTGGATTTACCTTTCTTTTCTTGAACCTCTTCAGTGAGGAAGTCAGGACACAAGGCACTGGGCTCTGTCATCCTCTTCCCAGAACGCTACTTCCTCATTCCTTTCAAGCACTGCAAAGCTTTTTATCGTTTGGCTCTGCCGTCTTTTATTCAGTCAGCCCCTATGTTGATGGAGATTTTTATCTGGTTCAGTATTTTACAATTACAAACATGTCTTTTTTTCCATATAACTTGAAGTATTTCTCTGACTTTACCTGTCTGGTAGATTCCTAGAAGTGAAATTATTCTGTCAAAAGGTATGTGCGTTTTACATTTTCATATCAGTGGCTAAATTACATTCCCCCCTTCAAGGTTCTGTGCTCTATATTTGACCTAACACATTTAGCTAAATGCACCGTGGTTCTGTGAAAAACAGGTCATGTGCTTTTTCTTGTGGCAAAACTAAAGAGACTGTTTCTCTGTCAGATAGATGGTGAGGGTAACATTGTGGGGGCTACATCAGTTTAATTCCTTTAATTTTTCTTCTTTTCTTTCATTCCGGCATTTTCCTTTAGGCTCTAAGGTAAAGAATAAGGGGGAAGTAAAGCAGGAATGTGAACTGACTGGTTAGCAAACTTGTTCTTGAAAAGACAAATGTCGGTTCGGGAAGTAGACAAGGTTGAGATTCAGTAATGTGATACCTTATATGTTATATCCACTACCTTCATGTTAGGTTATATAATTCTTTGGCATTAGTCCCTTTTTGTTGACTAGAGAGGTCTGGATTACAAACCTTGGGATAAGAGAGCGGAGTGGGGATGTAGTTTTGGTGCCTTTTCCTTCCCCAGTAATAAAGTCCCCTCTGTTTCAGTAAGGCAGACTTCAGTGTTAAGTCAGCTCAGGCAAGGACATATTTATTCTGTGAGAGTAAGCTAGATAATGACCAGATGATTTAGGACATTTTTGGTATTTAGGCATTAGTAATTTGGCATCTGAGCTGTTGTTCTCTGTTACCAGTGGCTAGTACAGTGGTTTTCTTTCTCCCTTCCTTCCTTCCGTCTTTCCTTCTTTTAGATTTTATTTATTTTAGAGAGAAAGAAAGACAACATGAGCGGGAGGGCAAGAGGGAGAGAGAAATCTCAAGCAGACCCCACACTGAGCGTGGAGCCCACTGCAGGGCTTGATCCCAGGACCCTGTGATCATGACTTGAGTCAAAGCCAAGAGTCAGATGCTTAACTGACAGTGCCACCCGGGCGCCCCTGGTTTTTGCTGTATGCTCGCCTTTCATTCCAGGTCTCTAGTCCTTGAGATCTATAATACAGGTAGTGGTAGCAATATATTATGATAAAACTGAAGCTCAGAGTGATTTACTAGTCTGTCTAGCATCACAGCTCCGCACTTCAATGTGCTGTATTTTTCCTGTACTTGTACTCTAGGAGGCCAAATAGCTTATGTTAAAGAGATGTAATGTATATTATATGTGCCTTTGATGTTTTAGGGGAGCATTCACAGTCTTCAGCAGTTAAGGAATTATTCAGAAGTTTGCAAAAACTGTCGTGAAGCATATAAAACTCTGAGTAGTTTGTACAACGAAATGCAGAAAATGAATGAACTTGAGAATAAGGCTGAATCTGGAACACATTTATGCATTGATGTGGAAGATGCAGTGAGTAATTCACTTCTGATATGATGTGTATTATGTGGTGTTGTTGATTGTGCCTTTAGTATCATTATCCCCTTTACAGGTATACTGGAATCTGCATATGCTGTCTTCAACTAGGAATAACTGGTTATAAGTAGTAAAGTTTTAGAATATCCTGATCTGTCAAACTAAAATGGACACTAATCAAGTACTTCATAAATGAGTTGAGAATTTGGTACATTTGGTCTTTCAAGTTTGATGATATGTCTCATTTGCAGAGGCATTGGTGTTATATGTTTACATTTCAGTTTCTTGTGCGCTTGTTGCTGATTAAACAAGTCTTTGGTTTGCTATCATTGTGTTTCTGCAACCATTTATATCCCACTGCTTTTATTTTTCATTATCATCTGAAAATTTTAATTTGTTTTCTTATTTATAGCCTGTCACCCCTCACTAAAAAATTAGCCACATGAGGACAAGGACCTCATGTCCTTTTTTTGTTTGCTATTCAGTATTTAGCCCAGTGCCTAGCATGTTGTGAGCCTATTAGTAATGTGTATTGATTGGTCAAGAAGAGCCTTTTCCTCCATGGTATAGGCTGCCTTCACATGGGGCACCACTAGATGGCGTTCCTGCCTTTTTATGGGACTATGGTTCATGAGTTTTGAGGCATCCAAGGAAAGAGAAATTACTGCTCAAAGAGAGCTTAAGGTCCAAATTGAAAAACTTAGTGGTTGAGAATGATGATTGTGAATAACAGCTCAGAGTGAACTATAGTCCATCAATAATATTCGAGATGGTAAAAAGCACTTAATATAAAAGTTAAAATGGGTACACCATGGGGATTTTTGGTTTTTTTACTGCTGTAATGTCTGGATTAGTACCTGGCTTCCAACAGGCTCTCTATAAATACTAAATGTATGTTTTAAGAATAATAGTTTATTTCATCATTTTTAAAATAAAGAAAAATGAATATTGATTCTCTGACATATGTTGGTTTACACAGGACATCAACATGACCCCCTGTTTTAGAACACCCTTCTTATAATAAGCAAAACTTAGCAGTAAACATACAAAGCACCAATTGCAAATTGAATCTCAGACAAAATTCAGGCAAGAACATTATTAAATTTATTTTCAACATTAAATTTGAGAGTTTCCATATATCACTTAGCATGTTTGGCAGAAACCATGGGCTCAGTGAAAATGAGGTATTGCTGCCCCTAAATGTCGCTTTTTACTGTATGCGGCTAAATAAGATATTATCTAATACAGTTTCCATGACTCATTAGATATTATGTACTTAAATTGCTTGCCATATGAATCTTTCATAATATCTTGGGTAATATGCTAAACATTTCATAGATATCATCTCTTGAAGAGCAGCTATATTTAGTTGATATTTTTATTTCCAGTCTAAAAATAATGCGGCAAGCTCAGTGAGATTATATATGTAACATAAGAAAAAGGTTTTTTGTTTTTTGTAAGCCTTCCCCCCCCTAGTTTTATTGAGGTATAATTGACAAATAAAATTGTAATATATTTAAAGTGTATAGTGTGATAATTTGATATACATACACATTGTGAAAGGGTTTGCACAGTCGAGTTAGTTAACACACCCATCACCTCACATAATTACCCTTTTCAATCTTTTTTAATGAATGAAGCATGGTCTAACCATATTCATATTGTTACAGATTCTGTTTGCGATCTGTGAAGGTTGGCATTCTTTGGATGGTGCTGTGAATTTAGAATATGAAATTTCTATATGGATATAAACTTACATAATGACTGTGAACTTCCCTGGCAGAAGAAATTGTCTTCAACTATCAATAGATTTTTTAGGGATATATATTTAAATTCTGGATGCCTGTTATGTTATTAATAAAACAATTATATGAATTGAAGACAAATGTAAAATAAAATAATTTTATTTGTTACTGTTCCAGATGAATATTACCCGAAAACTTTGGAGTCGAACTTTCAATTGTTCAGTCCCTTGCAGTGACACAGTGCCTGTCATCGCTGTTTCTGTGTTTATTCTCTTTCTACCTGTTGTCTTTTACCTCAGTAGCTTTCTTCATTCGGAGCAAAAGAAGCGCAAACTCATTCTACGTAAGTTCCTTTTTACAACTGTTTGTTTATTTAGCTAACACCTGTATTTTAAACACTTAGGCCTGTTTTAGAAATGATGCATATACTCTGCAAACTCAAACTGTATTAAGCTGAAAAAGCTCTTTGCTTCAAATTTTAGTTACACTTACTAATAGAAGAGATATGTAAGAAGTTTATAATTACAGATAATCAAAGTCAACAGTACGGGATCTTTCGGATGTTTTAATTGAGAAAGCAAGGAATAAAGCTGGCAGCAACAGAAGAATAGCAACAAAGGTTTTGCAGACTTGAAATGGCCATAGTAGGGAGATAGACAGCTCTTAGGCCCATTGAAGCCATGGCAGAGCCACCTAGAAAGCCATCTAAAAAGGCACGTAGAAACTATGGTGAAAACACAGATGATTTATGAACAAATTAGAATCCTAGTTGCAAGATCATTACTTGACATACAGCATGTGCTCAACACATACTCCCCATCAAATAGGGCAGAGCAGAAAAAGCACTAACTAGAAAATCCCATCTAGCTGAACAAGAGTGGCTTCTAAGTGTCATGGTTTCTTATTTATTATCAGGATGAAGATAAGGGTTTATCCCTTAGTAATTTTAATTCATTTATTTTTTTAAAGATTATTTATTTATTTATTTGGCAGACAGAGATCACAAGCAGGCAGAGAGGCAGGCGGAGAGAGAGGAAGGGAAACAGGCTCCCCGCTGAGCAGAGAGCCCGACTTGGGGCTCAATCCCAGGACCCTGGGATCATGACCTGGGCCGAAGGCAGAGGCTTTAACCCACTGAGCCACCCAGGTGCCCCAGTAATTTTAATTTTTTAAATAGAGAATGCCTTTTGTAGAAAAAAATTAGGCTTTTTTTCTCTTAAAACTTATTCTAGTCTAGGAACCTATGAAATAAAAATTCTTTCCCTTATGTTTTTCTTTTCTTTCTTTCTTTCTTTCTTTCTCTTTCTCTCTTACTCTTTCTTTCCTTCCTTCCTTTCTTCCTCCCTTCCTTCCAGCTTTACCTGTTTTAGAGAGAGGGCATGAGCAGGGGGAGGGGCAGAGGGAGAGAGAACCTCAAGCAGACTGCACTGAGCATGGAGATAATGAGATCATGGCCTTAGCTGGAAACAAGAGTTGGGATCCCTAACTGACTGAGCCACCCAGGCACCCCCCCGCAATAAATTTCTTTCTAGCCTTTCTTAGTTCTTCATAGTTTATTTAACCTCACTTCTAATATATCTAACTAAAAAAAGGTTACTTACAGATCAGTTTTAACTGAATTTGTAATGTTTTGTCTCCTTGAGAAGCTAGCTAATAGAGGGAAGAGTCTTTAATATGAGAGTATTTAGTAAAGCTTTTCAAAGATTGCTAGCAGTCTGTAAAATAGGTAATAACTCAGTCCTAAAAGCACTTATTTAGAATAACAACAAAGTGTTGCAGGGAACTCACTATTGAAAAACTTTATTTTTCGGGACTTGGTGTACTTTTAAAATTTAGCATCTTATCTATTTTGCAAATAATTTAACTCTGTGAAAGATATTTACTGCTTCTGATCAGGGTTTTTGTATGTTTGTTTTCTAAAGCACTACCATCCATCTGTTTGTACATGCCACAAACCTTGATATCTTTAATTTCTTAATTCTTTTCTTTTTCTATTTCCCTATTCCCATATTCTCTTTCCCACACCTTTTCACTATCATCAACAAGTACCAATAACACTACTTCCAAAAATGTATCTTAAATTATCTTTTCTGTACCTCCATGATAATACCCTACCCCAAGTCATCCCATCTCTTAACCACCCATGCAGGAGTCCCCTAACTGGTATCCCTGCTTGCATTTTTTTGACCCACTACAATCCATTCTTTGTATAGTGGCTAGAGTAATTTTTTAAACACAAATCGTACTATGCTTTTCTCCCACTTAAAACCCTTCATGTGTTTCTGTTGCATCTAGGATAAAATTGAAACTTAACTTCTAAGTTATGTGTGACCTGGTCTCCCATCTACCTTTCTAAACTCACTGTATCCACTTCTCTCTTTGCTCATGATGCTCTATGTAGGTAACTTTCTGCTCCTCTCAAACACCGGACTCATTCACACTGCCCCCTTCCCAAAGCTTTTATACTGGCCCTCCCTACTTCCCTTGACTGACTCCTTGACATCCAGGTCTTAGGTCCGCGATTACTTACTTAAAGTTACCTTTTTGACCCTCATAAGAATACATCCTTCTTTTAATTCTCCTATATCTATAATCTTTCTTTGATGATACTTAATCACTTTTTAAATGAATGTTTTCATTTATTTTCTACCTTATTTGTTTGTTCATTTATTTTCTACTTAGTTTATCTCTTACAGTTGACTCAACTGTAAGCTCCATCAGAATAAGGATTTTGTTTATCTTGTTCATCACTGTATCACCAGCATCTAGAAAGTACCAGGCCTATAGTAGGTGCCCAAAAATATTCATCGAGGGCCGCCTGGGTGGCTCAGTGGGTTAAAGCCTCTGCCTTCGGCTCAGGTCATGATCCCAGGGTCCCCGCATTGGGCTCTCTGCTCAGCAGGGAGCCTGCTTCCTCCTCTCTCTCTGGCTGCCTCTCTGCCTACTTGTGATCTCTGTCAAATAAATAAATAAAATCTTTAAAAAAAATAAAAAAAATTCATCAAATAAAAGAACATTGTATTTAATGATAGCATTTCCCAGAGTGTGTTCCTTATAATACTAATCCTGTGAAATTCCTTTTTATGATCTTTATAATGTACCTGAATATAAATTAAAGGCTCTAAGATTATATTCCCAAAACTTGACAATAGAACTTTTGCATAACACCTATTAATGTTTCCTGGAAGCATTGTTTATGAATTTAAGAAAATGCTAGTATAAGCAAACAGTTCTTATGTTGTTACCTGATGGACTTTGTTACTTACTTTTCTTTATGCCACAATTTTTTATGCCCCCATTTGTGAAGTCCTGTGGTAGGAATTAGGGATTAAAAAAAGGAACAAGGCACAATATATACCCTCAAAGAACGCACTGCTATAATCCAGTTACTACAACAAATGTAGTGGAGACATACAGTGTGGTTGGAATAAGACTAGGAGAATAAGACTAACTCTGCATTTGGGATGTTGGAACTCATCATTAGATGACGATCTCTTGGGTAGAACTGTTTTTTTTGTTTGTTTGTTTTGGTTTGTTTTTAGTATCCCCTGGGGTAGAATTTTGAAGGATGTAGGGATTTATCAGAGAATAAGGAAACAAGGAAGTTGGAGATCTATGCACTCATTGATATTGCCACCTGTTTCGTTTAATAAATTTGGTACTTAGTAGGAAGCTAGATTACTTCTAGTGGTTTTAAACAGCATAATAATAATAAAAATAAAGCCCTCTTAATTTGTTTGCCTGCCAAATCCACAGAAGGCTTAAGAGTAGACTCCTAGCTTGGGCTGTTTTTTAGGTTCAGTTGCCCTTTAGTTTAGCCTGAAGCAATACACTGGTCCGGAACGTTATGTTGTCATCTTGTGCTCAGAGTGAAAACCAGCAGAGGCTGTGGTAGAAACTAAAACGCTGGTTTTCATCCTTGAGCGCATATCAGAATTGTCTGCAGAGCTTTAAAGCAGAACAAAAAAAGTAGGTGCCTGGGTCCCATTGCAGACCTTCTAACTCACAACCTCTACTATCACGTTGAAAAACCGCTAAAGTGGAGAGATTCCTCCTTATGCAATGTAAGATACTTTTACTCCAGCACGGTTGTTTTTCATTTCTGGAACATGAGAAACATCAGTGTTTAACTATCAGCATGAGTATTACCAGGTGAAATAGCATGATTTTCTTTAATAACCCCAATGACTCAGTCCCATTGGCATCATAATCAAAATTGATGTATATATTTTATTAACAGCCATATATATTTGTGTGTCTGTGTCTGTGTGTGTAATACAACTCACTTTTCTTTGTAAGCCATTTAAATTTTTTTCGACTTCGACATTTTTTTTTGGCATCACAGAATTATTTTAAGAGAAATCTAGATTTGAATTTCTAACTTAGACTTTTAAATATATCATTATATTATTGTACCTTATAGCACTTCCATTTTTTAAAGTAGAGTACTCTTAGCTGCATTACATATTTGAGATTATAATGTTCAGGATGATATAAATTATGTCTGTTTTATTTGGTACTGCTTCTAACAAAGGCATATATGGCTTCAAGCAAAGTTATGTTTTTTGAGGTTGGTAGAAGAAAATAGGCTTAGGCTTTAATTCTTAGAAAATTGATTCCATTTTCTATTGAAAATCATCTATTCTGATTCAAACATAGAGTTAATAAATGAATACTATAGTTTACACAAAAATAATAAATAATTGTTTGGATAATTTATGCTTAAAATATAATACTTCTGATTTATCTAGCCAAACGTCTCAAGTCCAGTACCAGCTTTGCAAACATTCAAGAAAATTCAAACTGAAATCTACAGAACGGAGAATTAACATCACGTTCCATAGATGAATGGTGGAAGATACAGCTTGGTCCAAAAGAAGATAAACTGATTTTGACAAGTCAAGTTCCTAAGAAATGCAAGAACTTCAGATTTATTTTTAAATAAGAATTTTCCATTTTTCTTTCCTTTTCCATCCCCTTTTTAAGGGTTTCGGTATTTTTAATATCCAGGCCTAGCAATGTCATCTATTTTAAAGTGTATTTGTTATAATAACATAAGGTACAAGAACAATCTTCATTTTATTTTGTAGGCATATTATTACTCTTTGAGACTTCTGGTATCTCCTTATTAATGTAGTACTTAAGTAGCAGAGTTTTTGAAAACTAACATTTAAAAGTTAATCAGTTATAGCAAAGACTTTGGAAAAAGAAATATACTTGCCAAAAGTAGCCGGTCCAAAGATTAAATTCACCATTGCAGTATTATTATTACATATATATTTAATATCATATGTATTATAAATAATACGTGACTCAATCTCTAGTTTCCTTAAAGTCACTTTTGAAACCACTCATTATAAACCTCCCTAGCAATTTTTAGAAGCAGGAAGGCACATTACATTTATGTTTGTAAAAAGATTTATGGTAACTGGTTTCTTACTTAACTTTTATAAATAGTATTTTGCACCTTATTTTTGTCTTTATTTCATAAGTAATTTGAAATCACTGGACTGCTGTATTATATTCAGGGCAAGATGGATTCTTTTTCTACCAGGGATTTGCATTGTGAATTACATTAAGCTATTTGGCAATTTATAATTTATTACTACTTTAAATCAAACGTAGCATTATCACAATATATTTAAGTTGTGATTTTTTTTTTTAAATCAAGTTTCTCTTGGGTTATATGAAGATTTTTGGAGGGGAAAGAAAGGAGGGGTAAAAAAAACTTAAGGCTCAGAAAATAGATAGGAAGGACCTGAGGGGGCGCTCACCATAAGACTGTTGAATGGTTCATGTTGAGGGCATGAGTTAAGATGAGAGTCTGATACAGAAAGCAGTTAGGATAAGATGTTTATTTTTTTTCTAAGTTATTTAAACAGATATTTAAACAGATAATATGACATGATGGAAATGAATTCAGATGTTTCACTGTCGGAAAGCAAATTCTCTTTTGGAATGTTTAAATCAAACTTTCTTAAAAAAAAGCTTCATTTCAGAATTGGACATAATTTTTTTCCTCAGGTTTTTAGTGCTAGGTATTTCATTTGTTAATTCCTTCTTGCTTTCTTGGTGAAAATAGGCTTTGTTTTAAATGTTGAGAGAATGAAGTCTGCTCTATATAGAAGTAAGAGTTAGGTTAAATAGTAGAAGAATTTTAGTCCCTTTGTATACTATAACTGCTCTATAATGAGGTAAGAAGTGTTTTGAATTTTTTTTCATGTTTACTGTATATGCAGAGTGAACAAGAAGGCTCATCTTTGGATATATAACATATCCAGAAGCTGTTACAGGTTTTCTAGTCTGCTGTGATCCACTTAAAATGTGCTGGGGTTTATTCCACTGTCACTGTTCATGCTGCTGATACTAATAGCACTGTCTTGATTTGAAGCATAGAGTTGAGGGCCATTGAAAGCAATCTTTCATTAATGCAGATAAAACCAGTTTACATATGCAGAGTTACAAACTGGCATATTTGAATCTGTAAGTAGTGACTCTTTGATCACCTTTCAATGTTATGTGTTTCTAAAAACCATTGCTTTTGGATATGGTTGCTAATAAGCACTTTAGAAAAGAAAAAACAACCTTCACTATTTTTCTGGTTGAGTTGTTGGTCTTTAGAAGTAGCATCAGCAATAGATTTCAAAAGTAAGTATTAAGCATTACACTAAAGTGTGTAGATACTTCATTTTTAGGTGATACTGAGAAATTCTTCACATAGTTTCAAATTCTGAGACACATAGCTTATGTGTGTGCATAAGATCATCTTTAGCTTTTTGACACTTTGAAATAAAGGAAGTAATTTAAGGAAATTGCAGTGCCATATTTGTTTTTTTGTGGTTTTGTTTGTTTTGAGAGAGAAAGAGAGCGAGCGGGGTGGGAGGGGAAGAGAAGGGAGGAGGGAGAGAATCCTAAGCAGGCTCCACACTCAGCATGGAGCCCAATGCAAGGCATGATCTCACAACCCGGTGATCGTGATCTGAGCCAAAAAATCAAGATTCAGATGCTTAACTGACTGACCCATCCAGGCATCCCAAGCCATATTTGATTTTTAAATGCATTTTTAAAACTTCAGATGTAATTGAACATCACATTTCAGTTTTTCAGGCATTGAGTTTAAGTGCCTACTTTAAAAGTACCATCTAGGGGTGCCTGGGTGGCTCAGTGGGTTAAAGCCTCTGCCTTCAGCTCAGGTCATGATCTCAGGGTCCTGGGATCGAGTCCCGCATCGGGCTCTCTGCTCAGCAGGGAGCCTGCTTCCCCCTCTCTGCCTGCTTCTCTGCCTACTTATAATCTCTGCATGTCAAATAAATAAATAAAATCTTAAAAGTACCCTCTAATAATTTTGTTGTAAATAAAAATGTACTTGTGGATTATTTATTTTTTTTGTTGGATTTGAGAGGTAGCTCGCATCAGCTATCCTAAAGTAACTCTTAATCAGTAACACCAGAGTTTAGTTGGTAAATGTTACTTCTAGTGGGATGGCATTTTCTAATTTTCACGGATGGGCTCTAATTCTACTGCAGTGTACTCCTTATAAAGTGAAATGTTTTCCCAGAACATTATATACAGTTGGGGTTGCTTTCCTGACCAAAGACTTGACATCGTATAAATAATAAACATCACCAACAATGAATTAAGAAAGCAAAATTACACTAGTAACCTTTGTAACAGCTGCAGATAGAAAAAAATTATGTTCCAAGTACATTGTTTTCCGAACTAGAAGAAACCTTAGAGGTCATCTGGTCATAGACTCGTAGAGCCAAATGGATCCCTAAATATCACTTGATCTAATCTGTCCACTGCATGGATTCCCTCTAAAAAGTGTATCATTTATTTCCTCTCTCTTAAATAAGGAAGCAGAACATCATAGAGCTCCTTATTTATGACTGAGCCATTGTTTGAACTGAGACTTGAAATACCTAATCAAATGTTTTTCTACTTGGCTTATCTTGTAAAAATTCCCCAAAATGATTGTATTGATTATAGAAAGGACTTTGGCCTATGCTGAATTATACATCTAGCGCATAAAAGTTACAACTCCACTAAAATTTGTTTGTTTTAAACTATTACCTTGGGCATAATAAATATTAGTCATACATGTAACAAACTTTAATAACCAGAAATTTTCTTTGTCTCCTTGAAACTAAAGAGAGCTTTTAAAAGATAATATGACCTGACTTGTGCTTAAAGTAGGGAGGTTTTCAATAATAATTTTAAAGATCTCCTTTTCCTGTGATAAACAAATGCATTAAAAAAAATCAATCCCAGTACCCAAGTGCAATAAAAATATTTCAAATCCTTAAAAGGAATGATAAGCCCATTTTAGCTAGGTATTTTAGCAAATCCTCCAGTGTCTTGCCTAAGTGCCAGAATTGGTATCCAAAAGATTTGCCCAATGCTTTGGAAGTGAAAAACAATTCAGCAGTTATCTGGAATAATTGTAGACAACTAGAACGTAGATAGGATTGAAAATTATTAGCTTATCCTATTTTGACTTCTGAAGCAGAAGAGTAATCAGAAGTTTGGAGGTTTTCTGGTCGCCGCAATGTGTTATCTTCAGAGGCAGGCACTCACAACAGTGATCCCTGTTTCCAGATGGGAAGTTACAGCTTCCCTTTTCTCTCTCCTATTAGTACCTCATTTTCTACATTCATTTGATGTGCTGCTGCCAGTAATGTAATAGGAGCTGACATATAAAGGGCTTGACCTTGACCTTTTAAAATCCAAATCCTCTTCGTATCTTTGCTGTTCTTCACTAAATAAGGCAGTTTTTTTTGTACAACTCAGGAACTCTTACCAGCCCAAATCCCAGCATTTCCCACCTTACCCTCCCTGCCCCTCTGACACATATACACATGCTCTCTCTCATTGCTTTTCTCCTATGGGTTTGGAGAATTGATAACTATGGTGTGGGCAAACAGCTAGCACAGGATGTAGTGTGAGTGAGCAAGTAGAATCTCCAGATTTAATCTCTCCCCTTGCACCTTTCACCTTGTGATTCTCAAATGTTTATACAGGAGGGACCTAGGGATGGAAAGCTTATATGGAAAAGGAGCACTGGGAGTCCCTTGTCTTGAAACTGTATGTGCATGGCAAATTCAGTGGGTAGTATTAGGTGGGAATAGATATCTCATTCATATCCATGAAGGATGGATATTCATATCCACAAAGGGCTAAAACTGCTTGAAATTACACTGCTTGGCACACTTAGTTCACCATCCTCTGAGGACTTCTTGCATCAACTCACATCTCAGGAGCAGCATGAAATGGTTGTTCAGCTTCTTTGGCTGTTCCTCCTAGGTTTATGTTCTCTCCATCTGGAGATTCTCTGTTCCTTTTTTTCCCTGTCTCCTGATACCCAGTAATGGAGTCACAGGAACTATCCTTTGTAGGTTGGCTGTTGTCACCAAATCTGCACCACTCAGTCTGTGTCTTTGAAACACCAGGGATACGTGCTTGGATGAGTACAGAAATTTCTCTTGTAACCAACCCCACCATGCTGGAAGTGATTTAGAGAATGTAATCTCTGACCTGGCCAGGCTCTGGAAAACCCTCTTTGGGGGTGGGATCCTTGCTTATTGATGGGCTGATTTCATGAGGCATATCCATATCACTTCTAGCTCTCAAGGCCACCCAGCTCCTTGGATCTAAGCCCTATCAACTACTCTTGTTTCCATAGTGCCACCAGTTTTATTTGCCCCACTTAGCTTCACCAACACCAAAAATTCAAGTGACCTGATACTGTGGTGAATTCTAAGTTTCCCAGTACTTTAAAGAAATCAGTCCTCTGCCTTCAGGACTGCAAAGTTTCTAATGAGAGTCTGCTATAATTCTTACATTTATTCTTCTATGTGTAATGTTTTTATTGTTTTCTGGCTACCTTCAAGATTTCCTCTTAATTTTTGATTTTTAGCAGTTTTACTATGATATGTCTAGGTATATTTTCCTTTGTATTCTCCTTGGCATTACCTGAGCCTCTTAGATCTTTTTGTTGTCTTTCATTAGTTTTGGAAAATTCTCAGCCATTCTACTATCAAATATACTTCTGACCTCTTCTATCTCTCACTGCCTTCTGGGATTCCAATTAGATTGTTAGGTGATGTGATATTGTCTCACAGCTTTATTGGATGCACTCTTCTGTTATATTCACTCTGACTTTTGCTTTGCATTTCAGTTTAGATCATTCCTTTTTTAAAAAAGATTTTATTTATTTGAGAGAGAGAGTGAACAGGGGGAGTGGCAGAGGGAGAGGGAGAGGGAAAGAATCTCAAGCAGACTCCCTGCTGAGCATGAAGCCTGACATGGGGCTCAGTTTCATGATTTTTAGATCACGACCTGAGCTGAAGTCAAGAGGCAGTTGCTCAACTGACTGAGCCACACAGGCACCCCAGTATTTTACTTGTTTTTAAAGATGTATTTATTTGAGAGAGACAGCACAAGCACAAGTGGCGGGAGGGGCAGAGGGAGAGAGAATCCTTAAGCAGACTCCCCACTGAGCATGGAGCCCAATGCAGGGCTTGATCCCAGAACCCTAACATCATGACCTAGCTGAAACCAAGAGCTGGCTGCTCAACCGACTGAGCCACCAAGGTGCCCCAGATTGTTTAGTATTTTAATCAGTTATTTTGAAGTTCCCGTTGGATAGTATCAATATCTGGGCCATCTCTGGATCTAGTTCTGTTGACTACTTTATCTCTTGACAATATTATTGTCATTTTCTTCTAGATTTTTAATTTGTCTTATAATTTTTGGTTAAATGCCAGACATTGCATGGAAAAGAACAATAAAAATTAAGATAAAGGAACACCTATGTGGCTCAGTCAGTTTAGTGTCTGCCTTTGGCTCAGGTCATAATCCCAGGGTCCTGGGATTGAGTCCCACATTGGGCTCCTTGCTCAGTAGGGAGCCTGCTTCTCCCCCTGCCTGGAGCTCTCCCTTCTTGTGTCCTCTATCTCTGACAAATAAATAAAATCTTTAAAAATTAAAAAAAAAAGAAACTGAGATAAAAAGTATTCATACCTGCACATGGGCAAACCTTTCTATCAGACTATTAGTATAGAGTCTCCTACCAGTAGTTGATTTGGGTTTGGGTTTTATTGGTTAATATCATTACCTTCAGTATATGATAGGCTTCAAATTCCTCCAGTGGTAGACTGCTGCTACTTTGTGTTTGGTGTGTGGCCTGGAATGCCAGAGAGTTTTTCTTGGTGTTCCTATTTCACCTTCAGCTTTCAGCAGACTGCATGCATGTGCAACAAATGGGATCTCTCTCCATGGTCATGTCCCTCCCCCAGCTGTAGAATTCTGTTGCTGGTTTCTTTGTGCAAGGCTTATGGTTGGGGCAGGCAGTCTCATGCAGGTCCTGGGCTCTTGAGTTTTAGGGTGAGCCTCTCTCTCTCCTTGGCAATTAGACTCTGCATTGTAATGGGGTGAGGTCTTAAATGGGAATGAGTTTTCTGTCCCTGTCTCACTGGCACCAGACCTCTGCTCTGTATCAGTTGAAAGATTCTGGGGACAGGTGGGTTTCCTGCCTTCCTGCAGCATCTGATGGCTTTTACTTTTAACTCCTCCTCCACTACAGCCAAATTTTTCTTGGCACCAGGGGACAGGAAGGTTTTGTACACTCCTCTAGTGGCAGATGGCTTTTTCTTTGTATGGGAGAATTTCTTTGTATGCCTCTCTCCTAGTGATAGCTGGTTGTCATCTGCTCATCTCACCAAAGGGAGGCTCTTTCAATCCTTCTGATCTGCCCCCAGTCTTTCTTACAAACACCCAGGGAAGGACTATGGAAAGTGCTGGCAAATGGGGCAGACTCCCTTGTATCCATGGCCCCTGGAGAGTCTAAGTTGTCATACTAGCTCACACTTGGTCTTTAAGCTTTAAGCTTTTGTTAACATTTCAGTTTTTTCCCTCTTACTTTTTTTGGCTGCTTTTCTTCCTCCTGTATTCTGCACAAAGCAAAACAGTTTATAGGAGCAGTGCTTAAGGCTTTCTGTATCATAAGTGGGGCTAGAACTCATTGATTGCTTCTTTGTTGTCAACTCTAAGATTTTACTGGACAGCAAATTGCTCAGTAGTTTAATACGTCCAAAGAGGTAAAACAGGCAGTGAGGGCCTAAGCCAGTTGACTGGAATTGTGGTGATAGGAGGTCCAAGTACACTGCAATCATGTCTATTATGTCCTATAATGGAGGGGACATCACAACAGTGAATGGGAAGAACTCTGTGGTCATTGCTGCCGAAAGGTGCTTTGGCATCTAATCACAGGTGGAGACCATGGACTTCCAGAAGATCTTTCCCATAGGTGATTGGCTGTGCATAGGCCTGGCTGGGCTCACCACCGATGTCCAAACTGTTGCCCAGCACCTCAAGTTCCAGCTAAACGTGTATGAACTGAAGGAAGGTTGGCAGATCAAGTCTTATACCTTCCTGAGCATGGTGGCCAATGTCTTGTCTCAGAGATGGATTGGCCCCTACTCCACAGAGCCAGTCATCACTGGGTTGGACCTGAAGAATCTGAAGTGCCTCATTTGCTCTCCAGAACTTATCTGCTTCCCCATGGTGGCTGACAACATTGTGGTCAGTGGGGCCTGCTCCAAATAAATATATGTGATGTGTGAGTCCCTCGGGGCCTGACATGGATCTAGAACACCTGTTTGAAACCATCTCACAGGGGCGCCTGGGTGGCACAGTGGGTTAAGCCTCTGCCTTCGGCCCAGGTCATGATCTCAGGGTCCTGGGATCGAGCCCCGCATCGGGCTGTCTGCTCAGCGGGGAGCCTACTTCCCCCTCTCTCTCTGCCTGCCTCTCTGCCTATTTGTCACCTCTCTCTCTCAAATAAATAAATAAAATCTTTTAAAAAATAATTAATTAATTAATTTTTAAAAATTGAAACCATCTCACAAACCATGCTAACGCTGTGGATCGGGATGCACTGTCAGGCATGAGATTCATTGTCCACATCATTGAGAAGGACAGAATTACCTCTAGGACACTGAGGGCCTGAATGGACTAAACTTCTGTTCTCAGAGCCTACTTTTTTTTTTTAATGAAATAGTTTTGTTTTCAAGAAAGCAAAAGTTAAAGAGGTAAAACAAAAAACAAGATTGACAATTATGAAAGCCATAAAAAGGAACCAAATCCCAAATAAAAAAAGTATGGTAGCTGAAATTAACTTAGTAGAAGGGTTTTATGGCAAATGAGACATCGTTAAAGAGTTAATTCAAAGTAAGTTAGAAGAGTTTCTCCAGAAGGAAACATAGAAAGAGAAAAGTTTAGAAATATAGATTGGGTAGGGGGTGGATAAGAGGTATAGAGGGGATGCATTAAGAAGATTTGATATAAATGTGGTTAAGAGTCCCTGAAGCAAAGGAGAAAGAAAATGGGATGGAAGCAATTTTTGAAAAGATAATAGCTGAGAATTTTCAAAACTGGTGAAAAACATGACAAATTAAGAAGGCTGAACAGAATTTAAAATAAACCAAAAAACCTGGTCATATTCATAGCAGATGAAAACCAAAGCGAAAATCTTATAAAACAACTAGAGAAAAGGTAAGTTACCCTTAAAAGAGCAACAATTAAACTTACTGCTTGTTTCTCAGAAGAAATAATGAAAGCCAGAAAGACAAATAGAATATTTTCAAAGTGCTAAAAGAAAGTAACTGACAATTTAGAGTCATATGCCCACCCAAAAATGTTCTTCAAAATTAAAAGGGAAAATAATGGCACGTCTGGACATAAGGACAGACAGAAAATTCTGTCCTTATGTCCAGACGTGGCCTACATATTCAAGGAAATATTAAGAACAGTTCTTCAGACAGAAATAAAGTGAACCTAGATGGAAACTCAGAGGAATTGGAAGATAAGATTGATGTAAAAGGTAAAATATATGGATAAATTAAAATAATAATGACTGCATACAATAAAAATATTCTTTGGGATGTCTATACTCTATATATTCATTTTCTATATGAGAGAATGAATAGAATAAAAACAGAACAACGGCATAAAAGTCAAGAGGGGATTATTTTTGGAGTCAAAATGTTTTAAGGTCTTTGCATTAGGTGAAAATTTATTTCTTTAGGCCGTTCCTGGAAGTAGAATGGATTGTCAACTAGGCACTGGTCAAGAACTTGGTTTTTAAGTTGGACTGAAGACACATTCTGACCTGGATCCAATTCCATTCCTTTCAATCCATCTTTTAGGATTTTCTTCTGCTCTTGACTCTTCATATTTCTTAAGGAAGCAGCTTGCCATGAAAGAAAAAGCAAGGACTTTAGGATCCATCAGACCTGGGCTGAAACTCTCGTTTTTCCCCTGACTTGGGCAAGCAATTTTCTTCTCTGAGCCTTCACTTTGGGAGGGCTGTGAAAAAGGGAGGTAGTAATACTGCCCTCGCAAGGTTATTGTGCAAATTAAATGAGAATAAGTATACCAAGAGCCTACAGTCCAATGCCCAACATACAGTACGTCGTATCACTCAGTAGGCACTCGTGTTTTCCCATTATGGATGGCACTGTGCAACTGGCACTCGATTGTACACCCTCTCCCATGGTTTCCTTGGGGCCTTATATTGATGACTATTATCCCTCCTCTCCTGACTCAATTGTAATCTTCCCCAGTTCCAGGACTATATATCTCCCTTTCCTCTCGTCCCCCTGGTTCAGTGAATGGTGTTTGGAGGAAGAGTAATACTTGCTTGAGGAAAACACATGTAAATGAGATGAAATGCATTCCTGCACTATACGTTATGTTGGAAGATGTCTTCGCAGCAGTTCTACCCAGAAGGATATTTGAGACCTTAAAGAAAAGTCCTTCAGCTGCCCGGGAGAAGCATAAATGGTGAAAACATATTTAATGGAAAGAGAGAACTGCCATTGTACCATTCAGGAACCTTCTAGTTTAAACCCTGAAGATTCTAGGCTGGAGGCAGTTCTGAGTATCATGGATTGCTGCCCTTAAAACTAGCATCTTAAGTTGTATATAATACCTTTTCTGGGCAAGGGTTCCATCTACTTACTCTCTGCTAGATGAGTATATATTAGATCTGACTGTTGAAAAATACCAAGTTAAACCAGACAGTTAAAAAAAAAATCAACATGATGCCCATAACTGGCTTAATTTATCTTTCCTTTCTGTAATCCCACATATTACCTACTTATTTGCTGTAATGAACATGCCATTCAGCTAAAATAAGATTAACTGCTTAAACCGTGGCATTACAGGCAGAGAACTTTAATGCCGCTTTGTGTTTCATTGTAAAGTTCAGCAGTTAAACGATACGGTGTTGTCGTTTCTTCCTTTGTAATCAAGATGGTTTCACTTAGGATTAGTGCTCCCCAGCCGATTCTCCTGATGGAACATTCGAAGCAGCAAATTTATATGTCTAGTTAGAGGCTGGCAGCAATAATAACCTTCAGAATCAAACCTGTTGGCCTCATCAGCTCTCAAATTGCACTGCTCTTTGTGAGGCCTCCCTCTGCTCTAATGGTGATGGAAATCTCGCCTGCCACGCAGACTTTGGTAGGCAAATTGGAAGGGGGCTTGGTCATGCATCTGGAAAATAACACTGTGATGACTCAGATGGGATCAGAGTTCAGAATGTTAATCCAAGTTCCTCCCAAGTCAATGAACATTCACCTGTTCTCTGCATCAAGGTCAAATCCCACTTCAGTGGAGCTTTTCTAGGCTGTTCCAGCCCCCACTCATCTCTCTTTTCTTTGACGTTTAATTGCAATTATAGTTCTCCCTACATAAGGCTATTTGTCAATTTATATGGTTCTTATCATTGTTCTATACGGGCTAACACTGTCCCTTTGGTTAGGAGAAGTCCAGGACTAGCATCTACGTGGGCCTGGGCCCAAAGGGGCATGTTATTTTAACAATTGCTTATTGACTGAAGGAAACACCCTCTGTGTGATGCGACCCATTATGACTCTGCCTGGATATCCACAGTGGGGACTACCAGCCCCAGCCGAGCCTTCAAGGGTCCCCTGTCTCTATCATGCCTTCTCTTCCATGGAGCATATTGCAGAGAGTGAACATGGAGACCAACAGATTTGTCCACCTATTCATTGATTTTTTTTTTTCACTCAGTAAGTATTTATTAAGCGCCTACTGTCTACCAAGTCTTTTCAGAACTCTAAGAACTGAGAAACATCTTCCTGACCATTTTGGTGGAGATGGAGAAAACAGTTTAAAAGAATTAGAAGAAAACCCCTTTCTTCTCACAGAGTACCCTTCAGCCCCAATGTTTTGGGCAGGAACACCTTCTATAATGCTTCCTTTCCCTGTTTGTTTATTTACCTCTTCTGCCCATTCTGATTTCTCCTTCTCCCCTCAAACCGCTGTGATAGATGGGACGGACAGCCCCTCCCACTGCCTCCCTAGCTGTGATAATAGCAGGCTATTGAATTTTCCTGTGTGAAACTGGTTTGCTCAGGTCTCTGCCAAGCAGGCTGCACTTCCTAGGTTGGATGGATTCCAGGTTTGCCCCTCTGGATAGGATTTAGTGTGGGTCAGAATTCCTCAGTGGGTAGGAAGAGGGTGGGGAGAGAAGAGGGAGACTAGGTTGGTCCTGCCCTCTCTGCCTAAGGAATTAGATGAATTATTTAATGAATTATAAACAGGGCCCCCTGCCTTGGATCTACTTCCACCCTAAGTCCAATAATTGTTGACCATGTTTTGTCCCCTCCAAGGGAAAGCCAAAACCTCAATTGCCCATGGGATGATCTGAGATTGTTGTGAGTGTGTCAGCACAGCTGACATCCAAGCTGGACTTCTTGGGAAAACTGAGGTCATTCTCTGGACAGCTGTGAATCCAATAGTGAAGTACCCTATTCCCCTGCTTGTGAATCCAATAGTGAAGTACCCTATTCCCCTGCTCCCTTCATTTTTCTGGCAGAAATAGGGGCTATACTAGAATGTTAAACTGTTAGAATCCAGGGGGCCTTCATCATCCTTTATTCCAGGCTTCCTTATTTTTCAGATGTGGAAATTACAACTAGTCAAAGTGGTTTACCCAAGTAGATGGAACTATAGTGGCAAAGCCAAGGCTGGGACCCATGTCCCCCGACTCCCAGACTATAGCCGGGGCTACACCGTGCCATCTCTCCACATTTCCTTTTGCATCACTCTGTTCCCATACCTCCTTTTACTGCCTCTCATTCAATTCCTTCTCTCTTGACTGACACATCTGTTTTTCTTCCTCTTAAAATTTCAAAAGCAAAAACTACCAGTGTCAGAATGGAAAAAAACAAAAATGAGCAAAACTGGTTTCTTGGACATTCTCCTAACACCTTTGATTTGTCCATTGTTTGCTAGTAAATATTTCTTAGACACTAATGTGCTTAAGCATTCATTTCATTGAATTTGCTGTGAACTCTTAAGTGTTTATTAAGTCTATTTCTAATAGGAAGAGCATACTTTCTTTCTTTCCTTCTTTCTTCCTTCCTTTCTTTTTTTCTTTCTTTCCTTCCTTCCTTCCTTCACACTCTTTTTGATTACAAGTGGCAGAACCCAACTCAAATTAGCTTACACATAAGAGATTTATTGGATTCCATACCAGGAAAGTCCAGGAAGTGATGTCACTTCCAGTTTGACTGGACTCAGGAACTCAACTGGTTGCCCTATGCACCCTTTGTCCACTTATCTATGTTGCCATCATTCTTTCCCACTACAGACAGGTGCTCTCCATGCAGTTAAAAAAAAAAAAAAAAAAGCTTGCTGGCGGTCCTCATTCACATACTTCCAAAAAGTTACACTCCTTTTCCTCCAGCTCCAAATTGAAGTCCCAGAAAATGGCTCAAACTGGCCCAGACTGGGTCACATGTTGCCCATCCCTGGGGACCAATCACTGTACCTAAGAGAACGAAGTACTATCATTGGACCTAAGGGTCTACGCTTGGTGGCCCCGACCGCTAATGCACACACTCATGTCCTTGCTCATCTGTTCCAAAGGCAGAGTCCTGCGACTTGGCAGCCTTGCCAAAAATCCTATGGAGCGGCAGAGGAACAAGTATCTACAAAGACAACATTGAAAGACAATTATCTGGAATGACGAGTTGGTAGATTCCGACTTTAAACCCCTTCCCACTGAAAGCAATCTACTTGCGAGTTCTTTGGAGTAGACCTCTACCTGTCACCTGCTTCCCATTCCCGCTTTATACCTCACCTGTCATTAGCGCTGCAGTATCTGCTCACTGATTGTCAACTCCCTTCTCTCTCTTTCCTGACCACTTAACACATTACCAGGTTAATGCTTTTGTACTGCAATTCTGATCTTATTTGCACATTACTCAAAAGTCTTCTTGACGGGGAATCTCAGTAGTCAAGATCTACTGATTGCTCAGGTTTGGAAGTTGTGATCTGAGTAGAGCTTGAGGTGGGGCAAAATAAGAGTCAGCACAACTTTCTGGTTTCTTTTTGATTTCACACTACCTGGAGCTAGTGTCAGGTCCCAAGGGTTAAGGGCTTTTTTCCATAAAACTGCCCCCAATTTCTCACTTCAGATGCCAATCACAAGTCTGGTGTTGTCCCCTATACTTCAGACTGACTGACTATATAATCAGGGTTCTCCCAATCTTCTTCTCGGGTTTGATAATTTGCTACAATGACTTCACTCAGGGAAACACATATTTATCAGTTTATTACATAATTAAGAATGTGATATAGAATACGGATGAACAGTCAGATAAAGAGATACATGGGAGAGGTCCAGGGTCCTAAGTGCAGCCTGTGTGGTTGGGGGACATCACCCTCCCCACATGTTGATGTGTTTACCAACCCAGAAACTCTCTGAATCCCCTATACTTTGGAGATTTTTATGAAGGCTTCATCATGCTGGTATGAGCAATTATTAACTCAATCTCTAGCCCCTTCCCAAAACTTCCCAGAGAAGAGGGGGTGGGATTGAAAATTCCACGCTTGTAATTATGGTTTGATCTTTCTGGTGACTGGCTCCCATCCTGAAGCTATTCAGGAGACCACCAAGAATGGCTTCATTAGAACAAAAGACACACCCAGGATATTCCAAGCAATTTTGTGTCCGAACTACAGTCAAAGACCAAACATTAGAACAAAAGATGCTCCTAGTGCTCTTATTACTTAGGAAATTAGAAGAGTTCTAGGAGCTCTGTGCCAGGAACTGGGAAGCAGAGACCAATATACATATTTACTATTATTATTTCACAAAGTCCTTTATCTTTCCCCTTTCCCACCATCCTGCTGCTTGGAATACGGCTCTAATGGCTAGAGCTCCATCTTGAAAGAAAGGACAAGGGCTGTGCAGAGCAGAGCAATGAGCCTGGGTCCTTGACACCATGGGGCCCCCTACCACCTCAGGACTGCCCACTCAGATTTTATGTGAAGGAATAATAAGCTTTCATCTTGCTTAGACTACTATTATTCTGAGTGTGGGGTTATTCACAGTTAAACCAACACCAACTGATTCAGTATATTTCAAGTGAACAGATGAAAAGAGGAATTCTGTTTTGTGCTAAGGGACAAGATAATGCATTATGTCGCTCGTCCAGGATGGGGTGAATATGTGGTAGCCTGGTGTGAAAAAGAGTGAAAAACTAGGTATATGTTTTGGGGGACTTGGTAGGAGCAATGTTACGTCCTAAAAGTAACCAAGGGCAAGGCATTGAACTCCTTTCTTTCTCTGCTGTTGGTCCTTAATCTACAGATACAAATCCCTTGAGCATCCAATGTCCGAACTGGCAAGATAATAATAATGTTCTATATTGCGTTTGGCTCTTTATCTCATAAATAAGAAATGCTAAGCAATTAATAGAGAGATAAAGATGCATTCTCAAATAGTTTGAAAATGGAAATATACTTAATAAAGATAAAAAGGAGAGCTCCAACTTATTGACAGTCTTTGATGTTTTAAGCACTGTGCTAAGTATTTCACAAACATTATGTCAATCTAACAACAATCTGATGTGTTAACTACTGTTTTATCTCCATTTTCTTGATAAGAAAACTGACATTTAGAAAGGTGAAGCATCTATAGAATCACACAATAAGAATGGATCTGCCTGACTTCGGAATCCATACTCCTAAGCGATCCTCTGAAGCTGTGAAGAAAATATGTTTTATTAACTCAAGATCTCTTTTAACAGCTTCATTGTGCAAATGAGTGCCAGTTGGTTTATCAGTCAGGTTCCCCACAAGAAACAGAATTCACCCCCAGATAGCTCGATGAAGAGACTGGAACATGGGGCTACCTTGAGAGGTACAGCCAGGGTTGAGGAAATGAATAAGGGATTTTGAGTCTGACACTCGAAGGAAGCCACTATTTCCCCCAGGGTAGAAGGGGTAAGGGGAGGAAAATGGTACTGGAGCCTGGTGAGAGCTAGAGCATGAGAGATGGGCCACGCGAGGGGAGACATAGGTGTGGAACTTCATGGCTGCCAACAGAGACACGGCTCCTAAGCAGGGAGGGCAGACAATAAGGCCTGATCACTCTCTCCTTCCACCCTCTCATCTGAGGGGATCCATCTCCTTGGGCACAGAGCAGGGCAGGGAAGGATGGAGAATGAGGTGGACTGGCTCCTCATGCCCAGGGGGAGCCTTTCAATGAATCTTGAAGGCAAGCAGAGGAATGATAACCAGCACATCCCATCTCTGAGCTACAACAGCTCTGTAATCCAGCCATCATTCAGACTTTGATTAAAAATGGCCTCTTTGGGCAATTCTAGGTACAAGTCCCACAGGATCAAGGGCAGCTCTCAGAGCTCAGTACCCCTCACTCCACTTATGCTGCTTTGCAAGGATAGCCCTGCAGAAGGCAATCTGCTGGACGGTGTGGGCAAGCTCATCTCGCAGGCCCAGTGTCTTCTCTTCCTCAGTGTGGCCTCTCCAACCAGCCTTTAGCACACTCTCAGCCTTCATTGCTGAATTCCTTCACACAAGAGGGAGGAGAAGCTCCTGTCAGAGTGTAGAAGTAGATGACGGTCAATAAGAAGCTGTTTCAAGGATTAACATCTATTTCTTATTTGGGCGTAGTGTGGTCATTTATTTTTTTGAAAAATCTATGAATATTTTATCAATAGGAACCAAAAGTTTGTTTCAAACTGTGGTAGTGGACACTTCTTCTTCTTCTTCTTCTTTTTTAAGATTATTTATTTATTTATTTGAGAGAGAGTGAGTGAGTGAGTGCTTGCTAGAGGGGGGGCAGGGACAGAGGGAGAAGGAGAGAGACTTTCAAGGGACTCAGTGTGAAGCTTAGAGCCAGAGCCAGGGCTCAATCTCACGACCCTAAAATCAGGGCCCTGAGCTGAAACCAAGAGTTGGACACCTAACCCACTGTGCTACCCAGGCACCCCAGTAGATAAACACTTCTTAAAAGACGCATGACAAGGCCCGTTCCACTCTTAGTTGTGTTTATCTCGTATTATTCACAAATTTTCTATTAAAAGGAAGCAAGAGAGGTGAGAAAACATTTGGCGTGAAATGAAGAATAAATACATTGGTAATCTACTGTCTTTTGACTGTTTAAGAAGGAAAAATTCTACAATTTTTAGATTTCTTCAGAGCATATTTTCTAGCCATTGGCTAAGAAAAAAATTGGTATTGCAAAGAGAAGGAAAAGGTAAATTCTGATCATAAAAGCCTCCAGGAAGCACAGGTGATTGATTCAGTGACACTGCCCACCTGGGGTACAATCTAGTTTTCATGAGAAAAGGTCTGGAAAAAAGTCAGCAGCCTGCACTTTCCGGTCAAGGCTTTTGTAAGCACTTATTACCACCTTTGGGGCCACTAGGACATAAAATCAAATCATCAGGCAAATTATAAAATGGTACTCTTAGGGATTATGAAGATAATGAGTAATTCTACTTTCAGATGTATGATGAAACCACATTATAACTCAGTTTTTTGTGGTTGTCTTATTTTAAAAGCATTTTTTAAAGTTATATTTTTCTAAGTTGTGTTTTTAACTTTGTGTACTTTCCCAAAACAGTTTTGTCACATTTTTCTATTTACGATGGTCCCTAAAGGGCTAGTTTATTCATAAAAAAGGAGTAACACCGATTCTGGCTGTAATAAGCAGAACACCAAAACTTAGGTGGAAAACTATTTCTTTCTTACTGAAAAATATGTATTTCAGGTCTTTAAGCTTTCATCTGGGCTTCTGCCACGCTGCACAAAAAGTAAATGAAGATCTCCGAAGAGAAAAGTGTTGACATTGATGGGGAATTTCTTCCAGCAGAAGAGTGTTTAACAGGAAGGTGGGATTACTCACTAAGTCAGTATTTTCCAAAAGCACCCTGCAGAATTCTAATCTTAAGAGATTAGTTTTAAGATTAGTCTCTCTTTTGGAGACTTCTAATGTACATTAACACATTAAAGGCTCTGAGAATTGCGACAAGAAAGATATCTGCTTAACATTTGTTTTACTCACTCTTTTTTCCCCCTTCCACAAAACCTTATTAGTCCCCCATGTAAGTTTTTAAGAAAAATTTAAAATGATATTTTGGGGAATGTGGTCTTGAGCTAAGGTGTCTCTAACTAAAGTATAATTCCCTGTAAAGATTTTTGTTATCAAATTATTTTGAAATTTTAAAGCCAGCCCAGGCTTAAGCTCATCCCAGGAAGAGTCTGGTTTCAAGAAAATTTCTTTGGGGACCAAGGCTAATCTTTTATTAAGCTGGGGGACCTGCCCATATATCACATGACCGGCCAGCACCAACACGAAGGACATCTGGGACCCCTGCTTTGTTCTTTGCCCTGTTCACAACCTGAGTTTCTGAGAAATTCCTGATCTCCTTGGCTTGAACTTTCCTTTTATCTCTTGTTTTTGGCCTCATAAAAATCCATCCGGGGAAAACCAAAACAAAGTACATTCGATACTCCTCTGATGTTGGCTTCCTTCCCTCTCTGCTTTGATTCACAATTACTCCTTAAATTCTATCTCCTTCCAGCACTTCAAAAATAATCCAACCAGATCCAGTTTATCCTAAAGGCCTGGTGCTGGATTTTGTCCACTCATTTATTCACTGAAGAGAAATTTCTGGTTCCGTAAGAGAGACAGGCAATGCGTCAGGAAATGGGGCTCCAGCAGTGACCCAGAGGAATATGGGCCTGACCTCACAGACTTTCTGATCTAATGACAATGTCAGTGAGGTGGTCTAGTGCCCAGGCCAGGAACAGGCAGGTCCCAGGTGAGAAAACCAGGAATTACTAACTTAAAGATAATGGAGACTCGACCTTAACTGAAAATAGGCAATTGCAATTTTTTAAGATTTAAAATTGTATAACCTTTTTAATAGGTTGGTTATTGTTTCTTTGGCTGGTTTAATTTTATATGAAAAGCAAAATTCACTATAAGAGCATGATGATTTCCCTCTAGATTAACTGATCTTGTAGATAATATAACCATAACCAAGTGTGCTTGGTAGCTGCATATTCTAACTTCAGTAAAAGAAGTGGAGACCAATAAAAAGCTTCTTCGGAGCTGGTGGTATAACTCAAAACATTCTTTTTTTTTTTTTTTTTTTAAGTTTTGAGTCATTTTATTTGTTTGTTTAAGTAATCTCTATGCCCAACCTGGGGCTCAAATTCACAGCCCCAAGGTCAAGAGTTGCATGGTCTGCCAACTGAGACAGCCAGGAGCCCCACTCAAATTTTTTAAATGCTAAGGGGACGAGCCACGAAAGACTGTGGACTCTGAGAAATCAACTGAGGGTTTTGGAGGGGAGGGGCGTGACAGGTTGGGAGGGCCTGATGGTGGGGACTGAGGAGGGCACGTATTGCGTGGAGCACTGGGTGTGGTACATAAACAATGAATCTTGGAACACTGAAAAAATTAAATTAAATTTAAAAAATGCTAAGTGAATGGAGGGTATTCATATGTGCCGAAAAAAAATTATGAAGAACTTTTTTATGTTCAAATTCTTTTGAACTGAAGAATGGTGATTTTTTCGCAAGGTGCTCCTCAGGATGGGTTTGGAACCACTGGGCTTGGATAACTGGAGGAGAGCGAGGTTTTGAGACTCGGATCAGAAAACCTGGCTTCAGACACAGTACAGTCTCTTTCTCTTCCTTGTTCTCCTTTGTGAATATGAAATTCTACCAATCCCTGCTTCTCTTTCTTCTCCCTGGTTTTGAGATGAATTGAGCTCCTTTTCCAGCTCCTTTTCCAGAGCGGCTTTTTGGAAGCTTGAGCTGTTCCCTGCCTCAAGGTGGATGGGTTCAGAGGTGAGGCGGCCCTTTGGGAAGGGAGTGGTGGTCGCTTTCTCATCAGCCATTGTGGGTGACACAGACTTTTGGATCAAGATGTACTCAGGAGTAACTCAGGGGAAATTCTCTACCAAATCTCATGTTCCCGGCACCAGAACCAAAAGAAAAATATTTTTAAGAACGCTTTCTCCTGGATCCTCTGTTCATCTCCAAAAATGTGGTTATTATGCCCCAGCTAGCCTTATCCATAGGCAGAGTAGGTAATTCTTCATTAAAAAATGACAACCCATACATAAGTCCTGGGGATGTAATGTATAGCATGAAGATTATAGTTAATAATATGGCATTGTATGTTTGGAAGGTGCTAAGAGTAGATCTTCAAAGTTGTCATCACAAGAAAAATAATTTTGTAACTATTTGTGGGGACAGATGTTAACTAGGTTTATCGTGGTAAGTTTCACAATAATACAAATATTGAATCATTATGTTGTATACCTGAAAAACTAAAAGGTTATGTATGTGGCAGTTATATTTCAATTAAAAACAAATACACAACAACAACAAACCCTGTCATGTGAGGGGAAAAGCTACCTTCACATCTGGGCGGACTGTGGGCTAATTATGCTAACGATCATTCCTGTTCGTCCAGTTCCTGCCTTTCTCCAATGTACTGTAGTACCTATTTGCACTTATACCAGCAGATGCGTTAGAGAAAAGAGAAAAAGCCCAGAAAATTAATTCAGCCTTGCTGATGTTTAACGAGGAGTGGAATGACTATAGGTCATGTCCAGATTCTTGTTTTTTTGAACCTTAGTTACCGTCCGTCTCTTCTTGCTTTTCTCATCTTTTAAATATTTCCTTCATCTTTTCTCAGAAACGTTTCCTTGCGTTCTAAAATCACAGACTCGTAGAGCTAGAAGATCAGGAGACTCCCCAGTATCTGGTTTGATTTCCCCTGGAGGGAAAACTGAGGCTCAGAGAGGTGAAACGGTTTGCCCACAGCAGTTGGAAAGCAGCTCTTTGACCCATGGCCCTAAATTCTTCCTCCTGTGTAATGCTGCCTTGCCTCTCTCAGAGAATAACAAGGAGAAAGAAGACTCCGGTGCTTGCAGAGGAAGGAAAAAAGTCTCTTTTATCTGGAAAAAAACCAATAACAATATCACATATGCATTTGCGCTTTCAAAAATATTTATTTTCTGAGCTACACCCATATAAAAGAATAAAAGAGAAATCCCAATTAAACTAGAAAATAAAAATACTTCAGATATAAATTTATCATTAGATTTCTGACTTGTTTCTCCAGTTAACTAATTAGCTGCCCCATATTTCTTAAGGACAAGGCTCTAATAATGTCCTCCTAATCACACTCTATTGAGCAGTGGGCACCCTCAGCCCTGGATGAATTAATTCGAGAGGCTTAGAACTCTCTTTCATGCCGTACTTGTTTCTTTACTTTCTTTTCATGGATTTGGTTCACTCTTTTTCTTCTTCTACATTTTCAGGTGTTTGAAAGGTACCCACTCCAGTGTCTCTTTGTTTAGGTATGCTATAAAAATTAAAGTTGACACAAAAATGAAAGATCAAATAGATTATACTCAATAGAAATATTCCTAGGGAGGGCTGCTTCCAATTCGGTCCTTAAGTCTAAGTTGAGAACGTAGGACCTATGGCTCAAAGGGGTTGACAGAGAAGGGCTGGAGAGTCATTGCTCACAGTATAATGGGGTTCGTAGAGACCCAGAGCGCCTTCTTAGTACCCTGCAGAAGAGCCGGCTTGTGTACAAATGGAAAGTATCCCCCAAACATTCAACAAGAGAATCCCGAAACCATGTGGTTAGCCTAAAGCCCTCCCTTTGTTTAGCCTGCATGGCCCTCATGCCTTGACCTCATCTGCTTCTCCTAGGCTCCTGGCGGACCACTGTCCTCTCATTCACCATGCTCCGGCCCAGCTGTTTTTCCATTCTACTCCTTGAATTCCGCCTGCTCTTCTCTGCTTGGGGGCCCTGGCGCTGCCCTCCCCTGTGTCCTTGACCTGGGATGCTCTCCCTTCTCAGGACTGGCTCCTCATCCCCAGAGGAAGTCTTTCGGAAGCACTTAACCTGCAGGAAGCACTGCCTCTATCCAGTTCACTTCCAGCCCATTGTCCTATTTGTTTCCCTTATAGTACCTCCTGAAATTGATTTCATGATCTGAAATTATCGACTTAAGTTTTAACTGTTTGTTGTCTGTGCCATTCCCCTCTTCCAAGAAGAGGGGAATCTGCTTGTCTCGTTCACCCTGAGTGTCCCCAGCATCTCGGATAGCACCTGGCATGTTGTAGACACTTGACGAGTATTTGTTGAATATCTGAATTAATGAATCCAACAAGCTGGAGGATTGTGGATTATTGTTCAGATAACAATGGGCTGTGCAATTACAATGTCAGCCAGACTCAGAATTGCCTGCCAGGCTCGAAACCTCCAAGGACATCCATGTGGGAAGTAAGACACGTAGACTCCTCAGCCTAAGCCTGCTTCTCATTGGAACTTTGTCTAAACCTGAGCTGTACCCTGATGGCTCTTTGTACTGTTTCTATCACATATCAGGTTAAATTCCTCAATCAAAAAAAGCCCAAGCTGTATCGGGGGGTGTGATGCACCTATTAAGGATGGGTTCTGAGGACACAGAGATGAGGAAGGCTCTATCCCTTTCCTGAAAGATCTTGTAGTCTAACAGGGGGAAGACATGAGGGGCTTCATTGTTTGTAAATGGCCTAGACCAGGCAGTTTCATTAGCACATGAAGCAGTCTTAGTAGTGCTGTACTACGATACAAGATGTTGACAAGTTTCCCGAATCTGTCACCTTTTCAAGCCTAGGACACTTTAGATTCCGCTAATGTGTCCAGTGTTTCAAAACTAATTATGATTTTTTTTTTAAACCTACCCACTACTGAGCTCCTATTATATGCTAGACCTTGCCCTGGGCATTTTTTTTTTTTACACTTTTTCTCCCAAGGTAATTCCAAAGTTGTTATACTCATTTTTACCTATGATGACACTGAAACTCAGGAAAATTCAGTATCTTGTTCAAGGTCACACAACTAGAAAGCAAAAGCTGTGAATCACATCCAGGTGTTTCTAATGCCAGAGCTCAGGTTCCCCATGCTACGCTAGAGGCTCTTGTTTCAAATATTGCAGGATGCAGTTCCCCCACTTTTCACCGACCCTGGATCTCTTCCCAATTTCCCTTCTCTGCTCATGTCAAAGAACATCTTAATACATACCAGGTCACAATTTCGTAGACCCAGTCCATCTTTTCACAAAAAGGGTGCAGTCCATTGTACTGATAGAACCATTAGAGAAGGCTGTAGGAGGGTTTTTTTTTTTAATTAATTAATTTATTTATTAGACACAGAGAGAGAAATCACAACTAGGCAGAGAGGCAGGCAGAGAGAGAGAGAGAGAGAAGCAGGCTCCCCGCTGAGCAGCTGAGCAGAGAGCCTGATACGGGGCTCGATCCCAGGACCCTGAGATCATGAACTGAGCTGAAGGCAGAAGCTTAACCCACTGAGCCACCCAGGTGCCCCGAAGGCTGTAGGAGTTCTAAGGCTACTTAGAAGACATGGGGTAAAAATGACACTAAATAATCCATTGGAGATGTGACTGACACAGACCCATAATGGGCTCAGCTTCTGCTTCCCCTTTTGTAACCACAGAGCCTTTCAGGGTGACATCATTTATCCCCTACATCTGTCCAGATTCTTCTCATCTCTTGCCTTAGCATAGGTATTTTTGGTCCTTAACAGTTACCCAGAAAGTATTCACCGATGAAAAGTAGCCGTATCTTCCAAGGGGTGTGACTTCCCCCAATGAATGGGCAAGTACTGAGCGCTTGTTTCCCGGTGAAGCCAAACTCTTCTCCACTTCAGGGATGCGATTCCACTCCTCCCAGCCCCCGTGGATATGATTTTCATAATTTACTTGGAAAAATTGTGATTTTACTCCTTCTCATTAAGTCTTATAAATATTGTGATTTGCATGTCACATCCCCCAGCGAGTTTCCCCTTTGTAAACTCTAAGCTGTTTGGACAGGTGCAGAAATAGGCAGGAAGGTTGGAGTTGGTGGGAATGAAGACAGTCACTCCCTCTCCCTTCCCCATGCCAGTACCATCGGGCCACAGGCAGGGCACTGCTGAGAACATACAAGCACAGGGAGGAAAACTTGTAAGAGTAATTACTATTCTGCTGAGGAAATAAAATTGAATTTCCTTAAAACCCCCTTGGAGCATCCGGCAAATACTAAATTGTCTTTCAGCCTCTTGAGTCTGAACTAGTTTTGCAGGTATGTGTGACAACAGATTTCAAAACAAGGGCTTTTAGAGGAAACAGGTCTCTAACAAGCCGCTCTCCTCTCTAAACACGCTTCTAAAAAGGCATATGCCAACAGAGGAAGGGGGGAAGATTGGGGATGAGGAACTGGGAAACAGTGGAAGAGAAAATGAGGGGAGATGAAGAGGGAGGAGAGGAGATAGGGAGAGTCAGAAACAAAGGACACATTGGAGTTTAAGGGTTCGGCTTCCCTTTCTCTTTCGTTAGCACAAGTAATGGGGCGACCCATGGGTTTTAAATCCACTTAAGCTCTTCTTGGGAGCTGGTGGTGGCCCGAGGCACAGGCTGACTCTCAGAGGAGAGCCTGGCAGGGATGGAGGCAGAAGTCAGACAGCGAGGTTCTGACACGTGAGCGGTCGGGTGATGTCAACAACAGCTGATCTGTCATAAGACCTTAGGAAGAAAACCAATGAGAACTTTGTTTCAGAGCAGCGAGGGCCCGGCCAGCTCCCTGCTAGGTGCTTAGAAACAGATTGACTGGCATAATGGAGTGGTTTTGTAATCTGTCATAATACCATAAGCCACAGACCCACAGACTTTGACCCCTCACAGGTATAATAAGCTCCTTTATTCAGCCGCACATGCTCTTCCTATGGGGAGGGAGGAAGGGGGCCCTTCTTCTAATTACATATCCACAGCAGATGTTTTGCTAGAGAACAAAGCATTGTATTCATTAGCAACAATCTTATAAACCAGATTCTTTTTACTGGCCCATCAACTAATTGACAGTTAAGAATTCGTATTAATAACATGCTGCAGCCAGGCATGGCTTAAGCTGACAGTTTTATTAAAAATGTAGGCAAGGTGTACAAGCTGCCATGACCATCGGTCCTCCCGGAGGAATCCCGCTTACAAAGGGTCTTAACGTGCCTGTGAAGCCATGTCACCCCAGCCGAAAATTGTTCTCTCGGGTCCAAGCCTCCGAGTCAGCAGAGTTCCTCGCTTGGGTGATTTTTTTTGTTGTTCTTCCCTTTGCCGACACTTCTGAACAGGGAAGTGATTTCGTCTATGTTTTCTTAAAATCTTGTTGGTATGGTTCACTTGTTCTGGACCAAAGTACCTGGGTGGTGAATTATTCTGAGTCTTCCTTCCTTCTTTTCTGTGTCCTCTTGTTGAAAATGTTACCTTGGGTATAAAAAGAACTATTTCTCAAGTCATTAGCAACTCCATCCAAAGTTCCGTGGTGGTAGAAACAGAGAAATCCCACACTTACCCTATCTCTGCCTTTTTCCAGTCTCTGCCTTTGAGCCTTCACCCATTTTCCAAGACCCAGTTTAAACACTCCCTCCTCCGTGACATCTCCAATATCCTTCATGGACGGAAACCAAGTATTTTCCTCTTCTACGTTCCCAGCATGTGCACCCAACTTGTCTCATGCCCTTGACTCACTGACCATCACCCCCTTGGCACACAGCCTGTCCCATGTATGCCCTTACCCTTATCCTCCTTCCCGTGATCCTTTGCCTAAAGTAAATACTTACTATTTGCTGGGTCTGATTGAATTTATTCTTTACTGCTTGCTCTCATCTCAGTCTGTCAGTCTGTAAACGCTCTTTCGACCTCTGTTGTCTTTATAACCGTCTCTAGAATCTAGTCCTTTTCTGTGGCAAGACTCACATACCTCTTCTCGTCTCCCTACTTCGGTCTCAGCCTCCTTGACTTGGAGCCTTTTTTTTGTTTTTTTAAAAGATTTTATTTATTTATTTGACAGAGAGAGAAAGATCACAAGTAAGCAGAAAGAGAGGGGGAAGCAGGCTCCCCGCCGAGCAGAGAGCCCGATGCGGGGCTGGATCCCAGGACTCTAAGATCATGACCTGAGCCGAAGGCAGAGGCTTTAACTCACTGAGCCACCCAGGCACCCCGAGATGGAGCTTTCTAAGACATGCATACGTCACTCCTCTGCTCTCAGTCCTTCCACTAGTCTTCCTTCTGTCATTCATCCCCCCAGACACTTACAGAGCCTGCACCATGTGCCATGCCCCGCGCTGGGAGCTGGGAGTTCAGCAGTGAACAAACCCTCCGAAATCCTGTGCTCGGGGAGCTCACACCCCGGTGGGAAGAATCACAATACCGAACAAGAATACCGTATGTCAGATGGCAACAAGTGCTACAGGAGAAGGAGAAAGAGGGACGGACAGGAATGAGAGATGGGAAGGTGCTATCCTGGGTCAGTCAGGAAAGGCTTCTGCACTAGGGTGACTCGGAGAGGGGGCCTGGTGAAGGGAGGGGGCAAGCCAAGTGGGAACCTCAGGGGAGAGCTCTCCAGGCCTAGGGAACACAGGGAAGGAGGTCATCTGGTGGGAAGGGGCACACCAGTGTGGTTGAACAGAACGAGGCTCAAGTAGGAGGGTGGGTAGATAATGTTGGACCTTGGGGGCATTTTGGGGACTTTGGGTTTTACTCTGAATGAGGAGAGCTTTGAAGGTTTCAGCAGAGGGCTTTGATTTAACTCGTATTGTGGGCTTTTGCTTTTTTTTTTTTAAGATTTTATTTATTTGAGAGAGAGAGAACCAAAGAGAGAGCATAAGCAGGGGGGGGAGGGGAAGAAGCAGGCTCCCCGTGGAGCAGGGAGTCGGATTTGGGACTGGATCCCAGGACCCTGAGAGATCATGACCTGAGCAGAAGCCAGACGCTTAATTAACTGAGCCGCCCACGCACCCCCTGATTTAACTTCAGTTTGTACAAGCTCCCCCGGTCTGCTCTGTTGTGTGGAGTACTAGGGAGCACTGGGTACAGACAGAGGTAGGGACACCTGGTCAGAGGCTTATGCCGCCATCCGACCGAGAGATGGCAGCCACCTGGACCAAGGTGGATCCTGCAGGTGGTGGGAAGAGGCTGCACTGGGTGTTTCTGAAGGTAGAGCCAAAAGGAGCATTTGCTGGTGGTATGCATGGAAGGAGAGAGAGAGAGGGACGGGAGGAGAGGAATCAAAGGGGACTTCAAGTTTTAAATGTTATTATTTATTTTGAGTTACTGGAAGCATGGCTTAGGATGAAGACAATGGGTTTTCCACTCTAGGACTCTCTTTGGCCCACCTCTATGTGGTGTTCCCTGCCTCCCTCTTTCTGTGTTCTGTGCTCTATTCCCACTCCGCCCTCACATTCTTTCAGATGCCTGGGTCTTTTTTCATGCTAATCCCTCCTACTGGGCAGCCAACGTGTGGACATCTGTCCACCAGGCAAACTCCTACTCCTTCTTTAAGACCTCTAAAATGACGCATCTTCTGTGAGGTCTGCTTGCACACATGCACATGCATGCACACACTCACATAACCCTAAGCAGGTGCATCCACACCCAGGTATCTTTCCCATGGCTCTTTATTATTACTTCTGTGGTACTTGGCTTGCTTATTCGGATTTCCTGCATCTGGGGCCTCCTGGAGAAAGCATGCTTCCAGAGGGGGAACCCTACCATGTTTATCCCTCCAACCTACTGCATGCAGTAAGTGAAAAGAGGTGGGGCTTCATTAATTGTTTACTAACCTAGTGAATGAACAAAATCATGGAGGGATGTGCCTCTCCCTTAAATCTCTCCATCTCCACCCCTGCCCTTGCACAAAATGTTTGGGTTCCTCCCCCCAGCCTGTAACCGCATGACCATTCGTGCTACCTGGCAGGGCTGGGATGAAGGGACTTGATGAATAAGCACTGATTTGGTTGGGAAAGGCAGGAATAAAATTTCTTTTGCACTTAAGTATGCACTTAGGACTGCTTTAACTGTCCCCCAAATTAGGCTGCGTTGCAAGGAATGACAGCTTTCAAGTTCACTCCCAGGGAAATCTCACAGGTCTTGGAACAGAAAGACTCATGGACCCAATTAAATAAAAAGATGTATTGAATCTATTTAAAACACAAGATGGAAAGCAGGGGGACAGAGATGGGGTTAGTTAACACCCTTTTGGTAGGGTGCCACCCCACCTTCATACACCTTTTGTAGGGGGCAAGCAGCATGGAAGGAAGATGATCTTTCTCTCTCTGCTTATGTTGTCCTTAGGCAGATGAGGGTTGGGGTTGCACAAGGTGGGGTGGGTCAGCAGAAAGAAGGTGCCTGGAACTACCACATGCTTGCCTTATGGGAAAGACGCTTGGCAAGTAGATCTGCACAGACCCGTAGCTTGCCAATTAGCGCGCTGAATAGTTACGTGGTTTTTTTTAAAGATTTTTTTATTTATTTGACTGAGAGAGACACAGTGAGAGGGAACACAAGAGTGGGAGAGGGAGAAGCAAGCTTCCCACTGAGCAGCGAGCTCAATGCAGGGCTCGATCCCAGGACCCTGGGATCATGACCTGAGTCAAAGGCAGATGCTTAAAGATTGAGCCACCCGGGCGCCCCACAGCTCTGGATTTTATTTGCATTTCTGGGTCAGAGCATCCATGATGCCATAAAGAATAAAACCAAGATCAGTGGCAGGTGGTTGATTTTATAACTGTCAGCCTTCACGTAGCATAACCCATACTCCATGACATGTCTTTCCATCCTTTCCTGTCTAGAAGTAACACTCTTGTTGTTCTGTCCTTTTAAATATATAGCATATTTTCCAGGTTACCAATTTACTTACTACCTAATACTGAGCACATGTTATGAATTCTCACTATGTTTTGTAGTCTCTTTGCTCACTCATCTACATTTAACAGATGCTGGGAGTTCCAGCTCTCATACCTACTCATTTACTTTCTGTCTATGCGGATCCATTCTTATGAGTTTTATCTATCTTAGGTGTTTTGCTTTCTTTTATAGCAGAATTGGATATTCTTTCTTTTTTTTTTTTAGATATTTATTTATTTGAGAGAAAGTGAGAATGTGAGAGAGAGAGAGAGAGAGAGAGAGCAAGCATGAGTGGAGGGTTGAGGGGAGTGGCAAAGAGAGAGAGAGGGAGAAGCAGACTCCCTGCAAGGCAGGGAACCTGACACAGGACTCGATTCCAGAATTCTGGAATCATGACATGAGCAGATGCTTAATGGACTGAGCCACCCAGGTGTCCCAGAATTGGATATTCTTTTTTTTTTAAGATTTTACTTATTTATTTGACAGAGAGAGACACAGTGAGAGAGGGAACACAAGCAGGGGGAGTGGGAGAGGGAGAAGCAGGCTTCCTGCTGAACAGGGAGCCCAAGGTGGGGCTCGATCCCAAGACCCTGGGATCATGACCTGAGCCAAAGGCCTAAACGACTGAGTCACACAGGCACTCCAGATATTCTTAAATAATACAGCAAACACACGCGCTTACAGGCTGGAAAAGAGAGATTCTAAAATGCCAGTTTTAGTGTATCTGTGCCCCTAATACAACACCTAGGGAGGTAATTATACCCAGTAAGTTATGCCTCTCACTCCCTATGGCGCATTCCCATGATTGGCTTCCAGAAAAACATGTTTAAGGGCAAAAGAAAAATGAAAGTCATAAGAACCTCTGGGATCATTAATTATGGAAACCCATGCTGGCTGGTTAATAATCATAATAGTTAATTGGAAAATTTTGTTTCCACTCACTTTGTAACTCAAAATCTTTTTTTTTTTTCTTTTCCTGCTTACTTCCTGATGGTCCTAAACTGTTTCCAAAATGGTATTGCTTAGCTGAAAGGAAGGGAGACCAAGGGCAGTGATGAATATTTGCATGCATGGATTATATGTATGTCTGTGTTTATAGATTCACTCTGATGTTTTTTATTGTGCAATTTGCTTTTTAAAAATAATTTTTTTGAGGTATACTTCACACACAATAAAACACACCCATTTAAGGGTGCAATTCAATGGGTTTGGACAAATGTTTTCTCCTATATAAACACCACAATCAAGACAGAGAACACTTCTGTCATTCCCCCCAATTTTCTCATCCCAGCGGCAATTTGACACAAAAGGTAAAAGGCTCTAAAATGTCCATTTTTAAAGGATTTCATTTTCCTTAAACCCCAATACTTGCCTCCGTGAGCAAATTGAGATAAATTTAGAAAAACCTCACCTAGTGGTTTCTTTCCAATAGGCGCTGGACAACACTTATCCAATTCACGGGTTTTTGCTATTGGTGTCAGGAGAATAGGGTTTTTAGTCACTGATGTCAGTCTGGTCTTCTGCCATCATCTTGAGAAATGGCCCAACCATGGTTCCAGCCTGAATTCTTCCTACTTCTGGACCCTCAGCCATGGTCTGACAGAATGCAGAGCTGCCTTTTAAATGCACCACATTTAACACAAAACAGAATGCAAACTCTATGCATTTGTTTATATGAATTCCCGGTCTGTAAAGCCCTTTCCAGGGACCAGCTCAAGCCCTGCCTCTCTGAGAAGACTTTCCCAGCCCACCGACACTTTTCAAGATCCTCTTCCATCCAGAGCATCCATATTATGTGCTGTTCAGCACCCATGGTTACCGTCATCAGTTTAGTGTTCTGAGGGTGTCTGTCTCCTCCATACCTGGGCTGTGGACTCCTCAAGGACAGGAACTTTCTTCTCAATAGCAGTGTCCAGTGCCCAGTGAATGATCAGTGAATGACTGAGCTCATGAGATTTCCTTTGGTAGAATACATCACATGAGAACAGGTCTCAGAACCCTTCTTGACTCACAACAGATAACTGGATTTTTATCCCATGTCCAACCTAGCCAACAACCTCAAAGGGACACCATGGGAGTGCTGGGTCCTGCACTTGAATGTAGAAGCCATTCTGCCTCAAGGAAACCTGATGTGTAACCATCCAAACTTACAGAGTATATAAAGCATGTGCATTTTTTGGAGAGTAGGAGGAGTGTTGCAGGAAGGAGAGGGAAGGGAAAATATCCATGATTACTTTTCTTACAAATATTGTTTCACTGTATGGGAAGCAGTCATCACCTGGCTCCCTGAGTGCTTGATTCCTTCCTCCTTTGGTCTCTTTAGTTCCCTTAATCATGCATCCTCATTGTCTCCAATTTCTTCAAACTTCTCCCTCATGCCATGAACAATTCCAGTTTTCTTGAATTAAAAAGAAAAAAGAAAAACTATGTTTATCTCTCTGAGATCCTCCATCTCCCACAGCTGCGACTATACCTTCTTCCTTCCTTTCTCACCCAGTTTTCAGAGTCACCTACCTTCATTGTCTTCACTTTCTCTGTCTTTTCACTCCTAAGCTTGCTCTAGCCTGACATCATCTACTCACATTTCTCTTGCAAAGTCTGCTGAACTCGTAATTGCCAGGACAAAAGATCAATTTTCAGTACTATCTTTGTTTCATTCACAGGGCTGATCATTCTTTTTCTCTCTCTTTCTTCCATTTTCTTCCAATTCTCCCCAAGTTTTTCAGTCTCTTTCTTGTGAGCCTCTTTGTTTTTATCTTATCTTCCAAAATATTGCCATTACTCACAATTCTCCCCCTGGCCTGTTTTTCTTTTCCTTTAGACAATCTCTTTTCCCAGTTGCATGTATTTCCAAACTTGAACTGTTTCCCGTATGATGATAACAGTGGAATGTGGTTTTCCAGCCCAGCCCAGATTTTTCATCCAAGATTTAAGCATTGTCTATCAAATCTTCAAAGTCAACATGCCCCAATTCTACTCATGCTGTTTAAACGGCACCACTATCTCTGACCCAAGTCAGAAACCTGGGTAAGTAACATCTTGACTTAGCTCTCTGCTTTCCTCCCACCCTTCATTCATGCAGGTCGCACTCCTGGTAGAGTAAATATCTTTTCTCTCAGATTTCCCATATAATGTACGTTGGAGTTGCATTTTACTTGGCAAGGACTGGGTCCCAAAGGCAATGGGCGCAATAACAATTGGGAGAGTTAAAATCAAACTGAAAGATTTTTGTTTTGGTCTATGAAGGATTAAATGCTACAGGAATGTCCATTCTACCATAAACTACTAGAAAACCGGATAACATATTTGAAACAACAGTGTCCAGACATTGGGCAACAGGTCATGCGAGATTGTAATCCCTGAGAAAAGGTAAAGAAACAAGGGAAGACTTACCAGTACTATAGCTCATTGTCTGGAGGCAAATTCTAGGCTGTAGGGCAAGAAGAAAAAACTAAACAGAGCCTGTTGATCTTGCTGAGTTGAAAGGCAGAGATCCGAGTTTGGGGAATCTGAGGTGTAGAATACAAAAGTCAAGGGAGGTGAACTTCAGAGAGCTACATAGGAGTTCCTTTGAGTCTTTGGCTGAGTACTGATCTGAGCATATATAAGAGGAAACTCCCCAGGCCTGGAAATAAACCACTCTAAAAACAGTAGGATAATAAAATGCTCAAAGTTCACGCAGGGATGAGAGTAGTTTGCATTTCTGCCAGCCGGAATAGAGGCCTCATATTAGATAAAGCACTTGTTCTTATATCGGGCTTAACTTAGTTCTAGAGTAAAGGGTCCTCTACCGTGCAATTCTTCTAGCGATGAATTCTTTCAGCTTTTCTCGGTCTAAAAGCATTTTATTTTGTTTTGTTTTCTGAAAGATATTTTGCTGGGTATAGAATTGTGGGCTGACAGGTTTTTGTTTTTTTAAAGTGTTGTTCCACTATTTTACTGCCAATGAAAAGTCTGTTCTCATTTTAATGAGAACATCTATATATAATGTGTATTTTTTTCTTTCCTGCTTCTAAGGTATTGAAAGCAATTTGAGTATGATGTGCCTTGGAGTAGTTTTTTTCATGTTTCTTGTGCTTGGGGTTTATAAATTTCTTGGACCTGAATTCATAGTTTACAAGAAATTTTGAAAAATTTTCAGCCATTATTTCTCCAAGTGTTTTTCTGTTCCCCTTTCCTTTCTTTGGAGGCTCAAATTGTTATATGTTAATCATCATATCAATATGTAATGTAAATATAATATATTCATATTTTGTAAATATGTCTATATTATATTATTATATTAATATAATAATAATATAGTAATATAATATGTATACAAAGCTGCTTTGAGTTGTCCCACAGATCACTAAGGCACTGTTTAATTTTACATTTCTTTTTTCTCTATTTCATTTTGAATATTTTCTTCAATCTCACTAATTTGCAAAGTTGAATTTGCTATTATCTTATCCAGTGTATATTTTATCTCAGACAGTATAGGTTTATTCTCTAGATTTTTGTTTTAAAAAATATTTTCTGGCAGTGCACCCAGCAGTTCCAGGGATCTGTCTCTCGCTTCAACAGTATTTGGATGGAACAGAGCCAGGAATGCTCCTTCCACCAGCCTCCAAACACCCTCCAAACTTTTTTCTAGTTGCAACTTTTGGAGCCATCTTTTCAGCCACTGTCTGCCTCCAGGTCCAGCCAATACCCTATTTTGAACTTAGCTTCTTATTACAGATCAACCATGAGCTCCCAGATTTGTCAGAATTATTCCACTGAGGTGGAGGCTGCTGTCAGCCACCCGGTCAACGTCCATGTGTGGGCCTCCTATACTTACCTCTCTCTGGGCTTCTATTTCAACTGTGAAGATGTGGCTCTGGAGGGCGTGGGCCCCTTCTTCTACAAGTTGGCTGAGAAGAAGCGAGAGGATGCTGAGCATCTCTTGAAGATGCAAAACGATGGTGGTGGTGGTGCCCTCTTCCAGGATGTGCAGAAGCCATCCTAAGCTGAGTTGGGTAAAACCCAGGATGTCATGGATGTTGCCCTGGTTCTGGAGAAGAATCTGAACCAGGCCCTTTTAGAGCTGCGTTCTCTGGGCTCTGCCCACACAGACCCCCATCTCTGTGACTTCTTAGAGAACCACTTCCTGGGTGAGGAGGTAAAATTCATCAAGAAGATGGACAACCACCTGTCTAACCTTTGCTGGGCTGGGTGAGTATCTCTTTGAAAGGCTCTCCCTCAAGCACAACTAAGAGCCTCTAGAGCCCAGCGGCCTTTGAGGGGCCCCTCAGGCATCTCCCTGGTGCCAGCGCTTCTGCCTGAGCCTCTTCCTGTAGCTACTAGGCATCTTTTTAACCACCCTGGAGCCCTCTCCCAAGCCATGGACCAAATGGAAACAATAAAGCCTTTTGCAGCAGCTGGTAAAAAAAAAAATCTTCCTTGTTTCTACTTAACGTTTTGAACATACGGAAAATACCATTTTAATACTGTCTGCTAATTCCAACATCTATACCAGGTCTGGATTGGCTTCAATTAGTTGATTGTCGTCTCTGCACAATGAAACATATTTTCTTGCTTCTTTGTGTACGTGGTCATGTTTGGATGGCCGACATTGTGGACTTTACCTTATCGGGTGATGGATATTTTTAAATTTTTATAAATATTCATCAGCGTTGTTCTGAATATACTGAAATCATTTGATCCTTTTGGGCCTTGCTTTTAAGAGGTTATAGAATAAACTAGAATAGTGTTTAGTTCAGGGGTAATAAACATTCTCCATGGTTGAGGCAATACTCTTTTGAGGATTCTACAAATGCTGTGAGCAGGAGGGACAGAAGGAGAGGGAGAAAAGGAATCTCCAGTAGGCTCCATGCCTAGTGCGGAGCCCTCCATTGGGCTCATGATCCTGAGATGATGACCTGAGCTGAAATCAAGAGTTGGAGGCTTAACTGACTGGGCCACCCAGGCACCCTATATCCCGTAAGTTCTACATCCTAAATATTTACCTGTCTCATCATTACTTCCTAATCTTCTCTCCCTTTAGACTACGACAAATCTCTCCTCCTAACTACCACCGCACCTAGTCCTTTTCTCCCACAACATAGCCAGAGAGATTTTTCTAAAACGAAAAACAAACTATGGCTCTCTTCTGGCCTCTCACTACCCTTAAGATAAAGCTCACAGTCCATATTGAAGACTCAAGGCCCTTCTTGGTCTGATCCCACCCTGCTTGATCTCTTGAATCTTTTGGGAAACCATTCTTACCTTTCCCTCCTGGTTCCACTCCTACTCTTTCATCCTGGGGCTTCTTGCCTGGAACACTTCTCCCAGTGATTTTTCACTCTGTTAATGCCTGATTCTTCATTAAGCTCCCAGTTTAAATACCACTTCTTCGGGGAAGGCTTTCCTGACCACCTTCGTCCCTTCCCCACAACTCTGGTGCCGTTCCTGCCATGCGCTCTCATATTTCTTTGCTTCAGTGATCATAGGATTTATCTCACCATATTATTAACCGTCTCTCCCCATCCCAACTGCTGTGCCTATTCCCCATGGTGTCCCAGCACCTACCCCAGTGTTTGGTTCTAAAAAGAACAAGTATTTATCCTGCATAACATATTGCACGTCTGCTCCTTCCATCCCATTCCCAGAGCCCTGTTCTAGGCCATGCCCCTATAACCCTGGCTTCCTGAAAGAGCCTCAGATCAGCCTCCCTGCCCGAGGGTCTCCTTCATCTAATCCACTCTGCTCGCAGCAGCAAGAACCATTGTCCTCAAGCATCATTTTGATCATATCACTCCCCTTCTTAGAAGCCTACAATAGCTCCAATTGCCTCTTGAATTAAATTAAAACTCCTAATCATGGGTCTCAAGGGTCTCTACCAATTAGCTGCCTCCCTTCCCCCACACCTAGCTGCTGTCATCCATCCATAGTCTCTCCAGCATGGCTTCCCCTGCTGTCCTGGAAATCTGCGGCATGCCCACCTCCCCCCTCGGCTAGGCCCTGTGGCACTCTCTCCTCCTTTCTTAGCTGCTCTCTTTCATTCGGCCAGATCATATCCTTTCCCACACTGAAAAAACATACGGCTTAATAATAATTTTCTTCATGGCTATTTCCTAAATCAACCCCAAGTGGCTTTGTCCTTTCTGGCATAACCTGTTTTCAGGTGTGTAAAATATTTGTACTTAGTGATATGTTTTCAGTGTCTCATGCCCTATGGCTCCTGCTAACTTATTTTGGGTCATGTCTTCCCTATTAGGGTCCAGCAGCTCCAAGGACAGGGATGATGTCTTTTCATCCCTTGCAACTCCCTGTGATCCTCAGGCAGGTTCTGTGCCTGAAGTCCTTGTTTACCTTTGCAGAGGTGAAGGGGAGACTGGAAAGTGGGAATTCCTAAAGGAAACTGGTTTTCCTTTCGGTCTGCCCGACCAGACTCTAGTCAGTCTGACGGATGCACCCCCAGGTAAGCAACACATAGTTTGTGCTCAGCATCCTTGTTCAGGGGGGTGGGGGGTTGGTGGATCTTAGTGTGGTGGTGAGGAACAGGGACGAAGACAAACCTGCGGGCTTTATGTATATTATTTCATGCCTGCCTCCCAATAACCTGACAAATCACAAATGATCATCCCTGACTTACAAATACATTAGGAGTCAGAGAGGTGAGTATAATCTGCTTGGTCACTGATTCAGGTCTTCCTGATCCAAAATCACCTGCTCCTGGCTTCATATCAAGGAAGACATGTTTCTGGATGAGTAGACCTTCTAGCAGGGGGACCCAAATCTAAACCATAATTAGAATATACACTCTGACACTGTTGTGTCCACACGACGTATATCCAACATATGCCACAAGGTTGTCTACCCCTTTATGTCTGAATAAGATGCTCACCAAGGCTGAGCCACAGGACTCTGCTCACCCTATTTACATGTCCAGCCCTTGCGAAATAAGGTTCTTCCGTAAGTGATGGCTTTTTCAATTTTAGTCAAAGATTTCTTTAAGAATTTGATGAAAGACAGGGACTCTCTCCCCAGAAAAAATACATAAGCATGATGGCTCCATAAGTCTTGACTTATTCAAAGATGCAAAGGCTAGCTTCAACATGGAGACCTATGAGAAAACCTGGGGATTGAAAAGAATTTAGAGAAGGGGTTTTTGGGAAAATATATTACATGAACCTTCATGTAATAGGCACAAAACTGGTTGTGCCTATGTTAATCTATGGTCCCTACTGGTAGGTTTTAATCACACCTATATTTCCAGATCGGCTTTTGTTGTGATTGTAGACAATACTAACCCGCTATCTTAGCAGGTTTGTTTGACGCTCGCACCAGTCTGCTCTATTTTCAAGGGGAGAAGCTCCTTCCCAAACAGCAAACTCATTTTCCTGGGAAACTCTTCCCTTTGTAGTTGAGGAGAAAGGAAAAAGGAAAAAACTGGAGGTTTGGGGGAGGCTGTTTGAGGCTGAAGAGTGACATCTCTTGGTGGAGAGAAAGAAGGGACTTTTATTTAGACCGTTTTTCACTGGGACATGTTGGAAAATGAGTGTCCATGGCCTCAGAGTGTCCGTGAACCCCTTAAAGTCGTATGAGAAATTTGGGATGTGAAATGTGTATTTTTCTGAAAAAACAACGGTTCAGGGCTTTCATCAGATTCTCAAAGAGTTCTTTGCTCATGAAAGTTAAAGCATACTGTGTTGGCCCTGTATTTTCTGTGTTTGAAGTCAGAAGATCACCTGCAACAGAAACACTGCAGGGTGTCCGTTAAAAAGTCAAATTCCGGGGCCCCTACACTTCATCTTCTGAATTAGAATCTCTAGGGGGTATGGCCTGGACTCTGAATCTTTAACAAGTTGTCTAGGTGATTTGGTTAAATTTCTGAATATGATAGGAGGGTTCAATGTATAACATCACCTTTTAGAATATGGCCACCAATTATTGTGTAGGGAAGTGCTTACATTTACCCAGAGGCCTGGGTTCGAATCCCAGCTCGTCTACTCACTAGATGTGTTAGCTTGGCAAATGATGAATGCCTCTGAACTTTAGTTCCCCCACCTGTAAATATGACGCTAATTTATCTGTCTTGAAATAATATTGCTCAACACATAGTAAGAGTCCAAAAAGTATTATTTCCTGTTCATAGTATTTTCCCCAAACTGTCTAGGTCTAATGTTTCTTTTTTAACATGCTCTGTGAGGCTTTTTTCATGGAAGTATTGTCAATAAACAAAACGAAACAGGTTAATCGTTTTCTACAATGTATACCCGTGTATAAAGGGGCTTTGTTATACCATCCAATATGCCTGAACTGTAAACTATAAACTTTTCTTTGCCTTAACAGACAAGTAAACAAAATTCATATTTTGCAGGCTCTATGGACTCTCTCTGTGGACTCATGGTGATTTTAGAAAATGAAAAGCGTACATGTCAGAATTTACCACAAGGACAAAGTCGTCTGTGCTTGATAGGCACATTATTGAGAATGTTTGGTTTTATTGAGAATCCATTCACTAGAACATCCCCAGAAGCAAATAGCAAAAAGAGGAAAGAAGAAATTCCTGTTGCTGTACAACCAGTCCTACAGTCCTCCGTTTGGTAAGAACACTTCCCGCCCCCAGACTCATTCCACCTCCTTACACTACCTCCTGCCCCCCACCCCCCACCCCCAGGGACATTGGATTGTTTTAAGCAAATTCCTTATGATTTTGTAGTTCTGTCCTACTACAGCTGGATGTCTTTTATCATTGGAAAATTTTTTACACAAATAGCCATTTTTACATACCAGTGAGCGGTTATCCCCGCTCATGATGTAAGCAGAAAATATGAAGGAGATATAATGTCGAAATAAAAACAACAAATTCTTTGAACTCATTTTCACAAAGAGTAACTGAAGTTCTCATAGGATCAACTAAAGAATTTCAGAATTTGTCCCTGGTGCTTTTTTTTTTTTTTTTTTTGAGGTTAGACATTTATTTCATTCAATGGTGGAAGAAGACTTGTTTGTTTGGAACATAGGAAATTCTGACTCTGTGAAGAACTGGTATCCAAGAGGTCTGCTTACCTTAGACTTACCATTTCTCAGTCCCAAGTCTATCAATGCCTTCTTGAAGATTAGCTTGGGTTTTGTATTCTTTGATTGCCATCTGCTGGTGGTCTTCCATATTGGAAAATAAAAATGTCCAGGAAGATTCCAACAACTCGGTTGTTGCTTGATTGTAGCAGTTCTTGCCATGTTACAGAGAAGACTTTTAATGTCCCACAAAGACCATGATGACACCAGAGAGCCACGCCGAAGTTCCAGAAAACATGTCTCTCGGAAACATTCCGGGTGTAGTTGTTTCCTGGGAAGATGCTTGCACAGCATCTAGGAATCACTCTGTAGGGCCAGTTGCTCATTCGTTTTTTAAAAAAATACATTTTATTTTCTAGAGCCGTTTTAGGTTCACAGCAAATTGAATAGAGAGTACGGAGATTTCCCATATATCCCTGGCACCCACACATGCACAGGTCCCCCTACAAACATCTGGCACCAGAATGGCCCATTTGTTAGGGTTGACGAACCTGCGCTCACACCTCATTATCACCCGGAGACCATAATTTACATCAGGGTTCACTCTTTGTGTTGTCTATCCCATGATTTTTGACAAACGTTATAGTATCGTACAGAATAGTTTCACCGCCCTAAAAATCCTCTGTGCTCTGCCTATTCGTCCCTCCCTAAACCCTGGCAACCACGGATCTTTTTATGGTCTCCATAGTTTTACCTTTTCTAGAATGTCATGTAGTTGGAATAATACAGAACATAGCCTTTCAGATTGACTTCCTGCAGTTAGTAATATGCATGTAAGTTTCTTCCTTGTCTTTTCATGGCTTGGTAGCTCATTTCCTTTCGCATTAAATAATATTCCATTGTCTGGGTGTAACACGGTTTACCTGTCCACCTGCCCAAAAGATATCTTGGTGGCTTCCAAGTTTTGACATTCATGAATAAAGCTGCTTTAGGCATTCGTGTACAGATTTTTGTGCGGACGTAAGTTTTCAACTTATTTAGGTAAATATCCAGGGATGCAATTGCTGGCTGGTATGGTAAGACATGCTCGTTTTTAAAGGACTAAGTGGGCAGAGTTGGCCTTGAACATTTATGACAAGAATGCTTTTTTTAACCTTTAGTCCCTGAGCCCGCGGTGGGGTTCAGGTGTTCAGGAATCCTGCCAAACTCACACACAAGCTATTGGGTAATTAATGTGAGTTTTCTGGGGAGATGCTTCACTATTTTCATGAGATGCTCAAAGATGGCTCTGGTTCAAGAAACACAGATCCCTGGAAAGTTTGAAAGGAGTATAATTGAGTTGGAATTAGAAAATAAGAAAACTAACATTCCTGGAGAACTTAACACGAGCACATGTTAAGTTCTCGGTAAGTAATAAGTAAACAGCTCCCACATTAAAAAAAAAAAAAAAGAAAGAAAGAAAGAAAGAAAACCCAAAACAAAAAAGCCATTATGCTGAAAACAACAGCTGGATTTATTGAGAATCCAGCAAGTTAAATAGTTTATCTTTATGACTCTATCTCTCAACTTATAACAACCCTATGTTTCCAAATTATTTCCGTTTTATAAAAATGACCAGGGATCAGAAATACTGCATTGCTCACGTTTGTGCAGCTAAATATGAGGCTGAAACTCAAATGCAAACCAGTTTAGACTCTGTTCGCCAATAACAAAGACAAAAACACAAAACTTCTGCTTCCAGAGCCTTTCATGAGAACACAGGAGCTGCCCCCATCTGTGGTGAAGACTAGTTACTCCCAGAGAGGAGGAGGAAATATTTGAGCGAAGTTTTGAAGGACAATAAAGACTTGGCTAAGCAGCGGAGATGGGGCAGAGATGGAATTCCGAGAAGGAAAAAGCACATGATTCTGTGGCATAGAACATGAGAAAGAGGCTGATTGAAAGTTCCAGAGCTGGTGCCATGATCCTTAGGAAGGATGAATCCTTGCCAGCTCTTGAAGCAATAGGGCCAAGTCTAATCATCTCTGGCCTTAAAAAGAAGAAATTCCAAAAGTGAATTTAAAATAGATAAATTGGACTTCATCGGAGCTATAAGCATTTGTACTTCTGAGGACACCAATAAAAAAATGAAAAGACAACCCACGGAATGGGAGAAAATACTTTTAACTCTCCTATCTAATATTGGATTTTCGTCAGAGTGTGTAAAGAACTTTTACGACTCAACAATAAAAAGACAAATAACTCGATTTTTGAAAAAGATTTAATTTATTTATTTGACAGAGAGAGGGAGCCAGAGAGCACAACGGGCAAGGGGGTTGGGGGGGGGGGCGGCGGAGGGAAACAGCAAAGGGTGAGGGAGAAGCAGGTTCCCCACTGAGCAGGGAACCCGTCGCAGGACTCCATCCCAGAACTCCATCAGATCATGATCTGAGCTGAAGACAGATGCTTAACTAACTGAGCCACCCAGGGGCCCCATAACCTGATTTTTAAAAGGACAAAGGTTTTGGATAGACACCTCTCTAAAGAGGACAGACAAATGGCCAATAAGCCTATGACGAGATGACCCACATCATTAGTCATCAGGGACATGCAAGTCAAAACTACAGTTTCATACCACTCAAGTCCACTAGAATGACTAAAACAAAAAAGACGATAGGGGCGCCTGGGTGGCTCAGTGGGTTAAGCCTCTGCCTTCGGCTCAGGTCATGATCTCAGGGTCCTGGGATCAAGCCCCCCATCAGGTTCTCTGCTCAGCAGGGAGCCTGCTTTCTCCTCTCTCTCTGCCTGCTGCTTTGCCTACATGTGATCTCTTTCTCTCTCTGTGTCAAATAAATTAATAAAATCTTTAAAAAAAAATAACAAATGTTGATAAGGATGTGAAGAAATTGTAACCCTCATACCAGATCACCACTTTCCAATGTTAGTGGGATTTTTAATGGGGCAGCCACTTTGGAAAACAGTTTGGCAGTTCCTCAAAATGTTAAACATAGTTATTGATGACCTAGCTCAGCTAGGTAGGTTCAGCTCCTAGGTACATACTCAAGGAAATGGAACGCCCACCTCCTCACAGACAACCTGTCCCTGAGTGCTCATAGCCATATTATTCATAACAACCCAAATGTCCGTCAGCCAATGACTGGATAAACAAAACGTGGAATGGCCATATTCTGGAATATTATTCAGCCATAAAAAGGAATGAAGCCCTGATGCAGGCCACAATGTGGATGAACCTTGAAAACACTGTACAAGTTGATAGAAGCCAGTCATAAAAGACCACATTAGGCAATTGTATTTATTTGAAGTATCCAGGGTAGGCAAATTCACAGAGACAGAAAGGAGGTAATAGTGGTTGCCACAGGCTGGGGGTAGATGGGGGGGATATCAGTGGCTGTTCTTGGATACAGGATTTCTTTTTGGGGTGATGGCGAGTTCTGAAATTAGATAGTGATGATGGTTGCACAGCTCCGTGATTATGTGAAAACCTCTGAAATTGTATACTTTAGTAGGATGAATTTTATGGTATGAGAATTATATTTAGAGAAAGCTGTTGCTCCAAAAGGGGGTGTATGGGGGTGGGGGGATGGGAATCATATTCGTGAAGCAGAGTTGTCCTATCCATGAAACTGTATCAGAAAGGGCAAAGTGAGGGGGGCCTTAGGGAATGACAACAATAACAATTATAACCCCTCACTTCATTCACTTAACAAGTAGCTGTTAAGGACCTATTGTGGTCTAGATGCTGGGGATACAGAGAAACAGACAAAATCTCTGTCTTCATGGAGGTTCTATTCTAATGGGGAGATAGGCAGTAGGCAAATAAGTCAATGCGGTCTCGGATAGTGCTAAGTGTTACTCAGGAAAAGAAAGAGGGGCAGGAGCTAGAAAGGGATGAGAGAGGGAGATGCTATTGTAGATGAGAGGCCTGGGAAGAGGTCTTTAGGGAGTGACACATGCACAGAGACTTGAATAATGTGAATTTTGTCAGTATTTCTCCTATGCGGCACTGAACTTAGATGTGCATGTTATTTGATCCTCTTAACAACCTACAGGGTAGGGGTACCGGTGGCTCAGTTGGTTGGGCGGCTGCTTTTGGCTCAGGTCATGATCCCAGGGTCCTGGGATCGAGTCCCCCATCAGGCCCCTTGCTCAGCAGAGAGCCTGCTGCTCCCTCTGCCTGCTCTGCCTGTCATTTCCCCTGCTTGTGCTCTCTCTCTCTCTCTTTGATAAATAAATAAATTAATTAAATCTTAAAAAAAAACCTCTATAGGTTAGATACTACTGTATTCCCATTTTACTGATGAGAAGATTGAAGTAGAGCAAGCTGGAGCTGGTGTTCATACCCAGGTTTGTCCTTTTATAAGCACTTTATAACTCTTCAAAGCTCTTTCATGCAAATGGAATAATGTATGCAGAAGTGCTTTGTGGATGATAAAGCACTATGCAAATGCAAGTAATTATAACTATTTTAATGTAATCTGGTTTGACCTCCATGGCATCCCTGGGAGGGAGATAAGGTGTGTAATGTTAGATCATTCTTAGACAAAAACAAACACACACAGCTGTGAAGTGCAAAGTAAAGTGACTTGCCCAAGGTCACCAAGTTAGTTAATGGTATAGTCAGAACTAGCACCTGTTTTTAAAGTTTTGTATTTTTGTCTCTGGGGTAATAAATTCCCTGCATTTTTCTTGCCAAGCCTATTTATAAAACTATACTAATTATTAGAGCAAAAAACAGTTTAGCAGTCCGAAGTCAGTCTTCAGATGATCTTTTCTTCTGTATCTTTGATTCCACTCACTCTACAGGGTCCTTCTTTCTCCCTATCTTTTCCCATTCCCTAACTTTTCCAGACACTGACACCCTCACATACAGACTCCAGGCATTAGAAAGAAGCCATCACATGCCTGTTAATTACCACAGGGAAGAGGCACTTTCTGTCTCAGCTGAATGAGACCAAGTCATGAGCTCTCAAGATAGAGAATCAGAGTGTACTTAGTAAGAGAAATATGGATTTCTTAAGGTGACTACATGGGGTTTGAAAATTACTCTTCAAAGTGATCATATGTGCTTGATTTTAGATGCTCTAGGCCAGAGGGAATTGACAACATCCTTTAATGTTAGGTCTGTTGAGAACAGGTAGTAGCATTTATTCTTTGCTTCATCCAAGGGAGTAGAGATGGGCCCTTCCCCTGGCTATTGAGGACCAAAACCAGAGGCTTTGAGACTGTAGGATTTCAGAAACCCCACCCCAGGGATTTTTTTCTGTGAATGGTGTCTTGAAGCTAAGGATCTGGTTAGGGACCTGAAGATACTCACCTTGACCAACTTCCTCCCCATCTCCCATCCTCTGTAAAGTTTGGTTCTGGACCTCTTTTCTGAACCTTTGGATAAATTATTGTTTAAACCTTCTGTAGGGATCGAAGATCAGGCTGTATCTAAAACTGAGGACTCAGACCCCTTCAGAGTGGGCCTAGGAACGTCATGGCTGACCAGGAGGGGCCCCGCCCCAGAGGAGGGCAGCAGGAGTCATTTCTATTACCTTCCACTTGGAAAAGCAGCTAGGCGCAAACTATGAGGGAAAGAAAATAGAAGGGCTGAGAGCATGTTATATGAACATGGCACAGTCATCTATCTTTAGAAAGAAAGAAAAAAATGCAACCATCACTTCTCCCTTGACATTGCACACACCTCCCTCCTGTGCCCCTTCCTCCAGTTCTCATTCCTGTTCCTTCTCTTCCTGACAGAATATTCCAGCTGCGGAGCACCTAAACTCATCCCTGTCTCTCCTTTCCCTTCGAATTCCTACACCCCTGGCTTCCCCCACCCCAACTATTCCATGAAATTGCTCTTCCTAAAGGCATCCAGCAGGGGCAGCCATCTTGCAGTACCTACTAAATCAACATTTCCCAGAATGCATTTCCGCAGACCCTTGTTATGCCCCTTTTTTAAAAGGGGAGAAATGGCCAAATACTTTGGGAAACCTCACATCTTATCCTTCATCTTAGAGATTAACATTCCAGTTAACATATCAAGAGTTTAGAGTTTGGGGTGTGCTTCAATCCCCTCTCTTCTCTTTGTTCTCTCCTCCTGCCTGATTCCAGTTCAGCACACCTTCGTCTGATACCTGCAGGTGAGGGGTGGGTCACCGCAGCTATAGCACGGGATGTATGACTGGTAATAAGGCAGCCCGACAGCTATTCATTTATTGGAGATGGAACTTTCCATCTGAAGCACTGGGGCTGCCCTCATCCTAGTTTTGGAACCCAAATCTGAGTCATTGACAACCTGAACAAATCAAATTGAGATTAATTTTTTTCTTCCTTTTGCCCTTTCTAAAAATCCTCTGTACCCCCTGACATTATATTAATGATATAGTCTTAGAATTTGACTATGAAGTCCAGATTCCTTATTCTGATCTTCCAAGCCCTGGTGATACTGGCTTCACCAGTATCATCTTAATCCCATAACCAGTGACTTTGCCGGAAGAGATCTAAGATTCAGATGCCCTAGGAGAGTGGAGCCTGATGAACTTCTTTACTTTATAACTATTTGCATTTACATGCATCAGAACTGAGGAGACCTTGGTAAAACACTTGAACCCCGTCCACAACTGGGGCGAAGACATGTATAGACAAGTCTGATTGACTGGGGGTCCCAGGTGGAAGCTGAGAGAGCACATTGGTAAGTAAGGGGAATCTTGGTGCCAGGAGTGGGGTAGGGAGCAGAAGCACAGAGGAACATCTCTGTCCTGGATTTCCACTGCCTGGATTCCAAACTCACCTCCACTGCTTCCCACCTGTGTGTCCCTGGGCACATTTCTTTATCTCTCTAAACCTCCTGTTCCTTGTGTTGAAAATGGGAGCTGCTCTAGTGCCTACTTCACAGAGTTGTTTGGGAATGAAATGAACTAATGTATGTAAAGTATTCAGCAAATATCCCTGTTATCAGCAATAAGGCTTTGGCATCAAGGCATTTATAGGAGCAGTTCTGGAGAGAGTGGAGATTGACCTTGGAACTGCCCTTCATTTGTGTGCTCTGGGGAGAAAATGTCTTCGTCTATGAACTGAAGGTTCTGTGATTCCTTGGCGCCCAAGAATCCTTTCTGTGGACTTCTCCATTGGGTCTTCTATTCCCCAGCCCCAACTTCAAAGAACACTCTGCTGCCATCACCAAGCAACATAGTGATACTGGGGCATATTCTTTTTGCAAGGGCAATGACATGGACTTCAACAATCAGATGCAAAGGCTGTAGCACTTAAGCAGTGGCAACAATGATGGTGAAGGCTGGGCAACGGCCTGTCTGGATTCCACTGTAGTCTGAGCCTGTAGGGTTGTAACCTACTTGGCCATGGAGGACAGCAATTTGCAAGTTCAGGATGGGCACATGAGAGAGCTCCCCTGGTCATTTGTGCAACTTCTGTATGAGGCTGGATTTCCCACAGCCTGCCAAGCAGGGATGGAGACCCATCAAAACTGGGTGAATGAACCTAAGTCTGGGGAAGCTCTAGACCCTTAGGCTACATTTATACACTAGTAGCAATCATTTATTGAGGACCTACTGTTGCCAAGCCCTTTCATTTGCCAAGCATACATGAAAAAGTTATTCCCTTTTTACAGATGAAGTTAAGCCATTTGCCTAAGATCACGTGGGTAGAAAGTAGTAGAGCCAGGTTTTGAACTGTAAGCTGATTTGGAAGCCCAAACCCTTCCCTTCTATGCTAGTCTGCTTTTCTCTATCTATACTTCCAGCCATATCTTCCAGTATTGCTCACACACTCTCTGTCTCAAATCTATCTCATCAGTTTGGTTTACAGTTCTTCTTACTTTTGTTTCCTAAAGTACTGCTTCTTTGAGGTTCAGTAGGCATATAGTGCCTTGCCTACATGGGAGTCATAGTCACCAGTGCCTTCTCTTCTAGCCATCACTATATACTTCTGCAGCTTTTATCTACTGACAGTAGATTTGGGGGAAAATCTACAGCTTTGCTACTCAAAGTGTAGTTCATGGTCCAGCCACATAAGCACGGCCGGAGTTTGTTAGAAATGAGGAATCACAGGGGTGCCCGGGTGGCTTAGTCAGTTAAGTGTCTGACTTTGGCTCAGGTCATGATTTCAGGGTCTTGGGATCGAGCCCCACTGTGTTCCCTGCTCCACGGGAAGTCTATTTCTTCTTCTCCCTCTACTCTTCCCCTGACTTGTTCTCTCTCTTTTTTTCTCTCAAATAAATAAATAACATTTTTTTTAAATTAAAAAAAAAAGAAATGAAGAATCATAGATCCCACCCCAAACTTACTGAATTAGAACCATCATTTAAATAAAGTCCCCAGGGGATTCATATGCACACCAGATTTTGAGAAGCACTAGTCTATAGCTTTGAGCAGAATCCCTGAAGTCACCTAGCTCTGGGGGTAGTTCCTGATTCAGTACAGAACTTTCTAAAGCAGATCAAGAACCCTCAAAATCATTTGATGGGGTATCACCTACTCCAGCACTTAAGCAGGCTGTAGGTTTTCATGGTGATTGAAGGCAATTCCCATGGTAAAAGATTGTGAAAGATGCTTCAACATGAAGAGGAGCTTACCTTTTATAAAGGACAGTAGTCATTCTAAAATACGGCTGCCAACTGGAATCAGAGTGGGAGGTGGGGAGAGCAATTCTGATGTAACTGGTATAGAGAACGGCCTGGGCATTGGAAATTTCTTAAGTTCCCCAAGTGGTTCTTATATGCAGCAAAGTTTGAGACCACTGACCCACTGTGAATACCTTCTTCCAGTTAACATAGTTCTAGGGTCTATGTTATATTCAAAGGTAACACAGGGTTTCCCATATATGATTTTAAGACTCACCTGGAGAAATTGCTGAAAATATAATATCAGGCCTTATTCCCACCTCACTGAGTCAGAATCACCAGGGGCCTGAAAGTTGTAGTGTTAGCCAGCCCTTAGGTGCTGTTCTCCCCCTCACAGAGGAGATTTGGAGGATACCGTTTCCAAAGACCAGTGGATTAGAAGCTCTAAAACCTGCAGCAGTTCCCCGCTTTTATCGTTTTCTTATTTCTGGAAGAGCACCTGATCTTTGCCCATCAGGAGCTCCTTGGGTTTAAAAGTGTAAAAAAATGGTCTTGGCATCATTCTACAGCTGTCTAAAGGGAAATGTTTTCTTATAAAATGCTCAGGCTGACTGTAGTCTAGAGCTTTGCACAGGTCTTGGCACAGGGTCTCAAATATTTGTTAAATAAATTTATGAGTGGTAAAATAACTCTACAAAGGAGCACCAGAGTGGCCAGGAGAAGGAACCAACAAACAGACTAACTCCCTTAATTCCTGACTTTTGAGTTGGGAAGTTTACTTCTGTAAACTTGACATATGACAAATAGATAAATTAGGAAGTGGTTCTTCACTGCACAAAAGGGTGATTTGATTTACAGATGATTCATTAGAGCAGTATGGTTCCCAGACTAAGCAGAATCAGCATCACCTGGGAATGCACGAGAAATGCAAATTTTCAGGCCACACTGTACAGCCTGAGTCAGAGACTCTGAGTGATAGGGCCTAGCAATCCGTGTTTTAACAAGCCTCCCAGGGGATTCTCTTGCAACTAAGGTTTAAGAACTACTATACCAGAGTTCTTCATAGGACACATTCCCCACCACAATGAGACAAAGGATGTCTAAGGACACACTTGCTGTCAAAGGGGACTTTAGCTGTATTCTGGGATCAAGTATCCCTATGCATCTTCAGGAAGCTTCCACACCGTAGTTGAGAATATCTTTAAGAAAGCACTTTATAAACAAATTATGCATAATTTGCTTCCATTTATGCATAATTTGCTTGTATTTAATCTGAATAGTTTTATAGGATAAGACAGGAAAATATCACAGCTCTACTGCTCAGGATGAGCTCTTTTTTGACCTTTTTTCCAATAATACGCTGAGCCGTAATGTAAAATATATTTCTTGCTATGAATAATGGTCAAAAGCAGTTTGAAAAGCACAGCTGTATATGGTACATATGCATGTGAATGGAGAGTGTCATGTAAAATAAGTAGGCAGAAGGGCTCATTATAAGGATCAAATCAGTAATCCCTGCAAAGAAAGAACATTCCTCACGTTCTAAAAAGGCTTTTGGGGCACCTGGGTGGCTCAGTGGGTTAAGCCTTTGCCTTCGGCTCAGGTCACGATCCCAGAGTCCTGGGATCGAGCCCCACATCGGGCTCTCTGCTCAGCAGGGAGCCTGCTTCCCTCTCTCTCTGCCTGCCTCTCTGCCTACTTGTGATCTCTGTTTGTCAAGTAAATAAATAAAATCTTTAAAAAAATAAAATAAAATAAAAAGGCTTTTTATTTCTGTGGTCCTGCCTCCAATTTCAAGCAGCAAGCTGCCTTCCCAGGTTGGTCAGTTGTTTTTCCCAGAGTGTCTGGGTGTTGGTGAGAGGAGATGTAGGCATTGACAGATGATTAAGACATGTGTGCTAGGCTACTAGTTTGTGCGCACTACTGAAACTAACAATTGTTAAAAGCAATTCATTTAGCATTTACCTGATGTGGAAATGAATGAAGATCATCCAACTGAGAACAAACAGAGGCTGTTTATTCAGAGTTTGCCATAGCAAGGGACTCTGCCACCATCACTTGGGTTTGGCAGAGACTTAAAGCCAGGGGAATGGGGGAGCTTTATAGTGCAAAGAAGGGAAGCCTTCGTGTATGCTCTGATTAGAGGTTGTGGGTTTGGAGAAGCTGGAGACAGGCCAACTCAGAGCGGGTCATCCTGTGTGATTGGCTTAGGCAGTGTATTTGGCTGGTTGATCCTGATTTGAAAATGGGGGGCAAAAAAACCTGGGAAGCTGGCAGTTTTTGCCCTACTCCTGATGTTCTGAGCTGATTGCTGAAGAGACTGTGTTTTGATTTCCCGAACTGGTTGCTGTAAAGTTTATGTGTTAGAGTTCTATTGTCACAGAGGTCTCCTTACCTATCAAAACAAGGCAAAGACTTAACCTGTAGGGCAAGTTTATCCATTGATTCTACACTTAGGGTCTCTTGCCAACTTGTCCAGTGAATCGGAAATGAAAATGAGGGTTGAATCTAGGCAGCCTAAAGTCCAAGTTTCCCTCCCTCTATCTGAGTAGTTAGTAGTTGCCAGGGATGACTCAGGGAAATGTGCTTTCGGTGGATTGAAAACGCCCACTGATGTGGAAATATCTTGGTTCATGGTCATTCAGCTCAAGGGTGGCTACTCTGAGTCTGTGCTAATCTGAGTGAGCCATGAGAGCTGCGGACCCCAGAGTGACCATAACCATTCACCCCTTCGTAACCCAGCAACAGAGCAGGCTCCCAATCCAGCTGCTTGCCCTGGTCTTAGGCTGCCAGGCAAAGGTTGCCAACCTTAGCAACCCAGGCAAGTCGAACTTCCAGTATCTTCTTATCTCAATTAAGGGTCTCAGCCAGATGCCAATTGAAGCCCAGGAAGTAATGGCTAGAGGATCTCACCATTTAACTGCCCACTTTCTGCAGCCCTTCCAAAGGTTGAGAATCTCCCATCTCATGAGGCAGAACCTCCATCACACCATAGAAGATACTCACTTTCTCATCTCACCAAATGATCTCATCTCACCAAATGACTGGGACTTTCCCAGTCCCCCCCACCCCAACTGCCACACGGCTGTTACCCAGACCCACCCAGACCCACCCATTACGCACAACTGTATGGCTTAACCCTCCACTCTATACAAATGCAAAAATCCCACAACACACTCCTTCCTATTTCTGCTGTTCCACAGGGTGAACCAAATAAAGTGGGGGAGAAACAGGAAAGGACAAAAAGGGGAAAAAGAGTCAGTGAAGCTTGATTTATTTATTTTTTAAAATATTTTATTTATTTATTTTTCAGAGAGAATATAAGGAGGGGCAGCAGCAGAGGGAGAGGGAGAAACAGGCCCCCCCCCCAACTGAGCAAGGAGCCTGATGTGGGGCTCCATCCCAGGACTTTGGGATCATGACCTGAGTTGAAGGCAGACCCTTAATCCACTGAACCACACAGCCATCCCAGTGAAGCTTATTTAATTATTATTACTTTTATTACTTTATTACTTTATAGATTTTATTTATTTATTTATTGACAGAGAGAGAGAGAGAGAGAGAGATAGATCACAAGCAGGGGGAGTGGCAGAGGGAGAGGGAAAAGCAGGTTCCCAGCTGAGTGGGGAAGCCCCATGTGGGGCTCGATCCCAGATCTCAGGATCTGAGCCAAAGGCAGATATTTAACTGACTAAGCCACCACGCATCCCTGAAGCTTGTTTTAAATGGAAGATTTTGATCAGGCTTTTGCTCAAGTTTAAGCAGAAAAGTTTCTGAGATCATAATAATTAACATGAATTTACATAGCAGGTAGGAGATAGAACATATAGAATGTAACAAAAATAATTTTAGGGGCACCTGGCTCGCTCAGTCAGTGAAGCAAGTGACTCTTGGTCTCAAGGTTGTGGGTTTGCACTCCACTGTGGGTGTAGAGATTACCTAAAAATAAAATCTAAACTAAAAATAAAAATAAAAATAATTTTGTCAAATAGCAGGGGAAGAAATTCAATAAACAAACAAACCAATATAGATATATTACTTGGTAAGAAATGCCCTAAAGAAAAATAAAGCAAATAAGGAGATAGAAAATGAAGGAGAATGTTACTTTATTTTTTTATTAAGAAGGCTCCACACCCAATGTGGAGCCCAACTCAGGGCTTGACCTCATGACCCAGAGTCAGTTGCCTAACCAACTGAGCCACCCAGGCACCTCAGATACTATTTTATAAGGAGATCAGGAAAGGCTTCTTTGAAGAAGCAATATTTGATCAGAGACCTGAATGATGAGGGCTTCGAACGGGACCGCTTGTATAGCTGGGGGAAGAATATTCCAGGCAGAAAAACTCACTATGTGCAAAGGCCCTGAGGACAACAAGGAGGCCGGAGTTAGTTAATGAGGAGGCAGTGGTGGTCATGGACTTGGAGAGGTGGGGCATAGGGCAGATGACGTAGGACCTTGCAGACTCAAACCTTCGGTTTTCATTCTAGTGAGATATGAAGACTGTAGAAGATTTTGAGGCAAGGAGGATTTTAAGTGATCTTACAGGGGTTTGAAGGATCTTACACGTACACACACCCGGATGTGTGTGTATATAAACCTGGGGAAATCTGAGTAAGATTTATAGATGGTACCAATGTCAATTTTCTGATTCTGATATTGTATTTTAGTTACATAAGATGTTGCCGTTGGAGGAGGCTGAGTGAAAGGTACATGGACCGCTCTCTACTATTTTTGCAACTTCTTGTGAATCTATAATTATTTCAAAATCAAAAGTTGAAAGGAGGGAAAAAAAAGGATCCCTGACTGCTACGTAGAGAACAGATGTGAGGCCTAAGAGAGGTGGGCAGCAAGACTGGAAGGAGAGGGGGAACAGGATGTGAAACAGAAGAGCCGGCCAAGTGAGGTAAGGTATGTCAAAGAAGTCTTTTCGGGGACACAACTTTTGTATTCGATCTTAAGAAGATTTGATTGATATCAAAGAGTGCAAACTATATTCCAGGTAGAGAAGAAAGAAGAAAATAATAGAAATGGTGACCTAGTTCACCCTCTTGTTTCCTGCAGGACTGTCCTTAAACCATGCTAGTTCAAACCATTCCTTTTTTTCTCTTTCTTTAAGGGAGCCCAAGGGGACTGCAATGTCTCCCACTCATTCACTCCTTTAACAAAGTTCATTTTAAAAGCAAAATTGCTAATATGTAGCTTGGACTTGGACCTGGAATGGACTTAAAAGCGTTTTTTTAACTCTGTTAGTCCCATTCACAGACAGACTGGACTTTATGCTATTCTCCAAATGTTCTTTGAGCTGACTCCCATCTGGATTTTTAAATTCAATTTCTATTTAAGTTTTGAGGCCTAGCTCAATGTCATCTCTTCCTTGAAGCCCTCTGATGTTTTCTGACAAGAGAAATGCCTCTTTCCTATGAACTCGGCAAATATTTTTATCAGTATACTTCTTGCAGCATTTATCAGTTCCTTCCTTGGGTTTTTGCTACTTATTGAGATAGTATGTCCTCTTCATTAAATCATAGGTGAATTTCCGGAGGTCATAGACTGTCTTAAACTCCCAACACTTATATTCCCTGCACTGGCTAACAGTGTGAGAGCTCTCTGGACGTTAAGCGCTGCATGACTGAATTTCTTCTTCTTCTTTTTTAAAGGTTTTATATATTTATTTATTTATTTGAGTGAGAGAGAGGGAGAGAGAGAGAGTGGAAAGTGAGCATGAGCAGGGGTGAGGGGGCAGAAGTAGACTCCTCACTGATCCCAGGACCCTGAGATCATGACCTGAGCAGAAGGCTTAACCGACTGAGCCACCTAGGCACCTCCCTGAATTTCTTCTTTATAAGAATCTGCATATTTGGAGGTTAGAGGGTACATTCATTTTGGATTTAGAGAGATATTTTTACGTAGTGTATGGTTACTTCTGTGTATAATTGTTACCGCCTTCAGGAATATCCCTTCTACCTCACCCCCTGGGCAAAGTCATGCCCTATTGTAACATGAAAGAGTGATACATCTTGATTAGAGATATCAATATATTCCAGGAGGCCTGGCACCTGAAGTACATAGGTAATAGTGGGGAAACATAGTTTGAAATATACAGAGCCAGAAACTACTCTATGGAAAATTCTTCCACTCAATAGGTGTTAAAATTGTAGGCAGAGGATTTGGTTCTCATTAAGGCTTATCAAAAAGGAAAATCTCTCTTGGTAGGAATATATTCCGTATGCAATGTATACAATTATAAATGTACCATATAGTTTTAGAAAATCCTGATGGAAATCATGCAAATAGAATTTATCAGAATTCTTCCATTTGTAGTACACAAACCTATAGCAATTATAATTATTATAAATATAACTATTTTTAGTAGACTTTGTTATTTTCTTTTAGATCAGATTTAGGTTCACAACATAATGGAATGGAAGATACAGAGATTTCTCATATAATTTCTGCCCCCACTCATGCATAGCCTCTCCCATTATCAGTGTCCCCCATAGAGTGGTACCTTTGTCACAATGGATGACCCTACATTGACACATCGTTATCGCCCAAAGTCCATAGCAAATATTAACTTTTGTACCTAATTTTATAGTCATAATTTTATATTCTTTTTCCTAATTAGGGTATCCCCATTTTATATGCTTTAGGACCCACAAATATTTGCTTTTCAATAAGATGATTTAAGTTTTTCCTGAAGTTCTAATCTCTACTGAGAATTTTTTTCCTTCTTAATCCAATACATACATTTGAAATTTGCCCAAACTCTTCTGTTTATGTATGGCCATTCTTCCAAGTTGTATTTCCATCTCGGTGGGAAATCTCATCAAGAACTGTTTTACGCCTCACTGGGCAATGTCAATCATTATTATTTTTTTTAAATCAAGCAAATTTGTGTATGTTGGTAATTAATTCATAAAAGAATGACCTGAGTTTCTTGAGACATCATTGACAACTGGTTTTAGTAAAATAAATTCTCAGTTTTGTAATCACAAAAGTAGGGATGGAATAAGGACAATGTTGACAAGTCCAACATACTCATGAAAAAAGAACCGAAATACAGACCTACTCCCAAAACTTAGGAAAGGCCACTGCCCTCAATTCCTCTTTTAAAATGTTTTCATGGGGCACCTAGGTGGCTCAGTGGGTTAAGCATCTGCCTTCGGCTCAGGTCATGGGATCAAGCCCCAGGTCTGGCTTCCTGCTCAGTGGGGAGTCTGCTTCTCCTTCTGCCCCTCTCCATTGCTCATACTCTCTCTCACTCATGCTTTCTCTCCCTCGACTAAATAAATAAAATCTTTTTCAAAAATTGTTTTCATGGTTCTGGAGTTGAGCATGATCAAGTCCCAACATCTTTCCAACCCATATCTCCCTTCATATTCTCTCCAAGTGTAAGACTGGGGTTTCATTGCATCCTGAGGTCCTTACAGGGGTAAGGAATGAAAGAATTAAAATGGTTTGATGCCTTTTATCTAGTCAAAGTTCCAACATGTAGGTCATGATCTGAAATTTTAACTGTAATAATGTCATGGAAGCTTTTTGTAAATCATAAGTCTTGTACAGATTTTACTTTGTTGATTACAAAGTTTAATGTAATGTTTAATGATTTGTCATTACTATGGGGGGAACTCTTCATCTCTGTTAAGGACAAATAAAAAAGAATTGGTTAATTTGTCTTAGAAGAGATTTAGCTCTTTTAAAAATTTTTACTTGTTTTAGAGAGAGGGCATGTGTGCAGGGGGAGGGGCAGAGGGAGAGAATCTCAAGCAGACTCTCCACTGAGCATCGAGCCGCATTTGGGGCTCAATCTCATGACCCTGAGATCATGAGCCTAAAATCATGAGCTGAAATCAAGAGTCAGACACTTAATAGACTGAGCCACTTAGGCACCTGAGATTTAGCTCTTAATGAAGGAAAATTCTAAGTCTGAAATGAAGTAATAAGGGGTTTAACATTAAGGATGATTTTCAAGGCTTTGACAGTGAAGGTTATTGTAGGGTTGGGGGAGGGAAAAAAGACTAGAAATAATTGCATGTCCCTGCCTAATTAATTCGGGTCTTTCCAGTCTCTTTGAGGCTAATTCCGTTAACTGGAAAATTAAATAATATTGATTATGGCCACACAAATGTATTTTGTTATGTATAAATGTAAGTCAACACCAGCAGTATGGGGATGATTTGGAATGAAGGACAGATTTGCTCTAAGGAAAAAGTAAATTATTAAGAAGAACCTAAAAACAGTCAGGCTTTCTATACTTGAGAGGAATGATCTACCTAGCAACTGTAATGAAGATGATTAAAACATTAATTTAAAGACACATAGACAATACAAAAATGCCCTTTAAGATATGCTGTTAGATTAAGAACAAAATGTGTTTGTAGATCTAGTTCTACCATATTCACTTACTATTACTAAATATTTCATTAAAAAGATCTCTTGAAAGAAACTATTATGTTAATTTAAAAATATCGCTGAATAAGAAATTGTGATTAATTAAAGGTATGGTTCAGATTTGCTTTAAGAATATTTGGGTGATCTGAGTTTATTTATGTGCAGTAACATTAAGTTCTAGGATAAAATGTCTTTCTATCCTTAAAAATAGAAGATACCTATGAAAAGAGAGGAGCCAAAATACAGACCTGCTCCCAATATGAAAGGACAAACTACAGCTCTTAATCCCTCTTTAAAGCTGTTTTCATGATTTCAGAGTTGAGCCTAATCAAGCCCTAATATCTTTCCAACACCTCCTTTCACATTCTTTTTTTTAAATTTTTTTCCTTTCACATTCTTTAATCTGCTTAAAAAATCATGTTTTAGATTGCTCTAGAATTTAGCAAATAAATATGATTTGTTCAAAATGTTTCATGGTTCATAAGCCCCTCTTATTTTTTTTTTAAAGATTTTATTTATTTGACAGACAGAGATCACAAGTAGGCAGAGAGGCAGGCAAAGAAAGGAGGAAGCAGGCTCCCTGCTGAGCAGAGAGCCCCATGCGGGGCTCCATCCCTCGACCCTGGGATCATGACCTGAGCCAAAGGCAGAGGCTTTAACCCACTGAGCCACCCAGGCACCCCCATAAACCCTTCTTATGCATGATCCCAAAGCTGCAGTGAAAAGATTATTCCTGCAGGAAAAAAGTCAGGAGAATATTTATCATCAATAATTTATATTGTCACAAGGTTATAAAACTGATGTATTATCTTGCACAAATGCTGAGTAAATGTATAATCAGAGTAATAAAAAATAACCTGTTCGGCATTGTTAAAACCTGGGACAACTTAATAACAAATACAACATAAACAAAAGAAACTTCAGGAACCTACCCACTTCAGCTGAGCCAATTTTATGGCTAATTTGTTTCTGAAACAAGGCAAATTGTTCTCTGCATATCTGCGTTTGGGTAATCAGACTGCCATGCTGACTTCATAGTTCAAGCCTCTTCCCCTCACTTCTCTTTTATTTTTTCACCTCTAACACAGCTTTTGAAAACTTCACATAGAAAAAAGTAAGGAGGGAAATGCAGAGAAGACGATTTTTAAAAATTTTCTTTCAAAATGGGTAGGACACTTGAAAGGGAAGAGACAATACATGTGAAAATAATCCATTATGAAAAAAAGCTTTACCGATTATGATAAATGCTAGTTTTGAGGACACAAAATAAATGACACGTGACCAGATTTCCAACAACGGAAGGCATATTGAAAGGAAGTTAGTAAATAGACTGTAGTCTTAAAACATGTTTTTAAAAGTAGTGTAATGTGTGGTATTGACTTATTACATTTTTCTAAGCATTTTCACTATAATTCCCTTTAATCTTCACAACCACTCTGTGAGTTAGGTCAGGTGGGTCTTTCCTTTTGATCCAGAGCGGGGAGATGGAGACACGGGGATAGACGTCAGGCAGGGCTGCAGTGGACCATGCGGGTCATTCCCAGATTAGGGCACCAGTTCTCTCTCTCCCAGTTCACTTGACTCTGGCCCTTGGGACCTCAGACGCAGCCAGGTGAGAGGTTCCTGAGGACAACTGCTTCCCAAGTCATCCCTTTCAAGGCACCGATCATACCCACACCTTGCAAGGAGAGCCAGCCGCTCTGAGGGAAATGTTAAGGTCCATGACGAGGTGGTGGCTAAGGGCACTGGCTTTGTGGCGTCGGAGTGATCTGAGCTTGAATCCCCAGACCTTTCTTTACTGTGCATGACTTTAGCCAACCTCTCTGAGCCTCAATTTCCTCATCTGGAGAGAGAGCATGCTTTGATTTATTCCAAGAGGTTTACTGACGATTAAATGATAATAAAGCAATAAAGGTCTTAGCCTACGGCCCGGGTCGAGGAAAACGTTGGTGATCTGGGACGGGGTAGATCACCATCTCTATCCGACTGCGGAATCTGCATCTGCGAAATGGGCGCAGCGTAGTTCGCAGTCTTTTGGTAGCAAACACTACTTTGCAAACAAACCACAACAACCCCCCCCCCCCCAATTCCCTGTGCCGCCCAATTCTGAATGATCCTTGTTTTCAAAATGTGGGGACTGGAGGAACGGATCTGGAACCTAAAGAAATGTTATTATCAACCAGGGCATTTATAAGCGAGAGGGCGGAAAGGGTGAGGTAAGGATGAGAGAAGGGAGAGACAACGCAGCCTCAGCTCTGCTCGGAAAAGCTGCGGCTCCAGGAGCATCCAGGTGAACCACGCGCACACACTGTTCCGCGGGTCTTTGCTGGGACCCCTTAAAATGAAGCCCCGAAACCCCTGTTGGGACTCTGGGAAAGGAGGCGGAGGATAAAAGGCGGGGAGAACCGGAGAACGCTATGGCTAGGGGCGGGGCTCTAGGGGGAGGAGCCACAGGAGGGCAAGGGGGAGGGGCTATAGTTTGGGGGCGGGATCAAGGGCGGGACCTCGCCGAGTTCCACGGCTGCGCGCGCCACGTCTGCCTTAGCGAGAGTGTAGGGGAGAGGCAGAGGGAGGGAAAAACCGAGCGGGGCGGGAACTGTCTCTCTCGCGAGAGCTGGCGACGGCAGCGGCGGTGGCGGCGGCGTGTCCGTGAGAGTAGCGTGGGGGCGGGGAGGAGAGGCGGCGGCAGCGTCCGAGCTACGCCACACAGGGCCGGGGTGCTGGGTGCTGGAGCGCAGAGCGGGGTCGTGGCGGCGGTGGTGAGAGGAGAGAGGCGGCGGGGGGGGTGCCATGGCGGGACAGCAGTTCCAGTACGATGACAGCGGGAACACCTTCTTCTACTTCCTCACCTCCTTCGTGGGGCTCATCGTGATCCCGGCCACATACTACCTCTGGCCCCGAGACCAGAATGCCGGTGAGTCCTGCCGGCAGCTGCCCGCGGACCAGTGCAGGCCCCGCCAGCCCCTCTGGGCCGCGCCGCCCCCGCCCAGCCCAGCCCCCCAGCGTCGGGGTGATCCAGCCAGCCTGGCCGAGCTTCGCGTCCGAGGCGTCCGCCGCTGGCGGGGCCCGGGCTCGGCGGTGTTTCCCTCGGTTCCTCTCGGGGCCCTTCTCCATCCCCGTTTCATTGTCTTTTCAGGAGTTTCGCTTCGCTCCCTCTCACCCATTGTTCTGGGCGCTCCTTGCAGCCTCCTCCTGCCTCTTTGTCTTCTCTGCCTCTGATTTTATTGGTTATTTTTCTATATGGAGGGAGCAGGATGGGATGGGGAGGATGGGGATTGGGAGGTGAGAGAAGAGTTGGCAAAGGAGGAAGCCGAACGTGCAGGCACAACTGTGAGGACCCTTAGCCACGGTCCTCTTCCCTCACACCCCCGTTTCCCTGTTGCAGCTGTCGTTACAGATGTTTTGGGCACCGTCTGAGCCGGGTGGCATGCTTGGGACTCCCAGCTGAGCTCACCAGCCGCCCCTCCCCCGTCCCTGTCCCCTGTTGCTTTTTCATTTGTTCACTAACACTGTGGGGTTGGAAGCAGTGCCGTTATTCCCCTTAGCAAAAATAGGCTGTTCTCTATTTCCTTTTCTTTGGAGTTTCCTGTTTATGGCGGAAAAAGTGCAAGTATGAAGGATTAAGTCGAGTAGGTAGTTGTGAGGTAGCTGGTCCATTCGCTTTTAGTTCTAAATCTTTTCACATTAAACACATGGGACTAGAGCACCAAATAACATAGATTCTATTCGAGGCATTTTATGTTGCGCTGTACTAGGATATATGACAAGTGATTATCTTAAAGCTAAGGGAACTGCCAGGCCCTAATAGCTTATTTAACAGTAACTAGGAGGTTTTGAGTGTTAACATTTAGGGAAAGCTTTCTGTTTCACAGGAGGTATGCTAACTTGATTAAACATCATCTTTGAAGTTGCGTGTGGTGAAAGTCTAGGCTGTCCAGGTTATATACTCTGTTTGGGGAGATTGTTAACAGGGAGGCATTGAATCAGCTCAGAACTTGTTATGCTTTAAGACTGGCTCAAAAATTCTGTAAAATTCCTGAGTTACATAATGGAATTAAATTGAATTTAGGATAAATAACAAAGGATTCCTTTTTTTTTTTTTTTTTAGTACATTTGATTGTAAGTTTAAATATCCAGTAGGTGCAGAAATCTGCCCAAAGTTGCCAGTTTTTTTATTCAGTGGACAGTTTATGAAAATTGGATTTTGGACTCTTGTGCCTTCTTTTCCTAATTGTATTTAAATTGTCTGGATTCTTTGGACAGTGGTTGTAGATAGATGATTAAGTCTTAATATTGTAATGGTTTCCCTTATCTGCAAAACCTAGGCCATTCTAATAATTTTATTTTGAGTTAAAAATGCACTTTTCAGTATAGTAGTTTATTTGCACTTAACCCTTTTTGTGTGCATCTGGTTGTGTGGAAGACAAAAGGGTATTATTGGTAGAGCAGGTAGGTTTTGTTAGAATGTGTTTTCAAGAAGCCATTTCAGAAATTAGTCATTTTAACCTACACTGGGTTTTTGAACTTTGAAAGTTCTATTTTTGTGGTGGGTTTTATATTATAAAATTTGCCTGATAACTTATTGGCAAGTTATACTTGAGCTCCTTTAGCATATAGTCGTCTTTGGAAAAGTTGTAGGGAATTAATAGTGACTATAAGTTGTGGCCTTCAAATACCACTTTATTTAATCCTCTTAAAACACATTGAAGTAGGTACTATTATTATCTCTATCCTTATGTGAAGAAACTCGAGTTTGGAGAGCATTCTCTAACTTTCTCCTTCGTGGGGGAGCCTGATCTGCTTAGCTTTAAGGTCTTGTGTTGTCTCCTTATTGCTAGATAGAAAGGTGTTGATTTGCCCCTACTTTACATCTGGCTTCAGGCTTGCCTTAGTAAATGTGTACATGTTGATGTATTTGGTTGGTCTTGCTCACAATTGCACTGTGAAAATTAAGGTGGACACTTAAATGCTGTTCTAATCATCATGAAAATTGGTGGACACCACTTGGACTGTTTTTGTGTATCTACCATAAATGAGTTGTTTTATTAGGATTACAGTGCTATTAAAAGGATTTTTTGTCATAATGACTTCTTTCTGAAGTTCAGTTTGCAATGTCTTGAATATCAGAGAGAAATCTTAAATTAATAGGTTCACCCAAAGCTCTGAAAAAGAAAGTTTTTTTTTCAGGTGTTTGCAGCAAAATCGTATAGTGACTTGTATCAACAGGAGGCTACTTAAAATCTTGATTCTTTTCACTTAGAAAATAGTTATTAATATGGCATGTTAATTTGGAATATTAATTTGTTTGATTATTGGTGCTGTTTAAGACCCTCAAGGGCTTGTAAAGGTGGAGACACTGTAATGTCTTTCTGAAATCTTAAAAATTCTGAGGTATTTCCTCAAGGGTATTGAATAAAGGATGTGGACCTATAGTAGTGTTTTTGATTAACACAATGGGGTATTTTAATATTTGATTTGAAGCTTATTTTATTTCATTTTCCTGTGAAACTGTAACCAGATACAAAAATGTAGGCATAGGAGTTTGAATTTCAGAGTTCTTATGGCAATCTTGACTTTTCAGAGATACTTTCTGTAGGAAAGCACGAAAAGGGTTTTTTGCCAGTAAGTATACATTTTTAAAGTTCAGTGTAAGTAATCTTTGTTTAGTTTTTTAAAATGATAATACATGTGGGTATTTTTTTTTCTTCTTTTTAGATTTTATTTATTTATTTGACAAAGACACAGCAAGAGAGGGAACACAAGCAGGAGGAATGAGAGAGAGAAGCAGGCTTCTCACTGAGCCGGAAGCCCAGTGCGGGGCTCGATGTGGGGCTCTATGTAGGGCTCCATGGGGTGCTCAATCCCTGGGCCCTGGAATCATGACCTGAGCCCAAGGCAGACGCTTAACGACTCAGCCACCCAGGCAGGTGCCCCTCATGGGGGTCTTTTAGTTTCAAGGTTTAGTTATTTCAGTGTTGCTCTTCTAGGATTATTGGGCTCTTGAGTCCGTTAGAAAGCATGGCACCATTTCACAGATGGTAAAATCTAGGGTTTGAGAAATAGAAGTAGCTTGGTCATTGGTATATTTGATATGTTAATTGAAGTTACTCTATTATCCAGAACACTAATGGAATCATTTTGCCTAGATTTTTGCCTAATCTACCTGGCCAAGTGCACTTACAATTAATACCCCTTTTAGTAGTTGAGGGGCCCTATTTATCTTACTCTCCTGGTTGTTTGCAAATTGGCTGAATAAGTTGACTGAATGGATACTTTTTCAGACCATTATGGACAAAAGCTCTGGATGAAGTAATAACAGAGGGTTTAGATTTCTTTAAAACTGTGGTTCTCAACCCCCGCTCCACATTGGAATCACTTGGGGAACTTTTAGAAACGCTTTTACCCATCCCCCAGATATTCTGATTTATTTGGTCTGGAGTGGGTGCCATGTATTGGGTGTTTTGTTTTTTTTTTAAGATTTTTTATTTGTCAGAGAAATCACAAGTAGGCAGAAGTAGGCAGAGAGGCAGGCAGATAGAGAGGGAGAAGCAGGCTTCCTGCTGAGCAGAGAGCCTGATGTGGGGCTCCATCCGGGACCCTGGGATCATGACCTGAGCCAAAGGCAGGGGCTTAACCCACGGAGCCACCCAGGCGCCCCCATGTATTGGTTTTTTAAAAGATACCTACGTGATTGTAAATTGTAGCTAGCAAAGAGAACTCCCTTGGTAGTGGTCTTTTGCTGGAGTTGTCATTTTGGGAGATAGTGAATTTTTATATGTGCTCTTTCCTAAAAACAAAAATCACTAATGCCTTAGCCTTTTTGTTTTATATGGTTAAGAAGCACTTATTGTAGAACAGTTCTCTAAAGTTCTTGTAGTTAAAAGCCGAATATATTTGTTAAAACAACGTTAATAATGTAAGCTTACAATGGTATTGGACAAGAGAAAACTGCTTGTAATTATTAGAATTTCAAATAATCAAGAACATGCTTTTATTTGTTCCATAGGTGAAGGTCTATTGATCCTTTGAATTGAGATAAATTATATCATTACTTTTTCCAAGTTTTTGTTTTTTTAACTCCTTGACCTTATTTTTTAAAAACTTCTTTGACCTTACCCCTTATTTTACTTTTTCAAAACTGCCTGGTTTTGAAACCTGTCTAGATGTGCTGCTTTACTAACAGTGTGATCTTAGGCGGGTTATTTAACTTAAGTGTTTTGGTTTACTCATCTATAAAATAGACAATGGGTTATTTGTTTAACAATTAAAATGAGGATTAAACAAATAGATATACTCTACTCAGGTTTTTTTCCCCATGGTTTGAAAGAATTTATGAAATTTAAAAAAAGTTATAGGGGCACATGGGTGGCTCAGTGGGTTAAAGCCTCTGCCTTCGGCTCAGGTCATGATCCCAGGGTCCTGGGATCGAGCCCCGAATCGGGCTCTCTGCTCAGCAGGGAGCCTGCTTCCCCCCTCTCTCTCTGTCTGCCTCTCTGCCTAGTTGTGATCTCTGTCAAAAAAAAAAAAAAAAAAAGTTACATTTCTTTATTCTTTGCTTGTTCCCCTCTCAAACATTGATTCAGCTGTCCCCCTCTCAGTGATTCGGCTCCTTGACTGGGGAATGTGAGTAGGAGTCCAATTTTTAGTGCTTAGTAGTGTGGTAAGAAAACTCTGAATTTGGGAGTCAGAAGTTTTGGTTTTAAGTTCCAGCCTAGTCCCTATTTTGTTATTTCTGAATTCAGTATCATTCTCTATGAATAATAATAATGATATGGCCTATAAGAAGTGACTATGAGAAACAAAGCAATAAATGTTATCTAAACGTGCTTGCAGGGGCGCCTAGGTGGCTCAGTGGGTTAAAGCCTCTGCCTTCAGCTCAGGTCATGATCCCAGGGTCCTGGGATTGAGCCCTGCATCAGGCTCTCTGCTCGCCAGCGAGCCTGCTTCCCTTCCTCTCTCTCTCTCTGCCTGCCTCTCTGCCTACTTATGATCTCTGTCTGTCAAATAAATAAATAAAATCTTAAAAAAAAATAAACATGCTTGCAAAGTCAAACACACTGTAGAAATTCCTTCATTTAGTAGATGTTTATAGAGCATGAATTTTGTGCTAGATGCTGCTTCTAGGTGATGGATCAGACTTTTCAGTGCCTATAACATTTTTCCTGTACACAGTACAGAAAAGCACACACACAAAAAACAGAACAAACATTGCTTGTAATCCCATCACTCAAAGGTAATGGAACATTTTAGTGTATGCACCTCTCTTTTTTTCGTCCTGTGGGGATGACTTTAGACATGGTCCTTCCTCTTGGTGGCTAAGGCACTACACCCCAGCTCCAGCTTGAGACAGATAATTATGATTCTCCTCATCTCTGCTCTACTGCTGTCTGTTTGAATATTTGCTAGCCCCAAGGCGGGTGTGCTGAAAGCACTCAAAATAACACTTTGAGCTAGACTCAGGTATTACCCAATTTTATTAATGAGAAAACTTAAGTCCTAGAGAAGGTAACCAATTTACCTAAAGCCATATAGCCTTTAATTGGAAGATTGGGTGTTGGATCCAAACCTGCCTTAATGCTAGAGTTTTTCTTCTTAACTATTACTCTTATACTGCCTCCTATAATTAATATAACACATTATAGTAAGTATTAAAATGGTAAGTGGAAAGGATTATGGCACAGAGGAAGGAATGAATAATTTTGTTTGGGGATTTGGTGTTTCATGCAGAGAAGATGATTTGCGATAGGTCATAAAAGGTAAGTGGGGAAGTGTATTCCTTATGTAGGAGAAAGTATATGGAAAAGCACGGAGATGTTCAATAAATGGTAAAAATTGAATATGCACTTAAAAGTAAATTGGCCATTTTAGGAAATTTATACTTTGTTTTGTAAGTTATTGGGTAAACAGTGGAAGGTTCTAAGTAAATGACATGGTCAGCTTTGCCATTTTAGGAAGCTTATATTTTATCTTGTAAGATATTGGGTAAACAGTGGAGTTTTTAAAGTAGGGTAATGACTTGGTTAGTTTTGCTTTTGTGGAACATTATGTGGAGAGTGATTTGTGGGAAGTGGTGGTTGCTGGGTAGGGAAAAACTAGATGGAGAAGGAGGACTCCTTTTCAGAGGCTTATTAGTCTTTTGACATGCAGGGGAATGGGCAGATTAGAAAGAATTCTAAGACAGTTTGGACTATTTATATAGAATATAAAAGTACCTTGGAGGGAATGAGAGAGTGGAGTGCAGATTTAAAATTTTCACTTACTCCTGTCTTTCCTTATTTCTGTCTCTTTTAAAAGCTGTTTGGTGATTGGCCCAATAATAACCTACTTTGATCAGTTTTGGGATTGAGTGCATGGAAAAGGATGGGGATGATCATTTTTATTTAAAATAAAATATTGGTCTTATCTATTGATTTATCTAGGTTTCTGATTACAATAGAATTGATTATCTCAAGCTCTTATTGAGTGGATTTGAACAGAAAAAAACGGGCTAGTATCAGCGTTGTGTTCACAGGAGTATAGTTTATGAATGTCCATATTTTATTTAGAACATATGTTCTTCATAGGACTAGATCTTGGGATACTAGAGATCTGAGAAGTTTGAGTAATTTTTTAAAAAATTTTAAAGATTTTTTTTTTAAATTTGAGAGAGAAAGATAGCAAGAGAGAGTACGAACAGGGGTGGGGGTTGAGGGGTGGGAGAGGGAGACTAGGGGCTCCATCCCATAACCCTGGGATCTTGACTTAAGGGGAAGGCAGACACTTAACAGCCTGAGCCACCCAGGTGCCCCAGTTTGAGTCCTTTTAAAATAAAGCCATTCTCCTCTGTGTTCTACCCTGACAGAAAGGGGTATCAGACATGTGCTATATATGCGCTTAAGTCCTACACAGTAGAGGGAACCAGCAGGCACCTTGGCAGTATGAATTATGGTACATTTAGGCTTTGTAGATGTGGTGACAAACACTGGATTAGTAAATGCATTGTGTAAAATTGTTTTTATTTTAGTCTTTTTTTTTTAAGATTTTATTTATTTATTGACAGAGAACACCAGTAGTGGGGGGAGCAGAAGGCTCCCTTCTGAGCAGAGAGCCTGATGAGGGGCTCGATCCCAGGACCCTGAGCCATGCAGGTACCCCTTAAAGGTCGTTTTGCATACTTGCTTGACTTTGGAAGAACCTGAAAAAGCAGAGATAGGCTTATTTTCATTTTCTCAGATGTTTGTTCCCTTAGTCATACTTTTTATTTAGACATAGAGGAGGTCACAACAAATATATCTATATTGTACTTGGACTTCCTTTTAAAGAATGTTTCCTATCATGAGATTATCGGTAATAAATGTTGCACCATCTTACCATCACATTGTTTCTTTGAAAAGTGTTGTTGGTTATTCATTCTCTTAAAAAGGTGTTCCTTACATTTTGAGAATTGCGTTTGTGTCAGTGTGGATGGAAGGGATTTTGTCATATAGATTCTAGATTTTTTTGGCTTTAGGTTTTTTGCTTGTTTAGTTAAATCTAATAGTTATTGATTGAGCCTTCATTGTTTGCCCATACTAGGAGGGCAGAAGATAGGAATATGAATGCAGTGTAAATCTTGTTCACAAGACTTTGTTTTGATAGAGTTTGTAATCTAGGTAGGGTGGGAGGATTAGGATTAGACATACATGGATTATTATATCCAGAGCACAACAAAGGAAATGTAAGAAAAGTGAAAACAGGTGCTGTTCAAATTAGCTAGATAAAGTATTTGTGTCTAGTTGGGAATGATATTGGGGATCTAGAGGTATTTTGACTAAACAGTTAAAGGATAGGAAAGATTTAATGGGTGGAATGGTGGGGATGGGTAGTGTGAAGAAGAAATCACATGAGGGAGGCACCGGGCTGGCTTAGTTGGTGGAGCTGTGACTCTTGATCTCTGGGTCATGAGTTTGAAGCCCACGTTAGGTGTAGAGATTACTTAAAAATAAAATCTTTAATTAAAAAAGGTCACGTGAAGAAAAGTACAGAGACTGGAAAGCATGGAATGTATTCAAAGTACAGATCTGCTGAAGCAGAATTCATTCAGTGAGTAAGTGAGAAAAGGTTAGAAAAGTTGATTTAAGTAATATGGTGGAGAATCTTATATGCCTAGCTGAAGAGTGTGTGATTTGGTTGGCAGTATGTCATTTTTGGACGTTTTAGAACGTATTTTAACAGTTGTGCTATATACAAATTAATGTAATAGCATCTCATAGAATGAGAAAGAACAGAGGTCATGATCCTGGGGTCCCAGGATAGAGTCCCTCGTCGGGTTCCCTGCTCAGCAGTGGGTCTGCTTCTCCCTCTGACCTTCCCCCTCTTGTGGTCACTCTCTCTCTCAAGTAAATAAGTAAAATGTTTAAAAAAAAAAAAAAAAAAGACAGGAGATAATGAGGGTTTGAACAGTGGTGGTGGCAATAGGAAGATAAGTGACATACTTGAGATATTACTGAGGTGGAATCTTTTTTTTTAAATTATGTTGGTAAATTATATATAATGTAAAATTTATAGTTTTAGCCATTTTAGATGAACAATTCAGTAACAATTACATTTACAATGTTGTGCAGCCATCACTGCTGTTTACAATGTTTTTCATCACCCCAGACAAACTCTACCTATTGAACAATAACTCCCCCTTTTTTAAAAATTTTTAAAACATTTTTTTAAAAAGATTGTGTTTATTTGACAGAGAGGTTAGTGGAGGGAGCTGAGCAGGGAGCTTGACACGGGGCCCGATCCCAGGACTCTGGGATCATGACCTGAGTGGAAGGCATATGCTTAACAACTGAGCCACCCAGGTGCCCTGTAACTCCCCATTCTTTCTTTCCTCCAGCCCCTGAAAAACCCATATTCTTTATACATTTGCCTATTCTAGATATTTTATATAAGTGGAATCATACAATACTTGTCCTTTTGTGTCTAGCTTATTGCATTTGGCATAATGTTTTCAGGAGTCATCCATGTTGTAGTATGTATCAGAACTTCATTCTTTTTATGGCTGAAAAATATGCCATTGTATGACTATGCCACATTTTATTCACCTGTTGACAAACACTTGGATTGTTTCCCCTCTTTGTCTATTGTGAATAATGCTGTAGTGAACATTGCCATAGTATCTGTTGAAGTCCTTGTTTTCAGTTCTTTTGGGTATATTCCTAGGAGCAGAATTGGCAGGTCATATGGTGCTTAGCTTTTTGAACTGTTTGCCACAGAAGCTGCAACATTTACATTTCTACCAGCAGTATACATGGGTTCCAATTTCTGCATATCCTCTTCAACACTTATTTTTCATTTTTAAAGAATTATAGCCATTATAATAGATATGATGAAGTGGTATTTCTCTATGGTTTTGATTTGCATTTCCCTAGAGGCTAATGATGTTGAGTAATCATTACATTTGTCTGTTGGCCATTTGTTTATGTTCTTTGGAGAAATGTCCATTCAAATCCTTTGCCCATTTTTAAATAGAGTTGTTAATCTATTTTTGTTGACTTGTAGGTGTTCTTCATATATTCTGGATATGATCCCTTATTAGATACATGGTTTGCAAATATTTTCTTCCATTCTGTAGATTGTCTTTTCACTTTCTTTTTAAAAATTTTATTATTATTATTATTTATTAACATATAATGTATTATTAGCCCCAGGTCTGTGAATCGCCAGGTTTACACACTTCACAGCACTCACCTTCTCCAGTGTCCATAACCCACCACCCTCTCCCTCCCCCCCTCCCCCCGGCAACCCTCAGTTTGTTTTGTGAGATGAAGAGTCTCTTATGCTTTGTCTCCCTCCAGATCCCATCTTGTTTCATTTATTCTTTTCCCGCCCCCCCACATTGCATCTCCACTTCCTCATATCAGGGAGATCATATGATAGTTGTCTTTCTCCGATTGACTTATTTCACTAAGCATAATACCCTCTAGTTCCATCCACATCATCACAAATGGCAAGATTTCATTTCTTTTGATGGCTGCATAGTATTCCATTGTAGATATATACCACATCTTCTGTCTTTTCACTTTCTTGATTATGTCCTTTGATGCACAAAAGTTTTTGTGTTTTTTTTTTTTAAGATTTTATTTATTTGACAGAGAGAGAGAGAGAGCTCACAAGTAGACAGGCAGGCAGAGAGAGGAGGAGGAAGCAGGCTCCCTGCCGAGCAGAGAGCCCGATGCGGGGCTCGATCTCAGGACCCTGGGATCACGACCTGAGCCGAAGGCAGAGGCTTTAACCCACTGAGCCACCCAGGTGCCCCTGCACAAAAGTTTTTAACTTTGATGAAGTCCAGGTTATTTTATCTTTATTGCTTTTGTTTGTTTGTTTGTTTTTTTGAAGATTTTATTTATTTATTTGACAGAGATCACAAGTAGGCAGAGAGGCAGGCAGAGAGAGAGGAAGGGAAGCAGGCTCCCCGCTGAGCAGAGAGCCCGATGCGGGGCTCGATCCCAGGACCCTGAGATCACCACCTGAGCGGAAGGCAGCGGCTTAACCCACTGAGCCACCCAGGTGCCCCTATTGCTTTTGTTTTTGTTGTCATATCTAAGAATCTATTGGTGAATCCAAGGTCATGAAAATTTATCCCTACGTTTTTTTGTAAGAGAATTACAGTTTAAGTGTTGAGTTATGTAAGTTCTTTATATTTTGGATAATAACCCCTTGTTGGATATATCATTTGCAGATGTCTTCTTCCATTCAGTAGGTTGCATTTCCTTTTTGTTGGTTTTCTTTGCTGTGTAAAAGCTTTTTATTTTGGTGTAGTCCCAATAGTTTATTTTCATTTTGTTTTTCTTGTCCTCTATCCCTTCTTTAATAATTATTTGCTATTCCTTTGTACCCTTCATAACTGTAGGCAAGTTACTTAACCTCTCTGAGCCTCAATTTTTTTTTAAGTATAATATGTACATACATATCCCCAGGGCTATTGGAAAGTCTAAATGAAAAAATTCATATATTTAACAAATATTTATTAGGCACCTACTATTTGCCAGGCATTGTGTTAGGTAGTGGAATGTGGGGTAAACAATGTAGATGGGATCTCTATTCTCTTGAAGCTTACATACTAGTGTGGGGGAGATGATTGACATGCTACATATAAACAATAAAATACTAGATAGTGCTATATACTGTGTAGAGAAGTAGCATTTTCAGAGAAAGTCTTCCTGAGAATGTTCCTTCAAGCCAAGTGACATAAGGAAGCCAGTCATTCAGAGATCTGAATTGTTCTTTTGGCCTGTTACTGGCTGGATGAACAGTCGTGTGTATACAAGAGCCTTTAAAGCAAAAACAAGTTGGGCATATTCCATGAACAGAGAAGACCAGAGTGGCAGGAGTTTGCCAGGTGAGGAGAATAATCTGGAATAAAGTCAGAGAAGGAGCTGGGATGCAAAGCATGTCTGTAAGGTAGGGTGAGAAGCTTGGAGTTTATTTAAGTTCAGTGGGGAGCTATTGAAGATTTTTAAGCAGAGAAGTGACAAGATCTTGACTCAATATTCTCCTATTTCTTAATGAGATGAAAATAGTTTTTGGTCACTTTGCTTATGTATTCTTTTACAGATGATATCTTTTCTACTTAAAATGTTTAATTAAAAAATTTTATTTGCATATTTAAAAAGTCACATACTATAAAATAGCATACAGATTGTCCTGGGTTATAATGGTTCAACTTAAAATTTTTGGACTATAAAGTTTGAAATTAATACACACTCAATGGAAACTGTGCTTCGAATTTTGAATTTGGTCTTTTTCTGGGCTGATGATAATGTGGTACAGTACTTTCATGATGTGTGGCAGCAGTGAACCAGAGCCCCCCTTGGCTCTATGATCGTGAGGGTAAGCAACCATTCCATACCATACACACATTCTTTTTTTTTTTTTTTTTTTTTCTGCTTTCAGTACAGCACTTGATAAATTATCTAGGTTTCCTTCTCTGGTGTAGGTGACAGATGAACCCAAGTTCCTGAAACCTTTCAATTTAGGTAACCTGTGATTGTGCTGGCAGTGGAGAGTCGTGTTTAGTCAGTCCCTCTCTCTGTCCCAAATCCAGATGGTTGGTTCTGACCTCGCCTTGAGAATGACACATTTTGGCTGCCTGTTCAGATTCAAGTTAAGATCATAACAGCAGCTTAAGTTTCTCTTAGTGTACTTTGAGATTAGGATGATTTAAGGAAGCTATGGTTTTGGTGGTCTAGAGCAGTGATTACCAGTTTTTCACTAACAAATTATCACTTTCATGCCTTTCCTCTTTTGCAGCATTCTGGGAACCAAGCCACACTATTATAGTAAAACGTGTTTTCCTATTTTTAAAATTAATAAAACAAAATTGCCCCAATGGTGAGTGAGCCAGTGTCATCATGGTGAGGTAATATATTCTCAACCAACTGCAGAAAGACTTTGGGCAGCTAGAAAACTGATGTATAATGTCTTTTAGACTTTTTGGATTATTGAATATCACCGTTTGACTCTTGGTACTATTTTCTTGGACCCCTGAGGGATTTAGGAATAGTTTTAATAGCCACTGAATTTTGGAAAGAGAAATGTGGTACTTTTTTCTTTTAAATAAATGATGTCCTCTCTATATCATTTAGCTTTATTAATTTAAGTCATCTGTATTATTAAGGTATGTTGTAAAATTTATTTCTCAGTGATTTTAAAATTTTCAAAATATCAGTGTATTTGTATATTTATTTGAACTGAAAAAATGGAGTCATACTTTTTTTTTTTTTTTGACCAAGTTTGATTTGTCTAATTGATTTAACAGTGAGGGCTGCCTTTGCCAATTTAGTTATAGAGGGGATATTTTCTGTAAATTGAATGATTCAAGGTAATCTGCAGCTTCCAAGTTTTAACAAAATATACTTAAATTAGAAGATAAAGCTATTTTGTCTAATATTGGCAAAATGTACTTTTCACTTTTAAAAATAAGTTTTGGTATTTATGGGATATTTATAAGCTTATAAGTGACAGCATAGCAGATATTTTACTCTAATTTTAATAATTTATCAACTTATAATATTTATGTTGTGTTGATAGCACCAAAAAAAGTAGCATCAAATTAACATCTAAAAGCATATAGATGTCAAACCTGAGTATGATAAACTTAACTATGTTCTTTGGCACTATGTGCTAAAGCATTTAGAGGTGAAGCATATTGACGTTTGCCGTTTACAGGAAGATAGTTCAGATAAAAAAGAGTGGGAGGAGAAAAAGGAAACTAGAGGTAAGGCCGAGAGTTGCAAAATGTTAACATTTGGTGAATTTAGGTGAAGGGTATTGTTCATTGTAATATTCTTTCAGCTGTTCTGAAGGTTTGAAGATTTTCAAAATAAAATGTTAGGAAAAAATAGTCACGGGGAAGAAAAAATTAATTTTAAGAGGTATTTGTCAGTATAATAAGAAATGACTTATCAGGATAAAAATATGCTACATTAGGATAGAATTATGTGGGGGAAGTAGAATAAAGGGTTGGTTTGTTCATGAAATTTTGTAAATGTATGATGGTGGCTATGAAATTGCTGAGGTATTTAGATTGCATTGGTGTGTTTAAAAGTTATGGAACTATTCTATTTTAAAATGTTAACTCCATGTCAAAAATGACATCTTTTGCAACTCTTCAGACTTCTTATAAAAAATTTGAGATGCCAAATTGGAAATCTACAAGTAGATAATATGATTTTTAAAAATTCTTTTTGACAATCAGGCAAACAGGTTTGAAAACTTCAGTTCTGGCTAGCATTCTTTCAGCTCTTTGGGTTCTGGGAATATGGTGCTAAGAGTTCACTGAGATATACTGTACCCTGTCAGATCATTCTGGCATGGACAGATGGCTGTGACTATTTTAGCTAAGACATTGTATAGCTTATGAAGCACAACCATAATAACTTTCCCCCAAACCTGTACTGTTCCCATAGACATAAAAACTTTATGTTCAGCTGCTGAGAGCAATCATAATATGTTGTTACATTGTTTTTTAAACCACAGAATTGTTTTATGAGTTTGTAGTTTCCCTTTTCTATAAATGTGGATGATTTCTTTAAAAACTCTGTTAGGGACGCCTGGGTGGCTCAGTTGGTTAAGCCGCTGCCTTCGGCTCAGGTCATGGTCCCAGCGTCCTGGGATCGAGTCCCACATCGGGCTCCTTGCTTGGCAGGGAGCCTGTTTCTCTCACTGCCTCTGCCTGCCTCTCTGCCTGCTTGTGTGTACACTCTCTCTCTGGCAAATAAATAAAATCTTTTAAAAAAAATTAAAAAAGAGATTTAACTAAAAACGCTAAGTTAATGGTGTTATTAATATAATTTTTACTAGCCATGACAACTAGAAGTTTATAAATGAACTTTTTTTTTTTTTTTTTTACATTCTAAATATCTTGTAAAAAACTTACTGGAAGGACTTCACTTGTGATATTTACTTTGACTTGAGGTCATTCATGTAGAGATTTGGAATGTGTGCTCTGAATATTCAGTTGTGCTGGAAATCTAAATGTCATTGTGTTACTGTGTAAATCATAGCTTGTAGTACTTATTGATTGACTTCAATGTTATCCTAAAAAATTAAGATCTTCTACGTTTTGGACTGGAAGAGTGAGGCATAGAATGTACGTGTACACATTGTGAAAAACTATGGGGCTGAAAATCACGTGTACTTTTTTTGGGCCAGAGACATTGGGAGAATATCATCCCTTTGAATTGATCAAGCCATCTGGTTGATGGAAAATTCAGCATTGTTTTTATAACCTTTTCAAACATTTCCTTGGTTTTATAGTTGAAATGGGAGACTGTGGAGGCTTAATATAATGAAATACAGATTAAAAAGTCACCAGTGATATTTTCAAAAGTGTCCATAATTTAACCATGAAAATAAAAATATTAACATTAGCACTTCATTCTCAGACCCTATTTAAGTTTTGTCTCAGTGAAGTTCTTTATAGCAGAAGATCTAGTTCAGAATCACACATGACATTTAATTAACATCTTTCTTTAATCTCCTTCAGTCTGGAACAGTTCTTCAGCTTTTTGACTTTGAAGATTATAGGCCAATTATTTTGTAGAATGAACCTGAATTTGGGTTGTCTGGTGTTTTTTCATGATTAGATTCAGGTTATATATCTTAGGCAGGAATTTTACAAAACTGATTCTGTGTGTCTCTTACTGCATTCTATCAGATGGTATATGATTGCATTTTGTTCCAATGCTGTTGATGTTCACTGATCATCTGATTAAGATAACGTCTGCCAGGCTTTCTGTGTTAGTTTCCTATTGCTTCTGTAACAAATTTCTACAACCTTAATGACTTACTGCAACACAAATTTATTCTCTTACAGTTCAGGAGGCTGGCAGTCCAAAATTGCTTTCTCTGTGCTAGTCATGGGGTTGGTAGAACTGGTTCTTCCTGGAGGCTCTAGAGTTGAGTCTGTTTTCTTGCCTTTTCTAGCTTCTAGAGACAGCCAGTGTTATTGGCTTGTGACTCCTCCCTCCATCTTCAGAGGACATCACTCCAACATCTGCTCCCATTGACGTATCACCTTTGTCTTTAACCCTCCTGCCTCCTCCTTATAAGGACCCCTGTGATTATATTGTGCCCATCCAGTTAATGTAGGATACATCTCCCCATGTCATCTTAATTTAGTTGGCTTTGTAAAGTCTTTTTTGCTATGTAAGATAATGTATTCACCGGTTCAAGGTATTAGGATGTGGACGTTTTGGGTGACGGTTGTTCAGCCTACCGTATTTTCCCACTGTAAAGTTATTCCTTTCCCTTTTATAATATTTTGTGAAAGACACTTGGACCCCTTGTTCCCATTAGTGGAGAATGGTATTTAGAAACTAGATCTGGATGTTAATGTGCTCACTGCTCTTGATCTTACCCACTGCTCCTAGGCTCCCTTAATAGTGTTAGGGAATGTATATGTATAGAATACATCTGTATTTCTGTATTGAAAGATATTAGTTCATACTGATATCTTTAGTTCCTATTCAGTACCCCATGATTTGTTCTTATTTTCGATTTTTTCGTATGTGTAACTCCCTTCTCTGATGGTGAAAAACTGGACTCCAGTTATCTTTTATGTGTTAATTTATTTGATCAGTCCCCCTGTGTAGTACCAGTCTCCTTTGCTGTTGGCACTCCTTCCCGTTTATGGATCCCACTTCACACTTGCTTCTGATACCTCCTGCCACGTACCTCTCCTATGTGGATGCTTTCCTCAAAGCATGGTGGTGACAGGGTAGTTGGACTTCTTGCGTGGTGGCTTTGGAGCATTCTGTTATATGCAAAGTTCTTTTACTTATCATCTCATTTAAGGACTCCAGTTTTGTAGTTTCTAGTATTGTGGAAAAATTTCCATTTAGTATTAGCCAGCTGGATTCAGTGTAGGTGATCTCAGTTTTGTTGGCAACAACCAAAGCATTATAGTCAAGAGCCAGTGGACCACATGTCTTCTTCTCCCATCAGGCCTGATCAGGGTGTTGACCTTGGCCCTTGACAATGTCATAGAGGTTCTTCATAATCTGTTTAATCTGGTGCTTGTTGGCCTTGACATCCATAGTGAACACAACAGTTATTGTTGTCTTCTATCATCTTCATGGCTGACTCATTGCTCAGGGGGAACTTGATGGCATAGTGGTCAAGCTTCTTGCTCTTCCAAGGAAAATATTTGGGCTGCCTTTGGAGTGTCTTGGGCTACCAGAGGTGGGTGACACACAGATTTCTTTCTTTTTTCTTACTTTTTTTTTTTTTTTTGGTGGCTGTCATTGCCTTTCAGCACTGCCTTCTTGGCCTTCCAAGCCTTGATTTTGGCTTCAGCTTTGGGAGGGGGATGGTTTTTTCCTTTGCCTTTCTGTATGCCATCTTCATGAAAAGGTACATTTTTATTTTAAAACTTAATTTTTTTTAAACTTGGGAAAGTTATTCAAGTGATGATAGTGAGTTTAGTAAAACAATACATGATATTTTGGCTTTGGTTTAATGTCTCTTTAATTGAATTGAAGATTTTTCCTGGCTACTAAAATAATGCCGTTTCTTTAACTCCTATATGAACCTAATTTAAGTTCTTATGGGTTTGGGTGACTTCTCTAATTTAACATAATTATTCTCATAATTGAACAATACTGTTTCTCTTTAGCTTCCTTAATAAGCTGCATGTTTCAACTATTTTATACTTTTTGTGCCTTCTGTAGTAAAAGGGAAAGGAAGGGAGCATTTCTCAGAAATTGCTGATTATGTGACTAAATATTTTGGGTTCAATTCAGTTTTTGCATTTTTTAATTAGGAATTATTTAAGTCGCGCATGAAAATGGTTGCCTGGTAGTTGAACAACATTTTCTAGATAGATCATTTGTTCTGAGTGGCAGAAAAATTAACCAATATTCAGTTTTTGTTAAAGATTATTTGAGTAGGTAGTATTTTATACTCCAGTAAAATTTTAGCATGGTAATAAAGGTTAGCGTGGTATTAACTGGTTTTGCCCTCAGTGTGACAAATGCTTTAACTTACCACCTTATTTATTTTTTTTTGACAGAGCAAATTCGATTAAAGAATATCAGAAAAGTGTATGGAAGATGTATGTGGTATCGTTTACGGTTATTAAAACCTCAGCCAAATATTATTCCTACAGTAAAGTAAGTAATTGGTTTCAATAAAAAAAGTACATAGTGCTTATTCTTTGCTAGGTAACATAAAATATGGGTATAATGATGAATAAAACATGTGTTTAAAGAAATTGTAGCATTAGGTGGGGGTTAGATGTGAATTTGGGAGCGTTCTAAACAGAGTGATTTAGAAGTTCAAAGGAGAGAGAACGTACTGACTTGGGAAGGAAGGGAGAAGGGGAAGTCAAACCTTGAAGGAAGACCTGTGCATCTTGTCAGGATTTGGATTTTGCCTTAAAGACTATGGGGGAATCTTTAAAAGATTATCAAAAGCAGGGAGGTGACATAATCAAGTTTGCATTTTTCATAGTGATAATTAAAGTTTATTGAGCACATACTGTATGCTAGATGCTGTGCTAGGGCTTTGTGTGTTATCTCATAATTTTATTATTAACTTCAGAGTAGATGTTTTTGCTGTTTTGTCAGATGAAGAAATTAAAAGGAAGATGAGGTAACTTGACCAGGGTCCTGGAGCTAGAAGTGGTAGAGCAGGACCTTTTGTTTTGGCAGGCCAGTTTGATTAAACAGGTCATTAGCATGTTTAATTAGAGCAGGCCTGTTTGACTTTATAAGGCTATGGGGTATGCTGGTTTAGAGCCTAGGCTTTGGGTCTTCACCCTGGGTCATCAATTTTGCAGTAATAGGTGAATCTGATAGGTGAAAGAGTTGCCATTTTTGGAGGATTGTATCTTGTGAATTACTTCTATCTGTCTATCCAGTAGATAGGAGGGAAAGAACTAGCAGAGGAAATTAGTAAAAGTAGAACCATTTATTTTTTAATCGGGCTTGAATGATGATAATTTCAACTTATCCGTGTAACTTCATGGGGTTTAAATGGTTTTTCTTTGTAAGGTTTTACTTTGCTGAGTTTAGTTCCTCTGCAGAGGGAGGGAAATTTTAGCTTTGGTGTTAAGAGTTCTTCATTGGTGCGAAACTAAAAGGCAAAATTAGTTTTTAGAAGAGTAGTTTTATGTTCACTGTTTATTCTGTGCTTTTGCTTCTCATTTTAAATTATAGTTTCAGGAAGTAGCAAGGCAAATATTTTTGGCCTCCCAATATCTTCCTTTTTGGGTTTTGATCAATACTTTGTGGGTATCTGAACCCCAGTTTTCAAGGAAAAAAACCAACTCTGTGAAGTTCTGTTCAGTGATTAGTAAACTGCTTTACTTAAATGGAAGCACAGATTAAGGGATGTTTGTAAGTGAGGAAGAATTAAACAAATAACTGGGTAACAATTTAGATAAGGTCGGAAACTTCAAAACCTTTGTGCTACTTAACCTTAAAGCATTGTTTCACAATTAAGCAGTCATTGTGTAATGCTCTAATTTCTGGAAGTTGACTTTTAAAGAAAAAGCGCAAGACTTCACAAAGTTGATCACTGATGCTTTATGTAGGGAAAAATGCTTATCTTTTCACAGGACCTAAATATGTTTTTAAAAAATTGGGTGTAGATCATGATGAAATCCATTCTGTTTCTACCTTTGCTTTAGCTTTCGGGAAATTAAAGTGTGATTTTATTGGTGGTTAGTTTTCATCAGCTTGGGGGCTTCTGTTATGAGCTTCTCTAATCCTTTCTTCCTTCCTTCTTCTCAGAGAGCCAGGTGCAACATGTGGAGCATCTCTCATGGGTTATAGTTCATCCTAGGTGTTTTGATTTCCTCTCCCTTCTACCCTTGTTTGCTTTTAAGTCTTGTTTTAGTGATTTTCAGTTTTACTTTTATCTTTGTTTTCTGAGCTTTCTTAGCCTTTGGGGCACTGGCAAAACAAAATGTGGAATTATTAACTTACAGATATTCACATGTTCTGTAGCATATCGAAGGTATGGCAGACTTTGGGTTTGAGTTAAAAATTACTATGTAAATTATTTTCATTATTCATTCAGTAAGTAGTCATTGTGTGCCTATTATACCAGGAACTGATATATTGTGATTAACAAATAGATGTGGTTCAGCAGCTTAACATTGTGGGAGAAACCGGCAAGTAAACAAGTAATGATAATAGAGTTTAGTAAGGGCTCTGGCCGGGGTGGGGGGTGGGGTGGGGTGTGGGGGTGTTGGGGGGTGGAGGGGTGCCATGACAGAGCAGAGGAAGGGCTTTCTGTCTTGGGACAGGAGGTTTGGGTAAGACATACTGAGAACAGCTAACAGGGATCGATTGTTTACTATCTGTGAGGTACCTTCTAGGTGCTTTACATACCTAGTCTCTTTTAATTCTTAAACACATCCTAAAAATTAGAAACTGAGTTGTAAAGGACAAAGCAACTTCCAAAGATCTCTAAGTTAATAAGTGGTAAAGCTGGGATTTGACCTCAGGTAGATTTGTTCCAGAGCCTGTGTTCTTGATTACCTCTCCCTAGATAGCTAGGTAAAAGCGGGAGTGTTCTACGTAGGGATTCTTTTCCCTTTGGGGATATAGGTAGTATGGAAAGCAGTTTGCAGTATTAGGTACTTAATAAGGATTAGAACGTTATTTTGGCCAGATGGAAAGATATTTGTATCTGAATGCCAACTTTGTTTAAGCAGTTAGTCAAAATTTCAGTAAGTTAGTCAAAAATTCATTAAGGTCCTGTCCACGTGCTCAGGGAGCTTGCAGTGAGTTGGAGGAGGAAAGTCATGGGTTTTGCTTCTTTGTGAGTAACTCGGGTTTCCCCACTGATCACTTTGACAAGGGTAAGGATTGCTTTGAGGTGAGTCTTGAAGGATGAATAGTTTGGGTAAGTAGAAATGGGGAATGGGAATTCTAGATGGAAAGATTGAAGAGCAAAAGCATGTTGGTAGGAAAAGCTTAGGGAACTTTGGGAGTGGGTTTTTTGGTTTTTGTTTTTTTAATTTGGGTGATAAAAGTCAGTAGGTGGATTGGAACTTGATCCTGAAGTTTCATTCCAAATAAACATATTTAAACTAGGTTTTGACCAAATGAGCTTAAACACATGTAACATTTTCTGTCTTTGAAAAAAACGTCTCTCCAGTTTTGTTTGATTAGGCTCATAGGATTCATTTTATGTGTTTAACAATTCCTCCTTAGCATAACAAATTGTGATATAAAGAGTATAAAAAAATAAAAATTACTCAATTTCATCACGGAATATGGCCACTATTAAGATCATTTTCCTTTAGTATTTTTAATAAACTTTTATTTATTAAAAATAGCATATTATACATGTATCTTTGAAAGCTGATTTTCTTGTTTTAATTTAGCAAGGTAGATAATCTTCCACAGCAGATACCATTTTTATTGGCTAGGTGGTATTTCACTTTATTAATATACCATTAATTTATTTGTTTACTACTCTATTGATGGGCATCTCTGTGTGTGTTTTCTGTTATTATTTCTGTGTATTCAGTGTATTATTTCTGTTCTATATCTGTAATCAGCTTTTTATACTTTATATGCTTAATTCTAGTTTATTTCCTTCTAAATTTCTTGAAATAGATAGTTAAAAGGGTTTGTATACTTCTTTAGGGTTTTGATACCTTATTGCCAGATAGTCCTTCAGAGTGTAAAGGGTATAAGTGTTCCTTTTTTTTCACCCTCTCCAACACTAATAATATCAGTCTTTTAAATATTTTTACTAAACAGAACATATTGGAGAGGAGGAGTTAGTTGTTTTTTTTTTTAACTTCTGTATTCCTTTATATCCCTTTTTATCCTGTTATTTACATCTTTTTATATCTGTATTGGCTAATTATTTGGCTGTGTCTTGGTTTATTAGTCTCCTATAAATGGTTTATTTAATTGGTTCCACATAAATGGATATTTAATTTGTTTCTTAAGTTTCATAAACAAGGCTATTCATTCTTCATTGCACAATTGACCCATTATTTTTTGCAGTTTATCTTACTTAAAGTCTAATTATTAGGTTAAGAACAGCTCTTGTTTTTTTTTTTTTTATTACATAATGGTTTACTGAATACTTAGTATATTTTGATCTAATATGAGACCAATAAGTTAATAAATTGAATTAAGTTCTATACATAAATTTCTGCAAATAGTAATGAAGGAATATTACATGCAAGATTCTAGATGCAGACTGCTAGATTCTAGAGAATTCAGAATAAAAAGTCAGAGGTTGTGACAGGAATTTACAACTCAGATTATGAAACTGAATCAATATCATAGCGATGTAAGACACTTTAGATTGTTTTTATAGCCTTGTTTGGTCATAATGTCTTTATAGACTCCTAAAGGAAAACCATATAGGTATATTTATTTATACTTTACCTATCTTTTTCCTAAACAGGAAAATAGTTCTGCTTGCAGGATGGGCATTGTTCTTATTCCTTGCATACAAAGTTTCCAAAACAGACCGAGAATATCAAGAATACAATCCTTATGAAGTATTAAATTTGGATCCTGTAAGTAGTATTTTTATACAATGCACAATAGTTTATTGACCCTGTGAAAATACTGTAAGCCCATATCCTAAAAGGAATTGGGTTATGCCTAAAGAAATCAGACTTTGGATATGTAATCCATTGTTATTCTAATGTATATATGTTTTTTAAGCTACAGATGTTAATTTCCATCCTAGTAAGGCTTGGTTTGAAATTGCTAAATATAAGAATATTGGAAGATGAGATGAGAAGTTAGGATATTTTTAAAAGACTTTTATAAGATTGGTTTAAATGCAAAGTTAAAACCAGGAGGTTCATTTATGTTAGTTGGATGGTAAAAATCTCATGATCCTATGTTAGTTGACACTAAAGCAGTGTGTTAAGTCTTTATGTCTTACAAAGAACTGGTTTCATTGTTAGTGGAAATTGAGGTTAACCTTGGATATACTCCCTAGGTAATCTCTTGATTGAACGTGATTGAAATGGGTCCCAATAGAAAATTAGTCTTTTATCAGTGGAAATTTAGAACTGAAATGAATGCTGGAGACCATCTAGCCTTTTTTTCCAGGTGGAGAAAATGAGGCCTGGAAAATTTGTGTCTTGTCTGGAGTCAAGCTGAATCTAGTGCTCTTTCCATTTTTTCACCAAACCACTTTCTTTACTTCTAGTATTTGCTCAGTAGATGGCTTTATCCAGGTATTCATGTAATACCATTACAAAACACGTCTTCTAGTTTTCTGTTTTGTAAAAGCCGAATTTGTATCATATCATCTGATTTTTCTTTTTGTGATGATCATGGTCATCAAGAGAGATTTTTTTAAGATTAAAAGATTTGGGGGGCAATTTAATGCCATAAAAATCAATGTGGAAAATTTATTAATAGAAATTGAGTCTAATTAGGAAACAGCTAAGGTAAACTTCTTGAGTGTTTAATATTAAAATATTGGTAAACAAATGAAACCAGATATTCTTCTGATTATTTCTTAGAAAAGAATTTAACCTTTGATTTGAGAATTTCTTGACAGACTTAATTTACTGTGATCATTTAAATGTTACTATCCTTTTATTTTATTTTAATTTGGCATTGTGTGGTTTCATTCTTAAATCATTGGTGCCTAGTATACCACAAAACACCTAGTGGGTGCTCGATAAAATAAACATTAGACAAAATAAGTATATTTTTATTTAAAAAATACATGGTATGAAACTTATGGGATAGCATATAGGAAGAAAACATTTTCTCTTTCTGAAAATGTTGAATAGTTTATGTTTAAAGTTCAAAATGGGATGAATTATGTTTTTACAGCATTGTGCTTATTTTTACTGAAACAAAGCTTTCTTTTTAGGGGGCAACAGTAGCAGAGATTAAGAAACAGTATCGTTTGCTGTCACTTAAATATCATCCAGATAAAGGAGGTGATGAAGTTATGTTCATGAGGATAGCAAAAGCTTATGCAGCGTAAGTATCATAGGACCCATTACACATTTTTAGGAGTGGTAAAGATAGTTTTTTATTTGAATAAAATAGTTGTCATATGCTTTTAAATACTGACCTTATATGTTGAGTCTGTTATTTATGGAACTGCCTGACAACCCTAAACTACTAATTTAACTAAACTTGAATTCTAAGTATCTTAGAGTAGTGCTTTTGCCCTGTGAAGTTTAGGTTAAATTAAGTATATGCTTAGAAGATTATATATGCTTAGAAAATTAATTAACATTATTACCTAAGTATTAGGTACAATGAGAATACCTAAGTAGTACATGATAATGTTAATTAATTTTCTAAGCATTCTGATTAGAAGAGGATATATTTATACCTTGTTTTCATTTCTAGCCTTTTTTTAGACTAGCTCCATTTCTCTTATTTTGGAAAAGTAGCTTGTCTTATTAAGTTATCTGAAGACTAGTTTAATTTTTGGGAAACAAGATAGAGTATATAAAATTAGAGGTAGTTTTTCCTTGTGTGTTAATATGACAAGAGATAAACGTTAGCTGGATTTTTCAAGACTTACAGGCATGTCCCCATTCAGCTCTTATGTTAAATTAAAGAGTAAAATACAGACAAGATGTTGTCTGTTTTTAGAGGACTCAGTGATGTATAATTTTGTGCTGATTTTAAAAATAAAAGTAAATAATAGAAAGGGCACCTGGGTGGCTCAGTAGGTTAAGCATCTGCCTTTGACTCAGATCATGATCGCATGGTCCTGGGATCAAGAGAGAGAGCCTGCTTCACCCTGTTCCTTTGCCTGCCACTTCCCCTGCTTCTGCATGGTCTCTGTCTCTATGTCAAATCAATAAATACAGTCTTAAAAGAAAAAAAAAGGAAGCAAATAGGATACTCAGATGTGATAGCAAGTACAAGTGATATATGACTTACAGAAGTTTGGGAAATGCTCATTTGTGCTTAATGAAAGTATATTAACTATGTTTCCTTTCCTCTCTTTTTTTGTGAGTTGCTTGTTATATATATATGATTCTGCGGTAAAGCAGTGTCTTCAGGAACTTCCTGAAGCGTGTACTACATTTTGTTTTCTGCATAGCAGATGTTCTCCAGATTGCTGTCTTTCAGTTGGTCTCCCCCTTTTTCCATTGTGTCTTCTCCAAGCATTTACTCTCATTGCACAAGTGTTTCAGTGCTTTAGTTGCTGTCTTCAGGTAATTTGAGAAGAACTGAAGATAGCTAAGATTGTTTAATTGGTAGTTTTAATTTTAGTGCCTTTGATTTTTTTTTCCCCCTCTCAGTTTTCAGGTATTGTAACGTTCTTAAGTTCGTGATTTTGTTCTCAGGTTACTGGAAATCTGACTCTTTATCTTGTATGGTCTCTATCCTAAAAAGTACAAAAGAATAATATATGGCCTTTGGTTTTAACTTAATTGTATGATCAAGCTTTAGGATTTTTTTTAAGTAGGGACACCTGGGTGGCTCAGTCATTAAGCGTCTGCCTTCAGCTCAGGTCATGATTCCAGGGTCCTGGGATGGAGCCCCGCATCGGGCTTCTTGCTCAGTAGGAAGTCTGCTTCTCCCTCTCCCACTCCCCCTGCTTGTGTTCCCTCTCTTGCTGTGTCTCTCTCTGTCAAATAAATAAATAAAATCTTTTAAAAAAATGTTTTTTAAGTAAAATGTATTAAATAGTTAATGGTCCATCAGACACATGAAGGAGTAAAATGATTATGGGACCTAGAACTTTGAGATCTTGTAACTTGTGTAAGTATAAATGGATTAGATAAATATAAGTTCTGGCTGATTGAAGTTCCCATTTTATGCATAGCCCTAGCAGCCTAAGTATAACTCAGGCAGCCTTTGGAATGCATTTATAGGCTTTGAACTGCAAAGTTTTTTTAGAATTTGCTTTGGCTATTCAGGATATTTTCTCTTCCCTTATTTGCCCATTATAATAACAAGCTGGGTCATTCCTATTGCTTCATACTGGTTTCTAACTTAAAGGAAAGGAGGTCTGGTTATTTTTGAAGAGTTAGACCAACTGTTGGATTTTCTGGTTCATAGTTTCTGGTTTCTTTTGGATATAGTTGGGATTTGGTATTGGGTAAAAAACCCATGTTTAAGCTACTTTATAACAAGTGGAAAATGTAGATGTTACTTTAAAGCTCAATTTTTTAAACGTATGTTTTCATGTGTTCCTATGCATGAATATGTAACTTAGCTTTATGTAGTGAACTTGGGGTCATTCACCTATAATTTAATGAAAACATTCTCTAGATCAGGATGTAAAATCTGGGCCCCTGAAACTATATACAGAATTTATGTGTATTTGTAACTATGCAATTTTCCAGGGCTAGAAGGGTTAGAGATTTTTGTCAGATTTCTAATAGGATCTATGACACAACCTCCCACCTGCAAAGTTAAGGGATATAATCATGTTTAGGAAACTTTATACTCATTGAATTTTAAAAAATTTTGTTAATATCATTGGTCTCATTTAAGCTTATTATATATGAATTATACTAAAATGACATGACTTTTTAAAAAGATTTTTTATTTATTCATTTGAGGGAGAAGGAGCAAGAGAGCCAGCACAAACAAGGAGAGAGGCAGAGGGAGAGGCAGACTCCCCGCTGAGCAGGGAGCCCTACAGGGGGCTTGATCCCAGGATCTAGAGATCATGACCTGAGCAAAGGCAGACACTTAACCATCTGAGCCGCCCAGGCGCCCCTAGAATTACATGACTTCTAAGTACTTTAGGTCTTAGGAATGGTGTTATACTGAAGCACTAATGAGTAACCAAAAATGTTGCTTTCTTAAAAAAGTTTATGATACAGTTCCTTTAATTTGATTGAGTATGGAGCATGGTGCCTGTCACATACCAGTTGTACAAAGTTAGCTTAATGAGTGAATTATTGGAATGGTAATTAGCTGTGTGTGTAGTTTGAAAAAAAGTGCTTTTATGATGTGAGCTATACTTTATTTTGCAAAATCTGAGGGCCTTGTATAAAGAACAGAGCAGTTTATTATGCTGCCATCATCAGAAAGGTAGAGCAGACAGATAATTATTTTTGGGAAAAGAATCTGATTAGAAGAAAAATAATAGCAAAAGCCCTGGGTAAGTGGACAGTTGTACAGGGAAACCGAGGCAAAATTTTTTGAGAAATATCCCTCCCTTAGCAAAAAAGAGCCACCATAAGCACCTCTCCTTACAAACTTGCAACCTCTCTACAGTGCTTTTTGTTGGCTTTTGTATTTCTCTGTGGACTTAGGTCAAATGGTATAAGTGGAGTTAAAGTTAAAAGGGGACTGAAGATGTCAATGTACTTGTTTTCATAAATGACCAAATTGTAAGTTTAAAATATTTTCAATCCCTGATGAACATAGGTGCAGAAATCCTCAACAAAATATTACCAAGTCACATTCAACAATACATTAAAAGGATCATTCACCACAATCAAGTAGGATTTATTCTGGGGATGCAAGGATGTCTCAGTATTTGCAAAATCAGTCAGGGTGATACACCACATTAATAGAAGGAGGAATAAAAATCAGATGATCATCTCAATAGGTTCAGAAAAAGCATTTTTTAAAATTCTACATCTGTTTTATGATAAAACTCTCCTCAACTCTTAGAGGGAATATACCTCAACATAATAAAGGCCATATATGAAAAACCCACAGCTAACATCATATTCAGTGGTGAAAAACTGAGCTAAGACAAGGATGTCCACTCTGACCACTTCTATTCAACGTAGTACTGGAAGTGCTAGCCAAAGCAGTCAGACAAGAAAAAATAAATAAGTAAAAGACATCCATGCTGGTAAGGAAAGAGTTAGACTGTGACCTTTTGCAGGTGGCATGATACTATACACAGAAAACCCTAAAGACCACCAGATCTTCTAAAAGTAATAAATAGATTCAGTAAAGTTGTAGGATACAATATTAATACCTAGAAATTGGTTGCATTTTTATGCACTAATAATAACGAAATAGTAGAAAGAGAATTTAAGAAAAAACAATTTCATTTATAATTGCATTAAAAAGAATAAAATACCTAGAAATAATCTTAAGGAGGTGAAAGACCTCTGTACTCTGTATAAAACACTTATGAAAGAAATTAAAGATGATACAAATAAATGGAAAGATATTCAATGCTCATGGATTGAAGAATTAATATTCTTAAAATGTCTGTATTACCCAAAGCAATCTGCGAATCCCATATAACCCCTATCAAAATACCAATAGCATTTTTCACAGAACTAGAATAATTCTAAAATTTATATGGAACCACAAGAGACCTCAAATAGCCAAAGCAATCTTGAAGAAAAAGCTGGAAGTATAACAGTTCCAGGTTTTAAGATATACTACAAAGTTATAGTAACTAAACTGTATAAAATAGAACAAAAAATAGAACACAGATCAGTGGAACAGAATAGAGAGCCCAGAAATAAACCTGCATTTATATGGTCAATTAATCTATTACAAAGGAGGCAAAAATACATAATGGGGAAAGTCAGTCTCTTCAAAAATGATGCTGGACAGTTACATGCAAAAGAATGGAACTGGACCACTTTCTTACATCATACACAAAAATAAACTCAAAATAGATTATAAAGACCTAGTTATGAGACCTGAAACCATAAAACACCTAGAAGAACATAGGCAGTAATTTCTTTGAGATCCGCCATAGCGGCATTTTTCTAGATAAAAATCATAAGGCAGGGGTGCCTGGTGGGCTCAGTCAGTCAATAGAGCATGCAGCTCTTGATCTCAGGGTTGTGAGTTAAAGCCCCACATTGGGCGTGGAGCCTATTTAAAAAGATTTTTAAAAAGATTGTAAGGCAAGGGAAACAAAAGCAAAAATTAACTATTGGGACTACACCAAAATAAAAAGCTTTTGCACAGTGGAGGAAACCACTAAAACAAAAAGGCAACCTGCTGAATAGGAGAAGATGTTTGCAAAGATATATTCAGTAAGGGGTTAATGTACAAAATATATAAAGAACTTACATAATGCAACACCAGAAAACCAACAATACAATTAAAAGAAGGGCAGAAGACCTTAATAGACATTTTTCCAAAGAAGACATATAGATGGTCAATAAACACATGAAAAGATACTCAACAGCACTAATCAGGGAAAAGCAAATCAAAATCACAATGAGTTATCACCTTTCACCTGTCAAAATGGCTATAATCAAAAAGAAAAATAAGTGTTGGCAAGGATGTGGCAATTTCCATGCACTGTTGGTGGGAATGTAAATTGGTATAGCCACCATGGAAAACAGTGTGGAGGTTCCTCAAAACATTAAAAATAGAAATACCGTATGAGCCAATAATTCCACTATTGAGTTTTTACCTAAAGAAAGCAAAGACATTGATTCAAAAAGATATATGCACCCCTCTGTTTATTTCAGTATTATTTATAATAGCCAAGATATAGAAACAACCCAAGTGTCCATTGATGGATGAGTGGATAAGGAAGATGTGGTACACACACACACACACACACACACACACGACTATTATTCATCCATAAAAAAGGATGTGATCGTGCCATTTGTAACAACATGGATGGACCTAGAGGGTATTATGCTAAAAGAAATAAGGCAGAGAAAGACATACCGTATGATTTCACTTATATGTGGAACTTAAAAAACAAAACAAATAACCGAAGAGCAGAAACAGACCCATTAATACAGAGAACAAACTGAGGTTGCCAGAAGGGGCAGGGATGGGGTGATAGGCAAATTGGGTAAAGGGGAGTAGGAGATACAGATTTACAGAAAAAATAAGTCATGGGAATAAAAGGGGATTTTTAAAAATAAGTCACAGGGAGCATAGTCAATGGTATTATAATGGCATTGTGTAGCGAAAGATGGTAGCCACACTTGTGAACATAGCATAACTCTTAAATTTGTCAGTCTCTATTTTGTACATTTGAAACTAATGCAATATTGTGTGTTAACTCTACTTCAATTAAAAAAAAATTAGGGGGCACCTGGGTGGCTCAGTGGGTTAAAGCCTCTGCCTTTGGCTCTGGTCATGATTCCAGGGTCCTGGGATCGAGCCCTGCATCGGGCTCTCTGCTCAGCAGGGAACCTGCTTCCCTTCCTCTCTCTGCCCGCCTCTCTGCCTACTTGTGATCTCTGTCTGTCAAATAAATAAATAGAAAATCTTTAAAAAAAAAATTAGGGGGCACCTGGCTAGCTGAGGCAGTAGAGTATGCAAGCCCCATGTTGGGTGTAGAGCTTACTTATAGAAATTATGGTTTAGAGAATAAAAATTGAAGTCACTGAAAATTTTTGCTATTTTTTAAAAGGTATTTTTTTAAAGTTATTTTCTCTCTTGTTGAATACAAAACTACATTCTATCCTATGTGTGTATGTTCTGGAAAGGTTAAAATTTGATTTGGACATGAATATAATCTTTTGCCACTTGATCTTCAAAAAATGCCTTTCTTATGATGTTACTGGTCATTTTGTGTATGTCTACCTTGTCTGCTTAACAACATTGTAAAGTTTTTGAAGGACTTGAAATTTTCTTTTAGTGTGTTTTTAACATCTATTTTGGGACCTGGAATAAAACCACTTTCATTCTGTGCCTTGGCCATGGCCCAGATCAAGAGTTATATTTCTTTTTACGTGTTCGAAAAATCACCCTGTCATTTTTATATTGCTGGGTTAGGAAACTCTTGCTTTAGCAGGTATTTTCCAAGTCCTTCTGGCATTTGTTTTAGGAGAAAATTGTGACCTCAGCATAATGCAGATGACCTTTTCTATAGCAATGGAATTTTATAGGTGTTCATTTTTCCCTTTGAGAATGTGGTACCAGTTTTGGAGGGATTATTATCAATTTCTATTAAGTTTATAAGTAGGTACATATTATTAAAGTATAAATAATGGTCACTGAAGAAATTTTGGAAAATATATAAGGATATAAGAAAAAAGTCACCTATAATTCTCCCTTCCTTCTCAGAAAAATGTAGTAACCTTTAAAGTTTTATCTTCCAGCTTGAACTGGCAAAACTTGAGAACCCATGGGCCAACTAGGAATTTCTGTGAAGGCTCAGTACTTCTCATTTGCTTTAATGTAGAACTCCTTGCTTTCCTCTCTTTTTTTCCTGATTTCAGAGAGGCTTTTCTTGATTTTCTAAAATTAATAACTATAAGAAATGAGTTGGTTAATTAATAGAATTTGTATATATGAATACTTTTCAGATGTGGCTTTCTAATTTTGCAATTTTATTCTTTTAATGATAGTTTAACTGATGAAGAGTCGCGGAAAAATTGGGAAGAGTTTGGAAATCCAGATGGCCCTCAAGGTGTGGTAAATAATAATTAAAAATTACTGGTGATATGGCGTGTGTGTGTATATATGTGTGTGTATGCGTGTATATATATGTATAAAATGAAAATATTAATAGATTGAAAGGAATATTTTGATCTTTAGTTTGTGAATAGGAAAATTATAACTCAAAGAGTTAAATAGGGATATAAATGAGTTCTCTTTAGCTAATTTTTACTTTATTTTTCTTTCTGGCAACCAGTTTGAAAGATAGAACTTAGATTGGATTGATGAGACAAGTAATCACTGTAATTATTCAGAATTTCCAGCTAGCAGTTGATAAAAGTTGGATGAAAACAATCTGTTTTTCTTTATTGACTTTAAACATTTTCTTGTATATTCATAGTGTTTGCATACCCAGGAATTTAGATTTACTAAGGAGGAATTCATGTACTTTGGTTGATTTTCTTTCCCCCTTCCTGAAAAATCCATTAACTTTTATGTAATGGGAACACACCTTATATAATCTTTCTCAAAGCTTTTTTTGGGGTGGGGGAAGTTGGGAGGCAGAATTTCAGGATATAACTAAATAATAAAACTGAAAGTGGAGATTCTTCTGAAATAACTCTTTCTATTTTAGCCACAAGCTTTGGAATTGCCTTGCCAGCTTGGATTGTCGACCAGAAAAACTCAATTTTGGTGAGTTCATGTAAATAAGACACATTATAATGTGTTAGATATATCTTAGTAATATAAAGAGAGCTATAACAAAATACTGATGTGCTGTTTTTAATGTAACTGTACTGTGAAAACTTTTTATGTGATAGAAAAAAGAATTGGTTCTCATTAGGTTGCTGTTTGGGCAGTGTGTTCTAAATGTAGTTTTAAAACCTTAAAGTTTTGATTTCTTTTGGAGCAGTTTCAGGTCAGGTCTTATCCTTGGTTTGGAGAACTGTGATTTTATATGGTATCCTAAATAGTACTCAAAATTTAAATTATCCTTCATTTCACATTTATCCAAGCTAAATTATAATGTTAACATATACTAAATTAATGCTGTATATATTCCATATGGTACTTAGGGAGGCAGTAGGATATCAGAGTTTCTTTTTTTTTTTAAGATTTTATTTACGTGGGAGAGAGAGAGAGGAGGGACAGAGGGGGAGGGAGAAAGAATCTGAAGCAGACTCAACCAGCTGAGCCACCCAGGCACCCCAGGCTATCAGACTTCAATCGGTGATAATGCTGCAACTCTAAAACATCTTAAACTAAGATAAACTAAGACTAGATGTTTCCCTATTTCACATTTCTTAAAAACAATTAGGGGCTGTCTTTGCAGCAATAAAAAACAAAATTCATATAGTCTATAATTTGTTTAGAAAAATGGCTGTTTAATGTTATTTCATGGCTGACGAACATTCATCATCTTCAGGGATGAATGGTTTTATATATAAGAGAGTCTGTCATGCTTAGAATTACTGTGGGAATACTGGAGAAGAGAAAGATAGTTAGCTAACTGATTTGGGATCAAGTAGTAGTAGAAGAATATAAGACCAATAGATAGAAATTACTTGTCAACAAAACATTATGAAGTTGCTCCTTGATTGGGAACCAGGCTTCTATTATTTATTTCTAAGACACTAACTACTTGCTAAGGTGTGCATCTGTAAGTATCTGACTGGGTGGAAAATATCATTTATAAAGCTGGTTTGATGGTGTTATCTACTCAGCAGATTAAAAGATAATTTATTATAGTGGATAAAAGCATACATTTTTAGAGTCGAAATGCCTGGATTCCGCTCCTGGCTCCACCACTTAGTGGCTATGTAACCTGCGACAAGTCAGGTAACCTGTGTGTGCTGCAAGTTCTCTACTTACAAAAGGGAGATAATAATGGTACCTTTCTCACTGAGTTTGAAAATAAGGATTAAATGAAATAATATGTGAGGAGTGCTTTTGAGAGTGCCTCCCCCACGTAGGCCTAAATAATAAGTGTTCTTAAATGTTATAATTGACGTATGAAAACCGTAATTATTTTCTTTTCAATTCTAGGTTTTACTTGTATATGGATTAGCATTCATGGTTATCCTTCCAGTTGTTGTAGTAAGTTCTAACTCTTTATTAACAGTTTTTGGAAAGGGAATTGATGGCATGCTTTGGAGTCTCCCTATAAGATTGCAATTTGTATTAGAATATAATCCATGGATCCTTGAATTTTAAGAATCTTATATTCAGCTAAACTTTAAAGGTCTTCTAAAGGTGATACCATTTGAGTATGTTGAAGTATATCTCCTCCTGATACAAAAATTACACACCACTGAAGTAATACAGGTGTATTTAGAGTTTAGAATGTCTTCCTTTATCACTTTCATCAACTTCAACTTCATTTCTTTGTTAGGATAATCACCAATAAGTTTGGTATTCTCCCTTTGAGATTAAAAAAAAAAAAATTATTTATTTTTGAGGGGAGAGTGGCAGGGGGAGAGGGAGAGAAAGAATCTCAAGCAGACTCCCTGCTGAGCATGGGGCCCAGTGCAGGGCCGGTTCCCAGGACCCTGAGATCATGACCTGAACAGAAATTAAGAGTTGGATGCTTAACCAGCTGAGGCACCCAGACACCCCTTTCAGATAGTTTTCTATAGATTGTATATACATACACCCTTTAAAAAAAATGTCATCTTATTGTATGTATTGTTCTGTGACTTTTTTGCTTCCTATATTGGAGCTATAACATACAGAGCAACCTCATTTTTAAAAACTATTTCATAATACTCAATATGGAGATAACATAAAGTTTGTGATTTTACTGTTTCTTTGGTGACTGGTGGTTTTCTTTCTGGGCTTTTAGTTTCTCTGAGTCCCCATAGTGAGCTTGATAATTAACTTGTCTTGCCTTCTTCATAGGTTTGTTGTGTGAGGATCCAGCTGTATGGAATCATGTGAATGGAAATAGCATATCAACTATAAAATTGCTCCTGCACTATAACTTACCAAATATTTATTAAATATAAACTGTGTCAGGAACCAGCTTGTTGCTTTTATGCAGTGGGTTGTTTTGTTTCTGTTTTGTCTTCAGCTTCTAACTGAACCATAAATGTTTTAATCCTACATATGTAGTGAGGTAGGTTGATGTTTAGGTGTTGGGCGGTATAAATACTAGCTGAATAATTTGAAATATGTAACAAAGCATTTGTTCTTAAGTTCAGGTATTGTTACTTATGATGCACTGTGCATCAAACCTAATATTTATTGTGATTTTGATGCTTTATTTATTGTTTATTTGCATTTTAGGGCTCTTGGTGGTATCGCTCAATACGCTATAGTGGAGACCAGATCCTAATACGCACAACACAGATTTATACATATTTTGTTTATAAAACCCGAAATATGGATATGAAACGTAAGTAAATTTAAGTAGCTATGATATTATTTTCTGAATCATTTATATGATACATATTCAACTGGAGACATTTCATTTCAGTTTTGTATTCTGTTCATATAACTAAAGCTGGAGGAGAATGCTAATACCCTTTGTCCACATGTACTGTATTTCTATTATTAACACGTATTCAGCTATATATATATTTTTTTCCCTAGAAATTTTATGGTAAAGCTTCATTTGGTTAATTTTGTAATAATACTAGCTAACATTTCTTGAGTATTTTGTTGCATACCAGGCATTGCTAGGGAATATGTATGTGTTAACTCATTTAATCTTTATTTTGCTTTCATAAGTAAGTTATTGTTTTTAAGCACATTTTGTAGATGGGGAAACTGAGCTTAAGGATACATACAGTAAGTGGTAGAGTTAGGATTGAACTCAAGTAGTCTGGTTTCCAGGCCCTAAATCAGTGCATTATACTGTATTAGTTTCAATAAAATAAGTAGAGGTCTTGGATATGTTGAAAGAAATTTGCCAGAGTGTTTCATTCCCAGAGTCTTATTTCATAATTTCTTTATGGAAAAAAAAATTCCATCTAAAATACTTTCTTTGATTCTATAAAGTTAACATTATAAATTTCATCCTTGGAGCATATAGTGTTGCCTTTCAGAATCACTGCTCCGCAGAACTTATAGACATATAGACAAGCCCTCCTTCCCCTCCTTAGGGAAAAAAAAAAGGAAGATACAAATTTTAAAAAAAGGAAGGTACAAATTTTAAAAAATTTTTGTTCCAAACCAAAATTGAGTTTTCTGTAGTTTGGATTTGCCAGTTTAATTTTTTTTGATAGAAAAGGACTTCTCAGAAAGAGACTTCTCAGAATCCTATGACTATGTGAACAGATCTTTTATTTTTGGAATGAGCAAATCTTTTACTTCTGAGGAATAAGTGGCTGTTACTTTCCGTTTTGCACACATATATCACTTTTCCTTATGTTGAATTGAAGTATTAATATAGAAACCCAAAGTGTTTCATGTTCATAATGTGTTTTAATGTGTTTTTTGCATCAGTGATCTTGATTTCTATTTCTGATGGTGACACTTTTCCTTACACAGTTCTGCCTGAAAAGCATTGTTTAGCTGCTGGTGGGCTTGGTTATGTATCCTTGATTACTTTAGTGTTGGCATCATTTATTGTATAGCTGTTTTAGGAGTAGTTATTTAATGAAACGTTTTAGGGTAGTGATGGCATACACGTATACTGTGCTTACTGTGTGTCAGGCATGTCCTTAGAAAGTGAGGCCCATAGAGAGGTGAAGAACATTGTCCTAGGTCATTTAGTTAGGGAGTGAAACTCTAGGGTCTATGCTGTTAACCTCTGTACTGTCCTGCTTTTTGTGAATACATTGTATGTATTTTCTGCTGGAAGATAAGATTGATAACTGTAGTGCCAGTCTTTAAAGAGCTTGCACGGGCTAACGAGTAATGCTAATAGTATATGTGGCTGCGAATCATGTGTACATCAAAGAACACTTCCCACAAACCCTCCAGAATTCCATAATAAAAATTTCTGTAAATTACAGAGTATTTCAGTTTACTTCAGACTCTGAGAAGTCATGAAGTAAAGACACCTAAAACTCTTCTTAACTCATTGTTTCTCAGCCTTGCTTAACTATGGAGTCCCCTCTTTTTCACATAATAGTTACCAATAATTACTTAATAATTACTTATTAATAATTTAATAATAATTACTCTATAATTAATAATTATTCTATAGAAAGTTTCAGTGGAATACATGCTTAAGTCTAGAAACAAATGCTATTTGAACTGATATTCATGCATCCAGTGCTTCGGGGCCCTTAATTTGATGTGTATTTCTATTTACTTGTGTTTGGTAATATTGTACGTGTTTTAAAAAGTGAAATGTTTTTTTATGGCAAAAATGAATACTTGTTAGTGGAGTTCAGATGATTTTTAGCTTTACGTGCAAGTGGAAAATTGCCTTAGTGTAGGATTAATGAAATATCATAGGAGAGGAAATTATTAGGTGAGCAAATGTATTTATTTACCTTCATATTACTTTTCTTTTCTTAGGTCTTATCATGGTTTTGGCTGGAGCCTCTGAATTTGATCCTCAGTATAATAAAGATGCCACAAGCAGACCAACAGATAATATTTTAATACCTCAGGTTAGGCCTATCACCCAGATTCCTTGATATAAGCATTTAGGTATTAAGGTTAATGCTTTTTTAGGTATATATTTTTTAATAATTATTTTATTTACTCTAGCTAATCAGAGAAATTGGCAGCATTAATTTAAAGAAGAATGAACCTCCACTTACCTGCCCATATAGCCTGAAAGCCAGAGTTCTTTTACTATCTCATCTTGCTAGAATGAAAATTCCTGAGACCCTTGAAGAAGGTATGATTCTAATATCTGCAGGGTTTTTTGTTTTTTTAAGATTTGTTTTTTTTTTTAAGATTGGGGAAGGGAGAAGGAGGGGGAAAGACTCTCAAGCCGACTTGAAGCTGAGAATGGAGCCTGGGGTGGGGCTCCATCTCACAAACCTGAGATCATGACCTGAGTCAGGTGCTTAACTGACTGAGCCACCCAGGTGCCCCTCTGCAGGGTTTTAATGGTACAAAAGCAGTGCATTTAATTAGACCTCGTGGTGCAGTGTTTTGGTCCTGTTCTTTTTTCCTCAAATAATTGCTCAAGGTCCTTTTAAAAAGAAATCTTTATGCTGCATAATTCACAAATATTTTGAAGGTCTAAAGTAAGATATTCTGGTAAATGTTAAAATTTAGTATTTCAAGGTGAGAGAATACTCTGAGAAATGTTTATTCAGTTGCAGATTATATAGTAATTTCTAGTGACTTTTTACAAAAGATTTTATAAGCTTTTCAAGCTGTTTGGGGGAAGAAAAATGGATTTCACAACAAATATCTCAGTCAACCACCACTACTACCATCACCTCCAGCAGTGATTCTTGATAAAGGGTTTAATCTTTATTGAAAGCTTCCTAAATTGCTTGAAGCCTCCTCTCTTTGTAAAAGAGAAGGACTGGATAGGACAGTGCTGTTTCCAGGGGTGTCATGAATTTGTCATTTCTTCTTTACTTGGTATTACTTCATTTGAAGTTTCAAAAGAAAATTATTATTCCTAGGGAATAAATGTTCTTTCTGAATAAAGCTCTTCATCTGTCCCTTTTTGAAGCCAATAATATAATCAAATGCTTCTGAAAACAAGGCTTGTTGATGCTCAGTAATTGGTGATAAGATAGGATATTTGTGATGGAATGAAGGATCGCTATTTAGGCATTGTTGGAATTGCAAATTAATCAGTAATTCTGGTTTTCCTAATTTTCTATACAGATGTGAATCCACCTCCATTTCTTACCAATTATCTAAGAAACAGGGAACAAATACTTTTTTAGGTTGAGTACTAACCCCAATGGATGATCTTAATAGTTAACTGTTACATGCAGTAAAAATGAGTCTGTCTCTTTCCCCTTCCTCCCCCTTCTCTTTCTGCATTGAGTTAACTTTTATTCTCAGTCTTAGCCTTTGGACTTATTCATAGTTATAGAAACTAGGTACACAAGATTCTTAAGGTTCTTAAATATAGTAAGATTAGAATTAAGTTTAAAACTGTTCTTCTAGAATCGGGAGGTAACTTACAAAGCACACCACCATAATACTAAAAATTTGCCTTCGAAACATCTAATTCGAGCTAGGGTTCTCTGACTGATTTTTGACAGTGCTGCTTAGGAGAAACTTGTGTTCAACCTGTAAAATTCTGAGGTCATGTGAAATATTTGTGGGACAGCTTAAATTTAGTATTAGTCTAGGACTATAGATGATAAAGATGTTTTAACTATAAAAGTGGAATGATTTGTTTCAGGTTTTCTATTGCTTTGCAGATCAGCAATTTATGTTGAAAAAATGCCCTGCCCTGCTTCAAGAAATGGTTAATGTTATCTGCCAGCTAATAATAATGGCTCGGAGCCGTGAAGGTGAGGTGGGAATGTAATTAATTATGTTGTCCTTTTTCTTGCAAGCTTCTGCAGAGTATACTTCATAGTTTCAGGATTTATGAGCACCAACAGTAATTCTGCCTGTAGAGAAGTTGAATCGGCTTTCCAACTTCTGGTTCATGGTTTTTCTTACTTCTTTCCTATATTTTCCATTATGCAAAGTCTTTATCACACTCATGTTTTTGAATTTATTTATTGTCTTATTGTTTGTTGTCACTTATTGTTTGTAAAGATTTAAGATACCTTTTCCTTCCTTTGAATATTTTTAGAGTTAGGTTTTTCTGTATTTTAACAATGAGTTTGAAATAATTTAAGTGATGATGACTCATCTGACATGTAGTATTTTTTGCATGAAGGGAAAAAAGACTGAGGGGAAAGAAAAAAGAACGAGAAAGTTTGTGGTTAGTAATGGAAAGGGAGACCCTTAAGAAAGGAGATAATGGTTGTGGTTTGTTGTTATGGCTGATGTCAGTTCTTGGCATGGTATCAGTTTGTTATTGATACTGATAATTTACTGTTTTGGGAGGTGATGCAGAGAATTATTCTGTTAAACCAATGCTTGTTGGATAATTATTGTTGCATTTGAACATGTTTATATATTTTTGGTATCTTACAACTTTTTTTTTTTTAATTAAATTTTAGGAAGTAACATACAGTGCAACATTGGTTTCTGGAGTAGAATTCAGTGATCATCACTTACATACAACACCCAGTGCTTATCACAAGAAGTGCCTTCTTTAATACCCATCACCACTTAGCCCATCCCTCACCCACCTTGTTCCATCAACCCTCAGTTTATTCTCTATCATTAAGAGTGTCTTAGGGCTTCTCTCTCCTCCCCCCCCCCCACTTCCTATATGTTCATCTTTTCTTTCTTAAGATTCCACATATGGATGAGATCATGTGGTATTTAATCTTTATCTGACTTTTTTCACTTAGCATAATACACTCGCTCTGTCCACATTGTTGCAAATGGCAAGATTTCATGCTTTTTGATAACTGAGTAATGTTCCATTTTGTATATATACACACCACATCTTTACCCATTCATTGGTTGATGGACATTTGGGCTCTCTCTATAGTTTGGCTATTGTTGATAATACCACTATAAACATTAGGGTGCATTCTCCCTTCCAATCTGTATTTTGTATCCTTTGGGTAAATACCTAGTAGTGCAGTTGCGGGGTCATGGAGTAGTTGTAGTTTTAACTTTCTGAGGAACCTCCATACTGGATCTTACAACTTCTAAAGGAAAATCAACACTATGATCTTAAAATTTGGGGTGTTAATGATATGCGTATGAGTCATGTTTTCGTGATGAGTTGTATACTCTGGAACATATAAAAAGTCCAGCCTTGTTTTTTCTTTTGCTCCTATTCTTTCTAAGAAAGGGAGTTTCGTGCTCCAACTTTGGCATCCCTAGAAAACTGCATGAAGCTTTCCCAGATGGCTGTGCAGGGCCTTCAGCAGTTTAAGTCTCCCCTTCTACAGCTCCCTCACATTGAAGAGGACAACCTTAGGAGAGTTTCTAATCATAAAAAGGTAATTCTTTGCCACTTTAAAATCTGCTTTAAACAGTTTGTCATGTTACTTAAAGGCAACACGAATGAAAAGTGTTCTAGAAGGGTTTATTGTGAATTTCTTAGATTTAGAATGTCTTAAACACTCTACAGCTATCCCTAAAGTGGTTCTGTTAGCATTTTCTTAATTAGGTGTTTTATACTATTTACCTGCTATAAGTGATTTTACTACTTTGGGGGGGGGGTCAGTGCATTTTAGCAATTAAGACTTTATATTATGGTATCAGAAATAAATGTACAAAGTAAAAATGCACTGTGTGCTTTCCAGTCATTTCATGCCTGGCTTTAAGGTTGGGCAATGGTTTATTAGTTAAATAGGAACAAAAAAAATTAAGTTCTCAAAACATAAGTAGATCAAATAAAGATGCTTCTAGTTTAGGTAATATATAGTAAAGATCTGATAATCTTAAGATATGGCAAAAATATGTATAAATGAAAAAACTTGAGGAAATATAAGAAAAAGCAAATTATAATTCTGATAGGAGATTTTGAACATTACTTTGTATACATTAGACAAAGTGGGTGGAAGATAGACATTGGATTTGGTAGCATATTAAGGTAGAACTAATGTGTATTAGAGATTCACATATGGGTTCTCTGTCCTTTCAGGTAATTGTATTGCCCTTATAAATTTGTTCACATTTTTAATTGTAAACTGTGTAATCAAAAAGTGGGCATTCCCCATTCTTCATGATCTAAGCCCTGTCTGTGAAAGTAAAATATTAATAACTAGTACCAAATACCTGGAAATTAACACTCTTCTAAGTATCCCTTAAGCCTAAATGGGTATTACTGGGTATCAGACAGCTGTATTTAGAAAATAACAAAAATGAGAATATTGTATAATAAAACTTTAAGGGTGTAGTTGTACTTGGAGATAAGTTCATACTCTTATGGGTTTTTATCATTTAAATTGAAAATATGGGTCAGCAAACTGAACATATCAAATGACAGTTGTTCCTGGTTGGGTCAAGATTCTATGAATATTACTGTTTTTTCCCCAACTTTATTTTTTCTAAATGAAAAAAATAACCCTGTATTAACTTTGTAATTAGAGAAAAATCCTAAATTTTAATTTCTTTGGATAAAAGGCCATGAAATGCTATAAAGTTGTATTTTTTGCTTTGAAATGTGTATGCAGATCTTCCTCAGCTTACAGTGGGGTTACATCCTCATAAAGCCATCGATCGTAAGTTGAAAATATCCTAAGTCGAAAATGCATTTAATACACCTAGCCTACCAAACATCATAGCTTAGCTTAGCCTACCTTAAACATGCGCAGAACACTTACATTAACCTACAGTTGGGCAAAATCATCTAACACAAAGCCTGTTTTATAATAAAGTGTTGAATATCTGTCTCTTGTAATTTATTGAATACTGTACTGAAAGTGAAAAATAGAATGATTGTATGGGTACAGAATGGTTGTATGGATTGTTTACCGTTGTGATCGCGTGGCTGACTGGAAGCTGCAGTTCGCTGCTGCTCCCCAGCATAATGATAGTGTGGTATCAAATATCATTAGAACTGGAAAAGATCGAAATTCAGGGTACAGTTTCTACTGAGTGCATTGCTTTCTCAGCATTGTAAAGTTGAAAGATTGTAAGTAGAACCATTGCAAGTTTGGGACCCAAAATAATGTTAGCATTTTTCTAAAAGTTTCTGGATTTTGTTTTAGTGAAACATGCTAATTTTCTTTTTGTGAAAAATTCTATGACTTTGGAATTTATTTTCTTTCTCTCTCTCTCTCTCTTTTGAAATTCAGTACAAAATTAAGACTATTCAGGATTTGGTGAGTTTAAAAGAATCAGATCGTCACAATCTACTGCACTTCCTCGAAGATGAAAAATATGAAGAGGTTATGGCTGTCCTTGGTAGTTTCCCATATGTGACTATGGATATAAAATCACAGGGTAAGTGGGAGGTTTCCCTGTTGACCATTTTTCCCTTTTGATAGATTGGCTTTTGTTTATGTGGGTAAAAGTTCTCAAAACATTTGATGTCATAATGTAAGATTAGACTTCTCAGAACTGTAGTTTACCTGTCAGATTGGCTGTAATAGAATATGATATATGCTTAATAGTTTTGAGAACACTGATAGAATCCCATAGAACCTTACTTTTATCTTCCTCAGAATGGGATTAAGCTTGAGGACTCTGCTTTGTAGTTCAAGTTTTAGGAATATCTTAACTTTTCAAAGAATGAAAGATTTTCAGGTACACTGAAAAATACTTGAAGTGTATATTGTTAGTGTAGAAGAAATAGCTGCTTAGTTCTAAAATTAGTTTTAAAAAGTCCAGTTTACTTTAGTAAGCCTTGGAAATTGCCATGTTCTGTACCTCATTTCATGTGTTTTTCTCAACATGTCTCTATGTCTGCTGGGGTGAAAAATTGATTTTTCTACCTACACAATTGTCCTATGAGTGCCCATTTTAATAGCTGAATAATAGTATCTTACGGTGGCGACAGAATTAGAGGTTGTTGCTCCATGCCTTCAGTGTAACATTATTCTGTATTTTGACATTTATTAAGTTCCTGTTGTGAGAACATTCTTGTGGGACCAAGAATACAAGGATGTATTAGGAATGGTATCTGTCTTTAAACAGTTTATAGTGTAGTTGAGGAAATGGGACGTAGACATAGGATTAAAAACAAAGAAACATAAGGCAAGTGTTAAGTGAATGACGCAGACATTGTGTGGTCCATTCATTCAACAGCTGTTGAGTGCCACTCATTTTTTTGGGTTTTGGGGAAATACCAGTAAGACAAAGCTTCTGCCTTATTGAGTTTGCATTCTAATGGAATTGAAAAGAGAAAAATGGCTTTCAAAGACTGGGGTGTTTAAGAGGTAAGGTAAACTACAATCTGGTTTCATTTTGGCTGGCGTGTAGGATACATGTAATAAAAACTGGGACTGTGGGGAGTTTGGATTTCCTTGTGATCTCACTGGGAAACTTCGTGATGTATTGCATTCTGTAGCATCTTGCACAGACAATTTATTATATTTTCATAGTGCTATCCAAATGTGTAATAAGAGTAGTATAGTTAATGGAGGGAGAGTAGAAGAATTTTAGAAGTAGGAAAGGGGCATCTTCAAGAACCAGTGCTAGAGATGGTGGATCACTTTCCCACATTGCTTAGAGGCTGTATAGAATCTCCTATAGGCTTTTTCTCCACTTGAAAGCCTCAAATGGCAGGTAGATATTGTTAGAGCTGTTAATTCGCATATGGTGCTCATGCAACTGTGAGTTGTTGTGCAGTGTTGACAAATGTGTAGCCCACATTTGATACGAGATAATGGAGACTTCCAGATTGAAGAAAGGATATTTTATCCTTCTTTTTAAATAATTATTATTATTTTTTCTTTTTTAGAGCTTGAGGCAGGTGCCGGGGGGTTGAGGGGAGATGGCAGAGAGGGAGTTGGGGAGGGGCAGAGGGTGAGGGAGAGAGAATCTTAAGCAGGCTCCATACTCAGCTTGGAACTGACTCAGGGCTTGATCTCCATACCCTGAGATTGTGGCCTGAGCCGAGATCAAGAGACTGATGCTTTATAGACTGAGCCACGCAGGTGCCCCAGGATATTGTATTGTTCTTGATGCCCAGCTGTTGCACCTCACAGCCGGTAATGGAGGAGAAAGCAGTTACAGTTTCTTGGAAGCTATTCTTTTCCAACTGATGGTGTGTTAATGTAGGCCAACAGAGTATGCTAATCTAAATCTGTGTAAAATAAACATAACCAACTTAGAAAAATCTGTAGGGAGAAATACAAAGTGAAGAAAACTCTTACAGATAAAATTTGGAGGAAAAATGAGTTTGAATAAGATAGGATAATTTATTTTATGTATTAATCTTAACATTAATGTTTATTTTAATGTTTATTAATTTTAATGTTAAGTCTATTTCAATAGCTTTTAGCAATATGTGTAGCAAATGTGGTTTCAAAAAAATTAAATTGCAGAAGCTTTTTAAGCTTTTGTTTTTACTGTAAACAAAACTCTTAAGTTCTTGCCTTAAGAAATAAATTTAATGTGACTTGGAATATTAGTTCTAATTATTTTATTTTTGACAGGCAGACCGGCATTGATCATATAGGTAAAATCTTGTGAATACAGGTTTGCACAATTTAATAGAGTGACAGATTTTTATATCACTAAGAAAGCAAGCTGTGGTACAGTCGTCCTCACATTATACTTTGTTTTAAAAGACCAGGGTTTGAAGCTTGGCAGAGCCAATATAACCATGATGTGACCTCAGGCATTTTACTTTAGTTTTGAACCTCCCTTTCTTTAAAGTGGAAATAATCTTCAGAGAGCTATTTTAAAAAAATTAAATGAGTGCATTGTTGAAGGCATCTAGTGGAGTGTTTTATATAGAGTAGACAGTCAAAATATTTGTTACTAAGTTTAAAATATATTTGAAATACTGAAATACCAAATTGAATTTTATTGTTTACTGTGATTTTTTACTCTCTCTTGTAGTATTGGATGATGAAGATAGCAACAACATCACAGTAGGATCCCTAGTTACAGTGTTGGTTAAATTGACAAGGCAAACAATGGCAGTAAGTAATCTCTTTTTATTTTTATGCTTTAACAGTTATGTGTTTAAAAAAGTTACGTGTTGAGGGGTGAAGGGGAAAGGAGGTGCAGACTTCTGATTATTGAATAAGTAAGTCATGGGATTCAGAGTATAGCACAAGGGTATTATAATGTTGTTATATGATTACATAGTGTAACATATGGAGTTCTTGAATCACTATGTTGTACTCCTGAAACTAATGTTTAACATTGTGTGTCAACTATACTTCAATGAAAAAAAGGGAAAAAAAGTTATGTGTTAAAGCTCTAATATGTGTTTTCTCATTTTAAGTCACATATTCTCAAAGTCAAAACTATTACAGTAGTAAAATCTAATTTTGCAAGTCCTATTAGTTGTTACATACAAAAAACCCTTGAAAATAGATTAATTCTTCATGTGATGATTTGTTAATTCCCTATAAAACATTATAATAATAAGGTAATATGAGTATAGTATTTAAAGTACTGTACAAAGATTAATTATTGATTATTGTTGGAAATTTCATTACCTATTCCTTCTTGGTCAACTCTGAATTTACTCTTAATTTTTTAAATTATAGTGAAAAAATTTTTTTTCTAATTATCTGAAAAAGTCATGCTGGCTGGGGAAAACAACTTCAGGTAATGCAGAAAAGTATAGGAAGAGATTAAAATTACCTAAAGTCCTGCCACTCTGACATGATTGATTTTGAAGCTCTTCACCTAAGATACCCTAATGCATGAGTACCTGTGGGGTTAAATGATGTTTTCACTATCATGGATTCCTTCTCTCACCCACCTCTGTCAGGAAACCCCTTGTCAGTCCGAGAGGACCAGAATTGAGCCTTGTATGTATCCTTCCATCTCTTTCTCCGAGCTCATATTTACTGCTTGGGCCTTTACACTTTATGTATATATATACCAGGGTACTGTTCTGATTTCCTTTCATTAAATTCAGTCACATTGTATATGTTTCCTGTACATCTTGTTTTTCTTAGTTTCTGTTACATATTTATATTACCTCCCAAGTCAACTCTTAACCTCCCAAGTTAGAACTATAGTTGTAACTCATTTTTAATATTGACTGTACTGTTTTTAACTCTGCATATTCAACTAGTGGGAGATTTTAGCCTGTTCTACTCTGGAGCCTGTGAATATCTGCAGGAAACATACTCTGCCTTTAAACCCCATCTCTAAGACCTCTGGTCGGAAAAGCATACTTTGTAGTCGGATATATCAAACCAAAGATGTTGATTTTATGGTAACAAGTGTAAGGAAACATTTGTGTTATGGACGCTGGATGAGAAGTGGGAGAAGAGGAAACCTCAAAGCCAGTGGCTAGAATTGGGCATAGAATCCAAATTTATATTACCTACATGCTTTGGAATTCCCAGTCTGAAAAATGAGTAAAAATTGGTCTTGGGCTGTTGACACTTCTGGGGTAATTGGTAGGGAAAAAAAACAAAATGGCCCTGGAGAAGGGAAAAAATAAAATATTTATCTTCAAGTTCTTGTATGAACTGAACCTCAGTGTAATTAAGTATTAGAACCCAGCTAATAAATGAAGAAATGAAGCAGAGATGGTAGAATTAGACTAGGGATTGGCACACTTTTTCTATAGAGGTCCAATTAATAAATTTTTAGGTTTTATGGGCCACTTGGTTTCTGTAGCAACTACCGAATTCACAAATGGGCATGGTTGAGTTCCAGTAAAAGTTTTATTTGAAAACCAGGCAATGGGCCATAGTTTGTGGACCCCTGAATTAGGCTAACAGTTTAAAGCCTAAGTTATCATTATTTTTACTTGTTAACTTTAGTAATTCCAGGAAGTTTATTAAACAGAATCAACATCACTTATGATCTTCTAGTATAGATTCTCACTGATACGTTACTGGAATTTAAATCCTAAATTTCTGCCTTTTATTCTGATCCTAAGTGGATTATATGGTGGGTATGTTTTTAGATTATATGGGTTTTCTCAGTGTTTTACCCCTTATGTATTTTATTTATATATGTAATTAATTTTAAAAAATTAAAAAAAAATTTTTTTCTTAAGTAAACTCTACCCCAGTAAGGGGCTTGAACTCAAAACTCTGAGATCAAGAGTCTCACACTCTACCAACTGACCCAGCCATGCACACTTCCATAGTTATTTTAAACAATGAAATATTCTTGAATTTATAGTGAGTTTATGTATCTTAAGTCATTGCATTTGTAAATTCAAGTAGAATGTACTTTTCAAAATGTATTCAAGACAGATGTGAGGTATTTCTGAAGGTAACTTTTGAAGTGTCATTGCTGAATTTGCACACATCATTTAGTAATTGCTAAAAATCTGATCTTCTCCCTCCCCCCACCAGTTGTCACAAGTTAAAAAACTTATTGGTCATCTATTTTGAAAGATTACTTTATCTGAAAGGTAAATATAGGTTGATAGACTTCATATTTTTTTTCCCTAGGAAGTATTTGAAAAGGAGCAGTCTATTTGTGCTGCAGAGGAACAGCCAGCAGAAGATGGGGTAAAACTTGATTTTTCTTACCTCTCTTTCCTGGTGAAGGAAGTGTTTTGTTAGGTTTTCTGATTGATTTATATTGTGGGAGAGTAATTCAGTTTGTGAAAGCATTTGGTTTAGCCATTTTTATCTAAAAATTACTCTGACTCCCAAATGAAACTATTGCTATAAACTTCTGAGCGTGTATGTGTGTTGTGATTTATAGCAGGGTGATACTAATAAGAACAGGACAAAAGGAGGATGGCAACAGAAGAGCAAAGGACCCAAGAAAACTGCTAAATCAAAAAAAAAGAAACCGTTAAAAAAAAAACCTACACCTGTGTCCTTACCACAGTCAAAGCAACAGAAACAAAAACAGGCAAATGGAGTTGTTGGGAGTGTAAGTTTATTACTGTTATCATCATTATCTTTGAGTTATACACTAAAATATTCAAATCCTATGTGTTTAGCTCCTCAAATTTTACATATGTATGTACCTGTGATACCCAGATTAAGACAGAAAACCTTAGCACCCTAGAGAGCTCACTTGTGTCCCTTCTTAGTCAGTGACCCCTCCATCTACCTCTACCTTCCAGTTCTGGCTGTTATCACCATAGATTACTTTTGCTTATTCTTCAACTTCATTTAAGTGGAAATATGTTTGTCTTGGTTTCATTCAGCATTATGTCCGTGACACTCATGTGTGTTGTGTGTAGCAGCTGTCCATTCTTTGTGTGTATGTGATACTCCATCTTCTGAATACACTAGTTTTTCTATCTGTTCTGCAGCTGGTGGACATTTGGGTTGTTTCTAGGTTTTGCCTGTTATTGAATAAAAATGCTGTGCTTATTCATGTACATGTCATTTTGTGGACATTTCATTGTCTTGGGTACGTACCTAGCAGTGGAATAGCTGGGCCATAAAGTAAGTGTGTGGTAGCACACCGGAAGATCCTGTTTTCCAAAGTTGTGCTAGTCTGTATTCCTACTAGCAAAGCATGAGTTCAGTTGTTCCGTATCCTCACTAATGCTTGGTTTTATCACTCTTTTTTATTAGAACCACTATAGTGGGATCTGTAGTGGTATCTCTCTGTGTGGTTTTTATTTACCTGATAACTAATGATATTGAGCATCTTTTCATATATTTAACCAGTCATTTGAATGTCCTCTTTATCTATTGGGTGGTCTTATGGATTTGTAGGATTCCTTTATATATTCTGGATATGAGTCCCTTTTTACTCTCTTAATGGAAACTTTTGATGGTACTTAATTTTAAGGAAGTCTTTCATTGATTTTATGGTTAGTGCTTTTGAGTCCTGTTGACATTTCTGCCTATCAACGATTTTAATATTTTATTTATTTATTTGAGAGAGAGCGAGTGAGTACAAGCAGAGGGAGAGGGAGAAGCAAGCAAGCTCCCTGCTCAGCAGGGAGCCCAATATGGGGCTCCATCCTATGACCCTCAGGTCATGACCTGAACCCAAGGCGGATGCTTAATCGACTGAGCCACCGAGGTGCCCCACAGTATTGAGTCCTTTTATTCATAATCATGCTTTATCTTTATTAACTTGGATCTTCCTTAATTTTTTTCTCAGCAGTGTTTTGTAATTCCCAGTGACAGAGGTATGACACATCTTTCATAAGATTTACCCTTTTGTATTTGATACTTTCTGGTGCTATTGCAAAAAACATTAAAAGAAACCCATTCTTCAGTGTTTATTGCTGGTGCATAAAGTTACAGTTGTCTTCTAAATATTGACCTTGTATCAAGAAGTCTTGAACTGACAATATGGGTATACCGTGTTTTATTGTGCGTCAGTTTCTTGCACTTGGCAGATACTGCATTTTTTACATATTGAAGGTTCATGGCAACCCTGTGTTGAGCAAATCTGTCAGCATCATTTTTCCAGCAACGTTTGCTCATTTTGTGTTTCTGTCACATTTTGGTAATTCCCTCAATAATTTCAAACTTTGTATTATTGTATTTGCCATGGTGATCTGTGATCAGAGATCACAGCTCGCTGAAAGCTCATATAATGGTTAGCATTTTTTAGCAGTAAAGTATTTTTTAATTATTTTTTTAGACAGAATACTGTTTGCATGCTTAACATACTATAGTATAGTGTGAATATAACTTTTATATGTAGTAGGAAACAAAAAAAGTCATTTTGACTTTATTGCGATAATCTCTTTACTGCCATGGTCTGGAACCGAACCTGGAATATATCCAGGGTATGCCTGTGATTCCGACCATCAGTAGGTACTTTTAGATTTTCTGTGTACACAGTCATGCCGTCTGGGAATAAAGACAGTTTTACTTTTTTCTTTAATCTTTTTGCTTTTTCTTCCTTTCTTACTGTATTGGTTGAAACTTTCAGTGTAATGTTGGTTAGGTGTGAGGACAGTGGTCACCCTTGTCTTCTTGTTTATCTCCAGGAGAAAGGGAACAAACTACTAAGTGTGATGTTAGCTACAGGGTTTTTGTAGATATTCTTTATCAGGTTTGCTGAGAATTTTTATCTTGAGCAATACTGAATTTTATTAAATGCCATCTCTCCATTTGTTGAGGTGATGGTGCGATTTTTCTCCTTTCTGTAATATAGTGAATTATGTTGAAGCATTTAGAAATTTTAAACTGTCCTTGCATTCCTAGAACAAATACAACGTATTATCCTTTTTCATATTTATCTAGATTTCATTATATTTGTTTAGGATTCCTACATCTATTTTATTTTATTTTTTTCCTACATCTATTTTTATGAGAGAATATTGTTTTCATTTCTTGTAAATACCCTTGCCAGGTTTTGTATCAGGTTTATGCTTACCTCATTAAACAAGTTAGGAAGTATTCTTTCTTTCTCTTTTTCCTGGAAGAGTCTGTATAAGATTGGGTTTGTTTCATATTTGGAAGAACTATCTAGAGAAGCCATCTGGGCTTGGAGTTTTTAAAAAGTGTTTTTAGTTTTAGAGTACACTTCTTTTTCTTTTTTCTTCTTCTTCTTCTTCTTCTTCTTCTTCTTCTTCTTCTTTTTTTTTTAAAGATTTTATTCATCTACTTGACAGAGAGACACAGGGAGAGAGGGAACACAAGCAGGAGTAGCAGAGGGAGAGGGAGAAGCAGGCTTCCCGCCAAGCAGGGAACCCAGTATGGGGCTCGATCCTAGGACCCTGGGATCATGATCTGAGCTGAAGGCAGACGCTTAATGACCGAGCCACCCAGGCGCCCCTGGAGTCCATTTCTTTAACAAATTCTTCTTTTTTCCTTATATCAATTTTAGTAAATTATACTTCCCAAGGAATTTGTCCATTTCTTCTAAGTTATCAAGTTTATTGACAGAGTTATTGATATTGTCCTCTCTTTGTAATTTCTTTTGGATCTGTACTAATGTCTCTTTTATTCCTATTATTGTATTCTCTTTTTCCTTTGCTCAGTCTTGCCTAATAAATCTTCTCTCAGTTTTATTAGTCTTTTCAAAGAACCAACTTTTGGTTTTGTTTAGATTTCCCTTTGCGTATCTGCCTTCTCTTAAATTGATTTCAGGTCTGTTTTATTTACTTTGAGTTTTTTTGTATTTAATTTGCTGTTCTTTTTTCTTCTTGAAATGGATTAGTAAATATTTCGTCTGGGATATTGGCTTTCCTTACTACATTATGCTGTATCAGCTATAGAAGATAATATTAAATTCTCAAAGCAGTACTTTTCTATGAGCTTTCCATTTCCTCATCTCAAATAAAATACATTGTATTAGTGGGGTGCCTGGGTGGCTCAATTGGTTGAGTATCTGACTCTTGTTTCTGCTCAGATCGTGATCTCAGGGTCATGAGATGGAGCCCTGTATCCTCAGGCTCCGCGCTCAACAGGGAGTCTGCTTGAGATTCTCTTTACCTTTGCCCCTCCCCCCTCACTCATGCCACATGCGTGTGCTCACTCTCTCAAATGAATAAGTAAATCTTTAATTAAAAAAAAATATGTATTATATATTTGATGTTTTGAAAGATGAGCCATGTTGCCATTGTGGTAGTAGTATACTTTATGCTTTAAAGATAAAACATTTTTTATTTTATAAACATGAAAAAAAAATAAAATAACTAACAATAGACAAATAAGCCAAATGTTAAAGTCTTTAGTCTGATTACCACATATTTATAAATACGTGTGTTTATAATTCTTTAAAATTCTGTATGAATAGTGAAATTATAATCTTTAGCTAATTTAATTATAATGACATTAAGTTAGCTTCAGGGACTCAGAATTCGCTGAGATATTCAGAACTTTTGTGGTTGCTTTTTTCTTTCAGGAAGCTGCAGTAAAGGAAGACGAAGAAGAAGTTTCTGACAAAGGCAGTGATTCTGAAGAAGAAGAAACCAATAGAGAATCCCAAAGTGAAAAAGATGATGGTAGTGACAGAGACTCTGATAGAGAGCAAGATGAAAAGCAGAACAAAGATGATGAAGCAGTAAGACTTATAGGTTTAAATAATTAGAATTATATACCTCTGATAGTTACATTTTTTGTTTTTCATTTGTGTACTTGTTTGTATGTTTGTCTTAAATAACACCAGTATATTTTATAATCTTCTCTTATTTTGCAAGAATGTTTGTGGGATGGTGGCCAGAATTATAAAGAAGAATAGTTTCTAACAAGGATTTGGCTCTCTTAATTTTCTTAAATCTTAAATTGCTGTTAGTGTAGGATGCAGATCTGAGGTGAATTCAGTTTTGTGTCTTACAGTAATTTTCACCATTGGAGCTGAGTCTGCAAATCAATTAGGAAAGGTGGGTTATGGTCTAAGCAGTTACTTAGAAGAGTCTCTCAAAAGTTCCAGGTAGTGTTTAAAAGTAAAGAAACGTTACTGTGGACTCTAATGTCAAGAGGTTGGTTAAGGAGAAGACTAACATTTACAGAATGCCCCTTGTTTCAAGAGGTATATAAGACATTAAGGAAAGGAGGAGTCTCTTAGGGACTTATTAAGATTGTGAGGGTAGGGAGAATAGAAAAAAAAATCTCATGGTGAGGCATTAAGTTGCACCTGATTTTTGGATGGGTTGTAGAAAAGAGGGTTTGGTGCACAAATAATGGGTCCTTAGAGACTTACTGCAAATTATCTGTAAACTGATCAACCATTCCTTTGTTTGTGTTGTTCTGTTTTTTTCTGACTGGGCTAAAAGTTACCCTTGTGGATTAGGAGAGAAAAGGGGATTCCCTGACTAGCCTGTGAGGCACAGGTAGAGGCGGAAAAGAGGATAAAAAAGTAAAGGGCAAAGGATAAAAGTATAAGGAATTGCAGGCATGCCTTGGAGATATTATAGGCTTAGTTCCAGACCACCACAATGACACCAACATCGCAGTAAAGAAAATCAAATGAATTTTTTGGTTTCCTAGTGGATATAAAAGTTATGTTTATACTATTTTGTAGTGTAGTCTAACATACATGCCTTAACAACATACATGCTTTAATTAAAACATTCTTTATTGTTAAAAAATGCTAACCATCATCTGAGCTTTCAGCGAGTTGTAAACTTTTTGCTGGTGGAAACTCTTGCCTAAGTGTTGATGGCTGATAACTCTTCAGTGGTGCTTTCTGAAGGTTGGGGTGGCTGGGGCAGTTTTTAAGTAAGATGACAAAGTTTACTGCATTGACTGTTCCTTTCACAAATGATTTCTCTGTAGCATGAGTTGCTGTTGGATAGCATTTTACCCACAGTAGAACTTCCAGAATTGGAGTCAGACCTCTGAAATCCTGATGCTGCTTCATCAGCTAAGTTTCTGTCATATTCTGAATCTTTTGTTGGCATTGCAGCAGTCTTGACAGCATCTTCACCAGGAGTAGATTCCATCTCAGGAAGCCACTGTCTTTGCTCAGCCATCAGAAGCAGCTCCTCATGAGAGCAACCTTTTCTCATGAGATGGCAGCAGTTCAGGCGCATCTGCAGGCACCACCTCTAATTCCAGATCTCTTGCTGTTTCTACCACATTCGTAGTTACTTCTCCCACTGGAGTCTTGAACCCCTCCAAGTCATCCATGAGGGTTGGAATCAGCTTCTTCCAAACTCCTGTGAATACTGATATTTTGACCCTTCACATGAATCATAAATGTTCTTGATGGCATGTGAAAGGCTGAATGAGAAGATTTTCATTATACTTTGCCCAGATCCACCAGAGGAATCACTCACTGTGTGTGGCAGCTGTCACCTTAAAAAAAGTATTTCTAAACTAGTAAGACCTGAAAGCGGTAGTTATTCTTTTGTCCATTTGCTGTAGAATGGATGTTGTGTTAGCAGGCATGAACACAGCATTAATCTTACTGTGTATCTCCGTCAGAGCTCTTGGATGACCAGGTGCATTGTCAATGAGCGGTAATACTTTGAAATTTTTAGTAGTTGGTCTCAACAGTGGGCTTAAAATATTCAGTAAACCATGTTGTAGACAAATATGCTGTCCTTCAGGCTTGGTTGCCATTTAGAGAGCACTTGCAGAGGAGATTCTGCATATTTCTTAAGGGCCCTAGGATTTTCAGAAAGGTCGGTGAGTAATGGCCTTCACTGAACATCACCAGCTGCATTAGCTCCTAACAGGAGAGTCAGCCTGTCTTTTGAAGCCAGGCATTGACTTCTCTCTAGCTCTGAAAGTCCTAGATGGCATCTTCTCATTTAAGGCTGTTCTTCAGTATTGAAAGTCTGTCATGTAGTGTAGCCATCTTGGATTCTCTGAGCAGAATCCTGTGGAGAGCTTGCTGCAACTTCTGCCCCCGTGCTTGCTGCCTCGCCTTGCCTTTTCCTGTTACGGAGGCACCTTCTTTCCTTAGACCTCATGAACCAGCCTTTGCTGGCTGCAAGTTTTTCTTCCGCAGCTTCCTCACCTCTCTTAGTCTTGATAGAGTTGAAAGGACAGGTCCTTGCTTTGGATTAAGATTTGGCTTAAAGAAATATTGTGGCTAGTTTGATCTTCTGTCCAGACCCCTAAAACTTTCTCCATACGTGCACTAAGGTGGTTTCGCTTTCTTACCTCTCATGTCTTCCCTGGAGTGGCACTTTTAATTCCCTTCAAGAATTTTTCCTGTGTATTCACAACTTGGCTAACTGTTTGGCAAATGAGGCCTAGCTTTCAGCCTATCTCGGCTTTCAACTTGCCTTCTTCAGGAAGCTTAATCATTTCTAGCTTTTGATTTAAAGTGAGAGACTCAGCTCTTCCTTTCACTTGAACACTTAGAGGCTATTGTAGGGTTATTAATGGGCCTAATTTCAGTATTGTTGTGTCTCAGGGAGGCCCAAGGAGAAGGGGGAGAGATGGGGAACAACCCATTGTTGTTGCAGTCAGAATACACATGTTTATTGACTAAGTTTGCCATCTTAGCAAATATAATAAAAAGGCTTAAAATATTGCAAGAATTACCAAAATGTAACACAGAGACTCAAAGTGAGCAAATGAGTGCTGTTGGAGAAATGACAGCAATAAACTTGCTCAACACAGGGTTGCCACAAACCTTCACCTTGTGAAAACCACAATATCTGCGAGGCACGCAGATGTGCAAAGGACAGTTAAGTAAGGTATGCCGTAATGTGGTGGGGAGTTTGCCATTGGGAGTGGTGGGGGAAAACAAGGATGACTTTTTAGCAGTTGCTGGCCCTTGGCTGTTTTTGTACTTTGGGAATTAAATTGATTGCCAAGAAATTAAAGCCTATTAAGGGAATTATTTCTCCAGGCATGCTTTGAGAAAGAGTTGACATACTCCTTTCTGAGTATAGTATTAGGATTAGGAGAGGTGACAGACTAGTTTCTTTAGATACCAAAAATACATTCATTCAGTTGTCAAATAATTATATAAACAGTTATTCATTATCTGTCACACGGCAAGCACTGTGTTTGATGAGAGAGGAATGCAAGCCAAATGTAAAACAGTTTCTGCCCTTGAATGGATAGTAGGCTAGTGTGGAAGGCAGACATGTAAGTAAACATTAGGGTACAAAAGAGATTATGCACAGTTTGTGCAAGGTACAGTGATAGCACAAAGGAGGGAATGATCAACTCAGTTGAGGGAGATTTCTGGTATTCAGGAGCTCCTGGTTTAGGTTTTAGCAGCTCCTCAAGAAATAATAGTAGGAATTTGCCAGGTTAGAGAAAGAGAAAACAAAAATCCAAATATGGTTTAGGAGGAGTGAAACAGCTTGGTGAGAAGTCAAGGTAGTTAGAAGTGATAAGAATAGAAAGTGCAAAATAAATAATAATAATAATAATAATAATAAAAGAATAGAAAGTGCAAAGAGACAGGCAGTGACAGGAGACTGAAGAGATTGGCCCAGGTCAGATCATGACTGTGTAGTTCATGCTAAAGGGCTTAGATTTGATTTATGAAATGATATGTTGTAACAGTTTTGAGCAGGGAAATGATCAGGTCTGTGGGACTGAACTCGGTGGTAGTTAGCATTGTCAGGAATAATAGCTGGAAGAAGGATGGAAACTCTTCAGTGAGAACAATTGAAAACATACTTGATTTCAAGTGTTTGATTTTTACTTTACTAGGAGTGGCAAGAATTGCAACAAAGTATACAGCGAAAGGAGAGAGCTCTCCTGGAGACCAAATCAAAGATAACACATCCTGTTTATAGTCTTTACTTTCCTGAGGTGAGTTATTCATGTTTTCCTTACTCCATTTACTTTCTCGTCAGGTATTTTTCAGTTGCTTGTTCTCCCTCTGTGGTGTATACTGGCTCAAATGTGCTAAAGATGATCCATTCTTGATAGGCCACATTATGAAGGATCCCTTTCAGTGCGAATCAGATTTAGTGAACGTGTCATTTAATAGGGGGATTGTTAACTCTGTAAGTACTTCTGCGGTTTCCTGGGCTTCTGTCTTTTCTGTGCCTGGATGACTGGAGGTTGTGCTGATGATTTCTCTTTAGCAGTTCAGGCAGTCTTTCAGACAAGTACGTATTTTGTCCTCATCGTAGGTCTACATGGCTTTTGTGAATCCCTCACGTCTATCAAGTTTTGGGTAGGAAGAAAAAAGTTCTTAAATATTTTTCTCATGGGTTTTCTCTGATGGTCCTATACTGGCCACCTGGAGCCATTACAGTTCCTCTGGCCCTCGTAATTGCCCCAGTCCATGGGAATAGCCAATGGCTGTGGGACCAGCTAAGTTTGGTAAAAGTTGAGAGTGGCTGAGCCCCAAGCTTAGGACAGATTGATCAGTGCTCTTTGTTCTCTTGTCCTTATTTGGTTTGTGCTTTTGGCCTGCTCAACTGTGGATGTTGAGTTTTTTGTCTTTCCAATGAATTTGGGAATTGCATGAGGTTTTGCTTTTGCCACGGTTCTGTCTATGGCCAGAGGTCAAGAACTGATTGTCTCTTAGTTCAGGGAAGCTGTTCCACAGACTGCTTCACAGCTTTGCCATAGAACCTTCTGCTCAGCACTCATGTTTGGCAGGTGATTTCATGTATAAATCTGCTTTCTGCTTTAGAATGTCAATCCAGAGTTGCTGGGGGCTGCTGAAGGCAAAATTCCCAAGTAATTTGGCTTTCCTAGTAATAAATGAATGGTTCTGCACAGACTGTTGTTTTGACTTGGAAAGAAGTCAGCCCAGGATTCCACGTTAACGCGCTTGCTGATCTTCTGGCGTGTCCTGAGCTCTAGCCCATCTGTTAAAGGCATTTTGCCCATTGCAGTAGTAGCCTGCCAACCCCAAGGCTCCCGAAGTCAAGCGAGTGAATTCCACTCATTGATTGGCTTTAAAAGTGCCATGGGATGTTATAAGCTGCATAATTTGTACCCTTATAACAGACAGTTCATTTTAGACTGTGCTTAGTTAATAAGCAAAACGTTCATTCACTGCCTTAGAACATTTAGCCTTGAAAATGCCTTTTTCTAATTTAAGCTACAACTGCACTGTAAACATCTCAAAGTACCATTTATCAGATAAAATTTATTTAGGATTTTCCTAACATCTACCTGTCTACCTTCCATGTACCTACCAGACTACCCTAACAGCCTTACTACCCACTTAAATTGCTTAAAGTTTTATGATTATAATTGACTTACATGTTACTGAAACTCATTCAATGGTGAGGAATCTCACCCAGCAGAAAAACTGTTATATCGAAAGTACAAATAACTCATGCTACAACGTATTTTCCACTTTTACTATGTGCATCAAAGAGTCTGTGCATAAGTACAGCATAAATATTCTTGAATGAATTCTTGAATGAATCTCATTTTAATCAAGTAACCTGGGAGATCAGAGGGAAAGACATTCTCTTAGTGAAGAGGTAAAGAAGAATTGCACATTCTTGAGTGCTTCTTATATTACATATATGTTCTGGTAATGAGATTTCAGAAAATGAAATGTCAGAACTAAAATGATTGAGGTATCTACCTCATTTCATTACTAATCATGATTATCATTTTTTAAGAAGATTTTTTTATTTAATTGACAGAGCGGGCTTGTGCACACAAGCCGCGGGAGGGGCAGAGAAGCAGGCTCCTAGCTGAGCAGGGAGCCCACGACAGGATGATGCGGTGCTCGATCCCAGAACCCTGGGATCATGACCTGAGCCAAAGGCAGATGCTTAAGGACTGAGCTGCCCAGACACCCCCATGATTATTATTTATCATGATCAGTGTTCTAGACATTCTAACATTGCTTGTATTATCTCAGTTCATCCTCACAACACGTCCCAAGTTAGGCACTCATCATTTAACAGAGAAGAAAAATGACATTTAGCGAAGTGAAATAGTCCAGGTCTGTGTGGCTTTGAAACAGGAATTGGCTAAACAACAGCCTGCAGACAGGTCAGCCTCCCTGCCTGTTTTATGAATGATGTTTTATTGGAGCACAGACACACTCATTGTGTTCATGTTACTGTGGCCAAGTTGAGTACTTGTGACTCAGACTCTGGCCTGCTTTGAGTCCATTATGTTTTTACCCACTTTGTGTATGCAACACATGGAGACAAACACACATATATACACATATATCTATTGTGGTAGTCCCCCTTGGGTTAAGCAGAAGTTAGATTAAACATGTACTTCTGACTTACTTATTCTGCTTATTAATGTTGTTGTAGTGCTTTGAAGTTTACAAGAGTTTTTAGTTGACCTTAGTGTAGCATTCTTAGAAAGATAATCAAATTTTAATGTCTTGTGGATAAAATAAAATAGAAAGTGTGAGTGATTTTGGCTTAAAAAGACATTTCCCTATGATACTATTTTCAGTAAAAAGTTATTTTTTTTAACTTTCTTTTGGATAGTTGAAAATTTAGAACTGTCTAGTGTTGTTTTGGTTGAGTATTTACAATAGAATAGAGTTTGTTTATTCTTCAGCTCCAAAACATTTTCTTTAAGCCATTTTAGAAAGCTGTCTTCCCTGACCAGTTCTTAAGCAGTGGATACCAAGAGATGACTAAACAGTTACCGATGTGTCCCACATAGCAGTACTCACTGAGCACATTGAAGCTTGGTGCTTCCAGACTGTGTGGACTTCTGTGGTAATTTCTTTACTGACCTCTTTTTCTATTCCTAATCTTTCATGAGGTTCTACTAAAAATGCTGCCCTTATTAAAATCATATGCAGTGAAAAGTATAGATAGACTTTTAAATCTGAGATGCTCTATTATGAGTGATATATTTTAATGATTTCTGATTTGGTTGCCCAAGTCCCTTTCACTCCTACTTTCTGGCTTTTGCTTCTTACTAGGTAAGATTACCAAGATTATTTGCTAGATGATTTTGTAGTGTGGTTTATAATGTTTTATTTTTTAGGCTGTCTTTTGTCATTTAAGGCTAATACAGGGGTTTTTAATACAGAGGGCCATCATTAGGGCTTTTTAATGGGCCATTTGAAACCCCCAAATTACATGCAGAATTCTTTTGGACAGCAGATCTACAAATGGTTAAGAATGATTTATTCATTCAGTAAATATTAAATACCTATTTTGTACCAGGCACTGTATCTATGCTGGAAATACTGCAGTGATAAAACCAGAATAATATGTCTAAGACGAAGCAGAACAGTTATTTCTCTAGTTCTTTCTGATAACATAAACTTTTTTTTTTCTTTGCAGGAAAAACAAGAATGGTGGTGGCTTTATATTGCAGATAGGAAAGAACAGACATTAATATCTATGCCATATCATGTGTGTACACTAAAAGATACAGAAGAGGTAATTATCCAACAACATTATTTCAGTTTTTACAAACATATGGCATCTCACCATCATGCTTCTTCATAAAGTCTTTCTTAGAAGTCAGCTTGTCATATTTGGCTAATTGTATTTTATTTGTTAAGGCATATTTTATAACTGTTCTCTAGTGTCTTTTGGGAGTAGCCGATTAGAAATTTATACAGTGTTGTTAAAGGTAGGCAACTTGATCAGTGTTAAAAACTTGTTTTCAACTTATTTTTGGGAGTTTTCACTGTTAGTGTCTGAGAACATACGCCTTTTGTTCTCCTGTCCAGAACTTAATTGTGTTTTACAAAAATTTATGATTTTTATCCTCATTGGATTAGTGCTAAGGTAAATATCTTTGGTCTTAAAAACAAATTTAAGAACTGGTAATTAGATTTTTAGAATCCAATTTTTGATTATGTGGCATTATTCATTGTTAATGTCATCACTACTGTATCATTGTGATGAGCGTGTTTTATCTGTTTATCTTGTTTTTCTTGATTGTTTCATGCTACTTCTCTAGAAAGAGAAAGGTTTTTTAGAATTTCAAGATAGTTCTGTGATATTGATTTTTAATCCAAAAGTATTTTTCCCCTTTTATAACCAAGTAGTAAATGTATGAAGTAGTTTGTTGTTGTTTATTTGACACTTAGAGTTAATGTTAGCTTAAAGGATATTTCTTGGATAGAGCAGTTTTATTACTATTTTTTAAATTTAAGTTTTACCTATTTTTGAGCAGATAATAAATTCACCTAGTTAATATTTCATAAGATACACAAAAGTGCATCCATTGAAACATCCCTCTCAGTCACCCATTTTTCTTCCTGGAGGCCAATGATGTTAAACAAAATTTTTGTGTATTCATGTAATATTGTATATAAATTACAAGGAAATATACATATGTATTTTCTCCAATATTGCATACAAAATAGCATATACCTTACCTTTTTCTCTCTGATCTTTTATTTTAAAAAGTTTCAAACCTATAGAAATGTTGCAAGCATACTATTATGAACTCCCATATCCTTCATCTATACTGATCAGTTAACATTTTGCCTTATATTTAAGATAGTTTAATATCTTCCTCTGCATGTGTGCCTGTAGACATCACGACATTGTAACCCTAAATACTTAAACATGTATCTCCTAAGAACAAAGGTCATCTCCTGCATAAGCCCAGTTAAATTACTATATTCAGGAAATTTAACATTGATATGGTATTTATCTAATGTGCAGTCCATATTCAGATTTCCTTAATTATTTCACTAATGTCTGTTATAGTTTTTGTTTTGTTTTCAAAATTCAGGATCCATTCAAGGATCATGCATTGCATTTGGTTGTCAGTCTTCTTTATTCTAGAACTCTTGGTGTTTTGTTTTTAAATTTTTCATGCCATCAAAATTTTTGAAGAGTCCAGGCAAAATATTTTGTAGAATATCCATCAGTTTAATTTGTCTCATTGGTTAGTCATGATTATATTCATCTTAAATATTTTTGGCAAAAATACTACATAAGTGATATAACCTTCTTATGGGGCACATTATATCATTTTGCCCCACACTGGTGATACAGTGGTTAGACATTTAATTAAGGCTTTTCTCTATTTATAAGAGGTATTTTTTTCCTCTAATCTTTCAGGTAATACTTGGGCATATTAATGTTAATATTCTCTACTAGTCTTTTATCTGCTCATTTTAATATACATTGATGATTCTTGCCTTAATCACTTTTTACTATGCTACTTATACTTAGCGTAAGTGTAAATTTTGTATCTCAGGAGTGAAACTGAATGTCTTCCAGTGTATTTGAATTGTACTTATTTTTATGTCTGTTTTTGACCATTGTTCATTTTTGTTGAGTTATTGGTCTTTTAATTGGTTTGGGGAATTGTTTTAAATGTTACATCCCTTTGTGATATTTGTTGCAAATACTTCTCCCCAGTTTGTTTTACTATTGCAGTTGTTTTTACCAAGCGAAAGTACAAACATTATTTATTTGGGTTTTTTTTGTAGTGTGATTTAGTAATTTTTTTCTTTTATGATTTCTGGGTTTTGTGGTATATTTAGAAAATCAATTTGTGAGATTAATGTTAAAAAATAATATTCCCATGAATTTTTTAGTTCATTTTTCCTAGTTGGTTTTTTTTAATATATAACCTTGCCTACAAAATCTGGATTTTGGAGATTGAAGACAGATCACCAGAACATCCAAATGCCATCTTAATAACTTATTCTTCCTTTGTATGAGTGGAAACTAAATTTTTTCCTTAAGTTTTTATTTTAATCACCTGGTGCTCATCACAAGTGCACTTCTTTTTTTTTTTTTTTAAAGATTATTTATTTATTTGACAGACAGAGATTACAAGTAGGCAGAGAGGCAGGCAGAGAGAGGAGGAAGCAGGCTCCCCGCTGAGCAGAGAGCCCGATGTGGGGCTCGATCCCAGGACCCTGGGATCATGACCTGAGCCGAAGGCAGAGGCTTTAACCCACTGAGCCACCCAGGTGCCCCCACAAGTGCACTTCTTAATCCCCATCACCTTTTCACCCATTCCCTGCCCACCTCCTCTCTGATAATGATTGGTTCTCTGTAGTGGAGAGTCTGTTTCCTGGTTTGTCTTTCTCTTTTTTACTCCCTTTGCTCATTTATTTTGCTCCTTAAATTTCACATATGAGTGAAGTCTTACAGTGTTGTCTCTCTCTCTGACTTATTTCACTTGGCATTATATGCTCTAGCTCTATCCATGTCATTGCAAATGGCAAGATTTCATTCTTTTTCTGTGGCTGAGTAATAGTGCATTGTATGTATGTGTATACCCCATCTTTATCCATTCATCAGTTGATGGATATTTGGTCTCCTTCCGTAATTTGGCTATTGTAAATGCTGCTGTAAATACAGGGGTGCATGTATCTCCTTGAGTTAGTGGGGTTTTTTTTTTTTTAAAGATTTTTTTATTTTACAGAGAGAGAGAGAGCAAGGGGAGGGGCATAGGGAGAGGGAGAGAGAATCCCAGGCAGACTCTCTGCTGAGCACAGAGCCCAGCATGGGGCTTGTTCCATGACCCTGAGACCATGACCTGAGCCGAGACCATGACCTGAGCCGAAACCAAGTCAGATGCTCAACTGACTAGCCACCCAGGTGTCCCTGAATTAGTGTTTTTGTACTTTTTGGGTAAATACCCAGTGATATGATTGCTAGATTGTAGGGTGCTTCTGTTTTTAACTTTTTGAAGAACCTCAGTGGTGTTTTTCACAGTGGCTGCACCCATTCGTAGCCCACCAACAGTGCAAGAGGGTTCTGTTTTCTTCATATCCTTGGCAATACCAGTTGTTTTTTATGTTTTTGATTTTAGCCATTCTCACAGGTGTGAGGTGATATCTCATTGTAGTTTTGACCAGTGTGTCCCTGATAAGTCATTTTGAGCATCTGTTCATATGTCTGTTGGTCATCTGTATGGCTTTTTTGAAGCAACGTTCATGACTGCACCACAGTCGATACATCCAGCTACATCTGTTCAGCCATCTCTCACCAAAATGACTAGGAGGAGGAATGCCCAACAGAAGAAAAATTCAGAGGCTGGGCCTTCTGCAACAGAGCTAATGGCTGTCGACATAGACAATATGTTGGAAGGGGAATTCAGGCTAACAATTATCCAGGCAATAGCTAGGTTGGAGAAAGCCATGGATGACAAAATGGAATTGATTAGGGCAGAACTGAAAGCCACTAGGAATAATGTTCACCATGTTCTCAGTGAGTTCCAATCTAATCTAAATTCTCTAAAAGCTAGGGTAACTGAGACAGAAGATAGAATTAGTGATCTGGAGGACAAACAGATAGAGAGAAAGGATCAGGAGGAAGCCTGGAACAAACAGCTTAGAAGCCACGAAAACAGAATTAGGGAAATAAATGACGCCATGAAATGTTCCAATGTCAGAATTATTGGAATCCCTAAAGGGGAGGAGAAAGAAAGAAGTCTAGAAGATATAGTAGAACAAATTCTCCATGAAAATTTTCCCAATCTCACGAATGGAACCAGCGTTCATGTACTAGAGGCAGAACGGTCTCCCCCGAAGATTATAGAATCTCGAAAGTCCTCGAGACACCTGATAGTAAAAATGAGGAATCATAATTGTAGACAGGCTCTCTTGAAGGCAGCGAGGACAAAGAAGCTCCTTACATACAGAGGAAAGCCCATCAGAATAACGTCAGACCTGTCCACAGAAACCTGGCAAGCCAGAAAGGGCTGGCAAGATATATTCAGGGCACTAAATGAGGAGAACATGCAGCCAAGAATACTTTATCCAGCAAGACTGACATTCAAAATGGATGGAGAGATAAAGAGTTTCAAAGACCGGCAAGGCTTAAAAGAGTATGCGACCACCAAGCCGACACTGCAGGAAATATTAAGGGGGGTTCTATAAAAGAGGAAAAATCCCAAGAATATCATTGAACAGAAATATATGGAGACAATCTACAGAAAGAAAGACTTCAAAGATAACATGATGTCAATAAAAACGTATCTATCAATAATCACTCTCAATGTGAATGGCCTAAATGCGCCCATAAAACAACATAGGGTTGCAGATTGGATAAAATGACAGGACCCATGCATATGTTGTCTACAAGAGACCCATTTCGAACCTAAGGATACACCCAGACTGAAAGTGAAGGGATGGAGAAGCATCTTTCATGCCAATGGGCCTCAAAAGAAGGCCGGGGTAGCAATTCTCATATCAGATAAATTACATTTTAAACTAAAGACTGTAGTCAGAGATACAGAAGGACACTACATCATTCTTAAAGGGACTATCCACCAAGATGATCTAACAATTGTAAATATCTATGGCCCCAGTATGGGAGCAGCCAGTTATATAAGAAAACTATTAATCAAGATAAAGAGTCATATTGACATGAATACATTAATAGTAGGAGATCTTAATACACCTCTCAGTAATAGATCATCCAAGCAGAAAATAAAGAAACAAGAGCATTGAATGACACATTGGACCAGATGGGCCTCATAGATATATACAGACTGTTCCACCCTAAAACAACAGAATACTCATTCTTCTCAAGTGCACATGGAACCGTCTCTTTTGTCCATTTTAATTGGAATACTTGTTTTTTGCGTATTGAGTTTTATAAGTTCTTTATATATTTGGATACTAGTCCTCCCCCCCTTTTTTTTAAGATTCACTTATTTGAGAGAAGAGGGAAAGAGAGCAGGAGGAGGAGCAGAGGGAGAAGGGAGAGAAGCAGACTCTTCTGAGTCTGGCTGAGTGAGGAGCCTGACACAGAGCTCAGTCCCATGACCCTGAGATCATGATCTGAGCCAAAATTGAGAGTTTGGACACTTAATCAGTTGAACCATCCAGGTGCCCCACTGGTTACTAACCCTTTATCAGATAAATCATTTGCAAATATTTCCTCCCATTCCGTAGGTTTTTGTTGATTGTTTACTCTACAGAAGCTTTTTTATTGTGATGATGCCCCAATAGTTTATTTTTGCTTTTGTTTTCCTTGCCTCAGGAGACCTATCTAGAAAAGAGTTGCTGTGGCCAATGTCAAAGAAGATATTGCCTGTCTTCTCTTCTAGGATTCTTGTGGTTTCAAGCGTCACATTTAGGTCTTTAATCCATTTGAATTTATTTTTATATGTAGGATAAGAAAGTGGTCCAGGTTCTTTGGGCACGTTGCTGTCCAAAACCATTTGTTGAAGAGACTTTTTCCCACCAGATACTCTTTCCTGCTTTGTTGAAGATGAATTGACCATATAATTGTGGGTTTAATTTAGAGATTTTCTGTTCTGTTCCATTGATCTATGTGTCTGTTTTTGTATCAGTACCATACTGTTTTGATCACTTCAGCTTTGTAATATAACTTGAACTCTGGAATTGTGATGCCTCCAGCTTTGCTTTTCTTTTTCAATATTACTTTGGCTATCCAGGGTCTTTGTGGTTCCATATAAATTTTAGGATTATTTGTTCTGGTTCTGGAAAAATGCTGTTGGTATTTTGGTAGGGATTGCATTGAATGTGTAGATTGCTTTGGGTAGTGTAGACATTGTAACAATATTTGTTCTTCCAATCCAGGAATCTAGAATGTCTTTCCATTTCTTTGTGTCTTCAGTTTCTTTCATCAGTGTTTTATAGTTTTCAGAGTATAGGAATAAACGTCCTTGGTTAGATTTATTCCTGGGTATTTTACTGCTTTTGATACAGTTGTAAATGGGATTGATTCCTTATTTTCTCTTTCTGCTGCTTCATTTTTGGTGTATAGAAATGCAGCAGATTTCTGTACATTGATTTTGTAGCCTGCGACTTTATCAGTTCTAGCAGTTTTTTGATGGAGTCTTTGGGTTTCCTATGTATAGTATGATGTCATCAGCATATACTGAAAGATTTCTTTCTTTCTTACCAATTTGGATGCCTTTTATTTCTTTCTGTTGTCTGATTGCTATAGCTAGGACTTCCCGGTACTATGTTGAATAAAAGTGATGAGAGTAGACATCCTTGTTGTCTTCACGTTAGGGGCAAGGCTCTCAGTTTTACTCCATTGAGGATGGTGCTAGCATTGGAGTTTTGCATATATGGCTGGCCTTTATTATGTTGAGGTATGTTCCCTCTACACCTACTTTATTAAGGGTTTTTTTGGTTTTGTGTTGTTTTGTTTTTAAGTAGGCTCCCCACCCAGCACAGAGCCCAGTGCAGGGCTTGAACTCATGACCCTGAGCTGAGATCAAGAGTCAGACATTTAACTGACTGAGCCACTCTGGTGCCCCTTGTTGAGGGTTTTTATCATGAATGGATGTTTTACTTTGTCAGATGCTATTTCTGTGTCTGTTGGAATGATCGTATGGCTTTTATCCTTTCTCTTATTAATGTGATGTATCACATTGGCTTGAGAATATTGAACCAACCTTGCAACCCAAGAAAAAAATCCCACTTCTTCATGGTGAATGATTTTTTAATGTATTGTTGGATTCGTTTTGCTAGTATTTTATTGAGGATTTTTGCTTGTTTTCATTAAAAGTATTGGCCTGTAGTTCTCTTTTTTTGTGTTATTTTCATTTGGTTTTGGTATAAGGGTAATGCTGTCCTCCTAGAATGAATTTGGAAGTTTTCCGTCCTTTTCTATTTTTTTGAATTGTTTGAGAATAGGTAGTAACTCTTCTTTATGTTTAGTAGAAATCTGGTCCTAGACTTGTTTTTTGATTACTGGTTCAATTTCTTTGCTGGTTGTCATTCTGTTCAAGTTTTCTAATTTCTTCCTGTTTTAGTTTTGGTGGGCTATATGGCTCTAGGAATTCATCCATTTTTTCTAGGTTGTCCAATCTGTTGGTACATAGTTTTTCATAATAATCTCTTATAATTGTATTCCTGTGGTGGTGGTTGTTAATTTCTCTTCCTTCATTTGCAATTTTATGTATTTGGTCTTTTCTCTTTCTTGATAACTGGGTAGAGGTTTATCAGTTTTATTGTTTTTTGTTTTTGTTTTTAAGGACCAACTCTTGTTTCATTGATCTGTTTATTGTTTTCTTTAGTCTTCTGGGTCATTAATTTGTTCCTCTGCTGCTTCCACCCTGCCATTCATTCCATCAAGTGTGTCTAATTTTTTTATTGAGCTCCTTATCTCTGCTATGTTATTCCTTATCTCTGTGTTAATGGTCTCACTGATGTCTTCCACTCCTCACTCAAGCCCTTGAGTGAGTATCCTTATGATCTTTGCTTTAGGTTCTCTACCAGGCATGTTCCTTACATCTGTTTTGCTTAGCTCTTCTGCCATGGCCTCATCCTTTTCTTTCTTTTAGGAGAGATTCCTCTGTCTTCTCATTTTGTCTGTGTCTCTGTGCCTGTTTCTCTGTGTAGGAAAGTCAGCTATGTCTCCTGTTCTTGAGAGTAATGGCTTTACTTAGAGGAAGTCCTATAGTGCTCTACAGTGTAGTGTCCCTTGTTCCCTAGGGCCTGGTGTCTCCAGTCTGTGCTGTGTGGGCTTTGCTTTTGTGTTCTGGCTGCTTTATTTTTCAGGCCAGTTGTCTGCAGAGGGTCCCTTTGCCTCTTGGTGGGCAATGTTTGGTCCCTGGCCTGAATGTGGCAAGTTTTAACTAGGTGTGTTCTGGTCTGCTTGTGAAAGTCCTGTTGCCACCACCGTGGGAACTGAGGCCCTGCCAAACTTGGGGCCCACTGTGCTGGGACTGAGGCAAGTGTGACTTCCAGGAGGGGTGGTTCCACTGGAGTACAGGTGTTGGGGGGCTTGGTATAAGCAAGTTAGGTAGTGAGTATCGGCCCATCGCTGCTTCCTGCAGGTGGCCCTATCTTATGCTGAGGGGTGAGGGTAGGGGTAATGGCCCCAGAGGGGTCTCTCTGTGGTGCCCTCTGAGATGAGTGAATACCCTCCCCACTGTGTGCCCCATGCGCTTTTCAGGTCGCTGTTTCCATGCTGTATGTCCATGGACCATTTGCCCTGACTTTTCTCCGAGAGCAGCCCCAGTGCCCTCTGAGCTCTCCCAGAGCCAAGCATGCTGACCTTTAAAACTTGGGGCGCCTGGATGGCTCAGTCAGTTAATTGTCTGCCTTCGGCTCAGGTCATGATCCCAGAGTCCTGGGATTGAGCCCCACGTCCTGCTTTCTGCTCAGCAGGAGCCTGCTTCCCCTCTCCCTGTTGCTCCCCCTGCTTGTACGCTCGCTCTATCAAATAAATAAATAAAAATCTTTATAAAAGGAATAAATAAAGCTCCAGGCTTTAAGCCCTGCTGGTTGCAAGAATTCCCGAAATTTGGGCTCTCTTGCTCTCTAAGCCCATTGCTATGGGAATTCCTTTTCCCCCTTGCACTCCCCGGTGTGCTAGGTTGTCTCATGCCCTTCTCTCCAACTGCCGCTCCCTCCCTACTACAGTGGCCATGATCCATTTCTCTTCCAAACTGTCTCTCTACACTTCCTACCTTCTTCGACATGGCCTCTTCTCTCTCTCTCACAGCCCTTAGCTGTTTGATTGCCGTGGTATTTAGAATGATTAGATGGTATCTAGTTGTGTTCATGGGATGTTGTGAGCCTAGGGTTCTCCTACTTCCCTGCCATCTTCTTTCCCTGGAATTGAAAGTTTTAAGAATTTGTAACTCTTTGTGTATGGAGCTTATGATTTAAAAGGAAATAAGTATCTTCTTGACATTTTAAGGCACTAGGCATGTTTTTAAAAAATTTCTTTCATTTGAGTATAGTTGACATACAATGTTACATTAATTTCAGGTATATAACAGTGATTCAGCTTCTCTATTTGTTATACTATGTTCACAATGAGTATAGCTATAGCTACTGTCTATCACCATACAGTGCTATTACAATATTATTGACTCTGTTTTCTATGCTGTACCTTTTGGTTACATGACTGACTAATTCCATAACTGGAAGCCTGTATTTCCCATTCCCCTTCACCCATTTTGCTCATCCCCTCATCCCCCCCAACATTCCCTCTGTCAACCATCAGTTTCTTCTCTGTATTTATAGATCAGGTTCTGTTTTTTGTTTGTTTATTCATTTGTTTTGTTTTTAGATTCCATATATGAGTGAAATCATGTGGTTACTTCCAGCACTGGGCATTTGTAAAGGAAAAACTCATCTCTGTGTGTTTCTCATTTACTCACACTACTGTCACACAACACTTTTGACACCAGGTGTGTGGGTTTTTCCCCACACCAAGCAGGTGTCTCTCACACCAGCTGAGTGTCCTGCATCTTAGCTCAGTGCTGGCACTATATATCTGGAGTTAGCATCAGATCCCACAGGGTAAGGGTTAGGTCTTAAGGTCTTAAGGTCTTCCTTAAGACTCCACCCCCCAACCCCTCACCACGTGCTTCAGAATGCCAGTTGCAAGTCTCAAGTTGTCTGTACTTCTGACCAGCTGGCTATGAATTGGGGTTTCCGTGATCCCCTCCTTGAGTCTGATAATTTGCTAGAATGTCTCATAGAACTCAGGGAAACACATTTACTAGTTTATTATTAAAGAATATAATAAAAGACCTAGATGATGTTCTTTCTTCCGTTTCTCAAAATACGGATGTTAAGTGCTGTTCTTTTTCTTCTAGGTAGAACTGAAGTTTCCTGCACCAGGCAAACCTGGAAATTATCAGTATACAGTGTTTCTGAGATCAGACTCCTATATGGGTTTGGATCAGATTAAACCCTTGAAGGTAAGAATAGTGACTCTTCAATAACTATGGTTGCCTGTTTGAATGCATGCTTAATATACTAGGAAAGCATTTCTGGATCTGAAATGTAGAATAGTAGAGGGAAAAAGATGTCCTCTCATACTTTGTATATGATACACTCAGTGGTCTACTCTTTAAATAATAAACTAAACTTGTTGAGCTAAAGGAGCGTAATGCTTTAGAACCTTGAGTATAAACTATTAGACTGATTTAGAATATTAAATATAGATTACTTAATTGATACTCCTAATGTCCTCTAATATACTGTGACTTTATAGGGCCTTATCAACTAGGTTCTGGGTTTTGGGGGGTTTTTTGTATGTTTGTTTTTTAGAAAAGTACACATATTTTCCCACAGATTCTGTTGGAGTGTTTATTAGTTTCTGAGATTAGTTTGTTTTTAATCATCTTATACACTGTATCTGAAGCATGTTCCTGTCAGTGTTTACCAGTTTCACTTGAAACCATAAAAGGCCTTCTGTTTTGTAAACTCTGTTGGAGTATTGTTGCGTGGTGCACTGGAGTCCCAAAGTAAAGGGAGCTGGGAGAGGCAGGCCTGTGTTTTCCCGCAAGGGTTCCGTATTTCTTTCCATTGCTTATAGAATTTTACTTTATGAGTATGGAGGCTGCAAAATACCTTTTTGAAAGTCACACTTGAGTTTTTCTTCTCTCAGCAGACTTATTAAGACATCAGACATACTAAGACATAACTCAGTGTTCTTGCTCAAGAATCACAATTAGTCTTTCATTGTACGGAATTAATAGTATAGCTTCTATAGAATTAAAATGTCAAACCGTATTAGAAATTTGACTGTATTTGTATGTTAGTAGATTACCTTTTTATTTCTGGGATGAATATCTATTTTAAATAAATATGTTAAATTTAGAGTTAACAACCATTTATGGTCTATTTCTTTATAATTGCTGTGGTCAAAGAAAACTTTTTCTTTATCAGATATTTCCCAAAATTTCTGATGTCTGCATTTAATTCTTCTTTGTAGTTGGAAGTTCATGAGGCTAAACCTGTACCAGAAAATCACCCGCAGTGGGATACAGCAATAGAGGGGGATGAAGACCAGGAGGACAGCGAGGGCTTTGAAGATAGCTTTGAGGAGGAGGAAGAAGAGGAGGAGGATGATGACTAAGCCGTGCTCTGAATGGACCACAGTATTTGCAACTCTTTGCTGTTTTGGAAGTGTATAATAAACCAGAAACAGTGCGGAACTGATGTTGAGGGAGGTGTTAGTTCTTTACTAGAAATGGGTGCATAATATAACTAGGCTGTGGGGAAGCCTTGGTACAGTCTGAAAAACGCTTCAGGCTTGTTAAATCCTTTCAGGTATGGGATGGTGCATTTATTTCATCGGCAAACGATAATAAACCCTTTGTTATAACTGTCCAGAGTGTGGGCTATGTATTATCTGATCAATTTATGGTCCCAGTAAAAGTAAAGGTACATGAGAACCAGTCTATTAAGTGAGCAGTTTTTCTTTGTTTAGCTTTAGTTTTCAGCAAACATTAAAGTGTGATAAACACCACACAAATATTTTAAGTAACATCTGCTCAAGTTTTAATCTTTTGTTAAGCTCTGTCATTCATTTATTGACATTTTGCAGTGATACAAGACTATTTATAACAGCTCCATTCATAGCTTTAAACTTTTTATTTTTACCTGTCTTGGTCATAAGTTGGCATTCTGTCACATTCCACATAATATAGAGGGCTACATTGGGGAATTTCCTTTTCTTAATTGCCCAGAGTTATCAGACAGATTATAAACATGGCTTTTAATGGCTTAAAACATTTTTAAGCCTCTATTTTAGCAGATCAGTGCAGGATCTAATTCTTTTTATAAGCTATAGGTCTAAAAACGATTGTGGGACCATATGTTCTCTGATGTTGGTGACTCATGTTATTAAACCTTTTTTAAAAGGTTCACTATAAAAGCTGAAATACATTCTTAGCTTTTAATCTACCTGACTCAGAAGCCTTTTAAGGAAAAAAAAAAAACATAACATGCAAAGGAGGCATCTTTTTGTATTCATTTTGGACTCCTGTCAATAAAATAGAAGTTTGACTCATTTTACGTTTGTAATGGTGTGTGTCTTTTTACTTCCAGGGAAGGGATATAATAGGATAATTCACACTCTTATTTTCAACTAAAAATTTAATAATGTACTTTACTGCAGAAGTGATCGCTATTTCTGTATGGTATAGAGAAACCCGTGTGTGGGAGGAATTTCCCCCTTACCCATTGCAGCCCAGAAGGATAGTGCTTATAAAGAGTAGAAATGTATACATGATGAAACATTGAGGTAAGATAAATATTTTTATCACTAGATACTGAAGAAGTGTATGTCTGTAATATTACAGGACTGATTGTAATAATCCTCCCCTATCAAAATCTCCATAGTCCAAAGTGCTGTTGGAATACTAATTTGTGACCTTATTGATTTAAAAGGTTGCCACATTCCATGCAGAATTATCACTGGTATTTTGTTACTGCAGTAGATGGAAATAAAATTTGAAAACTACCAAAAACATGAATGGTTTTAGGATACAATTTCTACAGTATTCTCAAAGCAGTTTCTTCACTGGAAATTCCATCACTTGTTTTTTTGTTTTGTTTTGATTTTTGTTTTGTTTTTAAAGGTGTTAATGAGACCCTTCCTTTTTAGGCAGTAGTGCCACTGAGTGTTTGTTTCATTTTACAAGTGGAGGGTGGGTTCACTTGTTGAGTCAGGTGTTTCTGGGGAGCTGCAGTGTCAGGTGAGACGGGCTGGTCACTGAAGCGCGAGAGACGGGAGTGAGGCCAGCCTGTAGCAACAAGCAAAAGGGGGTGCTGGGAAATGTGAGCGAACAATGTGTAATGTGCTCATGTTCTGGTTTTCCCGAAAGATAATACTCAAGAAAAATACTTCCATTCTAGTGGCTATTTTGTCTGAGGTTTTATTCTTTCAAACAGCTGGCTTTCTGTGTTCAAGACTCCAGAGGGTGATTTCACAACCTAGTCACTCAGCACAGTGCTTAGAAAAAACCAGCATCACCTTGACCTTAGAAGATCCCACCAGTCTGTTTTCCTTTCCCTTTGGGTGGTACGTACGTACTTCCCAACCACATAAGTACATTACCCTCTAATTAGTATTTTAGGTTAAAAAAACCTTTCCACACTGCAATAGTGAAAGAACTGAGCCTTCAGTTTATGACTCCCGTCTCTCCAGCAAATCTCTGAACTCCATATCCCTTCTTTTGATCAAGATTTGATAACCAACCCTGGTTTGCATTTAACCTAATGGAAACAGTATAGTTTTAGTTTAGTTTTCATCAAGAAACCCACATTTTTGTCAACAGAATAAATGAACACGTAGGTGAAAACATACAGTGTGTACACAAAGTGAAACTGGTTATTAATGAAATCAAGTTACTTAAATTGTGTAATATTCTAATCTTTTTTAAATTGGAGAAGAACCTATTAAAAGATAACTCTTCCATGAGGAGGCCACAGTGGAAGGTCTAGCAGTGGTTGGTTATGTGTGTATCTCAGTATCAGAAGTCAGATGTTCGTGTCCTATCTAAAAATTGTTAGGTTTTCATGAATATTTTTAAAAACTAAGCACTTCAAGCAAGGTTCTCTGTAGAAGACAATACTCTTCTAGGTCTCCCAGCTTGCACTGAGGGGTGGAGAAGGACGAGACTGCCCACGGCACTCCACTGCCTGGTAGGAAGCTCAGACCTCGGTGTAAGCATCAGGGATAGGGGGTTGCCAGAGGACTGATGGGGACCGGGGCAGGGGTGGGGGGGGGGCGCGGCGGCGGAAGGATGTTGAGGAATGTAATGAAGCTCTCTGAGTGCATCATTGACCATGACGTTTATCTAGTTATTTGCTTCAACAAATCAAAACCAGATGCTGGAGTGTTCTTTAGCAACAATTATTTCAAAATGTGATTCAGCACTCTACATATATTTTGAGCAGTTGTTCAACGTTCGTCATATATTCACTGAGTTTCTATGTGCCTGGGTCTGTGATTGGATACTGGGGCTATAAACATAAGAGAATCCATGTTCTTAAGGACTCACTGGTATTAGGACAGGCAGAAGTGTGGCAAGCCATTCTAATCCATCTGCATTAGCTAAAGGCCGTTGTTTGGAATCCTTTTTTCTTTTTTTTTTAAGTCTTTTCCACTGTAGGTAAGGAATTTTTTTTTTAGAAGCTAGCTATTGGCTCTTTATTTTTTTAATAAGCAATCCTCATCCTTTATGTTTAAGTATTTCTTTAAAGCATTTTTCTCTCCAACTATTCCTACTCAACTCCATGAAATCCCCTATTTAGTTTGCCTTAAAATGGAACTGCTATCAGTGAACCATAAAGTAACATTTCACTAGCTGTGTTGTGATTAGTCCAAATAGGTCTTAAGTTAACATCAAACATCTTCACACATTTAAACTAGATACTGGGGCTATTTTGCAAAACTTTAAAAAGCTGTGATCTTGTACATTTTCTGTAACCCGAGCTAAAAATCCAAATGCAGCGATCATTGGCATGCTTTAGGACTGGTTTCAGGTGGGAGTGTGTTCTATCCCTGGGGTATGCAGATAATCAGTGCGTGGGGGAAAATGGGAAAATGGTTATTTGTATTTACTCTCATCCTTTTAAATTTCTATTTTTGTGTGTTTTATAATGTACATAATATATTGTACAATTGTACACTTCTATAATTCATAAATAAATACATTTATTGGTGCGTTATAATTTTTTTTCCAATTTCAGTGCATGATCGAAACATATGGATACATTGATTTTAGGTATAAATAGGGTGGCACTTAAGCTAAAATGAAGGTTTGCACCTTTGGCACTCACTACTTGAATTTACAATGTGATGTTACTCTGCTGGGAGCTGGCATTCACTCTGTCTAGCCCAACTGTAGTCCCTGGGAGCAAAGTGACACTAAGATGGAACTGAGTAGGTTTCATGATGGGGTTAAGAAATGAGGGAAGAGTTCTAAGCAGATGTCCATGGAGTGGAAGTGGCGCAGGTAGAGGTTGAAGTGCTAGGGACTGCTTGCTGGGACGTCCAGCAGAGGCGACAGCTGTTAGAGGTCCCTGTAATCTGGCTGCCACAAATTAAAGGTGAGTATGGGAAGGACTGTCCACTTTCTTCTGCACCAGGTGTTTCAGCATTAACCTGTCAGGCTGCACACACAAAGGGAGCTGTGCTCCTTTATCTTTCTGAACACCTGAGGTTTACACTTTAAAATCTGGAAAATGGGGGCACCTGGGTGGCTCAGTGGGTTAAAGCCGCTGCCTTCGGCTCAGGTCATGATCCCAGCGTCCTGGGATCGAGCCCCGCATCGGGCTCTCTGCTCAGCAGGGAGCCTGCTTCCTCCCTTCTCTCTCTGCCTGCCTCTATGCCTACTTGTGATCTGTCAAAAAAAAAAAAAAATCTGGAAAATGGTAGCAATAGGTAACAGAAATGTGAGCAGTTTCCCTAAAGAGCTGCTTCAGACTATTTCCCTGTAGTTTCCAGCCTGGTTCCGGTAGAGGGCGATAGGGCTGCAATTTTCATTAGCAAAGACTGGTTTAGCTGTGGAACTAAACCAAAATTAAAGACATGCTTTGTAATTTATTCCTATTTCCACCTTCTAGGACTACCTCCTTCCCCTTTACTCTTTTAGCCCTATCTAACCTTTGTCCTCCTTACATGTATCCTTTCATAGATTATATTTACTTCTCAGTTTTCTAGCTGGAAATGCTAGGTCCCTTTGCAGCAAAATCCAGAAGACAATCTGTATTTATTCATTGTGCTGGAATTGTATTAGATCATTTGCGAGAGAGGTGGAAAATTAGGTCGGACTAAAAAATCCTGTTCTGGGGCGCCTGGGTGGCTCAGTGGGTTAAAGCCTCTGCCTTCAGCTCAGGTCATGATCCCAGGGTCCTGGGATCGAGCCCCGCATCGGGCTCTCTGCTCAGCAGAGAGCCTGCTTCCTCCTCTCTCTCTCTCTCTCTGCCTGCCTCTCTGCCTACTTGCGATCTCTGTCTGTCAAATAAATAAATAAAATCTTTAAAAAAAAAATAAAAAAAAATAAAAAAAATAAAAAATCCTGTTCTATGAATTTAAATTTGGGGGGTGGTTGGTATGAAGAACTATGAAGGGTCTGAGATGCCATGTGCAGCCTAATGAGTTAACCTGCCACAATTAGGCTCCTCTCTCAGAAGAGTCCCGGGTCAGGGGCACCGCAGGCTGTGTGAGCTTCACACTCCCCATCTGCACCTCTTGGCTCCCCACTTCCACGGGGCTACACCGAGCCGCCAGCCCAGGCAGATACTGCACATAAATATGCTTGAGTCACGGCTGAGGAATTTCTAGCTCAGGAAACCTCGTCTTTTAAAGGGTATACAAGCAAAGCTGTCCAAGAGGGAGATACTCTGTCCTCCAAGCTAGTTTCCTATATAAACATAAAAAGTCTGGAACAGGGGCGCCTGGGTGGCTCGGTGGGTTAAAACCTCTGCCTTCGACTCAGGTCATGGTCAGGAGTTCTGTGATCGAGCCCCGCATCGGGCTCTCTGCTCAGCAGGGAAGCCTGCTTCCCTTCCTCTCTCTCTGCCTGCCTCTCTGCCTACTTGTGATCTCTGTCAAATAAATAAATAAAATATTTAAAAAAAAAAAAGTCTGGAACAAAAGCTCAATGCCTCTGCTCACAACTTGTGCAGAAATATGAGACCCCTGTGGAAAACTGTCTCTCAAAAGTTGGAATTCAAAATACATAGGTACCTCTATTTACGGGGAGTCTTTGGACCTTTGGTTAAAATTGAGGAACCTCTGAGATATTCTGGACAGTCGTGCTGGCACCTGTGATCATCCTTTGAAGGAAGACTAATTTTTGGTTTTGACTGTGAAAAGTTGCCCAGAGATGATGCAGATGAACGGCAAGGGTAATCAAATTTGGTGATAGCCATTTTGATCAAGAATTAGGCACGTGACTAAAATTCAATGAGAGACTTTAAAAATCTTGATCCCTAAACTGCATTTGAGGCATCCAGTATTACCAGGATAACTAGAGCCTCCCCTCATGTATATGCATTAGTCTGCATCGATATCTTTATAAAATTAGTCTACTTACTTTATAATCACATCCAAAGTTTCTCCAGCTTTTTCAAAAAATTCCAGTGTAATTAACATATAGTGTTATGTTAGTTTCTCTCCAGCTTTTAAATTTCTTGATTCTCGGGGTGCCTGGGTGGCTCAGTGGGTTAAAGCCTCTGCCTTTGGCTCGGGTCGTGGTCTCAGGGTCCTGGGATCGAGCCCCCGCATTGGGCTCTCTGCTCAGCAGGGAGTCCACTTCCTGGGATTGAGCCCCGCATCCGGCTCTCAGCTCAGCGGGGAGCCTGCTTCCTCCTCTCTCTCTGTCTGCCTCTCTGCCTACTTGTGATCTCTGTCTGTCAAATAAATAAAATAAATTAAATTTCTTGATTCTCTGCCACATTCTTAGGATTTGTCACTGGCTCTGCCCTATGTCACTTTCCAAATTTCTCCAAAAGCCTGCAGTTCCTCTTCTTGACGTGACAATATACACAGAAAGAGGGGGGAGTACCAGGAGGGGCGCCCTAGCTGAAGGGAGGCAAGGAGTCCCTTCCAAGGGTCTTGGAGTTCCAGCTCGCCCCACAAGCCTCTCCTGGTTTGGAACTCTGCAGCTACACTTCTTCCCACCATCCCAAGGAGCTCTTGCCCCACTACTCCAACACTTGATCTGGGCCCATTATCATGGAAGTTAAAAGGATTAATGCGATTTTCATCAAAGTGCTTTTGAGAATTGGAGATCAAACTATAGTGTTATGATTCACAGCATTATTTCTTTATACACCAAAAGCCCCCACATCTTTCAAGTCTGCTGACTTAATGACAGGGTATCTCAGTAAATGTCAGGAGTGACACGTCAGGCGCAGCACATTTCATACGAAAACAGAGTTTTGAGTAAAATTTTGATTGTGTGTTAAAAAGAAAAATTTTCAGAGCAAGGAAAAAAATCTTTAAGAAGCCTTCCTCCATCTCAGTAGGATTTATCAAGTTTACTTTGCATTGGGTACAAGGGTACTGCCTCCCAAGCCCTCCACGGAAGCCAGAGCTCAAATGTAGGGCTGGGAGCGAAATCCCTGGGGTGCTGTGTTGGAGCCCCCTGTTGTGGGGCGGCATGGGCGTGGGAAGTTAGGGATGGTCTGCGCGGAGGTGCTGGGACCTGGTGAGATGCCCTTTCTGCAGGGGGAGGAAATGGCACTCTCGGTTTGAGCTGGCAGCGGGAGCCCCATCGCAGAGCTCCTCGCAGGCGCCAGCTCCGGAGGTGGGGGGGGGGGGGTTGGGCTGGAGGGAGGAGCTATTGCTTCCTGGCCCAGGTGCTTGGAACCCAGAAAGAACAGGAACAGCGGAAAAAGATCCCTGCCCTACATTCTACAAGGGGGAAAAGAATGAACAAGAAACATGATCGATAAGCGGTGTGATCGAGAGTGGTAAGTGGAATGGAAAAAAGGAGTAGAGAAAGGTAAAGAAGGTAGCGAGAGGGCAGGTTTTGGTCTTCAGGGTCAAGATGGAGACTCCTCTTAAAACTGACACTGGGGTCGAGGCTGGAAGGGATGAAGAAGTTAGTGGTGCAGGTACTTGGGGGCGAATGTTCCAGACCCGGGCTGTCAGGAGCTGTCTGCCCTGTTGGCAGATCACCAGCGGCCGCATCAGAGTGAATCAGGGGAGAGAGAACGAAGCCGCGGCAGGCTGGGTCTTGCAGGTCCTTGTAAGGACACCCGCTTCTACTCCCAGGAAGTGGGAGCCATTGCAGGTTTTTGAGCAGGGGAGTGATGGGATCTCTTCCTGTCTTAAAAGGATCCCTCCCGCTGTTGTGTTTCAAACAAAGACAGAGCGCCTGGGTTTCTCCGTTGGCTAGGCCACCGCCTTCAGCTCAGGTCATGATCATTGTGGAGTCCTGGGATAGAGTCCTGCATGGGGCTCCCTGCTCAGCAGGGAATCTGCTTCTCCCTCTGACCTTCCCCCTTCTGGTGCTTTCTCTCTCTCTCAAATAAATAAAAGCTTAAAAAAAAGAAAAAAAGACAGAACCAAAAACTAGACTAAAGAGAGAGGGGCTGAAGCAGGAAGACCCAGTAAGAAGGTTATGGCAGAAATCTTCTGGGAGTTTTTACCTACGTTAAAGGCAGCAGGTGCTGTGCGTTTGTCCATATGGAGGCTCTGCGAGGACGGCAGCTGGGGTGGTGGGGTGCAGTGTTTGGATTTGGGCCGTGCAGATTTGCAGGTAAAGCTGGCAGGATTTCCTAACGAATTGGATGTGGTTAAGAGAGAAAAGGAAGAGTAAGGATGCTGCTAAGAATGTTCCTGAGCGAGTGAGGGATGGAACTTGCCACCTGCTGAGAAGGTAAAGGCAAGATGTGGAACAGATCTGGGGGAAAGATAGAAGTCAGTTTGAGATCCTTCAAATGGAAAAGTTAGGGAGGCAGCTGGATGGACGAGTCTGGAATTTGCCAACAAAATCTAGTTAGGAATACAAATTTGGGGCTAAATGGCATTACCATGCTGAATGAGAACCCCAGAGAAATAAGGACGGAGGTCTGGGCCCCAAGGGGGGTTGACATTATCAGACTGGGGGTCAGGGGAGGCAAGGGCGGACGAGTCAGAGAAAGAACACACGGTGTGGTCACAGGAAAACCAAGCGTGTGGTGACCTGGAAGACACTGTGTCAGGAGAAGGGGTACTTCTGGTGTCACCTGCCGCCAGTGAGGTGACAAGTGAAGAAGGCAAGTGAGATGAACATTGGCCTTACCCAGGAAGAAGTGTTGCTGATCTCCCTAAGAGCAGTTGCAGGGGAACAGTTGGAGACAAAACCCCGTTCCAAATGGGCTTGAAAGAAAATGGGAATTAGGGCAGTGTGGTACTGGGACAAAAGCAAAGAGGTCAGTAACACAGAATGGAAATCCAGAAACAGGCCCACACATGTGGACAGACTCATGCACAGGGTGTATGTGACAAGTTGGCGTTGTAGTACAGTGAAAGAAAATAAGGCATTTTCAAAATATGGTCCTAGGAACAATGGGAAACCCATTGGGAGGGGAGTGGGAAAAAATGCACGGACCCTGTCTCATCCTTGATGCAACAATTAATTCCAGGTGGCTCGGGAGTCTAAATTTGAAAGGCAAAACAATAAAAGCTTTTAGAATATAGGAGATATTTATGACCTAAGGGTAGGCTACAAAGATCATGTCTAAAAAGGAAAAAAAAAAGTTGAGAAATTGAATTACAACCAAATGAAGGACTTTTGTTCTTCAAAGACACAATAAAGAGATGAAAAATGGAAGCCCTCGCGCGGGAGAAGATATTTGCCATACACACAATTGACAAAGCACTTGAATCCATACTAAACAAAAGACTCCTACAAACCGGTAAGAGAGAGAGGAAAAAAAAGACAACTCAATGGGAAAATTGGCACTAGGCTTAAAAAGACACTTGGTGTCACAGATTGGGTCCTTCGGAAGCAGACACTGAGAGGGGGTTTGCGGTGTCAGATGTTTATTAAGAACCAAGATGTTTATTGTGAACAAAAGAGGGAGGAAACAGGATGGGGCAGAGAAAGGAGCTCAACTTTGACGTAGGCCTAGCAAAGCCTGGGCCAACCCAGGAGGGTTGCTCAGTAGTGAATATTGCTCATTAGTATGTCCCGTGCTGGGCTGAAAAGGTTGTGTTTTTATAATCCTGCCTTGCTCAGTGAGCTTGGGCTCCTCAGGAAGAGCATGACCTTGCCAAGGTGGTTCTCTGTATCAAGGTCAACCCTGAAGGAACCGTTGGCTGGAGGCTGTGTGGAGACCACACTCCCTGCCGCCAGGCAACATGACCTTCCTTGAAGGAGGATCTGAGGGCCATGTCTACTTCACAAAACACTATATCCGAAGGGCAAAACAAATACATGAAAAGCTGTTCAAGTTCTTTATCCATCAGGGAAATGCAAATGAAAGCCACAATGAGATATCACTACCTGTTCACCAGAAGGCAGAAGTTGAAGAGTTGGCGATACCAAAAGGTGGACACGTAGCACCTTAAAATCTTACCTGCTCCCAATAAAAATATAAATCCTAGATTGCTTTGTGAGGTAGTGCGCCTTTGTTACTCAAGTTGAAGTTACGCACAGGCAGGGGCATAGTAATTGTAGTTTCGGGTATTTACCGGACAGAAACACATGCACGTATGTACCAATAGACATATATTAAGAATGCTCGTAGAAACAACCCAAATGTGTTGTATAAATAAATTTTTTTGTGTTTATACAAAGGTTGTGATGGGCATCCTCCTATAGGTTCCGCAGTGATCCCCTGCCTCCCGGTGCTCACATCCTGGGCTGATCCCCTGCCACACTGGACCAGCTTGGTCTGTGTGATCATTAGCATACAGCAACAGTGATGGTGTGTCACTTCTGAGATTTGGTTATAAAAAAATTGCAGCTTCCATCGTGAGATCCTTCTCTTATTTTCTCTTAGACTATTTGCTCTGGGGAATCTGTGTCACGAGGACACCTACGGAGAGGCCCACGTGGCGAGGACCTAATCTCTTGTCAACAGCCATGTGAGTGAATATGGAAGTGAGTTAAGGCTTCAGAGAATACAGTCTCGGGCAACAGCTTGACTGCCACCACTTTGAGAGACTATAAGCCAGAGCACCCAGCTAAAACACAAATGACTCCTGACTCTCAGAACACAGGTGATATAATAAATATGAAAACAGATGAAATGCAGTTACATATGTCAACATGGGTGAATGTTACCAACACAATATTATCCAATCACCGAAACCAATCACCGAAGACATTTTTCATCATCCCATTTTTTAAAGCTCAGGAAACAGGTGAAACTAAAGTACGATATTTAGGGATGCATGCCGACATGGTAAAACAATCAAGTCAATCAGGAAAGTGGTTTTCCTAAAAGGATGATGGTTACCTTTGGGGGCAGAACGGGGTCAGAAGTGAGAGGGGCTGCGAGGATGGCTTCGGTCCTCTGGCTAATGTGCTGTTTCTCGACCTGGATGGTGATAGCAAGGGAATTTGTTGTGGATAAATCACTAAGTTGTATGCTTTTGCTTTTACCCTCCACTCTACCTTTTTGTCTTGTGTCAGTTTCACAATGAATGGGCGAGCAAAGAGGACAGGATGAGAGCAATTAGGGACAGAGAGCACAGATAACTCGTTAGAGGATTGTTGCAAAAACGACCAAAGAAATGGGATAGTAGGGAGAAGAGAACTAAGATTTCCAAAATAAGACTTTTTTAAAAAAATTTATTTATTTGACAGATAGAGATCACAAGTAAGGAGAGAGGCAGGCAGAGAGAGAGGAAGGGAAGCAGGCTCCCTGCTGAGCAGAGAGCCCCATGTGGGGCTTGATCCCAGGACCCTGGGATCATGACCTGAGCCGAAGGCAGAGGCTTTAACTCACTGAGCCACCCAGGCACCCCCAAAACAAGACTTTTTAAAAGATGCAACAACAGTATGTTTTATGCAGAAGGAAATCATCTACTGGAGAGGAAAAACTGGTAAGGCAAAAGAAGGCATTGCTGGAGCCAAGTTGTGAAGTGGGTGAGCGACAGGTCTGGCCTGAGTTGGGGACACTGCGATAGAGTTCTCTAGAGATACAACCAAGAGAATATATCTACTCACATCTATGTCTATTAATAAACCTATATATATATCTCTCTATCTTTAGATTTAAGGAGTTTATCGATAGTGTATTTTTTTAAAAGATTTTATTTATTTATTTGACAGACAGAGATCACAAGCAGGCAGAGAGAGAGAGGAAGAAGTAGGCTCCCTGCTGAGCAAGGATCGATTCCAGGACCCTGGGATCATGACCTGAGCTGAAGGCAGAGGCTTTAACCCACGGAGCCACCCAGGCGCCCCATAGCAATAGTGTATTTTAAGACTCACATGATAAAGTCCCAAATCTCCAGGGCGGGTTGGCAGGCTTGGCAAGTCTTACACTTGAAAAGATGGGATTCCCCTCTCACACACACACTCAAGGTGATCCCACGGCTGAGGCCGGCAAAGCATTAAGCTACCGAATCCCTGCAGAAGAGACAGGCAAAGATACCCTCGGGAGGAATTAGGGTCTTCCCTGGGGGACATGCAAGCGAGAGCTTAGTTCTGTCAGCAGATGTGGGTGACAAGGTAGGTCCTTTGGGGGAGTCTCAGCTGTTCCTAATCCGCGAAGACCCTGATAGAGATGCCTTTGGTGGAAATGGTCCCTTTCTTCTTCCCTGTCCCGGGGGGGCAGGAGCTGCCCCAGGACTCTGCCTACCCCACCCGTCTCTCGCCACCGGTCCCATCCCGTCCCCACCCAACCCCCCCACCCTCAACTTCCCAGTGCGGCGGGAGCGGGCGAGCCAGCTGTGGCCGCCAGGGGGCGCGAGGCGGCCAAGGAGGGCCTGGCCGGCGCGCGGGGCCGGGGATATGCGGTGCCCCTTCCTGGAGCCTGCGGGCCCCAGCGCGGTGGCTGGAGCTCTGCTGCAGGGCCCCCGCCCCCCAGCTCCGCCGGGCCCCCTTGGCCGCGCGCCAGGCCTCAGGCCCTCCGGAACCCAGGGCGGCCCCGGGCCTCCCCTGGTTCACCGACCACGGCCCCTGAGCCCGCTGCCAGCCCTGAGCTGCTCTCCTCGGATCCTGGACGCCAAAGGGAGCTCAGGCCGCTGGCCCGTTTGGCCTCTCAGATGCGTCGAGGTGGCGCCCTGCTTCGTGCCGGGCCCTCCCCCGGTCCCCAGGCCACCCTGGGGACAGCTACCTACGTTCAGGCCTCAGAGGTGCCCAGTGAGCTTTCGGGGCCTGTCGCTAGAGCAGAGCGGGTACAGCTTCCCTCACCTAACAGATCCCCCTCTTCCTTAGGACCCGCCGCACGCCCGGCCGAGCTGTCTCCCACTTGCTGGGCGACCGGAGCAGGGGTGCCGGTGCTCCGCTCCCACGGGAAGGACCCCGGGATCCATTTGAATTTCGGATGAACAGCAAATTTTTTTTAGCATAACTGTGTCCTAGGCAATATCTGACACATACTTTCGTATTTGAGACAATACTTACCATATATATCTATATATAGGTATCTCTCTCTATATAATAGATGTATCTTATATATTAAATTATATCTAATTATATATTATATATTATTAATAAATTTAATTATTTAATATTATATCTATGATATATAATTGTTATATTTATTAATATATTATATATAATTATATGATTTATAATTATATATACTTATATATTATATATAATCATAATAAAATCTATAATATAGATGTGGATATCTATATTATAGATATGTATCTAGTTTAAAAAATCTGGTTTCTCTCTTTATTTCAGTTAAACACAAGTACATTCCCCCACACCCCCAGGGCATCTGCTTTCTTAACAGATTTTAAAAAGAAGCAATTTATCCTTATAATCATGGGATTCATTCAGCTAAAGCTGCCGCCCTTTATGTCTGTGGAACCTTGGCCTTCAAGGATCTTAATGTTTTAGTGTTAATTTATTTTTATGGGCAACTCTGTATTTTGCTGTTTTGGCATGGGTTTGCTTTCTGACTGGAGTTCACTCTGAATAGGAACTGTTGGGTGGGACAGATTATGGAAATCGTGATAACATCTGTACACCACCCTGGACAAGGCCGGGTGGGAGCCTCCTGGGGACCTTACTTCTGGGTAACAATTTCACACCTACTCTCTTACAGGAATGGGACACACACACACACAGTCTATGTGTCCATTACATTCAGTCTTTGGGTCAAGAGACCATTGTCCTGTAAGGAACCAAAGCCCTTACAATATTCCTAGTAATACTGCTTGGCCCTTGTTGAGCTCATTTCCCTCATTCCACTGTGGAATGCCATCCCAAATCCAACTGGCTCAGATATGCTCCGCATTGGTCCTGACCTGTTTGTCTGGGTGGACAGGAAGCCGAGGACATCAGTTTCCTGGGACCGTTGTGACAAAGTACCACAAAACTGGATGGCTTGAGCAACAGATGTATAGTTCTCCCAGTTCTGGAGGCTAGATTTCCAGAATCAAGGTGTCAGCAGGTGATTTCCTTCTGAGGGCTGTGAAGGAGAGCCAGGACCTACAAACCAAGGAGGGTTTGTAGATGTGTCTCTTCACATTTTGTTTTCCTCTAGGTACGTATGTCTCTCTAAATTTTTCCTTTTAATAAGGACACCAGTCATATTGGATTAGGGACCATCTGAATGGACCCTATCTCAAATAAGGTCATGTTCTGAGGTCCTGGGGGTTCGGATTTCAACATGTCTTTTTTGGTGGAGGGACACAATTCAACCCATAAACCAAGGAAATCCTGATGTGAGGGAAGGAGCAATTCATTGGTATCTGAGTATGACTCTTTGAGGGATCCTATCAACACCTCAGTAGATAAGAGTTTGGCCGTCAGGCTGGAGTTTTGGTCAGGAAGTTTCTAGAACCAGGAAGTGCTGACGTCATGGGAGGGCCTGCTGTTCTCGTTGGACACCTAAGCTTGGTCTGAGAAGCCGGCTGAGCTCCCAGTAGGAGAGATGCTTTCCTCTCTACAGGAGCCTCAGGGAGGGGTCCTTGCCTTCACCAGCACAGAGGCCCACTTGCCTTCTCTCACTGCAGGTGGGAACAGGACTGTGAGCAGAGCATTCTCCACAGACGTGTCCAATCCATGTGGCACCCGAGTTCAGTGGGGAGCTGGGAATAGGTCCAGGAAAGAAAAACAAGGGCAGGCATTTGGAGGATTTGAGGTAAAAATTTAATAACATGTGTGGTAAATGTTCATAGTAATTTGGGTCTCGTAAAACCCTGCCTTCCCACACTGTATCCCCTTACTCGGACAATAAAACTCTCATGTTTTCACACACAATTAAAAGCTGAGGATTCAAAATAATACCTTGCCTATTTCTTTCTAAGGCAGCACAGTCACTGAAGAGTTTCAAACTCAGATTTTGGTCACCTTATCATTCTCATAAGATTTTTTTTTTTTTTTTTTAAGAGAGAGAGCGAGCGCGTGTGCACACAAGCAGGGGCTGGGAGGAAGAGCAGAAGGAGAGGAAGAGAGAGAATCTTAAGCAGGTTCCACATCCAGTGGGCAGCCCAATGGGGGATTCGATCTCACAAGCCTGAGATCATGACCTAAGCCTAAATCAAGAGTTGGATGTTTAACCAAATGAGCCACCCAGGTGCCACTCTCATAAGATTTTATTTCTTTATTTTTAAAAGATTTTATTTATTCACTTGACAGAGAGAGAGAGAGCAGGCAGGGTGGTAGGCAGAGGGAGAGGGAGAAGCAGGCTCCCCACTGAGCAGAGAGCTTGATATAGGACTTGACCCCAGGATCCTAGGATCATGACCTAAGCTGAAGGCAGACACTTAATGCACTGAGCCACACAGGGGCCCCTCTCATAAGATTTTAATATTCTATTTTTTAAAAAGATTTTTATTTATTTATTTTACAGAGAGATAGAAAGAGCACAAGTAGGCAGAGAGGCAGGCAGAGAAGGAGGGAGAAGCAGACTCTCCACTGAGCAGGGAGCCCGATGCTGGTCTCGATCCCAGGACCCTGCGATCGTGACGGGAGCCAAAGGCAGCCGCTTAACCGACTGAGCCACCCAGGCGCCCCTAATATTCTATTTAGTAATAGGAAATCATGCAAGCAAGTGAGAAAACCCCAGTCCCTCTACTGATTCGTGGAGAAGAAAGACTGACTCATTCTGTCATTTCCAGAGAACCATCACTTTTCTAACAGCTGCTAAGTCCAGTGTGAAAAGAGGCTAATAGCCCCTGTGATCTTTCAGCATTTCTGGCCCCATGGGAGAGAATATCCAGGCTCCAACAACACTAACCTGGCAGTCAGGGTCATCGCGTCCTGCTGTGTTAGGACAGATTTTTTTGACAACCACCACCCTCCGCCCCACCGGCCCGTCCCAAGCCTAATTTCAGACGGTCTTTTTTTTGCCAAAGTGAGATCCCTTGAATCACTATGTTGGGGATATGATTTCTTAACCTCTCCAAAATATATGGTGTGTTGGAGGTGCGAAGTTTGGCACGTGAGCATATGGGATGGAGAATTGAGCGCAGGGAGGGAGTCCCCCCGCTGTGACTGCCCGTGCCATTTGGGGCTTCCGAGTTCGTTGCTTGGAAAATGAATTAGATTCTGTCCTTAAAAAATAAAGTTATTTCGCAAAGTGAGGAAGCCTTGATCCAGCTGAGAGCCTCGGCAGCAGCTGGGGGCTTAACACCCTTCCGCACACCTCTAAAGACATTTGAGGCTCGTGGCTGCTAGTCCAGACCTGCAAATCATTTTAGTCATCAGCTTGTGGATACATGGTGGGCACATGAATAATTTTTTCTCAATGCCTTTAAGGGAAAAAGAGATTGCCAGGAGAAGCCTGTTTAATCTGATCACCTGTGTCCCTGGGCACCAGCACCCTTTCCTCTGCTTTCCTTCCCTGGCAGCCTCTGGCTACGACCGATATCCATCATGCGCATGTGAGTCAACCTTGTGCCACAAGGCCCGCTCGCCCTCCCGTAGCCAAGTGGTGTTTTCTTTCTGCTCTTCATTTCCTCCTCGCCTCCTTGCACATTCTCACATCTGTTTCCCATCATTTAATTATTCTGTGTCATGGTTTACATTTTATTTTTTCAATTTTCCTCCACCATCCCACCTCCAGTCTTCCTTCAGCAAACACGTACTCATTTCATTCTGATACTGTGTCCTGGTAGATTTCCCTACTTGGTTTGCTTTTATTGTTTCTTTTCTGTCTTTTTTAATGGTTTTTTGTTTGTTTGTTTTGTTCTCTTTTGTTTTGTTTTTTTCTGTTGCTTTGGTTTTTTTCTCTCTCTCAGGGCCAGGGAAACCAGGGTCCAGATGCCGAAGCTGGTCAAGAGGGCATCACCAGCAGCCCGGGGTTATACCTGCCCATCTCTGTATTGGTGGTCTCTCTACTGCTTGTGAAAGTGGGGTGTCATGAAGTCCCCTTCCCCCCACTTCCAGGCCGGTTCAGGAAGTTTGGGTGGGTCCTCTCCACCTGACAATATGTTCAGTCTCCTTCTTCCCCAAGGTTGAGTGTGCTTGTGAGTACGCTGTTTTCTACAATCTCCCTCTGCAATGTCTCCTGTGCTGGGGACAACATCCCGCATGTCACTAGCAGGGTCTGCAGGCCGAGGAGGCAGGTGGATGAAGCAGTCAGTGAGTGACAACGGTACTCGTGTAGAGGGAGTTGTTTTCCCATATTTACTTTGAATAAGGTGCTCCTCTGTACTTTGGAATATCTGGTGGTCCAAGGGCCTGCTACTGAAAGTTTAAAGATTTCAGCAGAATAGGTTGCTCTAAGTTTGGTGAAGTCAATTTTAGATTTCTTTTTTCTTTTGTTTTTAATTTTTGGATTGATGATCTTCTGAAAGGGCAGGAGAATGATGTTTCTCGCGACTCTGTGAGAGTCTCTTGCCTTCCTCAGGGAATGTAATATGCCTTTTCTCTTTGGCTGCCTTCAAGATTTCCTTTTAATATTTTATTTTCAGCAGCTTAAAAATGATATACCTCGGTGTGATTTTTTTTTTTAAGATTTTACTTATTTATTTGTCAGAGAGAGAGAGCGAGCACAAGCAGGAGGAACGGCAAGCTGAGGGAGAAGCAGACTCCCCACTGAGCAAGGAGCCCAATGTGGGACTCAATCCCAGGACCCTGGGATCATGACCTGAGCCAAAGGCAGATGCTTCAGTGACTGAGCCACCCAGGTGCCCCATGTGTGTGATGTTTCTGCTCGTTTTCTGCTTCATGTTTTTGTGCTTCTTGGATTTGTAGTTTGGTGTCTGTCATGAACTTTGGGAAATTCTCGGCCATTAGTTCTTCCACTATTTCTTCTGCCTCATTCTCTCTTTTCTCCTTCTGGTATTCTAATTGCATGTATATTAGACCATTTGACATTGTCTCACTTAAAATATAAGAACATAGATTCATTATGGCTAAAAGGATGAAAAATAAATACCATGCAAACACTAAAGAAAGCTGGAGTAGCTGTATTATGTTAATATTTGAGAAAGTAGACTTCGGAATAAGGAATATTTTCAAGGATAAATAGTGACATTGTATAATGATAAAGAGTTTAATCCTCCAGAAAGACCTAATGATCCTAAATGTGTACATACCTAACAACAGTGCTTAAAAAAACACAAAGCAGGGGCGCCTGGGTGGCTCAGTGGGTTAAAGCCTCTGCCTTCGGCTTGGGTCATGATCTCAGGGTCCTGGGATCGAGGCCCATATTGGGCTCTCTGCTCAGCGGGGAGCCTGCTTCCCCCCACCCTCTCTCTGCCTGCCTCTCTGCCTACTTGTGATCTGTGTCTGTAAATAAATGAATAGAATCTTCAAAAAAAAAAAAACCCACAAAGCAAAAACTGTTAGAACTGAAAGGAGAAAGAGACACATCTAATTAGAGATAGAGACTTCAATGATTCATAGAAAAAGGAGGGAAAATCAGTAGACATAGGAGATCTAATAATATCATTAACCAACTTGACCTAAGTGACATTTATAGAATACTGTACTCAACAATGGCAGAATACATATTCTTTTCAATTGCACACAGGAGAGTCACCAAGACAAACCATACGCTGGCCCATAAAGGAAACTGACCAACATTTGAAACTGGACATCTCTTCTTGACTCCTGGAGGTGCGACCTGTGGGTAAGAGTGGTGGGGACTCCCAGAGAGTGCGCAGGGTGCTCCTCCTGGGTTCAAGGGCAGAGGGCAGGAAGAAAGTTTAAAAAAAAAAGAAAAAAGAAAAAAACTCTCAACAAAGCATGTTCTTAGAGCACAATGGAATTAAACTAGAAATCAATAACTGTGAGATATCTGGAAAAATCCCCAAATAATCAGAAATTAAACAATACACTTTTATATAATCCATCAACAAAAAAAAGAAGCTTCAAGACAAATTTAAAAATAGTTTGAACAATATAAATATGAAAATTTATTATATCTAATTTGCGGGTTGCAGCTAAAGAGGAAAATGCATGGCACTAAAATGTTTATATTAGAAAGGAAGCAATGTCTCCAATCAATAATCAAAGCTTCTACTCTAAGAAACTAGAAAAAGAAGAGCAATTATACCCAAAACAAGCAGAAGGAAGGAAATAATTAAGAACTTAATTAATGAAATAGAAAAAAAAGGAAAATCTTCCTCCCACCCACCTACCAATCCTATGTCCCTATGTACATTACTGGGTGCAAACAGACACGCGTGGAGGAGGAAGAATGTATGGAATTATTCAGATCAGACTATGGGTGTTAGCCTTGTCCTACCTAGGACCTCTGTGAAAACTACATATTATGCATGTCTTTTAAAAATATTATAAGTGGGGCTCCTGGGTGGCTCAGTCGGTTAAGTATCTGCCTTGGGCTCAGGTCGAGATCTCACAGACCCTGGGATCAAGGCGAGCCCAGAGTTGGGCTCCCTGCTCAGCAGGAAGCCGGCTTCTTCCTCTCCCTCTGCCCCTCCCCCCATTTGTGCTCTCTCCCTCTGTCTCAAATAAATAAATAAATAAAATCTTTTAAAAATATTATAAGCTGAGGCACCTGGGTGGCTCAGTGGGTTAAACCTCTGTCTTCGGCTCGGGTCATGATCTCAGGGTCCTGGGATGGAGCCCCTGCATCTGGCTCTTTGCTCAGCAGGGAGCCTGCGTCCCCCCCGCCACCCGCCTGCCTCTCTGCCTACTTGTGATCTCTCTCTCTGTCAAATAAATAAATAGAATCTTAAAAAAATTTAACAAATAAAAATATTATAAGCTATCTATGTTATTTTAAAAGCTAGCACCTATTGGGAACTTATGGCATCCCAGGTACTCTTGTAGGCACTTGAAATGTTAGTTTACATCATCCTTACAAGTTTCCTATTTTTACTTCCATTTTACAGACGTGGAAACTGAAGCTCACAGAAGTTAAATAATCTGGCAAAGGTTACTCACCTAATGAATGACAGAGTCAAGATCTGAATCCAAGCAGCGTGGCCGCAGAACTCAGATGTCAAGGAGTGTTTTTGTTGGTATCTGGGACTGTGAGGTCCGTGATCCAAAAGGCCATCTTTGTTTCTCCCCTGTGCCTGGCATACAACAGCTCTGGGTAAGTGTCAGTTGGCTGATTTCCAGCTTGAGACCATTGTAGAATAAAAGGGAAACAGTAGTGACTTTTTAGAAAGGTAACTTCAAAATTGCTAAGAGACTAGGTCTTCAATGTTCTCATCTCAAAAAAAAAAAAAAAAAAGATCAGCAGCAGAAGAAGTAACTATGTGACATGACAGAGGTGTTAGCTAAAGCTCTCATGGCAATCATTTTGCAATATATAAATGTATCAGATCAAGATGTTGTACACCTTAAACTTTCCCTATGTTATAACTCAATTGTATCTCAAAAAACAAAAAATGCAATGACTACAACTCAACATTTTAAACTATATGTACTGATATTCATCAATATAGATGACTCTTTATTGTTTAATGCTATATAGTGGGGGACAGAAGAGAGATGGTGTGTTTGTGGATTGAGTAGATCGGTGGGGAGTGAAGTTTCTCTGATAACATCACAAAAGTCCAGAAGAGAGCAGATAAGTTCAGTCTCGAAAATCTTCATATCCCTTCTTCAGGGTAACTTCCATTATGGCCACTCTGAGGCGCCAGACAGAGGTTAGGTAACTTGCCCAGGGCTCCTCTGCAAACATGCAGCAGGTGAGGGTCCCCTAGAGCGGATCCCCCTGCTCACCTTCTTTCACTACACATTGTGGTAGAGTTCTTGAATCTCACTGGGCTCTGCCCCACTCCCTGCTTTCAGGTTCATTACATATTTGTGGAATGAATGAATGAGTGAAGAGTCCCTTGTTTCACCTGTAAGTTAGGAGAAGGACATTTTGAAGTCAAGACTCTGTGGGCATCTGATATGCTAGATAGCTCAAAAAGTGCCATGTTGATGAGAAAATCCCTGCTTATGACAAGGCGTGTGGTGGCACATAGTGGCTCGTGTTATTTCTCTCAAATCAGGACCCATAGATAAATCTGAAGCAGCCTCTGCCTTCAAGGAACTCTCTCCCACTCATTCAGAGTTCAAGCCAGGATATTAGATGTTCACAAGTATGAAACAAATTAGTATTTCTTATTCATTCATGATCATTTGAGCATGCTTAAAATGTTTTATTTAAAGCTTTTTACAACCAAAATTATGTGTGCATATATGTACATGTGTAGCTATTGAGAGAGATTTAAAAGGGAAATATTTCTACAAGATTTATATCAAAAATAGTTGTTTCCTGTTCCCCCACCTCTTCTCTCTAATGACAACCATGGTTTTAGCTGTTGCTTCTGATATTTGCCTCTCAATTTCTAATTAACCTGCATATATTGCAATTTCTTGATTATTTTTTGGTTTAGATATAGTCTATTGATTTCTTACTTTGGAAGGTGTGGGTTTAGCTGAAAACCTCATCTCACCTTTTCCTCCCTCCATCCTCTCAAAAAGGTTATAGCATAATTTTTAGTGAAATCAATACTTAGTGATAATATTATTTTGAAAATGCGCATATTATTTAGACTTGAGCTCGTGTACTACGGCTGTTTTCTCCTCCTCTGAGTTCATAAGTCTCATTCTCTTTTTTATTTGTTCACTTGCTTTTCCAAGTAACTTCCATAAATGTATCCCCAAATTATCCACCAGCACTGTAGCACTTTCATTATGTTCAAACATTACTATATCTCCTATTTTTATTTTTTCCCTTTGGAGACATTCCTCTAGGATGGACAAGTCACTAGGTCCATTGATAACTTTCATTCTGGAATTTCTCCTCACCCTTATTCTGGAATGAAGCACTACTACCAACTGCCCTCTGATGATTTCTCCATCTTCAAATACTCCTGAACCAAGCCTTAGAGGACCCTGGGGAAGAATTAAGGATGAGCCTGACCTGACATCATGTTTCTCTTACCACCCCTGGTATATGAGTTCCTTGACCACCGTTGCAGGCATGGTTGAGCAAGAACGCCTGAGCCACTGAGCTTCACCTCAAACTTGTACATTTCTTGTTAAATTTTCTTTTCATTTTAGTTTTTACTATTTCTAGCTCCTTTAGTGTTCATATATGGATTGTATACCTTCCTACAATCTGGGAAAATAGGGTCTCTCTCTCCGGAGAGTCCCCCAAACTCTCTGGGTTTTGTTCTTAGCCCAGAGAGGTCATTCCCGGTCTCCATCACTGGAAGATCAGTAAAGGGCCTGCTTTTAGATGGTGCTGCCTTGTCCTGTTGCTACCTGAGTCCCCTCAGTGTCCCTGGAGCCCCAAGCTGTGTGATGCTGGTCCACTAGCTCCTTCAGTCCCCTCCACCCCCACCCCCGACCATTTTCCCAAGGCTTGCCGGTACCCCCGACATGGTCTATGAGTCAAGAACCGACCGTCCCCCAATTCCCTTCAGGCAGTGCCTGGCTCTTCTCCACACCACACCACACCACACCACACAGGCACGCATGCGCAGACACGCACACGCGGCCAAGGGGCTGACTGCGAAGCCAGTATTCTCTTAAATAACTCATCCGGAGAGTACCAATTCCAGTCAAGCCTTCCCCTCCAGAAGATCCCTCCCGTTCATTAAAGGACACAATATAGCTACATACACACTCCACTTACGTGGCTCTAGCCCCTTTGTCAGCTGGTTGCCTTTCTGCCCTTTAAATTTCCAATTTTCACATCCTGGAAAATCCAGAGTCCTCCTCCTATGACCACCGACTCCCCCAGGCTTGATAGCTTCTAAATCCATTTGGTCTTGGCCTCTGGCTTCTCATGAGCTATTTGGTTTCACTTGCACCCACCCAGGATGCAAAACTCAGCCTCTTCCACAGTTTCTACAAAAAATTCAATGACATCAAGCACTTCATGATTCCTGTGGTCTTTCCTGAAGATCTGTGTCTGAGAGTGCTGTAGGGGTGAGGGTCACAGGCACAACATCCTACCATCTCCTCCCCACCCCCACCCTGCCCTCTTCTCTTCTTCTAGATCTCCCCCTCCCCACCTTCTACTAGTCAGTAGCTTCTTGCTGAGTTAGGTCTTTTAGCATCCATTTCTCTTCCTCTTTGTTAAGAGTACTGCCATTATTCAGGCATCTAGCCCTTTCTTAAATAACTCATTTTCCTGGGGGAGAGCAGAACCCTTCTCCTTCCAAAGGTGGACTTAAGCCAATCAGCATATCCTGGTGGCACTGGTTGGTTCTAGGATGGGACGTCGTTCCCAGGAGATGAGAGGGATATTGGTAGGAGACTCTAGGAAGGAAACTTTCTAACTCCTCTGCAGAAAAGTACCTGGAGAGGCTCTCCTTTGTGTTGGATGTCAGTGGGTAAGGATGGATGCCTGGAAGCAACTGGCAGCCAAATTTGACCATGAGGGAAGCCAGGCATAGGATGAGTCAGACCATTTCTTTGGTGACTTCACTGAGTTGTTAGATCAGCCTCACCATAAAGCTCACTGGACACTCTACCAATGACTGATTTTTATTCTTAAGCCGGTTAGAGTTGTTTTACTGTTACTTGTAGTCTTCCTTCTTCTTCTTTCCTCTTGGCCCAGACCCGGTTTTTTGGGTTCAGTTTCTACCCCAAGTGAGCTTATCAAAGACATGGTCCACACTAAAGTTGGTTATCCTTAAGAATTTATCAGCCAGTTGCTTTTTATTCACCAACCAGCTGCTTTTTTTTTTATTAAAGAGAGTGAAAAATTTCAGACTGCGTAACATCTGCATTCAGACTCAAGTTTTAGTAACTAAGAGGCTTATCTTGGAGATGTTCCCTCAAATAAAGGGAGGCAGGGTGCCTGGGTGGCTCTGTTAAGCATCTGCCTTTGACTCAGGTCATAATCCCAGGTTTCTGGAATCAAGCCCCACATTGGGCTCTCTGCTCAATGGGGAGCCTGCTTCTCTCTCTCCCTCTGCCTGCCACTCCCCCTGCTTGTACTCTCTCTCTCTGTCAAATAAATAAATAAAATCTTTTACTAAAGTAAAATAAAGGGAAACTAAGCCTCAGGTGATCCAGGTGACTTTATTCTAGAAACTGGAAGTGTAGGCAACCCTAACAGAAAATATCTAAATGAAAAGAAAAAAAAAAAGTAGTCTCTCTTAGCTGTACCCCCTGCTATGTCCCTCCTACTTTACATGTGTGCACGTGCTCGCACACACACGCACACACACACGTCTTTCTATAGAAATTGGGCCCAGGGGTGCCTGGGTGGCTCAGTCAGTTGGGTGTCAGACTCCTGATTTTGGCTCAGGTCATAATCAGATCATGATTTCAGGGCCATGGTTTCGAGCCCCACATCAGGCTCTGCTCCCCTCCCTGCCCCCCTGCTCAGGTACTTTCCCTCATGCTCTTTCTCTCTCTAAAATAAATAAATCAATCTTTTAAAAAAATAATTAATTAGGGGCACCTGGGTGGCTCAGACAGTTAAGTGTCTGTCTTCGGCTCAGGTCATGATCCCAGGCTCCTGGGATCAAGTCCCGCATCCAGCTCCCTGCTTTGTGGAGAGGCTGCTTCTCCCTCTGCCTCCGCCTGCCACTCCCCTTGCTTGTGCATTCTCCCTCTGTCAAATAAATAAAATCTTTAAAATTTTTTTTAAATAAAAAAAAAGTTAATTCGTTTCAAACAAACATGGCTCAGAGCAGAAGTGATCTGAAGGAAGTAACATTTTAAAAGTATAAAGGAGGAAGAAGATAGGAACTAGAAATCATCCTTTCAATTTTAACAAATTAAGATTTTTTTCCCTTTGACAGACATCCAAAGTCAATCACTTTTATCAGGGAAAAGGACTAGTGTCTAAAAGCTTATACTAAAATTGATTAAGATTAGGTTATTGTCTTTAACCCCTAGTTTCTTTTATTCATCAGCAGTAATCCTTTGTTGACTTCCTCCTCTAGAACAGACACGTGTTACAAGCTCCAGACATAGTGGAGTGCGGGATTGGTGCCCTGCCATCTTGGAATTTACGGCCTAGTGACCAAAGAAAAAACCCCTGCTGTCGTGCCCCTCAGATCTCCCAGCTGTCAACACATGCGCTCACCACACCACCTCTGTTAACAGACGCTGCCCCTGGGATGAGGGTCTCTGGGCTTTGCTGCTACCCGCCCCGCCAGACCTTGAGAAAAATATTTCCACTAAGTCAATCCCTGAATACCAGCCAGGGCCACAGGCCCAGAGCCACAAAGAGAGGAGGCCCCACCTGAACAGAACCATGTTTTAGGCCCAGGAGAACTTGAATGAGTCACTTTTTCCTTGGGCAGGAGTGATTTTCACTTTATTCCATCACCTTCCCCGCTCCCCGACCTCTGGCGTCTTTAGCACGTGGCTTCACTCTACAAGACTGAGTATTACCAGCCTGGAGAGGACCCCACAGACCGTGGGAGCCCTTGGGTGGGGAAGGGTAGGGAGCCCGTCCCTGATTTTGTATAGGCTGTGCTGAGTACCCGGTGTGGCTTAAAGGTGCGAGGAGGTGGTAAGGCCCAGCGTGGAGGACAGCAAGGACAGCTTAGCGAGGTGGGGACGGTCTCCATGATTGAAACACCACCTGAAGGCCATGGCTGAATGTAGCCCACAACCAAGAATGAAACAAAGGTTTTATTTTGATTCATCGCTTAAAAGAAAAAGAAATTTGAGACTTAAGATTCATGAGAATTATAAGCAAATATGTTTGTAGAGGTGATAGGAAAAATTCCCTTGCTAATCCATTGATTCACATACCTTTTTATTATCACCAAAATGTAGGTCTTCTGTTGTAGAAAATATAAAAAAGAAAGATTAAGGGCACCTGGGTGGCTTATTTGGTTAAGCAACTGCCTTCGGCTCAGGTCATGATCCTGGAGTCCCGGGATCGAGTCCCACATCCAGCTCCCTGCTGGTGGGGAGTCTGCTTCTCCCTCTGACCTCTCCACTCTCATGCTCTCTCTCTTTCTAAAATAAAATAAGATAAAATAAAATAAAATAAAATAAATCTTTAAAAAAGGGAAAGATTAAGAAGGTACAAAGTACTCATAATCCAATCACCAAGAGAACATGACTGTTAACATATCTCCAACATTTTGCAAATTATTATTTTTTTCTAAGTGAAATTCCATTCTGCATTTTACTTTGTAACCTACTTTTTTTTTTTTTTTTTTTTTTAGCGATTGTATGTCAAGAACACTTTTTCCTGTCATTAAATGGTCCTCTATGAAGTCCTTTTTGGTAGTTACATTGTATAATCTATGGTGTGGACACAGGATACACTTACTTAAATACTCTCTCTTTTTAAAAGATTTTCTTTTTAAGTAGTCGTTATACTCAACGTGGGCTTGAACTCACAACCCTGAGATTGAATCACATGCCCTACTGACTGATCTAGCAGGTGCCCCATTAAGTAATCTCTTTTCATTGGACATTGAGGTTATTTCCCGTTTACCTTCACTCCGAAGAATAATTCTGTTTTTAATTTCGAAAGATCCCTGCTTGCATTGTTTAGACTAAAATCTGGCCCCGTGGCAGGCGGAGCTTTGGGTTGAAAGAGACTCAGATTGGAGGAGTCAAGGAGTCTGGCGTCCCCTTTTTGTTCTGCCTCTCTTGGTCTGACTCATCAGGTTAATCATTTGCTGCCTCGATTTCCCCTTTGGCGAAATGGTCACATAAGCCTCGTGACTTCCATAATCCTGAAACTTCTGAAACTCTTGAACCCTTAAGGAAAAGTCCGTGTTGAATGATGGGAAGCCAAGTCTTGTGACCATTGAATGTGGGAGACTGGTCTCCCTTTGCTACTTCAGGAATGGAATCTCAGCCTTTACGACTCCCCTGCTTTTTCTCCAGGCTCTTTCCCTCTCCCTCCATCCCAAACTGGTGTTCCAAAGCAACAGTTTCCTGGGTCTTATTCTATTGAGAGAGAGGGTGCATTTTGTCCTCACAGCCATAGCATTTTGTCCTCACAGCCATAGCCACAAGCACAGCTGAGTTCTCCTCCAACCCAAAGCACTGGTCTGTCCCTACAGATAAAGCAGTTCATCGGACTGTAGAAGGCCAGCACCATCAGGGACCACAAAGATGATAGTCACCTATGTAGGGACCTATTTAGCCAGAGTAACTCCATCTTGGTTAAAAGCCATTTTGTTGTTTGTGCAGAAAAACGTAAACTGACCCTGCCCCCTCGCCCCCCAGAGAAACTTACTTAAAAACAAGTCTGGGAAACCAGCAGAATGTGGTCAGCCAGTTCCTAATAACAGAGCCCAGAATACAAGGACAAGTCAGGCCAGGTGGAGACATCCAATTAGTAAAAAGCACACATATTGTCACCCTAACCACCAAAGAATGTAAACTCTGCCTTTTGGGTGCCAACCTTGAGCGCCAATTCTGACCAGAGTAATAGGTTAGTTCAAACAGCTACTATAGGGTAAATTGTAATTCAATTGACCACCTGCATGTGACCTAATAGGACTACAATCTCATTGGCCACCTATGTGTGGCCAAACTTTTGCTCTATAAAAGGTAGTCGGTAAGATTGGGAGGGGTCGCCCTCTTTGGAGGCAGCCCTGACCGGTCAGTCAATCAATTCTTAAGCCTGTAAGTTGGGGCTGGGGGTGGTCGCTCTCTTCGGAGATGGCCCTGGCCAATCAGTCTGACTTCTAATGCTTAGCATAGGATAGAACTTAGAATAACTTTAACTTTGTTTCAGTGTCCTTCCCTTGGCCAATCAGTCTGACTTCTAATACTTAGCATAAAACAGAGCTTTGCATAACTTTCACCTTGTCTCAGTCTCGTTCCCCTGGCCGATCAGTCTAACTTCTAATATTTATCATAAAATAAAGCTTTAAATAAAATTCACTTCGTATCAGTCTCATTTCGCTTAATCATGGACCTAAAAACCTACCCCCCTACCCCTGTGCTGTGTAAGGACAGTGATTTGACCAATGGCTTTGGGCTAATGGCAGAGCTGGAACAGGGGCAGTGCCAGGAGACCGTGTGGCGAAATGATTCATCATGTGTCTTTGGGGACAGACTGGCTGGGGCGATCCTCTATCCAGCACTTCTGAGCTGTGTGGGCAACTAAGCATCCCTGCCTCAGTTTCCTTATCTGTAAAATGGGGATGGTCCTCATAAGGCTTACTCAGGAGGGCTGTTACAAAAGAGGCAACATATGAAAAAGATTCCTACATAGTATTTCCCTAGTAAATGTTAGCTATTATTATGCTAATATGGTTGGTTTTTGCGGCTCCCACTCCCCTGCCCAGGACACAGCTCTCACCACCTGATGCTTGAAAGCACAGCTTTTTACCAGCAGCTGACAGGGATTACTTTTCAAATGGATACTCCTCTGAGCGGGTTTGCATTTGGGATGCCCCTAAATTCACCTGCTCCCTCTGGCCGCCTCTTGCTAACCGCCAACCCAGAAGCATTTGTGTGGAAAGAGCGGAGTGCACTGCCTGTGGTCAGAGACAGAAATGTATTCACAGCGCCAAAGAAAATTGACAGCGTGGCACAACAAAGTGTCCTGATTCAGCACAGGGGGTACAAGACTGAGAGGTGTGTTCGCTGGGAAGGGCCCCATTGCTGCGTAGCACACCCCTTAGCCAGTGTGCAGCCATCCCCCCAAATTTCTTTTCCCTTATATATTTAACTTAATTTTTTCTTGAAATTAAAAGCATTTAGGATTTTTACAAACATGGATTTCATTTCTTAAGGCCCACGTCCTGGTGCATAAAGAAAGAAATTCCAGGAGATATCTATCAATTATCTATCATCCATCTATCAATCATCTCTATCTATCTATCATTTTTTAAGCAAGCCACCTTTTAGTTAACTTCCGTTTTTTTAAAAAATATTTTATTTATTTATTTGACAGAGATCACAAGTAGGCAGAGAGAGAGGAGGAAGCAGGCTCCCCGCTGAGCAGAGAGCCCGATGTGGGGCTTGATCCCAGGACTTTGGGATCATAACCTGAGCCGAAGGCAGAGGCTTTAACCCACTGAGCCACCCAGGTGCCCCCAGTTAACTTCCTTTTTAAGCCTCACTGCACCGCTGACCTGTGATGCCGATGCCTGTATTCCAGACACTCCTGACTTAAGGACAGGCCACAAAACAGCACGTCTGGGAGGAGGTGAGGAAGTGTGGGCTTCAAGGATCCCAATCCCAGACGCTCACAGAGCTGGGTTGGAAAACTGGAAACTCCTTTCTTTTGGGCAGATTCTGCCCAGCTCCTCCCTCTTTCCCTCCCCCCTCCCTCTTTCCCTTCCTTCCTTCATTTTACAGGATTTGACAAATATTCTGATTATTTAAGAAAGATTTATTTTATTTATCTGAAGAAACATTTTAAAACGAACACTGGTCTAACATCCCAGACCACTTGAGGCATTTTGCCGATCGTGCTGTGGGATCATGCTGTAGGATGTGTCGTGAGCATCACGCACAGCCGCTGGGACAGAGATCCTGGCCATAGAAATCATCCTTTGGGTCCTGTTTTCTTTCCTGCACCTCTTCCTTTTCTTGCTGCTTCCTTTAATGAAATCAACCTATATTAAATGACCGAAGTGAAAAACTACCAAACTTGCCTTCTCTCACACAAAACAAAACAACAAAATTAGAGGATTAAAAGAACTAAAGTAGCTGATTTCTTTCTTTTTGTTAATTTAAGACTTTATTTATTTAATTCGAGAGAGAGCGCTCAAGCAAGAAAAAGAGAGCACAAGTGGGAGAAGGGGCCGAGGGAGAAGCAGGCTCCCCGCTGAGCAGGGATCCTCATCCAAGACCTGATCCCAGGACCCCAGGACCACAACCAGAGCTGAAGGCAGACCCTTGACCGACTGAGCCACCCAGGCGCCCCTATATCTTGCTCAATAAGTACAGTGCTTTGTCTTAAAAAATTTTTAATTTTGTCCTATGTTCATAATTCGAGGAGAGAGATTTCTTATTTCTTTCTAAGGTGACTCTGTGTATATATTCAGAAAAACCTCAAACTGTAATTTCTTTTTTGTCACTCTCAGTAACTGTCCAAGTTGTGGCCTAAGCCTTTATATTGGCCCAAGGTCATGGTTAGTCCTAATCATTTGCTAACTTTGCTTGTTGCTCACCCCCAGGAGCAAGCCAGTGGGTGGCCCCATATTTGCTGAATGGATCTTTCATCTTGTAGGAAAGACTTGGGAATAGTACCCCAGAACGGGTGGAATGAAATGGGTGATGCGGAGTTTTGCTCCACTTTCCTAAAAAAGAAAGGGGAGGGGGGACAAGTCCCTTGGCCAGTATAAATTGGTTTGCCACAAAGAAAACAATGGGGCACAGAGGCTGAACAGTAGCCTTTCTCCTGCATGAGGTCCATTCGAGCCCACGCACGCTCCAATCACGGTCACAAGTGGACACGGGCTTCTGCGCTTACACACGGATCTAGAGCCCAAGTCCTGGCTGCGTCCTCTGACCACGTGTGCTGCACACAGCTGTCGAGTCCATCCGTGTGACTATGGTGTGTCCACCTGTGTAGGCAACACTGTCTGTGACAAACACCTTCTCTCCCGCACAGTGATGTTATTAGAATATTTTTGTCGTTGTCGTTTTATTTGTTTAAAGTCAAACACTCCCTCGTCCAGATCCCCACTATCTTACAAGCCCGGCGCTGGCCTGCACTGCTGCAGGACTGGGACAAAGAGATGATGTTACAGTCTGGTTTCTATGGCAACAGAGGAGGGGCAATGAAAACCGAAATGTTGGAAACACCCATTCTGACAATTGTGACATAATTCAGGTTATTACAAGGACGTAACTACCAAAGAAGCAGAAGTGTCATTACCCTGCAGCTCATGTCGGCAAAAAGCTACACCACACATTTCTCTGAGTTGGGCTGCTAAGAGGAAGGAAACACGAAACACACACACACACACACACACACACACACACACACGCCTCGTTTTCTGCATGTAAAATGTGTGTGTTCTTTAAAAGCCAGTGGTTGGCTGGTTTTCCGGACATGATGTGGTTGAAGCTGTCATCGTAATGGAAATTCATTGCTGTAGCTATGGTAAATCGAGTTTTCTGCCTGTGCTGAATGCATTAGTCTAATGAGATGTTTGCAGCCGGAGAGCGGGGCTGCTGGAGACTCACTGTGAGCTACTAACACACGGGTGGAAGATTAGCTTTTGTAATACTCGGTTTGCATGTACTGAAAGTCATCTGTCTTCTGAGTCAACATTCCCGGCCTGGTCAAGAATCTGATCAGGGCTCCGGTGAACCAGCCGTAGGTAAGGGAGATGCATAACTGGAGGGCGTGCCATTGACAGGGGATCCTTCTCTTTCTACTGTCAGCATGACAGGTGACCTGTTCCAGTGTGTCTGGCTTGCATGCCTCCCTCCATGGCAATGCCCGAGTGTCCTGCACTCAAACCACTGAGGCCAGCAGGTAACTTCAGTTCCTCCTACTCAGAACAAAAATGTTTGATTTCTTAACCAGATCGCAGAGAGGAAGAGGTAGCCTAGAATTATATAGTTTATTAATTTGGGGTACTTACACGTTCATTACTCTTTAACTCTGCATTGAGAGACGTAGAAAGTTGTTTTGGTTTTCCCCAAATATGAACTCAAATAACTGTTCTACTTTTTTGCATGATGATTTTGCTTTGCTTTTGTTTGGTTTGGTTCTAATTCAAAGAGTGTTCTATGTCTTGGGATAAACATATTTACTAAAATTTAATTAGTAAAATTAATGTGTTGTGACTCACAAGAGTACTTTTTAAAATTGAGTTTTATTATTTCTATCCCAGGTGGAATATTTTACATGTCTTTGTGCTGTTTTTTCTTAATTTATCAAGATAGATGAGAATACTATTTACTGCTAGTAGCGGGTACTGGTTAGTTTTGGAGGAAAAAAATCAGGTGTCTATGGAGCGTCAGGATCAGTTTTCCCAAGTTCAAATACGGAGTCACCTTCTTCCCAGGTGGGGTGTTGTGTGACTACAACCCGGTGCACAAAGCTTCCTCTCCAGGTTGCTGAGTAGGACAGGACAGTGGATGAGGGTGGTGTCAGCTGTGTAGAAATCATTTGACCCATAATTGAGGTGCTGAGTCCAAGTTCTTTCCGCTACCCCTAATAGTAATGGAGAGGCGCCTCATGGTGTTGTCTTGGGATCCTTTGACCATCTCAAGAGGGTCAGACAATCAGTAGCTTTCTGAGAAAGTGGCTTTTGGTTGGTCTCAGACACTGTGGTACTTGAGAAAGTGATCCCGGCGACACGTCAGAATCGAGATGTTGTATACTCTCGTGTTTTTCTTTCTTTTCAACCAGAGGAACCATTTTTGAAGAGTGGGAGACATAGTCGTTTTTTTTTTTTCTTAAGACTTAAAAAAACAGAATATTTGGAGTGAAAGCGCAAAAATAACTATGAAGGAATTTACAGTGTGGTAAAGTAAACTACCTGGGGCACAATATTTGTGTGGAGCATTTGTGTGTGTGTGTGTTGCTTGATAGAACCAGACTGAGAAAATAAGGGGGGCAGCTACTGAGCAGTAGCAGTTGGGTGAAGATTACCTAGAAAGACAGTGGTGATCAACTCAACCCAAACAAAACCTTAACGGTGGAAACTTCGGTTTTAGGGAAGTTGTTTGATGGCTTCAGATCTTTACCTTTTAAACCTATGCTTTTACGCAAATTTTTTTTTTTAAATGTGAATATGTTTTCTTCAGCTCTTTAAATTGTGTATGTGGACAGTCTCTGTGATATTTTGGCAAATCTCTCAGTTGGTTTGCTTTGTCGAATCACAAGAGCAAATCCCACCCAAAAACCCAGTTCTTCCCTGCTTAATACGTTTACATTTCCTTGTGGCACCAAAATGACTTTTATTTTGCCGCAAGGAAAAAAAAAAGTAAATGAATGATAATAGAAAGAAAACAATAAGAGAAACAGGAGTAAATCGCTTTCGGTCACTTATTTGCTTTTGGTGGTGTGTTTTCAAGGCAAGTGAAACGAGCAGAAGCAGTTTCACTTTCTGGTTCTCGGCTCCGGGGGGCTGGGGTCGCGCGGGGTGCTCGCCAGCAGCAGGTAGGACTCGCGGACCAGCTGCTGGGAAGCCAGCCAGCCCCACGTGCTGTCGTCCCGCCGCGGGAACTTTTCTATTGAAAATTCAAGAAAGTCATGACTTTTTCAACGTGGAGTCGTTCGTATTGGCTTATTCCAAAAATCCGAGCGATGCCCCAATGCGCAAAGATCGAATTTAAACATTTTTTTTTTTTAACTTGCAATGATGTGAAAATCACAAGCAGATGGCATCCAGCCTCTCCTAACTTGGTGGATGTATTTATGTCTCCATCTCAATCGTGGAGCTCACACACTTCCAACCCATTGAAGGCAACATCCCTGAAGTTCCCCGAAATCCGAAGGAGGCGCGCTCGGAGAGGAATACCCGTTCGTACGGTTGGGGGAGTTCCGTTTCAGGCTGTTTTGCAGATCGGGGATGCATCACACACACACAGACCCCGACACGCTCGGGTCCAGGCAGGGGTGGGGCGGACGGAAGCCGGGAGCGGGCTCCCGGAGGCTCCCAGGCGGGGCTCGGCGGGGCGTCGTCCCTCCCCGGCCCGGTGCCCACCCCCCGCCCCCGGCAGCCTCGGCCGCGGGCGGACGCCCGGGACCCCGGGGCGCGCCCGTCGCAGCCCGCGCGTCCCCAGCCGATTGGGAGGCGACGCTGGCCGGCGCCGGCCTGGGGCTTCCCCTGCCGAGTCCCCTCCAGGTTCAGCCTGCGCCGCTCCTCTTCCTCCCAGGCACCTGCTTTGACTCGGGGACGGCGAGGGAGAGAAGAGAAACGAGGGGGCATCTCACTCCATCTCACCACCCAAGGGCGTAAAATTCGGTCTCACATTTTGGAGCCGAAGTTTGCGAAGGGACAAGCAGTCCCTTTGGGTGTGAGCGTCCGTGCTTCGTCGTGGGGGCGGGCGCCCTGGACCTACCTAGGAGGGAGCTTTGTTTAAGCGCCTCCTTGGACATCTTAATTCAGCCAGCTCCCCAAAGGCTGGTTTGAGATTTACGCGTTTTTAATGTTTTTTTTTTGTTGTTGTTGTTGTTGTTGCCTCCGAAGGCAGACAGGTGAGGAGAGATGAGGGGGATTAATAACAGCCCCTGGGAGAAAAATCAAATTGTTTGGTGTATATATATATATATATATATATATATATATATATATATATATATGCATATATATATGCATATATATATATATGCATATATATATATATATATATATATATAGTAACAGAAGCCACCACTGTGTCTGGTAAACGTCTCTAAATTTTAATTAATGAGTCACAAAAGCCACACCATAAGCTTTAAAAATTACCCCTTTATCAATAAGGTGATAATTAACTTTCTCTGGAATTAGCAATTCTCTCAGCCCCGGGCAGTATGCAGCCTCCTAAGTTCTCTGGAATGCTGCCAATTTTAAACAATCGGTTTTTTGGCAAATCTACTGGATTTTAATTCAAACATCTATTGTGACATTTTCCAATGAGGTTCGAAGACCATTCAGATCGTCCCAATCACGGTAACGTTTCTGAGATTGAAAGGAGTGGCTCAGACTGTTTAGATTGCATGGGAATTTGCCACTTTCTCTTTTTTCATTGTCCTTTTCTACCTCCACTCCCCCCAACCCTCTGCATTTGCAAGAGTACCACACTCTAGTCTCCACTATAAATCTCTGTGAGCATCTCTGCTATAAATCGCGGTGGCAAAGCCTGCATTTGTTGGTAGGTGCATGCTAGGTTCCAGGGCTCTGGCTGCAAGCCCAGGAGGTTCCGAGTGCTTTTCATTGTTGATTTCATCTCGGTTTCAGTTCTGGCAAGGGTTCTTCCCTAATATTTCTGCAAACTCTCACCCGCGGCTTGTCAGACGCTGAGATTTAGGTTGAGATTCAGAGAAGAGGAGCTGCGGGCAGAAGGGCCATTTTGGCTATGCTCGTGGCCGATTGAAATTTGGCTTCTTTTGACCTACACATGTGAGTGTCTGAAGAGGTACAGGAGCACTGGGCAGACAGAGCAGCTGGCTCCACAGTGAACCCCCCACCCCACGCACAAGTACTCCTCCGTGCCGCTAGTCACTGCTGGGTGATGTTCAGGGGAAGCCCGATGAGGGACGCTGCTATGTGGCCACAGTGGCCAGAAGGCAAGCGGCGATGAGTGCAAATCACTCCTCTGGAAGTCAGACCTCCCTCTCCTCCTTATGGGTCCTTCAAATGTTAGCATGGGTGGGCTTTTGCTTCTCTCAGCCAAGTCTGGTGAGGAAGGCATGCTGGTAATAAAGTTTGCTGCTGGGTTCAGCTAGCAGCGTCGACGAGGTCAAAAACATCCTTCAGGAGGGTGGGATGGAGATGAGCAGCAGGCAGGAGTAGTGCATTTTGGGATAAATCAGCACTTTTCAATCAAAAGAGGCACTTTGCTACCACCGAGGAGATAAAACACCTCTCGCTTCTTGCGATGATGACCTCGTGGGCTACTATTTTAGGACAGAAAGGAATTTATTACCCGGTGGCAGTTCTCACTCTGTATTAAGCTGAAAAGCATTCCACTGGGTCTATGGGACGCCCTGGACCAAGGGGGTTATATTCGGAGATCCACACTGTAGGATTCCCTGCAATGGCTGTTGTTATCCTTGGACCAGGTGTGTTTTAGAGAGAATCTGGTGGCACAGAACCATGGGAACCCCTCTTGACTCTCCCACCGATGCAGGCATGTTCCACCTTAATTTTCATTTGTGGGGAAGCATGTGTGCATTTCTTTTTCAGCAGCTGCCTTGATCGATGGGATAAACGGAACCTGGTCCTGGTGTTGCTAATTTTCAAGAATGATTGTGTACTCCTGCCGGCAGGCTGTGCCAGCCCTTTGAGGGAGGGGCTTGGCTGAGGAGTGGTGTCTTTGCTTTCTCCAGAAGGCATCCAATACAGAAAGAGTGGAGTTGGCTGTTAGGAGAAAATTGACATGCCAGGGAAAAATAGTGTCAATGCTGTGTTTTGCAAGGTGGTGACGTTGTCTAGTTAGCCCCATGATAGTGACTCAACTTTTGGGAGCTCAGTATTTGGTAACAAAAGCCTTTGCCCTTTTTCTCTCTCTGTGCTGATCGTTACAGAGCAAAAGCCATTGTAGTTTCAAAACAGAAACATATGGCTTGAAATTAATCCTAAAGAAACATGGAAACTTTCATGAGGATGAGTATAAACTTAGGAACAAACACTGGGCTGGCAGAGCAAAGAATTACCCTCATTGGGTCCCAGTCCAGTCATCGGAAAATGACCCTTAACAAAGAAGTAGTGAGATAAAACCCAAAGGAGAGAGCCTGTTCCGTGGCCCTTCCAACGAGTACTTGACCATCCCTGCCCACCGACCCTCCCACCCCTGGTACCCGCTGGTGCAGTTCAGACCAGATTCAGTAATGGCCAATGGGTAGCTTATAGCGTTATTTCCTTTTCGATGGAGGGAAAGGATTTTTTCTTTTTCCTTTCATATTTGTCCACAAGTCATCCTGGGACATCATCGTTCTGTTGAGAAAACCAGGGTCAAACACCAAGGCGTCTGCTTTTCCCCGGTGTGCGGAGCTGGGCGCGAGCCCTGCCCCCAGACCAAGGTTAAGATCACAGAGGCCATATCTGAGGGTCTGCCCTGGATGCAGTCTTCGAGCTGGCTGGGGGGCCTGGTGGCAGGATTTTAATCCTGTCTGATAGGCAACTTTGAACAAGGAAAGGAAGAACCGGAGAGAAAACCACGGGCGAAAGATAGCTTTGTCGCCTTTGTGCTTTTTGCTTTGGAGACAGGATCTGGAGGTCACGTAAGGAACAATTCCTTTGGGCCTAGCCATTTCTACACTATCACAAGCCAACAGGAATTATTCTCTTTCTTTGCGGCCTTTTGAGAAAGAGCCTGACTGCTTTTCTTCACAGCCCTTTGGGATTTGGTATCCTCACTTTTGGGAAATTATGGTAATATCAAGACTTCATCTAACAATTAGCTATTAAGCTATGCTGTTCATCCCAAAGGGAATAACTCAAAAATGTTGTGGGAGGCACTGGGTTTATTGATCAGTAAAGAACGCCACTCTGGGAATAGATTTCGGTCATTTTTCAGTCTTGAGAAATGTGCATCATTGGTTCATGTTGTTGCCATTGTTGCCTATGCTAGGGGAGTTTGCCATGAGATTTGGGGGTCAGTATAGGACATGCCCATCTGTGCATTTCCCCTTATGTTGGGAATATAATATAATGTAATAATATAATATAATCCCATTCAGATGCCATGAGATGCTCCAGCATATTTGATTGTATCCCTCTTAAGAACTCATTTGTAAAAATGCTTCAAGAGGATAGCTGTAGATAATTGACATTTGGGTACACAAATTACAAAGCACAGAAAGAGTGGGAGAAAAAACCCCCAACTAGTTCTAGTGTCTGAAATCACTACCCACAGTATGAAAATACAGTGTTTGTTTTGAGTGTTTGTAACATAATTAACATTAAGTACTTGACATAAAGAAAGAGAGCAAACTGCATGGTGTGGTTATGTTGGTGCCTGATAGGGAAATAGTTAATTGGTCCCAGAGTGGGACCTTTACAGTTGTGTGTTGCCTTAATGAGACCAGGTGAATATAAACTCTCTCCAGGGAACTGAAGTTATAAAGTCAAGTTGGGTGTGATGTATGTGCCAATGTATGGGGCCAGTGATCTGAAATAGTATGGAGGACTGGTCTTTTCTTTCTATTGCCCTCCCTTTCAGTTAGAAGTCATTTGTCACAAACCTGGTAACAAATAAAGGGACTGAAATTCTCTTTTAGCGGAGTAAGGGAAAAGGACGTTCAGAAAAGTTTGTCTCACATATGTTTCCAAATCAGCCCCAGCCTCTGCTAAGGTCAAGTGCTGAGTTTCTACTAATTGGATCGAGACCAGAGTGATGTAGAAAAAACTGGAAATATAATCATTTAAAAATATATTTCGGGGCACAGGTTGGGTCACTGTTTTTATGGACTATATTTCATGTTTTCATGCCTGAAGAAAAAAAAATTCCATGGGACCAAAGACCTGGCTGGTCCTTATAGATTTCTAACAGTGGATAGTGTGGGTTACACAGCTTCCTGGACAAAGTCGAGCAAACCCAAGGCCTCCTTCGGCCAAGGTTTCCTGTATTCTGCTTGTGTACTTGGTAGATTATCAGTTTCCAGGGGACTTTCTTTCTCTTCCCCGAGAATACAGATTTAGGGCAGGTTAAGAAGAATTTACATTGGAACCATGCAATTACTTAAGTTCCAGACCATGTTCAAGTCCATTCACCCCTCTTTGGAAGCTGGAAGGTTAAAATGTAACCAAACTAATGAACTTGAGGGAAAAAAACGTTTATATGACATCTGGAGGGATAAATTAAAAGCAAAACCCTATACTCTGAGAAGTGGTCTCGAAGTGATTCCTAGATTCTTAGATTGAATGGATTATAAAGGCCTTCCTCCCTCCCAGGGCAAGCCTCAGACTCGTCCCCAGGGTCTGCAAAGGATGCAGCCGGCACAGACTCCATTCTCAAGAGGCCGCCTCCTCTGCCATTGTTGGAAACTTGGATTTTTTAGCACAGACATTTTCCCCTCCAGAACTTCCCCTAGCTCTCTCATTCAGGAATTTCCTCCTGGGGGTACTTTTGTCCTCAGAGAGGTAGAGAGTAAATATCCATGGAACAGGATGGATTCTGAGTGGGAAAAGCCAGGTGAACGGTCACCAGTGTGACGGGGGCCAATATGGTGGCCACCCTGGGCCTCCCTTCCTCCCTGGGGGATGGTATTCCCTGTCAGTCCCCACTGCTGAGCCCCAGTGGCTTGAATGTGGCAAGTCCTCAGTAAACACTTGTTGCGTGAGTGATGGCGTGAATGATAACGCCAGCATGGGTGAAGACAGCACAGTGTTGTGGAAAGAACTTGCGCCATTTTTGGTGTCACCCTAGTTGATCAGATCATGGGATACAGTGCTCTGAAAGTTGATGGGAAGGCTCTTTGGGTTAATGCAAATAAAGTTCAAAGGAAACAGTATCTGGGAAAGGTCTCTGTAAACTGTAAAGTGCTGGAGAAATGGGAATAAATACGTAATCCGTTTATTGAGCCGTGTATGCTCAGGGATGCCGAGAGAAGCACTTGCCACGCTTTATCTCATTTGTCCGACTTAAACCACACAGGAAGTCACTATGAGGCTTTTTTTTTTAAATCTCTATTACACAGGTAGGGAAATTGAGGCTCACATTAAATAATTTGTGGAGGGTCACATGGCCGTGTGAGGCCTGCTGAGTCTTTCCTTCAGTGTTGAAAAGCCAGTGGGGCGTCCATGACTTTTCACCTGTGAGGGCTGAAGAGAAAGAGCCCTTTCATGCCCCAGAGCCAGCTGCTCCTGCTCAGCCTGGCTGGGCTGCTCCCAGGTCCAGCAGGTTCCAGAAAGGAAATGATTCCCTGGTGTTTCCACTTGGGAAGGCATTTTGGATCCACAGCAAACTTCTTTTAAAGCAGTAGGCTCTCAGTCCTGTCAGACTCAACCCTCACTTTCATTACAAATGTTTTTAATGCCCTATTGACAATCCCAGAGTGAAGTTCCCAGATAATGCAGTCCTCCCGCATCCCTTATTGGAGAAAACCCAGTGTAATGTCATACCTGAACTATAAAGAGGAGTAAAAGCAAAGTAATTTGTAATTACTTCCGGTGCAGGCGCCCTGCTCTGGGCGCCATAATGATGCAGTTCGGTGCTTGACACCCGCTGTCCACACTGAGGCCTCAAACAGGGCTGTCGGCGACTCGGTTAACACAAGCTGGTCCTCCTGCCAGTGACATGGTTTTCCCAAATCGTAAACAACCCTTGAAATCCTAAACAAAATAGAGAACAGGCTTCCCTTGATCTATGTATTATTTGCATTCCTGGAAAATACAGTATATATTACAGCTACGTAAAAATAAGTTTGTATGTAGAATGAGGTGAACTCTAGGCTCACCAAAATGAGGTTTTCACTCGTGTGACCATACGGGGACACAGTGCTCCATTGTGTGGGCGGCTCCATTTGTCCAGCATCCTTGGTCTCTGCCCTTAAAGGTCAGGAGTGCTCACAGCACCCCAACATGGTACCAGGTAAAACCATATCCAACACATTTCCAAAATGCCCCTCTTCGGGGAGTGTTGCCACCACCGCGGAGCACCTGTGGGTCAGAGCATACCAACCTGTCATGAATTTCACTTTCTCCTACCTCCCCAAATGCCTGATTAATGGTCGTTTCAGAAAGCTGGTGCTGTTCTGCCAGTTCTGTACGTGATTGCTAAGTAGAGGCATTTCGAATATCATGGCAGAAATTCGGGGGGTAACTTGCACATTCCATGAAGATGCTTGTAGTGGATTTCCTCTAAAAACTGTAGCTTTGAGGGGCACCTGGGTGGCTTAGTGGGTTAAAGCCTCTGCCTTTGGCTCAGGTCATGATCCCAGGGTCCTGGGATCGAGCCCCACATCGGGTTCTCTGCTCAGCAGCGAGCCTGCTTCCCTTCCTCTCTCTCTCTGCCTGCCTCTCTGCCTACTTGTGATCTCTGTCTGTCAAATAAATAAATAAAATCTTTAAAAAGATAAAATAAGGGACGCCTGGGTGGCTCAGTTGGTTAAGCAGCTGCCTTCGGTTCAGGTCATGATCCCAGCGTCCTGGGATCGAGTCCCACATCAAGCTCCTTGCTCGGCAGGGAGTCTGCTTCTCTCTCTGTCTCTGCCTGCCACTCTGTCTGCCTGTGCTCATTCTCGCGCTCTCTCTCTCTCTCTCTCTGACAAATAAATAAATAAAATCTTAAAAAAACAAAAACAAAAACAAAAAAAAAACACTCTCCTCTCTAATAAAATAAAATAAAATAAAATAAAAACTGTAGCTTTGAGCCTGAGAAGATCTTTTCTGCCACGTTTCATTCTCTTTCAGATTATGCACTGGTTTTATCATAAATACAGTATTTTAGAAGCACGTTGGTGAAATCCTCACTATTCTCTGGGTCTGCTTAAAAGCATTAAAAGCCACTGAGGGACCTGGATGATGTAGGCTTTGTGTGAGTTATCCACACAATAGTCCTGGAATGTAGGGTTATTCTGCTTCACAGACAAAACTTCAGTCTTCAGTGAATTTAAGCAGTGAGTTTCAATGCCTCAAGGTCATCCATTAAGTCCTATAACTGATTTCAAAGCCAAACCCACGCTTTCGCTCCTGTATCAGTTTGGGTATATGGTATACACGTTTATCTGTGATGTGGAATTCCCATGTGTGAGGACTTTCTCCTTGTTGAGTACATAAAAATGTGGTAGAGGAATAAACATGACCACAGATTCTTTGACATTCCTGCCATGAGGCTGTGGGGTCTCATTCCCCTCTCCTTGTCTCTGGGCTGTTCTAAGTGACTTGCTTGGTTCACAGAATGGCCGAAGTAATGTTCCAGGACTGACGTCAGGAGTCTTGCAGTTTTCCTTGGGGCTTGGAATGCTCACCCTTGGAGCCCTGAACTGCCACAGAAGAGGTCAATGGCCCCAAGGTCGCCAAGCTGCCAGGAGCCAAAGCTCTGTAGAAGACCCTGAACAAAAAGACGTCAAGGTGGGGTAGAGAAAGAGGCAAGAAACATAGAGCTACTCGGTGTGTGGATGAAGAAACCACCTTGGAAAGCGAATCCTTCCATCCCAGCCTCCCTAGCTTATGCTACACAGATCAGAGACAAACTGTCCAGTCCAGCCTTTCCTGAATTCCTGACTCAAAAATGATGAGCCAAAATAAGCCACACACTTTGGAATAGTTTTACATGTGCTGATAACCCAAACGCGTGTGAATGGCATTCTTTCTTTTGTAGTGTGCATTGTGGATTATTTTTGATGCCTAAGAGAGAAAGATTTTCCACTTCATTTTTTGAAAGATATTTATTTATTTATTTATTTTAGATAGACAGCATGGATGGGGGCGGGGAGGGCAGAGGGAGAGAGACAAGCAGACTCCCTGTTGAGTAGGGAGCCTGGTACAGGGCTTAATCCCAGGACCCTGGGATCACGGACATGAGCTGAAGGCAGACACTTGACCAACTGAGCCACCCAGGAACCCCAAGATTTTCCACTTTAAAAAAGAAGGTAAGTTTCACTATAAAATATAACTGATGTTGGGGTGTCTGGTTGGGTCAGTTGGTTAAGCGTCCAACTCTTGATGGTTTGGCTCATAAAATTAGTCTTAAAAAATAAGTCTTAAAATATATATAGTTGATCTCCATTTGCTAGGAATCAAAATGAGAGAAGTTTTATTCCATATAGAGTTACCATCAAAAGCATGTATTTTCAGGGGGACAAAGGCTGTACCTAAGGGATCTGAAGTTTGATTAAGCACTGCTTTGAGCCCTAGGCTGTCTGTGTCTCCAGTCCAGGGGCTTAGAACTAAAATCCCAGGTGGTATAGCTCCTTCACCCATAGGGACATGGTCCTCTGAGTCCTTCCCATAAAGTCTCTTGAAGTTATCCTTTGGTTTGCAGAGCAGCTTTTAGAGAATGTCCCTGGAGGTGACTTTAATTCTGAGGAAGTTTGAGCTATCCTTTAGATTTCTGGCCGCCCTCTCAGGAGTGGCCATTTCCCAGCATCCCACAGCTGGCCGCCATGTTTACTGGCAGTGCCTTGGGCTGCCCACAGTTCTACAGCTGCAGCTCAGGCTCCCTGCAGGCTCCCACGCAGGATTGTATGTCACAGCAGACTCAGTCCTCTAGTGACAGAATGTCTGCCCTGAAAGTCCAGGTCACTGATACCCTGTCTCACTACTTAGTGTTAAGTCCGGCTCAGTGGTGACAAGCAGTTCAGATGTGATGTATACAATATGACATCATAGGAGCTGTGGTCAGTCTATGTCCCATGGCCATAAAGGCAGCTGGACATTTTCATGTCCCCCTCTGGCCCATGCTTGTTTAGATGATGCTATGTAGCACCATCAGTTTCACTCACCTTCTGTCCTATCTCTGTGGATTTGTGTCCAAACTGCCCCCAGAAACGGGATAAAAATCTTAAGGTCAACGATTTCATCTCTGGCTTCTTTGGCTTAAAGTGTCATTGCAGAACAGAAAATCAGTGAGTCCTGCACCTGCATGAGGTAGTCAAGCTTCATGGCAAGGAGACTGAGGTGCTCTAGTTCAATGTCTTGCTCCAGGATCAATGACAGTAACTGGATTGGGACAAAAATCTTGCATTCTTGAATCGTCAGCCACAGTCATCGTCAACTGGCTCTGACTGTTTTCCTAAAACAGTTATGAGCAACGCATGGTGTCCGAGCATGGGGAAGTTTAAAAATACTTGCTTTTAAAATTCCAACACTTGGGGTGCCTGGGTGGCTCAGTGGGTTAAAGCCTCTGCCTTCCGCTCAGGTCATGATCCCGGGGTCCTGGGATTGAGCCCCATATCCGGCTCTTCGCTCAGCGGGGAGCCTGCTTCCCCCTCTCTCTCTGCCTGCCTCTCTGCCTACTAGTGATCTCTGTCTGTAAATAAACAAGTAAAATCTTAAAAAAAAAAAACCAAACTTAAAAAAAAATTCCAACACTCTCCTCACTCACATTTGGTGATGTCCCAAGTGTCAAGAGAAAGCACAAATGAGAACTGCCTTGCCTAGGGGTCAATGGATTTCCTGGGGGCTTGGTTGGCAACTTTCTTTATCCATATGCCAGTGCCCCTGCCTGAAGGTTTCCAGTGGATTCTGGGTCCTGATGTGGCAGGCAGTGTGGGGAGGGCTGTAGTGAGAGGAGTGAGAATGAGTGTGCTTGCCTTTGGGTTCCTCACCTGATAGAAATGATGGCATCGAGATTGTTGTGTGAACCTCCAGGACAGAGGCCAATGGCCAAATAGCTAGTGCCAGGGATCAGCTTTTTCAGCCCAGAAATGGCCTCTGCTTGTTAACAGCCCTTGCCTGCTGACACGTGAGAAGGGGGCCTAGCACAGAGAGGCACTCCTTGCATTTTCTAGATGGACTGAAGGACACGGGCAGAAAAGGAGACGGGTCCCCACGTAAGGGGGTTATGTACTCAGAGTCTTACTTGGCTAGTTCCTTGGGTTCCAGGCTGGAATTCCAACTGTTTCAGCGGCCACCTCCACCCACATGTTCTATCGACGCCCTAAACTCAACGTTTCCAACGCTGGACTTCTCATTTGCCCTGTTCCCCATAGCTTCTCCTTTATTCTGTCTTCACAAAAGCTATCACTGCTACTCCTCTGAAAGTAACAGTTTCAGAATCCCAAACTTTCCTTACCCCGTGCCTTCCAAATGGAAGTCCTACCTGATGCTCCTTTTCCGAAAGAGTTTCCTGTACTTGCTCCTTTTCCCGCCTCCACCCTCTCTGTTGGCCTTGTCCAGGTTCTCACCAGCACCCTCCACCTGGACCATAGCTGTGGCCTCCAGCTCCACTTCTCTGCCTGCAGTCCTCCTCCCAACCCCGCCTCATGCATCACACAAGGTTACTTTTGTAAGACACCCACATGCTCTAGCCACTCAGTTGCTTAGAAATCTCAGATAGATTCCCTTATGTCAATGGTTGCCAAATATTTGGATTGTGTTCCCTATTGTAAATAATTCCTCGAGTGCACATCTCCAATGTATGTATCATAGATTAAAAACATACTAATACCTTAATATGTTATACATAGTGTAAAACATGCAAAAATAGAAATGAAAAAGGCCATGTGAGCCTTTTGCCCTTCCCCATTGATTCTCGAAACCTCTGTGTTTCTCCACTTTCGATCCCCTGGCTCCTGGAATTCTCTTCCCTCACTTCTCCAGGTGATGAAATTCTTCGCGTCTTTCAAGATTTGCTTATACATGACTCCCCTGCCCTTGATTCTCCACACAGACTGCCTCTGTGCCCCCTTTTTATATAATATTTACATTCTGCCTCTTCTCCTGCGGCATGACTTGAGAACATTTTTCTACTGGGCAAGCGGAAAGAAGGAAGGTATCAGGATATATGTCCCTGTTGTTGCCAAGAACAAAATTGTAATGGTACATACCTTTCCTTCCTTGTCAGACATTCCAAAGAGGTGTTTTGTTTTGTTTGGTTTTCTCCCTTTTTTAACCTTCTTGTTACTCGGGGTAAAATACTTCTCCCCCAGACGAGCGCAGACGCAGGCAGCCAGACAGACACAGAACGGGAGGGGGAGGAACTGAGGGAGACGTGCAAAAGTAAACTTAATTCTGCATATCAAGCAATTAGGCTAATGCGATTTAGAACAACGTGATGGGTGAAGTTTGTGTTTGTTTTCCCCTCAGTGTGTAATTAATTCATGGTAGTGTTGTAGGTTGGTACATTTTGGTAAACGAATAAAGAACTGTTCTTTGACGTAAAAGCGGTGAACAGCCTAGTCCTTTCACAGTAGCGTGAGTGGAAGATAATTACAGTTTGAGGGACCGTCCCCAACCAGCGTGAGAACACTGGCGGCTTGTCTTGGGTGGAGGGGTGAGCTGCTGCGAGCTCGAGTTGCAGGGCTGACGTGTGCCGCGCCACGGAGAGGGCTTAGCTCCAGTTTTCGATATTCCGCCAGGGTCCTACAGGGAACTATGCTAATAAATATGACAATAACGCTGTAATGGGACAAGAAAGGCTGACACAGCATTTTGTTAATTTGTGTTCAGCATTAGCAGGGAGTTTGGCAACCCCTGGGCAATCAAACAGGAGCGTACCGGCCGACTGTAGGCATTTTAATTAGCGGTCTTGGGAATATCCGTGCGCTATGCCCGCGGAGTGAGACGTGGCCCTGCAAAGTTTAGCCAAAGCGTGCTTTCCTTCCTCGCCCTCGGCAGCCATTAAAAGGTCTTCAGGTGGCAGGGGCTGGGGAATGGCAAGAAAAAGTTTCTGAGAAGGGGAGGACTCCTGGTGGGCCGACGTCCAACACCAAGCAGCTGCTTGGCTGTCAGTGCCCACAGTCCTCGTTTTAACAGAGTGGTGGCAGAGATGGACAGAAATGGCTTGACCCAGTGATGGATCCCAAAGCGTTTTTAAAAGACTCTTTTTACTCTTGCTACCTTTTCACAGTTTGATTTAAATACAATGCAAGAATAAGAACATCGTAAGTCAAAAGCTGTTACCGTATGTGACCCCTGAAATTTATGGGTATTAAGCAGAAAAAACTTAGGAACGTATCACCAAATAATTTTTCAGTCCCCTAAGACTCCTTTAAACTTCCCTCCTCTCCACCCACTGTTGCTTAAGTGTATTTACCCCAGGGAAGCCTCTCAGCGCCAGAGTGGAAGGAGCCCAGAGTGGGAGGAGCCCAGAGTGGGAGGGGCCCAGAGTGGGAGGAGCCATCTAACATTGGCACCGGAGGGGCAAAGAGCCAGGAAGCAGGAGAAAAAAATGGCAAACGCCCTCCGTCAGTGATGCAGCCTTGGAAATGGCAGGGTCTATCAGTGCTGTTCTCCTTCCCATTTCTTTCACCTTCAGTCCTGGCACTGGTGGGGCGGGGGAGCTTCAGTGGGAGATTGTGGGAATAATTGGAGGTAAAAGGCCCATTGCCAGGCTAGGATGGGGACTTCGACGGAAAGCCGCCACTTCTGTGACCGTTCATGGGTTGGAGGCCCAGTGCTAAGATCAGGAAGGCAAGGTGCACAGCCGTGGGCCACCGGACGCCCACACGAAGGGGCAGAACCACCAGGTTACACCCTGGATGGTGGTTACCGGGTCTCACTGTTCCTGAGAAGTGGACACCCATTGGTGGCGTTACTTAAAATTGTTGGTCACCTTGACAAATAATCCTTGAGCCCCTCTGATGGGCAAGTCACTGCCTCTGGCCAAGCAGACAGACAAAGTCAGGTGAGTAGCCCCTAGGGCCAGAAGTGGTTCTCCTGCCCTCCAAGGATCACATCTTCCAGAAAGCCTCCTAGCCTTCCTCCAGCCCCTGTGTTTACTCTTGGAGGGCCACTCAGGTCTGTACCTCAATCCTGCTTCCTTACGTTGGGGTTTCACTGGGGTGTGTGTGTGTGTGTGTGTGTGATCGTGTTTTCTTCTCAATTAAGGCTAACTCTGAGGACAGCTGCTGCCTCGCACATGAGTCTCTGTGGTTCACCAGTGGTGTCAGGGCAGCCTAGGCTCTGCCCCCCAGTCCTGCCATTGCCTTATGGTCACATGGCCTCTTTTCACCTCTCTGAGCCTCAACCTTCCCACCGTGAAGATGCAAGACATTAACACCTGGATCACAGGTTGCCATTAGGAGCAAATGAGCTGGATCCAACACTTTGTATATTGCCTGTGTATGCCCATAGGGAATACACAGTAAATTGAAGCTAATAGCATTATGTCATTGAGTACATGGAGTGTCGACTGAGCCTCTCTGTTCATTGTCTAATAGGAACAAAATCTCATTTGACTGTCTTTCCTTCTTGAGATGAGAAGGGGCCCTCTAAGTTAAAAGCTGCCTAGGAAAACTAGAGAAGGTGGGGGAGCATACGACTCCATTGTGTCACTTGGCCCTGTGACAAATCCTATTCTATTCCACGAGGAAAGGAAGAAAAAGGAGCCTGTCCTTAGACATTTTCCTGAGGCTGGTGGGAATATACGTGGTTATCTACCAAATAACCTTGGCCTTCTCCATATGAATCCCTGGGCTCTCATGCTCTCCGATCCCCCCATGAGTCCTGGTTCTCCCTGGAGATAACATCTGTCCATTCCAATGCCATTGTTCTTCTTATAATTAGGAATATGATATTTCAGAACCGGCTGATTTCTCATCAGGTCTCATGGCCAACATCAGAGCTGCCATGTGCTCTTAGATCAGAGGGCCTATAAAACAGCCCACCACATATGTGAAACTTTATGTCATTCTTCCCTGAGCTGAGTTGGAAAATTTATAGTTAGAAGAACAGAGTCAAGTTGAAAATGTGGCTTTGGCCACATTTCTCTAGGTATAATTGGAGTTTTCATGTATAGTTAAAATCAGTCTGATTTTAACTGAGGGTATCAAAATGGCAGGATACAATGCTTTAAAAAGGCCACAATCCCTATCTGCCTCACAATGAGTGAGAACAGCATGCTGTTGAAAAAGGTGCTGCCTGATGTTTTCCTATTTGTTCATCTTTTCTTGATATCTATTGACCTCCCTGTATTTTAGGCAATTTCCTGTAATAGAAAAAAGAGTAGGAGGTGTCCGAGTCCCCAGACAGCTGAGGGAGTACTAGAAGGGTCAGCAAACATTTTCTGTGAAGGGCCACATAGCATCTATTTTATCTTGGGGGCCATGTGGTTTGGATAGCAGTACCCACCCCAGAAACTCCAGGCATTTCCCACAGCCCTCCGCTCTCCATTCGTCGTGCTCTCCCTCATGCCTGGTGAGCCCTCTCTTCTGTGCTGATACCTGTTGCCTCGACACCTATAAGAGAGACCCTAAGGCTTACAGCAAAAGCTGATTGTGAGGACAAACTGAGCTGACGTGTGCAAAGCCCTTGCTCAAGCTCTAGCTGTCACTGACAAATGCTAGTCTGCCTCCCTCCTGTCCTTCCAGAAGAATCTGAGAAAACAAAATCCCTCTTGCCTCTTCCAGGTTAAGCCATCTACTCAGTTCCCAACTTGAACCCAGACATCTTCTCCAAGACCTTAATCTACTCTGCTCTTTCTCTCAAACACCCAAGCCACCTCTCTGTCTTGTTCTACTTTGCCTGCAACACATTTAGTTATCTTCTATATAAAAGCCAGTTTTAAATGAGAAGGAGAAGGAAGAGGAGGAAGAAGTAGAGGAGGAGGAAGGAGGGAGGAGAAGAAGGTGATGGGGAAGAGGAAAACTCTCTCTGACCTTACAACCTCCTCCAGCTACCATTCCTCTTCTCTTTTATCCCAGGGGTCTCCAACTGCCTTCCCTTTCCCATTATTTCTCTTTGTTCATTTCTGCTCCTTCCTTATGTTTTTCCTTCCTAGAGGCATACTAGGCTGTGGAAAAGGAGTGCTCTAGGGTCAAGCACACATCTCCACGGTTCTGTTTGTGGTGTCACAGACCCCGGGTAGCTTACACAGTACCAAGGTCCTCATCTGTGAAATGGGAACAGTGAGGCCTCCCCCAGGAGGGGATTATGAGAGATCAGGGAGGTAATTGGTGAAAGGCACCTTGTCAGATGTTGGTATGTGACAGGTGCCACTCAATGAATTCTATTCTCTTTCTCTTCTACAAGCTGTTTAAGGACAAGCAGGGACCTCTGTCCTTAGGGAAATGAGGAGGGAGTGGATCGAGACTATTTTTTTGTTCCAAAAAGTACTCACTACAGTTCTTTGAGTTGGGAAAACTTGCCTTGACATCTTTTTTTCCTTTTTCTTCATCTTTGCTAAGACTTGCAAAAATGTAATGTGGGGTTGTAGTCAGATAAGGGTGGGCAAGTGCCCAGGTTGATTTCATTTGTTAATTAATCACTCTACTCAACATATACTTATTCAGCATCAGCTGTATGCTCACTCCTATGAGAGGCCTGGTGGCTCCTGCCTCAGAGAAGCTCTGAGTCTGACTGGGGTACAGAGAAGTGAGCCAAGCCAGTCACACAGGATTCCCATGCTTTGGGGGGTGAGCTATGGGAGTGCCCACAAGGTGCCATGGGAAGGCAGGCAGGGAGAAGCCCTCTCTGCTGGACGAGGCAGGGAGTCTCATGAGGCAATGAGCCATGTGGAAGGATGTGGCAGGGCAGAGATGGCTGATGGCTGACGGATTCTCGGAGGCTGGACAGCTCTGTCTGTAGATCAGTGACAGCCGGTCCTCAGGCTGGACCAGAGAGAAGTGAGGTGAGAAAGGCAGGCTGAAGGTGTGAGTCTTGTCTTGATCCTCCTCTAGAAACATAGAGACTTCTTCTTCCATAGGACGGGAAGAATGGACTTTCCCATCCAGGGGGTAAGAGGTAAGGCCTGAGGAGAGTAGTTTCTGGGAGGCAGAATTCAACTCAGGATTAGGAAGATTTTGCGATCAGTCATCTCCAGCAATGGGGCAGGCATGTACAAGCAGGAACCAAGGCATATGGGGGCAAGGAATGTGGGGAATCTAGTAATGGGATGGTCAGGAAAGATGAACTTGATTCGCAGCCCATGCCTGGGCCATGTCCACCCTACCCCATCCCACGCAGAGAGCTGGTGCCGGCTCTCACACCACAGGTCTCCTCCCAGGAGAGGGCTCTGGGTCTAGCTCAGCTCGTGGCAGCCTCAAGAACTCCAGCTTTGCCACATGTTTTCCCCTTAAGGGATAAGAAAAAGAAAGGGACAATTGGATAATGCCTTCTGGTAGCAGGAGTTTACAGAGCTAGCCAATTTTTAAAATTAAATGGATGTGTATGTGCATATGTGTGTGTGCAGACACACACGTATACACATTTACATAGGCGTAGTATAAAATATATGATTTGATTCCAAATATTGTTATTCCAATAATACCAATCATTATTATAATAGCATAATTATTTATTTTTACATATTTGTTGTTTTTATATTTCATTATATAAGAATAATGATTATTATTGATATTATTCCAAATTTTAAGTCTGTTTAGAATGTTTAAACAAATCATGATTTGCATCTGGCCCATATTGTCTCCTATCTCCTCTGGACTCCCCTTTGTGTACACTGAATCTAAAAGGTGGAAATTAACATGGAGAAATGGAACCCCAGATCCTAGCTTGTCTTCCTGTGGGGCCTGGCCTCATGCAACTGTGAGCGTTCTGCCAGGACTTAATTTTGTAGCAGGCTGCTAGGGTTATTTATTTATTTTAAAATTATTTTTTCAAGTCACACAAGTTGTACACACACATATTTTTGTTTACAAAGAAAATTAGTAAATTAGGACAGAACCTCCAAAGTTGTGCTCTACTCCCAGCCACTAGAGTAAGTTTTTTCAAATGTGAGTCAGATCATTTCTCTGCCAGGCTCGGAGAAAGAAGCAGTGATCTTAAGTGGCCTACAGGGCCCTCCATGCTCTGCTGCACCCCCCACTCCCCAGTCTTATCTCATTTTTCTCCCTCCCCTGCTCTGTCACACTCTGTTCCATATCCTTACTGTCTTGTCACACAGCTGTAGTTAAAATCAGTCACACACCCACCACAGGACTCCTGTAGTTGCTTTCTTCTCTGCCTGGAACATCCTTCTGCTCACCCTCCAAGCTCCTTGAGGTCTCTGCTCAAATATTCTTTAATGAGAGAGGTCTTCAGACCATCATTATGGAATAAGACCATCACTACCATCACGCTCCCTTAACCTGATTTTGTCTTATTAACATTTATCATCACTTGGCATATTATATATTTGATTACTCATAGTCTGCCTCTCCCTACTAGAACATAAGTTCTGAGAGAATGTAAATTCCTTGACTTTATGTTGTTTCTACTATATTCTTAGTGCCTGAAACAGTGGCACGCAGTAGGTGCTCAATAAATATTTATTGACTAAATGAATGAATTCATGAAGACTATAGTAAAAGGTAAGAATTTCTCTCTCTTATGTGCTCATTCCCTTTCCACATTTCTCAGTTCTTAGCACTGTAACTGTATCCTTCTAGAAATTTTCTTTGCATGTGAAGCATACCTAGAGGTATCTGCTTCTAGTCAGGATGTAGTAGGATGTGAAAAACTTCTGGTCATGGGAAGAAGCAGTGTTTTTCAATGGGACTAACAAAAAGTGGTGGGTGCAAGGAAATCCTTATGAATCATATCTAGAGAGAAATGATCCCTTCCCAGGTATAGCAGGAAACTCTAGCTTCCATACCTGGGGAATGGGCAGATACAGGTAGATGTAGAAGTGGGGAGTTTTCCCAGATGCAGATGCCCATCTGGAAGGATGACTCTGAGTGAGGGAGGTGGGGAAGGGATCGCAGGAGTTGGGGATAGTGTGTGCAAGGATTGTGCTGCCTTGGGACCATTGAAGGTGTGACCTGGGTCTGAAAGGAGGAGTGGACCTGCAAAAGGCAGAGAACCAACAAGGAGAAATCAATTAGGCTTCATATACAGTGTGAACTGGTAGGAGGGATTAGAATCTGAAAGACCCTTGGTTCAGTCAGAAAATATTAGCCATAGGCAAAATTTGAACAAGGAAGATTTTTTTTTTAAAGACTTTATTTATTTATTTGACAGACAGAGATCACAGGTAGACAGAGAGGCAGGCAGAGAAAGAGGAGGAAGCAGGCTCCCTGCTGAGCAGAGAGCCCAATGTGGGGCTCCATCCCAGGACCCTGGGATCATGACCTGAGCCGAAGGCAGAGGCTTTAACCCACTGAGCCACCCAGGTGCCTCAAACAAGGAAGATTTAATATAAAGAATTGCTAACTACATGAAAGGTGGTTAACTACTGAAAGAGATAAAGGAGAACTCTAAAGTAGTAGCTACAGGGGCACCTGAGTGGCTCAGTGGGCTAAGCCTCTGCCTTTGGCCCAGGTCATGATCCCAGGGTCCTGGGATCAAGCCCCACATGCGGCTTCCTGCTCAGCAGGGATCCTGCTTCCCCCCTCTCTCTGCCTGCCTCTGCCTACTTGCGATCTCGCGCTCTCTCTCCCTCTCTGTCAAATAAATGATAAGATCTTTAAAAAAATAGAAAAAAAATAAAGTAGTAACTACAGAAAGCAGTAAGCAGCCCTAAAGCTGACAGAAAAGTTAATAATCAAGGAACTTAGACTGGCAACCACTGCCAGAGCCCTGGCATACCTATCAATTTGCCACCAAGTAGAGAGACAAAACAGTGGAAGAAGAAAAAGTCCCTTCTTTCTCTTTCAGATTTGCGACATCTCTCCAGTGCTTTCTGTTGACAGGGCCTAACATCAACCCAACTGTCAAGGGAGAAATGTAGTCTGCAGAATCACCTCAGGATCCCAGAGTAGGGCAAAGAAAGATGGATATGTTGCTGAGAAGCAATAAATTAATAAATGACATAAAAATACATATGTAAAAAAGACATAAAACCACCACAAATTCATCTCCTTTCTGATCTTTGCTGAGACAGTACCAGTGGAGGAGGGGCTGGTGGACAGAGAAAAATCATGTAGTTTCTGACATTCTCCTGGTTTTTGGATTCTGGGGGCCCTGTAAGTGTTGAATTCAAAGATAAACAAAGAACAGAGGACACCGGCTAGGAGCTGGGCAAATCAGCAGTTAACTCGGTCTGCATAATGGTACTGCTCAGCACCAGGCCATTTCGACTCTGGGTAAATGTATTCCATTTGCCACTGTTTTTCTAGACACAATTCCTGGAGTACGGTTTTAGTTTATTTTATTTTTTTTGAAGATTCATGTATTTGAGAGAGAGAGACTGCACGTGTGCCCGTGTGTGCACAATTGGGGGCAGAGGGAGAGAATATCCAAGCAGAAGACCCATGAGATCATCACCTGAGCTGAAACCAAGAATTGGCTGCTTGACTGACTGAGCCACCCAGGTGCCCCTGGAGTACAATTTTTAAAAAGACCCATATGTAAATAAACAGGGAAATGTTACTCATGATTGAGAAAAAATGCAAACAATAGGAACATATCCACAGGTGGCCCAGGCATTGGAATTATCAGCTAAGTACTTGAAATTAACTATTATAAACATGTTAAATAATTTAAGGAAAAGAGATGGATAATAAGGAAGAGAAATGGAAACTCTAAAAATAAAAACAAGTGGAAACTGAAATTCTAGACCCGAAAAATAAAATACAAGACATAAAAAAAAAAAAAATCCACTGGATAGGCTTAATAACAGAGTAGCCATTGGGGAACAATGGATAAGAGAACTTGAACACAACTAACAGCAAGAAGCCGAGAAGACAAAAGCAGAGATAAAAATGATATTCTTAAAAAAAAAAAAATCCACTCAGTTAATACAAAAGAAGGCAGGAAAACAGAAATAAAAGACAAGTAGTGAGCAAATTGCTCACTGGTAGGCTCAAAGTCAACTCTTTCAATAATTACATTAAATACAAATGGCCCAGGGTGCCTGGGTGGCTCAGTCGGTCAAGCAGATGCCTTGGGCTCAGGTTATGATCCCAGGGTCCTGGGATGGAGCTTGGAGTCAGGCTGTCTACTCAGCAGGGAGCCTGCTTCTCTCTTTCCCTCTGCTGCTCCCCCTGCTTGTGCGTGCACGCTCTCTCTCTCTCTGTCAAATAAATAAATAAAATCTTAAATAAATAAATAAATACAAATGGACCAAATACTTCAACTTAAAGGCAGTGATTTACAGACTGCATAACAACAACAAAAAACTTCAATCTGCTGGCTACAAGAGACACATTTTAAGTATAAAAATTAAACATAGGCACAAGTAACAGATCAATGAAAGAAACAATGCAAACAGTAATTAAGAGAAAGATGGAGTGACTATATTAATGTCATTGAAATAGACTTAAAGACAAGTAGTTTTAACATAAATATAGAGAGTCACTCTTTTTTTTTTTTTTTACATTTTATTTAAATAAAAGAGAGGGAACACAAGCAAGGGGAGTGGGAGAGGAAGAAGCAGGCACCCCATAGAGCAGGGCTCCATTCGGAGATCATGACCGGAGCTGAAGGCAGATGCTTAAGGACTGAGCCACCCAGGCGCCCCAGGAGAGTCACTCTTAATGATAAGAGTCAAATCATCAAGAAAGTATTAAAATATTAAATGTATTTTTACCACAATAACAAAGCTCAAAATACATGCAACAACAGCCATCAGAACTAAAGGGACAGATAGACAATTTCACAATTTTATAGTTAGAGTCACAATTAGAGTTGCAGATTTTAATATTACGCATTCAGTAATTGATAGAACAACTAGAAAAAAATTTATAAGGATATAGAGAATTTAAACAGCACTAACAACCAACTTAACCTAACTAGTATTTCTAGAACATTACACCCTACAACTGCGGGATACTCATTCTTTCCAAATATACGTGGAACATTCACCAAGATAGAACAAAAGCTTGTCCATAAAACAAGTCTCAATAAATTTCGAAGGATTGAGAGCATACAGAATGTTCTAAAAGTCAATAACAGAAACATATCAGGAAAATGTCAAATGTGTGAAAATTAAAAACAAGCCAGCAAATAATCCTTGGATTAAAGAAGAAATTATAAGGGGAATTAGAAAATACTTTAAACTGGTGGAAAATGAAAAGAAGAAACCTAACATACTCAAAGTTGTTAGATGTGGCTAAAGGAGTGCTTAGACAGGAATTTATGTTTTTTAATATTCATATTGGAAAAAGAAGAAAGGTCTAAAATCATTAATTAAACTTCTACCTTAAGAAGCCAGAATAAGAAAAACAAATTAAACCCATAGTAAGTAGAATGAAGGAAGCAATCAAGTTAAAAACAAAAATCAGTAGACTAAAAATCAGACAGTGGAGAAATATTAGCAAAACCAAAAGTTGGTCCTTCAAAAAGATTAATGCAATTGATGCTAACAGGATTGATTAAGAAAAAGAAAGAAAAGTGAAAATTATCAGTAGAGGAATGCAGAGAGGACATCTCTACAGATATTAAAAATATTAAAATTATAATACAGAAGTATTATGAATAATTTATGCTAATAGATTCAACAAACTCTTCAAAAAACACAACTAACAAATCTGATGTGAGATGAAATAGAAAACCAAAATAGTTCTCTTTTAAATAAATTGAATTTATAATTAACAACCTCAGAACTTCCCACTTAGATTACTTTACTGGTGAATTCTATCGAATATTTAATTAAGAAATAATACCAGTCTCACCCAAGTTCTTTGAGAAAAAAGAAGAGGAGAGATGACTTCCCATCTTGTTTTTTGAAGCCATTCACCATACCTGTTTCTGACCTTGACAAAGATATTATAGGAAAAGAACATTATAAATCAATATTCCTCACAATAACAGAATAAAATAAATTTTATGATCATCTCAATAGATGGAGACAAAGCATGTTACAAAATTTCATGTCCATTCATGGAAACAAAACAAAACAGCAACTGCTAGGAAACTAAAAATAGAAGAAACGTTTTCAATTTCGTGTAAATACCTAAAGATAATACCACACTTAAAGATAAAATATTGGAAAATTTCCCCCTAGGGAATTATTTTATTTTCCTTTATTTATTTATTTATTTATTTATTTATTTATTTATTTATTTATTTTATATATCATTGTCTATGTTCAGCATTATCCTATAGGTTCAAGCCACTGTAGCAAGGCAAGAAGAAGAAATTAAAATAATTAAAAGGCAAAAAGATTGGAAAGAAATATAATTTTTAATTCACAGATCAGATTGTGTATATAGAAAATCTACAGGTGTGTACAAAAAGCCTCACGAGATCTGGTCTGGTCGTTTAGAAGTAGTTTCATAGTAGAAGACAAAGTCGATGTACACATGTATTTCTATGTAAAAGCAACAATTGGAAAATAGAGTAAAATTACCTTTCCAATAGCATCAAAAACCAAAATATACTTAGTAGCAAATTTAATAAGACTTGTGCGTGATATCTACACCAAAAACTACAAAATGTTTCTGACAAAAAAACAAAGTCATAAGTAAATAAAGAGATACACTATATCTATGGATTCTAAGACTCAGATTTCAATTCTCCCAAGTTGACTGTCAGCAGGTTCTTGGCACTTATGTGGAAATTCAAATTGTAAATTATGAAGTAATCATGAAAAAGGAAAATAAAGTTGGAGGACTCACATTATCTGATTTTGAGACTTACTATAAAGTTATAGTAACTACAAGAGTTTGATATTGACATAAAGATAGACAAATACATCAATGAAATAGAATAAATAGTCCAGATAGAAACTAAAACTCCTCTGGTTAATTGGTTTTGACAAAGGCACCAAAGTAATTAAATGGAGAGAGAAAATCTTTTCAATGAATTGTGCTGGGTGACTGGATATCTGTGTGTAGGACTTTCTCACACCAAACACAACAGTTAATTTGAGATAAATCATAGGTTGTTTTTTTTTTTTTCTGATTTTTACATGGTGGGATTTAATTTAATTTTAATTCAAGTTAACAAATAATGTAGTATTGGTTTCAGGAGTAGAATTTAGTGATACATCCCTTACATACAATACCCAGTGCTCATTACAAGTGCCCTGCTTAATGCCCATCACTCATTTTCCCCATCCCCCACCCACCTCCCTCCACCAACCCTCCATTTGTTCTCTATAGTTAAGAGTCTTTTATGGTTTGCCTCCCTCTCAGTTTTTATCTTATTTTTCCTTCTCTAGCCCTATGTTCAACTGTTTTTTTTAATTTGTTTTGTTTTGTTTTTAAAGATTTTACTTATTTACTTGTCAGGGAGAGAGAGAGACAGAGAACACAAGCTAGGGGAGTGGCAGAGGAAACGCAGGCTCCCACTGGGCAGAGAGCCCAATGTGGGACTTGATTCCGGGAACCTGGGATCATGACCTGAGTCGAATGGCAGACGCCCAACTGACTGAACCACGTAGGCATCCCTGTTCATCTGTTTTGTTTCTTAAATTCCACATATGAGTGAAATCATATGGTATTTGTCTTTCTCTGTTTGACTTATTTTGCTTAGTATAGTACACTCTGGCTCCATCCATGTTGTTGCAAATGGCAGGATTTCATTCTTTTTGATGGTAGAGTAATATTCCATTATATATGTATATCACACCTTCTTTAGCCATTCATCAGTCAATGGACAAATATTTGGGCGCTTTCCATAATTTGGCTATCGTTGATAGTGCTGCCATAAACCTTAGGGTATATGTGTCCCTTCACATCGACATTTTTGTATCCTTTGGATAAAGGCTTAGCAGTACAATTTATAGGTCGTAAAGTAGCTCTATTTTTAACTTTTTGAGGAAGCTCCATACTGTTTTCCAGAGAGGTTGCACCAGTTTGCCTTTTCACCAACATTGCAAGAGAGTTCCCCTTTCTCCGCATCCTCACCAACATCTGTTGTTTCCTGAGTTGTTGATTTTAGCCATTCTGACTGGTATGAGGTGGTATCTCACTGTGGTTTTGATTTGTATTTCCCTGATGCTGAGTGATATTGAGCATTTTTCATGTGTCTGCTAACCATCTGGATGTCTTCTTTGGAGAAATGTCTGTTCATGTCTTTTTCACATTTCTTAACTGGATCATTTATTTGGGGGTGTTGAGTTTGAGTTCTTTATAGATTCTGCATACCAGCCCTTTATCTGATATGTCATTTGCAAATATCTTCTCCCATTCCATAGGTTGCCTCTTAGTTTTGTTGATTATTTCCTTTGCTGTGAAGAAACTTTTTATCTTTATGAGGGCCCAATGGTTCATTTTTGCTTTTGTTTCCCTTGCCTCCAGAGATGTGTCTAGTAGGAAGTTGCTGCAGCCGAGGTCAAAGAGGTTGCTGCTTATGTTTTCCTCTAGGATTTTGATGGTTTCCTATCCACATTTATGTCTTTCATCCATTTTCAATGTATTTTTATGTATGGTGTAAGAAAGCAGCCCAGTTTCATTCTTCCGCATGTTGCTGTCCAGTGTTCCCTGCACCATTTGTTGAAGAGACTATCTTTTTTCCATTGGCTATTCTTTCCTGCTTTGTTGAAGATTAGTTGATCATATAGTTGTGTGCCCGTTTCTGGGTTCTCTCTTCTGTTCCGTTGATCTCTGTGTCTGTTTCTGTGCCAGTACCATACTGTCTTGATGATTACAGTAATACAGCTTGAAGTCTGGTATTGAGATGTCTCCTGCTTTGGTTTTCTTTTTCAATATTACTTTAGCTACTCAGTGTCTTTTCTGGTTCCATACCAATTTTTAGGATTATTTGCTCTAGTTCTGTGAAAAATGCTGGTATTATTTGATTGGGATTGCATTGAATGTGTGGATTGCTTTGGGTAGTATAAACATTTTAACAATATTTGTTCTTCCAATCCATGAGCATGGAATGTTTTTCCATTTCTTTGTGCCTTCTTCAATTTCTTTCATAAGTGTTCTATAGTTTTTAGAGTACAGGAATAAACCTCTGGGGTTAGGTTTATTCCTATATCTTATGGGTTTTGCTACACTTGTAAATGGGATGGATTTGATTTCTCTTTCAGCTGCTTCATTATTATATTTCATTATAGAAATGCAACAGATTTCTGTACATTGATTTTATATCCTGTACTTTGCTGAATCCTGATAACAGTTCTAGCAATTTTTTTGGTGGAGTCTTTTGATAAACCTTTGCTTATTAGCAGAAACTACTTAGAGAGTGAATAAGCAAGCCATGGGCTGGGGAAGAAGTTTTGTAGTACATATATTTAACAAAGGAATTGGATCCAGATAAACAGATAAAGAACTTCTATAGCTCAATAATAAAAAAGGTTAACAACCCAATAATAAGTATTCGGGCAAAGGACTTGAACAGGCACTTTCAACAGAAGATATGCAAATGACCAATATACACATAAGAAGTTGTTCAATGTCTTTAATCATCTAGGAAATGCAAATTAAATTCCCCCTGGTAGAATAGCTAAAATGAAAGACTGACAGCACCAATGTTGTGATGATATGGAGTCCCTGGCCCTCTTCTATGCTGCTGGTGCAGCAAAGATGGTACAACCATTGGGAAATTGTTAGGCAGTTCCTTACAGAGTTAGACTGAAACCTATCCTACGACCCAACATCTCCAGAAAATGAAAGCATATGTCTGCAAAGGACTCATACATGAATGTTCCTAGCGGACTTATTCAAAATATCTTAAAACTGGAAACAATCCAAATGGCTGTCAACAGGTGAATGAATGAACAGACTGTGGTGAAGTTATCCGATGGGATACTACTCAGCAATAAAAAGAAATAAACTTCTGGTATATGCAAAAATAGGTTTATGAACTAATGAAGCCAGTTGTAAAAGAGTACAAATTGTATGGTCCCATTATGAAGCTCAAGAACAGAGGAAACTAATGTATGGTGATAGAAATCAGAATAGTGGTTTCCTTTGAAGGAGTGGGATTGACTAGAGAGGGGTGTAAGGGAATTTTCTAGGGTGATGAAAATAATCTATATTTGATAGGTATATGAATTACATTAGTGTATACTTGTATCAAAACTCACTTAACTGGGGGGCGCCTGGGTGGCTCAGTGGGTTAAGCCTCTGCCTTCGGCTCAGGTCATGATTTCAGGGTCCTGGGATTGAGCCCCGCATCGGGCTCTCTGCTCAGCAGGGAGCCTGCTTCCCCCTGCCTCTCTGCCTGCTTATTGGTCTCCCTCTCTCTGTCAAATAAATAAATAAAATCTTAAAAAAAAAAAAACTCACTTAACTGTACCCATAAGACCTGTGTATTTCACTGTATGTAAATTATACCCCAATTAAAACAAATATTTTTATTTGGACAATGTAGATTTAAATGGAAAACTTTATTTGCACAAATTAGTCTGGGGATAAAAATCTTAGAGTAGTATTACAAGAAAAGGCTATCACATTTTCTTCATTTTCCCAGGGGATACAGGAAGAAAAATGCCTTTATTTTATTACTATTTTTTAAAGATTTATTTATTTTTATTTGAGAGAGAGAGAGTACACATGCGTGCAAGCTGGGAGAGGGGCAAGGGGCTAAGGGAGAGGGAGAAAGAATCCTCAAGCAGACTCCCTGCTGAGCAGGGAGCCTGACAATAGGCTCCATCCACAGACCCTGAGATCATGACCTGAACTGAAACCAAGAGTCTGATGCTTAACCAACTGTGCCACCCAGGTGCCTTGCAAAATGCCTTTAAATGATAGCAAAAGACTTCTGTAAAATTCATATTTGAGTTAACACAACCTCCATAGCTGATAAGGTGAAAGACAGTATTCCCCCTAACTGAAAAGGTATTCCTGGGTGGCTCAGTCAGTTAAGCGTCTGCCTTCAGCTCAGGTCATGATCTCAGGGTCCTAGGATTGAGCCCTGCATCAGGCTCCCTGCTCAGCATGGAGCCTGCTTCTCCTTCTCCCTCTGCCCCCTGGCTTGTGCTATCTCTTTCGCTCACTCTCTTTCTCTCAAATAAATAAGTAAAATTAAAAAAAAAAAAAGAAAGGTTGATGCATACTGCTTGTACAAGGTTGAATAGTGTCCCCCCCCCCCCATATTCATGTCCATCTGGAACTCCAGAATGTGACTTTATTTGGAATTAGGACTTTTGTACATGGAATTAGTTAAGGTGAGGTCGTCTTGGATTAGGGTGGGCCGCAAATCTGATGACTAGAGTCATTATGAGGAGGCCGTGTAGAGATGCAGAGACCACAGAGTGGGGGGAAGGCCATGTGACAATGGAGGAAGAATTTAGGGAGATGTTGGATTGCTAGCTAGGGAATGCCAAGGATTTCTGGAACCACCAGAACCTAGAAAGAGGCATGCAACAGATTCTCAGATTCTCCCTCGTGGCCCCAAGAAGGAATCAACCTTGCGTGAAATCTTGACTTCAGACCTCTAGCCTCCTGAACTGTGCAACAAATTTCTGTTGTTCTAATCCACCGTGTTTGTGATAATTAATTATGATAGCACTAGGAAGCGAATGTACTACACATTAAGTTATCAAAGAATAAAGCTTGAAGTATTCAGCCATCTGTTTGGTGTGCTCAAGGAGACTTTAATCAATAAACTAAAAATATGTTCTGAAAAACATATGCTTTTTTTAGACGTTCAGATGACACACACCTGAGATAAGTGTACCTATTTTTTGCCCCCTTCATATTGTTTTCTAATGGAATAATAAATCCTGAAAGCCTGTCCTGTTAGCACCCAGAGAGAAGCCTGACTGTGCCCCTCTCGCCTGTCCTGGGACCAGGGAATTCGTCTTTCTAAAGACTGAGCTGTATTCCAGGATGTGGATTTGCCATGATTTACTTTACTCCTCCTGAGATCTTCAATTTAAATCTGCTCGATTCACTCCAATCCCATGCAAACCAATTCAATAAGCATCCAGAGAGCAGCCTCTCTGTGCCAACCACTCTGCTATGATCCCATTTTGGTTTCATCTTGATTGACTACCTCTACCCTTCAGGTCTCATAGCAAAGAAACTTCTTGAAAATCTATTATGAAATATAACACAAGAGACTGATAATACGACCATAGTAGGGACTCCTGGGTGGCTCAGTTGGCTGAGTGTCTGCCTTTGGCTCCGGTCATGATCCCAGGGTCCTGGATTGAGTCCCACATCCGGATCCTTGCTCAGTGGGGAGTCCGCTTCTCCCTCTGCCTGCCGCTCACCCCTGCTTGTGCGCTGTCTCTGGCAAATAAATAAATAAAATCTTTTAAAAAATCCTAAAAAAATAAGACCATAGTAAAAGGGATTGATGTTTGGAATGGATAAAATATTTTTCTCTTCCTCTACTGACTTCCTTATTTTAATAGGCTCTGATGTCCTTACTTAATTGGGCTTCTTGGGATTTGGAATTTGTCCCAGATAGCAAGGTGCTCCTCAGCCTAGGAAGAAGTGACGGAACTGTGGAAAGCTTAAAGAACAGGATCCCATCGGATTCACCTGAGAAAGACACAACCCTCCAAGCCTCGAGGACAAACCCAGATGATCTGCAGGTGCTCAGCATGTACTGGTCCTGTTCCAGGTGCAGGCACGGGCTTCCTGGCCTGTGCAATACACAGCCACTGGCTGTAACGGAGTATCTCATTCGGTTCTTGCTGCTGATGTCAGGAAGCACCTTAACTGTTGCTTTTTTGCTTTTGAGTTAGACTGGCCCTTACATAGTGAGCGTTCGGAGTTATCATTCCTTTAATTAACAATTTAAATTCTTTTTAAAAGATTTTGTTTATTTATTTCAAAGAGAGAGAGAGAGAGAGAGAGAGAGCGCAAGCATGAGTGGGGGAGGGGGGAGAGGGAGAAGCAGACTCCATGCTGAGCAAGCAGCAGACTTGGGGCTCGATGCCAGGATTCTGGGATCATGTACTGAGCCGAAGGCAGGCGCATAACCGACTGAGCCACCCAGGCGTCCCCAGCTTAAATCTTTGGCTCCCGGTGAGAAGGACGACCCAGGGGATGGGGATCACAGGGCACAGGTCTTGGAGGCTGCCCTCCTAGGATGGGGTGATCCTGCTTCTGCCTTGCCGGGCCTCCTGGAATCATCGGTCTCTTCTCCAGGCCACATGTCCGTTATTTCAACTGCTCCACAAAGGAAAGACTCCATCTGCCCCACTCTCTTCCCATTCTGGAGGAAATATTTCCTTTAATTCTTGCCCTGGAGACAAGTGTAAGACTCCAGATGCTCTGGAGACAACAGAGTTGTTGTTTCTTTCGATCTGGACACCATGCGATCTATATTCCCAGGAGTTTCTTGCTAAAATGGGCCTCCCCAGCGTCTAAAAAAGACTCGTTAGTAACAAACATTCCTAGATGTTTTTCACGCGGGAAGCCTTTCCTGTCTAATCTCTCCTGTACATCCGTGAACGAGGTGTTAGCTATTTATCTTTTGAAACTTTCATTTGTCTGATTTGGTCCTTCCAATGAAAACATTTTGAACCTCAGTTCTGTAATCTGTGGGCATTAGCTGTCCCTCCTAGACCCGTGTCATTTGCTCACTCGCTAAGCCTGTCTTCTAATTCTTCTGCCATGTCACCGGGGAGAGTGTAACGGAGACTAGAGACCTGGGGTGACCATTAGAGACAATCAGCAGATGGCTGCTATGCTGTTAGTCATGCAGCTTGGAACCTTGCTTATGATTTTCCCCCCAAAGTATTATCCCTCTGCTCATGTGAACTATTTGATCCATGAAATAATCTTGGGACATTGTGTCAAAGAGTTTATGGTAATCAACACAGGCCATGGCGATGGCATTCCTCTGATTTCCAACCTAATTTCCACCCCCTCTCACATCCAGCTTGGGGAAGCCCTAAGTGTAAGGGGAATTTGCTCTCAGAAAGCCTGTGTTCTGGTATTACTGATGACCACTTTCTTTGATAAGAGCATATTAATTTCCACATCCAGAATCTAATGTGCTCCGAAAACCGGGATAAAATAGGCACCTGTGTTCCTCTAGAGCTTCTCGCCCGCCCATGATTCTTGGAAATTTCCAACTGCAGCTCCGAGACCCTCTGGGTAAACTCCTGTTACACCCAAGGGGGTGTTTTGTCTGAACCTGGGGAGATCTGAGCTCATTGAAGCAATACGCGTCTTGTCCATTTCCCTGTCTCCCCTCTCTGTCCTCTGTTCGTGGCTTCCAGTTTGAGATCCTTTGCATTTTGGTGCTAAACACACAGAAACAAATTGTTCCTGGCATCTCACTGCCACTTGTGAACTCCCCAGTCTATTTTGAGCCGTGGGTTAATTTTCTCCTTGTTCTTCTCGCTTCGAAAAAGAAAAATTAACCCGACAACAACTCCTCACATTCTTTAGTGCTTTTTGTGACTGTCAGCCCCTTCTGTGTTTTGACTTCTGCTGAGACTTTCTTCCTGCCTCCTCCAGTTAAGTATGAAAGGTTGTCCCTAGATTAGGCATGCCTGGCGGCTGCAAGCATCTTCCTATTTGCACGCTTCTCCCAATGCCCCCTTTGTATCTCCAGGGGCTGGCACAAATGTCTTGCACCTAGTAAGTGTTTAATAAATATTCATATATACAGATTTTCAAAAGGTAAACTTTGAAAGCTAATTAAGAATTGATTTCACTGTTGTCCCATGGCCGCAGGAAACCTTTGGAGAGGGGATGGGGTTTAGAAGATGATGCTGACGGCTAAGCCCCTGGAGAGGAGCAGGACAAAAGAGGGGTTAGTTTTTCCTTTTTTGACCTTTCCTTTAGCAACCAAGAAGTGGAAGACCGCAAGTGCATTATTTCTAAGGCACCCCTCCCTTTCTTTTTTATCAATCAAATTGTATTTGCTGAGGATTCACTGTGTGCAAGGCCCCTAAGAGGTCACAGAAGCTTTCATCCAGCCCAGACACAGCGCTAACAACCTCATATCCCCCCCACTCCCCCACCCTCACCGCCGTCTCAGGATGTGCACATGGCTTCTCGCCTGGAGGAGTCCGCTTTTAAAATGCAGCATCTCCCAGCCAGAAACAAAAGCCTTGGGAGATGACACTCCTTGGGTCTCTGCAGCTAACATCTTGCTAACCACCTGCCGGTGGAGACAGGCTGGCCTGGCCTTAGCTGTGTGACCTCTGAGAAGACAAGGAGCCCTTCTGAGCCCTCATCCGTGTAGATCTGACAGACCCACCATCTGTATAATGGGGGTACCTGATAATATTTTCCTAAAGGGCTTGTAGTGAGAATCTAACAAAACAATGTCTGCATGGGTATATGCTTTATTAGCTCATTTGTTTATTTATTTACTATTCGTTGCCTTGTTGGTGCTGTCAGCAGTGCCCTCTGCCTAATGGTGTCCACCAGAGACAGCCCCAGAAGCAAGGGGGTGTGGGTGTGAGACAAGTAGCCCACGTGGGCTGGAGCAATTGGGAAGCCTGTGTGTCCAAGGGTGGGGTGCTCCAGGCGGAGAAGGGGTTGCCCAAGGGAGACCTGAAAGATATACTTGGCTGCTTTGCCATGGGCTGGTAGGCCTGGCCAACAGAGGCTCTGTCTTTGTAGTCATTGCCTAGCCCTCCTTTTCTGGACTGAGCGTGTACTGTGACAGCTTTACCTTTTCGGGTGACCTGCCAATATCACCAGGCTCAGAGCTATCCTGGGGAAGACTGAGACCGAGAAGCTGTGTGTTGACAACACAAGCACGGAGGACGCAGCTGTGGGGTTCTCCTGGAAGGGGACATGTGGGCATGCGCCTCCCCGTGGAGGTGGGGGGGGCTGCGCGTGGGGAAGGGCTGGAAGAAAGAAGGCAGGGTGACCTATGTGCTCTGCTTCCCTTCCCCCCATCCTGAGAGTGTCTGCAGAAGGCATCATTCTGGGCTCATCTTCACATCCCCAGTGGGCTCTGCACCGGGCCTGGCCCACAGCAGGTGCTCAGGAAATATTTTCCAAATGATTGAAGGGATGAGACAGGTGGGAAGAGTCCATTTCTGGCCAGCGGTTCCTTTTTGAGGGCCTCGGAAGTTGCTGTGGGGACCCGGTCTTCTAGTGCCATGAAGCATGTGGGGGCCACCAGGGGCCACAGGTCAGAGAAACAGCGACTTGTGCCTGCTGTGTCTGTGATGGGATGATGCTGTGACCACACATCCCAGCATAACTGAGAAGACTCTGTGATCCTTGGTGGTCAGACACAGATTAGGACCGCAGTTCGTTGTCCTTCTTTAAGTGAGACCAAAAAAAAACCCATCGGGGGCTGAGTTTTCCGGTACTCCTAGTTCCAGCCCTCGCCTCCCTTTATCCCTTCTCTCCACAGGCCTGGTGATAGTTGGCACTCCTAATATTTGAAGCCCCTGGGATTTTATTTTGTGAAATAAAGGGGGAGAGGGAGACGGTGGGCAGGGACCGCGTGTGCAGGTGACAGATGGTGCCCACCCTGCCTCTCCGCCTCCTGGCTTTCCAGAGAGCTGCGCGGAAGCTCCCCAGTGGCGATGGCGGCAGCTACACCCTCATGGGGGGGAGGATCTAATCTAGAAGGGAGGCAGCCCTCTGTGACGCCCCGCAGGAAGAAACGAGGAGCATGGCGTTCTCCGGTGCCTTTGGGATATTTCTTCAGTGCAGTAGATCAAAATGTGGACTTTTGTTGTGGGCGGTCTTTGGGGACTCTGCAAGCAAGTGGTTGGGAAACAGAGTTCCTATTGACAATCTGTTCTTTGTAGAAGGAACAAAACAAACAAACAAAAAGAATTATTTGTCTGGCAACAGCCATCATTTATGTCACGTAGGGTTTTGCAGATTATGATGGATTCTCGTGGCCATTTTTTCTTCAGATCCTCATGGCAGCCTGGTGGTTGGTGTGAACCTGGCGAGTCCTGGTGTCTCCGTTGGCCAGGTCAGGACACTGAGGCCAGGAGTCACCTTGCTGCTCTAATTCCTTCCCAATGTGACTCAAAGGCAGCTCTCCTCATCCTTGCTGGCTGGCCCCTAACCACCCGCTCCCCTCACTGACCCCTCAATGGCGGGAACCTGCTCCTTCCTATTGGGGAAGCGAGACCCTCAGTTACCAATCACGGAGGACTAAAACCGGCATCGGGATAATCTGCTCTTGCTCTCGCCTTTCACGTCGGAAAGGCATCTCTCTTGGACTTGCACCGGAGGTGAGGGTGTTAGTTCCAGGGTTGTTTTCATGTTTGTTCTCTGCTGACCACTGTACTTTGCATCCGTGGGGCCAGAGCACGCAATGTTCTTAGACGGTGCATTCTTCGAGGGCAAACGCCCAGTCGCTGCCCTCATCGCATGGCACTAACCCTGGGTCTAGGCACATCAAAGTTTTGCAGAGAAGATATTCATTCCAATGAAGATGTTATAGTTATATGTTTCTGTGCTTCAGTATGAACGACCTCATGCCTGGAAATCTGTGTGAAAATGTTTGGGCTTGGAAAGGTGACTGCGCCAAGAAGCCCTGGGGAATTCACTAATCCCCAAGGCTGGTGAATGGGTTCCAGTTCCCCGAGGCATTGACTCGGAAAGATGAGACTTGCACTGTTTGAATCTTCCTGTTTTATCGTTAAAGCTTGAAGAAGAATTTTTCTTAGCAAAGCCTTTGAAAAGAATCTAGGTCTACTGTTGGTTTACATTACAGAAAGTTATTTCAAAAAGAGAGTCGGCTTTGTAGATAAAGACTGAACTAGAAACAACCAAAACACCAAACCACCAGTGCTTTCTCAAAACTAAATGTAAAGTATAAATAGAGAACAAAACAGGAAATGGTGGTTTGCAAAAAAAAAGAGAGAGAGAGAGAAATATTTGTAGCTGCCCTAAAAAGTGCCTTTCCTTCCATTGTAGGACCTGAGTTCGGAGAAGGCCGCTGGCCCTAGCTCTGGCTCGTAGTAGAGACAAGAACCTTCTAGCAAGCAGTGCCCTCCTTTACCTGCGACTACTCTTTAACAAGCCCTTAGAAATACTTGGGTTGGTATCTATGTTGCAGGTGCTGATTCAGTAAATGTGCTTTCTCTCCATCTGGTCATCGAGGACTGGGCAACTTGATTGGGTTGTCTCACCCACCTAGGCTTTCACTTTGGATCAGTGCCTTCTCTTGATGTCCTAGAAGACGTGGAGGGTGTGGCTTGAAGGGTCGGGTTTCCCTCCTGCCCCCCTAACCAGCCCCATGGCCATCTCCTTATACGCTACCCAGAGCTGACCCTGGGAGGCAGCTGAAGGGATTTGGGCAAGGAGCCCAGGGCTGGAGTTTGACTTCTGCCCACTAATGAGCCATCTCATACCACCTTTCTGGGCCTCAGAGCCTCATCTGTGCACCAAGGACAGTAATGCTTGTCTTAATAAAGATGATAGAGCTGAAGGTCCGTCTTGGCAGAACATGGTGCCCTGTGTCTTGCTGGAGTGGCCTCGTTGGAAAGTGGCCCGTGGGATGAGCCTGGGGGAGGCAAGTGCCCTGGGCTGGATCCTGCTGCCTCAGTGCTGGGGAATGAGAGGAGTCTAGGAAGAGGGGTTGAGTTGCTGATCATTCATTCATTCATTCATTCATTCTTCATTTATCTGCTAAACACGTGTTAAGTCCCTAAGATGTTCCAGACACTGAAAAGGTGGATTATGTTGATCAAGACATAGCATCTCCTTCAAGGAGCTCGAGTATATTGGGAGAGATAGACAAGTATACGAATAAGTGGGATGCCATGTTGCAGGTGCTATGGTAGAAATCGTTCAGTCACAGCCACAGAGGAGGATGTAGAACAGAAGCATTCACTGCGGGCAGAGCAGTGGGGAGGGACCCTTTGCGAAGTCACCTCCTTGAGGCACACAAGTCTTTGAAGGGGATTCCTTTCCATCTAGCCAAGGGGAAAGGCTTCACGTTTTGGGTAGAAGTTGATGCTTTTGGAAGAGAGGATAGAGATAGAGCTCTCTTGAAGAGCTGAGCAGAGCTCAGGTAACACTACTTTTCTGACTCTAGCCTTGGAGAAAACTGTGAGTGGAGGCACCAAAGTAGGGGTGTCTGAGGAGAACCTTCATCACTAACTTACCTTGAGTTCTCCTTCCTTCTACCTCTCCTTCTGATAGGAAGCAGGCCACTTTCATTATCAAGTTCAAGCCCTTGAAAGCCTTCTGGAGTAGAGTAGGTAATGGGGGGTAATCTCCAGGGGCTGCACACAGGGGAGCACATCTGCTTGGATGTCCTCTAGGGTCTGGAGCAGATGGGGAGGAGGGCATACAAGATCCCTCAGGGAGTGCCAGGCTGCCAGGACCTGGTGAGGGTGGGGTGGAGAGGAGCTGGCAGGCCCCACACTCTGGCTTCCCCTTCGTCATCCTGCAGCCCCAAGAACCTCAGGCCCAAAGGACCCCTCCTCTCCGAACGTTCTGGGCTCTTGGGTCCTCACCCTGAGGATATGCACTGCTTTGGAGCTGTCCTCCTGGCAGATCACGTCCAGCTGTTTCTTCTCCCCTTCTAAGGGGCAAGCTTCTCAAAGCCGGAGGGGAATGCAGAGGGCCGGCTCCACCGTGCTCCTCAGAGACAGGCCACTCACGCAAGGCTTGACTGCAGCTGATCTAAGTCTTGGCCGAATCCCTGTGCCTCCAGGAAAAATCCCTCCCAGAGCAGGACAGCACAGGAGGCTGGTGAGGAGCTGCTTCCAGATCACCTGCCCGTGACCGCACCTGCCTGGGACACATGTTGTAGGACAATTTCTCATTGCCTCCAGGGTGCTGATAAGGGCCCTCACTTGGCTCTCCTTCTGGGCACAGCTGCAGACTCTAAGACTGCGTCTCTGCAGCCTGCTGGAAAGAGTGGTGCTGGTGGCTGCTTTGCAGGGGCCGTACCTCTCCCAGTGCAGTCATCTCGCCCCTTTTGTTTCTGTGTTGTTGTCCTGTCGGAACGAGGGGCGCCGGGGAGCTGGTACTCCACTTGCTTTTGCTGTCTCTGTAAGCAACGGAACAAGGGCTTGTCCCTTTACTGATTGAACCTGTCAGTTTCACTCCACAGGGAGGTTAGCGATCTAAACCTGTGCAGGGGCCTAGAGAGGTGGAGAGACTCGAGTCGGTCGCTCAGCTGATTCGGAGCAGAGCCAGGACTGGAGACCAGCCTTCTAAGTCTGGAGTTATCTCCACCAGTGCCCAATACTATGCTTTATGTCCTATGAACACCCACTCAAGTGGTTGCAGATCTGATCGGTCAAGTCTTCAGGGTTATGGGGTGTTGCGGTGCCCAGGGCAAATGCACACAAACGTGGCCCTGTAAGGAGGGCCATGCCCACGTGTTGGAGCAACGGCCCCTCCCACCTCCTCCCTCCTGGTGCAGCTGGTCGAGGCTGATCAGGGTCTGCACGTGACAGGGCCACCCTCTCCTTTCTCTAAAGTAAGAGGTTGTAGATGGAGTTTATTTGTTTGTGTTTCTATTTTTGAATACACACCAGATACAAAACCAGAAACTGGCATGCAGAGCACAGTCCCTTTCCCTCTCCAGTCCCTGGACCCCAGCCCTCCCGCACCCCCACCACTGAGAGATGACTGCTACCATTGTTAAAATTTTCCAGAGATATCTGATGCATGTGGAAGGGTGTATGCCTGCCTCTGTGCCTATACACTTATGTGTCTTCCTTAGCCTCCGTGTGATAGCGTGCTGTACACGCGACTGTGTAAAATTCAAGCTTTACCTTGAAGATCATTGGCTCTCACTTTATATAGCCACAAGTCTGCCGACCACAGCAGTAGCAGAGAGCATCCCCTCTCCTGCCTCCCCCCAGCTTCTTCTCCCAGCCCTTGGGTCTGCACATAGGCATGGCCCCAGGTGTGCCCACTCTGTTCTCTGAGAGAACAGACACGAGAGTCAATTCTCAAAGGAGGCTTTCCACAAAGTTTTCGTTCTGTCTGGTCATTAACTGACCTGCCTCTAGGGCGGGCAGATGCCATCCTTTCCCACTTGTGTCTGTCGGGGTCTAACTAGGAAATCTTTTTCATATTTAAGACACTGAGTTTTTAATACAGGGAAATGGTGATTGAAGAGCCGAAACAGGAGACCAGACAATTAGCCCCAGTCCCCTTGGTTGCCACCACCCCTGGGCTTGGAGGGGCAGAGGGAAGGGCTGTTGTTGCCGAAGGCAAACTAGGTTACCCAGCCGGAGCCAGAACCATGGGGGAGAGGTTCCCGGCAGAGACGCAGTGGAGCAAAGCGAGAGGGTGTTAGATTCCCTTGACTTTACCCCTGCCAGCCACCACCCTTCAAACTCAGACAAGTGCCTTCCATTGGGCAATCCAGCCAGCGGCCAGCTGTCACGAAGCCTTGGAAAACCGCTGGGGTGGGGGTGGGGGGGCAGTTAGCCCCGGTCACATGGAGAATTGCAGGGGCAGGGTGGGGGATGGAGCTGAGGAAGACAGGCCCAGGGCCAGCCCCCAGGATCTCCAGAGCGCTGTCTTCTGGAAGGACGACACCTGAAGGGGGAAGGCCTGTCAGTGTGCGGGACTTGATTAAAGGAAAGACACGGGCACCTGGACCAAGGAGGTGATGACTAGTCCCTCCCAGCCCCTGCTTTCCCGTGCGCTCCCATGCTCGCCCTCTGAGGAGCCACCCCAGGTCCGTGGGCCCAGAGCGGGGTGCTGGAGCTAAAAGCAGCCTCTCTCTTCTCCTGCCCGCTGAGGGGGCAGGCGGGTCCCAGAAAATGGGTAGGTTCAGGCTCCAGCTGAACAGCTACGCCGCCGGTGAATTATTCATACCTCTGGGGTGCCCATCTCTCATGTTTCAAATGCCCCCAGTTTTTCCAAATCCCACAGATCGGACTGGTGTTTTCCCCCACTTCCCTGTGCATATCCTGGGCTCCTGCTTGATGCAGCTTTCCTCCCTCCCCTTAAATATGTGAATCTTGGCTCTAGGTCATCTTGGCGGCTGCACCCTTCCTGGATGCAGGCGAAGGTTCCAGTGTGATGGAAGGGAGGGCCTTTCGTAAGGTCAGCCAAGGGTGGAATGGATTTGGTAGACTTTTAGAGTCGGCCCTCACCGCAGATGGCTGCCTACAGGGGACAGGAAGACCTCCCACCCCACCCCACCCCAGCACCCCACATCCCTCTCAGCCCCCCCACCGCCGCACCTTTCCCTACAGCAGAGTTGGGAGACACCCATGTCCCGAAGTCTCCCTCTATGTGCTACGGAGTTCCCTTCTCTATCGAGAAGCTTGTTTTCCGGGGGTTGATGGAACAAGTCTGCACATCACAACGACTCTTAAGACATTTAACAAACTCATCACCTTTGAACATTCTGTTGAACTTGCTCTCTACCTCGTTATTCTGTGGGACAACTGGGACTAACCAGTCCCTTTTGTTCCTGGGCCAGTTCCTATTTTTCCAGGACAAGTTGGCTTATTTACAGTTTCTTTGTACTCACCCTTGTCTATTTCAACAGGTAGAGACAAGGGCATATCCGTATATAATGAATGGAATAAAATACCTAAGGAAAAGCTCTCCCATGTTTTAAAAAATCAACAAAAATTCATTATATGTTATTCTATTCACCCTTCTATTGCAGTGAAACGATTGCTGGTAGAGTTTGGGCCACCTCAAAGGATGGCTGAATTTTAGAGAGATGCCAAGGCACATCCTTCTCCCTGGAAATGACCTCACGAGAGGGGCTGCCTCACCTAGGCTGCCTGAGAAGCCGTGGGGATGAGGGCGTGTACGAGGCTGTTTTTTACCTTGATGAAGCCCTGTTAGCCAGGACCTAGGTTTATATGTTTTGGATTTGCAAAGCTGACAGGTAAAATACCCTTCCCAAGTTCATGAACCAGATTTCAGTTTCTCTTGGTTAAGTTGTAATATTTCCAGCCAAGCCTTGTTTTGATAAGAAGAGGGAGATTTAGGAAACCAGCAGTAAATCACTTGATTTAATATGTCAAGCCAGGATTTGACAACTGCTGAAAGGTTTATAACTTGAAGATTTATAGACTTGAGGATGAGGCTGTTCTACGGACAGAATCTTTTATGTTCACTAAAGCTCTTTGTTCCAAGATGGCTTCCAAATCTGACCTGAACTAAGGCTGTCTGTGTTTGCTGAAGTCTGCAGTTGAAAGCAGAGAAATTCAGAGGCATCCTATAACACCTCCAGGATTTTGAGGGCTCTCAAGTGACGTACATGTTGGTTGTATCAGTTCATGAGTCCATGGAAAGGATGCCTTTGGACCACATTTTAGGTCTGTAAAGGTCTTTGGAGATAAGGGAAGTCATGGGGGGGGGGAGTAACCCAACTGCCACCTGGTCCCTCAGTGGAAGGGGCTGGAGGAAGGTGGAATCAAGGAGGGGGCAGGCAGTGAGCTATTTGTCTCTTGAGAGCTGGTTCTCTCTCCCTGTCTACCATCTGTTTATGACATTCGAAGTAATCTCTACGCCCAATGAGGTGTTCAAACTCACAACCCAGACATCGAGGGCTGCATGTTCTACTGAATGAGCCAGCCAGGTGCCCCTTATTTATAGCATTCTTGTTAGCTCTGAAACAACCTTTTCCATTATTTTCAGTGATACAGTCCTTTTTTTTTTTTTTTTTTTGGTCACAATTTGTTAGGAAGTTAAAGCAGCGGCCACTGGGGTGTCTGGGTGGCTCAGTCAGTTAAGTGGTTGCCTTTGGCTGGGGTCATGATCTCAGGGTTCTGGGATCGAGCCCCACGTCAGGCTCCCTGCTCAGCCAGGAGTCTGCTTCTCCTTCTCCCTCTTCTGATCCCCTTGCTTGTGCTCTCTTACTCTCCCTCAAATAAATAAACAAACTCTTAAAAAAATAAATAAAACAGTGGCCACGGACATTCTATAGCTCAGGAACCAAAACCATGAGAAAACAAGAAAACAAAAGGCCATCTAAAGAAGCACAGATTTCAAAAAGAAAAGCAACAACAACAACAAAAACACCAGAAAACCTTCCAGACAATGAGAATTATTCATTCATTGTTTATTTTTCTATTTATAGTGTTTTCTGCCTATGGTTTTAAAAATTCAAATGATGCAGAATGGTACAAAGACAGCAAAAACATCTTTCAATATCTTTCCACCCAGTGACAACTACAATCAGCCTTTTTATGATTATCTTTCCAAGACCTCTTTCTGTGCCTAATGCATGCAGATTTATCTATATCCATATACATAAAGAAGATAGGAATAGAATCATACTACATATGCTAGGAGCATATGTATACATATACACATACACATATTTAAATTTAGAACTTATGAATGTGAAATATCTTATTCATAAAATATCCATTTTATGAATGTGAATTAATTTACTTAACTAAAATGTTTCGAGAGACATTTTGACTAATTTCAGTATTTCACTATTAGAAACAATGTGCAAAGAACATCCTTGGTCATGTGTCTTGGTGCTCATCTCAGATTATCTTCTTAGGATAAAGCCTTATCAGCTTTATCCTAATACAGCTGTATTAGGGAGTGTGCATGTGAAAGTTTTTAAGTGATTTTCAATTGTTCCCCCCAAAAGGTTAGCCAGTTTCCACCCCTCACCCAACCTGAACTATTGATTGGGTTACTCACATTTAGCAATCCGATCAGCGATAAATGATGTATCAGTGTACTTTGGGGGGAGGTTACCAGTAAAGTTTAGAATCTTTTCTTTTGATAATTGACCATTTATTTCCCTTCCGTCCCTCCACCCCCTTCCTTGCTTCCTTTCTCTCTCTCTCTCTCTCTGTGAATTATCTGTGTCTTTTGCTCATTTTTTCTATTTCAGCGTTTATTCGTATTTTAATAATTTGAAGGGGTTTATTTTTAAGATTTTATTTATTTATTTTAGAGACAGAGAGAGAGAAAGAGTGGGGGTAGGAGCAGAGGGAGAGGGACAAGCAGATTGCACGGAGCTCTGAGCCCGATGTGGGGCCTGAGCCCAGGACTGGGATCACGACCCGAGCGGAAACCAAGAGTCTGATGCTTAACCAACTGCACCCCCCAGGTGCCTCTTAAAGGAGATTTTTGTAGTAACCTTTCATTGGTCCCATTTGTAACAAATTTTGTCTTCAGATTTTCATTTGTTTTTACCCTTCATGATTTTACTTTCACCGTATGAAAGCATTTGAGTTTTACGTAGTCATGTGTACTAATCTTTCCATTTCTGCTTCCTGAGTTTTTCAATGTACTTAGAAAGTCCGTCCTCGTCTCAAGAGTATTAAAATGTTGACCTTTGGGGTACCTGGTTGGTGCAGTTGGTTAAGCCTCTGACTCCGATTTAGGCTCAGGTCAGGAGCTCAGGGTCCTGGGATCTGGCTCCCTGCTTGGTGCAGAGTCTGCTTGTCCCTCTCCCTCTGCCCGTCCCCTCACTCTCTTTCCCTCTCTCTCAAATAAATAAATAAATAAAATCTTTTAAATAAATAAGTAAATAGGGACACCTGGGTGGCTCAATCAGTTAAGTGTCTGCGTTCTGGTCAGGTCACGATCTCAAGGTTCTGGGATCCAGCCCCTCGATGGGCTCCCTGCTCAGCAGGGAGCCTGTTTCTCCCTCTGCCCCTACCATCCCACTCAGTCTCAAATAAAAAAATAAAATCTTTAACAATAACTAAATAACTAAATAATTAATTAAATAAATATTGACCCTTATTGTCTTCAGTACTTCTTGTTTTTTTTTTTAAGGTGTATTTTAGTCTTAGATATCTCTAGAATTAAGTTTGCTCAGATACAGCTGAGATTTTATTTATTTCCAAGTGTCTGATTTCCACAACTCATTTATTGAGTTCTCCTGTACTGCTATGACACGTGTTCCTAGATTTCAAACAAATGGAAACTTAATATATGTTTAATTTCTGGACTAACCTTTCCATTGATGTGATTGCTTTTCTCTACCATACTGCTGCGATTGTTATAGTTTTATAATACATTTTAGAAACCAGGAAGAAGAGCCCCTCCCCCCTGCCATGGAACTTTGTTTTGTCCTTCATTTCCTTAAGTCCATTTGTATTTTTAATGTGATCATACTCAATTTATAGAATGATTTAGGTGACAGTTTTATTTTAGAAGTATCCATCTGCCTAATAACAGAATAATCTTTTTTAATTTATTTGAGTCTTATTTTAGGGCATAAGTAGAATTTTTAAAAATATTATTTTCTTCATGTAAGCCCTACTTCTTATTGAATTTCATGAAGAACTGTGAAGGGTCTGGAGCTTTATCCTCTGCAAGCAAACAGGTCCGCCTGCTACCATGTTGTGGATAGGTGGATAGAAGGAAGGGGCTCCTAGGCCAGAGGCACAGCAGGTGGTGTTGTCTTCCTGTTCCCACCTGCTTCCCTTGTCCAAGTTTCATGGTGGATGCTGTATATGCAAAGGGTTCATGTGATAGCTGAGGAACTCTAGGCTTAGGAGATCAAATGAGAAGTCAGGGCAAGTTTCTGTGACCTAACTAATGAAGAATGAGAGGAGTAAAACAAGAGAGAAGAAAGAAAGCATTCCAGGCAAAGGGAACCACATATGCAAAGGCCCTGTGGTGGAAGGAATTGTGGCGACTATAAACACTGGAAAAAAAACAGTCACTATGGTGGCTCCATTATTTTTTGGACTAAAGGTGCTATAGAGAGGTAGCTTGTTTATTTTCCCCATTATAAATGATCTATTTGTTCTGCCAAAGTGCTTTGAGATTTTTCCTTTGCTTTTGAGTATATCATTTTCATTAGGATTTGTTGCTGATGTCCATTCTTAAAGAACTTTTCTTAAGACACAGAGAACTTCTTCAGTATGGAAGACAGCCTCTTAGTATATTTTTGAGTATTTTGCTCTTCTTTTAGTTTTGATCTTTTCATTAAACATGTGATAAACCGTTGTTGTCTATCTTCCATGGTTATGTTCTCCCTAAAAAAATCCCATGTCTTCTTTCCACTGTATTCCGAGACTGGGATGCTTCCTTATTTTTAGTATTAATCTTTGCTATTACTTTTTTTTGAGGTTCGTGTCTTAGTTTTGGAAAGGGAGATTTTTGGGGACCTTGAACTTTTGTCACAATTTGTTACAGTTTCCAAAGTGCCTGGGTCTGTTATTAAAATACCACTTTGTAAGCATTTCCCCTCAACTCTTTAAAATTATTCCAAGGAGACTTTCAGAGAATTGTCCCATAATTAAAATAATCTCTTCAGTTTTTAAAAGTCTCTGTCTTGTTACTTAACATTGCATTTACTTCTGTATTAAAATTGTATTGATGTGTGAGAAGGAATGGCAAAATAGTAACTTCTTGATCAATGAATGAGCTATGTCCATGTCCCCCCAATTACTTTGTGCTCCAAAGTCACCAATAAGAAGAGCTCATTGCTGCTCCACCAGCATGAAGTTCATTAATCATATTTAGTTTTTGGGAAAGTTCCTTTATACCCTAAGATAGATGTACTTCTCTGGAAGTGACGTAGAAAGTAGCCCCAGTCCTGTTCCTCCCTCACAGTAGAGAAAGAGAAGCAGAACAACAGAAAAGCCCAGTTTAAAAGATGACTAGTTTTCTAGGAAATATTTTTTCCTAACGCACTGAGAAATTTGGGGATAGTTCAGTATAATTTTGAGTGATACAAATTCCTAGGATAATATGCTAATTCATTTGTTACCTTTCCTTTACTCCCCAAAACCTATTCAATGAGAAGACTTTTGTGAGGAAGAATCTAGCTTAGCAGAGAATCACAATTCACCAGGGAAGGACGGCAACCAAATAAACCTTCACCTGCCGGAAAGAGATCCGATGCCTTACTCTGGTCCTGGGTTTTCTCTTACTGATTTTTGATCTTCATGTTAGATACGGTGCTGACCTCCTCACTAGCAGCAAAGTAGAAAGGTAGAGAAACAGGTCCTAGACTAGAAAAAAATCTTATTTCCCAGATAGCTAATAATACTAATTACTACTAATTAGTATTAGTATAATACTACTAATAAAGATAACTAAACCTGTAGAAGCAGGGATGTGATCGTAATCATGAGAGTCCAGAATCTCAGATCAAGTTCTGCACAGCAAAAATAGTAACGAATAAGTGTTCGTGGGTTTTCGATGTTTTGCAAAGCCTTTTTATTTGAAAATGAGGGTTTGGGGTAGTGGAGTCCTGACACCAATTCTTGAAATGGAATGATAGCTCTGTTCACATGTTGATGGGCTTATCTTCATTGATCATGATTCATTGACTGTAAGATGCCCTTGATAATAACACTGTTTCATGTATCATAAGAAAGAAAAATTGCTCCTTATGGAATTCTTCTGTGCTTACAGCCCTTTACGGTGCATTGTGATTTCAGAGATGTTAATGAGTGATAAAGCATGTATCTTAGAATCAATGAGATGTGGTATTTTTCTTACATAAAAAACAGGGAAAATTGACATCCCCAACAGCTTGTCTATCTACCTGAAATATTTAACAATAAATTCATGCTTTAAACTCTGTGTACAAGGTGTGATATTTCCAAGAGTGATCAAGATTATTGAGAGAATACTGTTACTATTCAGAGAATTAACAAAGCGAACTTTTGTAAAAGATGCCCCCAATTTTCCCTGTCATGTTTTCAGATCTCAAGTATCCACTATTCGATATTTTCCTTCCTGTGCAAAGCAATGTGGTTCCTGTAGTGTTGCCTAGACTGGAGGGTAGGGATGGTTCCTATCACCTTTCCCAACTCTTTCTGTAGCATTTTGAGCAAAACTTCTCATTTCCACTGTTGGCTACCACTTGGGCTCAGAAATAAATTTTATCACTTAATATCCCTCCCGCATTAGAGTCTAATGTTCTGTCCCACTTGTCACAATCCTGAATGTTCAAGGAAATCTGACCCCTGAGCTCGTGATACCATTGTGTTCTCTGGGCTGGAGACGATTGACTACCTTTTGCTGCAAGATTTAGGCATCTCTACCTGAAGAAGCTTATTATTAGTATTTTTTAAAAAGATTTTATTTATTTACTTGAGAGAGAGAGAGAAAGAGTGAGAGAGAAAGCATGAGAGGGCAGAGGGTCAGAGGGAGAAGCAGACTCCCCGCTGAGCAGGGAGTCCGATGCGGGACTCAATCCTGGGACTCCAGGATCATGACCTGAGCCAAAGGCATTTGCTTAACCAACTGAGCCACCCAGGTGCCCCTCATTATTAGTATTTTTAATGCTATGAATATCGTATGTGGGGTATCTGTGTGGGGGAAAGGATGTGTTCATAGTGAACAATAACCCACCGTCCCACTGTCTTGGCCATTGGTGGCATTTTAGCATGTCTCCTTTCACTTTTTCCCCACAGAAACTTTTGTGTAGTGGTGATAATTTTTACGTGTAATTTATGAGATGGTTTTTCACTCAACCTCATGTTATTGAAATAGTATTTTTTTCTTAAGATTTTATTTATTTATTTATTTGACAGAGTGAGAGAGAGAGAGACAGCGAGAGATGGAACACAGCAGCGGAGTAGAAGAGGGAGAAGCAGGCTCTCCACTGAGCAGGCTGCCCAATGTTGGGCTCGATCCCAGGACCCTGGGATCATGACCTGAGCCGAAGGCAGACGCTTAATGACTGAGCCACCCAGGCAGCCCTAGAAATACTATTGTTAAAGGCTTTTAACTAGTTGATTGTTTTATTCTGTAGATATATGAACTATTCCCCTATTGCTTATTATTTGGGCTCTATGCATCTTATTTTTGCAATTCTAAATCATGTTAAAATGAACATCTCTATATATTAATCTCTCTCCCTATTTTGATCAAGGGACATAACATTTTTTTTCAGAGAGGGAGAGAGAGAAATTGAGGTAGGGAGGGGCACAGGGAGAGAGATAGAGAGAGAGAGAGAGAGAGAGAGCCTTAAGTGGGCTCCACTCCCTGAGATCATGACCCATGCCGAAATCAAGAGTTGGATGCTTAACCGACTGAGCCACCCTGGCGCCCCAAGGGACAGAACTAATACAAATGATTTGTATCATTAAATACCTTTCACAGGAAACATAACGGTCACAATCATTTATAACCCAGCCAAAGGGACAGGAGTGAATGTGGGAGGAGGGTTGTATTTATTTAATACTATTATTCTATTACTTCAAAGTTAAATTAACTGGGGAAACTTGAGACACACACTAATGAAGTCATCTCATGCTGGTGACACTTTCAGTTGTGTCTGGAGCTGGGAAGCTATTGTCCTCTCCCCCTGGCCAGTATCCTCCCTACTTCATCACAGCTCTGTGGAAATTCGTTCTCCTGGAAATTATTAAACCAGAAGCCCAACAGCCCTGTAAAAACTCCTCGAGGTGCCTGGTTCTCTCCTATTTGGTCCCCCCGCCCCCCGCCCCCAGTGAAGAGTAGGTAAGACTCCAAACGCCAAACTGGATACATGCTTGCCTTGCAAACCAAACAAACCCTTCTGTTTTTGTTTTGCTTTGTGTCTGGACTAATTCTTAGCACCTCTTCTGCCTGTGAGCGATTTGTCACTTCCTTCTGTAAGACTGGCACCGGCAGACATGCAGTCCCAGAGGATCCCGGGGAGAAAGCGAGGCCGACCCCCACTTCACTCAACACCTATGAAGATGGCGGTTCATAACCTTTATTCCACTTCAGCTGGCCCTTTGCCAGCAGTGAAGATCCCCAAGAAAAGAGGGCGGAAGCCTGGGTACAAGGTACGGCTCCATCATCTCCTTTCTCCTCAGGGACGTTGGGCTGGGGCACGGGGGCTTGGGCAGAGCAGCCGCTGCTCCCTGTGAGGAAAGGCTGGGAGGTGAGAGACAACGGGCGCAGAAACAAGTTTCTCTCAGGGAAGCGCGTCACGGACAGGGCCTCATTGTCACACCGCGGCCCACAATGCATGCTGTCCCTGTCGTGTGTGTTTTTACAAGTGAGAAAGCAAATTGCACCAGATGGGGAAAGCTGTGAGGCGAGCAGATTTTAGGGTCAGAGCTAAACACGCAATATGAAGGCTCGCATCTAAATTAGCGTTTCAGGCACCGAGTTTTCCCCTAACCGTGCCGACTAGGGCGGCGCTCGAAGCCACTTTCCAGAACTCCTTCGTCACTTATTTTAGTAGAAGCAGATGATGTTCCTGAGACATTTAAATGGATACTAAGGGCAGGCTAGTGTCAAAGGACCCAGGAGCGTTTTCCCAAACAGAGGCCCAACAAGGGGACTCCTCAGGAAAATTCAAGGTGTTAATTCGTAGATTCCTGCTTATAAAAAGTGCTGATGTCAAGTTTGGCTCCAAGGAGGCAAAGCAGGCAGAATTAAAATCCTGTGACCCTTTGAAGACTTAACAGTTTGGAGTGGCGGGGGGCGGGGGTGGGTGGAAAAGAAAGTCTCTGATGTAATTGCAATCACATAAAGCAATCTGAACTGGGAGCAGGGAGAGCTTCTCCTCCAAGAGGTTTCTGAAGAGGCTTCTAGAGCAGAAAGACTATTGAGTCTGTTCTCCACGAGCCTTTTGGGCATTAGAAAATGAGCTTCAGAAGTTTTCCTTCAGTTATTTTTCTTGAAATAAAGAGCTTATGTTTCCATCTTGAGACCTGAATACTCGAACCAAAATGCAAATTGGCAATTAACTCCCACATATTTAGGAAAATGTATGGAAATTATTTCAGGTCAGCAGAAAGATAGAGCTTCCGGAAGAATTGGTAATGAATTCAACCTTTATCCCTTTGGTTCTCTGCAGTTCCTCCAACTGCTGGAAAATAAAAACGGTAGGTGGGGCGGGGGGGAGGTAACTCTGAGTTATTTGGGGGTCACGGGCTTTAGTAAAAGAGGCTTTTACTCAGCCATTTCCTGAAGTAAAGTCTTCTGTCACTGGTTATTTTTCTAGCAAAGAGAGCCTCCTTTTTCTCATGGGCACGTCAGCTTTAGAACTGTGTCTCTGAAGCAGGCACAGGGCGGGTCTTCCCAGCTCGGCTACCTGCGCCATTGCTGAGGTGTGGGAGTTGCTTCTGGAAGGCTGGAGCAGGTCAGCCTTGTATCAACAGAGAGTTGATGGAGCCAGGGAGCAGATCCAGGATTTGAGGAAACACACTGAAAATTCCTCTCTGCTAGTTGGCCTTTCTCCTACTCCCCTGGGAGCTATGACCCAAGAATGAAAATTACCAACAGACATAGCCTTTCTGGGGCCAGGAAAAATGGAAATTCAGTCCATGGAATGAGCCCGACTTGGCAATTGTCCTATGTCCTAAAAGGGGCAGTTTTCAGGGCTCCTAAGGCATAGAGACACCTTGGGGCAGGAAGAAAGCTTTTTGGTGTGGTTAGCTGACAATCTGGGTCTTACAACATGGAAGGCAAGCCTCATGCCCACATCTCAAAAGGGCAACAGGCCCCAGCTCTTGCTTGAGTCCACCTTCCATGTATTTGGGGAAACGTGTGGGAATTATCTCAGGCCTGCAGCTCCCAGACAGCTCCCCATGCCATGGGTTTGGTGTTCGGGAATGGCTCCAAACCAGGTGTCGTCTGCTGGAAGGGCTGACTCCCTTGTGGTGATGCAAGAAAAATAAGAACCAGGTGAAAATCTTCATAAAGCTAAAATGGTTCTGCCCAAAGGATCATCCTTTATTCTGAAATATCTGCTTCCTACTGTCTTGGTGTTAAGATTTATTTTATTTAAGTGTCATACGTGGTCAGGAACTTGGGAATTCTAAAAAGCGTTTTATTAAATGTTTCATGTTGTCAGGATTTGGTAATTCAAAAAATGTCCTTACTTGGCAAAACAAATTTGGCAACCTGTTAGATTTCTTCAATTTTATTCTGATGATTTCTGAGACCCATAAGCCCCTTTTAACCATTAATGAAAAGATTTTAATTGTGGGGAGGCCAGCAAGGAAAGTGTAGAGTTTCAGTTCATTTACCAAATGGCCACTAATTTGGCAATTTTAACTATCTGAGATACAGTTGGGGAGACAGAAGTTGTTAAAAAAAGAAATCCTGAGCAAGCGAAATAAGATATTTCTATTTCTAATATAATTCTATATTTCTATATAATAAGAATTTTTGTTATAACTAAATGGTATTTTATTAATCATATAGAATAAAAAATACAATAACATGATCAATATCATACAATAGTAACAATTGTTATATCAATAATAGCATCATTATGGTATATTTGTGCTAACAATATTGTCACAATAGAATACTCAGTATATGAGTGTTCAGAAGGCTCTTTCCCAGGAGATTCTGAGGATGCCTGGTGGTGCTGACTGGGTCAAGGTCTATGGTGGTGGCCATTTGTTGCTTCTTGCCTGGTGCTCTCCCACACTGCACTGCCCATCACCTCTGTGTCAATCACATGTGGAAACTCTCCCTGGTCCAAATATGGGCACAAGGCTCTCCGTTTAAGACCCACGCACAGCTAACACGGGGTGTGATATTTAACCCCTTCTCTGGGTCTTGAGAATAACATGAATTACAAGCAGAAAAGGAAGAATTCAACCGGTAGTCAGATGTCAGCGCCCCAGAGTTCATAGGTCATGCCTCCTTTCGGGGCCCACCTGCCCATGTCTCTTGGCCCAGGCCAGTGGCCTCACTGCCGGGTCATGCTCACTGCTGTGAGAACACCATCTGATGGCCTTACACCCCCTTCTCACCCCAGCTGATGGAAGCAGAAACCTCTTCGCATCGTATTTTCTCTGAAGAGCCATACGCTGACTGCCATGAAAACAGCCTTCTTCATCCTGGAACAGAATTTGCATCTCAGTTTGAAGCCTCTGCTATTGGTTTAGTTCAGTGACAACGCAAGGTTGACAGATAGATTTTCCTTTTATCTCATGACTAAAAAGACCATTAAGTTCGTTTTAAAGAGATAAAGAGAGAGAGTCTACATCAAGGAGAAACTCTAGCTTCCATTCTGTAGCTGCGGCTGATTATAATGTCACGGAACAGTGGGATTTCCAGCCCCTGTGTCTTTATGGTTGGGTTTATGATTGAAGCGGGAAGAAAAAAGTGTTCGGTTTTGAAAATAGCTGTCTGTTCCCTCTACATAATTGTAATAATAATACTAATAACAACAACAACAATAAGAAGAAGAAGAATAACAGTCATATAGAACATTCATTGACCACTTCTGTGTTTGAGGATTGGGGCCAAAATATTGTGTATATTTTCTTATTTGACCCCTGATAGCGAGGGGAGTCAGAAAAACCGGCATGAATTAGGTATGAATGAACCAAGTCCCACAGCCTGAGGCCGCTTACTGATGGGCCAGCAGCCCCCTAGACCTTGGCAATCTCTTTGTACTATTGTTCAGAATAGTAATTATGCTTTCCCATTTAGTCTTTCCAAAAAAGAGTAAATTATGTTCTGTCTGCTCTGTTTCATGAGCTCAGAAAATTGTAACATGTTTAGAAAGAATATTATCCCTAAAATACTAAAAACAAATGGTTAACATGTTCTAACATGTTGGTAATTATATTACTCAGAATACGAAGCCAGCTGCTGTAACAAAGGCCGACAACAGTGGCCTAAAGAAGGTAGAAGCTAACTCCCCTGTTGTGTTAAAGTCTGAGAAGCTCATCTGAGGATGATATGATGTCTCCATGGTTTTGGGACCCAGGCTCCCTTTCTGTTGCTTTGCTACTCTCTCTCTTTTTTTTTTTAATTTGTTTTTATTATTATGTTCAGTTAGCCAGGATATAGTACATCATTAGTGTTCTGTTATTCTTAACACCAAGTCTCTACCTCATACTCTAAAATAGCCTTCCAGTTCCCACTATGGCACTAGTCTAGGCAGCGAAATAGGGACAGAGGTAGTGGTGGCCTGTCCTTCCCCTTTAAGGACTCAACCCTCAAAGCTGCACACACCCCTTACAATTGGATCTCACTGGCCATAAACTAGTCCATTGGCCACAACCTAGTCCATTGGCCGTACTTAGTGCCAAAGGAGATGGGGAAATGCAGTGCTAGGGGATTAGGGGACAGGTGGCCAGCTAAAAGTCAAGGAATCCCACTGATAAAGAAAGAAGGGGGCATGGAAATTTGGGAATAACCAGCAGCCTCTGCTAAGTTCTTAAAGAACAGTCTTTTTTTTTTTTCCTTCAGATTTTATTTATTTATTTGTCAGAGAGAGAGACTACAAGCAGGGGGAGCTGCAGGCAGAGGGAGAAGACTCCCCACTGAGCAGGGAGCCCAACATGGGACTTGATCCCAGGACCCAGGGATCATGACCTGAGCCGAAGGCAGAAGCTTAACTAACTGAACCACCCGGGCATTGTAAAGAATAGTCCTCTTTTAACTAGAAGATTCACTCTATAAAGAGAGTGATTTTCTAATAAACATAAGTAATGCCACATTATGTTTTATTTCCTCTTTTTTATTGCCATCCTTTTCTTGCCGCTCCCACCTGCAAAGTATGTGTCCTTGGCATTGTGTAACAAGGAAGTCAAATTCACAGAAATCTCAATTAAGAGAATGTTCGAACTTAAGTAGAAAGGGTTTTATTTGTTCCAACACTTGCTCAAAGCTTCTTTCTAAAATGTGTTTTTATTAGAACTGTTGAATTGGCTTCCACGATTCTTTGATTATCCAGATCTTGTATTGTCTTAGAGTCCTATTTACGAACGTCAAATGCAGCATGATATTGTATGCAAGGGAAGAATAGCTATCTAATGAGCCTTCCTGCGCTGATCTCTGAGGTCCCCCCCCCCTTGCTGATGGTGGGCATGGCATGCATCCTCATTTTCCCATGGGGAAAATCATTACACAGGCACAAGTTGGCAGGAGCCATTCCCTTAGGATGAATGGTGTGCAGAACTCAGGGTGGGGACTGTCTCTCCTATGGTTTTCTGTGACACCCCCACGCCCAGGGCTGGAGCAAGGGCCAAGGTTGAGGCTCAGTGGTGGGTGGGAGGCAGAGGTATGCTGGCTAATGTCCCCCCACCAGCTGAGCGTGAGTCCAACATGAATGCTAGTTGATATTTTCAATTATGTTAAGAAGTAAGAAAGTAAGAAAGGTAAACAGTGAATTTGTATGTTGGAAGTTTGTTCGTTTGTTGAGTACGTGATGAGCCTCTTCGCTGAACTGGGTGATAGTTTGTGAAAACCAAAAATAGTTCAGTTTTTTGTGCTATTCGTGGTGTAACAGTCGCAGACAAGGCCCACTTTTAAGTTTAATTTGTGGGGGTTTTTTGGTTTTATTTATTTATTTATTTATTTGACACAGAGAAAGAGATCACAAGTAGGCAGAGAGGCAGGCAGAGAGAGAGAGGAGGAAGCAGGCTCCCCGCTGAGCAGAGAGCCCATGCGGGGCTTGATCCCAGAACCCTGGGACCATGACCTGAGCTGAAGGCAGAGGCTTTAACCCACTGAGCCACCCACGCCCCTAGGCGTAGTTTAATTTGTGTTTTTAACATTTTCTCCATCACTTTCTCAAGTCTTTGAGTCAATCAAAGAGTAAATCTGGCCCTAATTTGTAGCATTCAACAATTTCCAAGGCATATATTCCCAACATGTCCAGTTCCAAGATACCAAAATGGCAGCCCCGAGCATGGACTTGCTCAGACACACTCCTGCGTCTCTACTTCCCTAAGGATATTATAACAAAAATAATTAGAATAATTAGAAAGTGATGAGTTTTTGAGTATCAATTACCTTTGTTTTTAATGTATTTTAAATTAATACTCTGTAAATATATATACTTCAATGTTCAACGATCACTGTGTTTAGTGAACAACTTGTAATATTCCTGAAAATCGAAGTCATCCTTTATGGCCCAGATTAAGCCAGCTCCAGCTTCCCATTGCTCTGAGTTCTGCTAAGCACACAGTCCTGTTCCTGGATGCACCCTGTTTCCTCTCCATCTGTAGGGTCGACCCCATGCGGCCTGATGCAGAGAACTTGGCCTCCTCACTAGTTTCTGTAAGAAACCCAATCACACCACACATTGCTTGAAATATGTGGTCTCTACTAAAGATTGTTGGGGGCACAGGGCATCGTGAACAGCATTTCATTAAGTAATTCTCACAAGTAGATCCATTTTTCTGAATTTCACTTTATCCAGTGATGGTGTTTTGTGTTTCCCCTTTTTTTTCTTCTCTCTCCTGGTACCCTTGAGTACTGGATTCATCGTCTCCTCTCTCAGCTTCCCTCTGTCTAGGAGGAAACTAAGACATTCTTCCCTGCCCTCAGCAAAGCGGCAGCCCCCCTCCTCTCATCTCCACTCTTCACGGGTCTCAGGGGTTCTCTGGGTCCAGAGGAAAATCTGAACCAAGCACAGAGATGGTGGGAGAAAGCTCCAGCATCCCCACCGTATCCCCACCCTGTCTGCACCTCTGAAAGGCATTAGAGTGCTGGCCCATTTCCGTCCCAGCTTCAAGCATCCCCTTCTGTCTTCATTGTCATGTAGGCAGTTTGTTGTATTGGGGTAATATTATTTTCCTAAAGAAGTTTTAGTTCAAAGAAAGCTTAGCTAGCATCTCAGATTTAACTGAGGGGCCTGTTGCCAAAGAAGGCCTCAAGGCTGAAGGATAGTGGCCCCTTCGTCCCTTAGGTGTTTCATCTCTCCTCCAAGTTCGGGGAGAAAAAGGTATGGGTGGACCCAGAAACAAGCTGACGCCTAGGAATGGAATTAGGTCATTGGCTACAAACGTCTTGTTGTTGGAGCTGATATGCATTTCCAACAGGCACTTATTTAGACTAAAGTCTGAGTTTAAACACAGTGAGGTATTCAATTTTCCCTAACTCTGCTCCCCACAGCATCTCCTCAGAACCTGGAGGAAGTTTTGTGTGGAGAAAGAGTGTGAGTCTAAGGGAGAATGTGCCCCCAAGAAAAGCTATGGCAGGGACATGAGCAAAACTATCCTCAAATACAGTGGCAAGAGGAAGGAAGGGAGGGTGAACATGATTTCCAAAAAAAAAAAAAAAAAAAAAGCATATTAGGTTCCTAGCGCTGCTGTAGCAAACAAACTGGTGGCTTAGACAACAGAAATTTATTGTCTCACAGTTCTGGAGGCTCAAAGTCCAAGATCAAGGTGTCTGCCTTGGCTTGTCGATGTTGTCCTTCCTGTGTCTTCATATTGTCTTTCCTCTGTATTTGTCTGTCTCTGTCCAAATTTCTCCTTTTATAAGGATATATAGTCATATTGGATTAGGGCCCATCCTAATGACCTCATTTTAACTTGATTATCAGCAAAAAAGATCTGGTTTCCAAATAAGGTCATATTCACAGGTCTTGGGGGTCAGGGCTTCAACATCATTTTGGGAGATACATTTCAACCCCCAATGTCCAGTATAATAATAATCTTTGTCTTTCAACCAGGCATTTAGTCCATTTATGTTTAAAGAAATTACTGATAAATTTGGGGTTTTTTAAATTTTTTAAATTGTTTTTAAATGATTTTATTTATTTATTTGACAGAGAGGGATCACAGTAGGCAGAGAGGCAAGCAGAGAGAGGGGGGGAAGCAGGCTCCCTGCCAAGCAGAGAGCCCGAAGTGGGGCTCTATCCCAGGACCCTGGGATCATGACCTGAGCCGAAGGCCACCACTTAACCAACCGAGCCACCCAGATGCCCCTAAATTTGGGTTTAAATACATATCTTATATTGTGCATTCTATTTGTCCCACTCATTCTGTTCATTTTACCCATTTCTCCTGCCTTCTTTTGGAATTTTTTTTTAGTATTTAATTTTTTTTTACTCCTTGAAAGTTAAGTACTCTGTTTTCTATTGTATTACTATCTGGCTAGCGGCATATCTTTTCAGAGACCTGCAGTCCCTCCTACCCCAATATTAGGGCAGCTTTCCTTATCGTCAGGGGTGGGTGGGGGTCAGGTGGGACAAGTTTTCAACTGGCTCTCCCTTCCTGGGGTTATAGCCCTTTGGATGAGCCCTGACCTCCATACCAATTCCCAAGGCCTAGATTTCACTTACATTTTGGCCTGATTTTTTTTTTAAGATTTTATTTATTTATCTGAGAGAGGGATTTTATTTATTTATTTGAGAGAGAGGGGAGAAGGGAGAAGGCCAAGCAGACACCGCACTGAGTATGAAGCCTGATGAAGGGCTCAATTCCACAACTCCAAGATCATGACCTGAGATGAAATTGAGAGTCGGGCACTTAACTGACGGAGCCACCCAGGCACCCCTGGCCTGATAATTCTTTATATATTGTCAGCATCTCTATACTTTCATTAATCTTACATTTATTGTTCGTGGCTGTTTTCAATTGATCCAAAGAACCTAGTTTTCTATATTTCCAGAAACAGAATTCCAAAGAAATTCAGGATGGCACGTTTCTTCTAATCAACATTCAAAATATGGCACTGACACTGGTTTTGTTTCAAATGCTTTCATGTTTTCAGACGTAGTCTAATACAGGGTATATAAGTATTATGGATTGGAAGAGAATTTAGAAACCCACAATCTACCCAATCTCATGGCTTTGGAAGATGAAGCCTAGAAGCACTGAATGAGCTGCTCAGGGTCGCATGAGAGCTGGTGGCAGACCCAGGATTCAAACCCCAGCCCTGCCTCCGAGCCCTGTGTTCCACCCCCTCCCCTGTGAGGCGTCAGCGATGTATAGTTGATGACTAAAGTCATGCAAGTTCTCAGTGTCCATCTCCCGTGGGGGAAAATATGGGTCCAGCTCTCCTTCATATCATGCCCTCCCCCAATACTATCAGCAAGAGTGATAATGAACATTTCCTGAGTCCTCACTTTGCACTAGCCTTATGTTAGATGTTTACATTTAAATCTTGCCGCATCCCTGTGAGGGGATATTATTATCTTCACACAGGTAAAGAAAGGCAGGCTCCAAAATCCTAAGTTATAAGAGCTCCTCACGCTGAGTGGCTGAGCTGGACTTTGAGCCCAGATCCAAAAGCTAGTGTTCCAACATATGTGCCCACTGGCACCCCGAACTTATTTTTAAATTTTGCTTTGTTGCTTCATCTCTGCTGATGTGTAGGTCGTCTCTACACATCATACTCCCTCAACAACATTCTGTGTCCTCAGATGATCAACCTCTTGCTACCAGTGTATAGTTAGTACTTCTGTTCCTGCCGCACTTGAAAATTTTTAGAATAATATTTCAATTTTTGGAGCAATTAACCCCTTCTCCATTAGTGGCCCCTGGCCACACATCTCAGTTTGCAAATGGACTCTCCCCTTCCCCAACTCTTTCCAGTGGTTGTTTAGCAAATGTCTTAGAGAAGGTCTTCCCTGAAAGATAGCTGGAGCGAGAAACTCTCCAGGCCCTTATTTTGGATCTGTAAATGGAAAAGAAAGATGAGCTTCTTCCACATTCTCCAACCCCCTTTGGTGGAGACGCCAGCTGGCAGGGGCCCACCCTCTACTCTTCTGCTTCACCCATCACGATACTCTACCCCACCAAAGCACAGCCCCTTGGGCAGCTGCTGGCAACCACGCCCTGGTGGAGGGGTCACCACATCCTTTTGATTGAAGTTTTGAATTTCAGGTGAAGGTGCCAACTTTGCCAGCATCTGTACAGGGCTGTTGGCTTTGAAGACCAAGGATTAGCTCCAGTATATGTCAGAGCACAGCGTCTCAGGCACCTAATCTCTCTCTAGACTTACGCTTCCAAGAAAGAAGCTTGCCTCCCTTCTTCCCTTCCATTTTAACCAGTTTATTCTGCCAGATCCTGTTTTTAATACTTTAAAAATAATTGATATTTTAGAATAGGTTTAGATTTACAGGAGAGTTGTGAAGGTAAAACAGAGAATTCTCATATACCCCATGCCTACTTTCCTCTATTGTTAACATTTTATATTACTATGATACATTTGTCTCAACTAGCGAACCAATAATAATACATCATTGTTAAATCATGTCCCTATTTTATTCAGATTCATTAGTTTTTCCGTCTTCTGTTCCAGGATCTAGCCAGGATATCATATTAACATTCAGTCATCTTGTCTCCTTAGGCTTCTCTGGGCTGTGAAAGTTTCTCAGAGTTCCCTTGTTTTTGATGACATTGGCAGTTTTGAGGAGTTTGTGTCAAGTGTTTTGTAAAACGTTCATAACTTGGTCTTGTCTGATGTTTTTCTAATGATTAGACTGGGCTTATGGGTTTTGGGGAAGAAGATTCCAGAGGGAAAGTGTCATTCCCATCATGCCATGTCAAGGCTATGTACTATCAATGTGGATTATCCCTGTGGATGGTGACCTTGGTCACCTGTCTGAGGTGGTGTTTGATGGGTTTCTCCATGGTAAAGTCACTTTCCCCACATTTCCATGCTGTCCTTTTTGGAAGGAAGCCACTATGTGGAATTCACACTTAAGGAGTGGGAGGTTATGCTCCACAATAACTATTTGGAATATTTATGCATAAGAGGTTTGTCCGTTCTCCTCCATGTATTTAGTCAGTCATTCATTTATGTCAGTAGGGAGTCATGGATATTTATGGTATACTTTGAATCAGAATCCATTACTCATGATTTGTTGCTCATATTGTTCCAGATTTGGACACTGGAAACTCTTTCCATGGACTCCTGTGTTCCTATGACCCACAGTCATCATTGTGTATGTGTGTGTTTAGTACTCTCTTACGTTCTGGGACAAGATGTCACAGGCTCATCTTGAATGTTTCCTGCCCTTGTCCTTGAATCAGCCATTTCTCCAAAAAGCCCTAGTTCCTTTTATTCAAAAATGGTATTAGATACCAAGATTGGACCCTTCTGTTTTATTTTGTGCATTTAAAAAACAAAATGCAACAAAAAAGCTATTTAAAAAAACAGCACTTTTTTATTTTGTCCATTTAAAAAACAAATGCAACAACAACAAAAACAAACAAACAAACAAACAAAAACACACAAAAAGCCAGCAATGGCAAAGGCAGATGCCTTGCCAGAGAATAGCATCACTGTATATTGGGGCATACAGGGAGTTCCTCATTCCACACATAGGAGAGGCACTGTCAGAGGGGTCCCACATCACACCAAAGTACATTCCTAGCCACTGGACTCATTTCTATTTTAGGAGCCCTCCAAAATCAGATGTGACTCCCTTTCCTAGGCCAAGTTTTTTCCTTTATTTTAAGTGATGAGATAGAAATTTCAGCATGCTAGGTCAAAGGTATGCTTCCTGATAGTCTATTCTCTTACCAAGAAGAATTTTTAAAAAGTCATGGACCACCCACAGGTGCGGGAGATTTCTTCTTTGTTCAAAAGTCCCAGCAGTTGTTTGAGGGGTAGGATGAATGCCCCTGGTTTGCCCTGCAACCAGCTGACTTATTCTAATTCCTTCAATTGCTTTATCTGATCAGAAATGATGGGCAGTGTTTAAGAGCCAACTCTATTTGTATTACTTCTTCAGAGATGGATTTAACAAACAGACCCTTTTCTAATAAATATTAAAATTGCGAGCAAGCATTAGATCTTAGGGTTATTATACACTTATACAAACAGGAAACTCTCCACCATCACTATCCTCACCATCATCACCATTATCACATCACCATGCTTCTAGGGAAGGGTCATGAGGATCTTTGTGCGATTTTCTTAAAGACACAGGGGGAACATTGGTGACTTGCCAAATCTTACTTTTCCCCCACCAACATCATTATCTGTATGTTGGTTGGAGGGCTTTAAGCCTGTAATGGAGAATTTAGCCAAGGTCCTTCTAGAGACCACTGCCCACAGTTGTTGGGGACTGCTACCACCAGCCTCTCCATCACAAGCCATGCAGCATAGCATTTCATTCCTAGAAGGACCGTCAGGGGGACGCGTGGTGCACGACCTGGGAGTACAGGCAGGGTAACATGTAGCCCTTGTCACACTCGGCAGGTGAGGGAACCGTGCCAAAGTCACGGTCACTTAGTCACAGCTGGTTTCTGGTCCCCTCCTTTCCACCATTGAGTTGTCTTTGAGATTATTTCTACAGTATTTAGCAGAGCATAACTAATTTTTCAAATGCTAAACACAGAATAAGATGATATCTCTGTTTACTGTAGCTTCTGACAAACATTGGGTCTCTTGCCAGAGCCCCAGATTCTGCACCCAGATAGCCCTGGGCAACCAGGGTGCTCACTTTTGACTGATTTCATTGTAAATTCATTTCAGTGAATTTAAATTCATTTCCACACTTCCCACTGCACCCTCAATGCCGCTCAGCAGCCACACCTTTGTTCATGAACACGCCCTCCTCTACCCTCACACTCAGGCTTCTGGCATCATGGAGAAATTAGAAGCCAACAGAAGAGACCTTTTATAAGTTCCCATCTCCACATCCACCCCCCCCCGCCTCCCCCCCCCACCAGATCAGGGCCATTATACTCTGCTTTCCAATAAAATAGATGAAAGGTCTGAGTTTCCCTGCAGCCTTGACCCAGCCCTCCCACCCACCCGCCTCCATTCACTAAATTCATCCTCTCTCACCTTCTAAAGTCCTGATGCTGCCAGCTCTCCAAGCACTCCCCTGAATCATCCTTCTTTCCCTCTCTGCTGGATTATTTCCCTCAGCATTAAAGTATGTCTCTCCTGTCTCAAAATATGTGTGTGTGTGTGTGTGTGTGTGTGTGTGTGTTTGTATAAAAGTATTTATATATATATACTTTTTAAAAAGCTTTAATTGTGGTAAGACACGTGGCATAAAATGTACCATCATACCCCCTTCTAAGTGTACAGCTTGGTAGCAAGTATATTCACATAGCTATGCATTCCATCTCTAGAACTTCACCTTGCAAAACAGAAACTCTGTCCCCACTAAACAACTCCCCATTCCCTCCTCCCTCCAACCCCTGGAGAACACTATTCTACTTTCTGTTTCAGTGATCTTGACTCTTCTAGGTACCTTAAATGAGTGGAATCATGCAATACTTGTCTTTTTGTGACTGGCTTATCTCACTTCGCAAATATGTTCAAGACTCCTCCATGTTGTAGCATGGGCCAGAATTCCCTTCCTCTTCAAGGCTGAGTAATATTCCCTTATGTGTACATATCACCTTATGTTTATCTATTCATCTGTCAGTGGACCCTGGTAGTTGCTTCCTTGTGGACTATTGTGAATTGTGCTGTTATGAGCATGAGTGGACAAACACCTCTTGGAGATCTTGCTTTTAGTTCTTTTGGATATAGACCTGGAAGTGGGAATTGCCGGGCAATTTTAGTTTAAATTTCTTGGGGAACTGCTCTACTGCACCTTTTCACATTCCTGTCAACAGTGCACAAGAGTTCTGATTTCTCCACATCCTCGCCACACTTATTATTTTTTTAATTTGTTTTTGATAGTAGCTATCCTGATGGGTGTGAGGTGATCTCCCATTGTGGGGCAAAAACTGCTTGATTTGACTTTTCCTTCTTGCTATGGCTAATTTTGGGCTCCCCTTCCAGACAAGCCTCCTTGAAGGAGTTGACTTTAACTCCTGATCCCAGTGCTTCCCCTCCCATTATTGCTTGAGCTAATTCCAATCAGGTTCTCATCCCACCCACTGTACTACCCTCTCTCTGTTGAGAAGTTGCTCCATCTAAAGGCCACTTCTAGTCTTCCTTGTGATCAGAGCTTTTGACATGGCGGACCACCCTCGCCTTCATGAAACACTTTCTCTGGCTCCCACAAGGACCCACTCTCTCAGTTTTCTTTCTACTCCACTGGATGTCTTTCCTGGTTTCTTTTGCTGGTTCCTCCTGGTCCCTCCAAGACTCTACATGTTGGAGTCTTGCAGAGCTCTGTGCTTGAATTTTTCTCTTCTCCATCTGTACTCCTTCTCTTCTTCTCTGATGAGCTCACCCATTATCATGGCCTTAAATATCAACTCCATATTGATGATTCAATATGGGGGGGTCTGCATATATGGGTGGGGTCTGCAAATATATTAACAACAGAATACACACCCTTGCTACTAAAAATATGGCCGACGGACTAGCAACATCAGTATTAGAAGCTTGTTAGAAATGCAGAATCGTGGGCCCCACCCCAGACTTCCTGAATCAGAATAGATATTTTAATCGATCCCCCAGGTGAGTGATTGCACCTTAAATTTGAAAAACAGTGGAGCAGTGGCTTCAACCTTAATTACATACTAGAATCATCTGAGTACCTTTTAAAACTCCTGATGCCTTGGTCCCACTCCCAGAGAATGATTTAATTGGTCTGGAGTAGAGAACAGACACAGGTCAGTGGTAAAGAGGTGACGTGACTGAATTATTCAATATTTTTTGGTGGATTAGACAATTTTCTGTCTAACCTTGCTATGGTTTGCCCACAAGAGTGACTTGTTGGCACATAAGCAACTGACCAGTCATCTCCATTTATTCCATATCAACAAATTTCAGCTCCTCATATTTCATTTCAAACAAGCCCTTAAAGGTGGCTGCTTCTCACCACCAGAGAATACACTCATGTCCACACTTGGGCTGCCCTTGACAGTTTCTGCTGTAGGAAATAAACGCTGAGTAGTATGGCAGCCCCTTGGAGGAATGGTTTCTGGTCTTTTTCCCAGCAGGATCCAGTGATCTTTGTGAGCTGATAGCTCAGCAGAGAGTGAGGAGAGCTTCCAAATTGGTCCCTGGGTAGCTGTTGGGAAAGCTCTGTCCATAGGATTCTAGGGATTCGCAGCATGGGTACCGTCCCCTCCCCTAAATTCTGCACTCAGACGGCTCACAGGCTTCAACTGTCATACCTCTTGTGTTCCCACACTCACTGCCTGACACCAGTCATTTCCTGGGTAGATACACTGTAAGGGTAAGGTGCAGAGCTGATCTCTGAATTTGACCCCAGACATGAATCTCGATCATAAACTTGAATCTGAAGTTCAACCCCTTACTGCACAATAGAAAGTTGTGGAAACATGATAGAGTAGCAATGGGTAACCTGATGTCCATGAAAAATTGGGGGCAAGTGTAGAGTGTATTTCTAGATTTTCCTTGACCAAATGGGCTCTGTTTTGCAGCTCAAGTCTCGGGTTCTTATGACTCCTTTAGCCCTCTCACCTCCGCGAAGCACACCGGAGCCCGACCTCAGCTCCATCCCTCAGGATGCAGCCACCATACCCAGCTTGGTGGCCCCACAGGCTCTCACAGGTAGGTCAGTTGAATGACCTCTAAGGCTGTGATGGCCAGCCCGCCGTCTAGCAGATGCTTTGTGAACTGGAGAGCTGCCATTGAGATAGCTCTAATGAAGGATTTAGTCCTTAGCTAGACAGCAAGGAGGACAACCAAATTCTCTGAGAACATTAGCTTAAGTGTCTCACAGATAGGATTACTTGAAACTTGGTTTTCAAGACACCTCAAATTCAGCCAGTTGCACTGGGATGGGACTAGAAAGGGTGGTTTGGTGGCCCAATATTTTCTTTTCAGAGCCACATTTACTTTTCACCAAGAGTGAACCTGCTTACCTTGAAGAGTTTCCAACCCTGTGTTTGTGATTCCAGATCTCCTAAGGACCCTAACCTCCCTTAGTCCCATCTGGTGTCTCCAATCCAGTCAGAGTAGAATTCAGTCCAGTCTTTCTTATGGGGTATCCACCAACAAACATTTCTATTGTAAGAGTACCAGCAGTAGGATGGCATCTCTCTCTCTCTCTCTCTCTCTCTCTCTCTCACACACACACACACACATACTGTCCCCCTCATCACAAGCCACCCAACTCCCAATCCACTTGATTCCCTTCAGTTTCCCTCCCATTGCTCTTAGGTAAAAACCAAACTTGTTTATGTGGTCAACAAACCCCTGCATTCATTGCTCTCCTCTCAGTCCCTAGAGCCCCCCATAGGATTTCAGCATGTTACCTTCCCTCTATCTGGAATGATCTCCTCTCTGGTCATCCTTCTCATCCCTTACATCTCAGTTCAGGCATAACTTGCTCCAAAAACCCTTCACTGATTTTCCTGCTAGGGTCCCCACGATGGGCCCTCTTAACACCTCCCCAGTGTGTCTTGAAGTGACAGTCTCGCATGGGATCCTGGAGTGCTCTGAGTGGCTCCACCTTCCCAGAGGGGCTCCCAGCTCTGTGAAGCCAGGGACCCCCAGAATCTGTAGCGTAGACCTAGCATAATGCCTGGCATGAAGGTCCCTTATTGATTAGACTTCCTTAATCATCTGGGATGAGCACAAGAGAAGGCAACCTCGTGGGGGGGAAAGAGCACAAGCGTTGACATCAGAAAGGCTTGAGTCCAAATCCTTCTTTCACCCCTAATTACACTTTAGACTTTAGAGCAAGCATCCAAACAACCCTCATTTCTTCGTTAGTTTCTTCATTAGTGAAGGAAGTAATCATACCCTACTCCCAGGCTTGTCTTGAGAATTAAACAAGATAAAATATACAAAGTGCCTGGAATAGAGTAGGTGCTCAATAAAAGCGAACTTTCTTCACCCTTTTTGTTACTGTTTAATCCTTCTCATATCCTATTGGTCTCTTCTTCAAGTCCCTTTTGAACACTCCTTTGCCCTAGTGGTAAGATCCTCAAGGTAAGATCCTCATAACCTGGGATGGGGGGAGTGGGGGTGGATAGAAGAGAAGTCACTGCCATGGGGAAGAAAATGTGACACCTGCCATTAAATATTTATTTTTATCTCATCCTTTAAAATTTTCTATTTCTTGGTTATGTTTTAAGATGCATGCAATATATTAAAACAGTCCAAAATGTATATATCCTACGAATAAATAAGCACATTTTGGGCATGTGCTCAAATATACAGATGGGGTCTATGACTTTTAAAAGTGTGGGGACCATTGGTTGGGCTCACCTAAATGGGCATCTGTGTATTTAATATCTCTGAGATTATAAATAGCACTCTCTTTAGAACTTCTTGGAGTATTTAGTCTTTGGAGTAATCAGCATCATTTGAAATTTTTTTTTCAATGCAAGTTAACAACAACAACAAAAAAATCAGCAAACATTATGTGTAGCTTAACAGCCTCTTTGGGTGGGGGGGGGAGATTTTATATGTGTACATGCCCAGTATGGAAATACATTTATACACATGGTCCACACTGACCTCCATAATTGTTTGCAATCCCGATTTGAGTACATTGGAGGGGACCCACCTGCCTATCTGTTTCCAACCAAGAGGTTCTCTTGATAGTGAGCCCCGGAAGTTGGGGTTGGAAGTTGCCCCTTGTTCATTTCAAGTTGGGAAGAATCAGTCCCACCTTTGTTTTTCCCAGCTTTCCCAAGGGCCAGGAGGGCACAGCTGAGGCATCCCTCACACACACAGAAACAGCCCCCTGGCCTGATGCAACCGATGCTGAGGACTTTGTGGGTCTCTGTTTCCACAGTCTGCCTCTACATCAATAAGCAAGCCAATGCAGGGCCGTACTTGGAGAGGAGGAAGCTGCAGCAGCTCCCGGAGCACTTCGGGCCCGAGAGGCCATCAGCGGTCTTGCAGCAGGCCGTGCAAGCGTGCATCGACTGTGCCCACCAGCAGAAGCTGGTCTTCTCCCTGGTCAAACAGGGCTATGGCGGTGAGATGGTGTCAGGTAAGGCCCTGGGGCAGGTTGTGTGAGGAGGGTGTGGGTGTCTCTCGGAAGAGGGAAGAAGCCATAATCAGGCTTGGGGGACAGTGGTTGTAGCCAGAGTCTGTCTTCCATCTGCTGGGCTCCGGGGGCCTTAACAATAAGCCTGTGTGCTGGAGGTCTCTCTCTGGGCTCGAGGAGAAGATGCTTCTGGACCTGGACAAGAAGACTGAGCATCTGAATCCTCTTTCACTGCCCCCTACTTCCGGCTCATCAGTAAATCCTATTGTTCTTACTTCAGAATGTATCCAGAATCCAGCCACGTTTCACCACTCAAAGCAGCCACTCTGATTCTTTAAAAGTCAAAGTCAGATCATGGCCCTCCTCTGTCCTACACCTTCCGTGGTTCTCATGTCACTCCAAGAGAAAGCCCACGTCCTTACGAGGGCCCAGAGGTCCTAAGTAACCTGGCTCTGGCAACCTCTTCGATCTCCTAGTCAATTCTCCTGAGTCCCCACTCTGCTGCAGCTACAGTGGCCTCCTTGCTGCTCCCTCTGCTAGCTCCAGCCAGGCTCCTGCCTCAGGGTGTTTGTCCCTGTTGATCTATCCGGAATGCTCTTCCATCGGCTGTCCACGTGTGACTTGCTCCCGGAATTTCTTCAGGTTTCAAATGGTGCCTTATCCAAGAGCCTTATTCTGACCACTCTGTCTAAAATATCAGCCCTTGTCACTATCTGTTCTGCTTTACTCTACCTCATTCTTTCTTCCTGGCATGTATCACCATGCAGGGCAGTGGGGAAGCTCATGGTTCCAAGCACCTCTCAAGGGCTGGGTTGTTGGGTTTTTTTTTTTTACTTATTTATTTTTTTAAGATTTTATTTATTTATTTGACAGAGAGAGATCACAAGTAGGCAGAGAGGCAGGCAGGTGGGGGGGGGGTGAAGCAGGCTCCCTGCTGAGCAGAGAGCCCGATGCGAGACTCGATCCCAGGACCCTGAGATCATGACCTGAGCCGAAGGCAGCGGCTCAACCCACTGAGCCACCCAGGCGCCCTTTTTTTTTTTTTTTTTAAGATTTTGGGTTGTTGGTTTTTTAAAAGATGCTTCAGGGTCATTCTCTTCTCCCATTGTCACCACCGTCCTCCAGTTTCAGCCCCACCCAAGGCTCTCTACACAACTGTTGTCACCACCTGCCATTAAGCCCTAGAACACCGGGTCTTTGCAAGATGTCTTGATTCCAAGGGGACAGACTGGTGTCATCTTTGGCCCAGCCTCAAGGTCATGGCCTCCATATCACCAGGGAATAGGGAGAAGATTCCCCAGCAACTGGGGTGGTGCAGGTGACCCTGATGACTGTCTAAGGGAAGGGGGGGAGACTTTAATGCCTCTGGGCATTTTATTTAACCCTAGATCCCCAGGGCTTTGGGGGCATGGAGGTTGTCCAACACAGCTTCCCCAGATGTGATTGGTTCCGCCCACCTTCTGGAGCTCCCTCTGAGCAGGAAGCTGGGTCTGACTTGCTGGTAACTGATTAAAATAGAACTTGGCAAGGTTCAGGTGCCATGTGTCTTACCCAGGGTGACTTTTAAGAAACTTTAGCAGAAGCAGAGACAAGAGGAAGAAGTACTGCGTTGGGAGAGGCCAGGAGGAGGGTCTTGTTGTCAGCCTTCTGAGAACCCACTGGCCATTCTTCTCCAGATTCTTGTCTGAGAGCCAGGTTTACAAACCTGGGCTGCCCTCTGAGGTTGAAGGCCTTGTTCTTTTCCTTGCTGAGTAGCAAGTGTCAAGACACAGACATGGTACTAAGAGAAAGCTGCTCCTGTACCGTGTGCCCATCCTCTTGAGCAAATCCCATCTAACTGAGCTCTTTGCCGCTCCTCTCCCTAAGCTGGGAGAGACAACCCCATCTTCCCTGCTCTCCTGCTCAGTCTTTCTGTGGCCTCAGGGCCTTGTCATGGGGGGGTGGGCAGGTTCTACAGTGCCTGGTGCCAACACAAGCCTGGACAGAGCCCTGTTGCCAACTTTCCCTTGGCTGAGGGATTCCCAGAGTCCAGAGCTCAGCACGTGGTCTTAGTGTCTTGGAGAATGCAGTAGCCCTGGGGGACTCCTCATGCTGCCTCCTTGAGGTTGCAAAGTGGCAAGGTGGTCTTTCACATTACCAATGGTGGTATGGAAGCTCAGAGAGCCTGTGATAGCCCCAAGATGGCTCAGGGAGGGACTCAAGGAGAAATAGTTAGACTCTCCCACTTGGTACTCAGAACCTAATCCTTAGGGCATTGCTTTCCCAACGTTCCCATGACACAACACAGGAAATGGTGATGTTGGTGCTGACACAGTGGGCGAAAGGAACCAGACTGCCATGGGTGGGCCTAGGGCCATCCCAAAGGCTAAAGGAGCAATATTGCAGTTCCCCATAAGCCTCGTGCTCTGCCCGAGCCACACTATCCCAGAGGGGTTGACCTCATGGTGTCATAAATGCCACGTCTGCTTTTAGCAGGTGGCCCTTCCAGGCACCTCTGGGAGCGTATGCACACTGATCTATGGGACAGACCCGATGACCCCAGACTCTCCTTCTGTGGGTTCAGTTTCCATCACGCTTGGTCTTCTAAAATATTGGAGGCCAACGGCAATGCTCACACTAAGAGGGAATTTCCAGAGTGTCTGAGTGCCTAGGATAAACCCGTTAGGTGGGCACATGGCAGCTCTTTGCTGGCTCTCCCAAATAGTCACCCAGAGTGTTAATGTGACAGGCCAGTGCCACCTAGAGGCCATATGAGCCGGAAAAACCACTCTACGCCCATTTCTCAATCTCCTCACCTGTAACATGGGGTAATAACCTCTCGTCTACTGTCCTCACAGGATAGTCGGGAGGGCTGAATGAGGGGATGAATATGAAGGCTCTTGTCAGACTATAAAGAGCTACACACACACACACAAATGGATTCTTTTGATTTCCTAATTAAAATGTGTTGTTTTGTTTTAGTTCTAAAATCAAAACTAATCCTAGTGTTACCCCTGCCCCAGCTCCTGCCATGCTCCTGCCTTTGGGAGATAAAACATGAAAAACAGGGCTGCCCTCTAGGTGTTGGCAATGAGTGGCCAAGGCCTGGCTGGGAGCAGAGTGTCGTCTCAGGGTCTGCTCTAGTGTTCCTCACCGTGGAGCTGGTACACAAGCTTCATGGTGTGAGAGAGACCGTGAGGACAATTACAGAAAAGAACATGCTGGAAGTTAACATATTTCTTCTAAATCCCAGTAACCCTGTCGACATCGAATTTCATCTAGAATCACCATGGACAGATTACTGTTCTTTTTGAGGACACCTTCCCAGAAGAGCAGAAAGAACCCTGAATTCTATGTTGCTGGGTTAGATCTAGAGACCTCAGCATGAACTCAGGTTTACTTGGATATCTATCCGTCTAGATCTAGACCTACCTGTCAGTCTACTGACTGACCTAGCTCTATCCATCTCTCTATCTCTAAACATAAATACAGAGAAAGACATAATTAGGATTGTATACATGCATATATTTCTTAGCTCTCTCCACTGAAAAGAACCCAGAATTACTGACACTCTAGTAACAATGAGCTTATCCAGTGCCCAAATCTTGATTTCTAGATATCACACTTTAGTAACAAGGAGTTGGAGCTGTTGGAGAAATGGCTGGTTTTAGGGCAAGGGCAGGGAAATTGAAGATGAATCTGAATCATATTGAAGTTTCAGTAACCAACAACTTGTTAAAAAAAAAAAATGGGGGCATGTCATAGGGATGCAGGGCACTGGAAGTCCCAAAGAGAAAAGGTGGAACAATTTGAGCAACAAAATAAATAACATAGTATTGTATAACCCACGGTACAAAATAAATATTGTGTCTATACTGATACCAATAAATGATTGAATAAATGAATGAATGGAGGAAAGTGGACCGATCTTTCTTATAGAAGAATTCTGAATGATAGAGAGACTCTTCCCTCCTCAGGAGGTAAAGCTTAATCCTCCACTACCCTTGAGTGTGGGCACAACCTTTTGTTGTTTGGAATGGAATATGGAGAGTACAGTGGAGAAGTACAGCAAACCCCATCTGGCCAGGTGATGAAGCCTGACATCACAGGGATGTCATGTGGACATCACATATCTCTGATCTGATGTGATGAGAGGGGCACTTCCTGTCTTTCCCCAAAACCTTAACCCCAGTCAGATCATGAGAAAAACATCAGATAAACCCCAACTGAGGGACATTTTACAAAATACCTGACTGGTACTCTTCAAAACTGTCAAGGTAATTCAAAACAAGGAAAGACTGGGAACCAGTGCCAAACCAGAGGAGACTCAGCAGACACCACAACTAAACGCGGGGTAGGCTCCTGGGTGAGATCCTGGAACACAAACAGGGCAGAGTGAAGAAACAGGTGAAGTCTGTTAAAACCAAGGCACAACCGCACAAACAAAAACCTCCTCCCATGGCCCTGTGGCTTTCTTGTGCCCCACTCTGAGTGGCTGTCTCTGTGGCTTTCCAGTCTCAGCATCCTTCGATGGGAAACAGCACCTGAGGAGCCTGCCTGTGGTGAACAGTGTTGGGTATGTCCTTCGCTTCCTCGCCAAGCTGTGCCGAAGCCTCCTGTGTGATGACCTCTTCAGCCACCAGCCCTTCTCCAGGGGCTCCAGTGGCTCTGAGGAAGCCCAGGAGAAGAAGGAAGGCAGGATGGAGTCAGGTAGGCTTTGTCTGTCTTGCCTGTCCCTGAGGTGGTCCCAGGTGTCCCTGCCTTCCTGGGAGCTGAAGGCTCCCAGGCTGCCTCGCTGCCATTCCCCCACCCCGGGAGAGCTCAGGCATGGCCAGGACCCAGGGTATCTAGACAGTTCTCACCCAGGCTGCAGTGGGAAGAGATTGCCCCAGCTACTGAGAGCTGACGTTATAGCTTTCAGACTTATGTTGCTAGAATTTAGATAATGAGACCACATCATATATAATGAATTATTTTCTTCACTCTCCTCTAATTTAGACTCTTGGGCACTTATCCATCACTGTTGAGTCATGGAAAGACTATGACACTAAGGAACTCGGAAATCCTGAAAAAACTAGGGCTAAGAAATAGATTACTTGGGTCTTGCCTGGGGGCCTCAGATACCCACTCATGTCAATAGAGTGTCTGTTGCTGCAGGGATTGGACCAGGCCATGAATCAAATACATTTTTCAGTAAGAGTTAGTGTTTCTCTCTCATCACAGGATGGAAAGTGATCCAGGGGCTGAGTGGTTTTTTTGCAGAGTAGCTTAGCATGGGGAAGTTGGTGGAAAGGATAGTAAGGGCACGTAGGGGCCACACATTGTGTGCTCAAGGGGCTAGATACCTCCACTTAGCAGCCCTGAGTTATGGGTTTGTAAAAAGTTGAACATGACTCTAGGCTCTGGATTCTAGTTTACCAAGAATGAGCTGAAATGTTGCCTTTTTTCTTTCTCTGGAAGCAGTATTGTTGATATATAAAGAACACATAGCCAGTGAAACTGGAATCTAGTCATTATGTCATTCTACAAACATTTGCTGAACACTCTTCTGTTCCATGCACCTTCTGTTCCAAGGTCTCTACATGAGACCTTGTATTGTGTTAAGACAAATACATGAGCTAGGGAAAGTTTTTGAGGTATAGAGTGACCACTACAGATAATGAAAAATAAATACATTTGCAGGTATGTGCTCACAGATAGGCTTAGAGCCTTCAACAGAAAGATGCTTATAATAAGCATGGCTATATTTTGAGCTTAAGAGGACAGCAGGGAAGGATAAATCTAGATTCTTAGCATAGATTTTTTTTTAGATACTGTCAAGAACTCCATTTACAATTTTACATTAATCTGTCTGAGATCTGGGAAACAGGAAGAAATTTGGCCTTTGCAATGAAAGCTGGCCAATTAAATATAGTCTGTGTGAGCCAATACTATATGCATTTGTGGTTTTTGTTTTTGCTTTGTTTTGTTTGTTTGTTTGATATCTCTATATGCAAGCTTGGGAAAATCTTTTCTTCTCTCTGGCCTCCATTTCCTAAATGAGGTATTGGGGTTGCTTGTGCGCAGTGTTCCTTCTAATTCTGACAGTATGAATCTGGCCTCTCCTGTAAGTCTTAGCTGACTCAGGAACATATCCTAAAGCTAATGTATTTTCTAGAGAATCTTGTAATGAGAATAGCAGAATGGTCTGATTTCACTGTGCAATCCATTAAATCACTGTTACATTGAATAAGCAATGACCCATAAGATGTAATCATAAAGCCGTGTCTCTCTCATTCTTTAAATATATCCTGTGGGACCACTTTGTTCTTATCCATGGATGAAATTTTGGACAAATCTTGTAACTTTTCTTGCTCCTTCAAGTAACAAGACATTCTCTAGTCAATAACTGATATATCTAGGTCAGTGTAATAATCAAACTTGATATTCACACAAAGATATAGCTACTCCCCATTCTCAGTTTGGACCTGCTTAAGGACAATTGGCTTCTCTCTCCACCTCACACCTAACCTTGTGCTTTTGCCCCTCCCACATCTAGCTAATAATGATTTTGAATCCTTCATGACCAGAGTAAGGGAAGGAAGAGAGGCAAGAGTAGGAGAGTTTTTACTTGACTAATCCTGCTGTGAGTTGGCATCATACTCCCAAGTTCTGGCAGGTGTTGAAAGCTGATTCTTCATCCTATGGGCTCTTACATGGACATTTTGGTGATCCTACCATCTCTCACCTGCACTTTCCCAGACATGGACAAATATAATTCTTCTCTGGCTGGCTACCCGCTCATTTACAATTCCTTCCACAGCCCCAAATCTGCAGGTAGATCTCTAGCTTCTTTCTGCAGAAGCCCCCTTGTGCCACCAGACAGTCCCACAGAAAGAATCTAAGCTGATCTTAGAAAAAGGGGAGGGGGGAAGGGAAAGGCAGAGGAAGAGGGAGTGAGAGAATCCCAAACAGGCTCCACACCCAGTGCAGAGACCCACATGGGGCTCAACCTTATAACCCTGAGATCATGCCGGGAGCCAAAATGAAGAGACAGATGCTTAACCAACTGAGCCACCCAGGTGCCCTGAAGATCTTACTTTAGATCTCTCTTCTGATGGCTGACATCTGGTCCCTGAAAAACACCACACATCCTTTGCCCAAAAAACTCTGGGCATACAGACTGCCGTCGGAGTAGCCAGACTTTGGGATTTCTCATGGGAATCAAACAGTCCCTTGTGTCTCTCAAGCTCCAGGGTCAGAAATCAAGCTAGTCACATGGCCACACTGAAGCCCTTGGGAATACACTAGACAGTTCGCTCCATAATTCATCTCCTAGTTAACGTGTTTCTCAACCTCTCCACTTCCTTTGCAGGCTGGGTGTAGGTGGTCACCTATAGGTATAAAACTGGCTTTCCACCATCATTTTTTTTTTTCCAAGATCTGCACACTTCACTCTACCTTGGGGTGTCTGTTGTCTCACAGCCTCAGCCAAAACTGAAACTAAAATGGTTTCGTTTCAACATCCTGTCTCAGGAGCTCCCCTTCAACTTTCCTTACATGATTACTGAGGAAACTCTTGCCTTGGTTTCTACTATAGTCTCTCCCAAGTTCACCATGCTAGAGGAAGTTCCAGAGCTTTCCCCAGAGCAGTGTTGCTGCCTCACTTCTTCCCTTGATTGAAACAGTTATTTCTACCCAAAAGCTGCTTTCCTTCCTAATTGGTCTGGCTTTGGAAGCAATGACTCAAATTGTATTCATGAGCTCTTCCCCAGCCCATGGCTGATTTGAAAAAAATTAACTGCTCCAAATCAGCCAACCTTGTGGACATTGTTTCTCATGCCCTAGGTGCTGCAGAACCGAGTGCAGTGTGTCTCACATGACTTGGAGCCTCAGGGAAAGTGGAAAAAGCAGCTATGTCACTATAGGTTCTAAATGACCCCCTTTCCACTTGTCCTTTCCACTAGTCTGCCATGGAGCCTCAGATGACACCAGTAGAGAGTTCGCCTTTAGATTAAGACATTGCTTCTTTAGGACTGCCTTGTCCAATTTCCTTTAAAGGGTAACGCATCAAATTATTATCACTTCGGAGGAAGAATTAGCTTCTCACCCTCCCCCTTTCCCACTATTGTGGCAAGAAGCACACATATAAGAGGGGAAGGATGGAGGCCTAAGTTGATTTTAGGCTCTAGATCCCTCCAAAGGACCACATTGTTCCTAAACACGACTGCACAGTCTTGAGCTCATTTGAACCAGGTGGTTCTCTGCCCCAGAGCGGTTTAGTTAGAGCTGTAACCTATCAGGGTTTGTCCACGCTCCTTAGAGCATTTCCAGAAGACAGTTAATCAGACGATAAGAAAAGGAAAAACCATGACAGCTAAGGAACTATCAAAGAAACAAGGTCTGTGGCCAAAAAATGGACAATTTGGCAGAAGCCATGATTTTCCAATCCACTGTATGACAGCAGGTCATGCAGAGCTGTTCTCGGTGGTTCTGGTGGTAGATTTAATCAAGTCTAAGGTCTTGCCACTCAAACTCTGGTCAGGACCATCCTCATCACCTGAGAAGGGCAAAAGCTCAGAGGTCCTCCTATACTCTTGAACAAGAGACCCCAGGTGTTTTGAAGACACATGACAGTTTGAGAAGCAAGGATTTAGGGTAATACTTTCCCAGCTAGACTATGTGGCAACTGAAGAGCCAGGTGGAACTCTTATCAGACGGCGCCCTAGGGGTCAGGTGGGGTTGTATTCGTAAGGAACTTGGCAAAGTCAAAGCCATTGAAGTAGAGATCTACTATTCTAGAGATCACTACCATTCAGTGAATGCTTGAATGGTAGTGATCTCCCCATTACTGGTGACAAGGGCAGAGGCCCACTTTTTAGGGCCATGAGGGGGAACGCCGGCAACCCAAAACAGAAGTAGGAGCAAGATGTCACCCCAGAGGTGAAAGAGAGGATACCAAGACAGAGCAGCTCCCATTGGAAGAGATAGAGGCCATCTTCCACATCTCTTTCTCAGAGCGTTCAAATAGAAACTTTCTCCTGTGATCTTTTTCCTGTGTCTGAGGAAAAACCAGACTACCTACTAGGCAGCCTGAATCCAGTCTGGAAGGTTTCAAGTTCTTGGCTTGAAATCAGGAACTTGGGTCATTTCCCTTAATTCTATTACCTGACAGTCACACATGGTGTGTGTTTTAGGAAGTAGAGCAGCTTTCTGGTGCTCTGGAAGAATGGAGACAGAAACGCGGATTCGATAGCACTTGTGGTTCTGTCAAAAGCCGTCTGCCAAAAGAAATGATCACAGGGAAATTTTACCTCACCTTTGAATCCTGAAAAGAAAAGCCCGCAATTATAAATACACGTTCGCCAGTGTTTTCCAGACTTGGTGTGCTCAGGAACCACCTGGTGTTTTGTTAAAGTGCAGATTCTAGCCTCGGTGGGGCTGGCCTGGGGCCCGAGAGTCTGCGTATGTGACAGGTGCGCCCGTGGACTGGTGTTGCCACCAGTCGGCGACCACGCTTGGAATGATAAAGCGTGGGCTGGCGGAGTTCCGGTCACCTAGGGAAATGTATCATTTATTTCAGGTTTTTAGTAAAATAAGTCTATTTGCACTAGGACAATGACCACACACACACCGTACAAGTGTTGCCACCAAAGATGAACCAATGCCCATGGAGAGGAGAGGGACAGAGAGATCAGGTAAGATGGCAGGGGTACAAAGCCAGGTGAGAAAGAGGAGGTTTGCTGCACTGCTGAGAAGGGTGAAAGAGAGCTAAGAACCAGACAGGCAAAGTCCTCGGTGGGGCCTGGCCACCTTCCACAGCAGGGTCCCTGCCATCCTCTAGGCTTCCCTGAATCCTGAGAAGATGTCCCAGACCCTTGTTTACACGTCCTCCGTGGCACTTAATTTTGTCTTATGTTGCAAGCATCTGGGTCCAGATCTCATCTCCCTGCTGGATAGATTGGGGGGCAGAGCCTGAGATGGAACGAGTCTGCGGCAAATATTTATGAGTTGAATTCTATGCAACACAGTGGAATAAATCGCCCGCTCACCAAGAGTAGAGGAGATCTCTGGAAACCACAGATGTGATAGCTGAACTCTTCTGCAAGATCTAGTTTAGTGATTGGTTTCCTGCCTTTTGAAGTTTTAACACGATGGGAACAAACTGTTTACTTTTTCTCGAGAAGCTTTCTCGATACGCAGATGGTAGGGGTGGGAGATGAGGAAGGACATTTGTTCTTGAAGCTTGGTGTTTTTGGCCTTGGCTGGTGGTCTTTGAGCCAGGCATCGGGCAACTAGCGGCGGAACAGACATTCCCAGTGTGCTCCAGTATGGTTGAACCTATGTACCCAGGTTTTAAAAATCAAATCAGCTTCCTTGTTAAGCTACAAATTCATCTAATACAATAGCTCTACAGAGAAAGACTATACACAGAATACCTATCTTTCCAACAGATTGTTTATTTCTAAAAGGAAAGAGAGTTTATCAAGAGCCATGAGTTAGATGACATAGAAACAGCCTTTTAGTCAGTCAGCAAACATCAGTGAGCTCTCCCATTTGGGATGCACCGAGGCCTGCAACGTCAAGGCCACTCATTCAGAGCCACAGAGAAAGCCCACAGTGGAGAGGAGATTGAGCCCAGGTCTTCTCTTCCCCGACCCTTTGCTTTCCTCCCAAGTCAGTGTCCGTCGGGTCCTATTACCCCACACTTGCCAGGGAGGGTGTACGTCCCGTGTGCCCCCAGCTCAGAAGCCCGACTGCACACAATGGTGCTCACACATGGCTTGGGGTACACCTGGGGTCACTTCATCCCACAAAGATAGAAAAGAACAAAACAAACCCCAATCGCCATTTAGCAAAATCCAGGCAGAAACTGTACTCCAAGTATATCAATTCCCTTTTCTCCTTCTGGGTTTCCTATCTTGGCCCCAAGGAGTGTTTCCTCCTTGTCTCCCGGCTCTGGGCACACCCTTGCTGGAGGACATCCACAGGACGGGCAGAGCCCATCACTCCAGACACCAGGAGAGCTCTGTCATCTTCACAAAACCCACACGAGTGGCCTGCTCCACCAGACATTAGACATCGTTTGACCTGGTACTTTATTTTAAAGATTTATTCATTTATTTTGAGATAGAGAATACATGAGTGAGTGAGTGGGGGGTTAGGGCAGAGGGAGAGAGAGAGAGAGAGAGAGAGAGAGAGAGAGAGAGAATCTCAAGCAGGCTCACCACTGACCCTGGCGCCAGACACGGGACTCGATCTCATGACCCTGAGATCATGACCTGAGCCGAAATCAAGATTTGGAAATTTACCTGACTTAGCCACCCAGGCACCCCTCAACCTGTTATTTTAAATAATATGTGGAACGAAGGAGGCAAACCAACCAACCAACCAAACAACAACAACAACAACAACAAAAAAAAAACAAAGGAAGTTGTGTTACACCAGATTCCCTTGCAGCTGCTTATCTCCCAGTGCAGGCCAGTGACTGGAGCTATGTTCGCCCTGGCCCACGTGAGCAAAGCAAGCTGTTCTCTTCTCAAGCTCAGTGTTGGAAAGGGGGTCCTTTGGGAGGAGAACAAAGCATCAGTACCAAGCTCAGGTGTTAAGAATCCTCTGAGAAAGTTTTGATGGAAAGGTTCAAAGAGGAGTGTCCACAGGTCTGCGGTAAATACAAAGGCCTTCCTATATTTTCAGACAGCTAGGTGCCGGGGAAGCCTGGCCAGCTCTCCCACGGCAAAAGATGGGGAGTGTTTGTCAGAGCAGGACTCCTAATCTTAGCTCTGGCCCTGGGCATCAGTATGAGTTCATTTAGGAAAATTTATGTATTGCGCTTCCAATTATATCATTCATTAAATGATAATAATGTCTGTACACATTTTAAAAAACCGCACTGGGAACTTCTGGCTGGCTCGGTCAGTAGAGTGTGTGACTCTCGATCTCAGAGTTGGAAGTTCGAGCCCCACATGGGGTGCGAGAGCGCTTAAAAAAAAAAATCTTAAAAAAAAAATTGAGCTAAAGGGGAAAAATGGAACCTCATAAAAAAGGCCTGAGTTCTGTGGAGTTTAAAATCGATTTTTTTCAATGTCCAGTAACTTACTGAACCTCTTTGCATTGCAAGCCTTATGTTCTCTTTTGAGTCCTGTAGATACTAGGAAGCACGAGATAAATGTTCAATAATTATAGTTATATGAACAAATGTTCCAGTTAAGCCCGGATATAACCCTCTGAGATAAACTTCATGATCTCTCTCCTACTACTGGGTAGCGTGTTGGTCTCATACATAAGCAGTAAACCGTTGGCTGAAAAAAATCCCATAAACTTTCCGGCAGAGAACTGAGCAAGCATTCCGAGGCAGGTACATCATAGCCGCGACTGAATTAATCATTATAATTTCCAAACTGACATGCGGAGTCAAGAGAAATGAAGCAAATGCCCTTTTCCCATCTGTATTAATTATCTATTGGTGTGCGGCAAATTACCCCAAAACTTAGTGGCGTAGAATAACACTTACTATCTCAGTTTCCGTGAATCAAGAGTTCAGGTGCAGCTTAACGGGGTCCTCTGGCTCTGGGTCTCCCACCAGGCCATATCTCAAAGCTCAACCAGGAAAAGGTCAGCTTCCCAGCTTATTCCTGTGGTTGCTGATTTCCCATGAGCTGCTGGTTTCTTGCCATAAGGGCCCTTCCACAGAGCGTCCCACAATGCAGCGGCTTGCTTTACTAGCGTTAGGAATACTGGAAAGTGTCATGAGCCATCCTGAAAGTCAGGATGTCTATTCAGAACCAAAACTTACAAGGTGTCCTGTATTCCGCTGACTCCAACCTTTTCCTGATCGAGGACCATTTTTAATTTCCCGAAAGTTCTAGAAAGACCAAAAAGTGTGAGGGTGTTGAGGAAACAGAAGGTGACTATGGAGGGTGCCCCCCCTACCTGTTCTCCCTCCCCCACCTGTTAGGAGTTGCCCTAAGAACTTGGGGTGCACGTGTGGCAAAGCTGCAAGACGGTAGGGAAAATATTCTGGAATCTGCTCTCCTCTTGAGACGGGAAGGGCATTCATTATTCCGAATGGCTGACTGTGGGCAAAACTGCCTTTGGGCAAAATTTCCACAGGAGGAAATCAACCCACAGACTTAGAACAAAGTCTTAGGCACACCAGAAACATTTGAGAGGACTGTTGAAGTGCAGGTGTCAGGCATGAAAATTATGGCTGGTTTCTGTGCGTCTCATTAGGGGAGAATAAATAAATGTACTTAAATGGACCAGAGGGGAGTCATAAGGTTGATTCTGAGGGCTGAGTGATTTGAACTTAGAGACGATCTTAAAGGGAAAAATCTATACTGGCCAGAGACCAAGTTAATGGAAAATTTAATTGAAGCGAATGAAACGCTAAGCCTCCTAGGTGGCGTGGCCTGGTGCCCTTTGAACCGGGAAGGCTGGGACAGGAGGCCACCGAGGGCCCGGAGGGAAAACGTGATGAGCTTATCTGAGCAAGAACAAGGGCGGGACTGAGCCTGAGCAAAGAAAGTCCTCAGACCTCCACCGGAGCCTCGGTGAAAGGCAGCCTTGAGGGCTGAGAGGAAATCTGCTGATTTCTGCCACCAAGAAGTCCTCCCAGGGCCTCTGCCTCCCACAGCAGCACCGGCCCGGAGGAGCCTGCCGGCCCACCCGAGGTAGGAAACAATGGCCCCTCAGCTGGGGAAGGGCAGCCCTTCTGGGGACCTGCTATTGTTTTCCAGGGTCTCCTCCCTCTTCTGCCCTCCGCTTCTCTCCTGGCAGCTCTTTCTCTGCCGCCCAGAGCTCCCTGGCTGCACCCCCGGGGGCGGGGTGGGGGGGGGCGCCTGGTCTGCTGTAGGGCAATCGTTCTTCCCCAGCTCTTGGGGCAGCAGCAGCCTGTGGGGCCCACGGTGCCACTTCCTTTTCGAATCTGGGTATCGGAGCTGGGATCTGGGGAGCTGCCCTCTCTTCTAGCCGCCGAGCCAAGCTGCTCACGCATGGAGCCCTCTAGGCCCTGCTGCAGGGAGGGGTTGGCTTTTCGTGCCAGCCTGGGCAGGGGTGCGTGGCCACTGGCCTGCACAGTCGCTCCTGAGCAAGGCAGTGGCTCCCAGCCCTGGGGAAGGGGGCGGCGATGATTATAGGAAGGGCTCACAGTGTGCGGCAGGTGCTGCTTCAATGGAGAAGTTACCACTGATGTGGGGAAACAAGGCGGGAGTGGAGGGGGCGTGTGGGTGGGTGTGCGCGCGGGAGAGAGCTGGTGGAAAGAACTGTTTGTACTGAAAAAGAATCATTTCTAAGACTCTGGGATTTGGGGGTTATTATTGCATGAATAGGTATTATTTGAGACTCATTTTGCAGATGGCGGTATTGTGGCTTTGCAGGGGCTTCGTTTGGTTAAAGAATCCAAGTAAGGTGCCGGCTTCACTTTTTTGGTAAAATAAAGAGGCAAGTTCACTTAAGTAGCAGCAGTTCGGGCTGTGTCCTAAACGACAAGGAGTCAGCCCCAGCCTCAACTAAAAGTCCGTCAGGAGTGTCTGCACGTTTATACACGTGAGCCCCTTTTTCCTCTCTGTGCTGCTCCTGCTAATTGGGACTTTCTTTTATTATCATTGTTATTATTATGCTCAGTTAGCAACGGTATGGTACATCATTAGTTTCTGATGTGGTAGCCAATGATTCATCTCTCCAGCTCTTGGCTTTCTTCTTCCTGCCCTTGTATCTCCTCCTGCTTTTCTTTGGACGTTCTCTGCCTTCTAGGTGCCCTTCCCTGACCCTCCAGGAATGGGGCTGCATCGGGCGGGCGATCTGGGAGGCTCTGCAGGGGTGAGGAAGGTGGGAGGTGCCCACACACGCCTGGTCCGCGGGTTTGTTTCCTGGACAGCGAGGCTTAGACACAGCTTAAACTCAGAAGCAAATGGCCATCCCTTGAGGCTTGAGTGGGGTTGAACTCTTCCAGAGTGTTCTTTGGCTTCGGTAATGGACAGGCCTTCTATACAGCAGTGGGGGGACAACGCAGTTCACAGATCATGTTGGTGAAGAAGGAACACTGGGCTCTTCTGAAAGTTCCCGAGACCCGAAACCCTGAACATGCGGCAGATGTCTTTGATGGCGCCATTGGTGTGTTTGCCTTTCTGTGTAAGACTGGCAAGAGTAGATTATTCCTTTTCCTGGAGGAAAGATGTAATGATTTTCCAAGCAGTGTCCTTTGTCTCTTGGATAGAGGCAGGGAGGTTCAGAAGAAAGTACAGGAGACCCCTCTCCCTTATCCCTCTTTGCTGAGTTGATGTTCTCCACAGAGATCTCTGCTTTGCCAGGGAGACAAGCTCATTGCAGATGAGAAGGGATTTTCTAAGAAACCAGGGAGAAAAGGACTGGGGAACATCTTAACCTGTCAGCTCCCTGGTTGGCCACAAGTCTCTGTGCTGGAGCTGGGTCTGCGCGGGGCCATCCCAGGACTGCTGGCCCCATCTGGTGTTCACTCACCAGTCAGCCACAAAACCGCTCAAAAGTGTCATTCTCTCCACAGGATCTGGTCCTTCTTTTTACCAGCTTTAAAGAGCGGTTTTAGGTAACCAATAATCCATGCATCCCACAATGAAATTCTTAGTTACTGAGAGTTCCGCATACCCACAGTTCCTCTCCCTATATGTTGATGACTTTGGGGTTTTGAGTAGTAGAAAGGTGATGTATCCAGTAGTCATCTTTTCAAAGAAAGCAAGATGAATGGGGGTAAGATGTAAGGAGGAACTTTTAGGCCATGAGATTTGCAGTACAATGAGCTAATTGTGAGGGAGATTGTAAAATTTCTTGCAGGAAGCTTTTAAGTAAGAAGCTCATTTGTTTTCCTTTATTTACCACCCAGCCCGAAAAGAGGGCTTGGTACAAACTCAGCGCAGTTCTACTGTTAACACACCACCTTTCACACTTTCTGCTATGTCCATACAACAGTTGTAAAAGTGTTTACTCAAGATATTCCTTTAAACGGATTCATTTCCTTTAACTTTAGCTCTCTTAGTCACTTTAAGCAATGATACCGTATCAGTGAAATCATAGTTTGATGGGCTAATTATATTTTATTGCTATACACTAAAATACATGACTGTAAGAAAACAATGTTCACCTGTTGCTGTGTCTTCCAAAAAGATACAGGTTCAAATCCTAACTTTCAGTGCCTGTGAATAGAATGTTCTTTAGAAATAGGATTTTGGGGGCACCTGGGTGCCTTAGTCAGTTCAGCATCTGACTCTTGATCTCTGCTCGGGTCGTGATCTCAGTGTCGTGAGATAGAGCCTTGTCTCTGGCTCTGCACCAGATATGGAGCCTGCTTGAGATTTTCTCTCTCCCTCTCCCTCTGTTCCCACCCCTCCCACCACTCTCTCTAAATTAAAAAAAAAAAAGAAAGAAAGAAATAGGGTTTTTGCAGATGTAATCAAGATGAGGTTATACTGGATTATGGGCCCTAATCCATTGACTGAGGTCTTCCTAAGACATTTGGACACAGACACAGAGACACAGGAAAGATGCCATGTGACAATGGAGGCGAATAGGAGGGATGTATCTATAGTGGAAGACCGTTGACTACCACCAGCAACTAGGTGGACAAGTAGGGATACTACCCTCGGACCTTAAGAAAGAACATGGCTCTGGGGCACCTGGGTGGTGCAGTGAGTAAGCCTCCCACTCTTGGTTTCAGCTCAAGTCGTGATCTCAGGGTCATGAGATCGAGTCCCACATCAGGCTCCACGCTCAGCATGGAATTTGCTTGAGTTTCTTTCTCCCTCTGCTCCTCCCCCAACTCCCCTTCTCTCCAAAATAAAAAATAAATCTTAAAAAAAAAAAAAAAAAAGAGGAAGAAGAAGAAAGAAAGAACACGTCCCTGCCAACATCTCGGTTTCATACCTCTAGCCTCCAGAATTATGAGACAATGCATTTCTGCTGTTTTAGGCCACTAAGTTTATGTTTTTTTCCTATAGCCGTAGGAAACAAATATACCAAAGTCCCAACTAAAATCATGCCCTGTCCCAGTGGGACGCAGTGGGACACACCTAACACTTGCGGAAATGCTGGGCCTGTTGCTCTGTGCAGCCCCTTTTCAGTCCTGGGGGTGAATGATGAGGGCTTGCCTGGTATCAGTTATTTTCACACTTCGCTATGATGTAAGTGTCAGCACCCCTATTTACAAAGGTGAGGAAAAGGCTGTTTTAACCAGGTTTGAGCAGATGTGACTCATCAATTCTGAACAGCACCCTCGTGTGTGCACCTGAATGTACTGCCCACTGCCAGGCTGCCTGGGAGCTACAGGCTAGGCAGAGCTGTGGTGGGGGGTTTGCGGAGCGATCTCCATGGTCGTTCACCCGCTGTCTCCGGGATAACTGGTATACCCTGTGCCGGCTGGAGCGCTATTGCCTAAGGGTCTCTCAAGTCAGTTTTACTTTTTGATGAATTCATTTGGATCCTAGCCCAGAAGCTGGCTTTTATTACCTTTGATCTCACCCATGGTCGTCAGCAGTTTTTCAACCAATAAAGTCCATATTCCCTTGTTCCCCATTTCTGCACGTCATCACAGGGGGACAATCTTTCATCTGCATCTGTATTTTCCAATGGAAAATACGGATATAGATTGGAGAGTTATTTGCGTTCTCTACCTTATCACTATCAGAACTATGTAGATATATTTAGATATATTTAAAATATTTAATAAACAGAATAAATGTTTTAGTTCAGTCTTTTTTTATCATCGTCTATCATGCATCCACATGATGAATTTATATATAGACCTTTGAATCTGTATTGTAATGTGTATTCTGTGTAATGGCTGCCTCACTGCTAATAGTGGCCCAAATGTCTACTCAATAAATATTTATTGAGTGCCTTCTGTATGGCAGACACTACGAGTAGCTTCCTCACATATACCAAGGCACCTGCCACTAGGGACACAGAAAGGATTAGTAGCTCAGAGACTGAGAACATTCCAATAAAAGGAATATAACGACAGCTTTACTGCTAACTGGCTTGGATTGGTGCTAGCCCATAGTAGGTGCTCAGTGTTTCTCTTCCTCTTCCTCACTCCATTCAGGAGGCAGCCTCGTATATAGCTCTGTAGCCTGGTCCTTTTTAGAATCTTCCTACTGCTGTCTTCTGATTCAGGCGGAAGAGATGCAGTAGAGGTCATCCACATGAAGGTGTGGAGTTCCAGCTTCCTAAAGACATCTTGCAGCCCTCCACTGGCCACAAAGCAGAAAGCACAGAGCGTGTGTACACTGAGGCTTGTGTCGTGGTGGCCAGGCTTGCCTGCGTAACAACACTCTTGAGAATGTGTTCACACCTAATGCCAGACTTTGGCAATGAATTGTTTAAGTAGCTTTATTGAGATGTATAATTCATAGATGGTACAAGAATGCAACATAGTGGCTTTTAGTAGATTCACAGAAATGTGCGGCCACAATGGCAGAACACTTTCAACACCTCAAAAAGCCCATACCCTTTAGCTAGCACTCTCTCCCCAACCCCGCCACCTCCCCTGCCCTCAGCAACCACAAATCTACTTTTGGTCTCTAGAGAGTTGCCTATCCCGGACATTTCATAGAAGTAGAATCACTTCATCTGCGGCCTTTTGTGATTGGATTCTTTCGCTTAGCAGAATATTTCAAGGTTCATTCACACTGTAGCAGTATCAGTATTCATTTCTTTTTATGCCCAAATAATAGTCCATTGTGTAGATATGCCTCGTTTGGGGGATCCATTCATCAGTTGATCGCCTTATGGGTTAGTTCCACCTTTGGGCTATTATGAATAGTGTTTCTGTAAATATTCATGTGCCAATTTTTCTGTGGATGTATGTTTTTATTTCTCTCGGGTAAATACCTTGGAGTGGAATTGCTGGGTTGTAGAGTGACTCTAGTTTGAACCATTTGCGGAAGAGACAGACTGCACCATTTTACATTCACCCCAGCTGTGTATGAGAGTTCCACTCTCTCTACGGCATCATCACTTGTTATTATCTGACTTTTGATCATAACCATCCTAGTGAGTAGGAAGTTCTACTTCTTTGTGGTTTTGATTTGCATTCCCCAATGACTAATGTTGGGGAACATGTTTTTGTGTGTTTAATGGCCATTTGTATATCTTCTTTGGAGAAAGGTCTCATCAAGTTCTTTGTCCATCTTTAAATTAGGTTGTCTTTTTTATTGACATTTATTGAGTTACTCTGGAAACAAGTCCCTGATGAGATATATGATTTATAAGTATTTTCTCCCATTCTGTGGGTAATCTCTTCACTTTTTTGATGCTATCTTTCAAAGCACAGAGGTTTTACGTTTATGGAGGACCGTAGGGCTGACCAGATCAGCATTGGTTTCCCCAGTTTGTTAGCTTTGGAGGAAGGGCAGTACCCTCCTGTGTTTTGAGACTGAAGGTGGGGAGGAAGTACCATTGCCCTTATGTCACCACCCAGATCAGATTGTTAACTCAGGGACATTGTGACTCCTGTTTGAGCTCTCAAGCATCCCGGGCTGGGTGAGGAGGGCAGTGTTGGTGGGCAAAGAGAAAAGAGAGCAGGGAGATTCAGACAAGCTGGTAGAGACTGCTGGAGGGGCAACACCATGAAAGGAGAAAGACCTTTGAATTTTACTTTCAAGTCATCAATAGCCAAAATAATCACTTTTTCCTCAGAACAGAGAGGGGCACATCTCTCATCCCTACTATAATATGCTTTGTTGGTGAGGCAAGTGTCTCAATCTGTTGAGAGGTGAACTATTTGGGATTATGATGTGGGGTCCATTCTTCCTCATCTCTCATCCCCACAGATAGTGGCACTGGTGCTGCAGGGGAAATGTTTGCCAAGACTGTCAGGTAGCCTCTTGGCTTGCTCTCTGATCTCTGCTTCTCTGTCCTGCCTTCTTGCTTAGCAAAAACAGCCACCACTGAGGAGTGCCTGGTGAACCCTGTAGGCATGAACCGCTACAGCGTGGACCCCTCCACCTCCGCCTTTAGCCACAGGGGCTCCTTCCCCACCTCCTCCTCGCTGTACTGCAAGAGGCAGAACTCTGGAGATGGCCATCTTGGGGGAGGCCTGGCCACCACTGCCAATGGTCCCCGTTCCAGCCCCATGTCCTCTGGAGGCCCCTTGGCACCTGGGCTGAGGCCCCCAGGCTCCAGCCCCAAGAGAAACGGGACCTCTCTCGAAGGAAACAGATGTGGTAATGTAATGCATGTTCTGGCTTCCCCATGTTTTAACCTCCTCGGCCATTGCTCTGGGATCACTGCATGTAGGGGGATGGGGGTGGGGAGGGGAGGGAAACCATGCTGTCTGAACACGGGAACACTGGGAAATCAGAAGCCCTTTCGTGGGTTTTTGTTGTTCTTAAAGGCAGCTAACTTCAACTTTTGACCACAGTATTTTTTTAAAGAATGTGGTGTGTTAGAGTAGGCTAGGCTGTAGGAGTAAATAGACTCCAAAATGGACAGTGTTCAAATGCAATAGAAATTCATTTATTGTTCAAGAGTCCAAGGTGGGTGCTCTCAGTTGGTAGATGCACCCCAATTCAGGGACTCGGGCTTTGTCCATTTTGTGGCCCAGCTATCCCCTGTGGTCTCCGTGCCCCCAGCACCCAGTGAGTAGAAAGGGAAAGAGTGAGCACGGAAGGCACACACTTCCCGGAGCCCGGAAACGATGCATGTCACTTCCGCTCATATTTCATGGGCAAGAACTGGCCATTTTGCCACACTTAACTCTAAGGGAATCTGAAAGGTATAGATCAATGCTATGCCAGGAAAAAGAAGAACGAGATGTCAGTAAAGCATCGTCTCTTGTTTAGTGGGTGACCTTTGCAGGATACAAATACATGGGCAGAGTCAGAGTTACACATTTCTACAGTGCTGGTTGTAATCTCTCTATGGTTTCATTAGACAGAATGAGCTTCAGTCTCATCCGTTAAAGATCCCTTGTTGGGATTCAGTGCACAAAAGGGCTCTCATTCTAGGGGTAGCTTGGTGTCCATTATGGATTATGGTTTTTAAAAAAATCATTTTCAAGCTTCAGTATTGCATTAATGAACAAAGGCTGTAGAGCATAACAGATAATCACGTGGACTGTGGAACCAGATGCACTGGGCGGGAATCCTGGACCCACCATTTCCCGACCTTCTGCAAGTCTGAACTGCTCTGTGCCTCAGTTTCCTCACCTGTAAAATTGGAATGGTAACAATAGCATCTACCTCATAGGTTTGTTGGGAGGATTAATTAAGTTCATATGTGTATTTAGTGCAAGACCTAAACATGGTAAGAGCTCAATAAACATTAGCAGTCACAGATCACGTGAGCACACCTCTCAAGAGACCACAGCCCAGCAGCTCTGCGCCTGAAAACTGCCGAAGAGAGGAGGCCCCAGGCCGAGGAGGAGTCAGGGAGTCTCCTTCTTGCCTTCTGGAGCCTCCAAGTGGGTTGGCTGTCTTCTCTGGCGAGCCACATCTTTGTTCTGAGTCGCAGCTCTCTCTACCAGTAACCCTGAGAAGCCACAGTGATGAGCTATTTTGTATGGTCCAACATCCTCCACGTGCTCCTCTCCAGGACCTCCCCTGTCCCGCACAAGCCTCTCCCGGCTGAGGATAGAAAGGTGTGCAGGAAATGCTGGAGGGAAAGGCAGTTCTGGGGGCAGAGCGCAGAATCTCTCAGCCATGGGGGCTCTTGCAAATGTAGAGGCGTCCTGCAGACTACTCTTCCCAACGTTATCACATCAGGCCATCAGCCAGGCAAAAGATTTGAATGGACAGAGCCCATTTTCCAAAGAGGAGAGACACTTTCCACCTGATTTTTAAGAGCAAGAGCAGAGAACAAGATCCGGCACAAATCAACATTGTAATGTAAAGGAGAGGCCCCAGCTGTTTCCTAGGCTTGTCCCAGGAGTTTGTAACATCCCGTATAGAGTAGTTCAGTAAACATTCATTATCTCTGTGCCCCTGTCATGATGCCAGTGCCCTCATGGTTTGCCCCTGGTTGTCAAAACCCTCGTCTTAGTGTCCCTCTGCCCTTCACGTGTCTCTTCCTCTCGACCTCTTCTCCTCAACCCAGTTCCCATTTTCTCAGGGCAGTGATCATAGGACATCACCCGATTGAATTGACTCATAATCCTAAGAGTGTTAACACTTTTTCAAAAGGAGATATTTACTCTCTCTTCCATTCAAGTTGGTTGAGTATCAAGCCTTAGGTCCTACATGTAGGATTCAAGCAGTAAGAAGAAGGCACGATTTCGATGAAGAGAACTTCTGTCACTAGCTGAATAATTGTCTGCTCCATTCCGGTCTATCTGGTACCCCCAGATGAAGGGAATCTTGGACCCCCTGAAAAGGAGTTCAAGGTAGTTTCCCTCCCATCCCAGCTTCAACAACCCTCTTGTCTTTCATATTCATCCCTACCTCAGCCCTTTGTTCTCCGGAATGACACCCTGGTTAGCTATCTGAGGAGTCTTCCTTGAGGAGAGGCCCAGACCCTCCCCAGGAACCAGCTCTGAGAGAGAGCCCTTTCTGTTGGAGCTCGGGTTGCTCCCTGAGAAAGCCCCACTCACTCAGGGCTCAGGTAAAATCAGAGAGATGGAGTCCACCTGCTACTTTCCACTCCAAGCAAATCACTAACTCTATCCTGAATACTGGCTGTCTCTTAAACAACTTAGAAATATTAGTGAGAACTTTGATACTCAGCAAATCAGAGTGGTTCATAATTAGCAGGACCCCTCCGGGCTGTGGGATATTCAAAAATCACAGCTTCCTCAGAGTAAAGTGGCTGCAGGTTGTAGCAGCTGAAGTCCATTGTTGAGCCTCTGTGTTACACTGAAGAAAAATAAAAGTATTCACCCTTTGTAGGTACACTAACTCTCGAATGCCCCGAAGATTCCTTCAACCAGTATGTTAAATGGAACCACAGATACTAGAAAGCCAGCCAGCTATGCTCGTTCCAGCATCAAGGTGGAGGAAGGGGGTGGGGAGAATAAAGGGATGGAGGGCAGTGCCCACCTCTCTGAAACAGGGTTCCACTCTGCTTACATCTCATTGGCCAGAACATAGTCACGTGACCACCAGCTGCAAGGGAAACTGGGAAATATGGTTTTATTCTAAGCAACATGATCCCAGCTGGAAATTGAGGATTCTATTACGAGAAGTAGAAAAAAGATATTGGGGAGATAATCGGCAGTCTCAACCACACCTCCCAATTTAAAATGTTCATTCCATCGATTTCCTTCTGTAGCACTTTGTTCCCTTATCTCTAGCACGTTCTCCTTCTTGTCCCATAGTAGGAACCAGACCCTCAGCTTTGTGAGGTCCCTCGCTCATCTCTCAGTCCTCCACAGCCCCAGAAAAGGGGACTACTTGGTTGAGGCATTTACTAAATAGCTATTTATTGAGCACCTACTATGAGCCAGACACTTTCCATACATTATTTATGCCTTCCTATACGTTATATTTACAATTTATTATTATAGTATGTGTATATTATTATAGTGGGTATGATTATATACAGTACAGATAAAGAAAGTGAAGTTCATGATAAGATTCAAGTGTTAAGCCAGGATTTTACTTTAACTGGCTCCAAAGCCTGCATCTTTCAAAATTACCCCAGGGATGTTCAAACTGTGTTCAGTGGGCTTCAGGGAGTCTCTCTGAGGCTTTAGGGGCTAGGGAGCGGGGGATGGGAACAGAGAGGATTCCAGCACTCCTCCCCCACCTCCCCAACCAGGGCCTCTTCACATTTGCAGAGTGGGGTTTTACATACACTTTGCTTGAACCAAGTTTGCACAGTTAAACACATTTGGAACCCACAGAGGTAAGCCATGCTGAATTGAGTCATTGGCCTCCTTGCCCATTTGTCACCTATCAGGCGGGGTCCTTGTTGTGGGCCCTCTGCAGGCTTAGTAAGTTTTCCCTCTGTCCAAGGAACTGCTCCATTTTTGCTCTGGAATTGCATCCCAGGTGTAAATAGTTGGTGGTAAGAAACCGTACCTCTTCAGGAGGGTTTGACCCAAGTCATAAGCCCTAGAAGGGACCTAAAAATGGATTTTCCCCTGTGGTGCTAATCAAAATGGTTTAAAACACAGAAGCCAGAAACTGCTTGGGGCTGCAGGCAGGAGGGTAGGCATGGATGACATGACAAACTTCTCAGCCTTCTGTCTCCCATGAGGACTCACCCTGGCCTCCTGCTGCCTATGGCCTCTGCCAGTGAGCTCTGAGGGGACGTATTCACATCTCCCTGCTTTTTCCTGATACTTGAGTAAAGATTTAAAAGCTCTTCCCCGTCTCTCATCCTAGATATAAGCACCAAGAGCTATAAGGTTTTCAGATAACAAAAGCTTCCTAACTTTTGCATTAAATAGGCCATGTTCTAGAATTCCCAACCACAATTAATCCAAGCTTCAGAATCAAGAAAGGAGGTAAATATGACATTGTTATTACTACCCAAATGCTTCCTGTGGAATAGAGTTTGCTTCATCGGGGGTGAGGTGTTGGGTGATGGACAGAGAGACTGACCACCCAGTCAGAAAAAGGAAAGTGGGGCCCACACTCTATGGGAAGGGGCTGAAGCGAGCGAAGGCTTGGCAAGGGCTCCTTCATCCTGGGGGAAGAAGTTTTCTTTGAATGATGAATGAGCAAAAGGATTATGTATGTGGTTGTGGGCATGTGTGAGACACAGAGACTCAACAGGCAGCAGTGCGAGGACCTGGGCTGTGACAATGCCTGGGGTTGCTCTAAGCACTGACGCACGGGCATTCTGTCCCTGGTGCACATGGGAACAACTTTGGAAACAACCGCCGCCATCTTTAATGATACACCCAGTCACAACTGGGTTTCCCTCTTCACTGTCTCCAGCAGCTCCAGGGAAGGCACATAACACACACAGAGTGCCCCAAGCTGGAGGATGCTGCCTTCCCAGAAAGGCCTTTGGTGAGCACTCTGCATGCCCTGGGCCTTTAGGAGTGAGATTTTTTTCACATTCTTTTCACTGCTGTCCAGTCTCCTCCGCCTGGCCTGGCTGTGTCAGGCCGGACCCATCTGTCTTCCTGACACCTTCACATCCACTGGGGGGGGCGGGGGGCTAGGTATTTATTATCTTTGTGAGCGCACACCACTGCAAAGGCTTTCCAAAGCTGCCGCTGGAAAGTTCCATTTCTCTTCCTTCTACAGTGACCTTACGTGCTTTGGATCTTGAGCAACTCCAGAGGTGCGACAGGCTTCCTGCTGCTCTCGGTCTTGTGTGACTAAGAGGCCCCCTCGGCCAGGCTCCCAGGCCAGGCCTGGCTGCTGCCATTCCATCCTGGAAAAGTGAAAAACGCCCACAGCAAACACCGGGCACCAGGAGCGGAGCCACTTTCCAACTGGTCTGCTCCCTCCCCACCAGCACCTGGAGAGCCTCCTCAGTAAAGACAAGCCCCCCTCCCCCACCTTGCTCAGCATCCCCCCCCCCCCAGCGGGGCCCCTGGCAAAGGAGTGCCCTGACCTTGCTGGAGGAGCTTAGGCTCCCCAGGACCATGCCCTGAATGGGTCTGGGGTTCTCCCTTTTCCTATCAGGTACAGGAAACTCCATTTGACCTCTGCTCTGATCACTCTAAAATTATTCTTGGCACCAAAAGACTTCCAGCCTTTGTAATCAGAACATCTATTATCACCGCAATTAACGCCGAAGCTCCAATGGGGCGGATTCCGAGGCGAATGCGATTTCCATGATTTCCGTGATTCCTCGTCTCCATGTTGCGTGCAGATGTCTTTAAGTGCAGTGAAATCAACTCTAATAAGCATGCATCAGCATTCAGATGGCCCCAGGGTGCCTTAACAGTTTCCCGCAAAATGCCCCGTGCCAACCCACCTTAGGGGACCCTTCCAGGTCCAGCAAGGAAAAGGCAGGGGAAATCCCAAAGTAAATCCAATCCTGGAGCAAACCATTATGATTTTAGGGCAGACTTGGAAATGTGATGATGCTGTACTTCGCTCAGCACTGATGGAGAACCGAGCCCTTCTCGAGCGCACTAGAAAGAGGAGCAAGAAAGAGACAGCAGGGAACCACCGCACCCTGGGACTGGAGGAGGGAAATAGAAGCCGAGGTGTCTGGACGTGAAATTATTCTGTAGGGAAACCGCTTCATTGTTCAGAGCTTCTGCCTTCTTCTGGCCTGAAAATAGGATTAAGAATTACCTGCTCAAGGCTTTTGAATGAGTTATTTATCCTGTTTCCACAAACTATATCGAGCCCTTATTTACAAGCACATTTACCTAGAATTGGGGAGGAGTCAGTGATTATAAACCCTGTAATGAGAGGATCCTGTTTTTCACCAAACACTCGGCCGCGGACATGGCAGAGAAGAGACGCTCAGTAGATGTTTCTGGAATGAATGGGGTATGGGTGGGGTTGGATGAAATGATGAAAATGATCATCCTCAAGAAACTTGAACCTAACTGGAGGTTACAGACATGCATACTTGCAGTATAAGGCAATTGTGGAAAGCATCTTAGAACAAAGGTGTGGGGGTTAGAAGCAGAGGAAGGGCACATCCAGATGGCAGGACACAGACATGCTGCCTGGGAAGGGTCTGCCTGGGTTTTGATGGCTGGTGGAACGTCCGTGGAAAGGCGGGAGTGTAAATGCTTCTAGAGGGAAGCAAAAAGCACCAGCTGAAGATGGAGAAGGGAAGCTGGGGAGACACGTGGTGGGCGTGCCCGGATGGGAGGGTGCATGAGGGTGGCGGAGGCACACCGGGCGCCTCCTTCTCTTTGGGGAGCACGTGATGCACAAGAGCTCTAGGACCATGCCTGATCCCATTCCAGTCCTGACACTTGCCCTTCCTGGAGGACAGTTGCCACTTTACAGTTAATGAGCTGAGTCATGGTCAAATTGCTAGCAATGGGTGCTCCAGCATTTGTCTCTAGGTCTCTCTGGCACCAAAGCTCTTCCCCTCCGTCTCAGAAGGAAAGAAATTATTAAGACCAAAGAGAGTCCTTGACCTTGAGCTAGAGTGTGCACTCTGGAGTCAGCGCATAGGCAAGGGACATTCATAAGGGGCACAGAGAGAGCCGGGTCTGGGGGAAGCATTGAGGCAGTATACGGGTGTGCTCTAGAAGAAAGAGATCCCAGGGCAAGGATGCCCATGGGAAACGGTTGCAGGAGGTTGGTAAGAGTTTCCCAGCCAGGGGAAGCAGGATACAAGGGAGGATCTGGGGTGAGAGGCATCCTTCTAAGAGCTTTAGAATAATTCGCTGTGGGGACTGACTTAGGGATGCTAGAGATAGAGGTAGCAGTAGAGACGTCACTATGGTTCCAGAAACCTGAGGGGCTGGAGGAGAAGCTGGTGCAGAGGAAGGAGGATGAGTTAGTCTGGGACATACCAGAAAAAGTCAATCCCTAAATAGTGCCCGGCATCTGATTCACTCCACTCCACTCAAACCGCACCTTTTAACCTGCCGTCCGGGAGATGCACTGTCCCGTTGGTGCAGCTCACGCAGTCATCATTTATCGAGGACCAGCTACGTATCAGGCACAGGAGTAGGTCCTGTGCTGTCGAGAGGTTCCCCCAGCTGGTGGGGTAGATCGGAGCAAGCGCTCTGAAGAGCAGGGGGCTGTGAAGGCACGCCCGGAGTGGTAAGACCACGTCTCCTTTCTGCTCATGGCCCTCACAGATGGGGGTCCAAGCTTTGGTGGCAGAGACCCCGAACAGGCACCCAAATGCACCTCAGTTCAGCCATGTCTCTATTGTCTCGGTGTTCCCAGTGGAGGCAGAGGGGATCAGCATTCATTTGGGGCCCCCAGCACTGTAGGGCCCAGTGGGATGTTGATCTTGGCAAGCTTTCTCTGGTCACCAAGGGACCCAGCTGCAGGAGGTCCAGGGCTCCCTGAGATAGGGCTGAGCAGGAGGGGTTCTTAAAACTCGAACGTGGCTCAGAATCTCAGCCTGCTGAAGGAGATCGATTTTCTAGCATGTTACTCCCTGGGAGGACAGAGGGCTTTTGCCCGGATGGAGCCTTTGCTTCTAGAAGCGGCCTCCCGGTGTTCCAGGCTCCCCACGAGCCGCGCCCAGCCTTTCTCTGTTGCAGAAGGTCACTCGGGCCAGGATGGGGTGGGGGGCGTGGGCAGGCCACCCAGGGAGGCAGGGAGGCCCTCATCCCCTTGTCTCATGCTCTTCTCTGTCCACCCATCCAGCCTCGAGCCCTTCCCCCGACGGGCCAGACTCCAGGCGGCCACGGAGCAGGAACCCTTCCACCTGGACTGTGGAGGATGTGGTCTGGTTCGTGAAAGACGCTGACCCGCAGGCTCTGGGTCCACACGTGGAGCTCTTCAGAAAGCACGTAGGCGCTGGCAGGGTTGGAGGGGGGTGTGGTGGGGGACTGGCCCCAGAGGGGGCAGGAGGGCTGGGGGAGGGATAAAGGAAGGGGGAGGGTTAGGGAGCCAGGGCTGCAGGAGCGGGTGGGCTAAACCCAGCGCCCGGGCTCTGCTCAGAGGGAGGCCAGATGGAGCCCCAGGCTTCTCCGAGCAGAACAACCACTTAGTTTTGTTTTTAAGAAGGGAGATTTGTCCCATCTGTTCCCTCCTTTTGGCCTTTATTAAGTATGCCTGTTTTCCTGCCCATCCATCCGTCTGTCTGTGCATTCAACAAACATTTATAGCACCTACAGTGTGCCCGGGGACCGGGATAGCGCCGATTCTTGAGCCACTGGGAGGATTCGATGAGAAAATGCACGTCCAGGGCTTGAGCACGGTGCCCCACTTGTAGTTAGCCTTTAGCTGGCACGGACTCTTAAAACTAGGAGAGTCTGAAATATATAAAGATGGTAAATTGGGGGGAGGGGACAGGTAATAATTACTGCTGCATCAGCCGTCTTAATATGCTCCCGATTTCAGCCCTCTATTGCTGCTATCCCCAGGTACTGCAAACATCTAGCTTAGAACAACACAGAATCTTCCAGTTCAGAGGGTCACAAGTCTGACCCGGCTCTCAGTGGGCTGAGGTCAAGGCGTCTGCAGGGCTGACAGTTCCTTTCTGGAAACTCTAGGGAGAATTCGCTTCCCTGCCTTTTCCAGCATCTGGATGGCTCGGCCCTCGTCCTCAAATGCAGCAGCATCAGGCGAGTCCTTCCCCGGCGGCCAACTCCCGTGCTCTCTTCTGATTTCTTCTTCCACTTTTAGGGGTCCTGGTGATCACAACTGGCTCTCCCACCCAGCAATCCAGGATATTCCCCCTATTTTTCAAGCCAGCTCTTTAGCAACCCTAATTCCCTTTTGCTAGGTAACCTAACATCCTCCCAGGTTCAGGGGGCAGGCTGTAGACGTCTTGGGTGGGGAGGAGAGGGAGCGTCATTTCTGGCCAAGCCCAGTTACCATGATATTCTCCTCCTGTCTCTCACTTTTATTTGGTGATTCCGTCATAGAAACCGTATTCTCAGATCTGGGGAGACTCCTCTCACCCGACACTCACATTTCATGAGGGATGTATTTGAGGGACAGCCAGGCCTTGAGAGCAAGGATCCCAGAGTGGGTTATGTTGAGCGGGATCTGAGTGGCAGGGGTCTGGCTCTCTTCCAGAGTTGTAGGGCATGGTGGAAGGCCAGGAGATGGGGTGAGAGAGAAGATTAGGCCCACCGATGAGAATTTGTCCACTTTGCCATTTTGCCAGCGACAGAGAGTGAGTGATCTGGAGTGGATGCTTCTGGCTGGCCGGCTGGATGCACCAGAAGGGCGGGGGGTCCTCAGTTGTATGACTCCTGTAACTGCCTCTTTCCCCAGCCTCAGCACCCAAACTCTCTTTGTCTCTTGTAACCTGAAAATAACAATGTAGCTGAGCGAGGAAACCGAGCCTTACTAGGTTCATGAATTCTACAAGCATTCTGGAGGGTTACCATTTTCAGAGACAAATGAGAACAATACCACGACCTCAAGGGATTGGCATCCCCTTAGTAGTTCTTTGTGCTAAACCCCCGAAATGAAGCAGATGCATTATTTACTTGTATGCCCCCTGGTATTGTTAACAAGGCCAAACACCTGAAATCCCTGAAATCCCTCATCAAGTGTAATTAGCAATTTGGTAATCAGCTCAAGGTCGGTGGACTTAACTACCAAGGAAAGAAGCAAGAGATTAGGGTGATGGACGGAATACCAGGGCCTCATACCAGCACCTGAAATGGAGGGGTAACTGCTAGTTTCTGGGTCTAACTGATGGATGACACTTTGTCTTAGTCTGTTCCGGCTGCTGTAACAAAATGCCACAGACCAGCTGGCTTAGGAACAAGAGCAATGTATTCCTCACCTCAGGAGGCTGCAAGTCCAAGGTCAGGGTGAGAAGCCCCCTTCCGAGTTGCAGACTGCCATCTTGCTGTAGAAGAACACTAATCCTATTCCTGAGGGCTCCACCATTATGACCTCATTGCCTTCCAAAGTCCCACCTCCAAATACCATCACATCAGGGTTTAGGATTTCAACATTTGAATTTGGGTGGGGGACAAAAACATTAAGTCCACTGCAAACTTTTTGCTCCTTTAGCCCTAGAGCAGATAAGGAGGTACATATCACATGGGGGCTATTGGGAACAAAACTGGGTTTATGTTTGGCTCCTTCAATCAGGGGAGTAGGAATATGTAAGATCCAGTGTCATATGACTTCAGGGAGAGTATGGGAAGAGGAACAAATAGTATCTTTTTGCTTTAATTTATTTTTTTAAAAGAAGATATTGCCTTGGGACTAAGAGAACGTGTGCCTGAGTGAGCCCATATTCCCTTACCTCATGCCCTGACCCCGTGTTAACCGTAGCCACTGTCTGATCGATCTCACCATCGTCTGGATTTTCTTGTTTCTGATCCTGTCCCACCAGGAGATTGACGGCAATGCTCTCTTGTTGCTGAAGAGTGATATGATCATGAAATACTTGGGTCTGAAACTGGGACCTGCACTGAAACTCTGCTACCACATCGATAAACTGAAGCAAGCCAAATTCTGAAGGTTTCTCAAAAGATGGAAACGAAGTCCGGACAGCAGGTCTCGGGATCGTCTTCTGCCTTACCAACATCCAGCTGCCATCACAAAATGGCTTCTCTCCTGAAAAATAACATCCACAAAGCCTGGGTCTTTTCTAAAACTTGTGCATCTCTGCCTTCTAAAAAATTCTACATGGCCCTTTCGAAAGGCTCCTCTGTGTTAATGGTTTGCCAAAAATTAATGGAAAAGCCTATTATTTTAGCATTCCTGGTAGGTTGGTTGCTGTGAGTAGGGGTCCTGTCTTTATGACGAGAGATCAGGGACCCCAATGCTACTGCCCAAGGAGAACCCTGGAGGGTTCCACGGACGTGAGAAGAAAGACCTTTGTCTCTATGGGAACTCCACCATAGCACCACCTGTTTTAAACGTTTTTAACTCTGCCCCAGGGGACCTGTCATTGTGAGCCTTGCTTAATTCAGCTCTGGAAGCTGTCTTCTGAGGAAACATGCCTCCTCACCTTGCACTATCTGGTAAACTTGAATTCTTTTGCTCTCTGAAAGAGAACAAAAAAAAAATCTTTTCTATTCCGAGTTAATTGAAGTACTGTGTTGTCCCACTAGAGGGCAGCCTGCTAATGAAGTTTCAAGACCCTCCCAGCAGCAGCCTGCTGATTTAGTACTCAGTGGGCGGGTTAGGGTCTCTGTGGACTAGATCTAGCCTACACAGATATGGGGAATTTCTTCCACAGCACCACAGATTGCAACATGGGGAAGAAACTATCTTCTAGAACGTTCTAGTTCATATCCAGTCATTATTGACTGACTGAGATGCACAAGCAGCAAAGGCAAAAATTTAGAAGTATGTTCCTCCCAGATGGGGCTTTGGAGTTCCCTCCCTTTCAGAGTCCTCACTGGGGTGTTGACGTGTTGGAGCGCTGAAGAGTCTTACTGACATTTAGCCATGGGTGTTTCTTTAAAAAAGAAGAAAAATGTCTCAGATAAGCTTTGAAATGAGAGAGTGTTGATTTCTCGTTACGTTGCTGGATTATGTAGTTGTACCGCTGGCTGATTTTTCTAGCTCTCGACAAATACACAGACATGCTATCATTGGATTTAATTCCACTTACAAATAGGTTTTCCTTCCTCACCGTGGAGTAATAGGAAAAAAATTGATTTTTTACCCCTTTGCAGCTGTGTCCAAGGAAGGACGATGATGAGTCCCCGATTTATGAGGCAGAGGGCAACCTCATCTCCATTCTTCTTTTTATCCTTCTCCTTTCTCTCTTTCCCTCTCTCTTTTATTCGTCCTCCCTCGCTGAAGAGGAAACATATTTACAAAATGCATTCACCTTTGCCGTGGGTATATCCTCTCCATTAAAAACATCTACAGTGTCTGGTTGGAGGTGAGGAGATGAAGACTAGATTCCGCAATCTCTGGGAGGGTGAGGATCAAGGAAAACTCAGGGCCTCCCTGGGCCCAAGTGCAAATTAGAAAAAGCACACCTTGCTCTGGGATGCAGGGGGCAGTGGGGGGTGGTCTCAGGCGATGACGAGAGAAGGGGGGGATTTCCTCCCCTTCCCCCTCAACCAGGTGCTCTTGCGCAGGACAGATGTACACCCTTGGGGCCAGCCAGGCTAGATTTGCATATTGATCTTCTATAAATCAGTTAGAACTTAGAGGAGGACGACCCACTTTGATGAGAAGAGAAAAAAAAAATTCCTAGCAAAATCCTTTTTTAGACACACAAACGGTGGCTGGACTGAAAGCAAGACAGAGACAGGAAGGAGGACAATGTCCTAAACCTGCCCACAAACTGAGTTTGGGTCATCAGGTTGTGGAGGGGCTTAGTGTGGCTTGCTTTGGGCACCTGACGGTACTACCCTAAATCGGGCCTTGGGATGGGGTCGTCCAAGATTCTAACGTGATCAATGACTCTGCCCCTCCAAGTTTGTTCATTGCAAGTATTTGTGGCTGGTCTGGAGTTAGCTAAGTCCCTTCAAAAGGCCATGGCTAGTTTATGTACTCAGAACTACCCTGTGAAAACGGTGAGAGGCAGAAAGCCCCCCAACAACCTAGATGAGCTGGTTTTTTTGCTCAGTCCTCTGAAACTTGTCCTGCCTCTTCCATCAACACACATATACCTTGTTGAGAGACTTTCACAACTTCCCACCCACCCCCACCAGTGCCTCCCTCACTACAAAAGCATGAAGGTTGGTGCCACCAGAGTGAAGTCATCCCCAAATGATGTCAAAGAGATCCTTTGAGTAGGTTTCCGGGGGGAGAGAGATTTTAATCATCTCAAGCCTCGGAGCAAACTGGATCCGTGTTCACGTGTAACCGCTCTCACGGAGGTGCGATCTCATTTTGCATTAAACTTTAAGCAGGACAGATTGCTGAAGCCATGATATTTAAGGTTTGACTTTTTAAAAATCTCATTACTCTTAAAATGAATGCTGCCATATCAGAAAATAACCCAGGGAGGAAATTCCTCCTTGCCTGTTTTTGCACTGAAATGCAATTAGCCAACCAAATTATTGTAGCAATACTGCAATTATAATTAATTTTCACCCCTTTCAAAAATCTTGTCAAACCAAGCAGCTAAATAGCTCAGCAAATGTAAAACATGCCAGGCCATTTCCTCTAAATGGACCTTAAAGAGTCAGGCCATGTGTGTCACTCTCGTCCAAATGGGAGCTTATTTCGGGAGCCTCACACTTGTACAGACACGGTCTTTGTTATTCCATTGCCGTAGCTTTGCTTCAGGTTGTGGTGAATAATGACATAGTTTTGCATAATTCCAAATTAGAGTGTGTGAGTGTGTGTGTTCATGTCCAGACATTTCCAATCACCCGTGTCTGTTAAACACTTAAAAAAAATCTAGGGACCATTCTATTGCCTAACTCATTTTAATTATTTCATAAGTGCATGAATCCCTTTGTGAAGACATCAGGTAAAAAATGTAGGGTGTGTGTGTGTCTGTCCTGACACAGTGGTGGGAAGAGCCTAAGGAAGAGGCTGAGAGCGTGTCAGCTATTCTGTTCGCTTGGTGTAAAATGCCTCCCCCAGCTTTGGGAACTTGGAGGCAGAACTTTCTCTCTGCCTTTGGGACGAGGTATCCCCACTACTGCCAGCAGGAGGCGCCCTGAAGGCAGCTGGGGACGGTGCGGGGTTCTGGTCGGCTTCCCTCAGGCTCTGACCAGCCCAGCGGAGCCAGCCAGCCCAGGCTCCCTGGGACTGAGGAGGGACACCTAGCCCGGGACCTTGAGCGGAGGGAACGGACATCTCAAGGGCCTTGTTTAGTGCCCACCAGAGCGTCCACCCGGCTCCCCCCATTGCTCTTCAGCAGGGCTGCCAAGGTTTTCTCCTTTCATCAGGAAGAAAGAATGAAGATCTCCTTAGAACCAAATACGCTCTTTAAATCTATTGGAAAGGAGTCCTGAGCTAGGGTTGGTTTGCTTGAGAAGGAAACCAGCGAGAGAGAGAGAAGACGCCACTCTAAATTTCTTAAGAAAACGATAAAAGAGCACCTCCTCTCACAGTCCTAACCCCTGAAGCCGCAATATATTTTTGTATTAACGTGCTGTATGGAATCTTTCCTTTCTAACTTTTTTCCATTAAAATCATTTTTAAATTATTTTTTGAGATTGCTTGAGGAGAATTTTGTCATATTTCTGAAGATAATCAGAAATGCCCAGAGGGGACCAAGGACTTGAGTTTAGTCATTGTCAGAAGGTCTTGAAAGATGGAAATATTCGGCTTTATTTCTGCCTAGCCAAGTTTTCGTACATGTGAACAAGTGACGAACGTTCTGACAGGGCACTTCTTCAGCTCTTCCCTAGCGGGGTTACAGGGTGAGGAGATGGACTCACCCTTTTTTTTTAACCTCAGACAAGACATGGGATTGTGAGGGAGTAGCTGACCTTTGTAAAACTGCAATATTCTGTTAAGGAGAGGGGTGAAAACCCGTTGGTGGATTATTTTTTTGTCATAAACATACTCCAAGAACTGAGTGGTTGCCCAGCCCTGCTGTGGTCTTGCCATGTCCTCTATCCCCGGTGGCATGAGCAGGCCACTTGAGAACCCCAGAGGAGAATCCAGCAGATGGTCAGACATCTAGAGATGCCGTCATTCCTGTTCCCATCTTGTGATGTCACCTCAGGGCCGACGCCCCGCTGCACTCGCAGGTGGCCACTCGGCTTCCAGAACCACTGTGGGCTGTGCTGTCGAGGGAAGAGCACTGGGAGCCTCATGCTTCCAAGGAGTCCTTCCCTCCCGTGGTTACCCTAATCGAAGATGATTCCTTCATGGACAATTGGAAGCTGGATTTTTGAAAATCTAACATTTACTTGAAAGAGAATCTCTCTTATTTATTGCCACCAGTTAAATATTATGGAAACATGTCTGCTAACAATTTGCTTTGTGTAATTTGTTCTAATGCTAATAAGCAACAGCTGGGATACTTCCTGTGGTAAATTCCTTTGTGGTTACAGTGGTATTATATCACACATGGACTTCACCAAAACGCTGAACTTAAGAAGAACGTTCACTCTGGCTCTCTCAGACTTCAGAAAATTCCCCTTAGAAGCCGTTCTGAGCAAGAGCCCATTTTTAGAGGAAGGTTTGCTCTTCTTCACTCCCTGCTCTCTCCAGCAGGGCCCAGACCTGTGCTTTTCAATCCTATGTACAGAGCCTGAGGGCGGTTGTCCTCCCTTAGCCCTGAGTTTGAGTTCCTCCAGAGGAAAAGACAGGGAGTAGAACTAAGAATGACACCTTCCTCCAGGTGAGGATGCTGTACCCAGAGCCCACATGAAGAGGATGTGGACAGGAGAGGAGGGGAGACCCATCCAAAGGGGAAGAGGTGGCTCAGAAATTGAGCGAATAATAATGTGGGGGGACAGCAGGATCTTTCTGTCCAAAGGGTCTCAGGAGACCACTCGGACTTGCTCTGGGCTGCCAGCCCGCCATGCTCAGCTTTGTTGCTCTACCGTCTCACCTGAGCCTTCTAGTCGGTTCCATGCACTGATGCTTGATTCAAAAGGCCAACACAAACGTCTTCCATTAGTTCCTACTTTGGAACACACCCGGCGCCTTGCTTTTCCAAACAGCTCACTGTGAAAGCACAGACCCGAATGGAGTGCCCTTTCCCTGTCACCCGTGTGACTGGACTCCGCCACCATCATAAACGTAGCATCCTCAAATTTCGGGAAGGTTCTGCCTCCCCACCCAGAGCGGATCACTTTCCCCACAGCCCTGAGAAACGGCTGTGCCCAACTACTTCCCATTAGGGGGAGTTCACTCCCATAGGAAGTGGCTTGTTTCTCCGTTGGACAGCTCTGGTGGTGAAAAAGTTATTTCTCAGGGAGACACAGATGTCTGTGAATCACACACAGACGTTGGAGATGAAGCCAACTCTGCAATCTTTCTCTTTTTAACAGAGCTCGTCCATGCAGTAACCGCACCTCTAATACAAATCGACATTGGCAAGGCGATCCCAGCTCTGCTACCCTCTATTTCAGGATAGAGGAGCAGACGTTTTATATAAACGTAGAACTTAGCTAGGTCATGGCCATCAAATTCATCAGACCTGTCATGAAGAGCTAGCAAAATTCTTGTGGACTCACACACACACAAAGGAGTGTCCTGGGGGAATCTTCTATGTAGCTATGAGTCTGGCTGTGGTCAGAGAAGCATGTGAGTTACGTGGGCCTTGTGTGAATGGATCTGTAAGGCCGTGCGCTTCACTTACTGTGAAAAAATGCTATGGGACACTGAGGGCCTATCTCTTAATTATACTCATTAGTGATATAATGAATTAAGAAGGCTTTCATTTAGATAAAGATAAGATATAATTGATGATAGAAAAGTAAATATGGTCTGTTGTGACCATGTTTGTGACCCCAGGCCCAAGTCACACTTTGTGCTTATGTGTGCATGCACAAGTGAGTGTGCATTTGTGAGTTCATGCAACAAGAAGTGGGCATTAGGGGATATTAGAAGGGATCGCAAAGGGAGATTTTGCTTTCTAGAGCATTTTGTCTTAATCAGAACAACTATCTAGCAATGATTTAGAAGTCAGACCCCAAACTAAATAAAACATGTAGCTTATGTAGCTTACTTGGGTAAAATTCTGGATGATGGAGCAGATTCTCTATGAAAATATTTAAATCTTGGTGCTTGGCAAACGTAGATACTAGCTAGCACCTTGCATGGCACTTGCCACGTAAAAGGCACCTTGTCAATGAACTCAATGAACGCATGCGTGACCAGTTTTCATATTTTTGTCGAAAAGCCATTAGTTTCTCTTTGACCCCCTTTATCTTTATTGAAAAGAGAATTGCCAAAGCAGAGCAAGGGGCCTCTTACTTCCAGGCTTTCCCAACCTCCACAGTCACCGACCTGCATTTCATCTGCCTCCCTTTGTCTTAAGATCTCACATTCCGGTTGGCCTTGTGGTCTACTGCAAGCATTAGGAGTAGTATTTACAGCTTTACTTCTAAAACATCTTTTCTTTCTCCTTCATAATCTGTGATGCCTCTCACAAATGAGTGGAGTTTCCATCTATGGGTAAACTACACATGGAGGTAAACATCTCTCTGGGAGGGCCAGGGAGTTCTTTCCATGACCCTGCACTCCCAGGACCTCGCTCACCTTGAAGAGGGCAGGCCCACCAAACTGGGCCTCCTGTACAAGCCACTCTGTCATATGTGCGGATGGCAGCAAGCCTGTTCAAGAAGACACAGCCAAGGGGCACCTGGGTGGCTCAGTGGGTTAAAGCCTCTGCCTTCGGCTCAGGTCATGATCCCAGGGTCCTGGGATCGAGCCCCACATCGGGCTCTCTGCTCAGCAGGGAGCCTGCTTCTTCCTCTCTCTCTGCCTGCTTCTCTGCCTACTTGTGATCTCTGTCTGTCAAATAAATAAATAAAATCTTAAAAAAAAAAAGAAGAAGAAGACGACGACGACGACGACGACGATGTACGAGATGGATAGAAGAGAACCTTCCCCTGTCCTCTGCCATTCTTTACCCATCTCCGTCCTTGAGAACAAATTCAGAAATATCTGGGGCTTCTCTCTCTCTCTCTCTCTCTCTCTCTCTTTAAGGTTTTACTCATTTATTTGTGTGTGAGAGAGAGAGTGCGTGCGCCTAAGCAGGGGAAGCAGCAGGCAGTGGGAGAAGTAGGCTCTCCACCAAGCAAGGAGCCCAGCATGGGGCTCAGTCCCAGGACTCTGGGATCATGACCTGAGGTGAAGGCAGACGCTTAACCGACTGAGCCACCCAGGCGTCCCTGGGGCTTCTCTCTTTTCCCTAGTGGTCACATAGAACAGAATCATAGGACTGATTTTTTTCACAACCACACCAAAACTTAAGAGTGTTTTGCCTTCAAGAATATCGCCTTTAAAAGCCTGGGCACGTTTTCCAAGGATGTTGTCACTGCCCAGATATTTTTTAGTTCATCTCTTCTGGGTTCATCTTTAGAAGCCAGAACACTTTCCTTTCAAAGTGTGGTTGGAAGTGTACCATCATCCCTTGGGAGTGGATGTTTTTTTTCTTTTTGGAACAAGCCAAAGCCACTGGGGTGGTGTCTGGTGAAAACACAGGTAATCAATCTAAGTGGCGTGTGTCCATACTCATTAGTTTGTCTTGTCCTTGTGTGTTTCCTCAGTTGGTCCAAAACGTCAAGCAAGAACAGTCACAATTCATTTCTTAACTGAAATATATCAGGCAGGCGTTAGTAGAAGGAGCTACGGTGCATAGACAACTTGGAAGGGCAGCATCATCTGGATGTATACCATCCACTACGGTTCATTTTAAAGTAATCTACTCACTGTATCTTTGGACATGGTAAGCTCAAGATACCGTGAGTGTACACAAATACACAGACCCTGCTGTCATACCTAGAGCCCCCAAATCCCGGAGGAACTGGAAGGAAGAAGCTTTAGGGGTACCTGGACAGCTCATCTCCACTGTAGAACCTTCTCCGCATCATCTCCTGTGGGTCCCACACAACTCTTTGAGTGCAGATGATGGGGCAATGCAAAAGAAACCCACTTTCTCAGTTACCCACCCACACCCCCAATCTCGTCAGCTGGAAAAGGAAGGGGCATCCAGGTGACTTTAAAATCAGTGACAGTAATCACTCCCAGCAAAGACCAGGGCGGCTACTGGTTCCTCACTCTTCTGTTTTATGGCTTGTAGCTTCTGCTTCTCCCCCTGTCTGACCTCGTCTAGATATTTTCTTATCCTCTTCTCTCGTGAGCCCATAACTTTTCCTCAAAGCCCCTTAAGCATGGTTTTGCCATCCTCCCTCATTTGTTTCTACACTTTCTTTCTTTCCCCTTAAGTCCTTCTCTCCCTCCCTTCCTTCCTTCCTTCCTGTCTCTGGATTCTTCATTTCCCCCTTTCTGTTTTCCTCCATTCCACTAGCTCAAGTGCTTTTTGGGAAGGAGACAGGAGTTGAGACAGAAATAAAGAACAGGTGGTCTCCTCCCTCCCTAAGCCCCCAGTCCTGACCCGTGCCTGCCTTCCATTGTCCTCTCGTCACCTGCGCACAGCATTCCTCTGCTCTGTCATGTTCCTGGCCTGACCTCCACTCGCTCTTTCCACCTCTCAAGGTCTAGCCCTCTTGGTCGGTCCTTGAGTTTGGGAACAAGCATCCTGTTCCTTTTACTTTTATTTTTATTTGAGTCCTTTCCTTTTTAAATGCTTCATTCTGTGAGTCACCTGGATGTCTCCCTCGTACAACTCATCAGCCTTCCTCAAGCACAGGCCCAAATGCCCATCCCTCTAGGGATTCCTTCTCATTCAGTCCTGAAGGTCAAGAGCCAAGTGACCTGGAGACAATCTGCCATACCTCTTGAGAAGCAGGAGTTGTTTTCTCCCAGCTGCGCTGCCTCCTGCAGTCTGCGTGGAGTCACTCTGACATCCAGGAGCAATTCCGATCGTTCCACAGTTCTTTATGGAACATGTAGCTTTGTCCAGACCCACTTAACTCTGACTGCACCCCCTGTGGCCAAAGCCAGGCCAGTGCCTCAGTGTAAATGAGGGGGGCCAGCCCGGGTCAAAGACAAGGCACAATGACCTATGAAGAATTCTGGGATAAGGTTGTGTTTTTAGACGTTCACAAGTCTGCTGAGAAGTGTACAATAGCAAGTCTGGATAGGGAAAGACAATGATATATTTCTCAAAGGAAAATGTGGTTTAAAAGAGAGAGAAAGGCAGCAAAACTCTAGAAAGGGGATGTTCTATTCCTGGACTTTAGCCTGCACAGTTACATGCCCTCAAGGTCTTTCTAAAAGTCAAATTTGTTTCCACCACAGGATCTGAGAGTGTTTCTGCATAGGTGTGAGAACTTGGAGGACTTAATTTCTGAAACCACAATATTTCATTTGCTATCATCTTCCAGCCATACCTTTGATCACTTGAGGATTAAAAAACAAAAACAACAACAACAAAAAACGAGCTCCTCTGATCTCATCCTCCAGAAATTCAATTGCTTTATATAGCAAATATTTTCATTTTATAGACATTGGTTGATTACAGCTTTTCTCTCCGGCATATACCTAGATGTAATTTTATTAATATAAAGATTTTCTCCTCTAAGTACGTTTGCAGATAAACTTGCTTTTTATTCTATACACATACAATAAAACTAAATAAAAATGGGAGAAATGAAATAATTTCATGGTAATTGTCTTCTGTTGCCATTTTTTCTTCACACTAACAGCAAAAATTTTTGTTACAATTAAGTGCCATTGTAATATCACAAAGCGTCGCTGGGCCAAAAGGTTTGTGTTTTCCTAGCTAGGCCAGGCTGTAATTATCTGACAAGACTCTTGCTAAGTAAAAAGGGCAAGTGGAAATCCATGTTCTCTAAGCTTGTGAGATTGAATGATGATGATTGAAATGTTATGCCTTTTGTTTTGTAAGTTGAGGGGTTTATTGTCAGATTCTTCCTTTCAACTCAAGCTCAGTTGTTCTCGTGTTTCCACCCCTTTATTGGGCTTCTCTACCCGGCTATGCCCACGCAGGAGGCTTTCTGATCTCTCTCCACCTGGGAGAGTGGCAGCCAAACCCTTTTCCTGGTAAACCTTCTGTCCTTAACCATGCACTGCATGGAAGAGCCAGAAACCAAGGGTACGAACAGGTCATCTCCCCATTTCGGTAAAAGAAAAATAGGGTTGATTGCTTTGCCTTTTCTCTACCTAGATGGTCTTCCTCCCTTCTAATTAAAGATTTTAAAAGGGTGTGTGTATGCATATTCATGTGTGTATTTACGATTGGGTTTGGCAATTTGAGATAAAGGTCATCCACGTGTCCAAGGAGGGCCTGGAATATGCATTGGAGATACTCTAAATACTTGGAAATTCATTGTACTTTCACTTTTTTGTGGACATAATGGAATTCTGGAACATTACTTCAATTCCATGCTTTATTTAGAAGTGCTTGGAGAGTGTGGAGCTTTGAGCTGAAGAAATGGTGTAGTTTTAGGGCCTAGATTTTTTTTTCTCCTTTCTTTCTTTTTTTAAAATTTCAATGGACCTAATTTTGCACACCAGAAATCAATGAATAAAACTCATTGTAGTAGGGAACAGCATTTACACTGGAGAGAAAGAGCAGTAAACTCTGTCACCTGGGAAAGAGCCTCTCCTTAATTTTTGCTCTTTGTAAGCATGATGTAATCAGTGTTTCCTAATATCGGGACAATCCTCTCCCTTCAAAGTGTTCCTATGTAATTGTGTCACATAATGGTACATTGTAATAGGCAATTTGGTTCTGTAATTCAGTTTGCAAAGCATGCAAACATAAGATAACTAGGTTAAATGCAAATAAGCATTACACTAAGGTACAAAAACAGGGAGGAGAAAAGATGCTGCGTCCATAACTTAGAAAGAACATGAATTTTATTCCTCATGTGCCTCAAAATGTAGTTTATTAAAGTTATTTATCCTCTAGTTTAATTTCATCACATGCCGTTCATACAGACAATTATCTGTGTATAAACATATATGTATTCTTACCGCATATATTTATAGATCTCTCTTTTGCAATAAGCAGGCTCCAAGCAAGCATGTTATTTAGGACTGAGTTGATGTGCTCATTTTTTACAATGTATAGTGTTTTAACAAATAGACGATTATATATAAGCACCATATCAAAATGTGCTTTTAATTTTTCAAAGCCTTTTGTTATTGTATGTGAGCTTTATCCTTTGGGTCAATTCTTTCATTATTTAGAGATCTATTTTTAATATGTTCCTTTAAATGGTGACCGGTAGGCACACCATAGTCAGATATGTAGTTTCATTAAATAAACATTACTGGCCTTAATGCTTTTAATATTTTGGGGTGTTTCTGCTTTCATTTTTGAGGCTGTATTTTTTTTCTAGTACAGTGTATTATGGGCCTGAGAGTGATTCAATAAAATTTCTAAATCTGAAGGTTCCAAGGCAATGCAGTACTGTTCACGCTGTAAAAAGTATTTCTGTATTTTAATAAAGAATGGAATTTACGCGAGACTGTGTATCTTTTCTCTGATCAGCTTCCCTACGTTCTTTACTATTTCATTAGACCTAATTCCCATAGGTGGATAGCAAGGAAAAGCCTTTCAAAGGGGGTCTGTTGACAGCCAAGGCCAAAAAGTCCTGACTCACAGCTGCCTGCAACACCTCAGTTGGCAGCACCGAGCTGGCTGGGAGTGATTTGTTTCAGGAGCCCAGGGTTCTCTATTGACTATACTTCCTGTCTCCCTGACCTCCCTATTCTGGCCAGTGAGTACAAGGGGGCAGCCGAAGGCAGGAAAGGAACATGAGATTTGATCAGAGCGCCGGGTACCTGGTGTCTGCCCAGGGTCATCTTGGACCAGTCTCTCCTCTAGGATTTCCTTCCTGGTAATCAGGGACAAGAGGAGGGCTGCCTCCAGTGGTACTCAGGAACATTGAAATAAATTACAGTCCTTGTAAAACCCTCCCGAACAGTGAATCTGGAAACCTATTCCAGCTGTTTACTCCAGTGGGTTGGTTGTGACTCTGGCTGTTTGGGGGTCATGATAGTTCCTGCGTTTTGATTTGCTCTCACCCTGATCTGCCAATTCCCTCTCAGGGGCCACTGTCCTGTCCTGATGCTTTGTAATGATCCTTCACAGAGGCAGCAAGGTAGGTGCTCAGTGAAACAATCCAGGGGCAGGGAGGGGTCCTCCCATGCCAGAACTCTCTGCAGCTGGGTAAGGTCAGAGGAAGACCTGGAGATAGCTCTTGGAGAGGGTTGGGGGCACAGACCCCCAAAGCCTTCTCTCACGATTTGCCCTTGTTTTGCTTAAAACTTAATAGATTCTGAAAATATTAACCTTGCTACTTGTCCTGCCTCAAACAAAACCATTCCCAAATTAATCTCCCACACCCCCTGCTGCACAGATCCAAACTTTCTCGTATGCCTGTGAAGTCCCTGAGCCACCCCAAAAAACCCATCTACCCACGCCCTCACACAGTTGGTCCTAAGGGCCCCTTCTCTGAGCCTGCTTTCCTCGAATAGTTGGACACAAGCTCTAAGAACCAGCTTCTGTTACTAACTTTTTCTTGCGGTGATTGTACCAACTGTAGTATGCAAATTATAAAAGGTCCAACTGGGGAAGAAATCCCCAAGCGAATGTGATAGACTTTTGTGTCAAATCTGAATATAGAATTGGCAACCTGAACACTTACAGACCTGGAAAGGAAGGAGGGATCACCATGATGAAGGGAGACATCTTGCCCCGGATTAAAGGAACTGCGTGGTGTGAACCAACCATCACCGGGGCAGAAATAGTACAGCTGTTGTGCATGGTGAGCTCTGAAGCTGATGTGCAGGTGTGTGCACAACTCAACGTGTGTATGTACATGCACTGTCCCTGCCTTATTCCTTGTGTCTCCCCCCCCCCCCCACCAACAGAATACAGATTGGACCAGTAGCCACATTTGGGGTTTAGCCCTGGCTTTCCCACTGACCGACTGAGGCCATTGGGCATGCTTTCCTCTTCCAGACACCAGACAGTTAGACTAGCTGAGGTCCATGTTCCCCCATGCCCACTCTGGCTCTCTCCAAGAGCCCGTGGGTCTGTGTCTTAGCAGTAGAAAACTCTCTTCTCAGGGTCTTGAGAGCCCTGAGCTTAGACGGCGGAGACTGAGATGACCGCCTACGTCATGGGCTTCTCCTAAGAATCCATGAGGAAGAGTAGTCTTTAAGATCAGAATGGAGTTGATTTTCTCAGGCAAGTTACCGGAAAAGAGAATTTTCACTATAGTCATTTAAAGCGCCATCACACACATGGAGCATGGACGGATCTTGCCTTCTGATCTCTGACTAAGAACTTCCATTCATTTTAGTGCTCAATGAACTTGCACATTTTCCCATTACCCCTTTCATAAAAAAATCATTTTTAAAGCAGAATTGCTTTTCTCCTTGAACTCTTCACCAAGGTTGATTCGATATTCCTCTAGGAGTGGCTCCTAACTTATTGCTAACCTGTTAGTGGGAGCAATAAAAAACATTGAAAGGCAAAGTCTATTTAAATGAGAAATATTTCTGTAAAATCCCCTGGGATTGGGAGGTGAGCAGTGGCTCCAAACGGTAGCTCCGTTGCCGTTTTAAGACGAACAGGTTTGGCAATGATGTTTTGTTAGCAGCAGTTAATCAGCGAATCCCATTACTTAATAAGGCTATCACTCTTAGCAAAAGCTGCAAATTACAGTTTCTTTGTCTCCAGGCTGAAGATCACATCCTTCACATTTTGCATCGACAAGTAGTTTCTTGTTAGCAGAAACCAGGTAAACAGAAGCACTCTGAAAATGCCATTTGTGTGCAATTCGGGCTGCTGTTTTGATCCCAAATATTTCAGTCGTGTTAGCCAGCCGCCTCCCTTCTCCCTCATCCTTTGGTGCCTGAGTGGACTGTGAAGGAGAGAGAGGTGGGAAACGGTTTCTTTGTTCATCCGAAGCTGCAGGAAACCCACTCGAGTGTCCACCAAGAATACATTCACGGGCTTGGAAAAGCTTTGCTAAGTCACCGCCATCCCCAGGTCTGTCGGCTCCTCAGCCTTGAAGGAGGCTTTCCAGTGATTTCGTGATCCAAGAGAGCAGCCTCCTCTCAACAAAACCGCTTCCATTAAACTCCCGGGGCTCTCGCTTGGCACCTCAGTGCAGGGCACTTGGAGCAGCCCTGCAGCCCATCCCTTGGCTCCTGCTGTGTGTAAATCACCCACAGCCTCCTTGGCCCAACGTCCTCAGTTCGAGTTCACACAATCCACCCATCCCACTTCTTCACAGAAGAGCTGAGCGGTGCTAAACACGCGGGCCTCGGCCTGGACGTCCTGCCAAGATGGCGCCGCCGAGTCCCATGGGGAAGGGGAGGCGGCGGTGTGGGGAGTGTGTCACGCAGCGGTCGAGAAGCGCTGCGGGAGCCCCTCAGGAAGGGGGGCGGGGGAAGCTCTTCCCTCCGTGCACAACACAGCGCCAGAGGTGCTGCGGGGAGAGACGTCTGGGAGGCAGGAGGACCTGCAGCGGCCACTTTCCTGCCGCACCGCCTCCATGGCCGGTCGACTGCATCCGAGCACCACCCCTCCGCTCTGGGATATGCAACCCAGCAGCCCTGCTAGTCCATCCCCACAAGGCTCCACTTCAGAGTTCAGTTGTTTTGTGTTGTTTGCTGCTTTTCCCCCCCTTTTGCCTCAGAAAGCTCAGAGCGGACGGATTTGAAGACCTTCCTGGGAGGTGTGTGTTGTGCGCCTGCGCCCAGCGTCCCTACCTCCTTCCGGTGGGTGACTGGCCATTGTGCTTCCCGCCTTTTCTCTTCCGGCCCTTTCTCTCCCACCCGTTCCCAGGCATCCGCCAGGCCCCAGCGTGTCTTAGAGATGCATATCATTCCTCCCAGGAGGGACTTTGTGTTTTCTGGCTGAATTATTCTTTAGACATTTCCAGTCACTTTCCCCTTTTGGTTGCACCTCTGCATCCTTCCCACACTTGGCTATTGAAGCATTTTTTTCCCCTTGGGGTTTTATTTCCTCCTCTAGCCTCCTCTACCCCTACCCCAGTGAGAACATCTCTGTGCATGTCTGTCAGTCTTACATTTTCCACCAGTAAACACACTTCCAGGGGCCTTAGTGACTAGTGAAAATTCCTTCCAAACTTGTCCCCTGGAAACAGAATGGCAGATGAAAGATTTCTTCATTAAAATTAGACACTTTAGGGGGCACTCGGTAAAAGCTCCACGAATCCCCAGTGTGCCTCTGTCTGGTGAGGGGGCCAGCAAGAGGCCTGGGCTTTGGGAAGGGCTAAGACCAAACACACCACGGTTCTGTCCCCTTTTTTCTGACACAGAATTCCTCCCCCCTGGGGCAGGGAGTTTTTGAACCTGACAGGTTGTTGCCTTCTTTTCTCGTTGCTCACTGTTGACTGCTGTTTGAAACAGCCAGTGTGGGGGAGGGGGGGCCTGGAGGTCCTCATGACCCACTGTTCTCAGAGAACATAATATGATTTATGACTTGCAGAGCTAGTTGGGGCTTTGGATGTAATTCCAAGCAGCAATTTCTCATTAGGGCTCCTAATGTTTGATTATGCAGCTGGGCGGTGTCCCCTCTAACAGGCAGGTTTCTTGACATGAGCCAGTTCCCAGCTGGGGGTTTTCACTGGACCAACAGTGTGCAATGGAAGCTTGGAGGAAACTTCTGGGCAGGGCCTTAAGAAACTCAGGGCCTGGGAAAGTGGTTGTGTAACTCTGGCTTGAATACAGGCAAGAAAAAGGCAACCAACCGGCCCTTCTTCTGAGCCAGGTTCGGCCCTGGGTGCTCCACGAACAACAAACATCTCGCTGATTTCTCAAACACCTCTGCTCTATGGGCACATGGCAGAAAGGCTCAAGGCACATTCCTGGGGCAAACCAGACCACCTGCTGGGCTGGCAGGAGCCCTCCTCACCCAATCTCTCTGTGAAAGCTTTGGTGTCTCCACAAGGACCCAAGGCCGGGTGGTCTGGTCTCATGATTGGGCCTGTGTCTTAGGCCATGTCCACCTCTCACAGTCCAAGCCTCAGACCAGATGGACCATTTTTACTTCTTTTGGGGACTTAGGCTATAAGTCTAGAAAAAGTTGCTGAGATGTCAAGCACAAAAATGGACAGAGACTCTCTTTTTTTTTTTGGCCACCTGGCCTACCTGAAGGAAGTCAAAGATAAAGCACCTTCTCGGCAGAGCACGCATGTTCTCTCTCTCTCTCTCTCTCTCTCACACACACACACACACACACACACACACACAGTGCAGCAGTGGATTTGTCCCATCCTTTACCGTAAACCATTGTTGTATCTAACTTTTGGTCAAAATATTAAGATGAACATCCTTGCTGGAATATTGAATCCAGAGACACAGACCAATGGCAATCAAGTCTTCCTTGTCTAGCCTGCAATCCCTTTTCCTTGGTCCACCCACTCGAGACTTACTTCACACGAGCAGGTACTGTTTCCGCCCACAGACTGAGTCAGGCCCTGCAAACCTTGGTGTGTAAGCACTCCCCTGGCCCCAAGCAGGGACTGTATTTCCTCATTTCATGCTGAGACCTGAGTCTGGCTATTGACCTGGAGACAGTAGGGATTGGGGTGGAGATTAGGGTGCAGACCTTGAAGAGTACACATACCATCTCGTGAGGCTTTGGAGGATGTCTTTACATTGACTCCAGACACCTGGGAAGCTGTTTTTCTATGTCAAGTAAGAGACATAGATTTAAGGAGAATTGGTCATGAAGAGTTAAGGAAAGTTGCTGTTGGCCTGGAGAGTTAAGGAGAATTGATCATGAAGATTCTTAGATGTTTGCAATCAGTATCCCTATCCCAAGTCTCAGGGTCCCACTCTTTTTCACTTTTAGGGCTATAAATTTGACGTGGGAGACCCAAGGTTACAGATTCATTATACTTGGAAGCTCTGCTACTATTCTTATCAGACCTCAGGCCTGATTTTCAGCACAGTTTGTCCCATAGATACAGGACATAGAAGTTACGGGCCACCCCAGAGGTTCTCTGGTCTTCCCGGCATGCCGTGGGTTGGCAGTAAGCTGTCCTCCACACTCTTTCATCACGCTTCGCAATGCCATCGCTAGCAGCCAGCACTAGCACGGCCCTTCTGATCACCTCCTTCTACCAATCCAAAGCCACGGCAAGTGCATATCCCAGCGGTTCCTAAGTTTCGCAGCATATAAGAATCACCTGCTGATTATCCAAAAATACTGACACCTGGCTTCCACCCATAGACTGTTTCATTTCATGGGTATGGGGTGGGACCTAAGCATGGGGTTATTTTAAACTTCGCACGTAATTCTAACATGGAGCAATTTGGAAATCACGGGGTTATTCCTCATCTTGGCACGGGTCTCGTCGGTGCCTCATCTTCCACCTCTATTTCACTGCCAGTGAAAGTCTCAGTGTCCCGAGGCACAGCAGGGCTTTTACCAGCCCACTTTCCCCTGGCAGTGCGGGCCCTTTGCCTTCAGACAGGTGGGCAATTCATCTCCCAGATCCCACTCTAAAGGGCTGCTTCCTCGGGCCACTCTTGGAACTGTCTCTGCCCACATTCCTAGCACACAGAGGCTGAGTGAAAGCCTATAGGCAAAGGCTTGATTGCAGAATGGAATTCCAGGGGAGCAGAAGAGAAGAGTCAGGGCAAGAGACAGAGCAAATACAAAGATGTGCATTGCCCAGCTGGCCATGGCTCCGTGCAGAACTGAATGCTGAGGCCTTCGGGTTGTCTCAGAGAGACCACACGACACCACCCATCCTCAAACGGTCCTTCCCAGGGGAAGAAGGGAGAAGGATTTGGTGTCTGACTCCCATCTCCCACGGGTCCCGGTTTGCCAGTTGCCATTTCAGGATCGTGTCTGTTTGGGCATCAAGTGTCTCTCTTAGTGTCTTGCATCTCTGTGGTGATAGGAAAGCCCTGCCGCAGGAGCCGAGGCAAGAAATACGCAGCGTGGTGTGGGAGAGACTCTGCATCTGTTCTCTATGGCTGGGGGACCCACCCCCTAAAACTCAAGAACTTAAACCAACAGCCGCTTCTTTGGTTCACAGGCCATTTGGGCTGGGCTCAGAGGAAGGGTTCTGTTGGTCTTGCCAAGGGGGATGCACACAGCTGCAGTCATCTGCTGGCCTACCTGGGACTCCCTTGGGACTGAATCGTCCAAGATGGCCATGCTCACATGGCCGGTGTTTGCTGTCCGGTAAGGGCAGGGCGTCTCTCTTCACACGATTGTTCACCTTTGAGGAGGACAGCCTGGGCTTCCTGACATGACAGCAACATATTCCAAAAGGGGGGACAAGAGGCTGAGGCTCAGAAGTCACACTGGGTTACTCCTACACATTTTCTTGGTCAGAGAAGTCACGAGACTCAGATCCAAGGACGCGGAAATGGGCCTCTGGCTGGGAGGGGTAAGAAAGGCCCACCGCAATGGGCATACACACGGCAATGAAGGGGACCTCCGCGGCTGCCTTTACGAACACTGTAAAGCGAGCATTGTCACTTCAGGCCTGCAAGTAGGCCCCTGATCCATGGCAGCCGTGGAAGCACCCCCGGCCTCCTGGCCCCAAGACAGATGGGACAACACAAGTTGTAGTCAGACTCACGCCAACCCAAATCCAAGTAGCATATGTGGCTCTGGCTGGCTAGTACCTACAACCACTTCAGAATGTACAACTATTTTAGAGGGCAAAATGGTCATATCTAATAAAGCTGGAAATAGGCCTATAGTACAGTGTCAGAATTCCACTTCTAGAAGTTCTCACAGATGTTCATAAGGTGAGAACAAATTGATTCCTGGTAACTTGGAAGAGCAAAACATTGGAACAACCTCCAAGTCTATCAAGAAGGGAATGGGTAAATGAATTCTGATATACTCATTTAATGGCATACCATACAATAACTAAAATAATATAGATATATCAGCATGAATAAATGCCGAACTATAATGGTGAGTGCTATAAAGAAAGCTGAAAGAGATATACATATTGATGTAATTCATACGGATCTTTAAAAAACACAAAAATGATACCTTTGTTAATTCAAGCATGCAAATATACCTTAAAAGAATATAAAACACACATGGGAAAGAAACTCTCAACTTCAGGAAATTGGTTATCTCCAGGGGAGAAGAAAGAGATTGGGGGGGGGGTGTCAAAAATTTGCAACATTGTGTTTATTAAAACAAAAGGTATCCAAAGTAAATATAGAAATGCTAACTTTTCTTATACATGGGCTTTGGATCATGAATTTTTGTACTACCTTTTTCTATACTTATCATATACTTGAAATATATCATAATAAATAAAAACAAATATTCTTAGAAGGCACAAGGAGACCTTGATTCTGATCCGGATCCAGCTTCTAATCTTGGTCATGGATAGAAATAAGTCTGGGAGAGATACACACCAGAATGTAAAGGGTGCCGATCTGAGGGTGATGAAATTTTAGATTACTATTATTTGCTTAATTTTTATTGCAGTTTTTAAACGCTGTTTGTATGTTTTATTATCAGGAAAAAATTAAGATAATTTCAAGAAACCTTGATCTTTGGCCTTAGATAATTCACCCAGCTTTAAAACCACACTGAACATCGAGTGAGAAAATGAAGGGAAATCACGATTTTGTAGATTGAACCTCTGTGTTGGCTTCTGTGGTCTTGCCTGGGTCTTCTGCCCATAGCATGCATGACTGGCCATTAAACCCAGCTGCACACCGGTGTGCCTGGACTTTGGCAGGTGGGGGCACAGGAGAATTCTGTGGCAGACAAGGCTCCCCCCTCACTGGGAAGTGGATCCCCTAGCCCAGTCCTTTCTTAAATAATTCTTGGCAACTGTGGCCTACCTGAGGGAGGGCCCCCTGCTTCTCTATTATTGACCATCTCCTTTTTTTCTAAAGACAATAACCTTCGTGTTTATGGCCTTCCCTAGTCATAAATGAAAGGTATTCCTGGCTTCTTAGGTGCCAGCCCTTGTAGTTTAGGGCCAGAGAACTGCGACTGAAAGGAAAATTGTAGACTAATCTCACTTATGAACTTACACCCTGAAATCCTAGACAAATCATTGTCTTCAGGATGACCTCAGAATGCTGGTTAGCACTGCAAGAAAACAAAAAAGAAATAAAATATATCAGGATCAAAAAGGAGAAGCTAATACTGCATTATTTGTTAGGATCGTTTACACAGCAAATCCAAAACAACTGACAATCTATAGAACTGATAAGGCTTCAGTCAATCGCTATCAACACACACAGATATTTTCTACTTACCAACAACAATTAGAAAATGTAGATATTTTTAATGATACCATCACAATAGCAATAAAAAGCTAAAATTTATCTAGGAATGGATCTAACATAAGATGTGTGAGGTCTTTACATAGAAATACAATTTTTTGTTGAAAGATATAAAAGAGAAACGGAATAAGTGGAAAGAAGCACCATGTTCACGGAAGGAAAAATTTTGTATCATAAAGGTGCCGCGTTTCCATAATTTGATATATAACTTAGTAAAATTATAATTGAAATCCCACCAGAGTTTTTCATGGGATATTTCCAGGGTCATTCATTTCCACCAAGGGATGGGCCACGGGAAAATCCTCACAGCACAGTGACAGGTGGCGACAGCCTCACCTCTTATCTGCCATCATCCCAAGGTGATGGGACTTGGGCCTCGGTCCCAATGAGCAGGAGAGCCCTGCATTGGGCCCATGACTGAGCTCTGTGTTTTTGAAAGAGAGGCAATGGAGAAAATTGGTTGGGGCTATTTCTATCGCTCAGGAACCAAAGCCTCTTCAACCCTGAGATCTGGCCAGCTAGGACATAATAAATAACCCTACCAGTGGAAAAAACGCCTTCATTTCATTCCATGAGTTTATAAAACAGTATGTTACTCAGTTATCCCCTGACTTCATCTAATATTTTTCTCCATCACTCCACCATTGGGGATAGTGTCCTGCAGGAAAAACTTACATTCTGAAATGTGCATTTCATCTTCTTCCAATATGGAAAAGCAGGCTCAGCGAAGAAGGAAGAGTGAGCGGCTGTTGCCAGCTTTCCGCTTGGACACAAGCCATGGAGAGGCATCCAGGAAGAATCTCGTCGGAGGATGACTCTATCAGGCCTGATCAGGAGTTTATGGCATCAGCTCACGCAGGGGACTCCGCTGACCCATAAGGCGGAGCAGAGCTGGCCCCCTCTCCAACTTGGTGTCTATCTCCAGTCTGGAGGAAGCTATGTGACACCACTCTGGCCAAAAGATCAACCCCAACAACTGCACCCAAGTGCAGGTAGCAGACCTCATTGTTAGCAGATCACTTCCGGTCACTTGATCTACATAACAACCCTGCGACTGTTGCCATTTGAAAAATGGAGAATGTGGCATTTTACAGATAAGGAAGAAACCCAGACTCCAAATTCACAGCTAGTAAGCAAACAAGCCAGAACTCATGACCAGCTTCTTAAAAAATAACCGTCCTACTCCTTTCTGTCTCCACACTCTGTACATCATTGCTCTCTGCGCCCTCACCCTGCAGCCTCACCTGTGCCAACCTCTTCCAGGTGCGGTCCCAGCTGGGTCAAGACAGCCTGCAGCGGTGGTTTTGCTCTTCTGCAGGGAGATAGAGGCCTGCGGTCAGTCCACAGGCAAGACCAACGGAGGGTCTTTTGGTAACTTAATCAGCGTGCCGCCACTAAGAAAAAAGGCCCTTTCTCCAAACAAGGAAATTTCAAAGGGCAGCTGGCAACCCCTTCCCTGTGCGTGGCCTGAGCTTCCTGCCGGGGCTATGCACAGAGCTAGCACCTGGCCAGCCCACTACTGACACCTTGTGGCTGAGAAGCAGAGTTCCTGCTCATTTCCTATCAGAGTCACAAGGAAGGAAGCTGAATGTTAGGAACCAGCCATATCTCCTTCCTCTGTCTTTTCTGAGCTCCCCCCCCCCGCCCCCGCAACTGTCTCCTCTAAACCCAAAGTGCCAGGGCTGCTTGGAGGCATAACCCTTAGTGGGTCCCTGCAGAGCTTCCGCAGGGCCCGGGCTGCCTAGCTAGCTCCTGTGAAGCCACAGTGGCAGTCACTGGGCCCTCTAGGTGGCACTTGCTGCCCAAGGCAGTCAACAGCCTGCATGGCCCTCGCCAAACAACTGACAGATGAAACAAGGCTTTGCTCATAAAAATAGGCATGAACCAGACACCTGAACACTGGATCTACTTTGGGGCCCTGTGTCTGCTGCTGCCAACTGAGCCTCAGAGCGTGGGCAGGGGACACACCTGCTAGAAATAGAGCTGGTGCCAAATGGCCTCTTGTGACGGCCATGGAGGCAAATGACACTTTAGAGGCAGAAATCATCAAGGGACTTGTTCTTACGTCAGTAAGAAAACACTTCAACTTCTAAGGAGACACTGCTCATAATAGGAAGAAAAGTACTCTTTGACGTCCATATGCGTACCCTATGGTAGAGGCATCTGACTGCAGTCTTGTCACTGTTTTAAGATGTGGTGTGCAATTATTTTAGCTCAAAGTATTTTCAACATTCCTAATGTAATCATCAGTATGGCTGTGATTCGCTTAATTCATTTCATAAGAATTTAAGATAGTTCTATCTCAGAGCCCCACGATTCCCAACGCACTAAGTACCTAAGTGTCCTGAAGCAGGCCACCGCATCTCTAGTCCTCTTTTCCCCACCTATACAATGAGAAGTTCGAACAAATCTGGATTTCTTAAGGGCGGTTTGTGAATGTATGTGCATCAAAATCACCTGATCTTCAATTAAAGACCCAGATTTCATACTTGCTCATCTGAGGTCTGAGAATCTGCATTTGAACGCATTCTTCTCCTCCTCCTCCTCCTCCTCCTCCTCCTCCTCCTCCTCCTCCTCCTCCTCCTCCTCCTCCTCCTCCTCCTTCTTCTTCCTCTTCTTCTTCTTCTTCTTCTTCTTCTTCTTCTTCTTTTATTAACTTCTTTATTGGGGGGGAGCACATGACTGGGGGAAGGGGCAGAGAGAGAGAATCCTCAAGCTCATCTGAGGTCTGAGAATCTGCATTGAAACCATTTATTTATTTATTTATTTATTTTTTTTAGTTTATTTGTTTCAGATGAGCAGGGAGAGGGGCAGAGGGAGAGGGAGAGAGAGAATCCTCAAACTGACTCCTGACTGAGTGCAAAGCCCAACACAGCCTGATCCCAGGACCCTGAGATCATGTCCTGAGCCAAATCAAGAGCTGGACGCTTAACCCATGGAGTCACCCAGGCATCTCCAAACCCATTCTTCAGGCAATTCACATACACGCATGTTTGAGAATCACTGAACAAGGGGATCCAATGTCTAAGAGTTACTGAGAACCTATTATGCACCTGGCACTGACAAGAGAAGACTCTTCCCGTCTAAGAGCCCACAGTCCTGTTGGGAACACGGACAAGTGAACAAAAAGATACAGTGAGTGACAACGAATGCTGGGGCAGAAAGGAGGAGAAAGGGGGAAACTGCCTGGGAGCGTCAACCCTGAAGGCTACACAGCGGAAGGGATGCTGGAGTTGTCCGGGAAGACGGGTTCAAAGGGAGCCGCAGCCTAGGGACGTCAGGAGGGGGCTCTGCCCGCACCATGAGCCCCGTGTGACTTTCAGCCGCTGAGGTCCTGGGGCGGGGCGCTTAGAGACCTGAAGCCCCGCCCCGACAGGGAGGCCGGCATCTGTAAGAGGAGAGCAGCTCACTAAGGATTAGTCTGCCGTTTTCATTTGATCCAAAAATGGATCCAGAGTTCTGGTAATCTCATCCTCTCCTTCCAAAGCAGTAAGAGGTCAGGTCCTCACCGAGGGAGGGCCCATGGGCGGGGCCGGGACTGTCCCTCCCCGCACACGTGTGACAGGGTTGGGGACTCTCAAGAGCAAACCTGGGACTTGGTGTCAGCAAATCACTCTCTTAGTCAAAGGCGTTTTAAAAAAGTAGTCCTAGTGCTCGCTTCGGCAGCACATATACTAAAAGGTAGTCCTAATTCTCCTTCCAATTTCTCTCCTCTTTCCCTCTTTATCCTTCCAATTTCCTTGGCTAATATTTAAAACTGTTTACTTTGGGTAGCTTTCAGAACGAGGTACCTCCCCCACCCCAAGAAAACGCACCTTCAGTTATTTACTATCTAGGATCTGATCCATGTTCTTAAATCCATCCCTCGTGGCCCTCAGCCTGAGTTCTGCCCCAGTCTTCTCACCCAATGCCCATTGTCCCTCCGCCCAGCCCGGAGGTGGGCTGGGGGCTCCTCCTATCATCTGGAAGCCGATTCTCCATTTTCAGAAACATTTTGCTAAGTACAGACATTATTGAAAATTAAATTATACACATTACAATTAAATAAGTTTTGTTAAAAACAAAATTAATAGATGCCCCGACCTCATCACTTCCAATTATTTCACCACATTATACTATTACCTACCCTCCAGAGGTTATGTATTTCCATTATATCTAAATAGTGGAAATACTATATAATGAGGTGCCACTGTGTGGGGTCTTGCCAACTCCAAGTTCAGTGGCATCACTTTGTTAGCTTGCAATTGACTGTGGTGAAAGTATTTACACCATACAGCAGCTTGTTCTGCCCATGGGTCCTGTCTCCACCCTCTAATAAAACCACCTCTTTGCACCCCAAAAAAGAAATTCACACCATGGAAATCAACATATGCTAGAAATCAGGGCTTGATTTATTATTTTCTTAATTGTCTAGATTTAAGAAAGTGATGGAAAATATTAATAATGAGAATTAACCTTAAAAGCATTGTCACATCTATGGCTGTTATGTGGCGGATAGCACAAAAATTGGAGGAAATATTTCCCAGTATTTGAAAAGTCATATCTGATGTAGAAAAGAAGTCACTCATGTCATTGATGAATGAGCAAGTTTCCAACCTCTGTCTTTGTGGTTGCACTTTTGTCTCACGTTAAAACATACAGGAAAATACCACCGAACACCCATTCAGCAATTGCAACCAAGGTAGGAGAATTCAGCAAAAATCAACAAAAGGATTCTGAGAGAACAAATTTGGTCTATGGAATTTGTAACGAAGAGTGTTGCATATTTTCTATGATTTGCAAATTACTTGCTACTCATCCTTAATATCAGCAAAACTTCTACTACACTTGTGTGTGTGTGCGTGCACATTTTTCCCCCAGAAAACCCATAGCTACTCATCTACCAGCGCGCCATTAATCTTCTCTGAGCTTCATATCTGAGGAAGACGCCGCACCCCCATCAAGGCTACACAACCTGTAGTCAGTTTTCATTGCCGTGCTGGCCCGTGAATTGAGAATCCATGAAGACCCGAGTTCTCATCTTGGTTCAGCCACTCGCTAGGCTTCTGCCAACCGCCTCAGCCTTCCTCCGCTCCTCCGTGTGCCTCAGTGGGTGTGTGGAGCCATAGGAAGCGTAAAGTCCATTCCGGCTCTACACTGGTAACGATTCAGGAATCCGTGAGAAAGGGATGACCCCACAGTTGCAACAATGCTATCCGGGAGGTTTGGGGTGCACAGATGTACCCACCAAAGGACTCTGACTCTACACTTCAGTGCCAAATGTCATATGTGAAGTCACAGATATGTTTAAAATGCTCCCATGTTGTTTGGTTACTTCCATATGAATGACATGAATTCTTGGAAAGGTGAGGAGAAAGGCCTTACCTATGAAGAGTGTCTTTCAAGGCCTGTCTGTTTGAGATGAAATAACATAATTCTGCCTGTGGGGATGGGGTTAGAAAGACAGACTAAGTATCCTCCTCAGGCGAGGGCACTGCCGTCCTATCTTCCTCAGCCCCAGCCCTCTCCTTCTGGACTCGGCTGTCCTGCTCCCAGGGGACATCTTGGGCATTGACTTCTCTCCCCAGGGCAGGAGCAGGGCTATCACAGAGCGACGGCCCACAAACTCTCATAATTACACAGAAAGCGCCGTATAGGTCCCACAGTGCCTTTGTAGCCTTCCTGGTGTTGGGCAGGAAATAGTTAAACACGACAGTCCTGTTCCAAAGCAGCCACAGGCAGGGGAGGGGCAGCCAATTAATAACACAACACAGGAAGTGTGGGCCTCCTTCTTTCTGCCCAATGGGGAAATTCATTTTCAATCCTGACCTCAATGAGAAAGTTACTCTTCCTGCCAAAAGGAGCTACAACCTTCTCCATCCCCAAGGCACCGCAGAATCAGAAGACAGGAGGCAGGCTGAGAGATAGCCTTGAGGGGAGAGCAAAAACCAAGGGAAGGGACGGAGCAGGCAGCTCCACAGAGACAGCCCTTTCCTCAGTGACACAAATCAACACTCACTCACAGAAACGGAGGACGACGGACCGGGCTGGACACCGGAAACGCTAGAAACGCCAGCTGGTGTGGAACAGCAGGAAACACAGAGAAACGTCAGCCCAACTAGAAGAGCCGAGACAGAGCAGGCCCCATCACCTGTGTGTTCCTCAGCAGAGAGTAAATGGAAGGCATACCCGGAGGCCACTATTTTAAACTAACCTCTGGTAAAAACATACGTAATTCTTATCCTGTTTTTTTCTGTCTTCATAATTCCCCAAGTTGAGGAACCTCTCTAGAAATTGTTTCAGATTGACCACCGGCCCAAGAAGATCCTGACCTTGTAGGTCAAGTCCCAGACCTGATGCCTTGGGTGAGAAGAGCCAGGAAAGGAGCCCTGCCCCCTTCCCCCCCTCCCTACCCCTTTGTGGAAGGAGATCCTCAGGGGGCTTGTTTCCATGCAGGCGGGTGGCCTGTTGGCCCATGTGACACTCTGTCAGCCAAGGTCCCACCAGGAAGACAGCACAGAGGACATCTTCATGCAAGGCGACTCAGTGAAGGGGACTGGCTGCACAGGGGACAGCGAGGTAACCCTGAGGCTGAAGGCACAAAGGGAGGAGGTATAACGGGAGTTGTAAGGCCAAGGGCTTTCGAGGAGGGACTGGAGTCTTGGAGGAAAGGCGGCTGCTGCTGGAGAAGCTGCCTGAGGCAGAGAAAGAGGGAAAAAGAGACCTCTTCCTTCGTTCCCATTGGCTGAATTCAGCGAGGGAGGGACGGGTCCCCTGCTGGACAGGGCAGAGAAGGAAAAGGTCCAGATTGGGCCTGAGGGAAAAGAGGTTTTCCGGAGCTAGCATACATGCTATCATTTAATCCTGGAAGTAACCCCAAAAGTAGGTATTACCGTCTCCATATCACTGACGGAGAAACCAAGCCTCAGAGACCTTAAAAGCCAATCCAGCCAGCAACACACAATGGTAAACTGTGGCACTGAAACGGGAACTTAGATCTTCCATCTGTACCCCCAGAGCCTGTCCATTCTCTTATTTGGTCCTGCAGGGGTGTGAGGGGCAGGGATGTCTACGGAGCCACATGGCACTTCCAAGCTTCCAATGGTAGTGGTCCTTAACCTCCTGCTCTTTTCCGTGCCAGGAGCCACAGTCAGGGTGCCACATGGTGCTCTGGCATGAGGGGAGGCTGTCACGGGCCAGGACTGCCAGCTGGGGTGGTAGACTCACGGGGGGTCTCGCCCAACCTCCCCGAGCCTCTACGAAAGACCTCTGTGTGCTCCTCAGAAGGCAGAGCAATGGGCCAATACGCGGTCCGTGCCAGCTAATTATCTAGCCCCCCTTCTGCTCCCTGGAAGACCCAGCCTGCTGGACGCACCGAGGGTCTGCGTGTCTAATGTCAGATGGCCTGGTTCTCCCTCTCAGCGGGGCTGGTATCTGGTTGGTCCTTCAGGTTCCCGTTTGGCGCATGGAACACAAACATCTGCTGGGGTCCTGGTTGGCCTGGGGCGGACTTCAGAGCGGAGACAGACAGAGAAAGGGGGGGAAAGGAGGAGGGAACTCAGGGAAGGGAAGCCGAAGGAGCCTTTCTGGGGGGAGTTCATCAGCTACTGTGTGATGGGGGCTCTTTCCAACTCCCCCTCCCAAGAAGGGAAAGGCAAAAGAGAAGAATTTTCACGGGGTTTCGTTGGAAAGCCTAGAGTACAGTCTGTGGACGCTTCTCCTTCATTGCTTTGCTTCTCCCAACTGTTCCTTTTCTCACCAGTTGGCTATTATTTTCTAACGCATTTTGATAATTACTTTATCAATCAAGAAAGATAAACAAAAGCCTAAAAATACATCTGAGTGAATGAGTTCCCAGCGCCAACCAATCTTCTGTACTATGATTTTTATGGTTTGCTTGCTTTCTTTCTTTCTTTCTTTCTTTCTTTCTTTTTCTTTCTAAAGACGTGCTCAGGAAACGCTTTAAGGGCTTGATTCCTCACTCGCTGATGGTTCAGTAGAATATAGTATCCAACCTTTTCCCATCCTGGCACTGACGTAGCGGGCTGAAGACATTCAGTGAGTTAAGGAAATGCTATCCAAGCAAAATAAGTGCCCTAAAAACACATGTCTATGGTCTGATCCTTATTAGAGTGATTCTTTTTTGCCTTTGATTTGCTTATTACACCCACAGAGCACTGGGTCAATCACCTTATGAGCTACCCTGTAAAAACGTAAGATGTAGGGAATTTGTATCATTGCATTGCAACTGTTTGGGAAGACAAAGTGCCAGAGTGTCAGCGACTAGAGCTCATATTTCAGAGGCCAAAATGCTGTCTAGATATGTCCAGTGAGTGACGGGACGTAAGTACCCCCCCCCCACCCCCAGGCTCAACCCTCCTCCCCACCTGTGCTCTATCTCACAGAGCAGCCCAGCCTGGCTTGGCTTATTAGGAGCCTTGGGGAGAAGCCACTGAGCACTGTATTGGGGAAGAGGCATTAGCCTCAACTTATGCCTCGGTCCTAAATCCATGACTTGGGAATGAAAAAGTCACTGGGGCAAAGCATCCGAATGACCAACAGGAAAGTCATACCCTACCCCCTCCCTAGTTTTCACTTTCCGAAGGAACAGCATCTCCTACCAAAAGGGGTTCTGGGTTTTCTTTTCTATCAGGAAGACCACGGGACTAACATATTCATACTAGCATATCCCCAACAATCCATAGCAGGTACTATAGGGATATCAGACCTGAAGGAAACCATCCAATTTATAGCTGCTCACGTAAAAGCCATCAGGAGAATCATGAAATGATTCTCCATATGGTGCCCTGAAGCTTCCAAAAACTATACGAGAGAGAGGCTTGGAAGGAATTCTTTCCTTTTTGGAGACAAGGAGGGTAGAAGCCAAGCATCTGTGGCAACCTGGAAAAGACACTCCTCCCCGACGTTCACCCACCCCTGCATCCCCGGGGTGGCCAGGAGGCTCCGACCGCGCTGCGGCCCAGGCACCCGGGGTCACCGACGCTGGCTCGGTAGGCTTTTCCATTAACCAAGCTTATGTTTTCTAGTACAAATGGACTCTGCAGTTACATTGTGTGGAAGCTTACAGACATGGTTTGCCAAATGGAAAAACATTTGGAGCTTGGGAAAATATCTTGCACATAAATTACTGAAGGCACAGAGAATCTAAAAGAGGGATGAAATCAGAAGCCAAGGAAAAGCTGGGAGGGTGCCAAAGTAAAATGGAGAGAGAGAGACAGAGACAGGGAAAGCGATGTAATGATTTCTCTTAATGACCTGCCTTCAGACCGAGAAGGCGAGTTCCTAAACCATGTTTGAGCCTCATAAAAGCCATGTGCCTGAGTATGGGGAAATATCCTTTAAATGGTAAGTTCAAGCCCTCATTTTTCATCCTTCCTGAGTGGAGCTCTCCATTGATTTAGTTAAGTGCTGGCCACCAGTAAGAAACACAAAAGCTCGTTGTCTTTGACTGTGTCGAAGGCCAGTTACACACTTGTTAATTTCCTGATTTATGACACTGAGAAGATGAGGCTGGGGCGGTGCTTCTCCTCTCTCTTCTCTCCCTCTGTGTGTGTCTCTCTCTCTTTTTCTCTCCCTGTGTCTCTCTGTCTCTCTGTCTCTCTTTTGGTGGTGGCGGTGGAAACTATTAAAATAGAGGCAGATCAGGAAGTTTGTGATAAAGAGAAGCCAGGCTCTCGTCTGACACACGATCTCTCTCTTGGCTTAAGTAAACTTGCTCCTTCAAGGCCTGCCATCAACAGAGTCGGGCTCACGTTTCACCACTAAATCTGAGTCAACAATCTCTAATCTGGACACTGGGTTCGGAATCCGGGCTCAGGTTGCACTTGGAAGCTGACAGCAGGGACGAGAGCAGAGGAAAATACGGCCTTTGTTTCTGGTTTGATCGTCCCCACCGAGCGGAGCTGAGGTCATGTGTCTTTTTCTGTCATCAACAAGATAAAAGTTTGCACCTCTCTGGCCCTGAAATGGCTCTCCTGCCATTTCTATTAAGGCCAGCGAGCTCTCTGCCACAGGATCGGAGGGCCAAGTTTGTAGAGAGCTAAGATTTGGAGTCCTTTTCATCTTTCTGACATGTGATACCGTGACTTAGGCAGCCCCGGCTGGGTTGCTATGCAGATATACAATTTCTGAAAAGTTACACCCGGAAAATGAAAACCCCGGGCTGGATTAGCATTTCACAAAGAACAGGGATAAAATGTGTAGCAGTTGGGCTAAAAATAAAAAATTTTTAAAAATTTAGAAAAAGAAAAAGAAAAAAGAAAGAAGAAAAGAAGAAAACATGAATTAAAGGTTCATGAAAACAAACTCTTTTTTAAAGCATCAGTAAGTATAAAAATATCTCCTTGCGTGCCTGGCCTTTGGTCCTGAGCCGTCATCCAGCTACTGTATGTGAAGGAGACACTGAACCAAATGGCGAGGCTGGGAAGGAAGGTCCTGGCGCAGGGTCGGGGGTGCTGGAATGTGAAATGAAAACGGTGTGGCTGCTTTATAAAACTCTTCTTTCTTTCTACCTGTAGTTGTTTCCATTGTTTTTATTTTGTGATAATCTTTCCCTTTTGTGTAAATAAACCTAGAAAGAAGGGGGGAGGAAAGGACCGCACAGTCTAAAGGTTCTGACTAAATAGGCTTCAGGAGCCCCCCTCCCTTTCATTACCAAGGTCAAAGGGCAGACCTTCAGCACTCACTCACTCACGGGTGCCTTTCTCTTCATTTTTTTTTTTTTTAAGATTTATTTATTTGTTTGAGAGAATGAGAGTGATGGGGGGAGGGGCAGAGGAAGAGGAAGAGAAAATCTCAAGCAGACTCCGCACTGAGCACAGAGCCCCACATGGGGCTCGATCTCACGACCCTGGGATCCCAACCTGAGCTGAAAGCAAGCATCAGACAGTCAACGGACTGTGCCACCCAGGCGCCCCTCCCGCGAGCCTTTCTGACTGAAATCTTTTTTCAAGTGTTTCACATATCAGAAATGATCTTCTGTGGGACACTTAAAAGGCATGTGACGTGCTTGCATGAGGAGTAGCAGAGGGGAAACGACTGAGGGCTTTCCTTGCTGTCCTCGGAACCGGGTGCCCTCCAGCTGAGACGGCATATTCCTCTGCCCCAGTGGCCGCGACCACACAGCGGGGGAGGCAGTGGCCCCTCACCAGCTGTTCAGACGCCACGACTTCCCAACAGCCTCACCTGCAGAGGCTTGGGAAGGATGCCCAGAGCAGGAAATGGGAAAGGGGACACAGAGGGTGTGGAGGAGATGGGAGGGACTCCACTAACGCTGCTCCCACAGCGGATGAGGGAAAGTACGGCCGCCCTGATCTACACACAAACCCTGGGTCCTTCCTCACCTGAGGAAGGTACAGTTGATGGAGCAAAGCAGATGAGCGCAAGTAGAGAGCTGTGGCGGGAATCCCCTTGAGCACTCCCGTGTGTTGGATCAGGGGGCTGGCGTTGTTTGTAAAGAAGAGTGTTGTCGTTGTTCGGAACAGGAATCCCTTGGAGATGAGGTAAAGAAGATGGCGGCAGTTGACTCTTTCTGGAACTCCAGAGATCAGAGCCACTTTTGGCCTCCTCTAGGTCACTTCCAGGGTTGATCTCAAAGAGGAGATGACATACGCGAAAGTGACTGGTGTAAAATCCGGCCACACATTCAGGAATTAAATGCTCTTTGATTCATGCATGCAGGAATCTCTCCATCCACAAGAGGGAGGCTAACGTGGGTGTGTGCTGGTTAAATGTGGGCTCTGGTATCAGACCGACCAAACGCACTTTCAGACTTCGCCCTCACCTAGCCTCTGCGTGCTCCGTTTCCTCATCTAGAACATGGGAGTAACATCAGTACCCTTCTCACAGGGTTGCTGGGAGGCATAAATAAAATGATGCAACTAAATGGCATTTTGTGCTCATTGGATACATGTCCATTAAAATTAGCAGTGGATTTCACTCCCTCTTGGTTTGACCCAACCCTGCACGTGAGAAACGAGTGAGGAAAGAGCCTGATACGTTCTCAGAGATCTGGACGCAGGCTGCAGTGACATCACCAGGCATGCGTTCTGTTGTCCGATTCAGATTCAGACTGAGTTAAGACTTGAGTTGACACCGGAAGCTGTGGTGCCCTCAAAAGTGCATGCACAAGGGGGCAGAGGGTCCAAATGTGGGCTCTAGCACTCACTAGCTCCATGACCCACGCCTGTCCCTTCGTCTCCTGGACGGTGCCTTCCTGACCCAGACATGGGGCTTGTGCACAGATATGTGGTTTTGTGACAGTTGCCCAAGACCATCTGAGTGACCACCCCTGTCGTGGCATCTGGCATGGAGAAGCTGTCGGTGTTTCTGTCCGTTTATTTGGTCAGCTTAGTCGACCAGTGATCCAGTGGCCCAGCCTAGAAGTGACTGTGGGGCTTGGATTCAGCCCCCTAGAGTCTGTGAGGAGTGACACAGCCCCAGGGGACCCCAGCAGCTCCACCACTGCTCTCGTGAGCCACCCCCATTGGCCATCTACACACGTAGCTGGGGACAAGGTTGAGCTTAGGGCTCAAAGCATCAACACCATGGGGAATGGAAAACAGGCTCTGACCCAGAGCCCCCTTTCTCCCCATCCCAGAAATCTAACATGGCTGCCAAAGTGCCTCTCTCTTCTCTCCTCCCTCCTCTGTCTTCCTCTCTCCACTCTCTTCCTCTCTCCGAGCTACTGGAACAGCGCCCCCCCCCACACACCCCGTCTCCCTCAAACTTTACCTGCACATACGCTGACAACAGTTGTCTTTTTGATGTTCAAACCCAGCTGTGAGGAAAAGTAGGAGGAGAGTGTTCCCCCTCTCCTAACAGAAAGGTCAACACTGTCTAATCTCATGGTGTAGGCACCAAATCAGTGACCCCACCCTGCTCTGCAGGCTGAGCCATCAGGCGTCCTGGGCCCTGGTGAAGCAGCTGGACAGCACCGCGGGCGGTGTGGACACCGGAGCCCACGGCTAGGCCCTGCCTCTTACTGTGTGTAGTGCCTGGACAGGAAGCCCCTTCACCTTCATGCCTCAGTTTCCCTGGCTATGAAACGGCAATGACGATGACAGCAGTGCCACATTCACAAGGCTGTCGTGAGAACCAAACAAGTGAATGTGTGGAAAGCCCGCCCTGGGGTCATGTCCAGAGGGACACCTGTCTCAGCGGAGGGCCCTTTTCCCTAGAAGAATGCCACACACTGGCGGCAGCTGTTCATTCCAGCCACGGTCAGCATGATGGACTAAGAGGCCCTCTCTGGGTACTGAAGCCTCATTTACCATCTCTTAGAGTGTCCAAGGGTCACACTTAGAGGTTATCTTGTGTCCAAGGCCCTCCTGGGTTAAAAGAGTCATAGTTCTCTGACCTGGAATCATTGCACATCACAGAAACCCCAGGGCCATGACAGAGTCTTATTCGCTTGTGTAGCTCCCTTCCTGGCAGAAGAAGCCAGAGGTGGGCTGCCCCACAGGCTAAAGCAGGGTGACACTGGCGCCCCCCTTCTGTGAGCACCAGGGACAAAATGGAGCTCTGCAGGCATCCTGTGTTCACTGCACAATGGCTCTGGCCATCAGACTTGTCCCACCCTCTTCCACCATCAGGCTGGACTCGTGCCCCAACTCAGCCCCCATTTGCTCTTCCAAGGGTGAACGATCGTTCTTCAACGATGCAGTTAGGAGGGTCACAGGGGCCTATGTGTGAGCACCCCAGATGACATAGGAAGGGGTGGCCTCTTCCATTTAAACAAGATTCCCAAGAGCCCAAGGGAGGAGCAGTGAACGGCGCTCCAGGGAGATCGGGCTTGGCTTCATGGACGGGTGGCATGAAAACTGAACTTCGAAGGGGTGGTTTGTAAATTGCATTAATGATCATCATCTTAAGGGTTTCCCCTGTGCTAGGCCCAGGAGATCCAAGGCAAATAAGACAGGATCTGCACCCTCAAGGACTGTGCAGTCTAGCGAAGGGCAGACAGGTGAGGAGCTGGACAAGCAGAGCATGAGGTGCCCTGGGAGGGAGCAGGGCGTGGAAGGGCTCTTGGCCCAACAGGGGAGGGGAGCCAGTGTTTCTTGCAGACTCCCCTAGAGAGCATCACCCAAGTGGTTGGCTGTGTCCTGGTGAGTTGTAGAAATTGCCCCGAGAGGATGAAGGAAAGACATTTGACGCAGAGGCACCTGGGCATGCAAAGACCAAGGGTGGGCCAAGAGCAGGGGCATCCGGAAACAGTGCCTGCCGCACTGGCAGAGAACAGGCGGCTCTACTGAGGCCAGCAGGGACCGACACCAGAGGGCTTCGCTTGTCCTGCTAGGCCCTTGGCTTTGCTTCTGTAGGGAACCACTAAGGGCTTGGGAACAGGGGTGACATGTCCCAGGGTGAGGCCCTGTTGCCCCTGGTCAAGGAAGCGAGGACTCTGGCTCCTGGGTTGGAGGAGAAGCCAAGGAGGGGAGGGAACCAATGTCCATCTTGAGTGCCTTTGTACCTAGCCCTGGACTCTGGCCTTCCGCCACATCATGTAGGCAGCATGAGTGGACACCTGCTTACGGCTCAAGCTGTCCTCCCATTTTCAAGGGAGCACCTACAGTGGGGTGGGGGGGCAGCTTTGCAAAGCGGCGAAAAATATTCAAGGGGATTGCTGGCGAGACCAAGAAGCGGCCCGTCTTTTCCACAGCCCCGTCTTCCCATTACCTGTAAGCTACGAGGGCCTGGGCTGTGAAGTTCATTCTTCCTGTCTCCCCTTAGCATCGGACATGGGGCCCCGGGGCCGTGGGAGTTTGATAACTAACAAGGAAGCCCCTGCCTGACGTGTTTCTCAGGAAGCGGAGTGGTCTCAGCACTTTCCCACACCCAATAAGGGGCAGGGGCCAGTAACCACGAATGCTCAACCTTCTGGCTTAGTTTAAAATTGAGGACCACTTTGGAACAAAACCGAGCCACTGCCAAACTTACAGGAAGTCAAAATGACTCTTCATGAAGACGTCATCCGTTTTTCTCTGGCTTGAACGTGCATGGCCTGGGCTCTGGCCGTAAACCTCATGGATTTGAATCCCTTTCTGCGACTCACTGGCTGTGTGATCCTGGGCAAATATTAAACTCACTGAGATTCGGTTCTTCTTTTATAATAAAGGGAAAAGAACAAGGCCTTTCTCATACGGTTGCTCTGAGGATCAAACAAAGCCTCAGCACATGCTAGGAATAGTTGATGTTCTCATTTCTGTTTCTCTTTATAGATAATTTTGATAGCCCAAGAGGATTTTGTATTTAGGGAACAGCAAGATTAGGAGAAGGAAGGGAAGGGGAAAGGTATGTTTATGTCTACTGAGATGCCATAAAATCCTCTCATGTTGGAACAAAGGTAGCTTTTGTTTCTAGAAGGGTCAGACTGTTTGCTCAATTGTCTTGGACTACGACCACAGCGAAATCAGCATCCTGGATGATTGTCTTTATGACCAAGTCCAGATGAGAAATCCTACCTGGGACTCTGCACCCGACAACCACAGCTGGGTGTCCGGGCCCCTGGCACGTCCTCAGCTGGGCCTACAGAGCTCTGACAGAGTTGTCGTCATAACCCCATGCCAGGAACCTGCGAGAGTCCCTGTTTCCACGAGAGAAAGAAACTTGGTCCCCAGAATCCACTCCCAGGAAGGTCTCTCAGAAGAAGCTGCTGACAGGGCCCACGTTTTTTTGGAGAAGTTAAACCACACCCACGTGGGACTCAGCAAATCAATTCACCTTTCCAGGCTTCGGTTTTTTTCACAGGCAGAACAAGAGGATGAGACGGGTCAACACTGGCTAGAACTAGGTACTAATGTATTACCCACCTTAGAAGTCTTCTGATGTTTAATTCAGGTACCAAGGAGAAACCAGACGGACCCACCCATTCTTGCAGACTTAACACAAAAACATCTCCCAGCCTGGAGGAGGTGGCGGGTGTTGAGAAGGTGTGGTGGGAATGAAACCCGATGGGGATGTTTGCAACTGGATGGTGCTTCTTGGAGCCCAAAAAACCCCAACCCTGATCAGGACTGGGAGGGTGCTTGGGAGGAACACACAGTCTGCAGGCCCAGGACCTCACTACACATGTCCCTTCGTGTCATCAGCAAAGGGCATGCTGGGGACGCAGCCCCTCACACAGGCCAGTGGCCTCTTGTTTGTACACAAGCATGATTCACTGCAGGTCAGGAAGGCCAGCGTTGCCCCCGTATCTCAGCATCCTTTAAAACGTACTCACTTTATTTTTTAGAAAATTTTTTCCCTGGGGGAAAGAAATGAGCGCCTTCTGTAACAAGGAAAATAACAACAATAGTCATAATAATGAGAAAAGCAAAAATAAGCACATGTAAGTGCATTTTTTTTCTTAGAGATTTATTTTTGTTTGATGAAGCTGACACCAGTCAGGGAGAGAGGAGAATGTCGGGAGCCCCGCAGGGAAGTGAGCACCCAGAAGAAGGACCACTGCTTCCTGCGGGGTTGGGGGGACTGGGGGGTGGGTTTGGCGTTGGGGTTTGTTTGTTTAATTTGTCGCTGGAAGTTTTCCTTTTGTTCTCTTTTATAAATCTCTCCCTGGGCTTTCGAGCTTCCCCTCCCTCCCACCTCCCTTCCCCTGTCCCCTAATTTCATTTTTTAAAAAGCGAGCTCGCTCGCCAGGTGTGTCCCCCAAGCTCTCACAGCTCTAATAAATAAGGAGCACCTGTAAAACAGTAGCTTGACTTGTTAAGTGACTCTGTACAAAGGAGAATATAGAAATACAGTATGTACACGGCATCCGCGGGCCCGTGGTGCTTCAAGGCCAGCGCGACACTGTCCTGGCCTTACCGCCCCCAATCCCCCCCCACCACCGCCTGCCGCCCCTCCTGTCTCCCGCTCGCTTGGCGGCGGCCCTGTGGGGCGGGGGGGTGGGGAGGGGGCGACACCTGGACCCCTCAAGAGGGAACAATTGCTTTATCTGAGTTAGTAAACAGATACACTGAATCACAAGGTGATTTGATTTTTTTTTTTTTAGTTTTCTTCTTTTTTTGGATTTTTTTCCTATTTTTTCTTTCTTTTTTTTTTTTTTTTTTTTTTCTGTACTCATCAGAATGGGATACTCCACGACTGTCTCACCAACTCAGTGTCAGTACACATGCTCTCGAGGACTTCTGGACTCGCAGCTACGACCGTACAAGTGCACACAAGAAAATCTACCCTGTTATCCTCCACCCACTGACCGAGGATCGAATTGCACATTTCTCTTAACCATGACAGGAGAAAGCAAACAGTGAAACAGAATCACGGGCGATCTTTCTCACTTTCCCTCTTGTTTCCACTGGTTCGTCCATACCATTCTAATTATCATGAAAGGACTCTGCGTAGAGAGAGATTGCTTCACTGACTTCCTGGATCACCGAAAACCATCAGGGTTGAAATTTCATCCAAGTCTTTCGTGACGCCCAGCAAACAGTCCCCCTCGGATTGTTTTACACCTTGAGGGCATTTTGGTCTTCAGTTCAACACTCTTGCTCTGTTCCCAAATGGGGCGCTATTTAGGAGAATTTAAAGAGAAAGCTGAGAAGAATAAACATTTACCGAGTTCTCTTGGCATTCAGTCTCTGAAAAACCACAGTATAAACTATTCATGCTGCTTCTTACATCTGTCAAATCGAAAATTAAAAGCCATAAAAGTGTAACACTGAAAATATGGCATTAAAAAGGATAAAGGTGGCCTTTGTAAAAATAACAAGAAAAGTATATCAGCCAATAAAATATTCTAACTCTTCATTTAAAAGTGCATCCTGGGCAGGACAGAGACGACGCTGAAGTGTTGGGACCCCAGGACGATCCCTCTCCGCCTTCAAAACGTGGACAGTACAGGTCCCAAACCGTACAATGCAAAATCACAATTCTTCATGTAGCAGCAAAACCACAGCAGTTTTTAAAATGACTAAAAAAAGATGTTTGTTTTCAAATTCGTATCCTCTTCCAGCCTCACGCTCTGAGCCTCGAAGATGGAGCGGGGAGAGTACCTACGTTGGTCCTTGTGGCTTGTCGGTGTCTTGTTGTTCTAAAACCAGGGGCGAAATCCCTAAGTTCCTCTGGGGAAAAGCAGAGACGGTGGCCGCAAGAAGGCTGGGCCGCTTGGTAGGTCCAAGACATGCTGGCTTCTCTGGGCTGGAGGCCACCGAGGGAGGGCTGCTTCCTCGGAGATGCTCAATGACAGGAAGCGGTTTGAGTTTTAGCCAGAGGGGGTGGTGAGCTGACCAGCTGGTGTCATTGGATGGCGTGACATGGTTTGCTCTGCGCCCTTTCTCCACGCAGGGGACCCTGTGAGTGAGCGTTCCTGGGAAAAAGAGAAGAAGAGGCCCGTCAGCATCCGCAGGATCCAACCACACCCCTACCCCACGCAGGGACAACCCAGGCAGGAGGCAGGGCCGCACGCCCTGGCCCGGTGGGCCCGACCTGTGACGAAGGCCCAGGACAAGAGAGCACAGCGTGATTCTGACGTGGCTTTAATTCACAGTTCTGCTCCGGGTCAGCCCTGCCAGCTTTGTGTGAGGAAATGAAACACGAGTCGCTTCTTGGAATGCCGTAATGAGCGTGGGGCACCACGCCCTCCCCCAAGACCACAGCAGCATCCCTTCGCCACCGGACAACCTTCGCCCTCCCCCATACAGCACGCTTAACTGGCAGCTCTTTTGAATGGCCCAAGGTCACCCCAAAGCGAGGCAAGGTCACGCGGGGGCCCTGGAGCTCCCAGACCTCACCCCTGTGCTCCTGGTCACAGCTCTGGTGTTTGCTACAAAGGAGGAAAGCCTAGAGATGCGCTTTTTAGCCCATGAATAGTGACTGCAGACACGAAGACCTCTCTTCAGAGGTTTCCTGCACAGGCAGCCGAGCTGGGAGAAATGCCCCTCTCCGTGGGTCTTGCCTGACAAAGGTGAGCCATTCCCATCTCTTGCTACCTGAACCAAACAGTGGCAAGGGACTGGCAGACAATAAAGCAACAGGGCTTTGGGATCCTAGGGCAGAGGCTCTGAAGGGGACGGTTCTCCAGGAAAGTCCATTTCTGGAGAATGCCCACCCCGGCTTTTACCACAGATGTTAGGATCTGACTCTCCATCCCTACTGGCTCATTTCATTGGCCACCAGTCCCTTGGTTTGAAATATAACCACCTGAGGACACTCAGGGACTCCTAGTAAACAGCCGCTTAGAAGTCTGCCAAGCAAACTGTAAAGTCCCTGAGGTCTGGGGCTGTGTCTGTTTGGCCCAAATCTCCACACCCAGCCCCCGGTTCAGCTAGACACGCGTTTGTCCAGTGAATGAGGGTCAAGCAGCTCCCATCCCTCATGCCCTCAAAAAATTCCTTTTCTCTCCTGCTGATCCGTGAGGATGTCAGAAATGTGACTGGGTAAAAGCCGACTGAACGTCACGTTTACGAGACAGAGGACTCGTAAACATCCTTACAAGGATTGAGATTATTCCTAGAACAACGAACAAATAATCTCAGAGAGGTGATAGAATTGAAAACTTGAAGGGACCCCAGAGATAATATAATTTCCGCATTTTATAGAGGAAGAAAAAGAGGCCACAAAGAGACCTGCAAACTTGCTCAGGGTGTTTGTAGCCTGAATTCAGCACAAGTATGAGGAGGTCAGCATGCTCATTATGAGGATTCAGCACGAACTTGTGCCTTCAACCCTGCTCTCCCAGTCCTGGTGTTAATGGTAACGATAATAATGATCAGCCAAAAACAAGGTCTGAAAATCTGAATGTGCATGACAGGAAATGCCTGAGTTCCCCAAATCACATTAAATCACCAGATCTGTGTGTATTTAATATGTATATTAAAGAACCAAAGTGAAAATGCAAAACACCACAAATATGCAATGGGGGTTGGAATTACAAGGCCATGGAAACCTTTTCATTTGGCATGGTCAGATTTGGAAATGTGGCTATTTATCTCTGAATAAAGAGCTCACTTTTTATTTCTTTCTTGTCTCTCTCTGTCTCTCTCTCTCCTTTACTTCCTTTTCTTTCTTTCTTTCTTTCTTTCAGAAAGAAACAATGGCAAGAAGCGATACAGAAATAAAAATGTCAAGAGCTACTATCAAATGAGAGGTCATAAAGAATTGGAAAGGAGACTCAGAAATCACGAATGGATCCAAAGATACAAGTGTAGCTTCTTCTGGGGCAGTTCTTTCCATTTAGGGAGCATAGCCTGGAACTTGCTTTGAAGGGAAGAAAACCATCCCCACCCCTGGGCTTGGGACCAAGAGTGACCAAATCTTGTAGTTGGAGGAGGCCTCTGAATCCTTTCTTTAAAAACGAAAAGGCGGGGGGGGGGGGGGATGCGGAAAAGCGTTTAACGCTTTCTTCCAGTGACTGGGAAACACCGCCATTTTGAATGACTTACTTAAGAATGCCATAATGGCTTTTTCAAGGATGTGGCTTTTTTCCCCCCTTTAATGTAATCATGACCTCAAAAAGAGGAATATTTCTCAAACGAGTTTCTTTACATTCAAATCACCTTTGGACAAAGGCCAAACATGGACAGCATCAGCCTACTTGGAGAAAATTTCAAGGCTTTCATAAGGGACTTGGGAAAACGGGATTATAATGAGAGCCATTCTGGAACCTTAACTACAGCGTTTGCCATCCCAAACACTATAATAATCATTATTATTCTCTGGTATCTATTATTGTCTGGTAAATAATATGTGTTTTCCCCCCAAGTTCTAAAGGGTGCAGCTGCACTGCACTCTATTTTTTGCAGCCCCATTCCTGCTGCTCTGAAAGCCTCCTCACACCGAGCTTATTTTAAGAGAATGGCAAAGTAGACAATTTGTGCTGTTTCCTTGCCTCTCGCCACACACTTGCCATGTCTGGGACACCCACGAAGGCCAGAGGGTGGCAGCACAAGTCCCTGTCTGCAGTCACATTTGGGGAGGGGGTGGGACAGAGGTCATCCTCCTTGTGTTCCTCTGACCCTGGCCGGTTCAGGGCAGCACTCCCCCCTTGTTGGGGACATGGGAACAGACTCTGGCTTCAATGACAAAGAAGAGCCAAGCTTGGGCTTCACCTTCCCAAAGTGACTGGTATGCAAAGTATGAAAGTCAAGAGTGGGGAGGAAGCAAACTTGGAGTTTTAGAGAGGGATCATGAGGAAGTTCAGAGCCCGAGCCAGTTCCCGTGTTGCCCTTGCCAAGCGGAGGGATCTTACGGAAAATCCATCCACTCTAAATTTCTTGATCTGAACAAAGGGGCAATTACTATGATAAGTGAAACAGAGACACTAATTACAGTCCAGCGTGTCCCCTTCCTTAACCTGCCCAAGCCTTGATTCTTCTTCTGCGAAATGGGGGCCTCGGTGAGATTTTCTATTATATCTTCCACCTCGCAAGTTCTGTGACTGTAGGATTTTTGGACCAAAGCCAGTGGTCAACTATGCAGGATTATAAACTTGAGCATAACATAAGGAAGACTATTAATAAATTTCTGAACTCCAAAGCCCAAAGTTCCAGAGACTCCTTTCTGTGAATCTCTCTCTCTCTCTCTCTCTCTCTCTCTCACACACACACACACACACACACACACACAGCTCTCTGGAAGAGAATTTTGGAGTGTCCCTTAATGCAGGGAATTCTGGGGAAGTGACTCTATTTGTGCGTCCCATTTGGATTTTCCTGTGAGTCGGGGGTTCATCTCAAGGCAAAACAACCCAGGGTCCTATAACACGGACTATCACGTGCACACAGCTCATCTCGTATACCATGCGTGTACCGTATTTGAAGACCGGCTCCACAATGCACCGTCTCCAGCAGGCTCATATGGCCAGGTGCCTTCAGAATTCCAGGCCCCCTGGTCCCTTCAGGCCAGAAGAATGAAGAACCTTCCTTAGGGAATGCAAACACCAAGGGCACTGAGAGAGCCTCTGCCTGCCTAGCACTTTCCTTTCTTTCTTTCTTTTAAACTAGACTCCACACTAGGGCTTGACCTCACGACCCTGAGACCAAGACCCGAGCTGCAATCAAGAGTTGGACACTTAACCGACTGAGCCACCCGGGTGCCCCACTTTTCCTTTTTTCATCAGGAGAGCATTGCTAAGAATGTGATCGAGTTACTCATCCTCTTTTACCACACAAGAGTTTGCAGAGAACCACAGAGAACAAAAATTGGGCCTGAGTACTGATAAGTTTTTTCAGTGTCGATACTGTCAAAATACAACCATTCTCACCTTTCCTTCTTTGGCCTTTACAGTCTAAGACTTAACACTGGTTGCGTTTAAAAGGAAATTTTGTAATTTCTGTGCAACCACTTCCAGAAGTAAACGTGCGTCCAGAGAAAAATGTTTATCTTATCCTACATCCCAACATTTGCAAGCTGGTCCTTCCAGAGTACAGGAGTCCACCTCTGCCAGGAAGCCAGCCTTGGGTTAGCTAATCCATTCTCCAAACTTCCATTCTTTCCTTCCTCAAATACCTTTGTCATTAGCATCATCAAAATCCTGGATGTCTTTTGTGTCTTACCTGCTTAGAAGGCAAGCTCCCTGCGCCTGTCATATTTACTCCCAGAATCTACAACCTTGTGGCATCAGCTGCACGATGTGCAAGAAATGCCCGCTGCTGAGCCGCTGGCCTTTGTCCATTTTACTGGGGCCCCGCAGCGAGGCAGCTCACTCGGGCACGTCGGCCAATCACTTATCACAGTTAAATACAGCCATTACGCGCTGGCTTGGGCCACGCTGTTTATCTGGGACAATAATGAGTCCCCGAGGACTGAACTGCTCTCAGGTAGCCGCAGCTATTCTGGGACACTCACGAGAGTAGAGCCCTGCGGTCAATGAGCAGAGTCACCTGCGTTAGCTGATAAACCCAAGTGTGATGCCAGATAGTGGTCTCCACGGTGAGCCCTTTCCAGAAAAGGCCGCAGCGTGGTGAGGTTTTGCCAAAAAGTGGTTCCTCCTCTCCCCCATCAACCATCGCCTCGTGAGGTATTGAATTGGCTTTTACCAAGCCAGAAAGGGTTTTCGTTTACGAAGTGGAGGGCACCTCTTTGCTTATGGCTCATTAGTTGGTGAAAGTCATTGAGAAACATCCCTTCTCCTTCCTGGTGTCATTATAATGGGACGTAACCAGTGGTGGGGAGAGGAATATAGGATCCAAGGGTGAGCTTCAGTTAGCTCAGGGTTGAGCTCTGGTCTGAACTACAACCTCATCACCACGGTTCTGCCCTCCCCATGGCTCTGAAAAACCAAGGCTCAAGTATATTTAACAGGGAAAAAAAAAAAAAAAAAAAGCCAAACATCAGGTCTTGCTTTTCTTTTTTTTTATAATCTTCTCCTTTAGCAATATCTCCTATTTTAGTCTTTAATCAATAAAAATCACAACCATATAAGACCACCTACTGGGATAATTCCATTTTTAATCCTTTGTTTGACAAATTAAAATTTTGGTTTTCTTTTCCTGGCCGGTTCTGTGAGTTAAATGGGTAGAGAGGCCTATTTATTCTCATAAGTGGTCACTGCTATTTCTTGCTGACCTCGAAAAGTTCCTAGGGGACAAAGAGCCCTCGGCCATGGAACTCCATCTTGTGCACTCATACAAGTCCTTTTCTTCATCCTGGACAACTGATCTTCCTTAAATACCTGAAATCCTTCCTGGAACCTGGGGGGTTGAAGCAAACCAAATGACCCTGTCTGGCCCTTTCCTAAAAGCAGGTGAGGATTCATGAGTACACATTCATTAATGCACTGGAGCTGGTGGCTACAGTTATTCACAAAAGAGAAAAAAAAAAGAAGAATTACATAATACAGTTAATGTTCTGTAGGAAATTTTGATGATGAGCCAAGAGCTCTACGCCCCTGGCTTTTAGGACTGAGCACTTCCATGATGGTTTGGGAATTAAGTTAAGTTATTGTGTTAAGTCTGCAGTTTCCCCCTCAAATTTTAGTGAGCACCTACTTTATATCAAAGACCGCACTAGGCACTTTTATGTACTTATTTCACTTGAAAACAAGCATATTGTGTGTAGTTATCTCATTGAAACAACAATGCTACTCAAGTATTTATTATCGTCCCCATTTTGCAGATGAGGAAACTTCTCCCAGGAAGAGTAAGGAGCTTACTTGGTCAAACTCACTAGCCAGAGAGGGGCAGAGTGGGTTGAGTCCGGCTCCTATGATCCCAAGTTCTACGGACCCGTGGAGGGAGTGCTTCCCCCAGTCCAGGGTTTCATCTCTCCCCTTCCTTCCCAACAAGTGTGGGGGTCACAATGTCAGAGCCATGAGGGCCCCAGAGACATACACAGTCCAGTTCCTTTGCTTGACAAACAAGAACTCTGCAACATGATTTGTTAAGAAGCTATAAGTGCATTTTCATTCAAGTTCCATCCAATATACAAACTGGCTAATGCTGGTTCATGTGCCTTCTAAAAATTTTGCCTTGGACAAAAAAAAGTAGATGTTTATTGTGTTAAGTCTGAGTTTGTCATTTCTCTATATATCTATATTATCTGGACATAGGAAGTCTAGGTTAAAAAAAGAAGAAGAAAAGGATCCTAGAGCAAAATCAGCTTTCTGACGCAAGCAGCTATGGTTTACAGAGCGATAGTAAATTCTAGGATTTTAGGCAGGAGCTGGAAAGGTGGTCTTTCTGGCACTTTATCTCTTCTCTACAACCAGTCCATGAGTAGAGGAGGGTGGGAAGGAGCACAGGAGATACTGAGAGAGGGAGAGGCTTCATGTTCATGGAAACTAACTTCACTGTGCAGAATGAGAGCAAGCATGCTGACTCCCCACCATGCCGCCACCCACCCCCGCCCCCGTACAGCCAAGGACGTGGAGAGTGTGGTTAATAATTGCTTCCCTGCAACCCTTCACCCTCGCAACCCCAGATGTTGAGGTACAACTTTTTTCCTGAGATCAGCTGCCCAACGTGAGGAAGTGATACCACGGGTGGCAAAAATATGCCTCTGGTTCTTGGCACGGGGTGTGTAACTAAAGCAGCTTTGGTCAGATCTTGTTTCCCACTGAGAGGAAAGGCAGATGAGGGCTGAGGTTCTAATCCTGGCTATGCCGCTCCGACCTTGAGCATTTGCTCTGTTTGTCCCAGTCCCTACTTACAAAAGTTGAACCAGACATCTTAGAATTTCTGGAATGGTATCCTCACCTCCAAGGCTGACAGCATGGAAGCATTTCCTTACCTTCCATTACACACATCCAAGGGAAGCAAGTTCTGGGCTGCAGGGGCCACCGTGACGATTCTTTTAGCAAGCACCTACTATATACCAGGCACTACCTCGACATTTCACCCAGGTTATCTACACTGGAGCCTGATGACTCTATGGGGTAGGGGCTATTACCTTCATTTTCCTTGTATATGAGATGTGCTTCGTGATTTTGCATGGGGACTCTGGAGCCGGGCTGCCAGTCGGATCCCAGCACTGTCGCTGACTGACCAATGACACTGGGTGGAAGACAGCCTCTCTGTGTCTCAGTTATTTCATCTGTAAAATGGACTTACTAATGGTATCCCATAGGGCTGTTGTGGGCGTGTAACATTTGAACACTGCCTACATATAGAGTGTGCTCGATAAATATTAGCTGATGCCATTACATAATGAGAGAGCAGGCACAAAGAGGTTATAAAGCATATCCAAACTCACAGCTAGTAAGCGATATGGCCAGTTTTCAAATCCAAGCAGGTCTCACTCCAGCCCCGTGGTCTTCTCCCAGGTCTGGCAGCCTTTCCACTAGGGACAGTAGCTGCTGGCTCTTGGGCACCTGTGATGTGCCCCACTGTCCATGTTTTCTTACCCATCCCTCACAACGGTGGGATCACTGCCTATGACCTGGAGGAGACAAGGCACTTCCTTCCTCACCTCGAAATGCCTCTGCCAGGATCTGGACCCAGGCTGGCCCAATTCCAAAGCACAGGTCTTTTGCCAGGAAGCCATACCACTGCCTACCTTCCCCCCCCCCCCCCCGGAAGCCCACTGTCACCAGATGCGGGTGCTTGGGAAGAAGGTCTGTGGTAGGGAAGGTTAAAAAAGATAAAAGGACATCTGCAGAAGCTGTCCCCTCCTCTGACAGCACTTGCAGGCCCTTGGAGGGTGGGAATGGGATTCAGCTGCTAGGGACATCCCAAAAGCAGTCTGAGGTAGAGCCAGCCACCCAAGCCTGATGGCTGCTCCTGGGTCCAAGACCAGAGCGTCCGGGTGTCCCTGTGGCTACTGTCCTCCATGTGCCCGAGAGCTGCAGCCCACAGCCCGCACCAGGTCTGGCCAGCTGGTGGTCCCAAGGGATGATCCCTGTGTTGGCACTGCCCTGGGGCCCCACCATCGTCCCCCGCACTGGCCTTGGACATTGTCTGTCCGTGGGGAGGTTCCTTCCGCCACCAGCCGGGAAGCCCCTCTAGGCCCAGGCCCGACGCAAAGTCCCTCTTCCGTGGCACGGCCACCGCTTCCAGTGCACAGGGGGCAGCCCCCGCCCCTCTCACGGTAGCGATAACGACCCGCAATGTTTAGCATCCACCCCTGGTAATTAGCCTGTCATCAGAACGCAGCCATCAGCCTCAGCGATGCCAGTCCTTCTCTCGCTTCCTTTCAGTCCGTGAACAGCTGCTAAAGTAATTTTCCCCCAGCACAGATTTCACGCTGTCACTCCTCCGCTCGAGGTCGGCCTAGCGCGTGGAGTACCAGCCCACAGCCTCCCGCTCCGGCGCTCACGCCCTCCTCCAGCCGCCGGGGCTCCGCCCCAGCCTGGCAAAGTGGGGGACGGGGGTGTTTGCCCCTAACGGAGCTCACTGCTCTCTGCCTCTGCGGCTTTTCACATCCCATTGCCCTCCTTAGCCTGACACTCGTGACTGCCAGTCCAGGCCGCTCCCCAGACTTAGGGCCTAACTCCCAACTCATGTGCTTTCTAGAACCCTCCCAGGGTAACTCCATTCAATGTTGCTCTCCTGGGACTCTTCGCCTACATTTATTTGGCGAATACCTACCTGCTCCCCTTGGCCAGCCTTGGGCTAGAAAGTCAGTTACAGCCCCAAGGGAACCGCGCAGGCCCCTGTCCTCCCTGAAGCACACTGTCTGTGGGACCATGGCCGTTGGCAGCTCTGCATGGCGCTTGGAGAAGCTGCCCTGGTTATTTCCTGTCTCTCCCAGCAGTTTATTAGCTCCTCAAAACAGTCAAGAACACCTGCCACTCCCTCTCCCCCCTTTTTTCTTTTCCCTTCCTTCCTTCTCTCCCTCCTTCCTTCCCCCATCCCTTCCTCCCTCCCTTCCCTGTGTCTCTTGACAACAGTGCACGAAGTCAACATTAGATATCATTAGTTAAAAATGGATATGTTTTTTTAAAAAATGGATATATTTTATTCTCTAGGGAAATACCTGAAGACCATCTCTATCAATAAGTGAAAGGGGGCTGCCTCCCTCTGTTTAGAAATGATTGGGAGTTTTTTAAGTTTGTGGACCGTAAAATATGAATTAAGTATAAATTAAGAACTCCAATACAGAATTTTTTTTAAAGCTAGTATTCTTCCCCCCCCTGCGGGCCCCCGCGCTCCAGGGGGTGGTTGCCGCTGCCGCTGCCGCCGCCGCGTGTGCCGCCCGCGCTTGGCACGTCCGGCCCACCGGGAGACCTTGCGCCGCGCCTCTCCTGGGGGCCGCGGGCTGTCTCTGGCTCACCGCGCTCGGCCATAAAGCTATTATTCTTCTGCATAGGCCACACACACACGTGCGCGTGCGCGTGCGCGCGCCTGCACACATACACAGCTGAGACAAAGAACAAGCTGGTCCGATGATCACACAGTGAAGAGAGCTGTCAAAATCGGACCTCTGAACCAGTAGCCCCTCATCTTCATTTGCAGAGCCACAATGTTTTTCCAAAATTCTTCGTAGTTTTTCAATCAACATTTAGGATTCGTGTTGCTCAAACCTTGGTGGATATGATAATAGACATTAAGGCCCATGCTTACGATGCCATCCTATTAAAGGAGAGGAATGGAGGGACCTGGATGTATTTTTGGTTTGGCAAATTGTAGAAATACTTTTTTCAAACATTTGGGGTTTGGCTAAAACCAAAACTTATTTTGCCAAGCACTTTGGCCTTAATTTTTAAACCCATGTGTATTTTAAAAGAAATTCAATCTATATGTTTCTGACTCATTTACACTTAACTCATGAAAATGCTGTTTGGTAAGAGCTATTAGATGTCCAAGCAAGTTTATGAGCCTTTTTTAAGCCTTCTTTTCCCCGTTCTTACCAGAAAGTTGTATTTTGCCAGCCGTAAAAGAGTGTGAGCCCCAGAGGCCTGTGGTCAGTTTGAAATTTATAACCTCTGAAGCTTAAATGGATTCTGAGTGTGGAAAAAGTTTGGTTCCCCCCGCCCCTTTTCATATGAAGTGCGTGAGCAGGCAACCTCTGATAAAGATGGGCTCCTAGGTCTTAGTCTCCAAGACGGCTAAAGGTGAATCATAAAGGGTCCAATCTAACCACCAATAAATTGCCCCTAAAACACTTCAGAGGAATGATATGACACTTTAAACTCATATGGCCACAGATTCAGAGCCAACGCTCTCCCGGAAAAGTCTTACTAATTACTCCCAGGGTAAGACAAAGAGGTGAGACACAACACGATTCAAGTTGAACACTTTACCTTTGGGAGAACTGGGTCATTTTTTTTTAAACTCACAGACAACCAGCCCTGTTTATGACTTTTTATACATTTTTTAAATAAGCAGAATCTACTAAAAATAGCATTTGAATTAAAACCAGAAAAGCAGGAAGAACGTGCATGCAAGCTGCTGTGACTTCACCCCGTATCTTCTCTATATAATGACGCTCGGATACCACTCAATTACAGTATTCCAGGGGGAGAAAGCTTTTGGATAAAGTACTTAAAAATGGCTTATAAATATTTAAAGTATAAGCATCTAACAAATCATAATGACAAAGTTTTACATTTAACCACATGTGCTCCAAATATCTTTAAATTACTCTAAATATGGGTTTAAAATATCAAAAGGGCTTGTTGATGGGATGCAGAACTTTGCAGAGAAACTTAAACCTGATCGTTCTTGCTCCCACAACACCCAAGCTGCACAATTTTTAAAGTGTGCGTGTGTAGATTTCCTTAGAAAAAGATCACGTTACAGCCCGAATTTCCAAAACAAGAGTTGAAGGATGAAATATAGGGTTTCCCTTTCTCTCACCAAACGCAGCTTAGCCACTTTGCTTCTAGATAATTTGTTAGTGTAGGTTGGCTCAAATTTAAGAGAGCAACATTTTAGAAACACTTCGAGAACTCGGCCAGCTGCAAGGAGGATATCATTACAAATTGGGACACATGTTGAATGGGAATACCATTCATTTTCAATACCAAACACATGTCTGGGGAAATAAGCCATGCAAATGAGAGAGAGATATACTTTTTAATTGCATTTTCTGGGATGTTAGGTCAATGGTTCATATCAAATGAGTCTATAAAGTGTATCTCTCCCTCCTGTTGCATAAATGCTCTCGGTCACATTCTTACCTCCCTTTTTACCCACAACAAAACACAGCCTGCTATCAAAGAGAGACAACACACCAGGGGCTCGGTGGGGGAAACGATGAGACATCCAGCAGCACAGCCTAAGAGCAGGGTGGAATGAGGCTGGGGGGCGCTGGGCAGCTTTGATTTGTCACAGTCTGGACCCCGTGGCTCCGTGGAAAGGCAGTTCCCTTCTCCCTATTCAGAGAAGGTGCTGGGAAAACTTGGTAGAACTGCACACGCAGGCTACTGTTTATGCCAGCTCAGTATGAGGAGCGAAGAGTTAAAAGATCTTGGGGGCAACTGGACTGGTTTCCAATCTAAGAATGTGCTGTGCTCTCGGGGGCCATTCTAAAGCATAAGAGGCTGATTTCAAGTTTTGCTCGTTCTTGTCATCTGCTTTTGCTCCGGTTGCTGTCACTAAGCACCTTTTCAATGACCCTTGAAATAATAATGGGGGTGTGTGTGTGTGTGTTCTCCCTCTTCGTGGATGGCCTCACGTTCTCGGGCTGGACCCCATCCCACTTGGTTGTCAGGCAGAATGCTGCGGAAATCCACAAATTTGGAGGAGAGCTCTACGGGGTCAACATTTCGAGCTGGCCTCGGAGAGGGCATTGACCCCTTTTCCGTGAGAATGGGACCCTGTTAAAGGATGCCGGCATTACATCGTTTATCTTTTAAAGCTAATTTATTTGTTTCTCAGAAATGGATTCCTTTTAGTCTTTTGAGACAATAAACACACACAAAAAAGCATACGCATGCAGAATGCGTTACCTTAACGTGCATTCACGTATGAAGTGCTGTCCATTTAGACCGGCAACCGAAGAACACGCAATAATTCTTTGCAGGATGGGGTGAAGGGAAACAGAATGGCCACCTCTATCCCTCTGGCACAGTCTCTTTGACAAGAGAATCTGGAAAAGGCAGCGTGCTGGGGGTGGAGGTCTTTCACCACATGAGGTAAGTGTGCTCGAGTGTATTTTGGTCCTCAAATACCTCTGACCCTCCCCAGGACTTGTCTGCACAAAGGTAGGTGTAAGTGATTGAACCATGATGCCCAGGCAGCCGCTCAGGCCAGCAAGGAGATGATTCATTGGAAATCAGACAGGGAGTTTTTTTCTAGCACCTTTCTGAGCAATGGCTTGTTAAGGAGTGATCCAAAGCTTTCCCTCTCTCCAAGCCCGGTGTCTCCAAGTGAAGAAGCATGCTAGTGAGCTAGGGAAAATGGGTAGCGCTTCCAGACATGACTCCATCAATGCCTTGGTATTTACTGAGCCGTCCACTTCCCAGACGCTAGCCATTCTGCTCCCTGGCCTCAAAAGCAGGGCAAAAGCTTGTCCCCTGAAGGACAGCGTCTCCCTCTACAGTAGAAACCTCGGAAGTCCAGGGGGCTGGGGAAGTATCTAGCTTGTTTCCTTTCTTGCTTACCTTTTCTTGTGCTCACAGGACATGAAGGGTCTACAGCCTTTTGCCTTTTGTCACTAAGTCCGTCTTCTGCGGCAATGGTGGTTCTGTGATATTAGGTCCATCCACGGCAAAAACTGCTACAGATAATTGTTTAAAGGGAAACTTTACCATTAAACCGGCTTCCTCGGAGAGACAAGGAAAATTCCGGCTCAGATATGGCTTCATGATGATGTAAAATAATCCTTCTGAGATGTCAGGCATAGTTCTTTGGAAGCCGAGGTCTACGGACCTCTCCTCCCAAGACAATGCCTCTGTGCACAGGTATGTAACACCTGCCCTGGAATTCCGGGGGGCGCTGCTGAAGGCCACCCGTGGGCTAGTCCAGGGAGCAGGAGACCAGCTTGAGGGAGCAGCCACATCAGCCAGAAGGCCTGGAAGCCAGGCCGGGACTAGCACAGCACCTGCACGCCCCTGAGACTGACTGCTTTCGAGTTTGCGCGCTGAGCACCCTCTCACTTCACCCTAGTCCGAGCCCTGCTGAAGACGGAAGGTTATGGCTCCATCTGAAAGAAGTAAATTCCTGGTCACATACATCCTTTCCTATTGCACCATAATCTAATTGAAATAACATCCAAAAGCCAGATGCTTGCACATTAAAACCACCCTTTGTTGCAAGGTTTAAAACAGCCAGAGGCCCTGAACGAGATGTGGCTAAGGCCGACCTTGACGCTGTGCAATCCAGATTAAGTCTCCTCTACACGTCTGAAATGATCACAGGAAGCTCTGGCAGTTCCTCCCCACTCACACGTGTCCATGAGGTGGACCTGGCGGTTTGTCTCTAACTCTGTGAATTACCCTACCTAGAACTGGACAGCCCTCTGCATCCTGACTGACAGCCCAAACTTGAACATCAGGGATTATGTGGCCAATTCACACATCCCGTAACCAAGTAGTGGGACATTAAGAATCTCCAGACTGGCAGAGGGTCTCAATACATCCCATTGGGATCTATTTCTTCTTCTCGGTCTCAGGTTTTCTCTTTCCTCGCCTTCATAGCAGGCAGCCATAGGAGTACTTCCAACATATGGACCTGACTTCCCAGGCAGCTGACTCTCTCAAGTTTCTCAGCTGGAGAAACTAAACTGGCAAAGAGTTACCCATCACCTCCACCCTTCGGGCTTTCCTAAAGAGGTCAGCACCCCTCCCACCACCTTGAGATCATCCTTCTAGGGACAGTGGCTCCATAACCAGACTAATGATTAAACTCCAAGAAGCCACAACTAGGGCTGCCTCCTCCAGCTCTCCCAGAGAAAACAAAAAGTGGGAGGCACCCCTGCTGCTGAAGCTGAGGGAGTAGCATGGAATTGGGACCAGGGAAAAGAGTCCCAGATTTTCTTCCTATTTTAGAAACATGTACGAAATCTGGAAGCCACAAAGGTGGAAGTTGTATGGACTTGTTGCTTCAGGGGGATGGAAAAAGTGAGGGTGAAAAGGTTACTCATGGTACACATTTTTTCCATTGATTATTTTACTTAGAATATGTCATTTCCCTGGAAAATCGAGGAGGGGGGATATTTTCTTTTGAATATCTTCAAACATTTGCAAATGGTTACTCTGAACTCCCCAATGTACCATAAACAAGTGTAAACTGTAGAAATTCAGAAAATGTACAAATACAAACAGCGATCCCCCAAGCTCCCAGGCAAAGACAAAGAAGGGAGTATTCCATTTACAAATGGAATTCTTTGTGGATAGAATAGTTTGGAAAATGTTTATACGTTGTTTTTCTTATTATTTGAGGGAATATTTTTTCCAGCCTACAGAAGCTGCAGAACTGGTATTTGAAGCCTTGAAAGCTGAAGATTAAAGGAAGATTACAATCTTCCAAAGTCTTCGACTAAAACCTCATTAGTTCTGCATCTAAGACAATATCTACCCGTTGAAATCATTTGTAATCGTATCAACAAAGAAGAATGCATAAAGTCAGGTAACCAGGAACAGAATCACTTCGAAATGGAAATAAACAAACAAAACCCCCGAAAAACAAAAACAAAAACACACCAAACCTCATATTAGCCAAGAACTAGCAAATCTGATGGCTTCTTTGAAGAAAACTGTAGCTCCCCAGATTACTGATCTCAAGGTACAGTCTGCTTTGAATCTGCTTAAGATGATAAACAAACAAGCCAGTAATAGGGTAGCAGAATGGCAGGCACAGGGGAAAAGTACGAAGAACCCTGACAAGTTACCGACAGACTTTCCAAGAGAAATAGTGTGTGAGTCACCAACAAGCACATGGAGAAATCACTCAGCCGCACCTCAGCCCCCACAACTCAGTCCGGTTTAATGCTTTCCACTTTGGCTTTAACTCGTCACCAACAGTGTTCACTGTCAGGGCACAAAAGCCATGCCGCCCTTTATTTAACGGATGCATTTCCAATTTCCACCACCATATGAATGGGCTGGGTTTCTGAAGGCACCGAAGAAAAACAGCACCACATGTGCACAGAGAATCAGGAAGGGTCAGAGGATGTGAGTGAATTATGGCGGGTTGAGACTGCACTTCGAGGTGACACGTAACTCCAGAGGGCAAGAGGAAATGTGATTTAGTGGAGGAGAGGCAGTTCTTCCCCATCTTAAATCACTTGCCTTGTCACCTTACTGGAGCTGGCCAAGCCTGCGTGTCTCTGACTTTAGAGAAAAGCTGTAATTTCTTGCGGGACCCATCATAAAAAGAACTCTCCCATCTCAAGGGGCTATGGGCAATTTTGTCACTGCATCTTCTGAAATTGGCTGAAGCCGGGTTAATATTTTTCGTAACGACTCCGGTCCGCATACAAGACCGTAATATGATTCTGTATTCAGCAACATATATCATCCAAACAGCCATCATAGATCTCACACTTTTATGTTCCTTGGGCCTCTTGCTACTCACGGACCAGTGGCACTATTCTTGGCCTGGTCACTTCTCACTCCAGTAATGGCAGTAACATTGTTCACCCTCCGGTTCCTCCCATAACGTCACAGGAATGATTGCTATCAGAATATATTTAAAATTCCAATCCCCAATGCTTTTTGGCTTTCTAAAGGCCATCACTTCTTCATCCCACACTTTCCTGTTGCTCACTGTTTTATTAACCGGGTCAAATTATGCTGGTGGAGATATAAGGTGCATTTCCATTTGAGGTTGACTACGAGAAGGCTGAGTCCATCTGTCTCCGGACAGCAGAATTTGTAGATGTAAAACCAAGAAAGGATGGTGAGCTGATTTTTAGTGTTCTGCTCCTACTGGCAAAGCCAGCAATGGAAAAGGAAACCTCAAACTATGGTGACTGGGAAAGCCTTCTCGACCCGCCCAACAAGCCCCCTGGCGCTAGCCCCATGCTTCCCAAACAAGCCTCTGGCTGTGAGTTAGGTAGGTGCCCATGTAAATATGCCAACTTGGAGACAATGGTCTGGACATGCCATATCCAGGCTTCTGGCCCACATTTATATTTCCCACTGTGGAGTACCGGGCTGGTATTTAGGTTTGTTGTTGCTGCTGGAAAAGCAAGAATTGAACACTGTCAAAAAAGAAAGAAAGAATTGAACACTGTCTTAACTCTTGGAAAAGTTGGCAGATATGCTTGGTTTTTGTCTAGGAACCTTCCCCAAGACAGCTAAGGTGAATAAAAGAATTTCATCAAGTAGAATAATAGAGGGACTATTTAGCCCATTCTCTTACAGTGCTTTCAAGAAAATGCAGCTCTGAAGTCAAAGAGCCTGGATTTGCATCTTGACTGCTTCCTAACTCGGTCATCTTGGGCCACTTACTTCACTTCCATGTCTCAGTAAAATGAAGACAACAATCATTATCACACTGATCCAGATCCAAATAAATACTACTAAAAAAACACTTAGAAGGGGGCCTGCCCATGCAAATGTGAGCCAGCTGTCCTTCCTATATGGTCCACTTCTACCCAGGCTTCCTTCCTCCCTGGGTTTGTGTCCCCACCAGACTAAGTGTAGGGCAGGCACTGAATCACAGTCACCTTAGTTTCTCCCCAGCTCCTGGAAGGAACTGTGTACAAGCCAGTTCCTTTCTCTCCACAAGTGGACAGAGCTGAGTGAATTATTGCTGAGCCTCAACTGGACAGATGGCGGGCCTGGGGCTGGCGAGCCTGGGGCTGGCGGGCCTGAGTTAAATACTGGTTCCCCCACTTGCTAGCTCTCATTTGGACAACACCTCCATGCCTTATCTTCCTCCTTGCTAAGGTGGAGATGACACCGATTCTGCCACCTGGTGGGAGGCTCAAAAGAGACCACATCTGGCTCTGGTGGGAGTGCCATTCCCCTTGCTGAAATTCTGGACTCATTATCAATAGCTCATTGGGCATGAAGCAGGATTCCTTCCCTTCATGAGGTTGGACATACGGACTCCTAGTCACTTCGGCAGTGTGGCCCTCTCTCCTGTCAATGCCTCCCACTGTCCGTAGAGCAGAGCAACCCACTGGCTGAGCCACTGAGCCCCAAAAAGGAGAGAACACAAAGCTGGTCAGCAATGCTGGAGGCCTGCCCTAGGGAATGCTTCAGGACAAGAGGAAGGAAAAGACCCCCTCAACAGGGCCACTCTTCCAACACTTTGCCATGGAAATGGGGCTTAGCAGCCCAGGGTTCGGTTGGCATAAGCACCTAAGAAGGTTAGTTTGTATTCTCATCTTGCACATGGAACCTGTGGTTTTTGAGAAAATTTGGTGAGCCCAGACATTGTGCCAATAAGCCTCCTGGCCTCCCGGAAGTGACTCGGCTCACCTTTACCACAGTTCTATAACCTCACGACTGAACATTTCAGGGTCCCAAGGAATCTCTCCTTCCTCCCCACACCGTCCCTCTTCTTCAACAGGGTCAATTACAGAGAAGAGCTTAAGAATAAAAGTCTGGTTAACTAGATAGTGTTTCAAGTCAGGCGCAAGACTGGGCTTCACCATTCAGTCACCTTGGGCACGGCATCTACCTGCTGTGATGAAGTTTCCTCGGCTGTAAAATGGGAATGATGTTGGATCAAAATGGTGACAGCGTGTGACCACACTAGGTGAACTCTAAAACACACACGTAAAAACACGAACATCCCGGTAACGCTCTCGCGCCTCTGCCTCGTAAGGAGTAGGGAGAGGTGCACGGGCTCATGCGGAGGAGAGCCCCGGTGGACATACAAACCTTTTACTTATTCTGATTTCTAATTCGGAGGCACCTCCTTTTGAGCGGAGGCTCCAGGTCCTCCGGCCCGGCGCTGAGCATGGGCGAGGAGATGATGCACGGCGCCATGGCAGTCTTCTCCGCGGGTTTTGGCACAGGCTGGATCACGCAGCCCGTCTTGGGCAGCATCCGCAGAGCGTACGCGTGGTCCTCGTCCGCGGGGTTATTAAGGTTCGGGTCTGACTTGTCGCCCCCCGCCAGGGCTTCCTCCCCCATCAGCTTTTTGGCCGCCTCCCCGTCCAGGTGACAGTTGGAAGCACAGTTGTTCTCCTTGACCGACTCCAGCTCGCTCACCGCCGGCTCCTCGGGCGACAGCAGCTTCTTGGGGGGCGCGGGCGGCGGCGGCGGCGGGGGCTGCTCCGGCGGCGGCTCCGCGCCCTTGGCGCCCTCGGCCGCGGCGGCGGCGCCGCGCGTGCCATTCACGATGACGTTGCAGGCCGCGGCGGCCTCGGGGCCCGCGGGGGCGCCCGGACCCGGGTCGCCGGCGGCTGGCGGGCTGCAGTGGCCGTCCCTGCAGCCGCCGCAGGTCCTGCGCTCCGCGGCGCCCGGCTCGCGCTCTGCCTTGACATGCGCGTGCAGCGCGCGGTGGATCACGTTGTGCAGCCGGGCCCGGTGGCCCACGGTCAGGTCGATGACGCCGTCCTGCGGGCCCTGCAGCACGCCGGGGAAGCCGAGCTGGCCGCCCGCGCCCGGGGGGGTGCCTGCGCGCCGCGTCAGGTCCACCACCTCGCTCCGGCCGTGCTCCGCGGGCGCGGGCGCTAGGCTCAGGGCTTGGCCCGAGCAGCCGGGCGGCGAGTCCGCAGACTTGGACGAGCCCTGCTTGGAGTCCCTGGGGGACAGGGAGTGTCCGCCTGGCTTGCCTCCAGACGCTGAAGAGTCGCCAGGGGCGCTCGGAATGAAGTTCTCCCCGTTGCTGGAGAATCCGTTGGGGGGCTTGGAATCATTGACGTGAGGGATGGGAATAGGGATGGGGATGGGCACGGGCAGGGGCACGATCACGGGGTATGGCACGAGCAAGGTGGGGGGCGGCACCAGCGGGGCGAGCGATGGCAGCCCGAAATTCATCATCTGGGGCACCGGCATCGGGCCGTTTGGCATCATGCTCACCGGCGGGAAGGGGAGACTGGGCAAGGGCGCGCCCGGGGGTGGTGGGGGCAGCAGGCCTGGGGGGTTCCCAGGCATGGTCGGGGTGCTGGGGGGATGGATGTGGGGCGACAGCATGGGCCGGTGCATGGGACTGGAAGTGGGGCCCAGGTTCCTGGGGCCACCGGGTGGGGGCCCGATGCCAGGGAGCATGGGGTTGGACAGGGGGCTGTTGGGGTTGGAGGCATGGTGCGGCGGCCCGCGAATAAAGGGCGGGCGGATCTGCTGCATGATCTGTTGTTCCATGAAGATGGGCAGTGGCACCGGGCCGCGGTTGGTCATCACCATGGGAGGGCTGCGAGGCGGGACGCCGAGGGGAGGCCCGATGCTAGCAGGTGGCTGGACGGAGACAGGAGGGATGTTTGGCGTCTCGCTGATGGGCATGGACTTGGGCACTGGCGTGGGGATTTTAGTGACAGAGCAGTTGGCAGTGTCAGATGGAGAGACGGTGGTGGACGACGATGGGCCAGGGCCCTGGCTTTGGCCAGCTGCAGCCACCGGGGAGGGGGCCTTCCTCCGAGCATCTGTTAGAGGGATATTCCAAGAGTCTGGAGTGAGCAGCTGCACCCCGGTGCCTTCTGCTTTATTTTCCATGGGAGGGTGTAGTGTGCCGCACAACCCAGCTGGAAGATTGGCCTGTGTCTCTTTGTAGAAAATGTCCATTTTGTATTGATTGAGACATTTGGCACTGCAGAACTGAAGCCTTCGTTCCCCGTCCCCAAAATCCAGGTATTCTTTTGTGTGTCTTATGTGCTTACACCAGTCACATACCTACAACACAACAATCAAAAGAAAACAAGATAAGCAATTTCCTCTGGCAGATCGTGTTTCGTGTTTCACATAGAGGTTCTTTCAAACTTGATCACCATTTTTCGAACAGGCAGAAGGGTTTCTTTCTGAAAGGTAACATTCTTAAATGTTTGTCAAATGATTTCTCCTTGGAAGTCAGACGTGCTTTTTAAATAGTAACTCTTGGGAATAGCAATTATCACCATCTTCCAGGAAAAACAATTCAACAACAACCCCAAACCGTGTTGTGCCCATGAAGCTCAACGTAAAGGGGGGTCTGACAGAAAGGCGGACATCCCCCTGCCCACATATTTTCACCTGTCCAGGAGGCTCGTTGGAAATGTAAATATAATGGTTGTGGAGAAGAGGATTCTCCAGGAGTTCGGCGGCCTTTGAAACAGAGCCCCATAAAATTCTCCTCACGCAACGTACTTTACACTATTGACTGTGTTCAATAATGCAGTTGGAAAGGTTGTGCTGTGTTAACCAATAACACAAAGCGCGGAACATCATTATGTCTGGCTTCCAAAGGGAAACTTGGAATTAGTCATGAAGTCTGTGTGAGGTTTAGCTATTCCCAACCTGTGATGTTGCAGCAAGCTAGAATTATTTTTTGAGCTGTTTGCCCACTCGCTCTCAGTAGTCAGAATTTTTGGTGACATTTCTTGGCAGGCAGTCTTATTTAACAACTTTTCAAACACCAGAGAACGTTTTCCAAAAGTTGTTATGGCTTCCTCCCCTCCCCTTCAAATCTACTCCTGGCAAAAGAAAGATATCACCAAATTTATTTTAAAGTTGGGCTGCAGAACTAATTAAAGGCTGAGAGCTTTTCCCAATTGGAAATCACTAGACATCAAAGTTCAAAAAATAGTCATTCTCGGCTTCAGAACCCATTACTTTGGAGAAATTATTGTGATTTCATTAACACATTAATTTTGCAACACCATCAGCTCTCACAGATGGTGAAGACATGATCTACAATTCAAATATGACTCTTGTTTGCACAAATGTCTTTCCTTCATATGGCATTTTAAACAAGAATTAATATGAGTAATCTTGCCATAGCTATAAACAGATAAACAGATGTCAAAATTTTCAGTAGTTCTTTCAGTGCCTTACTTTTTTGACTGGAAATTACACACACATTTTTTTTCTTTTTCTTTTTTTCTTTTTCTATCTAAATTTCATTCTTTCTTTCTTTTTAAAATCATATTCTTAGCACTCAATCCATACAGCGGTGGAGGAAGAATTTGGAAATGCTGTGCAATGGTGAGTTCACTGAATTCAAGGCTCTCCTCCATAAAGCATTGTTTCCAGTATTGCTCTAAATGGAAACTTGTTTTTGTTGAGGAGGGTGTCTGTTGTTCTGTTGTTGGTGCAGTGTTGTTGCTTTTTTTTTTTTTTTAACCATGGTAAACTGATAGCATTAAAAGATGATAACTTTTAATCACAATTGGTCACATCAACAATGCAAAAACAACATATGCTGGGCATTTGATTACTCATCTCATTTAACTCTCAGCTTTCCTTGACTGTAAACAGTGGTAGCATGCTCGTATGTGACTGGGGGTGTACGCACTTGTGGCAGATGTGGGTCTGTATGTGTAAATCCACTCTCTTCCTTCTCATTTTTTTCCCCCACTGATATTTGCAGGTAATATACTGCAAGGCGTGAGACTGAGTAACAGACACTTAATGGCACACATTTGTTTTCTGTGTAGTCTCATATCAAATTACCCTTTCAAAAATCCTTGTTATACGAAGAATAATTTCAATACTAATATACTTCTGCATTTCAGTACAGTATTTTCAGGTTTCCCTAGAATTATAGGAATTTCTTTTAAAATCATAGGTAAGAAATCTGCAAGTTTACAGGTGAGTGCAGAATTGCCTCTGATGAAAAGAAACACACAAAACCCAGCGAGACCTTGAAAATTCTTATCTAGATAATGGTTAAATAAACTAGTAGTTAAACCTTGAGGCAAGTAAGTTATTATTTTAAAAACCTGATCATTTTTACAAAGTTAATATGTAATGATGTGACATTTAAATCCCTATACGAAATAAAGCCACCCGATTCTGTTTCAGTATTAGAGACCCATAGAAAGCCTAAAATGTAAATTTGTAAGCTTGAAGGAAAAGATCAAATATAGCTTCTTTAATCATGAACTAAAAAAATATTATCAATGAATTAAACTAATTAAAATAATATGCCAAATTTTCTGGCATATTTCTTTTGGATCTTATTTTTTAACCATAAGGGGAAAGAGTTTTCTGAAATCCTTAATTGGTTTTTAAATTGCCAGATTGAATTATTTGCCTCCAGAGGATTCCTCTGTTTCCTCAAGCTAAATAAATATTTTCAAGTGGAGTCACAAAAAATAATCTAAATATAACTTAAATGTTCTCCCTTCCTTCACTTCCTTCACTTTTAATAATTCAGTGATGAATAAGGAATGCTCATAGATCCATCCCAATTATCAAATGAGAATTCTCCACCACATTTTATCTATTTCCACATAAAAAGAATTTCAGACATCAAAGTTTTAAAGCAAAATTCTATTGCATCAAACTTTCCGGTTAAAGCAAAGGCCTAATGTTTACAGCTTCATTTTCTGCAACATTCTAAAGTGTTTAGGTAATAGTGTGAAAGTTTGTGACTGCCTCATTTTTGGGTAATATGAGTGTGGATGTGTGTGTGTGTTCTTGCCTTATTATATTTCAGTTCAGAACACTGCCCTAAAAACACAGAAAAGCAATCTTTCTGATGAAGCAAAAAATTACTAGAGAGAAAAAACCCGTCACTTAAGAAATAATGAATCAAGTCTGTCTTACAGGAGACATCATTTAAGATGAGGTCAATGAATTTATGGCACAAATGGCTAAATCATGTGAGGCAATAAAACACGGTACCATCATTCATTCCACATCCAACTAATGACACACTTCTGGTAATTAAAGATTTCATCATAGAAGCCTGAGCTGATTACTTAAGATGTGATAGTTAGGTGAAAATACGTACTATAGATCTCCCTCTTTAATAAAACAACATTTTCATATCCATGAAATACACAGCATGTGTCTCATAAACTATGGTTTTCTGAATTGCCTGTTATGGGGGTAATCTTCCTTTCTTTTTCCACAGGCGGCTTTAATTTTTTTTTTTTAGTTTTTTTCTTAATATGCCAAGAAGTACCAGAATTCCTTCAGATATTTTAAAAGATAAAGATTAAGAAGTACAGAGCTCAACTCACTGGGCTCTGGAACGAGTTCCCCCTAATTCCACCCCAGCTTTGTTTCTGTTGGAATCTGGCCTCTTTGGTTCCACTTCTCTCCCTAACAGGTCCCAGATTGGACAGAGCTGAAGCCGGAGCTGCTTAACGATGGCAATCTGGGGGCTGAACAATCGGCTCATGCAATGCCATTGAGCAGGACAGCTGAAATGCTTCGTATCACAAATACATAATGTATCACCAGGAAGACAAAAAGATCACAAAGGAGATAAACAAATGCGTATTCCATTCAACCCTCTAACGGCAGTCCTCAAAAAGATTGAATTTACCTTCCTGGGATGTGTCCAATTCTAAACAACAGAATGAACATTTCCTTTAGTCCATTTAGTATTTCTATTTTGGTGGCTGGCTGCCAGGCTTGTACTTATAAGCTCAGTGGCCTGATGGACTCACTCCTTTCCTGTGATATAAATGTGTGGCAACCTACACCCGCTGAACTACTCAAAAGACACTGCCTCAGCAGAAATATCACTTGCTCTTGATAGAAGAGAACTGGAAGGTGGGACTTCTGGTTCCTATAACTCTTTCCATCTTGTATTTCTCCTGGAAAGAAAGCAAGCTATTCATGTTGGCAACTGAGCCTTTATTTTTACATAAACGTCCAAAGTCAAAGCCGAAGTATGCCATGAGGTTACCCACATGGGCATAATATACACATTCTACTGGGCTTAAGAGACGATGCGGGTGACTGGGGAGGGGGTCGGGGTTCCTAATTAACACATTAATCAGCTGTCGACTGTGGGAGTGAAGTTCACCCTTTAATGGAACCCACTGCCACCTTCGGAGTGGTAATCTGGCGTGAGGCAATATTTAATTAAGAAACGCTTTTGCTGAAATCTTTCTTATCTGGGCAAAGGCAATTGTAGCAACGGACCAATAAAAGGATATTAGCAATCCTCTGAATGCCATCAACAATCTGAAAAACAAAACAAAATCTTCGTGGGCTCCTGACTTTCCACAAATAGAGCACGCACGTAACAGCTCAGAAGTTACAGCTCCTTAAACGAAACTGTAGCTCGCCCTAACAGGCTGGTTCTCTGGGTCTTGGCCTGTTAAATGTGGCAGATGATCAGTGTTTTTAAGAGTCTGGGGTCTGCCCTACCTGTAGTCACCTCACCACATGAGCTGACCCCACCCAGACACCTGCTCCCAGCCTGACCCAGAGGTCCCAGGGTCCCAGCAACTGTTTTGGGGGGGTTATGCACTACCTCCATTGAGGCCCTAATTCCATGCCCTTGGGCAGCAAAGGATGCTATGGAAATTGCCCCGAATTTGGAATCAGAAGACATGGGTTTGATTGTGGGCTCCGTCATTGACTAGCAGTGAAAATTTCAGCTTCAATTTTTTCCTCTGTGAAATGGAACTAACAGTAGTAACGAGCCATGCCTGTGTGCCCGGCAGATCACCCGGCTTGCTGCACTGTGCTTTTTTTTTTTTTTTCCCAGTCCCTAGCCCGCCTCCCTCATGGTTGCTGATGTCCCAGGAACATCCCATATGTTTAGGTTCATTTTAACTAATGGGAGGACGTTTCTATGGCAGTGTTAGTAAGGAATGGGTAATTGCCATGCACAGCTCTCCAATGGGCCTGTGTGTCTTCGAGAGAGAAAAGAGCGTGTTGCTCTGTTTCTCTCTGTGCAAATGCCTGCTGTACCTCACAGACACCAGCTCCCCAGCCCAGCTTCCCAGGAGACTGTTCCAGGATAACAGAGGGGCTCTGTCTGCAGGGAACCAAGTCCGTGGTTCTATACGCATCCCAGCTGACCACCATCCCGAGAAGACTCTAGTCAGCTCCTGCCGAGCCCTCTCTTTCCACGGCCAGTCATTCTCCAATTCAGGCAAAAGCTTGACAAAGCAGCACGGCTGCTTGGAAATGAGTGTTCGGACCATTAAAGGGAAGAATTCCTTTCCGGCTCAACTGCTCTTTGAATAGTGGAAGCCATAAACAGTGCTATTCATGTTTTATTAAAAAACAGAGCTGATGAGCGATCTGCTTGACTCATTACGTGGAAGGGCCAAAAGCCACAGTAACACAGCCTTTTCAGACAGGAAGACCGAAGCCCTGCATTGGGAGAACGTACAGGAGGATGAGCCCCCGTGGAGCGGGGAAGGGTGCACCAAAACCTGATTTGGGGACCCAACTCACCATTCCAAATTTCCTTGCAAAGTTGGACTAGAGAGTAAAGGAAGGAAAAAGATGGCCTAGCCATAGATTTTTGCAAAGCCACTCAGAAATCAGGAGAGGGATTTAGAACCAGCAAGAACTCTGTGTGTGTGTGTGTGTGTGTGTGTGTGTGTGTGTGTGTGTGTGTGTTTAAGCAAATTCATGGAGAAGTTCATTTTCAAAATAAACTTTCTGCAGGTTTGGATTTCAACATGATGATGTTTGCTACATAGTTCTTTTTATTTATGGATCTTATTCGGTTTTGTGTTTTGCTTTGTAGTTTGGGCTCTTTCTCTCCCTCTCCTCTTTTGTTCCTCTAATAGGATCTGGAACTCAAGGAGAGGCCAACAAGCATCTTTGTTAGAATCAAAAGTCTCATTAGAAGCCTGGCCTGTAGGAAATTTATACTATGACTCATGTTCTTTGCATACATTTTAAGCTGGATTTCAGAAGTCTTGGCCCAGGTGACCAGGACAAGGTCCTTCTTTTGCACATGTGCCATGAGCTCTGTCAAGCAGAGAAGAGATGGGCTTGGTTTGCAGGACCTCAATGAGCGTTGACAAATGGCTCATTACTGACCCAAGTCTATTTCTACAGCCAAAGCAAGAGATGGAATCCTGGCCTGTATTCAGTGACTGTGGGTCCTCCTCACAGCCAAACACATGATTGAGAAGAAGGCGATTTTTCCCTTTGGTCTAATGTGTTACCTTGCCTGAGAGCATTAGCATATCACACAAAACTCTCTGCTTCACTTCTGCTGAATAAATGCAACTTACATCTTCTAAACCCAAGTCATCCAGATGGAAAACTAAAAAAACTCAAACGTTGGAAAATCTGGTCTACCTGGTTGAAATTCTGCCTCTTCATTTTCCAGTTATTGCCTTGAGAGGACACAGAAATAGCCCAGGAGATCTCAGAGCAATGGAAATTGAGCCCTGAAAAGAATCTTAGAGATCAGCGGGTCTACTCCTCCAGCCTCCAGCTCCTGGTGGGGCCGGGCATCTAATCACTCTGAGCCTCAGGTGCTCAGCTCTGAGATGAGCTCATCGATAGTGACAGTGCTCCCCGAGACACATGCCAGGAAGAAAGAACCAGCCCATTCTCTGACTGCTTCTTGGAGGCTCATAGCTGTTCCTGGTAAACTCTCATTCACTTACCAACCCTGTACTGATTACTTGGAACCTGTCCGATACCCGGCTAAGAGTTCTGCTTGCACAGCCTCATTCAATCCTCTTTAAACAGTCTTGTGCATACTTCTCGGCTCCCTCAGTTACAATCTGAACCAGCTCCTACCTGTGGATCCTCGGGATTGTTCCCACTTAAGACCTTAGTGTCCACCTCTGCCCAATCCTCAAATCTCTCCAGGACACCCCATCAAAAGTTATGACTTTTATTATAGTGCCTGCCGGAAGCCCCAATTTAATGTTATAAGAATTGAGGACTAATGATAGCTAGCACTATTTCAGCATTAGTAACCATGCTAACTCTGTTACCTCACTGAATCTCCACAAATCCCTTATCACCTGGATAACTGGGGTTTATGGAGGTTAAATAACGTGTCCAAGATTATCTGCGCAGGTAACAGATGGCAGATCCAGATCCTAACTTAGATCTGTCTGGCTTCAGAGGCCATATTGCCCCCCACTATCTCAAGGATTTTTGCATTTTCTTTTAAAGCTACAGGATGAAGATGGTTGACTAGTATTTGATAATAATGTCATTCTGAAATTCCAGAATTTAGTCTTCTAAGGAAATTCACAGGTCAAGCTCAACTGGACTCCCCCAGCGAGCTTGAGTTCCCCTCTACACATACACAGGCGGTCTTCCAGGTGGCACTCCGACTTCCGGTGACAGGGAGAACCATCCAGATACATCCACACAGCCAAAGAGTGATTCACGTCATAGCAACCGATCTCCTCTGCACTGAGTTTTCTGGTGGCCTTCTAAAGACAACTGCAGTACAGTTGGAGAGTCCTATGCAGCCTCATTTACGGCAGCCTATTCTGTGGTTGGGCAGTTCTATCAAAAAGCTTAAACCACTTCACATCCCAGTCACTTCCACCCACTGACAGCAGTTCTGTTCCCCAGGGTCTCCTAGCACAAGCCAACTCCTCTTCTCAATCTCAGCTTATCAAATACTTAAAAAGAGCCGTCAGAGTTTCCCAACTGGGGGTGTCCTGTGTCCATTCTCCAGGAGGACACGTTCCCAGAGCCCTCCCGTCCTGTGTGTCCTCCTGCGCCTTGTACCCAGGCATATACTTCCCCTTGGTAATGCCCCTCTTAAAGGGTAGAGCCCGGAATGGAATGCAGCACCCTGACCCGCATAGAGTCCAGGAAACTCTCCTCTCCCTTTTTCAGAACACTATACCTCCACTAATACCACCCAAGAATGCATTTGCCTTTCTTTCTTAGCAGCCATATCCTGCTATAAGGTCTTTGCTTTTTAACAACAAACATTTACTGAGTAACTGTTAAGTGCCAAGTTCAAAGCTTTTGCTTATCTCCCTTAATTCTCGCAACAAACTTGTAAAGGAGCTACTGTTATTCCCATTTCACTTGAAAATGAGGAAACAAAGGTTCAAAGAGATGATGTGGTTTCCCGAAGCTCTCACAGCCTACAAATTGTGGAGCCATGATCCAGATCCAGAACTTGCAACCCATCCTCTCTCTCTGCCACACTGCTTGCTTCATTCTGAGCTTCTGGTCAACCAAAACCTTTTTCTCCTAAGTGCTCATCAATCATTTGTTTAATGATATATTCAAGGACTTTTGAGGGAAAGCCAACCAGCCTACTGGGTCTAGAGTTTCAGAAATGAGAAACTCTTTCCCAATTTTGAAAATTCGGTTAACATTTGTCCTTTTTCTGTCTTTATAAAGCCTCTCCCATCTATCATGATAGAGCAAAGATTATATAAAAGTAGATATGAAATTATCTACAAATTCCCTCAAAAGGGGCTCAGATGATCTAAATTTGCTTAGCACAGCAGGTGCTCTGCCACCTAGCTCTTTGCCCACAATGTGGAATTCATAGCCTTCTTTATGGTATCGTCCCACCCATTCTCAAGAACATTCTCTTTATGGAGACAATGGAAAGAAACCAAATAAAAGTTGCCCAGCCCTGCTTTCTCACCTGCTTTTGTTAAATATTAACCATTTGCTCTAAACATTGATCTATCCAACTCTCCTTCTGGTTCCTTTCATGAGCATAGCCCTAAGAGCTCCCTTTATTACCCTGGAGAGTTCCCCAAGGGTTCAGTCCCTTATGCATCCTAGTCTTTTTGACATAGAATTCATTTTTGGAATTCCCCACTCCTCATGTTGCTCCTCCAGCCCTGAGACTACACTGAGTCTCTGATTGTGGTTCTAAATCCACCTTTCTTTGGAAATTTAAACAAAATTCTGCTTTTCTAAATTGTAGGAAGTGTGGCTGGTCATATTGAGCATTTTCTCCCTCTCCATTGCACAGTCCAAGATAGCTGGGTCACTTTCCTCTCCATCCACACACTAAGCAGCTCTCTTCCATCTTAACCAAATGGTGATCAAATTAAGATTCTCCTTACAGTTTCTCTATCTTCTCAGAACTATCAACAAGACATGGGAAGAAAGATCAGTTACTCCATTTTTAAGAGAATGACATTCTTAGTAGATATCTAGGTAAGCTGTCCCATTTCTTGCTTCTTTGCTAAATAATCTGTTTTTGATGTCTGCTTCAGATTTTGTACTCAATACTCCAAAATAATTCTTGGGATGTATTTTTTTACTCTCCTCAAATTCCCATCTTACATTTCCTCTGAAGTACATGGATTGCCATGCAAGGATATATTTTCCTGAATTTTACCCACCTATTAGATATGTTTGGGGGGAAGGCGGCATGTTGTTTTATATTTTAGTTCTTTGTGTTAGCTCTAGTCTAGGCACCAAAAAATCCAAAAAACCAAAAAACCTCCAAATCTCAGTGGTATCTCTGAGATTGTTTTTATCTTTTTGTGCCCACAGTCCAGGGTAACTCGGCCCTTCCCACTGTCTGCCTTGGTAGAGAGATGTCAGAAGCCATTGGTTTATTCCTGCTCATGACTTTGTTTGCTCTTGAGAAGGACTGGTCCCTTCTTCACTATCCCATCTCTTCCTGTGTCACACCTGCTGACTTCAGTGTGGCTAGTTTTACAGGTTTATTTAATAGTTTCGTCTCTCTTCCCTACCTCACAATTTAAATTTTTCTTGATGAGAATCTTTAATCTCTAAATACATTCTTCCCAATCTTCAATCAATGCCCCAGGCTTTTATTCTTCACTTGGGAAGCAGCATGGTTTGGCGAGGAAAAGTGGTGAGCTAGGAATCAGAAGACCCATGTCTTACCCACCCTGTAACTTTGGGTCGAATTTCTGTGCCGTTGGGCCCTCTGTATCCCTTCAAGTTCTGCTATGAGGATCAAAACAAAAAGTGCAAATAGAAGGACTCAGAAAAACATAAGGTGTCATATAAATATAGATATTTTAATTTTTTGATTATAAATGTGTAAGAACTACCTTTAGATGCAGAAAACAAAGCACAGAGCCAACTGGTCTACCTACACTCTACTCTTATTTACCCATATTCTTCTATTAAATCTCAGTTACAAAAACAAAAAGAAAATCCACCACTATGAATTTCCCTGTGATGTGTACTTCAAAGTAAAAAAGCACACCACAAAAATAAAACCCAGAAACCGAAATCAACAAAACACTTGACCCCCAAATTCTCCACTCTTTCCAACAGCTTGTGGAGTGTTTGACAGCAATGTAATTGCAATAATGAGGAGGTCTGCGGGCCAGGTTGTGGTCTTAGGCTCACTGCGGATGTTTTAGCCCTAGGCTCAGCTTCAGGCCAGCACCAGTTGCCTGGGCCAGAGTCACCAATGGAATCCCTTACGCTTAGTCAAACACAAATGTGACATTTATGGCATCTGGTGCACCATGCTGCCAAATCAAAAGGCCTAGGATGCTGGGCTTACAAACTTGGGGAAAAGAAAGAATATCGGTTGCCTATTGTCTTTTTCGTTAATTAAAACCTGCGAGAACACCCACTTGGTAGCAGTTTCTTAAGTCTCTAAGAGATACACGCTGGGCTTCTTCTGATTCTGGATCTACACGTTGGTTTCTTTGTCTCCAAAAAGCTTCCTGGATGTGTGTGGACTGTTATTGTGCCTGATTCTTTTCCATCTTTATTCCACGAATTTAGCCATTGTGCCTTGCCAACCCCCCTGGTTGAAAGCCAGAACTCCACCAAAGCTAGATTCTCCACTGACCATCCCTCTCCCAGCTCTGTTCTCATAAGCAAATCCCAGGCTAGCCTGACCCAATCTCCCCACCCAGCTTTAACATCTGAAGGGCTAAATGGTATGAAGCAGGACAGCCAGGACAAAGATTTGTGTTTCTACATGTTGAAACACACCTGTTATTCATATAAGTCCTTTCTCCCAGTAAATTCAATGGACTCAACAGACACGATCACAATACCATTCACAAAAAGTTTACAAAGAGACAAGCAGCCGGAGGCACCTGGGTGGTGCAGCTGGTTAAGCATCCAGCTCTTGGTTTCTGCTCAGGTCCTCATCTCAGGGTTGTGAGATCAAGCCCCGCACTGGGGTCTGTGCATGGAGTCTGCTTGGGGCTCTCTCTCTTCCCCTGACCCTCCCACTTGTGCTCATGCTCTCTCTTTCAAATAAATAAATCTTTAAAAAGAGAGAGAGAAAGATATCCAGATAATATGTTTTGTTTTGTTTTATTTTATTTTATAGATTTTATTTATTCATTTGCCAGAGAGAGAGCGAGCGAGCGAGCGCACAAGCAGGGGCATAGCAGAGGGAGAGGGAGAAAGAGGCTCCCCACTGAGCAGGGTCCCTGATGTGGGGCTTGATCCCAGGACCCTGGGATCATGACCTGAGCTGAAGGCAGACGCTTAACGACTGAGCCACCCAGGCAGCCCAATATGTTTTATTTTAGAGATAAATTAATACTAGCAAGAATTACATATCAATGGTCAGTGTTGGGGTAAAAGCCCCCATCTCATAATCCCTGTATAACTAACTACATCATTCTTTGGTTCACTCTGACAAAGGCAATGAAATGGGTAGAAATACCTCCATTTTGAGCCATTGTACAACTGGACTCTTGTCTCCTGGGTGAAGAGAAATGAGCAGGACAGCTACCTAATCCAGGCAACCTGTTCAGGGGGCCTCAGATGTGGTAAGGTACAGAAGACAGACATATTTGGGGGTAACCTAAATATGTGAGGGCAAGCCTCTCTTCTAGCACTTCCTATCTCAGAGTGAAATAAAGGGCATTTCTGAGTATATTCTGGTAGCTCGAGGCATGCACTTGGTAGCACGTGCAGAAGTTGGGAAGAACAGGAAAGGAAAGAAGGAGGAGGAGGGAAAGAACTGTGTATTAACTAGTTTGTACCAGAAGGAACCCACTAGATGCCAAGTGCCTGCTATGGCCACAGCTCACTGACCCCAAGGACACCTCAAGACCTTGGTCTGGCTCTGCCTAACAGGGACAGAATAATCCAATAACCCATTGGGTATCCCTTCTTTGGGAAGGCGGGAATTAAGATAACTCCAAGAGACTAAGCAGTGGTGGGGAAAGCGCTTGTGGGAATAAAGCCAGACGACCACCAAGGACAGGCAGTAAGCAGGAGCCAAGGGGCAGGAGAGGTCACAAGGCAGAGTGGGGGAAAAGAGGACTGAAGTGGCAGGAGGAGAAGTCAAGTGTCAGGGAGCCACAAGTCCTTGAAGGCCAAATGCTAAAGCAGGAAGCAATGATGCTTGCACCCGGGGGGACAGTAAGGCAGCCCAGCTGCCCACCTATTAGTACTCTGGGACCGTCTTTGCTTCTAGAACAACTCCCCATTCTCCAGGAGCATAAGCAGCCGTGGCTACTCCTGTCTCGCTTATTTCCTTGGGCTTCTTTATAGTGAGGCTCCATGACTTTAGGAAGATCAAGAATCCAACCCAGCTTTATACACTTCTCCAACTTAATCCTTACACCTCTGTCAAGTATCACTCTCTGTGGAAGGTTGAGGAAAACCTGGGATGGGGTAGTGACTTCAAAGTCGTTATATGATCCTCATGATCCTTGCCTGGTTGACGAAGAAGCTCTCTGCGCCACGTTACCTCTGGGTACCCTGCTGCGGGTGTGGGCTGCCCCCCAGGGGCAGCCTCAGCCCAAAGAAGCAGGAAGCTGACACCAGGGCATACCTCTTACATATGCCTTTCGACACCAGCACTGTTTCAGAGGGTCACCACAGAAAGGAACTGTGACTGTCCGTCAGGTCCTCGCTTGTCGCTGAGCCCACCGCAACTGCCCTCTTCTCACTGACCGTTCCCACCCCAACTTTCTATCGCCTATAGGGTATTCTGGGAAACTCTCATCCCATCCATGTCCTGCTCCTGTGAAAGAATTCTATGGCCCAGTGACTCTGCAAAATGCTCGTTGCCATATTTAAGCTTCTTCTGAGAAATTCTGTAGAAGAGAAACATGTTTTACTTCATTAATCCCGAGTTTCCTCAACTTCACAAAAATAGAGCTCTTTTTTTTTTTTTCCTAGTAGAATCTTATAGAAGAGCACTTTGGAAAACGCTACTTTAATGATCTGGCTGCCCATAAGACAGAAGCATGAAACCTAGGCCTTACCCCTAAACTCTCTATGGTGCTGGGTCCGAGTCTTATGGAACTTTCACGCCCCAGTGTACTGTCCTGCACATGGGGAGGCTTCTGTATGCAACTGTTCTTTGTCAACCAAACCAAACCGCAGGAGAAGGGAAAGGTGATTTCCCACGCCTGCGCCCTTCTGCCTGTCAGCAGGCTCCGTCCTGCCAGGAGTCAAGGTTATGCGGCCCCTTGTCACACTCTTCTCAGCCCTCATCAGCTTCCTGTGCTCCCCCAGGCCTGGCCGCTATTACATTTCAGCCTGTGGTTTCAGCTTCTGCCGTCACTACAAACTCAATTTCTGTCCTCTCAGTTCCAGCCACCCCACACAGCCCACAGGCCCGGCAGGGTGTCACGAATACCGTTACCTGCCGTGGGACCCTTCCAAGCCCCGAGGCTCCACCCCACGGCGTTTCGGGTCCCACCACGGCCTTCTCTGCCTGGCAGACAAACGCACAATCATCTTGTGAACAAGCCACCACAACTGAGGTGGCCGGCTCTTCAAGAACAACAACAAATGGCACGTCGGTGTCTTCACATGTAGACACAGAGGAGGGTCTTAACAGTCATGCCGAATAAAAATATCAAGAGATACTCCCTCAGACAGCCTCGCTGGCACACTGATTCTGAAGAAAATTCCATGGGTCTGTGAGAATTTATTCTACTCTGACTCCCATCAGGCTTTTTTTTTTTTTTAAAGATTTTATTTATTTATTGGACAGAGAGATCACAAGCAGGCAGACAGGTAGGCAGAGAGGCGGTGGGGCAGGGGGAGTGGGGGAGCTGGCTCCCTGCTGAGCAGAGAGCCCGATGCAGGGCTCCATCCCAGGACCCTGAGATCATGACCTGAGCTGAAAGCAGAAGCTTAACCCACTGAGCCACCCAGGAACCCATCATCAAGCATTTTATCTCTTCCCTGGGCTGTTCTCTGCCACAGGCCTTTGGGCAAAGTCACCCTTATCACGAGTGAGTGACACAAGTGTCCTAAAGGGCCAGAAGAACTACGGTCTCCAAGGGGAAAGGGTGATTAACTATCCCTGGCCTAAGTAAATTCTTCTAATCAGACACCTGCCTCTTGTAACCCATAATCCTCGGCCTGATAAACCCAAGGGTAAGTGTGGAAGGCCTGATATCATGGTTTCTACCAGATAACCAGACTCTCTCAAGCTCCACCAGCTGGAAGAGGGCAAATTCTTTTCTAAGTCCTCTTGACAGCAAACAGTCATGTTAGCCATCCACATGCCGAGAAAGGGCTGCGACAATTACCTAATGAGAGAGCATACCGCTACCTAAGCCTCCATCCATACCCCTGTTGCTAGAGACTTCGAGAGAACACAGGCCTGGCCCTGAGAGAGTCACAATGAGCCATGCAGTGAGCAGCCTCGCTGGCTAATTGAGCTCTTTGCTGAGCACCAGTGAGACGTGAGATGTGAGTTTGGATTGGAATTCCATTATGAGTTTTTAATAATTAAACGTTACATGTTTGGAACCTCATTCTTCTGTATTACTTTTTAAATATTAATTTAGTTATATCAGCTGGACTTCCTGCAGCCTGACACGCAGTACACGGGAGTCCCACCAAGACAGACAACTGCGTCCCTAACTTAAACCATCTTTGCCACTCAGTAACAGTAAATATGGCGCTGGACCCATCCCATGCTGTAATTACCCCTCCTTTTAGAAGGCGGCTCCCTCTGTCTTTCAGCACACTCACACTTTCCTCAGCATTACAATGACTTTTTAAACTAGCAAGAAGCCAAATTAATTTTCTTTGGAGAGTTTTATAACACCCCTCGAGCTCTCTGGAGGGAGGGAGCCTGCCCTCTTCAGAACCGGGGTCAGAATATGGATGCGGAAGGCATGTGAGCGTTTCCTTGGATCTTACCCCACACTGTGAGGAGACCCCAGCAGAAAAATGCAAAAACAGGAGCGCACATTAAAACCTCATTAAGGGCTAACCTTGCTACACACAGTGCCCTGGAGCCGACAAGGCTTCTCCCCAGGTGCCCGGCAGCCGCTCTCCTGGGCGAATGCTCCTGGGGCTATGGCTGTGTCCTCCCCTCCTCCCATTTCATCATCCCTGTCAGCAACTCCCCGGGGGTCCCCTCTCTCTACTGCTGGGGGTCTCTGGCTCGGGTTTTGCTGCCTGGCTGTCCTCAAAGACAGAACCCCCTGAGCACAGAGATGAGGCCTTCTTAACTGCCTAATAGCAACGGTGGGCAGCCTGAGGTCAGATTTCAATGGAACTGGGATTCTAAGCCAGGCAGGACAATTAAGGACCTTCTAAATCCAAGGATGGGAGAACCAACACAGCAAGTGTCCCCTGCTCTGGGGATTGCGGACCCCACTGTTTCTGCAGTCGAGGTAATCATCAGACCCGTGTCTGCACTGGGCCCCTTGCAGAGCACAGTCTCCAATTTGGTTTCGATTTGAGAATTTGATTCCCTTTTAAGACAAAGCTAGCAGCACAGAGTCGCCATGAGCTGTTTTAAAGAGTAAAACACAGTTTCACTTAATACAAAAAAGATGTAGGATTCAAAGCAGAAAATTACACAGGAGCTACCTGTATTACAGAAAAAGGGCCCTCCCAGCTGCCCACCTCTATGACCACAGAGGAAAAGGGCAGTGCAGACACTCCCAGGAGATTAAACATAAAAATCTCTACCAAATGTCAGTATATTGTTTTACCTGTCAGTACTATAGAATGGCTCATGCAAAATGCCTAAATGCAAATGTCCCTAATTAGTCTCACAAGGAAGCCTGGGGTCCTGTGCCCTCTCCAGACAATGCGTGGTGCCAGCCCAGCTGGTCCAGGAAGGCTGCAAGACCTACACAGTGACTGGTGGGCCCCAGAAGCCGGGACCGCCTTGGGAGAGCTGTCCGTACTAGACTGTGGAGGACAAGTCAGTTCCCAGCATGCTAGAGAAATACTCTAGAGGAAGAGAAAAGCTCCAGGCTTATCAAGGGTTCTGCCATGGCTGAGGCCATCTTCCTCCTCAACCAGCAGTGTCCAGTTCTCCCTGGAGCGGCGGCTCCTTTTCGCCCAGAGTTTCAAGATCCATCCCCACCAGTCCCAGGAATGGATGTCGCGTCCTCTTCCTTCCCCCTAGAGGCAGGACTAACAATCGAGCGGAGAAATGGGAGAATTCGGGCACCTGCCCAGCCCTGCATTCTCTCCGGAGCTGTCCTCTCATTCTCGAGAGCAGATTTCTCCTCTGTTCCAGGAGGAGAATCCTGGTTTAAGGAGCATCAAGCATTTGTTACAGGTGGACAGAAGTCGTTCAGCAGGGGATCGATCGCCCACTGAGCTTTTTGTGTTGTGAGACTGAGGAAAGCAGAGGAAGTGAAGCTTTCCCTGTTTGCCCGATCCCCAGAGGTCATGGTGTCCTCTAGATTATGTCAGCCTCTGTCCCTCTGATTTTCCAATGACTTGGAAAACAAAGCGTAGCATTCCCTAAAAAATACCTAAAAGCTTCATAAATCCATTGCTTGGAAGTACCCCAGTAATATTTGCTCCAAATCTTTCTTTGCTTAATTTCATTCCATGATCCCTACCGTAATTATACCCCTTGTCTCTATTAATAAACGGATGCCTTCCTTCTTAGGTGCCAACGTCCTTCAGATACCTGAAGACCACGATCGAGCCAACCACCCAGGTCCTCAGACCTCACTACTGTGCGCCGAATGCAATAGAAAGAATGATGACACAGTCTGTGCACGTGCCTCAGACTCCAGCTGAATCCTTCCTGCTTTGTTAGCTCCCCAAATCCTTATCCACGCAGCAGCTCCATTTTGAGTTTCCGAATTATCAGCCAAGAGGGGAAATGCCAATAGGTCAGAGTAGTACACAGTTATCAGAAGATATTCAAACTAAGGCTCGCACTGAATCTGTAAACAGGAGACAAAATCCCCGAAGAGTAATTAAGTCTAAATATTTCCGAATTTTCCATCAATGATGCTGAGTGGCTTTTTTTTAAAAAGGGGAGAGCATACTTTAAACTGAAAGTGATAGATCACTCTCAGATTCCCTTTTGATACTGGTTTTGCATTCAGCATTTCACAATTTAGCAACTTTTGGAAGTTCAAGGTCACCATGCCTAGGAGTTGAAATGGCACCAGAAAGTCATTTTATCCCACCTCGCAAGCAGTGCACAGAACCCTGCTACGGTATGATCAGCTGGTCATCTAACTCAGCTGGGAAGCTTCTGCCAATGGGGAGCTCATTACTTCACAAGGGTGCCCATCCTACTCTTGTTAGCAAACTCTTCCTGATCCTGAGAGGAGGTCTGCCTTTCTGCAACCCCTATAGGCCTGGCCATCTCCCTCAGGGCCACTCAGCATGGCTGCTTCCTTGTCCACGTGACTGCCCTTCATATACCTGGCATGTGTCCCCAGGAAGGACATCCTCAGTCACCTCTATTATCCTTAAGGCATCATGACTTCCAGACCATCACAGCCCAGAGTGCCCTCATCTCACCCCCATTTCATTCTCAATATGTGACACCCAGGGGAAACACAACACCCTCCAAACCCGCCCTCCAGGGATGGACAGAGTTGAGCTTTCAGAAGACTAGGTGATGTGATTTTGTGTTTGCTGGAAAGATCTGCCTTCCTCTTCCTCAGCCATGACAGTCTACCTTTAAAGATTTCTTTCTTTAGGTTAAAATATTACATATCTGGACTCCTCTGTTAAAAATCCAAATACCCCTGAAGGGGCAATATTTTAAACCACCAGCAGCCAATAGGAATTGATTTATTCAGCATCTTTGGACTGATACCTGGATTCTAACCCCTACTTTGTCATTTTTTAGCTGCAAAACCACAAGCAAGTCATGTAACCTCTCTGAATAGGAAGGAGTTAATCAGCTAAAGTATCGGGGACTACAAGTTCTTTTTTTTTTTTTTTAGGATTTTATTTATTCATTTGACAGAGCACAAGCAAGAGGAGTGGCAGGTAGCAGGAGAGGGAGTGGCAGGTAGCAGGAGAGGAGACACCCCATTGAGCGAGGAGACTCCCCATTGAGCAAGGAGCCCGACATGGGGCTCAATCCCAGGACTCCGGGATCATGACCCAAGCTGAAGGCAGACGCTTAACCAACTGAGCCACCCAGGTGCCCCAGGCCTATAAATTCTTAAGACAACAGTCGTCAAACATTAGCCAAGTATCTATGAACTTAGAGCAAACACATTCTTTCTTCTCTCTTTCCTTTCTACTTACTACCTCTACAACTGTCAGGAAAAAAGACCTGATTTCTACAGACAGGAGTACGGTGGTGGGTCCTTGTCACCGCTAATATCAAGGCAGTCAAGGAGTGACATAAGATACCTGCGTGAAACTCCAATCAACAACCACCTAACGGTTATGCATTCGTAATAAATGTTTTTCTGCCATCCCTCTAAAATATTTTGACGTATCACCCTTGGATCAAAGACAAGGAGAATCCCTAACCTGGACAGGCATTTTTCTTCAGGGGTCAGTCCTAGAAGGACCCTTGAGAACCTCTACATATTGATCTTTGCAGCAGAAGCAGCACGGGAAGGATGAAGCTTGCGGTAGGGCACCCCACACCCCGGCCCCTGAGTGTCCTGAACTCCTGTATGCAGACAGCTCTGGGGCTTTGGGCCAGGGCTTCTCCAACTTGAGTATACATCATAATCACCTGGAGGGCTTATTATAACACAGATCCCAGATATTTGCACACCAATGTTCACTGCAGCATTATTCACAATAGCCAAAGGGTAGAAACCACCCAAGTGTCCACTGACAGATGAGTGGGTAAATAAAATGCGGCACAGACATAGAATGAAAAATTATTCAACCATAAAAGGGGGTGAAGTATGGATACACGCTACAACACGGATGAACCCCAGAAACGTCCTGCGGATTGAAAGAAGCCGGACACAAAAGGCCACATATTGTACGATTTCTTTTGTATGAAATATCTAGAACAGGCAAATCCATAAAGGCAGAAAGTAAGTTGGAGGCTATCAGGGGCTGGTGGGAGAGGGGAGGGAGGGGTTATTGCTTAACGATGCTAAAGTTTCTGTTTGGGGTGATGAAAAAGTGTCAGAAATAGTGGTGATGGTTGTATGACATTGAGGGTGACACGGAATGATACATCTAAAATGGTTAAAATGGCAAATGGTATGTTACATGCATTTTACCATGATATAGAAAAAAACTGAACCCCTCAATTTCTCGGGGATGCACCCCCAGAGTCTCTGCTTCAGTAGGCTTGGAAACCTACTGCTCTAAGCCCAGAGAAATTAAGCAAACCCTTCAAACTCTCTTCTCATCCTCCTTTGCTTTGTGGATTGTCTAGAGAAACTCGAACTTCTGTATGTGTGTAGCAATGTCAACACAGGCTGCAAATCTTAAGACCGGCCACATCTAGGCTGACTCGAGGCTCTCAGATCTCCCCTGCGGTTTTCTCAAACCTCTTTTTCTTCTCACTCAGTTTTGAGCCACCACCGACCAGTACAGATGCCAATAATTAACACCGGCTTCAGTGGGGTAGACGCAGGTGCAAGTCTGAAGGGGCCGGTGGGTGAGTGACGAAGGTGATCTTTTGGGCCTTGTCTTCGGGAACCCTGCCCCACCCTGCAACCCGAACTCGACAAATTCACAGTGAAGTGTTTTCAGATAGGACTTAGAAAAGTGCTTGCTGCTTAAAGTTTCAAAAGAACTTGAGTGCCAGGCTCTGTGATATTGATCTGGGCAAGATACTCCTATGGGGCTGGGAGGATGGAATGCATATGTCTCATTTGGGGTCGAGTAAATTGCCGAGGAGCTCACATTTCTAGGATTCTCTTTTTTTTTACATTCTTGGGTTCACCTGGAGTTCACTGGTTTCCCCGACGGTATTACTTAACTTCTCCAAATTTAATATATTTTTATTCCTGCTCATTTGGGTGTTGTATGTCCACACAGGCATGCTTAATTGAGCAGAGCGTGCTGGGCCTTTTCCCTACAGAGGTAACACTGCGAGGCTTTTTCACCCGGAAAGAGCAGCATCCCAGTCACTGCTGCGGAGCGGCCTGCCATCAGTGGCGGACATGGAAATAGCCACGGAGACCCAGGTGAACTTGATGCCTGGCCGGACTGGCCCGCAGGTGGAGCGGGTCCTCCCACTGGGCTGAGCGAAGCTGACAGCTTTCCCTCAGCAAGCAGAGGGCATGTTGGTTCCTTTCCATTTGCGGGGCTGTCATGTTTAAATATGAAAATGTTGCTTAGAGCCAAATGTTAGTGACAGCAGCCCATGGCGCCGATCGCAGTTTGCTCTCTTACTCCTGCTAAAAATAAGCTTGCTTTCCCTGGATTCCTTCAAACTCCACATCTGCAGGAAGTTTTTGTTGCTTTGGCTGGCCCTTTTCTTTCTTTCCCGAAGAAGATGACGGGTCTTTGGTTCCACGGGGGACCTCTCCCCTCTCCCCTTGCTGGGAGAACGGCATTCTGAACAACCATGATAAACACACGGGGCTCAGACGGTCCCGCGAAGGCATCTTATTGGTTCTCAGTTACTATCACAGGCCCCCGCCTCCTAAGTCTTTAGTGAAGGGGAACTGGGGCAGCTACAAGGGGACAGAATCATTTGACCACGAGTGAAAGACGAGCCCACCAGGATTAGTCGGGCAGGCTGAGACGCACAACCTGAGGGCGAGTCTTCTGTGTTTGGGACACGCTTGGCAGCAGCCAAGCAGAGAGCCTGCTCCCTCCCGGGCTGGAATAATTTTGTTTTCCAGGTATGAAACGCACACCCAGCACACGGTAAGCACAGTAATGATGCATTCCGAGCACATACTCAACTCTTCTTGAGGCAAGTATTCGATTGCCTTTATTATTCTCTCTTCCTTTCTCCTGCCCATGGTGTGAGCAAGTGAGTGGTGGGCAGGGGTGGGGGGGCAGAGAGGGAAAGAAAGAGGGAGATGGGAGGAGGGGTTGGAACAAAGGGCATAGGGGTTTAGGTGTTCTCAGAATCAGCCAGAATATCTTGTTTGGAACAGGACCTGAAAGCCTGGAATCACTCAAGGAGCTTTCTTGCTGGCCCCCACTCCCGGGGTTTTGGATTCAGATTGTCTACAGGCGCGTGGAGCCTCCCTGAGCAAGGGCCATGGGTTGGCTCTCAGGTCTCCTGGCTGCTCAGGGAGGCTGTGTGCTTCCTCCCCAGGCCCCTCTTCCTCACTCCCCGCTGCCCCTGCGGGCCAGTCGCCTCGGATGCCCCCTCCTCTTCAGGAGCTAGCAAGGATTCTGGCTGAGATGTTTGACAAGAGACAGTCCGGACAAATGTTATGGCTCCTTCTCCCCCAGAAAGGAAGATGGACCAGCTCTGCAGTCCTGGCCCAGCTGTCAGGCTCCAAAGGGCCCCAGACAGCTTTTCCCCCTCTGTGGGAAGGGAAGCCTCTGCCTCATTCTCCTTCTGCTCCTAGCTTTGGCTAAGTGCCTGACACACATGTGCTTGACAGAGGTTTGCTGGAGCATTGAGTGCTTTCTCGGTTTTCCCCAGAGCTCACAGCCTCTGTGGCCGTGCAGGTGAACTCCAGTTGGGAGAGGAGATATGACTAAGAAAGAGATGTCTGCCAGTGAATTCCTATGAAGTGAGCCTCCGTGAGCCCCAACTTGGCTTACAGAAACTGGAGATGTGTGTCTATGGTGGGGTCTTCATAGAACTAGATGCACTTGGTCAAGAATGGCTCCGAGAGTGCCAAATGATTGAGACCTGGAACACTGGGCAGCATTTTCAGATCATGACCCCACTGGCCGGTCCTGACTTAGCATTTCCCTCCCAGTTTAATTCTCTCTAGGAATAGTGATGATGTGCAGGGTGCAAGGCTTCCCCACCCGGCCTTCCTAGAACCCAAATCCTCCTCTTTCTACCTGTGGTTCTCAATGCCTAATGGAGCCAGGTGCCACCAGGGTCGCTAACGCCATGTACAACTTCAACCTGCAAACTCCTCAGGAAAAAGTAGAGAGGTCCTGGGGAACAGCTCAACTACCTTTGCATTAAATACAAATTCCATACTACAGGTGGACCTATGACAAATAATCTCCACACTTCCCTCTACTGTCCCTAGACCCTAACGTACTACAATATTTGCTCAGGAAGAAGATGAGTAGCCTAACAGTACACATCTTGGGGCTTTTCTTATCTCTAAGAGCTTTACTATTAAATCCAGTTTCCTCTAACAGCCTATACACACATCTCTAGAGAGGTGATCTTCAGTGTGGGGTAGGGTACCCCGACAGGGGCAAACATGATCCACTGATGTCATGGAAGAAAATACTAGAACATTGAATGTTTTCTTGTTTTTTAGTTGTTGTTGTTGTTTACTGGTGAGATGTGTAATCGATAACCTGCTGTCATCACAGGTCTAAGTGACACAGTAGACCTTTACTTGTCATGAAACTGAATAGCTAGGGGTTGGGGGGGAGAAGGAGTGGGGAAAGGAAGGTGTTCGAGGATACTCCCTAGGTTTTTCTTTGGAAAGGGAGATGAAGACCAGATCAAAAGTGATGGATACCCCTTTTTTCTCTGTCTGCCTAAAGAGATTTCTGACATCAAATCCCCAAGACCCACCTGATTCCCTCTCCCCAGTCAGCTGTGATTTATCTCTGGGACCCCTCTTTGCCACTTATTCCCTTGCTCCAAGCTCAGGTCACTGTCATTTCTGATGTCACTTGAGTTCTTGTCCTGCCTGTCCCAGATTCTCAGCTCTTTGAGGGCAGCACCTATCTCTTAGGGTATCTCCTGAAGACCTTGCACATAGTATCTGATGGAGAAAGCTCAGAAACATAAGAAAGCTTTCATTTAAAAAAAAAAAAAAAAGATGACCTTGTCTACAATGAGGTCACTGGGCACTAGTCAGTGTTTTCCTGGCTTTGAATTCTAGTCAGTAAGAGCTCAAAAACAGATTTCAGACTTGCCACCCTATGTCAGTCCCCTGGATTATTTTTGCCTAAAAGACTTTTTTAAAATTACTATTTATTGTCACTGCCATTTCCTTTATAAAAAAAAAGAAAGAAAGAAAGAAAAGAAAAAGGACATTTTAATACCACACAGCTAGAAACGATATAGTCTCAGAAAGAAAAGATCATCCTTCCCGAGAAAGGACTTTGGGACCTTATGCTGCCACATAAAATATCTTTATAATGTCCTCACTCCTCATGCCCTAGTCCACAGTTCACTACTTCAGAACCTCTGCGGTGAAGGGGGAGGCCAAGAACACAAACACTCCAATCAAATCGCTGACGGCCTCTTGCTCCCCAACCCAGTTGGTCAAGGGAGAGACAAGCCCTTGTCTGAATAGAACTACGATGTGTAGGGAGTAAGATGTTTGTGCCACCTCATCACCCCACTGGTTCCATCCTTTGAGGGCCCTGATCTCCAGCAAACAAAACCCCAAATGTCAATCCAAGGCTTTTACCTCAGATAACGTCAAAACCCAAAGAAAATAACACCAAATGGTGGAATTTCAAGTGAGTTGGTGGCCTATCCTTTCTATTTGAGTAGCCCCTCAAGTTCCAGCATATTCATGACTACAGACCAAACCACCTCTCTCTAGAGCTGGTCCTATATAAAGAGGTCCAAAGCTCCAGCAGCCATTAGGACCCTGGACTGACACAGGGTCTCTTATACCTGCTCAGAGGACGAAGCTCCCTATAGATCCCCCATGAAATGCTGATACAGTTAAATCTATCATTTGGACTAAAAACAATGTATACCCAGAAAATGATTATGTTGATGGTACTACGTATAGGTCATCAAGAAAACCCCACCTCCAGCCACATTCTGCCCACACGCACAAAAGGGCTTGAACGACAAGTGATCATCTCTTCCTGAATTCCTCAGTATTTATTTGTTTTTTCTTCCTATTGTTTCTTCGGTTTGTCAAGTGCCAGCACCTGCTGCTACAATAGGTACCAGACACCAAAGGCTTAAGAATTATTAGGAGAGAAACTCTGAAATGAGAAAAAATTATATTCATTAACTTCATTTCTTTCTACAATAATGCCAGTATTTGACATGAGCAACGGAACATGACGGTCCAGCTGGAGGTACGTCAGTGTTCCTTGGGAGCCTGATGATAACAGGCTGGACTAGTTTACATTGGGTCTGTCCCAGAAATTCCAGGTGGCCACGGACTTGATCTTTTAAATGAGCTGTCCATTTCCTATTGTGCAATAAGTGGTCACCAATTGCCTGGAAAATATCGGGACACTTGATCTGACCAATATCTATTCTGCCATGTGTAGGGAGTATAAGACAGACTGGGAAATAAAGCTGGAGCCCCAAGTCATCTTGATGATTTATAGTGATGACTGGCAGAATATCTGAAAACAGGTATCCTGGAGCATGGACAGTAGCCATATCAATAGAATCATCCAGAGCACATCCCTGGGACTAAACTTAAGGTTAAATTCTCGCTGGCCCCAGTCCCTTGATATAGACAGGGACTTCTCCCCATAGTCCCCTTTCTTGGTGTGGACAACAGACTCTGTCCCCAGACTATGAGAAGCCCAAAGCCTCCCCATCTGCCACGTGCTAAGTTCCCTCACCTTTTTAAGGCACATGGTGGGAGGGGTGGAGGGATGAGGGTGGTGAGAAGCCCCAAGTTGGGCACCACTGTAGGCAACATCTTTGAAGTCATGGCACTGGGACTGCCTTGGCTACCCTTCCCATAGTGCATGGCCATCTGTCTGAGCCAAGAGAGGCCAGCCAAGTCTAGCCCTTCCTGGTCCTGTAGGCAGAAAGCAAGGGGGGTGGATCCTGGTGCAAAGGCCGATCCCTCATCCTTTACCAACCCAGCCTGTGGACCCCACTCCACAACCCCACCACCTCCCCTAAGGCAAGCTGTGAGGTGAGGACCCTCTCTTTTTGTTCTAGGACTTAAACAATGAAGCCCAAATTCCAGGCACCAGAGGCAATTTGGGATTTAGTAACCTAACCCTTTAGATGCCTCACATTTTCTTTCTAAATTGGAGCTCAGACTTCAAATATGCAGAAGTGGTAAAGCAACAGGCTAAGCTTCCTGGGGAGCTGCATTGGCTTGTGGCTGTGCCCCCCACTGCCGCAGTGCACCCGCCTTCACTTGCCCCCAGCCTGCTCCTTCTGGATGCTCCCAGCAACATTCTCTCTTAGCTGTGGTCAAGCGTTCCACCTGTCATACACAGTAAATTTCTCAATGGCTGTGAAAGAGATTCTGGAAGCACGGGGGAGGATCCCGGGGTGTGCATGGCTGAGTGTGTCATGGGCATGTATCCTATAAGGGTAAGGAGCCTACTGAAGCAGACTCAAATTTACAGGATAAAAATCAATCATCATACCCTAGCCCAGGACTTCTCCAATCTCAGTGTGCACATGAATCCCCTGGGGATCTTTTCAAAAAGCAGGTTCGGATTCAGTATGGCTGCATTCCCACCAGGGGCCCAGTGGGGTCCCCACTGCTGGTGGGTGGACCACATTTTGAGTACTGAGGGGCCATAGGCAAGATGGGGTTGGAGGGTCAGCCCAAAGTCAAGGGGACCATTTCCTGAACCCCAAGCAAGGCACACGGTCTAAGGAAAGATTCAGGTTTGCTTCCTGGACCCAGGGACAGTCTGGGAACCATAGCAGGATGCTAGAGCTTTGGACTTTTTGGAATATTCACAGAGATTGGGGCCAGTGATTCTCAAACTCATCTTCTGAGGACCCACTATATAAGCCGGACCCAATAAAGCAGCTATTGCAATCAGATCACTTTTGTCTTCTCCCAGACCACTGGAAAGAAATGTTAAGGCGCTGATTTTGCAAAGTTATGGTTTTGTCCTCTATATTTTCCTCAGCTTTAATTAGAAGCCTTCAAGATTTAGCTATGGCAGGATAATCTCCAGTAGGAGAAAGGCAGCTAATGGAGCAAAAGGCAGTGACCCCTGAGCTTCACCAGCTCTGGGGTCCCCACTGCAGCCCCACTGGCCCCACGTGGCTCTAGCTACCGAGTGTTTAACCCTCCGGGGCAAGCCTCAGCCCTCCTTTGACATGCTGTATTCCCACTGGGACTTCGAAAAAGTTATTATAGTATATATTATGTGAGATCGAAAGAGAAATGTGCCCAGAGAATACAGGGAACCTAAAGCTTGTCTGGTGGATGGCTGGACCGTTCAGGAGAAAAAGTTGAGCGGTGGTGGGGGGGGTGGAGTGGGGGGATGGAGGGGGGCGGGGCGCAAGCCAGGTGAGAGCAGGAAGTGGGAGAAGGGGAGGATGTCTCTGAGCAGGCTGACAGATGACTAGATCCTGCATGGAAATTCGGCCAGAGAGAAATTCCTGGTAATCTAAGAACTTTCACGGCCTGGAATATCGTATTTAAGCTTTTCATAGTACTGTGATTTAAAAGCCCTTTACCAGCTTGAACCTTCAGTAAAAGTTGAATTCACCCATGCATGCACGCAAGGACGGACACACACACACACACACACCCCTACACACATACACACACTCTGGAGTCTGGCTCAAGAATCTAAAACAGCAAACTCACGGGCCCCAAAATGTTGGCACAACCTGCAGGCCTGGGCAAGACACGGGCCAACTTGGAGGGCGTTATTAGACCACACATTGCTAGATGTCGCCCTCCAAGGCGCACCGTGGTGAAAGCGGAGAGAACAAGCCTATCCCCTGCCCACACCTTTCTGGATTCTGGAAGAAAGGAGGTGGGGAGGGGAGACAGGTGGCAACGGGAGTTTGGGTTTGAGTGGGGGTGAAGATGCGGAGTCGAGTTTAGACGCCATGCCCTTCGCAAATGGAGTGGCCAAGTCTCCAGAACTGGGACATTTGAGCAGGGAAATAAACACGTCACAAGGCAATCACCACAGCATCCATAAACAAGAATTACCCAAATACAGGAGGAAAGGACTCAGTTCACAGGCCAAGGCTGCTGTATCTGCTAACAAGCATTCAAAGACGACACAATCAGCAAGCACACTGCAAAGGCTACTTAGGGAAAACCAGAAACTGTCAAACCCGCTTAGGCAGCTTGATTATTTGTGAACCTGTTTATGACTTTCTCTTTCATATGTGTATTATAAATAGCGAAAACTACTCCCAGTTCACACAATGGGGATTAAATAGGTCAATAATTCGTAGTGTTTTGAAAAGAGTGACACTATTTCCAAATGCTGGGCACCTGAATCCATTTGTAAACCAATGACTGATGAAAACTGACAGTAAGTGTGAAACGGGGAGGCTGGTGCAAATCCTGGGACACGTGGTCATCGCTCTGATGGCTAAGGCACTATGTCTGCCTTTGCGTATGATGCCCCCAACAAAGGACATCCCCAAATAAGGAAACTTGCCTGTGGCAACTCAATCCAACTCAATCCAGAATTTATCTCCTTATCCTCCAGTTTTCTAGAAATTATTACAGGGGTTGGGGGGACTCCAGGCCCCCACAGCATGAGAGCCACAGGCCTCCTCCTTCTGGCTCTGCTTTCCCAGAAACTCACAACGAGACCTCATGGTATCTCCCAGGTCTGGGAGAAGGGGACTGGGGTGGACATACCAGCCTGGGACATCTTCCCGGCACAGAGGTTTCCTTCATGCGCCCAAAGCACTTTTTTCAGGCTTCTATTACATGGTACTCAAATTGCTTTTGAGACAGTTTTCCACTGTGTTTTAAAAGCCAGCCCCGGCATGTCTATAAACATCAGTTCATATTCCTGGAATAAATCTTTTTTGTGTTCCGTCCCACTACCCACAGGGGTACAGATGGCAGGTTTTATGTGGCGGCCACTGTTTACAATTCAACCCCACGGAGGCCCATGAGATGCCACAAATGGAGCCCACACAGGAAGACAGCTCCTTGGGCAGCGACATTTGTCCCGACAGACCAGGAGGGCCAGGAAGGGACACACCCTGAAAGTACACGGGCTAACATACATTCTCCATTCGGGGCGGCGGGGTCCTGGGCATCCCCGGGAGGCACACAGAGACGCAGGCTTGACCCAAGGGACTGCAGGGTGTGCTTGGCCCAGGCACACACAAAATGCCCAGAATTGGCCATAGAGTTAAAAAACATCCACAAAGCAAATCCTTCCCTACCATGAAGGCCCGCCGCGATGATTTGCATGTCCGTGAGCATCTGCTAGCTGAGTATCAAAGCATCCTTCTTTCTATTCTGATGGACAGCCATTAATCACAGGAGATGCGACCTTGTGGGCACCTCAATGACTGAATTATAGAAGCAGGGTTTTTTGCGGGGGGAGGGAAGGGGGGAAAGGGAGAGGAAGCACTTCCCTCCCAAGAATCCTCCCAAGAAGCCTCTGCTGTCTCTGTCTCCGGCTAAGATAGCATTTGCTGAAAATGTCAACAGATTGTTTCTTGAGCTGGAGTTGTGCAGACATCTAAAGCTTATTTTAACAGGGCATTTTGCTTAAAATCACTTGGTTAGTTCAGGCATTTCGAATGCCTCTTAGTATATAATTTGGATCAAGAAGTTCTTGTTGAGTTTGACTGATTTAGCATAAATCGGAAGGACATCCTGGAATAGACTCTTCACCCAACCAGAGTCTTCAGGCCGTTAATGTAGCAAAATTTGCTCTTTGTTTGTGGTGAATTTCTAATGGGGTCTTTTTTTTCCTCTCTCTCTCTTTCTTTCTTTTAACACGGCTTAGTTGCTATGCGGAGGCTTAGCGCTCCTGCTCGGGGATCAGTTCCAGACTTTGGCTCGATTTGAAACAAGCCTAGCAAATTTGCCCGAATGTTGATTTCAAAAGGTTTTTCGGTTTTCCCATTTCTCTCATCAGGAGATAGAAGGAAGGTGAAAAGCAAGTCACTCTCTGAGTTCAGAGGATGCTGGTCAGATGTTTCCAAAGTATTTGGTAGGATTCAGTAGACACAGTTGAGAAGGACAACCAGCGCCCCTCAAAAAGCTGCCATAGCTCGCGAGGACCGGGTCTCGGGGAGCTAATTTCAAGATGCAGATTATTTACACTTGAGATAAAGTCTCTTTCTTCCATTTTTACTTTTCAGTCTTTCTCTTTCACTTTCTCTGTCTACATCACGTCGACTAGATGTGACTCAAAAAGTTAATGGTAATTGCGCTCATCTTAATTTAGCAAAGAGAGAGAAAGAGCGAGAGAGAAATGAGTACAATTTGCAGATCTGAGTGTAGGTCATTACAGGTGTGTTATATTAGTGTATTCATGAGCCCTCCGGGACGGCCATGCTGAGCTATCCAATAACTTTCTTAATGTGTAATTACACACCATCGGACTATAATTGATTAATTGAAAAGAGACTATAGGCAGATGTGAGGGCAAGACTTCTGCTGCTCATTAAATGAATAAGTCCTTGCTTCTCTTTAATAAGTTAAGTGGAACTACTCAAAAGCAATTAAGTCAGTAGTGAAATTCATTAAATTTTAAGTAATTATTGGTATTAAATTCTGTAATAAAATCCAAGACTTTGCGTAGTTCTATTTCAAAAAGAAGTATGACGATTCTGGGGGGGGCGGGCAATGCGGCAGAAGGAGGGTTCCAGAGAAAACTACACCTTAGACTCACTGACATTTTATGTGAAAATCACCTGAGAGAAAACGAGACAGAAATGGGGGTTGGGGGTGGGGGAGGGCATTCTGGAAGCTCTGCGGGCTATCCTTAAACCTAGGAATGTAGTGGTGTTCCTGAAGTCATCCTTTCACAAAATCTTCATATACAGAGTTCAAAAGGAATGAAAAAAAAATACCTGTTTTTCACTCTAATGCCTTGAGTACTACTTTTGATACCTTCTCTAGTAGTTAAATTCAAGTATAAACATGAATTACAGGGAGTTAAAGGTGATTTGGAGAAAATTCTTTCCAGGCTCTATTCTCTCACTTGGGAAACAAACCTGAGCTTGTGGGGTCGGGGGTGTGGGGGAGAGGATGAAGTGTGCCACAGCTCGGGGAGCGGCCACAGATAGTCCTCAGAGCCCAGAAGGGGCTCCCACACCTTCTGCCACTGTTTCTTCTGCCCAGGCAACTGGACGACTCAGAAATGTGTCAGAAAGGAACTCAACTCAGCCAATGTGCCGCATTCCAGACATTCCTGACAACTCCCTAGACGCAGGGGAGACCTTGGTGTCTGGTCTGGCTGTGAAGAAGTGCCAACTGGGAGCCACACCGGTGTGGTCTGTTCATTCATTCCTACGGTAAGTATTTCTTGAGCACCTATTCAAAGCTTTTTAAAGATGACTTTACAGCAATATCTATCTATATAGTATATATGTAATATAAAGTAAATGTAGAAAGATCTTATAAAGTGCGGGGTGGAATTCTGTAAAATTGTAGTCCATTTCATACCCATTCAGGCTGATCTGGTGCCCTGCGCATAGTAGGCACTCAGTAAAAGCTTGCTGACCAAACGATGGAAGGAATTGATGATGTGGCCAGGAAGAAAGCATGATAGTGTGTGGCACTCGCATACAATTCTCTATTTAGGTTTTGGAAACTGTTAACATTAGACATGTTAACGCTTGGCCAGGATAAGCCAAAGAGATGGTGGTGACGGCTGTTGAGAGTGAAGGAGAACTGATTCCAGAACCTTTTATCTACTCCCAGGCTTCTGCTCTAACCATCAGCATCTTTATTAGTCCTGTCAATTCTTTCTTGCAATAGAAAACTGAAAATGTAAACCCACGTACTGTGGTCATTTTTTTTTAAACGCTAGATTCAACCACATTTTTTTTTTAAACTTGTACTTCCAGATCTAAATATAACTGTGTGTGGTTAGTTGCACAATTTAAAAAGAAACGATTGTACTTTTATTGTTTGCTGGGGCTAACACTTCGGGGATGTTGAGAGCCGGTGTCCTAGATACAAGGCTGCAAGGCTGCTGGTCCCCATCATGGAGCCTGTGAGAGGCAACCCCCCAGCCGACTGACTAGACACAGAGAGAGAGGAGGGAGATACGTGACTCACCATTCCCAGCGGGAGGGAGAAAAGCATTTTATGTATACCTCATTCCTGCTGGAAAAAAAAAATTCCAATCCTCACACACACTGTAATTTTAGAAAGCATAACTAAAGCTGAAACTAAATTAGACTAACTAGGTATATTAGGCTCAGAAAGAAAAAAAAATCAGGGCACAAGGAAAGACATTAGGTCTCATTTTATGTTTGCATGTTTTTCTGTTGTAACGGGCAATTTATTGTCCCACAGCTCATTTTAATCTTGAACGTGACCTTGATAATCTGTGTAGGGGCAGCCCAACTATTTCAAAGAGAAGTTCTAACCTAGGGAACATGCTGTCCAGCTTTCTCGTGTTCACTAAATGAGGTTTTGCTCACACTGTTTTGGAGCTTTGTTTTTCATTTTTACAACTGTTAACAGGTCCCAAATATATTCCAGGCAGCTAAATCAGATCAAAGGAAAACTGATTTATCAAATCATTATGTGCCTAATCTGAAATATTCTGAAACTTACAAGCATATGAACAAAGAAGATGGCCAAAGAAGATGTGATGTGATGGTATTCATTTCCAAAAGAAAAGTGGAGTTTTGGGGCGCCTGGGTGGCTCAGTGGGTTAAAGCCTCTGCCTTCGGCTCGGGTCATGATCTCAGGGTCCTGGGATCAAGTCCCACATCGGGCTCTCTGCTCAGCGGGGAGCCTGCTTCCCTTCCTCTCTCTCTGCCTCCCTCTCTGCCTACTTGTGATCTCTGTCTGTCAAATGAATAAATAAAATCTTAAAAAAAAGAAAGAAAGAAAAGTGGAATTTTACATGGTCAGGTCATTAGAATAACTAGGAATGTAGGATTATAAAAATTTTAATTTGAGGGTTTAAATAGCATACACTTTTTGTATGAGACTTTCTCCCCCAAAGCCAGTAGATATTCATTTAATGTTCTATCTTAGTGAACTCAATATATTTAATAAAATGTTTTTTATTTGATGAAAATCTTTAAAACTTTTAGGCTCATTACTGAATTAACACCAGCTCTCCTTCTAGAATCCAGGACATGCAAAGCATGAAAAATAAGCTAAATCCATAGAATCAAAAGCTATGTATAATAAGATTTTTGTCTTCACTTAAAAAAAAAAAAGGGTTCTACACTTGTGGTTGAGCATAGCGTAGGTATAGAGTTTTCTGACCTGACCATGTTGTATACCTGAAACTAATGTAACATTGCATCCACTATATTCAAATAAATAAATAAATAAATAAATAAATAAATAAATAAAAGGATTCTGAAGAGTCATGTAGATTTTATTTATTGTCTTTCGTTCCTTCTCTTTAAAGTTGAGCACCGAAGAGGGATTTTATTCCCTTTATTAGTTACCTTTTACTGACCGCTTATTATATGCCAGGCATTTTACATGTATTATCTCACTTAGATTTGACATTAATCCTACACGGCTATTATCTCTGTTTTACAGATACAGAAACTGATTTTCCCAAGCCTGCAAAGCTAGTAACCAAAGAGCCAGGAAGTAGACCAAGTTCACCGAGTCCAGGGCACAGACCCCACACTCCCCCTGTGCTGTTCTCTGAGGGAAGGGATTATTGCCTTCTTGTTAGTGGAGGGTCTACACTTCTTTAAATTACCCAAATTTAAGAACCTTTTTCCCTCCCAGTTTGTATTTTTACAGTTCGCATCACACTGATCCCTGAATCACCCCGGATCACAAATATTTGAAACGTCAGGGTCTTGCTTCTGCTTTGATCTTGTTTTTGCCACTGACCACATCTAGCTACTTACTCAATTAAGACTGTTATCCGAAATCTAAATTTTCAAGAAAATTGGCTTGAGATTAAATCCTTGCCTGTTATTTATATTAGCATGGTCATAAGAACTTGGTGACCAATATTCTTGGCCAGCCATTTGCCGTCTCTTGCCTTTCCAGCTGTGAGAAGCCTTTGTCCTCATTGCCTGGACCGTACTAACCACCTTCTAGAAGCCTCCCCATTCCCATCCTCCATCCTGTAAAAGCACTGCTCTCATAATAGTACTTCCTGGCTCAGGCACCTACGACAGAGCCCCACATCCTAAAACACCAAACGTGAGATTACCTGCTTGTTTCTCACTGTTTTTATTATTTGACCACAACCTATCAAGTTAACTTCTCTCTCCTGGCACATCCAGTAGCCTCTATCTACTACCCACCCCCGCACTCCCCCACCACCCCCGCCACGTGCTCGCTGCTTACCTCCCTCATCATCATTTCCCAAACAGTCTTCTCTTTCTCTGGGATACCCTTCTATGGTGCACTCACCCTCCAAGGACCAACCCAGCCCCCGCCCTGAGCATCTACTCTTGATGACTCCATCCCACCATCTCTTCCCATCCCTTCGCTTCCTTATTGCATACAGAAGACTTCAATATGTATTTCTATCCCCTAATCAGCATAGCACCCATGGGGCACTTTGCTATTCACTGGAAGTTCATTGTTCATATGAGGACAGTTTATTTATAAACTCCTTATGAGAAGGATCCACATTTTATACGTTGTTTGCACCACAACACATGACTTTTAAGCACAGCACTGGAGAAAACTGAAAGAAGACGGTCTTCATAATCTGGGTCACACATACATACCATAACCTCCTACTCTCATACTCATGCCCCCTTCTCAGGTGGTGTCCATGACACTAAATGCCCAGATGTTTTAAAAAGATTTTAAATCTTCATAGACATCACACTGGGTTATCGACATTGTCTTCATGCAGTGTATATAAAAGAATAAATTAGAGATATAAGAAACTATTCAGACCAAATTAACCAGGAAGAATATATCCCTCGAGAAAAGGTCTTTTGGGTTTGAATTATCAGCCCGGCTGTTGCCACTGATGGAGCTCAATTTCCAACCTGGCTGATTGGATGACAGTCAGAACACTGTCTAAATTTCAAAATGCTAAGGAAAAATGAAAATAAATATTTCATCACAACTTTATTTTTCCACGCTATTTATTTTTATGTATTCATATGTAAACATCAAATTGTTCTAGGAAAAAATACTGTATAAATTAGATGTGTTAGATGCCACAGGCATCTCACTGCCACTTCTGTAATGGTCTGGTTTATTTTCACTTTCCTTTATATATGTATCTACATTTCCACATAGGATGTAACAATCTGCCTTCATATAGTGTATTTTATACATATATATGCAATGATGCCATGTAATTTCAAAACTCAAACTCTCTGGCAAATACATAAATATTTTCTCTAAGCCAAAAATGATGTTTCGTTCCTTGGGAGTGTCTTCACACATTTATCAGACAATTTAGAAGCTAAAAGCACCACTGATCGAAATGGGTGTGTAATGGAGGTCCTCCCAGTATTTTACGTGTTATAGTAATCTGGATATTTTTCATGTAAAGGCTTTATCCAAGCACAGTGAGCAATATTTAAATATTGCCCTCTTCCCACCTCAGGCTTTGACACTTGAAAATGTTTACATGAGTTTCCCCTCCTTGTTCCCACAAAGAAGTGGGAGACAGATCCTGCCGCCGTATCAAAATCAGATTCAAAACTCCCATGAAAATGAAACCAAACCATATTGAGATCTGACTGCTATAAAACAGCAGAGTATTTCACATATAAAGTTAAGGGTGTAACTTGACCTGCAGAAGCTAATATCCTGAACGTGGATTATGAAACTTGGGACGTGTAGGAAATGCACCATGTGTATTTGTCTCTTCAGTAGGTTGGGAACTTCTCCAGGAGATGTTGGTGATGGTGCTGATGACGGAGAAGGGCCTCCTGATTTATAAAAAACATACTTTATCCTAATGTAACCTACAGCATGTTCTACAGGGAAAAAGAAAGAAATCATGGCTCTTCGACCAATGTATCTTCATGAATTTTCGAGAGAGATCTTGGTGGATGTGCAATCCCATGGTAGAACATTAAGCAATTTTCTGGATAATTAAAGAAAAAGTTGTGCTTATTATTTTAAACCTGGCTTATCTAGGGTCTGTCTTTACTGGTTTGCTTGAGAAAATGAACAAAGCCATCTGGCAGCTCCACTGAAGGGAAAGTACACAGCAGTAACACGCTCAGCCGAGACAACCACAGGCCAGCTCCCCACTTGAACTTGTTGGGGGCCATCGCACAATCCAGAGCCAACCATAAGTATTCCACTTTTACTGAACTAGAGCCTGGGGGATATGTTATTGCATGCATTCATTCAACAAAAGATCACCAAGCACTGATCTCCACAGCTTATGGAATCTAGGTCATCATTGTTGTTAAGATACCATTATTGTATACCACTGCTAGGGAAAAACATGGCCAATCCAAAAATGACAGGTCATCAATCCCATTTCTGAGATGTTGGGGGGGGAGTGCATTTTACATTTCCATGAAATGTGACGTGGGCAAGCGCACTGCTCAGGGATACAGTCTAGAAAGACAAAGGTCCAGCGCCACAGAGCTCTCGGCCCAGGGGAGCTTCATCTGGACTCAAATAGAATCTCCTCTCTGGGTTACATGTGGTCATGCAGTAGGAGAAGGGAGTCCTCCAGGAAGGCCTGACACCTCAGACCAGAAGACTGGGACGCGTATAAAATAACATGATTCTGAAAGAGACTTCAAGCCGAATGCTCTGAGAGAATACATTCTTTCAAAGATTCTTGTTTGCCTGAATCTGTTCATTTGCAGCTTAATCATGGGCTTTTATCTTCCTTCCTCCCTTTCAAAATTCCCTCTCACCAGTTCCCTAACACCCCACATCACCACCTCCAATTTCTTGCCTCCCTTATTACTCACAAATGTCATTCTCCTTAACCCCAAATATTTTTCATACCCTTTCCCTTTTTCTCCCAAGACATTTTGGTTAGCTCATTCTTCCAACCATAAACCAAACACGGGGCTGAATATGATGGATTTTAGTTCTGGCTGGTTACTCGGGCACTTTTATATTGATAATTGATATCCTATCTGATTTTCTGGATTTGCTTGATATACGACCTGGAGTTTCTGTGAAGCCACCAGAGGTGAATTTTATTTGGTATTTTAGGTGATTGTTCAGTTCTAGCAATTAAAGCAACAAGGGAGGGTATGACTGACACCCGACTCTGGGTAATGGCCAGAAATCTTGAAGGATGTGGGACAGCTCACTCTGAGGAATACCACAGTACTAAATCAAAAGAGGTCAGCCCCCCCTTTTTTAAGGTCAGCTCTTTTTTAAATGGCCTTACTGACCACAAAAAGAATCCAAATCTTCAAAAGAAGACTTAAGCACTTATCATACACAATCTATTGCTGTCAGATTTTTATTAAAAATAACATACTCAAATGCTTACATCATATTGAAAAATATATTTTCTCTAGTCTACTAAACTAAAGGACATATACTTTGGTTCCTTTCCCCACAATTTATTATGCAATTGGGAATTCTCCAACATTACAGGCCTTTCTGAATAATTTTCCCTTCCTGACATTCTCATGGATGCTCTTTCTGGCTTCGGAACTCTCCCAAAGAAGTGGACTATAAAGAAGCCAGGAAGAATGATTCTGAATTAATTTCTTAATTCCTTCATTCCACCCACATAGCCCTGGAATGGAAGGGTGTATCAGACCTGGTCCCTCCAGCACAGGTCAGAGAGATATGGGTCAAACCTTGGCCCACACCTGCTCATTGGATCCCCTTTCTACCCCCAGTGCAAGGAACATAACATCTCTGAATTTTAACTTCCCCACATGTAAAGTGAAAAATAACAATTGCTGTTTAGCAAAGTTAGGGAGAATGAAGAGTATAAAGGAAAGTGTATAAAGACTGAGCACAGTGCTGGCATATTGGAGGCTCCCCACAAAGGATGATTTCTTGTCTCCTTTCCTTAACAGGCACATCCATTTGCTACTGCAGATATCCCCAGGTGTAAATTAAATTTTTTCCTTTGCTTTGCACTTAATTTCTTAGTTGCATACTTCCAAGAGTAACAGTTTTAATATTAAATGGCAGGGCAAGATTGAAGGGGACTTGGATCACATAGTCTTCCCTGGGAGTTATAGTAAAAATAAATAAATAAATAAATAAATAACCTTAGCTCTAAGAATATTCTGCCTAATATATCTTGTCCTTCTCATTGTTCACAAGGAAATTTTGTGGTTTTTGCATGGAAACGTGCACACCCAAGACTTTCAGATAATCTGTTCCTAGAAAATGTGGCCAAGTAGTACCCTACAATGTGTTTAAAAAGCAGGCTTGGAAAAAATAATCACAATCACAACACTGATTAAGTACCAACTTTTTGCCAAATACTGTTCTCAGAACCTTATGGGTGTTCATTCATTTGGACCTCATACCAGCACTACTGGACAGATATTGTCCTCATTTTACAGCCGAGGACATGGCCATTCTGTGACTTGTCTAAGGTCACACAGCCGATGGGTGGAGTGGTAGAGATTCCTGAATCCAAACCAAACAGTCTGGCTCAAGAGCCCAAGCTCTCCAGTACAACACCATACTGTATTTCGAACGTTTTGCATTCTTCTTCAAAAAAGCATTCCAATATTGCCCTAACTCACAAATCAGCAATATCTGCTATGCAGCCAACAGGCATCCCTGGTGCCTTCAGTATGAACAGGCAAGTGGGTAGATGTTCAAAGGTTTCTCTGAAGTTAAAATATTACATACGGGCTTCTATCCCAATCAACTGGGAAGAGACTCCAGTTAGAGAATAAAGGCAGGTACTCCCAGCATCTACCTTAAGACTTTGTTTAAACTAATGCCACCTTCTAGTTCCATTTTATTAGTCATAAGACTAACACTCATTGAATTTTTACTGTAAGATGCATACTTTTATACATGATCCCACTGACTCCTCAAAACCACCCTATGCGGTACGTACTGTGTTGATCCTCATGTTGTTGATAATAGCATTAAAGTTCAGGGCAGACAGTTGTCTGAAATAGACAATTTCTATTGTCAATTATTAAGACCTGTGGGGCTTACTTGCCCAGGCTGTGCAGCAGGCACGTGTGTAGAGCAGACACTGGGACGCCCACTTTTATTCACTACACCACACTGACCCCCTTGGAGAACACAGGGTCCTCCCCAACTCTCTCTGGCTCTAAGAACCACTGCGAGGTACTGTGTGAGAAGTCAGCATGAAACCAAAATATCACACCTCTGACCTTTCTGTGCCACGGCCCTGAAACTAGAAAGGCCAAGATCTCCATGTCTTGGAAAAGGGAGCTTGCTGAGGACTGGGGATCTCCGATCCAGTTGAGGGTCCCAGATCCAGTCAAGGGTGCCTGACTTCAAGAAATGTGCTTATACGAGCGCGGAAGCTGGAGAACTCTAGCCCTTACCCAAATGGCTTCTCCCCGCCAAATAAAGACACGAAAAAGGGAGAGCTGAAATAGGTTTGCCTCCTTGGGGAGTGAAGGGAGATGGTCTACTGCGGTACAGAGGGTCTTTCTACGGGAGGAAAGGAAGGCTCTCCACCCTGATTGCACAGCAGCAAGGGACCCAGGAGGCTGGGAAGAAAGGGCAGCGGCAAGCCAGGGCAGGTGAAACAACAGCACCTATGGCAACAGAGAGCCGCGCGGGCGAAACACGACAGCCTCGGCAGAACACGCCCCTTCCGCCTGCCCCAAGGAGAGGTCTTGCTGCTCGGCGTCTTTGGGCCACCTCCGTTGGCACCGCCCCTTGCTTAGTCTAACGCAGGTCCTTCTCTTTCTAAAGAGTTCTACTTTTCTAAAACATATTTCGAAAGACCATAGGAGCACAGTTTGGAGCCAAATAGCCCCAGACTAAAGGGATCCGGAGGGTGGATGTGAAAATGGTGGCAGAGGCCAACTCTCTCTAGATAGCAAGCGGTCCCCGGGGGTTTCTGGGTCACTTGACGTGTTTGGGGCTGTTACAAATACTGTTTCAGGAAACTGGCACACGGCAAACTACATAGACAAATGTCGTATGATATTTTATTGGATGTGACAGAAGTCCAAGTGTGTCACCACGAATTTATGTTCTCGATGCCTTGTGCTGCTCTCCTGGAACTTTAAGCTGAGCTGGGGCACGAATCTGACTTTCTGTTAAACCAAGTGTTAAGGGGAGGGGTTTGGGTTAATTACACGTATTTTGAAAAGCCTATCAAGTTTCAAGGGAAATATGGCCGTTTCTATCACCTTTTTTTTGGTGGGGGGGAGGGGCCAGTTCTCATTAAGTCTCCGTGATCTAGCAGGAAAGTTCTAACAATAGCTAATATGTGACCGCAACCCCAGAACAGCCCCTCGCTGATGTTATGAGGCCAACATATACTCATGGGCTGGGCTGGGTCGCAAAGAGATCTGATTTCATTTTTTAAATAAATACATTTAGAACCAGGGGCCTGAAAGTAAAGAATTCAAGTCACCACTGGCACTGTGGTGTGTTTTTTACCTTCAGGGCTTTCTGAACCAGATCCGACTGTCCAAGATTTGCAAGGTCATACTGAACAGGGAGGGAAGAGCACACTGCCGTAACCAAGTCATTTGTTTTATGCGAACTTAGTCCCAAAGCTCCAATTCCCAATGTAACCAGAGTCAACAGGTTCTTTCTAGCCAGAAAAATGAAGGACCTAAAGTCTTAACCAAAAAAGAAGCCAAAAAAGCTTCTTTGCTCACAATCCTTCAGTGGAATAAAAGGGGGATGGGGTGGGCATAGGATAAAGCAAGAGATGAAGCAAGATTAGTAGTTTGATCATTGTTGAAGCTGGGTGACAGGTACAGGGGAGTCAATGGCATCACACTCTCTACTCTTGTGGATGTTAGGGATTCTCCATAATAATTTCTTTAAATCCACAGAAGCACTAGGAATTTCCATGAAGTGGAGCTACTGAAGCCCAAACCTGATAGGATATTGTCAATTATTAAGACCTGTGCAAACGAGCCAGCCTGCCGGCTCACCCCCTTTTCCTTCAGGGACTCTATACTCTGCTCAGTTTAGGGGCCACCTGCCGGTGGCTCACCTGGTCTGTACTCTCCTGCATCCTCTTCTTTGCCACGCTATTTCCCTCTGCTTAGAATGCCCCCTTCCCTTACACCTCAGCTCCAGCTTTGGAAATCCAGCCCACGTTAAGGCCTAGATCAAAGGTGTCCTCCTCCTTTGTTAAGTCTCTAATTACTGCATTTGGAAATAATCTCTTCCTCCTTTGTACTCCGGAACTTTGCTGGTGCTCTCCTGGGCACAGCCAACTGGGTAATGATAACAATCATGGCAATAAGAAGAATCATAATAATAGCAGCCAACACTTACTGAATGCTACTAGATACCAGGCATTTTAAATATGTCATCGCTTTCAAACCTTACACTATCTTCTGAGGTTATTACCTTTTATTATCACATGATATAGATGAAGATCTGAGGTTTAGAGAGGTCCAAGAGGATCCATGGTGTTGTAATGCCAGATGTGTCACCATAAATTCTAAGCCTTTGTACTTATGACCCTTAGTGGTACCCCTGGAGTAATACAGTGTAAGTTAAAGTCTGACTGGGGCAAAATTTTAACTTTCAGGAAGCCCTGAGAGCCCACATTCCTGATGACCACAATACTATATGGGCCTATTCTTCCTACTGAATTATAAGCTCCTTCAGGGAAGGGACTGTGCCTTTTTCTGTTTTGTGTCCCCCAAAAGCACTGTGTAGTATAATTACATGTATACAGAAGATGCTCAATAATGTCTTGCTAATTGAACAACGTATTAATCCAAAGCAGTTCTGCCTAAGGACTATGCCCAACTTTTGTCTACTTTCCCAAGGAAATGAGATGGACGAATCAGCCCACAGAAGATCTGCCTAAAGCATCTCACCTCCCCACCACCTCTGCTCACAGGCCACAAAACGAAAATGCTTCTCATCTTCTCCTTACACTGGCATTCTGAGTGACCAGAAAGAATTCTTCCTTGATGCTATTTTTATGTAGCCTCCCAGCTGCAGACTCTATCCCCTACCCTCTGCAAGACTCCCACCGCTAACAGCCTCAGGAAAAGTTGATGTCTCGGCGATGCCTTGGGAATCTGGAACTGAGGGAAACAGTCTGATTTCCCCCTTGAGTTTCCTTTCTCTTATTTTTCTTTTCAGACTTCCTAGAGCCGCTTTCTTCCCAACCCAATTACCCGAGGCTGTTGTTGCTGTCCTTTGACTCTGTTCTGACCTCCTTCCTGGATGCAGTGATGTTCTCAGCACTGGCCTTGAGAACACCTGGGGAGTAGGCTTGGGTGCCTTCCGTTTCTTCCCCCAACCCTCCCAAAGTGCCTCTTCTTTTAGCTACCGGTCTTCTCCCTCCAGGGACCCAGCTTCTGCTGTATTTGTGCTAAAATTCTGCTGTCTTTTAAGAACTGAGAAAGTCCTGGATGGTGAGGTGTGAGCTCATGACGTGGGAAAGGTCCTCCTCGCACGACTTCCACCACCCATATGAGCACTGTAATAGAGGAAGAGGAGAGAAGGCCTTCTCGTCCCAAAAGAATGAGGCAAAAATGGTAAAGGGACCAGCAATGGAGGTGAAGCTTGGGGCAGAGGCTAGACACCTATAGCTTGTTCTAAATGTTCCCTCTCCTGGACTCCTACAAGTCATGTCACTGGAGTGTTAATGGGATGTGAATTTCCACAGCTTCTCTTCTTGAAAGTTATTTACCTTGGTCATAAATTCAGCTCTGCCAGCAAAATACCTTGGCCTGTGTGTGTGTGTGTGCATGCGTGCCTATCGAAGAGGTAGATGGGGCCACACTGAATTGTGTTTCTATCAAACAGTCCTCAAGCTTTATCTAACGTCACTCATCCTGACAGCCTTGCATTTTCCAAATTAATAAAAAGCATAAGGAAGCTGCTGCACAACCACCAACCAAAGCATCTCGGCCACCGAGCGATATATCTAGTCATCTGTGTTGGACATTAAGTGTGAAGGCACGTATCACGGTTTGGGATTTAAATGGAAAAATCAATACCCTACAGGGTCTCCAGTCGCACAGCGGATCTTTCTATCAGCCAGTGCTTTGTCTGTCAGGGCCTTCGGACTAGGCGTCCCTGGGCATTCCGCGCATGGATTTTGTTTTGCTTCTGTTGCACTTACTTAACCCTCTTCCCAGAAGCAGAGGCCGGGGTGGGGGGGGAGGGGAGAGACCAGAGATGACAAATGGTCACTAATAAAGTCTGAGGCAGTGTCCAAGCTACCTGGCCGGGGCCACTCTCTGTCAGAAAGTGTGGCCCAGAGGGTTAGCCACGTAGCCCAGTGTCCTGACAGCCTGGGAGCCTAGAAGCAACCTGTGGCCCCAGGGCTTTCTCCCAAGGGTCATTGACACCCCCCACGAGGTTCCTCCACTTTCTAAACCCACCGAACCTCTTGCTGCAGGGAATTACGCAAAATGGCTCCTAAGCTAAGAAAGCACTTTGGAGCGGGACTTGCAGTCTTTTTTCATGAAGCCTTTAAAAATTTGCTCTAAGCTGCACTAAGAAAACTCCAAGGACTTCTTCTTATTCCTCTCTTAAGAACATACAAGTCTCTTTCATACAGAAACATAACTTCTCCAGGCTTCATGACCAGCCTCAAACACCACTGCCTCTCCTGCAGCTGAAAAAAATGAAATTTCTCCTTGGAGAAATAAGCTTACTTGTTTTTTTTCCTCTTTACTCTCCCTTTTTCCTTTATCACAGAAAAGTACACTGATGAAAATAAGGCATTTCTAACAGTGACAAGAAGGACAAAGATTATACCAATCTCTCAAAACTACCGCTAACACAATATTGCGTTGAAACATAGCAACGATTAAACATATATTTTCTCTAAAGACTGATGGAAAAGATGTTCACATGTATGTCTTAGTTCCTCTTACACAGACTGACCACAACCGGAACCCAAGCACGTTCATTTTACAAATAAATTTTTTTTTTAAATCAAATATGGCATATTACTTGTTTAACAATTTCTCTAAGAAGAAATAAGATACTCCCCAAAGCATTTTGATACCAAAACATAGCATAAATGGCCCATGGCCTACAGTCTTCGGCTGGATAACCACAGTTATAGAGTGAAATATTAAAACGGAAATGAATGAAAAAGGTTTCCCCCAAAATAGGTCATGCTAGTGGGCCTGGAAGTTTAAGAGCCCTAAGATAAAATATAAGGTGAGTTGAATTTTCAGAAAAAAAAAAAAAATTGCATTTCTAAGCAGCAAACCGGCCCACGGATGGGTGGGTCAAAGGGACAGGACACAGAGTGAGTGGCGCTATTGTGGTTATGCAGTTCACGGACCGGGCAAGGGCGTTCTCTCACTGGGAACATCTAGCGGCTGTGGCTAGGATGGGTAAGCACGGTATTTTTCTCTCTTCTCCTGCTCTTTGGACACCTTGTTTTTCATGAACAGTTGGTATCAGCGCTAAGTCCAAAGACGGCTACATGTGGGATTTCCTAATGCGGAGACCTGGCAGAGCCGAACTGTGTTGGGCCAAAAAACTAACTAGAAATGAGACTACCTCGGAATGTAACAACTGAGTATCTTCATTGTCTTTCAGTGTTTTCATTTAGCTGGAGCAAATATTTTGCTTTAATGCAACTGAAGGGAAAAGAACATTTAGGGACAACATAGCTAGATTCCCTCATAAAACTTCATTTTCAAAAGCAGTGTTTAAATCTCTAAATAAATGACAATTCATTCTCTGTTTACTTTAGGTAAACAGAAAATGCATTGCGGAGCACTCATTTTCAAAAGCTAATCAAGAACATTAGGTCTCAACAGATTCATTTAATAGAAATATAATAGGCATTCCTGCTTGCTTTTCATCTTGTCTTGCTGTAAATGCTAAAATGAACAGCAAATTAACCCTACGCTGGAACACAGTCCCTGTCACAGCTGATATCCTCTCTCTCACGACTTGTAAACATCCCCGCATCCTGTCGCTGCTTTGACTTCTCCTACATAGGAAAGACGAAAGTGCCTGATTGAGCTTGGCAAGAGAGTGTAGAACACTTGACTTCTAAAGGGAGTACTGCGTGTCAACTCTGCCATCTTTCCTAGCAGAACAAAATATTACCATGTTGTGTCCTAAAATAGTGTACAATTAGGAAATAGGAGGAGGAGAGGTGGTGGGATTGTTGTGTTTTTTTTTCCAAGCTACATATATTCACTGTCTTTCTCTATATTTTTAACTTTACTAGCCATTCTCCAAATGGCTGGTCATAAACTCCTATACAAAACAAGCTAATAAAGACAGGGCCATCCAAGCTCTATAATCAGATATAAAAGATTTGCAAACAACTTGAGATCTTATCATTAATATTCAGTGATAGCAGAATTAGCATTTAGAACTCTATACAGAAAAACTATAATACTTCATAAATTATGTAATAATGAACAAACCCTTGCAAAAACTGTTTTCACTGTGCTAAAGTAACATTCTAGACTTGTTGTAAGTATGTTATTCTTACAAGTAGTTCGCTGTTATTCTTGAAGGCAAGCCTTGGAGTTTCCTTAGCATAGTGCTGCTGGGGAAAATTTTCAGCATGTCCATCTTCATCTCTAGCCTGAAGGGAAATATAATGGCCTATTTAGGGACTTACAAATAATGGAAGAAAAAAAAAAAGCTAAAAGCATAACAGCTCAGATCATTAAACAAACGGGAATCCAGAAATAACAACATTATTAAGAAGTTTGTTTAAATACGCAGTACGCCTTTTAGATATCAAAATTTGGGATTTATTTTTCTTTACATAGTTTGGTTTGAACATGCAAATTCATCATGGTGTAATATTTTAAATGATACGAAGCAAACCAAAATCAAGCAATTTGGTTGGAAATTACCCCACTTCGGGCTTCCCGCGACTTTTCGTGGCACATTTAGGGTGATATGACATACGTACGTGTTTAAACTTTTTGGCATGCTTAAGCAATCTCTAGATAATGCACTTTAAAAAAATTCTAACAGCAAGGCCATAAGAAAAGCAATTTGCATCGTTATATTTTGCATTGTAATACTGTTAGAGATAAACTGATTCCCCTTGATTTTTAAATAAAGATCTGAAAGGAGCAATGATCTAGTAAGAACAACGATTCTTCAATCGAATGCAGTAAAAAAATAGATTTAATTAAGAAGTTGCGTTAAAAGTTACTGGTTATTTTGATCTACACTGTTAATTAAGAAAGCTGAAGTTTAAATGGAGACATTAACAGAACCCATTAGCAATACCGCTTGCATACAGTCTTCGCTTTCTAATCTCCATCAGTTTCTGGTTTGGCGTTGGAGAGAGGGAGAGGTAGGTGAGAGGAGGCGTGTCTGCAGCACACTCATTAAACCATTCATTTGGGTGACACTTGCACCCCGCTCTGCTCTGATCTCATCTTAGCCCTAACTGCTCTCCCTTCCCTGGCCTCCTGAAATTCACAGCTGAGCTGTCTCCCTCACATATGGCTTGCATATAATTATGCATATTCCATTTTGCACTGCATTAAAATGATGAGCTCCTGGCTCCCTGCCAGCTGATTTTAAAAAGCCCAAGTGAAGCAGGAAAAAGGAGAGAAACACAGGGAGAGCCGCACAGGAAGCAGCAGGTAGTTCTGTCTGCTGTCTCTTTAGATAAAATGTATGTCTGGCACCACGGAAACAGCTGAGAACTACCTGTTGTGATGTACGGATGGAGGGGGAGAAAACAATGCGTCTACGTCTGCGCCACAGCGATGACAGCCCTTGTGTATTGTTTCTCCTTCCATGGAGTGAAATTTGCCCGCTGACAAGTATCACTCAGAGCTCCTCTGCTAGACGAGGGACTGTCATTTTGGAAACGGATCCAGATCTTGTCCATCTTAGGATGTATTGCCTGTTTTTAATACAGGCCTCTGCTACTTATTCCAGGGAGGGAACTGGATGGAATTTGGAAGTGGAATGTCACAGCCAGGGACATTTGGGTTACAAGAAGTCGATGGGAGAAGACATTGCTCTGTTTTGGTTTCCTTTTTGAAATTTAGGGACATCGGGGCGCCTGGGTGGCTCAGTGTTTTAAGCCTCTGCCTTCGGCTCAGGTCATGGTCTCAGGGTCCTGGGATCGAGCCCTGCATCGGGCTCTCGGCTCAGCAGGAGTCTGCTTCCCCCTCTCTCTGTCTGCCTCTCTGCCTAGCTCTGATTTCTCTCTGTCAAATAAATAAAATCTTAAAAAAGAAAAAAAAAAAAAAGAAATTTAGGGACATCTCTGGGATCGGTTGCCTTTCTAGGACACCTCCCCCCGAAACTGCCCCCCCCAGCCCCCGCGAAATCAGAGTAACATAAAAATGCCGTTACAGGACTGGGCTACATGTGACAGCGAGCGTAAGCACCACTCACGTCCAGTGGTGATGCGGGCACTGAAACTGTAACGGTCCTTCTCACAGCCTCAAGCCCTACGCTGCACCTACATCAGGGTCTAAGCTAATAGAATCTTAAATGGGGCCCACATTAAAGTGGAGCGTATAAATAAAAGGCAGCTGGAGGAAAAACAGAAAGAGGTCAATGGGTAGGAACAACGTTACATTCTTCGATTCTTTGTAAGTGCATTTTACGAGGTTCTGTGAGGTCTCTTGAAGGCAGGGACCTCATCTATTTCATCTTTCTTAATTCTGCCATGCCCAGTGCCTTACTTTGACTTAGTACTTAACCAACATTGAAGTGATGAAAAAAAAATGCTTGGAGAGTAACTAGACCCTACCATAAACAACTTTGCAGAAAATGCCACCTCAAAATAGGCTAAACGTGGTGGTAGGTTCATTATATTCCTGGTGCACTATATATGTGCACTACATATGCTCGGAAACACACTTAGCATATAGTTTACGAGGGCTACTATTTACATATATATGTCTATATTCAATATATATGTATCTTGTGTATAAATATTCATAAGGTGGAATATGTTTATTATGCATGTACTATGTGTACACATTCATACACACCAGATGCCTGGGGATATTTTCAACATTGGTGGCAAAAATACATCCATCTCACTTACATGTAAGGTGATCACAATGCCTTTTATGTTTTTAAAGGACAAAAAAAAAAAAAAAAGAAAAGAAAGAAATCCCACTATCTAAGATTTGAAGGTGGCTCCTCAAAGAAGCTGAAGCCTTCATGTAAAGCCTATTAATTTATGAGGTTGAATGAAGAGCAGTGGAAGAGAAAGGAGAGGGGAGAGGGAGACAGGGAGAATTGGAAGTGAAGAGAGAAAGCCAGAAATCTGCTTCTCCACTGAGCTGTGTATTTGCCTCTGTATGGAACTCTATGGCCCTTGGAAGGCTCTGCCTCTCCCGATCAACCTGATTCCAGAGTCTAAGACATTCTACCCTCCAGCCATTTGCTGCATTTCCAGCACACGCCACCGAGCTGGAGAGCACACCACGTGCGCGGAGACCGAGTGCCAAACCCTTCACGTGTGTATGCAGACACAAGCACTCACCCACCTCTTGCCAAAGCGTTTCCTTTCGCATTCTGAAGTATTTTTAGGGTAAAATTTAAAATTACTCTTCCTAGACTAAGTGACATTAAGTGCATTCATTGATGGCAGGAGAGTTCTCTCTTCCGGCTCATGCTAGAGTCATCTGGGGTGGCTTTTTGACAGTGGAGTGTGTCCTCCCCTTTCCGCCCCACCTTTGCAAGACTCTGATTTAATTGGGCCAGAGTGGGGCCTGGACATGGGTGTTTTTAAAATTAAAAAAAAAAAAAAAAGCTCTGGGATTGTAACATACAAGCAGGGCTGAGAGCCGCTGATCTAAGGGGCATGCCCAGAGGAGGGGTATCAAGAGGAGGCCCTTGGCAGAGTGTTGGCAGGATGTTCTCTAATCACATCCCAACCTCACTGGATGGAATGGCTCCGCAATAACTAAGAGGATGTAAGCTATGGCCCTCGAGATGGGTCTTGTTCTAAAGATTCGAGAGAAGACATGACTCTAGCTGCCTGCAGGCAAAAAATTTCTCATTTTAGTCCTTGGCATGACAACTAATCTTGGAAGAACTACTAGACCAGTTCCTCAGAAGGTCTTTCTGGATCTCTCTAAGCAGTCAAAAATCCCCACCTGCCCTTAGACTGGACACAGGTGCAACTTGATGCCTATTGGTGGGATTTTTATCCCTCCACCCAAAGACCGCACACTTCCTAAGGGGAGGGATGGTGCCTGGTTCCTCACCCTTGGCCCATGAGCCCCGGCCACTGCCCGGTGCTCAGTAAGTGTTCTCTGGGAATGAGCTCTATTTTCATTCCCAGTAACTCCATGGCCATGTTAGATAAAATCCTAGGAGTTTCTTTATCCTACACATAGAATCATTTTAGGGTGTTTTATAACCTGTTATATACTGAAGCCAGTGCCTTCTTCTGCCTCTGCCCCATCTGGGGTGCAGACAATGGTGTATCAAGGCAGGCAGACGGAGAAAGCCCACAACCCCTGCAGGGAGGGGTATGCAAACCCTGTAGATACTCCACATATCCAGTCATGGTAATAACATGAAGCAGAAAGGCTTTGAGCTGGTTTTGTTGTTCTTAAAAGTCTCTGCAGACCATGGGTTCTCTAACTGCCTGTCTTGGGGCAGACCACCCCACTGCCAGCTCTTGGCCTTTCCTGGGGCCAGGAGACACCGTGTGGATGTCTGACTTTGTTCTGGAGTGACCAGTTCTGACAGAAGGAATGCCAAGATACATGACGAACTAACTCTCTCCATGTGTCTTATTCTCAACGGCTTTATTCTGCCTAATATGCTGGATATTTAGGCCAACTTCGGGGAAAAGCAAATGGGAAGTGATTTTTTTCCTTACATTTTACTACAAATGTGATTGTCAGAACAAAGGTGCATTTTTTTTAAAATCTATTATTCTAAGAAGGCTCTGCTTCTCACCATAAAATAGAAGCAAAAATTCTTCAATTAAACTGTTAAAAGTAAAAATCCTTCATTTAAACTGCAAGGGGGTTTCCCCCTCTTGCTGACAGTCAAGCATCCATTTTCATGTGGTGCCTACCATTTGAATAAATATTAGATTATGTGAGAAATTCAGACTAATCGCCTCTCTACTTCAAAAATCTCTGGCTTAAACAAACTTCGGATTCATCTTTCTTTCCCTGTGAATCATCACTCATTCACTTTTTTATTTTGATTCTTACATACGGCAATCTTTCATTCTCTTTCAAAGAATTCAGTTCTTCCTTTGGGCCAAAGCTTTGGTGTTGTGTGCCTATGCGAGCAAGCTCAGCATTTTTTTCCCCCTCTGGAGGACTCCCTCAGAAAATGTGGAACATTCTAAAAACAGCTCCACGGGCCTACCCCAGAAAAGTGAGAGATTTCTGACTCGACAAAAAGGTTAACACTGTTGCCATTTAAGTGGAAAGATAACTAGGTTTCCCAGTTAATACCTCCCGGTGATGAATGGGAGTTTACACCTCTACATCTCTGTGATTTCAGAATTTCTTCAGAAAATAAGAGAAGTTTCCACGTGGAGCCACAGCCGGGGTGAGCACAGCCAAGCCTCCAGACTCGGCATTCCGGGGCCCCAGCAGATGTGGAACCTGTCAGCTCACACATGTGGTGTCGCCAGCCGACTTGAGGATATCAAAAATAGCGCATCTCAAACTTGCGGGAGTGAGTTTAGAGATGAATCGTTGCAGGGAAAATCTTTGATATTTTTGAACTCATTTTGCAAATCAGAAGTCACAGAATTTCTTTTCAAAAGTCAAGAAGCACAGGGACGCCCCTTCTGGAAACTCTTAGAATTGCATCTTCTGATGTCCCGCGTCCCGTCTCTCCTTCCTGAGTCAGATGCCGACACACGTTCCTCTTGAGGAAGCTCAGAGAGGAATAAACCGCAACCATCCCACGTGGCCTTTCCGTGTGCTGTGAACATCTTTGTAAACTTGACATAAAGGTCAGCCCGGTGTCTGGGCCCCTCAGTGAAGTTCCGCCCATGTTGGCCCAGGACTAGAATAACGCAGCGAGGCCCATGGAGGAACTCCGGCTTCTGCTGAGTTTTGACCCGGTTATGCTCATCTCAGTGGCCCAACTCCTCACGACGGAATGCCCAGTTCCCCTCAACGGGATTCCTGTCCTTTCCCCCCATTTTCTGCTTGTAAAACTAGATTTCATCTGTTCTCATGACTTCTTCTGGAAATTTCTTATACGCCTTTTAAGCATTCATTCAGACTGTACTCCTTTAGGAAGTCATTCCAGACCTCTTCCTCTTGGTCCTAACCTGGGCTCTGAACCTCTCTGTGTGTGTATATGTGGTGTGTGTATGTGTGTGTATCTTCATTCTACCCACTGTATTGCATTGCATTATTATTCCTATATGTTTGTCTTCCCCACTAATCTGTGAGGTCCTTGAATACAGAAATTATGTCCTATTCAGCTGAAAATCTCTAGAGCCTCGTCTACTGCTGGGCATATAATAAAAGCTCCATAAATGGTGAGTGAGTGAGTTAGTGAGTGTATGAATGAGCTCCAATCCTTCAACCCTAGCAACCGGACATTCTGCCTTGCACTCCAGTCCCCAGAGGTGAGTGTCCTGCCCCTGAACCCCAGAAGTCACCTGCATACCTGAGCCTCAGCAGGCCTCTGCCAGAACTCTCTGATCGCTCCTACCTCCCACCTAGACCTTCCACTGGCTCTTGTACGTACTTCTGCCCAACACCTGACCCTCCCACCCAGTCAGACACTAGAGTCTCAGCCTCACTATAGACCTCGTACTCAATTTGGGCTTTGGATAATAATCATTTCGTCCTCGTGTTTCTCCCCTGTGCCTCCCACTCTAACCTCTGGTCGCTGTCTAACAAATTCTTTTCCTCCAAGTCCATTCCCAGATTAACCAACCCAGTGCCTTTCTCCCTGTTTCTGATACCTCACCTAGTCCTAGTGTCCCATGTCAGTCTGGAACTCCTTGGTGTAACTCATCTCGGTTATGACTCATGTCTTATCTTTCCTATCAGACTGGGAACGGCTTACGGGAAAATGTATGAGGCCCCCATGCTCAGCAGAGTACCGTGTACCACAAAGAAACCCGTTCATATAGGTTGAATGCATTCATTAACCCTTTGCTCTTCCTTAAGCTAAGACCCAGAAATGTTGTTTTCCTCTACCCTGAATTACCTGCCTCTAAAAATGAATCCCCTTAAGTAGGAGTTATTTCCATGCAAATATTCAAGTCGGCAAACATCAGATCGCAGAGAATTGCACAGCTCGTGGACAGGATTGTGTGTGCACACAGCTTGGGTAGAGAGCTGTCTCTCGCACAGAGGACTCCTGCCTGGCATCAGGCTCCTTGCTCCGGAGACACCCCAGGTACCCAGAAACATCACTCTGTGGACCCAGGCATATGCTCAATTCACGTTAGTACTCATTTTCCATCAGGATCCCTTGTCCTCCCTTTCATTAGCTTGTCATCAAAGACTGACCGTGGGATCCCTGCAGTGGGGCTGTTTTACTCTGTTCTTTTAACAAAATGTAGTTAAAATCCCATTTAGCAAGTAGGCCAGGGGAGAAGCTGAAGAAGCTGAATTAGGAGAAGTTCCTCCTAATTCTCCAAGCTCCATACCTGCCAGGCTCCTCTGACAGCTCCCCCATCTCTGATGGATGAGACGGACTTATTTGCAGCAGCTCTCTTTTTTCACTCCACGCCAACCTTTATATATATCATAAATTTTTAATATCCAATCTGGAGTCCTCAAAGAATAACGGTAACAAATATGCAACATGAAGATAATGGCAATCGAATCATGTTTATGGCTTCCATGAGCATCTCCTTAAACGATGTCGGGTCAGAGCCACTCAGATCGGTGAGTGCGTGAGGCTGGCGAGCCGATCTCATGTCTGATTAATGGCTGCCCTTACTCAGGGGCCCTAATGGATTGCATGACAGTTTCGGCAACAGATTCCACATCAGCCTGAAATACGGCTACCACGCGAGCTAAAATATATCATGCTCGTCCCAGCACATTACAGCTGTGTCCAGTATAATCAGAGCAGTTGCTAAGTGGTTCTGAAAAATCCCTGTTTGGGCTTTTCATTTTTTTGAATCTATTTTCCCTCTATTGGACAGGATGGCTGGATTTATCTCACGCTGCTTTTCGTAGGGTCACCTGAGTGTCTTTGGTGAAGGACTGTTTTCACGGAAGTGGTCTGCAGGTAAGGCCCGGCAGCTGGGACACGAGGCCCCCTTTTGTGTTCTCTGCAAAAGCCACGCCGCCGCCCCATCCCGTGCAGCTTCTGATTATCCCAGGACCCCTGATCCGTGGTGGATTATCTGGGCTCCTTGATGGCTCCCCGTCCCCCACCTCCCGCCTCCGCCCACCGACTGCCTTTTGGCTTTTTCACTCACTATTCATCCGTATTTATTACCCAGGGTCCTGCGAGGGGGAACAAAAGGAAAGCAATTCCACTTTGTTACCCGTTGGCACCTATAAAATACTTAAATAATTGGCCTAATCCAGGCATTTCAGGTGGTCCTTTCATTTCTTTTCTCTGAAATCCCTAGGCAGAAGGGGCTGGACGCCGGTCTTTATTTACAGACCTCGGGATGGACCGAAGAAATTAAAGGAAATGCGAAGCCGGCGAGGACCCCATCTGTAAGACTAGGAAAGGATCCAGACGTAATGGAGGAGATTTACTACCCACAGGAAGTCTCCCTCGACATAACCTGGCCTCACATGGGAATAGGAAACACACCAGAACCAGATGAAGACACTGCTCTGGGTATTATCAAAGATTCATAGGAATGGCTCACATCCCTACAGCTGTTACGCATGCATCAGACACCATTCTGAGGGCTTTACATGCATTAACCCATTATCACACGCGCCCAGACACATACCAAATCCAAACAACCACTCATGAGTAGGTACTGTCACTGTCTCCGTCTTACCTAGAAGGAAACACGAGCACAGAGAGATGACGGAGTGCACGCAAAGGTGCACAGCTAACGAGGCCTGGAACCTGGATTCAAACCCAGGCACTCTGTCTCCATGGCCCCTACCCTGTACTCGATAATCTGCTACTTCTCTGCTACTGGTCAACAACAACAACAACAACAAAACATTATGAAATAACTTGAAAACACTGATGTCATGAAGCTAAAAATATATACTACTTAATTGAGGGAGGTTTTCATAATGCTTTGGTTTTCTTGGGTTTTCAATTCCAAGACGGACTACTCCAAAGAAACCAGGAAAGGAGAGTGCTGAAGAACAAGTATTATGGAAGGGGGTGGGGTGGTCTGCAAAGAGCCCAGCAAAAAGGCAGCAAGAGCAAACACGAGTCAGGGAGTCTCCGGCACAGCCTGAGAGAGATGCTACTTCAAAATTTATAAAACTAATCCTTAAAACAAACCAACCTTTTTGACCTGATTCTTATTAAATAATCTTTGGATCATTGATTATGACACCCAAGCCCATCAATTCCAGAAGGACGTGTCCCCCAGAGCTCACTGAACAGTTCAGATCCTCTAGCAATTTCCTTTGTGAATTTCTAAAATCATTATTAGTATCATATGATTTTTTAAAATTAATCCCATAAATGGTGCTGTGCGGACTCTAAAGGACATTGTGTGTCTTATCTCATTCAATCCTGGCCCTCTGGCACACAAATGCAGACTGTGGCTTTGGCTAGCATGAGTTAGCTCATCAAAGCCAACGATTCTCTTGGATGAACTGGCGAAATTAAGTCACTGACTTGCCTCGCTGAGACACGGGCCTAGATTGTGGTGATTCTTCAAGGGTGGGGTTGTGGGGAGCCAAAGGCCAGTTCACCAGCTCCTATTCAATACCACAACACCCTCCACTACGGGGAAAAACTGAGACACAGCGACAGTAATGCAGTCCCCGTCAGGTTGATGGCTAATTATCTCAGCAGGTGAGAAGACAATGCAAAAGGCTTGGAGTCACGTCCTGGGAGAGTTAGCTTGCTCTGTGTCCCTGCCACAGCACATACCCTTCATTGTGACCTGACACGTCACACATATACGGGTCTTAGCAAAGGGGAGATGGACCCCAGGGAACATGCGAGAGTACGTGCATGAGTCAGTGTGTGTCTCTCGTGACTTCTAGAGGAAACAACTCAAAGGGCATACCCGGGTGATGGTGGTCATGGAGAGCCATGAGGCATGAGCTGAAACAACTATATCCTTGAATTAGCTTCCAATTCTGAGGCCAAGGACTATAAATTTTAAATTAGCAGCAATCCTTGTCAAAGACCATGATGTCACAATTGTTATCTGTAATAAAGGTTTGGGTCTCAAACCAACCTTCTTTTTTTTCTCCTACCAGCAACCACAGAAAGCCATAATGAGGGTCCAGATACAATAGGGCTGCCTACATCTTCTCTGCATGGTTCACATGGGCCTCAGTCTACCCCATCCCCGGGGTACCCACTAACCTGCAAAGCGGGCCTGTAGAAGCCCCATGGTATTCCGCACTCCCGTCACTGGTTCCCTCCCAGCTCCAGCTTCGAGGTTGCATCTGTACCACTCTTGGCTCTCAACCCTCACCCTTGACTCTGGACCTGCCTTGGACACTTTGACCGGTGCCCTTGGCCTGGCTGCAGCGGTCTCCATAGACAGTGGCCTTGAAATGGCCATTCTGGTGCTCTGCTCTGGAAAGCCACAGAAAAGTATCCCACCCTGGTCACCACTCTGACCTGGGACAGTGTTCCAGTCAGCAACCTTATAAGGTGTCCTAAAGTAAGATTTCTTTAGTCAGAAATGGAAGTGAGAATTATGCAATGGCCTTAAAGATTAAAAACTGGCCTGACAAAAAGAAGAACGACCAAGACTAGGAGTAAAATCCTGACCGTTACTGTGCTCTGTCCACACAAATGCTGTAACCAAACAAAGTGATGCTGTGGTTTGTGCCCGCGCAGGCGGGCAAGCGAGAAGGACAAGGCGACACGTCTACTCACTCTGCCCTCTGGGTCTTGCAGAGCGTGAAGCCAGGATGTGATTCCGAACTGGACGGTTCGAACTACGAGCCACATAACACCCGAACTGTTAGCAGAGGCACCGTCAGGTTAAGAGGGGCCAAGTCCAAACCACCCTATTTTCAAACACAGGAATGGGGCGCCTGCATGGCTCAGTCAGTTAAGCATCCAACTCTTGATTTTGGCTCAGGTCATGATCCCAGAATCATGGGAGAACAGTGAGATCAAGCCCCACGTCAGGCTCCGTGTTAGGTGTAGAGCCTGCTTAAGATTCTCTCTCTCTCTCCCTCTGCTCCCCTTCCACAGTCCTCTCTCTTTAACAAGAACAACAACAACAATAATAATAAAACAAACCCAGGACTGATCAGCCTCTCTGAGGAGACAAATGTAAAGATGGCAGCCAAGGAACTTCTGCTCAAATGGCATCCTCTGGAGTCTCTGTTTTAAATCCCAGCCATTCTGCAGATGATGACTGGAAGTAATAAAAGGTGGGATGGTGACATGTGTAAATAGGGGATAATCTTTCCAGCAGAATTTAGCCTGTGTTGAGGAAAGGGCCTGTTGAAGCCCTTAACCAGAGCATCAGGTTAAGGTCCATTTTTAGATGATAACTTCCATTAACACTTGTTCCTCTGTCACCCCTTTTTAAAGATATTATTATTATTATTATTATTATTATTATTATTATTACATTTCCAAGAGTTCTATTCTGGAATCAAAGCCAGGCGACAAAAGACAAAAAGTGTCCTGAGTTTCCACATCCTCTCTCTTTATGGTATAATTGAAAATAAGAGAGAGTAGTTTCCCCCTGCACAGTGAGCAGCCCTGCCCCTCTTGTTCGCTCCATTCCCTCTCTCACCTAACCTTTCTGGTTACCAAAATTCCCAAACTATTCCAATCCCTCTGTGCCCTGGTATCTCAGTTGCCCAGGGTGGTTCTAGATATGAGATAACTGGAAGCGCCATCAGAGGAAGGTTCCCAGACTGCAGACTGGGCCCCGCTGGAGAGAACATCACTGCTTCTAGAAACTTCCAAATCTGTGACTGCATCACAGAGCTGTCACCACAAAGGAAGAAAACTCAGTATAGATGTCATTTTGGACAGTAAAATTAAGGTTAAAGTTTGTTCTGTGCCAGACCCCACGCTAACTAATTGCAGACCTCGGCTCATTAAAGCTCCTCAAACTCTTGTGAGGTCTATACTACCATTACCACCTCCATTTTGCCAGCAAGGATTCTGACGTGTAAGGAAGTTCCGTAACTTATCCAAAGCTCAGGAGCTGACAAAGGCCAAGCTGGGGTCCAAATGAGGGTGTCTTCACACCATGTGCAGGTTCTTGACCCCCACACCACATTGGCTCTCCCACAGCACCTCAGTCAGCACAGGATGTTAGCTGACAACGAGCAACAGAAGCTATAGATATTACTAGAAGGCAGAGAAGTCATGGCTCAAATGTCCCTGTGGGTCCTTACAGGAGAGAACTTTGCCCTCAAATCTCCCCCTCTATGTGGCAAAGCACCCACCAATGCCCATGGCAGCTCAAATGGAGGTGGTCAAGGGAGCCAGCACCTCCCTGAGAGTCAAGGCCCAGGGGTCAGTCTACTAGGCCAGAGGCAACATAGGCAACAAGAACGCAGCTAAAGGTTGAGCAGATCAAAACCCTAAGCCCACCAGGATGGAGGGCAATGGCCTTTCCAAGTATTCTGGACTTTAAGTATGGGGCAAAAAAGAGGGAAGAAAGGAAGGAGAGGGAGGGTGGGGAGTACACATGGAGATGGGCGTTTGCCAGGGGAGTCCTACAGGTCAGCAGGAGAAACTCTGCATGGAGATGGGGTAGGGCACATCCTGAAGTTGACAGACTTCTCATAGGGGGCTGCTTGTTTTGAAATCCGTCTTCTTTTTCATTTGCAAATCCTACAGATTTAAGATGATGGGGTTCCAAGAAGAGAGTGGGAGCCTAAATCTTCTCTCGGGCATCTACACAGACTGAGCTGTGTTTTCAAGGACAAAGGATTCTAAATTCATAAAACTTTCCTTGTGGTTCTTACCTAATCACAGAACAGAAAGCTGTTATGGTTTGATGTGGAAAATAGTAAAAGGGGAATAAGAATGATCACTTGATATAATTATTACTAACATCATTCTTCCCTTATTAGTAAAAATAAGCAGTATTTACATGCAATCAAGAATCTTTGTGTGCAAAATAAGGAAATTTCTTTCATACCTTTTCCTTAAGGAATGACAGACCCTTGCCTTGGAATGATAAAAATGATTTGTCTAACTCTATAAACAGAGGTTGTACTACTCTGTATTTATAGAGTACCAAACCACTCTATGTGGCATTGTGACCCCACAGAAAGCAGACAACAATGACAAGGGCACTCATATAACCTTTTCCTTAGGTCCCATTCATTCATTCATTCATTCATCATTTATTGAACATCTACCATGTGTTTGGCTATTGTAGACAACTGAATAAATAAGCATCTACAATGAAGGGTATTCAGCCCACATGTCCAACACATTTTAACTTTAATTCAATGATAACAAAACAAATGATCCCTCGCCAAGGGCTAACCATACAGTTTGGAGTGTCAAATATCACACATTTATATCCTATTTAAAATTTAGATTTTTAAGTAATCACAATTTTTTAAAAAGTAAACAAAAGTAAACCACAAAAGGCAAGAAGTAGAAAATATTCTCATAAGCAGATAAGAATGATGAAAAAATAAAAAGCAAGAAAAAGTGAGAGCAAATTCTCCAAGGCCAAGCACCCCATGTGCCATTTGGTGGAGGATATTCGTACAGAAAGGGGTGAGGAGGGCCATTTGGTGCGAATACTGGGCTGAGTTTGATTTCTGGCACCAGCAGTAAAACAGGGGACACAACATCCGGCTCAGAAATTCCATGCAAGGATTAAATGAAACAATTCATCACATGTCCTGCACAATGCCTGCAACAGAGTAAGCACTCAATATATGAAAGTTATTTAAATTTCACAGACCCACTTTCCTCTCTGGAGAGAACAACTCAGCTGGCAGGAAGGCCACAGGGACTCTCTCTCTTCTTATCATTGAAGTCGTGATTAAAATTAAGTTGTGTGCAACATTAGAGCACGCCCAACAGCCAAAGGCCAACGTCAATGAGAAGACCCTGGTGTAGACTTGAGGACTGTTAGAAATGCATAAATACCCCTACTAGTCAGGATCCTAACCCTCTACACATCAGTATTAATGACCACTTCTATCTCTCTCCTACCATCTGAAGCCCATTCTGCTCCCTGCAAATAAAGCCTTGTTTTGTCTTCTTTTTTAATCTCTCCATCTTCTCTTCCGTTTCATGAGCAGTATCTCCATCAGGCAACTTTCTACAAGGGTTGAGCAGCTCCTGTCCACACGAGCCGCTGGGGATTCATGGAGGCTACTATACCTTGAATTCCACGGTCATTACCACACCTCCAAGGAAGAACTCAACCAAGGTTTTACTGTTGCTTCCTTCCTTACCATTCAAATCTTTAGTCCATATTTTCCAGCTACTAACATCACCCTCTATCAACTTGGTTTCTGACTCAGTAACACAGGAAACCTGCACCATTCGCTGATGTAAATTCTCATCAGAGGGGCACCTGGGTGGCTCGGTCATCAGGCATCCGCCTTCGGCTCAGGTCATGATCCCAGGGTCCTGGGATCCAGCCCTGCATCGGGCTCCCTGCTGGGGGGGAAGCCAGCTTCTCCCTCTCCTACTCCCCCTGCTTGTGTTCCCTCTCTGCCTGTCTCTCTGTGTCAAATAAATAAATAAAATCTTTAAATCAGAGATTGGGCATACATACTCTGGAACCCACATACTCTTTCCAAGCTGAATGGCTTCACCAAAGACAGAGAGGAGCAGACAAAATAGAGGGGAGAATTTCTAAACAATCCAATATGTGGTTTACCGTTTGCAGAAAACGTGCAAACGAGAGGATATAATTTTCTTATTCAAAAGGCTAGGATTTTATTTTATTTTTCCCTTTAAATGTTTCATCATCTATTCGGTCCTTATTCATCTTAAGAGTTCAGCATAAAATTGTTGCCTTTGAGTTTCGTTTTGTTGTTTAGGTGCTCACCCTCATCTTTTTGTCACATGGTCTCCCCTTCACTCCCCTTCCACAGGACTCTGGGCCACCTGACAACCTGTCTTCCACGAGTGAGAAGCCCCTCTCCTCGCTACCCGGGCAATCACAAACAGCTTTCTCTGATCTCCCAGATTTACTTCATCTTGAAGTAAAATGTCCTCCTTTGTATGAAACATTTTCACTTCTGCTTCTCCGTGCATCCTGCCCCGCCACAGGAAACTGCTACATGGGTACCATATAATGTTTATGTTCATTTGTTTCTTTATATAACATCCTGCCCTCCCGTGCTCTGCGATCGGATGTCTACAAAGATATAATCAGAATGAAATTGTGTTAGTTTAGATCAGCATCTGTGGCAGCAAGGCCTTAAATGATACAAACAAGGCAGGAGCTCTAATGTCTGTCTTGTTTCAAGGTAAAAATGAAAAATGACATCTTTGATGGAGAAGACTCCCCAGAGACCCGGGAGAACTGTGGCCTCTTCCCCTGCTCACAGACAGCTCTCTTTCCCCTCATATGGCTGACAGGTGTGTAATCATGTTCCTTAGTCACAGTCTGTGTTAAAATAACCAATTACCAAATGAATGAGAATGGAGCTCCAGTGTGACCGGTGCCCCTCTTGCAAAGTGATGATACGCATCCAAAGCACGGCTTTAAACAGAGGCTCCTGGGGCGCCTATGTGGCTCAGTGGGTTAAAGCCTCTGCCTTCGGCTCAGGTCATGATCCCAGGGTCCTGGGATTGAGCTGCATCGGGCTCTCTGTTCGGTAGGGAGCCTGCTTCCCCTGCCCTCTCTCTGCCTGCCTCTCTGCCTACTTGTGATCTCTGTCTAACAAATAAATAAATAAAATCTTTTAAAAAATAAGAAAATAAACAGAGGCTCCTTCCCCCAAGATGCTCTCCAAGACAAGAAGCCTCTCCCACTGTACAGTGAATCTGCTCAAATACAGGACGTTTTTTCCTCTCGCCCTGGCCCTAAGGAATGAACAGTCCCACCGGGCCACCATGGATGATCAGTCCAATTTCCCTGGCGCTGGCAGGTCCCTACCATTTCCTGTTCTGGATCTTTCCAGGACACATCACTGTCACCTCTCATGTCTGTCCGGATTTCCACATGAACAGGGAAGCAAGCACCATCAACATATTCTTCCCTCTGTGATATATGTCACCTTCCGCCAGGCCCCATAGGGACAAAGGACAATGCTGAAGCCCAAGAGCCAGGCGAGGAATTCCCCAGATCTACTGCCCAAGAAAGGTAGAGAGTCCCATGCAGGTAGCCTACAGAGACACGTGTTCTCTGTCATAGATATGATCAAGAGAAGCAAATCCTTTAGAATCCATAGAAAAATCGCTTTCTTTTGGCCCAAAGGTAGTTAACATGTTGGGGGGAGCAAGCTTGCAAATAACTCAAATGAAGTCAATGTAGAACATTGAGATAATGGCTCACTTGCAACCAATGGATTATAATAGTTCTGCTGTTACATTCTAGGTGACCTTCACCTCGAACCCCTGCAGTCTGTCAGACACAGCCCATCGCTGTGCCCATGGGCGGAGGAGCCCTGCTTCCCAGACCTGTAGCTAAAGAAGCTGAAGAAGGGATGAAAGAAAGTTTCCGCCCTGTAGCTTTGTTTCCCGCCCATGAGGCTGGGTTTGTACTTCTTCCCCACACCTGGTGGAACGAGAGAGGGGTTGTGACCACCATGCAACACCAGCAGTGTTTTAAGGAAAGATTTTTGAGTTGCATGTCCACCGGATATCTTTTGATGAGAAACACTGTATTTCAGGAAAGCCAAAGGAGGCGCCGATTCGAATTTTAGGCAGCAAATATCAAAGTAAAAAAGTGAATCCCCAAAAATCTCTGCATTGGCTTATTTAGGATAAAGCTTACGAGGAGATTCAGGAGAGATTCAAGGAAGTGAGTGAAGAGTAGCATTCTTCTCTATCTCTCAATCCTTTTTTCTCTTGTCACAAAAGATGTTCCACTGGAAGATTTACCTACAAAAACCAGACCAAAGCTACTCTCCTGTAAAAGGGCTTGGTAAGCTGTGCTTTGCCTGAGATGGAGGTAATGAACATTTGAGAAGAAGGGGAAAAAATCAGCTGGTTTTCCCCTTCTGTGTTCTCCTGTAAACTGATGAGTTTTTAACCTCCGTCTTGTTATCCTCATTAGCATAAGTGCTAATTACCACCTCTCCTCTCCTACTGGAAGGGCGAGCAGGACTCCACGCCGGCTCGAACAATGGCTGACATCCCAGGTCAAGGCTGCGGGTGAGGAAGGAAGACTAGAGCTGCGGACAGGTAAGTGGTGTGACAGGTGCACTAGACGGGGGACAAAAGGTCAGGGGGCTGCTGGCATCGAGGGTCTCCTTCCAAGGAGGGGGCGAGGCCCACGGCTGCATCGAGTCTGATGTTCTCGCCTCCACTTATTCATGGGCTCCTGGCAAGTTTGGCAGCGGCACCTTGAGTGAAAAGCACACTAGTTTGCACATATGGTGGAAAGAGCCTTGTGCATTGGTTGAATGCATACTGTACTACGTACACATTCTGTTTTATCTCTGGGCCCAGCCGTGCTGCAAACGCTTGCAAATTGGGAAGCCTTCTGTGCAGTAAAAATACGGACAGGAGAAGCTAGACTGTGACTTATAAGATGCGACACTAGCCAAAAAGCCCAAGGAACGAAAAGTTACGGCGGCGCGTGCTTCACGCTCCTTGCAACAAAGGCGGCGGCTCAGTGAGGTAGGAGAGTCCCCGCCAGCCCTGGGTTCCTTCCCCCCCTCCTCCCAGGGTTTCAGTCCCAGAGAACAGGCTTCCCTTACACACACACACACACACACACACACACACACACACACACACGATGCCTCTCTGGAAACCTCTGCCGGTATCCACTGCTGTTTTCATTTACGGAAAGTGTGAGACTTCTATGGAAAAAAATTTTTTTCAGTGAAATTTCTCATTTACTTTGGTGGGAGATGGTGATGAAATTGCTATTTTTGTCCTCCGTTTCATCCTGAGGTCTTCAGCCTACCATCCTGCACCGGGATGCCACCGCCCTTCGAGAGGCACCAGCATCGTTTTCACTTCCTAAGTGTTTCTGAAAGCAAAATCTGATACCGCTCGGGCTTCAGAACACCCTGTGTATTTGGGATGCGAAAGGGGCAAAGTGGTGGGTTATTCTGACCTTCCTTCTTCCCGCTCTTCCTTTACCTGACGCCCAAACACAGTCATGATTTTTATAAATAACTCCTTTAAAAGGAGCTAAGGAGAGTGACATAAAAATCCTTTCTTGATTCAAATGACAGAACTTCCTTTCTTTTCTAGTAGCCTTGTATAGGAGGAGGAAAACAGTGGGAGAGCATAAGGATTTGGACAATGTTTATAGGGGTCAATGCACTAGACTTCTGTCACTCTTACTCGGCCTGCTGAAAACATTAAGCTCTTGTCTCAAAAATGAAGAAAGCAAGATGTAACCAGGTATTTGGGGTGCCTGGGTGGCTCACTCAGTTAAGCAACTGCCTTCAGCTCCGGTCTTGATCGTAGGGTCCTGGGACGGAGCCCCACGCTGCGCTCCCTGCTCAGTCGGAAGCCTGCTTCTCCTTCTGCTGCTCCCCCTGCTTGTGTTCTCTCTCTCTCTCAAATAAATAAATAAAATCTTAATAAAAAAAAAAAGATGCCAGCAGGTATCCCATAGAAAGCACAGAGGAGCTATGATGTGGGGTTCTTGGCAAAATACTGACAGCTTCAAGTGTACAAAAGGGAAAAAGCAGAGAGTACCCAGAGCGATGCCCCATAGTGGCCCCACAGTCTGCCGCAAGCTGCTTCTCGAACCAAGGAGCCATCTCTCCCCTCCTAACCCTTCCATCTGTGCAGCGTCCAAGGTTGCGAAGGAGCAGCAGGCTTACTAATGCTGAAGTGTATGCCTTCCCTAATTCTGTGTGTAGAATTCCTGATTTCGTTTCCATGTTATTCAGAATCATCTTCTCACAAATGTTAGGAGTGACGGAAGTTAACCCCAAACTGGTGGGAAGCTCTGAGTTGCCTGAGGCATGCTTTGGCTTACTGCAGTCAGTTGTTCATTTTCAATATGCTTTTAGTTTGTTGAGTTGCTAGAAACAATAAAATACATATTTAAGAGATTGTGTTTTATAAGGACTCCTCCACAGGCAACTTTCTATCACACTTTCCACCATCTAGGACTTTGTCCAGCTTTCTTTTTCTTTGTCAGGTTTTTGTGGCTGGTTTTTTTTTCTTTAAATAAGTTGAAATATACAGAAAACATGATAAAGTCAATAATTGGAAACAGCTCCCACCACTTAACTCTATTAATAACAGTGTATGATAGGGGCACGTGGGTGGCTCAGTGGGTTAAGCCTCTGCCTTCCGCTCAGGTCATGATCTCAGGGGCCTGGGATCGAGCCCCACATCAGGCTCTTTGCTCAGCAGGGAGCCTGCTTCCCCCTCTCTCTCTGGCTGCCTCTCTGCCTACTTGTGATCTCTCTCTCTCTCTGTGTCAAATAAATAAATAAAATCTTTAATAATAATAATAATAATAGTGTATGATAATTACTACTGATACACCTGAAATTCTCAGTGGAGATTTCTGAGAAGCATATACAAGGGAAGAGAAAGAAATATTACATACTCAGGTAAAGCCCCAGGTTCTTAAAATGGACCTTTTAATGAAGTCTTAAGAGAAACAGTCAGTTGAGTTGAAATACTGCTCATCCTTCCATACGGCCACTCTAGAGCCAGAAAAGGCAGAGCTGGGGGAGATTCTCTGGGTGACTTTCAGAGCCTTTTTACTAGTTTTATTTTGAAAAAAGTAAAATAAAAAACTGACATTGGCAACACACCCCAGTCCCCATCACTTCGATACAACACAGGAGTAGAAAAGGGCCACGTGCAAACAACACTTAGTCCAAGGCAGAGCTCTGTGCCTCCCGAGGCAGCAAGCCCGTCTCCCCCAGAGACCCATGCCCAGAGCCAAACTGAACACACAAACAGACCAGTCGAGAATGAAGTCGGCCCCAGGCCTCAGCACATCCCACCCACCCTACAGCCCTTCAAGCTCCCTGACGGCAGCCATGGACACCCCCAACCAGGCCAACTCCTGGCCTCTTGCCTAGCAGGGGACATATTTAAACAAGAATCGGCCACTTTTTTCTCCCTTTCATGTGTGTATGTCCAATCTTCTGAGCCAAACAGAAAACTCCTTGAGAGAAGGGACTGGATCTTATGTGTCTCTTTCCCATAATCCCCAGAGGTGACGTTCTGTGAGATGAAGTAAAATGAGTTCAGAACCCTGGAAGTTCCTCTAGGAAGAGCCCAGGTTAATGACTGAATATGCTCTGTATTAAAATGGCAATCCGATCCCAGAACTGGGTTAATAAAAAACATAGGTGTTTTGAGGATATAAAATCAAGTACCAATACTTGAAATGCCCAAGAATATAGACTTTGGGGAGATAATTTCTTTTTTTTTTTTTTAAGATTTTATTTATTTACCTGACAGAGATCACAAGTAGGCAGAGAGGCAGGCAGAGAGAGAGAGGAGGAAGCAGGCTCCCCACGGAGCAGAAAGCCCGATGTGGGGCTCGATCCCAGGACCCTGGGATCATGACCTGAGCTGAAAGCAGAGGCTTTAACCCACTGAGCCACCCAGGTGCCCCGAGGAGATAATTTCTTGACTGAGTCAGAACACGCTATAGAGTGTGACTGCTCATCCTAGTGTGAGCTGTGATGCTGAATGTGTCTTTGTCCAGGGAGGCCTGGCTCAGAAGGGAGGTTTGGGAGGCATTGCTTTGGGTTGGGGTGGTCAGGAGGAGAGGGGATTTCAGGTGGGCACTTTAGGTAGGTTTTCGATAGGAGTCTTAGTTATTTTCCAGGACCTGTCCAACGTTCCATTTCACCCTCCAGGAACAAGGCTGAGGAGGAAAAAAGTATACTCTGGATTTTGGATCAGGACCACAAGTCTAGTTATGTATAATTAAGCTCTAAACTCTACCATCATCCCCATGTGCTCCCTGTTAATCCTAACCTACTTCTAGTTTGGTCATTGTTTCCTTCCCCCCGTTACTACATACGTAGGAAATGAATGAAAGACTGTCGAAACCTTGGACGCCTAGCATAGTGCTTGACCCAAGTGAATGCTCAGTAAATGTGGGGCTGTGGACCTGGGAGAGAAACCAAGGTGTATGGCCACCACATCCCCTTCCAAGGGACCGTGTACCATGTTTGGTACCATGTGACCAGCCTCGGCTAATTGGAGCAAGGATATGCATGTGACCCAAGAGCAGTCACTGGATGAGGCATCCTCAACATAGGACATGGCCTGTTGCAAAGAGATGAGGTGATTCCATCAGATCTCCTCTCTCGGGAACAAGAACTAGCATGTACCAAGAGACTGCTACACAGCGACAGGCGCTGAACTATAAGGTCACAATAGTGAGCGGAGCCGGAGAGGCCATGATGGAGTCAGCCTGCTGAACGGTGAGGACCAGGGACTATGGGGAAGATAGAAAGAAAAACATGGAACAGACAGCCAGGGAAAATCAGAGATAGCATGACAGAGGAGATGGAGAGACGCCAAGCCCAAAGCTGCCTCAGTTCTCACTGCTTTCTGCTTCCAAATCCTGCCCCCTTTCCTGAAGAGACGGGCTAAAATAGACAGTAACATCTTCTGTCTTCAATTTAATTCCACTCTCTTCCTCTGCAGAAGTCCAGAGCTTGTTTTTCTTTCTCTCCCACGGTGGAGAGGGGAAGTGGCTACTGCACATGAAGGGGGCCTCTAAGGGTGAACAAACACGAGCATTTCGAAACCGTCGAGTATCTCATCACAAACCTCCATCGCCCGCTGGGTCTGACGGACTGGGCACGGCATTAAATCTCGGAAAGGGGCGGCGTGAGTGAGAGGGGTCCTGTTTGTTTTGCAGGAGAAGACGCCAGTGCTAACAAGCAGAACCAGGGGTGCAATTTCCTTCATCACCAAAAATCACCACTAACGGTGTGGATACGACAGTGCTTTGTTTGGTGAATCCTAGAGTCTGAGCGGATTCTATTTTTTATGGCAAATCAGCCATGGCCTTTTACCCTTCGGGGCATTTGTCATTTCTAATTTCTGAGAGTGGCAGATGTCAGCTCCCTTACCAAGGAACAATTTTTTGAAATCTGTTTGTACACATCAGCTGACACAAACCAAGCTGAAACCCACTGGGGGAAAGTACAAGATTATGCTGGAAGCAACCAGAAAACAAGGCTTCCACTGCCTTTCCTGCATAGTGGGGGTGGGATGGGCCAGGGTACCTTCCCACTCCCATTTCCTTTATTTCCATTCCGCATATTCCAACGTACATTTCTGGAAGGTGCAAAGACTGGTTGATTAATCTGAATGCTCAGATCAAGTTCACTTTAATTTTCTAGTCTCTGGCTTAGAGATTAGGTGTATGTTGTACAATTTAATGGAATCTTGTTTTTATTTTGGTTTTGTTTTGTTTTTTCAGTTAATATTATTTACTCATCCTACTTCTCTTACAGTTACAGTTACAGTCAAAGTCCAAGAAAGGCGCAAGGACTGGAGAGTTACTCCCTGAATTCTCCCTCTGTTCCTTGGGTTCCACTCACCTCATCCCATATCCCCATCCCATCCCACATCTAGTTCCACTGTCAGCCCAGGAGCCCTGGGAACCTGGACTAGTCCCAAGTCATCTCCTACCCAGATGACCATATGGAAACTGAGTCAGCTTTAGGCCCCTTCTTCCCTCCCCCCACCCCCCACCCCCACCCCCCACCACACACACACACACACACACACACACACACACACACACTCGTAAAGTTTGAGTCAGACCCTTTGCACCTGCCCATACTGGATTCAGAGAACCCAGCGTGAGAAGGACATACAGGTGGTTCAGGGCATGGCAGAACTTCCCACTATGGTAGAGACTGAGACAAGCTGGGTTTAATCAGACTGAACCTACAAGGGCAGCCTTGTACAGTCTACAGCAGACCGAGACAGAGAGGAGCTCAACAGGACCTCCCAGAGACTCTGGAACCCATGGACAGCTGGGTCCTATTTCTGATGGTCTATGTCACTTCCTTTGCTTCGTTAAATATCACTGAGCCCTGAGGATCTTCGGGTCTCTTGACCCTTCAGATGATGAGGGGACTTCATTACAATCAAGAGTTGAAATACCTCAGATTAATCTAGTCACAGAACCCAAACCGAAGAAAACACCTGGATGATCTCAAAATCTGTGTTGCAGTCACTCAAACTTCAACTTCCAATTGCCATCTCTCTGTTCTCTCTTGCCCTCTTTATTTTGATCTGCTGCCCTTTCGGGCAGTGATCCTGTTTTCTTTAGCAGACCAAAGGCAGTTTGTTTCTGAGTTAAATGTCACTTCAATATTTCCCCAAGTGAGATGTTTGAACCAGTTTGTGAGTTTCCTAAGCAACAGAGAAATGCTGGAAAAATATTTGGTATCTCAGGTCTGAAAGTTGCCTTAAACTTTGGCTCCCCGAGGCAAATGAAACAGATAGATAGAGTATTCCAGGCTCCCTGAAGTTTCAGGTTGAAAACTAAAGTATTGGCCTGAAAGCACAGAGCTCTAAAAGCCAGCCTCCCAAAGCCATGTCACTCAGGATTGTGCCCCCAGACAATTTTAATGCTGAAATAGTCTAGTGACGGTAAGAGAAACAATGGCGGCACACATCCAGGATCACGGAGCCATGGTCAACAACTAATGTGTGAGGAGGGAAGTAAGCGTCCCTAGCCAAACACAGAATTCTGCAGGAAAATTCCTGTGGGAACCCAGATTATGCCCTGAAGGCTGAGATTTGATTAACCTTCTTGTAGCATGTGTAACGACAAATGTTATTGGTCATAAAATTACCCAGCCCTTATTAAAACACAGCTGCAGCTCTGGGCTCAGTGACCTCCTGGGGGAGAGATTTCCATAAGATAGTGAGAGACTTTATGGAGGGAGAGCGCCTTCCTAGCGTTGAAACTACGGGAGAGTGTTTTCCACTTTAATGAGGAGTTCTTGAGAGAGACCAGGCTCCTTAGTATTAAAAGCTTTAAGAAATGGAAGGACCAGATTACATTCAGTCTGCTACTTGGTGGGCAGCTGGTCTACCGCTTACAGTATGGAACCATCTTCCTTCACAGAGAACATGCAGCGTCACATTCTCAAAGACCTACCTATCTCGCATCCAACTGTTACTGCTGAGGAAGTTCTCATTTCTCTTTGTCTTATATAATCATAGCATCTCAGAATTTGAAGGAAATTTGGAGACTCTTCAGTCCAACAACCCATCCAACTCTACCACCAAGTAGAACTGTATGAAAATGAGAACCTATCTTTGGACGTGTTCCAGAAGGGCTGTGCAACTCTAGGCCATGTTCTCAAGGGCTACCACAGCCGATGTAACATACTCCTCCCAAGGGCCAGTGCTAGTCAGCTCTCCATCTCATATTGTGGGGGTCTCCCTGTGCTTTTCCTGAGCCTCCACATTCATGGGGAGGACAGCTATGAGGCTCCATCCCCTACAAGCCAAACACCATTGTGGGAAGGGGATCCTCTGCTTTTCTGGCATACTGGCGAATCTGTGAGCAATGTCCTTTCATCTATGACAAGTTTTTAAATAACCAAAGACAAAATAAGAACAATGAAATTGCTTATTCTTTTCTGTAGTTTGTTCCTCACTATTTATATCCTACTTTCTTTCCCTTCACATGAGCCACTAAACTCATTTTATTAATAGTGCTTCCTTTGTGAGCTTTAAATTTGCTCTTAGGAATCCTTCCCCCAAATACAAAGTACTTCCCCCGTTTAATTTCTCCTAACTTGATCATTTATCTGCTGAAAAATATGAACACTCGAAGGACTACAGAGTTGTATCCCATTAATTTTTTGCTCAACGAGAAAAATTTCCCAGTGATACACTTTTTCCTCAAACTATGTGAAAGCTTTCCTTGTGAAGTTATTTTGGACCCTCAAATTCCTACAATCCGTGGTTCTTATTTTTCTATCTCATATATATATATATATATATATATATATATATATATATATAATGTATCCATTAACATTTTATCACTTTTAAAATTTTTATTATGAATTTTTCAAGATACACAAAAATAAAGATAGAATAGTGACTCTCCACATTCCCACCACTCGGCTTCAATAACTATCAGATTTTACCCCACTTCCTCCATCCATCACTTCTTTTTAAGCCTTCATCATAAGAGTATTTAAAGTAATTCAGAGTCATGTCATCTCTACATACATCAGTGTACATTTCATTCTATCAGTCTTTACATAATGTCGATATTATTTTACTTCCCTTCTTTGAGACTTTCCACATTTGGCCCTCAGGTAGACAGGGGGTCTCAGCATCTCAGCACACCACCTCCATTGTCCCCACTTAGCATAGGGGGAGGCGGGGAGAAGGTTTGCCTCACAAGTAAGAACATGCTATCACGAAATACAAAATTCTGGCCACGAATTTAAAGTCTCTTTTATTACGCCAAATTGGCATATAAAAACTATTTGGGAAAGACAAACGTGCATAACTATATAACTCAGGAACCAGAAGATAAAATACACTGCTGCCCATATTCTCATCAAGATATCATGGCACCATGTACCAAGTGACCTACCAATGTCTAAAGACAATCTTTCTTTAAAAATTTCTTTTATTAACCTCTAAAAAGCTTCCTTTTAATATACCATCATTAAGTGAAATTCAGTATTTAAGAACCATGGAGCCATTAAGAAGCAAGCGTGTGATGATTTAGTAATATTTTAGTTCAAAGAATACATGATTTTAATGATCTCTTTTGAACACCACAGAACCCCAGACACTGGGAAGAAACAGAAACGTGTGACACACCATTCAAGGGCTCTATTTCTCTCTGTTGTTCTTACTTCTTTTTAAACTATCAAGCTGTAATAATTATTCAGTCTAAGCCGCCCCCGGTAAATGAAACAGCCCTTAGACAGCTGTCAAGGCTCAGTCTTCCGGAAGCTTTGATTTTAATGAAACTCATTAAGGAAAGAAATTAACAGAAAATATCATAATTTGTCTTGTTTCAGAAAACTAAACAGAAACAAAGGGCTTCTTAACCTGACAAGGAATCTGACCAGCCAAGCTCCTCTGTTATATTCAGAGCTCCCCACCAGTGAGCTCTGCACAAGCATTGGACTAGGTTAGGAAAAAAACTCTCATCCCCCAGAAATGGCCCGGCCCGGAGACTTGTCTCAACTCCATGGAGAAGGCCTCCTCAGCCAGGGCAGGAATTTTTAGACCCACAGTGCACAAGCACAGACTATTCGAGGAAATGAAAGGCTGTGGACAATGTAATTCTAATTAAAGGGCTATGACTGGAGAGATTATCCACATATTTGACCGCATGAAGTCCAACTTCTCTCCAGACAACAATGACATTTCCTTCCTTCCTTTTTCCTTCCTTCCTTCCTTCCTTCCATTCTTCCTCCCTTCCTCCCTTCTTTCCTTCATTTAAAGAAACTCCATGAAATTTATGTTCCTTCATTTCCTTTCCATAATGTCTTCCAACTTAAATTAGGCTGGAATGTTGCAAAGACGGGAAGAAACATTCACCTAAATTTCTATCTACTAGCTAGGATGCTCTCAAGGAAGACACTGATGGTGCCCACGAGCTTTACCCTCATAGGTTCAGCACAGGCTTGATTGGGATCCATTTGGATTGCGTGTGGATCTAATTAGCATGCCACCCTGCTAAGTCAGATAACCCTAGAGACAGATCTTTCTGGAGAGAAGGCTTCCGAATGAAACCGAGAGCAAGTATGCAATTGACGGTGATCTCACTGCTGTAAGCACACGTTCTTCAGTGCCTCATAAAAAAAGCCTGCAAAGGTGGCAGGGCTTTTCCAGGGATTTAGGCTGTGTCAGTGGGAGGCAAGACAAGGAGCCGGTCAGGGTAGGGAGCGAACAGGGCCCTCCTGTACCCCTGGCCATGTGTACCCACCTTCAGCCTGATGCAGGGATAGTCAAAAGTACAGTCTGCTGGGGGAGCAGACCAGAGTCCCCTCCCAGCCTGCTCATTTACGGGTTGTCTGACTGGGTAAGTTATTTAACTCCTCTGAGTCTCGGTTACCTCCCATGTAAGATGGGGTCAAAATACCTTTTTTTATCAGGGTGCTGTGAGGATTAAACAACACATAGTGCTTAGCCCCCAATGTCTAATACAGTAAGGATTTTAGAAATAGAAGGAACTGTGAGCATCCACAACTGTGTGTAGAGGGCGCTAACGTGATAACCCTTGGGGGTCATGAAAGCGCTAGGGAAAGGGAGAGGATCCTAGGAGCCAAGTCCTAGAAGGAGAGGAGCCAGGAAGGAGCCAGGGTGTGGGTAGGAGGGAGACCCTGGAGGGGGAGCAGGAAGAGTTCCTGCACTTGGCTGACCTCTCTTCCTGGTGTCGCACTGTCCTGTCCAGGAAAACTCTCAAATCCTATCCTTACCATGGGGATCTACACAGGAGACCCAGGAGACAGCTGCATAAAGCTTATCTGGGCGTTCTTTGGAATGGGGAAGGTTAAGTAACACTTCTGAAATCCTCTCTTTTAGAAAGATGATTGGTAAAATGAAGGCAGGAAGCTGCTAAGAAAGTAAGAACCACCAGAGAGACAAGAGGGGAAAAAAGAAAAGTTCTTAGATGGCACACAGTATTATCTCAACTGTTGAAAAAGTAATTTTGAACTAGTTATTTTCTAACTTTTTCTGGGCTCCATTTGATACTCTGAGGGGTATCAGACCACCTCCTAATTGCTGCCCCCTCATTAAGGTGGTAAGTCAGATCTATGCAATACACTGAACACTGTTCTTTTTCAAAGGAGAAAGAAATTGACATGTATATTGCAAACCAGTGAGTGACCATGACTGAGATTTCTCCGTTAGATTAGGAGTCTGTGTTCGTTCGCTACAAGATACAAGCTACATGTGGGAAGTAATAAAGGAAAATAATCAGACCTACGTGTCACCCAACTACATACAAATCCACATTGTCTCACATGATACAAACTAAGTTTCTTACAGAGATACCACAGGATGGGTGAGAATAAGATCATTATTCCTACTACTACAAACCTGAGAAGACAGATTAGTTAATCTGCAAAGGTTTTATACAGCCCAAAGACTCAGGGACAAAGCCATGTGGCTGGGAGAGCAGGCGAGTAAGCATCCCCATGACTCGGGGTCCACTGACCCCCGACAGGATTATGCATATGTTGTGGTTCTCAGTCTTTTTATAGTATCTCCTCTTGTTCTTGTTTCATGCCTGTTTTTTATCGTTTTCTTAGCTAACATAAATGTCATCTGAATGTTTTTATCTCTAATTCATTGATGGATTCTTTGTGTTAAAGGATTTGCATATTGAAAGAGGGAAAAAATCTGGTTATCAACTAGCGTAATTTGTATAGCCTCCACAACCTCTGTAACGGTTCCCAGATGAAAAAAATGCACCCAAGGCTTGATGGTAAAAATAAGGTTATCTATTAGCCTACAAACTAGCTCTTTTAACATCTAATTAATCTAATTTGGTAAACAAATTAACGTCCTTTTCAGTGTTCCTTATTTCAAAAAGTCAGGCCTAGTTTATGGAGTCCATCATTTAGTACAGACCCTGTTCATTCATTTGTTCGATGAATATTTATCAAGAATTTTTAATATAGCTGCCACGGTTTTCAACATTGGGAATATGCCAGTAAGCAAGACAGACATCATCACGGATCTTTATGGGGTTTTATTATAATGGGAAGTACCAACAATATACAAATAAATATCTACAAAAAATGTATGATATCCAGGAGTATTACATGTTATGAAAAGAACAGCAGTTGTGAGAAGTTAAAGGATGAGGCTGCTGATCTAAGTAGATATTTGTTGAATAAAATAAAGTGCTCAATTTGTAATATCAGTAGAGTGACTTATATTTTTTTCTAATCTTCCGAGTGTGATATGAATCAGCATGTTGGAACAAACACAAAGCTAGGGTTTCTGCAGTTTTATGTATTAATTCAATTTTATTTATTAATTTATTTGTACTCTGCCTCATTCCTGAAAAGATTTATGGCAGAGCTTCTATATAGTTGCACAAATCGTCCTGCCCCTTTGCTATTAAAGAACTAGATCTTTAGGAAAATACAGACACAGAGTCATTTCCAAAGTATTTCATTTTCTCTCAATCACAAGTTGATTTCCTTGACAATTTAAGTGTGTCAGTAAGTACTCAGAACCAAGATTTTCCAGGAAGATCAAATGAAAAGGCTAAAAAATCAATACAGGCAGCAACTACTCCTTGTAATCACAATTCTCTTAGAAACTTAACTTTGTCATTTTTTTTCACAGTGTGTCAGTCTCCGAGGATACGAGCATGGATCCTGTCTGTAGCCAGCATCCTCACTCGAAAATGTTCAAATTTTGCATCCCCGTTGACATACAATAAATGACAACATGACATGAGAAGGTGGAGGCAGAATGAAGGGGGAAATTATTCATAAATCATGCAGTCATCGTTTGCTGATCCTCCTTGGTAGAATGGAGGCGGTTTAAATGACACAAGACAAAGAATCACCTAAAAATTGCACTGGAGAGCACACAACCAGTCCCCGGCTCCCTAACCAATCCCAGCCCCTCAAAGTTTCCAGCAGCCAGAACTTAGAATGATGATGACAGGCAATCCTCTGCATTGCTATTAAAACTCAATTCATGAATAATTAAGTGTAGGCTACACAAAATGTGAGCAAACAAAGCGAAATCGCTGTTACCGATCCAGTACTTGGCACTCAGAGTCCATCTGTTGAAACATTTTGTAAGAACTTTCCAAAACTTTGACTTATTTTGACCAAGCTTGATATACAACCAAAGGATATGAGATACACTTTGATTTGTGGCTCGTTTTGTCATTCCCCAAAGAGTAGCCTTTCCATTTTTTAGATGGCTATATTTCCAGAATTTTTAATAGTTTGAGAGAGATGTTATATGGAGATAGCAAAACCAGATTTCTGCCTGTGAAGCCGAGCCTATAGTTCACAAAAGCACAAATACTTATTTAATACATATTTTTAAATTTTTATTTAATAATGTAAAAGTTGAAAATATGTATTTTACTTTTCAAATCTACCTAAGGTATTCATTAGTTACTTAGGCCAAGACAGTTTATGTTTTCATTTTTCTGTTGATTCCAAGGGAAAAAAAACACCCCTAACATGTGAAATATATTTTCTATACATTAGTTTTAGCTCTGCTTTGCACTTATTCTCTTTATTTTTTTAAGAGAGAAAGAGTGGGTGGGGGAGGGGCAGAAGAAGAGGAGAGAGAGAGAGAGGGAGAGAAGCTCAAGGAGGCTCCACGCCCAGCACAGAGCCTGACGCTGGGCTCGATCTCACAACCCTGAGATCATGACTGAGCAGAAATCAAGAGTTGGATGCTCAACTGACTGAGGCACCCAAGTGCCCCTGTTTTGTGTTTATCTGATTCACAGAACAATTCTTGTACCAATAACAAAATGAGTGTACCAAGTACACTGTGCAAGATACACGTACATTTAATAAATGTATTAGTAACGTCAGAGAGACTAAGTCAAATGCTGGAGGTATGTGAACACTTTGTAAGTCATAACATGTCATATAAATGCATATTCTTATTAGTATTGCTACATATGACATCACATCAATTCATTTCCTTTCATTATATAAACGATCCCATGGCTCTCTTTTATCAGGCACCTGATTCTCAGAATTGCCAGATGGACACAGGTGTCCTGAGGTCTGACTGGGATTCTGATTCACCCAGGAAGAAAGAAGGTTCCAACCAGCCGGGTGCCTACACTTGCTGAAAGATCTGTCCCAGCTGATTATTTACATGCTACCTCGTCTTCCTGTGGAACCGTGACTCGCCTGCTCACGGTCTAGGTTGGTAGACGAGATTGTGCCACTTGCTTTGTCGGGCACAAATTAATGCAGTTGAACTGTGTAATTAATTTATGCCATTTTGTCAAGACAAGTCACAAAGAAAGAATATTAGGAAACCACACCATTACCTCCTTGGATAGCTCTACACTGTGCTCGGTCATTTGCGCTCAGCTGCGGTGGATCCAAGTGGTCTCCAGAAAGTGTCCAAAGTGACAGAGTCATGCCGCTGTGAGCACTATGAGACTGCGGGGAAGCTGGTTTGTGTGTACGTGCTCCTAGAAGTATGGCACCGGTGTAACAGAAAACCTTTGACTACATGAAGATTTGGGGAATTATGAGGTCCTTCAGCTCATCAAGGACAGAGCACTGATTTACTACATTAGCTTCAGAGGGTGCATTTCGGCCTTTTCCAAAGGACAAACCAGTGAGCGGGATCGTTAGACCCACCCTTGCTTCGGGACCATCTCAGGACACGGGCTGCCTGTGCCTCACCAGAACACCTCTACGATTTTAACAAGCAAAACCAAGGTCTGGCTTCCGCGACTTGCCACCAAATTCTCAGGTCAAGTGTAAACACCTATCACAGTGCACCCTCTGGCATGTTGGAGCCCTCATTAAAAAAACCTCCAAAAGTCTTCAACTGCGCCAATGGAAATGTTTCCAAATCCTCTTATCCCCAACATAACAAATCTCATTGTTTATTAAATCTGATGGTTTGTAAATTGGATACGGCCTGGCTTACCGGGATGGAATATCCACCAAAACAACCCAAGAGAATTCTTATGGAAAGACAAGCAAATCAGGAGAACCCCCTTCCGCGGTTAAGAAGACAATTCTAGGATGAGGAGACAAAACAGCACCGCGAACCAATTACGGTTCTGTCTGGGTCATGTGCTCTCTGTAGCAAAAAGAGGGAAGATGGCAGATGCCCTGGGTTATTTTAATTAATTTAATCATGTGACTAATTGGTCTCTGCTGGGTTTCTGTGGTAACTGCTTCCTAAGTGCTGATGGGCAATTGTGTTAAATGTAGCTTGGAATCCGAACGCAGGGCGTGTGCCTTTGGAGAGCTCCCGACCAGAGCCCTGCAGCTGCGCTCGCCTGGAAGGTGCCCTGCTGGGCCTCTGATTGTCTGACTGCGGCGCGCTCCCAGCTGCAGAGTTCTCTGGAAGCCGGCACTGCCTCCTCCTCTCAAAGCCACTGCTCACCTATCTACGTGGGCTCGAACTCACTGTGCATGCGGGAAAATGATCTCTGATCAAAGCATACCCAGGTTCGGTGAGGGTTTGGGGATTAGGGAAAGGCATCTGTAAGGAAGGGACACTGGAATGGGGAAGAGGAGGGAGGGCAGAGGAAGGCTACTCTTCTGTGAATAATATGCAGGCCCAGAAGCTATCATGTGTTATTCATAGCTGCCCAAACGATACTAATAAGCCATCCTTTTAAATGCCTTGCGGGGTTTCGCTTTTTTTTTTCTCATTCTCTTACAATGCCATCTCCTCCTTGTCACCGAGAAGGTGCGTGGGAGAATGGGTGGGTGGATGGCCAGTTTTAGAGCACAGTCTACTTCAGACAGATGGAAGGAAAATGACTTCCAAATTTTCTCATGAAGTGGGATATGTTTGTATTTGCGCAATGCATTCTAGCACCTGTGCAGAGAAAAAAATGTAATCACAGATTTCCCTCAGAAGGGGATTTAAAAAAAAAAAAAAAACCATTAACGGCAGCACAAAGATGCTGCTGTACTTGATCAATCCCTTCCATCTGTGGTCCCAGGCAGACTCTCAGAACAATAGTTTCTTCCCACCCCACCTCCACCCTGAAGAACTGGTCAGTGCTTGGACTATTCTAGAAACTCAAGAGAAGCTGCTTCCCGAGATCCGTTCCTGTGTCTGTTGCAATGGCGGCATGAGTGATATTTTTCCCCCAGAGCAGCAGTGGGAGGCAATAGCTGGGTGGCGTTTCTTTTCCTTAACAAATGGCACAGTGACCCAAAGAAGCTATTGTGTGTCCCGTGTGTTCTCGGCTTCTGCAAAGGGGCAGTTCCAATGGACTCCAGCCTGCTTCCCTGCCCCCTCCCCCACCACCCGCAGACGCAAAGCAACATCTAGGTAAATTAAGCTAAATTGGCTTCATCTAAAAATTTCACATTAGAGATGAACATTAAATGGGCTGACAGTTTAAATTCCTTTAAGAGGTGGAAAGGAGTTCTGGTAAGCATTACAATGCATCTGACAGGACATCCAGGCAGCGAGCATTATTTAATCCAACATCTTGCTAAGACCAGGAGCTTCCCCACATCTGTTATGTCTCTGTAATGCAAATGGAAGAATCTGTCCATAACATCACCAGTTTTGTGGCTTTAATGACATCCATTTTGAGAAGTACCTGTCCGTTCTAAGTATTGGACAAATTACTGAAAAATTGTGTCATTTGATTCTCAAGGTCTATATCCTGGAAGAAGCATCACTTCTGGCACTGAGGCAGAACTGCCCTCTCTCCTAATACCGGAAAGTTGACTATTGCATGCTTATTCTAAAAACCGGCCCGGGACGCCAAGCAGCTCTACTCAATCCCCGGTCTTCTTGTACCATCCTTACGCTGACCGATTTACAGCACACCTCCCCCATCCCACACGTCCATTCCAGGCTGCACACGTCGGAACACCACCCATGCTGTATGTCTGGCTTAAGAGAACTCTAGTTCAGAACAGCAGGTGAGGAGCTGAGTTTTCCCACATCCAATCACTCTTAGTTAGGATTTTAAATCTGAATTCAAGAGGTCAACGAATGAATTTCACAAAGTCCATGAACCCATGAAACAATCTGTAAAATTCTGTGTGTCTGTTTATTTCCTAGAGAAAAGGTCCAATCTGAACTTTTCTTCAGGTTATCTAAGGAGGCCATGATTCAAATAAGAGGTTAAGAACGCCCTGCCCCAGTTCCCCAGTTTTCTCTGCTGGTTTCTGCCCCACTCTCCTCCTACCCTAATCTAGCTTACTGAATTACTGATACGTGAAAGCCTTATTAGCTATCATTTCTTTGTCAGCCTACTTTAAAACAGATTCAACCATGTATCTATAGATGAACGAATAAAGAAGATATGGTACACACACACACACACACACACACACACACACAGGAATATTATTCAGCCATAACAAAACAAAATCTTGTTATCTGCAACAACACGGATGGAGACAGAGGATAAAATGCTATAGTGAAATAAGTCAGAGAAAGGCAAATATCGTATGATTTCACTCCTACAGAATTTCAGAAATAAAATAAACTGAGAAAAAAAGAGACAAAAAAACAGACTTTTTAAAATAGAGAACAAATTGGTGGTTGGCAGAGGGCAGGTGGGTGGAGGGATGGATGAAATAGGTGTAGGGGATTAAGAGTACACTTAATCACGATGAGCACTGAGTAATGTATAGAATCGTTGAGTTACTCTACTGTACACCTGAAACTAATACTACAATGTACATTAAGGGGTGCCTGGGTGGCTCAATCGTTAAGAGTCTGCCTTTGGCTCAGGTCATGATCCCAGGGTGCTGGGATCAATCGAGCCCCACATCGGGCTCCCTGCTCAGTGAAAAGCCTGCTTCTCCCTCTCCCACTCCCCCCTGCTTGTGTTCCCTCTCTCACTGTCTCTGTCAAATAAATAAACAAAATCTTTATTAAAAATGTACATTAAATATACTGAAATTAAAAGTAAAGTAAGAATTAGTAAATTCAACCATTCTTTCTCCTCAATAGCCAACCTGTACCCTCAAACAATCCCCTGACATGGGCCAGTTCTTATAAAGGATAAGCCTCATGCCATGATTAGCAGCACAGTCCTACTGACCTACCGGACAAGCCTGGGCATCATCTCATTGACTATGCCACGGACACCAGACCAAACATGGCAACAATCTATGCGCTGCCATTTAACTCCTCATCACCTTTGGCCCAAGGCTGAGAACTATAATGAAAAGCTGCGTGGGAAGATGCTTCTCTTTCTTCAGTTCACCACTCAGGCCCGTCCTCTGTGTCTGCTCTTCTAATCTGGCTCTCTTACCTAAGCTCCTTCCCCACCAAGTCACTTCTGTCTTCCTTTCCTTCATTTTCACTTGATACAAGAACTTGACGTAGCTCATTTTAAAATTTGAGCATTCCCTTTTACTGTCTGATCAACATTCTCAGTGCCCCTGGTTCTCCATCAAGACAAATGCATAATTAAAAGCATATTATAAATGGGCAGCCATTGGCCATTTTAAGAGATAAATATGACTCCATTAACAGAGTCCACAATTAAAGTTTAGAAAAACTAATAGAAATACCTCATTTTAACTTGGTGAAACTGTAGCGTCAAAATCAAGGAGAATCCAATGGTAAAACCTTGAAGGCCCCCCATCCCGCCATAATAATTACATTTAATACAAATCTCCCTATTCATCCAGTATTTTCAAGCTGGGTTCTCAGCCCATTAATGAGTCCCAACCAGCAACTTTGTAGTAAAATAAAGCAGAACAAAATAGAAAATACCAGAGCACAACACATTAAAAAAAAAAAAAAAGGTATTATTTCAGGAAACTTTTGGTTCAGTTCGTTTGTTTGTTTGTTTTTTAGAGAAAGAGAGTGAGAGTGTGAGTGCCAGTTGGGGGAAGGGTAGGGAAAGAGGAAGAGAGAGGGAATCTCCAGCAGACTCCCAGCTGGGCACAGAGTCTGACATGGGGCTTGATCTCCCGACCCTGAGATCATGACCTGAGCCAAAATCAAGAGTCAGATGCAAACCGATTGAAGCCACCCAGATGCCCCACTTTTTGTTCAATTTTAAATGGATATACCCTCTTTTGCATATTCCAAATCCTAAGCATTTTTCATATTTTAATACTTCTGAAATCATGATGCATTTTATAATTGTTGCCATCCAGGTTGCAGTTGTGACATAACTGCGTGAAAATCTTCTGTCGACACTTCCTGGCAAAATCAAGAAAATGCCAGCGTCAAAGTGACTTAAGTAATAGGAAGTAGGGTAGGAGTGTGTGTGTTGGGGGGGGAGGTGTATGCATGTGTACTAAATTATAGAGCAAAATGCATTTCTTACTCTAAGTTCTTGGCAAATAAAACTTTGAAAACTAGCATACTGAGCCCTTTCATGAAGTATATATGTACACTTACTAAACAGTGCTATTCTAATGACAAAGAAGAGCTGTTTCTATCGCTCCTCAAGCTACTGCCATTACAATTCTCCTCCTGCTGATTTCAGAGATCTCATGCTGATCACAGCACGAATGGTATCCGCCCCTCACTAGCTCTGTGGCCCCAGCAAGTCACCTTCCTTCTCAGGGCCACAGTTTTCTCATCTGTAAAAGGAGGATGTTGGAGAAACTTTCTCACATCACTTTCAGCTTGAACAGTCCTGGAAGTGTGCAGATACACATTCGACTCTCAGCATGTCTGTCATGAGCCTTGTCTATACGTTCTCAACTTCTCTGCCTCCTTTAATCTCTTGCACATGTTTTCCTAAATACAACCTAAAGACAAAAGGATGTCCAAAATCAATTTTTTTCTAGGGATATGGTTTTCAGCATCCCTAGAAAGTCTGTAATATTTTGAAATGTTATTACGGACCCTGGCGACCACAATAAGGCTTATACACTTGTTTTTTAACGTGTGGCAAGTAGAACTCCCATTCCTGACTCAGAGCCTTCAAGCTGCCTCGCCACCCTTTGCCTTTCTCCTGTCTGTCCCAATTCTGGAATTTGCATTTCAGTGCTCGCTCATGCAGAGGAGCCTGGCCCCTGGGCTGGGGAAGTCACTCTATGGTCCCCAGTTGCCCTCATCCGCATCTGTTCCGGCATGCCTCCTACCATATCATTTGCTTACACGTCTGTCTCCCCTATTCAACTGTGAGAGCCTTAGAGGCAGAAACCTCTCCTTTATTCATCTTTGTAGCCCCAGGCACAGAATAACACCCAGCACGCTGTGGGGGCTGAATAAATGGGTAAATGAATAAATGTGTGGAATGACATCTCCGTACAAGCACAGGAAAACTCACACACTCGGACAGACATTCCTCTATCACACCTAGCAGAGTTTCTGGTTCATTCGCTGGGTGCACAGGATACACGGCTTTCTACCCAAATACGCAATTTCTGCGCTTCTCTCCAGGCTTTTACTTCCCTAGTCTATTCCAGTGTCCAGGTCCAAGCCAAAAGTGATGGGTGCAACATCCCTGATCTGCCAGGCAGTGGCTCCTGCAAGGGAGCTGGGTGACAGCATCAGGACCCAAGAGCAAGAAGGAAACAGCCAACTTCCTTCCCATCTCCCCGGGAGCCAGCTTGGCATTCCAGGTTGAAGGAGGGGGGAGCATGGGGAGTGGGCCATGGGTGCCGGGCTGCCCAGGAGGGAGTGAGGCCTATCTCTCCATGTCTCCTTCCATGCACAGCTGGTTTAGGGCAACACAGTGATGGCTACCTCTTGCTGGGCCCCTGTATGGCCCTGGAGAATACAGAGGACAGGGGCTAACTGTAATAACTATGTTGATATAGGTTTTATTCCATACATCATCCATCCATGTCCCTACATCCACAAGAAGAGAGAAACTGAGGTCCAAATCGTCATTCCCAACCCCTGACCAAGCGTTGAGCCAAATAGCTAGGCCCCAGGGATGCCGAACATCTTGCTGAATTACACGGTCATAAAGAATTACATTTAACTGATATTTATTATTAAATGGTTGCGTCAGCAATGTAAAGGAAGTGAAAAAGCAGAATGAAGGAGAAAGGGAGTCTGCTGGTTGGGGTTCAGAAGTGTTCATTTAAGCTTACCTCTTAAGTTTACTTTTGTGCGCTTTAATTTTCCCCTCTCGTCACATTTAATAGGGCATACCGTGTAAAACATCTAAATTGTTCATCCAACTCTTCCTGAATTTCTAGTTAATTCTGGTTGTCTTGATTTAGGCTTCAATAAATACAGATAATTTCTCTGAGCTCCATCCCTGGTATAGGGCTTCGGAGCATACATCTTCATAATTAATCCTCTGGGGTTTTCTGCTTTTGATTCAGTCTCTAAGTCAAGTTCGATGCTCTGGAATTTGGGAAGACAACATTCGTTTCTACTTATTAAGCAACTCAGGACATAGGAAAATGAAAAAGGTATCTCCGGCACAGGCTTTCTCGGGTGCCAGCGGGCCATAAGATGGGGGAATTCTTTATTTCATTTGCAGTCAGTATTGACTTGAGTATCAGGTTTGAAGTTCTATGAGGTTTACAGTCGTGGTGTCTGCTGCCTTCACAGTTGATTCACAAAGTCCTCGTCCTCTGATGTACCCTCCACGGTGCCACTTTAACCAGACACAGGAAGTCGTCAAACTAAATCATGGACCTGGGAGGTGAGTCTACATTCTCTCTCTTGCCTCTACCTGCATCACCCCTTCCCCGGAGCATGCCTCATCGGCTGTGCAATGCACTACAGGAGGGAAATGTTTTCCCAGCCCAGAAACTCATCAACTTGAACCCTGAAGCATGACATCTGAATTCCTTACTGCAAGAGCAGAAGCAGCTCACAACTGCTGTACACGATCATTAACAACCTGCTTGCATTTCCAGGGCTGCCTCTGTGGATTAATATATGCACTACGTACTAAACCATCTGCCACGGAGTCTGACCCGGTCTTTCTCCATGGTGGCCAACCGCAAAGGTTACCCGTAAGTGTTAAGAGGCAGGGTACGCTTTCATTGTATTTATCTTCACCAATTCTTTAGTTTTATTATTGGTTCTTTGGTCCCCATCAGTGTACCTTTTCAGGCTCTTGCATCCCATCTTTGTATAGCCTGGAGCCTAATGAAAATATATTTAATCCTCTATGTCAACTCTTTCAAAGTTCAGCATTAGCCCTTTATAAAAATCAGGTTAAAGAAGGATGAACTACACATTTCCTGCAAAGGTGGGAAAAAGCTTATTGTTTGACATACTTTTGTCCACTGTAAAAAACTATCTTTAAAGCAAACATCTAAATGCCTTTTTTTTTTTTTTTTTTTTTTTTAAGTCTAGGCAAGGAACACAATTGAAGCCCATTCAAACCAAACCAAGTTCCGCTCTCTGGGGATGCTGAGAGCCAGCCTGTATCAGTGAGTATGAGGATTGAAAGTTTTTGTCCTCTTGTGCTAGCTGACAGCTCAGTGAATGGAATTGCATCTGATGTCAGGTTACCTCATTATATTCATATATTTGTAGAGCAGGGTTTGGTGTTGTGGGGGGAAGGGGCAGGGAGCTGGGAGGAGGTAATCCCCTGTGGTTTTTCAAATGAAAGCAACTTAGAAAAAGTAGCAAACTTCCCTTCCTTCCTGTCATCTACTTCCAAATAAGCAATCAGTGTATTAAGTGACACTATTCCTAATATAAACCCCTGGGACAGTATGCTATTAATTTATACGTACTCTGAGGAATATCATCCACTCCTTACCCAGGTTCTTAATCCAAGGTAAGGCTTTATTCCTGGCCTTCATTTATTTATTTTCCTCAACGGTCTCTTTAGAGGGAGTCAGCCAAACTCTAAGTGAATTATTTGGATTTTTGAAAATCCAAACAACTTACCTTACTTTTTGCAAGGCTACATTTAGTCGTCTTTTTTTTTTTTTAAGGTTTATATTGAAATGCTAACTCAAGACACAAATACTGTTTTGTTTTGTTTTGTTCTCAGAGGAGGGTTCTCAAATGACAGCCCTGTACACTGTGCACCGTTAGTGTTCTTTTTCGGAACCTGACTTCTCCCCCAGTTATGATAAAGGAACCTCACCAACCTCAAACCCGGAGAGTTTCTGTTTAAGCGTATGTGTGTGTCCGCGCACGCGGACAGGAGCAGACATGAAGGTGTGCGCTGGTGGCACAGAAAGAAGAGGCCGGAGGACCTCCCACCACAATGATTTCACACTTACAGGGATGCTTACAATGTTTTAGTCGTACCAGAAGCAACATCATGCTTGACTTCCTTCACATGCTTTGGGCCTTCTGACTAGGGGCGCTTAAGTTTCTCAGATTTGGTCCGGCTCCTTTCCCTTGGAGACCCAACTCCCAAATTTAAGTCACATCAAATCCCTATAAACACTGCCGCACCTCAAAAGGACAGGACAGGATGACACACCCACCCTCCACATACGCCATCTTTGTCTTCCAGGACTTTCTCATCTCCTTAGAGCACAGCCCCCGACACCCAATGTATGGAAGCACGCTGTGTGTTTTCGCACTTTCTGGCTGCTTTCTGAGATGTCATCTGTGTGTCCTCTCCATTCCCCATTGGTCTTTAACATATCTTCCGAGTTGCCAGAGACAGATTTTTCACTTTTCAAAAGGATGCCTTTTTCGTACTAATAAAACTTTCATACTTGTCTGCTTAATCACGCCAGCTTTACTGTCCCCTTTTTACTTTTTTGTTTTTGGCTCAGAGGTATATGAACCATCTGTGCCTCTAAAACAGTTTGCTTAAATAGCCTCCAGGCAGATTTTATGGTTTTTAAGTTTTTTACTTTAACCTTCAGCCTGCTGTTAGCCATTTTCATCACAGTTTTAAAATCAGCCTCTTTTGGAAACGACTGTCACTATATGTGGTTCTCAGAAGTTACTGGAACTGGAGAAGGGGCCACTGACTCCAGCTGAATTGCACCATGGTGCCCATCCCCCCATCACCTGAGGCAGGTGCAGGTACGGTTAGGCTCGGGGAGGGTCATCTCCTCTAGCGGGCAACCTGAAGAGTGACGCAGAGACCCTCCATTTTGAATATCTGTGTCCACACCACCCAGTTGAGACCCATGAAAATAAAATCTGAACCGCTTACCTGCCTATTTATTCATCACCACATTTCTACGGGATGGTCCTCGCGACCCTAGGCACTAAATGAGATCCTAGGCTGAAACAAAGAATACAGAGAAAGGGAGGAGAATTCCTTCCTTCCCGCCACACCACTGTGCCCTGAGAATCGTCCTCTGTTATTTGCTGGCAGACCTGCTGTTCAGTTCCCATTTTATCACAGTCATCTGGTCTGGGGACCTGGGCATCAGTAAGCGTTCCTCTATCCTGAGATTTATCACCCAAACTTCCTGTCTGTTCTCGCATTAACGTAACATAGGTCCATAGTTCTTTCTACATATAATAAAACCACATCTCTTTCCACACCCAGAGGGAGGTGGGGGAGTGGGCAGGATCTGTCCTTTCTCTGGCTCTTTCCATCAAAACATAACTTACTCCATTTATTTTCAATCATCCAACCATATTTGTCAGACACTAATTATCTTCTTCCCTCAAATCAGTACATTTTCACCCAATCTTTTTTCCGCTGTTATTATTGTTTTCCTGATACATTTGATAATAAAAACACTTAGGGTCTTAGAGTTATTATTCTTATCCTTATTATTTATTTACAAAATGCTGCTACCTTCAGGAGCTCCAGGCTGTCAAAATACTCCCTGAAATAAATTAGTAATATTGTGCCTAGTCCACCATCCATGAAGCAGAGTGAAAAGTCAAGGAAGGCAGAAGCTAGTAGGCAAGCAGCAAATCCCCAAGGGTTGGTAGGAATGAACGAACGAATGAATGAATGAACAAAGACAGAAACAAATGGATCAATGGGATTGTTCCACGGAATATCTGTTTGTTTTCTTGTTTATAGGTAACGGTCCGTTCCCTCACAAAGAACCTGAAATTAGCAAAGAAGGAGCAGACCAGGGCCAGGATTCTAGATCAGGCTGCTGTATCCTCTTCCCAGGAAGCTCTTCGGTCCCCTTTTCCTCTCCTTCACATCTGTTCATCTTTTGAATTTCAGTGAAAGCCCTACTTCCTCAGGGAAGCTTCCAGGTCTCCCTACTAATCAAATCTCCCTGTTGGAGGCCCTCACCGCACTGTGCCCACACTCTCACAGCACTTGACACAGTGACAATTTCACATCTGTGTTATTATGTAAATAAATGTCTGCCTTCTACCGCTTCATGAGGGCAGGAACCGGTTCTCATTGTCTGTTGGAACACCAATGCCTAGCACAGTGCCTGGCACATAGTACCTGCTCAAGAAATCTTTGTTTAGTAAATATATAGATAAATTAATAACTTGCAAGTTGCAGCCTTCAAGGTCTCTTCTTCTTCTGCTACCTGAACTTGATGCATTCAGCCTCAGACTAAATCACAATTTGTTTGAACACTCTCCACTCCCTTCTGTTCAGCAGGCACAGTTTTCAGCCACAGCGAAAGCTTAAATATATGGCAGGCAGACTCACCTTTGATGAGTAACAGCAGCCTCACCCAGTCCCAGGTATCTGCCTCCCCATATCCAGTACAGTCCTTGGCCAACATCTCCTGGCCACTCACACTGGTGGAACTATTTCTTGTGCTATCTGCTGTTTTAATAGTACCATTGTTCATCTTCATAAATAAGCATATCTAACAGCCAAACACAATCCCTTCATCTTAGTTCCATGCAATCACATATTCTATGGAGTCCAAAAAGAAGAGAACAAGTCAGCACTTTGTCCTGGTACTAAAGACAACATTCTAATAATCGGGGTTTCAAATAGCTGGTCCTAGAGAGAAGTAGTTCCTCTAAGTGTCCTATGATGAATGTTAACCACATTTTTATCTCTCAATCCATATTTGGATTTCAGATTCCTTCTTCCACATGACAAGAGGAGATGGGCATACCATATTCATTGTGTAAAGAATTCAACCTCATGAGATAACCTCATGAGGTCCCTTCTCCTTCTCTCTCATCGATATTTGCCGGCACCTACCATCAGCCATCATTCTGACCTCTTCCCTCCTTTAAGAGATTCCAAATTTTCATTCTGGTAGCTGCCCTTTCTCATGCGCCTCCCGCGGGCTTTAGAGGAAAATAAGCCTAACTCTAACATCCAAGGGAATCCCTGACTGGCTCAAGCTCATCAGAATAGCCATTGCCCTGGTCATAGTCCAAGTTCAGGCATGTGCATGTGACCTAAGCATAAACAATAAATATGAATTTCAAGACTCTTTCTTGGAATATTAGGACACAGGCACTCTGTCTTTCATTGGATACGAACAAGGAAGCATATAGGCCTGATTGCTGCTAGCGGCCTTCCCATGACCTCTGGGGAGCCTGCCTTGGAAAACAGCCAACACTCTATATACAAAAGCACAAAGATGGGAAGAAATGAAACCACTGCACTACAGGATCAACCTGTCTGAAGCATACCCTACCTTAGGACTTGAATTCCACTGGATGAAAGATGTCCTTTATCGTCTAAACCAGTTTGAGTTGGGTCTTCTGTTACTTGCATTAAAAATCCTGATACTCCACGCCCCCCGCCTCTCCTCGCAAAAAAAAAAAAAAAAAAAAAAAAAAATCCTGATACAGCCTTTAACTATCACCAAATTAAGTCTACCCTTAGAATAAAATAGACTTCAAAATACTTCCTATATCCAAAGATGCTCCCTTTAAAGTTACTATCTCCTTTCCCTCACACTAGGGAAAGGAGATAGTAACTTTAAAGGGGTCGTGCAGATGCCTGTCGATACCAAAGACCTGTCCCCCAGGCCAAGGTTTGGTTTCTGCGTTGAGCTTACCTTCTGAGATCTTAACCTCCCCTCTAGACTAAGGTGCAAGCCCCACCTGCCATATAGAAAAAAAAAAAAAAATCACTATGTCAGAACATTTAACCAACAATATCCATCCTTGGTTCATTTCTCCCCACACTTTAAAAAAAAAGAGAGAGAGAGAGAGAAAAAAAACCCTAAGCTAGTTCAACATACTTTTGTTACTGAGAAATGTTTCATAACTACTAGTGAATAATTCAGTGAATCTGACACTTTTCATTTTCTATTGCCAGACACACCCAACTCCATGGGAATGCTATTGCCTTTCCTACTCCCTAAATCCTCTCTGCACCCAGGATCTTAAATGTATTACTTCCTTAACAGAGATCCAATCAACAGAGAAGATTAGATCATGTCACACATCTTGCTCAATGCCTCACATCTTGCTCAACACCTCACAGAAGCTGCCATCAAAGTTAGGAGAAAATCCAAACTAGTAGCTCTGTGCCCTACGTGATCTGGTCCCAACCACCTTGACCGTTCAACTCCAGACAATATGGTCTTCTTGCTGCTCTTCAGAAATGCCAAGGCTCTTCCTCTGCCTCTCACTTGCTCCCCCTCCTCTTGTAAATTCTCTGTTCTAAGCTCTTCTCGTGACAGCCCCATCACCCTTTCTGTCCCTACCCACGTATCACCTCCTCAAGGATGACTTCCATAACCACCAGATATAACACAGCACCCCATCGCCATCCATGTCCTCACTCTGTTTTTTCTTCATAGCACTTGTCACTACCTGAAATTTTGTTACATATATACATATTTTTAACTTGTATATTATCAATCTCCCTTAGAGAAAGAATCTAAGTTCCTTTAAGGCAGGAACTTTTCTCTTTTTGTTTTTCAATGTACCTGCCAAGCCCAAAACAGTACCTAGCATATTATGGAGATACAGTATATCTTTTATTTTATTTGTTTAAATAAATGGATGAATAAATAACAATTTATTTAATCTTGGCTAAAAACAAACAAAAAAGCAGCACAGAGACTTGTCTCCTACTAGGCAAATCTCCCTTGTCTTTAAGTATTTGCCCTGCTTTTTTCCCCTTTTTTTCTTTTTTAACTGAAGTAGAGTTAACATACAATATTATATGAGTTTCTGGTGTCCAAGATAGTGATTCAACATTTATACACATTACAAAATGATCACCATGATAATTCTACTTGCCATCTATCACATACAAAGTTATTACAATATTATTGGTATAGATCTATACTGTAATTTATATCCCTGTGACATTTATTTTTATAACTGGAAGTTTGTACTTCTTAATTCCCTTCACCTATTTAGCCCATCCCCCCATCCCTCTCCCCTCTGGCAACCACCATTTTGTTCTCTGTATTTATGGGTTTATATCTGCTTTTTGTTTGTGCGTTTGTTTATTCATTTGTTTTTTTTAGATTCCACAGATAAGTGAAATCATATGGTATTTGTCTTTCTCTCTCTGACTTATTTCACTCCTCATAATACCCTCTAAGGTCCATCTATGTTGTCACAAATGTCTATCTGCCCACCTATACCTCACCTACCCCTGGGTCTCTGTATCCCCAAATCCTTTGACACCAACAATTTAAATCACTCTAGTTTATAAGATATTTAATCCTACATGTGATCACAGAAAGTATCAGGGCCTTCAAAGACTGGTCATATAACAGAGTCGGATGTGCAGTCTTAAAACTGCTTACCCTATTTAAGATAATATGAATTTATTCTCTCAAAACAGATCACAAGATAATATATCATTTATTTGAAATCACCACTTTATCCTAGAATGGCTGGCAATCAGCCTGTGAAGCAGACTAGCAATTGTCATACCTCAAAATTTCTATTACCCACCAAGTCCCCAAAATACACTTATTAGGGTAGGACCAGCTCTCGTAATGCTAATTAGTTAATCAAGAAATTGAGACACTAGGAAAGCTCAAGTTTGTGTGACAAAAATCGGATGTAAAATCTTTGACTTATAATTTCTACTATCTCGGTGGGAAAAAAATAATCATTTCAAAGTCAAAGCAGTTGTTTTTCTACAATCAAAAGTAGTTAAATACTTTTAAATTCATTTGAACATATTTATGAAGGATTACTCCTATATACCTCCAAAGCTCTCTTATAAATCAGTATAATGTTTCCAAGGCACACTTAGAGGTAAAAAAAAAATTCCTATCTACTAACCATATTTTCTTCTATTAGAAGATGAATTAAGCAGAAAATACATTAATGTCTGAATTTATAATAGGAGTGGTTAACCCTTAGCCATAGCAAACTAATGAGGAATATTTTACCATGCAAGGATTAATCAGGGCTCTCCAACACTATGTAATTTGACATTCAGAGGACTTAATCATGAATGGATTTTATTCCCCTATTTACTTTTCATCATGGGGATGCCTTACAAAGACACTACATGTTAGAATAATATAATTCTGGAGTTTAATCTTATTACTTTAAAGAAATGTCATTTAAATAATATTCCATAGCTTTAAAAAAGAGTCCTTACAGAGGCAGCACTCGATGATTATGTCGTCTCTGGCTTAAATGCAGCTCAAACATTGAGAAAAATATTAGTATGGAAGTAGTGAGCCTCAAAACCTGGGTCTGGCTAACCCACTGTCAGCAATGAGACAGCAACACAAATTCTGGGAGGTTGTGATTACCGGACATTGGCTTCCACCCCCGGCCATTGATTATCTCTTTCTTTGTTAAAGACTACAGGAGTTTCATTTAACTAGAGTGCTGAGTACCTTGCAGCAGAGTTCAAGGATCTTTTATGGATTCATTAAACCATTGATCTGCCTTCCTGTGCTTGTAGTCATGCCCAGCTCTGGCCCACAGCCTGTGTTTACAGAGAATACAGAGACTGACGTTTGTAACCTCCAAAGGCAGTCTGTCAGTAGACATTAGATTGCACTGTGCACACGGCCCCTCTAAGAGTGGATTGTAACGTTAAGGAATTTCCCATTCTCCAGCTCAACTGCTGGGGCAGGAATTTCGCAGCCATCTACAACAACCTTCTTTATATTCCATCCTAATCTGTGATAATAGGAACAAAGAGCCAAGAGCCCAAGGAACAAATAAGTCCATGTGGCTTGCCCAGTTCACACATTTGCCTCTGTGTGCAAAAGCTAGCCAGTGGCACTGAGACCGGGGTGGGGGGCAGTGCGGTGCGGCAGGGATAAAGACCGCAGGTGTGCCTACAGCTTGCCTCTCCCGAGTATGGCCATCTTGAGTGCACTAGCTTTTGTGACCACACATTGCGAAAGTATATGAGAAAAATTCTGGATTCAAACGACTACCTTAAAATATCTCAAGGCAAGCCACCTGGCCTGTCTTGGGTACTTCACATTTTTAACAAGGCATTTGAGTTAAAAACCTAACTACAATCCTAGTAAATGCACAATCTTTCTCTCTTGGTTTCTCTGAACAGGTCACTAAATACTCTTAGAAACTTCTCCCTCCTGTGGTCTTTTTGAATAAGGTCTCAGGACACGGTCCTTTTAAAGTCCAGTTCAGGGAGGGCTGGAGGTAGCTCACAATGGGAGAAGCACATCAGAACAACCCATGAGATAATTCTTGAAATGCCTGTTCTTCCGATAAGCCGAGAACACCGCTAGCAGCAAGGTGAGAAAGTTGGCGATGCAAGGGACTGGATCGATTAGGAGAAAGCATGTCCCAAATAACTGGAACCCTTCCTGTTCATTTGTTTCCTGAGCTGCCCGCTGCCCCCAACCAGACAGCCGGACTATGAACTTGAGGCACGCCCATTCATCACTCCACAGCCGCACTCACCAAAACACAATGTAGCCGATGCAATCTGACACCGTGGTTAATGCTAAACGAGAGCGTGCCTTCGAGATGGATTGGATAATTACCGGCAGCTCAAATGAGAGAAACTTGATTTAAGTGTATAGCATTAGCTATCACTAGAAGGATGGCCAGACTCTCACTGCATCTGAAAATCAGCGTTCGAGAATATGTCCATAGACCTGCACACGGATCCCCAGAAGATCAGATTCAGATCCATGAAAAATCCACCCCCCTTCCTTTTGTGCACTGAACAGAAATGTTGAACAAACACTGGGGCTTGAAGCTATTTGGAGTTTTAATCATCTCTTCATATTTAGTCTAAAATATCTAGTATTATGCAGAAGTTGACACCCATTCTGGATAACAGATTAAAATTATTTCTCTGTTTTCCCTACTGCCTCCAAAATGTAGCCCACTAAAAACCAGACGGGGGTTGGGCGCCTGGGTGGCTCAGTCGGTTAAGCGACTGCCTTCAGCTCAGGTCATGATCCTGGAGTCCTATGATGGAGTCCCGCATCGGGCTCCCTGCTCAGCTGGGAATCTGCTTCTCCCTCTGACCCTCCCCTCTCTCTTATTCTCTCTCCCTCACACAAATAAATAAATAAAATCTTAAAAAAAAAAAAAAAAACTAGACAGGGGTGCTATTCCTTTCTTGCAGTAGAAAACTTACCTGCCCCCTTCTGTTTGTGCTCCCGGTATCCCTTAAACCAGCGCTTCTCAGTGGTGTTCAAGTGTTCTGATAAACATGCTTATATGTCTCTCCCCCGAGTTTTGGATGGCTGTTGGGGGGCACTAGGTCCCCCCGACACTACAGAAGCTCTGCTCTGGAACCCTTTCTGGCTTTCTTCAAGAGCCCAGACATCACTTTTTTTTTTTTTAAAGATTTTATTTATTTGATAGAGAGAGATCACAAGTAAGCAGAGAGAGAGAGAGAGAGAAAGAGAAAGAGAGAGGGAAGCAGGCTCCCTGCTGAGCAGAGAGCCAGATGCGGGACTCGATCCCAGGACCCTGAGATCATGACCTGAGCCGAAGGCAGCGGCTTAACCCACTGAGCCACCCAGGTGCCCCCCCAGGCATCACTTTAACCTGACCTACATCTTGCTTTGCTGTCCCAAACTTTCCTCCTGGAATCCCACCCCAAATGCGTTTCAAAGAACTAACACCTTCCCCCTCCTCTGCTATTGCTTTTTCTCGGAGGTTCTCGTTTGCAGCCTCTCATCAATATTCCATTCCATATTCCAAAATACCACAGAATGAGAAAACAGTTGGGCTTGTTGTTCTTTCCCTAGAGCTTTCTGAGGACGCCCCTGTTTGCTGTGACCAAGAGGGAACTCGGCCACTGGCCGACAGACTGAAGCCCTGGGTGGGGCAGCGGGGGCCACTGTCCATGCAGCCAGTGGGCAGGCCTGTGGCACGGATCCAAAAGGCAGAACCAGAGTATCGTGCTGCAGGCCAGGGGAGATAGACAGACGCGGAAGGCTCACTGACGCCCCGTAAATTCCAGGTGAACCTGTGGGAAGAACTCCGGTGCTTCCCTGGCATGTTTACTGTTCAATTGAGAATATTTGCAAGCAACTGACAAAAGCAAGTCTGTGGCCTGAGATTCGGGCAGTCTGAGAACATTAATTACAAATAATTTCTTAACGTCCTTCCCCCAAATTTCATGAATGATAACCATGTTGCAAATTAAATCTTGCAGGTGTTTCAAGGGAACAAAGTAGCCAGGTTAATCACTAGATTTGCGGGGCGACTGTTACGCATTTCTTCTGCGCTACTAGGTTCGATAATTAAGTCTGAAACTGAGAACCTTTTCCAAGATATCTTCAAGTTTAATAAAAAGACGAATACAGGAGTGCCCCTTATCCATGGTTCACTTTCCATAGTTTCAGTTATTTGTGGTACCCTGTAGTCTAGAAGCAGATGATCTTCCTGATTATCATCACAAGGTCAAGAGTGGCCTAGCACTACATCACAATGCCTACGTCTCACAGCATCACAAGAAGAAGGTCAGTACAATAAAGATATTTTGAGAAAGAATCCATATTCACATAAGTTTTATGACAGTATGTTGTTATAACTGTCCTATTTTATTATTAGTTCTTATTGTTAATCTCTGTATAGTATTTAATTTATAAATTAAACTTTATCATAGGTTTGTATGTATAGGTAAAAATACAGTATCAGGAGGGTTCAGTACTATCCATGGGTTCAAGCATGCACTGGAGGTCTTAGAAGGTCTCCCCCAGGGTCAGGGAGGACTACTGTAGTCTAAATAAAAATGTGTCTTCAAATAATATGATACATGCTAATTAGTGATGGGTTTTCCAAAAGGGATCTCTTCAAAGAAAAAATCACTGTGAATGTAGGAAATCATTTGAAAGCGAGATAAATGCTTTATTATACAATATTCCCCTCTTTAAATATTTGTTGTTATTATCATCACGATGGCTAGCCATTTAATGATATGATTTGCAAATGTTGTTTCTCTTTATACCCTTTTAATCTTTAATTCATCCTTATTGTTATCCCTTATCTACACAGCTTACTTCCCACCATGGTCTGGTGGTGAACAGCAACGTTATGACGTTGAAGAAATATTTCTATCTATTCTTGTTTCAAATTACAGGGAAATTGGAAGGAAGTAAAACTTTGGCGTTTTTAGGCAATTGTGTCTGTTACTAAAATATCAATGCCACGAACCCATAAAGAACACTAAAATTTAAGATCTTAACAAAGAGAAGAAAACAATCATTTGCATTGCCGGCATTGGCCATTTGTCTTGAGTTTTTATTTCCTTCTTGATTTATGGACATGAGTTTAGATAATAAGATATTTTCCCAAGCAGAAGGAAAAAGACCAAACACGGGCTATTTGGAGATGACTACTACTTGTGGTCTTGTTTGTTACTCTTGTTCTTAAAGAGATAATGATTACAAGGCATCCTCCCTCAGGAAAGACTATTTCTAAGTGTTATTGTGCAAAGTAAAACTGGTGTTTGTGACACAAAACACGTGAGCATCTCTTGCAAAACCACTAAGACACCTCTGCAACTTTTCAATTCCTAGGTGAATCACTAGGCTAGAAGTGTTCCCAAGTCCTTCTCTACTTGTGGCCTCAAAAAGGGGCTGGGAAAAGAGCAAGCTCTTAGTGTCCTGAAAATTCTCTAGTGCATCGAGTAATGAGATGCAGGTACCATTGCTCAGCCAATGCCCATAGACTACAAAAGTATTTTCCTTCCCCACTGTTTAAAAAAATTTTGGAGCCAGCAACAGAGTCTGTTGGGGATAAGGAGTCCACAAAAATATAATTATGAATTAACACTATCACTTCTTAGAGCCGATGTCCTGAAATGTATAAGCTAGTAGTTAGGTTCCTTAAGTGAATACAGCTGTGACTCACAGTCCCCCTCCTAACAGAAACATCGTGAAGAAAGCCTACGTCTGTGTAGTGATCCAAACAACCCTTCAAATAAAATTGTAAACTTTATTATTCGGTTTAAAAATATAATCTACATGCCCAAAAGGGCTAACTTGGCTGGAGTCTACCCACCTTACTTGTTAGGGCCAGGGTTTGAGAGAGACGGATATGACATGACGTTCTTAACCTACTCCATCAAACAGACACAGAGACCCAGAGAAAGAAGGGTGGAGAAGTAAATGAAATTTAAAGAGCCAATTTTCAGGGGGCCTTCATTTTGAGAGTTGGGCTATTTTTGTCCTTGTTTTTAGCAGCAAATCAATTCCTGCCTCCATACCCAAGCATTTGTGAAGAGAAGAGCAGGGGAACCGCAGGCACAGCTGTCCAATTTACATTCACAAATGCAGGTGTTGCTCAGACACAAAACAGAGGTCAGCTGAATGCGGCTCCTAATTAGCTACCTTTTCTACTAGGATTTTTCTTTGTAAAGTTATGCATGCAATTTGGGTTCAACTTAGAGACCATTTTTAGATCCCAGCATGCTATCCACCAAGAAGCGGGCTGTCATTATAAAGCATTATTTACAGCATAGTTAACTTTACATGTATTTTAAAATCTACATTACACCTAAGGCAAATTTCTCTTCTACACACACATTACCCACTCTGTTTTCCATCCCCTTCTGCCTATCTAAAATTTAGTGCAGAATGTAGCCGGAAAATCTTTTATGACAGAACAGGAAGAATTTTGCCCTTTTTCTAAGATTAAGGAAGTCCACAATTTTAATAATGAGGACTAAAGACTTGGTTAAACGGCACAAGAAAAGTAGCTATTTGCTATTGTCTTCAGTGGGGAACACCCTGGGGCTTATTACAGCAGTTCTTAGAAATGGCAGGATGGAGACTGGTATCGAATACAAGCCATTAGGAAACCCAAGCCCTAAATGAAATGACCACAAAATCCTATCAGTTAACAGAAATGCAGCAGCTGTACATGTTTTTTGTAATACAATAGGATATTGTTGCAGAGATAACACTCTTAAATTTAAAAAAAAAAAAAAGCATCCAGCAAGCAATGTGACCGCTTTATTCCCCTATTTGAAAAATGAGAAGGTATAGTGTAGCAGAGCTTTGGAATACATAAATAAGCATGAAGATTGCGGAGAAGACAGGTATTGTATGTACACTAATGGGCTGCTGGGATCAGCTGTCAAAGTCACTGGCTAAACTTGAAGCCGCTGTGACTCCCAGCTTCTGCAGGACGTTCAAAGACCTACCCCGGTAATTCCCTGCAGGAAGCGAAAGGTAACGGTCCTCCTCTGATTTTACCTGCCGTACGTATTCCAAATACTAATTCTTATCTTGGCTCCCAGTTTTGTACCTTTTAAAACTGCACGCTAGAGAAGTTTAAATTCAGTTCGACCTTAAACTTTATAATGATGTAGCATTACATGTTATTTATAATGATATAAATTTTTATATACAGTATTCTGGGCTATTTCAGAGGCTTACTAAAGTCAAGTCGTTTGGCAAAAGATGACATGTATCACAGGGATGGTGACAAATTCATCTCGCTTGATTGTGCTCACTACAGGCCGTCCATCAAGATTCAGACCCATAATCCTTCAGAACCATAGAAAGACAAAAACCCCTGTTCTCTAGCCATCTTCTGGGTTGGAATGCAAAGTATTTTGTTGTGGTAAGTAGGGCTTTGAAGATGAAAGCGCTGGGTCCACTCCTGCGATTGTTACCCCAGTGCTCAGCATTCAAAACGGGAGCCCCCGGATCTCAGAGATCATTTTAATCCTCCTATATTAAAACAAAACGTGTCTCCCATGCGTTGCTCTAACCGCCTTCCTCTGGCATCTCATTGGCCCCTCCCGAGGGAAGATGAACTCGGCTGTTGACTGTCCCCAAAGAATTCCAAACAATTTCCTTACTTGCCTCCCTGTTCCAGTGAAGATTATGAGCCTAATTCTTCGAGACTGCTACTAAAATTCCACCCCGCTGGTGCCTGCAGCCTAATTCTTTCAGCATTGTTTTTTGGCAGAATGATGTGACCCAAATTTGCAGGAGACAATTTGCTGCAACAGTGCTTCTTGCAATGCAGTGAACCCGAGATTAGCATTTCAGGATTACAAATATCAGACTTAAAAAAATAATAATAATAATTGTTTGCTTCGAGAAAAGACAGATTTCGAGCTCGTATTATGGAAATGGAAATGCTTGGCAAAATGTGGACAATTTTATGAATTAAAGGAAGCTTTCCAGATCAATGGAAAACAATCAAGAAGTAGCAATTTACTTCAGTAAGTGGTGGCAAAATGCTACAGCGGTTCTTTTAAAGATTACGGAAATAGCTGCGCGTGTCTGTGTGTGTGAGATTGTAAAACCATCATGCATTCCATTTCTCATCAGTGGTGGCTGATACTATTCTAAAAGGACATTTTCAGAGCTGAGGTGTCTTAAAACAAAACAAAACAAAAACTGATGAACTATGGCTGTCCCTGTGTTCACCCACCAGGCTGCTCACCAAGGCTTGGCGGTGTGAGCGAATGTTGGTTCGGGTATCCATTATTTCACCTTTTCTTGGTATCAATCAACTTGCACATAAGGCGTCAAGTGAGACTTGACGTTCTTCTTGATTCGAATTTTGTGGATCAGGTTTTGTAAAGAGCCAGAGCAATATCCCCATTGGGAACAAATATGAAACTGCGTGGACTAAAGCTTTCTGGCCACGCTTCCGTGGCTCGCTGCTCGGCCTGCGTAAGCCATCTCTACCACTTATCTTTCGTGAACTCTAGTCTGCCCCCTCTACTGCTGGAGAGACGCTGGCACCTCCGATGTCACTCGGCTGCGACCACTGCCACCGCGTCCCTCCTCACCCGATTCTCATTCACCCTCTCAGAATCCAAACATCAAGACAGAGAAACGGAAGAACAGGGGACACTTAGAAGGGGATTCCTCATTCCGAAAGGTTAAGAATGACAGAGCAGGAGAACAGACACAACAGAAAAAAATAAAATCAAAGGAAACTGTGCACAGTGTTTTCAGCTAGAAGCTAGAGGCGCATGCGCACGTGGTCTGGGGAGGCCTGCACAGCCGCCTCTCTCTAGTGCTCTTACCTTATTTCTCTTGAAGTAGGCTCGTCGGCAGGCCGCAAAGCACTTCTCGCTGCAGAAGCTTTTCACCTCACTTCCCATACTCAGGGAATAGCGCTTGATTCCCACTTTCTGGCACCAGGCACACATTATTTGTACATTTGACACATCATCTTCTATAATAAAAGTATAAGAAAAATGTTCATATCAGAAGCAAACATCCCTTCAAACTTAGACACACCCTGAGCCTGACAGAGCTACCTGAGGCCGAATTTCAATTTCTGCACCTCACCGCTTTCTCACCTCCGTAGGGGAGCCAGCTCCTGATGGGAAGACTCAGTGCTTGCTTTCGCTTGCTTTCTCTCTTTCTTTTTCTATTTTTTTTTTTCTTGGTTGGCTCTTAAGTCTCCAAAAAAACATCATTTACTTAAAATCCAGAATATGAATGCACACCCAGGAGGGCTCCCGGGGCTTCTTAGCCTGGCAAAATTGCATTTTCTACCTGGTTAAGCCAAGCCCAGGTGTCATGAAGCTGCTAAAACGACCCGTTTCCTCAAAGGTGCTGCTGAAAGCCTGTGAGGGCCACACGAGGTGGGACACCCGAGTGCTAACCCACAAATATGATGCCCTCGTGTGCACCTTGAGGGTCAGGAACCAGGCTCCATCTCGGTCAGCCTGGTGCTTACCACTGTTAGAGGACATGGGGCGGCATTTACCCTTGTGAGGTAATGCTTCCCAAGTGGTATGGCTAAGTCAAAAAAGGAAGGATGTGAGTGGCCAGATGCCGCCGATGGAAAGGCCCTAGCCTGGCTCACTCAGCAGTGTCTTATGACAAAACCTTCCTGCATGGGTGTCCTCAGGGAGGCACAGGCCTGATTTAAATTCTCTCCATGTGATGTAGCTCATGTTCCGAAAGGGAGGGATGGTAATGGAGGTGTCAGGCATGAGACCTGAGGTCACACAGCCGTAAAGATCATTCTCAGCTAGGCTGGTCGTCCTAGCAGCTCCTGCAGGACCTGCGGCCCAGGTCATGGAGATGTGCAGAATGATGTTAAGTGGTATGCAAGAATTTTCAATAATTAAAATCCTGCATTTCTTTCCCTTTGCAAGAGAAGAAAACAAATTTAACTGGTGAAACAAGCCCATAAGATCACGAATATTACTGCTTAAAGCAAAGAGAGGCTTTTAGAGTGAGTCAGTTAACAAAACATATTGAGTAAATCATAATGCAGGTGATAAGAAGTTCTGACAAAAATGTGACAGTGATATTCAAATGACTTAAGTCTGGGATATACCAGTCTATTTAGGGGTGGGAGCAATAAAAGGAGACTTTAATTAGAAGTCTACAAAATAGGTTCTTGCGGCCTCCTAGGAACTTTTGCTATATTTTGAGTCTTCTGATTCTCCCAATTGACAATGCATGTACATATGACTGATTGCCACTATCAGCCACATTTCTTCTTCCTTTATGAATTTTTTTTAACTCTCCCAGACTCATGCTCCAGACATGAATGGTAATCACAAAATCCCCAATAAGCTCTGGTATAGTGTCATCTGATTTCTCAATAAAATCCCCCAAAAACTAATTGCTAAGCGAGGCCTGGTCCATGAGTTGTTGACATATTCATGGTTCATACAGTCTGTCATGCAATCATTCCATTTCCAGGGAAAAGATTTGGTTTGAGGCAGTGCGGTCATCAGCCTGCAAAATTAGAAGCAAACTAATTTGTAGTGCAGTGATATGGCTCTTTTTCCCCTGAGTATCATCACTCAGAACTATGTGCAGCATTTTATTTACCTTAATGGAATAAATATTGTCATTTTAATGACCACTTTTTTTCACAAATTACATAATGTGATCCATTGTTAATTACCAGATGAGACATGTAAAAATGACCTTTGATATTAATCAAATATTTTTGATAACATAACTTTCTTTAAATAGAGTCATAACACGAATTCACATGTCGTACAATTACTGCATTTTATAATTTGTCCTAGTCAAAGAAAGCTTTATTTCTATTTTATATGGTCCCTAATATGGCGTCTGTCTACATATAGACATTTTACATGAAATGTCTATAGACGTGAAATGTTATAGACATGAAAACTGAACAAAACTCTGTAATTTACCTCAGGCTATGAAGGAGGTTTTTTTTTAAATTAGATTAGAAATAGTATATTTTAAAAATAATCATCTATCATTCCTAAAGGAATGTGAACTACTGGTTTCTATTGTTCCCAATTGATTAGCTGCTTTAAAATAGTAAAGTCCTAAAAAAGATGATTATACAGCAGAACACTCCCAAATGATCCGTTGGCAATATGTTTGATTCTGGTGAAATCTGAAAGGAAAAGAAATTTTTATGGGGGAAATTACTTGGCCTCCAAGTTCAAAAAGGAGTCCCCACTTCCCAAGGAGCCTCTTTAGAACAACCATTCGGTTGCCCTTGTTGTTCCTTTCTTTGGATTGTCTTGTTTGAGAAACAAAACCTAAAATTTTTCCTTCTAGATCTTTAATGGATACAAATAAGATAAAATAAAATAATCCACCATAATGGACTAAAATTGAGATGGAAAAGGGGAGAGAACAAAGCACTAATGAGGCGGACACACAGCCTGGCAGGAAGGAGGGAGGCTGGGGAGAGGGCAGCTCGCCATCTCCCTCACGCTTCCCTCCATCACCACCAGGCAGAGTAGCCGGTCAGTTTTTCAAGAGGAGGCAAGGATTCTCTCTTACAACAGACCTAACAGAGAAACAAAAAGTAGAATTTTTAGGGGCGCCTGGGTGGCTCAGTGGGTTAAAGCCTCTGCCTTGGGCTCGGGTCATGATCCCCCCACGTCGGGCTGTCTGCTCATCAGGGAGCCTGCTTCCCCTCCTCTCTCTCTGCCTGCTTCTCTGCCTACTTGTGATCTCTGTCTGTCAAATAAATAAATAAAATCTAAAAAAAAAAAAAAAGAATTTTCAGGGAGATTGTTTTTACAAATCAACTGTACTAGAAAGCAACAATATGAGAAGATGAGACAAAAGAAATTGTGCACTTTTGTTTTGTATGTGGCAGTTGGAAAACTCTTAGAATGGTGGTTAGCATCTGTCTTGTTAAATAATTCAGTGTTCCCATCCGTTTCTCATAAAATTCCATTTCATAAAGGCAAACACTTGGGAAAAAATTCCATTGGATTTCTCCTTTTCTGTCATCAAACTGTTACCAAGAGCTGGTGCTCCAAAGATGGGAAAACATTTTCAGATATCTCAGGTACTCCGGTCTTATAAAAGCCATTTTTATTCATGTTATACTTAAGAAACTAAGAACTATAATTACCTAAGTTAATTTTTCAGCTAAAACATAGCTCAAAATTCTGGCCCTAGACATGAGGTGGTGTCCCACCTTAAATGGGTATAACTGTACCCCTAGCAAAATGAGCTTTTCTTAAGTGCTTAAAACCAAAGGGATAGGCTCGTTTCAACAACCACATTTTTAAAAAATCTGAAACCTGGTAATTATGTGCATGCTTTACACTGGCAACATAGAAGGCCCCAGCATTTTAACTTTTCTAACTTGATCTGCTGTAAAAAAAGAAAATTTATTTAAAAAAATATTTCTTTGAACTAAAGAGAACCTGATTTCCTATCTTATATTTAGACAAAACTGTGCCATTAGAGACTTGAGATTACCTCAAAGAAGACTGGTGTTACAGATTTTTCCTTACAGCCATTAGCTGTGTCTTTTTCATAATGAACAATGCAACAACAAATGCAAAATATTTACAGCATTAAGTCACATTCCCAAGGCCAATAGTTTGTATAACATGATAAAATTTTCATATGATAATATCATATAAATATGCATCAGTCAAAATATGCATGTTTCTATTAATCATGAAAATTTTGTACCACCTTTTTAGGATTTAATTAAGCAAAATGTTTAGGGCATTTTCTTTACAATCTAGTGTTCAAAGAGCTCTAGAACATTATTCCATTTTTACATCCCAGAAGGAGAAGTTCAGATTAATTACTTTGAGATGAAATCAAAATTGTATTTATTTATCATCGTGCAGAGAAGTATGAGATCAAGCATTTCTGGAATGCCTTGCTGAAATTGTTTGAGAAACTGCCTTTTCTGGTGACTTTCAAATATAAGGATGGCCATTGGTCGGTGGCATTCTAGGGGCAATTGAATTGACTATGAACACGCATACTAGCTTACCTGACCAGAGCACAAAGAAAATCAGGAGGGTCTTAATAAGGGATTAAACTGTAGATTTACCACCCCTTTGTAACTTTCATGACAGTCCAAGACTGAGGACAAAATCTGAAAGTATTTGCTGGTGATGTTTCTCTCCTCCAACAGTTCCTGGAATGCACACATCCAGATAATCATTTCAAGATTTGAATTATATTTGAGACAAGTTGCAAGGCAGTCTGAAAGGACTCCTGGGTGTTCTCCACACCATGAAAGGACAGTACAGCATGGGTAGCATTCTGTCACTCTATTTGTCAGAGTAGCTACATTTAAGAACACAGATGAAGACATGGGCTAGAAGGCAGGCAAGAAACTAAGGTTGAAGTTTGCTTTCTTTGTAGCCCTTCTTGGAATAATTCAACTCCAAAAATTCTGAGGCAATCCCATTCAAAAGCCTCTACGGAGTCCTACAGAAGTTTCTGTACAATTCTTTAGGTTCCGGAAGTGAACATAAAAGAAGACCTGGAGAAAATTTGGAACACTGAGCAAAAAGGAAAATAATCATAGCTAGCCATCATTCAGTATTTCATGGTGGCAGGCACAGTGCAAAGTTCTTTAAATCTATCATTTCATCTTAATCACAACCACTGTCCCCCAGACAAATATTAACTGATCCCCTCTGTACCGATGGGTAAAGTGAGGTTTAGAAGGTTAGCAATTTACTCCAAATCACAGAGCCAGTACATACCAAAGCCTAGACTCCAGAGCCCAGGCTCTTGACTACAACATCTGAGAGACCAGGGCCTTTCTAAAAGCATGAGATTACACTCCATCCACACGGACTTCCCTCCGCAAAAAGGACTAAAAGCTGTCACAAGATTCTGTTACTTACACAGCACCCTGCTCCATGACACACTAATAGACAAAGAAAATGAAATCAAAAAGGTCAAAATGTCTTTGAGGAGAGAGCTCAAGTGTTATTCAATCAATATTTGTTGATTGATTTTCAAAAAAAGTTAAAGGCTCACAATGCAAGCCTTTATTTCTTTATGACTATGAGACTTGGATTTGCTGCATTCTGTCTGAACTTTCACCAGCAAGTGCCACTTAAACATTAAACCAGGAGCCAGAGCCAATAATACCTGGATCTCAGGAAGCAGTCATTCTACCCACAAGCAAGGAGTACTCTTCCCGGTTTTCTGTTTAGTCAGGAGGGGGATCACAGCAAGACATGGATAAGATTGATTTTCCATGTGGGTGAAGCAGGGAATCACTTACATCTGTAATTCCAAAGATGCCACTAAGAATATCCTAGCTTCAAAAATTACGCCACAACTCCTCACTAACATTAAAGTCTACCATTAGAGAGTAATTTATTTGGCCATATACTTTTTATATCCCATTAAAACACAAATTCCCTAAAAGCAGTAAAATTTAGTACATAGTTGCCAATTATGACTTATGCTTTAAAATCAGTGGTTCTTTCTGAAAAACGAGTTTTCACAGAAAATAGGGAAAAGGGCTGAGGACAAGGTTCCAATGAGAGATGTGGAGGGCAGAATGGGACAGGTTATGGTATGAAAAGCCTCTGGTCACTCACTGCTTTGCTAAAGTCTAGCCCTGGGCATACAGATAGAGAAAGCTGAGGCCAACCAAGCAAAGAGTGGACAGGAAAAAATAGTATCTGAGCATACAATAGCAACTCTATCTCCAGACTGCCTTTTAGATGAGAATATTAAAAAGTAGGAGCTGAAGGAGGTGGGAGGAATAGCACATAGACAGGGACCTCTGGAAAAGAAAAGCAACAGGCAGATCCACTTATCACCACCTCAAAGGGGTGACTTTCTTTCCTTTTTTTTTTTTTTTTTTTGAGCGAATGAGGTAACACCTGCTGCTTTGCAAACCTCAGTCGCTATTATTTGAAAGACAATGTGATGGAGTGCCAGGAACCAGAGACAGAGGACTTAAGTGAGAGTACTAATACTGCACCTTCCAGTTGTACAGCACTCTAGTTGAGTGACCCACAGTCACTCAAGGGACAGTAATGACCACCCTAACCATAGCTGCGGTGAGAATGAAATGATAGAGAAGCAGCCACATCCTACATGTAAATGAGCCTGCCTTAGGATTACCAGCAACAAGAGCTGTAAGAAAAGGGAAAGGTCAGCTGTATACATTCTGGAGAGGCCGGGATGACCAGGCTCCGGTTTCCTCAATCACATCCGGGTCACCCGTATGTACCCTGGAGAGGCCCAGATGACCAGGCTCCGGTTTCCTCAATCACATCCGGGTCATCCATATGCACCCTGGAGAGGTCTGGATGACCAGGCTCCGGTTTCCTCAATCACATACCCCACACCCATGGATGACATCTGCAGAACCACTATCTTTGACTACAAATAGCAACCTGGTTAATTGGTTAAATTTCACTAACTCAGACTATTTAAGAGTAAAGCCATTACATTTAATAAAAGCTTCACTTACAGTTATTCTTTTTAAAAATTACTTAACTTAATAGTTGACAAGGTGTTGCCAAATATATCACTGTACTGCCAGATGTTCTGTAATTAATAGATGGGAATTCTTGGTAATTATTACATCAACTAGCTACACATGGGTGGATCTTCCTAAGTGCCTGAGAAGTTTGCTCTTTTAAAAAGTATTATAGTAACAACTGAAAATCTCTGCCACATTGGTAACTGAACTATCAAAAACTGCCAAATAATAGAGTCTGAATGAATACAATTTTATTGGACTTATTTCCCGTTAAAAGGCTAGGTACAGGGGCGCCTGGGTGGCTCAATTGGTTAAGCAACTGCCTTCGGCTCAGGTCGTGATCTCAGAGTCCAGGAATCGAGTTCCGCACCGGGCTCCCTGCTTAGCAGGGAGTCTGCTTCTCCCTCTGACCCTCTCCCCTCTCATGCTCTCTCTTTCTCTCTCTTTCTCTCTCTCTCTCTCTCACTCATTCTCTCTCAAATAAACAAATAAAATCTTTTTTAAAAAAGGCTAGGTACAATGAAATGATAGAGGTTCCATACAACTATGATTCTTCATAGTACCAAAAATTACCCCTATTTTTTTTCTTTTGGAAATAAAGCCATTTGAACTGACTTCAAGAATTATTTATTATTATTTTTTTAAAGATTTTATTTATTTATTTGACAGAGAGAGAAACAACAAGAGCAGGAACACAAGCAGGGGGAGTGGGAGAGGGAAAGCAGGCTTCCTGCAAAGCAGGGAGCCTGATGCGTGGCTCAATCCCAGGACCCTGGGATCATGACCTGAGCCAAAGGCAGACACTTAACGACTAAGCCACTCAGGCACCCCGAGAATTTTTTTTATGTTTTTGGCTGAGGTGATTTCAAGAATTTAAATGGTCCACACCCCCCTAAATAGAGTGGTTCTTAACCCCAAAATAAAATCGAAATCTTGGGCACCTGGCTGGCTCAGTCAGTTAAGAGTCTGCCTTCAGCTCAGGTCATGATCCCAAGGTCCTGGAATTGAGTCCCGAGTTGGGCTCCCTGCTCAAGGGGTGGTAGGGGGGTGGGGGGGTCTGCTCTTCCCTCTCCCTCTGCCCCTCCCTCAAGCTTGTGCTCTCTCTTGCTCACTATCTCTCTGAGGTAAATAAATAAAATCTTCAAAATAAAATAAAATAAAAATCTCTCTACAAAAACTAAAATTTCGTTCCAGTAAGTAAAAGGAATGAGCACACCATACATAAAATGACAGCAAAATTACAGAATTTAGTTTTTAAAATTCTAATGGAATGTTCCTAGCCTATTTTTAATTTTGTATATATATGTGATACATATATATGTGCAGAAATGCGTGCGTATGTATGTAAAACATGTGACTCCAGAATGAATTAAACGTCTACATGCTGGTCTCTGCTCTAGACAACTAGTCAAGAACAACCAGTTGAATAAGACACAGCCCCGTTCCCAAGAACAGAAAGAAAATTGTGTGCCTCATTATATGACAGGCAGAATGTGGTAAGAGAGAGGTTCAAAAACCTGTTAGAGGCCCAGAAAGTGCAGCTTTTGAGTGGGGTCTGGAGGGGGAGAAAGTTCGAGAGGAGAAGGGAAAGGACAGAAGGAAAGCAGGAGCCGGAGCCTGGGGCTCAGGGGTGGCAAGGAGTCCTGAAGTTGCCCCATTCACCAGGATTGCAAGAAGAAAAAAGCAGATCAGACTGGGGCCTGAACAAGGAACCCCTTGGAGGATGTTTGGCAAGGGGATGGAAGGGGCTCACCCTTATTCCACAGGTAATGGGGAGCTCCTGACTGTTTCTTAGTGGAAGATGACAGGATCGGAGACATGCTGAACAATGTTACTCCAGCAGGCTGGATCAGAATTTATAAAGACTGGAATCTCGTTCTGCATCTGGGAGCCTCAGTAAGCAACAAGGCAGCAGGCTCCAAGTCTCCTTTGCCTTTGTGTGTTCAGCGCCTAGCACATGGCAGGGCTTAAACTATGTTGAATAAATAAATGGACACATGGATGAACGGACAGATGGACAGATAGAGAGGGAAGGAGATAAAGCTCGGAACCTACAGAGTGACAGAAGAAATGAAAAGATTTAACCAACTGCCTTCATCAGTTCATCTCCCTGTGTTTCTTGTCAAAAAAAGACCGGGGAAGGGATGCCTGGGTGGCTCAGTCAGTTAAGCAGCTGCCTTTGGCTCGAGTCATGATCCCAGTGTCCTGGGATCGAGTCCCACATCGGGCTCCTTGCTCGGCAGGAAGCCTGCTTCTCCCTCTGCCTTTGCCTGCTACTCTGCCTGCCTGTATGCTTGCTCTCTCTCTCTCTCTCTCTGACAAATAAATAAAAATAAAATCTTAAAAAAATGTATTTCTTAAAAAAAAAAGACCGGGGAAAAGTCCAAAGGGTTCTTTGAGAAAATGGGCTGTGTAGTCAAAGTCAAACAAGTGAATTTGCTTTACTTTCAGGGTCCCTTCCTCATTTATTTTCCCAACATTCAAACAAAGAAGGAAAATAGAACAAGAGATCCCATAAGCCTCAAGACAGTCATTCTCTCTTGAATACCATTCTGAACTTGGATTCTCCAACAAGACACTAGTAAGCACATGTGTATAAAGTTCCTCAGCATTAACTGGAATTTCTCCCCATAATTTCCCTGATTTGCCACTGAAGGGACTCCTGAGTCTCCTGGACAATCTCACCTCCACATCTCAGTACTCACTGTGGAGAGTCAGTCTTTCCTACATAATCACCCCAAGAAAGTGGAGTAAGAAAGGAAGATGGTAGAACTTAAGAGCCAAGGAAACCTCCATGCGACATTACCCAAAGCACATTCCACAGAATACTAATCCAGGAGACACTTAAATGGGTGTTATTATTAAAAAGGCTTCCATGGTTAATTACATATGAAAACACTGGGCTAAACAAAGTTAAATAATAGACCCTTTACCGTAAGCCTTTTTGGTTCCACCAGTGTTTAACTAGGAATCCTAAAAGAGGGAGATAGAATGCTGTATTTCACCAATCTGACCATGGACAGAGAATCCACAAGACTGGGCTTCTAAGGAAGCCTCCCCTGGATGTGCTCTTCTATTGCCCTCCATTGGCACTGAAGCATGAGCACTCTTACGTGGGTCATCAATTATCAGGCAAATCTCTCTTTTGCCCAGAAACGGGTCCTCCATTGCCAGGAGCTTTGTCTGCGTTGGGCAGAAAGACAAGGCCTGCAGCCATGTGGCCAGCGCTAGGTGGGCTGACCAGCACCTACTGGTCCTCCATAAATACCACCAGACTGAACAAAGACATCCATGGTTCACAAAGTCCTGGGGTATCTGCTCCATGGACTCCATACAGAGAAGGCAACCCTTTTCCTGCAAAGTCCTACAGAAAAAATAGCAGAAATGAATAATAAGGCAATGGGAGAGTGATATTGCTCTTAACACACTGAATAATTCATGTTGACCAGGTGGTTGCCAGGACAAGGAGCTCAAGTAAAATCCTGTCCCCCATTCCTAAGCCCTGGATCTGACCCTGTGACCAATCCAGATGCCTTGGGACAATGATACCGCAATCATGGGTTTGCTCTCCACTGGACCTCTCTCCTACATGGCTGAGGTCCACTCAGCACGTGATTAGGGAGCAAGGCCAAAAAGTATGCACCTGCAAATCCATCACTGCTAGAAAAGGAATTCCAAGCCCCTGCTCCACAGAGAGGGGCATCATCTTCAAAGAAATACAAATGGCACCATTTTAGGACTAAGGGGTCAAGCTGCTCTACATAGGAAGCCAGAACAAAAAAAGCATTCCCATCACCTCCTATTTACAAGAAAGATCCCAGCCCTCAAGGGGCTTCCTATGGCTGTCCCCAGTGTAAAATGTCAAGGTGAGATAGAAAATGACCATGGAAAAGCCAGCCCTGCTCCCATGGCTCTATCAACACCCAGAGGTCACAAAAGCCAGGTATTCTTGGTGAGGACAGGGAGGGATATAAACAGCCCTGGTGGTGGGTGGGGCATAAGCGCATCGTGACTGATTAGCAGGCCAAGTCCCACCTCTTGGCATTGGGGCAGTCCAGGCAAGCAGCATATGGTGCCAAAATTGCCATTCAAGGGTAAATTAATGAATTAGAGACTGGGGGTCAAAGGCACACCTGAGTGCAATAGGTTAAAGAGTAGGTTGAAGTTCAAGATAAGTAGGTCGAATAGTAGGAAGAACTTCACTCAAATAAATCTGTTAAAAGAATCAAAATGAACCTACTGGAACACTGCCAACAATAATTTACTTTCCTCGGGGCGCCTGGGTGGCTCAGTGGGTTAAAGCCTCTGCCTTCGGCTCAGGTCATGATCCCAGGGTCCTGGGATCAAGCCCCGCATCGGGCTCTCTGCTCAGCAGGGAACCTGCTTCCTCCTCTCTCTCTGCCTGCCTCTCTGCCTGCTGGTGATCTCTGTCTGTCAAATAAATAATTTTTTTTAATTGTTCTTTAAAAAAAATAATAAAAATTTACTTTCCTCTTCACCTTTCCATCTTGAACTTTTCATTGAGATTTCTTGAATGAGAGCAACGAATGGTTGAGGAACTCTCTGAAGGGGTCCCATGGTGATCCCCACTGGGGAATGTTTTGGCATGAGATATCACAAGCCAGAGGAGTCCAGCCGTAGTAAAGGGGGAGGACGACCACACCAAAAGGAAATCTTTCAGAGTCTTTCCTTCTCTCTGCATACTCCCTTTGGTCCATTTCAGCTATGTATTCCTGTGACTCCAGTTAGCATTCATAAGGCGAAGAGTTCCAAATCAACATAGCTACCTCTCCTGAGATATTATTTCCAACTACCTCCCAGAATCTAAACCCATCATGTCCAAAGCTGCACACACACCTCTCCCCATTACCTGCCCCTTTCCTGTGTTTCCCCACTCAGTTTTTGCCCCTACCATCTATGTAGCTACCTGCAAGCAGAAATCTGGCATCTTTCCTACTTCTTCTGTCCTTCCCACCTCCCACATTCTGATTATCCACCAGCTCCTCCTAAATATTTTTATAATATACCCACATTCATTCAATTCATGCATGCATGCATTCATCAATTCATTCAATAAATAAATAAATAAATAAATAAATAAATAAATAAATAAATATTTGCCAAGTCTAATTATGTACCCAGGAACTGTTCTAGATGCCCATCTTTATGGAGTTTACTGCTGTCCATTCCAGTGAAGCCACCAACACTTCTGGCCCATCCTGCAGGAAGCCTTCTGTCTCATTCCTGTCCAGTTCATTCCCTCCACTCAGGATATGAGAAAGTCCTCTGAAACCCAAGTCTGATCACTGCTCTCACCTGCTCAAAACACTTCAGTGGCATCCACTGCCCTCAAGAAGAACTTGGACCGCCTCAGCATGACCTCAATGAGCAGACCAGCCTCTCAGTTTGTCTACTCTCTGGGCTCTGGCTTGTTCTACTTTCTTTGAGGTTCTCACTCTTCTCTGAGCCTTTCCCGTGTGCTGCTTCCTCACCCACAACCTCAAAATCATCGACTAATTCAGTCCCACTGCCCTTTCATTCTCTTACTTTAAACCTCATCCTAGGGAGGCCTTTCTTGACCCTAAACCTGGTCAGATCATGCAATACTCTGGACTTGATCATCACCAGACAGGACTGAGATTTCTTTTTAATGTCTGTCTCGTCCAGCAGACCAAGAGCCAGTTAAGACAAAGACCATGTCTGGTTCACTAGAATGAAATGTCTGACTTTGGACCTCAGCATAAGGGGCAGGAAAAGCAGAATCCTTACAAGGTGCACCTTGGGTGGTTGGATGCCCAAGATGGGGGTGAGGGTGGGGATAGGGGAGGAAGCCAAGGACACCATCTTCGGTAATCACCCAGAACAAAGTTGCTTTAGTGGGAAACACCAGTGAAAAGCCCCAGAACAGAATGTGATCGTTATTTCCACTTGCCTTGGCCAAGTCCATGAACTAAGTCTTCTCAATTTAACAGAAACTTTGAGAAGTCAGCATTGGGAATGTCCCTAGAATAACAAGAATTACCAACTTCACCATCACTTCTCTCTTAACCAAACTTTATTTATACCTTCAAATAAGTAATAGCAAACAGTTCAGTTGGGTCTAGGCTAATCCCAGAAATACAGCCACCCTCTACAAGCAAAGGAAAATACAGCTGACATTTCCTCTTATTTCCTGTTAGCGTCTTAGCACCTTGTTGACCTAGGGACAGGGTTTTCTGGAATCCTAACTAGGTCATACCCCTAGTTCCAGGCTATGTCAGGGATCAGGGCTATGTGACTTAGAATCCATGTTTAGAGGGTGTCTCCAGTTCAGAAGTGAGTTCTGGCCCTGGCTCTGCCATTAATGCAACTTGGTGACCTTGAGAAGGATGTTTAGCCTCTCAGCCTCATTTCCTCATCTGTAAAAGAGAGAATCTAACTAGATCATCTCTCAGGTCCCTTCTAACTAAAATTCTGGGAGTCTAAATCTGTCAAAATAACAAGATTCATTTAAAGGAGGGCAGCCTGGGACGCCTGGGTGGCTCAGTTGGTTAAGCAGCTGCCTTCGGCTCAGGTCATGATCCCAGTGTCCTGGGATCGAGTCCCACATCGGGCTCCTTGCTTGGCAGGGAGCCTGCTTCTCCCTCTGCCTGCCACTCTGTCTGCTTGTGCTCACTCTCGCTCCTCTCTCTCTCTCTCTGATAAATAAATAAATCTTTAAAAAAAAAAAAAATAAAGGAGGGCAGCCAGAGGATATTCTTTTTCTTTTTCTTTTTTTCTTGAAGCCCTGACTTAATTTCTTCCCTTTTTACCCTTCTGTATGGCCACCACTGTTGTCCCTTGCCATTTCCACCAGAGGCTTAGAAAATTCTTTGACTGATGGGGTAACTTTAGAAGTAGCCCTTTCTGAGCTCTCCAGTATTTGCACCACCATGAATCTGGTAGTTTCTTTTTACTCCTTTATTATATATTTATGCTTCACTTTAAAGGGAAACAACATGAATGTCCATAAAATTTTCCATTGATGCCTGATCTTTCACTGTGGACCTCCACATGCATGATATTTTATCATGAGTTTCCTGAAAACAGACTCTGAGACAAAGATTTGCATGCAGGTGGCTTATTGGGCATGTGATTCCAGGAAGTAGGAATGAGGGGCACAGGAAAAGAACCTGGGGAGGAAGAAGAGCCAATACAATGAGGTGTAACTAACGGAAAGTGCTGTTCAATCATAAAAAACATTCTTTGGAGTTTATGAAATACATTTCCTAGCTATTTGCCCAGGGGACAAAAGAAGGAAGAGTTTATTCACCAACTCTCATGCCCCACTGACCCAGTGTGTTCATTCCTCTACACTTCCGGTTTGCATGCGTGTATGTGCCAAAAGGATTTCCATGATGCCCACACTGTCATATCAGAGAAGCCCCACAGCAGGAAGCTACAGACATATGCCATAAGTGTGAGGCAAGGCCCTTTCAGAATGCACAGGTCTAAGCTGTCAAAGGACCACCGCAATCACTGGATTAAGAGGTGGGACCAAGGGGATCCAGAGACAGGCTCAAGAGGTGTCCCATACACAGAGCTGTCATCACTGTAGAGTCTGCTTTCTCAACCATGGCGCTATTGATATCGTCAGCCAGATAATTCCTTGTTGGGGACTGTCCCCTGCGTTGTAGGAAGTTTAGTGCCATGGCTGGCCTCTACTCCCTGTATGCCAGTAACTTCCTCTCTCCCAGCTGTAGCAACCAAAATATCTTCAGCTATTCCCAACTATCCCCTGGGAGGCAAAGCAACCACTGGGGTAAAGTATTGAATATCCTATTTTTGTCACTCACCCAGTACCACTTCATTTCTCTCTACTTACATCGTATCAAAAGCTGCTCTCAAGTAGACCACTCGGGGAGATATTTATGTCTTATACCTGCATCTTTACTTTCAGGTCTCGCTGTGATATATTTCATGTAAGTAGATGATAATGCCTTAATAATAAAGAATGAGGAGATTTTAAATAGTTGATTTAAACAGTTGATTTTGATTAGTCTATAAACAGACTAGAGATGGGGGGAAATGCTGAAATTGTATTCTAGGATACAGTTAACTAAATCAGGAAGAGTTTAGAAAAAAAAAAACACAAAAAAACTCTTTTTCAAACTCTAGGTCTCCAAGTCAAGGACTCAAGATTTTTTGAGACAAGGATCTTTTCCCGCAATAATGCACATGAGGGTAGGGTCCTTATCTAATGGGACTCGGGTCCTTCTGAGACGAGACAGCAGAGAGTTGCTATCTCTGCCACATGAGAACACAGAGAAGGTAACTGATTGTAACCACAGAGTTTTTAACAGATATCAAGCCTAATGTTGTTGATCTTGGACTTGCATTCTCCAGAATTGTGAGAAAATAAACTTTGGTTGTATTTAGTTATGGTAACCCAGGCTGATGAATATATTTGTCATAAATCCAGAATCTGTTCATATTTGTTTCTGAACTCCACTGCAGTGATTTATATCCATATCCTTTTATCATTATTTCACTGTCTCTTTTTAATACAACAGAAATCATTTATTATTGCTCACAGGGTCTGTGAGTTAGATATTTGGGAGTAGTTTAGAGCAATTCTGGCTCAGAGTTGTTCATGAACTTACATCCAATGTCTCTTGGGGCTGCAGTCACCTGAAGGCTTGAATTGGGCTGCGGGACCCACTTCTAAGGCAGCTCAACCACAAGGCTGGCAAGCTGGTGCTGACTGTTGATGGGAGGCCCCTTCCTGTCCACATGAGCCCCCCCACAGGGCTGCTTGAGTTTCCTCATGTTCCCTCAAAAATGAACAATCTGAGAGAACTAGGCAAAAACTACAATAACCTTTTATGACAGCCCCAGAAGTCAGTCACATAAACCAGCCCTGATTCAATGTAGAAAGAAATTACCAGGAGATCAGGATCATTAGGGCCATTCTGGAAGCTGGTTTCCAGAATTTCATTTATCTGAAGTCCAAAAACGGGCAAATAATAAACTATATTACTAGTGGGGAGCCTCTGCAGGTGTTAAAACTGTAGAAGGAAATAAGGCAAAGATGGCCATAAAAGTGGTTACCTATTGAATGGAAAGTTGTGAGTGGACAAGGATCATTATTTGTGGGGAAAAAATACATGTATATTTTATGCACTTTTACATGTATATTTTAAGTCAAAAGAGAATTGACGTGAGAAACACAAAGTGGGGGCACCTGGGTGACTCAGTGGGTTAAAGCCTCTGCCTTTAGCTCAGGTCATGATCCCAGGATCCTGGGATCGAGCCCCGCAACAGACTCTCTGCTCAGCAGGGAACCTGCTTCCCTTCCTCTCTCTGCCTGCCTCTCTGCCTACTTGTGATCTCTGTCTGTCAAATAAATAAATAAAATCTTAAAAAAAAAAATAAATAAACACAAAGTGTTCTTTTCTCTTATGCCTCAAACATAGATTAGGCTTAAAGTATGTTCAAAAGAAGAATAATAACAACAGTACAATTAACACTGATAACAACATAAACTTATTTAATTATTAATTAATTATTCTAGGTCTTACAATGACTGTTGAGATCTAGTAGTATAAGTCTTACTTTTATTTTTTCTTCAAGATTGTCCCAGCTCTTTTTGCCCCTTTGCATTTCCATGTAAATTCAAGATGCAGGTTTTTAATTTCCACAAAATTTTATGCTGGGATTTTTATCAGAATTGAATATATAGATCAATTTAGGAAGAATCTGTCCTTTTAGAATATTATTCATCAATCCATAAACATGGTGTGTCCCTCCACTGATTTAGGTCTTCTTTTATTTCTCTCAGCAACATTTATAGTTTCCTATATAACAATCTTGCATATATTTTGTTAGATTTTTTTTTTTTACCCTGGGTTTTTCATGGTTTAATGCTATTTTAACTGGTATTTTTAAATTTTGTTTTTTAATATATTTGTAGCTGCTATATAGAGATATAATGGATTTGGGAGTACTGCCTATATTTAGAGACCTTGATAAATGTACTCATTAATTATAATAGTTCACCTGTACATTGATGGAAAAGGGATGGTTGTAAACAAAATGCCATTTTTACATTTCAAATCTTGTATTTTTAGTTTCTTTTTCTTGCCGTATTACGTTATCTGTGAATTCCAGTACAAAATTAAATAGAAGTGGTGATAGTGGTCATCTTTATCTCATTCTTGATCTCAAGGAAAACTTTCAATATTTCACAATTAAGTATGATATTTGCTGTAGGTTTTTTGTGGATAATTTTTGTCATTTTATGGAAGATCCATTCTGTTCATATTTTGCCAAGAGTTTTTATTATTGTGTTAAATTTTTATCAAATTATGTTTTCTGCATATATTGAGAATATTGTTTGAGGGTTTTTTGTTTTTGTTTTTAAAGATTTTATTTATTTATTTGACAGATAGAGATCACAAGTAGGCAGAAAAGCAGGCAGAGAGAGAGGGGGAAGCAGGCTCCCCGCTGAGCAGAGAGCCCAATGCGGGGCTCGATCCCAGGACCCTGGGATCATGACCTGAGCTGAAGGCAGAGGCTTTAACCCACTGAGCCACCCAGGCGCCCCTATTGTTTGAGGTTTTATTTTATTCTGTTAATGTAGTTAAGCACACTGACAGATTTCTTAAGCTTAAATCAACCTTGCATTCCTAGAAAAGAATCCAAATTAGTCATGATGTATTATCTTTTATTATACATCACTGGATTTTGTTTGCTATGATTTTTTTGAGGGTTTTTGAATAAGTGTTCATGATGAACAGAAGTTTTCCATCTTAATGTAATTCAATTACATTAAATTATCATTTTCCTTACTTCTAATGCCCTTGTCATGTCATGGGATCAAAGTCATGCTGGGATTATAAAATGAGTGAAAGTGGTTTTTTTGTTTTGTTTTTTCTATTCTCTAGAAGAGTTTCTCTATGTTTGGTTTTATTTTTTTCCTTAAATTTTTGGTAGAATCTACCACTGAATCTACTTGTGCCTAGAATATTCTTTGTAAAAAGGATCTAATGATTTTTCTTTTTTTTTTTTTTTTAAGATTTTACTTATTTAGAGAGAGAAAGAGAGCATATGAGCAGGGAGACGGTAGAGGGAGAGAGAAAATCTCAAGCAGACTTCATACTGAGCGTGGAGCCCAATGCAGGGCTTGATCTCAAGATCCTGACATCATGACCTGAACCAAAATCAAGAGTCAGATGCTTAACCGACTGAGCCATCCAGGCACCAGTTTAATTTCCTTAATAGATGTAGGACTACTCAAGTTTTCTATTCCTTCTTGTGCCTGTTTTGATAAGTTAAATTGGACATAACGTGACTTCTCTTTTGCAGAAATTCTGTGAATTACTTCCAGTAATCATTACTTATGTGTAATATCAAAATTATTAGGTCTAATGACATATGGGTGATATAATCTTTTCATTTACTCACAATTCAAATTTTTTTCTAGCAGTTTTTCTAAAACTTAAATCTATTATTTCAAGTCACTCTTCCAGAGTAAAAAATTAATAATTAGCTGATAGTTGTCTAAGTGGCATAAATTTTCCATTAGACTTTTTTTGGCTGCCATAATTACATATAGAGGTGAGTTTTCTTTAAATATGTTCAGTCAACTAACAAATACATATTACAGTATATTAAAATAGACTCAAATCACAAAATCAGGTGGTAAATTCACCATACAAGTCACAAAATCAAGGTTTTATAAATGTAAAGTAATTACAGATTACTTAAGCTAAGTACATCATTATTAAGACAAGGAAACTGAGGCACAGAGAAGTAAAGTGACTTATCTTATTTACACGGCCAATAAAAAGCAGAGCTGGCATTCACAACCCAGGTTTCCTGATTTTTGCTCTGGTAGTCTTTCCACCACATCATGCTACCATTCAAACCACACATTTGAGGGATGCCTTGGTGGCTCAGTCAGTTACGTGTCTGACTCTTGATTTCAGCTTAATGTCATGATCTCAGGGTCACAAGATCAAGCCACGTGTCGGGCTCTGTGCTCAGCAGAGAGTCTACTTGAGATTCTTTCTCTCACTCTCCCTCTGCCCCCCGCTTTTTTGTACTAGGTACCATCTTTTATTCAAACGAGGCAAACACCGAGGCTCAGACAGATGGTCACACAGATGGTCATCTGCCCCAGGTCATAAAGCATAGTATGTACTCAATAACTATTAGCCAACCAATATGATAGAAAGAAAAGGCAACACTGGCCTCAGACCCAGTCTGATTTCCAAGCCCATGTTCTCAGCCATTCTTAGGGACCAACTCCATCCTGCTGGCACAATGTGTTTGTCTTCCTGGCTCTCACCATATAAATGGAAGCCCCATCAACTCATCTCTCTCTCTCTCTCTCTCTAAAATAAATAAATTTTTAAAAACACACACATATTTTGATTTGATATCAAGAACATCTGAACATACACAATGGAATATTACTCGGCCATAAAAAAGAATGATAGCTTGCCATTTCACAACAACATAAGGGTATCGTGCTAAGTGAAATAACTCAGACAGAGAAAGATAAATACCAAACAATTACACTTGTATATGGAATCTAAAAAAAAAAAATGAATAAACAAACATCAACAAATGAAACAGACTCATAAATATAGAGAACAAACTAGGGGTTGCCAGAGGGGAGGGAAGCAGGAGATGGGCAAAATAGGTAAAGGGGGTTAATAGATACAAACTTTCAGTTTTAAAATAAATCAGCATGGGGATGAGAAGTACAGCACTGGGAATATAGCCAATAATACTGTAATAATTTTGTATGGTGATAGATTGTCACTACAAAAAAAAAGAGAGAGAGAGAGAGAGAGAGAGAGAATGAACATACTGAAATTTGAGTTCTACCTTTTCAAGAACCCTCAATTTTGTTTAAAAAAAAAAAAAGATAAAATAGGGCCCATATCATAGTAGGTAAGATTTTGAGACTTCGTTTTGTATCTTTCGTTAATCACCTTGAATTCTGAATGACTGTCTTCTGGCCTACATTATGTTTCAGATGTCATTTCTCCTCAACTGTGTAAATATAACAGTTCCTGATTATCTCCCTATAGACCTTCTGCTACTCCATTTTGCCCTTTCGCTGCCACCAAGCTCCACCAAATGCTGCTAAAATTCCTTCCAAAGTCAAAGTGGAACGATGTTTTGATTATACCAAGTACACTGTAAGTTCCCGGTGGTCAAGGATGATGACATACACATTTGTATTATCTAGCATAATGTGAAGCACATTCAGTAAACACATAATTGACTGACATAGCTTTTTGGATAATCCAGTGGCTACAAATATGGGTTAAGGAGACATCATCCCTAAGTTCCAATGTCAGCTCTGCCACTTATTACCTGTGTGACCTCAGGCAAGTTGCTCTGGGTCTCAGTTTCCTCATCTGTAAAACAAGGTTAATAATAGCATCCACACAGAGTTGTTCTGAAAATTAAATGAGATAATAATCTATTAGCACAATGTCTGGCCCATAATAAGTGCTCAAAAAATATTCACTAGGATGAGATTCTATCATTACGATTATTAACTATTCCTATTCCTGCCATTCACCGTAATTCCTCCTGTCCTTTTTCTAAGTGATTTGGAAAATTCTCCAAACCTGAGGGTTCAGTGAACATCTTTTTTTTTTTTTTTGAGAAATCTATCTACTCATAAATAGGAGATCATCCAAATCCCATTAACTCTAGGTAATTTTATTTAATAATCATATTTTAAAAGTTGGACAAATAAATGGCAGAGCAATTTTGATTAAATCCTGTTTTCTCAATGGCTATTTGGAATACATCATTCATATGCAAGCCCCAAGAATATTGAGTAACAGATAAAATAAATAATGATCATAATGCAAACCACATTCTGATTCCCACTCCTCTGCAAGTATAACTCCATGTAAGAATTTTAAGAGCCAAAAAGTAACATGCTTATTAACTGTGGGTTGCTCAGTTATATACATAGGGTTTAGCAGATCACGTGAATGTTTCCATATTCTCAGTTAAGCTAATTGTTCCTTAGAGCCCAGTTCTTATATCCCCTTAAGAATTCTAAGATTTGCCTGAAAAAATATATCATATTTCCATGACTATGACTGAACACAAATTTGGAAAGCTCACTGAAAGCAAACCATCCTAGAAGACAGGAAATGGTCATTGTTTTCAAAGAAAGTCAAGACGCTCCTGCACGTAGGGAATCAGGCTCTTAGGAGCTTGATCTCATGTTCCTCCACATAAACCTGCGTATGCCATGGGGACAGACCTTGTCTTGCACCTCTCCCATAGGTAGCAAGGAAGAAGAATATGGTCACTTACCATTTGAGGTAGGAAAAAAAAAAAAACCATTTTATTCAAAACTGCCATATAAATGCATCCAGAGAAATAGATTCCCTCCTTTTTGTACATTTAATTTCATTTTAAAGTATTCTGGGACTTAGAGGGATTCTGGACTTGTGATAGGCAAGTTATACGCCTCTAGGGAAGCCTGTCAAAAGACTCAGATTTAAAATGTCATTTCCTAGATACGCGGTGTTTTCTGCAGCAGAGCTCAGCGTGACTTTCACTAGAAAAAGTTGCTGCATTTCATCTTTTCCTCATGAACCAAAAATAATTACAAGAGTTTCATTGATTTCTTTGCTTTTCTTTTCTTTTTTTTTTAATTCTTGGGAGCAAAAATGTCATGGAGCAAGTCTGAGACTAGGCGAGAAAAATCCTGGTTCAAGTCCAGTCGGCTGCTCTAACCAGAAGTAGGCAGGATAGGCAGCATCAAGCCTGACAAACCACTGTAGAGGACGGACGTCTGGTCAGTGGAGCTTTACATATGGAAAGCAGGGAAGATCAATATAAAGTGTTTGTTAAAAAATCTGTATTTAAAGCCCATTTCGAACAGCTTGACTTCAGTAGTCAAACCAGTGGCGGAGCAGGGTCAGCCTAAATATTTGGATGGAGACTCATTCCAGCACGGCCTTTACAGACCGTGCTCAGAGTCCTTTTCTGGCACAACCCTCTTCCAAGGAAGTCCTGAAGGGCTGAAGCCTGTATTAAAATCTCTAATATGAGAAGAATTTCAGCAAGGTCACAATATAATTAACCTGAGTTATCTTTCAAAACTCTTGCTGATATATATTCTGCCACTTCAGACTAGGCTCACGCTGTGATTTTTAAAATTAGCAGAGAAGGAGGCTTTCATATTCATTCGAACTAAAAGGATAAAGGAACGTTTGCATAAAAAGAAAAAGATGGTCAGTACTTTCTATTATTCTCTTTTTCTTTTAACAGTTTTTGTTGTTTTTTTCTTTTTTTAAATGGCGTCTCTATATGGCAAAGCCTTATTCTGTCCACTTGCTAGTCTGCAGAAAAGTCTTAGTCTTATTTAAGGATCATGGTGATTCCCTTCTGTGCTTGGAGGGGAAAAAAAAAAAAAAAGGAAAATCAGGGCTATTATCCTGTGTTTATAACAAGTCTATTACCATAGTAACGACTGTGATGTCACAAACCCTACATTGAGGGCCAAATTCTGTCCCTGGCGGGGGAAGGGCAGCTTAGCCTTGGAAATCAGACAAAACTGTACACAAACATGTGTGGCCAGAGCAGGGACAATGCTTGTGGTAATCACCAAAGCTCCGGGAGCTCCCCTTCTCTGAAGAGAAGAGGGGGGCAGGAGGAGAAAAGCAATTCCCCAGGCCCACAAATAAGCTACACCCACACTTCTGGATGCAGCTGTGCAAAAGGAGAGGAGAAATCCAAGCAAGTGTGGTGTCACCGTGTTCCCCATCCCCAGTATTCCACTGGGCCCACGGGCTGCCAAACATGGATGGGATCCAGTCTGAGCCCGCCCAAGCCCATGAAACACACTCTGGAACCGGTGCCCAACCCGATGGAGCCCTCTGGTACCTCAGAAGAGCAGTGACTTGCCTCATGATGGTGAGCCCTTCAAAACCAAGCTGGGGTTTTACTCCCGCTAGGTCATCCCAGTTCACAGAACCATAGATCCTCAGGTTCAGAGAATGCATCAAGTCTCCCAGAAGATGGGGACTTGAAAAAATGACTGTGTACCTGTCACTGGGGGATCTGAAGTAGCAAACTAGTAAGGACTCTAATTCTGATGCAGTCTAAGGAAGTTTTGTGGAAATACGCCGGAAAAGCAACTCTATGTTAAAAGGAATATTGAATCAGGAGTCAGAAGACATTGGTACTAGTCTTGGCTCAAGTACTTAGAAGTCACCTGACCTTGAGAAAGCCATTTAACCTAAGTGACCTTCAGTTTTTTTATTTAGCTATATCTAGCACGCTATTTCCCAGAGTCACTGTGAAGATCAAATCACATCAAACAATGAATGTGAATGCGCTTCATGAACTATAAAGGATTTAATACAGACATAAGGTATTATTATTGCTGGTATTGTCACACGGCCAGTTTAGGGCAGAACAGGAATAATTTAAATGCTAACAGTTATTTTCTTTCCAGGAATCCAAAACATACATATGCTCCCTGTCTTCCCCATCCCGAGAGGTGTACAGTTGCATGATATAGTCAGTTCTAAATTATTCAGGGGCTGATTATCGAGGGGCCTTTTACTTCTAGCCATTGTGCCATTTATTAGTTTCCCTTAGGAATGCTAATGTTAACCTACATATAGCTATAACATTGATAGGGAATGTGCCTCAACTCAGTTACCCTGAATAACAACCCTGGCAAAAGTTTTAACAAAAGGAGAAAGTGAAGTGATTAATTAGATGAAAGTTCTTAGGTAATCTGTGGGCCTTACTTACCCATGGATAATTATGCACATCACTGTCATAAAGCCATAGTCAAACTCTGACAGGTTGGGACTAATCCAGCCAAGATACTAGCATTTTCTCAGTGAACAACAGAGTGGCCCATACTGGTGAGGTATGTGCAGTAGGAATTTGACTATCACCCATTCAGTCAGTTTTCAACAAACATTATTGGAGCACCTACTATGTGCCAAAACTCACCACATACCCTGAAAACTCCACTATCTTCCTATCCATGTTGCTGTCCCTCATGATATTATACAGAGCACCTTGGCAAAGCTCATAGCCTGACTCTCAGAAACTCAATCCTGAAACTTTTGCCAATCTTACCCTAGTACAAAAATCAGCAACCTCTAGTTGTCAGGCCAGACCCTCCTTCCTGCCTTTTTTGTAAATGATATTTTATTAGAACACAGCTACACCCATTTGTTTATGTACTATCTACAACAGCAGAGTTCAGTAGTTCTGGTGGAGACAGCACTGCCCAGAGCCTAAAACACTATCTGGCCCTTTGTAGGAAAAGTCTGCAGACCCCTGTACTAGATAACGTGACTGAATAAAAATTCATCTCTCCAGTACATGTTTCTGTTTAGGAATTAATGGAGAAACCTCCTTGAAAGCAGAGATCCTTTCTGTATCTTTGTCTTGTCATATAGAACCTTGGAGAAGCACAGAGTCAAGGTTTAGAGCAGATACAGAAAATTAAACACGTCCTTCCCTACATTTTGTTTTCAACAGATGAGTGCTTTGGGTTGCATGAAGACAGCATAAAACCACTGGTGTTCAGTTACTTCTGGCTTCTAATTCCTCCGAGTTCTTATGTCTAAGACTTCCAAGGCTCAATTTTTGGCCTGTATCCCTTTGCATATTTTTTTCCTGATCTGATGTGGAATTAGAGTTAAATGGGAGCTGTGTGCTTGAATTCCACGTGGCTGGCTCAGCAGGAAACTCCAGGGCAGGTTTTTTGGCATGCCAAGCTCATGTTAGCCTCAGCTATGCTAATTTCTAAAGCTGTTTGCTTTGCTCAAATAAATCTTAGAGGGGAATTTGCATTTGGATGCACACCTTTTTATGCACAAATTATGTGCATGATAATTCTGGGACAGACTAAGGACTTTAAAAAAAAAAAAAAGAAGCAGCATGATGTTTACGGAATGGCTTTAGTGTCGTGGGCACTAGGCTAGGTGCTTTACATCTATTTTCTCCTCTCACAGCCATGACAATCCTGTGAGATGAAACCGTGATCCCCATTTTACAGATGGAGAAACTGAGGAGACGAGAGCTTATATAATGTGTCCGTGTCCACAGAGCTGGTAAGTGACAAAGCCTAGATTTGAGCCCAATTTGCCTAAATCAGAGGCCAGTGTCCTTTCCACTTAGACACACTGCCCTAACGTTCCCGTTTATCATCACCACGCATCCAGGCCATTGGACACTCACTGGAATATGAACTCTACATTTACAAAATTAGTCATCCCACCCCTTCCCAGTGGCCTTTGCAAAGTATGTCTTTGGTCCTTGGGAGGTACACCTGGGTCCCTCTGCATCAGAAAACAATCAACCAAAGAAAAATAGGGGCATTAAAACGGCAAACTATGTGATACACAAATTACATTAGAAATGAGCAGACAAACACAATCTCAGGTGATTTTGACAGGTAAATGGATTTTAATGACATTCTCTCTTGAGGATCTCGATACGAAAGGACACTTTTTACTACTAAAATGTAGTAGGCTAAGCAAGGGAATGTACCCACACTATGAAGAAAAATGTTATTAACTCTCAGAATATGATATAAATACATCTATAACACAAGCCCAGGAATTTATATCTACAAATACCTTCACTGTTTATGGAAACATAACCACACACTTATCTCCCCCCCAACCCCCCAAAAAAATACAAACATTCCCTTCAGTAAGTTATAGTGAGTACTGCCATCAAAACTTACTATTTATCATTGTTCAGCTCAATATACAGAAAAATAACCACTGTAGCAATTAAGCATTCTAGCGTAACTCCAGCATTTCACAGCAAGCCAGATACAGTATCACTGAATTTCTTTCTCCGTATGGAGCACAGCTGTAACGTAGCTTGTGCTATCACATAATGCTTAACCCATTGCCTTGCACCTTCATATACACGCCATCTGATTTTCTGGAAATATTAAAAAACTGATTACGTTTGCATGCAAGTGAAATCCAGACATCCATTTTTCTTTAAAGCTCTCAAAGAGAGTTTTCCAGGAATTAGAAAGAACTCTGTGGCGGAGATGGATAATCTAGGTTATTTCTAAGAAGGGCAGCCCGCTCAGGAGACCCAGCCCCTCACAATGCCACCACACGGTTCAGTCAGTCTGTATATAAAATTATTTCATCCCTTTTTTTTTTTTAATTTTTAACAGATGATTTCAGAGGAGGAAAATTTCTTTTTTGTAGCCAGTGGTAGGAAAAATTCATTCGGTTGAAAGTAGATTGGGGACTTTGCCTGAGTTTGCCTAACAGAGTAATGAATGCTACTTTAAATAACACATGCATGAACGTGCCTTGTCTACAAAGCTCCTAAAGACAGTCTTTTCCAAAGGTACCTTGGGCATTTAATAAGTCTTTATAAGGTAATTACAACTATCTAGGAATCGTTCTCATTGGAAACCCCAGTAATGACTTACCTGCTGGTGGCTTTATGAAAGGTGGAGGAATTAAAGGTACAATAATGGGCACATTGCCATGATCCTTGGACCCTGCAGGTGAGTCACTGAGTCCGTTTCCTGTGGCAAGCCCGGAATAGCCTGTGCTTATATTGTATGGTGAAATAACACTGTCCTCGGGTAATTTGGGTTTTGGCAAAGAATTTTCTGTAAAAGAAAAAAAGATCACATTCACTATTACAAAAGGACTTGTTTTCCTTGTGACCACATTTTCTCAAGTCAAATGGCCATGGAACAAAACCAACTTTTCCTTGCAGATCTTTAAACACTTTACCAGAACTCCACAGATCATCCTGGACCTTTTCAGTTTTGTTAACCATAAATTTTGAGGGGGTTCCTTTACCATTTGGCTCCATTATGATAACGAATACCTCAATTGCATCCTGGTGATGCATTTTAGCACTGGGAAAGCCCATAGAAACCTGAGAGGCAATTAACCTTTTCCGGGTACAAAGTCATATCTAGCAGGCATCACCCTCCGGCTACCAGCTAAAAACATGCCCCATCCAGTCCTATCACTAGATTCCACTGTATTAAAAAGTTTGGTCATAATATAACCAAAAGAACCCATAAGAAAGAAGCAGATTATTAGAAAGAAAACTGGTTTCATAGGGTAAACATTAGTATCCATTAACTATTAACAAAAATGAAAATAAAGAAAACTTACAATGATCTGAACTTTGTGAATTTTATCCTTGCATGTGAATCATTTAAAAAAAAAATTCAACCATGGAAAACAACTTTTTCGCTCTAGTAGCATATCCTGGCACTCTCTCCATGTTCCCCAGAGGCAAAGATTATTACCTAGACCAAGTATTATACGAGCTATTAGTTTAGAGAATATAAACTCATGACTTGCATTTTTCATTTACAGTAAAATTGATGATACTATCCCTGTAACATGATGTGTACAATTTCATAGCGGGCTTAACATGAAATTTGTTAACGTGCGTTCAATTCCACATGCCTGCAGGACAGCTCATTTACATTTTGTCACTTGGCATATAAGAAGGAAAAAATGCTATCTTACAGACTGGAAATAAAATGCATGAACAGGTAGTTTATGCCAACAGATTTTGAATGCAGTGCAAATACTGATCAAATTTGCCAGTGATGGCGCACAATGAATTTTACCCACGTTTTATTGAAGTTCACCAAATGGATTGCTCCTTTACATACTCCTTTTCTTTGACAAACAAACTCTCACTCAGAATTTAGGTTCATAAATTTAGTATCCATAACAACACCCACCTTTGGTTCTAGGCTTCCCTCATGAAATATCTGACACTGCTATTCACTGATTAGAATCAGTGTTAATTCAACGTGGCCAAGTCTCTAATTTCCACTCTTTGGCTGGGCTTTGATGAAAATTCTTATAAAATAATGTAGGATCCAATCATGCACTACTCTCTTACTCCTCATACCCCATCCAAGGCTGGGGGCAGGAGGAACTTCAAACACAAAACAGAAATAGGGCTTTCCTTTAGAAATCCCACCAAAAAAAGGAGGAAGAGGGGATTACCAAACTAACTCTCAAGGTCTAAAAATCCAAATCCAGTATTTCACTTAATAGAAAGCACCTGTCCCCAAGAACTAATAGATCAAAGACTCAAGAAACTAGAAGGAGAACTTAGCAAACATTGTCCCTTTCTATAAATCTGCGGGCAGGACCATAACCCTAAGGTCCCTAGCCCTTGCTAGGTAGCGCTCCCATTGCTGGAAGGAGATTAAGCTGTGTCTATTTTTGTTTTATGTTGTGCTCTTATATTCTGTGGAATTCTGCTTATGGGAAAGCACTACTGGGAACTTACGTTTAAATCAACCATTGGCATAATCAACAAAATGAGTCCCAAAGCAACTCAATTGGCAGGTTGAGATAGTTAATCCTTCTTTGCATGAACAAAGGGACATTAAATGTCATTACCTTTGAGAACAGAAATGTGCTGCCGGCTCTCTCCGTCTGTAGGGTAGCTCCTGAATTCAATATCTTCCCCATCTTTCAATTCAACCTTATCATAGCCATACCAGCCAAGGAGTTCATTCATAGTGTTTTCTGCAAAGTTCTGGAAGAGAAGCATAGGCTTCTTTTTTATATAATCAATAACTGTTTGAAAAGAATGCATAAATCGAATTCTGTTTGCACTACCCATTGACTGCCAGGCCTGCCCCACCTCCCCTAGAGTGGCGCTCATTTTTCAAATCACGTTCAAAAACCGTAATACATTTAAATCTCAGGATAACGCATCCAATAATGACAGGCCTCCAGACACTTGCAATTTAAAGATAATAAGAAGAAAAGGTATTTGTCAGTTTTGCTTATAAATAGAAGTCATATTTTAGAATATTCTGCAAAGTCTATATCCCACACACGCACAAAAATATTGAAAGGTAAAGCACAAACACAGCTAAGAAAATATTTTGAAAATGAAAACAATTAATCGACCTTTTTGTGGTTCAGACTGATTTAAATTAGAATTGCTTTCTGATCCAGGTATTGTTTCTTAACATAACTCCTATCTCAGAGAAAGCAAAATCTCAGCCAAGAAATAATTTCTCAGTTGTCAAGGCTACAACGGTCTCCCTTTTTAATTTTCCCTTTTGCAAGTGTATACTTTAAAAATCAATGCATAATTTGCTTTACAAATTTCACTAGCGACAGATTCTCCATAAAACGAAAGGTCACTATGATTGTCTTCTGACAAATAACATAAAAATACCAAATAACCTTAAGGTTAATAGTAAGCCCAGTTTTGGGGAACACCTGAAAACACTTTATGAACTGTCAATCAATATGTAAATATAAGGTACTATTATTGTTATTATACATACCAAAAATGTGAAAATAGTGGGTATAGTTGGACAGCTTTAAAGCTTTAATACCAGGTGACTTTTTTTTTGTGACCTTATCAACTGCTAGATCTGGAAATAAGATGTGAGACTGTATTAATGATCTTAACGCTTGCATGTGCCTTAAAACATCTCTGAGAAATAAAGTGCAGTGATAGTCACCAGTAGTTCGGGGGTGAGGGAAATGGGGAGATAGTGATCCAAGGGTACAAATTTCCAGTTATTAGATTAACAAGTCTGGAGATAAAATGGACAGCATGGTGATTATGGCTAATAATACTGTATCATATACTCAAATGTTACTAAGAGAGTAGATCTTTTCTTTTTTAATTTAAAGTATTTTTACTAACATATAATGTATTATTTACCCCAGGGGTAAAGGTCTGTGAATCATCAGGCTTACACATCTCACAGCACACTAAGACAGTAGATCCTTTTTTTTTTATTTATTTATTTTAATAAACATATAATGTATTTTTATCCCCAGGGGTACAGGTCTGTGAATCGCCAGGTTTACACCTTTCACAGCACTCATCATAGCCCATACCCTCCCCAATGTCCATATCCCCACCACCCTCTCCTGTCCCCCCTCCCCCCAGCAACCCTCAGTCTGTTTTTTGAGATTGAGTAAGACAGTAGATCTTAAATGTTCTCACCATGAAAAAGAAATGGTAACTATGGGACAGAATGGAAGGGGTCGCTAATGCTACAGCAGTAACCATTTTTGCAATATATAAGTCCATCAAATTAGTGCATTGTACACCTTACACTTACACCATGTTACATGTCAATTATATCTCAATGAAGCTGGGGGAATTTTCTTAAAATAAAAAGAAGGGCCCTGTGCTGCAGAATAAAGGCGTCATAAATACGGAATGAATTTATTTTTCTAAAAAATCTCTATCTGGCAAGGCATCCTGAGCTTCCCAGACTTGCTAGAAAAGCGATATATTCTAACCTTCTCTGTGGCTCAAAGAACCTTTTCTCATTCTCCCTAGAAGCTGTCATTTCCGAATTACACTGGGATGTATAATTTATACACCTGAAACAAAGCACTCAGGCTAAACCAAGAGTGTGCATAGCCTCAACGTGCAAGTTCCTGTGCTCTTGAATTTCACGACTTTAGATTTCAGCAGGGGTTGCATAAAAAAGAAGAGATATTACACTACTGACTCCACAAAAACAAACCTGGCATTTCAAACCACCCACAGAATGCTAGCATCTTTGCTTTTGTGCCCACTTAAGCTAGGAGCTCCAACTGGGTCTATCAGAGACGGTACAGGGCGCCGGCAGTTTAAAAAAAATCTAGCCAGATTGATTCAGTGTGACCATCCACAAGGCCAACAGTCAGCCATATCAAGCTTTAGTGAGGCATTTATTCTCTCTGATGGCTGGTCATGTCCACATTAAATAGACATTCTTTTCATGAGTGCACAAAGATGATATGATCGATCTGTATAATAACCAGCAACTTCTGGAATACCACTGAGGAGGACTCAGCTAAAATGCTGCTTTACTCAATCAGAAGAGATCCCTTTAATGAGGCACCAGTCTCCCCTAACACCCAATTCTTTTCACTAAACTAAGCGCCTGGCCTAGAGAATGACAGTCGCTAAGCACACAGATCGAGGCCCTCCATCAGTGGTCTGGCAGCAGAAATCTCCAAGGATAAGGATTACACCTTACATCAAAACCCCAAGTCCCAACAGTGTTGAAAGCCAAGTTCAAGCCATCCTCTTGGTCTGTGTGCTATTTACCCCAATCTCCAAGAGAACCGTGCCAACGAGACAGAAAATCTTTTTTGCATAGTAACTCCTGGCCACCATATCCAATTTTCTAGACCGTTTGTATCTGGGCGCCTCTCTCTCCGGTTCTGTCTAACCTCTGAAGTGACACAAAGGCTACCGATGCATAATTCATGGAACAACCTCCCAGCCAAGGATATAGATTTGTTTGTTTTAGTCCAGCTGCAAATCCATTCAGCTTTTCAGAACCAATCCCAGGGATAGAGTCCAGAAGTTTCAGACATTAGGGTAAAGACTGAAACCTCAACTGGGTTATTAACACCAAATTCGTATTATTGGGGCATCTTAACTACACCCCGTAGTTTATGGCTCGTGCTGAAAACTCAGAGGCTTCATGGAACAATCAATTTGAACTTGATCTATTCCATGATTTTCAAGTTACTATAAATGTCAATGAAAATAAACTCTAAAACATTTCCTTTCTTGTTAGTGAAAATAAAAATAAACATCTTAATGCTTCACTATATGCCTGCAAAAGCAGAAAACAAAAGGTTTATAAACCCTCAAGCCATAAATCTCAAATCTTTCGTGAAAGGAGAAGCAAGAGGAAAGAAAGAAAAAGCAACACCAAAGTTTCCTGTAGCATATGAAATGGACTATTATTACTTCTGCCTCATACATTACCATATTAAGAAATTAAAGAACCCCAAAGAATAGATAATTTAAGATTTTTAATTGCTAGGTAGCATTTGATGCTAGATATCATATGGGCTCATTATGGTACTAAACCAAAGGAAATGAAATAGATTTTTGCAGTTATCATCCAAGAAACATAACATACTCTAGAAGAAATGAATTTAATGTTTATGGCCCATAAGGGTTTTCAAATCCTTCTGGTAGAAAATTCCAGCAGTTGTTCTTTCCACATTTTTTGTATTATTACCCTTAAAAAAGGAGTTTTGTTAAAAAAAAAAAATTCCTTTCCTACAAAAGTTTCTAATGTATGCTATTTTTTTTTTTAAATAAAGGTGATAAGAGGGGTGCCTGGGTGGCTCAGTCATTAAGCGTCTGCCTTCCACGCAGGTGGAAGCCCCACATCGGGCTCTCTGCTTGGTGGAAAGCCTGCTTCTCCCTCTCCCACTCCCCTTGCTTGTGTTCCCTCTCTCGCTGTGTCTCTCTCTAACAAATTAATAAGTAAAATCTTTAAAATATTTTTAAAAATAAAATAAAAAGGTGATAAGAGTTAAACTACAGAGATTTTAGAGGTAAAGATGTTCAATAAGACAAGTTACTATACCAAGGGAGGTAGTGACATTTATTTCCCCCCAAATCTTTTCCCAGCAAATGTCCTAGAAATAGAATGGGAAACTGATGTCCCTCAAGGTCCCTCCCCATAGTAAGATTCTCTGAAATCAAAGAACTTTGACTTACACAAGAAATTAAGTATCTTTTGCAAAGAAATATCAAAATTATCATGATCACACATCATAAATTTTACTGAACAGTTACTATTTCAAATATTTTATCATTGCTCCTATAAACCATGAAAATTGTGCCAGAAATTTCAATATTCTGGCATCTGAATTGCATTTTGCAGACTGCCTCTCACCCTTGGAAGTGGCACAAAAATCCTCTCTCATACCATGTGGTCCAATTTGGGTTTGGAAAATAGGTCACTATAATTATAATGATAATGTCTAACACTCCTACAGCACTTTACAGTGTTTCCACATCCTTTAACTCTCCTGTTCCTTTCAATAATCCTGTAAGTTGGGCATTTGATTTCCACAATAAACTTCTGGTGAACCTGTATGATACTCTAATTTTACAACAGAAAATTAGTACATCCAGAAGGTAAATGGTAGGCATGAGACATCACCCAATAAAGTCAAAACAAAAATACAGATCTTCTGATTCTTATACCAGGCCTCTTTCTACGATCAATTCCATATAGTCCAATGTGTCAGCAATTCCAGAGAAATGACCTCCTTGGACCAACCAAAGAGGTGCAAAGCAATCATACTACAGGATGTCAACATCACCTGTAAAGAGCTTTCCAACTAGGGCCCCTATCTACCTATGTTAAAACTTCACGTTACTTGCTTTTGGATTTGATCATTGGTCCCTATTCTCCTTAATTATTTGTATTGTTGGGGGCGTGGTCAAAACTCACTGTTGAAATTTAATCATCTCATTTTATAATTTTGGGGGCATTGCATCTGATTCTAATTGCTTTGTATGTTTTCTTCTTTTTTTTTTATGATTTTATTTATTTATTTATTTATTTAGAGAGAGCACATGAGCAGGGAGAGAGGGGCAGAGGGGGAGAGAGAGAGGGGGAGAGAAGCAGACTCTCCACTAAGCAGGGAGCTGACATGGGCCTCCAGGTCACAAACCTGAGATCATGATCTGAGCTGAAATCAAGAGTCAGATGCTTGATGGACTAAGCCACCCAGGCACCCCTAATTGCTTTGTACTTTTCATGTTTACTCCAATACTTCCTTACCCTCTCCAATTCCTCTTTCTCAATCCTAGGACTCCTAAATTCCTAACATTTAGTCTGAAAGCATAAATTAACAACAAAAAAAAATAGGTCACAGAAAGATGATGGAAAGGCTGGAAATTTTACTATTTCCCCATTCCTTCTGAGTTCTTTTGATACTGGCAAAATATATTTTTGTTGAAACTTAATTCCCAGGTCATTCATTAGATCCTCCCCTTCTTTACCTGGAGGTACTGTACAAATGTCAAAGTTCAGTCTAAATGATTTTTCATGGAACATTTTACTGGTAAATAATAAGGAGTTAACTTCAAGACACTTTGAAAATTGCAGTAATTACAAATTCTCACAATACTTCTGAAACGCAAGTACTTCAAGGTCTTCGAAAAGGACTAATGATTTTATTTTGAAAACACCAAGCAGATTTAAAATATAGGTAGGTAACAGAGCACCTGGGTGGCACAGTCAGTTAAGCATCCCACTCTTAGTCTCTGCTGGGGTCATGATCTCAGGGGTTGTGGGACTGAGCCCCCCAGCCCCCAGTCAAGCTCAATGAGGAGTCTGCTTAGGATTCTCTCTCTCTTTCTCCCTCTCCCTCTCCCACCAAGCACTCAAGCTTGCTGTCTCTCTTTCTCTCTCTAAAATTAATAAATCTTTAAAATATAGGTCAGTATCACTGATGTCTTTCTTACCAGTCCTCATAAAACTGAATGCTGACATGTTTCCAACTTTTTACCCTAACCAAGAGAGCAGAAAGTTTTCAGAGAGTTCCCAATCATTCATTCAAATGAGGGAAAAGCCATGTCCTCTCTCTCCCCACAAACATAATCCCAATTTTCACTCCAAGTCCCAGTTTTGGTAAAATATGTCACCTATCCCAAATACACTATAAGTTACCCAAGGGCAAAAACCTTTTATTTTCCCCAAGCCCCACCTAGGACATTGCCTAGCACTTAGAATGCACTCTGTCAATGTGCTAGTGCATTTGAATACATTCACAAATCTTAAGTTTAAAAATATAGAGAAATGATCAAATAAATTTCAAGGAAACTGATTCTAAAAATAAGTATGTGCAAGTTAAAAGAATTGTAATATCCAGTGTTAATGAGCAGTCTCCTAGTGATGGAAATTGAAGTTGATACAACTTTTAGAAAAGGTTATTTGACTGTATACAGTAAAAGCCTTTAAAAATGTACATCCCCTTTCATTCAGTAATTTTATTTCTCAGCACTGTAGGAACTATTCTAAGGAAATGTGTGCAAAAATATGCATGTTCAGGAATGTTTATCTCGGTGTTTTTTTCTTAGAAACAAACTATATGTCAAACAATAGGAACCTGGTTAAATAAATTACAGCTTAGTCATGGGATGACTAAAATAGAATACTATTTTGCACTAAAATATACTCTGTAGATAAATTTTTACTGCCATGAAAAGCTATTAACAATATATTAAGTTTTTAAAGGAAGGATAGTATACTATAAGACCATTTTTGTTTAAAAAAATAGTATATATCACACATAGAAAAGGGCATTAAAAGACATATATCAAAATGTTGATAGTTATTATGTCTGGGTGGGAAAATTATAGGCTTTGTTTTTCTTTTAGCTTACTTGTATTGTTTACTCTACCACTTCTATCGGGTCCATGTATTCTTATAAAAATAAATCACTTTAATTAAAAATTAATTAACACATAGTCTTCTCATAGACAGCCATGTCATCCACATTCACAGTCCTAATGACAATAAAAAGGATCTGTCAGTTATATGACTTCACTTCAAAACATTCTGACACACACTGTCCATGAAAGTGAAGCCTATGAGAAATACTTTCAAAGGAAACCCCCAATTCTAAACAATTTACAAGGTTGGGGGGGGGAGGGAAATGCTAGCATCTCTGCTGGTTGAGATTATGAATGATGGAATGGTGGTTATTTTTGGAAAATATTTTATCTCCCTTTTCATCTCCATGTGTTCTGAGACAGATTTCTATTAAGCGTCATTGAACTTGTTAATTGAGATTTTAAAGGGGGGGTGAGAGAGCAATTTGCAGAAGACAGCTGATTTCTTCTGCAGACGTAAGAACTGAACTTGATCACAAGTGGGTTTCTAGCGCTATGCCCACATCTGGCCTAAGGTCGGGTCTAAGTCATCTGTCTTAACACAGACTCCCTGGATTGGTTTTATTTTAGAGCTCTGCAAGAAAGTCGGAAGGTAAAATTTAAGTAATGCAAAAGAAATATTGTAAGAGCCCTTGACACATTTACTTCCACATTCGTGATACCACTGGATCAGATGGTATCTTAAGGATGAAGCACTCCCCACAGATGACCCAATAGAGGGCCATCCGCATGCATGGAATCAGAAGAGCGGCCGGTTTATACATGGGAACCCACTGAAGCCTTGATGGTTTTACCCGAACTACAGCCTATTAGCCTGAGATCCCTTAAAGATGGTCACTGCACTCCATTTGGATCATTTTGTAGCATAGTCCTCAGCCACAACACAATGATGACAATGCCATTCTAAGGACAGAAGACACATCGTCACACTAAAATCCAATTCCGGCCTGGAGCAGGCCTGCAGAGAAAGTCTTGTTCTCTTATTGATATATTCGAAATGGGAAGGCTCCATAATTGGCATAGGAAACCAAAGTTGTACATTTCCACATATAAAACCTGTATTGCTTTACGGTCTTTTTGTGACATGGCACAATTATGTCCCCACATTTTAATCTGTGGCCAGGACATCAAATGTCCTAAAAAAGGTCAAACAAGTGCTGTGACATTGCAGATTCCAGCCCTGAGGCTAACATTGTGGCAAGCAAGGCAGGTGTGTGGCTATGGGCAGCTGTGTCCCATGCAGCTGCAGAACCTCCCTAAAAATCACCAGGACTGGTTACATTGTCTTTCTGTCCCTGCCAAAGCCACTCACCTTAAAACAGGACAGAGTTCCACAACCCTTTGGTTATGTAAGAGATATTAACACCCATCAGTCTACGGATCCTAAAATATACATTCAGCAAATCTCACTCACCATATTCTTTCATGTCTGTTTACACGTTTCAGTTGGCAGCACCAAAAACAAAGTACTCTTTTTTTTTTTTCCTCATTCTACCCAGTAATATCCCTTCTCTTTTAGGAAAATATTCAATAATCTTATTAGCTTGAGAGTGTAAGTGTGGCTGACTTCCCATTCCACAAGAGGAAGTTTGAGACTTCAGAGCTTTTTAAATGTTCCGCCTTCTACTACTTCTAATAATTTTTTTTAAATTTATTTATTTGACAGACAGAGATCACAAGTAGGCAGAGAGGCAGGCAGAGAGAAAGGAGGAAGTAGGCTCCCTGATGAGCAGAGCCCAATGTGGAGCTCTATCCCAGGACCCTGAGATCATGACCTGAGCTGAACACAGAGGCCCAACCCACTGAGCCACCCAGGCGCCCCTAATTTTTTTTTTTTTTTTTTAAGAAAGAGAAGCATAAAGACTCTTAATGAAAAGGATACTTGCCTAGAAGATATAAAAAGCATGGTCACCTTAACAAGACACTATCTCTCCCTGCGACTCTCCTTTTTTCAGACAGTCACTTGTGCTCACTGATATTTGCCCTTTTCGAGGCCCTGTTTTTGATTTTCCTTTAAAAACTCTTTTACCTCTTGGTTTCTATGAGTCTGTCTTTCACACAAGCAGAGTAGGGCTTGGCTTCTCAGAGCAGTGCTTGGCAAGCAGAGAGGCAGGAAACGCAGAAGGGAATGAGTCTGTCAGACTCATTTTCTTCTAGTTCAAATGTTTATTTCAGATTCGGGAGGAAGTGGAGTGGTTCCTTTCCATTTCCTGGTCTCTGGAACCTGCGAGTTGTATAAGGCTTCGAGAATCTTGCTCTATCGCACTCACAAGGTTCACAGTCGGAGAGAGAGACTCTTTTCAGAAAGCCCTGCTTTGAACAGAGCAGAATTCATAGCTCTCCTCGCCCTCCGTAACTCTCTTAATGGGTTTTCACTGGAGCCTTGAGCAGGACAACGGAGAGCAACGTGGAGGACAAAGCTGGTGGGAACATCCCATTTCAGCTTCCAAGGAGTAGGGACCATGCCCAGCTGACATGAGTCCCCAGCCCCACCACGTGGCACACCTGGGGCCACTGCTCAGCAGCGAGGTCTGACATGAGTTGTGAATGCCACGGTGAGATCTGTCCTGAGCCCACTTTCTAAGTTCCTGAGACTGGCTGTGTCTGACATCAAGATGGAGTGTCAGCAGCAAAACTTAAAATATACCTGTTTTAGTAATGAGCTGATTTCAACCTTGAACATGCTGACTTTTCCACACTGTGATTTCTCCTTTTTTTTTTTAAATGGAAACCTATTTATTTCACTGCACTCACCAACTTGGTTCTGCAACTTGCTTTATTGTCTATGCAGTTGACACAGGTCATTTTTAATGCCAAATGGAGACCATCAGAAACCAAATTAGCAAATCTTGTGGTGAGTTTACTACTAAACTCTAACAGATGTGCCTCTCTCTTAACTGTAGGCACCAGGACTGTAGCATAATTTTAGGTACAAATTACTTACTGGGAATATTTATAGACAAAAAAAAAAAAAAAATTCTTCAGTAAAGGAGACCCGAAGACATTTAACTCAGATTATCCTGTAGTTTAACAATTGATAGAGAAGTAACATTGTAAATGTATTAATTATGGTTTGTTTAGGAAAGTTTCCAGGGCAGAGAGCTTGATCTAATCACATTGGTTTTGTCAGAGCACTTTAAAAGATAAAAATCTGACTCATTACCTCTACTCATAATGTAGTTTTTTTGAGTTGCATTACTGTTCCGTAGCCACTAATCACGTTCCCTAAGATCTATGTATGCAAAAATACATACCCTTAAGTACAACTATATTTACATTTAACACATGTATTTATGTTTACATATCCAAAAGTACAAACTCATTTTATGTTCTATCTACCATGCTCTAGAGGAACTCCTAAAATGAATTAGTCCTTCTATATGTTGGGATTCCCTCCTAGGATCCATTAATTAATGACACATATGAGCTAACAGTATATTGAAGACTATTATGTCTTCACTAGATACGATCACAATACTCACTTTGGAAACCAAAAATAGTCAAAATGTAAATTGCATCACCATCTAATTTTTTTAAATCGTCTCTACTGGTCTCTAACTTATCGTAAGTACAGTAAAGTAACAAGTCCCTAGGAGGAAAAAAAGGAAAGATAAGGAAACATTGTAAAGGTCATAATGAGACAAGCATTTCTACTTGAAGATATTTTCACTACACTACAAGCAAGCTATGCCAAGTCATGTACTCTTCACACACAAAATTATATTGTATCAAATTCAAATTTGTTACAACTGCCATGCACATTAAACCAGTGATAACGAAAATGTAACCGAATATCTGATCTAGTCAAACAGCGACCAACATTAGCTCCCAGCCACATGAAGACAATCTCCAATGCCATTACTGGTGTCAGCTAAACCTCAGCCAGTTTGTCCTCTCCAGCCATTTTTAAATACATATGTAACTATCTCAATTAGGAGATCTTGAAGAAAGCCTCATGATGAGGTGATTTTGTTGCTCATTCTCAGCGCCCTGCATTTGCTGTACTTAAAATAGACACTTGTACCAATGTCCTTTCTATTACCCGAAGGGGGGGAAAAATCACATACACACCAGTCCTTTCTCTTTCAGCTCACAGAGAAGCAACTCGATCCACCCAGTGTTGAAACCCGAGTAGGTCACTGTACACCATGATAAAATTCCCTAATCCCTGAGCCAAATCTCCCTAAGGGGGGCCTCCTCCTGACCCTCCACTTCCCAGGCTGACTTTTCCATTCGCTCTCTGCTCTGTCCCCCTTTCATTTCCCCTACCTTCAAGCCTTGATATGTGATCCTCGGTGGGGGCTCAGGTTTCCGTTTTTACAGCTTAGGCCGTGCTAGCTGTATACATTCCTTTCTTTCTGCCGGGCAGTGATTACTTACCAGGGTTTAGTTTACACTGGTCCAGATGAAAGCCGTTCAGATGAAGGCAAACACAGCCAGGCAGCTCCAGCAGCACCGATATGAAGCTGCACAAGGCCACATTGTGTTCTCGGTGACATTTTGTTGCACATATTTTTATACAGGGCAACCAACTTGTTATGTTACTCTACACTGTGGGTTTGGGGACAAGGAGGGGTAATAGTAAGATGACGCTGAAGGGGGGGGTGTTTACTGATGCGGTTGGTAATATTAAAAGCAGAAAAATATTAATGAGTTCAAACTAACCCTTTCACGGTTTGACTTTGAGAAAATACTTTTCAAATGAAGGCTTTGGGGGCTCTTCTGTTAGAGGAATACCTACAAAACAATTCCACTAGAAATGGGAATTCATGCCTGTTGGCATGGTGTGCACTGACATGACTGACGATTTCCGCCGGACTCTCTCACACATGGGTCCAAACCAGACAGAAAATGCCAATCCTACAGGCGGCTGAATTATTTGCTGCGTAAAACTTCTTACTTAATGCTGCTCTGCACAGAAACGATGAGGACAACTTCAAATAGTAGATGGCGATTTGAAAGAAAAATAACATTTTTTAAAAAGAGGAAATTCTGTGCACGGAGGTTAATACCATACTTAGTCCTGCAGCATTGGCTAAAAATTGTGTAATTTTTCCCCTTCACACAATGTTGTTTTTGTTTCTTCCTCACCAGTTCAGACAAACATCTGTTATACTGTAGAAGGACAACTATCTCCCAAACCACGGAGTGCGCCCGCAGCCAAAGTCAACAACGCGAGCCCCAAGCATTGAGCACAGTCAGCCTTTATATCCAGCCGGGATAACATTTCACATGTTTTGATTAAAATTAGCTAATTTGTAATTCTAGAACCTATGAAACTTAAAAGCTGCCATCCATATAGATCACATTAGGCAGTGTTTTAAAGGGCCAGCGCACACTGATTTCCTAGTGGCTTCACTTCTCTCCTCTTCCCTCACCCCCAATTTAAAATGAAATGGAAAAGTAATCTGGAAATGCAGGACAGCAGGGAAGGGTAAGTGAGAAAGAATGGTTTTTGTAGACTGTTTGAATTCCACCCCTATTGTAAGACAACTCCTACTGGTCTCTCTTTTTAAAAACTATCATTGAATTCAATGGTGGTTTCCATCAGAAGGAAGGGCACTGATTTCCAAGGCAAATCTTCCTTAACTCTCTTTGGACCCATTGAGACTGCCCCTCATGGTTTCAGACACAAAGTTCCTCACCCAGAAATAAAAACTCAAATCTCCAAATTGAGATTGCTACAGACGTTCTCCGGTGGAAAGGAAAGCTAAACATATGCACCCAGGTATCCATACAGCAAGCCTCATCCATGTGCCCCTTTCTAAACGGACTTCTCAGAAGGCACTCTCACAGAGTATGTTTTAATCAAGAAAGCGTCAAAAGGTGATAAATTTTATTTAGTTGCATGCCATTTTCATCCAGTCTGTCTTTTAAACACAAACTTCGCCAACCTGACAAAGTCAGTTGGCAGCGTTTAGAATTCTATGCAGAAGACGGTGAACATCAGGACGGCTGCGGAATGAAAACTAAAGTTCCCCTGAAAACTGCTGCTTGCTTGTAATTTACAAAAAGAAAAAAATATATATATATTTTGAAATCCAGAGAGACTCGTGAAATCAACACAGAATAAAACCCTCGCCGGGCAAAAGCTTCAACTTCATGGAAAATAAGGGGGGTGGGGAGGGGGGTCCGGAGCTGAGCGGTGCTCTTGTGCAATCGCTCCAACGCGATCAGCTGGAGCGCCAGGCGGCTGCGCTCACCACCTCTGGAGCACCGCTGGCCTGGCGGAGAGCCCGGCCTCGCCGACAGGACTCCCGGCTGGCCTTTCCGAACAATGGGCAGGCGCTCTGGAAGGCCGCCCCTCAGACAGTTATCTTTCAGCCGGGCTAGCCCGGGTCTGCTAAACTGGGAAGCGGAGCACGCAAAGCGGAGCGGGAGGCGGAGGCAGCCGAGTGAGCGGAGCGGACAGGGGCGGGCGAGGCGAGGCGAGCCGGCCGTCAACACGGTACCCAGACCCATGCCGCCGGGGCCGCACTTGCCCGGGCACTGACAGCCTCTTTACACCACCGCAGCTGGCTAGTTGGGGGGAAGCGGGATCGAGGAGCGGGGAGATGAACTGAAGGGCAGGGTGCAATCGAGCGCTCCCGGGGTTCCTCGGCCCGGCAGCTCCTTAACTTTGGAGCGATCCGAGAAATGGTTTCCGAAGAAAAGGGGGAAAACTACACCGCCGACTAGGAAAGCCTCTTCGCCATGTCCACCCGCCACTTGGGCCCCCGGTCCCCTCCTACTGAAACGCGCCTGTGCCAACCTGGGGTTTATAAGGTTAAATAGTATGTGGTTTCCCGGCCGCCCCCCACCCCCCATCAAATCGGAGGCAGGCAAATCTCGGGGATGCAGCCCGCGAGTTGGCCTCGGTTTTGCACCTGGAGGAGGAGCTGAGGCTTTCTGGGCATCCTACAACAACTGACAAGCGCTCCCCGTACCCCCCAAATCCATACAACGGCCCAAAGGGAGCGAGCGGAAGAAAGAGCTCAGTCGCTCCAGCCCCGAAGTCCAAAAATACCTTCATTTCCTCATTGATCTCCCTTTTCACTGGGTGAGCCGGTTTCCTGCTCCTTTTATTTTCCGGAGGTCTCCCTTCTTTCTCCATTTCTGCCATGTTTTTGTGTCTGGTTTCTGTGGAGATGAAATGGCTGCTGCCGCCGCCGGCGGTGGTGGTGGTGGTGGTGGTGGTGGTGGTGGTGGTGGTGGTGCTGATGGTGGCAATGCTGGCGGAGGTAGCGGTGCTGGCGGGGCTGGGGCTGGGGCTGGGGCTGGGGCTGGGAGGGGGGAGGGCAGGCGGGCGCCGGAGAAGCGGGGTCTCTTCTAGCGGCGGAGAACGTCAGTGGCTGTCAGAGGGAAAGGTAGCTCGAGGAGTCTCGGGGATGCCGCCGCCGCCGCCGCTCCTGCTCCCGCTGCCGCCGCCGCCGCCAGCGCCGCCGCCGCCGCCGCTGCCCCTGCCGCCGCCGCTGCCTCTGCCGCTCCCGCCGCCGCCGCCGCCGCCGGGCTGCATCCTCGGTGCCCCGTGGAGTCGTCAGCCATCTTCCGTCGCTCTGTCCGTCTGCATGGGCGAGGGGAACGAGGGCCGGGCGCGGAGAGAGCTGCTCTGGGCGTGCGTGCGTGGATGTGTGTGTGCGCCCGGGAGAGCGCGCCAGCCCCGGCGCCCAGCGCCTCCCGCGAGCCGAGCCGGGGGCGGGCCGGGGGCCGGCGCGGGGAGGAGGGGGCGGGAGGGAGGGGGAAAGGTGGGGGGGGCTAGGACGGCCCCCGGCTCCCGAGCGGGCGTGGCTTCTACCGTCACTGAATACGCGGATGCTGCGCGGCTTCGGGGGCTGCTCGCGGCCGCTTGCTCATCCGCGGCGGGCACCGGCGGGACGCGGCGCCCCTCGCGGCTGCCACCTCGGCGAGACGGGCCCTGGGGCCGCCCCGACCCCAGCTGTTCTCCTTAGCTCCGTGATGTGGGCTCGCGTGGGTCTAGAGTTAGCTTTTGAGCCCGTCCTAGAAGCTGCTAAGGAAAGAAAGAAAAAAAAAAAATGAATGGGGGTGAAGGGAGGAAGGTGGGCGGTGGAAGCGCCGGGGTCTCGGGGGGAAGGAAACCACTGCCCGGACCTCCCCCCGCAGTTGCCAGGACAGTGTCCTCTCCGGGGGCCCCCTTAGGGCGCGCGGAGGCAGGAGGCCCCCTGGAGAGGTCCCTGTGCCCGCTCCGCGGGTTCCCAACGCGGCCCGGGCTACGACTGCGCTGGCAAGACCGCTTTTGCCTCTCAATGAACCACTTAGAAGTAGGACATCTCGGCCCTCAGCCCCCTGTTCTTTCTTCTTTCTTTTCCCTCCAGTTCGCTCGCGCTCTCTCTCGCTCTCTCGCTCTCTCTCTCTCTCTCTCTCTCACACACACACAGACGTGTCTCACTACAAAGTAATAGCTTTACCCTGTGACCCCGCGCGCACCCTTGTCCCAGTGCCCTGGGTTTAACCTCCAAAGCATTGGGTGCTGCTGGGAGAGCAGGGTCCCGCGTAGGGAGGTTCCGTCGTCCGGGTGCTGGTTGCCCTCGCCCCGCCCGACGGGACCCTCCCTACACCGCCCGGCGACACTTCACCGCGACTTCCCTGCGCCCGGCTGCTCTCCCGCAGCCGTGATCGCTCCCCCTGAGCTCTCGCGCCTCCGCTTTGGCCCTCTCGGTCCACGCCTGGGGCCAATGAAGCTCGGATTGCATTTGTCGCTCTCTGGGTTGAGGCACTGGTGTGAGCGATTTGATGAGGCTTCGGTGAGATACGCAGCCCCGACCGCTCCTACGAGCTGCAGGGGGCACATTGACGTTCCCCTCTTCGCTTTCCCGCGCCGCCACACTTCGTAATTACCTGACACAATGCGATATGGGGGTGTCCATTGTTCCACTGCTTGTTATTATGGAGTGTTCATTATAACAGTGGTGGAACTTAAAATTACACAATTTTTTAAGTACTTAAAGATTGAATGAATCGGTTTGGGGAATATGAGTCAGCTTTCCATTAAAATCTGTTTGGCCTGTCAAACGAGGCTCATTCTGGGTATCACGTTGCCTAATTTGCATTTTAGCACTGTTTTGTTTCTAGAACGTCAAATTAGAGATATTTGGGAGCTACTCGGGAGGGCTAAGCACTTCTACGGTGGCTGTTTTGCATCTTAGCATTATTTGGGGCCGTAAATGCCAAAATACAAATACTTGGGAGTGTGTCCAAAAAAGCTGAGTACCTCCCCTCGCCTCTTCTCTTCCCTGTGTGGAGGGAGGTTGGGGGGAGCCGCACCCTGCTCTGCGTGGCTCGCTGGATCCCAGGCGAGCCAGGAGGCCAGAGTGAGAGAGGCAGAGTCAGAATCTGCTCCTGCAAGGGGTCCAAGCAAAACATTTGCCCGGAAAAAAAAAAATGTTTAAGATCCTGGGGTGGTTATCTGGGGCAGAGAAAGTCAAGAGAGGTGTATTGCTGAGTTTTTAGGGAGCGCTCTGCCGTACAGGCATCAATTTATTCAAGATTTTTCCAGCAACCCTTGGGAGCATACCAGGATACACAGGTGTGAGCCCAAGTCTTCTGGGAAGTCTTGAAGCCAGTAGTAGCCCACAAACGACCTACAACGACCCTGGCAACAAGAATGAGAGGAGCCCAAACCTGTTCGCTATAAAGCACTACTCCCCGCCTCCCCCTTTCCTAGAACAATAACAACATTCCCCAAGGTGTGAAAGTGGGTGTAGAGCTTCCTAATGCTGTTGCCAGTAGGGAGAGACGGAGAGCGGGTCTTTTTGGTTTTTCAATCTGAATTTCATCCAAAACATCTGATAATACGTGAGTTGGAGGTAGTTCGTTTTCTCTGTTTTGTCCTTTTGGTCTTTAATAAGTAGTCAGAAACTTTTTTTTTTTAACTTTTAAATATTCTAAAACGGTGGAAACATATGTTGTAAAGTATACACAAAGGGAATTTTTTGTCTTCTGGAAACATATTTAAGTCCCCTCCGTTTCCTTTAGTGCCAGAAGCATTACAATCGATTCACTGTTGTTCACTTGATATCAAATAACAAGTTATATACCCAAAGTCCTAAGATACAGTTTCACAAGTTAAGAATAAACAGAAAAGGTGAACTGTAGCCCAAAGTTATATTAAGAGGCAGCTATACTTCCTTTAAAGAAAGTTTCTTCTTCTGCAATGGCTCATTTAATAAAAGAAGTGATATTAATCAGCTACCTGTTCTTTCACAGTCCTATGTCCTCCAGAAAACTGAGGTTGAGAATATTGTCTTAGAATCCACGATGCTTATCTTCAAATGAGAGAATGAAAGCTCATATAGTATGTGTGTGGGAACTTTTAGTCCAGAATGAACTTCAGAACTAATGATTGTTAGAGCTTATTAATGTCAAGTTTTAGGTTTCCTCAAATGTATTATAGATAAAGACAATTATAACAAGAGTTGCTGCTTTATGAATTTGGATATATCATGAGTCTGATCATGTTCCATAGATAACTTTATACAGTCTGTTGGACGATAACCCCATGTAGGTAGAAACAATCTCCTACATTTCAAAAGAGCCACTCTTTCCCTACTATGATTTACCATTATGCCCCAGCTGCCCCCTCACACACACACACACACACACACGTACACACACCACCACCATCATTCAAGGCCCTAGACATAGAAATAGTCTTCAATATTCCCTTTACGACCCCCAACAGTCACCAAGATAAGTATAGGACTGACCTTTTTTAGATATTCCTTGGGCATATTTTTGTGACTTTTACTCTTCAAGGCCTCTCTTGATATTCATTCTAACCAGACTCACCTAGAAAATACATCAGAGAGAAGATAGGAAAGCCCCAGGATGGTGTGCTTTGGGCCCTCAACTTCTACATCTGCTTCTTTGTTCTCTCTAAGACCACCTAACTCTGAGGCCCAGTCTTCATGCCTGGTGAGGAATGAATAAGTATTTGCTGATTAATTTGTATGACATAATAACACACTTACCAAGAGACTTTCCTGTATATTGTTTGAAAATAATGCTCATCTTGAACAAGCTCTGTGGTCTAACCAAATACAGGGACTAAAATATGTGGAGAATTACTATGCTGAACACATTGTAAGAATTACCTCATTTCATATTGACAAAATCTTATGAGGCAGCTGTTACTGTTATCCTCATTTCACAAATGAGAAAACTAAGGCCTACACAAGATAAGTTATTAAGTCACAAGCTAGTAAGTGTTGGGCTTTGTGTCCATAACTTTCTGTCCAACTCTAGTTGTGGATTTCTTGATACTACGGTAACCTGATTTAATGAGTACCTTTTAATAATCTGTGTTTTATCTAATCTAAGCCCCAGATGATCTGTTTACATTTTAACCCCTCTGAGATTGTGATGCATCTTACAATGAATTCTTATAATTATAAATGACAGTTTTTTTTCTCCCCTCAATAGCACACTCTCCAATCAGTGGTGTGTTTGATTATGTTAGATTATGCTACAACAGCAAATCAGAAAATCTCAGGACTTAAAGCAACACACATTTCTACTGCTTGCTCACACGAAGTCTCCTGAAGATCTGTGTGACTCTCCAGAGCAACTGTCCCCTGTGTGATGGCTTGGCATTGAACCTCCATGCCAGCATGTGCTTCCATAGTCATTTCTCTAGAAGATGGAACCCTGAAGAAGCTCTCACCAGCAATTAAATGCTCCAGCCCTGCAGTGACATATGTCACTTCTGTCTCCAATCCATTGTCCAGAGTTAATCATATGATCCTGCCCAACAGCTAGGGAGGCTGGGAAATTTAATTCCCCCATGTTCCCCACAGGAGAGGAGAACTGGATATGGGGGAGCATTTAACATAAACCACAAGGCATCTTCATTGAATAAAATATGGTCATTAGGATCAATCAATGTAAATATCAGGGATCTTTTTTATTTAAAACCGATGAGCAGCAATTGGCTTGTGATTTGTTATACGCCCCCTAAAACATACTTTCAAAGTCTGTGCTCATGTTTAATTTCAGAGAACAGAAATTCAAAGTCAATTTCAAAAAGGACATTATGCAACAGCCTAACTATAATCCAGGGGCTTTAACCAGGGGTCTACAAGTGAGCTTCCAGACCTTTGGAATGTCCTAAAATCATATACAAAACATTCAGCTCATTGTTTTCTGGGGAATGGGCACGTATGTGTCATCATATTCTCATTTGGGATTCATGACTTATTCACCCATTTATTCAACAAATATATATATTGAGGCCCTACCCTAGTCTAGGCACTCTTCTGGGTGCTTGGGATCGAGCAGCAAACACAACAGATAAGTTTCCAAATTTCAGAAAGCTCATAGCCTGGAGAGGGGACAATAAGCAAGCAAACAAGCAACAGGGAAGGCAATTTTAGATACAGATAGGTGACAAAAGAACAATGTACTAAGTAAGCTACAAGGGCCAGAGGTCTGCTTTAGCTAAAATGATCATAAAATATCTTTACAAAAAGAAATTTCACTTCGAAGGGGAAAGATGGGAAGGAACTGCCCATGCAAAGATTTTGACATCCTGGAGAAAAGTGTTCTGGTCAGAATTCTTCTTTAAAGATGTATTTATTTATTTATTTATTTGAGAGAGAGAGAGAGAGAGACAGAGCCTGTGAGCAGGGGTGGGGGGCGGGCAGAGGGAGAGGGAGAAAGAGAATCTCAAGCAAACTCCCTGCTGAGTGCAGAGCCCGCCAGCCCCAGGGCTCCATGGGCTGGGTCCCATGACCCTGAGGCTATGACCTGAACCAAAACCAAGAGCTGGTAGCTCAATGGACGGAGCCACCCAAGTGTGCTCTGGTCAGAATTTTAAAGGAGCTGAAGAATGGATGTGCTGAGCACATTTGAGAAATGGAAAGGTGTCTGTAGTGTAGAGAACAAAAAGAGCGGTAGAAGAAGCAGGGAAAGAGGAATATAGAGCCAGATTATATGGGACCTGTAGACCGTCGCAAGGGATCACAATCTTCTTTTAGAAGCCATGTGGATGGATGCACTGGGTCAAGAAAACTTCCTTTGCGTGGGAAGGCCTGAGTTTCTTCCTGGCTCCGTTATTTGCCTATGGGGGTCATCCGGCCATCATTAGCTCTGCCATTAAACACCAGGTTAACACAGCAAGGCACACCCTTGAGGGGGGATCCCCTTTCTCCTTGCTGTTCCAAGAACATTCTTGTCCTCTTTGCCATGGTGTCAAGGGGAAGACTGTGACCTTCCTAAAAGAAGGACAGTCTTCTTTAAATCACAGGTATATAAGTTCCTCAGCTAGTAGCTTCAAACAAACTCAGGGTTCTTTGCAGGACAATAAGGGGCTTCACTTCTTTAGGGAAGGAGGGCTTGAGCAAGTGATCTTACTTTAGTCTTCATTTTCTCAAATGTGAAATGAGAATAGTAAGTTACATTTTCGAGTACTGTTGTTATGACCACATATTATCAGTTAAAGTGAGCTAAAAATAGAACTGCACAAGTTTCTCTGGACAAATATGTACTATCTGCTCTTTTGAGACTTATTATTGTTTTACAGTAGCCTTAGGTTTATATGTACGGACTAACAGAGGTAAGTGACAATTTATGGAAACCTGACACATGAGGAATAATCACCTACACAATAATAGTGTTCTTCATTTTCAATATGATGTCCCTTTTAATAGTGATTTGTTAGAATGTTATAATTTTAATTTATAAAAAGGAGATCTCTACATACACTTTCAAGAACATTTCAACTATACCTATTGAGGCAAGCATACCACTACCTATCAATTCAAGGAAAAGATTTATTGGCGTTATAATTTTTAATTCCTATCCACTGAATTAAAATGAGATCAAAGCCCAGCATTTATTTGCTCCAGGCATCTCTATGCTAAAAAAAAAAAAAAAAAAAAATGTTAAGCTCCACTATCAATGTGTATGTCCGAATATAACAGCTTTATGTGTAATAAGCCAGTGGAAATAAATGAAGACCACCCAAAGGAAAACAAAGCAAAGCCTGTTTATTGAGGGTGAGAAAGCCAGCCACCATCACCTGCATTTGGCAGATACTCAAAGACAGGCATGTGGGTGGGAGAGCTTTACAGAGGAAAATAAAAGGCTTCAGGTATATTCTGATTGAAGGTTTTGGCATGGAGAAACTGGAGGCTAACTAGAAGGTGGGCCAAAGGAAGCAGGACATCCTATGCAATTAGTCTGGGGAGCATATTTGGCTTTCTCTAGTTGGTCCCGAGTTGGAAGGGGGAAGTACGGTAAGGAATGGGAAAGCCAGAGGTCATTGATGAAGTCCCAACCATTCTGGGCTGATGGTGGCTTCTCTGGTTTGTTGCTTACAAAGTTAGGGATCAGAGTTCTGTTGCCATGTGGCTTTGCTATTGTACATTTGTACGGTCAGTCTCTCCATTTTAAGCCTCACAACTAAGAAGAAACTAGCTCAACGTTTAAGGTAGCTTCCATTTGCGGTGAGATAATATTTTGATGTATGAAGAAGTGCTTTGTTTTGTTTATACTTGTTACTTCCTTTCTATCCCATGCACTTCATTCATTTGGCATCCATTGCTTCAGAGTAAGGATGTTATGAGATAAATTCACAGAAAAATATGAGTTCATTACCCATGACTTTTGAGACTTAAAATGGAACTGTGAAATTCGAAGGAGAAAAAGAGTTTGAGAGAAAACTTTTTCTGAGTCTCAAGAGTCTAGATTTTGATGATCAACACTCAATGACCTGAAGGATTTACATTAAAAGTTTATGCCATAGGGGTGCCTGGGTGGCTCAGTGGGTTAAAGCCTCTGCCTTCAGCCCAGGTCATGATCCCAGGATCCTGGGGTTGAGCCCCGCATCAGGCTCTCTGCTCAGCAGGGAGACTGTTCCTCCTCTCTCTCTGCCTGCCTCTCTGCCTACTTGTGATGTCTGTCTATCAAGTAAATAAATAAAATCTTAAAAAAAAAAGTTTATGCCATAAAATGTAGCTTTAGGAAAATATAAAGACAAGCCAAGGGAAGTTTTTCCAAATCAAAAAGAGATCACAGGGACACCTGGGTGGCTCAGTCAGTTAGGCAGCTGCCTTCGGCTCAGGTCGTGATCCCAGGGTCCTGGGATCGAGTCCTGCATCGGGCTCCTTTCTCAGCAGGTAGCCTGCTTCTCTCTCTCTGCCTCTGCTTGCCTCTCTGCCTACTTGTGATCTCTCTCTCTCTCTCTCTCTCTCTGACAAATAAATAAATAAGTCTTTTAAAAAAAGAGAGAGAGAGAGATCACAATTCTGTGTGGTTGGAATAAAGAAGGAGCAAAGATGCCTAGGTGATGGAAGCAGACTTACTATAGATTCCCAAGAAGGTTCAGTGCCCTGGGGAATGGGAGGAACAACCAGAACACTTGCTAGATTTGGGGGAATATGAAGGAAGAGGGCTGAAAGCAGAGATGACTCGTGTCTCCCCCACCCTCTAAGGTAGAGCCTGAAACAGCAGCAAGCCTTACGGAACAAACCAGCCCAACACAGAGCAGGCTAGTGCAGTGAGGATAGACACAGTGGAATGAAGAAGCCTGAGCAGAAGGTCCTGGGGTAGCCATAAATACTCTCCACTCACCATAATGTATGTGCTTCATGTGTGGCTGAGAACGGAGCAGGTGTGACTCCAAGAGCTGCAGAATCAGAGTGGTCCTGTCCCCAAAATGTTGGGCTAGAGACTCCAAGAAGACTTCCATCTCAGAGGATGCTGGCTGAAGAGGTAACCATGTCTGAGAAATAAATGTCACCCACCCCACTAGATACCAGCTCAGCGAGAAAAGTCCAGGGCACAGGCACAAAAGAAGACCAAATCAACTTAGACTATCTGGAGATTTTCTGCCTCCTAGCACGTAGTTGTATGAAACAGAGACTGAGTTCACTTATACGGAAGTAAAGAAATTTACAAGTAGCAAATACCTAAGGTTTTTACATTGATACTTATAATTCACATAGATATTTATTCTGTAACTCAAATTGGCTTTTAAGCAATTTTTACAAATGGAGTTTTCTGACTCCTGGAGTAAATGGGAGGCATTATCTGCCTAATTATTTAACATCTAAATAGTATTGCCAAACAAAAATAGTTGCTTTAGGGTTATGGCCTTCAATATCATAATAATACCAACTTAAACATAGAGCATTTTCAATAGTTAGTCACTTCTGGTACATGTAAAACTTAACTTGGTATCCTAGTTATCATCAATGGTCATTGGTCAATGGTCATTGGTCAATTGGTCAATGGTCAATGCCTTCCTCAATGATATCCACTGATGATCTTCTCTTTATTTCATTTATGTAGAGACCAACAGAGACTTATAATATATATATATATTATATATAATATATTATATATAATATATTATATTTCCTTTAGACAAATAATCAAATGCCCTTAAACTTATTAGACCTCTGACACTCCTGTTGAGGGAGATCACCAACTATTGTGTGGCTGATTCCTGCTCTGAGACAGGAATTTGCAAACAATATGTCATTTATCTCTCCCAACCAAGGTTGAGAGTATATAATTGTCCCCCATTCACATCTTAGGAGAGTGAGGGTGAGCACAGGGTCCCACTAGGAAGTGGCCAGTCGAGGATAAAAGTGCACACCTACATTGCACTCTCCCCGTCTCTGCTCATCCCTTTTATGCCCTTTTCTTGGGAAAATAGTGCATGCAGTTAGGTAAATAATTTTAATTTCTTCTTTATTTTAATGTATACATGGCTGTCATAAAAATGAAAACAGCTATACCGTAACACTCAATGTTTCTGAAATAATGTACTACATTTTAATATTCTCAAACCAAAATGGCATTCAGTAAATGGTTACACAGGATTGATATCTGTGTTTTGACCCACCTCCTTTGAGAAACATTACCTGTAGTAAAAAACATTTTTCTCTCACAGAAAATTTGTCTCCAATGTGCTGTTTGGCCATAACTTGTCTCTTTATTACATCCCAGAGGGAGGAAGTAGAGTGGAAAAGATTCCACAGTTTAACTATGAGAGGACATTATACATTTCCATGGAAGAAAAAAAAATTCATCAAAAGCTAAGTAGATAAATTAAGGATTCCATAATAAGTCTTGAGATATAGGCTGTGTGTGTGTGTGTTGTTTTTTTTTTTTAATAAGTCCATTAAAGCTACTAAATTTTTATGCCACGTGCTAAGAAGGACTGTGGCTTCGACTCCATTTTGCCCTTTCCATGTGAACTCGGATGGTCTTTAGAAAGCCTCGAAGTGAGGGAGAGCTGGCAGGGCCAGACAGTAGAGAGAAGATGCCAGTACAGTGACTACAAGATCTACTCCCCAAGAAAGTCCCAGGATGTGCAGTCTGGGAAGGCACTGAAGTCCCAAACTGGAAAACAAAGCAAAACCAAACAAAAACCCAGCATGGGAAAAAATAAAGTGCATTACTGAACACGGAGAGCGCACTGGGGTGTTCTTTTTATGTGGTGAGCAGTGGAGTTTTGTGGCCTGAACACATGGACAATTGCTTAGAATTTAGTAATACAAAAGCTACTATTTATTGAATGCTTCTTTATTCACTAGGGACTGTACAAAATACTTCACAGAGATTATTTCGTTCAGTCCTCACACAGTTGACACAATATTTGGTTTGGGTCCTGTTTTGCAGATGAGGAAATGGAGGGCCAATGGGACTGAGTGGGCCAGCAGTCTGACCCGAGTCTAGAACTCTCTCTACTGCCTTGCAGCACCAATGGTACTGGCAAGGATTCTTGCTTTCAAGGAATGAAAACGAACTCTGTCTAAAGGAAAAAAGAGTATTGGAGGAAAGGGGACTCCTAGAGCCCAAGAGGCTGGGAGAGTAGGCTGGGAAAACCTGCAGGAGTGGGGGGCCTTAGGAGACCAGGCAGAGGGAGACCATCTAAGATGCCACCATCTTCTGGCTCTGCTGCATGACACCTTCTAGAAACCATCATTGGGACATCATGAATCCCCAGGAGCTTCCCGAGAGGTTCATCCTTCATCTTGTGGTGCACAGGCCTGAGTGTGAGGGTCTACTGCCAGATATTGGGGTTCCTGCTTCTAATTCCAGGGTGTGGGGAGACTGAGACTCAAACTCTTTGGCTTTCACAGGAAGGTAAGGTCCTGTATCCCAACATCACCTTCTGTGAATTTCCCCAAACCTGAGGACAGATGGATTTTGACAGCCAAAGGAATGTTACAGTGTCCTTCCAGACTACCCACTGTAGCCACTTTGTAGCAAATCATTCCATTAGGGTAGTAAATGTAGGTCTGTTAAAATAATTTTGAAAGGTCAGACATAGGTGAAATTGTGCAAACATTAAATATGGCAAATCAAAACCTGACTGACCTAGAAATTCATTCTAATAGATTTATTTGCAATCTCTAAATGCAAACTTTGAAAAGGCAAATTTGGTAACCCATATGCTAAACATCAACTAATTGAAATGTTTAGGGAATGGAATGTTCTTGTTAATTTCAATTTCTAACTAAATGTGATTAAGCCTCTAAAAAGACCTACAAACTTTTCTATTGCAGACCTTGTCCCTGGAATTCTTAATAAAATATTTGGATTGTGAAGATTTTTTGCAATGCCTTGGAATTGTTAATGCCTCCATGTGTGGTTGTAAAGTGCATTAGGTATAGACTGTGTTAAATGGGTACAGATCTCAGGGCTGCTATTCCATGTACATTTCATTGGCCGAACTTCTGATGCAAGTTTGCCTTTTGTTCTCTCTATTGCACAAGTTGGGTAAAGAGGAGGAAATAAATTCTGTCCATGTAAACATTTTCTTTATAGTCCACTAAGGGCACACACACTACTAAGTACTGTAAGCATAAACATAAATGATACAGGTGTTTTAAAACGGAGAAGAAAGAAAAAGGGATGACGAATTCCAGGTGAGGGGGACAGAGATGGCAACCATCTGAGTTGGGTCTTGAACAGTGACCAGTAGGAGGTGAGGTGTCAGGTGAGGGTGGGAGGAAGCACAGCGTGATAGAAAGTACAATATGAAGCAAGTTGTCAAGATGTGAAAGTGAAGGGAGAGGTAAGAGAAGAGTGAATAATTTGGGGGGCCTAGAATGAATACATTAAAGGGAGCTATGAGGTCAGTCCAAAGGAAGGATAGGACCAGATGGCTAATGGCCTCAAATACCATCTTAAAGGAGTATAGACTCCTTTCTGAGAATCCTAGGAAGCCACTGAATCTTTTTTAATATGGTGATAATAAGATCGTAAGCGTCAAGATAGGAAGATCTTCTGGATAACAGGTGAAAGGCAGAAGGAGAGACCAGAGGTAGGAGATCACATGAGAGGTGTTTGCAGTAGTTCCAGATGAAATAAATAATTATTTATGTCAGTGTGGTAGTGCTTGGGAGGAATTCTTTCTAAGAGTTGCCTCAGAAACAGAGTCTGTAAGAATTGGTACCTGACGAAACGGGAGGAGGGTGTGTATGCATGAAGAAATGAGCCCATTGTATAATAAGGATCTCTTTTGCAAAGCAACAACAAAAATAATAATTACACTTCTAATTAGCTCATTGAGTACGCAGAGCTGTAGCTTCCAGTTTTGATTTATCTTCTCCCCATCCTAGACCAGTAGAAGTAGATCCAATAACATTAGATCCAACAATATCTTACCACACCCTGTCTGCTCACCGTCTGAAACATACCTGAGTCTCACCACCTCTCTCTAATTCCATGCACACATCCTAATCTCAGGCCCGTTTATCAGTTGCCAAAACTAAGTAATTGCCACCTAGTTGAGTCCTCTGCTCCCACTCTTGTCCCTGCGTCATCCATTCTCCACACAGCAACCACACCAATTCTTTAAAAATGTAAAACAGATTTTGCTTAAAATGTTCCAGTGATTTCCTATCATACTGTGATGGTTTTAAATATGTCCATAAATTCTTTGATGCTTCTCCCTTGAAAAATAAAGCCAGATTCTCCTTCCCTTGATTATGTGCTAAACTTAGTGACTTGCTTCTAAGAAATAGAATGTGGCAAACTGATGGTGTACGATGTCCAAGATTAGAACATAAAAGGCATTGTGGTTTCCTTCTTGCTCTCTTTTCTTGGATCACTTGCTTGGGGGAAGCCAACTACTCTGTCATGATGACATTCAAGCAATCCTGTGGAGAGGTCCATATGGAAAGGAACGGAAGCCCCCTGCCAACAGCCAGCAAGGACCTGAGGCTTTCGGCCAATAGCCATGTGAATGAGCCATCCTGGGAGCAGATTCCCCAGCCTCAGTCAAGCCTTCAGATAACTGTAGCCCCAGTCAATGTCCTGACTCCAGTTATCCAAAAGAGCATGAGCCAGAACCACCCAGGTATGTGGCATCCAAATTCCTAACTCACAGAAGCTATGAGATGATAAATCTTGGTTTGAAGCTTCTACATTTGGGGGGAGGGGGGGAATCTGTAAAGCAACAATAGATGTTTAAAACACATACTTATAATATAATACAAACTCTTTGCTCTGGCCATCAAAGCCCTACATACTCAGGATTCTGCCTATATTACTAACTTTACCATTTACTCTGTAGAAAAGACTGTTAGTGTTCTCTTCACAACTATTTGTCTTTTTTGTTTAGAAATAGAATCACCAGGGGCGCCTGGGTGGCACAGTCCATTAAGCATCTGACTCCTGGTTTCAGCTCAGGTCATGATCTCAGGGTCGTGAGATGGAGCCCCAGTGTCAGGCTCTGGGCTCAGCGGGGAGTCTGCGTGAGATTCTCTCTCTCCCTCTCCCTCTGCCCCTCCCACTCATGCTCCCTTTCTCTATCTCTCTCTAAAATAAATAAATGAATCTTAAAAAAAAAAGAAAAGAAATAGTGTCACCAAGGTTTATTAAGTTACATGAATTGAAGCTAATGACCACATTTCCTAGCGTCCCTTAAGCTAGATATGGTCACATGGCAAATCGTGGTCCCAGATGTAAGCAGATTTGGTGTGTGCAACTTCCTGCTGACTGGATATTAGTGTGATGGTAAAAGCATAGAAGCTGGGCTAGTCAACTCAAACCACAAGCTGGAAGTCACATGGTGAACATGGCAAAGACACAACACAGAAAGGACCTAGACCCCCAATACCATCAAGCCAGAGCTGTCTGTCTGGTCTTATACATGAGCAAGACATAGGCTGTATCTTGTATTTAAGTGATTGTACTTCTCGATCTCCTTATTACAATAGTCTAAGCTGTATCCTAACTGAAACTCAGCTCCTCGTTCACCACCTTCTAGCTACATTGATCCTCAATCTTCTTTTCTGCTACTCTGAGGTCTTTATTCTGTCTATACTTTTGCTTGACATGCTTTTCTACCCGGAGTATCCACAGCTGCCTCCTTGCTTTTGGGTTTCACTGTTTCATCTAAAATAGCCTCCTCTCACTTATTCTCTATTACATAATCATAAGTTCTGTTCTTCATGCACTCACCAACACCTGAAATTTCCTCATCTGTCTGTTTATTGTCTGTCATTCTCCACTGGAACACAATCTCCATAAGATCAAGAATCTTATCTGCCTTATTCCCTGTTGAATCTCCAGTGCCAAGACAGTGTCTGCACATAGTAGGCGCTCTATAAATAGCTTTTGTATGATAGATAAACAAATGAACTAATAGTAAATGATGACAAGAACCTAGTCCTTGGGTCAATTTTTTATAATTTAACCTCATCTACTGCTGAAAGTAAGAGAAATTAGGTAATAACAATGGCAATCCAAGATTAGCAAAAGAATGTCAACAAGTCACTTTACCTTCACTATCAAGTGTTATGGCTTAGTGAAGAAAAAGAAAGAAATGGTAAATGAATCTCTGCTTTGGGGCCTTTTTTTTTTTTTTTTAAGATTTTATTTATTTATTTGAGCAAGAGAGTGAGAGAGAGCATGAGAGGGGAGAAGGTCAGAGGGAGAAGCAGACTCCCCATGGAGCTGGGAGCCCGATGTGGGACTCAGTCCTGGGGCTCCAGGATCATGACCTAAGCCAAAGGCAGTGGCTTAACCAACTGAGCTACCCAGGCACCCTGCTTTGGGCCTTTAACCTAACCAAAAAAAAAAAAATAATAAGAAGCTCATAAAAATATTATCCCTAAAGAACAGATTCTCCTAAATGCTAATATATGATTATATTACATTAACTCTAAGATGCCAACAATTGTGAGACACACCGTTGTTTTACATACTATGAGAAAAGGAAAAATTCTGTCACTATAGACTGTGCTATTGCTCCCAATTTCTGTCCCCACTGCCCCTTCCCAGACTCCTGGTGGGTGGAATACATTTTCCTACTCTACTCTGTTGTCAGGATGGGCCATGTGACTTGCTTTGGCCAATTAAATGTGAGTAGACATGACAAAAGCCTTATCCACGCAGGTTTAAATGTTCTTATGAAATTAGAGTCCACTTTTGCTCCTTCCTCAACTATGAGATAGTGGTAGACTCCTCCCAGATGGTGGCTAGTCCTGGATTCTAGAACAACATGTGTAGCTGTGCAGAGCTAAGGCCAGGGCAACCAAAGCCAACCCCTGTCCCTATGTAATGTGAACAAGAAAGAGATGTCATTGTAAGTCACTGACATGTTGATAATCATGACAAAGGCTTAGAGACAATTAAACAACTACATGCCACCAACTATAAGCTGCATCTTGATTTCAGAGATGTTAAAACGTGAGCAAATGCGTGTCTTAGAATCAATACAATAGGGGATGTATTATACATGTTATCATATATCAGTATAGGATACATCACAGGTGCCCAATAAATATTTGTTGACTTGATGTCATGTATGTGACGATGTGGGGCTCATATTTTTACTGAGAGTCTTCTTGATAAACATGCTTTCTCTTTAGCACATTGCAGGTAACAGTGTAACTTCAGACTTAAGTGTAATGGAAACTAAAATCTATATAATAACCAAAGTTGAAAGCTATGAAAAAGATAAAGCTGTGACTTTTCATTACCTCTTAACCTGCCTCTACCCTCCTGCTACTATGTATATATATTTTTCTTTTTTTCTTTTTCTTTTTCTTTTTTTTTACTTATATCCCAAGGGACTTTCTCCTCTATCTGTCCTTCCCCACAGACCATATAGCTAAATATTAGTCTTCTATTATTTGGGGGGTAATCAGGGAACAAAGGCAGCAAAATTGGAGTTCAGTAACCACTAGCATAAACATAAAACAAAATATTTGGATGCATACTTGTGAAATAAGTTTTTCTCACATGTCCCTGAACTGGGTAAGAGGATAAATAAGTTCAAGGAGGGAAGAGGTAGAAACACACGAGCCATGAGCGACTTTGAGAGATGTCAGCATCTCCCAGATAAAGCCCATCTACAGTCAATGCCAGGAGCTGCGTGGAAGGCAACTCAGAGCATTGCTCACTGTACCTGGCCTAATGCTGTGTTATAAATTAATCACAATATATAACTTGGATATCTTTACCCAGAAAATGCAAAATAATAATAATTGTGACAATTAGTAGAATAAGAACAGTAAACATTAATTGAGCAGAGCACTGACTATATGCCTAGCACTAGGCTCAACGACTTACATAAAGTATCTCATTTGCTCCTCATAATAGTCTTATGTATTAGTCAGCTATTGCTGCAATAATGCCTTGTAACAGACTTCCCTGAAAACCAGTAACTTACAGCAACCCACATTTCTCATCTTTCACATCAGTCTCCAGACCAACTGTGGTTTGGGTGATCCAGGCTGGACTCTGTTGCCTAACTCTACTTCAGGCTATGGACAAGGGAGACTCGGCAACAGGGTGCGTCTTAGGTTCAGATCTGCTCTATATGCCTCTGTCTTTCTGGAAAGAAAGCTAGCTGAGTCATATTCTTCTCATGGTGATGGGAGGCGTGCAAGACAGGAAGTGAAAACACCTGATGCCAGGTTGGGACCTGGCACATTGTCACTCCTGCCCATACTCCATGACCAAGACTAACAGTCACAGGGAAGAAAAAATACTCTACCCCAGGAGAGATGGGAGTGAACATTTCTGAATTATAATCAAATATATAATAAGGTAGGTATACAGGTATTTTACACCCATTTACAGATGAGTAAACCAAAGCACAGTAAGGTTAAGTGACTTATCCAAAGCCATACAATTAGGAAATGATGAAGCCAAGATTTGAATCCAACTGGTCTAATTCCAGAGCCTAGAATCTTAACTATCACTCGCTATGGTTTTAACAAACCAGACTCCAGGAGGCATTACAAAGGGAAACTAGAAGCAGTGGTAATTTTATAATAATAAATGGGACCTAAGGAAAAGAAGTGGGTAAGATCAAAGACTCTGACTATTTTGAGATACTAATCAATAAAGATGATTTTCTTATACGTTTTCATCACTGCAGGAAGTTATATCATCGACATCCACAAAAGGATGTGGGTTCATTTATTTTTAGATCCCCCCACCATAGAAATATGTTAAAATTTTACCTACTTAAATACTACTACCTTTGTTACTTATTTGCTCTCCACCTACTTGGAAAGGGAAATCTCATTTATTCTGATAATTCTGAGTAACTATCTACAAAATAATAATAAATTTTATCCCTGTAAAAACACTTAACGATGTCAGCACCATTCATATTTAAATCAATATTTTTAAAAAATTAAGTCTAATAAAAACATTAGACTCAAGCTTCAAGGCATTCAAATATCCTGCATAGAAAGAAAAAAAAAACTGAGGTGTGATTATAAAATAAGAGAACTGAGGTACAACTATCACAAAAAAATTCTATGGGAAAATTTGTTAGGAAGAGGAGAGAGAGTCTGGGCTAGAGGAGAAGAAAGAAGGTGTTCTATATCCAGGAAACTTCTTTTTTTAAAAAAATATTTTATTTATTTATTTGACAGAGATCACAAGTAGGCAGAGCAGCAGGCAGAGAGAGAGGAAGGGAAGCTGACTCTCTGCTGAGCAGAGAGCCCGATGCGGCTCAATCCCAGGACCCTGGGATCATGACCTGAGCTGAAGGCAGAGGCTTTAACCCACTGAGCTACCCAGGCGCCCCCCAGGAAACTTCTAAGACTGAGATGTTGACCAGCTCATGCAGCTTTAGTGTCCTGGAATGCCCACAGACCATTTTTGAACTTCATATGCTTCCTTTAAAAAAAGTACTTTAAAATGATAATTTTTCTTCTTTCTACAGTAGCAAAAGAAACTTATGTCATGATACAGGACCCTTGGTCAGTATTAGAAGTAAACTCCGGGGGTGCCTGGTGGCTCAGTGGGTTAAGCCTCTGCCTTCAGCTCAGGTCATGATCTCAGGGTCCTGGGATCGAGTCCCGCTTCCGGCTCTCTGCTTGGCAGGAAGCCTGCTTCCTCCTCTCTCTCTCTCTCTCTCTCTGCTTGCCTCTCTGCCTACTTGTGACCTCTCTCTGTCAAATAAGTAAATAAAATCTTAAAAAAAAAAAAAAAAAGAAGTAAACTCCGCACCCACTGTGAGGGTCCCATTTCTCACTCTAGCTTTCTCTACTCTGTTATGATGATTCTAATTTCAAATTGCAGCTGTGATCATTCATTTCCTTTTAGAATAAGTAAAAAGTTGAAACATCTTCCACAATATAAAACGAACCAATTACAATTTAAGCAATGCACTGCACCTTGTTTGGATCTTGACTTAACCAAGTCAACTGTATAAAATCATTTTTGAGACAACTGGAATATTAAGAATTTTGGAAGTTTTATGAGGTGAAATTGCATGATGGCTTCTTTTTTTTAAGGAAATGTTTATTTCTTATAAATAAATTTTTAAATATTTAAAGGCAAAATATTATGATATCTGAGATTTGCTTCAAAATACTTTAGCATTGTTTGGAAGAGGAGTACAAAATGTTGGTAATTTCCCAAACTAGATAATATGTACATAGGAGTTCATTATCCTATTTTTTTCTACTTTTGTGTTAAGTTTAAACACCATAATAAAAAAAAGAAAAAAAGAAAAGAAAATACCCATTTAAAAACACCACCAAAAGAAAAGTCTAGCTCAGAAGATGTCTTCAACAGTGAATAGATTCCTAAAATAAAATGATATGTTCTAAGCCATCTAACTGGAAATATCCTTAAAACAGCATTGCCACAGTATACAGAAGCAACTTAGCATTCCAGTCGTCTTTTATGTGTATATACATGCTTACCCTAAGTAGGCAAATTGTTATCATTTGGCCTGGAATTCGAAACAGTTGTTCTCCTTAAGTGTAAGGAGCAAAGCACTTTATATCTCTATTTTTTTTTAATTGATTTGAAGTTATGAGGACCTACATGTGTATAGTGGAGAGTGATGGGAGTTCATGTTGTAAGCTCACTATGTGCCAGGCCCTGATCTAAGTACTTTCTGTTTATGAACTCGTGCTCATATTTAAAACTACCCATTGATTAAGATATTATTGTTCGGGGCGCCTGGGTGGCTCAGTGGGTTAAAGCCTCTGCCTTCGGCTCAAGTCATGATCCCAGGGTCCTGGGATCGAGCCCCACATCGGGCTCTCTGCTCCGCAGGGAGCCTGCTTCTCCCCCTCCCCTCTCTCTGCCTGCCTGTCTGCCTACTTGTGATCTCTGTCTGTCAAATAAATAAAAATAAAAATATATTTTTAAAAAAGATATTATTGTTCTTCCCATTTTAGACCTAAGAAAGGCACAGTACTGAGATGAAATTACATAATTTGCCCAGTATTGCACTACTGTTTAATAGCAAAGCTGGGATACAAATTCAGGGCATGTGCCTCCTGTGTCTGATCCCTTAATCACCAAATTTTGTCACTCTCCATGGAAAAACTGTCTTGTAGAGTTGTTCTTTGTTTAGACTTTGGGAAATGGGACACTTTTATTCCTCGAAAAATACAAGGATTCTTACTCCTTTTGACATCAGCATGTTCCTTTTATTTTGTCATGCACTTCAAACCTATTACTTCCAGTGTAGTCATACCAGCCCTATAATACCCAAGCATATTTATTACAGATGCTAGTGGCATGATTTCAAAGAACAGAAAACATCACAGCAAGCTCTTCTGATTGATTTAAGCCAGGATAATTTTCAGAAACCACTCTGACACTGTAGAAGTTGACAATGACATTTCTCTTATTTGGGAGTCAGCTTTTGGGAAATGACCTTACATGATTCTTCCTAATTACCCGATCTTCTCAGATGGTCTTTTGCAAATTCTTTTCAGCCCAGAAAGTTGGTATCTCTGCTTCCATATTGCCAAGGTTGATGATGGAATCCTCTCTCTCTCTTTCTCAATCTGTCTCTTTCTGTTCAGCTCCACTGTCTTATTGTTTATTTGGCAAACAAATAGTTTATGAAAGTTGATTTATCTACGGGCCACATCATAATAGGCTTTGAATATGGTAACTTTAATTTCGGGGACTTCTAATAGTTATTTCTAGAAAGGAATTAGTGTGAGTCTACATGGGGCTTTAAATTGACTTATTTGACTGAATTGGTCATTAAACCTATGAAAAGAAGGACTTGGTGTGCCTGGGTGGCTCAGTTAAGTGTCTGCCTTTGGCTCGGGTCAGAATCCCAGGGTCCTGGGATCAAGCCCCACACCGGGCTCCTTGCTCAGCTGGAACCCTGCATCTCCCTCCCCCTCTGCTTTCTGTTCCTCCTGCCTGTGCTTTCTCTCTCTCTCTGTCAAATAAATAAATAAAATCTTAAAAAAGAATGGCTTGACAGAGTTTTATCACTAAATTTGTGAAAAGTGATTTTTTTCTAATTAATTGATCATGCTGATTTGATTGTTCACCCTTAGATACATCCATTCCTGAATGAAATATTTTCCAACTTGGGGGGGGGGGAGAAACTGTATTTTAAGACAGAGGAAATATTTTCAGATAGTTTAGGGGTTGTTTTTATTATTATAGGGCAGCAGTTACTGACCAAATGCTTTGCCAACTCTATAGTCTAAGGTTATCAATCTTTGAACATATGACAAATGCAGTATGTCCCTTCTACCTGCTGTTAGCTGTATATGCATTATATGCAACACAATGAGGGGCTTTCTTCACATACAATTCTATCAAAATTTCTCTAACTCTAGGGAATGAAGTCTGACCTATGAATTTCTTTTAAAGAAAAAGAAAAGAAAGAAAGAAAGAAAGAAAGAAAAAGAGAGAGAGAAGAAAGAATGAAAGAAAGCAAGCAAACAAAGGGGAAAGAAAGAAAAGGGAAAAGAAGAGAAAAGGGAGGAGAAAGGAAGGGAAGGAAAAGAAGGGGGAGTGAAAGAGGCAGAACCAACACAAAATAACAGAGAAAGACTAGATTATAATTTTTCTAGAGTAGTAATCGTCAACCCTGGCTGTATATTGGGATCCCCCAAGGAATATTCCAAAAATACTGATACCTTGTCCTCAAGCCCAGAGATTTTGAGTGGTTATGGTAATTTTTGGTCATCATGAGAAACGTTTAAATAGCAATGGAGAGCTTGTTGAACTTGTAGTGATGGAAATATTCTTCAGCCTGGGGTTCTCAGTCTCATGAAAAATCAAATACAACTCAAATAACTTCTGAATTTGAGTGTGATGGTGGAGTGAAATGAGAATAAAGAGTAAAGACTTAGCACATTCATGCATTACTCATTTAACTGGCCAACAGATATTCATGTGGTGTCTATTCTTCCGCAGACACAGTTTTAAGAATGGGGATGCGGTGGCAAACAAAACAGTTAAAGAAGAATAATAGGGCCCTCTCTGAAATCTTCCTTGTGGACCTCAAGTTTCAATCTATGTCACTGCCAAGATCAATCAGGTTGGTTGGTTAAGAGAGAGAGAGAGAGAGAGAGAGCATGAAATGACCATAAAATCAGATTAGTCTACTACTTAATTTCATTCATGGAATAAAAAGACTTTGATACTTAAGTGGACCCAAAATATCATCTACTTTTGTTTACAGATGAGTAATTTCAACCTCATAAGAGTTAATTACTAGCCTATGATCATAGAGTCAGTCAGGACAGAGCTGGAGAACCCAGATTGTTGACTTTTTATAATGTCATCTATGTTCAAGTGAAAACCTTCTCAGCTGATTTTTTTTTTTTTTTTTTTTTGGTCATTCCAAGTTCCTAAAAGAAAACAGCCTCCTGGAAAGAGCTTTTGTAAAAGAAAAAGACCAAGTTCTTCCCCTATTGAGCTAATCCTAGTGTGAAATTAACTAGCAGCATTGCTAGTCAATTCCACATTCCTGCCCTGTGGAGAGAGAAACTGGCAAAAAAAAAGGAGAGTAGGTCTTGGTCTATTTCCTCCCTAACTGGAGTTGTTCTAAGGTCAACGCGCCGAACATCAGAAGGGGACAGCAAGAAAGGACTATAGTGTACCTAGGGAGTGAGGGTCTAAGAAGGGAAGAAATAAGAATTAAATCCAAAAGAAAAATTACAATGAAGAATTATAGTCATATACACTTTCCCATATCATCTTTGAGGGCTCATCTGTAGAAAGGGCGTTCAGCAATCTTCCCAGTGATGAGGGAAATACAGAACCATACTGTAATGAGATGCCGTTTTGTACCTGTTTGTTGGAAATTTTAAGAAGGCTGACATCAAGTGTTGAGAGAGAGTGATCCACGGGTTCTCTCATAAAGCTGGTAGAAATGTGAATTGATAAAGCCACTTTAGAAAGCAATTTGGCATTATCTATTAAACTTGAATATTCTCATACCCTATAACCCAATAATTCCAATACTATATATAAACTCTTGACATATGAACCTGGAGGCATTTGTAAACCTCTTCATGACAACATTGTTGTAACAGAAAAAAATCTGGAAGCAATCCAAATGTCTATCGACAGGAGAATGGATAAAGTGTATATATATTCACTCAGCGGATATTATACAGCAGTCAAAACAAATAAATTGCCACTATACACACAGATATGGGTGAATCTCAATAAAATAATATTGAGTAAAGAAAAGAGGTCACAAGAAATTACATGGGAATTACCATGGAATCTCTTTTCAAGATAAAAATAACAAATACATATAAACAATACACTTTTTATAAATGCATATATTATTAAGTTATGTTTTTTAAAAAATTATGATAGAGATGACAGATAACAGGTAAAAGATAAATAGAGATAATAGAGAATGATAAATACAAGATTCCAGATAAAGATACCTTTGGGTTGTGGAAGGAGAATGGGATGGAGAGGTCCACACTGACAAGTCTATCATCAATATTCTAGTTCCTGTACTGATGGTGGGTTCCCAGCATGCATTCCATTACACAAAGTTCAGCAGATCATTGTATTAGTTATTTGTTTCAGTATAATAAATTCTCCCCAAATTTAGCAACTTGAAACAATAAACATTTGGGGCACCTGGGTGGCTCAGTTAAGTATCTGCCTTAGGCTCAGGTCATGATCCTGGATTCCTGGGTTCAAGCCCAACACTGGGTCTCCCTGCTCAATGGTGAGTCTACATCTCCCTCTGCCTCTCCCCCATTTATGTTCTCTCTCTCTCTCTGTGTCAAATAAATAAATAAATAAAATCTTTTAAAAAAGAAACAACAAACATTTGTTATTTCACAAAGTTTTGAGGGTCAGACATCTGTGCATATCCCAGGCTGGTGGTTTTGGCTCAGGGCCTCCCATGAGGTTATAGTCAGGCTATGAGTCAGGGCTGCAGTCTCTGAAGGCGCTGGGGGACCCACTTCCAAGATGGCTCATTCACATGGCTGTTGGCATGAGGTTCAGTTCCTCACCACATAAGCCTCTCTATAGAACTACTCATGGCATGGTTTCTCTCGGAGCAAATGATGTGTGCGTTGAGGGGGAGAGATGGAGAGGGAGGAAGGGAGAGAGCAGGAGCAAGAGAGAGCCCAAGATGGAAACTGCAATGTCTTTTACAAAACTAATATCAAAAGTGACACACTATCACTTCTGCCGGATACTATTAATCACACGGATAAGCCATAAGACAGTGTGGAAGGGGACAACACCAGGTGGGACTACCAGAAGGCAGGGATCACTGGGTACCAACTGGAGGCTGTTTACCGCCACCATAAAATTTTTAAAAAGCACAATGCATGGACCAATGATAAAAGTGTGTCAAGAAGCAATTATGTGCACTTGAGTTTGGAAAATAAATGAATAAATTAATAAGTGCATTAAGTTCTGAAGACAACAGGACACAGGGGAAGGAGTGAGAGGAGTTTGAACTTTAATTCTCACCTCTACCACATTTCAGCTTTATGAATTTGGGCAAGTCATTTGGCTTGCTTCCATTTAAAAAAAAAAAAGAGAAGATTTACTTGCCTCTTTAAAAATATTTTATTATGAAAATATTCAGACACATACAAAATGGAATAGTGTAAGGAATGCCACATATGCATTATTCAGAATCAGCAACTTCGTAGATTTTAGCATTCTTGCTTTGTCTATTTTTTCCTTTCCAGAAGTGTCTCAAAGAAAATTCCTGACACTGTATTGTTTTACCCCTATGTACTTAAAAATACAGAAATTTTCTAATTGACACACTCATAAAGTTAATAATTCCTTTGTGATATCTAACGTACTAAAACTAGAATTCAAATTTCTTCAATTGCCTCCTAATTTACTTTTTACAGTTGGTTTGTTAGAATCAAGATCCAAATAAGGTCCACACGTTATACTCGTTGTGCCTCTCAAAATCTCAACGTACAGGAGTCCATTACCACATCCTGTGTCATCCCCTCGCCTTGTTGAAGAAACCTCAGCTGGCTGTAGGACATCTGACATGCTGGATAGGTCTGTTTGTTTCCTCGAGGAGCTCTTTCCCTTGCTCCACTTCCTCCTATGTTTCTAGAAAATTGGAAGGTAGACCTACCGGCTCGATGAGAATTAGAGTCCACTATTTTGGCAAAAATGGTTCCTAGGTGGTGCTGTATACTTCATAAGGCACAGCTATGTGGGCCCCCTACCCCCATGCCCGCCATCCCTAGCGACACTGACATCAGTTAGTGACGCAAGGGGTGTCTGTCTCCACTGCTCCTCTGCTCTTTCCCATCAGCCTCTCATCTTTTGAGGATTGCTGCCTGAGTGGATGATGGGGGAGAGGCAGAGGCTGCCTGAGTGGATGATTTCAGTGTCGATTTCTCTAGTCTATCCTTTCTTCCTCTTTTATTAGACAGAATTATGTTAGGAAAAAGAACTTTCCCTCATCAGCCTGGACTGTCTACGAGAAGTGGCTTGTTCCCTGTTTTACACCCTCTCAGCCTGCCTCTCGCTCCAGCCATTGCCGAAGCAACCTGCTTCCTGCGGATGTAACCTGACAGCCCTTCTCCACATATGCACTGCCCACATGTCACATTCTGCCCCCGAGCCCCTCTGACTCCATGAGGGTGCCATATCTGCCTGGCGCTCACATGACAGCTTAGAAGTGTGAGAGGGCCAATGCCCCAAGGGGGAGAGTTGGACCAATGGAGGCTAGGAGCTGGTCCACAGCTGCCCCTCTCTTGCATCAAGCTGACAGTTATGAAATAGATTCTACATGGCAACTCAGAGTCCCAGCAGGCTCAAGGCCTCCTTTCCCACAGCGATGACTAACTCGGAGACACCCTTGTATTAGACCTCCTGTGATTCACTCTCCCTAGTCATCGGCTGCTGCTTCCTGAGGTGGCTATCCAAAATAAAACTGCCTCCAAGTAAGCCCTTGTCTCAGATTCAGCTTTCAAGGGAGTGAGCCGGACTAAGTCACCATCAAGTACAATTCTTACAGGAAGGCAGGATAATTGTTCAATTCTTTCATGATATTGAAAATATTCAGAGTATTGCCCTAGTTGTGTCCAATAACGATCTCAAGGATTTATATGTCATCAGTGAATCTTGATCAGGTATAGTTCTAACTCTGCTTTGATGCTCAGATTGTCCCTTTTTCAGCTAGTGGGAGCTCCTTTATGCTGACTCCTTTGTCCCTTTGACCTGACTCATTAGACGTTTTTTTTTTTTTTAAAGATTTTGTTTATTTATTTGACAGAGAGAGACCCACACTGAGAGAGGGAATACAAGCAGGGGGAGTGGGAGAAGGAGAAGCAGGTTTCCTGCTTAGCAAGGAGCAGGATGCAGGGCTCGATGCCGGCTCGATCCCAGGACTCTGGGATCATGACCTGAGACAAAGGCTGACGCTTAATGACTGAGCCACCCAGGTGCCCCTAGACTTTAGACTATAATAGAATCCCTGATTTCTGGCACAACAGTATGCCCCAGGCTCATCATGCACATTTCTTGCCCCAGCCCTGAAATCTGTCATTCTTTTAAAGGACTCATCCCTTTTAACAGGGAATGGTGTATTGAAAGTATGATTATGAGTACTAAAAGTGGTCATTGCTATAAGATTATCATTATTTCCAGACCGTTTCAAGGGACAAAAAAAGTAAATGCTTCTCTCCCACTCCCCAGATGCAAAGCTTTTCTTATTGGGACATAAGAAACATTTTTGAAAAGGAAAAATTATAAGTTCATACTATTTCCAATTTAACTGTAATTTTACATGGAGTCTATCTCCTCATTGTTCCTAACAATTCTAACATTTGTTTTTACCTATAATGTATAAGAATAGCTCAAAGATAATTATATCTATATTTCCACCAGCAATAAGACTGCAGATTGAGGGGTGCCTGGGTGGCTCAGTGGGTTAAGCCTCTGCCTTCGGCTCAGGTCATCATCTCAGGGTCCTGGGATCCAGCCCCGCAGCGGGCTCTCTGCTCAGCAGGAAGCCTGCTTCCTCCTCTCTCTCTCCCTGCCTGCCTCTCTGTCTACCTGTGATCTCTCTCTCTCGTCAAATAAATAAATAAAATCTTTTAAAAAATGCTTTTAAAAAAAAAGACCGCAGATTGAAGTTTAGGATTTCTTCGTAGGTTTCTTTATCCTGAGAATATATTCCACTATAAATGCACTGTAAAAACACTATTTTCTAAAATCATTTCATTATTTACTTGCTGTGGTTATGCCACCCACTCAATATATGTTTAGATCATTTGCTTCAGCTTGTTTTCAAATTTTAGCAATTACATTTTTCTTTAGAATTGAAAATTATTTAGATGTGTAAAACATATACATGACTATTTTTTAAATACAGATCTTTTGTGTAGCAATAACAAAAAATGAAGAACAGGACAACAAAAGAACCAAAAACTAAACAAAGTTAAATAACAAATGAGAAATTGGGATATGTAATTGGAACCTCTAGGAAAATTAATTACTTTTTTACAAATTGTGTAATAAAAGACTTGACTGTTGTCTTTGTTAGTTGACCAATACCATAATGCATTACATGACTGTACGTTCAAAACTGTATAGTCAGGTATATTCAGGGTAGTCTGTTCCATACCTGTCCCCTCCAGCTGTTTCTTCCCAACCCAAATATATAGGCAAGTGTACATTCGTAGTTCACCTATCTTCCCAAAAAAATACTGTACTGTTCTGCGTATTGGTGTGTTTTTGGTTCCTGTTATTATTTTAAAGCTAACCCATATTCTGGAGCTCACATTACATCTTGTTCGGAGTTACACAGTGTATTTCATTGTATGGATCCATTGTATGGATCTACTCCAGTTTATTCACCCACTCCCCTACTCCTGTTTGTTTGGTTGGTTTCTAATCTTTCGCGATTATAAATAATATTACAGTGAATAACCTTGTGCATAAGTCATTTTGTATTTTGGAAAGGGTTCCTAGAATTGGGATTGCTGGGTCAAAGTATAAATGCACACGTAATTTTTCTAGGGATTATCAAATTCCCTTCCATAGATGCTGTGAACTATTTTCCAATCTCCCTGGCAACACGTGCTGTCCCTGTTCTCCACAGCCAGCAGCCCAGTAGACAGTCAAACTTTCGGGTCGTTGCTAATTTGATTATTTGCCTCCTTTTTTATCATTCTGCCCCAAGATACACCACAGTGCTTTTCAACTGCCTTTGGAGGAACTTTTCTTAGCATAAACAATAGGTGATTGTGTTGAGGGTGGTAGAAGGAGGGTGGCTGCTGTGTCCCTATCTACGTCCACTCACTTAATCATGGAAATGCCAAAGCCCAAAGCATACACCATCCTTGTACTTCCAAAGGCTGGCTTAGGTTTCCAGCCAAAGAAAAGGACATCAAATATAACTCAACTTGTTTCTAAGGTCAGCAGAATGTGGAGAGGACAGTAAGTGAAATCCACTGGCACTTTACCAACTTCAAGATCCTGAGAAAGGTGGAGGAGGAACCATGACCATCTTTTGTCAGCTTGCTGTCTCCCAAACAACCCCAAATCCAAGGAGATGGAGAAGTCCCTGTACATGGCTGGAAGTTTCCACAGGTTGTGGTGTGACCATTTTAACCCGCAAGGCTACTCACACGCAGGACTTCTTCTTTTGCTGCTTTGTGGGAGTCAGTGTCATCAACAGTCCTTGTTTTTTGTTTGTTTTGTTCTTGTTTGTTTGTTTTCAGCATCTCCCATTTCCCTATATTTCCATGGGTAATTTTGGCCCCAGGGGACAATTGGCAATGTTCTGAGACACATCAGGTTGTCACAGCCTTGGAGGGTGGTTACTGCTGGGATGTTACTAAACATCCCACCTTGCACAGGACAGCCCTCCTGCCATAACAAAGAATCCATGCCCTCAAACATCAGTAGTACCAAGGGTGAGAAGCTCTGCTATACTCTTTCTTTATGCACATATTTGCAGACACTTGCAAAATGACTCTTACCAGTGGCAGAGGAATGACAGAATCACAGATACTTCCTCTCCCTGCTCCCCCAAAAGTCACTATCAATTCAGAAATTTCTTTAGTCAGAAAGACTCAAAGGAGTGATATATTTATCTGGAATAAATACCATTTTAACCTTCTACAAGCAGATTATCATTAGGTATAATGCAACCTTTTAACTGTAAGTATAAAAGAAAGTGCTGATTATTTAAAGTAAATGGGACCAAAAGTCCCATGAATAATCAAAAACTTGGTTAATAGAGTATGACCGGAGAATAATGCATTTGGTTTCTGTGGAGAAATTAAAGTACATGCTGTGAATTGGTATTAAGAAAATTGCATGAAAAGTTAGTCTTAAGGTTCCGTGATTCTGAAGAAACAGCCTCAGGTGCACAATCTATCACATTTAGCCTTTATCTCTCTTCATTTTTTCATGACTTCTTTCACCTTGGATAACCCAGAAGCTCAGGCCTTGGAACTTTTTGAAATGGTAAGATAGCTCACTCTCCACGTTTATTTTCATCTAGAGCAGAGCTGAATTTTATTGCCAGGAGTTTGTTATCTCTTCCACAGGAATTATTTTGAACTTCAGCTTGCCTTATTTAGTGGGCAAAGACTGTGTTTAACACTTACAAGCTGAATTCATTTCATCTACAGTGTACCCCTGAGAAGTTACGCCTAAAAGTGAATTTTTGGAAATAAAATTGGATTTTTAAATCACAAGGGAAATTTGCTATTCAAAGGGAGTCTGAGGCTAAATATTTGTAGAGAAAAGCATCTTTCTGCAAAATGAGTACTCTTTTCGTACTTTTTTAAGTCTACATTTTTATCTGTAGCCTGAATCTAGTCCAGTATTGTGCATGATACTAATTTGAAAAATATCAATCATAAATTTGAAAGCACTTTGAACGTTGAAGCGAGTTTTACAAGCTATTTTTAAGAGTGTAAAATTGGGTAACACATCTTTCATTATGAACAAGGGTTTGTTTATTTATGTATTTGGGAGAGAGAGAGAAAAAGGGAGGGTGTAAGAGCAGAGGGAGAGGGAGAAGCTCCAGGCTCAGAGGGATCCAGAGGCAGGGCTGGATCCTAGCACTCTGAGATCACTACCTGACCCAGTGAGCCACCAGGCGCCCCTAACCAGGGTTGTTTTGTTTTGTTTTGTTTTGTTTTTTAACACTTGCTTTGGGTGATGAGAAAAGGGGCAGGATACTAGGTATACCTGAAAAAAGAAAAGGTAGCATTGCTTGAATGATAACCACATTGACTGCTTCCCCTCAGCAATAAAGAGTAAGGAATGGTTAGTAGGTTGTTACTTCACGTAATGCTGTGGTTAAGATCATGGATGCAGAAACCTGATTGCCTGAGGTAACACCCCTGTTCAAGGCCTGGTGTGGCCTTTGACCATTTACACAACTTGGATGTGCCTCAGTTTTCTCACATGAAACATGGAGAATACTAACACTACCTACTTAATGGAGTTGTTTTGGGGATAAAATGAGCTAATCATGAGCCGTAAGTGAAAAGCACTACGGTGGGTGATCCGGTTTTGAATCCTAGTGGTGAACGGAGCGTCCTTCCGAGGGAAAAGACAAGAGAGGGTGGGCCCGGGCCCCTCTGCACCCCTGTGGAGGCATGGCTGCTTCTGCCTGGGCCGTACCCAGGGGGAAACCGAGACTCAGCGGGGAGGCTGGTGATTAGACAAGGATCAAGGGCATTCCTTGGGGAAAAAGAACCCTTTCCGCCGGGCCACGCCACCTTCCGTCCGGTTGGGAACTGAGGGCGAAGAGGGCTCAGTCACACGCCTTGACTTAGCGTCCCACTACTGACCAGCGAACCGTAGCTCCCCAAGGCCAGTCGCCCTGAGGGCCGCCCTCACACCGGTCCACTACCCCTGCCAGGGGATGGTGGACAGCTGTGAGAGGCTTCCCAGGGGAACCGGCACCTCTGCCTGGCGCCCTTCCGTCCGGGCGGGCTGGGAGCCGTGAAAAGAGGCTTGGCAGACACCGACTCTCGTCCATTACACAAATATTTCTGTGCGCCACTCTGTGCTGGGCGTTGGGCATGCCCTGATGACTCAGACTGGGCCCAAGTTCCGAACATGACTGTACTACTCGCCAGCTCCCACGACCTAACCTACTCCTGGGATACCGAAGTCTTCCCAACCTTGGGAGAGGAGGGGGTGTGGGAGGAGCTTAAGCTTTCGCCCTACCCCATCGCCTTCCGGGACTCACCTCCAAAGCCCCGCCCCTTCGGGGGGTGTTCACGACTGTGCCATAAAGTAGGGAACAGTCTTTGCTCCTGAACTACCCGCCTCTATCTTTACGACAGGCCGTATTCCATCTCGCCAATATGGCATCCCCCAATTAGGAGGCGGCCGTGGTTTCTACCCAGATAGCCGGGGGCAGTGCTGAGCTCGGGCAGTTGTTTGTGTAACCCGAAGCGCTGAAAGCTGCAGTTAAAGTGCTTTTCTGGTCACGATTCCAAGAACTCACCCTTCTCTGAGGGTCAGGAGTTGCCGGTTTCTTCTAGTTCCTGCAAGTTCATCCTCTGCCCCTGGTTTGTTCCTCGCGCCACCTCCGGACACCCCCAAGTCCCTGACATTCCCAGACTCAAACTATGAGCCTTCGGCAGCTGCTGTTGCGCTTGCCCCGTTATCTCGGGGTGTCGGGTTCCCCGCGTCGCTGGTGGTGGTCCCCGTCCCTCGATACCATCTCCTCGGTGGGCTCCTGGCGTGGTCAGTCCTCCAGGTCCCCGGGCCACTGGAACCAAGTGGTGTCAGAGGCAGAGAAGATCGTGGGCTATCCCACGTCTTTCATGAGCCTCCGCTGCCTGCTGAGCGACGAGCTCAGCAACATCGCTATGCAGGTGCGGAAGCTGGTGGGGACTCAGCACCCTCTGCTTACCACGGCCAGGTGAGCTACTTACTCCCTATCCTCCTGACACGCTCGCACCCACTCGAGTCCTTTTTCCTGGCCGACACCCCCTGCCTCGCTCAGACTGACTCCCTGCTTATTTCTTTTTACCCCTTTCTTTCCTTAGCTCTCCTGGACATTTGATGTTGTCTCTTCTCTAGTCCACTCAACTTAACTTTCTTCTCCATTTGCTCGGCTGAGCGGATAAGTGGTTTAGTTTTGAGAAAGCACCTGTAGTCTTCTCGCGTTTTTCTTTCTTAGTTATTGAGGGTAAAGATGCCTCAGTGAATTGTAGAGAAATCGAGTAGGGATGTGGGTTTAAGTCACTTTGTGGAAATTTAAAAATAGGATACATTGATTTTCGGTTCCGGACTGTTCCAGTGGTCGCCTCCAGAAAAAAATGGAGAGGGGGAGATGTTGCTGAAGGTAGACAGTTCTTTGCAACGAATATCCCAGCCTTAAAGTAAGAATCTATCCAGTCAGTAGTCACTGTCCTCTTGGGATTTTTATCACTTATTCTGGACTACTACTGTGAAACTTGCCATTAGGATTTTAAGACCACAACTTATGCTTCCAGTAAAAACAAACGAACAAAAACCTTTTTTATTTGAAAATAATTTCAAGCATACAGAAAAGTTGCAAGAATAAAAATAAGAACACAGCTGCATACCTTTTATTCAGATCCCCTATTCTAAACATATGTACATACTATTTACATTTATGTGTAAATACACACATTTTTAATGAATTATTTGAGAGTAGAGTGCATACATCATGGTCCCTTATGCCTAAATATGTAATTGTGTATTTCCTAAGCGTAGGAATATTCTTTACAGTAGTCAATTTAAACACATTTAGTATTGATACAATACTTTGTTAATATACCATTGATATTCCAGTTTTGTTAATTGACCCAGAAATGTCCTTTATAGTATCCTTTCCTCTCTAGTTCAGGATCTAGCCTAGGATCACGTATTACAGTTAATAGTCATGTCTCTTTCATCTCCTTCAACTGGGAACATTTCCACAGCTCTTGCTTTTGTGAGTAGAGCTGTAATTAGTTCTCAAATGGGGCAGTTTTGCCCCCTCGGGAACATTTGGTAGTATATGGAGATGTCATGCCTGGGGCATGCTATTGGCACTTAGTAGGTAGAGGCCAGGGATGCTGTTAAACACCCTATAATGCCCAGCACAGACCCTACAATGAAGAATTACGGGCCTCCCAATGTCAATAGTACCAAGGTGGAGAAAACCTAGACAAAAATTATCTTTTTTTCCCCCGTTTTCCTTTTTAAAATTAAACTTATTTTGAGGTAGTTATAGATTCACATGCTGTTGGAAGAAATAATAGAGATCCAATGTACCCTTTACCCGTTTCTCCCAATGGTAACATCTGGCATAACCATACTCTGGTATCACAAGTAGATTATTGACATTGATACAATCAAGATGCAGAACATTTCTGTCACCACAAGGATCCCTTATGTTACTCTTTTCCGGCCACCCCTACTTCTCTTGCTTACCCTCTTGGTATAATTTTTTCAGATACCTGTCGTTTCTTTGTTACTACAGAAGTGACCGAATAACAATAAAGTGGTTTTACTTGTCGGCATTGTTTCCAATATCAGGAATATCATCTTATCAGTGGGCTAAACGTGTCCTGTAGTTAGAATGTTAATTCTCTGTAGACTTTAGATGTTATACACTCAAAAGACACACACACACACACACACACACATACATATGTACTTATATGTTTTAAGGCTTATTAATGAAACTAATGAGCTTACCATCTAATTTAAAAGCTGTAACTACCAATTCTTTTGAAACTATCTGTACTCCCCAGTCCACATCCCTAAATCCCAGTGTACTGGATTTTGTGTTTGTTTTTCCTTTTTAAAAGTTATATTGGTGTTTCTCTAAATAATATGTTAAATTTTGCTCACTTTTGAAATTTATAAATATGGTAGCTTATTGCTTGTAGTCTGCTATGCTTACTTTTTTATCCGTAATTGTTCCTAAGATTTGTCCATGTCGCGCTTAATTGTACTTCATTAGTTTTTCACTGGTGTATGAAATCCTGTTGTTTGAATATGCCATAGCCTTCTCTCAGCATTTGGGTGGTTTGAATTTTTGTGTTATGAAAAATGCTGCTGTGAATGTGCTTGCGCATGTCTCCAGGTGTACTTGTCTTGAGAGACTAGATGGAGGAGGAGTGTATGCACGCGTTCAGTTTTAGTAAATAATAGCAAACTGCTTTCCAAAGTGATTGTACCAGCTGCTACTCTCATGAGCAATGTCTGAGTTCAGATTACTCCATGTTCTCATAGCACTAGAGCCTTGAAGTTTCTTAATTTTTGCTAATCAAATAGTGGGTTTCACTGCATGTGGTGGTAATGGTAGTGTTAGTGGCAGGGCTCGTAGTAGTACGTTGCATTGTGCATATTATTGTCTTTGTAATAAGACATAGAAGTGAAAAGGGCAGAGCTGGAAAAAGCCTTATTAATGTGTATATTCTGAGAGTTGTAATTCATCTACTTAGTTGCCAGAGCATTAGAAGGGGTGTTGGAGAAGATCCCTTCTAAAGCCACCCAGAGACAAACTAGATGAAAGCTTGTAAGACTAATTGGCTCTAAAATTTCCTGGTTGTAGCTTGCCCTGACTGCCCAGTACCATAGCACAGTGAAAGAAGTAGAGAGGAACAAAATAAGTAAGTTGCAGTAAAGGTGGTAACATGTATGAATTGTTTTATTTTGTGAGAAAAGAAAGAGCTAAGGTGCATGTAGTTTTATTATTCTTTGATAGTGTATCACAATTTATTTAAACAGTCTGAACTCACGGGCAGAACAAAAAAACTTTTGGGGAGGATGTCCTATATTTATCTGTTTTAGTAGTGGAGCAAGTGTTTGATAGGGTAGGCAGACTGATTATTGTAAATTATAGCTAAAAACATGGATTAAGCAACTATATATATTTTTGAATGATGTACACCTTGCTTTGTTGAAATCTTATCAGCAAAGCATTGATAATTAAGAGGAAGGATGTGAGGGTTATCTGGCTGCAACATCTGTCACCCCATTGATTGCCAGGGTTGATTCGGCTGATCCAGCTGGCTAGGTAGGTGTCCCCTTCCTCCCTCACTGCTCCATGTGGGTCCCTCCTGAAGCTGTGTGCTCTGTTGAAGAAGACCACCTTCCCCGTTAGAGGAGAGGACTGTTCTTCCATCAAGGATATACGAGTAGCTGCAGTCCCCTGCTAGGACCTCCGAAAAAGCTCTCAAGGTCCATTTGTAGGAGAACGTAAGGTAGTGAAGCTTCTAAGACTGCAGACACATTCAAATGAGGTGCTGCATGTGGCATTCTGCCTTTCTTTAAAAAAAAAAAAAAAAAAGAAAAGAAAAGAAGAAGATGCTGTCATTATGTTAGCCAAGGACGGAAAGACCCCTTGTAGTTGATTTAGTTAAACATAGGAAACTGGACTTGGTAAATTCTTTTACAGTGTCATATTTTGGGTGTCTGTTATTTACTTAAATCAATATTCTAACCCCTTGGGTCATTTTACTTTTTGTTTAAATCTACATGGTATGTTAGAGATGAATCATGTCTGATACCCTAAAATTTAGGTGAAGGGTGGGATTTTTGGTAAGGAAATCACTATAATTTATTATTCACTACCTTCTCTTTCTTTACCTATGCCATCTCATCAGGAAAGGAAAAAGAGCCTAGAAGTGTACTCTAACACATTCAGAAGTGAGATTAAATTTAAAATCTTAGGGCACCTGGGCGGCATAGTTGGTTAAGCACCAGACTCTTGATTTTGGCTTAGGTCATGATCTCAGGGTCATAAGATTGAGCCACGTGAGGGCTCCGTGCTCAGTGGGGAGTCTGCTTCTCCCTCTCACTCTCCCTCTGTGCTTGCTGTCTCTGTCTCAAATAAATACATAAAATCTTAAAAAAAAAGAAGAAGAAATTACATAGGTAATATTTTAGGGTGGTTGTAGTATATTACATATCATTTCCTTTGTGATTCTTTTTTCTCCTTTCTTCCCTAGGCTGTCAAACTTCTTCTCGGTATAGGGAGGACCTGAAAAGCAAGTGCAGTAAAGTAAAATGAACAGCAAGAAAGGAATTAAAATAGTTAAAACACTATTGGGGGGGAAAGGTAGGAGGAATCATTCTATATTATGTCAAGTCATAGATATAATTTCATTGATCAAGACAATGTGGTATTGGCAGAGGAATAGACAGATCGAAGGAACAGAATAGAGAACCCAGAAATAGACCAACACAAATATGCCCAATTGATTTTTGACAAAGGTACAAAAGCAATTCAGTGGAGGGAGAATAGTCTTTTTAACAAGGTGCTGGAATGATTGGACATCACTGGCAAAAAAACGAACCCTGACCTATACCTCACACCTTAAGGAAAAAAAAAAGGAACATGGATACCTGTGAGATCAATGTAAAATGAATTTAAATGTGAAATGTAAAACTGTATAACTTTTAGAAGAAAAATAGAAAACATCTCCATGACTTGGGGCTAGGTAAACAGTTACTAGACATAATACCAAAACCCCATTTCATAAGAGAAAAAAAAGTCAGGAATTTGACTTCATCAAAATTAAAGTCTTTGTAGGGGTGCCTGGGTGGCTCAGTTGGTTAAGCAGCTGCCTTTGGCTCAGGTCATGATTCCAGGGTCCTGGGATTGAGCCCTGCATTGGGCTCCCTGCTCAGTAGAGAGCCTGCTTCTTTCTCTCCCTCTGCCTGCTACTCTGCTTACTTGTGCTCTCTATCTCTCTGTCAAATAAATAAAATCTTAAAAAAAATTAAAGTCTTTATAAAAGACCCTCTTAATAGAATGCAAAGATTAGCCAGAGATGAGGAGAAAATATTTGCAAATCAAATATCTGAAGGACTGGTATCCAGAATATGTAAAGAACTCTCTGAACTCAATGGCTAAGAAGGTAAACAATACAATTAGAAAATGAGCAAAAAGTAAAGATAACAAGTAAGTATATGAGAAGGTGGCAGGTAAGCATATGTAACATTAGCCATTAGAAAAATGTAAATTAAAACCGTGATAAGGTAACTGCTACTTACCTGCTAGATAGGCTAAAATGTAAAGTACGGACAATCTGATATCCTCGTGAAGATGCGGAGAAATGAAACCAGATTTCTTTTAATGTTGCTAATGGGAATGTAAAAATGGTACAGCCGCACTGAGAAACCGCTTGGCAGTTTCTTATAAAATTAAACATACACTTCCCATACAAACCAGCAATCGTACTCCAGAGAATTTACTCCAGAGAAGTAAAAACTTAGGTCAAAACCTGTACTCAGGGACTCCTGGATGGCTCAGTCGGTTAAGTGTTTGCCTTCAGCTCAGGTCATGATCCTGGGGTCCTGGGATCGAGTCCCGCATCGGGCTCCCTGCTTGGCGGGGAGCCTGCTTCTCCCTCTGGCTGCTGCTTCCTAGCTTGTGCTCGCTCACTCTCACTCTCTATCAGACAAATAAATAAAATATTAAAAAAAAAACACCCTATACTCAAATGTTATAGCAACTTTATATGTAATAGCCCCAAATTGGAATAACCCAGATGTCATTCAATGGTGAATTGTTGAACAAACGATATTGCAGCCATGCAATGAAACCCTGTTCAACAATGAAAATAACTGAACTATTTATTCATACAACAATTTGAATGAACCTGGAAAGAATTAGGGTGAATGGGATAAGTTAATCCATACTACTGGTGGGAATGTAAAAAGCCACTACAGAATACAGTATGATGATTCCACAGAAAAATTAAAGAAAGAATTACCATGTGATCCAACAATTTCACTTCTGGGTATATAGCCAAAAAAAATTGAAAGCAGGGTCTCAAAGAGATGTCCGTTCACCCATGTTCGTGGCAGAATTATTTGCAATAGCCTAGTGGTGGAAGCAGCCTGGATGTCCATCAGTAGGTGAATGGATAAACAAAATATTGTGTACATATAATGGAATATTATTCAGCCTTAGAAAGGAAATTCTGGCACATGTTGCAACATGGTGAACCTTGAGGACATTATGTTAAGTCAAATGAGCCAGTCATAAGAAGACAGATACCATATTATTCCATTGATATGAGGTATCTAGAGTAGTCCCATTCACAGAAAGTAAAATGGTGGTTGCCAAGGGCATAGAGTTTCAGTTTTGTAAGATGAAAAAGTTCTGGAGATTGGTTGCACAACATTGTGTATATAGTGAACTGTACACTTAAAAAATGGCTAAGATGGTAAATTTTATGTGTGTCTTACCACAAAGAAAAAGTCAATCTCAGAAGTTTATATATTGTTGGAAAGGGAGAATTTCCTCTGCCCTTCAAGATCCTTCTAGCTGGACTAAGAATCAAAAGGACGTGAGAGAGATTAACAGGAGAAAATCAAATTTAATAGCATATATGTGGGGAATTCACATAGACATGAAATTCCAAAGAAATGAAGCAAGGAGATTGTTATATGGGCTAAGAAGAGGAGGAGGGGTCTGGGTATTACAAAGGGGAGAAAGATCATTAGCAGGAAGGTGAAAGGACATATTTGGAAACAAATGTTGCCCAATTATTCAGATAAGTTTCTCAGGGAAAGAGGAGTCTCTGTTAATAGCTCTCTTCCTGGTATGAGCATGCAGTTGAGGGGGAGGTGAAGAGTTTTTCCTTGATCTGCTGGGTTTCGATTGCTTTTAACTCAAAATAATGTTCATGCCAAAGTAGCCAATCTTGGGACAGCCTGCCCTTGGCCCCTGTAATACTGTATGATTCCATTTATACAACATTCTCAAAAGGACAAAACTATGGAGATGGAGGACAGATTAATGCTTGCTAGAGTCAGGGACAGAGTGGGCAGCAGGGAGGACATAAATACAAAGAGGTATTTTGTTGTGATGGAACATTTCAGTATCTTTTTTTTTTTTTTAAACATTTTAGTATCTTGATTTTGATAGTAGTAACATGAATCTATACACGGGATAAAGGTGCTTAAAACTATGTACACTGACACATACAAATGAATACAGGTTAAGAAAAATGCTGAAAATGGAATAAGACTGTAGTTTTGTGTTTTGTTTTGTCTTAAGATTTATTTATTTGATAGAGAAAGAGCAGGGGGATGGCAGAGGGAGAGAATTGAAGCAGACCCGGTGCTGAGTGCAGAGCCTAACGTGGGGCTTGGTCTCACAATCCATGAGATTATGACCTGAGCCAAAACCAAGAATGATACACTCAACTGACTGAACCACTCAGGCTCCTAGGTCTGTAGTTTTGTTAACACTAATGGACGAATGTTAATTTTCGGTTTTCATATACTGTATTACAGCTGAAGACTGAGGAAAGCCAGGTAAAGGATTCATATGACTCAATACTATTTTTGTAACTTTCTGTGAGTCTGTAATTATTTAATTATTTTAAAAAGCTGAAAAGAATCACTTTGAATTGAGAGGGAGAATGAATTAGTGAATTAACCAACAAACATGCAGTAGGCTTAGGAGACAGGAGACCTGCATGTTCTAGTTTTATCCTGTCAGTAGGTAACGGTATGACCCAAGGCAAGTTATTCCATGTTTTCTGGGCTTTAGTTTCCTAAGCAATGAAGTAAGGAGTTTGAATAAATGATTTCTAAAGGTGTTGCCATTTCTATACTAGTATAGAAATTAGTGTTGTAATTGAATATGGCAGGTAAGGGAGCCATTGTCATTTCTCAAGCAGGGAGTGAGCAGATTGGATGCAATGTGGTAACACAGATCTATGATCCTTTTCCTACTATTTAAAAATCCTAAAGGCTCAGAAAACAGAATGTTTTTTCAGGCTCATAAATCTGACCTGAACTGATGAGCGATTATTTATAGTCTTTCTTTATTCCACTTAATGTGAATATTCATGCATTTTTGCTGCAGAAATATTCATGTGTTTGATTACAGGGAGCTGCCCCAGATCCTACTGGAGTGCAGGGTAAAATGCACTTTCCTAAAATCAGAAAAATTTTGAATTGGTTTCAGGGACTTTGGATGAGAGATTGTGGACCTGTCCAAGCTGGACAGTAGGCTGTAGGATGGACTAGAAGGCCAGGTATGTGATATAGATTGGTAACGTGGTAGAGGTTGAATGTGGCAACAGTATATCAACCCTTATTTCCTCACAACTTGTACCCTATGGTTTGTTATTACCTTGCTGATTAAATGTGATTATCCACTTGTGCAAAATATATATTTTTAATTTTTAATCATTTAAATTTCTGTATAAATCATTACAGATCTCCCCTACTATCTGAAAGTAGAGCATTTCTATAAAACCTTCGATAAGCCAAAATGGCATCAAGCAAAAGAAGCAATTACCATTAATTTATATGGTAAACTTTCTGAGTATTCCCAGACCCAAAAAATAATCTCCCTTAGGCTTTTTTTGATATCTTAGGACACATCTTGCTAATGAATCCACAAAATAAATCGAGATAAAGCACAGGTGCTCACAGATACAGTTCGAAGCTACGGCAGTTTGATGCTAAGATGCTAAGTGTAGTTCCCAGAGAAGGAGCTTGGCAGTTCCAGTCTCCCTGCTCCGGGTGCGTGCTGCTTCTGTAACGGCTCACTGCAAAACAAATGTTGAACGCTATTTTTGCTTTTTGCCTTTTTTCATAAAAGTGAAAATCCTCTTTGTATTTCTCGTGGTCAGTGAACTAACATATGTCTTTTTGAAGCAAAGTGGCTCTAATGTGAGCTTTTGAAAGGCAGGCCATTCCTGTATTATTTCGTTTGAAGTACTTTTAGTTTTATATATACCTACTGTCAAGAACTGAAATGTTTTCAATGATCATATGGAGGACACTTTATTGTTTCTAAGGTAATGACTTACTTTTTTCACATAGAATTAAATTTTTGTTGTTTATACATATTGAGTAATATGGCCTTACTTGTTTTCGTTGATTACTGTTGACATATTTGGCTTTTAGGATGAAATTTTTGTTTAAATACTCTTATCTTCTTACTTTTGCCTTGATATCTATTGCACATTTACATAGGTAGTACTAATTTAGTATCATTTAATGGAGACAAATTATGACATTTCATCTCTCTCTAAGGGGGTGTTGATTCCTTGGCAGATACTTTTTGTTCCTGAGTTCACTACAGTTACTTGGCTACCTATAAAGCCTTATTAGTCTTTTCTGCGTGTTAAAATTCTTCAGAGATCTTTGAATTTATTATTAGAAATTTAATTTTAGTCTCTTCCATGTTTATAAAAGACCTTTTCTAGATTCAGTTCCGTAATTACTGACTGAAAACCTATGTTACTTATGAAGGACTTTTTTTTTTTTTTTTGGATGACTAGAAGAAAATTAAAAATTTTAATTCATTCCACAAATATTTGAGGTGCTCTTGGCATGGAATGTACAAACAAGAATAAGACACAGTTGCTTCCCTTCAGGAATTCATCAGAGACGGAATAGTGAGCATGAGCTCTACAATCAGACTGTTTAGATTTATATCCTGTCTCTACAACTACAAAGCTATGTGATCTCAAGCAATTTCCTTAATCTTTTTGTGTTTTAGTTTCCTCATTTGTAAAATGAGAATAATAACAGTACCTATATCTTAGGGTTTTATGAAGATTAAATGGGTAAATATAGGTAAAGTGCTTAGAAGAGTATCTGGCACATAAAAAGTATCCAAGTGTTAGCAATTTTCATTATTGAAATTCATTTCAGTGGGGAGATGTGCTAATAGTGAGAGTACCTTGGGATATATGCTATAGTATGTGTGAATGATATGCTGTAGAGACAGGGATAAAAAAAAAATCTCTACAGAAAATTGAAGACTTTCAAAGATAAGATGACCTAAGAGTTGGGTCATGTTGGATGGAAAGGAAATGACCAAGGCAGGGATATAAAAGAGAAGAAATTGCTTAGTCAGCGGTAGAGAAGTAGTAGTTTGGTGTGGTCTGAACATGGGATGGGATGAGACAAAAAGGATAGGTTGAACATATATGTCGCTTCTGCCAAGACAGAGTAATGAATGCTAAACAAATAGAAAACTGGACAAAAAATATGAAACAGTTGTATTCTTGGAGTACGAGGCAGTATAGGATTGTGATTCTATGAAAGGGAAAACAGATGAGATGAAAACTATCACTCTGGCTTTGTGCTGGGAGGTATTTTCCAAATAGCCACACAGAGAGGGGAACATGAGCAGAGGATGGTGTTATCAGTGAGTTTGAGACAGATCAGATTTTGGGGAAGCGAAGGCAGCAGGAAATTGTGGGGCAGAATATGGAAGGGGAGGGAGTATACAGAGAAAGGCTCCAGACAGCTGAGGTACCCACCTGAGTCTATTTAAGTATGAGCAGCACATGTGTAGGATGAAAATCCGTGAGGCTGGGGAGCTATAAGCTGGCAGTTCTCAGAGTTCTCACAGAGCTGGGAGGCATCTGAGTTCTAACTGGACATTATGGAAAGACTTTGTTAAACAGCCAGGCACTCAGTGAAGACCCCAGAAAATTATGCCTCAGTAATAGGGTCAAACCTGCTTTAGAGGGTAGACTGCTCGAGAACCTCCCTAATAAAGCTAAACAACAAGTCTCGAAAAGATCAAGCTGACCCAAAAGTAGTTGAACTGCCAGCCAAAGCACACCGAAATTCTTAAAAGGAAGATTAAAATCCAGTCACTCAACAGCACAATTTAACAATATCCAATATCCAATTAAGAATTACAGGACATTTCAAGAAGCAGGAAAATATAACATATACCAGGAGAAAAATCAGTCAGTAGAAACAGATCCGTAAGACACTGATGATGGAATCAGCAGACAAGACTTACTATAAATATGCTCAAATTTTCATTTTTTAAAATTTATTTTAATTTTAAAAACATTTTTTAACTTAAATTAATTAATTAACATATAATGTATTATTGGTTTCAGAGGTACAGGTTATGATTCATCAGTCTTATGTAACACCCAGTGCTTGTAACATCACATGCCCTTCTTAATGTCCCTCTCCCAAGTGCCCTATCCCCCTACCACCTCCCCTCCAGCAACCTCAGTTTGTTTCTTATGATTGAGAGTCTCTTATGGTTTGTCTTCCTCTCTGGTTTTGTCTTTTTTATTTTTTCCTCTCTTCCCCTATGAACCTCTGTTTTGTTTCTTAAATTCCACAAATCAGTGAGATCATATGATAATTGTCTTTCTCTGATTGACCTGTTTCACTTAGCATAATACCCTGTAGTTCCACCCACATCGTTGCAAGTGGCAAGTTTTCTTTTTTATGGCTGCGTAATATTCTATTGTATATATAGACCACATCTTCTTTATCCATTCATCTGTCTCTGAACATTTGGGCTCTTTCCATAGTTTGGCTGTCGTGGACATTGCTGCTATAAACATTGGGGTGCAGGTGACCCTTCGAATCACTACATTTGTATCTCTGGGGTACATACCCACTAGTGCGGTTGCTGGATTGTAGGGTAGCTGTATTTTCAACTTTTTGAGGAACCTCCATACTGTTTTCCAGAGTGGCATTACCAGCCTGCATTCCCACCAACAGTGTAGGAGGGTTCCTGTCCTCAAGTTTTTAAAAGGAAGCATGAATAATGATACATGTGATAGAAAAAATATGTAAAGGTAAATTCTGGGGTGCCTGGTTGGCTCAGTGGGTTTAGCCTCTACCTTTGGCTCAGGTCATGTTCTCAGGGTCCTGGGATCGAGCCCTGCATCGGGCTCTCTGCTCAGCAGGGAGCCTGCCTCTCTGCCCTGTGTCAAATAAATAAATAAAATCTTTTGAAAAAAGTAATATCTGTAACTGAAAGTTCAATATGTAAAAGGAAAAAATTTATCTGGATTGGCTCAACAGTAGATTAGACCTTGAAGAAGAAAAGATAAGTGAACTGAAGACATAGCAATAGGTACCCTTTCCAATCTGATACAGAGGCTCCATGAATAATTATAGCTAATATTCTTAATAGTGAAAGACTGAATGTTTTCTATGACAGGACTCAAGGATATTCTCCTTTTCTCTTCTGTTAAAATTTTACCAGAAGTTCTAGCCAGTCAAGAAAAAGAATTTAAAAGCATATTGGGTTAGAAAAGAAAAGCAAGTCTTAATTACTAAATAACGTCACATGCTAGGAAATCCCTAAGAATTTACAAAAAAGCTACTAGAGCTGATAAGCGAGTATAGCAAACATAAGTTATATAATGTCAAAATATACAAACCAGTTGTGTTTCCTTATATCAGCAATAAACAATTGGAAAATGGATTTGCAAAATGTTCACCGTAATATAAAAAACATGAAATGCTGAGGGATAAATTTAACAAAATATATATAAAGTCTGTACATTGAGAGCTATAGAACACTGGTGGGGAAATTAAAGATGACATAAATATACCCAATTCATGGATTGGAAGAGTTAATATTATTAAAATGTCTGTTCTTCCCCAAATTCATCTATAGATTTAGCATAATCCCAATCAAAATTTCTACAGATGATTTTTTGGTCAAAATTGATAATAGCTGATCTAAAATTAATCTGTGATTGCAAAAATCCACAATAGCTAAAACAATTTTGAAATATAATTGTGCAATGCTAGCATCACATGATTTCAAAACTTCTAGATAGCTACAGTAAACAAGACTCTGAGGGACTGGTGTACAGACAGGCATATACATCACTATGACTGAATATAGTTCTGAAATGGACCCACAGGTATATTGGTAATCCATTTTTGACAAAGGTAGCAAGGCAGTTAAGTGGGCAAAGGATAGTATTTTCAACAAATGGTGCTGGGGGAAAACCTCATGCCATAAGGAACAGTGACCTTGAAATGGATCCTATACCTAAACATAAAAACTAAAATACAAAAATTGTAAAAGAAAACGCAGGGAAAAAAATTGTGACTTTGAAGTAAGTAGAGAACTTTTAGAAAGCATGAAGTGTAAAAGAAAAAAAGAGCTAGAGTTCATTGACATTTAAAACTGCACTTTAGGGGCGCCTGGGTGGCTCAGTGGGTTAAAGCCTCTGCCTTCGGCTCAGGTCATGATCTCAAGGTCCTGGGATCGAGCCCCGTGTTGGGCTCTCTGCTCAGCGGGGAGCCTGCTTCCCTCCCTCTCTTTCTCTGCCTGCCTCTCTGCCTACTTGTGATCTCTGTCAAATAAATAAAATCTTAAAAAAAAAAACAAAACTGCACTTTAAAAAAATGCTGTTAGGATAATAAAATGGCAATAGGGTGCCTGGGTGGCTTAGTCGGTTGAGCATATAGCTCTTAGTTTCTGCTCAGGTCGTGATCTCATGGGTTGTGGGGTTGAGCCCCTCCTCGGGCTCCATGCTCAGCGGGGAGTCTGCTTGAAGACTCTCTCCCTCTGCCCCTCTTGCTCTTGACTGGGCATGCTCTCTCCCTCTCAGATAGGCAGATAGGTAGGTAGATAGGTAGGTAGAAAAGAGCAAGCCACAGAGTGGGATAAAATATACACATGTCTGACAAAGGGCTGGAACATACAAAGAAGTCTTACAACTAAAGCAGACAACCAACTCAAAAATTGGAAAAGATTTGGACATTTTACAGAAGAGGTTACCTAGCCAGTTAGTAAAATTGAAAATGACAACATGCTTAACATCATTAGTCATCTCAAAATGCAAACAAAGTAAAACCAGAAAGAGATGTCACTGCATACAAACAAAAATGGCTAAATTTAGGAAGTCTGACCGCGGTAAATGTTGGTGAGAATGTGGAGCAGCTGAAACTGTCCTATGCTGCTAATGGGACTATAAAATGGTACAGCCACTCTGAAGAACTATTTGGTCTTTTTTTTTTTTTTTTTAAGATTTTATTTATTTATTTGAGAGAGGCACAGTGAGAGAGAGCATGAGAGGCAAGAAGGTCAGAGGGAGAAGCAGACTCCCCATGGAGCTGGGAGCCCGATGTGGGACTGGATCCCGGGACTCCGGGACCGTGACCTGAGCCGAAGGCAGTTGCTTAACCAACTGAGCCACCCAGGCGCCCTATTTGGTCTTTTTTTTTTTTTTTTTTAAAGTTAAGCATACCCTTGTACCTTATAATCCAGCAATCCCACTGCAGGGTATTGAAATGATAGAGAATGGAAACAAATGTGCAGTCTTTTTTTTTTTTTTTTTTTTTTTAGATTTTATTTATTTTTTGTCAGAGAGAGAGAAAAAGCGAGTGAGGACAAGCAGGGAGAGCAGCAGGCAGAGTTAGAAGCAGGCTCCCTGCTGAGCTGGGAGCCCAATGTGGGGCTCCATCCCAAGACCCTGGGATCATGACCTGAGCCAAAGGCAGCCGCTTAACTGACTGAGCCACCCAGGTGTCCCTGCAGTCAGAGATTTTAATACAATTATTCAGAGCAGTTTTATTTACCATAGGCATAAACCAGAAACAATCTAAATGTCTATCTCAGGTGAATGGAATATCCTTCAGAAAGAAAAACGAGGGGCTCCTGGGTAGCTCAGTTGTTGAGTGTCTGCCTTTGGCTCAGGTCATGATCCCAGGGTCCTGGGATCGAGCCCTGCGTTGGGCTCCCTGCTTAGTGAGAGAGGCCTGCTTCTGCCTCTCCCACCTCACCTGACTGTGTTCCTGCTCTTGCTGTCTCTCTGTCACATAAATAAATAAAATCTTTAAAAAAAATTTTTAGAAAGAAAGAAAAATGAGTTGATTAATGATTCACTCAATAACATGGTTGGATCTCAAGAACATTATGCTGAGTGAAAGAAGCCAGATACAAAGGAATGCATGCTGTATAATTTCATTTACTTGGAAAATCTAGAATAGGTAAAATTATACTGACAGAAAGCATCCACTTTGGTTGTTTGCTTGGGGCCTTAATGGGAACAAAGAAATTTTTAGGATACTGGAAATGTATCATATCTTTATTGTGGTGGCAGTTATACAGATGTATACATTTGGCAAAACATTTTACTGTACACTTAAAATGTATATGTTTTATTGTTAGTGACTGTTATTGAATGTGTCATTTTTATTGCTAAAGGGTGTTCCTCTGCATGGATATAAGCAAATTGTTTATCCGTTCACCTTAAATGAACATTTTGATTGCTTGTAGCTTTTGGCTATTGTGAATAAAGCTGATATGAATTAAAGTTGTTTCAAAAATAAAAAAGGGGGGGCGCCTCGGTGGCTCAGTGAGTTAAAGCCTCTGCTTTCGGTTCAGGTCATGATCCCAGGGTCCTAGGATGGAGTCCTGCATCGGGCTCTCTGCTCAGCAGGGAGCCTGCTTCCCTTCCTCTCTCTCTCTCTGCCTGCCTCTCTGCCTGCTTGTGATCTCTGTCTGTCAAATAAATAAATAAAATCATAAAAATAAATAAATAACTTAAATAAAATAAATGAAAAAGGAAAAGTTGTAGCTAGATTTTGAGGAGCTTCTTTATGTAGTGTTAATATCTAATTTAATTTTGAGATCAACAGAGACCGCTAAGGTTAAGTGGTAGAGAGATTTGAATAGATACTTTTTTTGAAAGCTGATTTTTGCAGCTATGAAAGTTGTGGGTTGCAGAAAAGAAAAACTGGAGGCAGGAAGGCCTGGCTATAATCTAGGTTGGTATAATCTAGTCATTTCTATAGGTTGCTATAATCCAGTCCTTTCTCCCCCTGCACAGTTTTATTGAGGTGAATGGTCAAGTAAAATTATATATATATTGAAAGTGTACAATGTGATTATTTGATATATGTATACATTGTAGAATGATTACCTCACATAATTACCTTTGTATGTGCACTGATGTGTGTGGTGAGAATGCTGAAGATCTTTCATGGTAGATTTTAAGTATACAGTAGAGTGTTACTAGCTGTAGTCACCATGCTGTACATTAGGTCCTCAGTACTTCTTTTCTTATAACTGAAAGCTTATACCCTTTGACCAGCATCTCCCCATTTTTCCTACCCGCCCCCAGTACCTGGTAATCATCATTCTACTGTCTTTTTATATGGTTGAGTTTGACCCCCACCTTTTTCGCCCTTTTTTCCAGATTCCAGATATAAGTGAGATCATACAGTATTTGTCTTTCCCTGTCTGGCTTATTTTATTTAGCATAATGTCCTCTGGGTTCATCCATGTTTTTGCAAATGGCAGGATTTCCTTCTTTCTCATAATTGAGTAATATTCCACGTGTGTGTGTGTGTGTGTGTGTGTGTGTGTGTGTGTGTTTATATATCACATACTCATTAGTATTTATCAGTTGATGAATTGTTGTTCCCCTATCTTGGCTTAAGTTGTTCCCATATATTGGCTGTCATGAATAGTGCTGAACATGAGAGTGTAGATACCGCTTCAGGACAGTGTTTTCATTTCCTTCAGATGGATACCTAGAACTGGGATTTTCTGGATCTTGTGATAGTTCTGTTTTTAATTTTTTCAGGACCCTCCATATTGTTTTCCATAATGACTGTACCAGTTTACATTCCCACCAGTAGTGCACAAGAATTTCCTTTTGTCCTTATCCTTGCCAACACTTATTATCTCTTGTCTCTTGGTAAAAGACATCCTAACGGGTGTGAAGTGATATCTCATTATGGTTTTGATTTACATCTCCCTAATCATTAGTGTTGAGCACCTTTTCATGTACTTGATCGCCATCTCTGTTTTCTCTGGAAAAATGTCTTCTCAGGTCATTTGCCCATATTTTCTTTGGATTATTATTGCTATTATGATTTTGCTGCCGAGATATATGGTTTGCAAATATTTTCTCCCATTCTGTAGTTACCTTTTCATTGCGTTGCTTGTTTGCTGTATAGAAGCTTTCAGTTTGATATAGTATTACTTGTTTGTTTTTTGTTTTGTTGCCTTTGTTTTTAGTGCTAAGACCAATGTCAAGAAGCTTTTTCCTTGTTTTCTTTTGGAGTTTTACAGTTTTAGGTCTTACATATAAGTCTTTAATCTGCTTCAAGTTGATTTTTGTGAATGGTATAAGATAGGGATCCAGTTTCATTCTTCCATTCATTTCTTCTTTCAGCAGCTGGTCAAGTGTGTCCCCTAGTGGCCAGGTACTGTGCTTATTACCAGGGGATTCAAAGAACGCAAGGCACTGAACCGCAACTCCCCTACCCCTTAAAAAAATTTACATTCAAATAAGGGAAATAGATGCATAAAACAATAAGTGTAATAAAATGTTACACATGTTGGACTAAAAGTATTTTCAAGTAAAATGAAGACACAAAGAATAGAGGGGTCCACTAGGCAGGGGGCTAGTGAATCAGGAATGCTCAATGAAATGACTTGAGTTAAATATTAAAAATTGAGAAGGTGTTTTGGTGATAAAGGAATATGAGGGTAGGGTATGAACTTGGGCAGTGGTGGTGGAATTGAATTATCAAAAATGGATTTAAGGTACATTTGCAAAGTGGAGTTGACAGGACTTGGTAATTTTGAAAGTAAGAGAACAGAGTTGAGGCTAAGCTAAGAGTAAGCTAAATAATTGAGTATGTTGAGGTACCATTAATTGATAGAAGGCATACAGGAGGAGAAGCATGTTTGGGTACAGAGTATAGGGGGAGGTTCTTTTTTTTTTTAGATTTATTGAACTTGAAGTATTTGTGGCATGTGGAGATGTCCAGAATGCAGTTAGAATGGTTCCAGTGCTCCTAATGGAAGTAGACATGAGCTAGAGTTGGAAGCTAAGATTTGAAGCCATAGGGATTTATTATCTTTTAGGAAGGGGGTATAGAACAGTGTCAGTGTTGTTTGGTTGCAAAGGAAGAAATTGATTTTGGATTACTTAAGCAAATAAAAGAAATTTATTGGAAAGACACTAGGTAGATCACAGTTTCAAAGGGGGAGTTAGAAAACCAGGCCTTAGGAAGAATGGAAACTGGGGAAGCTCTAAGGGTTATCAGAAGCATGAATTTTGGACAATTTCTCTGCAGTACAGCACTGTTTTCAGGTAGTTTTGGCTCTGGCTGCCTTTTATCCTCATATGGCTTCTCAAAGCTCAAATTCCTGTAAGAGAGGATTAATTTGGCCTTTCTTTCATCTTGTGACTATTGTAGATTAGTTCCTTTACTGGCAAGTGGTGTACTGTGAGCTGCCCTGCCTGGGTCATTGCCCTCTCCTTTGGTCAGTTAGGGGGTAACTACTGTATTTCAGACCAACTCAAACCTCATAGAATAAGGGAAAAGAATTTCCTTAAAGGTAGGTGAAGTGTTATGAGACAAAGGGAAAATAGGTTCTGGGCAGGACAACCCCCCCCCCCTTAATCCTGAGTTTACTGGCTGCATGAAGCCATTGGTGCAGCTTGAGGGGTAGGTGGCATGTAGGAGTGTACATGATCTGATAGGCAACATAATTGTCCATTCAGATCCCATTTAGGCCTGCATCTGTTTTTCTTGATGATGGCCTGCTGGAATTTAGAATTAAATGCATCCAATAACGATGAATGATGAGCTACTGGATTACATGGTCATATAACATTGTTGTATTCAGTTTTCACCAGTCTACTAGTGAGCCAGGAACTTTTTCTCAAAAGGAAATAGTTACTTCATTTGCTTGTTGAAGGGGCCATGGCCTTGTTCCAAAACTGTGGGGCTGTGTGGTATTAATTGGGTCCTTTTGACAGGTTCAACACATTATTGTAGGTGGAGGGATCTTTTGACTTGTCTATGCAGTCATAACGTTGTAGGGGAGGAGGGCAGTATGTACACCTGCTATTTCAGCAAGGAGTGTCCCACCCAGAACTTGTTACCCCTTTGTCTGGTATCAACATCTCACCTTTCCTTTAGAAATTTTAGAAATTTCCCCTAAAAGTGCAGTGATTTTGATAAAGAAATGGAATTTGTTCAGCTTCTCCTTTGTACTTTTTATTGTAATATTCCTTCCTCCTGAGCTAGAGAGCCATTGTGGGATTCTGTCAGTTTTGTGGGACTATCTGAAGGGTAGGATGTGTTAGTCTCACAACGACGACTGTGAGAAGAGGCTGAGTTGAAACTCCATCTCTCCGCATAACTCATAAATCGTCACTCTGACCATGGGCCAGTATGGTATTCTTTCTTTCTTTATTCGACAGAGAGAGAGAGAGAGAGGGAACACAAGCAGGGGGAGTAGGAGTGGGAGAAGCAGGCAGGGAGCCAGATGCAGGACTCGATCCGAGGACCCTGAGATCATGCCCTGAGCCGAAGGCAGACGCTTAACGCCTGAGCCACCCAGGTGCCCCTGGTATTCTTAATTCCTAAGGTATTCCCTATACCTTAGGTATTCTTAATTCCTAAGAATTAATGTTAGCTCAGAGCTAGTAGGTAATCATCAAAGGCATTGGGTATTTCCCTTTCACCAGCTCATGATTACCTGGGTAAATGGCTAGAGATCCATTTGAAAAAAAAAAAAAGGTCTTCCATAAGGGAATTGGCCTCCAATTCATTCAACAACTTGGGTCTTGGCTTTGGGTCAGAGGTCATGACTCTCCAAGTGTCTCACACTGGTCTCTGTTCACTAAATGTAGAGTTGTTTGTTTGTTTTTAGCTATTTAAATCCAAACAGATCTTAGTGGGATGGCCCTTCCTTTGAATTCTTGGGTCTGATTAATGAAATATAGACAGGGATTTCTGCCTATCACAGCAAAGCCTGAGATTACCGAATATTACCCTGCTGCCTGTGGGATCACCATGTCCACTTTGCTTCTGGCAATTAACAGCTACCACCTGGACCCACCCAACCTTCCCTGAGCTCCTCCCAGCACTTTCTGAATTTAGGGAGTCCATGTCAGTAGCAGTTCCTCCCACCCAAATCCTTAGCCCTAGCAAGAGCTGTTGGAACAGTTAGTAATGATTGTAGTGTGCCCCTCACCAATCCTTTTCTGGTGTCAAGAGTGAAAGGAGAATTTTCTGGGCCCAGTTGGGAGACTGAGTAAGAACAGTATGTTATGTGAATAAAAGTTGATAGTTTGAATAGAGAAAAGTGGTGCAAGAATCACATCTTTACACCACGGGCTTCGCTTTAAGAACTACCAGGACAGTCAGAACCATTTTCGTACTGGGAATTGCAACTTAGTTTAGGTCAAGTACCATCATCTGTCATAGTAAACTAATGACAATTTGACTAAGTTTTGTACTCAATTTGTAATTTTATTTGTTTTAGTTCTATAAGAACTATAACCATACAGTGTTTATAATTTCTATATTTGGACATATTTAAATGATATTTTAATACAAATCATTTAAGGCAGTAACGGATGACTGAATTTTTATCCTTTAAAAATGTAACATGTATCACTCAAGGATGAGGAATACTCATGAGTCTGTGTGATTTGGGGCCCAGTTAATAAGGATAAATTGATCATAGGTTTTGAAGTGCTATAATACTTAACTCTTTGTACTAGACTTTAATGAATTAAGATTCAAATACCCATATCTGTCTCTTTTCATATTGCTCATCACTACTGTATTGCCAGCTGCTTTTCATCAATACTGTTATATTCTATAATTATCCCTTCTTTATCCTTTTACACAGTCAGAATTTTCCTGTGTGTGTGCGCGTGCGCGCGTGCCTGTGTGTGTGTGTGTGTGTGTGTGTGTGTGTATAACACCTTAGAGGCCCTTTAGTTACCAAAAAATACTCATCTGTGCTTGTGGTTTGAAGAGTTTAATGAATGTTTTTCTAAAAATAGCTGCCTTGGAGTAGGTTTTAAAATGGGCACTAGATGTTAACCATTCAGATAGTTGTGTCTGATTTAATACTTATTTGAAGTTCTAGATACAAATCTTTAGTTTATGGAGTGCAGCTGCACTTGCTTTTCTTCCTATGACTCACCAAAGCTTACTCAAAGCCTTTCATTTTTTTTCTATTTCTGTATACTGAAACTTCATTTTAACAAATATTTAAAAATAGTTTTAAAAATTACCATTCTTTTGGAATCTCCTTGAAAGTTTATTTCATTTGCTCTGAAGTGGTTTTTTTTTTTTTTTTTTAAGCAAAGTGAGTTGGTTTTATTTCCAGAGTTGTGAGGTTAGAGGTAGGTCTAATAAGTATTATACCATACTCTAAAAACCTAACAGTAGTATTTTGAAGTTTTCAAACATTGATAATTTGCATGAACATATTCTGTATAACATAGGGGCTCTGTTACAGGTACTTTCTATATCTTAAACTGTTAAAATATCAACAAGTAAATGAAATTTAATTTATGCTTGAAATTGAAAGGGCTTCACAAATTCACCATTTCTAACTTGATATTCTTTTTTGTTGCTGTATATTTAAAAGGAATGTCATTTATTTTCACAGGACTAAAATGTAGTATATACAAAACTTTTATTAAAAGCATTTTTATGTAGGGCGCCTGGGTGGCTCAGTGGGTTAAGCCTCTGCCTTTGGCTCAGGTCATGATCTCAGGGTCTTGGGATCTAGTCCCACATCGGGCTCCCTGCTCAGCAGGGCGCCTGCTTCCTCTCTCTCTCTCTGCCTGCCTCTCTGCCTACTTGTGATCTCTCTGTCTATCAAATAAATAAATAAAATCTTTTTAAAAAAAGCATTTTTATGTAGTACTACTATTTTTAAGTATTATGTATTTTTTCACATACGTTTTGTTCTGTAGTACCCATGATTAAAACACGAGAGTGACAATAGAGTGTGTATGATACAATTTTGTGAGTACATAGAAAGGAGCTCCAGAAATGAACATCTAAGAAATTGGTAGTCCTGGCCTCATAATTTTTTTGTATAAAGCTATTTTATTTTATTTAAAGGTTTATTTATTTATTTTAGGGAGAAAGAGAGAGGAAGAGAGAGCACGAGCGGGAGAGGGAGAAAGAATCTCAAGCAGACTACGTGCTGAGTGCAGAGCTCAACGTGGGGCTTGATTCCAGGACCCTGAGCCAAGATCATGACCTCCACCTCAGTTGGTTGCTTAACTGACTGTGCCATGCGGACATCCCCTGACCTTAGAACTTTAATTTAAATTTAAAAGTACTCCTGCATTTACCTGGTCAACTTAGGAAAAAACTGGGGTGGAGTTTGAAAGATGTGCTGCACTGTACAAATATAAGGTAGAAGTGGAGGCTTAGGACTGTTAGCATGAGAAATAGCAGTTGAAGCTGTGTGGTGTTGTGGAAAACACAGCTTTGGAAGATGACTGAACTGGAGTCAGCCTTGGCTTATGTCATTTATTAGCTGCTGTTTGGGCATGTTAACTACTCAGACCTTCTGTTTTCTCACCAGCAAAAATGGGCATAATAGTACTTATGTTGTTGTGAGTCTTGAATGAAAGACTTAGGTGACAACATAGTTTTATTTCTCCCTCCCTAACTGGAAAGTAGGAAATATCCATGGCAAAAATAGACATCCTTTCTGGAGCAAAATGTAGAATAATTTTGCATTAGTTTATTATATTTTCATTAATGACTTGCCAGTAAAATAGGATTGACTAATGGGTTAGGAATATGAAGAAAATAGTAGTTGCTGATTAACATGTGGCCCTGAATTAGATTTTAGGACTTTTGAAGTTGGTTAAATATAGAGAACTTCAAAATATAAATACAATTGGTCACTGCAGATGGGTTACAAACCCAGACAAAGTAGAAAATAGGGAGCCACGGGTCTCTTAGGTGGGTGAGAATAATGTCTGTCAAGAGGTTTTATAATCTTTAAGTCATTTAATGATTAAGGTACTGTCACTTTTTTACCCTTGCCAGGATTAAAGGGGGAACATCTGGGAGTGGTAGATCTCCCAAAACTCTCCAGTACTCCTCTCCATGGGTAAATTGGCTGCTGTTTTTTGAAGCAGTCATTGCCGCTACTGGACCATGGGGCACTTAGGTGTCCCAGTAGTTAGGGGCCTAAGACAAATGTTTAGATATGGTGATGCCCAGTCTAGTTTTTTGGATCATAAGCAAGGTGTCTGGCTCTTTATATGCCTATCAGATCTTGAAATCTCACTGAATGGCAGGTTGGTAAGTTTCCTGCAGATAAATTCTAACCCGTGATACAGAGTTACAGACTCGTTAGTAGCTTCCCATGTTCTGGAGGATACAGTTTGACTTGTGCATGGCAAAACATCCTTCCTTTCTAGTCACTTCAGCCATTCTCTCCACTTTCCACCCTAAGCTGGAGCCACAGGAAGTAAACCATCTATATTCATACCTGGTAAACTTTGCTTAACTTAGGACTCTACTCAAGTATTAGCCTTTTTGATAAATATTCCATGATCTCTCCAATTGCAATTGCTCATTCCTCCAGCTTTCTGTCCCTTTGAAAAATCAGAAGATATGACACCATTGAACTTTCATTCTCCATGGTCTTGATCAGCTGGTGTCAAGTGGTGGCTGCTTCCTTGAGACTGGGCATATGTTGTACACTTTAAATATATACAAGTATATCTGTCCATTATTCCTCAGTAAAGCTGGGAGAAAAAAGTTTGGGCATATGCTCTTCAGTTCATCATTTGAGATGCAGTTACAGCTGACCACTTCATGGATTAATTGGCCTATTTGGATCCTTTATTTTGGACCTCTGATATCAATATAAGTGTTTCTAAGACTATGATCTTTTTGAAAGAAATAACTTTGTCTTTATATTCCTATTGTCCAGAGCATACTTGATACATAGAAAGCCTTTAGTAAGTAATCACAGAATTTAATTGAATGGAGTAAAACTTTTCCCAGCCAGAGGACTTTGCCTTTTTCCTCACCTTTGCTTGAGTCATTACTTTAATTAGATCATGATATTTATTTTACATGTTTTTCTTCATAGTGTAGAACATCATGGTTGGAGATAGTGATCAACTCCTCCCAAAGACAGAGAAAGAAAAAAATGCACTTAAATTGTAGCAGGATCGATTAAAATTAGGTGGGGCAAGTTTTCCTAGCTGTAAAATTTGTTAGGGATGGATTACAGTGATACTGTTGAGTCTTTTTATTTTGAAATCTTCCCAGGACTGGCATGCACCTTCTTGAAGACACCAAGAAGAGTAGTATAAAATTCCTCATGAGGCTGTGCAATGTACTACTGAGTGATCAGAATGTTTCAGAAAATTTTGACTATATGTGATATATAGTACTGCCCAGAACTGCCTAGAAAGAGGTCTAGCTCTTTTTCCATCCTTGCTTTTTGCCACTTGCTGTGCTCCCCTGCACCCCTCCAAAATTAAAGAAATCAAGAACTTAATGGTTTTGTGAACAGGCCAGGTGAACAGAATCTGTTAAGATCAGGAAAAATAAGGATAATGTGAAGTTTAAAGTTTAATGCAGCAGAGATGCCTTTATACCTTGGTCATCACAAAGAGAAGGGGGAGAAACTGAAGCAGTCCCTGCCCCCAGGTTTGGCAGTGAAGGAGCATAAATGAAACTGGCACACTGATTTGAACTATATTAAAATTTTAAAAATTCTAATATATATACAGATATATATATATATATGTTAGCTCTCATATTATGGATTAAGAATTTGAGAATAAATTCTAATCAGCAGGTGTACAACTTCTGCAAAAAAGGTAGAGTTTGTTACTCCATAATTTGCTCCTTTATCAAAAACAGCTGTCTACAAATAGTGCCTCATACTGTTGGCAAATTCATTACAAATGCAGGAAGCAATTCCTGTTTCATATGATTGTGATTTGTAAAAATAATTTAGGTGTAAGCTATCCATGAACTTTTTTTTTTTTTTTTTTTTTTTAGTAATAATCCTATCTAAATCCTCATATTTTGGCATTACACATGAGTGTCATAAGTTTAAATTCTGGAACATCCAGGCAGAAATATAAGAAAGGGCTCGTTTAGGATGGAATGGCAAACATTCTAATTGGGAGGGTCCTCATTTTGATTTCTGCCCTCCTGCCCCCACCCCTTAACCAAAAACCAAAGCAAAACATCTGGAGTTATTTAGGCAGTATAAATATTCTTGAAAGAATGGACCCCTAATCATAAAGCCTTTCTGGCACTGAAAGATGTTTTTTGGATAGATAGAATTCTCATGCTCAGTTAAAATATCTTTGAATTCATAAAGGCTCCCACAAGTCGTGAGTGGAGTTTGGGAGCATGGCGGACTGAGGCTGATGGAATTCATCATAGGCTTTTATCGATAAGCAATCTGTTAGTGCACAGGGGTTACTCTTTCAGTTTTTCCCTTTAAGAATAGTCTCCAAGAAAGGTAGCTTATTTCCTGTTAAAGGATGGCTATTTCACTTTGAACAATAGGTATAAATTTAGTTTTATTCTCTTTTCCCATGTTTAAACAAGTTTTGCTGCAGGGAGACAAGGAGAAAACAATTCCCTTCAAAGCCCCTCTCTTCAGTTTCTGCTTTGTAGTTCTGTCCATGAGACAGAAAGTAGGGAGGAGGCATAATAGCTAAGCGTTGGGAAAAAAACCACACACACATTAGTGTCGACTCAGGAGAGGTACCGAAAGGGATAGTTGTGTTGCAGTTAGTCAACCAATATTTATTGACCATCAACTGTGTATTAAAACACAATGACGGATTTGTTGAGATAAAAAGGGTTTCCATACTCCAAGGACATAGAGTGTTCTTGAACCTAGATATAAATCTGTGAAGCTCGAGTGATGATGTAAAATAAAAATAATTTCATCATAGTTGTTAGTGATTGCCAAATGGAAGATTTAGTCAAGTGTTGCAGGAGTTCAGGTCAGGGATAGACCACTGTGGGCTGACTAAACCAGACCGTTCTGTGGAAGAATTTTGAGCAGCTGCTTGAAGAATGGGTACAATTTGAATTGATGGAAAATAGGAAGAAGATATTTCTGCCCTTCCCTTTCACTGGAATACCACGTGTGGAATTCGGAAAGAGTAGAGTTAGCGTCATGTTAATTTTGGGTAAAAATCAGCAGTTAACCATGTGGGAGAACTTTAAGGAGCCTGAGAAAACCTCTTGGTTATTTCTGCGTAGTGTAACTTTCCTTAATTCAGGCCTATAAATCAAAAACAAAACATTTTTAAAACGTTGGAAGGCATAGAGAAAGTGATGCCATCCAGGATATTCACTGTAAAAGCAGCAGTATTTGTATTATTAAACTTGGACATTTCAAGCAGTTTCAATGAGGGAAAGAACACACACAAAGGAGCCATATGTCTCCACTTGAGAAACCTTGACTTTCAACTGCACAGAAAGCTCTGGTAAATCCGAAGCATCAATAAGCTTTCACAGATTCTGATCGTCATACAAATTACCCATATAAAGAGGAAATGGTTTTCTCTATGCCTTCTTTCTTACCCTCAGAACTAAAGTGATTATATTTTTCTCAAGATCAAGTTAAGGAAGATATCATTCTTTCCTATTTTCTTTTCCCTTTTTCCTGTCCATCTTTCCTTTACTATATATTTATTGTAGAGTACACATGTGAGTATATTTTAATAAATTATCTATTTAAAAATATCTAAATCCAGGGGCACCTGGGTGGCTCCATGGGTTAAGCCTCTGCCTTTGGCTCAGGTCATGATCTCAGGGACCTGGGATCGAGCCACGCATCTGGCTCTCTGCTCAGCAGCAAGCATCCTTCCTCCTCTCTCTCTGCCTACTTGTGATCTCTTTCTCTCTCTGTCAAATAAATAAAATCTTTTAAAAAAATCTAAATCTGTACTCATTTCTGTTTACACCTAGGTAAAATAGAGATGTAGAGTTTATCAAATTTATGGTGAATAGGCATACACAGCCCTTGGGGGTGCATGGATTTTTTTTTTTTTTAAAGCAAATTTGGTCACATTTTGTTTGTTTTTAGGCTAGAAATGAATGGCATCTTTTCAGGAACCTGGAGGAGTCATAAAGAAGCAGCAAATGTTTCTGGATCAGAGGGGGTAGTTTGTTTTTTTTTTTTTCCTCTGGGAGATAAAGCAATCAAGTAGGTTTTTAATCTTTATTCTTTAGTATGGGTTACTTGATTTTAATAATTTAATCTTGTTTTTATATAAAACATGTCACTGTTAGACAGCATAGAAATTTATTTAAAAAGTACCCATAATCTTACCATCTAGAGATAGCTAGTATTACTAATTTGGTGTACAGCCTATAAGACTATAAAACTGAGTTTCTCCATGTATGTACTTTTGTTCATATAGTAGAATATAGAGAATTGCTTTTAATGTTAAATGAACTTAGTTTTAATTAATTATTTTTATTAACATATAATGTACTATTTGCCCCAGAGGTATAGGTCTGTGAATCGTCAGGCTTACACACTTCACAGCATTCACCATAGCCCATACCCTCCCCAATGTCCATAACCCAACCACCCTCTCCATAACCCCCTCCCCTCAGCAACCCTCAGTTTGTTTTGTGAGATTAAGACTCTCTTATGGTTTGTCTCCCTCCCAATGCCATCTTGTTTCATTTTTTCCTTCTTTACCCCCCAAACCCCCAACTCTGCCTCTCAAATTCCTCATATCAAGGAGATCATATGATATTTTTCTTTCTCTGATTGACTTATTTTGCTCAGCATAGTACCCTCTAGTTCCATCCACGTTGTTGCAAATGGCAAGATTTCATGTCTTTTGATGGCTGCATAGTATTCCATTGTATATATATACCACATCTTCTTTATCCCTTCATGTGTTGATGGACATCTAGGTTCTTTCCATAGTTTGGTTGTTGTAGACATTGGTGCAATAAACATTCGGGTGCATGTGCTCCTTCGGATCACTACATTTGTATCTTTAGGGTAAATACTCAGTAGTGCGATTGCTGAGTCATAGGGTAGCTCTATTTTCAACTTTCTGAGGACCCTTTATACTGTTTTCCAGAGTGGCTGCACCAGCTTGCATTCCTACCAATAGTGTAGGAGGGTTCCCCTTTCTCCGCATCCTGTCCAACATCTGTTGCTTCCTGACTTGTTAATTTTAGCCATTCTGACTGGTATGAGTTGGTATCTCATTGTGGTTTTGATTTGTATTTCCCTGATGACAAGTGATGTTGAGTACTTTTTCATGTACCTGTTGGCTATTTGGATGTCTTCTTTGCAGAAATGTTTGTTCATGGCCTCTGCCCATTTCTTGATTGGATTATTCTTTAGGTGTTGAGTTTGATTAGTTCTTTATAGATTTTGGATACTAGCCTTTTATCTGATATATTGTTTGCAAATATCTTCTCCCATTTTGTCAGTTGTATTTCGGTATTCTTGACTATTTCTTTTGCTGTGCAAGAGCTTTTGATCTTGATGAAGTCCCAGTAGTTCATTTTTGCCCTTGCTTCCCTTGCCTTTGGCGATGTTTCTAGAAGAAGTTGCTGCAGCTAAAGTCGAAGAAGTTTCTACCTGTGTTCTCCTCAAGGATTTTATGGATTCCTCTCTCACATTGAGGTCTTTCATCCATTTTGAATCTATTTTTGTGTGTGGTGTAAGGAAATGGTCCAGTTTCATTTTTCTGCATATGGCTGTCCAATTTTCCCAACACCATTTGTTGAAGAGACTTTTTTCCATTGGACATTCTTTCCTGCTTTGTCAAAGATTAGTTGACCATAGAGTTGAGAGTCTATTTCTGGGCTCTCTGTTCTGTTCCATTGATCTATGTGTCTGTTTTTGTGCCAGTACCATACTGTCTTGATGATGACAGCTTTATAATAGAGTTTGAAGTCTGGAATTGTGATGCCACCAACTTTGGCTTCCTTTTTCAACATTCCTCTGGCTATTCGGGGTCTTTTCTGGTTCCTTATACATTTTAGGATTATTTGTTCCATCACTTTGAAAAAAAATTGATGGTATTTTGATAGGGATTGCATTAAATGTGTAGATTGCTTTAGGTAGCACATTTTCACAATATTTGTTCTTCCAATTCAGGAGCATGGAACATTTTTCCATTTCTTTGTGTCTTCCTCAGTTTCTTTCATGAGTACTTTATAGTTTTCTGAGTATAGATTCTTTGCCTCTTTGGTTAGGTTTATTCCTAGGTATCTTTTGGTTTTGGGTGCAATTGTAAATGGGATTAACTCCTTAATTTCTCTTTCTTCTGTCTTGTTGATGTATAGAAGTGCAACTGACTTCTGTGCATTGATTTTATATCCTGACACTTAACTGAATTCCTGTATGAGTTCTAGCAGTTTTGGATTGGAGTCTTTTGGTTTTCCACATAAAGTATCATATCATCTGCAGAGAGTGAGAGTTTGACTTCTTCTTTGCTGATTCAGATGCCTTTAATTTCTTTTTGTTGTCTGATTGCTGAGGCTAGGACTTCTAGTACTATGTTGAATAGCAGTGGTGATAGTGAACATCCCTGCCGTGTTCCTGACCTTAGCAGAAAAGCCCTCCATTTGTCCCCATTGAGAATGATATTTGCTGTGGGTTTTTCATAGGTGGCTTTGGTGATATTGAGGAATGTACCCTCTATCCCTACATTTTGAAGAGTTTTGATCAAGAAAGGATGTTGTACTTTGTCAAATGCTTTTTCAGCATCTATTGAGAGTATCATATGGTTCTTGTTCTTTTATTAATGTATTATATCACATTGATTGATTTGCAGATGTTGAACCAACCTCGCAGCCCAGGAATAGATCCCACTTGGTCATGGTGAATGATCCTTTTAATGTACTGTTGGATCCTATTGGCTAGTATTTTGGTGAGAATTTTTGTAGCAGTATTCATCAAGGATATTTGTCTGTAATTCTCTTTTTGATGGGGTCTTTGTCTGGTTTTGGGATCAGGGTAATGCTGGCCTCATAAAATGAGTTTGGAAGTTTTCCTTCCATTTCTGTTTTCAGTTTCAGGAGAATAGGTATTAATTCTTCTTTAAATGTTTGATAGAACCCCTGGGAGGCCATCTGGCCCTGGGCTCCTGTTTGTTGGGAGATTTTTGATGACTGCTTCAATCTCCTTACTGGTTATAGGTCTATTCAGGTTTTCTATTTCTTTCTGGTTCAGTTTTGGTAGTTTATATGTCTCTAGGAATGCATCCATTTCTTCCAGATTGTCAAATTTGCTGGCGTATAGTTGCTCATAATATGTTCTTATAAATGTTTGTATTTCTTTGGTGTTGGTTGTGAGCTTTCTTCTTTCATTTATGATTTTATTATTTGGGTCCTTTCTCTTTTCTTTTTGATAAGTCTGGCCAGGGGTTTATCAATCTTATTAATTCTTTCAGAGAACCAGCTCCTAGTTTCGTTGATTTGTTCTACTGTTCTTTTGGTTTCTATTTTATTATTTCTGCTCTGATCTTTAGTATTTCTCTTCTCCTGCTAGGTTTAGTTTTTCTTTGCTGTTCTTTCTCCAGCTCCTTTAGGTGTAGGGTTAGGTTGCATACTTGAGATCTTTCCTGTTTCTTGAGAAAGGCTTGTATGGCTATATACTTTCCTCTCAGGACAGCCTTTGCTGTGTCCCACAGATTTGGAACAGTTGTGTTTTCATTATCATTTGTTTCCATGAATTTTTTCAGTCCTTCTTTAATTTCCTGGTTGACCCATTCATTCTTTAGTAGGATGCTCTTTAGCTTCCATGTATTTGGGTTCTTTCCAACTTTCCTCTTGTGATTGAGTTCTAGCTTCAGAGCATTGTGGTCGAAAATATGCAGGGAATGTTCCCAATCTTTTGGTACCAGTTGAGACCTGATTTATGACCCAGGATGTGATATATTCCGGAGAATGTTCCGTGTGCACTAAAGAAGAATGTGTATTCTGTTGCTTTGGGATGGAATGTTCTGAATATATCTGTGATGTCCATCTGGTCCACTATGTCATTTAAGGCCTTTATTTCCTTGTTAATTTTTTGCTTCAATGATCTGTCCATTTCACTGAGTGGGGTGTTAAAGTCCCCTACTATTATTATATTATTGTCGGTGTGTTTCTTTGATTTTGTTATTAATTGGTTTATATAGTTGGCTGCTCCCATGTTAGGGGCATAGATATTTAAAATTGTTAGATCTTCTTGTTGGACAGACCCTTTAAGTATGATATAGTGTCCTTCCTCATCTCTTATTATAGTCTTTGGCTTAAAATCTAATTTATCTGATATAAGGATTGCCACCCCAGCTTTCTTTTGATGTCCATTTGCATGGTGAATTGTTTTCCACCCCCTCAGTTTAAATCTGGAGGTGTCTTTGGGTCTAAAATGAGTTTCTTGTAGACAGCATATTGATGGGTTTGTTTTTTATCCATTCTGATACCCTGTGTCTTTTGATTGGGGCATTTAGCCCATTTACATTCAGGGTAACTATTGAGAGATATGAATTTAGTGCCATTGTATTGTCTGTAAGGTGACTGTTACTGTATAGTGTCTCTGTTCCTTTCCGGTCTGCTACTCTTAGGCTCTCTCTTTGCTTAGAGGACCCCTTTCAATATTTCCTGTAGAGCTGGTTCAGTGTTTACAAATTCTTTTAGCTTTTGTTTGTCCTGGAAGCTTTTTATCTCTCCTTCTATTTTCAATGATAGCCTAGCTGGATGTAGTATTCTTGGCGGCATGTTTTTCTCATTTAGTGCTCTGAATATATCATGCCAGTTCTTTCTGGCCTGCCAGGTTTCTGTGGATAAGTCTGCTGCCAATCTAATATTTTTACTGTTGTATGTTACAGACTTCTTGTCCCGAGCTGCTTTCAGGATTTTCTCTTTGTCACTAAGACTGTAAGTTTTACTATTAGATGATGGGGTATAGACCTATTATTGATTTTGAGGAGGATTCTCTGTGCCTCCTGGATTTTGATGCTTATTCCCTTTGCCATATTAGGTTAATTCTCTACAATAATTCGCTCCAGTATACCTTCTGCCTCCCTCTCTCTTTCTTCTTCTTCTGGAATCCCAATTATTCTAATATTGTTTCATCTGATGGTATCACTTATCTCTCCAAATCTCCCCTTGTGGTCCAGTAGTTGTTTGTCTCTCTTTTGCTCAGCTTCTTTATTCTCCATCATTTGGTCTTCTATATCACTAATTCTCTCTTCTGCCTCATTTATCCCCAGTAAGAGCTTCCATTTTTTATTGCACCTCATTAATAGCTTTTTTAATTTCAGCTTGGTTAGATTTTAGCTCTTTTATTTCTCCAAAATGGGATTCTATTTCTCCAGACAGTGTTTCTCTAATATCTTCCATGCCTTTTTCAAGCCCAACTAGCACCTTGAGAATCATCATTCTGAACTCTAGATCTGACATATTACAATATCCATATTGATTAGGTCCCTAGCCATTGGTACTGCCTCTTGTTCTTCTTTTTGGGCTGAGCTTTTCCACCTTGTCATTTTATTCAGATAATAATATATGAATGAGAGAACAAAATACTGAAAGGGTGGCAAAGACCCCAGAAAAATGTATGCTAACCATGTCAGAAGAGACCCCAAATTGGAGGGAGAAGAAAGGGGGTTAAAAAATTTATTTATTTATTTATTTATTTATTTATTTATTTATTTTAGACTGGTGAATAGAACAGAGCCACCCACTTGATTTTGGGTGTATTTTGGTCTCTTAGAAGAAACTGCCTCCCAAAATTTTAAAGAAAGAAAAACTTATATATATATATATATATACACACAAAAATAAAGGTAAACACGATACAGGAATGGAATATGACTGTAAAGATGAAAATTTAAAAAAAATTATAAAAAAGGAATTGATAAGATAAGTTGGTTGTAAGAAGAAAGAAAAAAGAAGTGGAGAGAATGTGTTCAGGCTGGAGACTAGAACAAAGCCCTTTGCTAGATTTAGGGTATATTTTTATGTATTAGAGGAAATTGTATCTCAAAATCTTTTAGAAAAAAAAAACCCTATATGTACACAAAAAATAAGGTTAAATACAATAAAGGATAAAATATGACTGTAATAACAAAGGTTTAAAAAGAATTATTTTTTAGAAAGGTATTGTTAAGATAAACTAGTTAAAAAACGTTAAATGAGGAGAAGTTTAAAAAAATTAGAATAAGAAAAAAAATAAAATTAAAAAAATTTAATTTCACCTGCAAGACTAAAGGATCATGGGGAGAAAGCCATGAACTCCATGCATTGCTTTCTCCTAGCTCTGATGTTCCACATTCTCCTTGATCCGTGAGCTTGGTCTTGGCTGGATGTTCTTGCTGATCTTCTGGGGAGGGGCCTATTGTGATTCTCAAATGTCTTTGCCCGAGGTGCATTTGTACTGCCCTTGCCAGGGACGGGGCTAAGTAATCTGCTCAGGTTCGCTCTCGGAGCTTTTGTTACCTGAACGCTTTCTGTAGAGCTCTGGAGGACAGGAATGAAAATGGCGGCCTCCCAATTTCCCGCCTAGAGGTGCCGAGAGCTTGGGGCCCCACTCCTCAGTGCGCCTTCAGAGAAAACCGGTCAGTCACTCCCGTCTCCCTGGTCTCCCGCCCCTGCTCTGAGCTAACCCAACGTGACCGAGTGTTTCTGTCTCTGGTGCACAGCCCTGTTTGGGGTCTCCAAACCCAGCAGTTTCCTGCCGTGCTGCTCCTCTGGAGGAGAAAGGTGAATCTCCCCAGATCTGCCACTTGTGGGGTCCCTTCTTGAAGAGCAGTGGCCCAGCTGTGTCACAGATCATGGTTTAAGATAACCTCGAGCTGAGAGCTCACTCCTCAGCTCTGTCTCTGTAGTTGGCTTCCTCTCTCTGATACCTGTGAGCTCTGCCACACTCAGACCCCCCCCCCATCCTTCTGTGATCCCGCAGGACCTGAGACCACACTGTCCCCACAAGGTATCCACCCCTTGCTTAGCCTCTGGAGCGATGTCTCTCAGTGGAGCAGACTTCTAAAAGTTATGATTTTGTGCTCCGTTGCTCCACCACTTGCTGGGCGCTGGCCCCTCCCCCGCGGTCTATCTTCCCGTTGCTTTGGATTCACTTCTGTGCACGTCCTACCTTTGAGAAGGTGGTCGGTTTTCTGTTCCTAGAGTTGCTGCTCTGCTCTTCGATCTCCTGTTGGGTTTGTAGGTGTTCGGAATGGTTTGATAACTATGTAGCTGAACTACAACCTGATGTCATCTCAGTCTGCTACTCCTCCGCCATCTTGCCTGTTTCTCCAAATGAACTTAATTTTTAACAACCACCTTGTATTCCGTGTATGGATATACCATAAAATAATTCACTATCCTTTTTGGTTATATATTTTTCCTCCTAAATTTGATGTAATGTCTTTTCCTAGCCCTAGGTCGCAAAGATGTTCACCTATATTTTCTTTTAAAGTTTTAATGTACATGTTAAACACATGCAGTTTATTGTATGCTAATTATACCTCAGTAAAGCTGTCTAAATTAAAAACAAATAAAATAAAAATTGTGTAGCTTCTTGCTTTACATTTAAACCAATGATCCATTTTGTATTTGTTTTTCTGTATAGCGTGATATTAAGTCAGAGTTCTTTTTCCTTATCTGTGAATGTCCAGTTATTTCAGCACAATTTATTGAAAAGACTACCCCGGCTCACCGAGCTGCTCTTGCGGCTCTGTCAAAACCCAGTTGGTGTATTTGTATTGCTCCATATCTGGGTTCTGCGTTTCATTGATCTATGCTTCTGTTCTTCTGCCGATATGACACTGTCTTGATTTTGATGGCTGTGTAAGACTTAAGATCAGATAAAGTGATTCTTCCTATTTTGTCTTTTGCATAATTATTTTAGAATAAACTTGTTTATAGCTGTCATAGTGGTTGTGCTGTGGCAGCAAAACCTGGCACCTCTCCAGATTGCCTGTGTGTGGGACTCGCTGTGGCTGAGGCCAGTAGAGGGTGATAGTACTTGGTTGGGGTGAGCTTCTGAACCCCAGCTGAACATAAGGTGGGAGGAAGAATTTTTCAGGGAATAGGAAATGGTTCCTAATGTTAAACAGAGACATGACATCATTTAACATTATTTTTGTAGAAAATATTCCTCTGGTCATATCAAGAAGACTTATTATATAGCATTTAAAATGGCATTATTCTGCTTGAAAGCAAAGGAGTAGATGGCTAAGTACCCAAGGACCCTTCTGTTGCTGTTTTCATTTTATCCACTGTTGTCAGGGACTTGGGTTTAGGTTTCTACAGCAACCACAGTCTGGACTACATAATACCAACACTTTGTGTGCATGTGGTGTTAACGCCGATGCCTTATACACTACATGTGGCAGAGTTGCAGTTGCTATGGAGATCAATCTTTGGACACACTTGGTTGATAACGATGTCTCTCATATGTGGATTTTCCTGCTGAAAGAGTAGGAAGTGGTGCTATGAGCTGACCGAGAGATGCATAAGACTTGATCAATAATTTCTCTATAGCTGAGAATCTCACATTTGAAAGCTCTAAGTTACACATTTGCTCACAGATATACTAAACTGTGTGTATGTCTGTTTACTAATATATGGCTTGATACCTGGAAAGTGGAGTGAAAATATGACTTCAAGGAACACAGGATCAGAGGAACTTGACTCTTGCCTAGTCAACACCATTTAAAGAATATGCTGTAAAAAATTCAAAGACTAGCTATCTGACATTGTTTTCCTAGTCTTATAATAAAGTGGGTTGTCAGTAGAAAAGGGAAGGATGCACTTCTTGTGAACTACTCTAATTTGAATATGGGGCCTTTGGTAGCAGCTAAGAGCCTTTTTCTTGGAGCATCTTATATCTGAAGGGTCCTTTGAACTCCTGAAATGGAGTTCATTAAGGAAGTAGAAGAGGTGATTTTATTTTTTCTTTTCCTTTGACAGTGTCAATCAGATGAGGGTGCAGCCCTAGACCTAACTTAAGCTAAGACAAGCTGTTGCTGAGTGTCCTCAGGATTCTTTAAAGAGATGTAGTTTTAGGTTGATAAACATTTTTGCTTTGGGTTAGAGACACTTGTCAGTCATGCATTATTTTACCAGAGTAGTGATTCTCATCCCTGGCTGTGCTTTAGCATGTGGGGCTTTAAGACAGTACTGATGTTTGAGCCTAACAAAAACGAAATCAGAATCTCTGGGAATGAAGAGAAACTGTAGCATTGGTATTCTTTTCTTTTTTTCTTTTTTTTTCTTGAAAGGTGACTACTTGATACTAAAATGCAACCGGGATTGAGAGCCACTGCAGCACAGGCAGTTTTCATCTAGAATCTTAAATTTTAGCTAACTTTGTGTATTAGAATGCAACAATAAAAGTAATATGAACATTGCAGAAAGTTTAGAAAGGGCAGTCTTACCATCTGTGTTAGTTTCCTGTTGCTGTTGTAACAGATTACCACAATTTTATTGGCTTAAAATAACACAAGACAATTCTCTTTTCTGGAGATCACAAATCCTAAATGGGTCTTGGGGGCTAGAATCAAGATGTCCGCAGAGCTGAGTTCCTTCTGGAGACTCGAGGGAGAATCCATTCCTTGCCTTCTGTGACTTCTAGAGGCTGCCCTCCTTCCTTGACTTGTGGCCACATCACTCCAACCTCTGCCTCTATCATCTCATCTCCTTTTCTGACTCTAACTCTCCCGACTTCCTCTTGTGAGGATCCTTGTAGTTATATTGAGCCCATCCAGGTAGTTAGGATAATCTCCTCAGCTCAAGATCTTTAACTTAATCACATCAGCCCAAGTAAAGTAGCATTCACGGCTTCCAAGGATTAGGACCTGTCCACCTTTTGGGGCCGGAGGGCATTTATTCAGCCTACCATACCAGCTTAACACAAAGATTGTCACTTCAGTGCTTTCCTTCCCACTCTTCTTTAATATGCATATTTTTATTAGAATGTGATCATCTTGCATATACAGTTTTTTATCCTTTTCTGCTAAGTCTTCATAACCATCATTTTGAATAGCTACATAACAGTCTGTCCGTGATTATAACATATTTAACATTGTCTTTACCCTGTCGTTGGATTTTTATGTTTTTTTCACATTCCTATTATTGATAGATCAAGCTGCGATAGTATTTTTATTTATTAAATAGATTCGGGGATGTGGGAGTACTGAGCCATATGTTTTTTTAAAGACCTATGTATTTATTTTAGGGAGGGGGAGAGAGAGGGAGCACGCGTGTATGCACGCATGAGCGAGAGAGAGGGGCAGAGCATGGAGCCGAGTGTGGAGCCAGATCCCAGAACCCATGCATGACCTGAGCTGAAACCAAGAGTCGGCTACTTAATGGACTGAGCCACCTGGGCCCACTGAGCTCAATATTATAAGCCTTTTTGTAATGTTTGACTCAAACTCTCACAGTGTGTTTTTTAAGAGTTCTAATTGATTTGCACCATCAGCAATGTATGAGAACACCAGCATCAGTATATCTTTGCCAGAATTGGTCATTATCATTTTAAAAAAGACTTACTAATTAGATAGGTGAAAAAAACATTATCCTGATTTAAATTTAATCTACTCAAAATTTTTTTCCATGTTCCTGTTCATTTCTATTTGTGTGTTTTGTTCGTGTATTTCTCCTAGAATGATTTATTTATTAACCCTTAAGACATCTTCTTATGGTGAAATTATTACCTTATATGCTATGAATTTTCTTAAACACACATTTAAAAATTTTTGATTATTCTTACCTGTTTTTTCCTTTGTGATTCTTCTTTTTTCTATGCTTAAGATTTTTCACCTAACAAAAGTTTGTGGTAAACATTCAGTTCTATTTTCTTTTACATCTTTCATGACTTAGTCACTGCCCTTAACACATTGCTAACAAGCTAAGAGTTCAGGGACTTACGAGTCCGGACTTATTGTATGATTTACTGTACCAAGCAAATACCAAATTAATTTGGTTCTGTTTATATAATTTATCAAAATTAGGAACAAATTTTTAAAAGGACTGGAGAAGAAATCTGGTAATTTTAGTGCAGTCCTAAGATGTTTATTGCCCTTTGCTAGAAGGTTTATTCACTATGCTGTCATGTTGTGTGTTCATGCAGATAATTGAGAATTATAGTAAGCAATCTTAGTCTATGATAAACAGACAGAATGCACTTTAATTACATTCTAATTTATTATCTGGTGAAAGTACCTTGCTAACAAATCAACCCAGATATGACTTATTGGGTAGCCTTTGCACTTAGAGGAATAATCAGTCTGTAATCATAAACAACATGAACCGTTCATCTTCTAGATTGCTATTATATTTATTACGCTCAAATGCCTGCCCTGGGTTTCTTTCCTATTTACTTCCCACTTCATGACTTGCATGCTCCTGCCCTGCCTGCTGTAAGTTGGTGGTATCTCGTGCTTAAAAATTCATACTCTTTGGGATGCCTTGGTGGCTCCATCTGTTAAGTGTCTGTCTTGGGCTCAGGTCATGGTCTTGGGGTCCTGGAATGAGCACCGGGTTGGGCTTCCTGCTCAGCAGGGAGTCTGCTTCTCCCTCCGCCTTTACCCCTCCCCCTGTTCCTGCTCTCTCTCTCTCGCTCTCTCTCAAAAAAAGCAAAACCCAAATTCATTCTCTTGAAATATGAGTTAGGCACATGCCTAGGAACAGAGTTCTCTGTTACTTTACCACAGGAGTGAAATGCATTTCCCCCCGGTTACAGTAAATAGAATAAACTGTCACCATAATGTACTAATCCGTGATTTATTCCTTGCTGCCTCCCCCCCACCCCGGTAAGAATTAGCACAATTCTAATTCTATAAAGAAAAAGTTTGGCCCCCCAGAATAGCAACCACATCCTTTAATATCCTGTGTTACTCCCCCCGCCCTTCCGAAAAGGAGTTATGCAAATTAAGCTGAAACTAGAGCCAGCCCCGATTTCTTTCCTTTGAGACAACCTTGTGCAGAGAATTGGTATCGAGGAGTGGGTTTCACCAAGAAAATACAGTTCTCTGGTGCAGTACCTTCTTTCATTCCACCACTTAAGAACGAATGACTTCTGGCACTAGTTCCACATAATAATATAGAAGTTTGTAGCATTACATTACTTCCCAGATCTTTTTGAGTACCACTGTGTTAGGGGGGCTTTGGAGTGGGGCTAAAGGTTGGGAAGTACAAAACAGTGTAGAACCACCTAAAGAAATGTATAATCCACCTGCTCAATGGAGTTACAATCAGGAGTTGTTACTGCCTTGTCTGCTTCAGACACCCTTTTCCCCTCTACCTCTACCTTAACGATTTTAATTGAATCTACTAATCCGGTATCTTCAGCAAACAAAGTTGATAATAATCCTTATCTGAGAGCAGTATTCTCTTTTTCTGAACAAGGATCTTACACCTGGAAGAGACCTCCCTAGTGCTTTTGGTATAACACTGTGACCACAAATGTGCCTAGAATCGTACAACTCATAAGTAGTAGAAAGGAAGAGTTCTGCATTTCAGTGCTGTGATTTTTTTGGTTTCCATTCTTGGCCCAAATTTGTATTAAAAAGGAAGGTAAAAAGATATTGGTCTGTTTCACTTACCCTCTTTTTCCACATTGGAAATTTGTTTTGGCATGCAGATCAGTTTAGGTGGACTTGGAAGTTCTTTCCGTTCTGAAGATTTCTGCAGGAACTATAAATTTTTAATTTTTTACCTAGGAATTGTTCAGTTAAATCACTTCTGTTTGAGAGTCCTAGTTTTACTTGGCTTCAGTCTGAGTGGTAAAATAGTGGTGTAAAATCACCTTTCTTCTTTCCTTTTTGTTTAAGCGTTCTCTCTGAGCCAGGTCACGTCTAAGGTCTTCCCTTAAGGTTTTGTGATTATGTCCCTTGAATGCCTTGCCTTAGTCCACGTATGTTCTCCATCCTCATAATCCCAGGTTTCTGGAATTTCCTATGGGATATTCTCCTTAGGGCCTCTTCAGCCCCACTTGGAATCTGACTGAGGCATTGTTACTATTTTATTGACTCCTCTGTTCCTGGAACCCTTTTACTATATCCTCGAAGCTAGATTCTGTGTGCTCTCCTGTCTGAATATTAGGAGAGAATGAGTCATCATTGTTATGCTTACTTTTTTGCCGGGGAACCCTTAGATGGCTGCTTCTGTTAGAACTAAGCCAAAAGAGACCAGATTTAGTATTTTGAGATCAGACTGAAGGGAGAGCGACAGTGGTATCTTGACAGGGATGCAGAAGGAGGTAGTTCTGAGCAGCCAGGGGCTTGTTCTGTGTATCCTGTTCAGGCCGCTACCTATTTCCTGGGGCTCTCCGCTGTGCTTGAGAATGTTAGTGGGGCTAACTCCGAGCCAAACCCTCTCTGAAGCTATAGCCTCGTTTGCTTTGAAAAAAAAAATGCACTTCATGTTTGCCATCCTCTTCACTCTATAGCTGTTAGGATATGAATTATTCAAGAACCCCCTTCTATGACTATATTTGAGTTCCATTTGAGGAATAATAACTCTGCAGTTATATTCTGAATTCAGTGGCTTGACTTTCAAGAAGAATATCCTTTTAGGATTAAATCAGAGCAAAATAGTCTTATCTGGCCATACTGCAATGTAGTCCCCCTTTGGCTTCCAGGCTATAAATTATAAAAGACTCCCCAAAATAGATCTTACCAAGATCACTAATGACCACCACATCACTAAACCTAATGGATTTCTTTTAATCTTTGTTCTAATTGAATTATTGACAGTTTCTTTTTTCTTGAAAAACACTTTTTTAAAAATTTTTTTGAAGTTTTTTTTATTTATTTGACAGAGAGAGAGAGAGATCACAAGTAGGCAGAGAGGCAGGCAGAGAGAGTCGGCGGGGGGGGGGCAGTGGGGGTTGAAGCAGGCTCCCTGCTGAGCAGAGAGCCTGATGCATGGCTCAATCCCAGGACCCTGAGATCATGACCTGAGCTGAAGGCAGAGGCTTAACCCACTGAGCCACCCAGGTGCCCCAAAACACTCTTTACTTGATTTTCTTCTGACTTTCTAGCCATTCCCGCCCTGCCTCTGTGGCACAGACTTCACCAGGTGATTAAATGTTGCTGTGCCCTCTTATCACCTGCTCTGTTCTTTCTCTAGTTCATCCCTCTGGATCCTTCAGTTATCAGAAATGATCTGCATTGATCTAACCTCACCCACCTGGCCTCCTTCTAGACTACCTTCCCCATTCCTGAAGAATATAAAAGTGGATGTGAACAGAGGTGCCTGGGTGGCTCAGTTGGCTAAGCATCTATCTGCCTTCAGCTCAGGCCATGATCACAGGGTCCTGGGATTGAGCCCCATGTTGGGCTCCTTGCTCAGCAGGGAGCCTTCTTCTCCTGTCTGCTGCTCCCCCTGCTTGCGCTCTCTCTCTCTCTGACAAATAAATAAACAAATGAATAAAATCTTGTAAAAAAGACTGGATGTGAATATACTAATTTCTGAATTTTCAGTTCTGCTGTTTTAGTCTGTCCATTCATGGACCAGTACTACATTGCTTTAATTAAAGATTTATGGTATACTTCAATATTCGGAAGAGCTAGTCCCCCCTCACTGCCCTTCTATTTCAAGGTTTTTCAGGGTCCAGTATGCACTTTATACTTAGTTACTTGAGTATTTTCATTTAGATCACTTTAGTTGATAAACTAAGTATGGGAGAATCAGCACTTTATGATACTGAGACTTCCTATTCGAGGACATGGTGTGTTTTTCAGTATGTTCACATCCACTTTTATATTCTTCAGGAATATGGGGGGTAGACTAGAAGGAGGCCACATGGGTGAGATTAGATGAATGTAGATTGTGGTGACGAATGTTAACTCGATTTATTGTAGTAATCCTGCAATATAGACATATATCAAATTGTTACGCTATGTTTTGTACTTAAAATGAATACAGTGTTTATGTTAACTATCTCAAAACTTTTTTTAATTAAAAAAAAGACAAATACAAGTTGAAAAAAATTTGCCACTAATATTACAGACAAATAGATATATTAAGAGAGCTCATAGAAACACAGTAGAAAAATGGGCTAACATTTGCAACAACGTGGATGGAACTGAAGGGTATTATGCTAAGTGAAGTAAGTCAATCAGAGAAAGACAATTATCATATGATCTCTCTGGTCTGGGAATTTGAGAGGCAGGGCAGGGGGTCATGAGGGGAATGGAGGGAAAAAAATGAAACAAGATGGGACCAGAGAGGGATACAAACTGTAAGAGACTCTTAATCTCTGGAAACAAACTGAGGGTTGCTGGGGGCCGAGGGAGGGAGGGATAGTGTGGCTGTGTGATGGACATCAGGGAGGGTATGTGCTATGGTGAGTGCTGTGAATTGTGTAAGACTGATGATTCACAGACCTGTACCCCTGAAGCAAATAATAATTACATGTTAATAAAATTTTTTTTTAAATCTAAAAAATGGGCTAAGGATATGAATAGGTAGTATGGATGGCTCTTAAACATATGAAAGAATGCTCAATCTTACCTTAAAAAAGAAATGCAAATTAATATATCAGTAAAGTACAGTTTCTTACCTACCACGTTGGTAAAAATCCAGAAGTTTGATAAAGCCATCAGTTGTCCAGGCATTTTCATACATTATTGATAGGAGTGTACAATTTAGCGGTGTTTGTCAAAATTACAAATGCATTTACCCTGTAACCCAGCAGTCCTACTTATAAGATCGTAATAGCAAAATCCAATAGTAGTTGTGGGCTTTTTCTTCCCATCTGTAGGAGACTGGTTAAATAAACCACGGTACATCCTAACAATGGAATGCTATGAGTTGCAAAAAAACAAAACAAAACAAAACAAAACAAAAGATATGTTAAGTGAAAAAAACAAGGTACAGAAAAATATGTATAGCATACTTTGTTTTGTATAAGAAAGGAGGGAAGAGTGTGTGTGTGTGTGTGTGTCCTCATATCAGGATAGATGCACTTAAGAAAGACTTAAGACTGATTACCTGTGGGGGCGGGGAAAATTAGGTAAATAGTGACAGGTTGGGAGTGTGACAATATACCTTTTTATTTTATAGTCTTTTGATTTAAAAATACCCACAAATCTGATCATCTTCTCTCCCCCTTCTCCTAACAGCAGCATCTGTTGCTCCAAGGGTTGAAACTCCTAATGTGAATAGCAAAGCCCAAGATAGCTTGTTTCTTCAGCCTTAACACACAGCATGCTTCCCCTTGTTCTCTCTGCTTTGGCCACATTGGCCTTTTTTCTCTCCCTTAAATTCATTGTGTTTCCTTCCATCACAGTTCCTTTACTCACACTATTCTTCTAGCCTGGAGACTTCACCGAGTTAGAATATGCTTATCCTTTGATCTTGACAGTATGTGACTTCTGCAGAGAAGTCTCCTTAGATAAGGTCGAGTTTTTGGTGCATTAGTAGCACCTCGTTCATCTCCTTCCTAACTTTGGTTTTAAATGTAGTTGTACATTCTTTGCTAGGATTATTTAACATCTGTCTCTCCACTAGAAAGTAAGCCTCTTGAGAGCAGGGACCATGTTCACTTTGTTCAGAGATAAAAGTACCTATTTCGTATAGTAGGTGAGCATTAAGTGACATGATACCTATTATGTGCCAAGCATGATGCCTAGCACATAAACACATAATAGCTAGATCTGCTATGTGTTTTGTCTTTAGTAGAAGGAAATGATACTCTTTGTGAATAAATTAGCTGGATGAAATTTAAAGAAGAATGCTGACTCTCCTTGCAAAAGAAAGGGTTACCTTTGGAAAGGAGTAACTAGCTTGTGAAAAGAGAAGGAGAAAATAGCTTTTATTCTTCTACTATTCTTGGTTACTGTATCTAAGTCAAACTGCAAGAAAGCAGCTTTTTTACCAAAATATTTTTTTCTCTTTCCAATTGCATTTCTTTTTTTAAATCAAGTAGTAGGCAGTTAAAAAAATAAACAAAATAGAAACTTTCAAGTGGAATCTGGGAATTGATACATACAATTGCAGATCTGTGTGTGTTAATATTAACCAAACTTGTAAAAGTCTAGTAGAATTCAAGACAATGAGATCCAAGGTGATACAACAGACATTTCACATTGTGGCCTAGGGAAGAGGTTTATTGTTGATCACTAGGGTCATATTTCCTATTGTGTGATTTGTAGGGTGTTTTTGAAAAGTTTTAAAAATTATGTTGTAGCTGCATAATCTTTTCTTCCAGTATTCCCCAGTTACCATAGCCAAATCTTAGATCTTTGCATTTTGAAAGCTGGCAGATTATTTTAACATATACTTTAAGTGCCAGGTTTTTACTTTTCATATATTAAGTAGATATTAAGAAAATTGCCTTTTGAAATGAAAATTAAAACCACAACAAGATATCACCTAACACTGTCAGAATGACTAGAATCAAATAGATAAGAAATAATGAATGTTGGTAAGATTGTGAAGAAAAAAGAACCCTCATGTGTTTGTTGGTGGGAACGTAAATTGGTGCAGCCACTATGGAAAACAGTATGGAGGTTCCTCAGAAAGTTAAAAAAAGAAATACCATATGACCCAGTAATTTCACTAGTGGGTATCTTTTGAAAACACTAATTTGAAAAGATAAATGCACCCCTGTGTTGATTGCAGCATTATTCACAATAGCCAAGATATGGAAGCAACCCAAGTGTCCATAGATGATAGGTGATGTGTGAATTGATAAAGAAGATTTGGTGTATATTTACAATAGAATATCACTCAGCTATAAAACAGAATGAGATCTTGTAATATATAACAACGTGGATGGACCTACAGGGTATAATGCTAAGTGAAATAAGTCAGACAGAGAAAGACAAATGCCATATGATTTCATTGATACATGAAATTTTAGAAACAAAACATACAGAAAAAAAGAGACCAAAAAAACACCACTCTTAAATACAGAGAACGAACTGGTGATTGCCAGAGTGGGGGGTAGATGGGAAGACAGGTGAAACAGATAAAGGGGATTAAGAGGTACAAAGTCCCAGTTCTAAAGTAAGTCACAGAGAAGAAAAGTACCATCCATAGGATGGTAATGTGTGGTGACAGATGATGACTCTACTTATTGTGGTGAGCACTGAGTAATGTATAGAAAGAAGTATTGGATGATTGTGTTGCACACCTGAAACTAATATAACACTGTATGTTAATTATATTTCAGTCAGAAAAATAAATGAAAGTTATTGAAATATAATTGACATACAATAAAAGACATACATTTCAAGTAAAAAAAAATAAATCAAGCAGTTGATGCTCCTGTGAAAACAATTGCCTATTTGTGTTACTCTTTAGGTTTCTTTATATTTCTTGAGCATTGTCTGCTGCCTCGATCTTAGGGAGCTGTAGTCCTTAGATCCAAACTGAGATCTGCGTAACTGGGAGATCTTGTTTTCCTTCACAACTTGGTGAAGGATGTGCGTGAAGCGCAAAACACAAATGGGGGTCTGTAGGCTACTTGAGGTTCTCAGATCTGTTTTGCTCAGCTTGTAGAGTAAGTTGAAATAGAGTAAGTTGAATCTCCATCCTTTTTTGAAAATTCAGAAAGCATAGCAGTAGTGGACTGGCACTTCCCTATGGCAGCAATTGGCCGCAGTTGGTCGGTGTGCCAGATGCCCTCTAGGCTGCCATAGCTTTCTGTCTTCCCCCATCCCTCAGGGTTCATCCCATCACTTCATTAATTTATATTCCTTGCCTGGTTTCTGGCTTCTTTAGCCATTTGAGATTGTGACGCCAGGTGAGGAGAAGAACACTGTGAGGTTAAGGGTAACAGAGACTAAAATCAATGATCTGTTGAGCTAACTCAGTTGTATAGTCCAAGGGTCTTCTATCCCCATGGCATCCTGATCAAGGGAGTCTTTGGTCTCCTTTCCTGGCAAATGAGATTTTTTAAATGGCAGTGGGTGTGTTAGAGAAATTAATATAGGACAGGGCACCTATGGGGCTATTGGTTAAGCATCTACCTTCATTCAGTTCAGGTCATGATCCTGGGGTCCTGGGTTAGAGTCCCACATCGGGCTTCTTTCTCAGCAGGGAGCCTGCTTCTCCCTCTCCCTCTGCCCCTCCTCCCACTCATGCTTTCTCTAATAAATAAATAAATAAAATCTTACGAAAAATCAGTGTAGGACAGTTAGATAATCATTTAATGAGAAGTACAGTACTACCCGGTAGGGCTGATTTTACTGTTTTCTGCAGCTTCCTATAATTCCTCTAAATTTATTGAAGTATGTTACGTGTTTGTTGAAGAAAGTGTTTGAATTTATTTTTTTTTTCAAGAACAAGTTTTTTTTTTTTTTTAAGATTTTGTTTATTTATTTCACACAGAGAGAGAGATCACAAGTAGGCAGAGAGGTGGGCAGAGAGGGGGGGAGGCAGGCTCCCCACTGAGCAGAGAGCCCGATGTGGGGCTCAATCCCAGGACCCTGAGATCATGACCTGAGCCGAAGGCAGAGGCTTTAACCCACTGAGCCACCCAGGCACCTCTCAAGAAAAAGTTTTTAAGGGAAGATAACCTGTAACTAATAAGTTGACATGTTGATTAATGGCACAGAAAACCAAAAATTCCTCACACCTCCACAACTCTAGATTTTTTCAATGTTTTTATTGTGATAAAATATACAGAATATAAAACTCAACATTGTAACAATTTTTATGTGTACAATTCACTGACATTCACTATATGGCAATACTGCGCAACCCTCACCACTGTCCATTTCCAGAACTTTTTCGTCATCTCAAATGGAAACTGTAATCATTAAACAATAACTCTTCACTCCCCTGCCCCATCCCTTCCCCAGACCTGGTAAGTAATGTCTGTTCTGCTTTCTGTCTCTATGAATTTGCCTTTTCTAGATACCTCATATAAATGGACTTGTACAATGTTTGTCTTTTGGGCTTATTTAGCATAATGTTTTCAAGGTTCATCTATGTTGTAGCGTGTATCAGAACTTTATTCTATTTTATGGCAGAATAATACTCCACAGTATGGGTATACCATATCTTGTTGATTCATTTATCTGTTGATTACCCAAAACTCTAATCTTTTGTCTGCATTGTACTTTCCTATTAGCAACTAAATAGGAAGATAGATTGTTTTTTGGTTCATCATCCACACTGGCTTCTTGGTGTTCCTCCTCTCTCATGTCCCCTGGAGCCTTACACATCAGCATGACTTTCAGTCCTTGTGGACCCAAACCAATCCAGCTTCATTCAGCCACTAGTAAAGCTGTTTGTTTGTGTATATGCCTGCCTTATCCTACCCCACTTCCCTGCTTTACTCTAGGAGTATAATGATTTCCATCTTGATTCTATCTGACTTTTGGTTTTTCTCTTGTGCATTAGACCTTCGTGCAACTCCCTAGATTTCCGGAAGGCTTAGCTTTCTGGTCTCAACTGTGTCGCTCACTAACTAGCTATGTGACTTTAAGCTATACGAGTCTTAAAAATGAAGAGTTTGGAGTACATATTTCAGATTTGTTCTAACTTTTGTATTTTGTCATTCAAAACGTTATTTGCTATCTGCATGGGAGCAAAAGCAAAAATTGTTGGAAATCCATGTAGGAGTTTATGAATCAAATAAGATTGAATATCAAACTGTTTGGTAAAGGTGATTTTACCGTAATTAAGACCACAAAAATATTTCTGTACAAAGCTGTGAGAGTATCTTCTTTGCTCACTGTATAACATAAGTGGAGCTCTGTAGTAAGTGAGAAGGAAGTGAGTTTAGAGAAAGTTAACTGGGTCTAAAAGCAGTTAGAAAGCAGTATCTTTTTGAGCATTTTGAGTAATCTCTCTACCCATTGTGGGGCTCGAACTCATAACCCTGAGATCAAGAGTAACATGCTCTTTGGACTAAGCCAGTCAGGCGCCCCTTGAATGTTTTGAAAAGCCAACTTGTTAAAACTTGGAAACAATTTCATACATTTTATAACTTTTTGATACAGCCACAAAAGTTACTAACTTTTATTACTTTTGTTTGGGCCTGTCTGGGCAAGATACCTGAGTAGTTACATCTTGCTATATGAGAAAAGAGGTGGGAGAGTCAGAGGCAGATCCTGATAGGTTGATGAAACTGGTGAATTTCTTGGTTTAGTAATTTTCAAATCAACTAGATAACTTTGGGAGTCATTGTAGTGTTGTCAACTTTTTAGTTTACCAAGAAAAAATATCTTACAAAACTTACTGTTTATTATCACTATTTCATATAAGGAAAACATTCTGACTAAAATTTAGGAATTGTATCAGAATTAAGGATGGGTCTTAAATAGACCAGTACATTATATTACTGTTTTTCTGGGCACTACTGTAAACTTGGTTATGAATCAGTGGGGATTACTGGCATAGATATGTGTTTGAAATTGTGAGGAAAGGAAAATCATACTTCTCTAGATTGAGCAAAGATGGAAAGGATGGAGAAGAACCAGCGCAGTGAAAGGACAAGTTTGGGAAAGGAAGTTTTCAGCGAGTGAAGAAGAGGCATTGGGTTTTAGATGTGATGGGTATCCAGCTTGAAGTTCAGCAAGCAGTTAAATAGGTTAGACCTAGAGATAAAAATTTAGACATCTTCTGCTTTGAGGTGATAATAGTAGTCCTGAAAATGGGCTGTCTCTTGGGGGGAAAAATACCTGGTTGATATGGCAAAGAGTAACTTGTTAGAGGTTACAGGCATATGGACTTTAAAACCAAACTGCCTGAATTTGAATCCTGGCTTTGCTAGTTATGAGCAGTGTGACTTTAGTGAGGATGTCTTCTTATGTTGTCCTGAGAATTAAATGAGTTCTAAGCATTATTAAAATGCTTAGAATATTGCTTGGCAGATAGTAAATGATATGTAAGTGTTAGCTGTCATTATTTGGTAGTGGATTAAGAGATGTCTGGGTAGTTTGTAGTAAGTAGTGGCAGGACATAGCTCCTTTGTAGAAATGGATAAATTCAAAAATCTTATTTTGAAAGTTCTGAGAGCTGTGGAAACGAAGAGGAGGAGATAAACTCAAATTTTAGAGAGGCAAGAGCCCTTCTCATGTGAACTGAGATGGCCAGCTGTTTTTTTCCTGAGAGCAGTTGCCAAGTATGGGCATGTTCCTAGGATTAGGCTTAGTCCAGGTAGAGGGAGTCCACAGGGAGAAAGAGAAATCAGAAGCGCTTTTAACAGTTGTGTGGGCTTTTTTGACAGATGGAAATCTAAGCAAGCCCAAAATGCACACCCTTTTGTCCACCCCACCCCACCTCAAGACACTCGCTAAGTGGTGGGGCAGTGTAGGAGGCAGGGGGCTAGTTTGGAAAAACGGAGTAAAATCTTTTATAGTCTCATGGTGCTTAGACTTGCTAGGTTCTCAAACTCTTACAATCTTAAAAGTTTTGGGGGTGCCTGACTGGCTCAGTGGGGCAAGCATACGACTCTTGATCTCGGGGTCGTGAGTTCAAGCCCCACATTAGGTACAGAGATTGATTGATTTCTCCTTCTTCTTCTCCCCCCCTTATTATTATTATTAATAATAATATTATATATATTATTTTTATATATATTATATATGTATTACATTATATGTTTTATTATTATTATTATTATTTTAAAGATTTTATTTATTTATTTGACAAAGGGACACAGCGATAGAGGGAACACAAGCAGGGGGAGCAGGAGATGGAGAAGCAGGCTTCCCGCTGAGCAGGGAGCCTGACACAGGGCTCAATCTGAGGACCCTGGGACCAGGACCCAAGCTAAAGGGAGACACCTAACAACTGAGCCACCCAGGTGCCCCTAGAGATCACTTTTTAAAAAAAAAGTTATTGAAGACCCCAAAGAGATTCAGTTTCCATGGGTTATATCTATTGATGTATATACTGTATCAGAAATTTGGAAATTAAAAGTAAGAAATTATTGAAATACTAATTTTAAAATAATAATAAACTCATTACCTATTAACATTAACAAGCAATTTTTGGAAAAGTAATTACATTTTTCCAAAACAAGAATATATTATTGAGAAGAGTGAATTATTTTATAAGTTTACAGTCTCTGGCTTAATATCAGACAGTTGAATTTTCATATCTGCTTCTGCCTTCCGTTGTTGCAAAGTGTTGTTTTGGTTGAAGTAAAAGAAGAAAATCCGGCCTTACATAAATAAGTAGTTGGAAAAGGGAGGAGTAATTTAATAGCTTTTTCAGATAATTGTGAATATTCTTCTTTGATCCTGCGTCAAAACTTGACAGGTGGTAGTTTCTTAAAGGTTAGTTGCAGTGTGGAATCCAAAACTGTATCAATGAACTTTTGTACTTATTACATTAAAATCCATTGTTCTGTCTTGTATTTTGAATGGATCCTTTACCTACCTGTATTTGTGTATCATGCATTGGTCATTTGAAAATATTGGTTCACTGAGGTATGCAAATCTTTCAAATACTGACATTTTTCCTTATGTTAAAATATGTTAAAAATTCACATCAGGGGCGCCTGGGTGGCTCAGTGGGTTAAAGCCTCTGCCTTTGGCTCAGGTCATGATTCCAAGGTCCTGGGATCAAGCCCCGCATCGGGCTCTTTGCTCGGCGGGGAGCCTGCTTCCCTCTCTCTCTCTACCTGCCTCTCTGCCTACTTGTGATCTCTGTCAAATAAATAAATAAAATCTTAAAAAAAAATTCACATCATATTTGTTTAATACCACCACTGATCTCATTAGAAAAGTCATAAGTATTGGAAAGTTGTCAAAGCTGTGGTAGCTGATAAAATTTTCTGCAATTCTAATCTTTGCCTAGAAGTTCAGTTTCTATTGTTGGCAACAAATACTGTTATTTTTATCCCTTGAAGTAACAGACTCGCTGCATTCATTTTTGAGAAAACACCTGCTGAATACCTAAGTCAAAAGACCATAATTTGTCTATTGGTTGTTCTTTCAAGGAAAAATGGTGTTTTGTGGAGGGTATGGGGGCAACCACTAACTCGGTTATGGCTCAAAGAATCACATGAGTGCTTTTTTTTGAGACAACTGCCATACTTTGGTATGCAACAGCATGCTTTATGCTTGCTTTCCCGCTTGTAACTTGGATTATCAAAATGATGTGTACTCAAAGATTTAATAAAATTAGATACTATTTCATCAGGGATTTTTTTTTTTTTTAAAGACTGTTTATTTTAGAGAGACAGAGAGAGAGCAGGGGGAAGAGGGGTAGAGGGAGAGAGAATCCTAAAGTGGACCCCCCTGAGCCCGACATGGGGCTCCATCCCAGGACCCTGAGCTTGACCTGAGGCGAAATCCAGTCAGTCACCTAACTGGGCCATCCAGTAGGCAGAGAGGCAGGCAGAGAGAGAGGAAGAGGCAGTCTCCCTGCTGAGCAGAGAGCCTGATGCAGGGCTCGATCCCAGGATCCTGGGATCATGACCTGAGCAGAAGGCAGACACTTAACCAATCCAGCCACCCAGGTGCCCCCAAGTGCTGGTTTTTTGAAAAGATTAGCAGCCCCACCAATATCTAAAATGATACTGACAAGAAACTTAGGTAGAGACATGGGCAGTTGTGTCCCATCCTGCCCCTTCCCACGTACGGTATAAAAACAGTGTATTGGGTATGGGGCAGCAAGAAAGGAGTCAAAACAGAGGCTAAACTCCAAGTAGTGGAGTTCCAAGATTGAGGTCTTGGTGGAATTGTTCTGGGATCAATCCTGGGTGTGCCTGTACTTCTGACACTGGGGTGGGGTGGAGAGAAAGTGGAGGGAGGCCAGGATGGAAGTCTGGAGACCCAGTTATTGATTTTGACGTAACTGAGAGTGAAAAGGAAGAAGGAGGAAGAGAGTAATGTTTGCTTTTCCCTTGTGAAAAATTCTTTGACTCTATTTCTGCATTAAAAATTCAGATCTGTGAAAGCCTTAAATGTTGTCATTGTTCACATTCACATTTAAGCTAATGAATCATGCTCAAGTTGCTTTAAAATTGTATTTAGTAAGAAAATGTCTGAAAATTTTTCTTTTGAGAATTTTCAAGGTGAACACAGAACTGAAATTCAAGAGAAATATGAAACTGCTTGTGCAGTCATCTCTCCCCCTTATAAGGCAATTTTCAAAAGTATCTAACTGTGTTTTTTAAAGATCTTATTTATTTATTTATTTGAGAGAGCCTGAGAGAGAGAAAGAGAGAGAGAACATGTGCGGTCATGCTCAGGGGGAGGCGAAGAGGGAGGGGGAGAAGCAGTCTACCCCTTGAGTAGGGATCCTGATGCGGGGCTCAATCCCAGGACACTGAGATCATGACCGGAACCGAAGGCAGACACTTAACGCACTGAGCCACCCAGGCTCCCTGCTTAGGGTTTGTTTGTTTGTTTGTTTAATGGTTCCTTTTTATTGCTGCGGGTCGTAGCTGACCATTTTATATCCTATAGGCTAAGTAGAAATAGAGAAAAATTCTGTTAGGTATACTTTAGGTGAAAGAAAATCATTAACTGAATTCTCAGATTATTTTTAATAAGAAAATAGGATTAGTATTGGTATAGAATTCAAACTTCATAGCTGGTTATTCTATTTTTTTAAAGAAGTTTTTCTTATTTGAGAAGTGGCTAAAGTGTTTTGTATAGAATATTTATTAATGTGTGTGGTAAAGAGGGGCACCTGGGTGGCTCAGCGGGTTAAGGCCTCTGCCTTCAGCTCGGGTCATGATCCCAGGAGGGTCCTCGGATCGAGCGCGCATCGGGCTCTCTGCTCCTCGGGGAGCCTGCTTCCTCCTCTCTGCCTTCCTCTCTGCCTACTTGTGATCTCTCTCTGTTAAATAAATAAATAAAATCTTTACCAAAAAAATGCGTGTGGTAAAGAGAGATTTTTAGGTTCTTTTCACCAAATGTTAAATTCTGTGTGGTAGGTTGTAGGATGATTCCCCCCGTCATTTTTGTACGTGTTTAAATTTCTTGGATTTTTAAATAATGAGCATGTATTTTTTCCAAAACCTACAGAGCTATTAAAAAAATACCTAACATAAACATGAAATAAATATTTATTGAGTATATAAATGAATAAAATGGAATTTGTATTTAAAAAATAAGGGTAATATGTATTCTATTACTGTTAGGTTTAGTTATGATATGCATTGGTACACTGGCCATTCTAGAAAATCACTGTGTCAGTATTTCTAGTTTGCTGCGCCTCCCTACCCCAATGAAATATGTGACTTTATCCCATTTTGGTATACTAGAAATACTTTTAATTCCCTAAAACACCTACCCCCCCATACAACTATTGAAGGGGGAAAAGCATCAAGAAAAATATTTACTTCCAAATGATTTCTGTACCCTCTCTGTAATTTCTCCTCCCCACCCTCCCTGCTTGGAATAGAAACTATTTCTGGCAGCAGGAACTCTCTAAGGAGAATGTTAGCCCTTACCACAGCAGACAGAGTTGTACAAAGAGTTAATTTAAAATGTAGTCCGTTTGCTACCAGCCAGGATAGAATGTGGTTGGTCAGTTTTTTGTGTCTTCCTTTATTCCCATTTATCCTTATAAGTGGTCATCTTCTTTTTTTTTTTTTTTTTTAAACTCTACCAATTTGTCTTTCTTTCTTATCTCTCCTGAGCTGTAGGTATAGTGTTGTGGGCCTCCCACTTCATCACTGATCTTATGAATAATGGGATTTCTTTTCCAGTAGCCAAGCTGTTGTTATCTCTTCCACAAGAGTAAAATACTTAAGCCCTAAATATAAAACTTGAATGGATAGGAAGTTCTAATTTTAGTATATGTGCTGCCGAAGCGAGCACTGGATAGGAAGTTCTAAGTAAAAAGTCTTTTTATCATAAATTATCTTTTCTTCTGCATTCCCCACACTCCCATCAGTTCGAAGGGCCTTGTTTGAAGCATTATTTTGCATTTCATGCTGCTAGGAATAACAAAGTTTTAAAAAATTAAAAATTTTTTTAGCAGTGATGGAATCCAATTAGATTGTCCATTGATCACTGAATAGCACAAACTCAATTGTTATTCTCCAGATTTTCAGCAAAGAATATTAAGAGCGAAGGCAGACTTGGATTATACATCAGGTAAGCATAATGTCCTGTTCTTTTCCAGGACAGGTCTGGTTTATATCTGTTCTCCTGGTGTAATTTTTAAATACATGTTTTGTTTTGGAGTAATTTGAGATTTACAGAAAATTTGCAAAGCAATTACAGAGTTCCTGTACGCCCCTCAGCCAGTTTTCCCTTGTTATTAATATCTTACATAACCACGGTACATTTGTCAAAACGAAGAAAATCAACAGTAATACATTACTATTAACTAAACTCCAGATTTTATCCAGATTGTGCTAGCTTTTCCACTAATGTTATTTTTCTGTCCTGTGATTCAATCATAAGAATACTACATTGCATTTAGATGTCCTATCGCCTTTGTCTCCTCTGTTCTGTGACAGTTTGTCAGTCTTTACTTATCTTTCATGACTTTAATGGCTTTGAGGGTCATTGGGCAACTATTTTGTGTAGTGTTCTTCAGCTGGGGTTTGCCTGATATTTTTCTTACATAGACTGAGCCTATTTCTTTTTTGTCTTTTCTTTCTTTCTTTTTTTTTTAATGAATGATACCACAGAGATGAATTCCCCCTTTTTATCCCATAATGTTAGGGGTACATTCTGTTAGTATGACATCATTTTTGATGTTAACCTTGATCATCTGACCAAGGTAATATTTGCCACATTTCTCACTGTAAGGTTACCTATAGCCCCCATACTCTATTTTTTGCAAGTCGGTAAGTCCAGCCCACTCTCAAAAGGAGCTAACTACATAAATTATTTGTAATTGTTCTATAAGAAAGATCTCTGTTTTCTCCCTTACTTATTTCTTCAGCTATTTATTTTTATCAGCATGGATTCATGTGTATTTTATACTTTTAATTACCTATTATTATGTTATTTTGTTGCTCAGATGGTTCTAGGTTTGGTCATTGGGAGTTCTTTCAGGTTGGCTCCTATGTCCCTTTGACATACCCTCATTCTTCTGTGTGTGTGTGTGTGTGTGTGTGTGTGTGTGTGTGTGTGTTTACACAAAAGAATCCCCTGGTTAAATCACATAAAAAGATACATAACAAATATTACAAATTCAAGAAGACTAAAATCATACCAAGTATATTTTCCAACCACAATGGTATAAAACTAAAGATGAACAATAAAGCAAAGCTGGAAAATCTGCAATGTAAATATTAAATATTTAATATGTAAATATTGAACAACACACTACTACACAAGCAGTGGGCCAAATAAGAAATCAAACAGCAAATCAAAATAGTCCAGAAGAAAAATACAAAATTCCAAAACCTATGGGATGCAGCAAAAACAGATGTTAGAGTAAAATTTATGCTATAAATGCTTGTGTTAGGAAAAAATGGTCAAATAAACAACATCACACCACAAGGAACTAGAAAAGGAAGAAACTTAGCTGAAATTTAGTAGCAGAAGGAAAAAACAAAAACAAAAAAAATCTGACATAAAATAGAGACCAAAATAAACAATAACATAACATCAAAAATAATGACCAGTTTAAAAAAAAAATTGGCAGTGGGGGCGCTTGGGTGGCTCAGTGGGTTAAAGCCTCTGCCTTTGGCTCAGGTCATGATCCTGGAGTCCTGGGATTGAGCCCCACATCAGGCTCTCTGCTCAGCAGGGAGCCTGCTTCCTCCTCTCTCTCTGCCTACCTCTCTGCCTACTTGTGTCTGTCAAATGAATAAATAAAATCTTAAAAAAAAAAAATTGGCAGTGCTTTAACCACATAACTAAGAAAAGAGAGAAGACTCAAAAACCAAAATGAGAAATGGAAAAGCAAACAATACAACAGATAACCACAGAAATATGTAGTGTGATAATAGATTGCTATGAACAATTATATTCTAACAAATCTGATAACTTAGGAAAAAAAACCCAAACAATTCCTAAACATGTGTAAGTTATCAAGATTGAGTCATGAATCTTAAATCCAAGAAATGGGAAATCTTAGATCAAGAACAGAAATGAAAGTTGAATTAGGAATCAAGAATCTCCTAGCACAGAAAAGCCCAAGACTACAGGGTTTCATTGTTGAATTCTTCCAAACATTTAAAAAAAAAAATTCATGGCAGTCTTTATCAAAATCTCATAAATAATGAAATAGAGGCCATGAGGCCATTACTACCCTGATACCAAAGCAGGATAAAAACAATACAAGAACAGGGTGCCTGTGTGGTTCAGTCGATTTAAGTGTCTGCCTTCAGCTCAGGTCATGATCCTGGAGTCCTGGGATCGAGCCCCACATCGGGCTCTCCACTCATTGGGCTCCCCGCTCATCAGGCTTCCTGGTTGGCGGGGAACCTGCTTCTCCCTCTCCCTCTGCCTGCCTCTCCCCCTGCTTGTACTCTCTGTGTCAAACAAACAAATAAAATCTTAAAAAAAAAAAAATACAAGAACAAAAAAGTCTAGTTTGTCCTATATAAGTATTGCTACTGCAGCTTTCTTTTGACATCCATTTGTATGATGAATGTTTCTCCACCCCCTCACTTTCAATCTGCAGGTGTCTTAAGGTCTAAAATGAGTCTGTTATAGGCAGCATGTAGATGGGTCTTGCTTTTCTAATTCATTCTGACACTATGTCTTTTGATTGGAGCATTTAGTCCATTTACATTCAGAATTAACCATTGACAGATATGTCTTTATTGCTGTTTTATTATTTGTTTTGTCATTACTTCTAGAGACTTTTTTCTGATCCTTTTTGTCCTTGTCATTTTTGGTCTCTCCTTTGCCCTCAAAGAGGCCCCTTTAATATTACTTGCTAAGCTGGTTTAATGGTCACTAAATCCTTTAGTTTTTGTCTGGGAACATCATTTTTTCCTTTCCTTCCTTTCCTTTCCTTTCCTTCTTTCTTCTTACTTTGTGGAACTACAAATCTTTGGGCTCTTGTATTTTCTTCTTGTATTTTCCATAGTCTAGTCCTAGAAGCAGCCATTTTCCCAAGGAGCTCTGGTTCTTTTTATTGGATTTTTATTGGATAATGGCATTTAGAAACCAGTATCTGGGCAGTAAGTATGCTCATTGCTACAAGAGTGTTTCTGTTTCTAGGACCTCTCAACAGACAGAATGAGGAAATATATGTATCCCATACATACATATATATCTGTCATTATTTCTGTATCTTTCATCTGTGTCCGTTTAAATGTGAGTTCATACTGATGCTGCTGATTCTAACTTCGTACCATAGGATTCTTTCTAGCTTCCCACTTTGTTTATCTGTAACTTCCCTCTCCAACTATGAATAACTTGGCTCCCACATCCATCACTCATTGACTTACTTGTTCAACTATAGTGTATGTGTAAAGCAGTTTTAGAAATATTAATTCTAGGGCTTCAGGGTGGCTCAGTCAGTTGAGCATCAGACTCTTGATTTCAGCTCTGGTTGTAATCTCAAGGTCGTGGGATGGAGCCCCACGTTGGGCTCCTCCAACCAGGAGTCTACTTTCGTACCTCTACCCCTCCCCCACTGTGTGCTCTTGGGCTCTCTTTCTTAAATAAATAAATCTTTGGAAAAAAAAAGAAATGTTAACTCCTTCTGTGAGAGACAACCAACTAGAAAACAGGGTTTATATATAGTTCCTTTGTCTCTAGCTTTACTGTTTCAAGTCTAACATAATTTTCTAAAGTTATTTAGGGAAGCTCCCTTTTTTCCTGCACCCTCTTCAGTGAAAGTATGTTAGACATTTATCATACAGGTAAACATCTTTCCATACCATCCTGGGACCCCTAATCTCTAGGTTGATTTTTTAAGTGTGCATACATTAAAGTTCACTCTTTTTTTTTTTTTTTTAAGGCATTATTTACTTATTTGGCAGAGAGCAACATAGCAAGAGAGGGAACACAAGCAGGGGGAGCGGCAGAGGGAGAAGCAGGCTTCCCGCCTAGCAGGGAGCCCAATGTGGGGCTCGATCCCAGGATCCTGGGATCATGACCTGAGCTTAAGGCAGACGCTTAATGACTGAGCCACCCAGACGCCCCTAAATTTCACTTTTTGTGTTACAGAGTTCATTAGGTTTTGCCAAATATGCAGTGTAATATATCCACCATCTCAGTACCATACAGAATTATTTCAGCATCCTAAAACTCCCGGTGTCTCCTTTGTAGTAAACCACTCTGCACTGCTCTAACCCCTGACAGCCACTTAACTGTTTTCTGTCCTCTTAGTTGCACCCTTTCCATAATATCATATGAAAGGAATCATCTGTAATCTTTCAGATCTACGTTTTTCACTCAGCAAAATGTTTTTAAGATTCGTTCACCTTGGGTGAATCGGTAACTCGTTCCTTTTTATCACTATGTAGTATTACACTGTATGAATGTCTCAGTTTGTTTATTCATTCCCCTGTTGAACAGTATCTTGGTTGCTTCCAGTTTTTAGTGATTATGAATAAAGCTGCTATAAAAATTCACACATAGGTTTTTGCATAAACATGTTTTTATTTTATATTTTTAAAGAATTTATTTATCTGACAGAGAGCACAAGCAGGTGGAGTGGCAGGCAGAGAGAGAGGGAGAAGCAGGCTCCCCACTGAGCAGGGAGCCTGACATGGGGCTCGATCCGAGGACCCCAAGATCATGACCTGAACTGAAGGCAAACACTTAACCGACTGAGCCACCCAGGTGCCCCATGAATATATGTTATTAGTTCATTTGGGTAAATACCTAAGAGCATTACTGGTAGGTTGTATGGTGAATCTGTGTCAGACTTTGCAAGAAATCATCAAACTGTCTTCTGAAGTGGCTGTTCACATTTTTGTATTTCCATTTGCAGTGAATGAGAGTTCTGTTGCCCTGCGTCTGTGCCTGTTATATTTTTCAATAGTGCCTCCTTTCACTTCCAGTAGTGTCCAGGTTTGAGTGATAAAGTGTGCTATTTTGAAGTAAACATTGACATATTCTGTCCTCTCTTCTTATGTTTTGTGACTATTGGTGAGAAAATTGGGTCCGGGATTTTTCTAAGAGGTAAGACTTTTCTCATTCGGAACATGATTTTAGATCATCCAATTTCAATAATGGTGATTAAGGAAATAAATAGGTAAAGGAAATTAGAGTAAAGTAATTCAATTGATTAGGATTGGATTGACATCATGTAATGAGTGCTAGTCTCTGTGAGTTTACTCATTTTGTTAGCACTCTTCTAGTTTTCTAATCACTTTCTTCAGTGGCACCACAAGTAATTCTGTACATCTTTTAACATTTAGTCGGGAACTGTATTTTGGACCTCTCTTAATATATCAGGAGTTGGGGAAAATGAAATCCTTGCAGCTTCTGATATAGTTCTCTATTGGACTCACAGTTAAAGCCTATAGGGATGGTCAGTAGGACCAGAAGGCAGTTTTTGTCCCTCGGACTCCCACAAAATAATTGAGGGTGCTTGTTATCCTTCAGATCTTTATGCTTCAGTGTTATCTTAATTTTCATCTTTATTCTTTGGATTCTGGGTTCTGGTATTTCGGTTCTACCTTAGCCTTAGGCAAGTGCCCTTTTTACCTTACCTTGAAGCCAAACAAAGCAAATAATGCTTTTATTCCTTAAAAAATTTTCTTCCTTCCTATCTCTGTAATCATTCTTCCTTACTTATATGAAATTAAAGGTGTCAGCAGAAATGAGAGTTAAAGATTTGCTGAGAAAAATTTTAAGCAGCTCATTCATGTTAATCTACTCAGGGTTTCTAGAGACGGTTCATTTAAGTGAAAATTGCTAATATTTCTAGAAATCCAGGCTGCTGCTTCACTTAGTCTTGCAAGTGAGAATTGTGCTTGCAGGTCAGAGGTCACAGGTGCTTCTACAAGCCTGTCATCTCAGCTTCAGGAACAGCCAACCAACGTTTTTGGTCTTTTTCACAGGTGCTGGGGAGAAGTGGGTAAAAATGTGGTTTCCAGATGTCAGGGTCTGAGTAGGTCAAGTCTCAGACCGTTTTGGGGAATGTCGAGTCCACAATGGTCAGGATATAAAAGCAGAGTGCAGTGGTTGGCAGAAAATTCACAAAACCTGTCAGACTTATTTGAGGGGGAAGCGGCTTGTGAATTAAATTGCTCCACTAGTGATTTTCCTTTTCTTAGATTAAATTCAGATGTAACATGCTTGCAGGAAGAACCCTACCTTTGCGTTTTGCTGGTTCATTTGTACCTTTTTCATTGCTTTAGATCTTAGGGAAATACTATGAAGATTTCCTTTGTTACTGAAAGTGATTGCTGGTTGATCTTCATGTTCTCTTTCCAACTCAGAAGATCACTTTACCGTGAAGGAACAAAACTGATTGTACCTTTGAAAAATATTTCTTCCTGGTTGAATGTGATTCAGTTAGCTTTAATGTTAAAATATTATAACTGTGCTGTGCCTTAATCTTGAGATTACCAGGCATTTTGGATGAGTCAGTTAGCTTCCGTTGGCCCTGGTTGGTTCTTTTGTAAAATGAGATTTGGACTGGTGACGTCTTGCATACCTTCCAACTTCTGATTTTTTTTTAAAAATCTACATCTCCAATACAATGCTCTTTACAATTATAACCTTTCTGCATGTATCCAGTATATTTTTTAATAACAACAATTTAATAAGTTGGAAATTTTAAATCTATTCCTCATAGTATAAATATCTTTTATAAATTGCTTTGATTCCTGAATATGAGAATCCAGAAGAAAAGTGGATCACTGCCTTCAGTGTCAACTTCTCTTCCCTATGAATACACATAACTATTTATTCAATAATTAATACAACCTTAATTTTTTTAAATGTGTTGATTTTTGAGGAGAAAAATTTACAGCTTACTTTTCAGGCTAAAAAATGAAGATGATAGGGAAAAGAGAAGTTAACCTTATCTTCATTTAACATGAAGTTCCAAGGTAGATGTTCTATTTACTTAACATTTAATGTGTGAGATCTTTAAATCTTACGTATGATTTTCTGTAGACTTGTTATTGTACTTTTCAGGAAATGGTATCCCTTGTTCCACTAAGCAGTCCTGTTACATATTTTGGACTGTGTATTTCTCCTGATGTACAGTAGAACTTTTTTTTTTTTTTAAAGATTTTATTTATTCATTTGCCAGAGAGAGTACAAGCAGGGGGAGCAACAGGCAGAGTGAAAGGAAGAAGCAGGCTCCCTGCTTAGCAGGGAGCCCAATGCAGGACTCAGTCCCAGGATCCTGGGACCATGACCGGAGCTGAGAGAAGCTGCTTAGAGAACTGAGCCACCCAGCATCCCTACAGAAGTGCTTTTAAAGGTAGAATTGGCAGCACCTGGAAACTTACAGATTTGACGAAAGTGCTTACAGATTTGATAAAATTGCTGCTGTGTACCTACCTAGGTCTAAAGGAGCATTATACCTTTGCATCTGTGTGTGTTTGGCCTAGTATAATTGTCTGCTTCTTGGAATGGACATAGAGAAAACCACTGAAAGATGCAAAGAGATAATAGACTTTTCTCTTTTTATGTCTTCATCAAAATAGCATTTGCAAAGTTCCTTCTGTTCCTCCTCTTTTTACATCCCACCAGGAATCAGACATTTCATTTTTGAAGGGCTGTATGAAACTTCCTTCTCGACCCCTCCCCTCTGTAGGATTCCCAAATGGTAACATTCCTCTTATTTAAGCTTTTACTCAGCTTTTCCTTTGTTTCCTTTCATTTTAGTGGTAAATTGCCTATCATTTTCTTTCTTTTATTATTTTTTTAAGGATGTTTCAGCTTGCAGGCTTGAGCTATCAATTTTCTTGGTTTCACCGTCCTATAATAAGAGTTGGTCTACCTGGCATTCTTGCAACTGAAACTTCCTCACTGAATACGCATTGGAACAACACCCCAGCGTGGAGAAGAATGATAGCTGGTCAAAGCAATGACCCTAAGGCAGTACAGGATACCCAGATGTTTTCTCATTTACTCAAGAAAGATAAGACTATATTAAAAAAGAAAAAAGATAAGACTATGTTCAACACAATTTGTTCTATATTTTCTTACATTTCATTTGTATACAGTAAGTTGGTATTAACCAGAATAACTCATTTCCTCCTCCAACAGGGTAGTAACAGAGTGTTTCTTGTGTTTTGCTTCAACTCTGCTCTAGAGCTGTTCTACATGAAGGATGTTTTTTATTAAAACATTCAAGAAGGTTATGATAGTATCCCTTATTAGGGTCATGTACTGAAGATTTCTTAAATCTTTCCTCCTTAAGTTACTGGCTGACAATTAAATAAAGAGGTGAAATCCAGGGGTGCCTGGGTGGCTCAGTCGGGTAAGCATCTGCCTTCAACTCAGGTTATGATCCCAGGGTCCTGGGATTGAGCCCCATGTCTGGGTCCCTGCTCAAAATCTTTAAAAAGAAAATAAAAGAAGTGAAATTCAGAAATTATTGTTCATCTGGAAAGCCTCATTATAACAGTACTGCTTTGTAATCATTCTGGTTCCCTCGTGTCTTATTTGAAGATTTATTTGAGCAAACATTTATTGAGCACTTACTATGTGTAAGATATATGATAAGAGGTAAATAACGGGTCAGGAGTGAAAGGAATTAGAACTGTGATATTGACTTTTGTGGCCTTCAAGGACTTCACATTCTAACTGTTCCTTGCATTAACTTTCAGGCCTATGTTTATACAACTGGAGGAGTTTGGGCGTGTTTTTGTTTGTGGGGATTGAGCATTTTGCATCAGTCAACTGGAAAGCACAGGGGTGGGGGGATGGGATGATCTGTTGAAATCCACAAGTAATGTGTCATTGTTTTTGATAACAGCTTTATTGAGATATAATTTCTATACCATAACACCCTTTTGAAGTGTACAGTTCAGGGGCGCCTGGTTGGTTTAGTTGGTTAAGTGTCCGACTCTTGATTTTGACTCAGGTCATGGTCTCAGGGTTGTGAGCTCAAGCCCTGTGTAGGGTTCCAGGCTGGGCCTGGAGCCTGCTTAAGATTCTCTCTCCCTCTCCCTCTGCTCCTTCCCACCACTCACGCACAGGCACATGTGCTTTCTTTCTCTCTCTCTTTCTCTAAAAAAATATATAAATAAAAATAAAGTGTACAGGGGTGCCTGGGTGGTTCAGTGGGTTAAAGCCTCCACCTTCAGCTCAGGTCATGATCCCAGGGTCCTGGGATCGAGCCCCGCATCGGGCTCTCTGCTCAGCAGGGAGCCTGCCTCCCCCCTCTCTGCCTGCCTCTCTGCCTACTTGTGATCTCTGTCTGTCAAATAAATAAATAAAATATTTTTTAAAAAGTCAACTGACCATAAATAAAAGAGTTTATTTCTGGACTCTATTCCATTGAGCTAAGTGTCTATCTTTACACTATTACCACACTGTCTTTATAATGGTACCTTTGTGGTTAAGTTTTGAAATTTCATAAGTGACTTTTTACCTTTTGATTTTCTTCTTTGTCTAAATGTTTTTGGCTACCAGTTTTTAAGTCTCACTTTTTAATATTTCTCAAACTTGTTTATTTGTGCCCCCACTAACAATTCATTGGTTTAGATCTTAACACTTTATTGTTGCCCAGCTCTACTCCATTCCCACCACCTCCCCTCCCCCCCAAAAAAGGCATTAGCTTCTTAACTGAGTCTTTACATTCATTCATTTAGTCATGCTCGTTTACCTACTGCACCTGCGTTATATGGTATTGGGGATATAACAGTGAATAAGTCAGGGGCATCTGGGGGACTCAGTTGGTTAAGTGTCTGCCTTTGGCTTGGGTTACGATCTTAGGGTCTTGGGACTGAGTCCAGCGTCAGGCTCCCTGCTCAGTGGGGAGTCTGCTTATCTCGCTCCCTCTGTCCCCCTACCCCACTTGTGCTCTCTCCCTCTTTGTCTCAAATGAATAAATAAAATCTGAAAAAAACAATGAATAAGCCAGACATGACCTGTAGTCTTGTGGGACCTTATATTCCAGTTACAGAAACACAATAAATAAGGAAAAAAGAAATTAGATGGTGCAATGAAAGGGAATTAAACAAAATAATCTTTATTAAATGTAAATGTAATCTGGCTACATTTCTGATTAAAATTCTTCATTGGCTCTCCATTACTTTCAAGATGAAGTTCAAGTTCCTAATCTAATTATGTTTGAACTTTTTTTAACATTACTTTTTAGTAAGTTCTCTGCTGTCTTCCTTTGTGAATACTGCATATAAACTGTGTAGCTACTATTAAACCTCAAAAATTCATCTGTAACTGTAAAAAATTTGCAGTAGACTCTTTTTATCTTAACATATTGGCTTGTATATTGCCAATGTTGGCTTGTATATTGGAATATACTTTAATTAAATGCTATAATTTTAATGAAATATTTATAAGTAGGATGAAGTATATTAAAAGAATATATTGACATCCTAATATGGAAGTCATGAAGTACAGCTGCAAAAGTTATTTCATAGTAAAAGCATTCTAGTTGCCTTGCATGAAGCTAGATCACAGCATATCTAACCAGAATAATCTAATTGTGGTCTTTAATGTGTCAAATGTTCTAAAATATTAAATTATGCCTTTAATCAGACTGCTAGGCTTGTTTAAACAACACCTAATGAATTTAGTACTTCAATTTTTAGATACAGTAAGTAAACATAAGTAGGATTATAAGAAAATGGAACATATCCATGAATGAGGTAAAAAGAAAAAAATCTCATTTCCAAAATGGCCAGGATGATGAGTCAGGTTTTTTGTGTGTTTTTTTTTTTTTTTTTTTTTTGCCACGAAGAAATCCTATTATTACTGAGTATTTTATAGTATTTTACATATGCTTAAAAGCTTTTTGATTTAAAGTTGTCTTCTGTCTCAATTGATGATGAACACAAAAACATGGAAGATAAGGACTTCAGAGTTAAGAAAAGCACCTTATCTCTTGGTTCATTAATCTAACACATTTTTTAAATGCCTACTATGTGATGTATAGTGTTTTATTCACTGGATATGCCAAGTTAGGCCAAGGCAAACAAGGCTCCTACTGTCAGGAAGCTTGCAAGTTAGGAGTTGAGAGGGTAGACTGATAAAGAGAAATGAGGGGGTGGCATATGATATAGTCTAATGGGTACTGCTTTTCCCACACTAAAACTGAGAGCTGCAAGACACAGACCAGATTTAAGAAGGAGTTTCTAAGGAAACCTAAAGATAACAGGGAGACAAAAAAAAAAAAAAAAAAGGACACTGGAGGAAATTAGAGCCTCTGACATCTACAGTTGCAGCAAAAATTAAGCACAGCCTAACTCCTAGCCAGTTAGATATCAAACCTCACACTAAAGTTCTCTGTATATAAAGCGCAACAACAATCACTAGAATAGGGAAACAAAGATCCTTCCTAAGTATAAAAGAAATTTTATAATTAAAAAAAAACAGATACAAAGAAAATATAGTAGATATAAATATAGTACATTTAATAATCATAAAAAATATGGTACTATTGGGGGAGGAGTCAAGATGGCGGAGAAGTAGCAGGCTGAGACGACATCGGGTAGCAGGAGATCAGCTAGATAGCTTATCTAACCATTGTGAACACCTATAAATCCAACGGGAAATCGAAGAGAAGAAGAGCAACAATCCCAGAAACAGAAAATCGATCACTTTCTGAAAGGTAGGACCTGCGGAGAAGTGAATCCAAAGCGACGGGAAGATAGACCCCGGGGGGAGGGGCCGGCACCCGGCAAGCGGCGGAGCGACGGAGCACAAAATCGGGACTTTTAAAAGTCGGCTCCACTGGGAGACATCGCTCCAGAGGCTAAACTGGGGGGAAACCCAGGCGGGGTCAGCATAATCCCAGGACCCGCAGGGTCACAGAAGGACTGGGGATGTCTGAGTGCCGCAGAGCTCGCAGGTATTAGAGCGGGGAAGCCGGCTATAGCGACAAAGCCGAGGAGTGAGCTCTAAGCCCGGGGTTACCTTGTGCCGGTCGCAGGCTGGGTGGGCTCGGAGCGCGGCCGGAGGCCACGGAGACAAAAGCGACCCGGCGCTTTTCTCCAGCTCCAACAATTGACTGCTTTCCTCGAGGCGCGACCGCAAGCCAGGGAGGCGGGACTGTTGGGCGCTTTGCTCTGAGAGCGCACTGAGGAGCGGAACCCCAAGCTCTCGGCTCCTCCGGGCCGAGAGATTGGGAGGCCGCCATCTTCATTCCCGTCCTCCGGAACTCTACGGAAAGCGCTCAGGGAACAAAAGCTCCCGAAAGCGAACCCGAGCGGATTACTTAGCCTGGCCCCTGGCAAGGGCGGTGCAATTCCGCCTGCGGCAAAGACACTTGAGAATCACTACAACAGGCCCCTCCCCCAAGAAGATCAACAAGAAACCATCCAAAACCAACTTCAGTCACCAAGAACAGCGGAATTCCACAGCAGGAGAAAGCAAATCCTACCTGGACAAAATGACAAGGCGGAAAAACTCACCTCAAAAAAAAGAACAAGAGGCCGTACCGAAGGCTGGAGACCTAATCAATACAGACATAGGTAGCATGACAGATCTAGAGTTCAGAATGACAATTCTCAAGGTTCTAGCCGGGCTCGAAAAAGGCATAGAAGATATTAGAGAAACCCTCTCCGGAGAGATAAAAGCCCTTTCTGGAGAAATAAAAGAACTAAAATCTAACCAAGTTGAAATCAAAAAAGCTATTCATGAGGTGCAATCAAAAATGGAAGCTCTCACTGCCAGGATAAATGAGGCAGAAGAAAGAATTAGTGACATAGAAGACCAAATGACAGAGAATAAAGAAGCTGAGCAAAAGAGAGACAAACAACTACTGGAACACGAGGAGAGGATTCGAGAGATAAGTGACACCATAAGACGACACAACATTAGAATAATTGGGATTCCAGAAGAAGAAGAATGAGAGAGGGGAGCAGAAGGTATATTGGAGACAATTATTGGAGAGAATTTCCCTAATATGGCAAAGGGAACAAACATCAAAATCCAGGAGATGCTAAGAACGCCCCTCAAAATCAATAAAAATAGGTCCACACCTCGTCACCTGATAGTAAAATTTACAAGTCTTAGCGACAAAGAGAAAATCCTGAAAGCAGCCCGGGAAAAGAAGTCTGTAACATACAAGGGTAAAAACATTAGATTGGCAGCGGACCTATCCACAGAGACCTGGCAGGCCAGAAAGAACTGGCATGATATATTCAGAGCACTAAACGAGAAAAACATGCAGCCAAGAATACTATATCCGGCTAGGCTATCATTGAAAATAGAAGGAGAGATAAAGAGCTTCCAGGACAAACAAAAGCTGAAAGAATTTGCAAACACCAAACCAGCTCTACAGGAAATATTGAAAGGGGTCCTCTAAGCAAAGAGAGACCCTAAAAGTAGTAGATCAGAAAGAAACAGAAACAATATACAGTAACAATCATCTTACAGGCAATACAATGGCACTAAATTCATATCTCTCAATAGTTACCCTGAATGTTAATGGGCTAAATGCCCCAATCAAAAGACACAGGGTATCAGAATGGATAAAAAAACAAAACCCATCCATATGCTGCCTACAAGAAACTCATTTTAGACCCGAAGACACCTCCAGATTTAAAGTGAGGGGGTGGAAAACAATGTACCATGCTAATGGACATCAGAAGAAAGCTGGGGTGGCAATCCTTATATCAGATCAATTAGATTTTAAGCCAAAGACTATAATAAGAGATGAGGAAGGACACTATATCATACTCAAAGGGTCTGTCCAACAAGAAGATCTAACAATCTTAAACATCTATGCCCCTAACATGGGAGCAGCCAACTATATAAACCAATTAATAACAAAATCAAAGAAATACATCGACAGTAATACAATAATAGCAGGGGACTTTAACACTCCCCTCACTGAAATGGACAGATCATCTAAGCAAAAGATCAACAAGGAAATAAAGGCCTTAAATGACACACTGGACCAGATGGACATCACAGATATATTCAGAACATTCCATCCCAAAGCAACAGAATATACATTCTTCTCTAGTGCACATGGAACATTCTCCAGAATAGACCACATCCTGGGTCATAAATCAGGTCTCAATCGGTACCAAAAGATCGAGATCATTCCCTGCATATTTTCAGACCACAATGCTCTGAAGCTCGAACTCAATCACAAGAGGAAATTTGGAAAGAACGCAAATACATGGAGACTAAACAGCATCCTTCTAAAAAATGAATGGGTCAACCAGGAAATTAAAGAAGAATTGAAAAAATTCATGGAAACAAACGATAATGAAAACACAACAGTTCAAAATCTGTGGGACACAACAAAGGCAGTCCTGAGAGGAAAATATATAGCAGTGCAAGCCTTTCTCAAGAAACAAGAAAGGTCTCAAATACACAACCTAACCCTACACCTAAAGGAGCTGGAGAGAGAACAACAAAGAAAGCCTAAACCCAGCAGGAGAAGAGAAATCATAAAGATCAGAGCAGAAATCAATGAAATAGAAACTAAAAAAACAATAGAACAAATCAACAAAACTAGGAGCTGGTTCTTTGAAAGAATTAATAAGATTGATAAGCCCCTGGCCAGACTTATCAAAAAGAAAAGAGAAAGGACGCAAATAAATAAAATCATGAATGAAAGAGGAGAGATCACAACCAACACCAAAGAAATACAAACAATTATAAGAACATACTACGAGCAACTCTATGGCAACAAATTTGACAACCTGGAAGAAATGGATACATTTCTAGAGATGTATAAACTACCACAACTGAACCAGGAAGAAATAGATAACCTGAACAGACCCATAACCAGTAAGGAGATTGAAACAGTCATCAAAAATCTCCAAACAAACAAAAGTCCAGGACCAGACGGCTTCCCAGGGGAATTCTACCAAACATTTAAAGAAGAATTAATTCCTATTCTCCTGAAACTGTTCCAAAAAATAGAAATGGAAGGAAAACTTCCAAACTCATTCTATGAGGCCAGCATCACCTTGATCCCAAAACCAGACAAGGATCCCACCAAAAAAGAGAATTACAGACCAATATCCTTGATGAACACAGATGCAAAAATTCTCACCAAAATACTGGCCAATAGGATCCAACAGTACATTAAAAGGATTATTCACCACGACCAAGTGGGATTTATTCCAGGGCTGCAAGGTTGGTTCAACATCCGCAAATCCATCAATGTGATACAATACATTAATAAAAGAAAGAGTAAGAACCATATGATACTCTCAATAGATGCTGAAAAAGCATTTGACAAAGTGCAGCATCCCTTCCTGATTAAAACTCTTCAAAGTGTAGGGATAGAAGGCACATACCTCAATATTATCAAAGCCATCTATGAAAAACCCACCGCAAATATCATTCTCAATGGAGAAAAACTGAAAGCTTTTCCGCTAAGGTCAGGAACACGGCAGGGATGTCCGTTATCACCACTGCTGTTCAACATAGTACTAGAAGTCCTAGCCTCAGCAATCAGACAACAAAAAGAAATTAAAGGCATCCAAATCGGCAAAGAAGAAGTCAAACTATCACTCTTTGCAGATGATATGATACTATATGTGGAAAACCCAAAAGGCTCCACTCCAAAACTGCTAGAACTTATACAGGAATTCAGTAAAGTGTCAGGATATAAAGTCAATGCACAGAAATCAGTCGCATTTCTTTACACTAACAACAAGACAGAAGAAAGAGAAATTGAGGAGTCAGTCCCATTTACAATCGTACCCAAAACCATAAGATACCTAGGAATAAATCTAACCAAAGAGGCAAAGAATCTATACTCAGAAAACTATAAAGTACTCATGAAAGAAATTGAGGAAGACACAAAGAAATGGAAAAATATTCCATGCTCATGGATTGGAAGAACAAATATTGTGAAAATGTCTATTTTACCTAAAGCAATCTACACATTTAATGCAATCCCTATCAAAATCCCATCCATTTTTTTTTAAAGAAATAGAACAAATAATCCTAAAATTTATATGGAACCAGAAAAGACCTCGAATAGCCAAAGGAATATTGAAAAAGAAAGCCAAAGTCGGTGGTATCACAATTCCAGACTTCAAGCTCTATTACAAAGCTGTCATCATCAAGACAGTATGGTACTGGCACAAAAACAGACATATAGACCAATGGAACAGAATAGAGAGCCCAGAAATAGACCCTCAACTCTATGGTCAACTAACCTTCGACAAAGCAGGAAAGAATATCCAATGGAAAAAAGACAGCCTCTTCAACAAATGGTGCTGGGAAAATTGGACAGCCACATGCAGAAAAATGAAATTGGACTATTTCCTTACACCACACACGAAAATAGACTCAAAGTGGATGAAGGACCTCAATGTGCGAAAGGAATCTATCAAAATCCTTGAGGAGAATGCAGGCAGCAACCTCTTTGACCTCCACCGCAGCAACTTCTTCCTAGGAACATCGCCAAAGGCAACAGAAGCAAGGGCAAAAATGAACTATTGGGATTTCATCAAGATCAAAAGCTTTTGCACAGCAAAGGAAACAGTTAACAAAACCAAAAGACAACTGACAGAATGGGAGAAGATATTTGCAAACGACATATCAGATAAAGGGCTCGTATCCAAAATCTATAAAGAGCTTATCAAACTCAATACCCAAAGAACAAATAATCCAGTCAAGAAATGGGCAGAGGACATGAACAGACATTTCTGCAAGGAAGACATCCAGATGGCCAACAGACACATGAAAAAATGCTCCACATCACTCGGCATCAGGGAAATACAAATCAAAACCACAATGAGATACCACCTCACACCAGTCAGAATGGCTAAAATTAACAAGTCAAGAAATGACAGATGCTGGCGAGGATGCGGAGAGAGGGGAACCCTCCTACACTGTTGGTGGGAATGCAAGCTGGTGCAACCACTCTGGAAAACAGTGTGGAGGTTCCTCAAAAAACTGAAAATAGAGCTACCCTACGACCCAGCAATTGCACTCCTGGGTATATATCCTAAAGATACAAACGTGGTGCTCCGAAGGGGCACGTGCACCCGAATGTTTATAGCAGCAATGTCCACAATAGCCAAACTGTGGAAAGCACCTAGATGTCCATCAACAGATGAATGGATAAAGAAGATGTGGTATATATACACAATGGAATACTATGCAGCCATCAAAAGACATGAAATCTTGCCATTTGCGACGACGTGGATGGAACTAGAGGGTATCATGCTTAGCGAAATAAGTCAATCGGAGAAATATAACTATCATATGATCTCTTTGATATGAGGAAGTGGAGATGCAAGGTGGGGGGGTTTGGGGAGGGGTAGGAAAAGAAAAAATGAAAAGATGGGATTGGGAGGGAGACAAACCATAAAAGACTCAATCTCAAGAAACAGACTGAGGGTTGCGGGGGGGAAGGGGGATGGGAGAGGGTGGTGGGGAAATGGACATTGGGGAGGGTATGTGCTATGATGAGTGCTGTGAAATGTGTAAACCAGACGATTCACAGACCTGTACCCCTGGGGATAAAAATACATTATATGTTTATTAAAATAAAAAAATTAAAAAAAAAATATGGTACTATTATGACCAAACATATGAATTATATTAGTAAGTGTGAATAGCCTCAGCTTACCTTGTAACAAAAAAGTATTTTCAGTTTAGCCAAAAAACCAACTATATGCTGTATACAATGTTAGGCACACCTAAAACAACATGAATCAGGAAAGCTAAAAATAAAGGGATGAGTAAAGAAATACAAGACAAATGGAAAAATCCTCATACCAAAGTATAAGTTGGCAAAAAAAAAAACACATTAAAAATAAGGAACACATTTCAATACAAAAAGTCCCAATTCAAAATGCAGATATAACAGTTACAAGGATCTATACAATAGGTAACACAGCAACCACATTTATGAAGCAAAAAATACGGAACATTCTAGGAGACATAAGCTTGCTCTTTATAATGGGAGAGTTTTTAGGGGCACCTGGGTGGCTCAGTTGTTAAGTGTCTGCCTTCAGCTCAGGTCATGATCTCCTGGTCCTGGGATCAAGCCCCGCATTGGGCTCCCTGCTTGCCGGGAAGCCTGCTTCTCCCTCTCCCACACCCCCTGCTTGTGTTCCGTCTCTCACTGTCTCTCTCTTTCTCTGTCAATTTAATAAATAAATAAAATCTTTATAATGGGAGAATTTAGCAAGCCACTTCCAATATAAGACAGAAGTAAATATAGGGAAGGCCTAAACAACATAATCAAATAAACAATGTGGATAGATAAGTATGTGTATATATATCAAACTTTAAGCTCCAGTAATGGAAAATCTTTTTTTCAAGTGTACATGAAATATTCACAAAAATTGATCATATTTAGGTCACAAGAGTAAACATCAGGTGTTATAATATGGAAATATTACATGCTATATGCTCTAATCTAAATGCAACAATCCCAGAAATTATTTTGTAAATTAAAAACCCAAAATACAAAATTCTGATGAAGGAAATTGAAGATGACACAAACAAATGGGAAGATATTCCATGTTCATGAATTGGAAGAACACATATTAAAATGTCCATACTACCCAAAGCAGTCTATAGATTTAATGCAATTTCTATTAAATACCAAGAGCATTTTTCGTAGAACTAGAATAATCCTAAAATTTGTATGGAACCACAAAAGACCCCATTTCAAATAGCCAAAGTAATCTTGGATAGACAAAGCTAGAAGTGCACAATTGCAGATTTCAAGGTATACTACAAAGCTGTGGTCATAAAAACCATATGTTACTGGCACAAAAATAGACACACAGATCAATGGAACAGAATAGAAAGCCCAGAATTAAACCCACAATTATATGACCAATTAATCTTTACAAAAGAGGCAAGAATGTGCAGTGAGAAAGAGTCATCAGCAATGTTGGGAAAACTGGATCACTTTCTTACAGTATACACAAAAATAAACTTAAAATGAATTAAGGACCTAAATGTGAGATCTGAAACCATAAAACTGCTAGAAGAAAACATAGGCAGTAATTTCTTTGACTTCATTTTTCTAGATATGTCTCCTCTAGCACATTTTCTAGATATGTCTCCTCAGACAAGAGAAACAAAAGTGGAGACTACACCAAAACAACAAAATCTTTTGCACAGTGAAGGAAACCCAACAAAATGAAAAGGCAACATACTGAATGGGAAAAGATATTTGGAAATGATACAGCAAATAAGGGATTAATATCCAAAATATATAAAGAACGTATACAACTTAACAACCCCCCCCCAAGAAAAATCTGATTTAAAAAATGGGCAGAGGACCTGAATAGATATTTTCCTAAGGAGATGTACAGATGGCCAAGAGAACCATGAAAAGATGCTTAATGTCACTAATCATCAGGGGAATGCAAATCAAAACCAAATTAAGATATCACCTTACACCTATGAGGATGGCTAAAATAAAAAAGTATTGGTGAGAATGTGGAGAAGAAGACACCCTCACTCCCTGTTAGTTGGAATGTAAATTGGTGCACTCACTGTGGAAAACAGTATGAAAGTTCCTCAAAGAACTGAAAATAGAAATACCAAATGACCTAGTAATTCCACTACTATTTACCCAGAGAAAATGAAAACACTAATTTGAAAGGATGTATGCATTCCTATGTTCATTGCAGCATTATTTCCAATAGCCAAGATATGGAAGCAACCCAAGTGTCCATCGATAGATGAATAAAGAAGGTGTGGTATATTATGTATTTATACACAGACACACAGGAATATTACTCAGCCATAAAAAAGAATGAGATCTTGCCATTTACGACAACATGGATGGACCTTGAGGGTATTATGCAGAGTGAAAGAAGTCATTCAGAGAAAGACAAATCCCATATGATGATTTCACTCATGTGGAATCTGAAAAACAAAACAAATGAATAAACAAACAGAAGTAGACCCATAAGTACAGAAAACAAACTGGCAGTTGCCTGGGGGCAGGAGAATTATGGACAAAATGGGTGAAGGGTAGTAGGGGTACAGGCTTCCAGTTATGGAATGAATAAGTCATGGGGATAGAAGTGCAGCATAGGGAATGTGGTCACTAGTATTGTAATAGGGTAGTATGGTAACATGGTAGCTACACTTGTGGTGCACGGAGAAGTAGAATCACTGTTTTGTAAACACGAAACTAATATAACATTGTGTGCCAACTGTACTTCAATTAAAAAATAAGACTAAAGAATTGTTCCCCGTTAAAGGAGACTAAAGAGATGTGACAACTGAATGTGGTGTGTGATTTGGGATTTTCTTTTGCTGGTGACACATTATTGGGATAATTGGCAAAGCCAAATGAGATCTGTTGATTAGATTAGATAATAATGTATCATTGTTAATTTCCCAATATTTATTTTTATACTGTAGTTATATAAGAGAATGTCCTTGTTTTTAGGAAATAAAACAGGATTAAAGGTATCCTGTCAGCAATTTGCTCTCAAATAGTTTAGGAAAAAGTGAGGATTTTATAGAGAGAAAATAATAGAGCAAATTGGTAAGCTGTTAACATTTGGGGAATCTGGGTGAGGAGTATATAGAGATTCTTTGTATTAGTTCTCCAACTTTTCTGGGAGCCTAGAATTATGCCAAAATAAAAAACTGAAAGAAAAAAAATTATCCAACAAAGGAGGAGTTTTACTCTAAGGCACTTGAAAAATTTTTAATATCTGTCTTCCTTGGGGGACTTTATAAATTTCTTTTTTTCTTTCTTAGTCTCACTGGGGAAGGAAAGGACAGGCTTTAAAAATAAAAAGTAACACCATGGGTCATCATCTGACAAGGACACTGGTCTATTTTATTTCTGACCTGGGCTACTTTTTTTCCTTCTTGGGCATTTTGTGCTCCTTTGTCCTCAGGAAAAATGAGGTTTAAATGCCTTTCTTAGTGCATGTGTTGGAATGATATAACTTCAGTAAAGGTGTCTTTCTAACAAAAAACGAAATGTCTTCAAAGACATGAGATGGTTGCCATAGCTGTAGTTTGGATATCTGTATTCAGAGACTTAAGTTCATTCTCCTAAATTGCTATGCTGGTATGGCCTAAATTCATTCTCCTGGGTTGTGAGGATTAGCTCATACTAGCCACCACACTTGGCCTCCTGATGCTGTTAATGTCAACCAGATACTGTTGGGCATGCAGTTTCCTTGAATAGAAATGGAACCCACAGTGGAATTAGGATACTTCTATTTTCCACAATTCCCCTATGGCAAGAATATCTAACTGCACACCTACCATCTGTATCAGGATGGTAACCATGTGTCTAAAATTGAATTCTTCATATGAAACCATTTCTCCTACTTTCCCATTGATCTCATTATCCATTTGGTTGTTCAGACTGCAGATCTGGAAGATAGCCTAGATTCTTTTTTTCTTCTCGATTCTACAATTCCTATTCATAGTAACTCTTGACATTTCTAATTTCTACTTGCCTCTCAGTCACTGTTATTATTGCCATAGTTCAGATCTTCATCTTTGGTCTTTGTTTGCCCATAAGATACCTATATGATCTTTCTATTGGCAGACCTCCCCACCACTTCCCCAACCCAAATCCATTACCCATATGATTTGCTGAATGATGTGTTGAAATAGTCTTCATACTCTTTGGTAGCTCCCCATTTGCTACAGAAAAGATTCAAACTCCTTAGCTTATATTACAAAGTGCTTATAATCTAGCAACTGTCTTCTTTTCCATCTTATTTCTTGCCACTCATTGCCTTGTATCACCTTTACCCTGTTAACAACAGCAGATTTCTAAGAGTTCCAGGATGTACCAAGTTGTTGTTCAACTCAGGGTCTTTGCAGATGCTATTTCCGCTAGAGTGTTTTCCTTGTCCCTGAGGAATTTGCTGTTCTAGTAACATGGTAGAATAAGATAATATGGAATCCCTATTGCTACAAGTACCCAACGGTACCAAATAGTGTATAACAACCAACAACACAGTTTAAATACATAGCTTAGCTCATAAGAAAAAGGGGGAGATCTCAAGATTCCAAAAAGGAAAATGTATCTCTAAGTTACAGCAGTAAGCACATTATAAACTAGTGTGGTGATGACCTTCGAGGGAAAGAGACCAGAAATAGACCCTCTTGAATAGGAGCTTGAATGTTAATGTCCATTCAGAGACAGGAAATGAACCCTCAGGGGATGTGGAGAGTTGCATATTCCTGAAAACCAAAACCTTTGAAGGACTACAATTCACAGAGAAAGGTGATCTAGAGAAACTTTCTGCTGGTTGAGAAAGACTATAAGAAATGGTGTATTCTTGAAGAAAACAAAGCCACAGTTTTAGAATTTAAAAATAAGACTATTTCGGTTGTAAGGACTATATTACAGGAAGAAGGGAGGACAGAGATTCCCGGCCAGAGAAGAGACCAGAAGAGAAGGAACCATATTCTGGTTCCTTCATACATCAAAACAATAGGCTTTTTGTCATACACAAATACGACTGAAGACACTTTCCCCACACCCTAAGAATTGTCTTGCGGTCAGCAGGGGAGGGGTGAACCTATGATACTCAGGTAGAGGGCATGAGATCTTGCCACGTGTATGAGGAAAGGGGCAGCTGAGGTTCATATTCGTAAGTTCGCAGTTTCAAAAAGGTAATTTAGCAACGGTGCTGGTACCATACATTTGAAGGAGGTTATATTGTTTGGCCAGTAAAACTTTTATATCACGTATTGGCATGCAGTATTGTTTTATTACAGAGGGATAGTTTTCCGACAATATCTGCTTAAGATTCAGGGTGACAAAATTCTCCTATGAAAAGGTAAGATTTTTTTTAAAAAGATTTTATTTATTTATTTGAGAGAGAGAAAGCATGAGGAGGGGAGGAGCAGCGGGAGCAGGAGAAACACATTCCCCACTGAGCAGTGAGCCAGAGGCGGGGGTTCGATCCTGGGACCCTGGGATCATGACCTGAACCACCTCCCAGCTGAGGAGGGAGTCAGATGTGGGGCTCGATCCCAGAACTTGACACGAGCCGAAGGCAGACGCTTAACTGACTGAGCCACCCAGGCGCACCCGTGTTTTTATGAGCTGGCCTTTGGAGTGACAGAGTCACTTCTCTCATATTCTGTTTGTTGAGACTATCACAAGGGTCCATCTAGTTTCAAGAGGGAGAGCACACAGATCCTACCACTTCATGGGAGGAATGTTAGGGTCTTACATGAAGACTGTTTGAAAGGGGAGGTGTATTTGCAGCCAAATTTGAAAAATACAGTTTGCCACCATCCCCAAACTTGTGTCTTGCTGTGAGTTTCAAGTCTGAGTTTATCCTCCCTGGGTGGTATGGGATGTTCAAGCCCAGAATCAGGAGTGGGGGTTTCATGGTAACCATATTATAATTCGGTCTGCTGGGACTCTAGTGTTAACAAATGCAAAACTGGTTTAGAGTATCACTTTCAGAATCTAGGCCACATAAGATTACCTCAGAGAGGGACGCCTGGGTGGCTCAGTCGGTTAAGCATCTCCTTCGGCTCAGGTCATGACCCCAGGGTCCTGAGATCCCGTGTCAGACCACCTGCTTAGCTGGGAGCTGCTTCTCCCTTTCCTCTCTTCTCCCCCCGCCAACGCAGTTGTACTCACTCTCTCTCAAATAAATAAAATCTTAAAAGGGGGAGGGGCCACCTGAGTGGCTCAGTTGGTTAAGCATCTGACTCTTTGTTTTAGCCCACGTCATGATCTTAGGGTAGTGAGCTCAAGCCTCATGTCAAGTCAGCTTAAGATTCTTTCCCCTTCCCATTCCCTCAGCCCGTCCCCCTGCTTGCATGCTCTCTCTCTCTCTCCCTCTTTCAAATCAGTAAATAAAATCCTTAAGAAAAAAGATTACCTCAAAGAAAATAAAACTTAGTGGAGAATTCATAACAGAAATGATAACTTTGTGGACATCACCTACCATGATTAGAAGGAAGCAGGAGGGTTAGCATCTCAAGAATTTGAGACAGAGAAACGTATGATGGGGGATATAAAATATGTGTTTTAAGATGATTGCAGAGAGAAAGTAAGGAAATTTTAAAAATACAGTGGGGCACCTGGTTGGTGCAGTTGGTTAAGCATCCAATTCTTGATTTCAGCTCACGTCATGATCTCAGGGGCATGGGATCAAGCCTCATGTCTGGCTCTAAGCTCGGTGTGGGGTCTGCTTGAGATTATCTCTCTCTCCCTCTGTCCCTCCCCTGCTCATGTTTTCTCTCTCTCTCTCAAAATAAAAAAGAAATACTATGAAGAAAGCTCAAGTCCAAGCATCATCTGTAGGAGGTATTTCCTGTACTCTGTGATAAGCTGTGCAAGTTACTACTGTAGCATTTAACATACTTTGTTGACATTTCACACGCTAGCTGGCTCCCTGCCACCAATCTAAGTCTTGAGCATATGTTTTTGGTAGCAGCTGGACTTTATTCTTTTACTTCCAAAACTTAGCACAGTGCCTGGTGCACAGTAGGTTCTCAGTAATTTCTCAACTAAAGACTGCATAAATCTGTGTCACATTACAAAAATCAAAAATTAGATCAGTCCAGGATCAGTTTGGATAAGAACAAGTTTTTTGTTTTTTTTTTAAGATTTTATTTATTTATTTGACAGAGATCTCAAGTAGACAGAGAGGAGGCAGAGAGAGAGAGAAGCAGGCTCCCCTGCTGAGCAGAGAGCCTGACACAGGGCTTGATCCCAGGACCTTGAGATCATGACCTGAGCCGAAGGCAGAGGATTTAACCCACTGAGCCACCCAGGTGCCCCTAGGAGAACAAGTTTTTATACCTAACATTCAGCATTAACTTTGATAACAGTAAGAATATTAGATGCCTTTAGTTGTTTTAATTGGTGATAATTTATAAGGTGGTCACAGGATCCTCCTTTTTTGTTTGTTTGTTTCAGAGAGGGAGGGGGCAGACAGAGAGAAAGAGAATCTTTTTTTTTTTAAATTTTTTTTAAGATTTTATTTATTTGTCAGAGAGAGAGAGAGAGAGAGAGCGGAGCACAGGCAGACAGAGTGGCAGGCAGAGGCTGAGGGAGAAGCAGGCTCCCCGCTGAGCAAGGAGCCCAATGTGGGACTCGATCCCTGGATGCTGGGATCATGACCTGAGCCGGACGCTGGGATCATGACCTGAGCCGAAGGCAGCTGTTTAACCAACTGAGCCACCCAGGCGTCCCGAGAAAGAGAATCTTTAAAAAGTCTTTTTTTTTTCTTAAAGATTTTCTTTTATTTATTTTAAAGATTTTATTTATTTATTTGACAGACAGAGATCACAAGTAGGCAGAGAGGCAGGCAGAGAGAGGGGGAAGCAGACTCCCCGCTGAGCAGAGAGCCCGACGCGGGACTTGATCCCAGGACCCTGGGATCATGACCCGAGCCGAATGCAGAGGCTTTAACCCACTGAGCCACCCAGGTTCCCCCGAGAAAGAGAATCTTAAGCAGGCTCCACACCTAGCACGAGCCAGGACGGGGCTGATCTCATGACCTTGAGATCATGACCTGAGCCGAAATCAAGAGTCGGCCATTTAACTGACCCAGCCACTCAGGTGCCCCAGGATCCTCCTTTGAAAGAGAAAATTTTCCTCATTTGCTTAAGGGAAAAGAGTTTTTTCTCTTGTCCTAAGTAGTAATCCAGATATGGAAATGAGGCAGAGATTCATGTTTAAAACTTCTGCTTTAGGGGCACCTGAGTGGCTCTGCTGTTTAAGTTGCCAACTCTTGATTTCAGTTCAGGTCCTGAGCGTGGGGTGGTGAGATTGAGCCCCGTGTTGGCTCTGTGCTGGGTGTGGACCCTGCTTAAGATTCTCTCTCCCTCTCCCTCTGCCCCTCCCCACAAAACGAAAACAAAACAAAAACAAACCTGCTTTATCCATCAGCCAGAGTGAGATAAAGCAGTAGACTTGATCCTTAGAGCCAGAATTTCTGTGCTTTAACAAACTATGGTCTCTGGCAGAGAGAAAGTGGGGGATATTCTTTTCAAGTCCTTGTAGAGAGACATTAGGTTAGAAGAAGGATTGCTTCTTTCTCCTTTTGTTGGTGGCAGTTTTGAAGAAAAAATGGGCCCAGCTTGAGAATTCCTGGTTGATTATGTAAAAGTACAAAGAACACTAGAGAAGAAAATAAGATTATAAACTATCTCTAGATTCAGAATAAGCCCTAAAATAGAAATTTAACACATTGCTTTTTGTTTATAGGTAATATTATAGATAATATTAATTAATATTAATTAATTTATAGGTAATATAGTAATTATAGGCAGTATTAATAATACCATAGGTAATATTAATAACTAATATTAATATTTATAATGGTGTAAAATATTACAACAAAAAGGTAAACTTATTTCTTTGAGTTAAACTCGTTTTCTTGAGTTCTAGTTCTTTAAACTTTTTTTTTAAAGATTTTATTTATTTATTTGACAGAGATCACAAGTAGGCAGAGAGGCAGGCAGAGAGAGGGGGGAAGCAGGCTCCCTGCTGAGCAGAGAGACCGATGTGGGGTTCAATCTCAGGACCCTGAGATCATGACCTGAGCCGAAGGCAGAGGCTTAACCCACTGAGCCACCCAGGTGCCCCAGTTCTTTAAACTTTTTAAGGCCTATTATTTTCACTCAGCCTCATAGACTAAGGAATTACTCAATATACTTGTAAAATGGATTATTCGATTTATTAAGAAAAAATAGTCAAGTGCATAGGTTTAGCTTTGAAATTCTTACAATCGCCTGTATATATTGGGAGACGTGAAAAATTGAGGCATAGAATTTGAAAGTGGTCATTTAAATTCTGCTCTAAGTTTATTACTTACTTGATTAGAACCTAATAATTCAAATTTTCTCACTTGCTAATATAGAAGAATAACGGTTTGGCATGACTTCTATGATATTGAAGAAATGTATTTTCATCCAGGAAGAGATTTGTTTGCCCCTTTCACCCCTTGCCCTGTGACAAAGTCCAGTTGTTACGAATTTTCCCTAAAACCAGTCTACCTAGACGTTCTTTATCCTACCAAGCTTTGTGACTCACTCATTTTTATTGACTATTAAACCATGCATTGCAAGGAGAGAGAAACCAAGAGCTGGGATCTAAAAAAGAAAGGGCCTGCTGAAACTTACACCTGGGAGTCCTGCCTCCAGCTTGTTTGTTGATCGCCTTCCTGACTGTCCAGTAGAATGTAGGGAGTCTGTAACATCAGCAAATGATAAATGGCTATTACTTTCTTCTTAATTGGATCTTTCAAAAGAATAGAGTCTCTCATGTTTTAAATGGTTGTGGTAAGATGCGAAAGATAAAAAATTAGAGCCGGGGTCCTTGCTTTGAATTTTGCCTTGGTCCCACTGTGAGCAAGTTCTGAATATCAGGTTTCTCATCTGTAAGTCAGGGGGGAAAATGCTGTCAGGGTTGTTCCGAACATTGTGAGAGATAATGTGTATTTCCAGCATGTGTCTGCATCAGAATAGGAACTCAACAGACATTAGGTCCCTTTCCTTCTTGTTAGAGCCTTTAACAAATCTTTTAATTTGAAAATAGTTCTTTTAAGGAATTAGCATCTAAAGTATCATGGACCCTAGGATGCTTTAAGACCCAGCTGAATTTTTTTGGGTTCTGGAGTTGTCTGTCTTCCTTCATTCTTACTAATTCTTAGTAATGTAGAGTTACCAATTTTACAACCCACAGGAGTATTTTCACTTTAAAATAACCTAAATCAAGATGTCAGGGAGCATTTTACATTTGCTTTGAAAGAAAAAAAAAAAAGAATTAGAATAATTATTTAGTAGATTACAAGGGTAACTGTCAGTTGAAATAAATGAAAATATGGGAATATGTAAACTGCACATTTTCTTTGCCACTTCAGATGGTCTTTGAATCTTGCTATATTCAGTTTAATCACACCCCTTAATAGGGGAGTTAGAAAGAAAATCTAAAATATCCTAAAGCCTTTTCCATTATACTTGAATTTTGGGTACCCTAATCCTATAGCAAAAAGACGTTGGTCCATTTATTCCAAGCTGAATATCTGTGGTAGCTTATAAATAGACCTTTCTTAATTATATTTTATAGGGGATTCTCCTATTTGCTGTGCTTTTCTTTGGCTTCTGATAGTTGACATTTTCTTAAAGCATTCATTGCATCTATATTTAAAAAGGTAAAAAGGAGGATTGCTCTGCTTATGAACTGGAAACTGGAGGCTCAGAGGTACTCGGATTTTCTTAGCGTCATAAAGAACTATCTTGCTTTTTGCCACTTGAGAGGAGGCAGTAAAATACATTACTCTAGAGTTGTTATCTGTAGGTCTAGAATTGATGTTTGCTAAATGGGGAAAGAACAGAATTGATACTTGGATACCCTGCATTGTAACCAGAGAGGGAGAAATTAAAATTTCATTATTCTTTAATATGTACTCCCTTATCATTGAAATATACTCCAGTTTTGCTTAGATGGCAGACTTAAAATTCAACATTGTAAACCACACCATTCTATCTTTAGAGATTCTTAAATTTTGCAGATGCTATTGAATGCAAAACTCCCAATGGAAACTGCAGATCAAGAAGCTTTGTTTTACTCATTAATTTCTTTGTGGCAATCAGTCTGGTAGTGATGTTCATGTTTGCGTGGTCGTGTTTTCTTCAGATTGGAACTGCGTTTGAAGGTGATCTTGTATAAAAGATCCAATGAAGAGTAGCTGATGCTTTCATTGAAACACATCCCACTGATCGCTGGTGAATATTCTATGAATTACCCAAGACCTTGCTAGTAATCTATACTAAAAATATCTGGATCTCAGATGATGACTCCTAGAGTTTTAGCCAACCTGCCACAACTCTTGAGCACAGTCCAGAGCTAACCGTTAACGATGGGTTGTCAGGTGATGTTCTCAAAGGTCTCTTGTTCCTTCATCAGTCACTTCAGCAGTTCCACAACTCAGAAGTTCAAAGCCGTGGTTTATTTTTCAGTTTCAAGAAAACAGTTTCTCATTGTGGAATGTCTTTTGGGAATCTGTCTATATTTTAAAATTGCATATTAGAACACTAAATTCTTTAAAATCACTCAATAAGTTTTATAAAAATATTTATGTTGTCTCTTTTCTAATAGTTCGTTTTGCTTAATTAGAAATACTTACAGGGAAGGATAGATGCCATGTGATTTAACTCATATGCAGAATTTAAGAAATAAAATAAGAAATAAAAAGTCAAGATCTTTGACTTAACTCTTTTGTAGTCATAGAAAACATTTTTAATGATTTCAATGTTCTTAAATTTATTGAGACTTATTTTGTGGTCCAACATTTGGAGAAATGTCTTTGTGTGCTTTGAAAAGAATGTGAATTCTGCACTCACTGTATTGAGTACTGTATTAATCTCAATTATATCATGTTTATTGGTAGATGAGCCTAGGGGAAGGGAAGAATAAAATGATACAAAAACAGTGCAATGAAAAATTAAAGGTATCCAGATTAGGAAAAAAGTAAAACTGCTGTGTGTGTGTGTGTATACACATACATGTGTATATATATATGTATGTGTATGTATACATGTGTGTGTGTGTGTATGTGTGTGTATGTATATATATATAGCTGTGAATATAGCTATTCAGCACCATGAGTTCAAAAGACTCTCCCCCATTGAATTGTCATGGCACTTTTGTCAGAAGTAATTGACCATAAATATAAGGATTTAGTTTTTACTCTCAACTCTGTTCCATTGATCCATATGCCTGCTTTTAGGTAATCCACATTACCTTAATCATTTTTGTTTTATAGTTATGTGCAGGTAGTATAAGTCTTCCGACTTTGTTCTTTTTTTTTTTTTTTCAGTCATTTTGGCTATTCTAGGCACTTTACATTTCCATATAAATTTTAGAATCATCTTACCAAGAAGTTTGCTGAGAATTTGATGGGGATTGTGTTGTATCTAAATATCAATTTGGGGAGAATTAACATCTTAACAGTTGAAGTTTCCAGTTTGTAAAATAGAATATTCTCATTTTATCTAGGTCTTTTAATTTTTGTCAGTAAAATTTTATAGTTTTTAGTGTCAAATACTACACTTCTTTTGTTAAGTTTATTCCTTAGTATTCTTCCTAATGTTACTGTAAATACAACTGTTTTTTAATTTTTTTTTTAAGATTTTATTTATTTATTTGACAGAGAGAGATCACAGTAGACAGAGAGGCAGGCAGAGAGAGAGGGAAAGAGGGAAGCAGGCTCCCTGCTGAGCAGAGAGCCCGATGCGGGACTCGATCCCAGGACCCTGAGATCATGACCTGAGCCGAAGGCAGCGGCTTAACCCACTGAGCCACCCAGGCGCCCCACAACTGTTTTTTAATTTTAATTTTTTTGCTAGTATATAAAAATACAGTTGATTTTTGTATATTGATCATGTATCCTGAGGTCTTGCTAGCCTCATGTGTAAATTCTAGTATTTTAATTATAGATTCCTTAGGATTTTCTACACAATCATCCTTGTATAAAAACATTTTTCTTTTCTCCTTTTCAGTCTGAATTTAATATTTTAAGTTTTAATTGCACTGACTAGAAACTTCTGTGCAATGTTGGAAAAAAAGTAGCAAAACCTGCCATTCTTACCTGATTCTCCTTAGGTGGGAAGCATTCACTCTTTAATCATTTTATGATGTTGGCTGTAGGTTTTTCATAGATGCCTTTTATTAGGTGGGGGATGTTCTCTTATGTTCTTTATGTATTGAAAGTTTTTATTGTGAATGGGTGTTGGATTTTGTTAAATACTTTTTCTGTGTCTATTGAAATGGTTATGGGTTTTTTGTCCTTTATTAATATATTACATTACTTGATTTCTGGATGTTAAACAAACTTTGCATTCCTGGGATAAATCCTACTTGATCATCATATATGAGCCTTTTTATATGTTTCTGGTTTCAGTTTGCTAATATTTTGTTGAGGATTTTTATGTCTATATTCATTAGTGATATTAATCTGTAGTTTTCTTGTGATGTTTTTGTGTGACTTCGGTGTGCTAGCCTCATAGAATGAACTGGAAAGTTTCTGTCCTCTATTTTTTGAGGGAGTTTGTGAAGGATTGATATCTTCTTTTTAAAATATTTGATAGACTTTTCTAGCAAAGTCAGCTGGGCCTGGGATTTTCTTTGTCACGAGGGTTTAATTAATAATTCAATTTATTTACTTTTAAGTCTATTTATATTTTCTATTTCTTCTTGATTCAGTTTTGGCAATTTCTTTTCTAGGAATTTGCCCATTTTTTTCCTAAGTTGTCTGATCTTTTTGTATAAAGCAGTTCATAATATTCTCCTATAGTCCTAGTGCTTGAAGGGTCAGTAGTGAGGTCTCTTCTTTCATTCCAGATTTGGGCAATTTGTGTCTTCTCTTACTTTATTAGTTTAGCTAAGAGCTTGCCAATTTTAAAAGATTTTATTTATTTGACAGAGAGAGAGAGATCACAAGTAGGCAGAGAGGCAGACAGAGAGAGGGGGGAAGCAGGCTCCCCGCCGAGCAGAGAGCCCGATGCGGGGCTGGATCCCAGGACCCCGAGATCATGACCTGAGCCGAAGGCAGAGGCTTAACCCACTGAGATACCCAGGTGCCCCGGGTTTGCCAATTTTATTGACCTTTTCAAATAGCCACTTTTTGGTTTTGTTGATTTTTTTTCTCTGTTTTTTTTTATTTTATTTCATTGATATTCACTCTGAACTTTATTATTTTCTCCCTTTTTCCTGTTTGCTTGGGGTTTAGCTTGCCTTTCTTTGTCTAGTTTCTTAAGGTAGAAGCTCAGATTATTAATTTGAGGTTTTTCCTGATTACAAGCTATAAATATCCCTCTAACACTTCTTTAGTTACATACTGTAAATTTTGGTACATTGTATTTTCATTTTCATTCATTTCAAAAAATTCTAAAAATTTTCTTTATAATTTCATCTTTGACCCCTGTGCTATTTAGAAATATATTGTTTAATTTCTAAATATATTGGTTTTCCCAGATATCTTTCAATTCGAGATCTTTGACTTAACTGTTGTGGTCATAGAACACATTTTTAATGATTTCAATGTTCTTAAATTTATTGAGACTTGTTTTGTTGTCCAACATATGGAGAAATGTCTTCGTGTGCTTTGAAAAGAATGTGAATTCTGCACTCACTGTATTGAGTACTGTATTAATCTCAATTATATCATGTTTATTGGTAGTGTTGTTAAAATCTTTTATATCCTTATTGATTTTGTGTCATTCTATCGATTATTGAAAGTGGAATGTTGAAATCTACAACTATTATTAGCGAATTGCATATTTCCCCTTTTAGTTCTCAGTTTTTCCTTCTTTCTCTATTTTTAGGTTTATATACACTTATAATGAATTATTACATCTTTGTGATGCACTGTTCCTTTTGTGATTATGAAATGTCCTTCATTGTCTCCGGTAACATTTCTTGCCTTAAAGTCTATTTTGTCCAATACTAATACAGCAGTTCCAGCTCTATTATAGTTACTGTTTGTAGGGCCTATCATTTTCTGTCCTATTACTTGTAACCTGTTTATGTCTTCCTGTCTTCCTATCTATGTCTTTTAGATGCAACATACAGTTGGCTCTTGCTTTTGAATCTAGTCTAATTCTCCCTACATTTTGAGGAAGTTATTTAGTCCCTCATATCCGATCTAATTATTGATATGATTAGTTTTAAGCCTCTCATTTTTCTATTTGTTTTGTATTTGTCTCATGTCATTTTTGCCCCTCTGTTCCTCCTTTACTCCTTTCTTTTATGTTAGATGGGTATATTTTGGTGTATAATTTGATTGCTCTTTTGTGTTTTTAACTATATGATTTTTGAGTTATTTTCTTGGTGGTGGTTCTAGGAATTATAGTCTTCATCTTAATTTGTCATAGTCTGTTTCAGAATAATGATAACTTAAATTCCAGCAAAATATAGAAACCTGCTCTGATATATCTCCTTTTTCCCTTTGCTTGTGTTATTGTTATATATATTTTATATCTGTATATGTTTAAACCCATCAATACAGTATTGCAATTTTTGCTATGTATAATCAATATCTTTTACGAAATTATAGAGAAGAAATAAAAAATATATTTATGGAATTTTTTTCATTTATCTTTTCATGATTTCTGGTGCTCTTTGTTTCTTAATGTAGAATTGGATTACTATCTGATACCCTTTCATTCAGCATGAAGGACTTCCTTTGGTGTTTTTTGTAAGGCAAGTCTGATAACAAATTTTCTCTTGTTTATCTCCAAATGTCTTTATTTCACCTTTTTTTTTTTTTTTAAGATTTTATTTATTTATTTAACAGAGAGACACAGCGAGAGAGGAAACACAAGCAGGGGGACTGGGAGAGGGAGAAAGCTGGCTTCCTGTTGAGCAGGGAGCCTGATGTGGGGCTCGATCCCAGGACCCTGGGACCACAACCCAACCTAAGGCAGACACTCAATGACTGAGCCACCCTGGCGCCCCGTATTTCACTTTATCTTTAAAAGGTGATTTTACAGGATACGGAATTCTTAGTTGCCAAGCTTTTTTACTCCCAGCATTTTTCTGGCCTCCATTGTTTCCGGTGAGAAATCAGTCATTAATTTTATTGTAGTTCCTTTGTACATGAGTCATTTTTCTCTTTTTGTTTGCATTATTCTTCTTTGCCTTTCAGTAGTTTATCTATGATGTATCTAAATATTTTGCATTTGTCCTGCATTGGGTTTCATTTGGGGAGCTTGGCTCTATAAGTTACTGGTTTTCCTCAAATTTAGAAAGTTTTTGGTCAATATATCTTCAAGTATTTTTTTCTGCCCTAGTGCTTTTCCACCTTCTGAGAGTCTTATTACACATACATTAGTGCACGTAATATTGTCTCATAGGTCTCTGAGGCTCTGTTTATTTTTCTTTAGTCTTTTATTGTGTTCTTCAAATCATATAATTTTTACTGATCTATATTCAAATTCATGAATTCTTTTTTTTTTTTTTTTGCTGTCTCAAATCTGTTGATGCTCTCTAGTGAAATTTTCATTTCATTTATTGTACTTTTCATCTCTGGAAAAGTTCAGCATTTACTGAGATTCTATTGTCAGGGTCATTTAATTCTTTAAACATGGCTTTCTTTACTTCTTTGAGCATGTTTATTATAACAGCTAGTTTGAAATCTTTGCTAAATACAAGATCTAGAGACACTTGGAGACATTTTCTATTGACTGCTTTTTTATGGATCACATTTTCTTGTTTCTTGCATGACTCATAACTTTCTGTTGAGTACTGGACACTTTAGGTACTGTATCGTAGCAACTTGAGTTTGTAGTGTTCACTCCTCCATTGGAGGTGTTGGTTGTTTGTTTGATAACTCCTCGACTAAACCTTTGAAGTGTGTCTTCCCCACAGTGTGCAGCTGCTGCTGTCTTGACCCACAATTTTTTCCTTGTTTTTATTTGTCAGCCTGGCTTCTGAGGGATTTCCCTGTGTCTACATAGCTCAGTGATCAGTCAGAGATGAATCAGAAGTTATAATAAAACTCCTTGAGCCAATAAGGCTTCTAATCTCTCTTGACAGATCTGTGTGTGAACTGGGAAGCGCTTTTAGACTTCGGCCTGAAGTCTGGCTTTTACTTCCTGTCGGGCCTTCCCATGTCTCACCTGCACACGCCACAGGCTCTGTTAGCCAGGGACATAGGAGCCCTCTCTGTCTCTGTAGCAATGCGCGTGACCTCTGGCTAATCCCAAAAAATGTGGGGTCCAGTCTTCTCTGGCTGTCTTACCTGCTGGAACTCCCTGCTAAATCCTTGGCAGTCTGTTTAGCTGGCAGTCTGTTTAGCTTGCCACTTGCCGCAAATGCCACCCCTGCCATTGCTCATCAGGGGATCCTCTGTGGCAGAGGTGACAAAGCTTCTTGGTTTCGCAGCCTGCCCTGTGCTGCCCTGAGTGAGCTTCTTGCACTGACAAAGCCAGAGGTGGAGATGGGAGCAGCCCCTGGCAAAGACATCATAGACTCTCACTATTTCTCCCTGAAGTTTCATGGTGTTCACGAAGTACATGTCTCTGAATTCCGGAGTGCTAAAATTACTGCTTTTAACTGTTTTATTCAGTTTTATCGTTGCCTTTTGAGGTAGGATTTGTCAGTCACTTTACTCCATCATAATAAAGTCTGAAATCTCTATATCCATTTTATCTTATTTCATTTTTTTAAGATTTTATTATTTGACAGAGAAAGTACAAGCAAGGGGAGTAGCAGGCAGGGGAGAGGGAGAAGCAGGCTCCCTGTTGAGCAGAGAGCCAGATGCAGGGCTCGATCCCAAAATCAGGGATCATGATCTGAGCCGAAGGCAGACACTTAACCGACCGAGCCACCCAGGTGCCCCTCTGTATACGTTTTAAAGCACCAATGATTTTGGTTATATTACATGTGTGATCCTGTATTTATGTTTGTATTATGTATAAATAATGTCTCATTGGTTAGCCTTTTGGGGGGCATTTTCATTAACATTGTATAGAAACATAAATGATTGGTTACTCAAGTGAAGTAATACTTTAGAGAAAAGACATTGGTAAGGTCAAGTAGAAAATGTCAACCCTAAAAGTTTTCCTTGAAACATGAATTGAAAAATGAAATGAATCAGAGATCATCAGTTATTTTAGAGCCCTTTCCTCTTCAGCGGTGGCAGCATGTTGCCTGGTATAATTCAAGAATCGTTTGTTAAATTAATCCTGTACCTGTGTGAAATATCCATAATATTGACTTAAAATGCAGGGTGCTAGTTTATTTTTTTTTATAGATTTAGAAATTTATTAGCATTTCATGATTATCTTCAGTATTTGGGATTACTCAAGGAATATCAAAGGAATCTGAATTTATCAGTAAAAGATTTTATACCATTTGTCAAATTGTTTATTTATTTATTTTTTAATGAGAACATTCCTTAACAATGTGAAGCATCATTTTGTTAAAATTCTAATTTTTCGGGGGCACCTGGGTGGCGCAGTTGGTTAAGCATCAAGACTCTTGGTTTTGGCTCAGGTTGTGACTTCAGGTTTGTGAGACTGAGGCCCCCCCCCCGTCAGGCTCCATGCTTAACACACAGTCTGCTTAAGACCCTCTTTCCCTCTGTGTCCCCCCACCCCGTGCATACTCACACAAGCTCTTTCTCTCTCTCTCTCTCTCAAAAAAATAAATAAATCTATTTAAAAAATTCTCTAGTTTTTTCACAATGAAGTTTTGTCATATAGGACTTGGGTATTTATCATATATCATGAATATTATAATACGTTTAAATCAGCATTAAATGCAAAATACTTTGGCATTGCAGGGTTTTTTTGCAACTAAAAATAAGTTATCTTCTATCTAAATCAATTTCTCTTTATCTCTAACATTTGAAATTAAATGTTCATGTACCATAAAATGCTGTTCCAATTAGACTTTGTTAAAGGAAATAGTGCCCAGTATGTAAATTCAGATTTAGCAAATTATGTCCAATTTTATAATGTTGGAGATACCGCTATACATAGAGTCAAAACAAAACAGTATTAACAGAACTTTTCAGCCTGTAGGCATCCCTTTGTGAAAACACAGACCACTCTCTTTCATAATGTTGAAGAAATAAAAGTGTGTTGAGTATGAGAAATGGAGACCATTTGGTAACTTTATAAGGGAAGACAAAACCAAAATGAGCAGCACTCTCCCCTTGATAATTATGATTGCTAAATTCATCAGTTGTCCAGATTACTTTTCATTTGTTTTCAGTACAGAGCCTCCACCATTGTAGAGGGGCACTAAAGGCAGGCCTGTCTCGAGGACTGTGCCTCCAGTGGCCCAAATTCATTGTAAAATGGAGCCTGAGCCATCTCATGCTTGGTCACTGACCGTCAAACATTCCTTTCCATCTTTCTCTCTTGGTGGTCTTCTTGTACTTTCATTGCGCTATGCCCCCAGATTTTTAATGAGGTGCTGCCCTTACCAAGCAGTTGTTCAGAGTTTCATACTTAGTAGATGTGAGTGCTAGAGCAGAGAGCAAAAGGCAGAGGTTAGTTCTTCCCCTTCACATATAGATGACTCTTCAACAGCATAAGTTTGAACTGCTCAGATCTCTTTATGTGTGGATTTTTTCAATGAATACAGTACTGCAAATGTAGTTTTTCTTCCTTATGATTTTCTTACTCACATCTTCTTTTCTCTAGCTTACTTAAGAATGCAGTACTTAATACATACAAGATACAAAATATGTGTTAATTGACTATTTATTTATTGGTAAGGCTTCCAGGCAACAGTAGGCTATGAAGTTTAAAGGGAACCAGAAGTTCTATGTAGATTTTTTTTTTTTCTAGATAGATATTTGATGATGCAGGCGGTCAGCATTTATAATCCCTTGTTGTTTCAGGGTCAGCTGTGTTCAATAGATCTGACATTTGCTCGCCACCTCAATTATTTGGTTCTTAAGTGAACATTTTAGAAATCTGCAGTGTGATAAATCTGAAGTATTTTTGGTATCTTTGGAAAGTGTGATATTTGAGATTGGTTTTAAAACTATTTTTCCCTCAGAATTCATATACAGAGAACGAAAGCACATGGTTTCAATGCTCTGAGGCCATTGGATGGGTTACCTGTGAGCTGGATGGCTTGCTCCTGAACACCAGCCTGTCTCCCATTAGGAACAGGAACCTGTTCATATTTCTTTGGACTTTTTGAGAGTTAGTGGCAGAAAATCGTAGAATCAAAACCTAAGCCACATCTTGATATGGAGTTTGTGGTTTCATTCCTCTACTCAGTACCCTAATGCTTGATGCCATAGAGCCAAAACTATCTTTAAAAGAATATTAAAGCTCCAGATTTGCTTTTGCCTGCCTCTTGGTGATATTTAATATGTATCCTTAGCTTGAAAGCAACATAAGGTAGATTAGTCTGTCTTATCCAGTGTTTCTCAACCATGGATGGTTTTGTACCCCCCGGCATATTTGGCAGTGTCGGGAGACATTTCCAGTTATTACAACTGGAGGATGCTACTGGCATCTCGTGGGTAAAGGTTAGGAATGCTACTAAAGAGCCTGCAGGGCATAAACCCTTAAAAAAAAGAATTAACCAGCTTCAAGCATCAAGATTGAGAAACCCTGGTCTTACCAATTTATCTCCGTTTAAAATATCACCATATTTTTAAGCAACATGATTCTCTCTTTGACTTTCTCACCAATCTCTCAAGTTCTTTATCATTTCATTTCTGCAGTGGCTTTTACTAGGTTGTGGATGTAGATCATGCTATACCACCCGTATTCTCCATAGAGTATGGCACAAAGAGCGTAGAATAACCACTTATTACTTATGGATAAGTGGCAATAATATCACTATCAGAAAACATATGAGCAAATAAACCAAATTATTTTTTTTTTAAAAACTGGATGCAGGTAAATATGATAGTTTGAAATAACATCAGCAACTACCACATTGAATTTTCACATCATCTTTGGAAGATAGGTACTCTTACACTGATTTTACAGTGTAATAGTATTTTGACAATTTATGTGGTTGAAATATTGCTATTATGTTTACCTTAGGCAGATGAGCCTCACTGACCCTTGTTTTCTTATTTTGTAAAATAGTATATTGAACTAGGTTGTCCCTGCTGCAGTTTCAACTCTAACATTCTAAATATTTTTTAATAAGATGTACAGGTGATTCCTCATTAAAGTTCAAATGTTCAGTTTATTAATCAGTATTTATAAATGAGACAGGAAAATTATCAAAGGATAGCCATTGCCACTAAGATTTTTCAAAATAAATAATGTAAAATGCACTGGATTTAGAGCCAGGAGTGTGTGTGATTCCCTCCTCCAGTTTTAAAAAGACAAATGTGTGTTTGTTTCATTATTTTTTAAGTTTGAATAAAAATTTAGTTCTTTGGGTTGCCTGGGTGGCTCAGTCCATTAAGTATCTGCCTTCAGATCAGGTCATGATCCCGGGTCTTGGGATCGAGCCCCACATCAGGGTCTTTGCGCAGTGGGGAGTCTGCTTCTCCCTCTGCCTGCCGCTCCCCCTATTTGTGCTACCTCTCTTTCTCTCACACAAAAAAAAATAAATAAAATCTTTTTTTAAAAAATTTAGTTCCTAGTAAATGAAGCTTATTTGGTCCTGTCAGGTCAAGACAAAAGGCCACTTGTCAATTTTTCACATTCAAGTGAGGTTTAATATGAACGTCTTTGTTTTGGGACTTGGGAAATGTTGTATATGACTTCAGTATCCTCTGTGATCAGGATGATAGAAAAATACCTTTGTATTAAATTAAACTCTGGAAAGCTAGGCATTGCTTTCACATGCTAATAGATGGAATTTAAATTTGTATTTATTTTTAATCAGTTGCCTAGTACTAAAATAAATTTGGATACCAGCAGCTCATAATAGTTAATAGCCTGTATAAATGGGTCCCAAGACACCTGTTCCTTTATTGTTAATGAAGCTCTATTTTATGTGCAGGAAGACTAGAGTTCCTGTTGATTCTCTGTCCTAGCAAATCTCCCTGTCTCCTGTGTGCATATTTAAATAACATTAAGAAATGTTGTTTCCTCTTGTTTTCTGCCATCTCTAGAATTCTGCCAGACACAATTATTCTCTTTAATAGGTTGCTTCTTCCCAAATGCATTAGAGTGATATTTTTTCCTGTTTTGTGTGTTTTGAATTTTTTTTAGAATTAAACCTCAATCATGTAATGTTATGAGGATTTGATGTAAAATTATGATGAGTTAATAGCACCAGACACACAAATAGCCAAATAAAGTTTGTAAAGAAAAAAAATAAACGACTTGTGGAAATTTCAATAGCCTGTGGGAGAAAACAAACAAACAAAAATGTAGAAATCAGTTCCCAGGCCTTGGTATCATCATGGTTTATCCTCTGAGATTATTTAAGTTTATTCTTCTCCCTATTCTCTTTTGCTGACAGCTGGGAGAATTTGTAATTATTTTATTTCTGTTTGCTATTTCATATGAAGCAAGAGGTCATTGGTCTTCTTGCAAATAATTTGAAAGGGCAAACCGATATATACAAAGAACTATTATCACAATCTACCAGACATTTGTGAGTTTCTGTGTGGTAGAATTTTGCTATGCCTAGGTGGCCCAAAATAACATTTGTGATTTTATGGCATTCATTTCTACTCTCTTGGGGACAGTATATTAACAGGTTTTGAAGAATTGTTTTTATATGTGTGCTTCAGAAGGTGAAAAGCATCCTTCTTATCTCTGCAGCTTTTTCCTTCTCCAAACACCTGAATTTTCACTACTGTTGGTGATAGTTTAAAGGTCATTCTTGAAAAAGAGAATATCATATCATATCTTGGAGAAAAAGAAGATCACATCAGAAGTGAGAATTACACTGCTGCATTTATTCTGTGACTGCTGAGGGTAGAAAATACATTGTAACCAGCTCAGACACTGAGTACATCCTAAAAGAAGTGAAAATTCGCTATTCACAAGTCTTGCTGATAATGTTAATCTTTGTAAGAGGTAAACCTTACTATCTAGAATCACTCATAGGGAAAGGTTTTTCACACCTCAGGCTTGTATTTTGCCAAATTCCTTTGTAGTAAAATTTACTATACCAAATAATTCAGTACAACAGTGTCTCTGCTTCAATCTCCTGCCTCTCTGCGGTGGTAAAGAAATCTAACACTGGGGCGCCTGGGTGGCTTGATTGGTTAAGCGACTGCCTTCGGCTCAGGTCATGGTTCCAGGGTCCTGGGATCGAGCCCCGCATCGGGCTCCCTGCTTAGCAGAGAGCCTGCTTCTCTCTCTCCCTCTGCCTGCTGCTCTGCTTACTTATGTTCTCTCTTGTCAAATAAATAAATAAAATCTTTTAAAAAAACAAAAAAGAAAGAAATCTAAGACTGGATTGTGTATCCTGAAAAGATAAAAGTGGTGATATGAGATCTCTTTCTCATTAGGGGTAAAGAGAAACATGAAATCACTGTCTCTCTGGTGCTCATTTAGAATCACACCTGAGGAGTATGTTTTTTTTTTAAAAAATTTTTAATTAAAGTATCATTGACATGTTGAAGAGTATGTGATTTTTGCCTAAACCGTCATATGCCTAGGATGTTCGTATCATTATATTTAAAGCTCTTAGTTGATTCCATTTGATTGCCAGGGTTGAGACCACTCTTAGGAGAAGATAATCAAAGCTGGGGTCTATCGGTTGCTATTCAATCAGACGCATTGAAAACCCTCTGAAAAGGGCTTCCGGTTACCTGATCTCTGGGGTGGTGATCACTTACTGTAGGTAGGCATGTAGGTTTTTTGGGTGGGTGAGTTTGGTACCTTGTTGGAGACTCTCCAGCCTCATATGAGAAAGGATACTCTTTCCTAGTTTCCCCAGGTTCAAATAATTTCCCCAAATTGTGTTATGGCAGCAGTTTTAGGAGACTGTGGAGTTCACTGTAGCTCATCCAAGATACATAATTAAAAAAATTTTTTTCCCAGTGAGTCAAATATAAATCTAGGACAGTCTCTTCTACTCTTAAAATATTTGAAATGAAATTTGTTTTTGTTGTTTCTCAGTTAAACCATGATATACTTTGCATCCTCCAAATTTACTCCGTTCATAAATATGCATACCCTTTTTCTAAATTCTCATCGTGGATTGTTCCGCAAAATGAAATACCTCACTTCCAATGAATTTGCTTTGATGTGAGAAGCAAAGAAAGAATTTACAAACGATGAAAGTCAACAAATTTAGGGATAGATGCATGAAAGGGAGAATACAGGACAGTTACCATTTATTGAATGTTGTTTTATAAGTGTAATCAGATGGCTGTTGATAGAATAAAAAATAGTAAATATTATCCCGTTTTTTTTTTATATATTAGCATTCCCCCCCTCGCTTGGAAAAGATGTCAGTGCCTCTGCGATGGGCCTGTTAAGAAAGGCTGCCAGTGTTCCCGTGGAGCCACAGGCTCAGACAGCCCCCTCTGTCTGCCTGCCTTCCAGATACTAGGGTTGCTGCTGCAGATGCGTTGATAATACATGTAGGAACTGGCTGTTCAAACTTTTACTGCCAGACTAATCCCATTTCTAGTTTCTTGGCTTATTTGAGTTTTTTAGCAAATAGTATCTAGCAGTTAAACCTGTGGAATTCAGAGCACCTGCATCTCTGAAAGCCGCTGCTGTGTACATGGAGTGGAATTGAATTTTCAATTAACGATTTTGCCATTTGCTTTTGCAACCAATTGTTTATGGTAAAGAAATTCTCCGTGCTGCTTAATTTCTCATTTCTTCTTTAAGAAGAGATGGCCAAGGAATACATTTACAGACATGGTTCCCTTTTTATTATTTCAATCCATTATTTTCTCCTCCTGAGATTCATATTTGTGGTGATAGGCCCTGCATGGCAAGTGCTGAGAAAACATTTGTACAGAGTCTTGCCAAGGAAGACTGTTGACTCTGTGGCATATAGAATAGTGACTTCACTGTTCAAGATCCTCATGTGTTTATTAAAAAGAAAAAACCTCAGATACTCGTTAATTCTATTTGTCTGTCTAAATTACTAGATCTTGTGGTTAGCATATGAGAATTATTCAATAGTTCAAGTGTATTCAATACAGTATTACAGCAGTTTTATTGATATACTGGCAAAGAAACAAACATGACCACTCTTTACCATCTGTTTATGCTATATAAAGAAGACCATGTTGGTTGCCATGGAAACTACATTTCCAAAACCACTGAGTGTTTGCTTAAAATCTCCAACCTTTTAAAATCGAAAGCTTTATTCCTGAGAAAAAAGAATAGAAAAGTACATTTTAAAATTTCCAGTGCTTTTCTAAAAGTCATTTTTCTTTCAAATTCATTTATTATTTCTAAGGTGATATTTTACCTCAAGATTTCATAAATTAAGTTGAGGGACTCTTAATTTGAGACTCTGGCATTTTCAAGAACTGGGGAGAAAATGTTAATGCTATCCTGTTGAGGGGACCACCTATTTTTTATAAGTAGAGGCTTTCCTTCTTCAGAAAAACTTTATTGATGTAACAGTTAAAAGGAGTCTAAAGAAGTAACAAATATAATAACATGGTAGCTGGGGAGGAAAGCCAGTTATAAGGTAATTACCACGGCTAACCCTGTTTAGTTACTGTCGTCACATTAGCTAATATGAGAAAAAATTATAGCAGGGAAGTACTGGTTTTAAACAGAAAGGTTCCGACTTTAAAAAGTGTGGCTATTAAAAAATATTCCATTATAATAAGTATAAATACAAGAACTGTTTTGCAGTAAAAGGAAACAAATGGAGTAATTATTGTAAGTTGCATTAAAGTTACATATTCATAAGAGAATTTTTAATAACAGAATTTTAGAATCTTCTAAAATATGCAAAATGTAATATATAAAATGTATAATTGAATTTTATGTTTAAAAATGGGAATAAATTCTTATTTTAATGTATTCAACTATAAATGCCAAACTAAGGTTATTCTGTTTGTTTCTCCTATTATTGACTTATTTAGGAATATTTGGTAAAGTTTGTGTGAATCTTTTCTGTGATATTGAAAAAAAGATAATCATCACCCATCTTTATAAAGTTTAAGAATCTTTTCCTTTTTTTAAAAAATATTTTATTTATTTATTTAAGAGAGAGACAGTGAGAGAGAGCATGAGCGAGGAGAAGGTCAAAGGCAGAAGCAGACTCCCCATGGAGCTGGGAGCCCGATGCGGGCCAGGATCCCGAGACTCCGGGATCATGACGTGAGCCGAAGGCAGTTGCTTAACCAACTGAGCCACCCAGGTGCCTGAGTTAAGGCTCTTTTAAAGATAAACTCAGAAAGCAATACTAATTTAATAGATTAATTTTCTGCTCTTTTTGAAACGCATGACTGTTTTTGCTGCATTTTCTACTGTAGGTTTGTTTTAAAATAAAATGCATTTCTTAGTAATATTTTTTAATTAAAATTTTTTTTAATTAAACTTTTTTTTTTAGGTATTTTTTTTTTTCAAGCCCTGCATGGAGCCCCGTGTGGGGCTTGAACTCACAACCTGAGATTAAGACCTGAGTTGAGATCAAGAGCTAGACACTTATCTGACTGAGCCACCCGGGTGCCCCCTTAGTGACATTTTAAAATTGTGATATTGCAAAATGGGACTGAGCCGGCCTCTGAATTGATAAACTTAATCATGTTTCTGGTGATTTGGAAAGTTTCTTTACCAAAAAGTCTCGGCTTATTAGTCCATTCCCTTAAAGTCTCATAAAAATGTGAAAATATTTTTCTATCAGTGGAAAGATATTTCAGAAATGTGTATCAGTAGAAGGCTCTGTTAATGCTGTTTGGAAGGAAAAGTACTGGATCCAACTATAGTTAACTAAAGAACATTTTGGAAGAATGCAGACATAGAGAATAACAGTGTCCAAAAAGAATGAAAATATTAGACCTTTGAATTGAGCTGAAATAATTTTGCTTAAAAACTATAATTTTTTACCAATTTTTTATGCAGGCAATAGCTTGCAAAGTATTTATATCACATTTGGAGACCAGACTGAATGGCAAGCAGGGCATAGGGTGAAGACTGTCAGTGCTTGTATAGTATAGATCACTTTTCAGCTCTTGAATACTATGCAACAGTTAGAACCACTCGGCAAGCACAGATCAAAATACAAAATGAGGAACACATTCCAAACAGTCAAGCATTTTGATAGGCCTTACTCATCTATTGATAAGTTTCTAGTTTCAACCTGTGTGTGACTAATAAAACAAAATGATCCTGAAATATGTCAGCTACAGTGTTCACCTGATCTTTAAACCTAGTATTAGTCTGATTACTTTTGAGGGAAGGGGGAAACTTTTGATATCAGATGATACAAATAATACTGTTCTTGTTGACATAACCACACTAGAACTTTATACCAAGGGAAATCATTGCCTACACTTGAGAATCAAATTCATTAGGTTTTTGACATGTGCCGAGAGGCAAAGATTTCATACTTTTATCATTGTCCTTGAATTCATAAAGTTTGGAGCATTATTGGCAATGTGGAGAAAGTAATTACTTTTGTCCCATTACTTTTCTCAGTTTTATTTGATTCTTTACTTTTAATATGGTAAAAAAAAAAATCTTTTTCTCTCTCTTTAAATTTTTGTCATCCCTAGTTTCTCCCTCTCTGCTAAATTTGAAAACATATTTATTTTGCAGTATCTTTTTAAAAGCCATTATATAACACAAAATCTCTATTTATGACCTTTTCCTTTACCTTTTACATTATCATTATTATTAGATGTGGAATTTTTTTTCAGGGACAGGATAATGACTGTATATCTCAAATATTGAAACTGTCACTGTTCAATCATTTGCTTATCAATTAAACCTCAAATTTTCTTTTTTATCCATTTAAGAAAATTTGCAGCAATACATTTTTATCTTCCCAATTCTTTTTTTTTTTTTTAAAGATTTATTTATTTATTTGAGAGAGAGAGAGAGACAGAGAGAGTACAAGCAGGGAGACAGGCAGAGGAAGAGGGAGAAGTAGACTTCCCACTGAGCTGGAAGCTCACCGTGGGGCTCCATCCCAGGACCTGGAGATCAGGACCTGAGCCAAAGGCAGATGCTTAACCATCTGAGCCACCCAGACACCCCCCCCCCTTTTTTTTTATTTTATTGAGCTATTTGCTCAGGAGAAGCAATGATTATAAGTGCTCACCAATGTCTGGCGTTCTCTGATATGTGAGGAATGGGATATTTGTATAGTTTCTAAGTACCTCCCCACAAAGTTTATTAATTATCAAGAGGAAAAGTGTGTCTTCACTGTGGTAAAGTATGGTAGATATCCCCTTAATCAAATGGTCAGAGTGAAAATCTGCTCTGAAGAAACAAACTGAAATTGAGGTGGAAAGAACACTAAATCATTTCTGTGATATTCTTGCCGAAGATAACACAACCTGAATCTAATCACGAAGAGACATCTGGGAAACCCACACCGAGGGAACTTCTACAAAATAGCTGGCCTGTAATCCTTGAAAGGATTACAGGAAAGGCCTGACTTTCCTTGAAAGTCAAGGAAAACCTAAGAAACTGTTCTAGATTAAAGGAAACCAGAGACATGGCAACTAAGTACAATGTATAATCCTGAACAGGATCCTTCTGCTCTAATGAATATGATTGGGGTCATTGGCATAATCTACATGGTATCTGAGAGTTAAATGGTAGTGATGTATTACTGACTTATAAATGGTTCAGGAAAAGAAGATTCTTTGTTCTGTACTTGAAACTTTGCTGTGAGTTTGAGATTGATTTTTAAGAAGGGGCAGGGAGGGTGAGGAAAGATGTAGTTTCTGGAATCCTAATGCCTGGGTTAGATTCCTGACCTTGTTATTACTTTCCTTGTGTCTCAGTTCATCATCTATAAAATTAGAATAAAAAATGGTATCCTACAACCTTGCATGAGGTTTAAGTGAGTAAATGCACTTAGGGTGTGAAGAGTAGTATATGCAGTAGATATTAGCTATTACTTGGGTGTGTTTCTGGAATAAGGGTTCCCAGTGTATCAGTGGGTAAACCCAACTACTTGGGTTTATTTCTGGAACAAGAATGGGTTCCCAGTGTATCAATGAGCAGTGTTTAGAATCTTGGCTTATTTATTCTTCGTGGTGCTAAAGTGACCTTGATACTGATGGAGTTTAGAAATATGAAGCAAGCAGTATACCACAAGTCTGTACATTGAAATCAATGTAGACCCTAATTTTTTATTTCAGTGGTTAGAGAGTTTAAAAACCAACAATAGCTGTTTTGTTTTAGTTTGATATTCCAGTGACTGTTCAAAGGCTCTTCAGCCTTGTACCAACAGGAAACAAAACCTAGCTTGTTTGTTTTACTCCAAAGTTCCACCCGTCCTTTCACTTTGAAGTCCTGTTCTTGCCTCCACATTATTCGTCCCTGGGAACCAAAAAAACTTCAACACGTAACCAGTAATTATGGGAGCATCTTTGGAGTCAAATAGTCCCAATTTGGAATTCTGACTCTCCACTTACTTTTGACCTTAAACAAGAAACGAACCTATCGCCAAGCTTCTGCTTACTCACCCTGTAAACTGGAGATAACTGTAGTACCTCCTTCTTGTTGACAGCACATAAAGTGCGTTGCCCCCAGTATGTGCTGTAAAACTGACAGCTTGCCCCCCGTCCCCCACTCCCATTGCCCCTGTGCTTGCCCTCAGAAAGTCAGTCAAAAGGATAGGCAGACAGATGTCCAGAAGTTCCACTACCTTATTTGTGGGGAGGGGAGAATCAATGACTTATCTCATTAGTTTTATTCTCATTTCTAGTGAAATAAGTGCTATCCTTTTCAGCTCATGCCCCAAACTCTTCCAGAAGGAAAACTGGGGGGGTGAAATGGCATCCTAATGTGGCAAAGCTTAATCATGACCGCAGCATTTTTGACATTTCCCAGTACTTCACAGCTATCGCGCTACCCTTTACTCTCTTGTACCTTTTAAAAATGAATTATTTTAGTATGACTTAGGACAAGATACAGCTATTAGGACAGGGACAAAAAGTCTCTAAATGTAAATTTCCTGTCTTATTTTAATATATTCCTAGAAATAAAAACATAGAATATATATAAATTATTCAAGTAACTATATTCATGGAGAAAGTTATGTTCCACCCAATTTCAAGGAAAAGATCCAAGGTGTTTGGTAAAAATGGTGAAAAATCTCATCTCTGCCTTCCCTAAAAGTTGTAATTTTGTGGACTGTTTTAAGGGATCGACTGTCACAGGCCACCAAAAGGGCACAAGGCCTTAAGCCACAAACCAGGCCCATGCAGATGCTCATTCCAGTATAAGACTCCTTGGCTGTGGTGTAGAGCCTGGCCACTCCTGCAGTCTGTGAGGGTTTTTGTTGTTGTTTTTTAGTTGTGGTTTCTAACCTGGACAGCACTCTCCCTGCAGTGCAAACTTTACTCAGCCTCTGTGTGAATGGGCGCTATTCAAGGCTTCCCATGGCCTTGTGTTTAATGGACCGCAAATCCTCTGGCTCTGTGCTGCCTGTGAGTCTTGTTGAACTTGACTTTAAGGAGAAGGCTGCACCCGACTGCTTGTCCAGCTCTCAGTGCACCAAACCTATAATCGAAAGAAGTTTTAAAGAGGTGCTTAGGAGAAGTTAACTTTAAACATTTTTTTCGCACCTCTTACCTGTAAGGTACTTTCTAAGCCCTGATTCTAAGCCCACATTCATTTTTTATTACTCTCTGTATTGTGATGCTGCTGTGATCATTATTTCTTGTTGGGTGAATACGAATTTTGGAGGCAGACACCTGAATTGAGCCCCAGGTCTCTCACGTATTGGTTGTATAATCTTGGGCAGGTTACCTTATTAATTAATTCATTCAGTATTTATTGAATGTCTGTGTGTGCCAGGCACTATTCTAAGCAGTGGAGATACGACTGTGGAAAAGTAAATATGTTGTAACATGCTTACGTTCTAGTCAAGGAAGACAAATAACTGAAATTAATGAACACAACTATGTAGTGCATCAGTGATAATCACTGACAGAAAATAAACTGTGAGTCTCAGTATCCTCATTATAAAATGAAGAAAACTACCATCTCACAGGATGGTTGTCAGGTTAGATGAGTGAACACCCATGAAGGCCTGGGGATAGAAGAAGGTAGATGAGACAGTCAGTCTACCCGAAGGAAGCTTGGTGACAGTCTAATAAGTGAGAGATTTCTTCCCAGAGCCTTGTGACCTTATAGAGTACAGCAAGTGTTATTGTTATCTGATTATCAGATTGCCTAGAATAATCTGTGTGTGTAATTTATCCCAAGCCATCCCTCTCTTCATTCAGTAGGTGCCATTCCTAGTAATGAATAACATGTGAATGAAACTATAAAAAATCGAATTCTGTTTTCCTCTTGACACACAGAATTTGGAAGATGCCACTACCATAGTAGTCTTTCCCCTTTTCTACCTCTGTTAGTGGCTTGCTTATTCATTCATTCATTCATTCATTCATTCATTCAAGATTCATGCAGAGAGGCAGGCAGAGAGAGAGGGGGAAGCGGGCTCCCTGCTGAGCAGAGCGCCTGACGCAGGGCTCGATCCCAGGTCCCTGAGATCATGACCTGAGCTAAAGGCAGAGGGTTAACTCACTGAGCCACCCAGGCGCCCCTATTATTATTTTTAAAGTAATCTCTACCCCCAACGTTGGGCTTGAAGTCACCATGAAGTATTGCACACTCTCCACCGACTGAGCCAGCCAGGTGCCCTTGTGATTATTTTAAGTATTTATAAGGTCTTAATGTTATTGGGTGGCAATATTTGCGATTATGAGAACTAACAGGTTTGAACTTAGCCAGTCATCAGGTCTTTTCTCTTGTGGAAATTCTGTGAAAGATGAACACAGGCAGTCTGTGTCCCGCCGCCTGTCACTTCTAATTCTCCCATGGTTTGGTTTTCTGTACCTTGACTTCATTGTTGATTTTGGAAGAAGAAAAGATGTTCCTAAAAATTTTGCACTTGATTTCTGAACCATCGTGTTGTAACAATATGGTTTTAGATTTTGATTGCTTTTCTCTCCATTTTTAGAAAAGTCTTTTCTCCTGCCAAAATCCATGCTAGCATTTGACTTTGCTGCACCCCCAGCCCTCATCCCAATTTGCCCTTAATGTATTAGCTCTTAATCTGTAAGGTGTTTCATCATTTTTTTCCAACTTGCTTATCTTTACTGGCTTCTCCCATCTGCTTTCGTATCTTTATTTTTGGCTTCACCTCTTCGTGTTATGTAAAAGCCAGCTGAATGACCTTTTACCTTTTCATCTTTTCCAACTTGTTCTCAAGCAAATATTCTAAATTTTGCACTGTTGGACCACCTTCATTAGCTAATAGGACTCAGACCCCCAGGTACTAAGCAAAATTGGGTATTATGTTAAAACAGTCTTTTTTCCCCTAAAGAGATTCTTTTTGAATTAAAAAAAAAAATCCTGTGCTTATATACTAGCCTAGTAAAACCGTACAAAATTATGGAAGATTAATCTGAGAGCAGTTTTTTTTGAGTGGCAGAGTCTATGGAAATCAGGACTGCAAGTTGAGAAAAGCACTGAGCATTAAGGGAACACTCATTCATGTTTGGTTGATTTATTCCCTGTGCAGACGGATGGTGGTAGTAGGAGGTGTAATTCACAGCACCAGCTCTTAGCTGGGGGCCCCGTATGAGTGGTGGTGGGAGTGTGGTGTGTCTGTGGAGTGTAATGATGCCTGTGTTCCAGCACTCAATTTTCCTACCCCTTTGCTTCAACACTAAAGTGCTTTTTAAAAATGTGAACAAAAGAGGTCTGTATATAAAAATTATTGTATGAGATAATTTTAACAGAGTTTTCAGTGTGATCAAAATACTATTTTTTTAAATGGGTCCTAATTTTCTACATTCATATTTTTAAATCTTCAGTTATCATTTGAGTACGAAAGTCTTCATGGGGTTTTTTGTTTGTTTGTTTGTTTCCTGGTGGTATGGTTTAATTCTAAGGTGGCTGGCCAGCTTACATGTTGCTGCAGACTTGATCAGTTATGGCATTATTTTATACTTCTTTTTTATTTCAATCATGTATCATGTTAATAATCATTTCTGAAAAGCTCCTGGCTTGGTTTCCACGCCCTGCTCAACAACCCCTATGCCTCACCCCCATTCTACTTTTCTCTTCTCTCTTACTTCCTTTTTTTTCCCCCAGCACCTGTCTCCTGCCACATGCCTATCAAACCTAATTGCAGCTTTGGGAGGGCTTTGGTAAGGCAGTTCCGTGGCCCTGATGTCCCTCAGGGATTTAATTCAGGTGGGATGTGCATGTGGCCCTCGAGCCATGTCAGTGACTGCCACAGCTCCCAGATTCTAAGGGCTGGTCACCCCAGGCCCTAAAGTTGTTTCAAGTCTAGGGCAGTTTAGTCTCAGGATGGATATAGCAGGAATAATACAATTTGGGTCATTTTGTCAATGGAAATTAACTTCTAGTTCTTCTGCTAATTTTGTATAAAAATCTGTGACATGCAGACTATTTTTAGTCTCCCTCAAATTATAGTGCTTTAAAACAATTTTCATGAGTGTTAATTTTTTTCTTTTACAACTGAGTAATATTACTGTCATTGAATTACTAATTATGTATTTTTTTAACAGCACTTCTTTGATATCGTTTAGACATTGGCATTGTGTCTAAATCTTAGAGAAATTAAAGGTGAAATATGAGAACCCAACATGGGACTCTGGGGTTCATAAATGTGGGTTAAATTTTTTTCTTGAGATGAGAAACACAACTATAATATAGTAAGTCATCTGCCTTCTTAAAATTCTGTTATTCTTAAAATACAGTACTTTTTTTCTCCAGACTTAAAAAGAGATCTGTGCTCTTACGCATTTTAGGAAATAAATCACCCTTAATCTAAAAATCTGTTGATTAACGCTTATTATCATATAGGGGTATTTGCTTCCTATCTTGTTCCTTTTCATTTCTTAAACAATATTTTAAACGTACAGAAAAATACAAAGACACTTTGTATATGGAACACCTATATAATGATACCCAGATTTAAAACGTTGATGTTTGCCATATTTTTTTCTAGTTTTTGTCCTTGGCCTTGTTTATATGCATATATATGTGCATATATTGAAACATAATTGAGATACTATGTATACAGTTTTATATTCTATCTTCATTTAACATTTTAAGTATTTTTCCATGTCATTAAAAAAGTTTCAATGGTTTCTTGCAACACTAAATTTGTTTTAGTATATGGACAGATTTTTTTGTTTTTAAATGGTGATAATTCTATTCCTACTTAATTAATTTTACATTATGCTTCCAGTTCTTTTGACTTTATATATTACATACTTTACATGACTCAAAACACTATTTTTCCCCAAAAAACTGTGGGTTGCAACTCATTAGTACAAAATCAATTTTGCAGGTTGTAGTCAGCATTCAAAAAAATGAGAAAAAATCAGAGTATTTCTAATGCTTCTTTAGCAAAAACTGTGCACATTGCAGGCGATCCTGACATCTCAGTTTTCTGTATATAAACCTTAAAAAATTGTGTCTAGGAGTTGCAGTCACTGTCCTAAAGCGCTATTAGGAATCTTCTCAATCAACCCACCTCATGTATGTTAGTTTTGACATTTATCTTTGGTGCTTACATTGTTTGGATTGACTTATTGGAATTGGATATATTTAAAGTGGCGTAATAAAATAGTAAAGCTCTGTAGCTGTAGGTGTTAGCATCGGAGGGAGTTCTTATTGTGGGGGTCTGAGCAGTACCGATTCTTTTGCCTTTAGTTTTATTTCGAGGCACTTTGAGCTGACTCAAAAGTGATGGTCCCGGGGCGCCTGGGTGGCTCAGTGGCTTAAGGCCTCTGCCTTCGGCTCGGGTCATGGTCTCAGGGTCCTGGGATCGAGCCCCACATCGGGCTCTCTGCTTGGCAGGGAGCCTGCTTCCCTTCCTCTCTCTCTGCCTGTCTCTCTGCCTCCTTGTGATCTCTGTGTGTAAAAAATAAATAAATAAAATTTTAAAAAAAAGTGATGGTCCCTTTTTTGTGTTTTTTGTTTTTTTTTTTTTTAAAGATTTTATTTATTTCGACAGAGACAGAGATCACAAGTAGGCAGAGAGGCAGGCAGAGAGATTGGAGGAAGCAGGCTCCCTGCTGAGCAGAGAGCCTGATGCGGGGCTCGATCCCAGGATCCTGGGATCATGACCTGAGCCGAAGGCAGAGGCTTTAACCCATTGAGCCACCCAGGCGCCCCAAAGGTGATGGTCCCTTCTTTGTATGTGGTAAACTCTTTCCTTAATATTTGACTATAAATGTACCAGAGGATTGTGATTTGGATCATGGCATAAGTTAGAATTCTGAACTCTTGAGCATACATCTCAAAAGTTTTCTCTCGTGCCCCAGTTCTGCCATCCTACCTCAACTCTCCATCTGGAACTAATCCCTACCTTCTGTTCAAAGTGAGGACAGCCTTCTCTCACGGGCACTGATGCAGCAGTGAATTCATTCACTTCTCCTAAATGAGGAAACAAAACACATAAACACTCCAGTATATTGAGTTCTCTCTATTTAAAACTTAAGGAGTCGATCCTTTAATGTGGTATAATTCTCATATATGGTAACTTTCCAGTGTAGCATTAAAATCTCAGCCTGTTTTTTAGAGTGTGTTGGGGCTTTTCTCCTGTGTGGCTGTCGCTTTTAAAGAATATACTCTGATTTAGGAAGAGGGACTTAAGACGCAGAGCTGACTGGCTCAATGTGGCAAATGGAGAACAGAAGAGATGAGGAAAGTCGGGAATAGTAGTGGGGCTGTTTGGGTGGGATGTGTGAGATGGAGAATCTGCTGTTCTACTTCTTGAACCTATTTATTCTCTCATCTTGCATTTTTTTTTTTTGGAGACCTTCTCTATGTCAGTTACTCTGCTAGGTGCAGGGCATCCAAAGATGGCAAGCCTAAGTATCTTCAAGGTTTTCACAGGCTTGTGAGGTATATAGTACCTGTGATCCAATAATTAAATAGCAAGGCCCTAAAGCGTGAGTGAGCCTAGGCTTTGGGGTCCAAAATGGCCTCCATTGTGCATGCTTATTCACACTTCTTTCTGGGTATCTGCGGAGACCCCTTTTATTTGTTTGTGGACCCACTGTGTTCCTTCATGTTGGTTACTCATCCTTCCTCTGTCCCCTAAGTAAAGGAATTCTCCAAGATTCCTTTTCCCCCCTCATCCCTTCCCTTCCCTCTTTTCTCTTCTCAAAAATTCATCCATCAATTCCTACTAATTCAGCCATCACCTCTTCGAAGATGCTTCCCAAATCTGTAGCCACAGCACTTCCAGCTACCTGCTGGGCATCTCCATCTGGAAGTCTTTCTTGCATTCAAAGTTAACATGTCCAAAACTGAGCTCATTAATTCCCCATTAGCTCTCTTTTTTCTTCCAATCCCCATGAATGCTAGCATCATCATCTCCAGGAAACAGGTTTGAACCTCACATTCATCCCTTATCTTTCCTTCACTCCCCTCATGCAGTCAGCTGGCCAGACTAGCCTGTTCCATGTCCATGCTGCGGCCATCATTCAGCTCTTCTTTTCCATCGCTGCTGCCACTGCCCTAATTGAGGCGCTCATTATCTCCCACCTGGACTATTGGAAGAAGCTACTCCGAACTAATCTTCCCTGTCCTTTCCATCGCACCCAACGAGCTACTGCCAGAGTAACAATATTAGGCCCAGAGTAACAGTTTTAGTCTTTAGCTCTGATCACATTACTCCCTTGCTGACAAACCATCCATGCCTTCAGATTGCCTGCAGACTAAAGTCCCACCTCCGAACCTGACTCCCAAAGCCCTTCATTCTTTAAGCTGTCTCTTTTCTGGGCTTGTTTGCCTTCACATATTGCCCGGTGGGTAGCCCCCACAGCTCCGGAACCTGCTCCTCATTCTTCCACCTTCTTAGCGTGCATAACCTGTCTTTTTTCTCCTCAGATACCGCTCTTTCCATCCCATTAACCCCATTCCAGTCCTGCCTCCTTTCTCTGCTCGGGGAAGTCTGACCAACTCTCAGGCTCCATCTGAATGTTACCTCTACTGTCAGGAGCACCTCTAGCAAGAAACAGTTTTCTTTCTTCTTCTGTGTACTGATAGCTTTTTGTTACTCTACCACCTTTGGTGTCTGTTGCTTGTTATTATTCAGCTTAAACATATTTGAGCCTATTATTATAATTCTTTAATTATATCACTTATTTCTTTGTATGCCTCTCATGTTTGGTACATATATGTTGAAGAAATGGAATTTGAGAGGCTACAGGGAAAGGTGTCAGGGGCGCCTGGGTGGCTTAGTCCATTAAGCGTCTGACTCTTGACTTTGGCCCAGGTCATGATCTCTGGGCAGTGAGATCAATCCCTGCATCGGGCTCTGTGCTGGGCAGGGAGGCTGCTTAAGATTGTCTCTTTCTCTCCCCCTCTCTCAGTCTCTCTCTCCCCCTCAAAAAAGAGGTGGGGGGGCATAGCTATGATTTGAGGATTTGAAATACAGAACTGAAAGGAAGGTAGTAGCTGCGGAAAGATATGATGATGCAGTTAGCCATAAAACCATAATGTGAGAAGGATACAGAGCTGGGTTGCACAAAGTTTCACCTATTCAATCCTTATGTCCATCACAAAATGGTGTAGCTATTAGAATATTAGTGTGTGTTCTCTCTATCTGTTGTAGATCTAGAGCAGAATTTTAGAGGGGACCAAGTTCCTTCCTACCCTGCCCCCAAATTCAGCTACAGATTTTTCAGGATGATATTATTTGAAATTAGTGCTCTATCCATATTGGCTAATTTTCCAGGACTACATAGTATCCACCATCAATTTAAATTGAATTGCAATATTACTTTAGATTTGGTACCTCTCTCACTTGTCCACCCCCATATTTCTACCCCCGTATTTCTCATTGACTACTGTAAAAGCCTCCTAACATGGCTCCTCATACCCACTTTGTTTTCCTCCTTCCTCTCCACCCAAGTCATTTTTCCACTGATGATAAAATTTTGTTTTGTTTTGTTTTTTAAATATCTGATTATGTCACCTGCTGCTTAATAAAAACTATAATGGCTTCTCACCGCTCTTTGGATAAAGAGCAAAAGTCTTCATGTGGCCTGCTTAACCTGTGTGGTCTAGTCCCATCTGTCTCCAGCTTCATTTCATACGGTGCTCTCAGCCTCACGTATGCCTGGTTTTGTGTTGCACTCCTCTTGTCTGTTCCTATCCCACTGACCTCTTTTATATCTCTTCTGCCTTTGGGTATCAGCTTAGCCATCACCTCCTCATGGAAGCCTCTGACTTTGCTCGCTAGGTCAGTTCCCCTTTTATAAACCCTCCCAGTATCATCTTTTTCCTTTGTGGCATTTACTGCCATTGTAATTTTGCATTTCTCTGTGATTCTTCCATTATTTCCAGTCTCTTCCACTAGCCTGCAAGTTCCACAAGCTCCATGCCTGGTTTTGCTCGCCATTGTGTCTGTGCCTCACACAGTGCCTAATTTATGGACGGTGTCCAGTCTGAATTAGTTGAATGAATGAATGATGACGTTTTAGTTGACATGAGTTAAAAGGAACACAATTCTGTAGAACTTCAGTAAATAAGATTTCAAGGTATTAATATTGGTTTCATTCATGACATTCTAATTTTGATGACAATAAAGGATTCTTCCAATTTGGGGGCCTCTTATACATACTGTAGAGTATTGGATAATTAAATAAGTGAGGTGAGATCATGAAGAATCCCAGAGGAAGAAGAAACTTCAAATGTCAAATAGTCCAGGTGTATATGTCAGGAGCTGTGCAGTTTCCCGAATGTCTCTGTTAACGGCACTCAGCATCACCAGAGGCTGCTTTTTTTTTTTTTTTAATCATGTTGAATCAGTATTGGCCTGCTCTGTTTTCATATTTTCTATCCATTTGTGTCAGTTTCAACAGTAGTTCTGTCTCCTACCCAGATGGAGCCCTTTCAGACAAATAGACCCCTCTCGTGCCTTCCGCCAGCTTTCGTTCTCCCAACTCTTCCCCTCACACGCTGTGCTCCTGCCATGTTGGTTCTGGAAATAGCTGTGCCCCCGTCTGTCCTCCAAACCTTCACCTATACTGTTTCTTCTTTGGGACCCCCTTTTTTCCCCCTTCGCTTCCCCTTCCAGCTTTAGCTCCCCTGGCTACTGCCTCCTCATCCTTAAGTCTCAGGAAGTCTCCTTCACCCCTCTCCACCCCCATTTATGTTGGTGACCCCTTCTCTGTGCTCCCACAGCCCTTGTTCATCCCACAAAGTAGCTCATGCCACATTTTATTGGGATTTTTAATCCAGACTCTATTTATCCATCAGAAGGGAGACCACAGCTCACCAGCGCTCACCATCAGGCCCTCCTTCCTGTTGGTACACCATGCATAACATGCTGTAAGCATTCACTGCGTCTTTGCCTGGATAAATTTGAGAACACCAACCTAACTATTCTCTAAGCTAGCATCCAGAGCTTTTTCTACAGGCATGCATGTGGCACTAGAGGAATTCACCATCTTCTAGCCATGCTCTGGCTCATCAGTGTCCCTCCTGTAGAGAGGCACTGAGAGGAACTCATGCTGTTTCAGGCAGAGTACAGCCTGATCTAGATGAGAACTAGTATCTCTGTATTATAGAATCCCAGGGATTTTTTTATGCTCAGAAGCAAAAGTTCTTATTCTTGTTTGGTTGTGAGCTAATTTTTGAGCTGCAGACATTATCAGTTTATCTTGGTGCTTTTTTTTTAAGGGTGTTAATGAAGTGAATTTAAAGAAGTGGTGTTTGGAAGCAGTTTTTTAATTTACTTAAGCTGTTAAGCCCTTCTCCGGGTCGTTAACCACTGTCAGAAGGTGGGCTTTTCTGACTCTTCCCTTGGTTTCTGTCAGCCAGTCCACTACGGTTTCTCTTCCTGACCTTTTCAGAATGCTTTCTTGAAGTGGCAAGTGTTTCACTGATGCATGATGAAGTTTGCAGGGGGTGGGGGAAGAATTCCTCGACTTTTGTTATTTTGGGAGGTAGGAGAGGAGATTTATAGACGATTATGTATGCCCGTGGAGTGGGCTAGACTTTGAGAGACAGGAGGAGAAATGGATTAGAAGAAAGAAAAAGTATGAGTTGAGAAAAAAAATAGGTGGCAAAAAAGTAATAAGGACAGCGAATGTAATTTTCTGATTATGTGATCACCTACCACATGCTTCCACGGTATTAGATACTTTCTTCTTGTTGCTTCTTCCATGAGATGACGATGAAAAGTAGACATCGTCAGCCTCATTTTATAGTGGAGGTAACAGTCTCCGAGTCCTATAGCTAGTGAATGGGAGAAGGAGTGTTTTTGTTTTTTTTTTTTAAACCTGTTTCTAAAGCTACAGTCTTCTCATTATTAGCAAATAATTTTGTACATGAGATGAAGCAGATTGGAGAGTCATGAAAGCATAATGGTTAAGAGTGTATATAGATTCTAGGGGTCTGGGTGGCTCAGTTGGTTGAGTGACTGCCTTCGGCTCAGGTCATGATTCCGGAGTCCCAGGATCCAGTCCCGCATCGGGCTCCCTGCTTAGTGGAGAGTCTGCTTCTCCCTCTGACCTTCCCCCTCTCGTGTTCTCAATCTCTCTCTCATTCTCTCCCTCTCAAATAAACAAAATCTCAAAAAAAATTTTTTTTCTAAAAAGAGTGTATATAGATTCTAGAGTCAGTTGGCCTGGATTCAGATCTTGGCTTTGTCAAGGCTCTACTGCCTACCCGCTGTGAGCAAGTTGCTTAACTTCTCTGAGTGCCTCATTCTTCCTCATTCATCTGCAATATTGGGGTAATTGTGGTACTTTCCTCTTAGAGTTTTTGTGAATTAATTTAGTTAATATATAGTAAACCCTTAGAACAGTTCCTGGCATATATGAAGCACTATATGAGTATTTGTTGCCGTTCTTCTTCTTCTTCCTCCTCCCCCCCCCTTTCTTTCTTCTTCCCACTTTCTTCTTTCTTCTTCATTTGTGTTTGTGTCTCCTGTGGAAGGTTCCATCTCTGAGAACTTTGAGGAAGGCATCAAAACTGTTGCCAGAGCTGTTTCATTAGCGTGATGTAGTCAGACTTTTCTCCAGTTTCTCACCCTCTTGGAGGTCTTACTGTGTTATTATATCCTTCATCCCTCCCCAGGTTCAACCCCCAAAACACAAGCACACACAATACAGCCTCACCTTCCTCTTTTCCCTTTCTCCAGTTAAGAGCCAGTTCAGACCTTTTCCATAATATTATTATCTTAAAAGGAAAGAATAAAGATTCACCTTAGGCAGTGCATTAATAAGGATCTAGCAGCCTAAGTTAAAATTTGTAATTCAAAGCAGAAAACTTAGGAAGTGTTCCTGCTCCCACTTTATATTTACTTATTATAAAATACGGTGCTTCCCAGCCTCCCTGCCGTTTGGGTCTACAGGATTTAAGTGGAGAGCTACATGACAATGAGAAGCTTTGGATATTTCTGATGATTATTTGTTTCTGTTGTGATATAACTTAATTACTATAAATTAGCTTCTTTTTCCTAGGAAATTAGAACTTCTCTTTAAAAATTACTAACTCCTCAAACTTGCTGACGATCACTTACTGGATTGAGGGGGAAGTATAATTAGCGAAAGAGCTACTATATCTGTTCCTTTGCAGAAAGCCTGAAGATCTGCCTTATTTTGAAACCAGGAAGGTTACAAAGGGGCCCTTTTTAAAATTTCTGTTTGGAGGCATGAGGGGCAAAGATTTTTCTTAAGTAATGAACTAACTCATTAATTTTGGCTACGTTTAACTTAATTAATTTAAATTAATTCTTTGTTCAACATTTACCAAAGAGGATTTAATAATTTAATGAAGTATAATACAATTTTAATACTTTTTTCCACAACACTCAAGAACTATATTTGTGTATTATTTATGTACGTATACATAATATCTATTTGATTAGTGCTCATGAGCATAGTTCTAAATATTAATTTATTATAATGTATTGCCCATAGTTTTCTTCTTTCTTTCTTTCTTTCTCTCTTCCTATGTTGCCATTTAGTTCTTATATGACAACCATTTACAATATTTGAGGGAAAAAAAAACCAATGTATTCCTGGCCTTAGTTATACTAGAAATTATGAAAATTCAATACTCATCACAAAAATAAAATGACATGCTAAGTTAAAGCCATATTGTTGTCTAGAATGATAATGCTTTCCATAAATAATAGAAAATGGCAAGACTTGCTGATGGCATACATTCCATTTTACTTATCCAATAAATTTTTAAGTCATTTGGATTTGTCACTTTAATTCTCTGATCATCTTCTCTACCTGTGAAAACAGAAATCATTTTTTACCACTCTCCCTTAGCACCATCATCACCAAATAATATCACTTCACCCAAGCCATATAATTTGTATTTCAGTTGCTAATAGCTACCGTAGAGCAGTTTAAAACTATGGGTTGAGCAAACAGTTGAGATTGTGAGGTGGACGTCCAGACCATAGAAAAACCCAGAAAGAGTCGAAGAAGCCAGATCATTAGGCGTCACAATCGGAGACTGTCACTTTTAATGCCAGCCACGGGTTTCCCTGGTCGTTTCCTGAACTCACTGCTTTCTGCTGTATTAGCTCTTTCTTCCCCTGCTTCTGTTTCTTTCCGCTGAGTCCCATTCTCTGATTTGGAAGTCTGGTGAAGAGTAGCAACTTCCTAACTTGATGTGGCTGATTGTGTAGGAGTATATTAATCCTCTCCTTTCTCTGTTGGCAGGGGGCTTGTACACGATAGCCGGCACAACCTCCAGTTGAGGGGCTTGGTGGTACTACTTATTTCTAAAGCAGCTGGGCCCAGCAGCACAAACGCTTCGTGTCAGAACTATGACATGGTCAGTGGGATCTATTCATGGTAAGAAGAACTTAGTCTTTTGACCTGGTTTTCTAAATTGTGTTTCCTTTTACTGAAACAGTCGTCAGTGGAGCTCACTGTTTAGTTCTTTGTCATTCTCTGATTCACGGATAGATTAACATATTTTGTATGGTTAAAAATGTATTTTTATTTTTATTTTTTATGTTTACTAACTTATTTATTTAGCAATCTCTACACCCAGTGTGGGGCTCGAACTCATGACCCCAAGACCAAGAGTCGCACACTCTTCCGACTCAGCCAGCCAGGCACCCCCCTCTTTCTTAAATGTATTTTTATCATTCTTAACAAATCTAATAGACTTTAGCAGCTCCATGCATAACTGGTAAAATTCCCTATACATTTGTGTTGAAAACTTTTATTTCTGTTCTAGCCATTTAAAATTTTTTATTCGTGACTATCCTTCCTTCACCATCATGGTATTTCTCTACAGAGACATAGTCCAGGATTTGTGATTTTTAAAGCTACTGAAAATGATACCTAACTATAAAATAATGTTGCAACTATCATTTTAGGAGAACTAATGTACTTCAGTGCCATATCATTTTATTATGCTTATTTTTATGGTGAAAAGGTTTTTAACTAAACTTACTAGAATAAAAAACTTTTTCTCCTACACATTTAGACTAAAAAACAAATGTGTGAGTATGAGTCATTTTTGCTTCACATAAAACATACTTAAAATTTTCAGTTCTATTTTTTTAAAAATCATTGCATTAAACAATCACTTTGTATTTTTTAGTAACAGTGTATCAGTAATAACTTTTTTTAAATTTAGTATTTATTGCACTTGACATTGTATTAAAAGCCTCCCTAGAGCCTCTCTGTAGCCCCTGCAGGTGGACTTTGGCACATGAAATTAAAACCACTCCAGAAACATAGGTGACAAGGAAACTTTCCTCACAGAAAGAAGCATTTCTGGGAAGTTTGACTTATGGCTACTGTATCTCATGGATTTACTTTAAAAATTGACCCATACCTTAGTTTTGTTTTTTTTCCCCCTACTAGTCCTATCCATACATTTTTTTCTTAGATAATATTTAGAGATGACTACTGCTTACCAGGTATGAAGCCGAATGATCTTTCCTCATTAACAAACAATCAGAATTACCACTGCTGGACCCCTCCTCCAGCCAGGATAATTTTGCAGACATTTTGCTGTTTATCCATGCAAGTATCTTCACCAGAAGGGATACCTGGGATTGTTTTCAGTCCCTACTCACTGTGAAATAATTTGTATTTGTTTAACGTTTTATAGGTTATTGATCATTTTTATTAGTTATCTCATTTGATCCTTACCAAAATGCTATAGATAAGAGTTGTCATTATACTTATTTTACTCTTGAGCAAACTGAGATTCAAAAATCTCGAGATTTTTTTTCAAGGTGGCCCAACTGGCAAATGAGACAAGTTGAGGATCCAACTATAGTTCTTTTCCTTCCAAATTTCATGTTTTTTTTTTCTTGATTCCATTCTGCTTTTCTAGTCTGATTCAGAGAATTTATTTCACATATAGGTTAGGCTATCCATTAAATTAATATGCCAAAAAGGATCTTCTTCTTGTAAGCATGTCTTTGAAAAATGTCTGAATGGAAAGTAAGTTGGCAGATCTTTTATACATCTACATCCTTCCCCCAGGCTATCTGAATTAGAGCTCAAAACTTTACCTTAGGAATTTTGTAGAGAGCTCTTGATTGAGTTTAGTTGAATTAACCAGAGAAAATACATAAAGATCTGTAATGAATACCAATAATGTTGTTAATCCCTGGAAAGCAAAGGGGACTCCATAGCACCTTGTATCCCATGTATCTTTGTTTCCTTTAGGAACTCTGTTGATTTTCAGTCTGCCACTTTGATCCTATTTGATTGGTCGGGCCTCTGCTTTTGCAATTGGGTGACTGTACATATCTTTAATGAAGACCAGCTATGTTTTATTATCTCTCATCCTAAAATAAAAATAACCCTTGGAAAGTACTATGTGATGCAAAGGTGTTCCATAAATATTTGCACAAATGAATTGTCCCCATTTTGCAGTAAAAGAAGCTAAGACTGAGGTTAAGAACTATCTAAAATCTTCTAGTTGGAAAGTGATAAAGTTGGCATGTAAATCCTACTTTACTCTAAAGTGCACCCCCTTTCTACTAGGCAGGTGGTGATATCTGTATGTGGACAGGGCACTGTGATGTGATCTTGTGTTTTGAATTTCGCATCTAGCCACTAAGAAACAGTTGCATCACCTTCTGATCCTTCAGAGGAATATAACACATGTGACAGATGATTATTGTAACATGAACAATTATTTAAAAAACTTTACAAAAGAGTAGGTGGTACATTATGAGTATAAAAACTTTATAAATAATATAAATGGGTTTCACACCCAAGTGTATAGAATCCATGAGTATGTTTAGCAGATAATCCTGGTGTGTTGTTCCAACCTATTTTCTATAATCAAACTTAATCTAGTAAGTCGTTGGTGATGCTTGGGTGTTTTACACACTTGTTAATGTGAAAATGTAATTTGGCACAGTACTATGAGAAACCATTAATTTGTTTCTCTACCCTTGAAGTCATTTGTTTGGCTCTTGCTTCCTTAATTGTTCAAGTGTAACTTTCGCTGGAGGCTTGTATCTATAATGCCACAGTGAATTATTTAACATTTGGGGGAAGTACTGACTTGGGGGCTTTTTAATTCACCTCCAAACTTCTGGGATTTACATTGTTTGTGTTTTTCTCTCATAAACTTGACTTTGAGGTCAGATCATGGGACCTGAGTAAATTACCTGAGGGACCAAAAGTGAGTTAGGTGACCTCTTTTGTTTGGCCTAAGGATATAAATGATGGATGTAACCTGTGGATATGCTTAGGAAATGTATCATTTAATGGCCAAGAGAGGCAGAAGTGAGGCTAAAATGTAATAACTACATTTTGAAAAACAGGTAGTAGAACTGCATTTATAAAACTGCACTATAAACATCTACCATAGCCTTTTGCCAACAAGGCTGTGGACTTCGGTTTTATTCCTCCAATCCTGGCTTTCAAAAAATTGGTTGCAAAAGTGATCAATCAAAAAAGTAACACTATAATGTTGTATAGTGACAGATGGTGACTATACTGATTGTGGTGAGCACTGAGTAATGTATGGAATTGTCACATCACCATTGCACCCCTAAAACTAATACAACATTATATGTCAGCTATATTTCAATAATAAAAAAATTAATCTTTGAGAGTATTACCAAATTGCCAGGTATCCATAGCCACTCCTAAGAAGATAAATTTATAACTTCCTACTATCTTAAGGATAGAATATTTTTATCTTATGTACAAAAAAATCATTACAATATATAAAACATGATATTACAAAGTATCGATATCTCTAATGTAACGTAATTATTAAGTTTAAAGAAACTTAGGTGAATTTTCTTTACGAATACTTCAGCTTTCTCAGTTGTTTTAGCAAGAATTGATTCAGTTATTTCTTGTCTAACTAACTGTTATAAACAGACCACATGTTTTCATTCTACCTTCATTGCCTGAAATTTCCCAACATCTTTTGTTAACTCTGGTAGAAGAGATTGAAACGAGAACCTTTGCACGGCCGAACCTCCATAGAGCATAAATGTAGTAGGCCAAACAAAATACACATTTGGAATCACACATTTTACAGTAGTAGTTTAACATGGACTGTGTCTCACAGTGACTGTACCTTATTATGTCCTTTGACACTTCCAGCTCAGGACGTGAGCTGTAAAGCCAACTCTAAAGTACTCTTCATGGAGCATGAAAACGTCTCAAATTTTCAACATAATTAGCATGTAAAGTGACATTTCAAAGGAAAAAAGTATTAGTGGAATATCATTGAAAAATACAAAAAATAACACACATAGTACTGCAGAAGATCTACTAAATTTTTTCATCTTTTAATTTTATCTTATTTTTAAAGTTTTATTTATTTGAGAGAGAGAGAGTGGGGGAGGGGCAGAGGGAGAGGGGGAGAGAGAATACTCAAGCCGACTCCCTGCTGAGCACAGAGCCTTCTGTGGACCCTCAGCCAGAACTCAGGTCATGACCTCAGTGGGAATCACAGAGCCAGGTGCCTAACCGACTAAGCCACTGAGGCGCCCCTAAATTTTTTAAAATTTTTTTTAAATTTTTTTAAAATTTAAAAAAAAAAATTTTTTTTTAATTTTTATAAGTTTATTTGCTTTATATTTTGACCTAATTCCTTCTTTCGCTGCATTTTATTTGCTCACCTCTGTTATCCACAGCTTCCATTCTGGCATCTCTATGGCTTGACATTTTACTGGTTTTAGACTCTTCTGAGTTTATGTTGCCCTCAATTCCCATTTCCAGAGGGAGGAGAATGACCTGCTGTTGGGGAGCCAGTGTGGTGACAGTATTGCTTCTGGGTAACAAGTGAGCTGATGAGTAAGAAAATAAAATCATGGGCTGATCATTTTCTGTGTTTATTTGTAATACTGATAACAGAAGACTGTGTACTTTGTGTGCTATGAAACATAGTTCAGATGATCTATTTTCTCCATGTTACCCGGCACGCAGCATATTCCTAACATGTAGATGGCAGTCAGTAACTCTAAGATCATGGCTGATTAATAATAATAATTTTAAATTATTATTTTCTAAATTTTTATTATCATTTAATCTTCAAGGAAGGATGACCTTCCTAAAAGGTTCCAGAACCCTGAAGCTATAAACAAAAAATACATTTGACTGCACATAAGTTGAAAAAATTACAAAGTCAAAAGAAAATGCCAGAGTTACAAAAATATTAGAAACATACAAGCCAAAGGACCAATTTTTAATAAACAAATCAGTTGAAGATCTTATAAATCCAGAAGAAGATAATACAACACGAACATGAACTAAAGAAATGAACAGGCTGTTCAGTGAAGAAGAATCTTAGATGGTTAGTAAACAACAGGTGGAAAAGTCTGGAATTCATCATAATGGACAAATTAAAACACAGTCACTGTTTTCCTTTGTCAGATTGGCAAAGATTAAAAAGTTTGATACCCAGTATTTGTGAGTGTGTAAGGAAGTAAGCACTTGAATGCTTTGTTAGTAGGGACATTAATTGATAGAGTTACTTAGAAAATAATTTGGTAACTAACAGTTATAAAACAGACCACATATTTTCATTCTACCTTTGTTGCCTGAAATTTCCCAACACCTCTTATTTAACTGATAAAAGAGATTGGAAGAAGTTTGCCAAGCACATTTTCTTTTCTTCCTGAGTATTCAGCTAGACTACATTGCCCAGCTTTGGGGTAGCTATAGCATTTTCAACTATAAATTTTACTCTAATTCAACCACCCTTTGATTTAGCAAAATTGCTGATGTGTTAACATAAATGCTCAAAGATGTATGTGTAAGAATGCTTTTTGTAGCGTAGTTTGCAGGAACAGCAACCCCAAAAAAGGGAAACAATCAAAGCATCCACCAAGAGAGCCCATGTTGTTACTGACGCAAAGGAGTATCAGATGGATGTTTAAAAGCATTAAGGAGGTCTGTTTGCCTGATCTGGAAAGATCTTGAAGAATCAAGAAAAAAAATCAAGATGCAGAAACATATTACAGTTTGATCCCACTGGGGCTTGAGTGGGTGAACAGTGGATTTTCTACACATGGAAAATGCTTTGAAAAAGACACAGCTAGTTAATTGTGATCACCTCTGGGGAGGGGCAACTGGTTGGGGGAAATGGGATGAGAGAGACTTCATTCATTTTATGTCCTCAGTGGTCTGAATTATTTTTAACTGTACGTATGTTTTACTTATGCACTTCGTAATGCACTTTTACCAAAAAGCTGGTAGTTAGCTTAGTCCTGCTATTAGAATGAGGGCCTTAGAGTCCCTGGGCTGACCTGAACTTTTTCTTTTGCCCTTTTTGAGAAGATCAAGTAGACTATAAAAATGCATAAAGTATAGATTTTTTTTTTTTTAACAAAGAGAGCAGGAGTGAAACAAAATGATTTATTTTCTTAGGTTTACCATCCTTGTTAAAATGGACACCATTAGGGCACCTGGGTGGCTCAGCTGGTTAAGCATCTGACTCTTGGTTTGGCTCAGGTCATGATTTCACAGTTACGGGATTGTGTCCCGCACTGGGCTCTGCACTCAGTGTGGAGTCTGCTTCAGATTCTCTCTCCCTCTTCCTCCTACTCACTCTCTCTCTCTCAAATAAATACATAAAATCTTAAAATAGACACCATCAATTTCTTGGAAATTGTGCTAATTCTTTTTTTTAACTCAGTGTATTATTCAGTTGATTAAGGCTAAATTAATCATTATATCCTAAGGTCACTGTTGGGCTTTTAGAACTAATCACAAAAAAAAGCATTATAAACATAACTATAAGTTAAATCTAGAAAACATCTTAATAAAATGACTCATGTTAACAGTGCTTTCTTTCTCCTCTAAGAGGAAGTTTGTCAGTTGGGATGCTGTCACAGAAGTGGTGGTAGAATATTTGGAGGCCCAAATAAAATCTTAATTTAAGGAGAACAGTGGAAAATTTAAAAAATGGTAAAAGAAGTGAGTTTTGTTGTTTATAAAATCTTTAAATTTAGGGAATAAGTCTTGGTCTCAACTGAAAATATTTTAGTTCATAATTATCTTTTTAGTGTGGTATGAATTAATTTCTGATGACGTCTAGTCGTGGTAACAGTAGACTATCCATCTTCACCTTCATACCTCATATTAGAATTTGTCTGGTACTTAAAAGTGCCTAACAAAATTAAGAAACCATATTTGCCTTAGAGATTGATCAAAAAATACCTTCGAAATGGGGATTGGGGCATCTGGGTAGCTCAGGTGGTTCAGCATCCAATTTGTGATGTCAGCTCAGGTCATGACCTCGCGGGGCCTGAGGTTGACCTCCACCTCCAGGTCCTCTCCAGAGGAGTCTGCTTGAGATTCTCTCCCTCTGGCCCTTCCTTTATGCATGCTCACTCTTTCTCTCTCTCTCTCTCAAGTAAATAAATCTTGAGGGAAAAAAAAAAAAGAAATGAGGCTTAAGTAAGAACACATTGATTATATTCATTTTGGGCTCTCAATTATATTGATGTGAAATAATTAATATTGAAGTGTATAGCATTAAACATAGTTTTTTTTTTTTAAGAGGACATATGTAAATGCTAGAAAAGAGTCTGGAAGAAACCTCACCCACCTGATGATGGCAGTGGTTGGAAGAAGTAAGAAGGGAGGAGGTTTGGGAACAGCAATAGAGAAATCATCAAAGGGGGCTTTATTTGGAACATTTAATTTTTTTGAAAAGAGAATCTATTCCTATTATTTTGTATGATTAAAATTAACTTGAAAATTAAAAGAAAGTTATATTTCATACTTACAAAGCAATAAAAACCTATTTAAAAATGCATCTTTTTGTACTACAAGAACCTTAAAAATGAGGAGTGCTTATTGACAGTGATTTAAAATGGTTATGCCGAATAATTGAATTTAGAGTAGGCTTTTGAAGATAATTTCCTAAAGATATCTCAGCTTCCTTTCGGAGAGATTTCAAGAGATGAAAGCATGTGCATTTTGATTACATATTCCTATTGATTGTATTCTGCTTACAACAATAAAAATAAACTCCAGATACAAATCTAGCAATATTACTAATTCATTACAACCAGTGCTTATTTTCTTCATTAACTTTTTATTGTTATTTTCAACTTACACAGCGTGCACAAATGCAGCAATTATATGTTGAAAAAGAAAGGGGAAGGCTCTTTATGTTCAGGATACTGTACATCACAAGTCATTACTTCACCAGAGCTGTTGGAAAAACACAAAATAAGAACAGCCTCTTACCAAACAAGTATAATTAACCACAAAAAGTAGGTGGGCTCAGCTACTAATCTACTCAGCTGAGAGTTCGCTTATTGTATATAAATATCTTGCTATAGATTAGCCTGCCTGACTACATCACAGCAAAAAACACACCACATAAATTGCTTTGGTGTTGGTGAAAAAGTTTAAATCTTTTCCTCAAAGAAGGGCTGTGTTGACTAGCAAGAAGCCATAGTCAAAGCCAATGTTTGGTGTCTAATTCTGCGTTTTTTAAAATCTTTATTTTTAATTTTTTAAAAAATAATTTATTGGGGGGGAACTAGCAGGGGGCAGTGCAGAGGGAGAGTTCTGGAGAAGCAGACTCCCCCCACTCAGCAGGGAGCCTGATGTGGGGCTTGATCCCAGGACCCTGAGATCATGACTTGAGCCGAAGGCAGAGGCTTTAACCCACTGAGCCACCCAGGAGCCCCTTCATTTTCTTTTATTAAGATTCCCCCATTCCCTCCTTTACTCAAGTTTTAAAGTTTGTAAGTGGAGTATAATATCCTTAATATCCTTAATATAATATCCTTAATTCTTCACTGGTGTCCCATTCCCTGCAGGATTAAAAACAAATTCCTTAACACAATAATTCCTAGCAGCCCTAGAATAGAAGTGGAGAAGGTAAAAGCATGATCATGGTTTTTCTTTGCCACCAAGAAAAGGGTATGTGCAAAGGAATGCTTGACCTAATAAGTTATTTAGGTGTGGGCTGCCTGGCTGGCTCAGTTGGAGGAGCATGTGACTGTTGGTCTTGGGGTTGAGTTCAAGTCCCCCGGAGGATAGAGATTACTCAATAAATAAATAAACCCAAAAAATATATTATTTAGGCTTGATGAGCATGGAAGTGAAGCTGAGGGAGTCCAAAATTAGGGAGAAAACAGTGATCAAGGTCTGGAGGTCTTGATGACTCATATTCGGGGTTGGAGTAGTAATGTAGCGAGAGAGCTCAGAGGTTAGGTGGTTGTAGAAAGAAAGTAGGAGATTCACAATGAACATTTTAGAAGTAGAATAATCCTGAAAGGTAAGTTCCAGTTGTGCCTAAGAGTGAGGTTAATGGAATGTAGTGGAGATTGAATTGAGTAGATTGAGAAACTAGGGGATGGGCAGTTCATGTGATTGAAGTCAACCAGGAGAACAACAAAACTGAGCTGAGATGCCAAAGACTGAGGAAAACAGAGTAAGAGAGGAGAGGAGTGGCGGTGGAAAGTAGTTTGAAGGATCAGTGGGTTTCTCAAGATGGTGAAGAAATAATGAGAGTACTGGCCCCACCTCTCAGCTGCTCCTCAACCTGTGGTTTATAGGTAGTGAAGTATATCCACTCACAAAGATATAGGGCTTTCAGTACTCCAGGAAGAGCCATGTCTCTATTAAAGCCAGAACCTAGAGGGAATGTTCTATGAGTTTTTTAGAACACTTAACACGCTGTTTTGTAATGACTAATTTATGTATATGTTTTCCCACTAGACAGTACCTTCTAGAGGTAAGGGCCTGTGTTTTAGTCTAACCCAGCATGCCTCCACTGAGCCTTCTGTTATATTTTGTATCTTTGAGACACTTCTTGTATGTCTTGGAATGATTTCTGTTCCTATATCATCCCTCTACTAGAGTTGTTCATTCACTCATTGGCTAATTCATTCATTTAGTGAACAACCATTTATTGAGCACCTGCTATGTGCAAGGTTGAGTATGATAAACACAGAAAAATAGTAATTATTACTATAGCTAACACCTTTTTTTTTATATCTGGTACCAGTTCCATGTGCTTAAATGTTAATTTATTGAATCTTAATGACATTAGTTAAGAAAAAATTGCTTCTCTTGGGCAACAGGCTTATAGGAATTTAATAACTTGAACAAGTTTATAGTGTAAGTGAATGGCAGAATTGGGATTGAAACCCCATTTGAGGGGTGCCTGGGTGGCTTAGTCGTTAAGCATCTGCCTTCAACTCAGGTCATGATCCCAGGGTCCTGAGATTGAGCCCCACATCGGGCTCCGTGCTCAGCGGCAGGAAGTCTGCTTCTCCGTCTCCTCTCCCCCTGCTTGTGTTTCCTCTCTTGCTGTCTCTCTCTCCGTCAAATAAATAAAATCTTTAAAAAAAGAAAAAGAAAGAAAGAAACCCCATTTGACCATAGAACCCATGCTTTTTCCATTACTGTACCTGGCCTCTGGAGCAAGGTGCCCTAAATATACTTCTTACTCATCTTGACATCCTCAGCACTAAAAACAGGTTTTTATGTTCCATGTTTGGTGGTGCAGAATTGTGTAGTTAGATAGAAACCAGGTTTTCGTTGGCCACCAAAGCCCTCGCATTATGGTAGGCACTCAAGGGCTCCATGAACTACGGTTGATTTACTGAGACAAAATTTCCTTTTGTTTTGAGATTGAGTATGGATCGCTCTCTACAATTTAAAAATAAAAACGTTTACATTTGCAAACCACATCTCTTTAACTCCGCATTTCTTTTCACAGATTTATTCTTTATCTATTGGGAAAAACCGGAAACTGTATGTTTTCTCTGATACATGAACCACACTTTCTAAGACAGACTTGTGCCCTAAGAAGATGTTCTGTCTAATGAGCATTTCCTATAGAGCAGGAACAAACTGTATTTCATTGGTCATTAATCTTGAAATACTCAGTGCTACAAATTTTGGTATTGAAAAAACCACTAAATTCATACTCATTGGAGTCATGGTTTCAGGGAAATACTTGGATAATTACGCACCTACAAGATATGCTGCTGTCCATGGGTAATTTACATCCTGCAGAAATAGAGAGCATCTATTACTCTACCGTAATTACTTACATATTCATCGCAAATAATGATGTAACAGATTTTTAGAGGCTGTGCATAAGAGAACCAACAAACTGAGACGCAAAACAAGTTTCCACCCCTTCTTTCCAAAGCTATAGTTAATCACTTGAACACTATCCAATATAGCAGAAAGCTGGCAGACTTTTCTTTGCAGCAGGCTATGTAAAAATGTTGATAATTTACAGCTTATTATGCCATGCAAACGACTGTGTTCTCAGTGTAGGAGAGTGAGAAAATACGGCTGTGAAATTACTGAACTCCCCTTTGTTAGTTGTTTACTGGCAACAGTGGAAGGAGTCTTTGCACTTAAAATGCATTTCTGTATTTAATTTTATAACATTCAGTTCAGGATTTTTTTTTTAAATGGGAATTTTACTTTTTCTCTCTCTTTGTAGATAGGCCAGAGCAGTTTTAATTTAACAAAAACAGTAAGCTGAAAAATCAGAATTGTGGGGGAATTTCAGTGGAATAGTAATAAATTATTAGGCTTTAGTTCAGTTTATGGTTTAAATGATGCAAAACCTGTTCTTTTTGACACCCCTACAGTGTTTCATAGTCAGCTTGTTATTTTCATAGGTACCTTATGCAAAGTTTGTTTGGCTAGACGTTATCTTCTTCAGGAATAATGAGGGGGTAGGCAAGGTAACCTGGACCTCTTTGTAATATGTTGAACATAGCCACCTATGTTAGTTCTTCCCTTAACATTTTCTCATTTTACTGATTCCCCTCTTCGATTCAGAAAGCCCTAAAGTCAGGTACCACATAGTCTTTTGTGGTTTACATTCTCTCTGTGCCTGGTGTGCTATTGCCAACTTATCCTCAATAAATATGCCCAAAACCATGACCTCCAGTTTGGTGGGAAGGTAGCTCCTCTGTGAAGGACTAGCCAAGGTTCGCTTTTAGATGCTGCCTACACTTGATAGGGGGCCTTTAGTGAAGGAAGTTCCTAGGAGAGCCAAGTAAAGACACAAGAATTGTTATTTGAAAGTCCAGAGTCTTTTTCCTTCTAATTCTTCAACTCTAAATGGGCGTAGAGCTTTCTATGTAGTTTACACTTCCCTGAAGATAAAAAGAGAAGAAAAATTTGTATTTACATATTTAAAACATTCAAAACAGCATGTTTAGTTTTTCTGTTCTCCTCTTTGTTTTAGAAACAGTTTAGAAGATGGGGACTTTCTAGTTCTTATTAATCCCATACTCTTTTTTTTTTTTCCATAACACAAATAATCAGATATTGAGTATATTTAAATGGGAATTTTTATACCTCTTGAGAAATAATGGATTATTATCTCAGAGAAAATAGGAATATCAAGGCATTATCATTTTTATTGTCATTGTCCTCTTGAAGCAACTTTTTAGTATGAAAACTTATATTTTACAGCCACACAGAAGAATTTGTTTTCTACTTCAAACCTTTTTTTTTTTCTTTTTTAAGTCAAATATTACAACAACCTTCAAGTCATCTGTGTTTGTGGCAAAGTAAAAAATTGAGTATAATGATTTATTCTGTTTTCTTCTTTTTGGGTGGTGGGTAGGGGGGTTGGTGGGGGGGACTAGACAGAGACCTGAAGTGTACCTTGTGGGTGGGAGGATGGGATACCTAACACTACTCTCCACTGACCTCTTCTGGCCTCCTGTTAAATGTGGTATTAGAATGGACAGCGATTCTCTCTTAGAATGCCTTGGTGAGAGAAAGAAGATGCCAGAAAATCAGGCAGTGTAGATAGACTTTGTGATGATAGCCTCCCAACCACTTTCATATCCTTTTGCTAGGTAAACTAGCAATTATTAGGTAAACTAATAATTACTCAGTTTTTTTCATTTTATTAGGTACACTTGTAACTGACAATCTGAACATCTGATGACCTTGAGATAATACTCTCACATCTTATCAATGTGTACGAAGCTAAGGAAAATTTGAATACTTATTAACAGATGTGCCTTTATCCAGAGGTGAATGAAGGACTCCTTAGACAATTTGGGAAGGGGAAAGTACCACCTCTGTGAAGAGTTCTTTACCTACTATGAGAATCCTTAAAGATCTAGGAATTTGGGCACCTGGGTGGTTCAGTAGGTTGAGTGTCTGCCTTTGGCTCAGGTCGTGATCTTGGGGTCCTGGCATTGAGCTCTGTGTCGGGCTCCCTGCGCTTCTCTGTCTCCCTCTGCCCCTCCCCACAACTCATTCTCTCTCTCTTTCTCTCTCAAATAAATAAAATCTTGGTGGGGGGGAGATCTGGGAATTCAGAGGCACTTGGGTGGTGTAGTCCGTAAAGCCTCCGACTCTTAGTTTCTGCTCAGGTCCTGATCTAAGGGTCCTGGAATTGAGCCCCTGTGCCAGGTTCTGCATCCAGCATGGAGTCTGCTTGGGATTCTCTCTCTCTCTCCTCTCCCTCTGCTCTCCCACCACCTTCTAAAATAAATAAATAAATAAATAAATATTTTTTAAAAGGTTGGGGGGGTGTCTAGGAGCTCCAGACAGGGAACCACTGACCTAGATTGTCTCATCTAGCAATACATGCTCAAATAGTTTTGCTTCTAGAAATGACGACCATTACTAATTTAGTGCCATTTTCAAACAATAAAAGCTGACCCCTCTGTTTTTTAAATAAATGTATGTATTGCTATACATGATGTTTATTGTATCAAACTTTTCTTTTTATACACAGAATAAGGAGATGGAGATGTAACCCGAAGTCCTGGTGGTTTCTAACACAGAGTTCCCCTTCTTTCCTAAAATTGGGAGGTCAGGCAAAGTTTTCGTCTGTGTACTATCTTTGGAGAATGTATGGTCATCAAACCTAATACTCAAACATCTTTATATTTAATATAAAACAGGTCCATCGCACAGGAGGCCTGCGTGGCTCAGTCAGTTAATATCTGCGTTTGGCTCAGGTCATGATCCCAGGGTCCTGGGTTTGAGCCCCCCATCAGGCTTCCTGCTCAGCGGGCAGTCTGCTTCTCCTTCTCCCTCTCCCTTTGTGCTTGCTGTCTCTCATTCTCTCCCTCAAATAAATAAATCTTTGGAAAAAATGTTTTTGTAGGTATCAGATTACACTGAACTGTACTGGGTACCATACCAAAAGAATTAAATCAGTCTACTCTCAGTCCTTTTAAAGTTTATTATCTCTAATGTGGATTTTTAAAGTATACATACAGTATATCATAGACACGTATATTAGATATATAACACATCATAGTTCATACTTTCATCAGTTAAGGGAGAAAAAAATAAGGATACCGCCCTCATTTGTGGTGGTAAAGATCAGTTAGTATAGCCAATGAAATTCAGATTTTGGTCATGTCAAATTATTCAGTCAGACTTAATTAACATTAAATGGATAATACATTTATCCACTCTGAAATTTGATTTACCTTACATGGACCTGACCAGGTAATCTATTCCTTAAGATAATATTTTTCAAAATTTAAAACATGGTTATCTGAACTGTTCTAGAACTTGTTTGCTGACTTTATTTCATAAAGTCCATCATTCCAACTTTAGGATGTTTTCTTCTAATCTGGGCCAGTGTTTAAAAGAGATTCCTTGGGGTGCCTGGGTGGCTCAGTCGGTTAAGCATCTGCCTTCAGCTCAGGTCATGATCCCAGGGTTCTGGGATCCAGCCCAGTGTTGGGATCCCTGCTCAGTCAGGAAGCCTGCTTCTCCTCCTCCCACTCCCCTGCTTATGTTCCCTCTCTCACTGTCTCTCTCTCTCTCTGTCAAATAAATAAATAAAAATCTTTAAAAATAAAAATAAATACATAAATAAAATAAAAGAGATTCCTTAAAATGGTCTATTCTAATGATTTGCAGTAAACAGCCCCACTTCAGCCCCTCACTCTCCACTTCTCCACATTCCCAGCGTATTTCTCCCCTACCGTTCCCTATTGGATAGAATTACCCTTCAGGTCCCACTTTAAAAGCTGCTTTCTTTGGAACTCCTTCCCTTATTCCATCAAGATTTGGGTGAGGCCTCCTTCCTCTGGGCTCCCTTGGAACTCTGTGTTTACTTCTAGGATAGTAGTTATTGCCCAGGATTAAAATCATTTGGTTTGTTCTCTAAACCCTTCCCTGATCTGGCTGGCCATCAGCTTCTTGAGAACCGAGCTATGGTTTTATTCCTTTCTTTTCTTTTTTTCTTGGATGAATTCTCAGAGCCTATCACAGAGTTTGACATGTGGCAGGCATTCCATAAATGCCCATTAAAGAGAAGTGAGGGATCCTCAAATGTTGACTACAATTGCAGGCTGTTAATAATAACATATAGGGGCGCCTGAGTGGCTCAGTGGGTTAAAGCCTCTGCCTTCAGCTCAGGTCATGATCCCAGGTCCTGGGATCGAGCCCCGCGTCAGGCTCTCTGTTCCGCAGGGAGCCTGCTTCCTCCTCTCTCTCTGCCTTCCTCTCTGCCTACTTGTGATCTCTGTCTGTCAAATAAATAAATTAAAAAATCTTTAAAAAAAATAATAACATATAGAGAAACTGTATTTGAAATATTGTCCTTCTAATTGTAATGAATTTGAACAGGTCATTAACAACCAGTCAGGACTTCAGATCATCTTCAAAAGATCTTTTCGCTACAACTATTTACCTCAGTTCAGATGCTGTTAATTGGTTATCTGACGATTTGACAAAATCTATTAAGAAGCTGTTATTTAGCAGTATCTATTTTAATTTTTGTAACTCACTCCAAGATGTCCCCTCTTGACCAGACCTTTCTAGTTATACTATAGCCCAAATCCCAATTCATTAGATATCAATAAATGTGGGTTTGCCACAAAGATGAGAAACTCGGTTATCTTTTTAAGAAAATAAGTATTTATAGCAATAAGTGAATTTATAACCAAGTTGAGTAAAAAATGTTTAAAAATAAATTGATGTAAATGAGGCATTTGAAAATACAGGTTGGTGCTTCATCATTAACTTTAATTTTGTGACTTTTGTCAGTTGATGTCACAACCTTAGTGTTATTTTTAAAATAGTTTTTTTTAGGGGTATTTAATTAAGTAATGTGGTGTTTGCTTATTTCAAACAGTCTGTCTTTGTTCCTGTCAAAGCCATGCTGGCAGGGCATCGCTTTTCTTTTCCCTTTTGTTAATATTCTGTGTTAGATAATGGTTTCGCAAATAATAGATTCCAAGGACCTTTGATCCACCATTACTGTAAAATAAAATACAACTTAATTTTTTTCTGGGCATAATGGTTTTAACCTTGTGTACTAATTTGACTGTGCTTGTGGGGGCAGATCCTTAAATGAGACGCAAATGAAGGAAAAATTGCTAATGCTGCCACTGTATATGTAATGAGCACTGTGTAATAAACCATAACCTCTTCGACATTTCTCTGGAAAGCAGCGTGATTATTTTGGATGGCTAGCCCTTTGTGGATGGCTCATTACCGTCTGGCATAATATGTATTGATAGAGACTGTAATTGTCAACTCCTATTTGACATGCTGCCTCTAATAAATATGGCTTGCATCACTGGAATCTACTAATGGTTATATGGGAAACTGTAATTAAAGCAAAAAATTATATATGTTTTAGGTTTAAAAAATAGTATATACGTATAGAAAGTGTCTCTATAGAGGATCGTCTGCTCACCACCCTCCAACCCGCCACCTTTGCAGCTTCTTGTCTTAGAGTATTTGAAGCTTCCCCTGGGGATTGGTACTTTTTCATCAGTATAGGACCAACATGTGACAAGACCCGCATGCGTGTGTGTGTGTGTGTGTGTGTGTGTGTCAGAGAGAGAGAGAGAGTGAGAGAGAAACAGAGGATAGAGATTTTCCTCCACACTTAAGGAAAGCATTCCTTTTTTTTTTTTTTAAGATTTTATTTATTTACTTGAGAGAGAGTGAGAGAAGCAGGCTCCCCACTGAGCCAGGAGCCTGATGTGGGGCTCGATCCCGGGAACCTGAGATCATGGCCTGAGCTAAAAGCAGTCGCTTAACCGACTGAGCCATCCAGGCGCCCCAAGGAAAGCATTCCTATCAACAAAGAAGTGGCAGTGTGAAAAGTCCTTCTATGTATATAAAAGATCCATAAGACTCTAGTTTATGCTTCTGGGTTCAACTCCTGAAGTTAATGCTTTATATATAGCCAGATAGTCTCATATTATTCACCTTTTCCATGGTTTTCTTTAACTATATTTTTTTCTAACTTTACTCTCATTTTGTTATAAGAAACTTCTGGAAAAAAAAAGAAAGAAACTTCTGTTCTTTGGTAGGAAAAAAAAAATACCTAAGAAAACAAATTAGTATGGAATAGGAGGGCACCTGGGTGGCTCAGTTGGTTAAGCATCTGCCTTTGGCTCAGGTCATGATCCTGGGGTCCTGGGATCAAGCCCCACGTCAGGCTCCCTGCTCAGTGAGGAGTCTGCTTCCTCTGCTCCCCCTACTTGTGCTCTCTCTGTCAAATAAATAAAATCTTTTAAAAAATATGGAATATGAATCACAGGGATATTAAAGACCCACAGAATACCTTACATAATATTTAAGCTTGAAAAAGTATAAATCAGAGATTAGAGCTGGACCTACCTCATGTTACAAACCAAATGTAGGCCTGGTCACTTTGTGTCTGAAAATATAGAATTGGAATTCTAGAGATTAATATTTTTTTTAAGATTTTATTTATTTATTTATTTGAGAGAGAGCATGAGCAGTGGGGAAGGGCAGAGGGAGAAGCAGACGCCCTGCTGAGCAGGCAGCTCAATGTGAGGCTCGATCCCAGGACCCTGAGATCATGACCTGAGCCAAAGGCAGATGCTTAACTGACTGAGCCACCCAGGCGCCCTGGGAATAATATTTTTGTTACACATTGTGTAATTGTAATAGACTCTAAACTTCTCGACAAGGTTCTCTTGCTTTATGTATATAGCTCATGATTTTTTGAAATGAAATCTTTAGCATTGCTCATGAAATCAGAACATGGGCACATGTTTCTGTTTCCTGGAGTAGGTCTAGAAAATGATATAAAATCATAGGCAACTCGGGTTTTTTCTCAGCAATGTGGAGTTTGAGATCATAATTTTCATTCTAAGGAAATGGAGTCCTCTATTTTTACCGTTCTGGTGAAGAGACGTAGGTGTTGGGAGAGCACAGCTGTATTCATCCACCCATAGTTTTAAATCATGGTCCTGTTGGTTTGTCTGGGCAAGTTTCTTGGCTTTTCTGAGCCCCCATGTACTCATGTGTAAAAATAGGGACAATACTACCTACCTACCATAGCTATTATAAGAATCATTTGGAAGAACAGGGACTCCTGGGTGGCTCAGTCAGTTGGGTGTCTGACTCTTGATTTCAGCTCAGGTCATGATCCCGAGGTCATGAGATTGAGCCCCGCTTTGGGCTCCATGTTCAGTGGAGAGTCTACTTGGGATTTTCTCCCCCTCCCCTCCCAAGATAAATAAGTAATTATCTTAAAGAGTCATTTGAGGGACACCTGGGTGGCTCAGTCAGTTGGGTGGCTACCTTCCACTCTGGTCATGATGCCAGGGTCCAGGGATTGAGTCCCACTTTGGGCTCCTTGCTCAGTGGAGAACCTGTATTTCTCTCTGCCTCTGCCTGCCACTCTGCATGCTTGTGTTCTCTCTTTCTCTCTCTCTGACAGATAAATAAATAAAATCTTTTTTAAAAAATTAAAAAATGGGGACGCCTGAGTGGCTCAGTTGGTTAAGCATCCGCCTTTGGCTCAGGTCATGATCTTAGGGTCCTGGGATCAAGTCCCACATCAGGCTCCTTGCTCAGCGGGGAGCCTGCTTCTTTCTCTGCCTCTGCCTGCCACTCTGCATGCTTGTGCACCCTCTCTCTCTCTGACAAATATATAAATAAAATCTTTTAAATAAAAAAAAAAATAAATGAATCATTTGAAAGAACCTATGAACTTAGTGCAGTACTTTTTGGTATCAACTAGCTATTCAGTTGACATTATACTTCTTTTTTTGCCCTTTTATTCTTGTTTCTTCATTCTCCCCCCCCCCCCCCCCACAGATGACCACATTTCTAATCTGGTATATTCTCTGCTTTCTCAAGGGTGTCCTGTCCATGAATCACGGAGTTTTAATTTTGTTAGGCCATAATTAATAGCTAATACCTATTAGCATCCAGACCCCATTCTAATTTTCTTACATGCATTAACTCACTGAATCCTCACAGCACCCTTAGAGATTATCATCCCCATTTCACAGATGAAAAAAACTGAAGCATATGGAGGTGAAGCATCTTGACCAAAGTGACATAGTGATGGGGCCAGGATTTGAAGCCAGGCAGTCTAACTCCAGAGCCTCAACTCTTAGCCACTAGCTACACTGTCTCTGCGGTTCACCTCTGCTCATAGCGCTAAGACAAAGGGAGAGGGCAGGTAGGGTTCTAGAGAGGCCTGGTCTGCCTCCCTTTGTAGGGCTAAATTATATTTAAAAGGACAAAGCCAATACAGCAGTTGAGGGGATAGATGGGTGTTTTGGGCGGGGGTAGATGGTAAACCATGTGGAGGAAGAAGCAGCTATGTTGTAGGATGCCAAGGAAAGGGGAAATTGAGTCATGACTAGTCTTACACTACACCTGCCAGCAAATACCAAGTGTTTCCTCAGCATGGAACACCCAGGTCTACCGCTCTTCATCTGACTAATTCTTTGCTATTCTTTAAGACACAGCTGAATCCTCATCTTCTCCATGTACTGAGCACAGACCACATGCCAGGCATCACACGTGTTATCTCATTCGTGTCCAATGACAGTAGTAAAGGGTCAGTAGTGATGTCCCCTTTATATAGATGAAGACAATAAAGCTCAGAGGTGTTAAATTATTTAGCCAAGATCCCATGGCCAGTAAACGGCAGCTTTGGGATTTAAATCAGGTCTTTCTTACCCCAAACATACTCTTAATGACTGCAGTGTATTTACCATACTTCGTTGACATTATCTACCTCTGTCTTTCTCCTAATCAGATTGCAAATCCTTCTAGGACTACACTGTGTCTTATTTATTTTTTACCCTAGACTCTGTCAAAACTGTGCTTTAGAAAAGAAACAGACTATTCAAATATGCTTATTTTTGCTAAATGTACTTGAATTTTAAATGTGTTTTTAATGAGCAGAGTTTAATGTAATTTTCCTTTGACTTAATATATTATCAAACTGTATAAAACATGTACAGGTAGTGCTGGATAGATCTTCTTCCTTTAGGGCTGAAATCAAATATTACATGAAGAAATGTTTGTAATTAATAACTTAATAAATCTCCAACAAAGAGTAATGCCGTATAATAATGCAATATGTAATAATATAATTAGAATAATTGTAAGTTCTTTGCAGAAGTACAAAGAAATCAAACTGCTGGTGTTATCAGGGATTTCAGAATGACAGCCACCTACCTTTGGCTCCCGGAGGGAACAACCCAGCACCTTTCCCTTTCCCGAGTGCTGGCACTAAAGCTTGTATCCCTCCTTTCGAGATTCCTGGCTCAGTCCTTTCCTGTGGAGAAGGGCTTATGGTAGGGCAAGACCTTTACAGTGGAAAGCAGTTCAATTATGAACTGTTTAAATTATTACCTAAACTTAAGGCCCAGGAAGGCTAAACTGTGGGTACATTTTTATCTTTTAACAGGGCTTGCTAAAAGGACAAGCCAGAATATCTCTGTGTCCTCCCCGATAAAGTCTTCCCTGTTTTCTTTTCTTTAGAATGAGAATGAAGACAAAGAACTGAGTTAGGTAATTCATTTCTCTGCTCTCTTCAAACTGAGTTAATTCTGTCACACCACTCTGATTAACATGTAGGTCTCTGTTTTGGACCGCAGCAGGGCACTTGTGTCCAGAGGTAAGTATGCTGGTGAAATTAGGTGGTATAATGACTTGACATTCAGATAATTAACTGGCTGTGAATATTTGACTTGGGTACCTAAGACCCAACTGTTAACTCACGTTTCTTCGTATAGGTAACCTCAGTGAAGCAAAATATAAATAGAAGTATGTTAATTTTCTTTTGTTTCTGTGTGAAAATGACTCTTTGGCAAATAGGGACAATTCAGTCATTTTGGTCTGTTAATTTATCCAAGTCATTTGAGGCTGTGGCCAGAAGATGAAGGGTGTTCCTGGACTTCTCTCCTTTCTTGTATTGTTCTCAGTTCTTTCCCTCTCGGCCCTGTCTGCGAGGAGACACCCACGCCTTTGTCCTAAACCTACGCTCCGCCCATATTCCTGTTTCTGTCTGCCGGCTGCAGCCTCTCTCCAACCATTCCAGGGCAGCTGTCGACTCTGTTCATTGTCTGGCAGGGGCAGTGAGCCCTGTTGGGACCAGCGGCAGGCGGCAGCAAGCTGACTGGGAAGCCCCCCCACCCCTCCCTCCCCCAGCACTGCTGTGGCAGCCCCGCAGGGCACCAGTCGGGGCGAGAAGCTGCACTCTTGCCTTCATTGAGCTCGGTGTCCCTCTTCTAAGTAAAGCCCAGCTCACCTGTCACCTCTTCCATGGAGCCTTCCCATTTCTCCCCACCCCCCCCCCGCCCCGAATACATTCCCAGGGTCTGACACACAAAAATAATAACACATTAATAAATGTATGGGTGTTAATGATAATCAGATAATCTAGGTTGACCATTCTGTTTTCATTGGTTCTGAATTTTAAGTCACAAATAATCAAAATATTTAGTTTGTAAAGATTTTTCCAATTAACTCAGGCGGCTCTTTCATGGTCATGAAATTTTTATATTATGATGAACATATTTTAGCTTGTTGTAATAGGGCTATATGTAATCTGAATTGAGTGTTTACTAAATGACTCTTTTTTCTTATTTCTTTCTGCTGGTCTTTGACTTCCAAATTGGCTTGTGAACCATTTGGGTAGGCTGAGCAGGGAGTCCAGTGCGGGACTCAATCCTAGGTCCCTAGGGTCATGACCTGAGCTGAAGGCAGACACATAACCGACTGAGCCACCCAGGCTCCCCAAGTATCACAAAGGGTTTTAGTGGTGGAAGTTGGTGGCTCATACTCAGATATTTTAGGTTTATCTTATTCCTTGCAGCCTACCTAATTTAAAGCTTACTTACAGATAAATTCATTTGTAAAGAAAAGAGTTGGTATTTTAAAAATAATTATTGTAGGGTTCGAATAACTCTTTAAGTGATTGGACTTGATTGGAAGAATATCTTAAGAATGCAGACGGGTGAAAGGAAGCTGGTCTTTGACGAAACCGTAGTGTGGACGTAAAAATGAACTAAACCAGTACCAAGGAAGACAATAAAGGTAACAGAGGGCCAAGATGATTAAATGTGGAGATGTGTAAAGGCAATATAAAACCCACAAGAAATGGAAAAAGATCAGCTTACTTGGAACATCGCAGAGTTTGGTCAGAATAAGCACAACATTGGAGGCAGCCACACTCTCAGCTGCCTGTTTCTAAGACAGTCTTAGGGAGCAGAAGTGTCTGTCTCTGAGTTGAATTATATTAGATGAGCTTCACGTTCTCTGTTTAATTCTTTAAATCCAGACTTTTAAAGATGCTGTGTGGTCTTTCAGTTGAAAGCCGGAATAAAGTGTTTGCTGACCAGCGTGTGTAGCTTTATCCCTTTACAAAGTTGATGTATTTTCTGAGGTGAGCAGGGGACATTTTCAGATGTCTCTGTTTCTGTTTATTATTTTCTATCCCTGCCAGGCTTTCAGCCCCTTGAGAGCAGGATTCTGATGGGTTTGGGTGGAAAAGTGGCACCAAACACCATGCCTGGCACATCCCGGGAGCTCACAAAATAACAGAATTGGCAGAACCTTGTGTGCCTTTGACCATCCTTTTAGAGTGCATTTTGTCAGTTATTTTTTTAAATGTTTGTTCAAATGTGTGTATATTTTATACATATTTTAAGAAGCCATATTACTTACCTCCCCCAGAAGCAGAGATGAGCATCTAGAAGGCCGGCGTGAGAAGCCATGATTAGACACAGGAGAAGGGAGAGATAACTGCAGGGAGGAGAAGGCGCAGTGGTTGGGCCAAGTTCAACTGTAGATAGGTGTTGGTTTTGTTTCCTGGGTCCCTGTCTCCCCACAGCCCTCGATCATCGACCACCTCCAGTATCTGCTGCCCTCTTGTTGTTATCTCGCTCCTCCCCATCAGAACCTGTGGGAATAATCATGAATCATTGATACTTGAGGGTGAATTAAATTTATCTAAACAGTTCTGTTATCAGAAAGCTCTGGTTTTAAATTCTGGCTTTATTGCCTCTGAGCTGCAGAACCTTACAAGTTACCTCATCTCCCCCCACGCCTTAGTCTTGGTTTCCTCTCATTTGCAAAGGGCATAAATAGCACTGAGATTACTTGAAATACGTAGCAAATGGTTTGGTGTTTTGTCTTGTTTTTGAGAAGATTAGGTATCAATATGGAAAAAAAGTATTTTCTTTGTTCATAAAATAAATACATTGACTGTAGAAGAAAAAGCACGGAATGGGAATTAGGGCATCTGGATTTTAGTTCTTGTCTCTACAACCTATGTGTACCAACCTGTGGAACCTGACATAATTCAGTAGGTCTTTCTGATCTGCTGGTTCTTCATCTTTTACATAGATGTGTTAGTCTAGCTCAGTAGAAGGTTTACAGGAGAATTTCAAGGGCTGGTCATGGGTAGGGTTGGGGGAGGGGTGGGGGATGGGACTAGAGGGACAGGGAAGGATTGCCCATCATTAAACGAGGCATCCAGAAGTCCAAGGGACTATGGTCTATGCCACGCCCCGGACACCCTCATAAGAATGCCTGCGGTATATAGTGGGTGACCCTCTGCCGCCACGGGTTATTGTCTTGCTCTCTGTAGGCAGTTCACTCCTGACCTGTACCAACCAGATAGTTGGGATGTAACGTTTCCTCTAGAGATTTATTTCAATAGAAAGGTGAATTGATTTAAAAGCAGTAATGGCTAACATTTGTGGAGCACTTACTGTGTAAAGGTATCATTCTAAGAACAGTATACACAGTTGTTTAAGTCCAGGACATAGACAAGCGTGCTTTCGTCTGGAAAACAGAGAAGAGTGGTCGAGCAAATGCTTTAAGATCACACGGCTACTAAGTGGCAGAGCTGGGATGTGGATCTAGGCAGGATGGCTCCAGAATGTGCATTTCATTAGCTCTTTGCTGTGTGGTGGCTCTAGACAAAATCCTAAAAAAGGATTTAAAGATAAGTTTTAAAGAAAAACCTAAGTATGTAAGAATACACGTGGTATCATGTGGAAATGACAAAAACAACACACAAATAACTAAAGTTGGTAAATGCTGCTTTGGAGCATTGCCTTTAGCAACTCTCTGATAACCCTGAATTTCAGATTCCCCAGAGAAAGAATCTGAGTGCCCCTGACTGGGCTGGGTGCTCAGTGCTGGGTCACCCAGCTGAGTAGGAAAAACTGAGGGCCCCATAGAACAGACAAGACAGCTATGACTCACCATATGGTCTCAGGGCAGAGATGGAGAGGGAGCATTATTTCCAGGGAGAACTGAATCATTATCAGGGCAATCACCCCAGAGGTACCCACCATAACAAGCAGTTGGCTAAGTCTGGGCTGACTTCACAACATAAGTTAAAATTGTTTTTCTTCCCCGGATCCCTGACATGAAGCTCATATCCTTGTCACTTCAGAGACTCATGGAGAAATGATAGACTGTCACAAACCAAATCACTTATCTTTTTGTTTTAAAAATAGAATAGCCCAGGGGTGCCTGGGTGGCTCAGTCATTAAGCACCCAACTCTTGGTTTCAGCTCAGATCATGATCTCGTGTGTTGTGAGATCGAGCCCCACATCGGGCTCCATGCTCAGCGGGGAGTCCGCTTGAGAGTCTCTCTCTTTCTTTAAGAAATAAATAAATCTTAAAAAAAAAAATAGAATAACCATTTAGAAATATATAACACAATTTTAAGTGTTACACTCTGACTCTGTAATTTCGCTTCTAAGGGTAGATCCTACAAAAATACTCCAACATAGGCACGTAAATACATGTATGAGGATGTTCACTGCAGCATTGTTTATAATAATAGAAAATAGGAAATGACCGAAATATTTATTAATGGAGTCTGGAGAACATTATGGTATATCTATGCTATAAGTAAATATCCATCGTTAAAATGATTTAGGTGGTCCCCCCAAAAAAATTTAGGTGGTCCTATATATAGTGATAAAATTCTTCCGACTATGTAAAGTGAGTAAAGCAAGTGACAGTACAGTAAGTATGAATGAACTCATTTTTATTGGAAAATGCATAACATTTGCTCTGTTTGTAAATGCATTTGCTGTTTATAAACATACGTTTTAAACATATAGCAAAAGTCTGAAAGAAAATGTGCTAAGCTATAAGAAAGATAACTTCTAAGGAAGGTAGCAGGACAGAGGGATGGTGAACCTGGTGGAGCCCCATAGAAATAGAATTTTAAATTTGCTGTAGCCAGCCACACCAAAAATATAAAAGGAAACAAGCAAGTGAGATTAATACCAATAATATATTTTATTTAAACTAATATATCTAAAATATTATTTCAACATGCCATCAATGTAAAATGCTTGTTACTGGGATTTTTTTTTTAATTTTTTGGTACAAAGTCTTTAATGGTTATAAGAAATCTAGATTTGGACCAGCATTGTATCAAGTGCTTATTAGCTACATGTGGGTAGTGTCCAGCGTATTGAACAGCTTAGCTCTATAGACTTTTGTATTGTTTTTGATTTTTTTTACAGTAAGGGTATGCTTTCATTTGACTTATATGCTGCATTTTTCTAAGTAGACCATTTGATAGTTGTGATGTTTTAAAAAGGTGAGTTTTAGGGGTGCCTGCCTGGGTAGCTCAGTTGGTTAAGCCTTGGGCTCAGGTCATGATCCCGGAGTCCTGGGATCGAGCCCTACATCAGGCTCCCTTGCTCAGCCTACTTCCCCCTCTCCCACTCCCCCTGCTTGTGCTTTCTCACTTGCTCTCTTCTCTCTCTCTCTCAAATAAACAAATAAAATCTTAAGAAAAAAAAAAAGGTGAGTTTGAATCTCATCTTTTAATCTCCCTGTATCACTTTTCTGTGAAACCGAAATTTGGATGGCACACTTATTTCACTTGAAATCAGTAGTTGTTGTGGATTTCTATCCCAGTGAACACACATTAAGTCCATATTGGAATTAAATAAAGTGATATAATTTGAAAGAATGAATAGACATACCTTTTAATAACATCTAAATTATAACTCACAGACTTTTTTAAAGGTTTTTTACTCATCTTTTAGAGAGAGAGAGAGTGCACACGCAAGCAAGAGCATGAGCATGGGGAAGGGTCAGAGGGAGAGGGAGGTAAGCAGATTCCCCACTGAGCAGGGTGCCTGACATGGGGCTTGATCCTAGGACCCTGAGCTGAAATGTGACATTTCTGCTCATGACCTGAGCCAAAGGCAGACATTTAACAGACTGAGCCACCCAGATGCCCCCAACTCCAGACTTTTTTTTATTACTTTGTATATATGTATTACTCCTTTGCTTGCAGGGCTGTGGCCACCTTTGGACCATTTTCTGTTGTTTCTGTGGTTGTAAACAGAAAACACACTAAAGAAGAAATGTGAAGCTTAAGGGTTACCTGAGGGGTGAGATGTGAACATAAAATAAGGTTTATTTTTTTGTGCATAAACAAGTGGTATACATTTGCCTTTCAAAGTAACTTGCTTGACAGTTATATGTAGATGCCATTTTCTGCATTGATCCTTTGAAATACCTTATAGTCTGTTTTCTAAAAACAAGTATGACCGAGGCACCTGGTTTCAGCTCAGGTCATGATCTCAGGGTCATGATCTCAGGGTTGTGAGATCAAGCCCTGTGTTGGATCCACATTCCGCTGCTTGTCCCTCTCCCTTCCCCTCCGCTCCTCTCCTCATCCTCACTCTCTCTCTATAATAAATAAATAAAATCTTTAAAAATCTGAAAGAAGAAGTTTTTTTTAAAAATGGCTTTCAGGGGCACCTGGGTGGCTCAGTGGGTTAGGCCTCTGCCTTCGGCTCAGGTCATGATCTCAGGGTCCTGGGATCAAGCCCTGCATCGGGCTCTCTGCTCAGCGGGGAGCCTGCTTCCTCCTCTCTCTCTGCCTGCCTCTCTGCCTGCTTGTGATCTCTGTCTGTCAAATAAATGAATAAAATCTTTAAAAAAAATAAAAATAAAAATAAAAATGGCTTTCAGACACCTACTGGATTGGTCGGTCATTCATTTGGCTTTAGAGAATATATATATCATGTGCACATTATATGTTTACCACAGATTGTAATATTCTTTTTAGGAAAAGTTACGTTGACATTTCCATTTTATGTTGCTGTCCTTTATACTTAATTTCTTTAAAAATTCCAAATACTTGAAATATTAAAGTGAAAATCAAGACAACTAGCCTAAATAAAGAATGGCTCTAAATGAGCATAAGGTTTGTCTTTTTAGGGTGATGGAAAAGTTTAAAATTACATTATAGTGATGGTTGACAATTTTGTAAATAATAAAATGCATTGAACTGTGCTCTTAAAACAGCTGAATTTTATGATATATAAATTATATTTCTTTTTTTTAATTAAAATTTTTTTAGTTTTGTATTAACATATAATGTATTTTTGTCCCCAGGGTACAGGTCTGTGAATCGCCAGGTTTACACACTTCACAGCACTCTCCATAGCACATACCCTCCCCAATGTCCATAACCCCACCCCCTTCTCCCGGCCCCCCTCCCCCCAGCAACCCTCAGTTTGTTTTGTGAGATTAAGAGTCACTTATGGTTTGTCTCCCTCCCGATCCCATCTTGTTTCATTTATTCTTTTTCCACCCCCCCAAACTCCCCACATTGCATCTCCACTTCCTCATATCAGGGAGATCATATGATAGTTATCTTTCTCCGATTGACTTACTTCACTAAGCATAATACCCTCTAGTTCCATCCACATCGTCGCAAATGGCAAGATTTCATTTCTTTTGATGGCTGCATAGTATTCCATTGTGTATCTATACCACATCTTCTTTATCCATTCCTCTGTTGATGGACATCTAGGTTCTTTCCATAGTTTGGCTATTGTGGACATTGCTGCTATAAACATTCGGGTGCACGTGCCCCTACGGATCACTACGTTTGTATCTTTAGGGTAAATACCCAGTAGTGCAATTGCTGGGTCATAGGGTAGCTCTATTTGTAAATTATATTTCAATAAAGCTGTTTGGGGAAAAAAAAATAGCCTCCAATGACCATATTAAGAATTTTTACAGCTGTATCTGTACTGAAAATAGGTTTATGCATGGTAATAGGAGTATTTTGTAGGATCTAATCGTTTAAAGAGGTACTTGATTTTAAATATTCTTTCCATGTAACGTTCAGTTTGTATGTCTTTGCCTCTCCTGGGTAATGTTTTCTATAGAGACTCACTGGCCTTTCTTTCCCCTGTGGAAATCCATTTCCCCATCTATAAAACTGGGTTAATAACTATACTTGGTGAAGATTAAATGAGATGCTATGTAAAAATTATAATATCTGGGATATAGTAGGTTATGAACTATGCCATTGTCTGCTTGCTGAGTACCTGCCATGGCTTTCTTCTGTTGTCTGTAGTGTAAACATGCTGGTGAGACACTCTACTTTTATACATGAAAAGACCTGGTGAAATATTTGGGGGAACATTTAGGATTTGTTCTTAAGACTCTTGATACTGGGTCCATTAGATAGCCATGTAAGTGATCTAATTTAACACATATCCACATACACCCTATGCCTTGACACCGTTTTCCATTGGAAATGGATCTTTGCCCCTTTATGCTCACCTCACCTTCCCATTTTCCAGCCTCAGACACATTTGGTGGTCAAAGGGAAGCCGACCAAGGCTCCCTTTCCAGTCCATCCCTGCCTTCTGTTCCTTAGTTGGAGAGGTCTTTGAGAATGACATTTCCTTCCTACAGTGCTTCCTGTGCCCCATTTAACATGCAGCTTTCACATTTCTCCTAGCCCCTACTTGCTCTCTAAAGAAGGGAAAATTCCAACCTCAGCCTCTCGTGAAGCAGTTCAGAGCTCACGGAGCCCTGGCAGTGGGCCACGGGCTCAGCACTGAACTTGAGTAATGATTCAGAGTCCCCTCGTCTATAAGCAAGCGCCATGATTCACAGGTGAAAACCTCCTTGTCATCTCCTGCCATCACGTATCCTTCCTTTTATCCCTCCCCAAAGTATGTAGGCCATCTCCCAATTCAACAAATATTGTTAGTTTCCTTCCATTCGAATTTCGCTCCCAAGTATTTTCTTGTGTACTCTCTGGGTTGTCACTGGCCTGTCATTTGACCCAGTCGGGTTGTGCCCAAAGCAGTTTCCAGAGCTCCATGATGCACCTTCGAAGATAGAGGTTTGTAAGAAAATGGAGACGCCCGCGTGCTGTTTGTAATCACTTCTCTCATCCTCCACCTGCCATCACGTGGAGACAGTGGATAATTATCGGAGCAGAGAGCCCGAGTCCTGGACTGCAGCAGCAGAATGAGCGCCATGGGCGGGCGAGTGACAGAATCCACTCTCCAGTGGGGAGGGAGACATACATTTTGGAAAACTTTGACCCACAATCAGATGTATTTGTATAACCTTTTCACGTAGAACTGTGCTGCAGTCAGAGAGGGGGTTTGGGTTTTCTTCATTAAAAGCTTATTAAACGAAGAAATAGGACAGTCGTTTTGCTTCGGTAGATGGGGGTCAGGGAGGCGGGTCTGATCTCCTCAGGATATTAATGTCTGCCTTCAGCCAGGGGAAATGAGCCGTCACTTGAGTTAGAGGCAGCTTTATGTGCTCATCACTAGGGATTCCCATATGTCCAGGGAGCTGCAACAGTAAAAAATGGCAGAGCGCAGTGGTAGAGTGCAGAGGGCTCTCATTGGAATTCATGTCAGGGAGCTCAGCTCAGTCTGCCCAGAGCAAGTCTGTTTAATGTTGATCAGCTGTCCATCTGATAAACCGAATTGATATGGGCATTCCCTCCGAGGGCTGCCCTGACAGTGACAGTCACAGCACCCAGATGTCTTGTTAGGCTTTTTTTTTTTTTTTTTTTTTTGGAAGTCTAGAGTATTTTTAACCCCTTTTGTGATACCCAAACGAAAAAGTACTTTTCGAGACCTAGATAAGGATGCCTAGCTACTCTTTCCCTTTGCTTCTCTGGCAGAAAACAACCCAGCTTAAACTATGTTCAGAGAGCAGAGAATATTCGCTGGCCACGCTTTCTCCCACCTCATCATAAACATCTCATTGACCTGCAGGATAATTATGTGTTGACAGTCAAGTTTGTGTCTAGTTATTCAAAATGATGGGTTTGGTTTTTTTTTTAATGTTCTTAAATACAGTAAGTCACCTGGCTTGGTTATGCTTTACTAGTTTCAGTGTTAGTTGATCACTAAGTAGAGCCTTGTCCTGTTCGTGCATAAAGAAAAAATGTATTGCAGATTTTGTTTCGGTTGGCTAATTTCTAGTAATAGCTGCGGTGACTCCTTACCGAATCTCAACATCGTCTGCTTTCTCAAGTATGACTGCCACGGCTGAAGGCAGCTCCTTTCTTTGTAGATTGGTTGACAGGTATGGAGGGAACTAATTACAGAACACATCAATACTGAGCTTTCTTTAAAAAAAAAAAAAAAAAAGAGGGGGGAGTAACTGTGAGGAGATGGGCATGTTAATTAGCTTGACCATAGTAATTATTTCAGTGTGTATATGTTTATCAAAACATTATGTTGTACATGTTAAATATATACAGTTTTTACTTAAAAATCTAAAATATACTAAGCTTGCTTTCTAGAAAAAAATCAAGAGACGGAAGTCTTTGTGTTAAGCTGGGATTATTTTAAAATTATATTTCTGCAAAACTACCAGTAATTCAGAATTACACATGGGAGGACTTTGTTTTATTTTTATTTATTTGCTTATTTATTTTAAGTAAGATCCATGCCCAGCATGGAGCCCAACACAGGGCTTGAACTCATGACCCCAAGATCAAGGCCTGAGCTTAGATCAAGAGGCAGATGTTCAACCAACTGAGCCATCCAGGCACCCTGAGAGAACTTTGTTTTAAAGGTTTCTATTGAGGACTCCTGGGTGGCTTGGTCAGTTAAGAGTCTGCCTTTGGCTCAGGTCATGATTCCAAGGTCCTGGGATCCAGCCCCGCATCCAGCTCCCTGCTCAGCGGAGAGCCCACTTCTCCCTCTGCCTGCTGCTCTGCCTACTTGTACTCTATCTCTGTCAAATAAATAAATAAATAAAAATCTTTTTAAAAAAATAAATAAGTAAAGGTTTCTGTTGAAATACTACTTAAGGATTTTTGTCTCCCCCTATCCCGCCACACACATACTTCTGTATCTTATATTTTCATGTCATGGCAAGATTTTAACATAGATTCAGATACTGAATCTCCTTGAATGAGACCGGCCTCTAACTTACATTTTCAGGTGAGTTTTCCTAAAAGAGACACAGAGCCCTCAGCATTTTCAGTGATTGCTTAGCGTGTGTGGTCAGAGCTGGAAATAAGACCTGGTTATTCTGTACAGCCCTTGAACCTCTGATTCAATCTCTATTTGGAGGTCATCGTTACTAGGGCCTACAGCTTTGGCATTTTGCTTTTAGTGATTGAGATTTCTGGTTTCAGATTAGCCTGTTTTTAATCAGATTTCTCATATCCAAATGTAGGAATGAAACAACATTCATTTTGAATCCTGTGATCGTGGCAAATTCAAAATTCAAAGTTCCATCTTCACTTAGGTTTTCAACATGAGTAAATGGCAGAATAAGAAAATTATTATGTTTTTGTAATTATTGCAATGAATTGAATGAACTTCTTGGATCTTTGGGTCTGGCGCACTTATCCAAAAATCAGTATTTAACAGTTATGATTAAAGGTTATCAGCAAGAAAGATTCTTTTACCTGACATTAAAAACATATACTTTTCCTTTCTATTATAGTTCATATGGCTTGATATTTTTGATATTTGGGGGTTTTTTTTAAGTATTATTTTTAAAGATGACTCTGTGCTAAGTGCAGAGCCTGATGCAGGGCTCAGTCTTACAATTCCGAGATCATGACCTGAGTTGAAACCAAGAGTTGGATCCTTAACCAACTGTACCACCCAGGCACACCTAAAGTATATTTTAAGAATCTTTTGCTCAGGGCGCCTGCGTGGCTCAGTGGGTTAAAGCCTCTACCTTCGGCTCAGGTCATGATCCCAGGGTCCTGGGATTGAGCCCCGCGTCGTGGGTCGTCGGGCTCTCTGCTCAGCAGGGAGCCTGCTTCCCTTCCTCTCTCTCTGCCTGCCTCTCTGCCTAATTGTGATCTCTGTCTGTCAAATAAATAAATGAAATCTTTCGGGGCGCCTGGGTGGCTCAGTGGGTTAAAGCCTCTGCCTTCGGCTCAGGTCATGATCCCAGGGTCCTGGGATCGAGCCCCGCATTGGGCTCTCTGCTCTGCAGGGAGCCTGCTTCCTCCTCTCTCTCTGCCTGCCTCTCTGCCTACTTGTAATCTCTGTCTGTCAAATAAATAAATAAATAAATCTTTTAAAAATAAATAAATAAATGAAATCTTAAAAAAAAAATGGGTTAAAGAATTTTTTTGCTTTTACGTGCTTTTCTCCATTAATCCCCATTTGTCCTTCTGGAGCTTCCTTTCTGTGGGGCTGTGAAGAGGGAAACAAAACACAGACAAAACAGCTAGCATGTCAGAGGACTAGAAGTGCAATGGGGGGGTTGGGGGGAAGCAGGAAGTGGAGTAGGGACGTCTGGTGGGTATGGGAGGGTCACTGCTATAGTGAAGTGGTCAAAGAAGGCTTTCTGAGCAGGTATACTTTGTGGGGACCTAAAGGAAGCAAGTGACTAAGTTTTGTTAGATACATAAGGGAAGACTGGTACAGACAGAGGAAGGGGCAAAGGTACTGTGGCAAGAACAGCCTTGGCATGTTCAAGGAAAGTCAAAGAGAAGTATTGTAGCTGGAGAAGAGTGGGCAAGGAGGAAAGAGGGTAACATGAATTCAGAGGGGTAAGGAGGTAGAGGAACTGGGACAGATTGTGTTGGACCTTGGAGTCCATTATAGGGACTTTGGCATCTACCCTGAATGAGATGGGGAGCCTCTGGCAGGTTTTAAGTGGAGGACCAGAGTGATGGATTACATGTGTCTTCATCTTCCTACTTACTCATTTCTATCTTTTCTATTTTTGCAAAGCTAATGGACTAAAAATATTATCTCATTTTTATAATACTCCTTTTTCAAATTATTAGTGAAGTTGAGCATCATTTTATATGGGGTTTTTTTTTTTTTTGGCCATTTGTATTTCTTCTGAAATTACCTCTTCATATCCGTTTCCTATTTTTCGCTTGAGCTGTTTATCTGTTTCTTATTAATTTCTTGTCCAGTAAGTTCCACACATATTTTGAATATAATCTTTTGTCTTCTGTGTGTGTTGCAAATACTTTATTTCAAGTCTCTATTTGCCTGAGTCTTTTTTTATGTTTTATTTCACTAATAAACATTTTTGTACATTCTAACTCCTCAAATTTATCCATTATTTTTCTTATGGCTTCCTGACTTCCCATTTTATTTTACAAGGCTTTCTCCCCCCAAGATCAGAAGAATGGTTTCCTAAATTTATAGTTTTTCACATTTAGATATTTAATCTATCTAAATATATTTTTATCTATGATGCAAGGTAGGTATATAACTTTATTATTTTTTTCCCTGAACTGACAGCCATTTGTGCTAACATCCTCTGTAGAAATAATCCATCTTTTTCCTAACAATTTGAAATGTTATCTTTACCATCAGTAGTTTTCCAAATACATTTGGATCTCTTTCTGGATTCCATTCCACTAATCTATTAGTTTTTTCTCATGATATTACTATACTTTTTGAAGTTGCAATAAAATTATAAGTTTTGAAATCTAAAATGGCAGGCCTTTTCTTTTTCCAAAAGTTTCTTTGAAATTTTCAAATTTATTCTCACATCATAAAAGTAAGTTTTCTAGTTAAAAAAAATTTTTGATTTTAGATAAATAACTCTTGCCTACCAGCTTAATACTTTTAGAAAACCCTCAATTTTGTACATTTTGTATTTGGGATTTTTCTTAGTTTTCCACTGATATGCAAAGAGCCTGGGCTTTAGAAATCAGAGAGTCCCAAGCTTGTGGCTCTGTATTTCACTAGCTATATGAACTTGAGCAAGTCAGTTAGCCTGCCAGCCCATCTCCCTTCTGTATGGTAGAGATAATAATGCTTACCTCAGAAGCTGTTGTGAGTTTGACATTATTTTATTTATTAATCTGTTAACTGAATTATTGTTATGCTTGCAAAATTATTTTTCATGAAATACTTAGCATGCAGTAGTTAATTGGTTCAAAGTAATAATTTAGTAATTAATTTCTGATCTTTTTCATTTCTAGTAATAAATAATTTAGTAAGTTGGAACCATAATTGCTCTTAGGCATTTAAAAAAATAGGATATTTGAAGTATTTTCAGATGAAATGAGATGATACCTGGCATTTACTTCAAAATAGTTGGCAAGAAGAGTGAAAGGTACGGCTGAAGCAAGATTAGAGTCCACAGAGGTTCTTTATGCCAGATTTTCCACTTCGGTATATTTAAAAATTCTCAGAATAAAAAGGTTTTTTAAAAAATGCATCTTTAAAAACAGTTAAAAATGACAAAGTGTAAACCTTTGTTATTTCCAAATGGAATACTGTGTATTTGTTATATTATTATCTGTACTTTTCTTTGCTATATTTTAACCTCTCAAAAAGAAGGAAAGCAAGGAGGGAAGGAGGAAGAAAAAGGAAAAAAAAAATAAAGGGAAAGAAGGCTTCATTGTCATTTATCTCCCTTGCCTGTGTAGTGAAACACAATTGACCCTTCTACTGTTTTAACTCCAGCTTAAACATGTAAAACATTTGAAAAGATTTCAAGTTAATATAAAGAACAATTTCTAATAATTAAAACTGCTTATCAGCAGACCTGGTTCCTGTGAGGTAGTTATACTCATCCCTGGATGGGGCTAATTGAGCTTAATTGACCTCTGGGGTCACTTTGAGCTCTGATTCTATGAACCTGACTTTGTAGTTGATATTATCCTTCCCTTCTGAAACTAAGAATCATAATAATCCACTATACCTTTATAAAATTGACTGCTAATTAGAGTTATTCATTTAACAAACATTTGTAGGCAGCCTAGAGAAATGGGACAGTATAATTTACAGTGTAGTGAGGGAGAAGGATAGCAGGAAGAGAGATGGCTAAAGAAATAATTATAGGATAGTACAGTAAATAACAGCTCTGTTCAGAGACTTTTGAGCACAGAAGGGGTTAACTCTAGGAAAGTACGGGAAGACTTGGACTGAGTCCTAAAAATTCTTCATACAAAAATACATTTATCACTCACCCTGTAGCAACAAAAGTTGTATGGGAAAGAAAAAAGTTGTGTGGCTCACCCATACAGTGGACTTCTGTAGAAATGGTAAGTAGAACAGGGAGATTCTCTGTAAATGATGTAGAACTATCTCCAAGAGATAATATTTTTTTAAACTTTTAAAAATTTTTAAGTAATCTTTACACCCAGTGTAGGGCTCCAATTCATGGCCCCAAGACCAAGAATCACACATTCCACCAACCAAACCAGCCAGGTGCCCTCTAAGAAATACTAAGTGAATAAAACCAGAGTGCATAAATATGAACATAAAATATCTTTGCCATCTTTTGTGGTATAATTTTTACTAACCATAGCTTTCAGGAAGCTATTGACTGCATATAACAGAACTCTAACAACAGTAGCTTAAAAGAATGCAGTGTTTATCTCCACTAACAAGAAGTCTAGAGGTGGGCACATCAGAGCTGGTATAGCCCTCGAAGAAGTAAGTCATTAGGGCCCCGAGCTTCTCTGTTCTTTCTGCCCTACCGTCCTTAGGTTGGGGGCCCCCTTTAGGATCTTTAGGTCTCTTCTGGGCCATCCTCTAGGCAGGAAGGTATTTGGGCCATCTTCCAGACAGGAAGAAGGGGTAAGCCCAAATTGCCAAAAGTACACACCAACTGACTCTGTCTCCTAACCTCAGGAACTCAGGAGATGTCTCAGAAGCTCCTCCTAGTAGATTTCTGCTTACAGTCTTTGGCCAGACTGTACTACATGATCACTGCTGGCCTCAGAGGATCTTGGAGAGGTATTTTTAAGTGAGTCCATTGTCACTCCATATATAATCAAAGATACACTGGGAGTGAGGAACATAAAAATGGATAGGTAATGGGACGCCTGGGTGGCTCAGTTGGTTGAGCAGCTGCCTTCGGCTCAGGTCGTGATCTCAGCGTCCTGGGATCGAGTCCCACATCGGGCTCCTTGCTCGGCGGGGAGCCTGCTTCTCCCTCTGCCTCTGCCTACCACTCTGTCTGCCTGTGCTCGCTCGCTCTCTCTCTCTAACAAATAAATAAATTAAAAAAAAAATGGATAGGTGACTAGCAATGGCTGCTATCATTACGTCTAAAACCTAGGATGCTAAAAAAATTTGGAGAAATGTTGGGGAAAAAACGGACCAGAACAGATGAAGTTGTTTAATGTAACTGAAAGAAAGTGATTTGGTGAAATTTTTTGTAGAAACATTGATTAATCCTCAGTATCATTCAATGTGGTAATTACTTCCCTACTCTGATTATTTAACATAAGTGGTATTCATTTGTGACTCTTTTCCAATCAAGATTTAGCATGAAAAATACCCAAGAGTACGAAAATATATGTACATAAAATGGCATGAAGACTTTTATTTAAGATAATTTTTAAAACCCAGTATGTTGAAAGTTTACTAGATTGCTTTGGTTGGCTAAAACAGGAATAAGATAATGAGAAGAAAAATTTCCCAGATTCTTTCATACTGTCACTACTTCTCTGCTATACGCTAAATTATACTCTGGCATAATGTGATCTGGAGTTGTTTATCTGATGATAAAATCTTAGAAATTGAGAGTACACTACCGGATAGTGGAATTGCAGGACAGATTTCAAAGATGACAAATCATTTCATGTCTATTTTCTATTAAAAAAGTAGTATTAATAGCAATATTTTGGTCTCTTTGTAACTGTTAACTGACAGTCTAGGTAACTTTTAAATCCCTGAATCGGGGGCACCTGGGTGGCTCATTCGGTTGGCTCTGGTTGTGATCCTAGGGTCCTGGGATCTAGTCCCCCCCGCCCCCCACATCGAGCTCCTTGCCCAGCAGGGAGCCTGCTGCTGCTTCTCCCCCTGCCTGCCACTTCCCCTGCTTGTGCTTTCTGTCTGTCAAATAAATAAATAAAATCTTTAAAATCAATCAGTCAGTCAATCAATCCCTGAATCATAGGATTTGGGAACTAGAAGGAATTGTTTCTCCTTCAGTGATGAGAAGACTGCGCACCTCAGAGTTTAAGAGATCTGCCCCTGCACTGTGTGATGTCATAGGCAGAAGTAGAACTGTTATCCAGATTTCCTGACTGGCTAAATCACTTGAGTTGGTTCTGATCAAATGATTGGGAAACAAGTTGATTACTTTTCCAAGTTATTTTGAACAAAAGGAGTCAAATGTATTTATAATTTATTTTCTCCTAGAAAATCCTCTTCTGGAGCGCCTGCGTAGTTCAGTTGGTTAAGCGTCTGCTTTCTGCTCAGGTCTTAATCCCAGGGTCCTGGGATCCAGCCTCACATTGGGCTCCCTACAGGGAGCCTGCTTCTCCCTCTCCCTCTGCTGCTCCCCTGCTTGTGCTGTCTCTCTCTTTTTCTGTCAAATAAATACATAAAATCTTAAATAAAAAAAAGAAAGAAAGGAAAATTCTCTTCTGTAGTGCTTAGAACAAGGGATAAAAATTAGACAAGTTTTGGTGGGCATATACCAGTGTTGGTAACATTGGTAACTTGGGCCTTTTTTCCCTTCTCATTTACTGTTCATTTGCAAATAAACATTTTAAATTATCATTGGTCATTATGACAAGGTGGCTCTGAGTTCCAGCTTTGTCCTTGATCTTTGTCCTTTGTTCTTGATCAAGTATTTAACCTCCCTAGACCTGCTGTAATTAGAATCACAAGTAGATAATATAAAGGAAAGTTCTTTGTAAATGGGGCGTACTGTACAAATTATGGCTTTTCACTTTTACTATTACAATTGTTTTTGTTGATTCTGACCACGTGGCATTTAAAGATTGCTATTTATTTAATGAATGCTGTTTTATGATTATAGATGTTTTTCTTTAAAAGCTCACAATTATTTGGTTTCAGCCTCGGAGTAATTCAAAACACCTACAACTTCTTGCATACGTGGTTATTATGTTCTTTCATAAGCTGACTGAATGAAACATCTGTCCAGTGCTTAACCCTTCCTAAGTTATACACTTTGCTGACAGTCCCATTGTGTGATTTTTGTGAAACGTGACTTTTTTATGGATTTTTACAGTGTTGGTATTATAAATTAGTGAACAAGATACTAATAAAATATGTTTTTACTCCTTTCTTTTAGTTACTTTTTTAAAGGATAATTTTAAAGATTTTATTTATTTATTTGAGAGAGAGAGAGAGAATGAGAGAGAGAACATGAGAGGAGAGAGGTCAGCGGGAGAAACAGACTCCCCATGGAGCTGGGAGCCTGATGTGGGATTCGATCCCGGGACTCCAGGATCATGACCCGAGCTGAAGGCAGTTGCCCAACCAACTGAGCCACCCAGGCGCCCTAAAGGATAATTTTAAATGTTAACTCCTTTTGTTAGTTTTTAAAAGTTTTCTTTTAACTTCTCAGTAGTCTTCTAAGCCTCTATCATTGGTGATTTTCTTTGGGATGTAGTGAGGTTTCCATCTACACTATGAATATATTCTTTATTTAGAAGCTAGTTAACTCACTGGTTCATGTTCTCCTACTCCCCCAGTTTGTAATCAAGTACCTTATATCCACTGGGTCATTTTTACATATTCTTTTACTTTTTTTTAACAAAAGAAATTAAAAATGTGATTTTTCTTTTTTTTTAAGATTTTATTTATTTGACAGACAGAGATCACAAGTAGGCAGAGAGGCAGGCAGAGAGAGATGAAGGGAAGCAGGCTCCCTGCTGAGCAGAGAGCCCAATGTGGGGCTCGATCCCAGGACCCTGGGATCATGACCTGAGCCAAAGGCAGAGGCTTTAACCCACTGAGCCACCCAGGCACCCTAAAAATGTGATTTTTCTTTTATAGATGCCCAGTTATTTGGCTCCTTAATCTTATAAAATTGTACCTTTATGTAACTGTTGTGTCATAGTTGTTTAAACTAGTACCGTATTTTTCTTGAGAGAAAATTTTCTTCCAGTTACTTTTGTAAAGCCTCATTCTAAATGTTAGCTCCTTTTGTTTGTCTTTAAGTGTTTTCTGTTAACTTCTCAGTAGTCTTTAATTTAGGATTAAAAAGTCTCATATTTATTATTTGATTATTTTATATTTATTTGTCTCCATGTTTAAGGTTGTCCTAGTTCAAATGCTTAAATTTGACCTTTAGGTCAAGCCCTTTTGTTCCATTTCCCTTGGGCCTTTGTAATAGCTTCCTCCCTCACTGATTCTCTACTTTCACTGTCTACTTTTTCAGATTTTTCTACATATCACTTTCAGAATATTTTTCCTAAATCACTTTAAAAAAATATATCATCCCTCCTTCTCAAAAACATTGCCTGTGTAACAAAATACAGACCCTCTAACTTGCTGTAATCTAGCTCTAGAGTCCTGCTTCTCACTTATCCACACAGACCCTATACTCTTACCAAAATGGCCTCCTCACCCTCTGGTCATGTTTTCCCCTCTTGCCTTCACCCAACCTTGATTCCTATTCTTCCTCATCCTGGGGTTACTAATTCCTACTGTTGTGTCTGCCCCTTCTCTCCAGCTGTAGAAATCATACCTGTCATTCAAGGGCCAGCACAAATTCACCTTCTTCAGAGAAAATCTTAAAATCTTGCAACTGGCAATCTAGGGAGCCCCCTGGTATAGTGGAAATAGGTTGGATTTTGAAGTCCCTATCAGTTATCTGTCGCATAACAAATGCCCCAAAACTTGGTGGCTTAAAGCAGGAAACATTTTACTTTTCATAGTTCTGTGGGTTGGCTGGACTGATCCTCTGCTAGTTTCTCCTGGATTTGTTTATGTGGCTGCATTTAGCTGGTAGGTCAGCTGGAGGGTGAGCGTGGGTAGGAAAGCTGGGCTTTCTTCCCTCCATGTTGTCTTTCATTCTCAAGGAAGCCAGATGAGGCTTCTTCACATGTGGCATCAGGACAGCATTCCAAGAGAGTAGTCCCCGATGCAAAAATACTCACCCATCTTCTTTGTCCCACATTTGCTGACATCCAGCTGACCAGGCAAATCAGCTAATCAACTCAGAGTTAATCAAGGAGGAGATGTGACATGGATGTCACGAAGTATGATTCAGTCACATGGCTAAGCCGAGTCAGGGTGGAAAGGACAACACAGGAGCATGGAAACCAAGTGGTGTGATTCACATGAAGGCATCTGTAACCAATTCCAACAGATTTCCAGCTCTATATTACTGTATGCCTTTGGGAAAGTCATTTAACGGTGTGCAACGATTTTCTCACCTATAAAAAGGAGTTAGTAATACCTACCATAGGATGGTTATGAAATTTAAATATTTTAGTAATTGTTTAGGCTTTTATGATTTTAAAATAATGGTGTTGTCATTGTAGAAAATGTACAAAGTATAGAAAAGTATAAGAAAAGAAACATTTTGGGACACCTGGGTGGCTCAGTTGGTCAGCATCTGCCTTCAGCTGGGGTCATGAACACGGAGTCCTGGATCCCAGGGTCCTGGCTTCCTGGGGTCCTGGGATCGAGCCCCAAGTCAGGCTCCCTGCTCGGCTGAAAGCCTGCTTCTCCCTCTCCATCTGCCCCTCCCCCTGTAACCCCCTCTAGTGCTCTTTCCCTCTCTCTCTCCTTTCTCTCTCAAATAAGTATGTAAAATCTTAAAAAAAAGAAAAGAAAAGAAAAGCATTTCTTGACATCCCATCTGAGACAGTACTATACTATAAACTTCTCCAGGGCCTTCTCTGTTTTATTCGCTACTGTAGGTATATATCTTGGTTTTTATTCTGATATGTAAGGTCTTTGAAGAAAGAGACCACATTTTATTCATCTTCAAATCCCATAGCTTTGGATTAGAATTAAAAAAGATAACGTATGAAAGTGTTTAACTTAATGCCTGACAAGGTTTATGGTCCCCCTTAAACTGGAGTTTCTTTAGGTACTAGAAGGGAATTTCAGAAATCCTAAAATTGCGGAGGTGGGAAGGGTATGCTGGTAGCAGAGTATCTAAATGGAACTGTAGAGGGTCGCTCCACTAGCAGCTTCTCTCTGGGAGTCCTGGTTATTCATGAGAGGGAGGGAGAGGAATGTTCTAGGGAAGGAACATGTCAAGATCTACTTATAGATCCCAAACTGCTCAGTGGAGAGGACTCTATTAAAAACTTCATTAAAAAGGAATAACCTTTCAAAAAGAGAGAGGAACTAGTCACTGAAATAGTTTGTTGTTGAACACTGAAGTCTTCCATTACTGATATGGTGGTATTCTTGACACTCAGCCAAGTCTCACCTTCATGTTTCAGTCAAAGAAGTTTGGCAGAGATCACAGAGCTTATCCATACTGCTCTCCTCGTGCATCGTGGCATAGTAAATTTAAATGAGCTGCAGTCTTCTGATGGACCACTGAAAGACATGCAATTTGGAAATAAAATAGCTATCCTGAGCGGAGACTTTCTTCTAGCAAATGCCTGCAACGGACTAGCGTTGCTACAGAACACCAAGGTAATGGCGGGCAGGTTACTCGTGTCTGGATGACTTTCAGGTGTGGAGGTCTGTGCACCCCGCTGCCCCAGCTCCCCACATGGAGATGCTCAGTAAAATTGTAATGATGGTGGTGGCAGTGTCAACGCCAGTAAAGCTGGTAAATGCGAGCAAAGAATTTTGAAATTAATTTGGTTTTTTTTCTGGTTATAATGATTTGTTCATTATAGAATACTGTTAAATAGTTAACACAGAGAATATATATATAAACAGATAGTACCTGTATTACCTCACTATCCAGAGTTAATCACTGTTATTAATATTGTGATGTATTTCCTTTCAAGCTTTTTGCTTGCTTACTCCTACCTTTATATATGGGAATTTTTTGTAACTTAGGTGAGAACTTACATGTATAATCCTATTTTTTCCTACTTCATATTATGATGTGGGTATTTTCCCATGTTACTAACATTTTTCACAAACTTGTTAATGGTTGCATAATATTCAATTATTTAGATGTAATATTTATTTAACAAATGTCTCATTTTAGGAACTTAAGTTGCTTCTAATTTTTTATTGTCATAAACACATCTGCAGTAAACATCTTTACGCAGTAGTATCCCTCCTTCCAGATTATTTTCTTCAGATAAGTACCTAAAAGTGGCTCAAAGGGTTTAGACATTTTTAGCATTCTTGATACATACTGCCAAGCTGCTCTCTAGAAAGATTGTAGAGATATTCCTTGTATATGAATTTGAGTTAGATTTAGTTATAAAATAACAGTGGCCGAAACAAGATAGGATTTATTCTTTCTCATGTAAAAACATCCAGGATTAGGCAGCGTAGTCTTGGATTGATTCTCCGAAGTCAGGAGCAAAGGCATTTTCTGTCTTACTGCTCTGCCATCCCTATCTTACTCTGTAGTTTTGGGCCCGGATAGCTGCCATCGTGTTCTCCCTCCAGTCAATAGGAGGGGAGGAGGAGGAAGACAGAAGGTCAAGTGAGGGTATATCCTCGTTTGCTAAGGAGAGTCTCAGTGTAAGTCCACTGTCCCAGAATTCCAAATGACTTAACATTTGTCCTGGATTTTCTTCTTTTAACAGAGAACAGTTACTAATAATTACATTAGGAGGAGTCAGGATGGGTTTCATAGATGTCTACTTTATATTTCCAACCTCTGCCTCAGTTTTTGTCTAGTGTGGCTAGTAGAATGGGAGACCCATGTACGGTGGAGAATGTTTTCATGTAGATATTAAATCTGGAGGACAACCAGCAATAATTCATCTCTTTTCCCAACCCTTTCATATACCTCCCAATCAAGAACAGAACATGGGGCAGTTGCTCATAGAACAAAGTGCAGTGAATATCTAGATTAACCGTTAACTTCTTCCTGTATCGGGTGTAGAAGTATTTGACATTGCTGCCCTGGCTGGCCACTTGGTGTATCTCCCAAATGTACTATGGCCTACAAGAGTCACCAAGCTACCAGATACCAGTCCCAAAGTCCAGTGGGAAACAGAGTAAGGTGGAAGTAGGGTATCGGTGAAGTACCTGTGGGAAATCAAGACCGATCGGAGAGGGTAGAGAGTAGACTGAGCACATTGGCTTGTGTAATATAAACCTATAATTATTTTATTGTTTGGCAGCACTTTGTTTTTGCAATAAACCCTTTTGGCAGCAATAAGCTAAAACTATACATTTCATTTTTTAAAGTGCTGAGAAAGTTGATAAGGAATGTGTAATTTGCACAAAATGCTGGCATTTACTATCCACTGCAGAGGCCATACTGGTATCACTAACCACATGAAAACAGGAAGCATCAAATCTGCTGAGAAAATGAAGCCTAACTTGTAGACAAATGTCTGTTTTTCCAGATTAATTTCACTCATTCTCGACTACAGGTTTTTTATGTGCACATAGGAAAAGGTAAGCAATCACTTGATATTTGTTGGCTCCCTTGGCAGAAGAAAAACGTTACAAACAGTTAAATAATTACAGTTTTAGTTGAGTGCCAGCCTGGTACTTTAAGTATTAAATCATTTTAGTTAATTCAAAAAAATGTTTCATTTTTTCCACCCACTCATGGGACCAAGGTAAAGCTTTTGGAAGTATACTCTATCAAAGATAAAGCCATTATGAGTAAGCTTGGAAATTCAGTTTAAAGTACAACATGGGGGGCGCCTGGGTGGCTCAGTAGGTTAAAGCCTCTGCCTTTGGCTCAGATCATGATCTCAGGGTCCTGGGATCAAGCCCTGTATCGGGCTCTCTGCTCGGCAGGGAGCCTGCTTCCTCCTCTCTCTCTGCCTGCCTCTCTGCCTACTTGTGATCTCTGTCTGTCAAATAAATTTTAAAAATATTCAAAAAAAATAATATAAAAAATAAAGTACAACATGGAAGGGGTGCTTAGCTGGCTCAGTCAGTAGAGCATCTGACTCATGATCACGGGGTCATAAGTTTAAGCCCCACTCTGGGTATAGAGATAACTTAAATAAGTAAAGTTCTACATAGGAGATAACAATATTAGTTTATAATAATAATACAAGTACACATGTTGGTGAGGCACACACAGTGTTGTGGTAAAAACAATGTCCTTAGTACACTGAGAAAACTATGGAGCAGTTGAAATTCACTGTAATGTGCCCATAATTCCTAATCGCATCTTAACAAGTGTTAACATTCTATTAAATGAAATAGAAAGTATTATTATAAAAATTTACAAGTATGTTTAATGTTCAAGTCTTCAAACTATAAAATTTTGAGGATTTTGATGTTGAGTACAAAAATACAGCACAACAATATGTACCTTCTGTCTCTGTTGCCTACCATTAACCAGATTTTCAAAATCTTTATACCCAACAATGGTATTAACTTTGTTATACATGAGTCATAAGATTTTGGTGACATTTTGCTCAAAATCCATTAGAAATGTTAAAGTCTTCAACAAATAGAACACATAATGAACCCTTTAGGGAATTACAGGGAAAACAATGAATGAAAATTCCATTGGAATTTTTCCTTACAAAAGCAAGGGAGGAACAGAACAAAATAAATAGTAAGATCTCAGATGCTACCCAAGATTAAAATTTACAATTCTATAATTGTTCTTTGGAATATCTCACCTTGCAAGAAGAATCTTTTGGTATGGCTGCTATTTTGAATAAATTACACACACACATGAGTAAAATGAAATTGAGAAGGCCTAGATTTTGTAGCATCTAATTTTAGTAAAAACACTCAGAAGAATCATAGAGGCAATTTATTTGACAAGGTTTGTCTTATAAAAACATTTGTCAAAGAAAGGTACTCTGAAGGAAGCAAAAAGACAGTACCTTGAAAATATTTGGGCTGGAATAGTTACACTTTACAATATTTTAAAAATTAGAATTGAGTTTCTCTTCCATTTAGCAGATTTGCTCAGAGCTTCCCAGGTAACTCAGAATCTGTAGAATGAGCATTTTCTCAGTTAAAAATATTATGATCTACCAATAAGAATCAGTTGAAGTTATCAATAATTTCAAAATTAGTCATAAGATGCACCTGTGAAGTATATTACTGACAGTTTTATTCTTAAATACTATATATATATACATATATATATTCTTTTTTTAAAAGATTTTATCCATTCATTTGAGAGAGAGAAAGAAAGAGAGTATAAGCAGAGAGGAGAGAGAGAAGCAGTCTCCGTACAAGCAGGGGGCCCAAGAAGGGGCTTGATCCCAGGACCCTGAGATCGTGACCTGAGCCAAAGGCAGACACACTCAACCAACTGAGCCACCCAGGCACCCCAAAATGCTGTATTTTTCAAAGCACATTCTTCAGGGGCACCTGGCTTGGTCAGTAGAGCGTGTGACTTTTCATCTCTGGGTTGTTGGTTGAATCCCCATGTTGGGGGTAGAGATTACTTAAAACCTTTTTAAAAATAAAATAAAAGCACATTCTTCAGAGAAATACCAGTTACATAGTTTTAGGGACAGATATGGCTAAGAAATGAGTTAAAGTATATAAACAGATACCAAGAATAATTATTCTTGGGGTGCCTGCGTGGCTCATTCGTTAAGTGTCTGCCTTTGGCTCAGGTCATGATCCCAGAGTCCTGGAATCAAGACCCGCATCAGGTTCCCTGCTCAGTGGGAAGCCTGCTTCTCCCTCTCCCACCCCTCTTCTTGTGTTCCCTCTCTTACTGTGTCTCCCTCTGTCAAATAAATAAATAAAATCTTAAAAAAAAAAAAAGAATAATTATTCTACTGGCTGTTTTTTAATATTCAAATAATCAATATAAAGTTCTTTTTTGTTTTAATGTACCTGGATGTATGTTTTTCTTTCTTTCTTTTTAAATTTCATTTTTGAAAATAGTTTTTGAATAGAACTTGTTAACAAGTCCACCAACAGAGTAAAGTCAATTGTTAATAAATACATGTTTCAAAAAGGATAATTTTTTTTTTTTAGCATTCCCTTTTACTCTCAAGTGTCCCAGTTTGGATGATAAACTATACAGTATCACCTCTTTAAAGACATTTCTCAAAAGTCACTTAGGATGGTTCTGCTTACCAACTGGCCAGAATTTAACTATATGGCCACACCTACTTATAAGGGAGACTAGGAAATATAAACTTTCTTGTGGGTAGCCATGTGCCCAGACAAAAGTCTCGAAGATACAGATAACAGATACTGGGAGACAAAGAGCATTCTGCCTTATCTCCCCATCACACTTTTGGCTAGCACATATTTTCATGAGACAGACTTGCTGATTTGTAGGGGGAAAATGGTATGGTACCTTTAATATATAGTATATATTCACATGGAAAGGAAGCCAGAGTAAGAAATGAATTGATGATATAAAATGAAATAATAGAGCATCTCAAATCTCCCTCTAGAGATTTATTACCATTTGGGCATTCCTTTTATTTTTATTTACCTTCAAATTGCTCTATTTTCTATGTGTATAGTCTACTTTGATGCATCTCACTAAATCCTCTCCTTTACTGGAATTCATATGTTAGTGGAAGGATGACGGGTCCATTGCCTTTGAGAGCCCCTCTGTGACGGCAACATCCCTCTTTCCTCTTGACCTATACCTGCTGTGGTCTGTGATGAACTTTAGGTCTTGGGGGAGGAGGAGACCTCATAAGGCACAGGCCTGGTATAGTTTCTGGGTGCCTGGCACTGGCCACTCGTAGGTTAGACCCACATACCTAAGAAAAAGAGCTAGTCAGGATTTGGTAACTAGATCCACATTTCAGTAATTAGCTGACAGCCTGGCCCCACCTTAAAACGAGACTTACTGCCTTTCGACAAATTTCTGCTTTCTCTAATCATTAGTTTTAACATACTTTAAGCTATTCTGATGAAATCTTACATAAGGTTAAGAAGATGGTATTTCATACAAATATAATCATACTGTAACGACATAAACAAGTATTTGTTTGCTCTAGCAAACTCACTTTATGGAAATGATGTTTAATGTGTTCCTTTTTCTCAGCTCCCTTGCATCATTCACACATCTTTCTTTCAATGCAGTTCAAGTTCAGAGAAAATGGAAGCTTTACTCCCATCAAAATCAATTCTGTTTCATAGTTTGTGAAACACTCTTGGTGTTTTGCATTCAGAAGCATCACTATAAATGTTCCAGAGTCTAAGACCTCCACCATCTGCTCCATTAGGCACTGGATTTCAGTGGCAGTATTTAATTAAAAAAAAAAAAAAACCAACAAAAAAAAAACCCACACACACACACAAAATAAAAACAGCATATCCAAACAACGGTTCAGCCTGAAGCTTCTCTTGAAATAAGAATGATCAGGCATTTTCCTTCCTCTCCAGTTAGCCCTAATACCTTCATGGTCTCTGCACCGGTTTGCACTTTGAGATTTTCATTTTATTGAACTTTTTGGTGAGGAATTTCTTTTTCCTTTTTAGACCATGGTATATTGTTTTTTTGTTTGTTTTGTTTTTGTTTTGAAGATTTTATTTATTTATTTGACCGAGAGAGAGATCATAAGTACACAGAGAGGCAGACAGAGAGGGGGAAGCAGGCTCCCTGCTGAGCAGAGAACCCAATGTGGGGCTCGATCCCAGGACCCTGGGATCATGACCTGAGCCGAAGGCAGAGGCTTAACCCACTGAGCCACCCAGGCGCCCCGGTATATTGTTTTTTAAATGTGATAATTGTGTGTTGAATTGAAGCCTATCTTCTCTGCAACCATTCTGTTCATTCAAAAAAAAAAAAAAAAAAAGGATCTTTTTTGTTCCTTGTTCTTCAAAAATTGAAGAAAATTTTGAAGGCTCTATGAAGGTCAATTTCAAAAGATACTTCACTGTCTCAGTTCTTGTGAAACACCTTGAGTACCATGTCCAGGGGTCTATAATTGGTCTTCTACAAATCTAGGCTCCCCTAGTACCTCTCTTCTAATCATACTACATGGTTTCCAAACCATGTGAACAGTAGTTTAAACTGAGGAGATTATAAGGGGTAACTAAAGTTCTTTAAAGTCAAGAATTCTCTTTGATAAAGCAAATCTTCCGTACTCAGAACAAATTCCTTTCATTTAAATACCTGACAGCTTATTTTTTATTTATATATTTATTTATTTATTTATTTATTTATTTATTTTTAATTTTTAATTATTTTCAGCGTAACAGTATTCATTGTTTTTTCACCACACCCAGTGCTCCATGCAATCTGTGCCCTCCCTAATACCCACCACCTGGTTCCCCCAACCTCCCACCCCCCGCCCCTTCAAAACCCTCAGGTTGTTTTTCAGAGTCCATAGTCTCTCATGGTTCACCTCCCCTTCCAATTTCCCTCAACTCCTTTCTCCTCTCTATCTACCCTGTCCTCTATATTATTTGTTATGCTCCACAAATAAGTGAAACCATATGATACTTGACTCTCTCTGTTTGACTTATTTCACTCAGCATAATCTCTTCCAGTCCTGTCCATGTTGCTACAAAAGTTGGGTGTTCATCCTTTCTGAGGGAGGCATAATACTCCATAGTGTATATGGACCACATCTTCCTTATCCATTCATCCGTTGAAGGGCATCTTGGTTCTTTCCACAGTTTGGCGACCGTGGCCATTGCTGCTATAAACATTGGGGTACAGATGGCCCTTCTTTTTACTACATCTGTATCTTTGGGGTAAATACCCAGTAGTGCAATTGCAGGGTCATAGGGAAGCTCTATTTTTAATTTCCTGAGGAATCTCCACACTGTTCTCCAAAGTGGCTGCACCAGTTTGCATTCCCACCAACAGTGTAAGAGGGTTCCCCTTTCTCCACATCCTCTCCAACACACGTTGTTTCCTGTCTTGCTAATTTTGGCCATTCTAACTGGTGTAAGGTGGTATCTCAATGTGGTTTTGATTTGAATCTCCCTGATAGCTAGTGATGATGAACATTTTTTCATGTGTCTGGTAGCCATTTGTATGTCTTCATTGGAGAAGTGTCTGTTCATATCTTCTGCCCATTTTTTAATCTGATTGTCTGTTTTGTGTGTGTTGAGTTTGAGGAGTTCTTTATAGATCCTGGATATCAACCTTTTGTCCGTACTGTCATTTGCAAATATCTTCTCCCATTCTGTGGGTTGCCTCTTTGTTTTGTTGACTGTTTCTTTTGCTGTGCAGAAGCTTTTGATCTTGATGAAGTCCCAAAAGTTCATTTTCGCTTTTGTTTCCTTCGCCTTTGGAGACATATCTTGAAAGAAGTTGCTGTGGCTGATATCAAAGAGGTACTGCCTATGTTCTCCTCAAGGATTCTGATGGATTCCTGTCTCACGTTGAGGTCTTTTATCCATTTCGAGTTTATCTTTGTGTACGGTGTAAGAGAATGGTTGAGTTTCATTCTTCTACATATAGCTGTCCAGTTTTCCCAGCACCATTTATTGAAGAGACCAGTGGAACAGAGTAGAGAGCCCAGATATGGACCCTCAACTCTATGGTCAAATAATCTTCGACAAAACAGGAAAAAATATCCAGTGGAAAAAAGACAGTCTCTTCAATAAATGGTGCTGGAAAAACTGACAGCTTATTTTTTTAAGGAAAGTAGTTATACCTCAGAAGAAGACTAATTTTATTAAATGAGTTCCCAGAGGCTTAAGTTGATCAAGGGTATACTAATCAATAAACATTTTTTAGGTGGAGGAGGAGATAGTGATAAATATTTCTTTGGGGCAGTATTAAATTTTTTCAAGTTCTATATATCTGGTTAATGCCTTAGTAAAGTTAGATTTCTATTTAATGATGTTTTAATATTCTCTTACAAGAAAGAAACATTGTTGGGACGCCTGGGTGGCTCAGTTGGTTAAGCGGCTGCCTTCGGCTCAGATCATGATCCCAGTGTCCTGTCCTGTCCTGTCCCCAGTCCCACATCGGGCTCCTCGCTGGGCAGGGAGCCTGCTTCTCCCTCTGCCTCTGCTGCCACTCTGCCTGCCTGTGCTCGCTCTCTCTCTCTCTCTCTCTTTAGCAAGTAAATAAACAAAATCTTTTAAAAAATAAAAAAAAGAAAGAAACATTGTTGATAGATGAATGGGTAAGGAAGTTGTGGTATATATATTGTGTGCTCTGTATATATTTATATGGGTGTGTGGGTGTGACTATTACACAGCCATAAAAGGAATGAAATCTTAACATTTGTGACAACATGGATGGATCTAGACGGTATTATAACAAGTGAAATAAGTCAGACTCAGAAAGACAAATGTCATATAATCTCATTTATATGTGGAATCTAAAAAACAAAACAAATGAACAATAGAACAGAAACACTCATAGGTACAAGAAACAAAGGGATGGGGTTTGCGTGGACAAAATAGGTAAAGGGGATTAAGAGGTAAAAACTTACAGTTATAAAATCAGTAAGTCACAGGGATGTAATATACAGCCTAAGGAACATAATAATATTGTAATAACTTTGTATGGTGAAGGAGAGTAACTAATTGTAGAGCTCATTCTGCATTGTATCAAAATACCGCATCACTGGGGCACCTGGATAGCGCAGTCACTTAAGTGTCAGACTCTTGGTTTCAGCTCAGGTCACGATCTCAGGGTTGTGAGATCGAGCCCCGTGTCCAGCTCTGCATTCAGCACGGAGTCTGCTTAAAGATTCCCTCTGAAAAAAAAAAAAGATTCCCTCTGTCCTCCCTCTGCCTGCCACTCCCTCTGCTTGTGCTCTCTCTCTGGCAAATAAATAAATAAAATCTTAAAAAAAAAAAAAAAAGATTCTCTCTCTCCCTCTCTCTGCCCCTTCCCCATTCTCTCTCTTTCTCTTTCTAAAATAAATCTTTTTTTTAAAAACTGCCTTACTATAATGTACACTTAAAACTAATAGGCTAGGGGCACCTGGGTGGCTCATTGGGTTAAGCCTCTGCCTTCAGCTCGGGTCATGATCTCAGGGTCCTGGAATCAAGCCCCGCATTGGGCTCTCTGCTCAGCGGGGAGCCTGCGTCCCTCCCTCTCTCTGCCTGCTTCTCTGCCTACTTGTGATCTCTCTCTCTCTGTGTCAAATAAATAAATAAAATCTTAAAAAAAAAAAACAACTAATAGGCTATTGTATGTCAATTGTACTTTTCTTAAAAAAGAAAAGAAAAAATTGTCAACAATAGCAGTGAAAAGAGAGGGACCTGGGTGGCTCAGTCTGTGTGGTGTGTCGACCTTTAGCTCCGGTCATGATCCCAGGGTCCTAGGATCCAGCCCTGCCTCAAGCTCCCTGCTCAGCAGGGAGCCTACTTCTCCCTCTCCCTCTGCTTCTCCCCTCTAGTTTGTGCTCTCTCACTCTTGCGCGCTCTCAAATAAATAAATAAATAAAATCTTAAAAAAAAAAAAAAAAAGCAATGAAAAGAGAGACCAAAGCAGTGAGGGAGTAGACAGAACTTAATACAGAATTTCTGTGTATAGTATGTCAGTCTTTTCACAGTGACAGCTTTTTTTGAGGGTGTGTATTTAACTTGGTAATTAAAGTTAGCGTATTTGTAGCAACTTTAATTTTTTATGACCTATTCCTTCTACCAATTTTCCGTTTTCTTGTGCTACTGGGTTGGTTTTTTTTTGTTTTTTGGGGTTTTTTTAGATTTTTTATTTATTTATTTAGTTGACAGACAGAGATCACAAGTAGGCAGAGAGGCAGTCAGAGAGGGAGAGGGGGAATGCTACTGGATTCTTGTCTGAATTTCTTCTGCATTATGTGTTTATCTCTGTACTTCTCCTGGGGCAGACAGTAAGAAGAAGTGTTCTGCAGTCATAAGAAATTCAGAGCTGTTTTATAATTGCCAAGGGAAAAATTAGCAAAGTCAATTATTCTCCCTTTGGCTTTTCCCTGAAGATATTAGGGGTCTTCAAGGTAATTGCCTTAGGTAACACTTAGATTTTTAAATATCTCTAAGTATAGAAATTGGTATATTAATCCTCTGGTAATTGTCTTCTTAACTATTATAGCTGTTGTCACATAAATGTGAATTAACAAAATTTTGAATTCAAGAGTGAGTTTAAAAATTAGTTATTTTGAGGTACGCCTGGGTGGCTCAGTTGGTTGAGCGGCTGCCTTTGGCTCAGGTCATGATCCCAGCGTCCTGGGATCCAGTCCCACATTGGGCTCCTCGCTCGGCAGGGAGCCTGCTTCTCCCTCTGCCACTCTGTCTGTCTGTGCTCGCTCGCTCTCTCTCTCTCTCTCTGACAGATAAATAAATAAAATCTTTTTTAAAAAAAATTAGTATTTTGAGTTTTCATTCATTTTCAATTATGGAAGCTTTTTGTTCTGGTATTTCACTATCCACAAACCCTAGGCTTTGAGACCTTAGAATGCCTCTTTTTAAGCCATAAATTCCCTGACTCCATTGAAATAAGTTGCTCTCTGTTGTGTTCATGTAGACTGTCACTGAATCCTGGAACGATGGGGTATACCAGAGTCTAGAATTTTAGTGTCTGAGCATCAAGCTACCAGACATGCTGAATAATTGGGGAGAAAACATGAAATGGAAAAGCACTCTAATTTAAAAATCTGGCTGACCATTAGAGGCTTTTTTCGGGTTCCTGTTTATTTTGTAGACTGGATCTGTAGTTTAGGATTGAGCCACAGTACAAATAAGGCTGTGTGGATTACTACTTGTCATCTTTTTTTTTTTTTAAGTCTTTCATTTTACATCTATAGTGATAACCCTAGTATTTAAAAAATTGAATTCACCATGGTTTGTTTTTTTTTTTCTATTTTTATAGTCACTTTCATTTAATGGACCTTTCACTATACATCAGGTGGGAGAATGTGAGTTAGCCTGGGTTTTGCTTGAGCACCCCAGAACATTATCGTGATGTCATTCCTGGGGACTGTTCTATTAAGCATTAGTGATTTATATTTCTAAATAACCAGGGGCACAGATGTACTCCTTACATAGCTGATGTATTTCCTTATGTTAACTTTGTTTTCCTAAAGGCATAAATATGTTGTTTACAAGGAAGATTTTTGTTTGTATAAATAATGTTCAATTTATGCATATAAATCTCTTCCTTTTACACCATCTATATATTTTAATAAAGAGACTGCTATTGGTTACTTGATGTCTATATTATTTGTTTTATTTATTCTACTTTCAAATTCATGTTAAAAAGTGAAATGTGGAGCACCAGGGTGGCTCAGTCGGTTAAGCTCTTGATTTGGCTCAAGTCATGACCTCAGGGTCATGATATTGAGCCCTGCATTGGGCTCCATGCTGGGTGTGAAGCCTATAAAGATGCTCTTCTCCTCCCCCTCTTTTTCCCTCTGCCCCCTCCCCCCCAACTCATGCACATGTACTGTCTCTCTTTTAAAAAAAAAAAGTGAAACCTAGTGGTTTCAGTTGGTAGAGCATGTCACTCTTGTTCTTGTGGTCATGAGTTCAAGCCTCACATTGGGTATGGAGCCTACCTTAAAAAAAAAAAAAGTGAAACCTAGAAACATGTTATATATCATAGGAAATTTGAGACTTTCTTTGTCATATTCATTTAAAATAGATGTTATGACCTTGTGTGAAATTATTGTTTTATTTGTTGAAATTATTGATTAATATCTTTCAGCCTCTTTGGTCTCACACTCAAAATTAATGTTCTTTTTCTACATATAACCCACTCAAGTACTGGTTTTCAGGACTAGAGTAAATGTGGGCAGAAGGTAATTGGGTGTCATATGTTGTAACAATAAAGACAACTATCTCCCTATCAGTTAAAGAAGCCAAAATGCTACGACAAAATTATAATTTCAGAATCCCCCAGTTTTTCCAGTATCGTTTATTAACATAGCTAACTATTAAACAGACACTATATCCATTCTGAACCACTTCCTTGATCTTTAAAGCAGAAGTGATAAATGATTGGTGTTTGAGAAGTGTACTAGAAACAAGAAGACAAATATTATGCTCTTTTAAAATTTATGATCTCATTAAAAACTTGACCTTTGCCCTTTGGGTACCATAAAACAATGGAATGAAGTGTCTTTTTGCCATAAGAAGGTCAAATGCCGTCATGAAAAATGGACACTTCTCTGAATGTCTGTCCACCAGGAAGTTGATGACCCAGAAGGGAATTTCTTCCATCTGCCTGGCATTCAAAGAAGCCCATTTTAAAAAGTCTGTGTTCTACAAAAAAATCTATTCTCTAAAATAGGTAGAGTTGAAGCCCACACCCTGGTTGGCCATGAGAGGTAGAAATATATTGGTATGGCACTTTCATAGTATACTTAATCACCTCAGTTTTTGTAAATCCTTTTCTACTTTCCAGAAATAAAATTAATCAGAAGCCAGCTTTTTTTTTTCCTCTCCATTTTCACTGGCATAAATTGCTATTTCTCTAAAGCCAGAGGGAGAAAAAAATCTACTTTTCAGCTCGAGTTATTCAGTATTCTTCCTTTTGCCTTTCTAATGATTTTACTCAAGGAACTTCCAGAGGTAGGAGTTAACAAAAGTACTGGGTAGATGAACAGCTGATCCCTTCCTCTCCATTGTCAGCTGCCTGACCTCACATCTCTTCACTCATCCTTCCTTTATCCCATAGATTTGTCCTCAGTGCCTCTTGCTTTGTCTCTTATTGTTCCCAAATCAGTTAATTTCATCTCAGGCAATCCTCAGAGCGTATACACATACTCTTCAACCCTTTTCTTCCTGTTTTTTCATTCTTTATCTTCTTACCTGTTATTTCAGAAAAATTGTTATCCATTCTTTTGCCTTCTCTGTGCTCCTTTCAAAGGAAAAATCAGCCAAGAAACTTTACTGAGGAGTTGACAAACATCAGAGTGAAGCTTGGAATGGTCTTTTGTTAAGAATAAGGAAAGTTAAAAAAAAAAAAGAATAAGGAAAGTTATATAATTAGAAATGAAATGAATATGAGAAAGAACCAGTGTCTCTACCCTCATTTTCTTATTAAACCAAATTTCCCTATAACTGTCAATGTTTAAAGGCCATTTAAAAAATATTTCCTGTTTAGTTTTGTTTCCCTCTTTTGTTTAATTGCAAGTATTATAAGATTGTGGTTTTCTATTTGATTTTCAATTATAAGTATATGGCATTTCTAATGTTATGGACTGCCCTGAGAACCTACCCACCGTTTATAACCTCGAATGTGAAGAAAATGAGGTGTGAGCTCCAAACAACTGACTTACAGATAAAATTCCAAAATGGTACGTTTGTAAACTGGTGCCTGGTTCTATAAGATTGATACCAAATTTGAACCCCATAAGCAAAAGAACAGGTAAGAGCATCCAAAAGGATCCATGTGACTGCTTATCATTAGTAGCCACATATAGCTTAGTTGTGTTGATATAATTTTGGTTTTAGCATTTCCATCATTTTCCTGGTTCCTCAGAGTTGTCAATACTCATGGAAAAAATTCACTCTGAGCCAAAGTTGGCTTATGGGGCCTTAACCCAGGAGCAAATTTTATTTATTTAGCAATAGTGATTGGGGAAGAGCCCTTTCCTGGCAGCTAATGACCTACTGGAGGACTTGTGTGCCCAAGGCAAAGCTGAAGGCCATTAGCCCAACAGGCCATTAACTGACAAATGCCTGACCCTGAGGTCACTTCTGATACTGTAAACTATGAACACATTAAAGTGGGTTTGTTGGAAAGTATGGCTGTGCCAAGAAAGTTTCTTTTTAAACATTTTGGAAAATGCATTGTTTGTTGTTATTCATGTGGCTTAATTGTCTTTGTTCTGGGGACATTTTTACTGTGCACAGCAAGTCAGTCATCAATAAACACCAAAACTATGCTCTGTGGCCATCTTTGATATTTAAAGGACAGTTTTCCTGATTAGAATATCAGAGTAACTATATCATTCCTAAGGAGCTCCAGCTTTCACTTCTGTGTAAAACTTACGTTTTCATGATGTGTTGAGCTGTGTAGCCCTTATCTATTTTATAGTTCTCAGAGAGGACCTATAAAGCCACGTAAGTGGAAAGAACTCCAAAGTAGAAGTCTATGGACCTAGTTTCTATCGTTTGTTGTTTTTTTTTAATTGGCCAGTTAACATTGGACGGTTCATTTTATCTCTCAGGTTTTTTTTGTTTTTGTTTTTTTGTTTTTTTAAAGATTTCACCTATTCATTTGACAGAGAGAGAGAGAGATCACAGGCAGGCAGAGAGGCAGGCAGTGGGGGGCGGGGGAAGGAAAGCAGGCTCCCCACCGAGCAGAGAGCCCAATGTGGGGCTCGATCCCAGGACCTTGAGATCGTGACCTGAGCCAAAGGCAGAGGCTTAACCCACTGAGCCAACCCAGGTGCCCCTATCTCTCAGGTTTTGAGAACATTCATGTTTTTCTCTAGACTGTTTATCTAATGTCTTTCTTTCTTTCTTTCTTTCTTTCTTTTTTAAGTAAGCTCCATGCCTAACGTGGGACTTGAACTTCAGACCCTGAGATCAAGGGTCACATGCTTTACCGACTGAGCCAGCCAGGCATGCACCTCTAATGTCTTAATATTCCGTTTTACGAGTGAAATTAGAAACTTCATGATGTAGGCTATCCATTAAAATTAGTACAAAACATTTAAAAAATTTTTAAAAATAATTTAAAAAATAATACTAACAACTTACATTTTTGAATGCCTACTAAGTAGTAGACACCGTAAGTGCTCTGTGTGTATTAACTAACTTAATCTCTCCTGAGGCATGGGAGAGAGTTAAGTAATTTCCTAGAGGAAATAGTAGAGCTGCTGTCTAAGTTTAAAGGCAATGTGGCTCCAAAATCCTCATGTTTAACTAAAGTAGAAAACAAGTACACCAACTAAGAACAATGATACTTCTTTTTGCCAGCAAATTTGCAGTTACCAATATTGGAATTTATAATATTTTAAACAATTAATAGTTTTTAAATATTGGAATAAATATTTCAGTACAAACATCAATAGGAACTTTAAGAAACATTTTAGAGAAATAACTAGTAAGCAAAGACAACTTATTTTCTTAGTTTCCTCATCTGTATAACAAAGGCATTATTCCATCTCCTATATCTTTACTGATGACAATATTCTACAAATCTGAGTGTTGTAGGAAAGAGTCTAAGCATATATATATGTATATATATATCCAGATCCAGAAAATGTCATGAAATAGGAAGAAAAACAAAGGAATCGAGAAAAAGTTGTTTACAAACTCAGAGATGTAATAGAGAATTGAAAATCTTTTATGTCTAAGACCTAGAGATATAAATGCACATTTCAGCCATCTAAAATAATACCCCAAATTAGTGAACTCACCTTTAAGGCCAGTTTGTCCTGGGAAACTGATATGGCTTAATTCGTTCAAGTTCAAACTTTAAAAGTCATAAGGGGATATGCAAATGTAAATTTCTGGAAATAGTGATTAAACGGAGTTATAGTTGTACAAATTTATTTTGAAGTAGTTATGATTTATACAACTGATTCACATATTGGAAAAACTATTGGTAATGCAATAAAATGTTTTGTGTTTGTTGTGTTAAGCCATAAGAAGGTCAAATGCCGGGGCACCTGGGTGGCTCAGTGGGTTAAAGCCGCTGCCTTCGGCTCAGGTCATGATCCCAGCGTCCTGGGATCAAGCCCCGCATTGGGCTCTCTGCTCAGGGGGGAGCCTGCTTCCTCCCTCTCTCTCTGCCTGCCTCTCTGCCTACTTGTGATCTGTCTGTCAAATAAATAAATAAAATCTTTAAAAAAAAAAAAAAAAAGAAGGTCAAATGCCATCATGCACAATGGACAGCTCTCTGTGTGTCTGTCCACCAGGAAGTTGATGACCGGTAGGGAATTTCTTCCATCTGCCAGTTTAAAATACCAGTTTAAAAGCCAATTATAGGGGCGCCTGGGTGGGTCAGTGGGTTAAATCCTCTGCCTTCACCTCAGGTCATGATCCCAGGGTCCTGGGATTGAGCCCCACATCGGGCTCTCTGCTCAGCAGGGAGCCTGCTTCCTCCTCTCTCTCTGCCTGCTTGTGATCTCTGTCAAATAAATAAATAAAATCTTTAAAAAAATTTTTTAAAAAGCCAATTATATCACCTATTTTCAGTCTTCATGTGAATTATATCAACCAAAAAAAAAAAAAGACCAAAAAACAAAAAACAGTTGTATCTCTGCAGATTGGAGAATTTCTAATCCAAGGGTATCCATTGTTTGATTCAAGGGTACCATACAGCCAGTCTAAAGTTTCTACTACATGATTTTTTTGAAGAAGAAGGAAAAAAAAGTATTAACTAATTTTCTAGAAGGCAGTACCAGTAGAGCCAGTTATTTTTAGAATTCCATTGATTCACAGATTTTGAAGAGCTGCAAAGGTATTTGGAAGAAATACAATTACGGTTTTAGACGAGATGCGTGGATTTTAATGCATATGAGTCATGCTTTTATTTCTGTGGTTGCCTTTGAAGCGCAAACCTTGGGATGTCTCTAAATTACAAACATCTGCCTTTTAATGTAGCCCAGTTTGAAGAGGAACTAATTGAACTAAAAATCGAACTATGTTATCCAAAAGACATGGGATCCCAGGAATTTGCAAGATGTATGTATGAATCTTAGAAAAATCCTGAAATTTTTAACTCTGGCCAAATGTGGTTTAGTTTTTTTCATTTATCTAGTAAGATCAAAGCCAAAAGTCAATATTAGTGATGTATATAAATCAAGATGGAAATGTATCCTAACACTATACCCCATAGTACCCGAGAATGATTCTGTTTTAACCTAACTTCTGCCTGTTTCAGTTCCATATTTAAGTGTTTTTGAAATAAAGTGATAAAGAAATTAACACCTTTATATATATTAATTTTGTTTCAGAATTAACAATGTGTAAACTGCCTGTCAAAAATTGGGGGACCTTGGGTGCAGTTAAGATGGCTAACCAAGGTAGGAGCTATACATGAAATATCAGCATAATATAAGGTAATATTTCAAAGTACAGATCACATGCCGTTTATTGGTAGGTAGTGAAATCACTTTAGCAAATCACTGTCAACACTTTTTTTTAATGAAACACAGTAGAAAATAGAGGGATAATGAAATTTTTGTTTTATGAAAATGTTCACTCATTTTTTATACATATGCATGCGTGCATGTACAGTGTCGTAATATAAAATATAGTTCCTCTGTGGCTGCAACCTTAAAATCTCGAAAGTTCATAGTATTAGTCCGTGTTCTGGCCAGCAGCATCCTTTCAGCTGAGTGAAATAATGTACCACGATTCTGGTGTGCTGAAGTTTTCACATCATGAACTTGTGTTTCTCAAAGGTGGGATTAACTGTTAAGTAAGATCACACTTGGAAAATACCACTTAACATCACTGAGAGTGGCATCAAAGGAAGAAGCAATGAAAGCAAAATGGAGGTTATCAGCCACATGGGGGAAAAGAGAGCACATCACTGAAATAGCAGACATAATTCTCTCTGAGAACTTGTCAGAACAATGTGTAATGGTGCCGCTAAGTGTAGAACATCCTGAGTACAATAAACTTCATATACAGAAATTCCTGTGTTGGAGATAGTGAAAAATAAAGCAATTAAACTGCTGTCCGATGTTACAGTTACTTTCTTTCATGACTAAGCATTCAGTTCCCAGCAACTATGTACAGTTTTTTTAGTAATGCAAAATATTTAACACAACCAACTTTTTTTTTAACCCACTGGAAAGCGTCTCTTTTTCCTTTATTTCTTATGAAAAGTTTCATTTTGGTATAAGCATTTTAAATTAAGAACTTTTTCAGGAACCTAGTCATTGTTTAAGTCAATAAAAGATTGTTCTTTAGTAGTGAACAGTACAGTAACCATGCACCTTCATTGAAAAAGTGAACTCAGTATTTTTGGATCACTCCATCATTGCTCCTGAAAGAAATCCAGGTCACCTGGGTGGCTCAGTCAGTGCAGCCTCTGCCTTCGGCCCAGGTCATGATCTCAGGGTCCTGGAATAGAGTTCCAAATCAGGTTCCCTGCTTAGTGGGCAATCTGCTTCTCCCTCTCCCCTTAGCTCTCCCCCTACTTATGTGCTCTCACGCTCTCTCTCTGCTTCTCAAATAAAATCTTAAAAATGAAATAAAGAGGGACACCTGGGTGGCTCAGTGGGTTAGGCCTCTGCCCTCGGGTTGGGTCGTGGTCTCAGGGTCCTAGGATCAAGCCCCACAGTGGGCTCTCTGTTCGGTGGGGAGCCTGCTTCCCCCCCCACCCCCACCCCCGCCTACTTGTGATTTCTCTCTCTGTCAAATAAATAAAATCTAAAAAGAAAGAAATCATATTTTGGCATCATCTTTACAATTATTATGAATAAAAAATGTATACAGCTACACAGTTATGCATTTCTGGTCATGGGGCTTACTGTTGATAAAATGCAGATCCCTCCTATCTAGATAAGCAAACGAGGCCCAGAAAAGTGATATGGCTGGCCCAAGGTCATGCAGCTCATCTATGTATTAACCTAAGTGGTCAGTGACAAAGTAATGTCATAACTAGTTTCATTCGTACAGTGTCCGGAACACAGTGAACTATCAGCAAATGTTTATGGAATGAATTAGCCAATATAGTATTAAATTTCAACACTGCATATTCAAGCCATTTTCTTGAAGTTGTGGCCATTTCTTTTAAGTTTTATCTTTTAAAGTGATTTTTAAACTTTTCTTCAGTTCACTGAATTTTCTGAGCCCTTTTTGACAAATGTTACCAGTAGTTAGAGGCGATAAACCAATGTATCAGCTGTTCTAAATTAAAAATTAAGATTATCAATTTGCTTAGTTTTTGCTGCACCTGTCCTACTGGTTGTGCCATTTCTCTCTCTGCTCTTCCCCCTTAGCCAGAAAGAACTTCCAGCTCACTAGAACAGATTGCTCTCCCTCCCACAAATAAGCACGGTCTTACACATTTGGCAGCATTGAAAAGGCCCCCTTCAAAAAGCCTGCCCAGAAGCTTCCTCCAGAACTCCTGTGAGTCAGTGATGTGTTTATTACAACAGACCTTTCATCATTGTCTTCATTAAACCTGGTCCTTGTCTCATAGGAAGGAGTGGAGCAAACCACTCTTTCATAGACTTCATCAATGGCTTTATTAAAGCTACTCATTTGTATTAATCAGCATGCAGATTAGGGCTCATCTGGGTTGTTTGTGCCCAGGTGGTGGGTGAGTAGATTTACCCCGATTTGGCCACTGCGCTGATCCCTGTGTTCTTCAGAGGTCTCGTCTCCACTGAGGCTGCCAGCCTGAAAGCTCTGGCTGAGCACTGGGGACTGAGTCCACCTGGAACAAAGTCCTTTGCTTAAACCCAGTTTGTAAATGATAAAGTGCTTTACAAATGTTAGATGTTATTATTGGTGTCTGCGGGAGAGCACTGCTCCTTCACCCATTCTCTACCTCACCTTGGTGGTGTAAGTAAATCTTTCCATCTTTAAATGCATCTCTCAGATGCTTCGTTTGTGTGAAGAGGACCTAAAGAAAGAGTGAAGCTCACTGCTGTGGTTACTATTAGCAGGCTCTTCAGCTGTTTTTCTGTAAGGCATTTTTCCCGACAGTATAGTTTTTGTGGCTTAAAAATAAAATTTTGGGGTGCCTGGGTGGCTCAGTGGGTTAAAGCCTCTGCCTTCAGCTCAGGTCATGATTCCAGAGTCCTGGGATCGAGCCCCGAATCGGGCTCTCTGCTTGGCAGGGAGCCTGTTTCCTCCTCTCTCTCTCTCTGCCCACTTGTGATCTCGGTCAAATAAATAAATAAAATCTTTAAAAAAAAATCTTGACTATCCCTTCAAATATGAAAGCTCTTTGGAAAGGACATATTTACGCTAAATCTGTCTTTTGTTCCTCCCAAGATGTATATGAGAATTAATTCTTCCCCAAGGGCGTTTTACCTTTGCTACTGCTTCATGCATTGCTCTTTCTTCCTGGAGGTAGGGAAAGGAGTGCAATAAATTTGTGTGTAATTAATGCCGTCAGCACTGCAGATGCATGCACACACATGACTGTTTCCTTTGCTAGCAGCTGTTAAGAGTAGTAAAGGCTGAGGGGCTGTGGGTTCATTTGCCTCCTAAATAGAGTGATGGATCACACGTTGTCTTGTCATTCCACACTGTAGTAAAAACTGTCATTAAAGTAACCTCTCCGGCGCAAGTTTTTGAAAGATGATTATAAATCTGTAATAGCCTCCACAGTTTCTATATACCAAACAGGTTAAGTACATAGCAACCTTTTTAAGTGAGTTAAAATACAACCGTACTACCTTACTACATAACCTTGGGTTATACTGGCTTGAGCTTTCATTGAGCCGCATTTGTCTAAATATACAGCTATATTTTACTTGTAATTTGGGATAGGTGATCCTTTGGTCCTCTCCAGTGGTCTGGTTTACTAGTTAACCACCTACGACTCAGTTGAGACTGTTCTGTCTGACAAATGCTAACTGACAGTACTCCTCGATCACGTTCATTGAGAGAGGCGCAGCTTGTCTGCACAGAAGGCTTACCACCACTTACTGATCTTATTTTTGCTAATCCAAGGACTATTGATTGATCGATATTTTCCAGAAATCGGTTTGTGGACCCAGCTCAGGAAGGCTATCTGAGACGAAAAGCAGAGCATGCTTCCCAACTCCCCACCCCAGCCCGTGGAAGTAAGGTCATTGTTTTACCCGATCATAAAAGCAGTACAATAAAAGGAGGCAGAAAGTGTAGTACATTGTAAATTTCAGCCATGACAAGTCTAGCAATTATAAACTTAAGCAGTTCTGAAAAGTCAAAAAAGAACATTTTTTAATTAAAAATCATCCAGGAGCCTACCACTAACATTATCATTCTTATTAATGTTTTGTTGCCCTTTCAGACTTTTTTCTCAACGTATATAAACACATGGATTGACCTCATTTTGTTTTAAAAATTCCTATTGTGCTTTTCTGTTTTATAACCAGCTTTTTTCTTTTCCTTAAGAAGATATTGCAGATATCTTTGTACAGCAGTGTGAGGATGTCTTTTGGTCATTGTTCTCTTACTCCCCCTACTTCTCCCATTTCCTGTTTTTTTATGTTAAGAATTTTACTACAGCTGAGGGTATAATCACCGCAACACCTTTTGCGAGTGTATATACATCGCTTTTGCTTTTCAGTTAAGAAAAATCTTTGAATTGCAGTTACCCTTGCCAGAAGATAAAGAATGAATCAATTACATATTCCCCTGAGACCGATGAAATTTGTCCTTTAAATTAACCATTTAAGAAATCCATTCCATCAATTACAGCTCAATAAGATAATAGTAATAATAATAATAAATGTATTCCATATAGGATGGTCCAAGAAGCCAGCTCATAACATGGACAGTCTGAAGTTACCACTTCTGGCTCACTGAAATCTAGGATGTTACTCAGAAGATTGGGGGAGAGTATATAGCATTGCTGAATAGTCAGATTTCAACAGGACAAACGGTAGAGAAAAGCATTTTTGTATTGCACGTGCAGGTAGGCATTTCTGCCATTCTTGCACCCTCCAGAAATGCAGAAGTAAAGAGACTTATCTCCTGTTTGATTACTTTCTAGACAGCTAACGTAAACTTCATAACATTAATGGTGACAGATTCTCTTCTACGTGTCCTCCATATTCACTCCTAGAGAGGAAGCGATGCAGCCAACTAGAGCCATTAGTTTGACTCAACTTTGCACTTGAACCTGATATCATTCTGAATCCAGCCGTGTGAATTCTTCCCAAGCATTAGAGCCATTCAAGACCCAGAACTCAGCAGTGTTGACCTTTCATTAACCCATGGCGGACATTTTTGTCAGCTGGTAGGGTGGGCTACCAGTTATAATGGTTTAAAAAAGGGAATGGTTCAGAAAATGGAAATTGTTTCCATTGTGTATCATTATGCTTCTAGATATTGAAACCAAGGGCGACTGGGTGCAAACACTTTGACAAAGAAAGTAATCAGAGTTCAGATACAGAGAAAGGTCCATGTGAAGAGAACAGCTAAAAATAATAATCTAAGCAAAGATGACTCATCAAAGTTTACAAAAAAGCAAATTTACATGCCTAATTATAAATATTAAGATTTGCATTTCTAGAAGCTCAAAATCAGAAAATGGAAGGGACCTTAAAGAGTTATATTTTGCAACTTCCCTCATTTTATAGTTGGGAGAACCCCAAACTCAGAGAAATTAATTGGTATGCCCCAGAACTCACAATGGAATTAGTAGTAGGCCTTGCAGTAGAATCTCGATCCTCTGGCTCCTAATGCCTGCTCTGTTTCATTATAGTCCTCTACTTTTTTTTAAAAGATTTATTTATTTATTTGACAGAGAGATCACAAGTAGGCAGAGAGGCAGGCAGAAAGACAGAGGGGGAAGCAGGCTCCCCGCTGAGCAGAGAGCCCGATGTGGGGCTCGATCCCAGGACTCTGGGATCATGACCTGAGCCGAAGGCAGAGAGGCTTTAACCCACTGAGCCACCCAGGCACCCCTATAGTCCTCTACTTTGTTGGGCTCCCAAGAGTGGCCAACTTCGATGCTCTTTTAGTCTATTTTCTTTTTGTAGTAGAAAGTATTTGTGGGGCACATGGGTGGCTCAGATGGTTAAGCGTCCGCCTTCAGCTCAGGTCATGATCTCTGGGTCCTAGGCTTGAGCCCTGAGTCAGGCTCCCAGCTCAGTGGAGAGTCTGCTTCTCCCTCTCCTTTTACCTCTCCCCTTGCTCATTCTCTCTCTCTCTCTCTCTCTCTCTCTCTATCGCAATTGAATAAATAAAATCCAAGAAAGGAAGGAAGGAAGGATGAATTTGCATGTCCCCCCGAGCCTAAGGAACAGAAGTCCTTGAATCTTATCTAGAGCACCAAGAAGTGGGGGGCTTGGCCTCTTAGACCCAGGAGATCTAGCTTCTGGGTTCTTTGGCTGCTGCCATCCTTGCTACCATTTGTGGTTGCTGGAACAAATCACTCCACAAGAAGCTGAGGGAGAAAAGTATCATTAAGCATATGTTTTCTGGGGCACCTGGGTGGCTCAGTCAATAAGCCTCTGCCTTTGGCTCAGGTCATGATCCCAGGATCTTGAGATCAAGCCCTGCACTGGGCTCTCTTCTCAGCGGGGGAGTCTGCTTCTCCCACTCCCTCTCCCTACCGCTCTGCCTACTTTGCTCTCCGTCAAATAAATAAATAAAAATCCTTTAAAAAGAAAAAAAATAAAAGGCAGATTCTTTCTTACTTTTAAGTACATCAGGTACCAAAACAGGTGAATGCCTGTGTTAGTTAGCCATATATTGAAAAACATTCAGATCATTAAGTGGTCTTTTTTTTTTTAAGATTTTATTTATTTATTTGACAGAGAAAGCGAGACAGCACAAGCAGGCAGAGCAGCAGAGAGAGAGGGAGAAGCAGGCTCCCCACTGAGCAGGGAGCCTGATGCGGGACTTGATCCCAGGACCCTGGGATCATGACCTGAGCAGAAGGCAGATGCTTAATGACTGAGCCACCCAGGCATCCCATTAAGTGGTCTTGTTAAAGTATGTGTAGCTGGTAGTCTTGTGGTCTTTCTAGAAATATTACAGTTTTAAAGGGGAATAATAAACATATCTCTGGTATAATTTTAAAAGTAAAGTCACCATTTCAGGCAATGGAAAGAGATTTTACATGTGCACTGAGTAAGTCACCCGTGCCTGGGAAACATTCAACTCCCCTAGGCTATTCCTGCTTTTCATAATCACTCACCTTCCAACACTTGTTAACCCAAGGAACTCCAAAGCTTTTTCCTCAGTGCTCGACATTGGTTTTGGAGGTGTATTCTGCTCAAATAAGTAAGGCTTATTTGGAAGTATGGGTTGTTTATAAATGGTGAACTTGTAAGTGCAGTTCTGCCTATGTTTGCTAATTACATTAAAGAGAAAAAGAGTGAGAGAATAAAATGTTCCTGTTGCTTCTGCCTGGTCTGGAATTTCAAGGAAGTAAAGGCATAGTCTAGTTGTCCAGAGTCACTGTTAAAAGTTCATGCCATCATCTTGACACTGAGCATTGGACTTTCTCTTTACAAGTCCCCCTTCACTTTACCAGTGCTGGTCTCAGAGCTCAAACTGTTTCAAAACCATAACATTTCTTAGTGAGTGATTGATCTGTATTACGTGTCCAGCCATCAGGGGGATCTTGGGATGTTGCTTGTATAAACTGTAATCCAATCTGATGCTGTGCATTTAGTTACAATCTTTTCATAGACCTATTGGCGATACTCTATCCTCCTGGATTTGGGAATAGGGCTTATCTGATACCTTCAGGGGAAAAAAATCCATTCATTTTCTTTCTTCCCCACTTAAATAACTCAACACATCTGGTAACACTGTAGGATCATTGTCCTTCTAGTTCCTCTGCAGCTCATATTGCTACAATATTTCTTAAGTATTTGGTTACCTAAAGGGCAATGTGATTAAAAAAAAAAAAAAGACTTTGTATAGGTCTTACAAATTAACCCATCTGCAGAGCTAGGAAAAAAAATGCCTTTAATCAGCAGAATTTCCCTATCAGCAGCCTTGTCTCTGTTAAACAGTATGAATGTAAATATACATTTGGAGATAAATGTTCATGTGTTAAAATTTTTTAAAAAAAGTCTTTCCACAAATTAATATAATTTGCCTCTAAGAAAATGTTTATTAAATCTAGGGTACCTGAGATTAAAGTATCTTGTTGTTTGGGTCTGTCTCCTTTGGGTTAATAATGTCTTCAATTACAAGAATGATAAAAGCTGAAACAAAATCCTTTAATTCAATCAGAACTGAGCTAAATTTTAGGAAGCAGAGAGTGGGAATCAGATACGGGAACTGCATAATATAGGAAGCTAAATATACAAGATATTAAGATTTCGTAAGAAGCGGTTGGGGCAGCTTTGAGGAAAATCTGTTTGAAATGGCTGCATTGAACATTAGAGTAAATACCACTGTTTTATTCTCCTGAATTAAGATGGTTTATGCAAACAACTCTAAATTGCACAGTAGTTCCAAAGAGACTGTTTTCTGCTTGTTTTACATTCTGGAACAAGTTCAAAGCTTTTGATTTTGCTTGATTTTTTTTTTTAATAGCCTGAGCCTTGGAAATAATACAGGTTTGATGAATATGATTTCACTATCGCAGTTCTATAAAAATTTTCAGTGTTTATGGTACATTTGACCCAGGGGCCCTACACCAAATATATCCACCGTGCATTTTAAGGACAACAGAATGAACACATTTGAAAGGTTAACCATTCTTTTGCTTTTGCTTTTCTTTCTGTATTAAGTGTGAAAATTAGCATTGTAATGGCTCCCGGAATGAAGATACTGGAAAAGTATCCACCTGACAGAAATAAACATACAGAAAATAAATCGTGTTAAGATTTCATTAGGAATCTGAAATTTAAGCTTAGGTTCAAAATGGCTATTACTGGATTTTCATGTATATTAGTTCAATGCTATGCTTGTAAGATTTTTTTTTTCTTGAATTATGCCTGAAAAAAAAATTGGATCACCACTCTAATATCCAGGTGGGGAGTGCCATTTGCCAGGATTTTTGTATATAACCCCATTTTTTCCATCAGGCACAAATACTGTCTTGCTACTAAGGCTCCTAAGGTAGAAACGGGGGCAAAAATTGTATAATTGTTTCTCTTAATGTTTTTTATTGTCTTTTAGGTTGTAGAACTTATAGCAAGTGCTCTTATGGACTTGGTACAAGGGGTATACCATGAAAATTCTACTTCAGCAAAGGTAAGGATTTGGTATTCATTATAAAATGTTAAGCTAAAAACCCTCGTGGCAAAACTAGAATTGATGAGCAAAAATGTCATTCTTGTTTTGTGTTTAAATTGTACATGACATTTTTTTTAGATTAGTGTTTTGGCTACAAATTCATGGCCATACGCTTAGTACATAGCAGATTTAGCCAATTAAAACAACCTCTTATCCTCTGGCTGGATTCACAGTCTGTTCAATCTACAGCAGCCCAGTAGACTCCAGGACGCTGCTGGCTGGCAGGTAGCACCGTCACCAGGCAGGCTGGAGAAGCAGCTTGTGCTGAGGTGCCTGGGCCCAGCCTGTCCCCCAGAGGAAGGGGCCTTCCATGTCCCTGAAGAGTGGACATGATCTGAAGAAGACGACTTTTGGGGGGCAAGATCCAGAATTTACTGCGTTATTAAATTCTCCGTGATGAGAAGTACGATAGTTGTGCAGTTGAATCATTTTGATTAATTACATAGATCTAGAATTAAGGTTTTTTGACTCATTTAACAGGACATCTTATGGGTTAGGTTTTATTTCTTTAAAATGCAGTTATTTCATTTCAGTAGGATATTGAATGTGAAGCAATTGCCTCATTGACCACCACCATCATTTACCATGGTATATACTGTTACACAGGATTCCTATCTTAGTGTTTCATTATTCTAACTTCTTTAGCGTCTGTATTAGCAAGATTTCTCTCACTGCAGATTAGAGAAAATATGCACGTATGCACATCTTAGGCTTTTTGACATTTCCATTTGAAAAAAGAAAGACAGATTTTACTGGAAATGAAACATAGAGCATGAGCAACTTGGCTAAGAAATGTAGAAGTATAACCCAGGGACTCCGGATGGTTCGGAGAATGGTAAGTAAAATATGAAGAATTATACCTCGAACGTCTGCTAACATTTGGTTCAAGGAACCATAGCTCCCAGTAGGCATATTTAGCTTCACCTAAGCAGCCTAGTGCTATGTGGGGGCCTGTCAGTATGTAGGACCACCGTGGGACCCCCTTTGGTGCATTTTTCAAAAACATAGTGTACTTCACTACCATCGCTAAGGGTACATAGCAGATTGTAAAAAGGAAGATTCTCGGTTTAGTTCCCTTGTAGGAGGTTGCCTTGTACGTAGTATAATGAAGATGATGATAGCTGAGCACATAACACCGTGGTAAGTCATTCGTCTGTGTGTCTTCATTTGATCTTCACAGAAAGCCAGCTGGCAGACACTGCTGCTTCCCCATTTTACATATGTGAAAACTGAGGTTTAGAGAAGCTTAAATACTTGGCTCACAGTCAGACCACTTGTTAGCTGAGATTTGAACTCCAGAGCTCAGGCTCTTCACCTCTCATTTTTTGCCTCTTTACCTTAACGAAGCCCCATTTGTTAGTGTCCCTCTGCCATACCTGAGATCCCACCATGTGTGATGACTATAGTGACCTCCTCTGGTGGTTGAGGCATTGGTCTCCCCTGGGATGGTTCCAAGGTGTTCAACGTAGTTCCATGGAAGAGAGTAATAGTTTACAGTTGAGTATCTTAATTTTTAAGCAAAAGTGTTACTGGTTTTAAGGTTCTTGATTTATTATTTATTCGCTCTTACTCTTTGTCCGCTATAATTAGCCTAATTTGTTAATAATTTTGTGAACATTTGTTAAGTACTCCCTATATGTCAGGCAGACCTCACGGCAACAATGATAAATGCTTAGATAGTACTTTACAGTGTGCTTATGCTCTCTTCCTGTACATTCACCCATGGAAAGGATAACATGTGTCGGTGTGCCCATTTTACAGAGAAAAAACCTGAAATTCAGGGAAGACGGATGGCAGGAAAGCAGTGTGTCTGGAAACTATTTATTGATGCATGTTTCACAGTGACATGATCTGAACCCAGGTTTTTTGACTCCAAGTCCCACATAATCTGTTTCTTCCTGGGAAAGAGAAAAGAGGAAACAACAAAAGTCTTTGAAGGACTGTTGATCATACGCTCACGGCCACTTAGCAAGCACTAATTGCTGACTTTGATTAGCTAGTTTTCCTCAAAAGAATCTGTAGCGATGCTTTGTTCATCTTCCCTCTTTCCCTGCCGTCTCCTCAAACACAGTCCTTTCAAGCACTAGAGACCTTCTTTAAGCAATTACATTTCTGAATATAGCCAAACCATTTAAGGAGCCTTTTTGGTTTTGTGTGTGTGTGTGTGTGTGTTTAATATAACGGAAGCAGAATGCATAGTTGAACCGAAGCTGTGGGAGAGCTTCTCGATGCCTCCATTTGTGCCCCAGGTCCAATTTAGGTTAACCACATTTCCCTTCCTAACCAGAAAAAATCTGGCTTTTATCCCCCTCCTCTTAAGTGTGCTGGCCATTGCAATGGCTGTTCGGAATTTGGGTTTTCGGACTTGGCCCAGGAATCACTTCAGAAGCAGAGAGAGCACTGCCCCACATGGAGTGCCTTCAAGGTTTTCATGTTCTGGCACGACTGGGAAGCAGCCACAAGTGGAGGTCATGTGGGAAGTGAGTGGCACAACCTCCGTAGCCGTGGGCCAATTCAGTACACAAAAGAATTGCTTTGTGATTGAAAATCAGCTGCAAACCATTTCATCTCCCTAGGGAGAAGAGAATACAATAGCAGTCTGTTTTCTATATGGCTACTTAATGCAGTGATGGAGAACCTAGGTAGTACAAAAATAGCTTTCTGTGGAGTATCTCTGTGACCAGAGTAGATGCATTCAAAGCAAATGGTGGGGAATTACAGCAGAACGTTCAAAACCACCTTCTCCAGAAGGACTTTGCAATTTCCTAATCCTCCTTCAGACTATGGGAATTGAAGGTGACCTGTGTCAGTAATACTTAACAGATCATAGGTAGATTGTGATCATGTAAACATTTGAAGTAATTCTAGAAATTCATTCTTTGTTCTAGCCATTGAAAAATAACATTTTTATTTTTCTGTTTGCTAGTGTGTGAGCCATTTTTTCCTTATAATGAAAATGAACCATGTGCTTTCTTCGGTGTTTATAATTTTCCTCTCCCTCTACCTGTTTTTGTTGTTGTTAGCTAATTGAAAAAAAGCAGATTAAATAGAAAAATTGCATTTTAAAAGCAATGGTTGTTTACCATCCCAGGAGTTCCCCAGTCAAGTTCTGCCTTGTATACTGTATTCATGTTATTCACTGTACACACTAAGTATTTTATATTTTAGCAAAATTGGTATTGAATCCACAGACCTTTGTATCTAAACTCTTTTTAACATAATTATCTTATACCTTGTTTCTAATTAGAAGAGTAACTGCATGTTTGTTAAATAAAAATTGGAAGCACAGAGAAAGGTCAAGAGGAAAATAAAAATTATTTTATATAAACCATTCCCCAGAAATGAATCATGATTACACTTAAGTGTATTTCCTTCTAGATTTCATTCTGTATTTCTCTCATTTTAGAGTTATTCTGAAAAGTTTTTGTCCTGATTTATTTCCCAGGATTGGTTATTAAAAGTCTTCGAAATTCGGGTGCCTGGGTAGCTCAGTAGGTTAAGTGTCTGCCTTCAGCTCAGGTCATGATCCCAGGGTCCGGGGATTGAGTCCCACGTTGGCCTGCTGCTCCCTCTCCCTCTGCCTGCCACTCCCTCTGCTTGTGCTGTCTCTCTGACAAAGTCTTTAAAAACTAAAAATAAACTAAAAGTCTTTAAACTTAATTTTTTTTTAAGATTTTGTTTATTTGACAGAGAGAGAGAGAGAGAGAGATCACAAGCAGGCAGAGAGGCAGACCGTGAGAGAAGGAAGCAGGCTCCCTGCTGAGCAGAGACCCCGACGTGGGGCTCGATCCCAGGACCCTGAGGTCATGACCTGAGCCAAAGTCAGAGGCTAAACCCACTGAGCCACTCAGGTGCCCCTTAAACTTAATTTTAATGGCTATTTAATATTTCTCCCTACTACTATACTTAATTTAGTGAAAGTTCCACAATTTTTAGATACTTCCCCCATTTTCTTTTTTTTTAATGAATTTAAACAATAATGTGATGAACTTAGTGTATATTACTCTGGTCTGTTTCACACTGTTTGCTAAAAAAACCTGAAAGTGAGATTTTTTTTTAATCAAAATAAGAATATTTTCAATATACTCCTATGCAGAAAAAGTTTGCTGTCCTTAGAAAAGCCTGCTTATAAGGGGCGCCTGGGTGGCTCAGTCAGTTAAGCATCTGACTTGATTTCAGCCCAGGTCATGATCTCAAGGTCGTGTGATGGAACCCCACGTCTAGCTTGTGCTCAGTGGGGGAGCCTGCTTCAGATTCTCTTTTTCCCTCTCCCTTTGCCCCCCCCAATAAAAAAAAGGAAAACCTTCTTAAAAGTTTGGCACTTGGCTGGCGTCTGGGAACTTGGATTTTAGGAGGGTCTCTATCATTATCTAACTGTAAGTGAGGCTCACTGTGCCCAAACTGTTTCTGCAAACAATGTGGTTTGTTTTGTTTTGTTTTGTTTTAAATAAATAAATAAATAAATATTTATTTATTTATTTATTTATTTATTTATTTAATATTTTCTTTATTTATTTGACACAGAGAGAGAGAACAAGAGGGAACACAAGCAGGGTGAATGGGAGAGGGAGAAGCAGGCTTACCGCTGGGCAGGGAGGCCAATGCACGGCTCAATCCCGGGACTCCAGGATCATGACCAGAGCCAAAGGGAGACGCTTAACCACTGAACCACCCAGGCACGTCCCTTGTGGTTTATTTTGAATACCTGCTTTCCTTCTGGGAGTCTGGAATTTTGGTATATGCTAGACAGGGGGTGACCAATCCCTGCAGAAAAACCAAGCACTCAGTCTCCAGTGAATTTCCCCAGTAGACAGCATTTCGTATATGTTATCACATGTGCTCATTCTCGGAGGAATCAAGAATCAGTGACTCCACTGGCAGAGGATTCTTGGAAACTTGCACCCAGCTTCCTGTGGACTTCACCTCATGCACGTTTTTCCCTTTCCTGGTTTTGCTTTGTATCCTTTCGCTGTAATCAACCATGAGTTTGACTCTATGTTGAGTCCTATGAGTCCTCCTAACCTGTGAGGCGTCAAACCTTGGGGTGGTCTTAGAGCCCACTACACACTCTTTTTCTGATTCCTTATTTATATCCCACCCACTCCTATTCCTTCTTTGAGAATCAAATCAACTCATGTTGGTGTTGAAATGGGGAACAGCACACCTGTTCCCTGTCTTTAGAGATTCTGCTCATGTTGGCTTGGCTCTAGTCTCAGGAAAATGAGAGGGTTTTAAAGAGGATCCAGTTCTCTTGAACTGGTTTTAGCCGAGTCACTAAAATTACAAAGATCCATTCTATTTTTTCCCAAACGTATATTTTCAGTAGATTATTCTCGTACGAGAAGGAGGAAAGGGGCACCTGGGTGGCATGGTCTGTTGAGCGGCCGACTCTTGGTTTCAGCTCAGGTCATGATCTCAAGGTTGTGAGATTGAGCCCCTGCATCGGGCTCCACACTCAGCATGGAGTCTGCTTGCGATTCTCTCTCTCCCTCTCCCTGTGCCTCTCCTGCTTGTGTTCTCTCTATGTCTCTAAAATAAACAAATATCTAAAAAAGAGAGCGAGAGGGAGAGAGAAGTAGGAAAGAAAACTTCTCTCCATATATTTTTTATGCTTATCTTCCTTTAATCCCTTAGCAGCTTTCAAGTAAAATATAAAAGTAAGATAATTCAGTCCACCAGGAAGGTATAGAATAGCTCCTACCTGCAAAGCCCAATGCCATATCCTAAAATACAATAAAAAGATGAGTTTTGACCATTGAAAAACATAACGGGAGGAAAATGTGAACAAAAAGTCACTTCTGGTTGGGGAAACCAGAAAAGACATCAAGGAGAATGTGATCCATGAGGTGGACATTTAAGGATGGGAAGGATATCTGTTGATGGGGAAGGATGGCATTCCATGCAGAGGAAACCGCATGATCAGAAGTTGAGAGGCATATTTAAGATCAGGGTTTCATCCATATTAGAATAAAGGAGTCATAAGAATACTGGAAAGGTAGCTTTTGCCACATGCTTGAAGACTTGCAGTGCCAGATTTAGAGCTACATCCAGATTTAGTACTTGAGATAAGAGAGGGATTAAAGATTTTTAAAGAAAAGAATTACATAATCAAATTAACCTTTGGGAAAGCTAACTCATCAGTGGTCTTTATGATGATTTGCAGGAGATTAGAGGTATATGAAGAGAGATGGGAAACTAAAATAATAAGGGCTAGGAGTATTCTTCCTCCACTGTAACATAGTTGGCCCCTTTTTATATTCATATCTCTACACCAATATCATAATTTTCAGAAACGAGCCTCCCACCCAATCCAAAGTAGCCACGCTACTTAATGCCTTTACCTTATTAATCACAGTTCTAACCATTTGATATCTTTCTTATGTTTTCTCCAACAAGCATATAAGCTCTATAGGAGGTGGGTTTTTGTTTACCATTGTATCCCCAATACCAAAACAGTACCAAACACATTAGTAGTAACCCAAAAATAGTTGTTAAATTAATGATACAGATTTATTGATGTACAATAAGCTACAAATAAAGTACACAGTCTGATATATTTTGGTATGTGGACACCAGTGAAAATATCATCACAATCAAGATAATAAACATATCCATTACTCCATACAGGCGTGCTTATGGCTTGGTACAAAAGCAATAATCCCCAAAATTCAGTGACTATTTTTTTATCTGTAATTCAAATCCACTGAAGCATAGCTTCCATCTGAGTCCACATTGTTGCCCCTTCAGGAGTTGGGACCAAGGGTAACCAACACAAATTTGCTGATGCACCTGCTTCTTGTACCATGAATAATAGTCTGTTGTCTTTGATCCAGGAGTCTTGTGTCTTCTGTTAGCCTCCCTAAAACAGGCTAACTCATTAGTTTGTATGTAAGGTCTAAAGCAAAATCTCAGTTGTCTCAACACAATATTGAACTCCTGATAATGGATATTCTTGCCCCGCTCCTCCTGATGCTAGAAGGAAGACATTCAGTATTTCACCATTAAGTGTGATGTTAGCTGTAGGCTTTTGTTTTTGTTTATAGAGGCTCTTGATTAGTAAAGAAGTTCCCTTGTAGTCCTAATTTCCTGGAAGTTCTTATCAGGAATTAGTTGATTTTGACAGTTTTTTTCCTACAGCTATTGAGGGGATCATATTCTCTTGTTTTCGGTTGTCTCTTTTAGGTTTTCCTCTTTTAGTGTATTAATATGGGGAGTTAGTTGATTGATTACCAAATGTTAAACCAGCCTTGCATTCCTGGAGTAAACCTTGTGTGATCCTGATGCAGTCTCCTTTTCCTATATTGTTGAATATGATGTGCTAAAATTTTGTTAATCTTTGCATCAATAATAAATTGGGAAATATTTCCTCCTTTGCACTTTTTGGGGAGGAGCAAAGGGAGAGAGACAAGCAGACTCCATGCTGAACATGGAGCCCTATGTGGGGCTCAATCCCATAACTGAGATCGTGACCTGAGCCAAAACCAGCAGTCAGACTCCCAACTGACTGTGAGCCACCCAGGTGGCCAACTCCTTTTTGATTTTTTTTGAAAATTTTTTTTTGTAGAATTAGTGTTACTTCTTCCTTTATTGTTTCGTAGAATGCATTAGTGAAGCCATCAAACCTTTCTTTGTGGGAAAGTTGGTTTGTTTATTTTTTTTTAAATTACAAATTTAATGCTTTAAAAACTGTTGGACTTTTTAGGGTTATGTGTTTCTTCTTGAGTGAACCATGGTAGTTATGGAGAAACTGTTTATTGCATGTAAATTGTCAGATTTATTAACATAAAGTGGTTTTTTAAAGATTTTATTTATTTATTTGACAGAGAGAGATCACAAGTAGGCAGAGAGGCAGGCAGAGGGAGAGGGAGAAGCAGGCTCCCTGCTGAACAGAGAGCCCAATGTGAGGCTCAATCCTGGGACCCTGTGATTATGACCAAAGCTGAAGGCAGAGGCCTAACTGACTAAACCACCCAGGTGTCCCAAGACCTGTTTTCTTTTCTATTATGACATTCAAGCAATGAATTTCTCTCTGAGTGCTGCTTTAGTAACATCCCACAAATTTTCATTATGTTGTTTTTAAATTTTCATTCAGTTCAAACTATTTACTAATTTCTCTTTTGACTTTTTTTTGACTCTTATATTATTTAAAACCTTGTTATTCAGTTTCTGAAGTGTTTGGAGATTTTTCCAGATGTCTTTCAGTTATTGATTTATAATACCATTGTGGTTAGGGAACATATTTTATATGGTTTAAATTATGTTTTTAAGTTTTTTTTAAAGATTTTATTTATTTATTTGACAGACAGAGATCACAAGTAGGCAGAGAGGCAGGCAGAGAGAGAGAGGAAGAGAAGCAGGCCTCCTGCTGAGCAGAGAGCCCAATGCAGGGCTCGATCCCAGGACCCTGGGATCATGACCTGAGCCAAAAGCAGAGGCTTTAACCCACTGAGCCACCCAGGCGCCCGTGGTTTAAATTATTTCAAATGTATTGAGAGTTGTTTTATGTCCCAGATATGATCTATCTTGGTAAATGTTCACGTAAAAAGAATATGTATTCTGATGTTGTTTATGGAGTGCTATGTAAATATCAATTAAGTCAGATTGTTTGATAGTGTCATTAAAGTCTTCTATGTCTGAAATGGTTTTCATTTAGCTCATTCTGTCAGTTACTAAGAGAAGGATGTTAAAGTCTCTGATTATAATTGTGGATTTGTTTTATTTCTCCCCATAGTTCTATCAGTTTTTCCATCATGTATTTCAAAGCCCTGCTTTAGGCTCATTAACCTTTAGGATCCTTATGTTGTTTTGATTATTTGATCCTTTTATCATTATCTTTTTTAATGAGCTTTTTTTTAGCCCTAGTTATATTCTTTGCTGATTTTTCTTTTCTTTTGTTTTGTTTTTTTCTGATCTCCTCCTTATCTGATACTAATATAACCACTCCAGCTTTCTTTTGATTAGAATTATGATATGGTATATCTTTTCCATCCTTGTACTGTTTTTATATTTAAACTGAACTACTTGGGGCGCCTGGATGGCTCAGTGGATTAAAGCCTCTGCCTTCGGCTCAGGTCATGATCCCAGGGTCCTGGCTCTCTGCTAGTCAGGGAGCCTGCTTCTCCCTCTCTCTGCCTGCCTCTCTGCCTACTCGTGATCTCTGTCTGTGAAATAAACAAATAAAATCTTAAAAAAAAAAAAAAGTGAACTTCTTATATGCAGCATTTATTTGGATCTTGCTCTTTAATTTAGTCTGACAATCTCTACCTTTTAATTTGTGTGTTTAGATCATTTACATTTGATATGTTTATTTATATGGTTGAGTTTAAGTCTGCTATCTTATTATTTGTTTGCCATTTATCTCATTTGTTCTTTCTTCCCTTTTCCTCTTTTTCTGCCTTCTCTTACATTATTTTTTACAATGCCATTTTGCCTCCTTCTTCTTAACTACAACTCTTTGCTGCATTTTTAGTGGTTACTCTTGAGTTTATAATATATATCTTTAACTTATCACAGTCATGTTTCAAGTGATAGAATACTGTTACTTACAGGGTAGGAAGCTTACAAAAGGTTATTTCTACTTCTTCCCTCTCAGGCTTTGTGTTATTCTCATGTATTTAACTTCCATATACTTTATAAATCTCACAATACAGTGTTACTATGTTTGCTTTAAACATTCAATTATATTTTAAAGGGACTTAAATTTTTTTAAGTCATTTATATTTATCCCCATAGTTAATATCTTCAGGGCTTTTCATTTTTTTCTGTCAGTCATCCAAATTCCCATGTAGTATTATTTTCCTCCTTCTAAAAAGATTTCATTCGACATTGCTTATAGTATAGGTCTCCTGGTGATTAATTCTTCCAGCTTTTGTGTCTGAAAAAAATCTTTATTTTGACCTTGTTTTTAAGATATGTTCACTGGATATAAAATTCAAGATTGACAATTTTTTTTTTCTTTCAGTGTTTTAAAGATGTTGCTTCATTGTCTTCTCACATTGGTTCCAACAAGAAAATTGCTGCTGTCCTTATTTGCATTCCTCTGTACATAATGTGTCTAAATTTTCTCACACTGTTTCTGATTTTCTCTTAGCCACTAGTTTGGAGCATTTGAATTATGATGTGCTTTGGTGTCCTGTTTTTCATGTTTCTTGTGCTTGGGGTTCATTAGGCCTCTTAGATCTGTGTTTTTGTCAAATATGGGTCATTATTTCTTCAAATATTTTTTCTGACCTCCTCTCTCTTTCTCACAGGGACTCAAATTACTTGTGTAATAGGTTGTTTAGTGTTATTCCAGAGCCCGCTGATGCTGTATTTTTTTTTCAGTGTTTTTCTCTTTGCATTTCATTTTGGATAATTTCTATTGGTATGTGTTCAAGTTCACCAATATATATCTTCTATGTTCCTATTTAATATGCTCAATGTCTCTTCTAGCTCCTAGACCATATGGATCACAGTTATGAGAACTATTTAATATCCCTGTCTACTGATTCTATCATCTGTGTCATTTCTGAGTTGATTTCAATTGACTGATTTTTCTCATTATAAATTAAGTTTTCCTGCCCCCCCCTTTTTAAAGATTTTATTTATTTATTTGACAGGGAAAGAGCACAAGCAGGTAGAACAGCAGACAGAGGGAAAAGGAGAAGCATGCTCCCCACTAAGCAGAGAGCCCAACTTGAGTCTCAATCCCAGGACCCTGGGATCATGACCTGAGCCAAAGGCAGACACTCAACCAACTGAGCCACACAGGCACCCCTGCATGCTTGGCTAGTTTCGATTGGATGCTAGACACTGTGATTTTAATGTTGTTGGATTCCAAATATTTTCTATCTCTGTAAATATTCTTGAGTGTTCTTCTAGAATTTAGTTAAGTAAGTTACTGGAAAAAGTTTGATCTTTTCAGGTCTTACTCTTAAGTTTTGTTAGACAGGACTAGAATAGCATTTGGCCCAGGGCTAATTTTCCCCACCTCTAAGGTAAACCCCTTCTGAGTACTCTACTGATACCCTATGAATTAGGAAGTCTTCCACTCTGACTTGTGGGGACAGGACCTATTCCCAGCCTTGTGTGAGCTCTAGGGATTGTTCCCTCTGTAGTTTCTAAATGATTCTTTCCTCACACTTTAATAGTGTTGCTGCACCCATGCATTGGTAATACTCAGCTGGAGACTTCAGGGAAACCCTCTATACATCTCCAGAGCTCTCTGTGCAGCTCTCCTATCTTGAGAACTCTGCCCTATACAAACTAGCCTGTACTTCAAACCCCTTTGGCCTCTCTAGACATGCTGAACCATCTCCTCAGCTCAAGGAGACTGACTGTTAGGCTCCACTGTGACCTGGCATTCTCTCTAGGCAATTAGCTGGAACAATTGAAAGACTCATTTATTTCCCATTTCTTAGAGATCATGGTCATTTGTTGCCTGAGTTCAAATGTATTAAAGCTCTTGTTTCATGTATTTTGTCCAATGTTTTAATGGTTTCAGGTGGAGGAGTAAATCCAGTCTGCTACTCCATATTGGTGGCAGGGCCAGTCCTCGTGACTTTATTTTTTTGTGTTGTAATGACTTTTTAAAAAATAACAAATATAGGGGCACTGGGTGGTTCAGTCATTAAGCGTCTGCCTTTGGCTCAGGTCATGATCCCAGGGTCCTGGGATCGAGCCCCGCATCGGGCTTCCTGCTGTGCAGAGAGCCTACTTCTCTCTCTCCCACTCCCTGTGCCTGTGTTCCCTCTCTCACTGTGTCTCTTTCTGTCAAATAAATAAAATCTTTAAATATATATATATATAAAAAATTTTCCTCCTATAAATTTTATGATGCCTTTATATTGCTGTTACCCTTCATGCTTACTTTAGTGTGTCTATTGCCATGTATACTTCAGCCATGAGAATTAGAAATCAAAAGTGGCTCCAATATTTCACACCTGGTTTACTGTGGAAAAAATGATGATAGTTTTGATATAACAGAGGCTTGGTTATAGAAAGAAGTAGATGCATTTAGATGAATCAGATTAATGTTGAGCTGTTGGCAGACTCTCCAGATAGAAGAGTCAAGAGCTCCAGAGAGGTAATGTGGGAATTCCTTTTTGTGGACTTATAGGTAAATGAGCTTGGGTAGACAAAGAAACAAAAAGTTTAGGAAAATAAAAGTAAAATGGAGAATATGGAAAGGAAGTTGAAATTGTAGTCAGACCTACCACGATATGCTTTAAGTAGACTTTGAATTTGACATGGTTTCTTTCCGACTAAGACTGAAAGAGAAATATGTTGTGTTCTGAATTTGTCATTATTTGATGATTAATTCTATAGATAATTTTTGTATGGAAATGTTTCCCTGAAATTAAACAAATAGGGATATATGTGGTAGGCCCATTGATGAATATGGTTAATAATAGCTTCTTCATAGGGGCACATGGGTGGATCAGTCGGTTAGATGGCTGCCTTCAGCTCAGTTCATGATCCCAGGGTTCAGGGATTGAGCCCTGTGTTGGGCTCCCTGCTCTGTGGGGAGTCTGCTTCTCCTTCTCCCCTGCTTGTGCACGCTCTCTCTTTCTCTCTCTCAGATAAATAAAATCTTTTTTTAAAAATACCTTCATCATAAAATTGCAAACAGCCAGGATGCCTGGGTGGCCCAGTCTGTTAAGTGTCTACCTCTTGGTTTTTGCTCAGGTCATCATGTCAGGGTCATGTGACTGAGCCCCATGTCAGGCTCCCCACTCAGCAGGGAGTCTCCATGAGATTCTCTCTCCCCTCCATCTGCCCCTACCCCCACTCACTGGTACTCTCTTGTGCTCTCACACTCTGTCTTTCAAATAAATAAATAAAACTTTTTTTTAAAAATTACAAACACCCAGTTCTCCCAATACCTACTCAGAAATCAGAGGATGTGTAATAATTGATATCTTGGTGAAGATATTTCTTTTTGATGGAAACTGAGAGAGTATAATTCTATCTCCTGATACTTTAACATAATAAAGAGATTGAATTTGGGAAACCTAGACAGTGTTTCACATTGGTTTTTGGTTGAATTGTTTGTTATCATGAATCCTACATAAGCTATAGAGCTAGATTAGGCAGTTTTGATAAAGTGCTTATTAGTAAACTTAGCACACTGAGTGCTACTGGATTCTTCAGAACAAAGCTACAACCAAAAACACAGACCTGCCCTCAAAGGCCTGATGATACACGTAGCTTAGAGGAAAGACATGCGTGTAAAACCACTGGGGAGCAATTTACCCATAAGACCACATGGAAAATATTATGGCACAGGATAAAAATATGCAGGAGAAAGGCCAGCATTAAGAGTTCACACTATTTCAGGGGAGCTTCCTAGAGGAGGTAATTTTCTTTCAAGTTGAGCCTTAGAAGTTATAGTAGAAAGGAACTCAAAGTTGTTGGGGTTTGTTGGTATCAGGAAGTTGGCTGTGAGCGTTGGCATTGTGGCATTCATTATTCATTATTTTGAGCATCTGCTGTGGCAGACATTAGGGATACAAGTCCTCAGTGAATAGGACATCTTTGCCCTCAAGGAGCTTACATCTTAGTGGAGAGGCCAACTCTAAACAATCATATACACAAGTGACCAAGAGAAATAACTGATAGGTATAATTGTATGCAAAGAACGAAATAAGGAGACATGACAGTGAGGGATTAAGGGCGTTCCTCTGGACTGGATGTTCATAGAAGTCCTCTCTGAGGAAATAACTTTCAAGCTGATATCTGAATGACGAAAAGCAGCTAACTGTGTGAAAAAAAGAACAGAGGGAAAAGCATTCCAGGAAGAGGAAGCAACTCAGGAAAAGGCCTGAAGGACGAATCAGCTTAATGTATCCACAGAACAGAAGGAAGGCCTACCCAGCTGGCACACAGGGGACGAATAGTAGAGTGGTTGGAGGTAAGCGCCAAGAGACAGACCGGTAGTATGAAAACACATATGACACCAACATACGGGTGCCTTGGATACAGGCTCAACTAAAACCAAGAAACTTACTTTGTTTTAGGGTTACCCAAGTATTATTCTAGGCCTGCTCATTCTACAAATTTTATTGAGTACCTATTATGTACCAGCAGCTGTGCTTGGACAAATCAGGTACACGGGTGATGAGAACTAAGGTAGAGACAGAGTTGTAGTTGGAGCTATAGCAAAGGGGCCTTGCTAGGAAAGGTTATCATTTTCAAAGGGATCCGTGAGTGGGGTGATGGGTGAGCCCGATGATGGGTACTAAGAAGGGCATGGATTGCATGGAGCACTGGGTGTTACATGCAAACAATGAATCATGGAACACTACATCAAAAACTAATCATGTACTGTATGGTGACTAACATAATTTAAAAAGAGAGAGAGAGAGAAAAATCCAAACTCAGGAAAATAAATACACTGGTAAAATTTTAAAAAAAAAAAAAATCCATGAGTCAAAGTAGATCTTGAACATTTGTATTGGGGAGTTTGGATTTAAAATAAAGAGGAATGCACCATAGGATCTTATATAATGAGAAGAGCTGTGATGAAGATTATTGTAGAAGCTGTGAATAGGATCGAATGGAAGCCAAAGAAATTGGAAGTGGAGAGGCCAGCTGGAAGAGCCTTGAAATAACAAGGGTCTGAAGCGACAGACAAGACTGTTGGCAGTGGAAGCCCATGTGGGGCAAGGGCCCAGGAGTTCAGCAGGTATTTTCTCTCTCTCAACTTACTAAGTGATTGACAATTTATGTCTCTTGCTTTCTTACCGTCTCGCTGTGTGTTTTGTGGAATTGAGTCAACATTCGTCATGTTTTAACCTATTCTTTATGTAGGGCAGCCTATTGTTTTAATGCCTAGTACCCATGAAATGGACTGCGTTGCACAAAAGTATGTTTTAAAAGTAATAGACAGTAATTAGAAATGCAGGGTACTCATACAGGTTGGTTTCAGTGTCTTTATCTGCAGATGATAGTCTTTTGTTGAGAGGCCCCAAGCTGAAACCACCCAGCTGAGCCATTCCAGAATTCTGAACCAAAGGAATTGTAAAAATGTAATACATGTTTGCATGTCCCTTGCCCGTTTAACTGCAGTCTTCACTCACTGTGAGTAGGGTAGGGTGTACTTGCATGTCCTTGACCTCTGCATGCAACCATTTGACTTGCTTTGGCCAACAGGAGGCTCTCTTGGGCTTCTGCAATCACTGTGAGAAAACCTGTTCTGGCTAGACTTCTGGAACAAGAGAAAGGGGAAGCACTTGGAACAGAGCCCCTCCAGCCAACCCAGAAACATGCAGGGAGAAGCAGAGCCACTAGTCTAGGTTAGCTGAATCTAGCTGACCCAGACACGTGCATGTGATGACTGTTTGGAAGCCACTAAGTTTGGAGTAGCTTTACCAAGAGTGAATTGGAGTCAGAGAGAGTCAGACCATCCATGGGGACCTGGAGGTCTAGGCCAAGCCCATCATGAGGGTTCTGATCAGAGCGGTTGCCTAGAGGCTTCCAGCCTGAGGACCCAAGTGCTGCCTTCCAGGGCTCAGAACTACTAAGTTACTGGATTGTCAGCCCTCCTCCAGCTCAAGAGAGCAGGGGATTGGTACTTGGCATTCAGGCAGGCCGTGTCAGGGCTGTTCATGAAACATCTACAATGGGATGGGGTTTTTTTGTGCTTTTCTTAAAGTTTTTATAGCTTAGTAATCCTCATGAAAAATCTGCACAGTTAACCCAGATCAAGTCACTGCAGTATCGGCTCCTTTTTGCCAGCACTCCTTCTTTGGCCTTTGCGGTCCCCCTGATTCTCTTCAGTCTGTTCTTGTGTTCCTTTCACTATTTTCATGAGGTCTTTTTCAAACGGGACGCAGCATGCTAGACTGTATTGGGGTCCATGAATCGTAAGTCACACTAAAGCCACTTGTCTTGCCGCCACCAGAATGAGCTTTGAATCCAAGTACAAAGATGACATCCAGTGTGGTCTTGTACCTTTTAGCAAGTTTTTCCTCAATTTCTGTTGTAGTTACTGTTGCCTTCCTAGGATAAAGGGCAAGCAATGACCGTTTGTTTCCACTGAAGGAGGGTAGGTGGTCATGAACTTCTTCGTGGTGATAGTTAACCATGTTGCTTGTGATGGCAGTCCTCCTCAGGTGCCCAGAGAGGAACATGGTGTTTCTTACAGAGACGTTATTGTGCAGTGTGCAAACAGAAGCACAAAACAATGTGGGAAATCCTGGGTTTTGCAGACTCTTCCTATAAACGTGGATAAAGGTGGGCAAAGGAGGTTAACTAAAGAATCAGTGAGTTGAGGGGTGCCTGGGTGGCTCAGTGGGTTAAGCCTCTGCCTTCAGCTCGGGTCATGGTCTCAGGGTCCTGGGATTGAGCCCCGCATTGGGCTCCCTGCTCAGTGGGGAGTCTGCTTCCCTCTCTCTCTCTGCCTGCCTCTCTTCCTACTTGTGATCTCTGTCTGTCAAATAAATAAATAAAATCTTAAAAAAATAATAAAAAAAGAATCAGTGAGTTGAGTTCCAAGAAACTAATTAATCTTTTCAAAGTGGAAGGGAGTTTGTATTAGAAGTTTTCTTTTGTAGATTAGAAGTAAGAAAACTTTATTTTCCTTTTTTTGGGAGTTAAAAATATCCCATGTGTGTATGCACACGTGTGTGTGTGTGTGTGTGTGTAAAAATTGTCTTTAAAAGAAAACATGTATTTTAAGAGATTTAGAAGTGAAACAGTGAGTGCTGTATAAAAGCATTAAGATACTCTGGGGTATATTTCACTGGTACATTTACTCACAACCTGTCCCTCACATTGCACCCAAAGCATGTATTAACGAGCTAATAAAACATACCATGTCATGTTTTATTGTTTGCTGGGCATCTGTTCAAGCTTATATCACTCCCATATCCAAGACTTTGAAGATGCTAGTGGTGGTGATAATAAATACCTATAATTTTACTAACATCCTTTTTTCATAAAGTAGACACAGTCTTAAATCATTCATTGCAAATAAAAATGTTGAGTTTATTCACATTTAAAGGCTACTGAGAGTGGTTTGAATTTTTTTTATTATGAGATGTATCACTCATACAAGAGTATATGCAGCAGATACATACAGTTTAAAGAATAATAATAAAGGTGCCCACCACATTTAAGCAATAGTACTGTATCTATTTTTTTTTTAATCCACAAAATGTTTTTATTTAAAGGAGATAGCAGCGAATGTGAAGTAAACATAATAGGATCAAATGTAGGAGTCTGAAGTTAGTTAGATAGAGGTGAAAAGTGAAGGTTGACACAGATACTGAGAAGGCAAAAAAGCCATTGGTGACTGAGACATATAATGGTTCTTTCAATTAAGTAGACCCTCAAGTTTAGAGTGGGTCTGGTTGGTGAATGTTTTTATTTGTTCAGTGTTTAAATTGAATTTGTACACCATTTAGAGGTACTCCAGGTCACTTACTGATAGCTATCACAGCAAAACATCTTAAGAGGCAGTTTATTTGCCTGAGAGATAAAACATGACTATTAAGCATGTAAATTGTTTAACAGAATACCATTCTGATCACAGGACGAGAATAGACCTCTCAGAAAATGAAGCCCAAGCCTTCAATTACCAGCTGTCTGTATGCCAGTGAGTCTCAATTTATGTCCCCATCCCAGACCACTCCTGAGCTCTGGAGCTAAATATTTTGCTGCTTTATTCAATATTTCTTCTTGGAGCTCTTACAGGCATGTCAGACTCAGTACACATAAGACTAGATAGATGATCTTTCCCTCCAAACCCACTCCATTCTTCTCTGTCTTCACAAAGAACACTACTGTTTATCCAGATTCTCAGGTCAAAAGCAGAGCCGTCATCCTTTATGCGTCTGCCCCTCACCAGACTTGCCCCCATGGCTGCCTCACTCCATCTTCTGTATCATCCCCTTGGCCAGCCCCATAACCGGAAGGGAGCAGAGAAATCAGTTCCTCTCCTGAGCACTCTTAAAAAAAATAGAGAGTGGTGGTTTAAAAAATAAATAAATAAATAGGTCACAATTTTTTTTTTTTTTACTTTCCTCCCATGATCTGCTATCAAGTAGTAAGGATCTGTGTCCCTTCCCCTTGAATCTCAATGCACTTGTGAGAACGTCAGCCAGTAAAGTACTATAGAGGTGACACTACATGACTTCTTGGGCTTGATCATAAAAAGATCTCTTAGAATGCTTGCTGTCCTGAACACTCCCTCTGTCTGGTCTCTCAGAACTCAAGCAGCTCAACCACCTTGCTGGGAGAAGTCATGTGACTTGCCCACAGGGAGGCGCTCCTGTCCTCAGTCCCCCAAGGGCCTCACGGAGGTGTGGGTAAGTAAGCTGTCTTGTTGGAAGTGGAGATCTGGTAACCCGGCTGTCCCAGCCCCTAGTTGGTAGATCATCCCCAGCTTTTCTAGTCTTCCTAACCGAGGCCCCAAGAATCCCGTGGCAGAGACCAGCCATCGTCTCTGTTCCCTTTTCAAATCCCTGACCCACAGAATCTGTGAGCATCATAATATGGTTGTGGTGTTTATGCCATTAAGGTGTAGGGTGGTTTGTTATGCAGAAATAGATTGTCAGGGGCGCCTGGGTGGCTCAGTTGGTTAAGCGACAGCCTTCAGCTCAGGTCATGATCCTGAAGTCCTGGGATCCAGTCCCACATCAGGCTCCCTCCTTGGCAGGGAGTCTGCTTCTCCCTCTGGTCAGAGGTCCCTCTTCTCATGCTCTCTCTCCCATTCTCTCTCTCAAATAAATAAAATCTTCAAAAAAGAAATAGATTGTCAGAATATAGATCTTTTCAACATATTTTAAGGTATTATGTTAACATGATGGTCATGAATACTGTGCTGAAAGACACTGGGAGGAACAGCATAAATATGCTTTCCGAACATCCATGATCGAATCCTAACATTTATGCAGAAGGTGCTTCTGTTAGCTTGGATTGCCACAATAAAATACCACTGACTGGGTGGCTTAAACAACAAAATTTTATTTTTTCACAGTTCTGGGGGCTAGAAGTCCGACATGCAGGTTCTGGGCAATTCGGGGCATCAGGGAGAGTTAACATGACAGCTCCACGATATCAAGGTTTTCTGTCTCTGCTTGTCTCTTTCTTGCCTCTGCCTTCTGGTGTCTTCTATTATCAGGCTGTTGTTGGCAGTTTGGCTGCAGTAGTCCTGGGTGTGTCTCAACGAGATGGAGCAACATCCCAAGGAAACAGTTGCTAGTTTCACCTGGGTCTCTTTTTCTAGGAGCCTCCTGGGTAGACTTCCCTCCTGTCTCATTAGCTAGAGTTAGACCACATCCCCATCCCTAAAGTAATCATTGGCAACTATCCCATGAAACGGGGCGGGGGGGGGGGCGGGAACGTGGGGGCGTTCTGTGCAAGATGACCTCCAAAGGCCAAGTGAGCTGTAAGACCAAAGAAAAAGGCAGACCAGTTCAGTTAGATGAAAAATGCTTATCAAGGGGACTTAGGGACAGAAACGTATCTTTGGCAGCAGCAAGGCTGCAACCCCACCTCCCTTAGGATCTATTTTTATAGCCAAGAGGCTGGGAATACATTCTAGGGAGCCACCAAGAGGACAGTGTTTAGGTGTGTGCCCCTGTCCTATCTCCTGGACAGGTCAAGGGCGTCATGCCCTGAGGGTATATACAAGGGTGTGGTTACATAAAAGGAAAGAATGTGGGAGGGGATGGTTCAGGTCCCAGAACCATCAATCATGGCAGATTTGTCCAAGATGGTGTTAGTCTGGTTTATACATCAGAGCTGTGAGGACCTGAACAAAATGAGGTCTTGTTAGTAAGGAGGGAGAGGGGTGTGGATCCTAGGTGGGCAGCATCTTGTCCACAGTAGGGAGCTATCTTGTTTTCACTTTTTGAGCAGCTCGTCTTGTTCTTGACTCTCAGTCTCCATTAGCTACCCCTTTCCTGTGATCTGCTCACCTGGAATGTAACACTTTACCCCTTAATGGATCTTCCCATTGTTGCCCCCCCCCATCTAAATGGCCTCCGGAGCAACCCATCTAAATTGCACATGTAATCATATCATTTCCCTGCTGAAAACAGTTTCCCCGCACATAAATGATAAGAATCCAAACCTCTGGACCTCTTACCTATCTGACTGGTCTCCTCTTTCCTCACCTACCCCTCCCACTGTAGGCTTCAACAGTGCGGGACTAATATGATGCCCCCAAGTCATCTTCTACCTTACCTTCCAGGCTAATTCCAGTTTATTATTCAGAACCTAATTCAGCTCCAATAGTCCCCCACCAATCTTCTTAAACTCTTCCTTTTTTTTTTTAAAAAAAGATTTTATTTACTTATTTGACACACAGAGATACAGCAAGAGAGAGAATACAGGCAGGGGCAGTGGAGAGGGAGAAGCAGACTCCCCACTGAGCAGGGAGCCCGATGCGGGGCTCTCTCCGGACCCTGGGATCATGACCTGAGCCGAAGGCAGACGCTTATTGTCTGAGCCACCCAGATGCCCCTATCTTCCTTAATAGAAGTATTCACTCCCTTCTCTGTACCATAAGCACAGCTCTCTTTTCACATACCAAACTACTTTCTATGTACTGAAACCGAACTTCTGCTGAACTTCTAATCATCAAGAAGTAATACCTGATTTTTAAATCCACAGTGCTTGGCATATAGTAAGTGTACAGAAACATCAGCCCCCTGCGTCTACTGCACGTACCCATGGTATCCCAAGCAGCGCCGACGCTGTGCATTTCAGAGCAGACCACATTTGCTCTTGGTGCTCTCCAGTCTGCTCATCTCAAAGAATTAGTCAGTTTTCCCTACTGCCCCTACTGCGCAACCCATCCGAAAACTATCTGCTGCCCTCTAGCTGTTCAGAGCTTCCCCCTTCCCAAGGATACCACCTGCTGAAGGATTTGTGCTATAAAAGGGTCTTCCCTTCTCCATCCTGACCCCTTTCCAGGGTGGTCATTCCTACACATCTCAGCAAGATCTGACTAGTGCAGAAGGCAGGAAGGGACTGGCTGGCTCAAAACCAAGAAGTCCCTGGTAACCTTTCTCTCTAGTTTGTGAGTGACTTTTTTTTTTTTTTTAAGATTTTTTAATTATTTATTTATTTATTTGACAGGCAGAGATCACAAGTAGGCAGAGGCAGGCAGAGAGAGAGAGAGAGAGAGAGATGTGGAAGCGGGCTCCCTGCTGAGCACAGAGCCTGATGCGGGGCTCGATCCCAGGACCCCGAGATCATGACCTGAGCTGAAGGCAGAGGCTTTAACCCACGGAGCCACCCAGGCGCCCCTGTGAGTGATGTTTTAATAGCTTTATGGTGTAGAAGCATTTTTTAAAAGATTTTTTATTTATTTATTTGAGGGAGAAAGAGGGAACAAGAGAGAGAGTACAAGCAGGGGTGAGAGGGAGAAGCAGGCTCCCCGCTGAGCAGGGAGCCTGACATGGGGCTCTTCCCAGGACTCCAGTACCACGACCTGACCCAAAGGCAGAGGCTTGACTGACTGAGCCACCCAGATGCCCCTCTAGAGGCATTTTTTTTTTAACAGTATTGAGTTAGGGACGCTTGGGTGATCCAGTCAGTTAAGCATCTGCCTTCGGCTTAGGTCATGATCCCAGAGTCCTGGGATCGAGTCCTACATCAGGCTCCCTGCTCCACAGGGACCTTCCTTTTCCCTCTGCCTGCTGTTCCCCCTGCTTGTGCTCTCACACTCTCTCAGTCTCTCCCTCTCTCTGGCAAATAAATAAATAAAATCTTTTTTTAAAAAACAATAAAACAATGTTAGTTATACATGTGACTCAGATCTTACCAATTTCTCTCCCATGATTTACAAAGATATAAAGCTTCCAGATACCTACTTCACTGTCTCCCATGTGCTTGGATTATAAATCAGAGCAAATTATTTTACCCTATTAAATGATTCTGTTAAAAATATTATACTTTTTTTTTCCTCCGTAGGGATTCCTAAAAAAAAATACCTGTGATGTCTGCTATTCCTAATCTCATTACTCATCTTATACTCTAGACTGTTGGATTTATTCAATAGATATTATTAAAAGACTTAATTTACAGGTTGAAAATAGTTTTTTGATACATAGATAAAACATGTCATTCATTCTTAAATACAACCTACTTTTCCAAGTACAAAAGATTTTTCATGTATTTCTATTACGTATTAAGCAAAACAGAATCCAATTGCTATTTGTCTGAGACTCATCTCTGTCATGTACTAGTGTCTGATTTTGGTCAAAATATAGTCTTCAAACCTCCTTAACTTTTAAATGGGAATAATGACAATTAAGATTTTTGAGAGCTAATTTAATAGTGAATGTGAAAATGCCATCACATAGCTCGTTCCCAGGAAGTACTAGACTTCATTCTCGCCCTTGCTTCCTTCTTATCCCTAAATTTAGAGAGTCTTTATTGAGAATTTCCTGAACTTAATTTTTTTTTTTTTTAAATAAGGCTAGTAAACTGTTTTGGATCTTGTTTAACTTCTCAAAATAGCTAAAAATGGCAACTCAAAGCGAACATTTAAAATGGTGAAATGGGGCATTAGAGAGATCAGGTCTCTCACCAGAGCCAAATTTATGCTGCATTTATAAAGATAATGGCTCCAAGCATGTATCAGAAATAGGAAGCATGAAAACAGAGGCTATTTGCATCCTTTCTTTAAAGTGCTTTTAACTTGGGACGCCTGCGTGGCTCAGTTGGTTAAGCAGCTGCCTTCGGCTCAGGTCATGATCCCAGCGTCCTGGGATCAAGTCCCACATCGGGCTCCTTCCTCCTCGAGGAGCCTGCTTCTCCCTCTGCCACTCTGTCTGCCTGTGCTCACTCTCTCTCTCTCTCTGACAAGTAAATAAATAAAATATTAAAAAAAAAAAATAAAGTGCTTTTAACTCAACAGATAGCCAGTTCCTTAATCACCCAAACTCTTCTTTTTCTGATAGTATGAAAGGTAGAAGTTTGACTTGGCAAGTTCTAGATGGGGATTTGTCTTCTTCCTGCATCAGTTAATTTGCTTTTGTTCTGTAATCTGACAAGCCACTTTATAAACACACTTTGGTCTCCTGTGAATACTTACATACAATGTATTACTTTCATGCAACTCAAAGTACTTGTCCCCCAGACAATTCAGTTAGCAGAACAGCATATTATATTTGAGCAAAACCACCAGTGCCACTATCTCAGGCCAACATCGTCTTGCAGGCTTCAGTTTGTGTGTGTGTGTGTTATTTGAACCAGCCTTACTTGAGCAAAAAGGTCATGTGACAGTGGATGAGAGACGTGCGTTTTTTAAATCAACATTCTTCTGTCTGACAGTCATTTGATAGGCATATGGGTATATATTACCTTTACGGAAAAAAGGAAATCCCATCAAAAGTAAATATTCATTCACTGCGTCTTCCTTTTATAGATAATAAATCTTCAGTAAAAACTACACATATGTAAGTCGATGCTATAAGAATATCTAAATCTCATTTACTCTGACTACATTCATTCATTTCACACCAATTCTGTATCTCTGATGTGTGAAGATACTGATTTGAATGTGGTTATCAAACCAGTTTCTTGGTATTTTATAATTGTACATTCCTTCTTCCTTTGTAATACAGCCTGCTCTCATAATACATACATGGCAAGCTGATGGAAATGAATGAAGGGACCTGGTTTCATTTGTAACCAAGTTCACAATATGTAATAATTTAATGTTCAGAGAATAAATGTTTTGATTAACTTAGAAACAAAATTATTAACTTACACCCTTATTAACTTATATGAATAGATTTCTAGGGACTCTAAATTAATTGTTTTCTTGGTTATCTGAATTTTCTAATTTTTTTTCAGTGATCATGTATCACTTGTGTAATTTAAAATGTAGGAATAATGAATAATAAAACATCTTAGTCACAATAAGGAAAATGTAATGAACCAAACTGAATCTTTGATTGGAAACCCTGCAAAAATTATTCTGAAACAGAATCATGTTGTTTTAACTATACGTTTATGTAGATATATTTATACATGCCGTCCTTGGACTGTGAGCTTCTTGAGGACAGACTGTTCATCTTCATGTCTATATTGTTTGGCAGAGAACCTGACCCATCAGAGAACCTAAGTAAAGCTTGTATGAATAAATGAGGATGGTATACAAGCCACAAAAAAGTTAATTGAGAGTCATAGAAATTGTTGAAATGAAATTTAAGCATTTAAGACCAAGAAATGTAAAATATTACTCATTTTTTTTCTTTTTTAACTTTATTGAGCTATATTTTACATATCATAAAATCAACCCATTTCAAGCATAAAATTCAACGATTTTTAGAAACCGCATCCAGTTGTACAGCAATCACCATAAATCAGTTTTAGAACACTTTCACACACACCCTCATAAGGTCCCTCATGCCCATTTACAGTTTCCACCCCCAGCCTAGGCAACCGCTAATCTACATTTCACATAAATGAAGTCATACAATATGTGGCCTTTTGTGCCTTTTTCACTTAGTTTAATGTTTCTGAGATTCATCCAATGCAAGGCGTGTGTGTAGTTCCTTCTCTTTTGTTGCCGACTAGCATTCATTATATGAATAGAGCTACTCATTAGCTTGAAAAAAAAAATTTTTTTTAAGATTTTATTTATTTATTTGACAGATAGCGATCACAAGTAGGCAGAGAGGCAGGCAGAGAGAGAGAGGAGGAAACAGGCTCCCTGCTGAGCAGAGAACCCGATGTGGGGCTCGATCCCAGGACCCTGGGATCATGACCTGAGCTGAAGGCAGAGGCTTTAACCCACTGAGCCACCCAGGTGCCCCTTGAGAAAAATTTTTTAAAGAGTGTGTAAATACTTAAGAAATGCAACAGGTAAACATAATTCTATTCATTTAGCAAACATTTGTTAGAGATTAAAGATGGCCTAAGTGATTAAAAACATACAAAGATGCCTAACACAAGGTCCATCCTAGTCAAGAAAAGACAGATAAGCAATCATACAAGTCAGAAAGAATGCAGTGCTGGGCACCTGGATGACTCAGTGGGTTAAGCCTCTGCCTTCGGCTCAGGTCATGATCTCAGGGTCCTGGGATCGAGCCCTGCATTGGGCTCTCTGCTCAGCAGGGAGTCTGCTTCCCCCTCACTCTCTGCCTGCCTCTCTGCCTACTTGTGATCTCTGTCTGTCAAATAAATAAATAAAATCTTAAAAAAAGAAAAAGAATGCAATGTTATGTTGTGATATAAGTAAGGTAACATTGGCTTAGAGAGGAAAGTATTTGTGGGAGTATTTGAGAATGCTTCTCAAAGAAGCCATGTTTGAACCAGATGTGTTCAATGTAATAGGAAGGGGATGGGAGGAGATGATAATCTTTTTTGAAGGGAATAATATTTTGAAATTCACACAAGTGTGAAAGTACATATTTTATTGAAGAAACAGCAAATTGTTCTGTGTTGCTGGAAAGCAGCCTTCAAAGGACTATTTTGGGTAGGAGATGGGGCTTGGAGTATTGCTTGGTACCAAAAAGGAGTGCCTTCAATGGTATGCTGCAGTTTTTCTCGAAGCTGTGAGTGCTAGGAAGGTGTTCTAGGAGAATTATTTCAGTTCTTTATTATTTCCAAGTTAGGGATGACAGAGGAAGGTGGAAATGAGAGAAAGAGAAAGGTATCAAACGAAAGATAAAGGTTCAGCAAATATTTGTTGCACATCTAATGTACTAGAGGGCAAAACAAACAAAGTCCTTGCTTTTGTGCAGCCAGCATTCTAGCGGAGAGGATAGGCAATAACCCATTAAACCAGTAACTATATGAGGAGTCTAGTAGAACCACGGAAAAGAGGTTTAAAGCAGAGTAAGGAGATAGGAAGTGATAAGGGAGGGAGGGAGACTATTCAAGATGAGTTGAAATTTGAGCAGAGTCCCAAAGTGATGAGGAACTGAACCCTGTAAACATCTGGGCAGAGTGCGTGACAGAGAAGGGCAAGTTCAGGGGCCCCAGAAGAGAATGCCTGGAGAAACAGCACAAAGGCCAGTGTGGTCTGTGTGGCTTAAGTTGTAAAAGGATCACCCTTGCAGCTGGGTGAACAATAGACTGTAAACTTGTATGTATTTCATTTCACATGTGTGTGGGCTTAGATGTACGATTAATTCCTGGAAGTGGGATTGCTGGGTCACAGGGCAAATGCATTTGTCATTTTCATGGATATATGGTGCAGTTGCCACCCAGTCCCCCCCTCCACGAGCTGTGCTTGACAGGCCTGTTTCTCCAGAGCCTCACCAACACTCAGTAAAGCTCTGCGGAGGGGGCAATTTTTTCTAATGGTCAGAAGCCCCCAAATCAAGATGTTGACGAGGTGCCTTTCCTTCTGGAGGCCCTAGGAGAGATCCGTTTCCTTGCTTTTTCTAATTTCTGCCTTCATTCCTCTGCTTGTGGCCCCAGCCTCCATCTTCCGATTCAGCAACATGGCATCTTCCAGTCTCCCTCTTCCTCTCCCCCCCTCCCCCTCACCCTCTCCCCTTCTGTCTTCACATCACCTTATTCAGACCCTGCTGCTTTCCTCCCAAAGGATCCTTGTGATTACCATAGGCCCACCCAGTTAATCTGGGATGATCCCTCCATCTCAACATCCTGAATTCAGCCACATCTGCAGAATGCCTTTGGACATGTTAAGGTGACATTCGGGGAGAGACGGGTGCAGGGGGCACAGACTTTATTAGCCTAGCGCAGGGAGAGTTCCCATTTGTCTGTGATAGAAAATGGAAATACTTTTCCTCATCGTCCTTTGTCTTCTCACATTGCCTATGATTTTGTGGTTGGTTGCTTCGTTTTTGTCTTTGACATTTGGAGTAAATGCAGATCAATCTGTTATTTTTTTTCTAGGTAGCTATTCAGTTGTACCAGCACCATTGACAGAAAAAGTCCAACTTTTCCCTAAAATGTAATAAATTCTTATATATAGTTTGATTTCTGGACTATTTTGTTCAGTTGTCTTTCTGTCTAAAAAGTACACTTTTAAAAAATTTTTATAATTTATAATTATAATTATATATAATATATATTACACATATAAATATATTAATTATAAATACATTTATATATAATATAATGTGATATATTATATTAATTATAAAATTATAATTATATATAATATATATTACATTATATAATATATATTTATAATATATAATATATATTTATAATTATATATTATATATATTATAATTATATTATATTATATTAATACATTTATATATAATATATTCTATATAATTATAATTTATAAAATTTAAATTTTATAATTAAAATCATAGTATAATACGTGGTATCTTTAGAGTTGTAATGCCTGATAGGGCTAGGCATCTTTCGCTGTCCCCATCCACCCCTCCTCTCTCTCCCCCAACCCCACATACACTGTTCTTCTTGTTCATGGTTTTCCTGCCTTCTTTTATTACGTTTGTTTGTTCTGTGTGAACTTTAGAATCAGTTCTGGTTTCAGGACAGGAAAAAGGTCCTTTTAGTTTAATTGGGGTAAAATTTATGAGGTTGGACTGTACTTTTTTTTTTTTTTAAGATTTTATTTATTTATTTGTGAGAGAGAGAGAACACTAGCAAGGCGAGCGGTAGGCAGAGCAGGCAGAGGGAGGAGCAGGTGTCCCGTGGAGCAAGGAGCCCCATGTGGGGCTCGATCCCAGGACTCTGGGATCATGACCTGAGCCAAAGACAGACGCTTAACCAACTGAGCCACCCAAGTGTCCCTGGACTATAGTGTCTTTAAACATGATATATTTTTATATTCATTCAGCTTATTTGTGTTCCCTCACTAGTATTTTAACATTTTTCTTCATACCAATTTTTCACCTAAGTTTATTGCCAGCTTTTTATTCTTTCTTTTCATAGACATAATAGAAGAAAAGACCCTATTTATAATGTTTTCTGATTATTTTTTATGCATGAAAGCTATGGTTAATACATTTGTTATATTAATAATATATTATATTCATTTTGCATGCCTCTACTTTATTGAATTATCTTGCTTATTATAGTTTTTAGTTGAGTCTCTTGGTTTTCCCCAATATGCAGTCATACTCAAGTCATATTCAAGTAGTAAGAGTTAAAATCTTCCTTTCTAATACATCCTTTTCTTGCTTCTTCCATTACACTGTTAAACAACAGTGATGTTGTGGTTTTTTCTTATTCCTAACTTTAGTAAGACTCATGTTTCTTTATAAAGTATTTGCTGACGTTGGGGCTGACACACAGACACACACACACATATCATACTAAAGAAATATGTACCTGTTCCTATTTTATTTAGGTTTTTCCTCCACTCAAAAATAGGAGTTGAATTTTGTCAAATGCTCATTTGGTATGTATATGGAGAGATAATATGGTTTCTATCTTTGATTTATTAATATGGTATGTTAATTCACACATTTAAAAATACATTCTCAGGGGCGCCTGGGTGGCTCAGTGGGTTAAAGCCTCTGCCTTCGGCTCAGGTGATGATCTCAGGGTCCTGGGATCGAGTCCCACATCAGGCTGTCTGCTCAGCGGGGAGCCTGCTTCCCCTCTCTCTCTACTTGTGATCTCTCTCTCTCTCTGTGTCAAATAAATGAATAAAATCTTTTTTAAAAAATTTTAGAAAAATACATTCTCAAATATGTAAAATTAAATATGTTATTATTCATGCCTAATGTTTTATAAAACTCTTATGCACTGTTTCTCCCTTGGGTGGCCTTTTTCATTATTACACAAGGTTATTTTGCACTCTTGTAAATGTTGCCATAAGTGGAACTTCCTTCCTGTTTAAAGGCATAATAAATAAAACGAAGCTGGGAATTTGATCTGACCAATGGGCTGAAGGTGCCCTTCCTCATGGTGAAAGAAATAGGCTAGATCTGAACTGACCTTTTCATTGTCCTGTTTTCTTATTATTTGTTTATTTTGTCCTCAAAGAATGATGGAAGGAGAAGGATTATGGTATGGGTAGCAGGAAGAAAGTATTTGGGTTAGTTAATCCTTTTGGATGGGTTCTAGTTTGTTTGAAGTTTCAAAGGAGCAGCGTAAAGGGTTCATCATTCTTGTCCTCCAGGAGCCCCTTGCCTAGAGCAGACTAGTCCTGTAGGGCAGCCTCTAACTCCTTGTACCCTGTGAGCACTTGAAATGTGGCTGGTGATGGGCTCTAAGTGTAAAATACACACTGATTTTGAAAACTTAGTATAAAAAAATATAAAATATCTCAAGAACTTTATATTGATTATATATTGAAATAATATTTTGGACATATTGGGATAGATAAAATATGTCATTAAGATTAATTTCACCTGTTTCTTTTCACTTTTTTAATGCAACTACTGGCAAGTTTTTAATTGCGTATGTGGCTTAGATTTTATTTTTACTGTACATCACTGGTCTAGAGGCAGTAGGTGTGTGTATACTTATAAAGATTTTATTTATTTATTTGACAGACAGAAATCACAAGTAGGCAGGGAGGCAGGCAGAGGGAGAGGGGGAGGCAGGCCCCCTGCCAAGCAGAGAACTCCATGAGGGGCTTGATCCCAGGACTCTGGGATCATGACCTGAGCCAAAGACAGAGGCTTTAACCCACTGAGCCACCCAGGTGCCCCAGTGTGTATATACTTATAGATACTACAATGATTTTAGTAATTTAAAAGATGAAATTAAATAAACTACACTTATATACTCCCATATGTCCTTGTTTCTTCTTATGGGAATAAATTTGGTTGGATGATGGATCTAATCATACTCCATTATAACCGGTTACCTCCTCTGTGATTTTTTTATTGAACTTTCTAAGACAATGTAGTTTCTTCATTGTGCCCTTGACATTTCCACATAAGTTAAAGGCAATAGTCTTCTTGCATTTTGGAATACCAGCACTCAAGAACTTATGCAAATATAGAAGGGAGTTAGTCTGGAGGTGCAAGTTTCTAATTTTGCCTTCTCCTACAAATAAATTTTAATAGACGTGTCCTAGTTCAAAATAAAGTTTACTTCAGCTTTGCTTTCATTTTTCCCGCCATTACCCAAGAACAGCAGCTCCCACCTCCTTAGTTCTCTTTAGGTAGCCCTGGGATTTAGCATCTTTTTAGTTCTGTCTTATTACAGTAGCCTGAATGTCTTTTTTTTTTTTTTTTTTTTTGCCTGAGTGTTTTAAATAGTGCATTTCTTAACTCTTCTATTCGTCAAAATCCAAAACAATTAAATTACTCCTAAAGCATTTTTGTAAAATCCTGGCTTTGTTGCATTTTTTTAGGAAAATCATATCACAAAAGATATTGGAATATCGACTTGGAAGAAGCAGGCTTTTCTCTCCCATGGAGCCTTATTAGCAAAGAGCTGCCAAGCTGCCATGGAATTAGCAAAGCATGATGCTGACGTTCAGGATATGGCATTTCAGTATGGGAAGCACATGGCCATGAGTCATAAGGTATTTGCACATTTTCTCTTTTTCCAGTTCTTAAATAGCTAAAATGATACATAAGAAACTTCTTGCCATTTAATAAGCTGCTTTTATATCTCAAAAAAAAAGTTTATTGTGCGCTTAAAACCTATCAGCCGTAGATGGTGATTGTTACATAATATAAACAGTATGATTGGTGGGTACTATGTAATTCTGATAGAAAGCTACAACTTACACTGTATTTGTCATGTTTATCTTTTCTTACTACCTGAAAGCGTTCTTGAGAGAACTCTTGCAAATTATTAAATAACACCTAATGTTACCATTTACAGAATGAAAGAATATTTGCATTTTTGTTACGGTTCCCTTACGGTTTCATATGTGAAACAAAATATGGAAAGTTAATGAAATTTAGAAATATAGAGAGTAAAAGTGAAAGCTTTAATTCTAAAAATTGATTCTTTTGAATGGGCATAATGAAATATAAAAAGTATCAAGTTAGCTGTTACACTGCTGTCTCTGTATATATGTAACTTAAAAATTCCATTTGATAAGTATTTCTTAAATGTTATGTAAATAGCTTTTAAGAGAGGAGAAAATACGTACATATGTTACATACACGTAAAATATCTCCAGATGAGTTTTTATATATTTTATTAAATCTTAGATTTGTTTATTAAGCAATTACATTTACTAAAACTTTATTTAAATTATTGCTTTTGACTTAAAAAGTAAAACAAAGTCTGCTGCCAAATAAAAAAGGAAATGTGTCAGGGAAAAATTACTTTAAAGAATTTTAAAGATTATTGTTAATCCTATGAACTGTTCTTTGGCTTTATTAAAGTTCATCTGAAAGCTGTATTCCTTTAGCTTCATTTTTCACTGCATTAACTGGTATTTTCTGAAAGGACTAAAAGGTACTAGTGTGTGTGCATTTGAATGATTTAACTCTTTTAACTACTCCTCCTAGATAAATTCTGATCTCCAGCCTTTTATTAAAGAAAAGACCAGTGACTCCGTGGCTTTTAATCTAAACTCAGCTCCCGTAGTCTTACATCAGGAGTTTCTTGGAAGAGATTTGTGGATTAAGCAGATCGGAGAGGTAAAACAAAATTATTCCTATTTTAGGTATCAGTAGAGGAGTATTTAGTTGATTTTGGAACGTAATTGGTATTTCATGATGAGCAAAGCCATATAAGAGCATTTTCATGTAACAGGTAACATTCTTACTTTATAATCTGCATTTTTAAGAGGCAAATGTTAGTTCAAAGTTAGGGATTGAAATACTGTTTTCTTATTATCTGGATTCTTAGAATACTGCAGCACAAAACCAGGGCCTGTGGTGGCTGCTAATTAATTCAGAGGGTTTTTTTTTTTTCCTAAAGGCTTTCAAAAATTGGGCTCTGGTAATAGCACCACCCTTTAACTGACGGCAATTTCCCATCTGCAGACTCTAGCACAAGCTGCAGAATTCCAGAAGCTCCGTCTGTCAGCTCATTGGGTTATTTTAAAACAAACTTGGACCCTGAATACTCCAATTCTGAGGTATTATCAAAGAAAAAAAAAAAAGCATGGTAAAGTCAGAGGGGGAAAGGGCCTTAAATTGGGCGAATTTCCTACTTTTTTTTGTAGGAGAGAAGGTGTAAAAGATGAGAGGGAATTTTTTTTTTTTAATTTTCTTTTAATCCAGAAACTCTAGAATCACAAAGTATTGCCCTTTTACCCAGAACTTCATGGAATTTACTTAGCTTTGTGGTTCTAATCGATTGGGTTAATGTGAAACTAGATTTAGGGAACTAGGCACAGCTGAAGGTGGGGATAGCAGCCATACTTCAAGCAAAGACAGCCTGCGTGATATCTGCATTTGCAACAATAAGATTTTCCCTGTCCTAACCCTCTTCCCTTATTGGCTCTCAACATGCCATCAGCCAGCTTAAAATCCCTCATATTTACCTGGTAGAAAATGGGGAACCCCCAGGAGAAAAGACCTACGGACCTGGGTGCTTGGGGCTCCCTTGTGCTATATCCCTGACCAGCCCTCCTACGGGGAGACCCACCAGTTGTCAAGCCTCAGAGTATCCAAGTGCACAGAATATCCAACTGAAATGGAGTAGGTAATAGAGGACCTCTGGGCATTTGAGAAAAGCCTATGTCATGAGGGAATGAGTCAAAAGCAAACTGATGGAAAGGGAACTTGGAGGAAACAGACCATGCAAAGAAAGAAAGACATTCCAAAAGCACTATAATCAATCTACTCAATGAGAAAAGACATTAAGTTCATGAAATAAGAACAGATGATACATAAAAAGGGACAATCCAAGAATAAGAAATGAGAATCATTAGATACAAAAATATGAAAGCAGAATTTTTTTAAATCAGGAGTGTAGAAGATACAAATGAGAAAATTTCCCAGAAAGTTGAATAAGAAGGTCAGCAGAAGAGATAAGAAAATTAGAGAACCAATTCGACAGATCCTAGATTTATTAGGGGTCCCAGAGAAAGAAAACTGAAAATGGAGGTAAGAAAAATTAACAACAACAAAAAGTTATGAAGAAAAGTCCTGAGAATTGAAGGACTTAAGTTTCCAAATTGAAATGGTGCCCTAAATAATTAATTTTAAAAGACTCATACCAAGTCACATCATTATCACATTTTGCAACAATGGGGATGAAAAGAGAACCTAATACTTCCAGGAAGAAAAAGAAAAACCTACCATACAAAGGATGGAGAGTCAGAAAGGCCTCTCAGTAGTGACACTGAAAGCTTCAAGACAATGGACTAATAGCTTCAACATTCAAAGAGAAAATTGTTTCCAACTTAGACTTTTATGACTGTCCCATTATCAAGTGTGGTGTTAAATAAAGACAATTCAAAACAGATATACATGGTCTCGAAAAACTTTACCTCCCAAGCATCTTTTTTCAAGAAATGTATTTTGAGTAATGTGTTTTATTACGATGAGGAAGTAACCAAGAAAGAGAAAGACTTGGAATCTAGGAACTAGGGGATCCAGACATAGGCTGGAGGCAGTGGGAATTCCTAGGACAACATGAAAGGAAGGATAATAAACAGTAATGATGCCAACAATAAGAGAACTTACTATGTGCCAAGCACTCTACTAATGAGGAGCCTGAGGCACAGAGAAATTAACTTGCACACAGTCACACAGCTAGCAAGCAGCGGAGCCAGGATTCAAACCCAGGCAGCCTTGCCACTGGGCTCACATCTTTAAGTAACAAGTGACATGCCACTCTGTCTCTCATCCAAGCACGTCCTAGGCTGATGGTGATGCTCCAGTCCAGATTGGAACAAGAGGACAGAGATCTCCAGGAGAGATTTTTCTAAGGAAAACAATGAAACTAATATGCTTGACCATATTGAGGATTTTTTTTTAAGATTTTATTTTTTGGGGTGCCTGAGTGGCTCAGTTGTTAAGTGTTTGGCTTTGGCTCAGGTCACGATCCCAGGGTCCTGGGATCGAGCCCAGTGTTGGGATCCCTGCTCAAGTGGAAAGCCTGCTTCTCCTTTTCCCACTCCCCTGCTTGTGTTCCCTCTCTCACTGTCTCTCTCTCTCTCTCTCTCTAATAAATAAATTAAATCTTTTTTTAAAAAGAGAGATATTTTATTTATTTATTTGAGAGAGAGAGAGAGAGCATGAGCAGGGGAAGGGGCCAAGGGGGAAGGAGAAAAAGACCCCTGGCTGAGCAGAGAGCCAAACGCAGGGCTCAATCCAAGGACCCCGAGATCATGACTTGGGCCGAAGGCAGACACTTAACCTACTGAGCCACCCAGGCTCACCGTGTTGAGAATTAACGACAAACACATAGATACCTAGAAAACTAAGTGTTGCTGTTTAAAATAACGATGTAATTACATTCGTGAATTTTATGAGTCAGGAGTTTGGACAGCACACAGAGATGACTACCCCTGACATCGGGGGCCTCAGCTGGAATGCCCTGGAGTGGGGAGGTGACGCAGCAGTGCTGGGCGCCGGAGGCATCTGGAGACTCAGCTCATGCTAGCACCTGGGCTGGGATGTCAAGACCAGCCAGAGTGCTCACACGTGGTTCCTCCATTTAGCTTGGCTTCCTTGCAGCATGGCAGCCTTAGAATAGTCGGATTTCTTTCTTGCCAGCTCAGAACTCCAAACACCAGTGTTCCAGCAAACCAGGTGGAGACTGCATCTTCTTCTCCGACCAGCCTCAGAAGTCACACACAGTCATTCCCATCGTTCCTTACCAAACACTCCACAAGCCCGCCCACAATCGAGAGCAGTTTGTAGACTCACCTGGCAATGGGAAGAATGTCAAAGAATTTGGGGCCAGGTTTTAAAACAGCCACACTAAACATGAATGAGGATAAGCAGTTATTAGCTGTTGTGAAAGAATTTTCAATGTATAAGAAAGGAAATACAACATGATACTCTACATGGCTTAGAGAATAATATTTATACAGTGAAAAATATAAATTCAGAATGTCGATTTAAGCCAAAGAGGGTAATCAATGGGAGGAAGGTAGGGAAAAAGAGTATGTTTCATCATGTAAGAAAGGTAATTACTTCTTTCATGGTAGAATCAATAGATAATGTCTGCAACTTAAAATCAAGGAAAAGCACCGTTTGAAGGTAGACAGCAAAAGAAACAGCTGAACAGAGGGACACAGAACAGATAGGGTCTGGAGAGTACTAGGTTGTTTTGTTAGAAGTCTTAAAGTTGGCTTTTTTTTTTTTTTTTTTTTAGATTTTATTTATTTATTTGAGAGAGAGGGAGCGTGAGCAGGGGGAGGGGCAGAGGGAGAAGCAGACTCCTCACTGAGCAAGGAGCCTCACGTAGGGCTCGATCCCAGGACTCTGGGATCATGACCTGAGCCAAAGGCAGACACTTGGCCCATTGAGCCATGCAGGTGCCCCTAAAATTGGCTTTTTAAATACAGTGTTTGCTTTTATTTAAAAACATATAGTTTAAAGTTGTGTGTTTCCTATTGTAATTCTACTTCTAATAATCTATCCTCCAAAAAAGATCAGATGTGAACGAAGACTTATTAAAATATGCACTAAAATAGTAACTCTAAAAAGAAAAAAGTAAAAATTGGCCCATTTAAATATAGAGAAAAGGGGGTGCCCGTGTGGCTCAGTTGATTAAGCATCTGCCTTCAGCTCAGGTGGTGATCCTGGCGTCCTGGGATTGAGCCCTGCATCAGGCTCCCTGCTCACTGGGGAGTCTGCTTCTCCCTTTCCCTCTGCCCCTCCCCCTGCCCTATTCCTTCTCTCTCTCTGTCTCTCTCTCAAATAAATAAAATCTTTTAAAAAAATAGAAAAAAGGTTAAACGAAGTACAGTACAATGAAATATACAGCTATTGAATATTGTATTACTGGGGTGTATTTGTGTGTTTTTTGACAGCTGAACCAAAAATATATATACAGATGGTGTTAGTAGCTCTAATTGGGTTACATTAGAATACATTGCAGATTTACATTTTGGTTGAAAAGATCCAGCTAAATATGTTGAATGGAAGCTACCAACTCTCCCTTGGCTATTTACATATACATATATACATATATATATATATATATCTCGGAGATGTGAATTTTAAAGAAGCTTCACAGAAAAGGGACATATTTAATTTTTGGTTTCTTTGCAAGCATACAAAGTCTTAAATGTAGACAACATGAGAATCCAGGATTTCCTAAACAGCTGGTGAAATAGTCCCAAATCACTGTCTCCAACTTGATTTTAACTTTTCAGAGGGATATCCTTTCCAAATAGCCAGTGCCTTAGGCAGTAACTCAAATAAACCAAATAGATCTTGTCCAGAGGTCAATAAACCCTGCCGAGATGTCTGTGAGCAGATGATGTCCTGCCCACCAACCTAGGTTCCCTGTGATACTATCTAGATCCTCATCGTTCCGGAAAGCCTGACAGCTTACTGTCCATCTCACAGCCCCACCAGGCCATGTGGTTTTCTCCAGTTAGCTTCAGGCCCTTCTTATATCTCTATGTCTAAGTCATGAACAGGATTGCTGGTGAAGAGAAGATTCATTCATCTGAAAAAAATGAGAACTAGGAAGTTAGTTTTTGTCATGCAAGGGGAAACATTCCTCAGGTTAAAGCCTCCTTACCTGAGTTTATTTTTATCTTCTAAATTATAATATTCATGTTTACATAAAACTCTAAATGATGATAATGTTGTTCTGTGAGTGCCCCCTAGTCAGAGTTAGGGGACACAATTAGCATAATACTCGAGAGGGACTTTATCCTAAATCTCAAGGAGGTTGCTTATTAATCCTGAAATTAGTTCTAATACTCTCTTTACAGGTTTTCCTGATATTTACCCCCACTGCATTTTTGTGATCCTTTCCTCACCAGGTGTTGAATTTTATTTCACAATCCTTAAGGGTAACAATGAATTCACTTTTGAATTATCTATGGCAGCTTACATAGTGACTTACTTGGAATAGTCATCCAGTTAATACTCATCAAAAAAGTGTGTATGGTATGGTTTTCACAGAGTTATACTGGTTGATGGCAGCCCTGCTTTGTTAAATAGAAAAAGTCAAGTTGGTGTAGCAGAAACGGCCCGGAGAGGACGAGGTTTTGGAAGACCTAGAACTAGAATGTTTGGACTCAGCTAGCATCTATATAACCTTAATCACAGTCTTTCGTGTCCTTGTTATTATTTTCTGTAAAAGGATGCTGTTGAACTAGATCATTCTGCGGTCACTTTCAGCTCTCAAATAAATCTAAGAAATAGGTCTCTTAGGTAAGAAGTGCATTATAAGAAAAATATTAATCTCTATTAGACGCTTAATACTAGCTTTGACACTGAGAAATGGAAGTCTTGCTCTCAATGATGGAAGTCACCTATGATTTCTTATTATCACATGTAAAATTACTTCCCTGCTCTACTCAGACAGGTTTGTGTCCCATCTACCCTTTCGATTTCCTGCTTGGAGAGAGTGAGAATTAATGACTAGACATGCCAGGGAAGACGAGATCACATACCCTTAATGCCCATTCAACATTGTTGTGAAGCCAGGAAGAAGAAACTTATGGAATTTTTCATATCAAGCCCTGCTACCTCCTCCTCAACTCCCTAAGTCTCAAGATTAGATAGCTTAGATAGCTGTCTTCCATCACACCCGTTAGCAGGCAGGTGCGCGTGTGTGTTCGTGCATGCACACACACAAACACACACACACCCCTTTTGTAAGAGGCAGTTAAGAGCACTAGGCCAGACCTGAAACAGCTGAAAAATATTTGTTGAACAATGTTTCCGTATTACATTTTACCTTAATTTTAAATTTAAATTTGTCGCTGCTGAAAAATAATGATCAGGTAAAAATACTGAGTGAATGGGTGATTCACCCGAGGGAGGTGAAGTCATTACTCAGTTACCATTTTGATTCCTAATAAAAGAAAGTAGAATCCTTCAGAGAACCACAGAGCTCTGACTCTCTCAGGGAGTCCGGGGGCTGCTGCAGGTCAGCAAGCTTTATTTTTAATGATCCTTCTAGTTTTCTGCGGCCGTTATAAGTCACTGAAGAGATAGGAATTATGATTATATTCTCCTGGCTATTTCTGAAAGTACTGAAATGTCACTTAGCCTTGTGACATTCTGACACTGTCATAACTGGCCATAAACTACCTTAAGTGAACTACATTTTACCAGTGCTGAGCTGTAACTCACTCACCCCTAGGTATCTGGCTATTATTTCTCATTCAAAACCTGAAGCAAAGATCTCTAGTCAAGGCTGGTGTACATGAACGTAACCAATGTATATTCTTAAAACAAAAGAGAGAAATGCAGAGTCCTCATTAACGCTACCTGATATGCTTCTAATTATTTAAGTTATTTTGAGTTGTTTCTTTTTTTTTTTTTTAAGATTTTATTTATTTATTTGACAGAGAGAGACACAGCAAGAGAGGGGACACAAGCAGGGGGAGTGGGAGAGGGAGAAAGCAGGCTTTCTGTCAAGCAGAGAGCCTGATGCGGGGCTCGATCCCGGGACCCTGGAATCATGACCTGAGCCGAAGGCAGACGCTTAATGACTGAGTCACCCGGGCGCTCGTTGAGTTGTTTCAAAAGAAATAGTATTGACATCCTCTACCACAGAGGGTAGACAGTATGGGCCTTTGAAGGGACTGTATATGAGACCACAAAGACTGAAATGGCTCTAGAGATCTCCTAAATTAAAATATTTCTTATGGTTTTCTGTTACGTTTAAGGAAACAAAGTGCTCGAGTACAGGAGATACAGAAGTAAATTGCCTGCAGGTTGTCTGTGGCCTCTTAAAGAGGGGAATAAAAGAAACACACAAATACAAAGAATACTGTAATGATGTCATTTAGAGAGCACAGAGGAAAGTCAAGAAGTGATTTGGGAAATTGGTGATCTCTGAGGCGGTCCTTGAAGAAGAAGATCTCAATGGCAAAGCTGGGAATGAGAGGCTTCCTAGCCAGCAGAAGTCATGAAAATGGAATGCAGGTGGTCAAGTGCACTGTATTCAGAGAAATACAAGTATTATCATTTGGATTGAATGTGAAAAAATATAGGGCAGTATAGGGACAGGCAAAGAATTGCTCTGAAATAATATGTAATGCTTGTGTTTAAAGACTTTGGTTCAAACAAATATGTACATGAATGTCGAGATGTGCAATGTTTACAATAGCCAAGAAGTGTCAACAACCCAACGTCCATCAAATGACGAATGGATAAACAAAATATAGTATGTCCGTACAATGGAATATTACCCAGCCGTAAAGTGGAGTGAAGTATTGATAACGTGTTACAATATGACAAAAATGTTCTGGAACTAGATAGTGGGGATGGTTGCCCAACATTCTGAATTACTCAGTGCCCCCTGAATTATACTCTTTAAAATAGTAAGACTGTGGATGTTTGCTTGCAGAAAATGAACTTGATTCAGGTCAGGGAGCAGACACTGAAAGTTTCTGAACCAGGTGAAATGTGTTTTAGGGAGATATTTTTTACTACGTCCTATAGGATGAAAGGAAAAAGGAAATAGTAGAGAGAAGGAGATTGGTTGGGAAGCTTTGGGGAACCTGTTGTTAAGTTCAAGAGAAAAGCACTGATCAGAGTGTTGGCAACAAAAAGGAGGTTAAGTGTAAAACTCACTTCAGAGAGGGGCGCTTGGCTGGCTCAGTTGGTAGAGCATGTGACTCTTGATCTGGGGTTGTGAGTTCAAGCCCTGCCTTGGGTGTAGAGATTACTCAAAATCTTGGGGGTTGGGGGAGAAAGAAACGCATTTCAGGGGAGAAAATGTACAAGGCCTGAAAATTGGTGTGGTAGGGAGAAACCGGCAGGTGTGTACTAGGGAGGGCAGTCAGAGGCCAAAACCAGGATTTTAAACTTAGATTATAGGAACAATCATGCCATTAATAAATATAGAAAAGTTAAGTGGAAAAACTGTTATAAACTTGGGTCGTTTTTTTTTTAAGATTTTATTTATTTGACAGAGATCACAAGTAGGCAGAGAAGCAGGCAGAGAGAGAGAGAGGAGGTAGTAGGCTCCCTGCTGAGCAGAGAGCTGGACGAGGGACTCTATCCCAGGACCCTGGGATCATGACCTGAACCAAAGGCGGAGGCTTTAACCCACTGAGCCACCCAGGCGCCCCATAAATTTGGTTTTTGACATTGTGAGCTTGAAGTGCACCATCAAAGTTGGTGTCCATCACATTGGAACCTGGCCACTGGAGGAAACAACTCAGTTCCATGTTCAGCCTGATTTCCTTGCTCTTGGCCTTTCTGCAGTGTGGGTAGATTTTGTCTGTGTTTGAAATTTTAAATTTCGTGACTCTTCCAGATTCCAAGAAAGCATAGCAAGAAAAAAGGTTTTGCAAAGGGATGACAAGATTTCTGAATAAAGAAACATGCATTATGTAGATAATGCAAGTCCTTCCTCTTTTTTTAATTTTTTTTAATGTTTTAAAGGTTTTATTTACTTATTTTGAGAGCAAGAGAGTGTGTGTACGACAAGGGGGGCAGAGAGAAAGGGAGAGAGAATCTCAAGCAGACTCCACACTGAGCACGGAGCTCAAGTCAGGGCTCAATCCCACAACCATGAGGTCATGACCTGAGCCGAAATCAAGAGTTGGTTGCTTATGATTGAGCCACCCAGCCACCCCTACCCTCCTCTTTTTTTTTTAACTGGATACCATGACCTCTGTGCACCTGTCTGTTGCTTCCTCTTTTCCCAGGTAGCCCAAGAAGGAGAATACAAAAAACATTCCCATTTCCCTCCAAAGATTAGCTTTCCCAGGTAAAAGAGAGGGTAACATAGAAGTCCAGTTCTAAATGGTATTGACTTCTTGCAGGTGCCTTCTGTGCCATCTTACAATAGGCAAGAATGATCAGGATCACAAAGAAGCCTGCCCTCTTCCTTTCTATTCTGATACCTTTCCCACTTTGTAACTGGAAAGCTGGGTTGGTATAAGGGCTGCTTTTCCTGCCAAATCAAAATTCAACTGCTTAAACTTTGGGACTAGCAAATCTAATAGATTCTGATATGTAAGCTTTCTCTTTTTTTTAAGATTTTATTTATTTGAGGGGCTCCTGGGTGGCTCAGTGGGTTAAAGCCTCTGCCTTCGGCTCAGGTCATGATCCCAGGGTCCTGGGATCGGCCTCTGCTCAGCAGGGAGCCTGTTTCCTCCTCTCTGCATGCTTCTCTGCCTACTTGTGATCTCTGTCTGTCAAATTTAAGAAAAAAAAAAAAAGATTTTATTTATTTGAGAGAGAGAGCACAGCTGGGGAAGGGGCAGAGGGAGAGGGAGAAGCAGACTCCCCACTGAGCAGGGAGTCTGATGCGGGGCTCCATCCCAGGATCCTGGATCAGGATCCTTACCCAACTGAACCACCCAGGCGCCCCTGTTTTATAAGCTTTCTAAATCCTCATACACTCTCCCCAAACCATTCTAGGATGAGGATGGAGGTCCTACCCTTCCTCCCTTCCTCTGTCCCCTGATAAACCTTTTCATTCATGCATAACACTAAACTCCACCCCTTCCTACCAATACAGATGCACAGAGAATTTCTTTCCAGTAAGACCTGTCTTCTCTAAAGGAGCCAATGATATTCCTGCAAAAGACCTTTCAAGTGTCATTGTTTTTGCAGCCACCAAAGTCATCTTTTATTCAAACAAGGATTATTAATGGATAATGGGTTAAGACAATTGGATGAATGCTTAGAAGAGAACCAAATATTCACATGGACTCAAAGCATCTCACAGATTACTTATTAAATACAAAGAGAAGCAGTGAACAAACTTAGTTTCACCAATAATGAGACAAACATATTGTATGACTCCTGATGTAATGGAGAAGTATACAGCATTATGTATGTAGTTATCTTGCCAAAAAAGAAAAAAAAAAAAGTTTTCGTTTAATCTGACCACGAAAAAACAACTGGACAAATCCAGGGTAAGGGACATTCTTTAAGGCAGTTGACCTGGACTCTTAAAAGATGCTAGTATTATGAACAACAGAAAAGGTGTGATGTAGGGACTCTTGTAGATTAGAAGAGATTTAAAAGCCGTGACATCCAAAAAGAATGTATGATTTCTAACTTGACCTTAGATCGGGTTAAAAACAGCTCTGAAAGACACTATTGGCTGAACTGGAAACATTTGAGTATAGACTTCTTAGACGTTATAGGAAGCGTTTAACTTGTTGGATATGATAATGAGTTTGTGGTTATGCAGGAGAACATCGTTGTTCTTGGAGATAAATGCTGTGGTATTCAGGGATGAGCCATCATGATGTCTACAACTTACTGTCAGATAGATAGCAAATGATCATCCAAAGAAAATGCAAAGATGACACAATATTAGCAATTGAGTAACGTAGGTGGAGGGTAAATGGGTGTTCACGATGTTGTCTCCACTAAAAAATTTGAGGAGGAAAAAAAAGTTTGAGGCGAAAGGCAGTTTTCCTTAAAATTTTATTTACTTATTTATTTTTAAGATTTTATTTCTTTCTTTGACAGAGAGAGACACAGCAAGAGAGGGAATGCGAGCAGGGTGAGTGGGAGAGGGAGAAGCAGGCTTCCGCCAAGCAGGGAGCCCAATGCGGGGCTCAATCCCAGGACCCTGGGATCATGATCTGAGCTGAAGGCAGAGGCTTAACAACTGAGCCACGCAGGCGCCCCTTTCCTTAAAATGTTAAAAAGAAAATCTCTTTTAAAACGACTGTTATTCCCAAATATAGCTGCTAGCATTTGGGAAGAATAACGTGATAAGTAGAGATGATGAGTCTCTAGCAATTTCTGGACTCCCTGCTGTGGAATATTAGCTTTCTACTTTCAGAAAAAGGTTTCTCCATCTCCAGCCTTCAAGTCCAGATAGCAGTAGTTGAAAATTGGAAACAGTTCATTTATGTCATCCAATCCTTCTTTGTTACGTGACTTATAAGAAAGCATTTGTTTCTTAAAGTAAAAGACCACATTGTACATCCATTACTTACCAACAGGGAATCTGTCTGCCTTTGGTCTGCAGAGACGGGTGTATAAACCTTTGGAATTAATCCCTCTGTGCATCTTCTCACTCAGAATGCTGGCTTTTTTTCTCTCTCTCTCTCTCTTGTACAGAATATTGTTTTACAGTGCTCACTATAGCTGTCTGAGGAGGCCTCTGGTGTCATGAGCACTGGCACACTATCTTGTCTATTTTCACTTTTTTTTTTTTAAGATAAAACAAGGTTCAAACCACACATTCTCTGTGAACTGCTAAAGACTGGGAAAAATTACTTTCTTTTCTCCTGACCTGGATTGACAAGAAGCACACCTACAGGAGGCAAAAAGATGACTGAATCCCTTTTAAAGACCCTAGTAATGAAGCCCGCAGGGAATTGTCGTGTACAGGAGAATTTACAGTGGCTTCTGGAGACAAGCAGTGTGGCAGGAAGAGGTTCAGGACTGCTGGCTGTTGAAATACAGTCTGGATTTATTTTATATCAGCCTATTTTGGGCCCCAGCGAGAAAGTTATTTTAATAGTATCTTGCTCTGCTAGAAATATACATGATAAGTGGCAGATGTCAGAAAAAGAGGGGAAAGTTATAGCACTCCATTCTCCTTGAGACTTAAGGAGTTTATATAGTTGTTCTCGTTTAGCCTTTGAAGTAAACACTGATGCATACAGAAGAATAAATTGAATAAAATAAATTGAAAAGGACGTTAGACAATGGTCCAGACCAGTGATCTTCAAATGAGTGAGAAACTCAGGGCAAGGGTACTGAGGCTCTGTGTTTTTAACAAACCACCCAGGTGATTCTGATAGCCAGTCCAGCATTTATGAGAGCCCAACATTTGGGAACATAGTGTCTAGTTCAACACTCTTATTTTACAGAGAAGAAAATGAAGATGAAAATGCACAGAAAAATTTTTTAATTGTTGGAGGTATTAACGTATTATGGGCTAGAAACCATAGTTGCTGACACGCAGCATATCACATCTTCCCAGGAGGGCACAGTGCTTTTTGGAGTGGTCACCAGCAAGATATTGCCACTTGCTTTCCTCCATAGACAGGAAGTTCTTAGCTTTAAGGTGTGGCTCTTGACATGTCCCAAGGGATCTGTTCCAGGCTCTTTCCGCTTCAACACACTGCTTTCAAGGTTGAGGCACTGAACTACACTAAACCACTGTTTCTATGAGAAGGCTACGAGATCAGTCTTCTCTGTTCTATCCTTTTGTTTGATTTTCGTGAATTCTTTGAATTTATAGTCCATAGATTTCCCTCCTTAGCCTACTTATAAACAGCAGTTCAGCAGTAAAGTAAACATATGGTATTGTTCAAGACAGGTGAAAATGATTTGTCAAATATCAGCTAATGCTTCCACATTAACTACATCCTTAGACACCCCACTTTCCTAGAACTAGGAGTGAGTATAATGAACTTTGCTTCATAAGTTTCCTGAATAGATAGGACGTAACCAACATATATAAAGAAAAAGCACTTATCCATCTATGTGTTCATTCACCAGATGTTACTGGCCAGGTGCTCGACCCTAGTCCCGATCTACACATGGAATGCACTTGTAAGCAGGAGAGAAAGTTGTCTCCTCAGAGAGCCTAAGTCCTAGAGGGAGATTGTATGTGAAGCCTGTGCAGCCCCTAGAGTATAAGCTCCGTGAGGGCAGAGATTTTGATCCGTTCTGTTCATGGCTGCATCTCCAGTGCCTAAGCAGTACCCCACACGTAGGAGGTGCCTGGTGAATTTAGTGAACGAGCGATTGTCTGGTCAAAGAGAAACTATGGCCCCTCCCAAATTAACTGCTTTACCAAAAAAAATAGAATAGGTACTGTTTAATAAGAAATATTATTATTATTTATAGAGGGGATTAAATCACCATTGCCATTGGTTTCTCAAGTGCTCTGTTTTTATAAGCTCTGAAAGCCTTCTGTGAAAAAAATTTTGTGTCAAAATATGTGTACACTTAGGCATGTATATGACCTACATAGATATTAACACACATGGCTGGAAATACATATATATTCTCTACCAAAAAGATTTAAATCTTTATCATCTTTGTTTTATAAAATAACTCATACTTTTATGTACAAGCGAAAGCAGTCAAGGATGAAATGGTTTCACAGAATGGGATGTTTGTTGTGATAAAATGAAAAGGACGTTCCAGGGAGCTGCATATCAACAACTAAAGTCTGTTCAGGTTGTAATGGCAGCGGTAATCGTGCTGTCATTTTATGTAGGCTTCTAATCTCTCAGCTTTCAAAACATTTAAGAGCTGATATTGAACAGATGTGGATTACATACTTGGTGTTTCTCCGCTGCTGTCTCCAGCAAAGTGTATCTCTACTGGGTGAGGGGTTGGTAGCAAAGCTAACTATGCAAAATAAAATGAGAGAGTTTGAAAATAGCTTGTAATTGATAAAGCACAAGTACCTCAAAGTAATAGAATTCTCTAAGATAATTCGTTTATAATCCAAGTAGGGAAACAATGATTTTACAAAAATTTCTGAGAGGACCACTCTAGTGTTCTTATCTATGAACAGCATTACATTCATTCTTCCCACCTGAAGGAACAGCTGTTGATTTTGGTTTTGGTTTTGGTTTTGGTTTTTTTTTTTTTTTTTTTTTTTTTTTAAAGATTTTATTTAATTTGACAGACAGAGATCACAGGTAGGCAGAGACGCAGGCAGAGAGAGAGGAAGGGAAGCAGGCTCGTTGCTGAGCAGAAAGCCCGATGTGGGACTCGATCCCAGGACCCTGGGATCATGACCTGAGCTGAAGGCAGAGGCTTTAACCCACTGAGCCACCCAGGCGCCCCTTGGTTTTGGTTTTATGAGACAAACTGGAAAGCGACCTCATACCTCCAAAAGGGGAAGTCCACCCGAAGTCATCGTAAATTATGTGGTTTCTCCCTCTCTCCTTACCTAACAGCCTCAAGATACAAAAGCTCCTCCACTTCCTAGCCTCCCACAAAGACCACTTTCCACACTTAACATACCTGTTGCCTTAAACACTGAAAGATAAGGATGTTGAAAGACGCAGAATGTTAAGCTGGTTAGAATGGGAACAAAATTGAAAGTAGTGAGGAAATGGCCAATTTGTTGTAGGAATGAGTTGTTGGATAGTAGAAACAATTAATTCTGTGGAGCTCCCCGTTCTTGCATCCTTTGAAAAGTGCTGTGGTGGAGAAATTCATACTAACCAGCAAGAGACAAAGGAAAGGATGAACAATTAAAAAGGTGGAAAGCTTGTGACCACAGGATCAGCCTCAATGTCAGATATCTCTTAACCTAAAATGAATGCAAGAGACAGCTGGGAGTTTGAGAACTTAAAGACTAAGCAAATTGTGAAATGCTTTTGCTAAAATTTTGGTCACAAGCCATGGATTATTCCTTGGATCAAAGCCTGTTCATGTTCGAGCACTAACAAAGTTTAGTAGCTAGGTCATGAGTGCGCTGAACGGGCGTGCTGAAGGCTCCCTAACGAGCTGTGGATATTAGAGTGGCGAAAGAGGGATTTTGAGTGTAGACAGAGCTACTCTGGAAAAAGATGTCCACAGACACACAAACAAGTAAATATAAAGTATCTGAGCAAGTGGGTTAAAGCCTCTGCCTTCAGCTCAGGTCGTGATCCCAGGGTCCTGGGATGGAGCCCTGCATCGGGCTCAGCGGGGAGCCTGCTTCCCCACTCTCTCTGTCTGCCTCTCTGCTTACTTGTGATCTCTGTCAAATAAATTTTAAAAAAAAATTAAAAATTAAAAAATAAAATATCTGAGCAGAAGGAAGAATAAGCCTAGATTTTACAGTTCTCCAAGAACTGACTCCTATTCCTTGTGGTATAATGCATCTCAGGACTAAGTTCAAACTCTTCCTGGTTCACTGAAAATCTAGATCCCTAAAAAAATTTGAAGAGCAGATTGAAAACCCTAAATTCTTCACTATAATACATTGGTTGCAGAAAACTTTTGTTTCATAGAAAACATTCAAGTCACAATTTTAACTTAGAGTGGTTTGTGTTGGTGCCAGTGGCTACTACCTGAGCATTGTCTTCTTCTAAGTTACTTATTAAAGAAAATAAGAAAGAAAATGCAGGCATCTTTGTATAAATTTTTTTAAAGGATTCTAAAGAAGCAAGAAGAGTCAGGACAAATGTTATATAAAATCTTTTCTCTTAAGTAGTAATTTGACTTAGGAACAAAATGGTCTCAAGACCTAACCTGTTTGCAAATCGAACAGTTCTTACTCTGAGGTAGCAGGAGTTTTATTCTGAAGTCTACAAAAATGAGCTGACAGATCAACAAAGATTAATACATTGATTGTCTCTGTTATGTTAGGAAATTTATATAATACATTTGAGTGTATGTGTTAATTTTAAATTTTTAATAACTAAAATATTTTTAAATAAAGTCTGACCCCATTTAGAATGTCTTTTTTTTTTTTTTTTTTTTTTAAGATTTATTTTAGGGGTGGGACGCCTGGGTGGCTCAGTTGGTTAAGCCGCTGCCTTCGGCTCAGGTCATGGTCCCAGGGTCCTGGGATCGAGTCCCACATTGGGTTCGTTGCTCGGCAGGGAGCCTGCTTCTCTCGCTGCCTCTGCCTGCCTCTCTGCCTGCTTGTGTGTACACTCTCTCTCTCTCTCTGGCAAATAAATAAAATCTTAAAAAAAAAAAAATTTAAGATTTATTTTAGGGGCGCCTGGGTGGCTCAGTTGTTGAGCGTCTGCATTCAGCTTAGGTCATGATCCCAGGGTCCTGGGATCAAGCCCCGAGTTGGGGTCTCTGCTCAGCAGGAATCCTGCTTCTCCCTCTCCCGCTCGCCCTGCTTATATTCCCTCTCTCGCTGTATCTTTCTCTGTCAAATAAATAAATAAAATCTTGAAAAAAATAAGATTTATTTTATTTTAGAGAGAGAGATAGTGAGAGGGGGTGGGAGGCAGGCAGAAAGAGAGAATCCCAGGCACACTCCGTGCTGAGCGTGGAGCCCAATGGGAGCCTTACGCGAGCTCATGGCCCCCGAGATCATGACCTGAGCCTAAATCAAGAGTCGAATGACTAACTAACTGAGCCACCCAGACACCCGTAGTATGTCATTTTCAATTCGACCTTTCTTCTCTCTAATCTCTGGGCGGCTAGGGGGTGGAGGTGGGGGGTCTTTCAACATAATTCAACATAATTCAACATAATAAAAATTATGCCAAAGGGAGTGGAGGAGACACTGGCCCCACAGATTACTTATGTTTATATGCAGGAGGAAACATGTTGTTACATGTTATATGTCTGATAGTCATCACCTTAACCTAGTGATCAAATTCATTGCTTTACTAAGAGTGGGACCGCCTAACAGTTCGCGCCTCCTGAATTGATACAGTATTAAGTACGTAATATTTTGTATAAAGTACTCATGGCAGAAACATTTAAACAAGCTTTTTTGGACCTAGCTTTCAGTTTGCTAGCAAAACAGGGACGAGTTAAATGACAGTGAAAAAATAATACGGCAAATCAAAAAAGTCAGATTTTCAGGGTGTCTGGCTGACTCAGCCAGGGGAGCACGCAATTCTCGATCTCAGCGTTGTGGGTCTGAGCCCCACATTGGGTGTAGGCATTACTTAAAAATAAAATCAAGGGGCACCTGGGTGGCTCAGTTGTTAAGCATCTACCTTTGGCTCAGGTCATGATCCCGGGATCCTGGGATCAAGCCCCGCATCTGGCTCCCTGCTCAGCGGGGAGTCTGCTTCTCCCTCTCCCACTCCCCCTGCCTGTGTTCCTGCTTGCACTGTCTCTCTCTGTGTCAAATAAATAAATAAAATCTTTAAAAAATAAGAATAAAATAAGATTTTAAAAAGTCAATGATTTTCATGGGAAAATTAATAGTTTTTATTTTTACTTCTTGGGAGATGAGAAGGGTCCAGTCTAGATTTAAAAGACTAACCTCTGAGGGACGCCTGGGTGGCTCAGTCGGGTAAGCAGCTGACTTCGGCTCGGGTCATGATCCCAGGGTCTTGGGATCAAGCCTCATGTCAGGCTCCCTGCTCAGCGGGCAATCTGCTTCCCCCTCTCCCTCTGCCTGCTGCTCTGCCTACTTGTACTCTCTATCTGTCAAATAAATAAAATCTTTTAAAAATTAAAAAAAAAAAAAGACTAACCTCTGAGATACAAAAACTCTGTGCAGTGTGTGAATCTTGATTAATCCTGTTTGGGGAGGGGAAGCTATAAAAGATATTCTTGGGACAATAAGAGAAATTTGAATATGGATTGTATGTCAGATAATATGGAATTATCGTTAGTTTTTAACATTGGGTAGCAGTCATGTGGTCATGTCTGAGACGTTCTATGCTTACAAGGTGTGTGCTGAAGCGTGACGGGGTGAAGAGTCATGACGTCCGCCACTGCCATGTCTAGATAGAGTGTATACATGTGCTTACTCTCCTGTTCTTTCAACTTTTCAGTGTGTTTAGAAGTGTTTTATATATATAGTTGTGTAGAGATACAACTGTGTAGATGTATAAAGAGATACATGGTAGGGGACCAAGGGAGAGAGGGTCGACCTTTATTCTTGGAGAAGTACAAGTTATAGAAGCACTAAATAATTTTTAAAGAACTAACAAATTAATTTCCCTCTCTTTCTACTTTAGGCTCAAGAGAAAGGAAGATTAGACTATGCTAAGGTAAGCAGATTTTATACATACTGTACAGTTTAATTCATTCCAGTCTGGTGTGTGGTTTTTGTTTATATTTGAAAGGTCAGAAGAGAATCATCCCTTTCAAAGTTGAGGGACGTTCCCTGTTAAGTAACAGATGTTCGCAGGTAAGTGTCCTTACCCAGTGCCTACTTCATCTAGACACTGGTGGTAATGAGACTACAACAGTAAGCCAGATGAAGTGTTTTCTTTTGGGACATTTACAGTCCAATGTGGGAGATAGATAACTAATAAACAACTAAATGGATGCATCATATAGAGTCATGTTCTGGGAAGTGCAATGAGGAAAAACAAAGTGGAGAAGGTCACTCACCATTGCTGGAAAGATGCCTTTGGCATCTTTGGCTTTTTAGTGCCATTAGATAATAGGTGAAAAGGACCACACAGAGCCAACTTAGACTCCTAAAGGTAGTAGTTTTCACATCATCTCTGGAGCTTTTGAAAACACATGGCTAAGTGCAGCATCACACCGTTGTTCACCAAGATCAAAATCCCCTGGTGGAGAGAGCAAGGCAGGGGCAGGGAGGAAGTATTTGAAAAAAGGCTCCACAGATCGTTCCGACACACGGCCTTGTTTAGAAACGGCTGTGGTGGTTCAGATGGCAGTGCGCCAGTGCAAGCCTCTGAACACACTTGGGTCACGTTCTGTGTCCCACCAGGGACAAATGGAACGTTGTAGCGGGAGCGTGGGACGTGTACAGCTGCTTGGCCAAAGGAACGTGCTGACCGTCTGGTCTATGCAGCAATCAGGAGTCTCCCGGGTGTGAGCACACCTGCACTCGAAGACAAGGAGGAAGAAATATGAGCTGTAAGGGCTGTGCTCGCAGTGGGACAGCTGAAACCCACCGTGATCTCTCGGGGCTGATCTGGAACCTTGTGCTCTCCTGACGGCCCACGGGGTGTCCGCCCATGGCTTCGTGCCTTTGCTCTCTTTCCCTTGACTGAGATGCAGTCCCTCCTTCTCTCTGTCTCACAAACTTTTGCTTCCTTTCTGAAAAACTAGATAAGAGCACCTCTAAACTGCGGGCCTCCATACGCATCACTCTTCTTAGATGTCTACTTGAGCCTTAACGTACCTGAACTCGGGCCATGGACATGTCCTCCTGGGTCTCCCACAGGCAGCTTAAAGTGAACTCACCATCTTGCATGACATCTCTGGTCTTTTTTTTTTTTTTTAAAGTTTTATTTATTTAAGTAATCTCTACACCCAGTGTGGGGTTCAAACTCATGACCTCAAGATCAAAAGTTGCATGCTTTTGTAACTGAGCCAGTCAGGCAGTCTTAGAAATACCTTATTTTTTAGAGAAGTTTTAGTTCACAGCAAAATTGGGCAGAAAGTATCAAGAGTTACCATATCCCCTGACCCTACACACACACATGGCCTCTCCTATTATCAGTAATCTGCAGGACAGTGACATATTTGTTAGAGAAGCTACACAACATATCATCAGTACCCAAAGTCCATGGTTTACATCAGTGTCCACTCATGTTGTATCTCTTGGCCTTTTAACTTATTCTCTCTCCTGATGTTGGCCCTGTCATCCCACCAGTCAACCCTGTGAGAATCTTAGAAGTGCCCTTGACAGCTCCTACTGCCTCACCCCCAGGTTCTTTACCAAGTCACGCCATTTTGGTATCCTACATTCTCTTAAATCCAACCCCCCCTTGATCTGTCTTCCATTATTTACGTTGAGTTTCTGACTGGAAAGCCTACTGACTGGTCTTCGTGACTTTGTCACCACAAGTCCGTTACTAGCTGGAATGTCTATCTAAATCATAAACCTGACAGTTTGACGCTCCTGCTGGAAACCTATCATTGGCTCATGTCATTTATAATGCAAATTCAAAGCTTGCCAGATGATTTCACCACCTAGAGGGACTCTCCAGTGTCATCTCTTCCCACTCTGTGCTCCAGCAGCACCAGATCACACAAAACATACTGTTTCTGTTTTCTATGCCTTGACTCAAGCTGTCCCCTCTGCTTGAAATGCCCTTCCCCCTTTATCAGCTACCCCGGTTCTTTATGTAAGGCTTCAGTTAGGATCATCTCCTACAGGTAGTCCTCCCTGGTTCCCCAGGCTGGATTAAGTGCTTTCCTTCATTCTTTAATACACCATGCATCTCTCAGGCATCGTACTTACTCTAATATTATGATGCCCCATTTATGGGACAGACCACACACTATGAACTCTCTGAGGGCAGGGATAGTGTCTTATTTGTCTTTGTATACTTGCTGGTTAGCCTAGCGTTTGGCACATGGTAAACGGTGAGTGACTGAATGAGGGAGGAAGGCATGGAGGGAATGGATGAATGTCGAAAATAGAAGAGTAAGAAAAGAGAAGATGCATGAAGTTCGTTTCAGGAGAAAATCTGGTATAGGGTTCTTTTCTCTCAGAGAGGAAGGATGCTTTTGATACACATCATGGATATCAACAGGGTTAAAAAGATTGTTGGGGGAGACGCCCGGGTGGCTCAGACGGTAAAGCGTCTGCCTTCCGCTCAGGTCATGATCCCAGGGTCCTGGGATCGAGCCCCGCATCAGGCTCCCTGGTCGGTGGGAAGCCTGCTTCTCCCTCTCCCACTCCCCCTGCTGTGTTCCCTCTCTTGCCATGTCTGTCTCTGTCAAATAAATAAATAAAATCTTTAAAAAAAAACTGGGGAAGACTGTAATATACTATCTTGGAGATAAAGGCTGAGATTTCCCTGTGACAGTAAAAGAAAGGTAACCAAAAAAGTCAGGAAAAGTCAGCACAATTTGGCAGTAGAGTGTTGATAATTGATGTTTATTCATGACTCAGAGAACTCCTGCAGGATTTTTTATTGCAGAGGCACATGACAATTGAAGAAGTTAAGAGAAAGGAAAAAATATGATGCACAGATAGAAAACACCCCTGGGCCAAGCAGAGGCTCGGCCACCAACTCACTGCAAAATTTGATAATCACTTAACCTCTCTGGTCTTCCTTTGGTTGCCTTCATAGAAAGCAAGCAGTTGAGATAAGCGCTAGTCAGTTCTTCGGGCCCATTCCAAATTCAAGAGGAGACATTCTTCTTGCGGCGGGGGGAGAAGGGGGTGGGCATTCTTATCTTGTAGACCTGAGGTCCAGATTCATTCCCTCTTCCACTTTGTCCACCCAGCCACTATGTATTGGACAGTTAATATGTGCAAGGTGCTGTGCACCATGAGCAAGACTGATGTAGGCCTTGCCATCACATGCTTCTTCAACTCAGACCTCCCTGTCTATTTTTTTTTTTTAAGATTTTATTTATTTGGCAGACAGAGATCACAAGTAGGCAGAGAGAGAGGGGGAAGCAGGCTCCCTGCCGAGCAGAGAGCCCGATGCGGGGCTCAATCCCAGGACCCTGGGATCATGACCTGAGCCGAAGGCAGAGGCTTTAACCCACTGAGCCACCCAGGTGCCCCCAGACCTCCCTATCTAAAGTAGCCTCCTCAGGGGCACCTGAGTGACTCCATCTTAGTTGAGATGGAGGTTAAGCCTCTGCCTTTGGCTCAGGTCATGATCTCAGGGTCCTGGGATCGAGTCCCACATCGGGCTCCCTGTTCAGCGGTGAGTCTGCTTCTTCTCCCTCTGCCTCTCCTCCCAGCTCGTGTTCTCACTCACTCTGTGTGCACTCTCTTGCTCTCTCTCTCTCTCTCAAATAAATAAATAATCTTTAAAAAATAATAATAGAGTAGCCACCCCCCCCTTTCTCTATTTTTTCTTAACATTTATAGTCATCTAAAATTATCATTTTCACTGAGTTGATTGTTTCTGCTTTTTCTCTTTCGCTGAAACAACAGAGCTCCAGAGGCAGGGCCTCGTTCATGGTCACATCATCTACACCCAGCATAGGCTTCTTTGTAGGAGGGCTTGGCGAATGCATGCACGTGAGTTGCGTTAGTGTTATTCTAGAAGGGCAGGTGGTTCTGGGAGGTCTGGAATGGAGTATTGTAGACTTCAGTGAACTATTTTAAGAGTACACTGACTATGTAACACAGTCCATCTCAACGGTCAGTAGCCCTGAGGTTGCCTCCCGAAGTGCCTAGTGACAATATTTCTCATGCCGGTAAACAGAACCCAGCCCTCTGGAATATGTGGAACAGTTCTGAAACTTTAGGACCGTGTACTCGATCTAGGCAATTAATCTAGATTTATCATCCTTACACAGACCTACACCCAAGTAACATGGGGAAAAAGAGATTATATCCATCCCTTCCACGTATGGGGGAGGTGCCTGCAGAATGCAGTTTATGATATTGTCTCCGTGTACTGGACTGTGGGCCGTAGTAATACGTATCAGGACCCCAGGTCTCTTCCTCTCTGTTTGGCATGATCATGGTGCTCGTGCTGACCGATGGAGGCCCCATGCTTAGCAGCTCAGGGCTGCCCTTGTGGGAGTTATCTGTAAAAACTACATCTGGAAAACTCAGCAGCCATTTCTGGAGATCATCATGAAATGTATTCATGGCTGGAGATTTTGTTACTTCCAAGTGGTATTTACCCCAAAACCAAATTTTATCTGAAAAATCCGATTTCAAGGGCCATGGAAAATTATTTTGGCCGTGTGCTCTGCAGCCTCACCTGCCATCTCTCAGATTCTGTGGGTCTTAGCAGGACGAGGAGGTAAAGGGAGAGATGGAAGAGGTGGTCGTTTCCAAAGCAGTTTCGGCGGAATCTTGAGACTGTCGCTTTCTGCAAAACTGTGGTCTGTACTCAGTCACTCAGATAAGAAATGGAATTACTTTTGAATTGAGTGCCTGGTGCGATAGAGTGTGGAGATGAATGCTTTACACCCCCACAGTGCCTTTCATCTTAAGATACCAAAGTACTCGACAACTATTCATTCATTACATCTCGCCCCCCTCTATCAGGTGGTTAACACACTAAGGGGCGCACTCTACCTATCGTGGAAACTCATCCACCTGGAGTCGGGGCAAGGACTGGGGCGGCTGTGTCACTGTAGGGCAATTCCACACAGTAGCTTCTAAAATAGAACAACGAGGAATGTCTTCCTTCCCTAGTTAAAACTGAGGAAGTTCTAGAAGACAGAATATAATTATCTGACGTGAGTATGACCCAGAAAGCTGGTGCTAACACTTGAGCTCATATGCACAATGCGATGGGGATCTTAATTACTGCGATGGGTCTGCAGCCCCCTGGGGGTGTATCTCAGATTCCATTCCATGCTCCCAGGGCTTCCGGCCTGGTCAAGCTCAGCCGATTCAGTGCGGAGCTAGAGGAAAGAGTGCCACCTATTGAACTGTTAAGAATTCATGGGTGCTTGTTGGGACTGATGGAGAAGCTTCTCGGACCCCACTCATGCTTGGTTTGCTATGGTAACATATATATGTCGGAAAGAAAACGAATATGTTGACTCCTCTTGCTTAGAAAAACATCTACAAACGTCTGTGTATTTTCCCCAGCTGGAGCTGAGCGTATGCCTGCAGTTCAGCCCTACTGCTCCTCGAAACAAGCCTGCTGCTAAAAGACTGAGGCAGATGGTATTTTTACCACTTCAGGCAAAACATGGCACCTATGGTTCGGCTTTCTACAATTTTAATTTTTTAACACTTCCAAAATGGCTGCTTAAATCTCTCCCGCCTAGAGATGCAGACTTCTCTCCCAGTTTCTTTTTAATAATTGCTGCAGATGGGGGCGCCTGGGTGGTTCAGTGGGTTAAAACCTCTGCCTTCGGCTCAGGTCATGATCTCAGGGTCCTGGGATCGAGCCCCGCATCGGGCTCACTGCTCAGCGGGGAGGCTGCTTCCCTCTCTCTCTCTGCCTGCCTCTCTGCCTACTTGTGATCTCTGTCTGTCAAATAAATAAATAAAATCTTTAAAAATAATAATAATAATAATGGCTGCAGATACCCAGATAGGAATAAAGAGCACCTAGGTGGTCAAAACCAGACTTAGTCATGCGCTTTGCCGGCCACGGGCTCACTCCTTCACAAGACTCTGGACCAGGCCTTGAAGTGGGGGGGATTCGTTGACCTTCATGCTAATTTTGACGCAAAGACTCTAAATGGCTTACAGGAGCTTTCTTTACAGTCCTCTCTAGTCTTCTCCTGGGCAGTTCCTAATAATTTTCCCCTTGACGCAGTACAGAAGAGAGAGTTGCTTTTTTTCATGTCTTCCTCCTGAGGTTTGCTCTAAGCATAGAGTTGCTCAAGGTTAAACACGGGGAAAAGAAAGATCTTGCAGGTGTTAATTCATTACGCATCCAGTCCTCAGTTGAACGTAAGAGAGAGATTATTTTTAAAGGAGTGGGGTTTTGACGTGCCCTCTCCGCTGGGGTCTGATCGGGGTTGCGGAGAAGCACGAGCTTCTGGCTGTGTCCCACCACACTCAGGCTCGGTGTCCAGAGCCGCTCTTCTCCTCCCTCCCCGCCCTCAGAAGGCCTCGCACATTCTGTTTTATTATAAAATGCATTTGCATAGGGTACACATTAAAATTCTCTTCCCACCAGCAAACAGGGTTGTCCGCAGACATTTGCATTTGCTTGCATATCATCGCTTCCCTTCAAGAAGAAAAAAGAGACTTTCCTCTCATGTCATGGTTCTCCTTTCCAAGGTTTGCCCCTGTTAGTCTTTTTTTTTTCTTTTATTATCCATAAATTGCTTCCACCATTTTGCTGCACACTGAGTCCAAAATTCTACTTTTTTGAAGCTTGAGTATAGAAAATTTTCTGTAAATATTATTGTCCTTTCTTTACTGACAAAGCCAGAATTTTTTTTCCTTTTTTTTTTTTTTTTTTTTTTTTTTGGCAGACGGTTTTTGCCTGCTCGTTCTCTCTCATAACCCTAGCTAACTGGCTCTGAGAATTTTTCACATTGGCACATTGAGAGACCAGATGTTACTGTGTTTTCTCTTCCGCATACCCCTTTCTTGGGCAGATGCTGCTTCTCCTACCCTGGGACTTCACATTAGCTCCTTTGGTAGAGTGGTCCATACGGCATCATTGGATGTACTAAACCTCTCGTTTCCTCTAACCTCCTGAAGTTGTCTTTACATTTAGGATTTCTGTTTTCATGGTAACAGACACTGTATAGAAGCATGGTCATTTTCTCCCATCTTTTCTCATAAAGGACTTGTGGTCCAATTAAATGAGGTGTTTATCATAGTGTTTAATGAAGAAAATCCAAATACCATGCTGATATGGGTGCAGCTATGTAAAATTTTGATAAAGACTGGAAGAAAGCATTAAAAATATAAATATGGGCATTAAGGTGATAACATTTCAGCATGTTTTAAAATAAATACATTTCCTGGGGCGCCTGGGTGGCTCAGTGGGTTAAAGCCTCTGCCTTCGGCTCAGGTCACGATCCCGGCGTCCTGGGATCGAGCCCTGCATTGGGCTCTCTGCTCAGCATGGAGACTGCTTCCTCCTCTCTCTCTGCCTGCCTCTCTGCCTACTTGTGATCTCCGTCTGTCAAATAAATAAATAAAATCTTTAAAAATAAAATAAAATAAAATAAATACATTTCCTTTTTTTTAAATAAGATTTTATTTATTTATTTGACAGAGAGAGACACAGCAAGAGAGGGAACATAGCAGAGGGAGTGGGAGAGGAAGAAGCAGACTCCTTGCAGAGCAGGGAGCCCAATGCCAGGCTCTATCCCACGACCTTGGGATCATGACCAGAGCCTAAGACAGACGCTTAACAGCTGAGCCGCCCAGGTGCCCCAAATAAATACATTTTCTTTTTAAGATTTCTGGTTTTGAAATGTGGACTCACACATGATTTAGAATTTTGACCTGAGCTGCGGGGAATTGACAAGTAACTTGCCTGAAATCATGTGTTTAGTGACATAACCAGAATTTAATTTTAGACTCCTAAAAAATTGCATGTCTGCTTCTGTGGCAATAGGCAGAAATACATGGTTGGAAAATGTCATTTTTGTACACTGCGAGTTTCTGTGCTAGGCCTCCTGTAGTGGTTGAAGTGATGGAAGACAATTGAGGAAAACGGAAACCTAGCACTGAGCAGGCCTTGCGGGTGTTGATCTGATGACCTAACCACAGCACAGGGATAGGTGCTAGAAGGGACTGCCAAGACTGCCATCTGAAAGCTTGAAACCCCACCTCCACCCCTTGTTTCCTTAAAAACCAGATAAAAAGGGATGCCTGGGTGGTTCAGTCTGTTAAGCATCTGCCTTCGGCTCAGGTCATGATATCAGGGTCCTGGGATCGAGTCCCACATCAGGCTCCCTGCTCAGCAGAGAGCCTGCTTCTCCCTTTGACCCTCCTCCTGCTTGTGCTCTCTCTCTCTTAAATAAATAAATAAATTCTTTTTTAAAAATAAAATAAATTCTAGGAGCACCTGGGTGGTTCTGTCAGTTATACAAGTCCCACTCTTGATCTCTGCTCAGGCCTTGATCTCAGGGTCATGAGTTCAAAGCCCCATGTTGGGCTCCATATACCATATTTAGTATCTTGAACCAGAGGCATGCCTTACTATGAACCCTCAAGTCTTTTTGCAAAACAGTTGCCCTTTGGACATGCATTCATCCCTAGTCATCAAGCTAGTTTTTTCCTCCTTAAGTCTCTGAGTATGTTATTTTGCATTTATCCCCAGTGACTATCATCTTGCTTTGATGATCTATTCCTCTAATTTCTTAATGTTATTTTAAAATTAGATTCTTGTTCTCTGAGGTGTTAGCAATCCCACACACCTCAGTGGCATCAACAGACTTGATGGTCATAATCTCTGTTCCCCTGTGAATCGTGAATAATATTATTAAATTCTATCAATAATAAGCCTCTTTGTGACATCATAAAACGTGCCATTCTCTCCATTGTTAACCCAAATACTATTGATATTATTTGAATTCAGTTCTCTACATAGTTGCAAATCTTTTCTTTCTTCAAATCTTATATTCCTAGCTAGTTGATCTCGGGTTTCTAATTTTATATGTAAACTGAGAAATTAGTTCACAATAATAATATTTAGTGAGACAGTCTCTCTCAATCTTAAAATTACCATTTTGAATTGCTGACATCTAAAAAATTACATAGCTACATAATATCTGTCATTCATCAGGAAGCTACGACAGACTTAGATTGTTGGTGAAGACCAGTTTTTAGTTGTAAGCCTGGAATCGTGTCCGGTTTTGCTCACCACTGTACTCTGAGGGCCTAACACAGTGCCTGGCACACATACTAGGTACCAGATAAATAGTCGTTGGATTAGAATAGAATAGAATGAGTGAATAACCTAAGATAAACCAAATGTTTGTGCCTCGATTCTGTTCTTTTCATTCATAAGGTGTATTTGGCTCTGCCTTTGTTCTTTTTCCCTCCCAAGTATATTTGTAATCAGATGGTTACATCCTCCATGCTTTGCACTCCCTGGGTTGAAACAAAGATTCACTTGGGGTAACCTTTTGAATCGTCTAGAAAGCCAACTAAAAATGCCCTCCAGGCTGGTTCTGTGGGTGACTGCTCTGCACAGTGGGAGAGCTGGATTCAATTACTGCTCCCAGTTAGTGGCATCAGGAGCCACCTGTGCACAGGACGTGCCTATATGCCTTTATGTGGAGGATAGAGCCTTCTGTCCCCTAGAGGAGCCTGTTTAGTCCACTGAAACTGTTTTAAGTAGATTGAAGGAAATACCATTCCCTTTCCTTGTCTAAAAACAGTGGCAAGGCACGGGCTTTCCAAAATTACGTTCTTGAAGAGAAAGAAAAGGGAGACACCCCCACGTAGACCCCACGTAGACCTTACTTTCAGTAAGTAACAGGTCTTTGTCATTACCTAGACTGATACTTCCAAACTCAGACACTCATCCTACAGCCTGGTTTTATACAGAATTGAAGGTTTTCATGTTTTCAGCATGATCGGTATCAGAAAGCTATAATCTGTTTCGTTGGCACATGTGAAGCCATTCCCTCACATTTCCCCACTTGCCCCATCAGGGAGAGCACTGATCCTGGAGGAGCTGAACTGCCTTTCCTGAAATGGCAAGGTGGCAGTGCCACCTCCTTTTTCAAACAGAATTACTGAGATAACAGTAGAGATGACAAGAACTGCAGCATTGGCTAGTGATGTGTAAGATGCTACGAAAGCTTTTGGGCAAGTGGGTCCTGTCTCTTTCCCACAAATCTTTGACTTGCTGGCTTGATGAAAGATCTCATCTATTCACCAGATCATAACAAAGCCGGAGGTGGACCGCTAAAGACAGATTCCTGCATAGTGCGATGGTGCCCCCTGTAGAAGGTCTCCCAGCCCTGGGTCTAAGGCAGTTACACTCACCTTTATCTTGGATTCAGCTAAAAAGATTTGTGTGCACCTCTTAAAAAAGATTGTAGGCCTTTCTACGTGCTATGATTTCTGTGCGATGCCTACACGTCTCTCATTGTGCACTCTGCTCAAGACACACGAAACACTTTGATCAGATGGCTCTTTCGAATTCTATCTTTGAATCCCTTCGTTTTATGGAGAAGAGATCAAATAACCTCACAGTGTCCACACCGTTTCTATCTCACAGAGTCATGATTCTGTCCAGGTTCGCTGACTGCACAGGATCTACTCTTTGCCACCATACTGCTTCTCAGGGGGGCTTAGACCTACTATGAAACTAGCAAGGGAGAATTTGAGTGCAGGCTCTGGTTTTATGAACATCTGGGAGACGGGATGCCTCACTCTATAATCCAACATTGTTCTTGTCTCAGAAATAGTGATTTTCTAGTAAATGACTGTCTTACGATTTATGTTTCCTGATCTAGTGCAATCATTATTGGGATTTTTTTTAAACTGGCAAGCATTCTTCGCTCTTCAAAGAAAGGTTTATGGATATAAACATTTAAAATGACTTCTCGTTACCATTCTCTTGAGGGAGGCAAGGATCTATGTTAACAAATACACCTTCTGTAACTCTGTATCGTAGAGATCTCCTTCTGGAAGAAGTGTTCGTCCCACAGGTATGACGATAGTTACATGGCACAGACAGTAACTTCTTCACCCTGTACGCTGGTTCCTGCATTTGCCCCCATTCTGATGTAACGTGCCTGGAAGATAATGTCACCATTGTAACTCTCAGTACATAGAGTTTTTCTGTTGTTGAACTTGCACTTCAGTGATGGAAGTCTTAAATGTGTTTTGAGCTCATGTTGTATCAGGATACAAGTTAGGATGTTAGGAATCTAGGGTCATGTAGACAGCAGTGGTAGTGATAGTAGTTTTGAGGCAAGTGATCCCCAGTTACCAGCATCCAAATGCTAAAGCAGATGAAAAATTGAGACATGAGGAGGATTTAAGAAATGGATACGTAAGAAATGTATACACGTAGTTTATGTGTTCCACAAATAACCCCCAGGACTGTCACATACCTACATGACGTGATTGCTCTCATCCCACAATATTCTTTTTAATTAAATAACCAGCATAGTATTCGTCATGAGATTACAGAGTTTAGTATTGATTCACTCCTAAAAAAAGCTACAGGCAAAGAGTGACTCGTTGTGGCAGTCTACAACCTATGATATGTTTTGCTTTTTGAATTTCAATGTGTATAATTAAGCTCCTCTTTGGAATATGATACTAAAAATAAAAAATTATTTTTGAATCAGAATACGGATAAATCTGAGATTATTTATAAATAGTTAAATTTTTCTTCAGAAGACATGATTGCTCTCCTATGCAATTTAAGCCTCAATTTAATGTAATTCCATATTACTAACCTCAAATTCCAATGAAATGCCAATGGAAGTTTAAAAACTAAGAATTAAATTCTACATTGTGGTCCATCTTAGTGCCTTGGTGGCTCAGTTGCTTAAGAATCTGACTCTTGGTTTTGGCTCAGGCCATCTCAGGGTGGTGGGATCGAGGCCCACATAAGGCTCTGCACTCGAGGGGGAGTCCGCTTGAGATTCTTACTCCCTGTACCGTTCCCACTACCCCCCGCCAGTGCACGCACTCTCTCTCTCAAGTAAAATAAATCTTTTAAAAATAAATAAATAAATTGCACATTTTGGTCCATTTAATTACATTTTGGAATCAGGTACATCGGCTCCTACCCTGAGCTGCATACAAGTTGACCTGTCTTTCTTAAGGATCAAGCACTACTTTTTTTTTTTAAAGATTTTATTTTTATTTATTTGAGACAGAGTGAGCACACAAGTCAGGGGAGGGGCAGAGGAAGAGGGAGAAGCAGAGCAGGCTCCCTGATGAGCAGGGAGTCCAACATGGGTCTTGATCCCAGGTTCCCGGGATCATGAACTGAGCTGAAGGCAGACGTCCAACCGACTGAGCCACCCAGGTGCCCTGAGGAGGAAGCACTACCTTGCCTGAATTCTCAGCCAAGGAGTCAACAATTTAGGTCAGTTTTGAGTATGTCAGTAAAATGTTTTTAGCTACATGAAAATACCTCTAAATACATACATATACATGTATATGTAGGGATACTGAACTCTATACATATGTATATATGAATGTATGGTTTTGGATTATTTGTACATATAATAGGGATGTATATATTCAGATGTGATCATTTGTATGAAAAGAGCTGTTTAGTTATGACATTTGTGGATAGTAGTCCACAGCACAGACTCATAAATATGCTCCGCTAAGTCGTCGTGTCTTGAAATGAGCTCTGAAACAAATCTCACTGGCCCACCCAGGACGTCATCTTATTGCCACACATCATCTTATTTGTTCTTCTTAATAACTTCATGTGGTATGATATGATCTTTCCAGTTTTACAGGTGAGGGCTTAGAGAAGTTGCCTAGCCCAAGATCACACATGTCCAGGTCCAGAGTTTCCCTACTAACGTTTGCTCATTGCCTCTCTACAGTTGTTTTTCATATTACGAAACAGCAGAAATGGATTAACCAGTCTTAGGAGGAGAACACCTCATCCCCTTATTGGATTAAAAAAAGGCTTCATCTGGGGGTTTCTGCTCTGGGTTCTTGAAAGACTGCCCTATGTGGAAATAGCAGCGTTTTGTCCCTCCCAGAGCATACCTCTTCTCTTATCTCCCATCTCCACGGGCTTCAGGTCCCAAGACTCAGCAAGGGAAAAGAAGAGCGGGGTAACCGATGCCATGTGTGTCACTCATGCTCATACAATTATACAAAATGATCTGAATTCTGCAAAAGAATACATAGAACTTATTTAAAAAGTATTGTAAAGCTTAATACATATCATGGGAGTTTTCCGGACTATTTTACAAAACAAAAAATACTCTGATGTTTTATAAGAGAACGGAAAAGTGTTAAAGCATGGGCTAAATTACATTTGTCAATTTGAACTCATTAATCCTTTATTCAAGACTTTTTTTCCCCAAGATTGATTTATTTAGAGAAAGAGAGAGCGACCGACCACAAGCAGGGGAGAGGCAAGGGAGGGGAGGATCCCCAAGCAGACACCCTACTGAGTGCAGAAACCCACCCAGAGCCTGATCCCATGACCCCAAGATCATGACCCCAGCAAAATCAAGAGTGGGGCGCCCAACCAACTGAGCCACCCAGGTTCCCCATCCAATGACTTAAATGTAGTATGATGAACCCTGCGATTGCTTTTATTTAATTTTTTTTTGAGAGAGAGAGAGGGCATGTGCATGAGGTGAGGGTGGGGGCAGTAGGAGAGGGAAAGAGAGAATCCCAAGCAGGCTCCACAACCAGCACAGAGCCCAACACAGCGACTCAGTCTCACAACCCTGAGATCATGACCTGAGCGGAAATCAAGAGTCGAACGCTTAACCAATTGAGCCACCCAGGTGGCCCCCAAGATTGGTTTTAAAAAATAGTGAAAATGGGACGCCTGGATAGCTCTGTTGGTTAAGTGGCTGCCTTCAGCTCTGCTGTGATCCCAGGGTCCTGGGATTGAGTCCCACATTGGGCTCCTCACTCACTGGGAAGCCTGCTTCTCCCTCTGCCTTCCGCTCCCCCTGCTTGTGTGCACGCTCCCTCTCTTGCTCTCTCTCCCCACCCCACCCCTGGCAAATAAATAAATAATCTTTAAAAAAATAATGAAGTATGGTGAAAATGACATGAGGTAATGATGTCCTGTGATTGTGTGAAACGGCAGGTACCATTACTGCAGTCAGAATCTTTGGTTGAGATTTTTGGTAAAAATAAGTTTTCACTATTAAGGAGTCAAGTAAAAATATGTTAGTTTTATGACTTAAAAAATGGAGGTGATGATATCTGAGCCTTATTCCGGGCCTTAGTTTAAAAAATAAAAAGTATGACCTGAAGAATATACCTAATCAATTAAAATATTTATGGCCTTTTTCTTAATAGAAATGTGGAAATTTTCCATTTCCAGATCTTACTGACATTTGTTCTGCAGCCATATGGCATTTTTAGTTATGGTTTTTAAAAATGTATATATTGTGATAGAGGTGCGTGGTTAATACAACAATGGCTTCAATTTTCTGTCATCTCTGTAAATAGAGTTTTATCCAAAGCTATTTGACTTAATGCATTTCTTAAAATCTATGATGTAGGGGCGCCCGGGTGGCTCAGTGGGTTAAAGCCTCTGCCTTCGGCTCAGGTCATGATCCCAGGGTCCTGAGATGGAGCCCCGCATCAGGCCCGCATCAGGCTCTCTGCTCGGCAGGGAGCCTGCTTCCTCCTCTCTCTCCACCTGCCTCTCTGCCTACTTGGGATCTCTGTTATTTATTTATTTATTTATAAATAAAATATTTTTAAAAAATAATAATTATTATTGTTCTCTTGTTAGACAACTCTAGTTGTTTGAAAGCTCTCTCTTATTTGTCGTTGAAGTCTGCTTCCCAGAAATTTCACCTTCTTGCTCTTCGTTCTGCCTCCTCGAGCTTACAGAACAGGACTGTTCCATCTTCCATTTCATTACTTCAGATGCTGGAAGATGACTTTCATCTCCTCCTGTAATCCTTTCCCCCAGGTTAAACATTCCTTAGGTGCGTGTTTTCAAATACTTCTTCATCCTAATAGTGGAGCCAGGCTACCCTGAATGCCCATCTTGATATGTGGCCGTGGCACCCAGGGCAGAACATAGTTTTCGAACCACAAATTGACCATCAAACAGTACAGCCTGACCATTCCTGCCTGTGTTTTGGATATGTACCTCTGTTGATGCTGCCAAAGTTTGTGTTTGGGCTTTTTTTTTTTTTTTTTCTTTAATCTATATCACCATCTTGGCTTATATAAAGAATGTGGGGGGCGCCTGGGTGGCTCAGTGGGTTAAAGCCTCTGCCTTCGGCTCAGGTCATGATCTCAGGGTCCTGGGATCGAGCCCCGCATCGGGCTCTCTGCTCAGCAGGGAGCCTGCTTCCTCCTCTCTCTCTGCCTGCCTCTCTGCCTACTTGTGATCTCCATCTGTCAAATAAATAAATAAAATCTTAAAAAAAAAAATGTGGTTACCAAAGATTCTCACCACTTCTTTATAAGTCACTGCCAAACTGAGGTTCACACTTGTACAATGAATTTTTGAAACCTAAATGTAGAACTATACAATTATCCCTGTACATTGTATCTCACGAGTATCAGTCTTTTCTCAATATGTGAAAACCATTAAGATTTTGATGCTATCCATGTGTTAGCTTTCTCTCTTGGCTATATGACATCTGAAAATTAAAATCTAGTACATATTTCTTCTCCGTCTTCATTCAGGTAATCCATAGAACTGTGATAAAGGAAAGAAACCAAACTGGGGTTGTTTTTTGTTCTTCTTTTTTTATTGAAATATAGTTGACTGGGTGTCTGGGTGGCTGAGTTGGTTAAGTGTCTGCCTTTGGCTCTGGTGGTGATCCCAGGTTCCTGGGATCAAGTCCCATGTCGATCTCCCTGCTCAGGAAGGAGTCCCCTTCTCCCTTTCTCTCTCTCTCCCTCTGCCTCTCCCTCTGCTTGTGCTCTCTTTCTCTCTCAAATAAATTTTTAAAAAATCTTAAAAAAAAAAAAGAAATAAGTTGACACACAATGTTACATTGTTAGATGTAGGACATGGTGATTTGACAAGTCTATATGTTATGCTATGCTCAACACAAATGTAGCTACCATCTGTCATCATACAACACTATTATGATGCCACTGATCATATTCCCCATGTTGTACCTCTTATTTCCGTGACCTATTATACATTTCATAACTGGAAACCTGTATCTCCCAATCCCCTTCTCCATTTTGCCCATCCCCCAATCCTCCTCCCCTAAGACAACCATCAGTTTGTTCTTTGAATCTGTGGGTCTGTTCCTGGTGTATGTTTGCTTATTTGTTTCATTTTTTAGATTCTATATTAAATGAAATCATATGGTATTTGTGAAATCATATGGTATTTGTCTTTCTCTGTCTGACTTATTTCACTTTAGCATAATACCCTGTAGGTCCATCTATGTTGTCACAAATGGCAAGATCTCATTCTTTTTTGTAGCTGAGTAATATTCCTGTGTGAATGTGTGTGTGCGTGTATACATACCACATCTTTATCCAGTCATCTGTCGATGGACACTTGAGTTGCTTTTGTATCTTGGCTATTGTAAGTAATGTTGCAGTAAACACAGGGGTGTGTATATATTTTCAAAAGATACCCAGTAGTGGAGTTACTGGATAATATGGTATTTCTATTATCAGTTTTTTTGAGGAACCCTCCTACTGTTTTCCATAGTGGTTGCACCAATTGACATTCCCACCAGCAGTGCACAAGGGTTCCTTTTTCTCCACACCCCTACCAACACTTTTATTTCTTGTCTTTTTGATAGTAGCCATTCTGACTGGTGTAAGGTGATATCTCATTGGGGTTTTGATTTGCATTTTCCTGATGATTAGTGTTGACCGTCTTCTCATGTCTGTTGGCCATCTGGGTGTCTTCTTTGGAAAATGTCTGTTCAGGTCCTCTGCCCAATTTTAATCAGATTATTTGGGTTTTTTTTTTTTTTTTTTTTAAAGATTTTATTTATTCATTTGACAGACAGAGACCACAAGTAGGCAGAGAGGCAGGCAGAGAGAGAGGAAGAAGCAGGCTCCCCGGTGAGCAGAGAGCCCGATGCGGGGCTCGATCCCAGGACCCTGGGATCATGACCTGAGCTGAAGGCAGAGGCCCCAACCCACTGAGCCACCCAGGCGCCCCCAGATTATTTGGGTTTTTTAATAAGTTCTTTATATATTTTGGATCTTGACCCCTTTTGGATATATTATTTGCAAATATCTTCTCCCATTCAGTAGGCTGCCTTTTTGTTTTGTTGATGGTTTTCTTCACTGTGCAAAAGGTCTTTATTTTGGCATAGCCCCAGTAGTTTATTTTTGCTTTTGTTTCCCTTGTCTGAGGAGACATATCTAGAAAAATGTTACTAAAGCCAATGTGAAAGAAATTACTGCCTATGTTTTCTTCTAGGAGTTTTATGATTTTATGTTTCACATTTAGGTCTTTAATCCATTTCAGTGTTATTTTTATTTATGGTATAAGAAAGTGGTCCAGGGGTGCCTAGGTGGCTCAGTGGATTAAGCCGCTGCCTTCAGCTCAGGTCATGATCTCAGGGTCCTGAGATCGAGCCCCGCATCGGGCTCTCTGCTCAGCGGGGAGCCTGCTTCTCCCTCTCTCTGCCTGCCTCTCTGCCTTCTTGTGATCTCTCTCTCTGTCAAATAAATAAATAAAATCTTTAAAAAAAAAAAAAAAAGGAAAGAAAGTGGTCCAGTTTCAGTCTTTTGCATATAGCTTTCCATTTTTTTTCAGAACTACTTATTAAAAAGACTAAACCAAATACTGAGTCCTTGAGATTGCTTTTCTGCCCAAAATAAACCCGCTACCAAACATTCTGTAAGAGTAGTTGTTTTACATATTTGAATTCACATTACCGTACTCTAATCCCTCAGAGTCCCATTCCTCTGTCTTATCCACAAAAGACTAAGTTTCCTTTTTTTTTTTTTTTTTAAGATTTTACAATGTATTTATTTGTCAGAGAGAGAGAGCAAAAGCGGGGGGAGCAACAGGCAAAGGGAGAAACGAGCTCCCCACTGAGCCAGGAGACTGATGTGGGACTCGATCCCAGGACTCTGGGATCCTGACCTGAGCTGAAGGCAGATGCTTAACTGACTGAGCCACTCAGGCTTCCCAGAACGAAGTTTTTAAAACCCAAAAAGACTCTGTCTTTACTGTTTCTGACGCTAACAGTGAGTGGCCATATCGAAAGAAAAATGAGAATATTTTGTCATGATTTGCTCATTGTGACCCACCTACCCTGGGGCTGCGATCAGCACTGCCTTTTTTCTAGAGCTCACAACCCACCTATTTGATAACCTTTTTTAGAATTTTGCCATCATTGTCCATAAATTCACTGGTCTTTGTTCCAGATGCACCTCTGTCCTCATCTTTTTCTTTTGTCCTGTGTTTGAAGACATTCGTCAGTTGAATCTCTCATCTCTGAGATTTCTTAGGTCTTTCAGTAGCTGGGAAGGACCATTTGTGTGCACTGGGAGCATGAAGAGGACCGAGGTGAGTGGATGCCTCTGTCAAGGTGCTCTAGACTGGAAACTAGGTCTCCAGAGTGAGGAGGAAGACGGAGAAGGGAAGTGCCGCCAGGGATATCAGGCAAAACAAGTGAGAAAGCTGCTGGCGGGGAGGAGGCTCAGTGAGGGTGTCACAAAGTAATTTGTCCAAGAGGGTAATACTGTGTTCGGAATGGGAGTGGTGGTGGCCTTAAAACGCAGAGGATACCGGAAGCCAGACCTAAGGCAGATTGGTAGCTGCCTCCTCCCTGACGACCTGTAACGGGCGGGTTCATCCTTAAAGTCCCCTCTTCATGGGATTTATTTTCATCTTTACAGTTTTTAACTCATTCCTTATTTCTGTTTCCTTTGTCTTCTCTTAATAATACGTCATCTTTTACGACTATTTGAGAGTACTTGTCCATCTTTGACATACTGCCTTGATATTTTGATGCCTCTTATTTTTGTTATCGTCCCCGTCCCCTGCGCACCCCCCATCAGTTTTCAGCAGATTCGGATGAGGTTGTTTCTGAACATTTTTCTGCGAGGAATGGCACTTTAAAAACGTGTGTGACAAGTGTCCTGGTGATAATGGACTTATGGGTGGATTCCCACACAATTCTCACAGCTTTCTACCTCTCCTTTGTCAGCTCCTTCAAATCAGGGATAGCATCCGATCTCCACAGTGCAGCTCTGTGCAGAACAGCTGCTCGGCCCAGGCTCAGCAATGGAGGAGGCAATATGCTGCTCCTTTACACCTGGGCCTTTTCCAGTCTGGGCCCCAAGAGAGCTTATTCTGTAGCTGTTTATTTTGGGCTCTTTCATAATTAATGATGACCATTGTTGAAATTTAGTTTTTTCAGAGGCTCTCATCCCCCTTGAATGATTTCCATTTATGATCTCTTGGAATCATGGCAGTCTTTTCACTAATTTTTAAATGTGCTTTCCTAATTTATGGTCTGGGTGTCCAAAACCATGCGTGCTGGTCCTTTCTTTCACTGAGTCTAGTACCAGGTTGGCGTCCCTTATCACTACTGCATGTTAGTTTCTGCCAGCTTCATAATCCCCATTGGAGAAGCATGGTCCACTTCTCCCACTCGATTAGGAGATGAATGGTCTTTTTCCATAACAGCATGGCCGCCATTTGTTACCTTTCCTCCTTATTCAAGTGTTTTCAACCATTAAAAAAAAAAAAAAAAAAAAAAACCTTTAACATACTGCTTCTACTTCCTTAGTCTCTATTTTTTTTTTAAGATTTTTTATTTATTTATTTGACAGAGATCACAAGTAGGCAGAGAGGCAGGCAGAGAGAGAGAGGGGGAAGCAGGCTCCCCGCTGAGCAGAGAGCCCGACTCGGGGCTCAATCTCAGGACCCCAGGACCATGACCCGAGCTGAAGGCAGAGGCTTTAACCCACTGAGCCACCCAGGTGCCCCTACTTCCTTAGTCTCTATTATCCAGTTTCTACAGAACAAGGTCTACCCTAATTTCCAGATGAGTTTCAGCATCCCCATTCTCTATGGCACTTTCTCTGTTTGGACAAAGGAAAACTTGGGGTTCTCTCCAATTCTGTTCCAGTGCTATAGAGAGGAACAGCTCTGGATGTGCAGAAATGAAACCCAGGCCATTTCTCAGATTTGCTGTTGGCTCTTACCACTCAGCAGATCTCATCCTAATATCTTCTCCTGCAAAATGAGATGAGAAGATAAGACTGGGCTTGGGTTTCTACCAGGTCTGAAAGTCTTTCTTTGGTTTCATTGGAGAGAAGCAGCTGTCTCGCCCACTTCTGCTAAAGCTGCCTAGATCTCATGGCAGGGGCTTGTCTTTACTATTTAAGAGAATTTTTTAACCAAATGGTTTTCAAAAGCATATGATGATTTCTCTAAAGGGTCTCATAAAAGCAACATTTATCACTGAAAAGGTGTTTAATAACACCTTTTAATAAATGTTAAATAATAATGCACTTAACTTTAAGTACTTTGCATCTTTTTCTCTCTGTGTTAATGTCTTTAATTGGATCCTCTAGCAAGGGATTTGGACTTAATTTATTGCAGGTGATGCTACACTTACATAATTATTCAGTTGACTTAATTAGAGATTTAATTATATTAGTGCCCTAAAGTGCTATATCAGAGAAGTAAAAACACAGACTGGTAATTCACCTTTTTGTATTTTTTTACATCACTCACCCTACAACTAAAAATGTTTTTCGAGCCATAAAGGCCAGAGGGCATGCCAGCCTCTTCTAGCCATATCCTAATATGGAAAGTTCTGTCTGTGCATTAGTTTAGGCTTTGCCCAGTCAAAATGTAGGTGAAAGCAAAAGTGGAAAGAATTTTTCCAATTGTGTGGTGAGCCTGGGTGGCTCAGATGGTTAAGCATCTGCCTTTTACCTCAGGTCCTGATCTCCACATCCTGGATTGAGCCCCACATTGGGCTCCCAGCTCAGTGGGGAGTCTGCTTCTCCCTCTCCCTCTGCCTCTCCACTGCTTGTACCCTCTCTGTCTCTCTCTCTCAAATGAATAAATAAAACCTTTAAAAAAAAAAAAAAAAAGAACTTTTCTGATTGTGGTCTTATCTCTTGCATCTCTTAGAACCAAAGTTGTAGGTCCAGTCCCTCAGCAGTCCTTTCAACCCCCTCCAGCTCTGCTGCCCTAGGGCAGCCCCCTAACAGGTGGTCCTGGGAGGAAGCAGCTGTGTTTGTCTCTGTATCTCCCACACCTACTACACACCCACGCCATATAGGTGCACAATACATGGTGGTCAAAACGGTATAAACCCTTGGGGCGCCTGGGTGGCTCAGGAGGTTAAGCCTCTGCCTTCGGCTCAGGTCATGATCTCAGGGTCCTGGGATCGAGCCCCGCATTGGATTCTCTGCTCAGCGGGGAGCCTGCTTCCCCCCCCCCCCGCCCCTTTCTCTGCCTGCCTCTCTGCCTACTTGTGATCTCTCTCTCTGTCTGTCAAATAAATAAATAAAATCTTTTTAAAAAATGTTCATTAATGTTGACTATAATTTTTTTTAAAAGTATAAACCCAATCTATTTTTTTAAGATTTTATTTATTTATTTGAGAGAGAGAGCACGAGCAGCGGGGGGAAGGGTAGAGGGAGAAGCAGACTCCCTGTAGAGCAGGGAGCCTGATGCAGGACTCCATCCCAGGACCCTGGGATCGTGACCTGAGCTGAAGGCAGAGGTTTAACTGACTGAGCCACCCAGGCGCCCCCAACCCAACTATTTTAAAAATACAGTAACTCAAAATATGTACTCCAGCAGGTAAGGTACTCCCAAATCTGGCTAATCATTGGAATGACTTAAGAAGCATTTTTAGGCCTTATTAAATCCGTCTCTAGGATTGGGGCCCAGATATCTGCATTTTAAAGTTCCCCAGGTGAGGGATGCCTGGGTGGCTCAGTCGGTCAAAAGGCTGCCATCACCTCAGGTCATGATCAGGATCCTGGGATCTATCTCTGAGGCAGTCTCCCTGCTCAGCAGGGAGCCTGCTTCTTCCTCTCCCTCTGCCGCTTTCCCTGCTTATACTCTCTCTCTAATAAATAAATAAAATCCCAAAAAAGAGAGGGAGGGAGAGAAATGCAGAATGCAATTGCACAACACAGCCTGATCCTTTCAAAACGGCAATATCATAGGGGAGAAAATATTAAAGTGTCATAACAGATGAATGCAGTGTGTGAACCAGGACTCATCATGATTCAGGGAAAAAAAATTTAAAAAACTAACAAAGACATTTTAGAGCCAACTGGGGAAATTTGCACATGGACTAGATATAACACAATGGTGGAGAATTATTGTTAACTTTCCTAGTTGTGACAATATTCTGGTTATGCAGGAGAGAGTTCTTAGAAGTTGCAGTCAAAACAAGGGTGAAGCCTACTGCAGCCCAACATGTGTTCAAGCCAAGTCCTGCCAGCTCAGAGCCTGTTGTTAAATATTTCAGAAGTTTGTGATTCCACAGTCCTTGATCGCTTGCGATCAGCTGTGATGGGAGTTTTTATACCACAAAAATCTGCAAATGCTACAAACCGGGTTTTTCTCCTCCTGTGGAGAGGTAACTTACCAGCATACCACTGCCCACAGCTTATTTGCAAACGGTTGAGAAAACACATACATACAAGTAGATAAAACAAAAATAGCAAAATATTGACAATTGTTGACTGTCAGTAGAGGTTATGTGGTCATGCATTGCGCTAGACGAGAAGTCAGCAGCCAGTCCGAGAAGACAAAGGTGGAAGTATTTTAGGCTCTGTGGGTGAGCACAGCTCTGCGGCAGCTACTCACCTCTGCAGCTCTGCCACTAGAGCCCAAAGCAGCCACAGACAGTATGTAACTGAACGGACATGGATATGTGCCAATAAAACTTTATTTATAAAAACAGCGGGGGCAGATTGGGCCTGGGGCTGCAGCTTGCCAACTCCTGTGCTAGTCTTTGAACTTTCTGTACTTTTTAAATATTTGATAATAATTTTTTTTTAAATTCAGATTTCTTAGCCTAGTTTTCAGAGCCCTCCTGGATCCCCTGTTACTTACCCCCGTAAGGCTTGTCACAGCAATCTACCTTTATTCCCTGGACACTGTACTCTGGTCTCCTCTGTGCCTTTGTTTAAGCTCTTTCAATAAGATTCCCTTGCTCCCCTCAACCCTGTGACCGCTTACCAACATTCTCAAAACATGCCTCAAATCTCACTACTCTGTAAGGTCTTCTTGAATCTCTTCTAATTACAGTTGATCTCTCATTTCTTTGATCATTTATAGTCCTTTATTTGCCCCATGATTTTGCTGCTTTTTACAGTATGCCCTTAACTAGTTCCTGATCCGTGAAGCGGAGAAGGATCATCGTACTCCTTTCACATAATAGGTGTTCAGTTAACGTCTGCACATGAAATCCATTCATGCATTTATTATGCACGTGCCTGCAGGTACCAACCTAAAGTGTAGAATACAGAATGTTGGCCTAATTTAGGTTTGGGGTAATTAAAGATAATGAAACTTGAGAGCCTGTTCTCTCTTCCTCCCTCCCCTCCCTCCCTTTTGCTTTTCTTCCCCCTTCCTTCCTTCCTTCCTTACCCAACTCCAGCTACCTTTGAGGTTGTTGTGCATGAAGCTACAACAGACTTCATCTTTTGGATGGGTTGGCTTTCTAAGGGCCTGAGGAGGAAGAAGACTTCAGTTGTTTGGAATATGTGTAGTGTTTTAGACACTGTCTAGTACTCTGTGCTGTCTCAGGTAGTTGCCTCCAACAGACCTACAAGGGGCTGATATTACCCCAAGTAGTTAAATGGCTCCTCTAAGATTATAAAGCTACAGTGGGAGTTCGAATCCACCATTTTAGTGCCTTCATGTGTTGAGTGGTTGGCAAGAGACCAGGGCATCCTGGGCTAAAATAGTCCTGAAGTTCACGTGCAGTACGTGGCAATACCCGTGGGGCGGTGAGATTCTGGCAGAGTATAGTGCTCGGTACTGCGGAACAGGGTGTTGGAAACCCTGGCTTCTGACCACAGCTGTGCCACGCCCACCTGTGATCTCGGGTGAGCTGCTGAGCTTCTCTGAGCCTCTGTTTTCTTCTCTGTGTAATTACAGGAATAAAGCAGGTTGTTTCTTTTATGCCTTCATGTTACGTGCTGTATGCAGTAGCTTAAAGTCTAAGGAAGAGATAGACATGGGGATGGAGAATTGAAGTACAACACTGTATAATAATGCTGTACTCCAGGGGGCGCCTGGGTGGCTCAGTCCTTAAGCGTCTGCCTTCTGCTCAGCTCAGGTCATGATCCTAGGGTCCGGGGATCGAGCCCCACACTGGGTTCCCTGCTCAGCACGGCGCCTCCTTCTCCCTCTCCTACTCCCTCCTCTTGTGTTCCCTCTCTCACTGTGTCTCTCTCTGTCAAATAAATAAAATCTTAAAAAAAATAATGCTGTACTCCAGATATGCACAGGGCACTTGGGGAGCCCCAGGGAAAAGAAGAGGCACCCAGCTCCTTAGGGCTCTCATGCCTAGCTGAGCATATTCCGCTCAAGTGGAATTTGGGGAGTTTGAAGGACATGGGGAGATATGGGAACAGTCTCAGGGGAGATAACTGCTGCGAGCAGTTTCCTTAAGTAATGATGATGGGAGAACATAGGCTGGGCAAGGGCTAGATCAGGAAAGGACTTCCTGTGCCTCATGAGAGAGCTTGGACTCTTGTCTTCTGAGGGGTATCAGAAAGTAGTGAAGGGTTTTAAACAAGATCACATTTGCATTTTATAAAGCTCTCCTTGGCAGCGTGACAGATGGAGTCCAGGGTCAAAAACTGGTGGTGGGAAGACTCTTGAGGAAGTGGTTGCATAAAACTACCCAGGCAGGGGATCATGGTCATCTGAACAGAGGTCGAGGCAATGAGCATGAAGAGGGGAGGATAAATTTGAGAGCTCCAAAAGAGACGGAATGGCTAGGACCTAGAGACTCCGTCCGTCCAGATGGATACAGACAACCTCACAATCTCTGTGGCCTCAAACAACAAGATGTGTTCCTTGCCCATGCTCCAGGGCCCACGCAGTTTGGAGAGGCACCTTGGCGCTCAGTGTGGTCACTCCGGAATCCAGCATGAGGAACTTCTTCAGTGTGGCTGGGCCATACGCCACCTTGGGGAAGGCTCTGGAGGGATTTACGTGGATGGTTTAAATGCTACCGCCCAGAAGTGACGTGCATCCCCCACGACTCACGGACTAAAACTTGTCCCTTGGCCCCACCCAATCTTTGGGGGCCAGAGGGCCTGACTGGAAATGAGGCATGAAGGAGGACCCCCCCCACCACGTTTCTGATTTAGGGAGTTAGGTAGAGGCATTCACTGAGAAATAGAAGAGGGAACTGGGGGAAAGGAAAGCGGGCTGACCAAATCACTATAAATCTCTTTCAGCTCTGAAGGGTAGGTAACCCTATTATTGGCCCTTCCCCATCATCCAAAAGAGGGATTAGAAATAAACTCCAGTTGTTGGCAAGAGTTTCCTTTATCCTTTACAAAGGTGTGTTTCAGTTCATTCTTCCCAGTCAAGTAAAGGCTCTTAGTTTTTAAAAATGTAGCGTTCAGACCTCAACTAAGGTGTCTTTCTTGAATTTTCATACGGACTACTGTGTCAGCATATAGCATTTTAAAAAAAAGTCACTAAGTAGGATGTTAATGAAGCCTTCCTCACGTAAGAATATCAGGCTGCTGCGTTCAAAATGCCAGAGATGTAAATGCCCTCCGCCTTCATTACCGCCATCCCCCAGCAGGGCACATTTCAGGATATCAAGGGGTGGGAGCCAGGGAGGAGGTGTCATTAGGCTGATTGGAGCCAATTGTGTTCCTCCGGAGCCCAGACACCTAGCAGCCTTAGGGAACAGTAGTGCCTTCAAATCTTTGGGGACTGGTGTCCTCTTTACCTCTAAAAGAACGTAGCAGAAACAACGAATCCATACTGTGCCTCCCCCCCTCCCCGTTGGCCACCTCCCCTCCCCAATTTAACTGTGGTACCTGAAAAACTGACTTTTATTGTGCATTTGTTTCTTAACAGTTGCGGGAAACAATCAAAGCTGGCAAAGGTGTGACTTCAGCTATTGACCTGTGTCGTTACCATGGAAACAAGGCACTGGAGGCCCTGGAGAGCTTTCCTCCCTCGGAGGCCAGATCTGCTTTAGAAAACATTGTGTTTGCAGTGACCAGGTTTTCGTGACACCAAATTAAAAAGACACTATTGTTCGTTAGCTGGAAAAAACAAAAAACAAAAAACAAAACCTGGGGAATGAGGGGACCGGGAGAGCTTTCGGGATGGCATATCTAAATGTGTTAATGACTTTAAAATCATAATCCATTTTTTTCCCCTTCCTTTTATCACATTGGTAAATGAATCCTGCCTCCTTTTTGGAACTGCTACAAACAAAATTAGAAGAAAAAAGGTCAAGCAGTTTTCACTTGTCACGCCAGCAGCACACTTGAGGCTGCAGTAGCAGAAATAATTAATGAGATTCGCTCCTGTGACCTCAGCAAATGGACAGGAAATAAGTCCTTATTGATTGGACCGAGCCCGGGATGGCGCCGGGGCGGTGGCCTGTGGTTTGCCTTCTAGAGAGGGCAGAGCGAGCTGGAAGCGGCAGGTGTCAAGAGAAACACGATCGGTGCCAACCAGCGAGGACTGTCAAATCAAAAATTAGTGACCAATTGTCATAAGGGACGGTAGTTTTGATAATGAAGAAAAAAAAAATGCGCTTTGTCTCCTTGCAATTATATCTCTGTATCTGTAGGTACAGTATGAATACACTTCGCGCTAACTCGTTTTGGTAAGGGTTTTGTTTTGTTTTTTATGGAAAAATTTGCTGAAAAAATAATGCTAAATATTTGAAGTAGGAGATTAAAATGTTATCATATGTTAACTTGGTTGTAGTAGGAATGGCTTGCTTTTCTTTCTAGAAGACCAAATATTTTTTTTCAAATGCATTTCAAAGACCCAAACTCTTTTTTTTTTTAAAGCCAAACAGGATGCTTTTTTTCAAGTCGGATGTATTCATTTGTCATATTTCGGTGTAGAGGATACCTTTACAACTTTTACGAGTGTCACATACATAACTGTTGATCTGGGGAATAAACTGGTGATTTTTTTTTTTTTAAATTCAGAATGTCAGATTTGGGTCTTGAACCACAGACATCCAATTAGAGAGAGAATACAAGCAATCTCACAGGCCTGCAATCAGACACCGTCTCTGTGTGGTTCATAGGAGATGATTTTTGTGGTTTGCATGCATGCAATATGAGAAGACTGTGGACAAGAAGGCTGAGTTTACATAAATGATCCAGATTGAGACTCAGCTACCTTTCTTCCTTATGTGGTGTAATTACAGCCCTATCTGCAGACAGTGAACACAGCAAACAGATTTTATTACCTCGTTCACTCAAACACTAAGTGAAGTTATTTTAGTTAAATTCCTTCCCCCCAAAGTTACGAAACCATTTTATCAGGACCCAGCATGCAGCCTGCGATGAAGAGAAAATGTGAGCTGCAGAGGTTAAGGTATTGTATTATGAAATATTTTTTAATATACTTAAAATATTATAATTGTGTAGTTTATGCTACCACAATTTAAACGCCTGTAGATTTAGCTTCAGAGAATGCTTTTCTGTTTGAAACGGTCTTTTCTTGAGAAATTGGCTTAATTAGTAACTCTGGTTGGCAGTGTTAGATCAGACTAGGTTTTAATCATTAACTTCTACCAAGGAGGAGTCCTGCTTTTTGTTCTGTAGATGTGCAGGAACTTACCCCGACCTGTCGGTTTTCCGAAGCGGGTGGTCGGGTGCTCTGAGGCCCTATTCCTGGGCTCTTCTGTTTCTGCTTTAGCAGCTGGTTTGTTGGGTGACCTTGAGCAAGTCACTTCCCCCTGAGCCTCAACTTCCTCCTCTGTTAAATAAATGAGAGAATGTATGAAGTCCCTTCCGGCCTTGTTTTATTTTCTAAAAGACTGTCATTTCTGACCCTGGATAGCAGAGATGCTCTGTGAGGTTCAGGGAGGAGGAAAGGTGAGACCCAGGGGGAGAGAGGCTACGAAGGAGTGCATAAAACTTAAAGGCAAATTTCCTCCGACACTGCCTCGTGGTTTAGGGCCTACAATATCCCTAGCTCTCTTTTGTATGGCCTGTAATCCTGGAGTCTTCTGTTTCAGCACCTGACTTTCTGCTTTCTCTGGGACCTTTCCTCCCCCGGCTCAGGTGTCCTGCCCTCAGTGTTAAGGGAGCTCTGCCTCTGTCTTCCTGCTCAGCAAAGCTCTGTCTTCCCCCTCAGCAAAGTTCTCACTCCCAACCTCCCCGCGTGCTTTTGTTAAACATAACACTGTTGGGTAATTCACTCTCCAGCTTTAAATGGTGAGAGTGTTTCTTCTTGCCCCTTCTTTAGAGATGTTTGTTTATTAACTCTTATGTCCTTATAATTTCAGATAATTTAGGGAGAAATTTGGGGCACCAAGACATGCCTAATCACACCTCTTAGTCTACCACCTGGGTGCGGCCAGGGACATGACTGTCGACCAGGTAAGACTCTGGCCTCAGAATGTCCCCTCCACCCCTCTCCATCGCCCCCCATCCCCAGTTTCTTGCTAGAGGAGAATTCCTTCATTAGCCATTGTGCTGGTCCCCCCCAACTTGCAAGTTGGCTCCTCCAAACCTCATTCAGTTCAGGCTCCTAAAACCAGCCACACTCTCCTCCCTGTCAGTCTTGTCTTGCTCCAGTGTGCGTAGGCTGCAACAGCGAGGGCCTTGAGTGCACACTGAGTGCGCGCTCTCTTGTTGCCGTCCCACAGCCACGCCCTGGGGGTAAGCCTCTGACCCTCTACAGATGCAGAAGCAGGCCTAGGGGACCACCTCTGACCGCCCGGCCTGCCCTCCCTCCCCACCTCCCCACCAGAGAGTCTTTCCAGGTAGCGCCCGGTTCTCTCTTCCTCTGCTTCTCTTTCCTGCTTTCCAAGATCTCGAGCCTGTGGCCTCCTATCTCCTTCCTGCCCCGATTCCTGATCTTCAGTCTCTCCTCTGCTGACTGACTATATGTGTTCCATCCTCCCTCCGTATCCCCAAAACGAACTTCCTCCCTTCATGCTGTGTGTTCCTCTGCCTCCATATTTTTTCTTCTCAGCATCACCAACCCATTTTCTTACAGTCTCCTGGCTCTTTAACCCTTGCAGCTGGTCACTACCAGCCCCCACCACCTAGACCAGGATGGAGCTTTAGGTGCTCCGAGAATCCTGTGGAACAGATCCCTTGGGTCTCTCCCCGCACAACACTGGGATGGCCTTCCGGCAGACGGCGGCCAGACGTCCCCCCCAGCATTCCAGGTCTCTAACGCAGCCCCTCTCCTTGGGCACACCTTGACCCAACTCTGTGCAGGTCCTTCCCCCTTCTCCGTCCTCCTTCATACCTGACCTATCTCTTAGTTGCACCACAGGAGACATTCTTTTCTAAACACTTACATTCTATTTTCCCAGAAACTAAAAAGCAGTTTCCTGCCCCACTAAGTTTTCTGCTTTTAAATTCCCCAACTTGGAACCCCTGTTTCCTGGCATACAAAAACAGTATCAGTGAGATACGGATTAGATAGTGAGCTGTTTGCCTTTATGATGACTTTGAAAGAAGATACAGTTTATGACTATCATTAAACTTTGTTGTAAGTTTTACTTGATAATACTAAATCCCCTTCATGTTTTCTTGCTCACATAATGTGGTTTATGTAGGCACACCGAAAAATAAGTTATCAGTGTCATTATTGGCCTGGTGCAGGTCTCATACACTAGTGTTTGAGACTGTGTCTTACCCACGACAGTATTCCTGCTATGGCCCAGGATGTGGGTGATACCAACAAGTTGGGATAAAAGACATATACATTGGTACAAAATGCTCCAAAAAGATAGAGACCTTTTTTTAGGCCCAGTATCTGCAACACACGGAACGCCAGTGACCGCAGAGCAGTTGGAATCATCCATGATGAGCTTTTTTCAAAGCCGGAGAAGGTGCTCCAACATGGCCATCTCCAGGCAAGCAGGTCTGGGGGAATTATGTCTGATCAACAAAAGTACAGCTAAAGGATACGTCTCCTTTTTTTTTTTTTTTAAGACTCTAGCTAATCAGCAAGTTCATCACTGATAAAGAGAACCTTGCTTTTCAGAAAACCGTTGTCAAGCTCCTTCCTAGAGTTCTTAATTTCAGGAAGCTCCTTTCCTGCCACTTCATTTATCTTCCCACTTGGAAATCCTATTGTTAAGATCACCTTTCTGACCAATAGATGCTCCAGAATTTATCTTTATAATCTGAAATGACTGTCCCTCACGGTAGAGCAGACATGCCACACCTTTGTTAAAGCATAAAAGGGCAGAAATGAATTGGACTGGTTCTTGAATTCATTAAACTGTGAGGACATAATTGTCATTCCATTATTATTAATAGTTTCCATTATTGTTAATCGTGTTTTAGTAATACTAAAGCTATTTGCACTTTCTTTTACAAGCATAAAGCAATCTAACAAAATAATCATTTGCTTCTTTCTCTTCCCTACCTTCAGTCCTGATCTCAAATTAACTGTTTTCTTCTTTCAGAATGGGTCCTGCCTTTCCATTAAGGAGATAAAATGCTTCTAAAGGTGACTGAAGGGGCACCTGGGTGGCTCCGTGGGTTGAAGGACTTGCCTTCGGCTCAGCTCATGATCCCAGGGTCCTGGGATCGATCCCCTCATCGACCTCCCTGCTCAGCGGGGAGTCTGCTTCTCCTTCTCCCACTGCTGTTCCCCCTGCTTGTGCTCTCTCTAATAAATAAATAAAATCTTTAAAAAAAAAAAAAAGTACATACATAATAAAGGTGACTAAAAACCAAGTGTCACCTGGGGAGAGTCTAGAGGGGCCAGACCTGATGGTGGGATCCACCTTTCTCTAGGTCACCCCACCTGCCCTTGGGGCACTGATGTGCTAAGTTTTCAGCCTGCCCTGGTGGAGGAATGTTCATAGTTCCATCTGTCTGTCTGTCTCTGTCTGTCTTTCTTTCTTTCTTCCTTTCTTTATTTCAGACTTTATTTATTTGACAGAGAGAGAGAACACAAACAGGGGGAGTGGGAGAGGGAGAAGCAGGCTCTTGGCTGAGCAGGGAGCCCGATGTGGGGCTTGATCCCAGGACCCTGGGATGATGACCTGAGCCACCCAGGTGCCCCGGCATGTTCATATTTCTTTCTTTTCTGTAGAAAGAGAAAGTTTCTCAGGCTTTTATTCTTTTTCATTCTTTGGAGATGCTGACCATCTTCCTACAAAAGCTACATCAGCTTCCTTTCAACTTGATCTGCTCATTTCCAGGACTGACAGTGTACCCATCACTGCGCATCCTATGAGCAAACAAGTGGGTCACCCCTGCCTTGACTGTTGGGGTAGCTAAAATTTTACTTTTTGAGCACATAAAAAAAAAATTTTTTTTTTAAGATTTTATTTCTTTATTTGTCAGAGAGAGAGAGAAAGAGCACAAGCAGGGAGAGCCACAGGCCCAGGTAGAAAGAGGCTCCCCACTGAGCAGGGAGCCCCATGCAGGATTTGATCCCAGGTACCTGGCATCATGACCTGACCCAAAGGCAGACGCTTCACTGACTGAGCCACCCAGATGTTCCCCCTACCAAAAAAAATTTTTCAAGTAAGCTCTGTGCACAATGTGGGGCTTGAACACGTTTAAGTAAATAACAACTTTAAAAATTTTTTGGAAAATAGAAAAAAATTAATCATTCACAGTCTCACCATGCTAACATAATCATCTCACCATTTCGTTTCTATTTCAGCCTTTTCTATCATGCATATCTTTTTTTTTTTGCGTGGGTCTAATTATAGTATAAATTTAACTTTGGGTCCTGCTGTTTTCACATAACGTATCATAAACATTTTTCCATGATGTTGCAGATTTTATAACCATTATTAATAAGCAGGTTAAATTCTAAAGGCAGCTAAATTTCTATTCCCGGTCGGATTCTGCAGTATAAATAGGTATACAGTAAATACTCCATAAGAAAACCTCCTGGGGCGCCTGGGTGGCTCAGTGGGTTAAGCCTCTGCCTTCAGCTCAAGTCATGATCTCAGGGTCATGGGATCAAGCCCTGCAACACGCTCTCTGCTCAGCAGGGAGTCTGCTTCCCTTCTTCTCTCTCTCTCTCTGCCTGCCTCTCTGCCTACTTGTGATCTCTCTCTCTGTCAAATAAATAAAATAAATCTTTTTTTTTAAAAAGAAAGAGGGGCGCCTGGGTGGCTCAGTGGGTTAGAGCCTCTGCCTTTGGCTCAGGTCATGGTCCCGGGGTCCTGGGATCGAGCCCCACATCGGGCTCTCTGCTCGGCAGGGATCCTGCTTCCCTGTCTCTCTCTGCCTGCCTCTCTGCCTACTTGTGATCTCGTTCTCTCTGTCAAATAAATAAAATCTTTAAAAATTTTTAAAAAAATTAAAAATTAAAAATTAAAAAAATAAAAATAAAAAAAGAAAGAAAGAAAAGAAAAAGAAAAACTCCTAACCTGTAGCACCGGGGTGGCTCAGTCTGTTGGGCATCTGCCTTCAGCTCTGGCCCTGATTCCAGGAACCTACAATGGGGCCCTATATGAGGTTCCCTGCTCAGTGGGAGACGGCTTCTCCCTTTCCCTCTGCACCTTCTCACCCCAACTCATGCTCTCTTGCTCACTTGCTCTCTTGCTCACTCACTCTCTCAGATAAATAAATACAATCTTAAAAAAAAGAAAAAAACCTCCTAACCTGCTACAAAGAAAGTCTTTGAACTTGGAAAAATAATGCTCCTGTGGTTTCTCCCAAGTAGCAGGTTAAAACTGTGGAACCAAAACAAAACAAAAAGCTGTGGAACAAATTCCTTTAAAATTCTGCAACTTGAACGATTAATTTTTTTTTGGTTGGTGGTTCCATTCCCGCAAAATAATGACTTCTTCCTTCCCACTGAAGTTCACAATCGAAGGAAGGAAAGGGCCTCAGTCAATAATCAGAACCTTCTGCTCTTGGCAAAGACCACAGAGAAATGATCTCGTAGGAGATGAGAAGCCATCTTTGCTTGAAAGTGTAGGGGAATAAAATGGGCCACTCAAAAATGTGCTGCTTTACGGGAGATGGTGGTGGGGAAATGGACATTGGGGAGGGTATGGGCTATGATGAGTGCTGTGAAATGTGTAAACCTGGCGATTCACAGACCTGTACCCCTGGGGATAAAAATACATTATATGTTTATTAAAATAAAAAATTTTTTTAAAAAATGTGCTGCTTTGGCACAATGGTTATTTTGAATTAAAGGTATTTGAGGGGTACCTGGATGGCTCAGTAGGATGAGCACGCAACTCTTGATCTCAGGGTTGTGAGTTCAAGGCCCATGTTGAGTATAGAGATTACTTAAAAATAAAATCTTAAAAAAAAAAAAAAGTAATTGAGAAACAGCCTGTGCAAGAAGGACCCTCTGACCCTCCTTTATCCTTCTGAAAGCAGGAAATAAATCTCCCATGTAAAAGGTACCCTTCCTCTACCAGGAGGAAGAGAGACATCCTCATCACAAGAAAGAGGAATTTAGGGCTGAGAAGGCCATAGAAACAAATTTTGTTACTTCTTCACTACTACCCCCAAGCCCAAACCTCTTTGTCTTGTCAGCTCTTCACAAATTAATTCTTTGTCTAAAAGGTATAAAAGCTGCTTGCTTTGGTTATTATTTGAGTTTCATATTTTTATGGGCTCCTTACATACAAAATTAAATTTGCTTTTCTCCTGTTAACCTGTCTTCTGTCTATTTAATGATTAAGCCAGCCAAAGAACCTAGAAAGGAATAAGGAAAAAATGTCCTTCCCCTACAGAAGACTTGGGAGAAGGAAACTTCTAGGGTCTGTTCAAGGGAAACAAAATAATCTATATCTGACTCCGATCATTCATGCTATAAAAGTATGAGCTTATTGTGTTTTGTTATGATCTTGTTTCATTTGGGTCTTTTTCTTTTTAAGCCTAGAAAACATCATTCTCAAAGAATTAAGCTACACTTGAAATCTTCCCTTCCTTAAGTTAATCATTGTAATTTTCCTATTTGCATTATTTTTCACTTCCTTTTCCCCTCGCTTCCTCAGTATTTGTCACTTCCTGTTTGCGTTATTTCTTACTCAAAACAGCATTTTGCTGATTTCTGCCACCATAATTACATCATGAATTGCCTAGTAACCTGAACTCGTATACACAGAATATGATCAATTTATTGTGAACTTTCTAATTGCTGCCTGTTTATGCTTCTCTTTCCTTATATCCTTCTTTCCTTCCTTTTTATGAACATCAGGATTGCTTTAATTGCATTCTTTTTTATTTTATTTATTTTTTTTCCAAAGATTTTATTTATTTATTTGACAGACAGAGATCCCAAGTAGGCAGAGAGGCAGGCAGAGAGAGAGGAAGGGAAGCAGGCTCCCTGCCGAGCAGAGAGCCTGATGCGGGGCTCGATCCCAGGACCCTGGGATCATGACCTGAGCCGAAGGCAGAGGCCTCAACCCACTGAGCCACCCAGGTGCCCCAATTGCATTCTTTTTTAAAAGCAGCTTAAGTGAAGTATAGTTTACATACCATAAAATTCATCTAGTTATGGAATTGGATGATTTTTAGTAAGTATACAAAGTTGTGAACACGTCACCACATTTCAGTGTTAAATATCCCTTGTGCCCACTCACAGTCAATCCTTGGGCAGCCACTTATCTACTCTCCGTCTATAGATTTGCCTTCTCTGGACATTTTATGTAAATGGAGTTATACTTTTTTACATCTGGTTTCCATCATTTAACATCATGTTTTTGAGGTTTATTCATTTTGTAGCACTAATCATTACTCCTTTTTTTTGCTAAATAGTGTTCCATGATAGGGATTTGCCACATTTGTTTATCTGTTTACCAGCTGATTGGCATTTGGGTTGTTTCTACATTTTACCTATTATGAATAATGCTGCTATGAATATTCAAGAACAAGTCTTGGTGCGGACAAGTTTTCATTTCTCTTAGATTCCTAAGAGTAAAATTCATGGTAAATTTATGTTTAACATTTTAGAAATTGCTAAGCTATTTCCCAAGTAGTATCATTTACATTTCTACCAGCAACACATGTAGATTCCAGTTTCTTCACATCTTTACCAACCCTTGATAGTCTCATTTTTATTATAGCTATTCTAGTAGAAATGAGATAGTATCTCATTGTGATTTTTAAATTTTTTTTAAGATTTTATTTATTTATTTGACAGAGAGAGAGAGGGAGAGAGAGAGCGAGCACAGGCAGAGGCAGAGGGAGAAGCAGGCTCCCCACCAAGCAAGGAGCCCGATGTGGGACTCGATCCCAGGACGCTGGGATCATGACCTGAGCCGAAGGCAGCTGCTTAACCAACTGAGCCACCCAGGCGTCCCTCTCATTGTGATTTTTGTTTGCATTTCCCTAATGACTAATGATGTTAAGCATCCTCTTATGAGCATATTAGCTGTTTATATTTCTTCTTTGGTGAAATGTCTATTCAAACATTTCACCCATTTCTTAATTGGGTTATTGTCTTATTGAATTATAAGCATTTTTTTAAAGATTTATTTATTTTAGAGAGAGAAAGAGCATGTGCAAGTAGAGGGAGGGTAGAGGGAGAGATCTTCAAGCAGACTCCCTACTAAGCACAGAGTCTGATGTGGGGCTCAGTCCCACAACCCTGAGATCATCACCTGAGCCAAAAGGAAGAGTCAAACACTCAACCAACTGAGTCATCCAGGTGCCCCAAGTTATAAGCATTCCTGATATATTCTGGATACAAGTTCTTTATCAAATATATTTTACTCCCATTCTATTACCTGATTTCATGTTCATAATGATGGAATTTTTTTTTGTTTGCTTTTAATTTCAGGAGCAAGCATGAATGGGGGAAGGGGGAGAAGGAGAAGCAGACTGCCTGCGGAGCAGAGAACCCGATGTGGGACTTGGTCCCAGGACCCCAGGATCATGACCTGAGCTGAAGGCAGATGTTTAACTGACTGAGCCACCCAGGCGCCCCCATAATGGTGTCTTTTAAAGCACAAAAGTCTTGGGGCACCTGGGTGGCTCAGTGGGTTAAAGCCTCTGCCTTCGGCTCAGGTCATGATCCCAGGGTCCTGGGATGGAGCCCCACATCGGGCTCTCTGCTCAGCGGGGAGCCTGCTTCCCCCTCTCTCTCTGCCTGCCTCTCTGCCTACTTGTGATCTCTGTCTGTCAAATAAATAAATAGAATCTTTAAAAAAAATAAAAAATAAAGCATAAAAGTCTTTAATTTTGATTAAGTCCAACTTGTTAACTTTTTTTGAACAGATCATGCTTTTGGTGTCATATCTAAGGCATCATTGCCTAATCCAAAATGACAAAGATTGTTTCTAATGTTCTTTTCTTAAAGTTTTATATATTTAGCTCTTAAGCTTAGGTCTTTGATTAATTTTCAGTTATTTTTTATATATGGTGTGAGATAAATCAGGGTTTCTTGTCCTCAGCACTGTTGACACATCAGGCTGGGTCATTTGCTGTGGGGGTCTGCCCTGTGCCTTGTTAGATATTCATCAGCATCTCTGGCTTCTACCCAGTAAGTGTCAGTAGCACCCTTGCCCGCAGTTGTGACAACCAAAGTTGTCTCCAGACATTGCCAAATGTACTCTCCCTTTGGGAAGCCCAAATTACCCCCATTGAAAACCACTGAATTAAATAAAAAATTTTTGTATGTGGATATCCATTTGTTCTAGAGAAACCTTTTGTTGAAAAAACTATTCTTTCCCCCTTTGAATTGCCTTGGTAACTTTGCGGAAAATCAATTGGCCATAAATATAAAGGTTTGTTTCTGGAATCTCAATTCTGTTCCATTGATCTCTCTCTTTCCTTAAGGCAGTATCATACCGTCTTGATTACTATAGCTCTATATTAAGTCTTAAAATTGGGAAGTGTTGGGGCGGCTCAGTCAGTTAAGTGTCTGCCTTTAGCTCAAGTCATGATCTCCATGTCCTGGGATCGAGCCCCGCATCAGGCTCCCTACTCAGTGAGGAACCTGCTTCTCCCTCTCCCTCTGCCACTCCCCTGTTTGTGCTTGCTCTCTTTCTGTCAAATAAATTAATAAATAAATATTTTTAAAAAATAAAATAAAATTGGGAAGTGTAAGTCCTCCAACTTATTTTTTTTCATTTAACTTTTTTTTTTTTAAGATTTTATTTATTCATTTGAAAAAGACAGAGAAAGCACAGGCAGGGGAGAGGGAGAAGCAGACTCCCCGCTGAGCTGGGAGTCCCGCAAGGGATTGATCTCATGACCCTGAGATCATGACCTGAGCCAGAATCAAGAGTCAGCTGCCTAACAGACTGAGGTGCCCCACATTTCACAAGTAGATTCACAAGTAGTTATAAGAAATAATACAGAGAGATTCCATGTACCCTTTATAGTTTCCCCCAATGGTAACATCTTATAAAACTGTAATACAGTACCACGGCTAAGATAATGAGATTGTTACAGACCATCAATCTTATTCAGATTTCCCCATTTATCCTTGTAATTCTTTTTCAAAGCTGTTTTGGCCACTCTGGCATTTCCATAAAAAAGTTCTGTGAGTAGCTTGTCAATTTCTACAAAAGAGACTTCTGGGATTTTGACAGGGATTGTACTGAATATATAGATACAATTTTGGTAAATTGCCATCATAGCAATACTAATCTCCTTTTTTTAAAAAGATTTTATTTATTTATTTGACAGAGGGAGAGAAATCACAAGTAGTCAGAGAGGCAGGCAGAGGGGGAGGGGGAAGCAGATCCCCTGCTGAGCAGGGAGCCCAATGCTGGGTTCCATCCCAGGACCCTGAGATCATGACCTGAGCCAAAGGCAGAGGCTTAACCCACTAAGCCACCCAGGTGCCCCAAATATTAATCTTCTAATCCATGAGTCATGATTTTCTTTTCCTTTTTTTAATTGTGGATATATTATATATATATATATTTTTTTAGACATAACATGTACCATTCTAGTCATTTTAAGTGTACAATTAAGTGATATTAATTATATTCACACAGTTGTGCAACCATTACCACTATCTACTTCCACAACTTTTCCATTACCCCAAACAGAAACCATGTTTTTATTCTTTTTTTTTTTTTAATTTATTTATTTGTTAGAGAGAGAGAGAGCGAGCCCAGGCAGACAGAGTGGTAGGCAGAGGCAGAGGGAGAAGCAGGCTCCCTGCGGAGCAAGGAGCCCGATGTGGGACTCGATCCCAGGACGCTGGGATCATGACCTGAGCTGAAGGCAGCCGCTTAACCAACTGAGCCACCCAGGCGTCCCCATGTTTTTATTCTTTAAAACAATAGTGAAATTGTCAACTTACTAGTTACTGTACCGTCTTCTATGGCCTCCAAAGTCTTAACCCCCGCCCCAGGTCAGTAATTTAGTACCAAACCGTGAATCCCAGAGAATCCTGATAATTACTTTTGGAGAAAAATAGAATCTTTGTTAAGAAACTGGTCTTTAGGGGCACTTGGATGGCTCAGTCGTTAGGCATCTGCATTTGGCTCAGGTCGTGATCCCAGGGTCCTGGGATCAAGCCCCGCATTGGGCTCTCTGCTCAGCAGGGAACCTGTTTCTCCCTCTCTCTCTCTCTCTGCCTGCTGCTCTGCCTACTTGCGATCTCTCTGTTAAATAAATAAATTAAATCTTTTAAGAAAAGAAAGAAACTGGTCTTTAGAGTCTTCAGATCCCAGCTCTGCCACTGACAGGCAGGTTACTTACCTTCTCTGAATCTTAAGTTATCATGCACAATTTGGACATTCTTATTTCTCTCAGTCTTCTAGGTGTGGTCTTCACTGAATGGGGAGCAGAGACCCCCAGCGATCCTCAGCAGCCTGCAGGCCCTGGCCACAGAGCGAAGATGCACATTACCTAAGAACATATTATTTTCCCCCCACAAAGCTAAAGTTAGGTAATTTAACTATAAATGATTTTTTGAAGTTTTATGTCATACAAAATACACATATTATGGAATTAAATGTAAGCTTTGCATTTATTTTAATATAAAATGTAAGACTTAAGGGACACCTGGCTAGCTCAATGTAGACTCTTGATCTCAGGGGTCGTGAGTTCCAGCCCCAAGTTGGGCATAGAGCTTATTTTATTTTATTTATTTATTTTTAAAGATTTTATTTATTGATTTAATTGACAGAGAGAGAGTGAGGGGGAGCACAAACGGGAGAGGAGCAGTGGGAGAAGGAGAAGCAGACTCCCCACTGAGCAGGAAGTCTGACGTGGGACTCGATCCCAGGACCCTGGGACCCTGACCTGAGCTAAAGGCAGACACCTAATGACTGAGCCACCCAGGTGCCCCTAGAGCTTACTTTAAATACATAAATAAATCAAATAAAACGTAGGCTTAAAAAAATATAGAGTTTGTATTGGGTGTTCTGAGCTCAACCTACTTCCCTTCCACATCCCACATTCCACTTAGCAAGTCTTTACCCTCTAGTCTCCCTCCCACCCTGATAGGTACTCACTTCCCATTCACAGCCCTTTTTCCTACAGAACCTTAGAATCTTTAACACAGCATACCAGGCAGCAGCTATTAAAATTTCAGAACCAGCACACAAGTTGAGGTCTATCTGCCATCTCCGTTCAACTAGCTAACAACTGTTTGTTTCATATTTTATCATTTGGGAGTATTTGAAATAGAATCAATAGCCCCAAAAATCAAAGTGATTTTATTTACTCTTGGCCTTCTAAGTGTTACATTCTTTCTTTCAGATGATTTTATTTTCTCCTCTTTATATATAAACTGTCATGATAAAGACAATGAAGGCATCATGTGATAGGTTGACTTTTAAAATGGCAGTATCTGGGGCACCTGGGTGGCTCAGTTCGTTAAGCATCTGCCTTCAACTCAGGTCATGATCCTGGAGTCCCAGGATCAAGCCCCGCATTGGGCTTCCTGCTCAGCGGACATTCTGCTTCTCCCTTTCTCTCTGCCCCTCACCCCACTCGAGTCTGCTTCTCCCTCTGCTCCTTACCCCACTTCTGCTCTCTCTCAAATAAAATATTTTTTAAAAAATAAAAATGAAAAAATAATTTAAAAATAAAAATGGCAGTATCTGTCCGGCTATCCAAGTCTTCTGGCCCCAAGGTATTTATTTTATGTAACTTTGTCTTCCTAATAGCCATCAACAGAAAGGAATTGAAAAAATCCTTTTGAACTGTCTTTGTAAAACACTTTACATGCACTATTGTGCTCATTAATTCCTATTTAAGAAATGTTGAAATGTGGTTTTTTGTTCCCTATTTAAGAAGGGTTTAGGGGCAGCTGGGTGGCCCAGTTGGTTGAGCATCTGACTTCAGCTCATGTCATGATCCCGGGTCCTAGGATTGAGCCAAGCCCCAGGGCTCCCTGCTGTGTGGTGAACCTGGTTCTCCCTCTCCCTCCGCTGCTCCCCATGCTTGTGCTCTCTCGTGTTCTCCCTCTCTCTTGTAAAGTCAATAAATAAAATCCCCCCCCCAAAAAAGGGAGGGGGCACCTGGTGGCTCAGTTGGTTAAGCAGCTGCCATCGGCTCAGGTCATGATCCCTGGGATTGAGCCCCACATTGGGCTCCCTGGTTAGCAAGGAGTCTGCCTCTCCCTTTCCCTCTGTGCTTGTGCTCTCTCGCTCTCTCTCTCTCAAGTAAATAAATAAAATCTTTTCAAAAATAAATAACATTTTAAGAAGAGACAGAGAGAGGGACTGTGATCCCTCTATTAAAAAAAAAGGAAGGTTTAAATTTGCCTTATCAGTTATAACACTGGGAATTGTTTGGGATTTTTTTTTTTTTAAGATTCTCATCTCTTTATATATATAATGAAGAGATAGATGAGAGCGGGTAGTAGAGAGACAAACCTTTTTTTGACTAAACTATTAAACACCTAAACATTTATATTTTTCTTCCCAGTGATCTACCTACCAACTTTTTATGATCAGAAGCTGGCATGACAGATTACTTTAATTTGTATCTAGCTGTTGCTAAGCTATCACCATGGTATCAAGGCACTAAGGCAAATATAGATGCCTAAAAACAAATGTGTAGGAAGAAAATTTTGTCCCTAGCCCCCTCACCTTTCCTGTCATCTGGATGAGTAGTTCAACATCAAAATTCTGTGTCATAGTTGCTGTACAGTCATAACAAAACAAAACTTTTGAAAACCAAATTATTACACTCCACAAAAATACAGTGTCTGCAAATGTTAGATTTGTCGTTTACAAAAGCCATCACCAGTCTTTGTACCTACACCTTGTAATGACTGAAATAGCACTCATAGTAACTGTTGAATTTTTGCCCTTAAGCAATATAAAACATCAGCAAGAATACTGCCCTATTAATTTAGTTTTTATGGTCAGTCAGAATGAATGGCATCTTTTTGTTCTGCCTCAATAGTTAAAGCTTTTCAAATAGTTTTTAGAATTTCAAATTCTAGTGATGATTTCAGCCAAATGCCCTTTTGTGAGCTTTATCTTCAAGAGTGGTATAAATGCACTCTCCAATCTTGTCTCTTAGTCCTATTACTTCCTCTGCCTCTCCATGCATACATGCTCAGAGATTATTTAATCCAAAGGGACCAGCTCAATTTTCTTAAAAGTGCCCATCAACGCTATTAAAATATGTTTATAGACTGGAGGTATCACTTGTTTACCCAAATAGCAGCATAAATATCTGTTTTTAGAAAGCTTTACCATAAATCTTTCTATATGATTGGATTCTTCAGCAAGGCTATGATTAGGAAATAAACCATTTTCCCCCTTGGCTAGTTCTAATGAAAGCTTTCCAACTTAAACATTGTGTTTGAACACTTCTTCCATTCATAGCATGTGCCCATCAAAAAGCCCTTTCTGTTTGCAGTGTGTCAGCTGTACTATTTATAACCTAGTTAACAATGCCAACTAGAGGCAGTAAAAGGTGTATATTTCATATGCAAATTCCTAGCAGTAATTTCTACAATTACATATAGTTGCTTGCTCTATTATGTTTAACACCAGCCTTATAAAACTGAGTACAGGAAGTAGAAAATGGTCTAATATTGTGTTTTTACATTTTTGTATTGCTTAAAAGTTGCACTGAATTAATCAGAAAAATGAAAATTAAAGAGTGCAAAATGAAAGTACCCCCAGCTTATAATGGACATTTTCACATAATGGGACCTGTCACTTTGATCACCTGCAACAGTAGCTGTTCAGACCAAGAAATTCACTGTGGGACGCAGGCTCTTCTTTCTGTTTTGCCTCCAAATTTGTGTTTTCCCAGTCTTCTTGGTGCTTTTTTGTTTTACTAGATTATGATTCCCCTGACTTGGAAAATCATGAGTAGAGAGAGAAGAAACCAGAATAAATTTATGCTTTCTTTCACTGCCATTCACTAAGTGTTACTATGGGCAAAACACTGTCTTTGCTACAAAGATGACCAGAGAGTGAGATTATTTGTTTCTTCCCCACTATGATGTGAACAACTTCTCTTTTTTTTTTTTTTTGAGATTTTATTTATTTATTTGTCAGAGAGATAGAGAGAGTACAGGCAGGCAGAGTGGCAGGGAGAGACAGAGGGAGAAGCAGACTCCCCGCAGAGCAAGGAGACCGATGTGGGACTTGATCCCAGGACGCTGGGATCATGACCTGAGCCGAAGGCAGCCGCTTAACCGACTGAGCCACCCAGGCATCCCTGAGGTGAACTTCTTAGGATCAGATTCTCTTTGAAGGCAGTGGGATATAACAAACAGAATACACAGATCTGGGTTCAAATACTGACTTCTCCATTGGATGTGATATCAGGCAAATTCCCCAAGTTTCTTCTTGCTTTCTTAAGGAAATGAAGACAGTCATGCGTAATAGTAAAATGGCTGAGTGCCCAAATACCCTATCCCTGTACCTACTACAAAAGCTGTCAGTAAAAGGTCAGTAAAGGAAATATGTTTTTATAATGAAACAAGCAAGTAAAATAGAGGGTAAAGGAGCAGTTGACTGCAAATTCTCATTAGAAGAATATGGATTATGAAAGTAGGTCTAGACAGGACATACAGATGGCCAACAGACACATGAAAAGATGTTAAACATCACTTAACATCAGGGAAATACAAATCCAAACTTCAATGAGATACCACCTCACAGCTGTCAGAGTGGTTCAAATCAACAACACAAGAGACAACAGGTGTTAGTGAGGATGTGGGGAAAACAACCGTCTTGCACTGTCGGTGGGAACGCAAACTGGTGCAGCCACTGTGGAAAACAGTATGGAGGTTCCTCAAAAACTTAAAAATAGAACTAGCCAACAATCCAGCAATTGCACTACTAGGCATTTACCCAGAGAATACAAAAATACTAATTCAAAGGGATATATACACCCCTATGTTTATAGCAGCATTATCTGTAGTAGTCATATTATGGAAACAACCCAAGTGTCCATCAACGGATAATGGATAAGGAAAATGTAGTGTGTATATATAATGGAATATTATCAGCCATGAAAAAGAACAAAATCTTGCCATTTGCAATGACATGAATGCAGCTAGAGAGTATTATGCTAAGCAAAATAAATCAAGACAAATACAATATGATTTCACTTATATGTGGATTTTAAGAAATAAGCAAAGAAAAAATAGATAAATTAAGAAAGTCTTTTTTTTTTAAGATTTTATTTATTTATTTGACAGAGATCACCAGTAGGCAGAGAGGCAGGCAGAGAGAGAGGAAGGGAAGCAGGCTCGCTGCTGAGCAGAGAGCCCGACATGGGGCTCGATCCCAGGACCCCGGGATCATGACCTGAGCCGAAGGCAGAGGCTTTAACCCACTGAGCCACCCAGGCACCCGAAACAGTCCTTTAAAAAAAATATATTTATTTGTTTGACAGACACAGCAAGAGAGGGAACACAAGCAGGAGGAGTGGGAGAGGGAGACGCAGGCTTCCTGCCAACCAGGGAGTCTGATGTGGGGCTCGATCCCAGGACCCTGGGATCATGACCTGAGCCAAAGGGAAATGCTTAACAACCGAGCCACCCAGGCACCCCTAGACCTTTTTTTTAAGGAAGATTTTATTTATTTATTTGAGAGAGCACATGAGAGAGAGCATGAGCTGGGGGTGGGAGACAGAGGAAGAGGGAGAGAGAGAAGCAGACTCCCTACTGAGCAGGGAGTGTGAGTGTGATGTTGGGCTCAATCCCAGGACCCCAGAACCATGACCAGAGCCAAAGGCAAACGTTTAGCCGACTGAGCCCCCCAAGCCCCCCAAGAAACAAGACTCTTAATTGTAGAGGACAAACATGGTTACCAGAGGGGAAGTGAGTGGGGGGAGGGATTAAATAGGTGATGGGGATTAAAGACTGCACCTGTGATGAGCAAAGGTGATGTATGGAAGTGTCGAATCACTATATTGTACATCTGAAACTAAAATTATACTGTGTATTAACTATACTGGAATTTAAATAAAAACTTTTTTTAAAAGGTGGGTCTAGAGACTTTTTTAGGTATATAGGACAATATGAGGTGAAAGGAGTCTAAATAGAGATGATTAGGACCAATTCAGGCGTGTATCTCTATTTTCCACCCTAGGGACCCCAGGGGTGTACCTTTATTTTATTTTTTTAATCTTTTATTTACTTATTTGACAGAGCACAAGCAGGGTGAGCAGCAGGCAGAGGGAGAGGGAGAAGCTGGCTCCCTACTGAGTAAGGAGCCCCATGCCAGGCTCAATCCCAGGCCCCTGGGATCATGACCCAAGCTGAAGGTAAGATGTTCAACCAACTGAGCCACCCAGGCGCCCCAAGGGGTGTATCTTTAAAAAGCAATATTTAAAGTTCAAAGACAAGCAGAAAGCTTATCATTTGGGGGGGGGCGCCTGGGTGACTCAGTGGGTTAAAGCCTCTGCCTTCAGCTCAGGTCATGATCTCAGGGTCCTGGGATCGAGCCTCGCATCGGGCTCTCCGCTCAGCCGGGAGGCTGCTTCTCCCTCTGCCTGCCTCTCTGCCTACTTGTGATCTCAGTCAAATAAATAAAATAAAATCTTAAAAAAAAAAAAAAGCTTATCATTTCGGAAGTTATGGGGCTAGATGATAACCATATTCCCACAATGTGGTATGTGAACCACCTGCATCAAAATCAGGGGCTTGTGTTAGTATCAGGGTCACCTCCCTGCCCCCACCATGTCCTGAGCCAGAGCCTCCAAAGGTGAGGGGCAGGGATCACGTTTCTCAAAAGCTTCCAAGTAATTCTCACATACTTTCCAGTTTGGGATCCAGTGGGGGTAGATGACACATTTCTAAGGTTCCATTGATATTCTAACTCTTGCTGGAGCAACAAAGAGAACATGAGGTTTGAAGTAAGACAGATTCCAGGCAGATTGAAATGCTCAGCGGTAAAGCCAGAAAAATAAAAATCCATGGGGAAAAACAAATACTGCATGACCTCCCGTATGTGTAGAATCTTAACAACAACCACCACCAAAAACAAAATCCTGAATTCTTGGATACAGAAAATAGATTGGTGGTTGCAGGGGCGGGGGGGGGGGGTTGTTGAGGGGGGTTGGGTGGAATGGGGGATGGGGGTGGAAGCAAGGGGCCAGGCCGGGAGATGGAGGATGAGTGAAGAGCATCAAACATACAAGCCTCCAGTTATAAAACAAATATGTCACAGGGATGTAATGTACAGCATAGTACCTATGGTGAATAATATTGTATTGCATATTTGGAAATTGCTAGAAGAATACATCTTAGAAGTTGTCATTGCAAGAAAAAAAAAACTGTAGCTATGTGTGGTGATGGATATTAACTAAACTTAGTGTGGTGATCATCTCGTAATACAGTTGTCCCTTGAACAACCTCGCTTTGAACTGTGTGGATCCACTTATAGGCAGATTTTTCCCCCAAAATACAGTACTGGTAATGTATTTTCATTATGATTTTCTTTTCTCTACCTTATTTTATTATAAGAATACAGTATATAACACATATAAAATATGTGTTAATCAATTGTTCATGTTCTCAGTAAGCCTTCCAGTCAGCAGTAGCCTATTAATAGTTAAGTCTGGGGGGACTCAAAAATTATACATGAATTTTCAACTGTGGTGGGTAGTGCCCCTAGCCCCAACGTTGTTCAAGGATCAATTGTATATACAAATATCTAATCGCGGGTGTCTAGCTGGCTCAGTTGGAAAAGCATGTGACTCTTGACCTCAGGGTTGTGAGATCAAGCCCCACATTGGACTCTGCTGGGCGTGGAGCCTGTTAAAAATTTTCTCTCTCTCTGCCTCCCTCTGCCTCTTCCCCCATCTAAAAAAAATACAGAAAGGGGGAAAGAAGTATAAGATGTGGGGTGCCTAGGTGGCTCAGTCATTAAGTGTCTGCCTTCGGCTCAAGTCATGATCCCAGGGTCCTGGGATAGACCCCCGCATGGGGCTCCCTGCTCAGTGGGAAGCCTGCTTCTCCCTCTCCCACTCCTCTTGCTTGTATTCCCTCTCTCACCGTCTCTGTCTCTGTCAAATAAATAAATAAAATCTTTAAAAAAAAAAAGACATAAAAGATGTGTAGTAAATGAAAAATGTAGAATAAAATGGCAGAAATAAGTACTTATATTGGAATGCATTATAATAAATATACATTAATTAAATTGACCAAACACTGTATGTTAACTACATGAATTAAAAATTTTTTTAAAAATTAAATTGATTAATTAAAAAAACAGACTCAGGGGGCACCTAGGTGTCTCGGTCATTTAGGCCTCCAGCTCTTGATTTCCACTCAGTTTGTGATCTCAGGGTCCTGGGATTATGCCCCATGTCAGGCTCTGCATTCAGCAGGGAGTCTGTTTGGGGATTCTTTCTCCCTCTCTCTCTGCCCCTCTGCCTACCCACACCCCTCCCCCAGCTTGTGCTTTGCATGCTCTCTTTTTTTCCTTCTCTCTCAAATAAATAAATCTTAAAAAAAAAAAAAACACACTCTGATTGGGTTAAAAAGTAAGATCCAATAATAAGTTGTCTAAAAGAGAAACTTAAGGGGCACCTGGGTGGCTCAGTGGATTAAGCCTCTGCCTTTGGTCCCGGTCATGATCTCAGGGTCCTGGGATCGAGCCCCGCATGAGGGTCTCTGCTCGGCGGGGAGCCTGCTTCCCCCTCTCTCTCTGCCTGACTCTCTGCCTACTTGTCATCCCCCCTCTCTCTCAAATAAATTAAAAAAAAAAAAAAAAAAGAGAGAAACTTAAAAGACATAGAAAGTTTAAAAATAAAAGATGGGAAAAATTACGAACCAAAAGAAAAAAAGGGGAAAAATCTTAATAGCTGACAATATAGAATATAGGGCAAAAAAATATAGGGGACAAAGAAGGACATTATATGCTGATTAAAGGAAGAGAGCAAGAAGCTATAACCATCAAAAACATGTATGCAGGGGCGCCTGGGTGCCTCAGTGGGTTAAAGCCTCTGCCTTCGGCTCGGGTCATGATCCCAGGATTTTGGGATCCGCAGGGAGCCTGCTTCCTCTTCTCTCTCTCTGCCTGCCTCTCTGCTTACTTGTGATCTCTGTCTGTCAAATAAATAAATAAAATCTTTAAAACAAACAAACATATATGCACCTAACAATACAACATCAAAATATACAAAGAAACAACTTAAAAAATTTCTGGGAGAAATGAGTAAATCAAGTTATAGTTAAAAGATTTTAGCCACATCTTTCTGAAATTGAAGATCAAGCACATAAAATAAATATATCAAAATGTTTAATAATTTAGTTAATAAGCTAAAGCTATGAGGTATATGTAGAACCCAGCACCAAAGGAATAGTTTAATGGTAACTATCAGATTAAACTATGTGAAGATGTCCATAGTTGACAATTTTTGGCCCATAGAAGTGGTGGTTTCATCTTATTCAACCTAAACTGCATAGGTTGCTGAAGGGACTAAATCAGCTAATGTGTATGAAATAATCAGCACAATGTCTAATTTAGTCTCCTTTTCCTGTAGTCCACTAAGACAGTACTTGCCTTGATCTTTGGTTATCATAAATTAATTCACTAAAACCGTATTGTAATTGGATAAGTAAGAGCCAAAGATTTCAGTAATGTGAAACGTAAGGTCACAGTTTTCTGTAAGGTCAACAACAAAATGACCAGTGTGGAGCTAGCTGGTGAGGCATTCTGGGAGTCCAGCTGCCATGTCTAAATTCGGCCAGACAAAGCTGTGATTTGGTGCCACCTGGTGGTGGTGGTTGGCTCCAATTTAAATATTATTGGGACAATTCTGAGGCTGGAGGCCGCAGAAGAGCATCAGTAATTTCAGAAATGTCCCAGTTAGTTGGCCAGATTCAGAGATTTGCCTTGGAGAACACTGAAAACCAGAGACTCACTCTTCACTTTTCTCTTTTTCTGCAACAAGTTTATTACATGCCTTTCCTTCACCTTCATGACCTTGGTCTCCATGCCAAGATCCCCATCCCCAAGCCCAGCATAGAACTTTAATGCCCACCCCAACTCTTAGCCCCGTCCTGTTCTCAAACGTGGACTAGGCCCAGAATGGGAGCCTATTCTGCATTATATCTAATGCCAATTCTGCATTATATCTAAAATTATATTTTTGATGCGTGCCTTATTATGGGGGTTTTACTGTGCTTATAAAGGATCCCCCGAATGCCCACAACATAGGAGCACTATATGTGTTTTTTTTTTTTTTTTTTAAAGCCTTTGATTACTGCAAGTGTTTCTGGTTGGCTATAAAAAGCCTTTATTAGGTTGAGACTAATTGAAATTCAAGCAGGAAAATAAAAGGAAGACATGCAAAGGAGGAAATTTTCATCTGGAGAATATTAACCCTATTTCGTGAATGCTATGAAAACTCAAATTTATAGTTGCCTTTTGTGGATGATCTCTTGTTATCCAACAGACTCAGAACTTCTTTGGTTACTTCTTTGTTGAATTTCCTGGTTTGGGGGGCGCCTGAGTGGCTCAGTGGGTTAAGCCTCTGCCTTCTGCTCCGGTCCTGATCTCAGGGTCCTGCGATCGAGCCCCGCATCGGGCTCTCTGCTCAGTGGGGAGCCTGTTTCCCCCTCTCTCTGCCTGCCTCTCTGCCTACTTGTGATCTCTCTCTCTCTCTGTGTCAAATAAATAAATAAATAAAATCTTAGAAAAAATTTCCTTGTTTGGGCAGGGGTGGGGGGCAGCCTTTCCTTCCTTATATAAACATGCCCTATTCCAGTATTATAGGCATGCTCCCTGAACCCACAAACTGGGCTTCTCAGTATCTGCATGGAGGGGCAAGCCTGGAAAGGGGGTAGTGGTCAGTTATTGGTTACATTTCTGTTTCTGTCCCCATCCCTTTTCCTGGTGTCCCTCCACTTGTGAGTTATGGCTGGGTCACTAAACCGAGTCGGAGATAGGCAGTCTGGGAGACTGGCACTGCTGAGAGCAGCAGAGCTAGCTAGCTGTTTGAGAGCAGGCTCTTCTTGGTCTGTGGCTGCAAGAGGTCACATCTGTCTTGGATGAAATTGTCAAGCACCAAGCGGAGTGTTGAGCCGCGGAAGATTTGCAGCACGCACCTTCTCTGCCCACCACCTATTGTTCTGACCTTACCTGTTACTTAGGCCTGGACTCTAACTTCACAGGCTCTCCGGTTTTTACTCCAAAGGGCTATTTATAGTTTTCCAAATATGGCCTGCAGTTTCCTGCTCAGTGGCTGCCCAGGATTTTCTCCACTCAGAATGCCCTTCACCCAGCCTTTGTGGGTCAGAATCCCGCTCAGACTCCTGCAGCCTCTCAGGACAGCCCCGTCCTCCATGGAAACTTCCTGAGCTAGCTGCTTACTCATCCCCACGCTGGGGCTCCCTCTGATGCTGCCTTCTGTTTCATATTCCAGTTCTCAGGGCTCGCCGTAGATTCGTTGGGTAGACTGAAATCTCTGTGAGGACAGGCATTTGACTTACCCATTTTTTAATTCCTGAAAGGGCTCAAAGCTTTGCAGTCGTAGGTGTTCAATAAATATTTGTTTAATTTTGAGAGCTTTTGTCACATTAAAACCAGTCAGGCTGTCTTCCAGAGAATTCTCACCCTCTCCTGCCAACTGCATGGGTGCACAACCCTAATTTAGGGACTAAATGGCCTCCCCCACCTCCCTCTACAACTGATATCAGCCAAATTCTGTCCCTGCAAAAATTCTCTGGGAATGTAGCCATTGGGAAAACACATTCACTTACTCTCCAGCCTAGACTAGCGATCCCTTTGGCACTGAAATAATTTACTTACTTACCCAATGTCAGGGCTGAATAAATGCAATTTCCCTAAGTACAAAGTTTGCTTACTAAAAGCTGGGATTGCAACAAGCATCGTACAAAGAATTTGCATGGGTACAGAAGCTGTACCTCTTGTGTGTCTTCATTTTTTAACATTTAAATGTTATTAAATCATTGGCTAGCAACTTGGATGTAACATATTTTATTACAGATACCATTTGAAAACTTCAGTATCTCCAGAAAGAGAATTCAGGAAATACCAAATGTGTGAGTCTTTGAGAATCACAACGTAAGTGCCTTATCTGTCCCTAAACTGGTTATGAGTTTCTCCCTTGCCCTGTGCATAGGTCATTTGTTTCTACTGAAGCTAATACTTTCCTTTAAAAAAATATTTTTAATTTTATTGAAGAAAAGTAACCTCAGACCTCTCTAATTTCTGATGTAGGATATCCCAAGGGAAGCAAGTAATGGAGATTATTAGATTCCTCCAGTCCCTTTTCCCTCAAATTCACACATGTGAGTTCCAAAGGGCAATTATTCCTCTTTGGTCCATGCTGATTATATATGTCAGGAGGGTAATAAGGTCATTTATTTGAACAATTTTCATCTGGTGTACTTCTAATATTCTTGCCTCACTCCTGACCACTCAAATCAGTATCACAGGGAGACCAGCATCTCTCTCCCACCACCAAAGAAAATGATGAAACAAAGGTGATTTGAGTCTGAACTTTCTGCTCCCAAATTTATCATCTTCCCAGAGCACAAGGATTGTATGGCTTTAGTCGTTTAAACCAGTAACGGCTCAGGAGTATTGTTAATCCTTTAAACCAATGACAGCTGGGTAATAACTAATATCACGTGTTTACTATTAACTCGATGGATAAACCTCCAAGATATGACCTATTTTTCAAAACATTATTGAATTCAGAAATTGCCCCTGGCAGAATCAGGAAAACAAGGTACTGTACTAATAAAAGTAAATGCTACATTATAATACATTATTAAGAAGACCCTGTGTTAGATACTTATATTTTACTGTGAAAACTGGAATCTGATTAGTTGGCTAATTGGGATTTCCTTCCTAAAAGATTGTCCTAGTGCTTCCCTGGAAGCCACCGAGAAATTCTGAAACTGCTCTACAGATAATGTCAACTCACATATGTTCAGCAAGATCGTATTTTTGAGGTAGTAATCTATATTTTTATTCTTCGGTTATTTCCCCCTTTCTCTTCCCTGCCTCCGAGCAGAAATTCCCATCTGGGTTTATTGTCTCGGTGAAGGGATGAAATGGAACGGAAAGTGGAAATCGTCCTCAAGCTTTAGTTTCTAAAAGCATAAGCCCCAGCAAGGAGATGATTTGAGCCAAAGGCAAAAGCAGGAGGATCCCGCACAGGGCGGTGGAGAGGAGCAGGGGCTGGCACGGGAGCTTTCCAGCAAGCTGGCTGGAGGCAGGCCTGCCCTTCGAGAAGACACAGTGTGAGTCATGGCTGCAGACTAGAGGCCTGTGGGCCAGACCTGACTTTGTTTGGCCATGTGAATTGCAGTCATTCGTATTAAAAATCTGGGCAATTTCACATAAAATTCCAGGTTTGGGTTTCTCGGAAGTAATTGGCAGAGTTGGTCATACTGGATTCGGTCTGTAATGACACCCAATGGCTGCCTGCCTTAGATAAGGAATGAACCCTGTAGTTTGCCGGAGTCCCCATGGCTCCCTGCCTTATCCCTCTGCTGACCCCAAGGGTTAATCACCCTAACACTTCCACTGCTGTTTTCTGGACAATAGAGGATGCTCCTCTTTACCCAGGATTTTCCCCATAAATGGAGAAACAAAAGATAGACTAAAGATGGTTCACATTGAAAGAACCCAGGGAGCTAGTGCATTTTCTTGTAGAAGTGATGTTCTTATGCGTAGAATAGGCAATCCACTGGCTTCCCCCATGAATTCTTCTTGCTACTTGCTCTAGGCAATTGCATCAAGTATCCCTGTTCTAGGCAGCCTTGCAAAGAGATGACGGTGTCCCCAGTCAGGCTTGGCAGAGCCATTGCCCGCAGGGGACAGTGAGCAGAATGATGGATGACTTAGCCAGAACCGAGGTGGACAAATGCCTAGAGAGGCCCTTGGAAGCCCACTGAGAGTGGGGAAGACTCCGAAACGATGGGGCTTAAAATAGAAAGTAAAATATAAACATGGTTATTTCATACACACAAATGGACGGACTCAGAGCTGCATGCAATACCTGTATTCTCTCACTGGCTTGGTTACTTAGCTCAGGGCTCTAGTGGCCCCAATGTGCACTCGTGATAGAGGCTACCAGAGCCTGTCTTGGGGAAAGACAGCAGGACGTGTTGTTCTTTTCCTTGTGGATGGGGGAAAGATAATGAACACCAGAATTGTGGTTCGGGGACCATCACCTGTTTTAGAATTATATGATGGTATCTCTCTCTTTCTGCATGGGGTTTTGATTTAAAATAGGGTTCTAGGGCGGGGTGCCCGAGTCGTTCAGTCGTTAAGTATCTGCCTTCAGCTCAGGTCATGATCCCAGGGTCCTGGAATGGAGCCCCACATGGGACTCCCAACTCAGTAGGGAGCCTGCTTCTCCCTCTGCCTTCTGCTCCCCCTGCTTGTGCACTCTCTCTCTCTGTCAAATAAATAAATTACATCTTTTTTTTTTTAAAGATTTTTTATTTATTTATTTGACAGATCACAAGTAGGCAGAGAGGCAGGCAGAGAGAGGAAGAAGCAGGCTCCCCACTGAGCAGAGAGCCCGATGCGGGGCTCGATCCCAGGACGCTGGGATCATGACCCGAGCCGAAGGCAGAGGCTTAAACCACTGAGCCACCCAGGCGCCCCATAAATTACATCTTTTAATTAAAATAATAATAAATAGGGGCACCTGGGTGGCTCAGTGGGTTGGGCCTTTGCCTTCGGCTCAGGTCATGATCTCAGGGTCCTGGGATCGAGCCCCACGTCGGGCTCTCTGCTCAGCGGGGAGCCTGCTTCCTCCTCTCTCTGCCTGCCTCTCTGCCTACTTGTGATCTCTGTCTGTCAAATAAATAAATAAATTCTTTAAAAAATAAAAATAAAAAATAAAATAATAATAAATAAAATAACATGGGGTTCTATGGGTATCTTCCAGATAGCATCCGGGTTGGGCATATGAACCTTTGTGTTTTTGCTGCTAAATCAGAAACATGTTTTTCAAAACCCCAACTGTTATGTGCCTGGGTTAGTTATCTCAATAGTTTGCTCCCCTCATTTATGACCAATAAAAATAACAGCTCTCCTTTATTGAACTAACCTTCTGCCAGCCTGTAGCACTGCTACACCTAACGGCCTTGTTTATAACCCCCCTGTAGGGTGGGGTTGCCCTGTGCTGTGAAGCGGAAATGGAAGCTCAAAGCGGAAGCAAGCTTCCAAAATCTCACACCCAGCGCACGCTGGAGTCGGGATTCAAATCCAGATCTCTGTGACTTTCTAAGCCTGGCGCTCTACAGCTAGCAAGTCTACAGCATTAATTATCACTCGCTATTTGCAGGACAGTGATCGGGCAGAGGGATGGAAATATGAATGCAATGGCCAAGCCTCCAAGGAGCGGCAAAATTAACTTAGGGACGTTCTTTAAAAATAAGAGGGAAGGGGGTGCCTGGGTGGCTCAGTGGGTTAGAGCCTCTGCCTTCGGCTCAGGTCATGAACCCAGGGTCCTGGGATCGAGCCCCACATCAGGCTCTCTGCTCAGCAGGGGGCCTGCTTCTCCCTCTCTCTGCCTGTCTCTCTGCCTACTTGTGATCTCTCTGTCAAATAAATAAATAAAATCTTTAAAATTTAAAAAAAATAAAATAAGAGGGAAGGCAGATTCCTGCAGTGACAGGTTTTGTAAGAATCCTTGGATTTGTGCTGGTAGCAGAGGAAGTTACATCGTCAGCAGAACATTCACTCTGGGACCCTGGGCTTCTGGGATGCTAGGACGGAGTCCGGGTGAGCATGCTACTCTTTTCCCCATGAGTTGAAGTGCATTCCCCAAAAGACACTGAAATCCTTACCCTCAGTATTTGTGGAGGGGACATTATTTGGAAATAGGGTCTTTGCAGATGATCAAGTTCAAGTGAGGTCAATAGGTTGGCTCCACTCCAGTATGACTGGTGTCCTTATAAAAAGGAGAAGTTTGGGGGCATCTGGGTGGCTCAGACAGTTGAGTGTCCGATTCGTGATTTTGGTTAAGGTCATGACGTCATGGGTCATTGGGTCTAGCCCTGTCTCAAGCTCTGTGCTCACTGGGATCTGCTTGAAGATTCTCTCTGCCCTTCCCCCACCCTAGGCACGTCTGTGCTCTCTCAAATAAATCTTTCATAAAGTAAAATTAAAAGGAGAAGTTTGGACACAGAGACAGGCACGTACAGAGGGAAGATGATGCGAAGACGTAGGGAGAATGCCACTTACAAGCCAAGGAACAGCTGAGGCTACCAGAAACGTAGAGAGAGAGAGCTGGAACAGATGCTCATTCACAGCCCTCAGAAAGAACCAGCCTGGCCAACAAACACCTTGACCTTGGTCTCCTTGACTCCAAAACTGTGAGATAACAAATTTCTGATGTTCTAAGCCACCGAGTTGGTGGCACTTTGCGATGGCAGCCCTAGGATGGCACCATCCAACCTGTATTCTTTTAGTTGTTTTATTATTATTTTTCAAACATTTTGCTTATTTTAGGGAGAGAATGCACCAGCAGGGAAAGGAGCAGAGGGCAAAGGTGAGGAGGACAATCTCCAGCAGACGGTGCTGAGCGCAGAGCCCAACACAGGGCTCGATCCCAGGACCCTGAGATCACAACATGAGCCTAAGCCAAGAGTCAGATGCTCAACCAACTGAGCCACCCGGGGGCCCCTGTATACTTTTCAAAAAGAGAAGATTCAGTTGTGTGGCTTTGTCATCATCTCCTTCAGAGTCCTCCACCTGAGTGGGTCTGGGACGCCCAGGAAGGCCGGGAATCGTCCAAATGCAATCTTAAACCTGTATTTCACGGCTTGGCCCCCATCTACAGCCTGTGTCCAAGCCACAGCAGGGAAGAGCCCCTTGAGATCCTTAGTGCAGAAGGCAGCGGGACACACACTGGAGTCCAGCCCAAGGGTATCATGGAAGACATGAATAACAGTCCCATCAGGTAAGACCACTTAGGCTCAGAAAAGGGCTGTCTGCAAAAAAGGTCTAAGCGGGAGCATAGGCCCAGGTGCAACTCCCCCTAGTGGGGAAGGGGGTGGTGAAAACACAGCAGAGGAGGTTTTGAAGGAAGAACAGGCATTAACTAGGCATTGACTCCAAAAACTCAAAGGCACAGGCAGAAGAGGCAGAAATGCCTGGCCGGGCAGGAAAGGAGAGCTCTAGCACTCCTATATGTCTTAGAGTAGAATGGGATTTTCTGTGAGGAAAAGAGGAATTTCTATTCTAGTCAGCACTATTTCTGTTTTGAACAATTAAATTGGGAAATAACTAGCCTGAATTGGAAAACAGCAGAACTAGTACTTAGGCTGTAATGCCGGTCATGCCAACCGTGTGATGCTTCTAGATCCCGGCACATATGAGGTCTGCAATAACTGTGTGTTACGTGAGAGAATGAGTTACAAACCACGTAATCTCTCTGGACATTTGTTTTTTCATCTGTTCAAAAATGGGATAGATCGATACGGGGAGGTGATACACCTATACCACCTCTCTCAGATCTGTGCTCAAAGGCAAACAGGGTGACAAAATGTGAAAACGCTATTGTTACAAACGTAAATGTTTATGTTCCTCCCAAATCCATATGTTGAAGACCTACCCCCCACCCCGCCCGGTGTAATGGTATTTGAAGATGGGGCCTTTGGGAGGTAATGAGGCTTAGATGAGGTCGTAAGGATGGGGCCCTCCTGGTAGGATCGGGGCTTTTTTTTGAGATTTATTTATTTGAGGGTCACCTGGGTGGCTCAGTGGGTTAAGCCTCTGCCTTCAGCTCAGGTCATGATCTCAGGGTCCTGAGATCGAGCCCCGCATTGGGCTCTCTGCTTGGCGGGGAGCCTGCTTCCCCCTCTCTCTGCCTGTCTCTCTGCCTCCTTGTGATCTCTCTCTGTCCAAAAAAAAAAAAAAAAAAAAAAGATTTACTTACTTGAGATAGAGGGAGAGCATGCCCGAGCATGGGGGAGGGGCAGAGGGGGAAAGAGAATCCCAGGCAGACTCCCTGCTGAGCGTGGAGCCCAACATGGGGCTCAATCTCACAAGCCTGAGATCATGACCTGAGCTGAAACCAAGAGTTCAGACACCCAACCCACTGAGCCACCCCAGCACCCCGGGATCAGTGAGAAGAAATACTCTTTTCCTATCCACCATGTGAGGACACAGCGGGAAAGTAGCTGCCTGCAAACCAGGAAGAGGGCTCTAGCCAGAACCCAGCCATGCTGGTGCTCTGATCTCAGACTTCCAGCCTCCAGAAATGTGATAAGATGCATTTCTACTATTTAAGCCCCCAGTGTAGGGTATTTTTGTTATGGTGGCCAGAGCACACTAAGACAACAATGGAAAGAACTTCATGACTGTGAACTTCATGAGGCTCTATATGGGGTGGGGGGGGCGGCGCGGTCCTGGCACGTGGCGTGGATCCTACCTTGATTAGCTGCTTGCCTTTGGGCTTGTCCCTTCTAACGGCATGGGGGGGTACAGGGACGTTTCCGGACACCATTCATGCAGACTAGGACCCATCCTGTTCCTCATGTTCGACCCTTTGTTTCTTCATCTGTAAGAAAAGGATGAGGAATGGAACATGATATCTAACGGCGACTCACTTATCCTTGCAGCAGATACTTGGTGAGAATCTACCGTGTCTGAGGCAGGAGCCCGGTGTGTGGAGATGGAGCACTGGGACATGGTCTTGCCTCCCGGAGCTTACAGAAAGGCTCTTACAGCTTCCCGGGAGCAGAGTCTCTGTATTAGGCACCTCAGGCTGCCCTAGCAAAACATCACAGACTCAGGGGCTCAAAGCACAGACCTTTATTTCTCATAATTCTGGATGCCAGAAGTCCAAGGTCAGGGTACTAGCACGGTTGGTTTCTCCTGAGGCCCCTTCTCCCTGGCTTGCAGATGGCCACTTTCTCTTCATGTCCCCTGATGACTCTCATGTCCCCATTTCTTTGTGTGCATCACTGGTGACTCTCCCTCTCAAGTATTTAAGAATACTTGAGAGACTCTTAATCTTAGGAAACAAACTGAGGGTTGCTGGAGGGGAGAGGGTAGACGGATGGGGTAACTGGGTGATGGACACTAAGGAGGGCACGTGATGTAAGAGCACTGGGTGTTGTGGAAGACTGATGAATCACTCACCTCTGCCCCCAAAACCAATAATACATTATCTGTTACTTAATTGAATTTATTTTTTTAAAGATTTTATTTATTTATTTGACAGAGATCACAAGTAGGCAGAGAGGCAGGCAGAGAGAGAGAGAGAGAGGAGAAAACAGGCTCCCCACGGAGCAGAGAGCCCGATGTGGGGCTCGATCCCAGGATCCTGGGATCATGACTGAGCCGAAGGGCAGAGGCTTTAACCCACTGAGCCACCCAGGTGCCCCACTTAATTGAATTTAAATTAAAAAAGAATACCAGTCAGTGGACTGAGGCACACCATATGACCTCATTTAACATTAATTACCTCTGTAGAGAGTCTATCTCTAAATACAGTGCTCCCGGCACCAGGGAGGCTCAGTCGGTTAAGCATCTGCCTTCAGCTCAGATCATGATCCCAGAGTCCTGGGACGGAGCCTGCGTCTCCTTCTGCCCCTCCCCCAGCTTGTGTGTGTACGCACTCTCTCTCCATCTCTCTCAAAAATAAATAAATACAATTTTTAAAAAGTTATTTAAAAATATAGTCATTTTCTGAGATATATTGGGGGTTAGGACTTCAATACATGGATTTAGGGGGACGTCAGAGTTGAGTTCCTAACAGCCTCTATGACCAGGAAAGAAAAGACGCCTCGGAAGTAGAGCCGGGGCCTGTCGCCCAGACCTGGACTACTGGAGGCCTCTCCAGGAAGAGAGCTAAGCTGCTAACCGAAGGATGCCGCTGGTGGCAGGGGCTGCTCTTCTGAATAAACACACTCTGCGAAGCACAGACCTTGTGTATTTCACTTTTTTGTGGCCTCTTGACTACTTTTTTTTTTTGGCCTTTGGTAGGAATAACAAAGAGGAACCCAAAAACATCACTCCAGAAGCCAATGTGCCTTGGGCAAGCCACCTTTCCTTTTTACCTCAGCTTCCTTCTTGGTATAATCAAGCAGTTAGCATTTATTATTTCTCAGACCTTAATGTGCCATGATTCTAGGGAAATCCTTAGGTATAGTCACGGTTACTTCTCTAAAACACTGACAATTCATGGGTCGCCTGGGTGGCTTAGTGGGTTAAATTGTCTGCCTTCTGCTCGGGTCATGATTCCAGGGGCCTGGAATAAGTCCCACATCCGGCTCCTTTGCTCAGTGGGGAACCTGCTTCTCCCTCTGCCTGCCGCTCCCTCTGCTTGTGCTCTCTCTGATTAAATACATACATACGTAAGATATTGACAATTCAGAAGCTTGGGGAAGGGGAGACACAGATTCTGCAGCCGAATGCCGTATTTACTTTTGGAGCATTATTAAGATCTCTTTCTCTGTTTTCTACTAAGAACATGTAGATAAAGGGGAGCCTGGTGACAGGAGAAAATCCACTCTCACACCAGCTCTGCGTGACTTAGCTACTTTCGGGAGACTTTCCCTCTGCAGGCCCTGGTGACGACTCAGGCCTTCGTCTGTGGGAAGGGGGTACTAGGCTGCGAAAGCAATGGGTGCCCATTATGGGAAAAAATGAAACCCAACATGACACAAAGGTGTTATGTGAACAAGTGAACATCCCCCTTTTCTCCCTACCATCCTATAACATTGGCTCCCCCGTTTTCCCCAGTCTTACTTACACAGAAGTAACATGTGCATTTTTTTTTTTTTTTACAAAAACAGGATTACACATGTATGTGGCCTGGCACACAGAGGTGCAAAGGCACCTGGCTCCAGGAATCCCAAACAGCCCAGGCCCAGCCCGTCGCCACTGACAAAATCCAAAGGCAGAGAAACAAGTGGTGGTGGAACAAGAAAGGAATTAAAAAAAATTTTTTTTTTAATCATCTTTATACCCGGAGCTGGGGCTCAAACTCATGACTCAAGAACAAGTGTTGCATTCTCTTCCAACTGAGCCAGACAGGCACCCTGAACAAGAAAGGAATTTCAAAGAGGCCAATAGCAGAAAACAGGACTGTGTACCCTCTCGGAAACTATGGCCAAAAAAATGGAATGACTTCCAGGTTTATATAAGGAAAAATGTGGTGCAAAGGTGGACGGGTACTGCAGGTAGGCTGAGAAGGTCAAAAGGATCAGTGTCCTGGAGTCAGTGCTAGGTGGGGTCTTAAAGGCTCAGCCCCGTCCTTATTGCTTCAGGGGTAGTTTTGGTTCGCATCTAGGGATGGTCTTGCCCTCAAGGTCTTCTGCCTGAGCCTAGAGACAAACTGGAAAGAACCCAACTAGAAAGTTCGAGGTCAAAACGGAGGCAGCCCAAGTCTTCTTTCAAAATAGATCTCTGATTGTCTTTTACTCAGTAAGGTGGTATAGACTTTCTTCTGTCTCTGTAAAAAAAGTACTTCTCTTTCTAAAGGCTGTGTAGTATGCCTAGCATGTGTCATTTATTGAACAGGTTTTCAAATCCCCTCCCATTTTTTTGCTAACACGAATGATCCTGCAATAAACAGACTTGCAGATGTAGCTTTGGTTGAGTATCTCTCCGGGAAGGAGACTTAGAAATAGAATCACTGGTCCTCGAGTTCATTTCTTTCTTTCTTTTTTTTTTTTTTTTAAGAATTTTTTTTAAGATTTTATTTATTCATTTAACAGAGAGGGAGAGTACAAAGCAGGGACAGCAGCAGGCAGAGTGGGAGGGAGAAGCAAGCTCTCTGCTGAACCAGGAGCCAGATGTGGGACTTGTCCAAGACCCTGGGATCACGACCCGAGCCGAAGGCAGCCACTTAACAAACTGAGCCACCCAGGTGTCTCCTCGAGTTCATTTCTATGAGGTGTTTCATTGTATAGAAGAATTTTTAGGCAGGTCAACTAAGACCAAAAAAGATGTATCTGTGTATGTATATCATTTCATTTAAAGGCTCTTTTGATCCACAGCCTGAAATAATTTCTTAAAAACTGGCCGGTTACTAGGAGAGTATGTCTTCTTTTTCTTCTTTTTTTAATGGGCACCGATTGGCTGGGAAAGCGGCCTCCCCTTACTACCTGCTTCCTGCCAGTCACAGCTGCGTGATCAGTGTGGGGACTCCTGACTGCAGGCCCTGGGGCGCCCCTCTGGGCTCGGGGGCCCTGGGCCTGCGATGCCTCCAGCCAGCACTCTGGGCTCGGGATGAGCTATAGTTCAGATTGGCATTTGTTTTCTCAAGGGCTTGAAATTGAGAGCGGGATTGCAGTAATTTTCACTCTTCCGAACATTTCTTTTTGCAGAATCCTATTGTGCAAGCCAGATATTCAGCTAAAATCAGATCTTAATGGCTGTGTTGGGTACTTAAAATCTCAAGCTGCTATAAATTATTAAATAGTCCTTCCACACAGAAGAAGAACTGCCCAGCACAAATTCTCTGCAGCGTTTTCATTCAAAACTTAATCTTTTCCCCATGTTGGGTCGTTTTCCTCCTCCGGATTCCACTAAAGGTAGGTCTCCCCGCCCCCACGCCCCAGCACACAAGGGGTTAAACTGAACTCCCGGAGCTTAATTTCCCAAACAAAAGCCAGTTTTGCAAGTTAGTTTTCAAGGTGTGTCTTTCCATAAGTTCTATTTAATGAAGTTAATACGTGTTCCCACTTCCCTTCTTTTTTTCCTTCTTACTTTTCTGTTGTCAGTATTCATGGAATCTGGATCTGTCAGCTACTTCTGTTTGAAGTGGAAGAATTGGCAAAATTATACATCCAGCAGGCAAGAAATAAAGTGGAAATGTCTCACAAGTAACAGTGAAATCTGTTGCGTTGTTTTAAGACTTAACCACCGAGGGGGGAAAAAAAAGCCCTACTAAATATTGTCTTGGCAACTATAAATATATTTTAGCGATGATAAAAACCTTTAGAATAGCAGTTACAAGATAACTGAAACCTAATGCCTGTCTGTCTGCCACTCTGAATTATATATATTTACATTATGTATATATCCCATTCTTTATTAAAGGCTGTGCAATTCTCCTTTTGAGTTGGTCTAGTGTTTTGTGTGAATCCTTTGTATGGCCAGGAAGCCGATCTCCTCCCTGCTGCTTTTGACTCAGGTAAGATTGGAAATGAGCTCATTAGATCAATTGCAACAACTCTAATCTGAAAACTTGAAAAATGCATTTCTAATTAAGAAATTTCCAATCATGCAGATATCTAAAACTCAGGGTTTTATTTATTTATTTATTTTTAAGGTCTTTCCACACATCCCCATGAACCAGGAACCATTGTCACTCCTACTGACTTCGGGTTGTGTTGGGCAGGAATTGTTTTTTATACGTCATTCCTCTCCCCATCTTACTCCATGTTTATTCATCTTTTTTCAGAAGGCATTACTTTTATTTGGATGCACTTTCAGACCTATTATTTTTTTCAGACCTTTTATTTTTTAAAGCCTCCAAAATACAAGTTAGATAAAACTATTCCAATGCAGCTTTGGCTGTTGTCTTCAACTTCATATACTATTTTCCCTTATGAAACAAAACAAAAAGAGCACACCAAACCATTTGAAGGTAGCTCATTTCTTAGATAGCAATGATTTCCATTTTTGTTAATAACTTATTTGGAATGAACAGCTTTGTTAAGTAGATTGATCCAGTTATGCAAATTAAGATGTGTCATTTATAATAATATTCAAGGTCACTCTAATTTCTCTAAGATGTTTTAAAAAGTCAGCGGTCAGGTAAGCATGCTGCTCGCCTGAGATGCTATTTATTAACAAAACTACTATATTTGACAAAATCCTTGGTTTCAAACACAAGGAAATGTTGGTTTCTATTTTCATTTCAATTGTTTTATTATTTAATTCCTACCTAAACACCTCAGTTGTTACTGTGAGGGCCGGCTAAAGCTATAGATCTTGACAACACCTATCTCATCTAATCCCCTTTGTAAAAATGGAACAAGGTCATTTTACATTTTTAAACCACTTCTGCAAAGTGGTTTAAAAATGCAAAGTGAGCTTAAATGCTACTCTTAACTCTTCCTAACTCTTCTACTGGGAAATCCTAGAAAACTGAACTAATGAAATGCAATTTATACTCTTTAAATTCTAATTATAACTGTCACATTAAATTGAAGGTGAGACTAAAACTGCTGTATCTGTTAAGTGAGTCAAGCGATATACCGTATTATACATGTTATTTAATGTGTGAGTGTAAAAGTCAAGTTCCCGGCAGAAACCGAAGCGCCTCCATTCCGTCTTCTGGGAATGTATAAATTAACCATTCTCCCCCAAGCGGTCCTCCTCCCTTCCTCCCTCCGCCCTATTTTAAATGTAGATAGGGCGTCTCGAGTCTTTTGAATTTGAAGGGCTGCTATCTCGGCCCCATTCTTTTCATCATCCTGTTTTGAATGACACTGAGCACGTATAGATTCTTTTATAAAAGCACCCCCTGGATGCAGAGCTCGGTTCTCCCCGAGGCTTGCTAATTTTGCATAGCAATTAGGACTGACTTCTCAAAATGGGCTATCCAAATGCAGCCTCCAGAATGTTCCACGTAGTTCCTCAAAGGTCTTAGATAACCGTGCGCCTTTTGATTTCAAACCCGAAGGGAAAGAACTTGCATAATTACTAAATTCCCAACTGGAGGGGTCCGGAGGATACGGTAATCCAGACCTACACGTTAATTCAAACCCTCCCCGCAACTGGGCAGCAAGGAGCCAGCATATGCCTTCTTTTAAAATCTACTCTACCTATTCACTGACCGCGCAGGGCCGGGCCACATGGCTCGCTCCTGCAGCCAGTCAGCTGTGAGCAGCAGATGGGAACATTTGCATTTTTCTTTTTATATTTACTCCGACCGGCAAATTAAAGGATTTTTTTAAAATCTACATTCTCATTGTTTGCCTAAAATGTAAACGTGGTTTAACTGTTGGATTGGGCTTCCCTGACCTTCACACGCCACACCCCTTCAAGTCACTGAGACTTAAGAAAATACCCGAGGGGTAGGTTTCGTATTTATCAACTTGGAATCTACAGTCCGGGAGTTAGGAGTAGAAAGAATCAGCCTTTATTGAACTGGTGACTCGTGTTTTTCTATTTTAAGCGCTCGGCGCAGATACCCCGTGGGTTTGTCGGTGGCATGTGGGTCTGCGAGCGCGCGCACTTGTGAATGTCTTGCTCTGTAGCCTCAAACCTCAAAACTTCGGGTTCCAAGTAGAAGGGTGACTTTCAGCTCCCGCTCACAACAGAGGGCGGCCACCCCGCCGGGGGAGTGGCCAGAGCCTGCGTTTCCCAGCGCCGGGGTCGCTCTCCCGCGCCCCGCCGGACTCCATGCCGGCTTCGCGGGGGCCCCGGGAGCCACCGGGGTCCCGGCGCCCCGAGGTCTTTGTGCGGATCGCGGCGCGGGAACACCCGCCCGGGGCGGGGGTGGGGGCAGGGCCACGACCGGGATGCCAAAAACTGGGGAGAGACGCGGGCGCGAGGGGAGGAGACGACCCGCAACAGTCGCCGTCCCGCGGAAGAAAAAAAAAAAAGTGGAAAAAGAGGCTTTTCAGGTCAAACTCCTCGGGGCTGAGCAACCACGTTTCAGAGCGATGACTCGCGGGGGGAGAGCACACGGCGTGCAGGGGACATTGTTAGGCAGCGCTGCCCGGGCGCGCCGTGGGTTGCGCGGCCGCCGCCCCCCGCCGCGAGTCGCCGGCGCGGGCCCACGTGGAGCGGCGCGGCGCTGGACGAGCGCGCAGGGCCGCCCGGGTCCCCGGAGTGCGCGCCCCAGCTCCCCGCCGCGGCCGTTCACGCCCGAGCGCCGCCGCCGGTCCCGCGTGTGCCCCGCTGAGGGGGAGGGGCGGGCCAGGGGTGGGGGCGGAGGGGTTGTGGTTCCACTGCAGCGGGGGCTCCTGTGTCCTTGTGCGGAAATGACACACGGAGTCCCGTCACGTCACGCGAGAGCGCAGCGCACGGACACACACAAAGAGAGGGGAAAATACACGGCGCCCTCCCGCCGCCCCCAGCAACTCCCCGGGCCGCCCCGGCCAGGCCCTCCGCGCGCGGCCCCCACTCCCCGGCCCCGCGCTCCCCCACCCCCCCACGTGGCGCCCAAACTCGGCGCGGGCCCGCTCTGCAAAGTACACAACTCGCGTCCCAGGTAAGTGCGGGGCGGATCAAGCCGGCCGCGCGGTGGCGGCTCCGGGGCAAGACGGACGGGCGAGTGGCTGCAACATCCATGCCGGGGTGGGGGCGGGAGCAGGGGAGGGGACGCGAAGGGGGGCTGCCCTGAGCGCGCCCGCCGGGAGGAGCGCCCACCCCCGCGCAGGGCCGAGCCGCCCGAGCGGGCGCCCAGCGCCCACGGGCTCGCCGCGCCCATTGTGCCGCGCGCCCCTTTGTGCCCGCTCCGAACGCGGCGGCTCCATGGCGTTCCGGGGAGCACGCGCGCCGCGCGGGGGCGGGGGGGAGCGCGGAGTGGAACGGTCCGCGCCGCCGCCGCCCGCCCGCCCCACTCGCGCCGTGCGCGGGCCCCGCACCCCCGCCTGGCGCTGCGATGGAGCGGCCGGGGCCGCCGGAAGGCTCTGCGGAGCCCGCGGTGGGCTCGGCGCTCGCGCTCGGCCGGGCTGCGGCGGGGCACGGCTCGGCGTGTACAGGGGGGTGTCAGAGCAGGAGCAGGGGGCGGGGACTGGAGGGAGATGCCGAGCGGGGAGCTGGAGGCCGGAGGAGCCCCCGTTCGGAGGGACGCTGCCTCCGGAGTCTGCAAATGGAGCTAGGCAGGCCGGCGGCGGCGGTGGCGGCCGCCGGGAGCGGACAGGGACGGGCCCCGCCGCCAGGGGGCGCAGCGCTCCCTCCCCCGCTGTCCACGGCGCGGTTCGCGGTTCCCGCTGCCCAGGAGCTGGAGGCGGGCCCGGCGCCCTGGGTGTGCACCCGGCCTGGCGCGGGGCCTTCCCGGCCGGCCGCGAAGCTGCAGCCCAGGGCGCTCGGCGCTCCTCGTGACCGCCCGCCCCCTTTCCCTCTTTATTGTAAACGCGAATTCCCACGCAGACTTCGCCCTCGCCTTATCGGGGAGCTGTGCTGCGACGCTGGTGAGGGCCTTGTGTGTCGCGGCTTAGTTTCTTACAAGGTGTTTTTTACGGGGGTGAGAGAGTTTGATTTCTCAGGTGGCCCGGCTGGAAGAATTGTACACGCAAAGGCTAACCAGACGAGGGGGCACGGAATAGAGCTAATAAGCACCTCGCAGTTGGTAATGTTCAACTTCTTAAAGGGACTTTTGACTGTTCACCGTGCCCGAAAGCTGTGGCTGCAGAAACAGGCAAGGAAGTGAGCTCTCTGGCTTGTTGGGTATGTGAGAGAGGGATGGAGGAGAGTTTTCTGTTAATCTGTACCCCCAGCCCCCTTGGTTTTTGTTCTGTTTTGTTTAATCATCCGTCCCTAGTTCATGGTTTCATATCACCATACAGGACATTTAACAGAAAAGTTTTATGCCCTTCCCTTCCCCCACCGCGCACACGGCAGTAGTTCAGCAGAGAACAGAGACCAGTTAGGACCGAATAGACAAGATCTTCATCCCAGTAACCTCTTAGAGGGTACTGCATTGCTCACACTTAACTAGTGCTGTCCCTTTTGGTGGTGCCCTTCTAGGTTCCAGAACATCCTTTACATGAGCAGAGGAACTGCAGAATGTTTAATAATTAGGAAGAGAAAAAATTAGAATCAACCCTGACAGATTTGCTGAGGTGAAAATTTAATCTCCTGCAGAATGTCCCACCTGCCACTTTTTCGAGCTAAAAAGCCCCTGAAGCAATGAGGAAGGAAACAAGAAGCTTTTATGAATTGAATTGACACCGTGATGAAAAATCTGGGGATGTGTCTTTTAAATACCGCAAAATTGTATAATGTAGAAACACATGAAGGTTGCTAGCCAAGCAGCAAAAATAACTTGGTGTTAGTGGATGGGAGGCTGGGATGTAGCCTTTTTTTTCCTGGCACCTGGTTGTGATGACAGGTGGTGAATTATGGTGGCCTCCCTTATTATTCATTGTGCCCCTTATTGGCTAATGTAAGTTTGGGGGAATTATTTGCAGAATTAATCTTCTGGCTGATGGAACTTTCCTGCCTCCTCCCCCTTGGTGGTTACAGGGGTGTGTGTATAATGCATGTTCTTTTTCATGGAACTGTGTACCTTTCCCCCCCAGAGAGTGAATCTTACCGTGTGATAATTTTTTTAAATAAAATTTAAAGTCACAACGCGTGCCCTCCAAATGGGGTATTTTATAAAGTGCTCTGTGAGCATTGTTCGCTTTTGATATTTCTTTCCCCTCCAGATTGGACAGTTGTTCTTGTCCCTTCTGATGCTCCGGTATTTCTCGCAACATTATTTCAGCTCCGGGCTCTTGGGGCTTCTGGAACAAGCCGCCACACATGACCCCCACATGTCATGTTAAGAGTGCTGCGTGCTTGGCCTCAGGCCTCCCGGGTGTCAAACAGGAGAGGTGCTGTTTCGCTGGGAGCTGTATTTAATGCCTGGCATGTTAGTCACTGAATGATCAGATGTGTTACAAACCAGCCGGGTTTTTCTCAGCAGCTCACCTGGTAGCATGCCCACCCCTCCTATTCAACCCAACTTGAAACATATTGTATTTAAAATCAACCCTCTCAGTTCTTTGTTCTCTACCAATGGCCCTGCTCTCCCCTCTCCTATTCTGTTATCAGTGGCCAGTGAAACACAGTTGCATCAGTGTCTGTAATTGCATTGATTGCTCAATTTGAATAAATTACTCATTGGCCTTTTTTTTCCCCCAAGTTTTTATTTATATAAGTAATCTCCATACCCCGCGTGGAGCTCCAGCTCACAACCCGAGATCGAGAGTCCATGCTCTTCCAACTGAGCCTGTCAGGGGCCCCCTGATCTGTCCTGGGTGTTGGGGAATGTTGGTTTGAGCCCGGAGCTAGTAGTAATGGGAAGGATGGAGGCATGAGGGTGGGAGGGGCATTTTACAGACCACTGTGCCCCAACTCTAATTAGCTCATGTGGTCAACAAGACGGCGCACTCCGAAAAAGTGGGAAGTACAGAGGAAACTCAGCTTGTACCTCCTAGGAAAATTAGTCACCACTGTACAGTCAGGCAGTCACATGGGTGACTGCTAGGGTATGCTGGCCCTTTTTCCCTCCTCGAGCCCCAGCTTCTGGGTGCCAAGATTAAAGTCACAAGTCCGGCGTCTTTCCCCATTGATGTCTTTGGAAGGTAGCCTCTCTTGGCCTCAGGAAGGCTTTGAGAGTGTGGCTTAGCCGAGGAGGACATCGTGCTTCCTCGCATTCAGACAAGACAGTCTGAAGGGTAAGACAGCAGCTCGCAGGCGGGCCAGCCTGCCGGGCGGAGGTCGCGCTTCTTGGCCTTGCTGGAAGATGCGGTTGTTCTCCGACCGAGTAAGGAAGGCAGCAGCAATTACAGCTTTCGAAAACTCGGGGGAAAATTGCCCTGGTTTTTTGTGAGGACTGGTATTTTTCAAACTGCATTTGCAGATGTGTCTAAAAATAAAAACAAATTGCAAACATGTCCTACAAGTCCCAGGGGCGGGATGCCAGTGCCAAGAGGGCCGGGTTCCGAGAGCCGTGGTACTCCCAGCTGATCCCGTAAACGCAGAGCCCCGCGCCCCGCAAGAGCAGATGGCATGGGAACATTCTTTCTGTCCTTAGGGAGAGCATTTTATTTTATTTCTACCCCTTCCAGTTTGTTTCATGTCTTTCGTTTACAAGAAAAGTCACTAAACTGTCAAACACTTTGTCATACTACTTAGTTTTGTAGTTTTAAGAGCTATCCAGTATTACAATGACTTTGAACATCTTTGATTTATTTATTTATTTTAAAGATTTTATTTATTTGACAGGCGGGTCTGGGGGTGGGCAGGCTCCCCGCTGAGTAGAGAACCCGATGTGGGGCTCGATCCCAGGACCCTGAGATCATGACCTGAGCTGAAGGCAGAGGCTTAACCCACTGAGCCACCCAGGCGCCCGGAAAATCTTGTTATTTAAAAAAGCCTTATAACGGATAACATTTACTAGGTGCCATGTGCCAGTCACTTTCTCCTTTGTAATTTTCACAAAAATTCCTTAGGTAGGGTAGTGTGTTCCACTCCATTTTACAGAAGAAGGTGGGGAGGGTGGGGAAGCCACTTGCCCCGTGTTAAGAAGCTGAATAGTAGGCGGGGCCAGGGTTTTAACCCAATTCTTTGTGACCTTGAGGTTTGGTAGGTTTTTCTCGATTTTTCTTCGAGATCCACTGCACTCGTCGTAGCTCTGGTGGTCCAGAGCTCAGATCCCGGGCCGTCCAAGGGGCCCATGGCCCAGGTGACTTCCGCACCAGAGCCCATCTACAAATGGGCGCTCAGCAGGCAGGGAGGAAGCAGAGTGTGGCGCGCTCATGCCCCACTCCTCAGGCTCTTCCTGGAAGGCTGGAATGAGGCCCCGGAGTCCACCTGGTCTCTGTGATAAACCCACACCCCAAGCGAGGCACGGACCGCTGCCCTCCCTGGTTCTCTGCCTGCGAAGTCAGAGGGTTCTTGCGAGGATGGCGTGGGTTCACCTGGGGAACAGACTGCCAGCCGGCCTTCCAGAACGTGGGCTGCTGTCCTCCTTTTCCCTGCTTAATTTTTAAAATCGATATGACAGAGAAGTATCACAAAGTCAGATGAGTTGTGGCAGTTGTGAAAAGGATGAGGTGAGTTTTTGTTAGGTGTTTGCCTTTTTGAAATCCCGAGTTTGTTTTATCAGCAACGGTCCGAGCGTATTTTCCCCGCGTTACCCCTTGGCATGTGGCAACAGGCGCAGTCCCCAGCTCCCTGGTCCCAGGTTCTAAACACAGTGCTCTTCTGGGGCTCCCGTTCTCGGGCAGCCCTTCCTGTGGTGAGAGTTTGCCTCACTTTGCATCTGAGAACTTGACTTGGGAAGGAGGAAGAACTGCCCTTGCTGCATGGCGTGAGGTCAGGGCCGCTGGGCCCCGTCTTCCTGGACCGCACCTCAGCCCGGTGGCGGGTGCTAAGTTCAGTGGACGTTTCCGATTTAGTGGGCTAGAATCCTGAGTCAGCTGGCTGGGATTTGAACCCTTGAGGTTTCAGGAAGCCCAAGTACTTCCCATTTCGGGGCCTGCTGCTGGTCCTGGGTGAGTCCTGGCCAGCCACAAGCCCCTGGTGCCTCAGATTAGCGTCACACTGCTCTCACCAAGGGACTGGTCTGGCTGCCCTCTCATGAGCACAGGTTCTCTGGAAAGAACTTGATGAGAAGACCCCTGGCCACTCCTAGCCCCCTCTGAGCAGCACTGGAGAACTTTGTCCCTTGGACACCTGTGGGACACTTAGGGAAGAGATCCATGACCCTGGGAAGGCAGTGGGCATTGGTAAGGAATCACCACACCAGGTGACCCCTCGTTTCCTTACTGTGGTCTTCAGCTCTCCACGAGGAGAATTCCCCATGACGGGTTCTGTGTGACTCCTTATTGCCCACTTGAACCAGTCACCTCACCACACCTTCCTTTTTCTGTGGTCCAGCCATTCCTCAGGTCCGCAGACTTCCTGACCGTCCCTCTCCCCACTACCTCCTGTTGCTTAACCCAGGAGCCAGGCCCCTCAGAGCAGGCCTCTGCTTGCCCAACTGGGGCCAGTTTTGAGGAGTCAGGGAAGGAGGGCCCCAGAGGCGGGTCAGAACATCTCCCAGACACAAGAGGACCACATTGAACAGTGGTCATTAAGAGTATAGAGACCCGGAAAGCAAGGCCTCTGCCCTGGCGAGTTGTTAAGCTCGGGTCCAGCCACAAACCCTCCTGTGACCCCACCTTCCATCCCTGATCCAGAACACTTGCTCTCATTTTTTTAATTTTGTTTTTTTTCCTCCTATGAAATTTGTCTTATTTTGAAAAATCCTTCAAGAATCAGGCAAATGCATTGATAGAGCCTATGATGTACCCACCAGGAAATGACATTTCCTGATGGTTCAAAAACCCATCTCTTCATCTTATTCATACCCAGGTTTATGAGCAGAGACTTTTCCTGATCTCTTTCTCCCCACACTGAGGAGCATTTTTGACCTTCAGAGGCAATAATTCAGAGAAAGATATGAAATGAAAGGCCTTTCCTACGTTATCAGTTGTTATATTGTTTCTTAGATTATCCGTATTTTAAATGTTTAAAAGTTCAGTGATTTGATTTTACATAATGAGCATGTTGCTGTCTGTGGGCTTAAGTGGTACTATGGCCTGGCTCTGTTCTATATTCATATTGTAATACTTCTTATTTTTAATTTTAAAATACTTCTTTTTCATTTTCAAAGAGTTGCATGCCCACTGTAGAGTATTTGGAAATGAGAAGGAAATATTAAGGGAAAAAAATCATCCATAATCCCCTAATTGGAGGTAATTAACATTTTGGCATATTTCCTTCCAGCTGCTTTATGGCATTTTTTAATTATGCAGTTGACATATCCCCAGCAAACTTTGAAGTAGGTTATTATTGACTGGATAGCCCTGTAATGAACAATTGATTTTGAATCTTTACACATAATTTAATGCTCAGCTCTTTCTGTCAGTAGAGGTTTTTGAATTCATGTGTTGAGAAAATGTGTTGAAGTTAACTTCCCAACTTTGTATAATGGAAATAACGATAGTGATCAACGGGGATCTCAATCTAGGTCCCATTCAGTTTGATGCCTCCTACTTTCTCTGCAGCTTTCTGTGAAATTGATCAGTGAATAATAACAGCTCAGGGCTGCAGAGGGCTTCTGCACCAACATTTCCTCCCTGAGTCTCTACTCAATTCCTGCCTGCGCTTAACCTGAGAGCCTCTGTCTTCTGCCTAGTGTGGCAACTGTGTACCGTGACTGTCAAGGGTGGGAGACTCCGTAAAGGACAAAGATTTGGTTAAAGGTCCTTATAAGCTCAAAGTCATGAGGAGGATCAAGATTTGCCCATCTAAGCACTGACAAAGTTATTTTTTTTTTAAAGATTTTATTTATTTGTTTGACAGAGAGAGAGACAAGTAGGCAGAGAGGCAAGCAGTGGGTGGGTGTGTGTGTGTGCGCGCGCACGCGCGAGCAGGGAGCCCTGTGCAGGGCTCGATCCCAGGACCCTGAGATCATGACCTGAGCCGAAGGCAGAGGCTTAACCCACTGAGCCACCCAGGAATTCCGACAAAGTTATTTTCAAAGTAGATTTCTTTTCCCCCTAGAATAGTGTTATTTCTTCCCTCCAGAGAAAAAAGTCTAAGTACTTACCAGAGCTTAAAATTATTTATATCCAGGTCACAAAATTGTAAGCGTTGGTGGTCTTCTGCACAGCTGTGGCAGGCAGCCTGTGTTTACTGGATTTGAGTTATGGTTGTTATAGAAACCCTAATGTAATATCTCCTAACCTTGGGGTTCTGAGTGCTCTTTCCTTGTTACTTTTCTCTCACACTGTTTACCCATCTTTCCCTCCGACAGAGGTTCCCAGAGTCTCACCTTCATCCTCCAGGCCCTCCATCTCTGCCCCTGTTGGTTGTGGTCAGTCCTTGTAAGTCAGCTGTCTGGTCGGTCACAGAGGACGGTCCCCACACTGGCACTGGCAGCTCCCATGCGCAGTGGGGGGGGGGGTGGTCACTGGAGCACTGGGCAGGGAGGCCTCAGCATGTTCCCAGCCTTTCTGAGCCTTGGATCCCATACCTATTAAAGGAGATCACGTCTGAGGTCCCTTTTGTCTCTAAAACTGTGCCTCAGTTTCCTAATGTGTAAAATGAGACTAACAAGAGTCTCTGCCTCATAGGATTGCTGGGGAAGTTAGTTTCTACACAGCGTAAGCTACTGTTTCTGTTGATTGTCTGCCAAGGGCGCAGAGCACGGGACAGTGAGGTAAGGAGTCCGAAGGGAACGGCAGGGCAGCCGGGCCGGCCTGTTGGACTCCTCCGCTGGTGCCCTCAGCACCGCCCGCAGACAGGGAACGCCTTCCCCCACCGAAGGAAGCCTGTTACCGTGACCTTGACTGTCTCCTCCCAGTAGAGAAACTACTCTGGAGCCCTGTCTCCCAGTCTGTTTCTGGGGGAAATGCAAACTAAAAAAAAAAAAAGAAATGATAGAGAAATTTCTATGATCTATTAAATGAAAAAACAAGGAACAGCATCTTAAACCTTCCAGTTTCAGCATCTCTATAGCTTAAAAATTATTAAGACCCCAAAGAGCCTTAGTTTATATGGTTATATCTGTCAGTATTTACTGTGTTAGAAATTAAAACAGAGGGGTGCCTGGGTGGCTCACTCGGTTGGTTGAGTGTCGGGGACATGGTTTCAGCTCTGGTCATCATCTCCGGGTTGTGCGATTGAGCCCGACGCCAGACTCCATGCTTACCGGGGAGGCTGCTTGGGATTCTCTCTCTCCCTCTGCGTCTCCTCCCTGCTTGCATGCTCTGTCTCTAAATAAATGAATCAATAAAAATCTTTAAAAAATTTTTAAAAAGAAATTAAAATGGAAAGGTGTTTAAATATTTTTTTTAAAGATTTTATTTATTTGTTTGACAGATCGATTATTTATTTGAGAGATCACAGGTAGACAGACAGGCAGGCAGAGAGAGAGGAGGAAGCAGGCTCCCTGCCGAGCAGAGAGCCTGATGTGGGGCTCGATCCCAGGACCCTGGGATCATGACCTGAGCCAAAGGCAGAGGCTTTAACCCACTGAGCCACCCAGGCGCCCCTAAATATTTTTTAATTTATTTAAGAACAACCATAATAAGTCCATTACAAGGTAGTGTCAGTAGTATTTTAATGAAAGGTAATTATTCCCCCACCCCCCAAAAAAATGTTAGTGAAAAGATTGGTATTGTTCACATTCTTTTTTATTTTTTTTTTAAGATTTTTTATTTTTAAGTAATCTCTACACCCAGTGTAGGGCTTGAACTCACCACCCTGAGATCAAGAGTCGCAGGCTCTGCCAACTAAGCCAGCCAGGTGCCTCTGTGTTGTTTACATTCTTGCATCTCTCTTTAATATCCGGCTCAATAGAAGGCAGCTGAATTTTCCTGTTTGCCTCTGTAGTCAGTCTTTCGCAAAATAACACTTCATGGAGCGTCTGGAAAGCTCTCCTACACGTCTATGAGAGAAAAGGGGCAATAATACCTCAGTGTTATAAAAACACTTTTCATCTCATAGAACCCTTGAAAGGTCTTGAATATACTTGTAAAGTGGTTCCCTAAAAAGAGAAAAAAAAAGCTGTTTTTAAAAGTGTCCATTTCCAGGGAGTCAATCCTCCGCCGAGGCCAGTTGCAGGCTACCGGCTGGATGGCCCAGAGCTGGGGAGGGACGCACAGGCTGTTCACGCCGGGACGAGCCAGCGCTGGCAACCGCCGGGCAGGGGCTCACGCTCTGAGAGCCGCTGACCCCGAACATCTGTGCAAGGATGCACGGGAAAACTGACATCGTTGCCTCTCAGAGAGTGACAGGGGACGGGGGGACAGTGGACTTTTTTTTTTTTTTAAGATTTTATTTATTTATTTGTTTATTTGAGAGAGAGACTGAGAGAACGAGTTGGGGAAGAGCAGCGGGGGGAGCCGACTCCCCGCCGAGCAGAACTCGATCCCAGGACCCTGAGATCACTGACCTGAGCCCAAAGGCAGATGCTCAACCCACTGAGCCACCCAGGCGCCCGACTTTTAAACCAAATCTCCTTTTTATTTATTTATTTATTTTTAAGATTTTATTTATTTATTTGACAGAGCGAGATCACGAGTAGGCAGAGAGGCAGGCAGAGAGAAAGAGGGGGGAAGCATGCTCCCCGCTGAGCAGAGATCCTGATGAGGGGCTCAATCCCAGAACCCTGGGACCATGACCTGAGCGGAAGGCAGAGACTTTAACCCACTGAGCTACCCAGGTGCCCCAAATCTCCTTTTTATACTTTTTTAATTTTCTCTGTCGTGTGTGCATTTTCTAGTCCAAAAAGAAAAAGACCCTAAGCATCTTCCCTTCTTAAAATGAACTCCAAAAATAGACATTGACCTGTAATTTGTAAATCTTTTCAACGTTTCCATTTCTTTACGGCATCTCTGAGAACTGATTCTTTCTCAGCCCCCAAGAGTGGTTCTCACCGTCTGCCTCCCCTGTCCTCCCTCCTCCCAGACTTTCTTCCCGCCAGAGGCAGGAGCTTGCTGATACTCAGGCATCAGATTTAGGCGCATTTCAACGGGAGGCATGGAGGGAGCCCTGCCAGTGACTGCATTTATGTAGCCAATTTAAGCAACTTAGCCTTTGTAATTTGATATTTGAGCGGCTAAAGCATCTTGTTATTTCTGAAAGTTTGGGATTACCCTCCCTTTTGTGCTTTTTGTAAACGGAAGGCTTTTCTGATGACATTCTAATCTTCCCCTGCCCGTGTGCCCTGTATGGAAAATTGAACATTGTCCATCTCGTTCCGTGCAGAAGGATCGAGACTATTAGGCATTTTAATAAAATCATATATACTCTTACGAGCTCTGCAACATTTAAACCTTTCTGTACCCATGACAGTCATTTAGCCTGAGGCTTCCTAGGCTGTTTGGTTAAAAAATAATAATAATAACAGCATTTTCAGTTACTAAATTAACCCTTGGAAATTGGTCCTGTTTGAGAGTTCCCCTCCAAGAGGTCATGGGCATTGTAGAACCTGTGATATTTTTGTTGGAGGCAGCAGCAGGCTACATGGGTCTCATTGACCCTTGTCCCCTTCATTTGTTTAAGCATTCCTTTGGGCTTGGCCAGGGGTTTCTGGGGGACATGGAACAGCCACCCCTTGGGGGAGAAAGCGGATTCTCAGGAACACGTGAGAGCATACTTTGGTGGTCTCACAACTTGCGAGACTGGTGAGAGCAAGCCCCAGGGGGCGGGAGCCGTGGTGGTTGGTAACTATAACCTACAATTCCTGCGGCATTCTTGGCCTCTGGGCACACGGTGTCCACCCCGGACGGGCAGCCTTGTGACCTTCATCTGGGCAGATGACCAGGAAGTGGAGGGAGCCATGTGTGGAGGTGGCAATGTGATGTCCCTGTCCTTTCTCCCACTGTGCGGTCACTGTGTCAGTACGGGGAGGCTGGGCGTCCCCCTGGACATCTCTTCCGCCCTGTGGAGTGGAGTCTGTTTCCAAGCACGGAATAGACAGATTTTTCAGGTAGCTCCATGCAGACAGAGGCAGATTTGGGTGTTCCAGCTGCTGTTGGACAGACGGATGCAAGGTTGGAAACTGGCCCCCGTGTTCACCAGAACCACCTTACTGGATGAATGAGGATTCTGTGATTTCCGCCCCGGGGGGCTGACTGGAGAGAGACAGAGGCTTGTTTTGAATCCTAGTTCTGCCACCGAGCAGCTTGGTGACCCTGGGCAAGTTACCTGCCCTGTGTTCCCTTCCCACCCCACCCCTTCCATACTCAAATATTGTGTTTTCATAATCAAAATATTATAAATATAGTTTTTTCTCTCTTCATTGGGGTAGAGTTGACAAGTAAGGATTGTCCAGATTTAAGGAATAATGCCCTCGGTTTCTTTATTGGTAAAATTGGGATTCAGAGAGCTCGGGGCCAGTTGGAAGCGTTGGTGAAGTGGCGGATGCATCCGGCTTGTGGGCGGGCTGCGGTGTTGCTGAGAACCCTCACTCCTGTCCCCATCACACAGTCGGATGCAGTTGTGGGTTCTTCCAGCTTTGCCAAAGGGAAATTCCCCAGCTTCGCATGGAGCGGGGCAGCTTTGCTGGCTGGGAGGGAAGGGGCCTGCTGTGCTGGGGTCTGGGTCACTTCCGTGCTAATCTAGCATCTGTCACTGGTCTAAGGTGACACTGGTTCCAGAGCAGATGCCCTCTAGGTGTTTTCAGTGCCCAGGACAGGGGCCATTGGGAGCCTTCCCAGCCCCCCTTCTGGCTTTCTGCCCCCCCCCCCCCCCCCCGCAGGAGGCCAGGTGTATGCTCTTCACCAGGTGCTTGTGTGCCTGCGCTAGTGTCACACGGTGTGGTGTAGAAAACACCCTTCCTGCCTCCTGAGCCCCGGTCCCGGCCAAGTGTACGCCCAGCACGGGGCTGCGGGCCCCACCGGTCCGCCCCAGCCCCAGCCCCAGCCCCAGCGCCAACCCCAGCTCCAGCCAGCACTTGCCTCCCCAGCTCCCTGCTGCTCTCCGGGAACAGCTGGGCAGATAACATGTAGATAACTGTGCTGGCCTTGCTGGGCGCTGTGGTTCTGTCTGCTGTGTTTTTTCACCGACACCTGTTTTCTTCCAGGATTTGCTTGTCCTTTAATGTCCTGAGTCTTTGTGGTTTTTCTTCCACCTTGACCCTTTCTCTCCCCCAGTGAGCCATCCACCTCCTCCTCCCTTTTCCACCACTGCTCCCCAGTCATCTGTGTCGTACGCTGCGCCCTCTCTAAGACTCACTCAGTCCTGCCCATCTGTCCGCTGCTTTTCACCTCTGCTCTGGATTTCAGTGACCGTGGGGCGGGGTCTCCCAGGGCCGTTGGCATCAGGCAAGGCCTGCAGTGCATTTCCTTATGAAGCTCCCCTGCCTGGGCTTGAACTTCTCCTTGGTGTGGGATGCCTCGCTGCTTGCAGACTGTTGTTCCCCTGCCTGCCTGTGCTCTACCCGCCCTCACTACTCCCAGCCCCTCGGGGTGATGTCAAAAGTGGGTTTTTTTATCCCTTGCAATACAATGGAAATTCTATTTGCTAAAATTCACCGTTTTGGTACTCTTCACCCTTGAATTGGACTTATTATCTTCCCTCAATACCATCTTGTGTGTTACATTTTTCAGATAGCAGATACTTAAGTAAATAGGAATTATTTTCAGTGTAATTGGTTTCAGATACATCTTAAATTTTTTATTCATTTCTTTGAAAATTAGTAATAGAGAGATGGAAAGAACTGTGCCTGTCATAAAGTTATTGTGACATTCTGAGGTTAGCATATCACATCATAAGCACTATACGCATATTGCTATTATTAGTGAATTTTGAGGCTGTTAACTATGTGCATAGTTTACCTAGATTCACTCCTTCTTTCTTGCCTCCCCCCCAACTAAAACCGAGAATCACACACCATTCTATGGCTGTTTGGTGAGTAGCTTACTGGACTTTGTAGATAGCACTGTTCTTCCTTCTAGAAATTTCTGAAAAGATACTTCTTAGTCCTGCTCTCCTCAAAGGGTTAATCAGAATGGGAACTCAGTATTTGCAGTCAGCTTAATCAGTTGCGGGAAGCACAACTCAGTGTCAGTAGTACAGGCCGTCAGTGTCTTCTTTTCCAGCGTTACTGCCTCATATACACCTTATTCTGTTTATGAACGCTGTTATGTCGTTTGGGGGAATCTCAGAGATTTAATGCTACTTTTAATCATGGTGTCTGTTCCATCCTGGCGCAGGCAGTGGGAGTCAGGGGCCCCGCACCTGACCCTTGCAGCCCATACAGTGCCCCTTGCTCTCATTGTTCCTCTCCCCACGCCCCCGCCTTGTTCCCTCATCAGTAAAAAGAAGGGTTTGGGCCAGATTCTGTGGCGCTCCAGAGCTTTAAAAACCCACACTGCCTCTTCTTGCTGCTTTGGAAGGAAGGGCTAGACCAGCACCATCCAATAAAAATAGAACGCAAGCCACTTAAGTAGTTTCAGATTTTCTAGTAGCTACATTTTAAAAAAAGGTAAAATTAATTTTAATAAAGTTTTATTTAGCCCAGTGAATCTGACATTATCGTGTCAACATGTAATCAACATAAGTATGATTAGATATTTTACCTTTTTTTCCCCTCTGCTACATCGTTGAAATCCAGGGTGTACTTCCACTTACAGCATGTCTTCATTTGGACGAGCACCTGGAGTCAGTCGTGTGACCCGCTCGTGTCCCAGGGAGCCACCCCCTACATCCTTAGTCCGCCTTTTCAGTCTGTGGCTGGAATTTAGAAAGCAGGGACTAACAGGAGATCGTCTGAACTTGGGTCTTTCGTAAGACTTGATTTTCTCAAATAACGTTCCCCCTCAGTGTGAAAGTGACTCAGTCGATGCTTTAGGACCCATTCTGCCCACGTGGAGTTTTGGAGAAGCGCTCCCAGAGGATACTCAGAAGGCCTGGCTGCTTCTAACTCAGAGGATGCGGCTTTCCATGATGTTAGGGAACAGTGTCAGCTCAGCTTCCATGACCCAGAGCCAGGGTTGGGAGGGTGAGGGCATTTCTCATGGGTATGGAAAATTAAGAAGTAAGTCAAGCAATAAATCAAGACTTTGTCTTTGTCTTTTCATTTAGTGGAATAGAAGATGAACTCAACTGAATTCAGTGAAGATGTAGAAGAAGGTAAAAAAAAAAGCTTCTTTTTAAAAAATATTTTTAATTTAGTATTTTTTATTAGGCCATACACTACATGGTTCAAAAATAAAAAGCTACATAATGAAACGTCAGTGGAACTTCTCCCACCCCTGGTTCCCATCCCCCTTCACCCATACACCTGCTGGAGGTGTCTTATGTATCTTTCCAGAGTTACTTTTGTAAAAGTATCATTTCAGAGATAGTATTTATTTCTTTCTCCCTATCTCCTGTCTTTCCCCCCTACAAGGACTTTAAAACCAGTTTTGAGTTTTGAGCAAAAAGTTTTCCAAACTTTTGAGCAAAAAGTTCTCCAAACGTGGTTTTATTGTCTTAGCACTAACGCGGTAAGACAAAGATCGCTAGGTTGGAAAGCGCGGTGTAATCGTTCCTAGACTTCATTATCTGAGTGGTAGTGTCCGAAGGCAGCCCGCACCCAGCCTGTCGCTCAGGGAACCCTGCTAACCTCCGAGCGGCCCACTGGTCTTTCCCGCTGAGCCCTGTTTCTTCTCTGCCACAGTTCTAAAAAATAACACTGTGAAAGTGGAGACAGAGGCCGAAGATGCTGCCCTGGACTGCTCGGTGAGCTCCAGGTCCTCCGAGAAGCACCCTCTGGACTGCGTCTTCACTGCCCTCCAGGATTCCAGCAAGCGAAAGCAGCCGGGCGGCGATGGCCAGCCTGACTCTGTCCCCGGCGTGAAGAGGCGGCGGCTGATTCCCGAGGTGAGGGCCCAGCCCCTTCTGCTGTTTGCTTGGGCTCTGACCCTCTCATTAGATGCTCTGTCTCTCTACCTGTGGGTATCCAGGCGACTGCTGAACCCTTGGGCGTGAGAAAGCTTTCGTTGCAGCTGTCCCATCTCTGGCTTAGATTTCTGGAAGGTGTGCTCTCTAACTAGAATTCTTAGAGATGTCTGGATTCATGACCCAGCTAGGGGAGCCTTCACAACGCAACCGTTTTTGAGTTTTGCTTTGCTTTGCTCCACTCGATAGCAAGGGCTGTTAAGAAAAGCCTCCCACATTTTATGGAGCACACACTATACACAGATTCCTGGAAAAGTTGAGGGGTGGGAGGTCTTTTCCTAAATCAAGTCCATCTTTTTTTTTTTTTTTTTAAAGATTGTATTTATTTCTTTGACACAGAAAGAGAGATCACAAGTAGGCAGAGAGGCAGGCAGAGAGAGAGAGAGGAAGGGAAGCAGGCTCCCCGCCGAGCAGAGAGCCCGATGCGGGGCTCGATCCCAGGACCCGGAGACCATGACCTGAGCTGAAGGCAGAGGCTTAACCCACTGAGCCACCCAGGCGCCCAAGTCCATCTTTTATATTAGGAGAACTTATTCAGTGAATCTTTCTACAAAGGGAGTTCTTTTGTAACATACCCGTTACCCCCTAACCTACGAATTTTATGAATTTGCTCTATTTTTTTCTTCACCTGCTGGTTAGATTGAACTGGACTAAATTTTTTTTTTTTAAGATTTATTTATTTATCTGAGAGAGAACATGAGCAGGAGGGGGGGAAGGAGAGAAAGAATCCCAAGCAGACTCCCCCCTGAGCATGGAGCCTGCACCAGGCTTCATCTCGTGACCCGGAGATCACAACTGAGCTGAAACAGGAGTTGGGTGCTTAACTGACTGTACCACCCAGACGCCCCTGAACTTGGCTAAATTCTGAGAGAAAGAGACACTGAAACCGGACATGGTGGCCCCCTCTAGCAGCCTACAGTCCAGGTGGGAGACAAGACATGCACACAGAACAGTTAAGACCAAGGAGAGAGTGGCAACTTTAGGACATCAGGGGTCTGGTGTGGGATGTTCCATCTCCAAGCCTCCCCACGGTCTGGCAGACACCTTAAACTTTTTTTAAAGATTTTATTTATTTATTTGACGCAGAGAGAGAGATCACAAGTAGGCCAAGAGGCAGGCAGAGAGAGAGGGAAGCAAGGCTCCCTGCTGAGCAGAGAGCCCGATGCCCAATCCCAGGACCCTGAGATCATGACCTGAGCTGAAGGCAGAGGCTTAACCCGCTGAGCCACCCAGGTGCCCCCCAGCAATACATTTTTTAAAAATCAATAATGCCCACCTAGGAAAAAAGTTGAAATTTGTTATAACTATATGAGCATTTTTTTTTCCTTTTTGAGAGAGAGAGAATGGGAGAGCACTGCTCTGCCCCTCACTCTGCAGAGGGAGAGGGAGACGCAGACTCCCCTCTGAGCAGGGTGCCCGACGTAGGGCTTGATCCCAGGACCCTGAGATCGTGACCTGAGCCGAAAGTCGATGCTCAACTGACTGAGCCACCCAGACACCCTATATGAGGATTTTATTTTTATTTCATTTTACTTTATTTTATATTCTGTATGAGCATTTTAAATAAAGGGTTAATTATGGATCTCCCGCCCTTGGCTCTGGCTGCTCTGGCTGCCTGCACCAGCCACCTGCTGGATGCCTTGTGACTCTGGGGAAGGTTTCACGTGTGGCTAGCAGGCTCCAGTGCCCTGAGTAGTGATTGCGGAGGAAATCTCAGACTCCTCACTGCTGGGTGAGATTCATGCTGGTTGAATACAGGCTCTAAGATGGTTTGTCAAAGAACTTATTTGAAAAACATGTAACCACTTTTTTCTTATGTTTCATTTTACACCATAAGTTATTATCCTTTCCCCTAATGATCGCTAGTTACATGTTTCCCGCTCCCATGTTATCCCAAGTACGGCCGCAGGGACCATCCGTATCCGTAAACCCAGTGCCCTCTGTGAGTGTTTCTGGGGGTCAGATGCCTAGAGGTCATCCTACACGCGTCGAGAAGCTTCCGAAGAAGCACTGCTGAGTTCCTAAAGGAGCTCCTGAAAATGTTTTCTTCTTTGTGTCACATTACATTTCTGCCTCAGATCAGTTCTGTGGACTCCTTCAAGTGCCCAAGCAAAGCCAGAGTTCCAGAAATGGAACGCAGAGTTGAGTGTATTGGTTCACCTTCGCCGTGGGACAAACTACCCCGAACTTTGGCAGCTTAAAATGGCCACCTTTGTATTTGTTGTAGGTTCTGGGGAACCGCTGGTAGTTCCAGATTTGGCCTGACTGGCTGGGGCGAGGTGATCTGGAACGGCCTCCCTCCTGTGTCTGGGGCCTTGGCTAGGCTGGCTGTGCCCGCTGCGGCTTCCCTTTCTGCGCGTTCTCGCCCCTGGGCGGCTGGTCCAGGCTTTGTTCACGTAACACAGAAGGGTTCTCAGAGCAAGGGAGGCCAAGCTCCGGAGCACAGACACCTTTCACACCTCTGCTTGCGTCACCTCTTTAGCTGGTGTCCCTTTGGCCAAAGCACGTCCCCGTAAGAACAGACTTCGCCCTGACGGTAGGAGCAGCAAACCCACATCGTGAAGAGCCTTTCACCCAAGGATGGGGCCACTGCGGTGGCTGTTTGTTCCCGCAGTCAGGAACAACAAGCACACCAGGAGGGAACTCTGGCCACGTCTGCCTGGCTTGTGACCCTTGTGGACAGCCTGGGGTGGTCCCATTGTCTCCTTGCACAAAGGGGGTCACTTTATCCTTCCATTATGCACGATTTTGTTGGAATGGCCTCGCGGAGAAGGGAGTGTCTTCGCATTCTCGGGGGCAGAGAGGGAAGGAGAAGGTTCTTATGATTTGTATTTTAGTTGAATCCTTCAGTATGTGTAGCAGGTCAGGAAAAAACCTGGCATTGGGCTGGAACTCCACTGAGGGTCACGGTACAGGGATCTCCGAGAGCAGCACATGAAGATTGCGGCTGCCTCCCAGTTTGGTGAGGCGGCAAGCTTCAGCTGGACCTCAGGCATCGTCCTGGAATTCCGACATGTTTGGAGAAAAGGGAACCAAATGTGTTTGACTATTTCTAATATCACTTGTCCCATTTACATATTCTTAGTGGGCAGATATGTTTACTTTTCAGTAGGTTGGAGACAGCAGGCACTTCTAACCTGTTAGATTTTAGATTGGAAAAGACAGGCTAAATACTGGATATTGTTTTGGGTATTCTACTAGTTTTGTTTATTCTTACTGTATGTAAAGTGAGGTTGATAGCCATGCACCGCTACCTGTTCCATAAAAAGAATGTAAGTATGAACGTTTTGAAATTCTGGAGCTCCTTGGAGAACGGTGTCATGTGAATTCAAGGCAGTATTTCCTTTTAAAAGTCTGTGTAAGTTGATGTGTCAGTAAATCAATAGCCTCAGTACCCTTGGGATTTTAGAACAATCCATCAGTTTTATGAAATTATAGTATATGTTGATATATTTTTTTAAGATTTTTATTTATTTGACAGAGACACAGTGAGAGAGGGAACACAAGCAGGGGGAGTGGGAGAGGGAGAAGCGGGCTTCCCGCTGAGCAGGGAGCCCGATGTGGGGCTCGGTCCCATGAGCCAAAGGCAGACTTTTTTAACGACTGAGCCACCCAGGCGCCCCTATGTTGATTTTTCAAAAGTTCTAATTCACAGTGAATAGCCCTTTATCCTTCTCCCTCTGAATTTTTTCTGATCCTTCTTAACAGATAAGGCAGCAGGGGTTGGGGGAGGGGAGGTGGGACGACCACATATGCAGCTTTTTTTTTTTTTTTTTTTTACCAGAGTGAGACAAGAGGAGCCAGGAGGCCTAAACAAGTGATCATCCAAAAAAGTGGAAAGGAAGTTCATGAGCAGTGACAGGGTGTCGATTTGACAAAGGGCACCATTCCTTATTCAGTCCAAATGACAAACCAGTGACGAGAGAGTTAACAGCTCCCACCAGACAGATGAGTCCCTTCCCCATAGAAGTTAAAGCACCAGGATGCCAGGGGGCAGCCTTGTTCCTGGTGCAGAGTATCAGGAGGGACTGGATCCCTCACTCCCAGCATCTGGGGAGGCGAGCCCCACCTTCTCTGATCCAGCCCAGAGGAACAGGAAATAGTTAACCTGGGAGTCAGATGTGGAGAGTTCACCAGGGGGCCCTGGGCCAATTCCGTGACCTCCCAGACTCTCAAGTTCCTCCGTGGTGATGAGAGCGAATTCTGCTCCTCTCATCGGTTTCTTGTGTGTGAGGGAGCCCAGCCCAGGGCCTGCCCCGCGTCAGCCCTCAGAACCGCCTGGCAGCCCCCATCTCCATTTCCCACCCCTCGTGGTCAGCATTCTCCTGCCTCCCTCCATGTGCATCAGAATGAAAAGGGCATGGCATTGCCGAGGGAGACCATCCAACACCCTTTAGGACACCCCGGGGCTGAGCGTCCTTGGTTCTGAAAACCATCCGAGTCGGAGCCTAGACCGCCTTGCCTCTTCTCCCCCAAGCCCGAGGACCGGGGAGGAGGATGAAGGGTGGGGGTGGGATTTGCATGGTTCGCCCGATGGCAAAGGTACGTCGGGTTCCAGCTCCTGTCAGTGCTGACGACGTGTTCACGGTGACACTGAGTACAGTACTTAGAAGACACACAGAACCTCCCTCAGAAAACCTAACAAAAGGCTGTATAAAGACGTATTTGGCACCTCCACTGGAAAGGGCTTCATAGCCAAATACAGCAGATGTGGGAGGTGAGTAGCCAACATTTTTATTGGTAATCATCTTCGCGGAAGTGGGGCGACTTTCAAGACCCGCGTGCCAGGCAGGAGTTAGTCTTGTTCTCCTGGGCTCTTCGCTTCTTTGTTTGTTTTTAATTCTAAAGTGTCACTGTGTTTTATTTTTCCAACTGGAGAATGGAAATGTCATCTCCCTCATGCGGTGCAGACAGTCTGAACGCCTCCTCAGTGGCCGTGGCTGTGGTACCAGCTGGAGAGTCACAGGAATTTCTGTCGCAGCCGCAGCCGATAGGTACTGTGCCATTCCCACCGTAACGAGGCTCGGGGAAGGCAGTGCCCCCGAGCCTGCTCGGTGTGAGACTGTGCAGTTACCCACCATGCCGGGGGCCCTGAGGGCTGCGGGGTATAAGATGTGGAGAGAAGTCTTTGAAGATGTCCCACCCGGACAGTTCGCCGTGTCTTCTCCAGTGTAATTGCTCTGTCTCCCGGCTCACTCCTTCAGGCCCCACAGCAGTTTCTGCATCTGGGAACAGCGTAAGGATGACCCAAGGGGTAGAAGCCATGGGGTCGGGGGGACGGTCTAGCTCCTTCCCTGGGTCCCCAGAGCCTGCCAGATGTCAGGCATCCCATCCTGTTCGCTCCCTGGGTCTGCGTGGCGGCGGAGAGCTCTTCCAGACCTTATTGCTGACGTAGCTGGTCATGGGATGATGGTGATGATGGAGAGAAACATTCTGTTGGGAATGAAGAAGGTAAGCGCCGCCTCTGGCTTGATCACTGATGTGGGAGCCCCCTGGGAGCCGACTCCTAGGGTCTGGCCTGGAGGCCACACGCATTCTCCACCTTCTCCCTCTGGAAGGCGGGCTGCTTGGTGGGTGCTCCGGTCTGCTGCCTCTTCTGGGCCCCGGTTAGCCAGCCACTCATCATTGGCCAAACTGCCTCCCGGGACTGCTTGGATTTGGAGCCACAGAGAAGATGTTTAATGCTTGAAGCGTCTCCATGGTGACCCCGTCCCTGAGACGCAGCTGGGCATGGACCCATGGAAACTGCCCTCCATGGTCACCTTACCCTTACCTGTAGCCCAACATCAGCATCTTTGTGTTCCTGTCCCCCAGCGAGAGGTGTGGGCATTCCCTCTTCAGTCTGAGGGTGCTAACGGGGATCTGAAATGCCCCGACCGAGTCCAGGACGGAGGCTGGCACTGGTGAGCCGGAGCCCTGCGGCAGAGTTCCCATATGGCTGGAAGATGAGCCTCGGAGAACTGGGAACGGCGTCAGCCAGACAACCCCGTGCCAAGTAGCACAGATTTAAAGATTTCTTGATACTCCTAGACAGCTGAGCAGAGATTTTTATCAGCAGCAGCAAACGCAGCCAGCCCGTCGTCGCCTTGGCAGCGTTTGTGGAATTAATTGGAACACTGAGTTGACAGGACACCAGTGTGGGGCTATCTAAGAACCTTCTCTTTGAGGCTCGTGTTGTGTTTTGTGTTGCATGGTGTATCTAAGGTCTCTGGGAGTGAGGAATGTTGCCCTCTACTGGGACTCTAACTTAATTTTTTCTTCCAGCAAGTTAGCCAAAACCGTTTCTATTTGATGGCAGTGTTTCTAATGTGCTTAGTAGAAACTGAAGTATTTTTATTAATGATCCTGAACAGTGAGAGTTATAGAGGGGATTTCCAGTTCTGATATACCCTGGCCTTCCGCCTGCCGGAGGAATGTGGGGGAGCGCAGTGACTTCTCTTCGTTACTGGTGTTGAGACAGTTGAACCAGAAAACGTTCCCCGGACTTACGCTCCATACGGGGTGTTAATGAGGGCACCCCGCTCTCTAGAACGCGGTACTTTTGCTGCATTGCATGAGAGTTTCTAGTGACCTCTGCACAGAATCCTATTTTATGATGTATTAGTGGGATCACTTGTAAAGCAAAGACCCTTGTTCTAAAATAACTCCCAATGTATTTATCATTTTTTTAATGACTGCCATTAGAAACTCAAATTCCTCTATATTTGAGGAATGAAAATATAGAACGTCATGGTAATCTCATGATCCACAGGACATGCAAAATTATTTTGGTGTAATTGAACTTAATGGTGAATAAGTTGCTAAAATTTAATTTACAGCCTACAGGAATTAGCAAGTAAGACACTTGGAATTTATTAGGGCAGTGCTTTTCTTTTAAGATTTTATTTATCTATTAGAGCAAGCATGAGTTGGGGGCAGAGGGAGGGGGGAAGCAGGCGCCCCGCTGAGCAGGGAGCCTGATGCGGGGCTTGATCCCAGGACCCTGGGCCCAGGACCTGAGCTAAAGGCAGAAGCTTAACCGACTGAGCCATCCAGGTGCCCCCTATGGCAGTGCTTTTCAGCAGTGACCCACAGCTGTAAGTTATAATAACTTATAACAGTTATAACAGTTAGAAATACAGCTCACATATATGGATTTGTATCAGACACAGAGAAACAGAATTTCCCAAGCTTACTTGCCATATGCAGTGCACCCTGCTATTTTCTGTTCTTTTTCCCTTTCTCCCTGCCTTTTTCCCTTCTTCTGCCTTCCCTTCTTTCTTTCTTCTTATGCTGGTTATGACCCACCAAATCAACTTCATCATTTACTAATGGGTCACGATCCATAGTTCCATACCATGTTGGGGAAAAGATTTTCATCTCCATCCCCTCCATTCTCAAGTTTCTGAGGTCTGTGTGTCTGTGTGTGTGAGCCTCCCTCCCTTCATAATCCTCTGCTTTCTGTCTGGTAGCAGAACAAAAGAACTGTAAAGAGCTTAAAACCACACCTTCAGCGGGACAACACCATACCCCTCCCCTGCCCCCAGCCATGAGGGCAAAACTGACCTCGAAGTGCCTTCTGGGAGTGACTTACCCTGAGGCAGTGCAGGGAGGTCCTCCATTTGTTTACTGGCTGAGAGTAATCTTTACAGCTAGTTTAATAAAAGGCCCCCCTGTATTACCTCCGCACTGGCTTGGGAATAACAGTGAATATTTATTAAGCACTTACTATGATTCAGACAGGGCTCAGCGCTTTCTGCACATTATCTCATTAAGTCTTCATAACTACCCTGTGAGACCTACCATTATTTATCCCTGAGTTTCTAGAAGCCAAAGCATGAAAAACCATTTGATTTGGCCAAGGTCACAGAAGACAGGCTGAGCTAAGATCTTACCCACGCTTTTTTTTTTTTCTTACCCACGCTTTTATACCTCTCGACAGACATGTTATTCATAAAGCTGGTGCCCTGTCTGAGCAGCTCCTCTTTCTCAAGCATAGGTTTGAGAATGGCCAAACGCCGTGCCCTGCTTTAGCCATCCATGAGTCTGGCGGACACACGTTCATTGAGCATGTCTGTGTCCCAGGCACTGTGCAAGGTCCTGGGTGAGGCTAGACTCAGGAATGACCTGGTCCCGTCATGGGAGCAATCCTGCAGTGTGATGAGGACATGGCCAGGTGAGGAGACCCCAGGAGGGGGAGGGTCTGGTGGCAAGCCACCTGCGCTAGGCGTCTCCCAGGTCAGCAGGCCCCTGGTCCTCCGTCCTTGAGAAGCGAGTGCCTGGGAGGAGGAGCAGGAGAGGAGGACCAGGTGTCGCCTCTCAACAGTCATCAGCTTATACAAACAAACCCTGAGGAAAGTACTGGCCAGCTCCATGGGATCGTTAAAAAGTACCTTCAGGTACTTACTGAGTAAAGTAGCTATTCTTACGCATGGTTCTTATCAACAGAGAGGCAGGAGAAAAATTAACCTCCCTCTATGTGAGTCAGATTTTTCCATTATTTAAAAGAGAGGGTCCAGGAAGTAATTCATTAATTTAGAATATAAGATGAAATATAACATGTGGGTGGTTGGAAAAGATCAAAGTCTTGTATGTTTATGTGGCCTCATGCTCTGTTTTCACCTGGGCCCATGTATTACTCACCTGCCCTCATAAATCCGGCCTCTTGAGCTTGTCTTTTCTCCCTACCCTTTTTAGGCTACAAGAGAAAAACACGTCATAGACCGTTTTGTGCCGGCATTCATTATCTGAAGACTTACAGGTGACATTGAATCTGCCTGAGGCAGATTGAGATGAGGCACAGTGAGAGCAGGTGCTGTCTTCCAGGCCTTGGCCACTCAGAGAGGGCCCACAGCACCTGGGAGCTTGTTAGAACGGCAGGCCCCGGGAGTGCCAGGCTGGCTCAGTCAGAAGAGCATGCAGCACTTGCTCTCAGGGTCGTGAGTTCGAGCCGCACGTTGGTTGTTGCGATTACTGAAGTAAATGAATGAATCAATCAATGAAAGAAACTAAGTTAAAAGAAAAGAAATGTGGCCCAGGGACCAGAATCTGCATTCTAACAAGATTCCAGGTGATTCATACATAGATTGGAATTTCAGAAGCACTAGCCTTGGCCACCTTACACCAACCGTATTCTCCGCGGGTGTGGAAGTATCCAAAGGATGCACGTTGTTCCTCCCGATTCTGCAGTTGCCTGGGGCACACACCTGTCAGTAAAAGCAAATACTTTGTGCTTCAGCCCTGTGTGTTCATTCCCCTGACGCCCACCCGTGCTCACCAGTTAGCTTTTCTGCTTAATTAAACCCTCAAAAATACATTCCAGGAAGGGCTTGGGTCAAGTTTAACATTTGTAAAAACCAGCCTTACGAAGTTGGGACCAAGAGGAAAGGAATGGCACAATATTTGAGAAGTTCTGACATCTGTGTGAATCAGGTAGGGCATCACCACGATCAAGATAACACGAATCACCAACTACCATAAAGTTTGCCTGTGCCCCTTTGCGTCCTTCCTCCACCCCCAGGTCCCCACCCTATCGATGTTTGTATTTTCTAGAATTTTCTATGAGTGGAATCCTACAGTAGGGCCTCTTTTGTATGCTTCTTCTAGCATAATTATTTTAGACTCATTGTGAGTACTGTGTGTATCAATTCTGTTGCTGAGTAATAGTCCATTGTATGTATATAGGACAGTTTGTCTGTATACTTGCTGATAACATTTTGGGTTGTTTCCAGTTTTGGCTATTTACAGATGGGGCTCCTATGAGCACTGGTGTGTAAGTCTTTGTAGGATCATGTGCTTTCAATTTGCTTGGTAGATAAATATCTAAGCATGGAATACCAGGATTATATAGTCCGTGTATATGTAACTTTTTAAGAAACTACCAGCTGTTTTCCGGAGTGGTTACACCATTCCGTAGCCCCACCAGCAGTGTGCGCGAGTTTCGATGCCTTCACATCTCCAGCACTGGGTATGGTCTTTTCATTTGTATGCATTCTGGTAGGGATGGTGAGGTATCCCCCAGTGGCCTAATAAGTGGTACTAAAAAGCACCTCCTTTTTATATACTTATTTATTTTGACAGAGATAGATAGCAAGAGTGAGAGAGCACCATTGGGGAGGGGCAGGCAGAGGGAGGGGGATGAGCAGGGACCTGGATGCGGGACTCGCTCTGAGGACCTCGGGATCATGACCTGAGTGGAAGGCAGGTGCTTAACCGACTGATCCACCCAGGTGCCCCTGTCCATTTTTTCCTCTTATGGATTATGTTCGTGGTGTCATAACTAACAAATGTTTGCCTAAACCAAAGTCATAAGGGATTTCTCTTAGTTTTCTTCTAGAAGTGTTAAAATTTAAGTTAGGTTTTATATTTATGTCCACAATGCATTTTTTCCCCTTTTTTAAAAATAGTTTATTTATTTGACACAGAGAGAAAGATCCCAAGTAGGCAGAGAGGCAGGCAGAGAGAGAGGGGGAAGTAGTCTCCCTGCTGAGCAGAGAGCCCAATGCGGGGCTCGAACCCAGGACCCTGAGGTCATGACCTGAGCCGAAGGTAGACACCCAACGACTGAGCCACCCAGGCGCCCCCACAGTGCATTTTGAGTTCATTTCTTTACATGGCACACAGAGGATGGGCATTGGGGTTGTGTGGTTTTGCGTGTGTATATCCAGTTGTTCCAGCATCATCTGCTGAACAGATGATTTTTTCCCATCAGGTTGCCTTTGAGCCTGGGTTAAAAATCACTTGTCCGTATATACATAAATCAGCCTCTTAAAATGTTCAGGGCCTGGCAAGAGGGAAAACCACTGGTGAAAGCAGTGAGAACTTTGGGTTCTCAGTTGGCCAGGGTTGATGGCTATCTGGTGGTGGAGCTGGGACTCAAGCTTTGGGGTCTTTAAAGGGGATCTTGAGGGGCGCCTGGGTGGCTCAGTGGGTTGAAGCCTCTGCCTTCGGCTCAGGTCGTGATCTCAGGGTCCTGGGATCGAGCCCCACATCAGGCTCTCTGCTCAGCGGGGAGCCTGCTTCCTCCTCTCTCTGTCTGCCTCTCTGCCTACTTGGGATCTCTGTCTGTCAAATAAATAAATAAATCTTTTTTAAAAAGGGGGGGGTCTTGAGCTTGCCTTGGGGGGAGGGGTCCAGCAGAGTGGACTCGCACAGTGTGCGTGCCATTCCTTGGATGAGCTGAGGAGATAGCCCCTGAAATGAGTGTGGTAGAACTTAATTCTCTCACCGCCCTTTGTTGAGCAAGGCGGAGGGTACATGGCAAGTAGCCTTGTAGGTGCGTGGGAGAGGTGTGAATGCATTCCGTGCAGTGGCTGCCTTAAGTCACTGGGGCTGAATTGTCTCCTGCAGCTCTTTGAGAATGGCTGTGGGGCCAGCAGGAGATGGCAACTCAGAAACTTGGGGACCCCATCACCCTGCATGGGCTCTGGGACGTTCTGGGCCAGCCCTTTCACAGTCTGAGATAAGAGGTCACTCTGGGCAGTGGTAGAGTTGCCGCAGACCCCGTTCTTCTGTGCTCGCCACGTCTCACCTCAGGGCCTGTCTGCTGTCCTCGAGGCTGCAGACCGGCAGACACACCACTGTCTCCCTGAGCGGCTGTGGGCAGGAGTCCCGATCCCCTGTGGGAGAGTCCCCGGAGGCCCAGGTCAGTGGGGTGCCGGACCCCCTGCCCCAGGGGCTCCTCCTGCCCTCGTGGTTCTGGAGTCCCCGGCAGGGCTGTTGCCCAGCAGGCCCTGTGTGCAGGAGGCGCGGCAGCGGTGTCCTGCAGGAAGTGGGAGCCTTCTGGCAGGCCAGAGCCTCCATCAGGGACTAGGAGGAGGGAGCCGCTCAGTGCGGGCATGTAGGGCTGTGTCAGCTGTGTGTTCCTGGCCCGGCAGGGTGAGCCGGGGCGAGGAAAGTGGTTCCTCACACACGTCCGAGGGGGGGACCTCGGCACCCCTGTGTGCCTCGGCCCCACGCGTCGTGTAGTAAATCAGAGCCTAACACGCTGTCTGTTTTCCAGGCCCTCCTCGCAGGCATGCGGAACCGTGAGAACAGCTCGCCCTGCCAGGGCAACGGGGAGCAGGCCGGCAGGGGCAAGAACTTGGGCTCCGCATGGCCTGGCGAGGAGGAGCCCTGCGGCGACGTGAGCACCCCGTCCTACAAGAAGCCCCTGTACGGCATCTCGCACAAGATCATGGAGAAGAAGAACCCTCCCACTGGCGACTTGCTGAGCACGTACGAGCTCTTTGACAAGGCCAACTCCAGCAACAGCCCCTCGCCGCTGCGGCTCCTGAACGAGCCGCAGAAGCGGGACTGTGGCAGCGCAGCGGCAGCCACCACCGACGGGGACCCCAACATCTACTTTCTGATCCAGAAGATGTTCTACATGCTCAACACGCTCTCTTCCAACATGTCCCAGCTGCACAGCAAGGTGGACCTGCTCTCCCTGGAGGTGAGCCGCATCAAGAAGCAGGTGAGCCCCACTGAGCTGGTGGCCAAGTTCCAGCCGCCTCCCGAGTACCAGCTCACGGCGGCGGAGCTCAAGCAGATCGTGGACCAGAGCCTGTCGGGAGGTGACCTGGCCTGCCGCCTGCTGGTGCAGCTCTTCCCCGAGCTCTTCAGTGATGTGGACTTCTCCAGAGGATGCAGCGCATGCGGCTTTGCGGCCAAGCGCAAGCTGGAGTCGCTGCACCTGCAGCTTATCCGCGACTATGTGGAGGTCTACTACCCGTCAGTGAGGGACACGGCCGTGTGGCAGGCCGAGTGTCTGCCCCAGCTGAACGACTTCTTCAGCCGCTTCTGGGCCCAGCGGGAGATGGAGGACAGCCAGCCCAGCGGCCAGGTGGCCAGCTTCTTCGAGGCCGAGCAGGTAGATGCCAGCCACTTCCTAGACAACAAGGACCAGGAGGAGGCCCTATCCCTGGACCGGAGCAGCACCATCGCCTCAGACCACGTGGTGGACACGCAGGACCTCACTGAGTTCCTGGACGAAGCCTCGTCCCCTGGCGAGTTCGCCGTCTTCCTCCTGCACCGGCTCTTCCCCGAGCTCTTCGATCACCGGAAGCTGGGCGAGCAGTACAGCTGCTACGGGGACGGCGGCAAGCAGGAGCTGGACCCGCAGCGGCTGCGGATCATCCGCAACTACACGGAGATCTACTTCCCCGACGTGCAGGAGGAGGAGGCCTGGCTGCAGCAGTGCGCCCAGCGCCTCAACGACGAGCTCGAGGGCCTGGCGCTGGACGGGGGCAGCGAGGGCGAGCCGGCGCGCGACGACTGCTACGACTCCTCCAGCCTGCCCGACGACATCTCCGTGGTCAAGGTGGAAGACAGCTTCGAGGGCGAGCGGCCGGGCCGGCGGTCCAAGAAGATCTGGCTGGTGCCCATCGACTTCGACAAGCTGGAGATCCCGCAGCCCGACTTCGAGGTACCGGGCGCCGACTGCCTGCTCAGCAAGGAGCAGCTGCGCAGCATCTACGAGAGCAGCCTGTCCATCGGCAACTTCGCCTCGCGCCTGCTGGTGCACCTCTTCCCCGAGCTCTTCACGCACGAGAACCTGCGCAAGCAGTACAACTGCAGCGGCTCCCTGGGCAAGAAGCAGCTGGACCCGTCCCGCATCAAGCTCATCCGCCACTACGTGCAGCTGCTCTACCCGCGCGCCAAGAACGACCGCGTCTGGACGCTGGAGTTCGTGGGCAAGCTGGACGAGCGCTGCCGGCGCCGCGACACGGAGCAGCGGCGCTCCTACCAGCAGCAGCGCAAGGTGCACGTGCCGGGCCCCGAGTGCAGGGACCTGACGAGCTACGCCGTCAACCCCGAGCGGTTCCGAGAGGAGTTCGAGGGGCCCCCGCTGCCCCCCGAAAGGAGCAGCAAGGACTTCTGCAAGATCCCCCTGGACGAGCTGGTGGTCCCCTCGCCCGACTTCCCGGTGCCTCCGCCGTACCTGCTGTCGGACAAGGAGGTGCGCGAGATCGTGCAGCAGAGCCTGTCGGTGGGCAACTTCGCCGCGCGGCTCCTGGTCAGGCTCTTCCCGGAACTCTTCACGGCCGAGAACCTCCGGCTGCAGTACAACCACTCCGGCGCCTGCAACAAGAAGCAGCTGGACCCCACGCGGCTGCGGCTCATCCGCCACTACGTGGAGGCCGTGTACCCGGTGGAGAAGATGGAGGAGGTGTGGCACTACGAGTGCATCCCGAGCATCGACGAGCGGTGCCGCCGCCCCAACAGGAAGAAATGCGACATCCTGAAGAAGGCCAAGAAGGTGGAGAAGTGACGGCTGGGCGCCCCCGGGGACTGCGCGTGCTCTCGGAGCGCGCCAGGGGCGTCCGCAGACGCGCACCTTACGGCGGCGGGGAGGGGCTCGCTCGGTTTGCACACGTGGACACCGCGCAGCCGCGGGAGGGACAGAAGCCTCGCGTTCGTCTCTCCTCCTCGCGACTTTCAGTCCCGTGTCCCCAGGGTGCGGCCGGAGTCCGGGAGAGCGGAGAGGCCTCGGGAGCCGGGCCTTCTCTTCTTGGCCGTGTCTCTCCATCCACCGCCCCACCCCCTGCAATTTCAAATGCATAGTCGGCGACTCTCTTGTTTCTCTTCCCACATTTTACATCTTCCATTTTTATCCATTTTTTTAATTAAAGAGAAACCCTTTTTAAGAAAAAAAAATCATTGGGCTCTTTGGGGGCCATTTTACTTAGAAAGACTATCTTTTAAATATTTGAGACGAAGTACTGTAAGATGCCTTCGGTTGCTGGGATTTTTTTTAAGATGGTTTCAGATTTATGAAATTTTTAGAAATGCCACGTTCCTGCATGATGGCTAATAATAGCTTCAGGTGGCATAGAGACCAGTTTTACTGACCTTGTCTTTTACATATGACTTTGGAAGAATCAAGATGCCCCTCGGATGGCAGTCGAGGGGATGGAGAGGTGTGACCTCCTTTCCCACCGTGGTTGCACGCTCCCTTCCGCTGTGGTGCTGAGGAGGGGGCCTGCGCTCACGACCTGGCCTGTTCCCCGTGGCCTGTCGGTAGAATGCTGTGCCCGCTCTCTGTAGACGAGAACACTGGATGATGATGATGATGATGATGATGATGATGATATGAATGTAGGTAGACGTGGAAACACGTACACAATGTCATTTTGAGCTGTGTCCTTCCACTGCCCCCTTCCCTCTCTCCACAAGGATGCTGTTTGGAGGGGCAGACACATTTCCTTGGAAAAGAGCGTGTGTGAATATTTGGCTTCTTGTTTGATTTAAGGATGGGCCCCCTCTGGGCTCACCAAAGCTGTTTACTTTCCCTGTGTGTTTTTGTGCAACACCCGGGTTTTGGGAGCTGCCTGGTGGCTTCCCCACACCTCAGTGCAAGCCCCTCCTGTCAGTAGCACATCCTTGTTCCTCAGGGCAAGCCCAGGCCTCGGGCCCTCTTGGGGATACCTGGCATTGGAAGGTCACAGGTCATTCAAATGGGGCTCCCTCGTCCCCTCCCAGAGTCCACTCAGCTGTCGCCTCAGACCCCCAGAAGCTCTGCTACCCTATGTCTCTGGCCAGTCCCCTGGCCTCAGAGTAAGACATATCTTCTTTACCCACTGGTTGGGAAGGTCACACTGCTCAAGTCCAGTGGCAAATTCTCCAGGACATCAATCAGGAAATTCCCCAGAGGTAAAGTCTTGAAAAACAATATTCTTTTACCCACCTGACATTGGGGTCCAAAGCCCTAAGTGGGAAGGGAAACGGTGTCACCCAAACCGAGTACATTATACCAGAAACTTGGAAAATGAACTGAATCACACAGGGTGGTCCCAAAACCCTTGTGGAACGTTGCAGAGTTAATAACCTAGTGGCTTAATGTTTGCTACCTTAAGATGCAGAAATAATGGAAACAATCTGTGAATTTTCTCTATACAACTGATAAGGACTTTAGTTCTGGTGGCTATATGACATAATTTTGCCTGTACCCAGAGGGCTTTTTTTTTTTTTTTTTTTAATGACAGGATTTTGAGCAATGTAAAGTTGCCAGTCTTACTTTAGTAAATTTGCTTTTAAATGCCATTTACAGATTATTTCTGTTGAAACTGCAGACCTAAATTATTGAAATTTAGAAATGCACAGGGACTTAATGACTCTCACATACACCCACACCCACCCACATGTGCACACACACTTCTTCTATCTAAAAAACTTAAGTGGGATGAAGGGGACCTACATGAGCAATGAGCTCAGCCTCTTTGTGCCTGGAAAGAAGGGACTAGAGCAGCCAGGAAACTCACTTTTTCCCCCTCACTTGGGCCTTTCTCTATGCCTTAGTCTCTCCAACACACACTTGCATGTGCGTGCCCGTGCGCACGGCCTACCCAAAGATGGCAGTGGCACTCTCGCCCGCCAGCCCTGTTGGTTGGAGAGTGCCATGGAATTTGTCCTGGTCTCTAGGATGTGTCCAAGAGGATTCCAAGCCATGTGAAAATTGCCCTGCTTTCTAGAGGGTGGACTACAACCCTACAACTTCAGAAGCACAATCATTTTATTAATAATAAGTCCTGTCTCCCCATGTTAGAGAAATCAACAAGTTCTAGGGATGAAATGTGTTTCTTCACAACCTAGAGCATGTTCAGTTTTTCGAAACTGCATTTTGGTGGTTTCCTTAATACCTTTCCTGTGTAGGGCCTCCCCCCCCCCGCCCCCCACCACCCCACCCCCAAATCTTAGAGTCCCTTTTAGTGAAGAGAGGTGGACACACTCTGGGAGTTGTTTCCTGTCCCTCCGGACTGTCTCATCAGGAAACACCTGCAGGTCCTGCGTCTGTCTGTACGGCCTCCTCAGTTCTCCGGCCATACCGGTGGGCCCCAGGGCAGTTTTTTACGTGAAGCAATAGAAGTACAAAATACTTAATTTTTTCAAAATTTAATATTTTCCATAAAATGTGTTGGTAATTCCCTTCCCCCTCCCCGTTCCAAATTCTTCTTCCCTTTTTTTTTTTTTTTACTTGTTTTTGGTTTTTTCCCCCTTGTATCTGGAGGACTAAAGAATTAGCACAGACACATTCTGATGTTAAGGAAAATAGCAAGTCACGGTAGCTGGTAGCGTCCCTCATTCTCTCTGTTAGTAAGTTTAAAAGAATGTATGAAGGTAGTCATGAATGTACTAAGTGTTCTAATCCTGCTTCAGTCCACTTGGGCTGTGTCCACACGACCACAAACATTTGACAGGGAATAAAGTCGTGTCTAGTGTCATGGGCGATAGTGTGCCCCTCCCCCTTCGGTGGTGGCCCCAGATCTTCCTTTCTTTTTATGTTCGGGTTGGAGGGGTTACCACATCCGCAGCAATCATCCACCAACCTATGGGATCTACTTAGCGGTGAAAGAATTCGCTGTTTAAATGGTAAGAGTCACTGGCCTACCCACACCGCAGCACGGCCACTTGGGTTCCTACAGAGATGGCCTCGGTTTCCACCTCCCCCACCCCCACCCCCATGTTGGCTTCTTGTCCGATTGCAGTGGGGTCTCGAGACCCCTCACGGGAGGTCACTGAGATCTCGCACCCTGCCTGGCTGTGTGGGTAGGAGCGCGGAGTGGAGGTGGGGGCCCAGGGGCCGTTCATGCCATTTGGAAATACTTGCCTCGTGTAGATCCAGCCTTAATGTTTTTCTGACATCCTAGTGAAAGCAGACCCTGCACAAAGTGGATATCAGAGTTAATACTGTGAGGAGACAAAATAACGAGAATAGTTTTACCAAAGATAATGAAATACCGCGTAATGTCTGCATTTTACCATTGATTTGAGTGCGTCCTTAGAAAACTGAATGTAACAAAAACCCAGGACATTTTTGGAAATTGTATGCTCTCTAGCAAACTTTGTGTGAATTTTTATACAAGCACTGTTTTATGAGTTATATAAAATGTTATAAAAATAGAAAAAATACGGTCTTTGTAACATCTTGTTTTCTTAGGGCCCAAGTCGCTCAGAGCCTGTGTTGGTCTAGTCTTTCCGTCTTTCTGTGAGGCCTCCCCAGCCGCTCCCAGGGGAGGACAGGAATGGGGGTGGGGGGGTGAGAGGGGGGTAGGAGGTGTCTCAGCCTCTCAAGCTTCCACGCCCCAGGGTGACCGTGGCACAGTTCACAGGATTTCAGTTGGCTGCAGCTGAATGACAGAAATAGCCAAATAAATCCTAATCCTTTTCTACACGAACCACTTCCTGGCCACACAGTGAGAGGCGCATGTGACCTTTTCATACCTTTACTGGTCAGGTGCCAGCCCAGCTCTGCGACCAAGGACCAAGCCTGCAGAGCTTCATTTCAAAGCCCCCCCCACCCCCTGCCTTTTTTTCCTCTCACTTTGGAGTCAATGGGATTTAGTTCCTCAAAGGTAACATATTATTAACTGAGAACAAGAGGTTACGTGTTTTTTCTTACCTCTTCTCTTTGGCTATTATAAATTATTTCATATTCATAGTAAAAATACCATCTCAAGCCGTCAGAGGAACATTGTTTTTGGCCAAGGGTCACGAAGATAGAAACTTGTGGCTCGTGATTGGGATACTTTTCCCAGGGACTCCGCTCTGCTGTGAATCCTGACACTTGTGTGTGTGTGTGAGCCTCGTCAGCAGGTTAGGGCCAGTCGGGGGCTGGAGTAACAAGTTTAAGCAAGACTTGAAGGAAGACTAAATTCTTTGCATTCTGGCTGTGGGTATGTTTGTTTTCTGCCCAAAAGAGAAGTCACAGGATTTCAGTTATCTGTGAGCTTACTTATAAAATCTAGTTCTTGGAGATAAGAACCACACACGAAGTTAATTATCATGATCACTGGAATGGTGACAGGCAATGGCCTCTTTGGGGAAGCTTCTAAACAAACGTAACTGTCCCCCACCATCCCCTGCGGCCAGTGGTGAGAAAGGCGAGACGAACACTCCTTCCCTACTCGCTGTAACAGCCTCTCACATTCACCAAGTACATACACGTGCTGGCCACGCTGCTGAGAGCCCAACCTTAATGATGGTCTCAAAAACCCCACGAGGGGGGCGCCTGGGTGGCCCAGTGGGTTAGGCCTCTGCCTTGGGCTCAGGTCATGATCTCAGGGTTCTGGGATCGAGCCCCGCATCGGGCTCTCTGCTCAGAGGGGAGCCTGCTTCTTTCTCTCTCTCTGCCTGCCTCTCTGCCTACTTGTGATGTCTCTGTCAAATAAATAAAATCTTTAAAAAAAAAAAAAACCCGTGAGGTAAGTTCCAGAATTGTGCCTATTAAGAAAGGTATGGTATGGCCCTGAGGGGTGCATATACTCTCCTTTAATTCTCCTAAAAATGAGTGTCTTGGGAACCATGATTTGTTTTGTGGTGAGGAAGCAGAGAGAAGTAGGTTTCTCGCCCAAGTTTGCGCACCTGGCGAATTGCGGTGTCAGGGTTTAAACCCGTTGGTCCGTTTCTGCAACAGCACACCAGTCTGGCTGCTGAACACCCTCTGAGCCATAGCACACACAAGATTCAGATCCGAAAACAAGTGCAAGTCACTGGTGTCCTTGACCACCCACGTCCTCTAAGCCCCAGTTTGTCTGATCTCAGATGCAGGTGTGCTGGTTTCAGATCTGTGTGTGAGATCACCGGCGACTGTGGAGAGCCCTGTTCTGGGACCAGTGAGCACACCTGGGAAGAGTTTGTGAAGAGGAACCGCCATGGATTGGATTCCCTTGGGGCAGAACCTGAGCCTTCCCGTGAGAGTGGCGGTGGGCTTGTCCTCAGGAGAAGGGGCAGGAGGGATGCAGCGGAGGCCGGGGAAGGCCAGGAGCTAGGGCGTGGGTCTCCACTGCTGTCCAGTTTCATCCCCATTCTGGAAAGCCCTAGACCTATGGATTGTTTGGCAGAATTAGTCCCAGGTGAGGCAGAGGTGCTGGTTGGTCCTTGTTAGAGGTCTTCGTCAGGTTGGAAAAGGGCAGCTCTCCTGGCAAGAGGGCCAAGGACTGAGCTCCAGAAGGGCCGCTGCAAGCAGGAGCGGTTAGCGGGCCCTCTGCCGCGAGGGAATGGGTGCTCCGGTGAAGGGGATCTGGGTTAAGCCTCCATCAGCATCCGCTGGGGTCAGACTACCAGAGGGGATGTTAAGCCAGACCAGTGGGCCCTGGTAGGCTTCGGTGGGTTTGGATGGGGCCTAGGAATTTGCATCCCTGCCAAGTTTCCAGGTGATGCTGGCCCTGCTGGTCCAGGGCCACACTCCGAGGTCCCCTGTGCCAGTGACTTCACAAGGTAGGCTGTACGTGTCACAGAAAACCAAAGGCTTAGCCCTTTTCCAATTATTAGAAATAGATCTCAGCTGGAATAAATGGTTTCCCATTGTGTTCAAATAAAACTGCTTCTTAACTAGCAATAAATGAAATCTCAGGTCAGCGGGAAGACGCAGGTTTACAAATGCTTACGCAGCATGGCCTAGGAGCACTGGCCAAACGTGGCTTTAGCCAGAGCCTAGTTCTACAGGGGGAAGCCTGTTCGTTGATTTTAGTTTAAGGTGTAAGAATTCATTTGTTCTTCTAAAGGGAGTTTGTGTTCTGGATGGCGAACTGTGTCCTTGACAGAGGTGGAGAACATGTTACGCCATAGCTCATCCTTCCAGAAGCTCCTACAGTGTGGCAGCTATGTAGTCAGAAGTGATGATGGGTCCTTAAATTACAGGGAGTTCAGGTTTTTGTAAGTGCTCCCTTTTTCTGAGCCCACTAATGGCTTAGGGACTTGACATATGTTATTTCATTTAATCCTCACAGGAACCCTGTTTCTCTCCCCCATTTTACAGATGGGGCTGCTTCTAGAGGTTGAGTAACTTGGTCAAGGTCAGACAGCTGGCAGAGCCAGGTGCTGCTAATGACGACTGGCTTGACTCCGAAGTCCGTGCTCGGGATTTCAGTGCCATGCCTTACATGGCTCCATGCAGTAAACTTTTTGGCTCAGGTCATGATCTCAGGGTTGGGAGACCGAGCCCCACACCAGGCTCCTTACTGGTTATGGAGTCTGCTTAAGGGTCTTTCTCTCCTCCTCTCCCTCTGCCACCCCTCCCCATCCCCATACTTTCTCTCTCTCTGAAAAAATAAAGTCCCAAGATAGAAGGCCCACTGGGTACAGATGACATCTCTACCGAAGAATCGAGAAGGGCATCGTGTGTGATCCATGTCCTCGAGGACATCTGCATGTCCTTGCAAATGCCTACTTTCACTGGCCTGCTTCTGATATGCCTGCTTAACCAAAAACGAACAAAAAAACCCTTAATCCAACGTGCAGGTCTTTGAGAGGAACAGGAAAGCGGCAGTCTCCGAAAGCTGCCTCCCACCTCAGGGCCTTCAGAGAAATTCCAGGGGACGGATTACGGGAGCAGCAGCTACCAACGGCAGAAGGAACAGCAGGTTGTGGGGCCTTTCCTGTACAGGAAAAGAATTTACGAAGAATGCCTGGTAAAAGCAACCGCATCTCTTTACACCCAGACTAGCCAAGGGGAGCAAGCCGGCTGGCGCTGGGGCTGGCTGAGGCTCCGCCCACAGTGCTAGGCACTTCCAGTGGAAAACTTGCGGGTGTGTATCCGCAGTCCCGCCCAGTGATGTGCTGGTAGATGTTTAAGAAATGACTCTCCAAGGGAAAAATAAGTACTGGTTTCTGATGATCGCGATTTCCATGGTGAAAATACTACCACGGGTGACTTCTAACTTCCTACGTGACCCGCTGAAAGCAGTTTGGGAGATGCCCTCTTTCTGCTCTCCAGTCCACTCCACAGAGTTTCTAATGTCCTACACTACTCCCTGGCAATTGTCAGTAAGCTCACTGATTATCTGACGGCACCTTTCTGCGAGCCCAAATGTGTGTGACCGAGATGAGGCAGAACTTGAGCCGAGTGTCACTTTACTTGCTGGATACAGGCTGCACCTTTAGAAGGTTCACGGAACGTACACCAGCACCCCAACCACAATCTTTCTTTTCAGCTTCTTAAAAAATGCTACTTATGTTTCCATCTCCCCAGTCATCACTGACCAAATAAACTGTGACTTAAGAAATAATCCCCCACATGTCTACTTTTCTCTACAAAATGTTAAAAAGATGATGAAATGATAGCCTAGCCATCTATGTAATTTTCCAGGGAAGACAACAGATGCTATTTGGCAGAGAAATTCTACTAGCATCGTATTTCCTAGAGGGCAGCTACTTCTTTGAAAGAATTAGCCATCATTACTGATAAAAGGGCTAGATCAGCCTCTACCAAAGTAGTCATAACTTAAAAAAAAAAAATCTTGCCGTCCCATTAGAGCAGGGTGTCTCAACCTCATCTCTACTCATTTGGGGTCCAGTAACTTCATTGTGGGGTGTCCTGTCACTGCAGGACGTGTAGAGGCATCACTGGTCCCTATCTACTTGATGTCCCTAACCACCACCCCCCCCCAGGTTGTGACACTCGAGAGGTCTCTAGACATTGCCCAACGTGAAATCACCCCTGGTTGAGAACCACTGCACTAGAAACATATACATCTTTAATCTTTTCCAATTTTAATTTTCACGGAGGTGGTGTTGCCACAGTGGCCTAGAAAGCAACCGTCATTTGGGTCAAGTAATGGATGAGTTTCGAGAGTTCTGTGAATCCTTACAAATTGCTTTTGTTTCTGCTATTTCATAACGGTGTTCCAAGTCCCTCGCACTGCAGACAACCGTAAGAGCTCAGTTTTTGCCACGTGCCCTCGCCAAACCAACATTCTCCATGAGATTTTTTTTTTTAGTTTGATTTTTTAAAACAGAGAGGTCTGGCGTGCGGCCCTGAACACTGCAAACAGCTAGGTGAGGTCCTAATTACCAAAAGCTTCAAAAAGCCTTTCAAGTGGTTTTTTCCTGCTTCCTAGCTAACAATAGCTCCTCTTACCTCATACAACACATTTTGATTTTCTCCTTCCTCTGAACACATGACAAGGTAAGGCAATTAGTACCCCGGCCCCCATTTGACCAATGAGGAAGCTGAAGCCCAGAGACTGAGGTCAAACTGTAACCAAGGTAACCCGACTTACTAATGGCAAGACTGAGCCTAAAAACCAGGACCCCTGACACATCCCTAGGTCACGCTGCCACTCACCACACAAGACTTCTTAGTCTTTCTACAACTTTCTAAAGAGAAGTCAAGAGGAGAGTGGGAAGGAGGAAGAGAGACGGAGAGCGAGACAAGGACGGAAGTAGAGGAAGTGAGAAAAAGTAAAGACATTAGTCTCCTAAATTATAATTCATAACTAAGTCCTGTTAAAATTAAAGTTTTTACTGGTAACTCAGTAAAGTCCAATTAACAAGTGGTAAAACCGAAACATTCCCTCTGTTGCTCTGCATATTATGTAGTCTTTCTTCCTGAGAGCTTGCCTAAGCTTTCAAATAAAGATCAATTTTTTGGAGTCTTCTGAAATTCAAGGTGTTAAGGCCTCCATACTCATGGGCCCAGACATCCCCCTGCTTTGGGCCACAGAAGTTTCCCTTCACTGTCAGTTAACCTGAATTCTCAAGAATTTATGGAGGGCAATAAAAGGACCCAGGCACAGCCAGTCTTTTTTCCATGACACCATCTAATGGGTCTCTACTTGAGCGGACTCTTCTAGTGCTAGGAAACTGTTCTGGGAGTCTACAAACCAATTTATTTCTGCAGATGTCCTCTTCTTGGATGACATATATTATGTGTGTCCCTTCTAATACTATTTTTTTAGACTTTCTCCTTTTTATAGCACTTTCTTGAGAATTAGAATAATCGGTCTCTCTTTGTTCTCTTCGTTGATAATGTGTGTGTTTCCCTTAAAACCTACTACTAAAATCTACTTTTTTTTTTTTTAAGATTTTTAAAATTTATTTGACAGAGAGAGACACAGAGAGAGGGAACACAAGCAGGGGGAATGGGGGAGGGAGAAGCTGAGCAGGGAGCCCGATTCGGGCCTCGATCCCAGGACCCTGGGATCATGACCCGAGCCGAAGGCAGACGCTTAATGACTGAGCCACCCAGGCGCCCCCTAAAATCTACTTTCACCTGAAAATTAAACTCTCAGCTTATTACCCTAAGCTGGGACACAGGTCATCCTATTTTTTTTTCTGTAAAAGGTCAGATAGTAACTATTTTAGGCTTTGTGGGCTACCTAAGGCCTCTGTCATATTTTCCTTCCTTCTTTTAACAATGTTTTAAAAATGTAAAAACCATTCTTGAATGCCATAAAAAAGGCCTCTGGGGCCCCCTGCCCTAAACGATTACTGTTAAATGGGCCCTAACTAGCCCATTTGCAGTGAGGTGGAACAACGTCACCTATCCATCCTTCTGAGGACAAACTGAAGGGAACGAAAGCTCACAAATCGGTAATTCAGAAGGGCTGGTGGAGAAAGGGGTCTCCCCACGGATATGAAGGGTGACCTTGACTTCAACTGGTTTTGCCATGAAGAAGTCTGAACCCAGGGAAGCTGGTCAGCAGGGATAAAACTGAAACGAAGGCACAAACAACAAGGCCAGTTTATTTTACACAGATTCCCGAGGTAGTTACTGTGCGGAACAGCAGGCTTGGCATTAAAACTCTCTCTGGGGTTAGTTCACTCAGGACACATCTCATTCATGCTCATGAGGCCAAAATGAGGTCAAAGCGAGCACGAATCAAGCCCTGGAGAGGATTCCAGGCCACGGGCAGTGTCTCCAAGCTATGGATCCCCATTTCCATAAAAGAGCTCCGCAGATTCCACTAAAGGTGAGGTGACTTTATTTTAATAAAAATGTCCTCTTTTGAAGCTGGCCCTTCCCTCCATCACTAGAAAGCAGTTTTATTAATATAAAGCAATCCATTTATTTAGACATACTCTTTTTAGGCAACTTTAACTTTTTCCACCGGCGTAACACCACTCTGTACTTTTCACTTTCTGTTTTCTCCTCCAACACTTTTTTCAGGAGAACCCTCATTACTGTCTCTGTTTCTGCTTCTTTATCCTCTCCAATCAGAAGATCCAATGTATCTCCCACTTTCACCTGAAAATGGAAAGAAAACTCAGCCTTCATTGCATTTTGGGAAACGCAGGCTAATGCAAATATCTCTTTTTTTTTAAGTTTATTTTTTTAGTCACCTTTATACCCAACATGGGGCTCGACAACTCACGGCCCTGAGATCAAGAGTTGCATGCTCCACTGACTGAGCTGGCCAGGTGCCCTGCCAATGTCCTTGCTTTGAGTTTTTATCCGGGAACCATCATTACCCAGAGGGCCACGTGAGAAAGGTAGTGATTCTGCTGAAACCGTCCCTTATCCCTGGTGCCTCCAGGTGAAAGGGCCTCGCTCAGGGGATGCCTCAAACACTCGTGCCCAATGCCATCCATGTGCTTCCCTCAGACCTAGACAGCTGCCTGCTTACGGCAGCTCTGGTGTGGTGTGGCCCACTCGCTCACCTCTACTGGATGACTGAAGGAAACACACGGAGGGATCTGTTTTGGTACAGTGACAAGAGGCAAAGAAAGCGGGGCACAATCAGAGAGAGTATGTGCATAGTAATTACTGCCAGCACTGAGAAAATAATTTCCAGTGTAACTTGTCATTGATTTCGACCCAGATGAGCTATGTAACTGGGGATGGGGCAGTCTGTTGAAAATTAGCCGCTGTGGAAGAACATTCAGCTGTATCTCTTAGAGAAATGGTAAACTTCTTCTCTAGCACTGATTAGCCCCGGTGATGCCACATCGTCAAGAAGACAGGACTCGGTTCACAAAGACAGAAGGATCAAGTTGGATGCTGACTCAATGGGTTCAAAGGGCTAACGTCAAACCCATTCTTGCTCAGGTGGGACCCTTAGGCTGAGTAGTCCCGGGCATGTCCCAAGGCAGTCACAGCACTGTTGCCAGGGACAGCCCATGGTGGGCACCTGGTCCTGGCAGGTCAGGATTCCAGGATCTGCCCAGTGACTCGGGAAGGAGCTAAACGGACCCAGGTGTCGTATGTTTTTTCCTCTAGGACACAAGCCAGGACTGACTGGGGCCATCTCAGACCACTCACCACGGCTTCCCAGGAGGTGGGCAGCAACCCCATGTGTGGGCCATGGACTCAAAGTGGGCACACAAGGCCATTTAAGAGTCTACTGGAGGGTTTCTGTTTAAAAAGTATGGTGCCACTTGTACCTTATATTCTGATTAATGCTCTCTGAGGCAGTCCTAAATTCATGCTGTCAAAAACATCTGCACCTTACCTGGGCAAACTCATATTTGTTCTCCCACCCATTCAAGGGCCCAGTATTCGGTCCACAACGTGGGAATACACACCTCTGCCACCATGCCACACTCGTCAGCCTAGAGCAGTTACATGCGAAACTCACACAGCAGCTGGTTATAAACCATTACCCTTTTCCCCTCTGGGCTGAGAAGCAAAAAGGCTCAAACCGTAAGGAAGCATGAAGACTGCTTCTCCCCTGGGTCTGAAGGATGGGCTGACCTAGGCATCATCTAGGGGGTCTGTCCTCCTATAGTTCTCATGAGTTCAATTAATAGGGGAAAAAAAAAAAAAAAAGACCATTTACCCCAACTGTGTGGATATTTAAAATCAATGTCCGGGGCGCCTGGGTGGCTCATCGGTTAAGCGTCTGCCTTTCGCTCGGGTATGATCCTGGAGTCCCAGGATCGAATCCCACACTGGGCTCCCTGCTTGGCAGGGAGTCTGCTTCTCCTACTGCCCCTCACCCCACTCGTGTTCTCTTTCTCTTACACTCTCTCTAAAATCATAAAATCTTAAAAAAAAAAAAATCAATGTCCAGAAGTACAAGGTTTGAGAGCATTTTGAATGCTTTTACATTTTTCAGCATGGCTTTATTAAAATTCACTTTTTAATAAGTAACATACGCATGTGATACAAAATATACACAGAGCCAACCGCAACCCTCCTTTGTATCCCTTCACAATCTGCTGTGTGTCCTGCGTGCGGCTGAGCAGCAGAGGCCTCTGGGAGCTTACTTCTAAGGCAGCGAGCAGGGAAGGAAGGCTTTTCCTTTAGCCAGTCAATCCCGGGGAGCAGGGAGTTTAGGAAGCTTCAGTCCTTTTGTGTAAGTCAGCAGGCCCTGGCTCGCCACAGCACAGACAGGCAGCCTGCTCCGAGCTGCAGCACCACAAACCCGCCTGACCCTTCAGGGCCAGTGGCCAGGCACAGCCCCGTGCGGCAGGCCTCAGAAGGGGAGGTGTCCTTTATTCCCTGCAAGGGCCTGTCCTCGTTCATGCGGGAGACAGCACAGCAGACACAAAGCAACACTGGTTGGGATTAAGGGCTGTTCCAAATATCTACATTTCAAATCTCCCCTTAGCTGCAGTTACTATGGCTACAGGCCTCCTAGTAACAAGGCAGTCGAGTGTTAACACTGGCCCCTTCCTCTGCTGACCCTCAGGAGAAATCTGGAAGGCAGCCGAGACAAGAGAACACCCAAGGCAGAATGCAGCAGCAGCAATTAGACTGTAGTTAACAACATCTCAAAGCAGAGGGGGGAAGATGGACTTGTGGCGTTTGTAAATGAGGCCCTGGCACAGAGGCGTGGCGCACCCAGAGCAGGTCCTGCCTTAGGAACACTGCGGCTGAGGAGAGGGGGCAGGGCTACAAGCAGGCAAAAGCAATTATGGGACAAGAAGAGCCTGATCTCCAGAGGCACGTCTGTAGCGCCTGATTTCCCGCAGCTCACAGAGCCATGACTGACATGCTGAACCTGCCGGGTCGGGTGCCATCACAGACCACAGACCCTGGGACTGTGCGGCTGAGACGAGCACTGGGGAGTGCCCCCTCCTCCTGTCTGTTTAGCCATGAGAGCCTGTAGGATCCCAGAGAGCAAGGTCTCTGAAGAAAGCCTCAGTGCTGATCCGGATCCACGGCCAACAGCTCACACCCTCCCCTGCCCCAGAGCAAAAGGATGTAGTTCAAGCCCTCCATCCCCAGGGGAGTTGTGAAACATGAAACAAGCTTCGAAGCCACCTACAAAAGTGTGTCTGACTTCCTGGGAACATTTGTTCTCTAGACACTAAGAGTGAGATTATGTCTGCTGATGCCTCGTATGTCTGTGTCTTCCAAGCTTTTTTTTAAAAGATTTTTATTTACTCATTTGAGATGGAGACACACAGAGAGTGCGTGCATGAGGAAGGCGGAGTAGAAGAGGGAGAGGGAGACGCTGGCTCCCTGCTGATCCCGCAGCCCCCTGATCCCAGGACACTGGGATCATGACCTAAGCCAAAGGCAGATGCTTAACCACCTGAGCCACCAGGCATCCCCCTCCCAAACTTTTTTTAAACAGTCTCTGTCATACACCTTTTTTTGTGCTTTGTTAACTTTTACTATCATTACTGTTTTTCCAATTATGAAAGTGATCTATACTTATAAAAAATTCAGAAAATAGAAAGAATAAATATAACCTATAATGGCCCAAAGATAAATACTAGTATTACTAATTCTAGACGTATGTATACCTGCAACTTATTTCTACAAGAATTCACAACTTACACACACACACACACGTATGTGTGTGTGCGCACACGCGCGTGTGTGTGTATGTATGATTTATAACAACACTGGATGCTGGAAATACATTTTCTTATACCTGATTTCTTTCACTTAACGACAGTATTGCTATGGACCTGTTAGAAAACAGGAAGTGTCTTTTCTAATGGCTGCTTTGCGTGCAGAGCAGGGCATGCGGCAAGTGTCGCGGGTGCTGCCCAACTGACCAGAATCACACACTCACTCAGCTAACAGCAGTCCACCGGGACCGCTACACAATCAACTCTTCTCAGTCTCATTATTAGCTTTTCATGGGACGAATGACTCGGTTAACGGATTTTTGCCAACTGTGATAGTGGTCCGTCTTAAAATTTTAAGGAAAAAAGGAAAGTTTTCTCTTAAGGACATCAAGGCTGCAGAAGAGCAAGTGGTCTGTGTCACCAAGTTGGCTGGTGATTCTCGCTAGCTTGACCAGGCCTCTGGGGAGTCACAGAGCGTGAAACACAGACACACACAAGGGGTCACTGATGCCCCCTGAGGGTAAGTCGGGGTGGCACTGAGTACTGGCAGAGAAAGAGACAAAAATATCTGCTGTCAGAATAGCTCACCGTTCTGCTTTTCTTCCACAATTTCTCCCCGTTCAGCCTGAGTTCACCTTTGTAGAATGCATCTTCCACTTTACTAAAAAAAAAAAAAAAAAGAAAAAGAAAAAAGTCAAATGCTTTGAAACAGAAATACATTCAAAACAATTACATAGGTCTGAAAAAAAAAAAAACAGCTGCCATTAAGGCTCATTCTGACAGGGACCAGCCTCTCCACAAAGCCTCCATTCTGGCTGCTGGGAAAGGGGGAGTCAACTGCTCCCACGTGTATCTCAAACAGCGAGACCCAGGGGCCCTTCTGAACGGACGCCAAACTGTGGCAGAGACCCACGGACATCACCGGGCAGGTAAGCTCTGGGAGGGCTCGGGGTACCCACCCCCCCGCCTCCTGCAGCAGCCACCTGCAAAGCGGGAGCTACCAGGATTCAGGACCACCAAAGGGCTCCAGGCTCTGAGAAAAAAAACAGGCACCACACGTATGGTGAGGCCATTAGCAAATCCTCTGCGAGTCTGCACTGAGGTGGGGAAACTCCAATCCCGCAGCCACCGATCTCTCCATTCAGTCACTAGGGCAACCGGACCAGGAGAGAGCGCTGGCAGAATCAGTGAGCTCTTCTCTTGCCGCTCAGACTCCAGGTGGTTAACATCTGGGGTTCTGCTTATAACAGCAGCAGCTACTTCTCTGGGGGAGAGAGAGTTCCCCCTTACAAGTTGGCCAGATTTTAGAGCATATTCAGTAAATCCCCATGGGGAGGCCTATGGGCTCAGTCATCTTTACGAGTCCTTAAGTGTCATGGATTAAAAAATTAGACTACGCCGTGAAATTAGGTCATAAAGGTATAAATTGCACATGGAAATCTGAACATATTATCCATACCATGATTCTTATCTCGCATGCAGTATGCACACAATGACTGCTAAACGAATGAAAGAACAATGAGGGTCACTATTCTTGTATAATTAGTCTAGCAGGGAGAACAAGAATACTAAAGAAATCCTGAAAGTTCCACTTAACATCTCTACGCACTACATATGAACACACAGAATTTTCTTTGTAACAGCTAACATACAATGAGTACCTACTATGTGTCAGGCACTGCTCTGTTATTTTTTTAAATTTAAATTCAATTTAACACACAGCACATTCTTACTTTCAGAGTAGAGTTCAGGGATTCATCAGTTGCATTAACACCCAGTGATCATCACATCACGTGCCCTCCTTAATGCCCATTGTCCAGTTAACACCCCTCCCCACTGCAGCACCCCTCCCCACTGCAGCACCCCTCAGTTTGTTTCCTAGAGTTAAGAGTCTCTCATGGTTTGTCTCCCTGTTTTTGTCTTATCTTTCCTTCCCTTCCCCTACGTTCATCTGTTCTGTTTCTTTTTTTTTTTTTAAAGATTTTATTTAATTTGACAGACAGAGATCACAGATAGGCAGAGAGGCAGGCAGAGAGAGAGGAAGGGAAGCAGGCTCGCCGCCGAGCAGAGAGCCCGACGTGGGACTCGATCCCAGGACCCTGGGATCATGACCCGAGCCGAAGGCAGCGGCTTCAACCCACTGAGCCACCCAGGCACCCCCATCTGTTCTGTTTCTTAAATTCCACATACAAGGGAAATCATATGGCATTTGTCTTTCTCTTATTTTGCTTAGCATAAGACCCTCTAGTTCCATCCATTAAGATGCTTTAGGCAGAGAAGCACCAACTTCTAAAGTAGGTGCTACTTTACATTCTACAGATGAGAAAACTGAAGCTAGAGAATTCAAGGAACTTGCCCAGGCTCACACAGAGCACGAAGGTCTAGTTACACAGCCTGCGTTCTTGACCACATGACACGGCTTCTGTTGTTTCTAAAAGGTACCTTCTTATCCTGTGGCATTTGTGAACCCCAGGCCTGGATTCCTCTTGCTATATACTCTAATGCGGTCATGACTTTCCTCAAGACGCTGGTATGAAATCGATGGCTCATCTTAAGAGTCGACTGTGTCTTAGAATCAGGGAAATACGGCACAGGGGATGTGCGGCGGTGCCCTGCCTTGCTGCTGGAGTCAGGGTTCTCGTCTGTAGCCAGAAACAACTGCAACAGGTGACCGGAAGGTCATCCCATATCTGTGGCTCCCCTCACCACAGATGGGCTGAGTGATGCGAACTACTAAGTTAAAATGACAAGAAGACAAAGCATTTTGTAATAAAACGCACATCAGACTTACTTTCTGCCGACATCTAGGCCTGTCTTTAGGATGACATCGTACCGAAAAGACTGCACCACTTTCTCCAGGTCTTTGTAGTCTTTGACCACACTGGGGTCTTCCTCAAGCCCCTCTTCTTGCTCACTCATCTCATGGTCACTCTCTTCCTCAGAGTCCTCGTCATCCTCGGCCTTCTGCAGAGTCTTCTTGGTGGACTTCTTAGAGCTTATATTACTCTTAAGTCTTACAGAAAGGGGGAAAATGTATTCTGGAGATACTACAAGGCCTGGGAGTCTCAGCGAGAAAATGTTACGGAAAAACGTTTTACAATTTGATGTGTTTAACTGGGTACTAGAAAAATAGAAGTATCGATTCCAAGAAGCACAGAGTTTCGATGAAGGTGTCCCTTGCAGCGCGCCCCACAGTCCAATCCAGGCATCTGGCTTTCTCAGAACACTGGCAGGGAATCTGACACCCGTCATAGCCATGGCGCATATAACCTGAAACAGACAGTAATTCAGTTGTATGTCACAAGTGCAGTGTCCTGGCATTCTTACAACATAAACCATGCATACCACGACCACTCCACATGAGTACTGTACTTATTCTCCCCTACAAAAGACCATATTGGTTTGCACATAGCCAGGGCCATGCGCTTTTCCATTTTGAGTCGTCTAGCTGTGCTTCCCTTAGGACGGTGGAACTAGATACTAAGACGTGTGAACACACCGGTTCTCCTCTTGTCCATCTGCCAAATTGGCTTAGATACTGACTGCTACTGAAAAATATTAACACTTCTTCTCAAAGGTTTTAAGAAAATGATCTCAGGCACCTGGGTGGCTCAGCTAGGTAAGGGACTGCCTTCAGCTCAGGTCATGATGGGAGTTGCGCATTGGAGTCCCTGCTCAGCAGGGTGTCTGCTTCTCCCTCTGACCCTCCCCGCCTCATTCTTGCTCTCTCTTTCTCTCTCAAATAAATAAATAAAACCTTAAAAATCTCACGGACAGAAAGACTATTAGCTGACATATGTCACATCCTTACAATACTGACTTTGTCAAGGAAGGACACCAAGTCATGACTTACAAAACCCAGAGTGAATCTCTAGACTTTATTTCAACCCCCAACCCCAGCAAATCAGAGCTAGCAAGGAGGAGACCGGACATGGTTACCTTTTACCTTCTTTCTCCTATTGTTTGAGGCTTTAGCAAGCAGAACACGCCAGGAGACCCTGAGGCGCTAAGGTGCTGACGTGCCAGAGAGTAGCCAATTCCTAGGTTACCTCAAGGGCAGCAGAAACCATCTTATTATGATGGTAGCAAACCCTCCCAAGTACATCAAGATGGCTTTAGAGGTCATGATTTAGTAACATGAGAAGGGTTGCCATGTGGTCCATATCCTCAAACCTTAAGTCTGTGAATGACTTTCCATGGTGCCAAGGCTATACCTTCAGACAGATTTCTTTGATGATGGTTTCAATGATTTTTCCTTCCTCCTTTCATCACAAAGCTTACAACAGTAATTACCTGTAAGCCCACTCAAAAGCACACAGCTAGCTACTTCCAAGTTATATATATATTTTAAAGATTTTATTTATTTATTTGAGAGAAAGAGAGGGAGAGAGACAGAGAGATCACAAATAGGCAGAGAGGCAGGCAGGGAGAGAGGGGGAAGCAGGCTCCCCTCTGAGCAGAGAGCCAGATGTGGGACTCGATCCCAGGACCCTGAGATCATGACAGGAACCGAAGGTAGAGGCTTAACCCACTGAGCCACCCAGGTGCTCCCCAAGTTATATTTGTTAACATCTTGGCTCTTACTTTTATTGGCATGATCAGGGTAGACAACATGAACTCAACTCTATCTCACTGCTGTTGGGACCCCAATCTGAGTCTTAACTGGGAAATAAAGCCGGCATAATTTAAGGGTTGCTTTTCAACAGAGCTAGAATTTATTTATTTATTTATTTATTTTTAAGATTTCATATTTGACAGAGAGACAGATCACAAGTAGGCAGAGAGGCAAGCAGAGAGGGGGGAAGCACGCTCCCCACCAAGCAGAGAGCCTGATGCGGGGCTCGATCCCAGGACCCTGAGATCATGACCTTGGCCGAAGGCAGAGGCTTAACACACTGAGCCACCCAGATGCCCCCAGAACTAGAATTTAAAATAATTTTTGAATGTTATAAAATCCTCAGAGTGCTCTAAAATACTGAATGGAAACTATCAGAAGCACCTTAAAGAGAAATATTGAAACAAATCATTCTTATACATATTCGATCTAATTTAATGAATGAATGATATGAATAATAACTATGAATGAATAATAACTATGCATAGAAAAAACCCTCAAATTTTATAGAAATCGGTATAAAGAAAGAAAATAGTGTATTTCAGTAGTTCCTAGACTTTGTATTTCAAGGATCACTACAATCAAAAATTAAGGAGTTCCTGGCTGGCTCAGTTGGTGGAATATGTGACTCTGGACCTCAAGTAATGGGTTCGAGCCCCACACTGGGTGCAGATATTACTTAAAACCTTAAAAAAAAAAAGTTACCTAATGGTGGACTTTTTACCAAGTAAAGATTTTTTTTTTTAAGTTGAAGTTGCTACTCTTATTACCATAATTTAAGAGAAAGAAGATTTTAATGATTAGTATGTGAAACATTTTCAGGTAGAAAATTTGAAAAGAATAAAAGAAAACTCAAACCACCCATATTCACTCTATGACAATGACTTTTAAAATTTTAACATATATCCTTCACAGTGTAATTTTAAGAAAAGTAATTCTCTCATAAGCAGAGCCTTTCATACCTTTCTGCCCATCCCAAACACACAAGAAGGTTAACCATAAGAGGCCACAGCTTTCTATCAGCCTCAGAAATGATTGGTTAGTAAGATGCTCTTATAATACAAAAGATAAAGATGGGCATTAATGATGATAATTTGCCTATCTTTTTCAAACTGTGGGTCATGAGCCATTATAAAATTTTTACTTTTCAAGAACCAAAACTGGGAATGCCTGGGGGGCTCAGTCAGTGAAGCGTCTGCCTTAAGCTCAGGTCATGATCTCGGGATCCTGGAATCGCTCCCCAAAACCTGGCGTCAGGCTCCCTGCTGAGCTTCTCCCTCTCCCTCTGCTTGTGCTCTCCCGTGCTTTCTCTCTTGCTGTCAAACAACTAAATTAAAAAAGAATTTTTTTAAAAAGAACTAAAACTGAAATGTATAGCAGTATATCACATACAGTAAGAGTAAATACTGCTTTATGAAACTTTCATTATAATACATATACACGTATGTAAGTATACATACACACATCCTGGGTCACCATGGAAAATGTATTTAGTAAAGATAATAGTAAAAAAAAAAAAGTTTGAAAACACTGGCCTAAGTGACTTCAGCGAAGCCTGTTTTGCTATCAGGTGTGATGCCAAAGGCTGTACATATGCCTGCGAGCTGAGAACCTGGGTGCACATTCCTCCCAATGAATAATACTCCCGGAGCCGCGTGTGCGTGCAGGGATGAAAAGGGCAGCCTCTCCGGGATCACTTTACACAGGGCCCTCATTTTACAGATGAGCACAAATGAGACTTGGAGCAATTTAACAATCTGCTAGTTCATACAGCTAGTAACCAGTACAGCCAGGATTCCAACGACAAGTCTTAACCATCATTGTTTACTATGGGCCAGGCCCCGCTCTACCTATTCATTCATTTATTCCTTCCAAACAGCCCATCTCAGTGACAGGGTCACACATATACTAAGTGGATTCAAACCCAGGCTCCCTGGGTAAGTCAAGGCTCTTTACCACCATGCTGAACTATCAGTCAGTCTTCTGACTCCAAGTCCACTGTTCTTTCTGCTACTCCATAAAACTGATGTCTCATTTGCTCTTGAACAAACACCAACTTTCACCAAGTCTAATACCAGAGAGAATGGATAGTTTCAGGAGCAGAGAAGTGGGAAGAACTACTACCCCAACTTAGAAGAAATCCTAAGAGGAAACATCCTGGGGAAGGGAAGTCTTGTCTGTCAGTCTCTGGAATCCCACATTTCCCTCCCAAAGTCCTGCCATTATACCACACTGTCATCTTTTATGAGGAATGCCTGATTTTTGTATTATCATCAATGATGCTGCTTTTTGTATGTATCATGAATGCATTACATTTACCTACACGAGGAAACTTTTACTAGCACAAAATGACTATTTAAAATCATACTCACGGGGCGCCTGGGTGGCTCAGTGGGTTAAAGCCTCTGCCTTCGGCTCAGGTCATGATCCCAGGGTCCTGGGATCGAGCCCTACATCTGGCTTTCTGCTCAGCGGGGAGCCTGCTTCCCCCACCCTCTCTCTGCCTGCCTCTCTGCCTACCCGTGATCTCTGTCAAATAAATAAAATAAAAAATCTTTAAAAAAAAATAAATAAAATCATACTCACATAGAAAAACAACATAACCAAAATGTCGAGCCAAGCATTACCTTTGCGTTGATTAGCTATTCCCTCTTCGTGATCTGCTTCACCCTCTGGCAAACCCTGGCACATTAGGACCATAAGATTGAGAAAACATGCTAACCTAATTTTTGCTGGAGATGACAGGGCTACGGGGGTCTGAGAACCGAGTTCCAACACAGAGCTTTCAAAAGGGTCAGAGGAGGGGTGGTGGAAGAGAGAGCTAACCAGGCGAACCCCTCTTGGACTAGAACAGCAGTGCTGGCAAGTACCGGGGTTCCTTACAGTCCACTTGAAGAAAAGATCCTGCCACTGGAAAGAAAAGTGTCTGTCCTTTTAGCATGGCTTCTCCGTCTTCCAGGATCCACACAAGTCCCACTCTCCCTCTCCACCCTCCCCTGCCCTTTTCCAAACTCCTGTGGTACCAATGCTGTGTGTCTTTTGTACTATTCTTATCACCAACTTTCTCTTAATCCCACTACCCCCCCCAACTTTTCTAGTTCCTCTTTACAACAAAACTCCTCAGAAACAGTTGTCTACACTCTTCTTAATCCCTCTCATTTTCTAAGCCCAAAAGGTCATGTCAGTCCTCATCTCCTTTGACTTTGCCGCAGCATCTGAGACAACGGACCACCCCCCTCTTCTTCACTTGGCTTCCAGGACACCTTGCTTCTAGTTTTCCTCCCACCTTACCTGCTGTTTCTTCCCTTCTCCCAGACGTCTTAATGTCTCCCAGGGCTCAGTTTTCGGCCTTGCTTCTCTTCCACATTCACTTTCTCTAGCTCAGTTCTGTCAGCTTTGACAAATGCTTTTCAAGACACCAAACGCTTCCATGGCTTTAAACACTTCCTATATGCCAACTACTCCCCAAGCTATAATCCCCATTCCAGACGTTTCTCCCAAGTTCCAGACATGTGTATCTGTGCATAAGAGTTAATAGAGCAGGCTTGAGACTATCCTTAGAAAGGCCTGCTTGCAAGGTGGGCCTCTGGAAACCTGGATTTCTGGATTCTCAGCATTCTCAGAACTGACAGGAGTCGCTCACTGGGTCTAAACTGTTTGTACCGTTTCTTTTCTTTTCTTTTTTTTTTTTTTTGAGAGAGAATGAGTGAGAGAGAGCATGAGAAAGGAGAAGGTCAGAGGGAGAAGCAGACTCCCCAAGGAGCTGGGAGCCCGATGCGGGACTCGATCCTGGAAGTCCAGGATCATGACCCGAGCCGAAGGCAGTCGCTCAACCGAGCCACCCAGGTGCCCCTGTTTGTACCATTTCTTATGCTGAGTACCTGCTTTCCTTCTGGGAGTCTTAAATTTTGGTACATGCCAGGCAGACAGCGCCCATGTGACTAAAGGCAATCAACACCTGGGCAGAGGCTCTAAAGAGCATCCCTGATAGACAAATTTCACATATGTTGTCACAATTTGTTGCTGGGGACTTAAGCATGTCCTATGTGAGTCCACTGGGAGACGACTCTTGGAAGACAACCTGGTTTCCTGCACTCTTGGTCCTATGAGTCTTCTCCCCTTGCTGACTGTGTTTTGTATCTTTTTGCTGTGATAAATCAAAGCCACCAGCCAGAGCCAAGTCCTGTTCCTAGTCAATCAGTGAACCTAGGGGCGGTCTTGGCAACCCCAGACACAATATCCAAATGCCTGACTTCTCCACTTGGGTGTGTAACAGGTACCTCAAGCTTTATTGGTCCAAAAACAAACTCCTGACATGTCCCCAGCCCTAAATCTGTTCCACCTGTAGCCTTCCCCATCTCAGTGAATGACAACCCCATCCCTGTAGGTGCTGAGAAGAGAAGTTTCCAGTCATTCCTGATTCTCCCTCATATCCATATCCAATGTCAGGAAATTATGTTGGCTGTATCTTCAAAACACGTCCAGCATCCCATCACTTCTCACTACTTCCACTGCTACCACAGATTAAACCATCATGACAGATGATGACAGCAATACTATAAAGGCCATTTACCACAGAGCTGTGATTCTTTCAAGAAATAATTTATACTGTATCACTCCTACAAAAGCAGTGAGAAAAGGTTCCAGGCTCTATGGGATCTGGCCTCCCCATTCTCCAGTCTCTTGCCACTCTCAATTTCTGGTCTCTCAGGTCCAGCCTCACTGGCTTTTCTGATGCTCTTCACATACGACAGGGAACATTTCTGGGTAAGGTCTTTGCCCCAGCTGCACCTAGAAATCTCTTACCCCAGACAACTGCATACATAACTCATTTTCTTCAGCTCTTTCCTCAAGTATCACCTCAATGCTGTCTTCTCATTCCAATTTTATTTAATAAGCATCTTGCCCTCTTACTCTCCCCTCACTCTGCTCTATTTTTTCCCTCCATAGCACTTCTCATCTATCAACTTACTGGGTTTCTCTTTTTTGGACTGTTTCCCCTAACAGAATATAAACTCAAGGATAGAAATCTTCACCTCTTTTGTTTTCCTCTGCTGAATCCCAAATGCCTACAACGGTGTAGCACACGGTTAAGTGCTTAATTAACCACTGTGGAATGAAAGTAGATCAACAGAAATGAAGCATGAAAAATGAATCCAGAAAAGATCCCACAATGCTGGAGCTGGATTGAAGAGCAAAAGGCTAGCTCTCCAAAGGCCGTACCTATCAAAGTTTGGACCTGACCCAGAGAGCATGTGAATCACAGAAAGATCTTAAGCGGGGAAGTGACCTGACAGAAGTGTTATTTTAAGAGTTCTTTGCCAATGGTGTGGACTGAGTAGTGGAGAGGAAAACGGCAGGAAGCCCGGAGGTCTGCGGTCAGATCTTCAGGGTAGATAGGACAGTGAACGAGCTGACGCCTGTAAGCAAAGCAACGTCTGGAACAGAGGCAACGCTGCCCTTGACCTGCGGGACACTGGGAATCGCTCCACGTTCGTGAGCCTGTTCACTGCTCGATTAAGAACCCGGTCTAACTGCTTTGCAGCCTACTGCCACTGAAAAGCGTCCCTTCTGGAGACCTCTCAGGTTGACCGCGGAAACTGGGGAGGCTTCCCCGACACACTTCCCACCCCCGCGGGCTGCGCACCTTCCCGGGTCTTCAAGGTCAAAGGAAACTGGACACCTGCGTCCTCGAGTTCTGGGTCTGCGTTTGGAGCCTGCAGTAGCCGCCGGGCCCAAGCGCGGACGGCCGCGGCGCACCGGATCCCCACGGCCCCCGCAGCCCCCGGGTCCACAGGGCGTCCGGAGGCTGGCCGGGCCGGGGCAAGACGCGGGAGATTCACGCGGAGTCCTGGCAGGAGCGCAGGCACGGCAGAGGCGCTCGTCGCGCCCTTACTTCACGAGTACGCGCCGGGAAGCAACAGAGTGGGCTCCAGCCGGGGTCACAACACGCCCGACAGGGGCGCAGTTACTAGCACTTCGGGACCGCTCCTCCCTCCCTCGAGCCCTCCCCGCGGCCTGGCGGACCCGGGCCTCCAGGCCCCGCCCCTTCCGTCGGCGCCGCCGCGGCGAGAGTGGGCCGGGAGGGTTTCGCGGGCGCGGCGGCGGCGATGCAGCGACCCCTGCTGGAGATCGCGCTTCGGAGGACTGCGCGGAGGCCAGGCCCCGGCTGAGTGGAGCCCGGAAGCCGGTGCCGCGGGTTTCCACGTGGCTTAAGAGAGTTTGTCTTCATGCAGTGTCCTTGGATTTTCTGGGGTCACAAACCCTTTTGAACATCTTTGAGAGTTATAACGTTGCCTCCAGAAAAATGTACATACCCGCCAGAACTTACTAATAAAATAAGGTAAGTTCACAACATCTTTTCTAGAATAAAGTGATTCAGAGGTGACTGGGTCATAACTGTCCTGCGGTAGCTGATTAGATGGCCAGATAAAAAGTCTGAAAAGACTGCTTAGCCACGGACCTTGTGGAAACAGCCCTTTGGCGGCGTAAGAAGATGAACCAGAAACCAAAGAGAGTACTTCAAAGGGACAACCTGTTTGACACATATCCACATTACTCTTTTTTAATGTGTTAATAAATAATACGTTTATTAATAACAGATACGTGCTCTGTTAAATTAAAAATAGCCCGTTATCAGAGCATCTTCCCTTCTCTTTCCCATCCTCACCAGCTCCCACGTTTTTTGCACAGTATTTTCCGCTGCTTCCTCATTGCTACACACAATGGCTATTTGGTTGCCTTTGAACAGTAAGAAAGTGGTTACAAATTATTTCAAATGTTGAAATGATACAACTTCATACAACCGTCAACTCACTTTATACTGTTGACATTTTGGGTGATATACAGTTGCATTTACTAGTTTAAGTCATTTGTAGAAGGTTACAGATAAATTGTTAAGTCTGCCGGTAATAGGGGTTTATCAGTATTATTTTAAACCAACAAAATTACTGTATGATCACGTGTGATTACAGGAGGAGATAAAAGAATACAGTGATAGTGGGTTACACAGACCCAGCTTGGTCACTGGCCTTTAAAAAAAGAAATACGGGGCACCTGGGTGGCTCAGTGGGTTAAAGCCTCTGCCTCCGGCTCGGGTCATGATCCCAGGGTCTTGGGATCGAGCCCCGCATCGGGCTCTCTGCTCTGCGGGGAACCTGCTTCCTCCTGTCTCTCTGCCTGCCTCTCTGCCTAGTTGTGATTTCTGTCTGTCAAATAAATATTTTTAAAAAAAGAAATACTGGGGCGCCTGGGTGGCTCAGTGGGTTAAAGTCTCTTCGGCTGTGGTCATGGTCCCAGGGTCCTGGGATCGAGCCCTGCGTCGGGCTCTCTGCTAGGCAGGGAGCCTGCTTCCTCCTCTCTATCTGCCTGCCTCTCTGCCTGCCTCTCTGCCTGCTTGTGATCTCTGTCAAATAAATAAAACCTTAAAAAATATATATATATATAAAAATAAAAAAAGAAATATTTCATTAGATGAATCGAGTTTGTTTTTAACTTAAAATGCTAATTAATATTAAAAACTGCTGGGAGATTAACAAGTAGTATGTGGGGGTTGGGAGTATACATTTGTGATTTGTAATTTTTTTTTCCACAGAAACATTCTTGGGTGCCTGGCTGGCTCAGTTGGTGGGGCATGTGACTCTTCATCTCAGGGTCATGAGTTCAAGCCCCATGTTGGGTGTGGAGCCTACTTAAAAAAAAAGAAAGCAAGAAAGAAAAAAATAGAAAAGAAAGAAACATCCCATTTTTTTCTCCCCTGGGCAGGAGCTCCTGCTTTTGAATGTTTTGGGAGTTGTAGTTTTCACAAATTCAGACCACCTAGTGGACCAAATTCCCATTTTAGCCAACAGGGCTACGCCACTTCAGATCACAAGATGAGAATTTTAATTTAGCTCAAATACTTACTCTTACATAAAGAGATGAGTAAATCAGGTGGTGCGTTTGGTTGGGGCCTGTAGGTAAATTTAAAGTTTTTTTTTTTTTTAAGATTTTATTTATTTGACACAGAGAGAGCACAAGTAGGCAGAGCAGCAGGCAGAGAGAGAGAGGGGGAAGCAGGCTCTTCACTGAGCAGGGAGCTGGATGTGGGGCTCAATCCCAGAATCCTGGATAATGACCTGAACCACTTAAGGCAGACTTTTAACCCACTGAGCCATCCAGGTGCCCCTACAGTTATTTTTTCTTTTAATGAAGGAGGAGCGACTTCGCTGTTAGTACTCTCAAGCTTGTTATGGGCTGGATTTTATTTTCTTGTATGTCTTCTTACAACTTATTTACTGCTTATTCTTTGTTTAAGTGGAGAAAAATTACCTGGAGAAGGAGGTTCCTTTCCACTGCCTCCCCTTGCTCATCCCACGCCAAAAATATTTTAAGAACATTACTAAGCCCCATCCCTCCACTTTGCACCCCATATCCTCTTACTTTCTCAAGGAGCTTATTCTTTTGACTTTGCTCTTTCCTGAATCATCAATCTTTCTCTCTCTTCTAGATCATTCCTGCCCACATACAAACAAGTAACAAGTTCTAGTTCTCTCACATTAATGAGATATATGAGATAATTTAATTTTAAAAATTGAATAGAAATAATGTGATACTTTTTTCACTTCACTTTATATTTGAGATTCTTCCCATATTTATACATTCATTCGGGCTTCTTCATACAATTCATATATAAATTATTCCCAGTTTATTTCCTCCTTTCCTAAAGAATAGTTAGGTTTTGTCAAACATTGCAGTGATGGGCACTTATGGGGGTATCGATGTGTTTGAAAGTGTTTCTAGGGTGTTTACTTAGAATAGAAATCTCCTGGGACCTAGCGTAAGTATGTTTTTCCTCAATCTTACTAAAAATGGCCTAATTTACATTTGTACAGGCTCAGGAAGGCCATATTCCACCCCCCCCTTCTCGATAGTTCATATCATCAGATTTTTAAAATATTGTCAGTTATATGGATGGAAAATGACACCTAGTTTTAACTTGTAAACTTTCCCTGATTGGTAGTGAGATTGAGTATCTTTTTGTATAGTTGGTCAGATTTTATCTTCTTTAATTTGCCAGTTTATACTCTTGCCCACTTTTCTGTGTAGTTGCCTTTTCCATTCACCTGTCTTCCCAGTGAAGGTAAACCAGGTACCACCAGAACTCCCAAGAACTCACTACCTGCATCATGTACGTGACCTGCAGCAGACGTGGCTCCCATGGAGTTCAGCCATGTTGTGATCCTGGTAACCCTGTTCCTGATTTGGGTTATGATGCTTGCCGTTCCTTCCTTCTCTCCTTCCTTCCTCCCTCTCTCCCTCTCTCCCTCCCTCCCTCCCTTCCTTCCTTCCTTCCGAATGGACTATTTTTTTTTTTAATTTATTTATTTGAGAGTGAGAGAGAGAGCTCGACAGAGAGAGAGTGGGGGGAGGGGAGGAAGGCAAAGTGGACTCCCTGCTGAGCAGGGAGCCGCTGTAGGACTGGATCCCAGGACTTGGGGGTCATGACCTGAGCCCAAGGCAGACAGGCGACCCACTGAGCCACCCAGGTGCTCCAATCCCCTGCTTTCTTAAAAGAATACTTATAGGGGTACCTGGATGGCTCAGCCATTTAAATGTCTGACTCTTGATTTTGACTTAGGTCATGGTCTCAGGGTCAAGAGATTGGGCCCATGTCCAGTTGGGCTCTACACTCGGCTGGGAGCCTGCTGGAGATTCTTTCTCTCTGCAACTCCCACTCCGTTAACTGCATTCTCTCTGTCTCTTTCAAATAAACAATCTTCTTTTTTTTTTTTAATGATTTTATTTATTTATTTGACAGAGAGAGATCACAAGTAGACAGAGAGGCAGGCAGAGAGAGAGAGAGGGAAGCAGGCTCCCTGCCGAGCAGAGAGCCCGATGTGGGACTCGATCCCAGGACCCTGAGATCATGACCTGAGCCGAAGGCAGCGGCTTAACCCACTGAGCCACCCAGGCGCCCCTCAAATAAACAATCTTCTTAAAAAACCTAGTTTAAAAAAAAATCACATGCTTATGTTTTCCCAAACAATATATTGATGAGTTTTGTTCTTGAAATGTATTTAAGTGATGTTGTATTATAGGTCACATGTGATACACCATCTGTTGATGACTTGTTCTGTCACTCAACACTAGAATTCTAAAATTGAGTCGCCGATCTGCTGCCTCCAGATTATAGTTCAGCCGTTTCTTTTAGTGTAACTACACCATAATTTATTATTTTTGTTTCTGTTTTTTTCAGAAAGAAGAAAAACAATTTTATTTTTTAAAATGATTTTTGTTTTTTCATTTTTTGGCCACTATATTTTTTTCAGTCTTTTGTAGAATTTTATTTTCTCCTTTCAATCATCATAAGATGATATCCAAATTTTGTTTTAATTGGAGGATCTATGAACACAGACTTATCCAGCACACTCATAGGCAAGGCAAATGCTGCTTCTGGAAATGGTTCCACCATGGTACCTCTGATCACCCAACCCAGTTCACCCCTTCGCCCGGCTCTATCTTCATGATACCGTGCAGCCACTTCATTGGATGTCTTTCCAGGCTTTAACTTTTCCGTGGCCCCCATAGTTTTCCCTTGTTTTTCACCCAGAAAGTGTCTGACCTTTACTGCATTGCCGCCACATTCGGGACCCTGAGCCTTCTTGTCAGAAGAACGACCACTCCGGGAGGTAGCTCCACCTTTCCCTAAACCACTTTTTCCTTTGGGCGGCATCTTCAAAACTTGCAGCTGAACTGCCAGTATATATATATACATATATATGTGTGTGTGTATATATATACACACACACACACACATATATATATATATATTTTAAGATTTCATTCATTCGTTCGACAACAGCGATCACAAGCAGACAGAGGCAGGTGGGGTGGTGGGGGGGAAGCAGGCTCCCCGCCGAGCAAAGAGCCCGACATGGGGCTCGATCCCAGGACCCCAGGATCACAACCTGAGCCAAAGGCAGAGGCTTCAACCCACTGAGCCACCCAGGCACCCCAGTGTATATATTTTTTAAGGTTTTATTTATTTATTTATTTATATATTTGACAGAGAGAGAGAGAGAGACACGGCAAGAGAGGGAACACAAATGGGGGAGTGGGGGAGTGGGAAAGGGAGAAGCAGGCTTCCTACTGAGCAGGGAGTCTGATGCAGGGCTTGATCCCAGGACCCTGGGATCATGACCTGAGCCGAAAATGACTGAACCACCCAAGTGCCCCAGGATTTATAATTATTTAATTAATTAATTTGTCAGGGAGAGAGAGCACAAACAGAGGGAGCAGTGGGCTCCCCACTGAGCAGGGAGACAGACACGGGACTTGATCCCAGGACCCTGGAATCATGACTTGAGCTGAGCTGAAGGCAGATGCCTAACCGAATGAGCCACCCAGGTGTCCATGCCAGTATTATTATTTTTTAATTGAATTTGATACACATGCTACCCTAATTTCAGGTGTATAATACAGTGATTCAACTTCTCTATACGTTATGCTATGCTCCCCATAAATGTAGCTGCCATCTTGACCATACAACACTGTTCTTTTTTTTTTTTTTTTTAAGATTTTCTTTATTTATTTGAGAGAGAGAGAGAATAAGAGACAACACGAGAGGGGAGAAGGTCAGAGGGAGGAGCAGACTCCCCACAGAGCTGGGAGCCCGATGCGGGACTCAATCCCAAGACTCTGGGATCATGACCTGAGCCGAAAGCAGTGGCTTAACCAACTGAGCCACCCAGGCGCGGCAACCATACAACACTGTTAACAATGCCATTGACTGTATGCTATGTGCTGTACCTTCCATCTCCTTGACTTATTCATTCCATAACTGTGGAATGAATAACTGTGCCTCCCATGCCCCTTCACCCCTTTACCATCATTTACTTTTTGTTCTTCTGTTGGTGGACTATGATTACTTTTCTGTTTTTCTTTTTTTATGATATTGGAAAACGTATCTATGAACCATCATTCAAATATATTTAAGCCAAAATTTTCAGAGGGTATCGATTTAGGAATAAAATTATTGGAATTTTGAGTATACATACATAATAGAATAATTATAACAATATGCTGCAATAAAAGTTGTATGAATGTGGTCTCATTCCTCAAAATATCTTACACTGTACTCCTCCTTCTTGTGTTGATGTGAGATGATACAGTGCCCAGGTGATGAGATGAAGTCAGGTGCATGATGTAGGCATTGTGAAGGGGCAGTAAGATACTCCCGACCTGACGATTTGTCAGTAGAGGATCATCTGCTTCCAGATCATGGTTAACCACAGACGACTAAAACTGTGAAAGGGAAACACCATGAGTAAGGGGGGGGGGGGCGCTATGTATTTCTAGGTACCGTCTATTTTTCTTGCCATTTCAAATTGTAGAATTTTTTTTTTAAGATTTTATTTATTTATTTGACAGAGATCACAAGTAGGCAGAGAAGCAGGCAGAGGGAGAGGAGGAAGCAGGCTCCCTGCTGAGCAGAGAGCCTGATGCAGCGCTCAATCCCAGGACCCTGAGATCATGACCTGAGCCGAAGGCAGAGACTTTAACCCACTGAGGCACCCCGGCGCCCCTCAAATTGTAGAATTTAGTTACATTTTGAAGACTTTTTTATTGATGTAAAACTTACATAGTAAAATGCACAAATCTTAAGTATAAGCTTAGTGACCTTGTGCATATGTTTTATTCCTGTAATTACCATACAGAAAAAGATCTACATAGAGCATTTCTAACATACCAGAAGGCTCTGTCATGCGTCCTCCCAGTGAACAATGCCAAAGAGAATCACTGTTCTGACCTCTATTACTACATATTAGCTTTGTCTGTCTGTACACAGTTGTATTTTCTCTGTCCCCCCCCTTTTTTTTTTCCTAAGATTTTACTCATTCATTTGACAGAGTGTGCACAAGCAGGGGAGCAGCAGGCAGAGAGAGAGAAGCAGGCTTCCCACTTAGTAGGGAGCCTGATGTGGAACTTGATCCCAGGACCCTGGGATCATGACCTGAGCCAAAGGCAGCCACTAATCTGACTGAGCCACCCAGGCACCCCTCATTTGTTTTCTTAGATTCCACGTATGAGTGAAATCACATGGTGTTTGTCTTTCCCTTTCTGACATACTTCGCTGAATATGATACCCCGTAGGTCTCTCCATATTGTTGCAAATGTCATGATCTCTTCTTTTTTTCTGGCTGTGTATGTGTGTATATACATATATAAGTATATATGTATTACATATGTATTCTTATATATGAAATATTACATATTATATACATATTGTGTACATATGTAACATTATATATATTATACGTATATAACTATACATATATACTCATATGCATACATACACACACTACATCTTTCTTACCATTTGTCTATCAGTGGATACTTGGATTGCTTCCATAGCTTGGCTATTGTAAATAATGCCACAATAAACAAGTGTGCACATATCTTTTTGTATTAGCGTTTTCATTTTCTTTGGGTAAATATGCAGTAGTGGAATTATTGGATCATAAGGTGTTACTCTTTTAAATTTTTTGAGAAAGCTCTATGCTTTTTTCCATGGTGGCTGCACCAGTTTACATTCTTCACATCCTCACCAACACTTGTTATTTCTTCTCTCTCTCTCTCTTTTTTTTTTTAAGATTTTTTAATTTATTTGAGGGCACCTGGGTGGCTCAGTGGGTTAAGCCTCTGCCTTCGGCTCAGGTCATGATCTCAGGATCCTGGGATTGAGCCCCACATTGGGCTCTCTGTTTGGAGGGGAGCCTGCTTCCTCCTTTCTCTCTCTGCCTGCCTCTCTGCCTACTTGTGATTTCTCTCTGTCAAATAAATTAATAAAATCTTTAAAAAAAGATTTTTTTATTTATTTAAGAGAGAAAGAAAGAGAGGGAGAGAGAGAGAGAGAGATAGAGAGGGAGAAGGAATGTTGGGGGAGGGGCAGAGGAAGAAGCAGGCTCCCTGCTGAGCAGGGAGCCCAATATGGGGCTCGATCCCAAGACCCCAGGATCATGACCTGAGGTGCAGGCAGAGACTTTAACCCACTGAGCCACCCAGGTGCCCCTTCATTTACATTTTCATAATGATTAGTGCTACTGAGCATTTTTTCCTGTGTGTAATAGCCTTTCCAAACTTTGTACTTTTTAAATCTTATCTTACTGTTTCAGTGCTGTGGTACAATGTTGAACAAAAGCACTGGTAGTATCACTTTTCCTGATTCTAAAAGGAATGCTTTTTTCTATTAAAAGTGATATTTGTGGGGCGCTCTGCTCAGCGGGGGGCTCTCTGCTCAGTGGGGGGCCTGCTTCCTCCTCTCTCTCTGCCTGCTTCTCTGCCTACTTGTGATCTCTGTCAAATTAAAAAAATAATAATAAAATCTTAAAAAAAAAAGTGATATTTGCATGGGGCGCCTGGGTGGTTCAGTCAGTTAAAGCATCCGACTGCTGATTTAGACTCAGGTTGTGATCTCAGGGTGGTGAGATCAAGCCGTGTGTCGGCTCAGCACTGGGTGTGGAGCCTACTTGAGATTCTCTCTCTTCCTCTCCTCTGTCCCTCCCCAACCCCCCTCCCCCCAAATATATATATTTGCTAAATAATTTGGCATACCTTTTTTTTTCAGATTAAGAAGCACCCTTTTATACTTCTTTTGCTATAGAATATTTTACAGATTTTTAAAAAGATTTATTTATTCATTTGAGAGAGAGCTCACATGAGTGGGAGGAAGGGCAGAGGGAGAGAGAGAATCCTCGAGCAGACCCCCTGCCAAGCAGGGAGCCTGACACAGGGCTTGATCCCAGGATCCCGAGATCATGACCAACCTGAGCCAAAAACCAAGTTGGATACCCAACGGACTGAACCACTCAGGTGCCCCTAGAATATTATAGATTTTAATCATGAATGAATTTTGAGCCTTACCTTATACCGTTTCTTTCATTTCTCTTCTTTTCTTTTCGTTTCTCTTCTTTTCTTTTCTGATTTTATTTTTTCAAGTAATCTCTACACCCAACAAGGGGCTCGAGTTCACAACCCTGAGATTGATTGAGTCCCATGCTCCACCCACTGAACCAGACAGGTGTCCCTCAAAACACCATTTCTGTATATATTTGAGAAGATCATATGGTTTTTCTTCTTAAATATGGTGTGATTAATTGTGTGCATGGATTTTTAAAAAAAGATTTTATTTATTTGAGAGAGTGCAAGAGGAGAGGGGCAGAGGGGAAGGGGCAGAAGAGGAAGAAGAGAAAGGGAAGGAATCTCAAGAAGACTCCCCGCTGAGTGGGGAGCCAATGTGGGACTGGATTGCACGACCCCAAGATCATATCCTGCGTCAAAATCAAGAGTCAGACACTCAGCTGACTGAGCTACCCAGGCACCCCTGGATTTTCTAATATTAAGCCATTCTTGTATAAACCCAACCCGGTCATTAAAAAAAATTCTTTTGGGGCGCCTGGGTGGCTCAATTGTTAAGCAGCTGCCTTCAGCTCAGGTCATGATCCCAGGGTCCTGGGATTGAGCCCTTCATCCATTGGGCTCCCTGCTTAGTTGGGAGGCCTGCTTCTCCCTCTCCCACTCCCCTTCCTTGTGTTCCGTCTCTCACTGTGTCTCTCTCTGTCAAATAAATAAATAAAATATTTTAAAAAACATAAACAAATTTAAAAATTCTCTTATGAAATTCAGAATTAAAGTGGATTCCTTGGGGTGCCTGGCTGGCTCAGTCAGTGATGAACATGTGACTCAATCTGGGAGTTCAAGCCCCATGTTGGGTGTGGAGATTACTTAAAAATAAAATCTAAAAAAAAGAAAGAATAAATAAAGTGAAGTTTTGTTTTGTTTTCAGATTTTATCTGAGCCCAAGAGAGTGCTGTGAGCATGCATAAGTGGGGGAGGGGGGAGAGGGACAAGCAGACTCTGCATTGAGCAGGTAATGGAGAGTTGGAAGAAAGGCAGGGAAGCCTTTTCCTCACCCCTCCACCCCCGCCAAGAGAAAACTACCCTTAAAAGCATTTTACACCACCCTAGTAGGAACTCTCCACCCTTTACCATGGGAGGGTTAATCCAATTAAAAATTCCTAATCTTAGAAACAACAGTGGCATCCTCTTGGGTCCCCTCCTTCTTTGGGAGCTTTGTATTCTATCACTCAATAAACTTGACTGTCTCTCAATAAACTTTCCTTTGCTGTCCATCACTCTGTCTGGTTTATGTCTTCATTCTTCAAAATGGCTTGACCAAGAATAGTGGGAACTAAAGGAGAGAAGATCCTGTAAAACCTAGAGCCCAACATGGGGCTTGATCTCAAGACCCTGAGATACTGACCTGAGCTGAAATCAAGAGTTGGGACACTTAACTAACTGAGCCACCCAGGTTTACCATAAAGTGGGGTTCTTGTAGGCAACATAGTGGGGTTGTGTTTTTTGGTCCACTCTAACACTCTTATGAACTTTTTTTAAAATTCTTTTTTTTGTTGTTGTTTTTAAAGATTTTATTTATTTATTTGACAGAGATCACAAGTAGGCAGAGAGGCAGGCAGAGAGGGGGAGGCAGGCTCCCTGCTGAACAGAGAGCCTGATTCAGGGCTCAATCCCAGGACCCTGGGATCATGACCTGAGCTGACAGCAGAGGCTTTAACCCACTGAGCCACCCAGGTGCCTCTCTTATGAATTTTTTTGCTAATATTTTGCTTAGGATTTTTTAATCTGTGTTTATGGGCAAGATTGGTCTCTCAACTTTCCTTTCTTACACCGTCCTTGTATAGCTGTAGAATTGCAATTATATCAGCCTCATTGAATGGTTAAGGGAATGTTGCTTTCCTTTGTATCTAGAAGAATTTGTGTAAGATTGGAATAACCTTAACTGTTTAAAGTTTGGAAGATTATATCTGCATGTATTGGTTTGTGTGTGTGAAGATTTCTTAATCTACAGATTAAATTACTTTTATTTTTTAAAAGATATATTTATTTTAGAGAGAAGGAGCATGCCTGCGTGAGTGGTGGGAGGGGCAGACAGAAGGAGAGATCCTTAAGTGGACTCCCTGCTGAGAGCAGAGAACCCAGCCTGGGGTTTGATCCTTGGACCCCAAGATCATGACCGGAGCAGAAACCAAGAGTCAGACACTCAACGGACTGAGCCACCCAGGTGCACCTAAATAATTATTATTATTTTTTTTAATTATTATTTTTTTAAGTAGGACTACACAAACTTTCTATTTCTTCTTGAATTAGTTTAAGTTAAATTTTCCATGAATTATTTCATTATGTATTTCCCAATTAAATAGCATAAAATTCCCATAAAATAGCATATCTTTTGAAATGTTAGTGTATTTATTTCCATCTTTTTTAAAAAAGATTTTATTTATTTATTTCACAGAGAGAGAGAGAGAAAGATCACAAGTAGGCAGAGAAACAGGCAGAGGGGGACGGGGAAGCAGGCCCCCAGCTGAGAAGAGAGCCTGATTCGGGGCTTGATCCCAGGACCCTGGGATCATGATCTGAGCGGAAGGCAGAGGCTTAATGCACTGAGCCACCCAGTCACCCCTATTTATTTATTTTCATCTTATTTTTTCTTTTCCTTAATCTATCTTTCCAGAGGTGGTCAATTTTAATAGTTTTTAAATACCCAGCTTTTGGCTTTTAATCCCTTTGATGGTACATGTGTTTTCTAGTTAATGGATTAATTTTTTTCTTTATCATTTTCTTCCTTTTACTTTTTTTATTTTTTTATTTTTTTTTAAAGATTTTATTTATTTGACAGAGATCGCAAGTAGGCAGAGAGGCAGGCAGAGAGAGAGGGAAGTGGGCTCCCTGCTGAGCAGAGAGCCCGATGTGGGACTCAATCCCAGGACCCTGAGATCATGACCTGAGCCAAAGGCAGAGGCTTAACCCATTGAGACACCCAGGCGCCCCTCTTTCAGTTTATTTTGTTGTGTTTTTTCTGATTTCCTTAGCTAGATGCTTAGCTCAACAACTTTTAGCCTCTCTTACTTTCTCAATACAAGCATTTATGTTTTCCTCTGAGGACTAGTTTAACTGTATCCCATAAGTATTTTCAATAACATTCTTTGGGCCACAGTTGGGATTACTGATCTAGATTGATTAATGGCAAATAAACTAAATTTGTTGAACACTTACTAAATATCTAAATATAGATTCCTATGGTAATCACCTTAGGATATGAAAAACCTGTAGCAGATGCTGTTGGCTTTTTTCCTTCTACCCATAACAGAGTAAATCTATTGCATATTTTAGTTAATGACTCATTCCCTCCAAGTTGCACAGATCTAATAATGTTCCCTGTTAAAAGGATCTGAGTCAATAGTAATGACAATGTCAGTAACAGGCAAGGAAGCAAGTGATCCGAAACACGAAACAATGAGGAATACTCTCAGTACCACCACCCACCCCCGCAAATATATTTAAGTACCAACAATTATATTGGGGGACATGAAAGTTTTTTAAATAAATGTGCTTCTTAATTTTTTGTTTATTCTCTACACTGTCGTGAAGGACAGACCAAAAACGATAGCTTATTAGTAAAATGAAAAGGAAAAGTTCTTTGGCCAGGGATAGCCTCAGTTCTTTGAACCATGTATTTTGGAGTAACTTCAGGGGGCAGCTTCTCATGTTTTGTGCAATTATGTTCAAGCTCTGAATCTATAATATGTCTTAATCTTCCAGGAACACTCCCTTGCCGCTATTTATTCTCTGCCATCCCACAATTTACTGAGATCTGTATTGTGTGTGTATTGTATAGGCGCCTAGGAAACTTTAGAGAATCTTTTGTTATTATTGTTGAAATGACCAATTAAGGAATGAAGGAGGACTGTATTTATTTATATATCATGTGTATTTTTTAATCTTTTAAAATATCTTGTGTATTTTTTAAATTTTATTTTTATTTATTTTTATTTTTAACTTTTTAAAAAGATTTTATTTATGGGGCGCCTGGGTGGCTCAATTGGCTAAGAATCTGCCTTCGGCTGGGGTCATGATCCCAGAGTCTTGGGATGGGGCGGGGGGGGGGGGGAATCAGGTTCCCTGCCCAGGAGAGAGCCTACTTCTCCCTCTCCCTCGGTCCCTCCCTGTTCTTACGCACTCTCTCGCTCTCTCACTCTTTAAATAAAATCTTTAAATGATTTTATTTATTTATCTGACAGAGAGTGAGAGCGCACAAACAGGCAGAATGGCAGGCAGAGGGAGAGGGAGAAGCAGGCTCCCCGCTGAGCAGAGAGCCTGCTGTGGAGCTTGATCCCAGGACTCCGAGAACATGACCTGAGCTGAAGGCAGACACTTAACCAACCAAGCTACCCAGGCACTCCTAAAATTTTTATTTTTATTTTTATTTATTTTTTTAAAGACTATATTTTTATTTGACAGACAGAGGTCACAAGTAGGCAGAGAGACAGGCAGAGAGAGAGGAGGAAGCAGGCTCCTCGCTGAGCAGAGACCCCCATGTGGGCTCAATCCCAGGACCCTGGGACCACGACCCCAGCCGAAGGCAGAGGCTTTAACCCACTGAGCCACCCAGGCGCCCCTAAAATTTTTATTTTTAAATAAAAATTGTATTTAAAGTGTACAACAGACAAAAATAAAGTGCACAACACAATGATGTACTATACGTATACAGTGAAATGATTGCTACGGTCATGCTCATTAACGGATCATCTCCTCACATGGTTATTATTTCTGTGTGTGTGATGATAGCACCTGAAATCTACTCTTGCAGTAAATTTCCATTATTAAGTACAGTGTTACTATCGTCATCATGCTGTACATTAGCTTTCTAGACTTATTCATTGCACATAACTGCAGATTTGTTCCCAGTATCTGCCCATTTCTCCACCTTCCTACTCCTGGTAACTACTGTTATACTCTCTGCTTCTGTGTATTTGCCTTTTTTAGATTCCAAATACAAGTGAGATCATGCCCTTTTTTCCCTTCTGTGTCTGGCTTATTTCATTTAGTATAATGTCCTCCAGGTTCACCCATGTTGTTGCAAATGGCAGATATTATCTGCGTATTTATATTAGGTTGAACCATATGAGACTGCTGCTATTTGATCATTTTTGACCTACAAAGATAGCGATTTCCTATGGTTCAATCCTGTGTAATCAGAGCTTGAATAGAAGCAGATCTTATGGCATGGTCATTAAATTCCTTCTTCTGGTAAGAGAAAAAAATTGGGAAAAATAAAAGCCACCATAAGTAGTTGTGTCGTATGTTAGTAACCTTAAAATTTACTGTTCCTAACTACAAAATGTTGAAGTTTTGAGAAGCCATTCAAGTTTGTTGAGGGCAGGGCAGGGGGAAGCCTTTGCTTTGAGCCTAAAGGGGAAGATCAGTGGTGTTTCCAGTGCTTTGGCACACTATTAGATGGGCTTTGTTTTCTTTTTAACATCTGAGAGAAAATGACAGATAATGGGAGTTGGAGGCAGAGCTGAAAGGATTCAGTATCACAAAGAACCAGGCTAAATTCACTCACTCATTCACTGTCAGGCAGCTTTAATTGTCATTCAAAGAAACAAGGCTATTGCTTTTTGAAGAATCTCAAACTCAGATGTTCCAGAGTATAAACTTACAATGCTGTTAATGCCATCTGTCCCCTAGAACAGATTGGTTGTTGAGCTGTAGGACTCTCCTCCTTTGGCATCACTTGTTTCCAGAATCTGGTCTTCATTCCCTTGTGTGTTTCAATAAGTCACACTGCCTTGGAAATTACGGATCTGGGGGTGCCTGGGTGGCTCAGTTAGTTGAGCACCTGACTTCGGCTCAGGTCATGATCTCAGGGTCCTGGGATCTGGCCCTGCATTGGGCTCCATGCTCAGTGGGGAATCTGCTTGTCCCTCTCCCTCTGCATTTCCCCCTACTCATTCTCTCTCTCTCTCTCTCTCTCAAATACATAAAATTTAAAAAGAAAAAAAAGAAATGATGGATCTGATTTTTTCCATAATGAGGAAATGCTAACCCTATCTTCCCTTTACATAACACTTGACTCTCTCTTTTTTTTTTAAATATTTTATTTATTAATTTGACAGAGATCACAAGTAGGCAGAGAGACAGGCAGAGAGAGAGGAGGAAGCAGGCTCCCCACTGAGCAGAGAGCCCGATGTGGGGCTCAATCCCAGGACCCTGAGACCATGACCTGAGCCGAAGGCAGAGGCTTAACCCACTGAGCCACCCAGGCGCCCCTTGACTCTCTTTTTAACCTTGACAAGCAGGACCCACAACTTTGCATGTTGGTCAGTGAATGGGTTATATTCTGATAATTTGCCAAGACCAGACAATGGGATCCGGTGAAACAGATAATGGTAGTTATCAACATAACAAGCACAAAATTGGCTATTGGTGGAAACAAAGTGGCCTAAAAGATTTTGGTTTCTGGGGCGCCTGGGTGTCTCAGTGGGTAAAAGCCTATGCCTTCGGCTCAGGTCATGATCCCAGTGCCCTGGGATGGAGCCCCTGCATTGGGCTCTCTGCTCAGCAGGGAGCCTGCTTCCTCCTCTCTCTCTGCCTGCCTCTCTGCCTACTTGTGATCTGTCTGTCAGATAAATAAATAAAATCTTTAAAAAAAAAAAAAAGAATCTTGGTTTCTAAGTATATGTTAACAGACAGATATGTGAATTTGGACAGTTACCTAACCTGTGTTCCAGTTTCTGGATGTGTAAAAGGTAGATGGTAATAGTGGCGACCTCAAACAATTATTGTGAGGATTAAAGATAATCTGTACAAGGATGCAATATTTAGCAAATAAAAATACAGAAAACCCAATTAAGTTTCAATTTCAGATGAATAACCAATACTTTTTTAGTATAAGTATGTCCAAATATTGCATGGGATGTGCATTCAAATTTAACTCAGGGGGCACCTGGGTGGCTCAGTCAGTTGAGTCTCCAGCTCTTGGTTTTGGCTGAGGTCATGATCTGAGGATTGTGAGATTGAGGCCTGCATTGGGCTCCTTGCTCAACGAGGGGTCTGTCCCTCCCCCTGCCCCTCTGTGCCTCCCCACCCCACCCCGTCCCTGCTCACACTCACACATACTCTCAAATAAATAAATCTAAGGATTCATTTATTTGAGACTGAGAGAGAGCACAAGCAGGGGAAGGGGCATAGGGAGAGGGAGAGAATGTCAAGCAGACTCCCCGCTGAACACAGAGCCCAACACAGGGCTTGATCTCACCATCCTGAGATCATGACCTCAGCTGAAATCAAGAGTCAGATGCTTAACTGACCAGGCCACCCAGGTACCCCATAAATAAATAAAATCTTAAAAAAAAAAATTGGTGTAAGTCATCTGGGTAGATCAATTAGTTAAGCAACTGCCTTCAACTCAGGTCATGATCCCGGAGTCCCAGGTTCGAGTTCTACATCAGGCTTCCCTACTCAGTGGGAGTCTGCTTCTCCCTCTGACCCTCCCTCCACTTGTGTTCTCTCTGTTTCTCTCTCTCTCTCAAATGAATAAAATCTAAAAAAAAAAAAAAAAAAAAAAAAATTGGTGTATATTAAAAAAAAAATTTAACTGTGCAATGTATTCACTAGGATACCTGACACAAATAGCTATTTTCCATATCTCCAGCCAGGCTCTGGTGAAAGTGGGGAGGCGCTCACCTGTCTCATCCAGCAGACTAATATCCCAATGAAAGATAAATGATGGTGTGCTCTCTGGCCATTTACCTTTCTACCCCCTCCCAGATGTGAACTCCAGGAGGGTGATAACCATGTTTTGGTTCTCTTTTTCTACCTTTATCATCTAATATCTAGCAGCATTTTGCACAAAGCAGGGGTGGGATAAATGCTTATTAGAAAGAGAATCAGGTAAGAACCTGGTTAAAAAGTTGGCCATGTCTTCAGCACCGGCCGCTGGTCAACCCAAATCTTGTCCAGTGAGTGAGAGGAGCTGGGGGCACGATGCTGGCTGTCAGTGTCCACTGTAATCCTCCAGCTCCAATTCACTTTACCTCGATTCCATTGTTACCCAGCAACAGATAGCTTGAGGCTGTTTCTCAAAGAGTCTTTCCTCTTGGGAATTGTGTATGCCGGCCACACAAGTATTCCATTCTTGTCAATAATCTTCCTCGAGACAAATGAATAAATGGATGAACAGAAAATAACAGAGTTCTCTGGAATTATGAGATGCTTATGAGCATGGACTCTGAAGCCAGGTATCTTGGATTCAAATCTTGGCTCTACTGCTTATTAGCAGTGTGACTTTGGCCCTGTCATTTGACCTCAAGCCTCAGTTTCCTTAACTGTAAGAGGGGAATACAAGTATACCTATCTTGGGGCGCCTGGGTGGCTCAGTGGGTTAAAGCCTCTGCCTTTGGCTCAGGTCATGATCTCAGGGTCCTGGGATTGAGCCCCGCATCAGGCTCTCTGCTCTGTGGGGAGCCTGCTTCTGCCTCTCTGCCTGCTTGTGATCTCTGTCAAATAAATACATTAAAAAAAAAAAAAAAGGTATACTTATCTTGAAGGAAGCTGAAAAATGAGTTAATATATGTGAAGTACTTACTTAGAACAGTGCATGGCATGTGGTAAGTAATACATAAACGTTAGCAAAAAGAAAGAAAAAGAAAAAAGATGAGCTTCTGATTTTTGCTCACACATAGGTTGTCTCTCCAACACCCTTCGGTGAACTGGATGGTTTTGTCACCCTTCCCTATGGCTTTTCTGTGCAAACATAAGCTTCTTCTTGTACATGTCCAAGGCAGACCTTTGTCAAAAGCCCTTATACATTTATGAATGTTGTTCCTTCTTTGACAAGCATCCTGTGGGGGGTGGTGGTTGTGATCCTTTGAGGAGAAGACAGTCCCTCGGTGCATACGGGTGCTCTTGGCCAGAGTGCTCTCCAGCCAAGGGTGCTGGCCATGGGGCTGGAATCAACTGAAAGTTCTTCCAGACATTCCCACCAGGTGGGCTTCATGGCAGAGGCCCCATGCATGCAGTCTGCATCGCTCCGCTTGGGTCTGGGCAGAAGCAAGGTGGTGGGGGGAGTGGACAATGGGGAAACACAGAATTAGGCCCCCTGTCTGTCAGCTCACACACACTTAAAAACGTCTTTTCAGGGGCACCTGGGTGGCTCAGTGGGTTAAGCCTCTGCCTTCGGCTCAGGTCATGATCTCAGGGTCTTGGGATGGAGGCCTGCATCAGGCTCTCTGCTCAGCAGGGAGCCTGCTTCCTTCTCTCTCTGCCTGCTTCTCCGCCTACTTGTGACCTCTGTCTGTCAAATAAATAAAAAACAAACAAACAAAAAACCCCTGTCTTTTCATTTTGAGGAACTGACTGGAACCCTGTAAGGAATTGCGAGAAAAGCAGCTGGAGGCCAAGGCAATGACCTTGAGCCGTGGGTCTCGAAGTGTGATAGCAGGATTATCATCTGCGGTAGCATCATTGAGGGACTTAGAAATGCACAATCTAGGCTCCTGCCCCTGACCCTAGTAAAGGAGAAACTCCAGAGTAGAGCCCAGTCATCTTTTAACAAGCCTTCCGGGTTGATTGTGATACTTGGTCAAGTTTGAGAAGCACAGGCCTAGAGCTATAGCAGCTGCCCCCCCCATTTCTCTCCATCCCAGGTTGTCTGTCCTCAAGTGTTGGTATTGTGCATGTGGTCCCCCGCCCCCCACGAGCCACCCCTTTTAATAAAAAGGGGCTGCTTAGGTCTCTCCAAGCTGTTATGCTCACGTGAGCCCCGTTGTCTTGGAGAACCTGGGGAGGGGATTTGGTGTTTTCTATCCTTGGAGATGAGCAATTGCAAAATGCTTTCTTTCCGCAGGTGAAAATTAGATAATCAGGCCTAGTAAACCGGATGATAAGCACCGCAGGGTTTACAAAGCCTCACTCTCTCCAGGCACAAAAAAGCCCAGGGAAAGAAGCTGAGTAGCTTATCCCTGAGGGAGGAGGCGACCCCAGGCTGCTCCAGCTGGAGAACCGAAAGGGCTGGAAGATGCATTGCTGTGCATTAGTGAGACGTTCTGCCATTCTTCTCTAAGATTTAGCATCTGGTACTTCCCCCAGAGACTTTGGGTGTTTTCTGTGTGATCCTCTTGACTCATAGAGTGGAGTGAACCTATCATCTATAACTCTGCGGAGGAAACCCCTGAACTCACGTGGGTGGGCGCGTAAGCACCGTCTGCCCTCCCACTTTGGGAAGGGGTGGGGGGGTTGCTCCCTTCAGCTGCGCCCCCGGGAGGACTTGCTGTAGCAGGAAGGGAACTGAGCCCAGAGGTGCCCTTTCATGGAGCTTTGAGCTGTCATTCTTCTATCCTGTAGTTCCTCTTGTTAGATTTACAGGTGAATACAATCCGAGGCAGGAGGTTTAATCAGCTTGTCAGTGGCTGATGTTTTTAAAAAGATTTTATTTATTTGCCAGAGAGCTAGAGATAGGGCGAGCACACGGACAGGGAGCGCCAGGCAGAGGGAGAAGCAGGCTTCCCGCTGAGCAGGGAGCCCGATGCAGGACTCCATCCCACGATCCTGGGATCATGACCTAAGCCGAAGGCAGCCGCTTAATAGACTGAACCACCCAGGCATCCTTGATTTTTGTTTTTTGTACAGAAAAATGACAATGAGGTAGAGCTTCCCTACTGCCTTGTGGGTTAATGATTGTCTAAAGCTATAGTGTCCCATGCAGTAGCTACCAGCCACATGTAGATATCTTAAATCATTTAAAATATAAAATTCAGTTTCTCATTTGCAGTTACTACTTTTCAAGGGCTCGGTAGCTGCATGTGGCTAGTGGCTACCATATCAGAAAGTGCAAAATCAGAACATTCCCATCACTGCACTGGCGGTGCACTGGTCTAAAATGATCGTTGTCACATTTTAAGTTGACATGTGTCATACATAAGCCATTTGAATCATTCCCTTGTTTCCTTTGTCTCAAAGATACTGCCAAGAAAAAAGGGTAATGCTCAGACCTCCAGCAGACTAACTAAAACACTCAGGTGTAAGAAAGATACACACTAGTTGTTTACCTGTCTGTTTACCTGTGTATGTTTTTTCACTCAATTATTCTGTCAGTCGTGTGCCTCTATTACATCCCGAGTATGTTCTAGACGGTATAGGACATCTTATAGGATATTGCCCTGCCCACAAGAAGCTACTGTGTAGAGGAGACAGACAAAAGGACAGATCGCTGTAATGCAACAGGCTATGTTTTTAAAGATTTTATTTATTTATTCGAGAGAGCGTGAGAGAGAGCATGAGAGGGGAGAACATCAGAGGGAGAAGCAGACTGCCTGCTGAGCTGGGACCCCGACGCAGGGCTCGATCCTGGGACTCTGGAACCACGACCTGAGCAGAAGGCAGTGGCTCAACCAACTGAGCCACCCAGGTGCCTCACAGGGTATGTTTTAATATGTATGATGATATGAAGGGCTTTAAGGAAGTCGAAAGAGGAAATAAACATGCTGGGCCTGGCAGAATTTACAAGACTTCTCAGAGACAGTGGTATTTGAGCTGAGGCTTGAAGTTTGACGTAGGAGTTTGCCAGGGGACTCAGGCACCCAGCCACAGGAAAGCATATGCAAAAGCCCAGGGGCATGACATGGCTGCTGTCTGGGGGCTGGGGTGGGGCGGGGTGGAGGGTACAGGTGGGGCCTGCATTCCTCATTAGCGGGTATTTCAGGAAGTCTCCTTCATGCCTGCTTGACTGTAATAAATCCTAATAAGGTTGGTGGGGGTGCGGGCACCTGGCTGGTTCAGCCGGTGGAGCATGTGACTCTTGATCTCGGGGTCATGAACTCGAGCCCCGTGTTAGGCAGAGAGTTTACATATTTAAAAAAAAAAAAAAAAGGCAAGCCTGGTGGGTCATGTAGCTGAAAGTATTAAGGTCCTTTATGGGCTTTGCACTCGGCCTAGCCCATGGTGAGTGCTCAACACTTCTGGATTTCCTGTTCTTTCCCTTGCACATTTGCTCCCATTTTCTGTTACCAAGTTGCTTTTTCTTACCTGCCTTTCCACAGTGTTTCTAAGTCTCTAGAAGTGACCGGTTTCTCATTTCCCTGAAAAAAAATTTGTTGGTTTTTTTTAAAGAGGGAGAGAGAGAGAGAGAATCTTAAGCAGGCTCCTCCCAGCATGGAGCCCCACCCGGGACTCAATCTCACAACCCTGAGATCATGACCTGAACTGAAATCAAGGTCAGACCCTTAACTGGCTGAGCCACCCAGGCTCCCCAAATTTCCTGGCGATTAAGTCTAACAAAATCTCACTCTCCTATCTATTATGGGCTCATTGATATGGTCCTTTCAACAACAGTTAAAATGTCTACTTCAATTTATCTGCTTTTGTTCTCTTGCTAAGTTTTTCTCTTTCCTTTATGATATATGACCTTCCTGTATATAACTTTACAAAGGATGTCTTTGATTTATCAGTTACCATCCATGACATCCTATTATAAGACAGCATTATAAATGGAGAATTTTTAGGAATAGCTTCATTTTTAAAAGGGCATCTCATATCTGAATGACTGTGGGGATTTCAGTTGTGAGTAAATGTGTCAGGAAGATACCACTCTTAATTCTGATGAATTAATAATAGGCACCTAATTCATCCTAGATCACTTAACCGGCAGAGCAAGCATACAAATGGAGTTACATTCCAAGTGTCTTGAGTATTTAAAAACTATAAATCAAGTTAACAATTAAATAAATAAAATTTGCTTTATCTTCCTACATTGATAAATAAACCCTCATAATGACAGAAATAAAAACATGCTTAAAGTAATTGCTTCTATATGATGGGAAGTTGCTGAAATATGACTAAATCTAATGATTATTGTAGATGTCTGAATGTCCTTTTGATGGGCTACTGATTTTTGGGAAGACAATAAAAATACATAATTTATAAATGTTTCTGTTATCTGTTTTTCTTACTTTTACTTCAGCAAAATCACTATGTTAGGATCTTTGGCAATGATCTAAAGGATTGAAAATCAATATAATTGTGCTCAATACTGAATATACATTCAGATGTATATTAAAATAAATACCAAACATAGAAAAATTAACTTTTTGGAATGCATATATTAAATAATACTTTCTTCTAAAATATTCAGAATTACTAAGAACAAATTATTGACTAATATCACATTTTAATAAAAATAAATCTGGCATTTTATTTATTTTTTAAAAGATTTTATTTATTTTATCTTGAGAAAGAGAGTGCTCCTGTGCCTGCCAGTGGGGGGAGGGGCAGAGGGAGAGGGACAGATTCTTTAGGCGTGGAGCTGTACATGGGCTCAACCTCATGACGGCGAGATCACCACCAGAGCCAAAACCAAGAGTCAGATGCTCAACCGACTGAGCCACTCACACGCCCCATAAATCTGACATTTTAGATATATTTTTTGAAAATTTAGTTAAATGCTATTGAATAGTTTAGTAAAAACAAAGCACTTTATTTATTTTAAAGATTTTTATTTATTTATTTGACAGACAGTGAGAAAGGGAACAGAAGCAGGGGGAGTGGGAGAGGGAGAAGCAGGCTTCCGGCTAGCAGGGAGCCTGACATGAGACTTGATCCCAGCACTCGCATCATGACCTGAGCCGAAGGCAGATGCTTAATGACTGAGCCACCCAGGCGCCCAAAACAAAGTACTTTAAACTCTGGTGTTTGGTGTCCGGTATAAGAAATTGGTATCATGCTTCATGCCTGTTACAGCAAATTTATGAGTATGCAAATCTTTATTTAATATCATAAAGATGTTCCCTTGTAGTTACGGGCAGTTATGTTGAATACCACCCCAAGTCATGAGAACCTCCAGAACCACAAATGAGACCATGAAGAGAGGCAAGAAAATGGACTTTCAGCCCCCTGGGAAATTACAGTCTGTCATGCCAGAGCCTTCCGTACTCACAGTATCTCAGAGGAAGGACTGACAAGTTAATTTGTTTTGTTTTTCTCTTACCTAAGTATTTGTGCCATTCACATGCTTCTCACAACCCAAAGCAATGTCTTGTCTTTGACTTTGGCTGTAGCACAACCCGCTAACTGTCCTGGCATTTGTACTCGGGTGCCTTTTGTCTCGAGTACAAAGGTGAGAGAGGTTGGGGAAGCATTTTCCAGGGGCTTGACCAGTGTTGGTCACAGAGTACACACATCCTGGTAGCCCAGGCCGAGATATGTCTACACCCTGTGTCTTGGTCAGTTTGGGTTGTTAGAATGTAGATAGACTAGGTGTCTTATAAACCACAAATATGTTTTTCACACTTTTGTAGGCAGGGAAGTTCAGGATCAAGGCGACAGCAGATTCGGTGTCTGGAGGGGATGAGAGAGCTCTGCGGAGTTTCTCTCTCTCTCTCTCTCTTTCTCTCTTTTTTTTAAAGATTTTATTTATTTATTTGACAGACAAAGATCACAAGTAGGCAGAGAGGCAGGCAGAGAGAGAGGGGGAAGCAGGCTCCCCACTGAGCAGAGAGCCTGATGCAGGGCTCGATCCCAGGACCCTGAGATCATGACCTGAGCCGAAGGCAGAGGCTCTAACCCACTGAGTCACCCAGGTGCCCCCCCCCTTTTTAAAATTTATTTGAGAGAGAGAGAGTGAGAGAGAGATATCATGAGCTGGGTGAGAGGCAAAGGGAGCTTTAGACTCCCCACTGAGCCGGGAGTCCAATGCCAGGCTCTATCCCAGGACTCTGGGATCTTGACCTCAGCCAAAGGCAGATGCTTAACCAGGTGCCTTCTCTCTCTCTCTCTCTCTCTCTCTTTTTTTTCTTAAGTTTACCTGAAGATGGTATTTAAGCCTGAATTCTAAGCCACCCAAGAATTAGATTTTCCCCTGGGTGTCTCCAGTGTGTACACGGAGTATACCTGTAAAAAAACCTTCTTTTTGTTTTTCTCTTGTTAATCTGTCTTTTGTTACAAGGGCCCTAGGCAAGAACTTAGAAAGATATTTTAGCTCTCCTACAATATGAGTTTTGAGGGAGACACATTCAGTCTGTAACCCTCTGGGTCTGGAATTTTATTTATTAAAAATATATTACCTCAAGTCTAGGTGATAAATGAAGCTTTAGCCTCCCAGAATTGTTTGTAAAAGGTGAGTGATTTGGTGGAGAATGATGGTGTTGTATCATGATACTCGGTATCACACGAATTTTAAAATGATGTTACTCTTTCTACTACAAGAATTTAATGAACGAGGACATTTTTGTAAGTACACCTTCCTTCCCACTATGACACATAAAATCAAATTAGGCGCTATCATTTCTCCACCTTGGTTCCAATATATATTTTATGAATCTTATATTTCATCTGACCGTGAGTCACAAATGTAGATTTAGGACATGATTTTAGTACTACCAGTTATGGTCACCAGGGGAACCATGACTTGGGAGCTTTGTTCCACTTCAGCAGGACTGGGGATGTCCCTAGAGTCTTGCTGTAAAATGGTGGGGGTGGGGGTGGGGTGTACCTCAGGTTGCCTGAGGCACACTAATGGAAGTACCTCCCCTCCCAGAGTCAAGATAATTTTTTTGGATCTAGAAGGGGAAAATAACTCTGATTCATTCATGTCTACGTATATGATTATGTACACTAAGAAGACTAAACCACCTCTTTCAAATTCACAGGGTCCACTTATTGTGTGCAGACGATTCTGACCCGGGCATTGGTGGCCTTTGATGTCCCTGGCTTCTGCTCTGGGGAATGCCTCCAGCCCCTGGTGAGGCTGACTAGCCCATGGCCCAGCACTTAACATTTAACATTTACTATTAATAGGTTGAATTGAAGATAAAAGAGTAATATTGAGAGAGAAACTTCGAGGAGGCAGTTGGGGAATGGGACAGGAAATTTCAGCAAAAAGGATAGGTTTGGGGCGGCCTTTCGGTGACGGCGGAAGGCCTGGGAACAGATGCGTGAACATACCACGTGGACAACTGAGGCGAGTGCACATTTGCATATTTAATTTATGTTTGAACTGAGTGCTGTGTAGCACAGAGAGAGCAGGGAGGTGCTGGAGTGAGCCCATGGGCTTGGAAACTACCCAGCGGCAGACTCCTCTTTGGACTGCCAGCTCACACTCAGGAGTGTTACAAGATAAACTGAGGCACATTAAAATCACAAAGCATTTATTTGAGCAAACGTCCTTCCAGTGGCGCAACACCAGACCGGAAGTGATAAGGAGAACTGCACTGATAGGAGCTAGGGGGAAGAATTTCCTAGAACAGAACGGGGAAGCAAAGCCAGGAAATTATTTGACTGGCTACAGCTTAAGCAGTTGCCGTATTTGGGAGAGGCTTGTTGGCTCTTTGTGGTTGGTTGTCTTCAGATTTCAGTTTCATAACCTTGAAGCTTTTATAGGCTTGGGTTTGGGTTTGCTCCGGTAGACCGCCAAGGCATTAGAGCTACCTCACTCTAATGGCCTCCTGGTTTAATTAATTTAACGGGGAACGGATCCTTTTCACACAGTGGTCAAGTGGGAAACTGGAGAATTTCTGGGAGAATACTCCCATCTTCCACCCTCCTTTGAACCTCCTGCTCTGGTAAAATGTCATGCAAGGAAAGGACTGAGTCTTTGTGTTGACTGGCCGAAATGGTTTCCTGCTAGCAACTGAGGGGAGGAGTATAAGATTACTTACCAAGATAACTTCCTGGGAGCCCTCTGGTATTATGGTCACCTAACCCTTCCGGAAACTGCCTTTCATTCTTTCTCTCAGGGCAAGTATAAAGTTGTAAAAACAAATGCAAAACTTATTTTCTAGCCTCTGCTTTCTTTGAGGACCCAGACTTAAATGATAGTAATAAAGCGCTTTCCCTATTAAAAATTGAAAATTTTAAAATATGTGGCTTGTATGGTATTTATGTTGGACAGCACCGGCATCGAGCTCCAAGGAGACGAGAATTTCATGTAGCATGCTGGAGAGAGTTGGTTGTTACATCCTAGCATCACGCCGTCACTTACTGGGGCATGCTATTGAAACGGAAAATAGTCCCTCACTTCTAGAAAAGAATGATTCACTCTTTTTGAAGATGGGGGAAACTGTTGTATAATTTTTGCCCAGAGGTGAAATCTGCTTAGTCCTCTTACTTTTGGATGCTGCCTTCGGGGTTTAATTTGTTTCAAATTAAGAGCAGGTGGCAGATGCAATTAAAGGAAAAAACAATTGCAAATTAAGCACGATTTTTAAAACTTATTTGCAATGGCAGCTACACATTCAGGGAATAAATGCTAATTATTTTGAATTATTTGTTTACTCCTTGTGTCATATGTGTGCCATTTACTGATTAATGCTTTACAACTTATGCTACATCCTTTATTGCTAATTAATAAAGCTGAAATGCAGGGTGCCTGGCTGGCTCAGTCAGTAGACCATGCGACTCTTGATCTCAGGGTTATGAGTTCAAGCCCCACATTCGAAATGGAGCCTACTTAAAAAAAAAAAAAAAAAAAAGCTAAAATGCTGCGGCTAGTGATTCTGAACTCCAGGAGACTCCTTCAAACCATACCCCCTCCGAAAGGTCTGATTTCCTCCAGGCATGTGCTCCCATGTGACTCCCAGGGAACTGCCGCTATTTAGAGCTCCTGATATGAATGTAATTGTTATAACTCTCCAGTGTGCTAGGACAGAAAAAACTAAGTTGCTGAGAATAGCTAAAAGGTAACCAAGACATTTGAGTACCCTGGGTAGAATAACTAATTTTTTTTTTTAAGATTTTATTTATTCATCTGACAGAGAGAGAGAGATCACAAGTAGGCAGAGAGGGGTGGGGAGGAAGCAGGCTCCCCGCTGAGCAGAGAGCCTGCTGCAGGGCTCGATCTCAGGACCCTGAGATCATGACCTTAGCTGAAGGCAGAGGCTTAACCCGCTGAGCCACCCAGGCGCCCCAAGAATAACTAATTGTTATACCTTTAAACATATTAGTTGAAAATATCTGTACCTTCCTGTAGAGGAGAGTTTGAGGAATTTAGGGAAGAATGAGGAACTCTTTGTGGCAGTGTCATTCTACATGTCCTCTATTTTTTTTTTTTTAAGATTTTATTTATTTATTTATTTGACAGACAGAGATCACAGGTAGGCAGAGAGGCAGGCAGAGAGAGGGGGGGAAGCAGGCTCCCTGCTGAGCAGAGAGCCTGATACAGGGCTCGATTCGGGGCTCAAGGACCCTGAGATCATGACCTGAACCGAAGGCAGAGGCTTTAACCCACTGAGCCACCCAGGCGCCCCTCTACATGTCCTCTATTATCTCATGCAAATTAGCCCCCAAACAAAACAAACAACAAAACAGGTTAATAGTTTTGATATTATTTCATTCAAGTACTTCCCTAAGTATCTACCAAATATTTCTTCAAACCACAAACAGAATTCGCCAGAGAGGAGGGTTTCAAATGAAGCATTTTCTGGGGCACCTGAGTGGCTCAGTCAATTAAGCATCTGACTCTTGATTTTGGCTCAGGTCATGATCTCAGGATTTTGAGATCAAGCCCCACATTGGGCTCCACGCTGGGTGTGGAGCCTGCTTAAGATTTTCTCTCTCCCACTGCCCATCGCCACCCCATCTCTCTCTCTCTCTTTAATAATAAACAAACATAAAAAAAAAGAGAATTCCAAACGGTTAATAAATAGCTGGGAAAAAGTTTAATCGGACAGTGAGAATGCAAATAAAAATGATATCTTTTTTCCGATGAAATTAAAAAGTATCTTTTACACTATAATTGTCATATTTAACAAAGGCTTGTGAATTAGGCACTCTCACTAGTGTTGTGAGTGTAAATTTCTAGAGGACAATTGGGCGGTTTATTTTCAAGACCCAAACTTCCACTTTTAGGAATATATCATAAGAAAATAACTGGAAATGAAAAGAGAACACATGCATAAGGATGTTTATAATGTTATGTACATAGAAATAAATATCTAATTAGAATATTGTATAGTCATTATGAATAATGTTTTGAAGAATATATAATGACAAAAATTTGGTAAAACTTGCCAAGAACATGTTCTGAGGGAACACAAATTCAGATACAAAGTGATTCCATCTCAATTAGTTCCCCTTCTCTACTGAGGTACACTAGAGTCCTTATCTTTGGGGGTGTGGGGAATGTAGAAGGAGGACAAGGCTGGGCTGGGAAACAACAGACATCCTTTCTTGGGAAGCAGGGAAGTGAAGAGCTTTGCTCCAGTGTTTTTGTAGCTCTAAAAGATTCTGGAAATTGCCATTGCTGTCCTGGAAGTCCTGTCGACCCCCGAGCCCAGAATCATCCCCATCAATATCTGGATCATGCTGATGCCACCAGGTGCACCAAATTGAAGCCATCGCTTGTGTGGGTTTGGATCTGACTGGTCACCTGCACAGGTCATTCCCATCATGTCGTTAATCTTATGATGTAACTTCAAATTTTATGGTTAAAATTTTCACTGTTTTCTACTGAATGAAAAAAAGCAAGATAGAAAACTTTATGCACATTTGCTCCTCATTCAGCAAAACAAATAAACTCTAAATATACAGATATAAAGAAGCAAAAATAAATTAAGAAGTTTATTATGAGTGGTTACTCCTGACTTGTGAGCTGTGGGTAATTTTAATAGTCTTTTAAATTCAAGTGTAATTAACATACAATGTCATTAGTTTCACATGTATAATATGATACTCTATTATATTTTTCTGCATTTTCCGAATTTTTCTACACTGGACATATATTGCTTTTAAAATCTAAAAAGATATATGTATAAAAGAATATTGAGAGGAGGGGCACCTGGCTGTCTCAGTCAGTAGAGCATGTGACCGCTGATCTTGGGGTTGTATGTTTGAGCCCCACATTGGGTGTAAAGATTACTTAAAAATAAAACCTTTTTTTAAAAGGATTTAATTTATTTTTTTGACAGAGATCACAAGTAGGCAGAGAGGCAGGCAGAGAGAGAGAGGGGGAAGCAGGCTCCCTCCTGAGCAGAGAGCCTGATGTGGGGCTCAATCCCAGGACTCTGGGATCATGACCTGAACTGAAGGCAGAGGCTTTAACCCACTGCCACCCAGGCGCCCCATCATTTTTGCTTTTTAAAGATTTTGTCAGAGAGAGAGAACAAGCAGGGGGAGTGGCAGGCAGGGGGAAAAGCAGGCTCCCTGCTGAGCAAGGAGCCCAGATGTGGGACTCAATCCAGGACCCTGGGATCATGACCAGCGCTGAAGGCAGATGCTTAACCTACTGAGCTCTTAAAAAGGCGTCCCTTCAAAATAAAATCTTAAAAAAAAAAAAAAAAAACGGAAAGGAACTTTTTTTAAACTCGAAGATCTATATACAAATGTATAGCTCTCAATAGAGACATCGCTCTTCAATCTAGCTAATTAAATTCATCTGGCTTTATTTTAATGCCTGACTATTACAGAATGCTTCTTCCTTGGAGTGACATCTTAAAGACTCCATTGGATAAGACGTAAGCAGCATCTGCTTTAGATACTGTTGAGTGGAATTTTGAACGACTGCGTTCACAGATTTAGAAAGGATTTCACGAAGTCTGAAAATGTGGTCCCTGTTTCAGGCTTAGTGTGACATTTCATTAAATGTACCATTGTATTATATGTTACAACATTCTTTTGGTTAATAAAAATCTTTAATCCAATCATCCTGGCTACCTAAAACTTTAGTCATCTCTTGGTGCATAAGGGACCCTCTTCTTTTAAACCTAACAGAAAGTGGAAAAACCTGGAAAAACACAGAGACATGAAAGTAAGACAAAGTCATCTGGGCGTGAAAAATGCACATACGTTCCCACTCTTCCAACTGCATTATTTCCACGCAAAGGACCATTTCGGGGCCACATGCGAATGGCAAATAATGTACAGCACTTTTGTGGCCTGGAGATCCTTTCCTGTGAGGCGGAAGTGAGATTTCAATTATTTACACTAGAATTTAATGACCCAATTAGGCCTTGACAAAAAACGATCCCTTAAAGGGAATGAGCCCACCCAGATCAGGCCTTCCTCTGGGAAAGTGAGGCCCAACCCCAAGCTTTTCTTCCTGCTCAGACTCCCCAACTGGACAGTCCACAGAGAGAATAAAATGAGGAAACTGAAGCTTTGCCAGGGGATTTTTTCATTATTTTTTCCTACAGCTCAGTTCTTTTTCTTTGTTTTTCCTGGGAGCTTTTTTGAGTGTGTCATCTGGACCTCCAAGAATGGGTCTCGCTTGTCATAGGATGGATGAAACAAGGCAATGCTATAATTTCTGTTTAAAAAAAAACCTGTGAATGACGGAAGGAAGGCTTGGGGGATAGGGGGTGGGCATCCCGAGGACCCTGGGGCTGGAGAAGGTGGGCTTTCGTTTTTCTGTTTTTTATTTTTTATTTTATTTTATTTTTTTATTTTCAGCGTAACAGTATTTATTGTTTTTGCACCACACCCAGTGCTCCATGCAATACGTGCCCTCCCTAATACCCACCACCTGGTTCCCCCAACCTCCCACCCCCCGCCCCTTTAAAACCCTCAGGTTGTTTTTCAGAGTCCATAGTCTCTCATGGTTCACCTCCCCTTCCAATTTCCCTCAACTCCCTTCTCCTCTCCATCTCCCCATGTCCTCCATGTTATTTGTTATGCTCCACAAATAAGTGAAACCATATGATAATTGACTCTCTCTGCTTGACTTATTTCATTCAGCATAATCTCTTCCAGTCCTGTCCATGTTGCTACAAAAGTTGGGTATTAATCCTTTCCGATGGAGGCATAATACTCCATAGTGTATATGGACCACATCTTCCTTATCGATTCGTCTGTTGAAGGGCATCTTGGTTCTTTCCACAGTTTGGTGACCGTGGCCATTGCTGCTATAAACATTGGGGTACAGATGGCCCTTCTTTTCACTACATCTGTATCTTTGGGGTAAATACCCAGTAGTGCAATTGCAGGGTCATAGGGAATCTCTATTTTTAATTTCTTGAGGAATCTCCACACTGTTCTCCAAAGTGGCTGCACCAACTTGCATTCGAAGGTGTGCTTTCTACTCTCTTGATTTACAGGGGTCCAGGAGGGAAGGCCCCAGAATGTACTGGGTTGTTAATTTATTTAAGTGATTTTATCTATTTGGGAATGAGTAATGATACAAAATCCAAAAAGTGCAAACCAGTATGTAATGAAAAAATGGGTCTTAATTTTCTGCTCTGGGCAGCCAGTTCCCTTCCTTGGTGGCAAGCTATCAATTTCTTGTTTATCTCTATGGAAATGTTCTTCTTCTGTCTAGCTTTTTTTTTTTTTTTTTTAACACAGATAATATACTGCACATATTCTTCTGTACCTTATTTTCACTTAAGAATTTATCTTGGAGATTCTTCTTTGTAGTACATGTAATGCTCTTTTTCTCTTTTAAACGACTTATATTATTTCATGATAACGATATGCTATCATTTCTATAGCTGGGCCTCAGCCTTTTGAGAATTAGTTGATTTCCAATCCTTTGTGGTTGTAAACAGTGCTGCAACAAATCTTTGAACATATATCCTTTTGCATTTCTGCAAGTATATGTGTAGGCAAATTCCTAAAATCAGAATTGGTAGGTCTAAGGGGACATGTATTTTTAATAGTGATAAACGTTAAATTCCTTACCATAATCCCATCAGCATTGATGCTAGGGCCTGATTTCTCACATCCTTGCCAACACAATGGAGACACTGAATTTAAATTCTGGCCAAGGAGATTAAGAGTTGCTGCTGCTTCTTCTTTCTTTCTTTCTTTCTTTTTTTTTTTCATTTCCTTAAGAAAAAAATCCCCGGATGCTTAGAGGTAAGCATCCTGCTACCCAATTTGCATCTGAAAATGCACAGATGCAATTCTGTGCACACAATTCTTTCACTTTACATTTTGTTTTTTTATTTGGATGGACCTTAAGACCTGAGAGAATTTCTTTGAGCGACTTTAGAGGGAAAAAAGAATTAAAAGTTAAAGAAGTTCACTGTGGTTTATTAGCTTTAAAGGGCTTCAAATTCAAGGCTTTTAAAATCAGCACAAAGGAGTTTTTATTGTTTGACAGTTAGAGCGGAGGGCGTCCTTATGGCCAGCAGGGGGCAGCATGTCTCCACAGAGTCAGGCTGAGCCTTATCAGCGGATTGATCGAGCTCCATCACGGAGACTTAGAACCCCGTTCTGTCAGAAGTGCTAATTCACTTTGTTACCTTCGGTGTCAACTCAGGGCTGAAAACAGGCTGGAGTTCCTCAGTACAGAACAAGGCTTAGCTGAAAAATCCGGATAAATTAAAATGTTAAATGCCAGCCAAATCTAGGATGGCATGAAATATGGGGGAAGGATATTGTGAACATAAATAAGACTAGCACCATATTGTAGAATAGAATTTAAATGAAATATTTGATTATCCCAGCTACCATTTCTGGTATAAAGCACATCTTCTGTTCTCCTAGAAATAGGATTTATTAGTTCACCTTAAAAAACAAATTAACCTGCTCCTTTAATATAAGTCCGTTGAACCGGCAAATACTGATTTAATGCTAGGTGCAGAGGCTATGAGGTCAAGAAGACATGGTCTCCACTCTTGTGGGCAAAGCAGAGAATGCCTGGGACCTGCGTCAGGATGCTGTGGTTCTAGCTTTAGGTGAGACACCATAATTGGCTGCGTGGCCTTAGGCAAGTTACTTAACTTCTCTGTCCCTCGGAAATGTAAATGAAACTAAGGCCACCGACCTCAGTGACCTCATAGGTGCATATATAAAATGCCACATGCAAAGATGCTTGAAAAAAAAAAAAAAGCAAGGGCTATACAAATGAAACATTTAAAAACCCACATGATAATGGATATCCCTGTAGCAATAGAAGCTGCGGGCAGCTTAGTGAGTCCTTACTGTGTGCTGGGCACTCTGCTAACCATACACATTATCTCAGTAAAACTCATACTCCTGTGATCTGGGAATCAATTGCCAGGTGAGGAATTCATGGTGTAGGGATGTTGGGAAGCTCGCCCAAAGTCAGGCTATTCAAGAGTGATGAGGCTGGATTCCAATCTAGGTCTGACTCCGGAGTCTACTAGAAGGCATACCTGTCTGGCTCTTTACCATTCCTCACAGTTCTGCACTTAGAAATTGTACATATTGCTCCCTTAATTGTACTCATAAGAGAACAGCATCAAAAAGGTAGGTCCCATGCCATCTCATGAAAAAAAAATTAAAATATAAAGTTATGACTTTCCACAAATAGCTCAGTTTATTTTATCATTTGGTTTCGAGATCATTCCGTGAAATAATTTCTCTGTAGCAATGGAAACTGGAGGGGCACCTGGCTGGCTCATTTAGTGGAGCATGGGACTCCTGATCCTGGGTCGTGAGTTCAAGCTCCACATTGGGTGTGGAGCCTACTTTAGAAAAAAAAGAAAAAAAAAAAAAGGAAATTGGACGTGTGTCTTAGGAAAAATTCTAGGAGAACTGATGAGATTCACAATTTAGTAGCATGAGCAAAGAATCCCAGAGGAATTCAGGGAGATTTCTTGAGTTTCCTGTCATATAGGAAATCAGGTGTGGTGGGGATTTGTGGGGAGGACTTTCCAGGAGTGCTAAGTCTCCAGGGTCCAGAACTGCCCAAGCCCTGGGCCACACCCCCTATAGGATGCCCAGGGGAACCGCTAGGCAGATGTGAAAGGCCTTGCTTTGTGAATTAGGCAGTCTCATTAGCTGGTGATGAAGTGGCTCCCCAAGCAGAGATCCCAAGTGCCTGGCCAATTTTGGGTCCTATTTGATGCTTGTTATTACTTCCACAAATCACACAGCTGCAAAGAAGGTGCGTACATTTTGGTTCCTGGGACCTTCCTTGCGTGCGAGAGCAAATTGCACCTGAGAGCTCCCAGTAGAAGATAGGCACTGGTCTAAACACCTCATCCACAATAACTCTTCAATAACTAATAGTGTGGTTCTATTATCTCCATTTTACAGATGAAGAAACTGAGGCTTTCCCTGGCACAGTCAGGTTCTGAACCGTCAGTCTGACTCTAGAGTCTGTATTCTTAATCATTGTTTTCCATTTCCTTAAATTAATAACAAAGAGGAGGGAGGAGGCAGACGGGGAGGAGGAATAGGGAGAAAAAAAAAAGATAAAGGACATAATAAATGGGTCCTATGAATACCACCACTTAGTTCAATAAGCAGCTTCCGGAGAACCTATGAGCCTGGCCTTGGAACCAGGCACTCATGAGCCACAGTCCATTCATTCACACCCTGCAAGAAGAGTGGAGAAGCTGAACAGGTTATTTCTATACAACGTGGAAACACTGTTTAACGGGAAAGTCCACTGGGGCACGGCAGAAATTCCTGTGTGCCCAAGCACATACGGACGTGGAAAGTTACTGAGTTAAAGTGACCGACCATTAATTAAGGCGCAGACCGATTCAAAGACCCACTATTGTGGAGTCCATTGTCACTCTGCTTCCATAAAACTAAGCTTGTTTTTACAAGACTGTTCTGGAAAAGTGAAATTTAAACAAATTCACAACCCTACTAGTACGGTTTGGTCCCTGTTGTTTCCTTTAAAGACTGCAAAACACTCGGGCAAACTTAAAATACAAGGATTAAGTCCTGTAATAAAAAAAAAATTAAGCCGAAAATAACTCCAGTAGTAACATTATTTCTACTTGTGCTGTATGCTTTAAAGTTTTTGCAATAGAATGGTTGGAAAATACCTTCCACTAAAATCTGCTGAATGATGACTGATTTGCGCCTGTTCATTCAATTGCCTAATGGCAGCTACGTAGAAGTAAACGCCCGACGAGCAAGTGCTTTGCAACAGAGACCAAAGAAGTGTGTCCCCAGGAATTCCAGAGGGGCGGTGAATTCTAATGGGACCGCCAGAGAGGTTCCTGTTCCCTGCGTAGGGCCTGGGAGCAAATCCGCGTGGGGGAAGGCCAGCGGGGCTTTTAGGGCCGGAGGGGGTGAGTCATCCCTCAGGGTGGGCTGTCGCCTGCTCGCCCCCGTCCGCCCGCCGCGGCAGAGGGGAGCGCCAGGACCAAAACCCGGTCGCCCGCGGCGTCCGGGCAGCGAGTCCGCCCCCGGCCGGCGGCTCCCCAACTCTCCGGAGGATGCGGACCCGGGATGCGCCCCAAGCTCACACAGCGTGGCAGACGCAGGAGCTCGAAAAACAAAGCGAGTGGCTGGGCGGGCGCGGTGGGCGCGAGGCCGAGCACACACGTTGCTCCGAGCCCGGGCGCCAACGGCGAGCCCCGCCGACCGGCCCAGGTCCCCCAGAAGACCCCCACAGTCCCGGTGCAGGGATTTGAGGAACCCCGAGCCGAGGGAGCCCCCCGCCCCCGGGGCCCCTGCCGCGGTCGGAGCGGGGACTAAGGCTGCTCGCCGCGCGGGAGCCTCGGACTTTTCTTTCGGGGGTGTGTGTGGGGGTGGGGGGGGGGTAAGATGGCAGGGCCGGGGAAACAAAGGAAACTCGGGCCGGGCCCCGGGAGCGGCGTGTGTGGCTCGCGAGTTCGCCCCGGGTCCTGTGTGGGAGTCGCCGGGCGCCTGTGCCAGCCTGCACGCAGTCGGCGCGGGGAAACATAAAGCAGCATGCCAGCAGCCGGCGGCGCCCTGCCGCCCACCTGCCGCGGCCCGGCCGCCCCGGGGTCTCCCGGGCGGCGGCGGAGGGAGGGGGCGCGGGGGAGCCCGGCGGGGGAGGGGGTGGGGAGGGCGGGGAGGCGGCCGGCGGGCGCGCGCGGGGGGCGGCGGCGACGGCGGAGGGGAGCGCGGGTGGGCGGGCGGCGCCACGTCACGGCTATTGTGGCTGTCCCGGTATATAAGGTCCCGCCGGCCGGCCGCGCTCCCCACCTTGCCTGCGCCCGCCCGGAGCCAGTGGTTCTTCACTCACCCCGCATCCAGTGAGACGCGCCGCGCACCGACGCCGACGGAGCGGACATGGGCAGAGCGATGATGGCCAGGCTCGGACTGGGGCTGCTGCTTCTGGCGCTGCTCCTACCCACGCAGGTGAGGCCCTGGCGCCCGCGGGGCTCGGGGGCCGCGCCTTGTGGGGGGGGGTCGGAGCCTCCCCCAGGGGACCGACCTGCGCCCCCAGCGAGGGCCGCCGACTGGGGTTGCGGAGAGAGAATCCCGCAATATCTGGCCTGGGGGAGGGCAACGTGGAGCCCACTTTCCGCTCCCCCGGCGGGCTGCCCCCACCCTCCCGCGGCCCCGGGAACAATGCCCCTCCGCGCGTGGGCCGGGAGGCCCCTGCCCTGCCCCGAGTCCCAAGCAACTCCTTCCCGGCTCGGCTGGAGCCCACCACCCGTTTTCTCCCAGAGGTCCGAGGCCCTAGCGGGAAAGAGAACGTGTCTTTCCCACCTCTGGAGCGTCCGGAGACCTCGGGCTGTCCCGGGAGGGCACCCCGCTTCCCTCCAGGAGTGTCTTCGCGCCCCCTGCGCACCACACAAAGAGGGGACGATCTCACCCATCCTCGCCTTAGCTGGTTCGGGGATCCCGAGGAAGCCCTGGCTTTCGGGCCCTGTTAACCCACCCCAGTCCCGCGTAGTTCCCGGCTGAAGCCTGGGCGGGGACCCGCTCCTCACCCTGCGCTCTCCCGGGTCCGACCTTAAATTACACGTCCATCTCTTGTCACCTGGGAACCCCGTGGTAGCTCCGATTGGCTACCTCTGGGCAGGCGGCGGGTGGGACGTTGCCGTCCCCAGTCGAGTCCCCGCCAGGCTTTGTCCCCATCGCCGCCGCCCCCTCCCAGATTCTCTATCCCGGGAACCGATTTCGGGTCAGCGCGGTTAACGAGGACTGCGCTGCCCCGCAGGTGGCTGCGTGGCCTCCTCGAGGGAGGCTGGGGGCTGAGCCGGGAGAACCGAGCGGGGTGGGGGGCGCGAGGGGGGGCGAGAAGGGTCAATTTTTTTTCCAGTAGCTCGCTCTCGGAGGGCAGAGGTGGGAACGTGGGGCTCCCCGCCTCTTACAATGGGGCTTTATGAGGAGTGTCTCCTGAGCTTTTCCTCCGAGAAGTTGGGTGCGACGGGTCTTTGGTCGCCCACACAGCTGCCGTGCTCACCTGGAAGCGCGGCCGGGGAGCGAAGCGCTCCTCGGCTTCCCTTCCGCGGGCCGGGTAACTGTACCCTATTGTTGTCTTGCGGGTAGGCTGCGCTCCGAGCCTTTCACAATTCCTCCGTGGGGGAGGGGCGCGGCCACAGAAAACGTGCTGATCTCCCTCACCCGCACCCCACCTCCTTTCCGACCAGATTCCCCCCCACCCCAAAATTTCAAGAGGGAGGTTTTAGGTAAGCAAATCTAGTTTGGTAGGGAAATTTTTATTTAATGTCAATTTCACATATTAACATTAGTTTCTTTTGTTGGTGTAGAGGACCTTTAGATTCTCCTATAGGTGCACTACGCTCTGTGACAAAGGTCACACGCTGCACTCACACTAGAAGGTCTTTGTATACATGAGAACAGATAACCTATAAGGCATCCCAAACCAGGTATTGTCCCCAAACAGCTCTGGTTTAGATACTTTCCCGTATTATTAGTGCTTTCCTTTTAGGGAGTGCCATTTCCTGGCAGGACAAGCACACAGTAGGTGCTCAGTAAGCATGTTGGACTTGACCAAGATTTTCCTTTATTTTGGGTAGGATTTATACATTTTAAGCCCATATTTGCTTAATGATGGGTTTTACAACAAAGGGAGCTGATGCTGCTATATTATCTTTGGATCATCGGCAGCAAAATGGACATGTGGCCCAGACCTGCCTGGTGCCATATCCTCCCTCCTGCCTGTAATCAGAAGCCCTCTTAAACCCTGTCTCGTAGGGAGAGCTGAAATCTCCCATCTGTCTTTGTTCTGTGACAAAGGAGAGATTATCACGTGCCCCGCTGGACTGTGCATTTCGTGACTTGAAAAATCAGTGTGGTGAATGGTGCCACTCAGGCGTTGGACACTGGGGGAACGTTGGTTCTTGGCCACAGCATTGGACTTAATGACCAGACAGGGAGGCTGCTGCTGGTGAAAACTTAACACCAGACCCTGTTGGTGTCTTTTGTGCTGTCATTCTGACTCCATGGCGTTTGGGGGAGAAGTCCTTTTGCTTCAGGAAAGACATTATCTTTTTCAATTTAAAACAAATGTTGTGGCCACTTTTGAGAAGAACTATATAGATCTATATAATTTCAAGATTTCAAGGAAGCAGATAATATATCCCATGTCCCCTTAAGTTAAATCCAAGGCTTTGTTAAATGGGTATGGGAAAGTTACCTAGCAAATCCAGGATAGACAGTTTGACAAATGTACAGATTTTACAATATTTTAGAATCCAAGTTACTCATGCAACTTTCAAAGCTTCCCCTTACTGGGAGACCAGGGCAAATCTTTTGCAATGCCAGTAAGTCGGCATCATCACAAAACCTAGATTAGTTAACTTGGTCCTTTATTTCTTCAAAGAATTAAAAATAAAGCCACACTCTTGGAAGCTAATAGTTAGAGGAACGTTTTTGGTCGCTGCTACCTTTGCAGTCCTGTAGGCATCTGTAGGTAGCTTGTGTTGAATCAAAAGAACGATCTTAGTGGAACTAAGCAAGAATTCAGAACTAAATGACAGGTAAGGAAACAATGGGAGAAGAGCGATCTAGGAATCTCTCCTTTATCTCATTGCATATTAAGGATGCATAGAGGCAGCTGTGACATGTGGAAATTTACCAGTGTAACTTTTTGTATATTTTAGATTTATTCAAATCAAACAAATATAACAGTTGCAAGCAACAATTCCCAGAGTACCTCGACTGCTCCCAATCCAGCTAATACCACCACCACACCAACTGGCGGTGCTCTGCAGTCAACAGCCAGTCTCTTCGCGATCTCGTTCTCCCTTCTACAGCTCTACTGTTAAAAGACTCAGGCCAAGAAACATCTATACTTCCCCATCTTCTAAACCCAATCCAAATGGCGTCTAGACATCCAGTGTGACAAGGAAAAACAGGTCTTCATTGTATCTGCTAATTCCACACCTTATTTTATTGACACCGAAAATGTTGAGGATCCCAAATTTGATTGGTTTGAAGAACATGTGAAGGGTTTGACTAGATGATGAATGTCTATTAAATCTGCTGGAGTTTCATGTACAAGATGAAGAGACAACATCCAAGATTAGTTAAGAGATAATTTCTTTAAATGTGTCTTAAGAAGTATGGACATGTAAAATTCTACCTTGAAAATGAGACTAGATTTTATCTTACCTAGATGTAAAAGATGAGATGTGAACACATTCAGTTTTCATTCGGTTCATTACATCTTCAAGACCATTGAAAACAGTTAATCCAGAAAGCTTCCATGATTCTATTTATTCGTACATTAGAAGGAACTTCCAGGAGTTACTGTAAATCCTCAATGCATTGTTTCAGCAGTACTAACTTAATGCCTGTGTACTCTAGATAAAAAGTTTTACCTTGTTAAGCTATCACTGTTTCTTGGGAACTGAACTCTTTCCTCTGAGGCTTTGAATTTGATATTGCATTTGATTTTTTATATAGTAATTGACATGTTTCAGGGCAATGATGGATTGGAATCTACCCCCGATTAAAGCATAATGAGTAAATTTTGCTTATATACTGATCACTTACTCGTATTCAAGAGTGCCAGATTCATTTAGCTAAACTTAGATTCCAAAGAGTAGAGGAACATTGACCTCCGCTAACTTCAAAATGCTTTTCATTTCTGCATATGTTGAATACTTTTTGTAATTTAAAAAATGATCTGTTTTGAAGGTAAAATCAACAAATCTTGAAATTAAAAAGGCAAAATGTGTGCAGAAGCCAAAATTGTAAATCAAGTATTTGGAAAGTGAAGACTGGAAGCTTACATTAAATTTGGGAAAACTTTTATACTCTTTTCTGTAAATACTTTTTTTTTTTTTTTTTAAACTCTGAATCAGAATAGCCACATTTGGAACACTTTCTGTTAGTCAATATTTTTAGATAGTTAGAACCTGGTCCTAAGCCTAAAGTGGGCTTGATTCTGGCAAGTAAATCTTTTTACAACTTCCTCGATGCACAGAAAGCTTTTTAAAAATAGACACTCTAAGGTCCTTTGTTCGCATGGTCACACACTGATGCTTAGATGTTCCAGTATTTAATATGGCCGCAGTAGTCTTGATAACCAAAGTCATTTTTTCCCATCTTTAGGAACCTATACCAGAACAACCATATTCAACAGATCTCAAGCTACTGTGTGTGTGAATGAACATTCCATTTTGTTTCATACCTGAATGCTGTACATCTATTTTGGATTGTATATTGTGTTTGTGTATTTATGCTTTGATTCATAGTAACTTCTCATGTTATGGAATTGATTTGCATTGAACACAAACTGTAAATAAAAAGAAATGGCTGAAAGAGCAATCTATTGAATTTTAAGGTTTTTTTTTTTTTTTTAATTTTTTAGAGGAGGGGAGGGGTTGGGGAGAGAGCAAGAGTTGGATGCTTAACCAACTGAGCCACCCAGGCGCCCCTATTGAATTTTAAGTTTTTCTGATGCAGCAAATACTTTGTGGATTATCATGGTTGTAGGAGTCTATTTAAGCTATTAAGAACATATCCGTATTTTCCTATTAACCAGAACGTTGTAGTTGAACTGTTTTGCATTGCATTGCATAGCAGCAGGAGGTTTTGACTAAAGAATTAATCTGAATGTGGTCATCTTAAAGCTGGGAAGGAAGATTGTATACTCCCCTAGTTATTCAACAACTTGGGCGCCAGCTGTATTCCAGGGTACTGAAAATGGAATGCTGAACTTGCTGGGCAAGTTACTTTGGTTGGGAAAGAGAATGTATATGATGACAGATAAGCAGTATGTTGTCACTTAGTGCTGTGAGGCAAACCGGCCAGGGTGGAGTCAGGGGCTCTGGGCTGCATCATTAGGGATGGTCTTGGTGCCATTTCTGATGGAGGGAACATGTGCTAAGTTCCTGAGTCTGTTTAATGACTGGTGCTGTTTCTAGATCTGCACTGAGGTCCACAAGTCAACTTTGGTTTCCTAAGCTGCCACTTCTATCTGCTCCTTTTATATTCTAAAGTTCTTTGATCCTTCTAGTGTGTTCCTGGACTCCTAGTTCTACCATCTTTATTGCTGGTCAGGGACTGCCAGAAAAGACAGGATGGAATTTGGGAGTAAGTGGGAACTAGTCTGCAGGTGGCAGTTTCCTCTTCAAGGAATGAGTTCTGTTAGGGCCTTTCAGCTGATGGAATCAGGCCCACCCAGAGTAGGAGAGTCTAAAGTCAACTGATAACAGACATTAAAAACATTTACAAAATCCTTCATAGCAACACCTAGGTTAGTGTTTGGCTGAGTGGTGGGACTACCCAAGTTGACACATGAACTGATCATACACTCTACCTCTTGTCAACCTGGCATTCACACTCCACTCTGAAGCACACTTAATTAACAAACAAGGACAATAACAAGATGATAAGTCCAATGTGATGGAACTATCCTGCATACAACCCCAGACAACCCTTCTCCTAGAAGAGGATGCAAACTCTGGATCATGCTCACTCGTCTTGATAACCCACATAAATGCTGAGATACAAAGTTTACTGTTATTAGTACATAACGTTAGATGATGAGGGAAGAAAACAAATCTGCTCTTTGCATGTGTGTGTATAGACAAACATAAGGAAGAAATATAATTCACAGTTCTCATTGCAGCAACTGGTCACATGGCTATAGCTGGTTTTTAGAGCTGCCTTCCATCATCCATTCCATATTTCCTTTGCCCTCAGCAAGCGCTTCGGCTGGTCATGGTTCTTAACCTGGAGAGGTGACTTAAACTTTTGTCTGAATTTGGTTGTGGTTTTCTACTCACTTCAATCACAGGACATGGTAGTACTAAGAGATGCCTCAACAGCTCTGTTCCAGACGTCCTGTCGCTTAGCAACCCGAATTTCCCTTGGTAGTCGGGATCAATCACTCTACCCAGTGGAGTAACTGCCTTCTTTGTCGATTCAGAGGCTTGTGGAGCTCAAAGTGGTTGGGTGATGATCTCAACTTCCGGTTCAGTGGAACCACCGCTTTGTCTGCTGGTGGAAGCCTTCCTTCCTTTAGAACTAAGATCTCTAGGCCAGCAGAGCACAAGGTCTCAAGGACAGGGAGTATACATTTTGCTAGTGAGTCACAGAGATCATAGTGAGTGGTGACACTCCCATCTTCACTCCTTGATTCCTGGATGTGTGAATTGTGGCTATGGGAGAAAAACAGCAGCGTGGTAAGAGCATAGAAAGCCTCCTGGAATTCAAAGTCCTAGCCCTGAGACATTGCCCCCTACCTGGACCTGTCGCTTGAGTTTTCAAAAGGCCATTCTATCAATCCATGGCTCCAGGATGGCAGGGAAAATGGTAAGACCAGTGAATCACACAGATGTGGGCCCATTGCCACTCATCATTGGCCAAGTTCCTTCATCGGAAGCAATATTATGTGGATCAGCACGATGGTGGATAAGGTATTCTGTAAATTCACAAGCCTTTTGGCAAAAACATATGCAGAGAAGGCAAATCCATATCCAAAAATAAGTGTCTATTTGGTAAGAACAAAATGCTGCTCCTTCCATGGTGGAAGTGGTCCAATGTAATCAACATTCCACGTGGCTGATCACTCCCAGGAGTGGTGCCATGTGGGGGCGTCAGTGTTGGTCACTGCTGCAGCAGTTTGGGCACTCAGCGGCGGCTGTAGCCGGGTCAGGCTGAACACAAGTCCCCGTTGCTGGACCTGTGCATCACCTCCATCCCTGCCACCGTGGCCACGTTGTTCATGAACGCACTGGGTGATGACAGCGATGGCAGGGAATGAAGCTGACTGGTACACCTAGAACAGGCCATCTCATCCACTTGTTTTTTAAATCACTCCTCTGCTGAGGTCATCTTTTGGTGAATATTCACATGGGACACAAATATCTTTTTTTTTTTTTTAAATTTATTTATTTTAGAGAAAGAGCATGAGCAGGAGGGACAGAGGGAGGGGGAGAGAGAAACACAAGCAGACTCCATGCTGAGCACAGAGCCTGTTGCTGGGCTCGATCTCACAACCCTAAGATCATGACTTGAACTGAAACCTAGAGTCTGGTACTGAGCTCCCCAGGCACCCCGGGACACAATATCTTTTTTTTTTTTTTTAAAGATTTTATTTATTTATTTGACACGGAGAGAGAGAGATCACAAGTAGTCAGATAGGCAGGCAGAAGGAGAGGGGGAAGCAGGCTCCCCGCCAGAGCAGAGAGAACAATGTGGGGCTCGATCCCAGGACCCCAAAATCATGATACGAGCAGAAGGCAGAGGCTTAACCCACTGAGCCACCCAGGCGCCCCGGGACACAAGTATCTTAATACTCTTTTCCCATTCAGAGATGTCTCCCCATATACCTCCTTCCCACCTGCCTTGTCACCAAGTTTCCAATCATGTCCTTTCTGAGTGCATCCAGCCAACCTGTTGGCTTCAACCCATGAGTTGGTGCAGACCCACCCCTCCAAAAGGCCATTTCTCTTTCCAGGCAAAATGAACAACCAGCTACAGTGCTTGTGATTCTGCCCACTGGAGTAGTTCCCTTTTTAAAAGATTTTATTTATTTGTTTATTTGACAGAGAGAGAGAGAGAGAGAGAGAGAACAAGCCAGGGAAGGGCAGGCAGAGGGAGAAGGAGAAGCAGACTCCCCGCTGAGCCGAGAGCCTGACATGGGGCTCGATCCTGAGCCTCTGGGATCATGACCTGAGCTGAAGGCAGAAGCTTCACTGACTGAGCCACCCAGGCGCCCCTGGAGTATTTTCCTTTACCACTGTCCTTCAGGGGTGTCCCAGAAGGGAGTTGTAGACAGTCGCTGTCTATTTGGGGTGGTGCCTGCATATTGTGCAGACCCTGTAAACCAGAATCATGTTTTCTCTTCCTCAGTCCACTGGTCATGGGAACTCCCCAGGAAGCCGCAGGCCGGGAGAGCGAAGGTGGTGTCACAGTAGTAGAGGCCGTGGGCATTTTGGGCCACTTCTTCACATAACTTGTATCTTCAAGCCCGATGTCATATATATGCCACTTTCATTTGATGGTAGAGTGCTGCTGTGCACACCCAGCTTTATGGCTCGGTGGGGTAGAGCACTCCAAGTTCATGAAGGGCAGCTCAGTGTGCGTGGTGGTCCGTGGTTAAGCGTTTAGTGTTTACCAAAGCCCAGTGATGAGTAGGAGCTTGCTTCTCAAGGAAGATTTCCTGTCTGCAGAGGAGGGCAGGCCTTTGCTCTGAAATCCTAAAAGTGATCATCACACCCAACCCTTGATCAAGTTTATAGAAAAGAACCCAAAATCTGGGGATAGCTTTAGAAAGTAATTATCGGTGCTCATGGAGGAGGAAATCGAATACCTTTTTCAACTACTCCTTGAAAATGATTTCAAACTCATCAGGGCTGTTGTATTTATCAGAGAATTACTCTAAATTTTATTTGGGGGTTATACTTCAAACATTCACGTGTAAATACTCGTCATAATTTATGGCTAAATTATGCAATGAATATTCATTGTGTGGGTGTCTCCTGAACCACCTAGTAGATAAAAGCAAACAGTTTAGAGACAAGCAGATAGTTGAAGAGCTATGTTATAAAGTTAGGATGAGAAAAAATCCATTTAGAACTAAGCATTCCAAACACACACCCAGCGCCACCACCACTGTCCTTAAAGCAGAACTCAAATATTTAGGTAGCTGAAAGTATGTGTTTTTCATTTCTCATAAACCTCGTTTGGGATTGGCTTGGTTATTTTGATTTTTTTTTTTTCTAATTTTGGTAGGATGGTACTTTTTGAAACAACGAAGTCCCTGCCATGGTTTGCCTTTCAGTGTCTCTTCAAATTACATCTAAATTTGAAAATCGTGCATTTCTAAGAACCTTGAGAAAGTTTCCATATTTACGATTTTGCAAAGAAATACCTCTGTGAGCCCAAAGGGTCTGATGCGGTTTCGCTGTCATGCTTCTCAGCTACTGGCAGGTGCTAAGGTGTGAAGGAACCGAACACGTCCAAGGCTGAACTCATTACCTTCCCTCCACAGACCTGCTGCTTTTCTATTCAGAACACCTGCCTGCCGAGTCGCTCTCCTTACAAGCCTCGGAGATTTTTCCTCTCTTCCCACCTCCAATCAGCCCCAAACCCTGTCACTTCTAAGTCAGAAATGTCTGGGCGACTCACCTCTCTTCTCCCTCCCCCTGCGGCCTTCTGCCTTGCATCATCTGTTGAAGCTCTGTCTTCCTGTCCTTCCCTCCTAGCCTTTCCACCCCATGCCTCTTCTCTGAAATGTGGATCTGATCATTGTGTTCCTCACTTTACAAGTTTGGCTGGCTACTCTTTGCCTATAGAAGGTAAAATAGAACCCCGCCCCCCTCCCCCAATTCATGGTCCTTAGGCTTTTCACAGACTGGCCCCAATTCAACTTTTTAATCACACTAGATTGCTCCTCATTTTCTGAATTAACAATGTCAATGTCTTTTGTGAATGCATCCACACATCCAACTCAGTGTGGCGGTTAAAGGTCTGGATGCTTAAGCCAGGGTGCCTCAGTTTGCCTCCAGGCCTCTCTATGACTAGCTGAAGAGCTTAGTTAATTACAGGCATTCTCTGTGGCCTGGGAGTCTTGTCTCTAAATGGGCTTCAGAGTAACTGAACCTATCTCATAAAGTTGTTGGGAGAATTAAGTGAGTTAACAGGCAAAGCCTTAGAGCTGAGTCTGGTACATTGCTAGTTCATATTTGATAAACTCTGGCCAGCATTCTTTTCTGTTACTATATGAACATTGTATTGACCTGTCTGTGAGCTCTTTGAAGGCAGGAAAAGTGCCATAATTATTTCTGGATGCCTGATGTGTGACTGAGAGTAGGTGCTCAATTAATGTTGAGTAGGGAAAAGAGCCAGCAGAAATACCTTAGTACCAGGGTAACTGGGGGAGGGACAGACCTTTGATACTATATTAGGTCATGGGGGAAGCATGAGAAGGTGGTTAGGACTATTTCTAAATAGGCTGGTTTCGGGGCTGCTTGATTTTCATCAGATAAGCACGCTGCTTATCTAACTATGACAATGGTTCTCAACTCGGACTGCATATTAGAATCATGTGTGAAGCTTTCTTTTTTTAAAAAGATTTTTATTTATTTATTTGACAGACAGATCACAAGTAGGCAGAGAGGCAGGCAGAGAGAGAAGGGAGGAAGCAGGCTCCCTGCTGAGCAGAGAGCGGGATGCGGGGCTCGATCCCAGGACGATGGGATCATGACCTGAGCCGAAGGCAGCGGCTTTAACCACTGAGCCACCCAGGCGCCCCGCTTTCTTTCCTTTTTTTTTTTTTTTTAAGATTTTATTTATTTGACAGAGATCACAAGTGGGCAGAGAGGCAGGAAGAGAGATAGGAACGGAAGCAGGCTCTCCCCGAGCAGAGAGCAGAGAGCCCAATGCGGGGCTCCATCCCAGGACCCTGAGATCATGACCTGAGCTGAAGGCAGAGGCTTAACCCACTGAGCCACCCACGAGCCCCATGTGTGAAGCTTTTCAAAAATAATGATGTCTGGGAGCACCTGGCTGGCTCAGTCCGGTAGAGCATGCAACTCTTGATCTCAGGGTTGTGAATTCCAGTACCACGTTGGGTGTAGGAATGACTTAAAAATTAAATCTTCTTAAAAAAATAGTGATGTCTGCCCCCTCTACCTACCTAGAAGATTCTGATTTAATTGGTCTGGATGGAGTTGGTTATGATTACTTCTTTTTTTTTTTTTTTTTTTTTATCAGTACTTTTTAAAAGGTCCGCAGGTGGTTCTAAAGTGCAGCCTAGTTGGGAAGCACAGGCCTGAGAGTGGGTTGGAGCGGCTCTGCTTTCTTAGACCCATGGGCTGGCAGGGGCTGGAGTCAGACCCGTCCTGAACAGGAGCTTGAAGTTGTGCCTGTAGCAAAGGTGTTCACATGGGGGCTGTGCCTGGAGACAAGTAGGGTGACTTTCCACTAGCCTATCATTTGGGTTTCTACAGAAATCCAGAAGGACACGTGGATTTATGCTAGAATCATCTGGGTCTCGTGTCCAGTGCCTGAAACACTGTCATCAGCAGATCCAGAGCCCAGTCCTGCATCTGAAAACTTGTTACATGGCCCCTGTAAGCCTCTGTGGGCTTCAAGAAGATTGGACTTTTCAGAAATGCTTTACAGTTTTTTTTTTTTAAAGATTTTATTTATTTGACAGAGAGAGATCACAGTAGACAGAGAGGCAGAGAGAGAGGGAGAGAGGGAAGCAGGCTCCCTGCTGAGCAGAGAGCCCGATGCGGGACTCGATCCCAGGACCCTGAGATCATGACCTGAGCCGAAGGCAGCGGCTTAACCCACTGAGCCACCCAGGCGCCCCTACAGTTTTACTTATTTATTTGTGTTTACGGTTTCTATTGATTTTGAGAGAGAGCACGCACATGCGCGCTGAAGCCAGGGGCGGGGCAGAGAAGTTGACTCCGGCTGAGCAGGAAGCGCAACAGGGGGGCTGGACCAGAGGACCCCAGGATCGAGACCTGAGCGGAAGGCACACCCTTAAGCGACAGAGCCACGCAGGTACCCAGTACTTTACAGTTTTAGAATACTAAGATTCCATCCAACTTAAAACATTTCATGATTCAGAATGTTATTTTTATTTTTTTTCCCCGAGAGCTTTTGTGATCTTGTTCTCCCATTCATGAGAAATTAAGCTCAGTACTCCATGCTGAGCCTACAACAATTTATGCAAGTTCATTGTTGTTACTCTAGAAGACACTGGGCATTCACATGCATTTGTTCTCTTATTCAGTTGTCATTTTGCACCCTACCACAATTTATGAAGACTCTGAAAAGGTTTCTCTCAATGATCGATTAATACAACCGAACTAATAGTTGTTTTTTATCTTAAATGAGATTGCAACAACTTTGAACTGTTCCACGAAGCTTGTGAAATACAACCAGTGACACAACTCTGGTTGAGACTTGGGTGTGAATGCAATCAGGAAACAGTTTCCCTTTGTAGCTTCATCATTAACAATGTGTTTATCAGTACGCAGTTATTACTTGTTTATTTGCTTATTTATTCTGTCTCATTCTAATAAAAGATTTGAGTCAGGTTATAGAATTATGCATTATATACTGGGTTACAAATACATGAGGAATTTGAGGTAGAGAATAAATAGGGGTAGAAAAAAACCATGAGTTCATGGATAGGATTCAAGAATGCTTGCATGAGGTTCTAAATTGTTCCTATAGCCAACTGAAGGAAGGGGCCATGACTCGAAACAGAAGTTAAATTGCTTGTGCATTTAAAACACGTGCGTAAACAAGAAGGCCTGAGGTCTGAGGAAAGCTTTTTGTATGGGTCCTTATGAAGGGACTTCAAGGTGAATATGGTCAGCATCATTAACACCATCCTTGTGATGAGCAGAACAGTTTCTTAAGTCAATTTCTTAACATTTTCATCAAGACAAGTGACATAACAAAGCATAATTGAGCAGGACAGCTGACTTTGAACAACAAGGGGATTAAGTGCTCCCATCCCCCCATGCAGCTGAAAATCTGTGTATAACTTTTGACCCCCCCCCTTCAAAACATAACTACTAGACCCATAAATACAGAGAAAAAACTAATGGTTGCCAGAGGGAAGGATGTGGAGGGGGATGGGCAAAATGGGTGAAGGGGAGTGGGAGATCCAGGCTTCCAGCTATGGACTAAGTCATCGGAATAAAAGGTACAGCATCGAGAGCATAGTCAATGGTATTGTAACAGCATTGTGTGGGGACAGATGGTAGCTATACTTGTGGTGAGCACAGCGTAATGCATTAACTTGTCAAATCACTAGGTTGTACACCTGAAATTAATGTAACATTGTACGCTGACTATACTTCAATAAAACATATATAATAAACTGAATTAAATTAGCAAAAAAAAATCTCCCAGCTATTAGCCTAGTGTTGACCAGAAGCCTTACTGATAACAAAAAATGGTTGATTAACACATATTTTGTATGTTATATGTATTATATTATGTACTCCCACAGTAAGTAAGCTATAGAAAAGAAAATGTTCTTTAAAAACTCATAAGGAGGGGTGCCTGGGTGGCTCAGTCATTAAGCGTCTGCTTTTGGCTCAGGTAATGATCCCAGGGTCCTGGGATGGAGCCCCAGATCGGGCTCCCTGCTTGGTGGGAAGCCTGCTTCTCCCTCTCCCATTCCCCCTGCGTGTGTTCCCTCTCTCACTCTGTCTCTGTCTGTCAAATAAATAAATAGATATTAAAAAAAAAACTCATTCATAAGAAAAGAAAATACATTTACCATATTACATTTATTAAAAAAAAATCTGGGTATAAGTGGACCAATGCAGTCCAAACTGTGTTGCTCAAGGGTCAACTGCAGTTTTATCAGAGCTAAAATGGTGTTAACCAATATGCAGCTCTATAATTGAATATTTGTAAGGAAAAAAAACCTCTGAATGTTTAGAGGAGTCTATAGACAACATTCTCCGGGAATGAACTTTTGATATGGATTGAGCAGAAAATAATAGCAAATGCCATGTACCAGTCATGCTAAATGTTTTTACATACATCCCTTTATTTAATACTTGAAGCATTTCTATGTGGTCAGTGCTGCTACCATCATCATCACCTTTTACAGATGAGGAAACCAAAATGGAAAGGTATTTGGTAGCTTGCCTGAGGTCACCCTGTCGTAGACTGGTATCAGACCCAGGTCATGTGGCCCCTTGCTTTCAGCCAACTGCTCTATCATTGTCTCCTTGAGAGTCTGGGATTATCTTCTCTGGCGGGATCATGAATTATGGCTCTTCCTTTTGCTGTTTAAGAGCAAATGCATATGTTTTTATACTTAAACATACAGTAAAGTGGACATCATGTCATGAAAATTAAGGAGACTGCTCAGGGCTGGATAGCAGCCATGGCATATCCAACTGGGATGTTGGACAAACAATTGAATCCATGATACAGGCCACAGAGGTCTATAATTTTCAAGGAGGATAGGAAGGGACCCAACAAAGGCATGTGGGCATGGGGTAGATGGTGAAGGAGACAGATAAACAGACTGTGCCCCACAGCTCTTTCCTGTCTCCCCCCATCCTCCCCTCTCCCAAGTAGAACACTTCCATGGTGATGGTTCCCTTTGGGGGCTTCCATTTAAGTGTTAATTAAGCAAAAAATTACAAGGCAAAACACATTTAAACTATTACTCTTCTATGCCATTACAACAACAATAATCTTTTAAATCCCCAAATTTATTTTTTCCTTCTGATTATGTAAGCAATATATGTTCATTGCTAAACACACACAAAAAAGAAGTACAAAACACTCCTACCACTGGCAATGACTACAATGTGCATTTTTTTAAAAAAGATTTTATTTATTTATTTAGTTATTTGAGAATGAGGGAGAGAGAGAGAGAGAGAGTGTGTGGGAGGGAGAGGGAGAGAGAATCTGAAGCAGACTCCGTGCTGAGTTCAGAGCCCAGTATGGGGCTCAGTCCCACAACCATGAGATCATGACCCGATCTGAAACCAAGAGTTGGATGCTTAACCAGCTGAACCACCCAGGCGCCCCTACAATTTGCATTTTGATATCATCTCCAGTCTCTTTCCCCTATTCGTCTATACAGATATATGTACATGAAAGCATATGTAGTTCAATGAAGTTGTTTTATAACCTGCTGTTTCACTTAATAATGTATCACATGAGAGCACCGAATCCTAACCACTAGACCACCAGGGAAGTTTAATGTATCACATGATTAATCACTTTCACAACACAGTTTTTAAGTAGTTTCCTATTATTGGATTTTTTTGCTTTCCCCAAATTTTTATTTAAATTCCAGTCAGTTAATGTACTATTATTAGATATGTAGATTGTATCTAATCTGCTCCAGATTATAAATAAATAATATTTCAATAAACATCTTTGTACCTAGCTCTTTGCTTAGACCTGTATTTCCTTTTTTTTATTTTTTAAAGATTTTATTTATTTATTTGACAGACAGAGATCACAAGTAGGCAGAGAGGCAGGCAGAGAGAGAGGAGGAAGCAGGCTCCCTGCTGAGCAGAGAGCCCGATGTGGGGCTCGATCCCAGGACCCTGGGATCATGACCTGAGCCAAAGGCAGAGGCTTTAACCCACTGAGCCACCCAGGCACCTCAAGACCTGTATTTCCTTTTAATGAATTCTCAGGAGTAGGATTTCTTGGTGGATATTGCAGTATGCCACCTAGATCCTCCCTTCAGGACCTGGGGACAATTTCCCTGCTTCAGAGGGTCTTGACGATTGACAGCTCACAAATGAGTCTCTTCCTATGACCACTATTGGCTGAAGGAAGTTGCCTTGCCTAAGGTTATGTCCCCCACCAGGATCAGCTCACTTCCAGTGATTGTGGGTGTGGAGGTCCAAAAGCCTATCTTCTGGTCTCAATCCCAATCAATTTAGAAGGGCCATCTCAGCTCCAGCTCCCATGGGATCAGGTAAGGCCTGCATTTGCAGTGTGTCCCAGCCCCATGGCTCCTTCTGCCCAGTCCAGCTTCCCTCACCCCCTTACAAGTGTTGATCGCTACACATTCCCCAATAAATTTCCTGCACACAGATCTCCTCTCAGCATCTGCTTCTCTGGGAACTTGATGCAAGACAAAATGTTACATACATTTTCATGTAATTTTAAATAGTTTTTAAAAAAGGATTTTACTCATTTGAGAGAGAGAAAAAGCGATGGGGAAGAGAGAGGAAGACGGAGAAGCAGGGACTTGGGGGTCTATCCCAGGACCCTGGGATCATTACCAGATCATTACCAGAACCAGAACCAGAACCAGAACCAGAACCAGACCAGATGCCCAACTGACTGAGCCACCCAGGTGACCCATAATTTTAAATGGTTTTAAAATAACAAGAACATAGGCTTGTTAATATTTCAAGTTGGTGGACCTATCTGCAGAACTGAAAGAAGTATAGATGGTTGTAGCAGAAAAAGCGGGAAGGAGAGAGGAGCAGGAAGAGGGCGGAGAGCTTTGCAAGGGCCAGACCATAAAGGATTTTGCAAATGTTGTATTAGGGGTGTGGCAGGAAGCAGATGACACATGCAATTGGGTAATCTGAGGACAGTAATGAAGAGGCTTTGCAAAGATGTGGGCAGGGTTTAGTAAAGACCAATAGGAATCAGCATCATCCTGGGGCTAGCACCAGCAAGGAGCCCTTAACCCCCATCGTTTGAAGGAACAGGTACTGGAATCCACTTGGTCACTGTGTGGAGAGGTCTAGTGGGTGGGAACTGTGGCTTTCAGGAGAGGGACACAGCCAACCTGAGGTGACCTGGCAGAGAGGAAGGCAGGGGGAAGTGCCTCCCATTTGCCAAGCCCTTCTGGAAGCCGGAGAGCCCAGGAGCCCATGCTGTCCATACAGCTCAGCTTCCAGGAACACAGCAGACAGCATGAGGCCCAATGAAGCATGGAAATGAAGGGACAAAGCAGAGATCTCCAGCACAGGCATGGGCACAGTTCCAGTTTTATCCCAAGGGCAATGGTGTTATGGGCTGACTTGTGTATCCCGCAAATTTGTATGTTCAAGTCCCAATCCCTAGGATACCAGAATACGACTGTATTTGGAGATAGGGCCTTTTTTTTTTTTTTTTAAAGATTTTATTTATTTATTTGACAGACAGATCACAAGTAGGCAGAGAGGCAGGCAGAGAGAGAAGGGAGGAAGCAGGCTCCCTGCTGAGCAGAGAGCCCGATGTGGGGCTCGATCCCAGGACGCTGGGATCACGACCCGAGCCGAAGGCAGCGGCTTTAACCCACTGAGCCACCCAGGCGCCCCGGAGATAGGGCCTTTGAAGAGGTAATTAAGATCCAATGAAGTCATTGGGGTAGACCCTAATTCAATAGCACTGGTGTCCTTATAAGAGATTAGGACAGAGACATTCACAGGGGGAGTGCCATGTGAAGACGGAGAGAAGGTAGCCATCTAGTGAGATGGGAGAGGTCTTAGAAGCAGTCAGCCCTGTCAATACCTTGATCTTGGACTTCTAGCCTCCAGAATGGCAAAAAAAAAAAAAAAAAATCATTTCTGTTGTTTAAGCCACTGGTGTTTTCTTACGTTAACCCTAGCAAACAAACACAAATGGAAAATCACTGAAGGACTGGGGGCGGGGTGATACAATCAGATCTTTATTTTGGAAAGATGGCTGAGGATTGATTGGAAGGTGGCCAGCGTAGAGGCAGAGACACCAAACAGAAGGCTGTTTTACAATCCAGGTGAAAGCCAGATGCCAGTCCTAGCAGCAGAGACGAGAAGTGGATGGATATGAGATGTATTTAGAAAATAAAATCAACACACCTTGGTAATGGATTGGAGAGCCTTTGTGAGGGAGAAGGAGTCATTAAGAAATATTTATTGATCAAGGACTCTATGCCAGCCCCTCTCTCTTCTAGACACTGAGGGGTGCTCATTGTCTCCCAGGTTTTCAGGGCGCACAAGTGAATGGTTGGTGATCCCTGACATGGGATCAGGTTTCCAGTCGTTCTTTGAGTAATGGATATTTAAATGGTTTTCAGATATATTTCTATATGTCTCTCTCTCTGTATATACAAATGTATGTACAGACATGGGTGTTTGGTGCTATTACAAGCAACAGTGTAATAAGCATTCTTCATATACGTGTATTTTGTGCACATATTCAATTCCTTAAGCATGAAATTAATAGTTTAAAGTATATGTACATGAAAAATTTTAGGAGATACTGCCAAATTGACATCCAAAGAAGCTGTACAAAGTTATATTTCCTTTAGCAGGCTGTAAGAGTACTTGCAATGGACATTATCAATTTTAAAAAATTTTATTGTGCCCATTTTTAGGGCTTTTGATAATATATCACCTCAATGTCTGCTACAAAGGTCATATCAATTTCTGTTTCCACCAGCATGCAATAATATTAGTTTGGAAATTTTGTGACACAGAAGTTACCAATCACTCATCTATAGCCAATAAAATTTTGATCTATGGAAATATATATACATGTACATATATATAAACATACACACATACATAGATATGTTTTCTCCATATATATATAATCCTATATGTTTTCTATTTGTAGGATACATTCTATATCTCTGTGTATATATATATCTGTATATAGATATATCTATATATCTGTATATATGTGTATATATCTATATATCTGTATATATGTATATATATAGGATATATTCTATATATCTGTTATATAATGTCTTTATCTCTGTGTATCTATGCGTCTATCATATATCAACACAGAAAATAATCAATAGAATCATGAACCTTAGAATGCCCAAACATTAAGTGATTTAACTTACAGTCTACTTCAAACATGATTTCAGATGTTTTTCTAAGTAACCAGGGATTCCTAGACGTGAGCTGTTCTGTACCTGTTAGCATCTGCAAAACCTGAAGTTTAGGGGTTTTGAATATTTGATCTTCGCCCATATTCTCTGCCACTTGCAGAGATCGCCACTTTGGCAATCCAACTGCCATTAGCATAGAGAATGGATAACCTCATCTTTCTCTTTTCTCTAAGGGGGAAATGTGACAGTTAATCTTCTAGTTCGCCCCTGGATTTCTTCTCTGCCTTTTTCTGCCCTGCTCTGTGTCCTGCCAGCCTCTGATGCCCTTGACCTCAGGCTACTGGTTGGGGAAATTACTGGGAGGCCCTGGCAGGAGAATGGAGGGTGGGAGGAGAGGGTTGAGGCATTGACCTCCTCAGATCGCAGGCTTTTGTATGGTAGTGGCCCCCCTCTGTGTGCAGTCCCTGGAGGTGTGTGTGTGCCTGTCTTCTGTGGCACAGCCTCTCCCTGCTCCAGTGACACCTGGAACCTGATGGAGGTCAAACCTTCTCATTGTTGCTGGACTGTGTGCTCCACCTTCCCTCTTTGGTTCCCTTGACCCTGCCAATGTTTTTGCAGATCTTTCCTTCATGAGGTCCACTTCGGTTCCCCCCTTTTGGTGTGCCATATGTTTTCAGGGCCCTGCTTGTGACAGGGAATCGTGCGTTTGGTTCAGATAGTAGATCGAAGGCAAAGGTAAAACGAAGGGGCCCCTCCATGACATCCTAGCTTCCCCTCTCACCATATCCTATAGGGTTCTTCTCTTGATCTGTAGAATGACTCCATGGTCCTGAATGGAGGCCACATTTGGGGACTGGCTCCCAGCAAGCCTCAGTACCCTGTACAGAGTCACCACAACTTAGTGTAGCCCATGGACAGTACAGGCCCAGAGTTAGATTGGGAGTGGGACAGACTACCTAATGAAATGCCTGGTGGATTTCTCCCCAGTATGATATACACAAAACCATAGTCTACACTGAAATAACCTGTCCTAAAACTCACTGGTTCCCCATATAGAATATGGACCAGAGAAGCAGGCTTTCAATTTATCATGGAGGAATTTTAGCTTAATTCACTTAAAAGTTTAGTTTCTTTTAAGTTAATTTGATTTCTTTTTATCCAGAAAGGTCTTACAAATAATTATAGCGTCAATTGTGCCTTGACTGAACTTTTTTTTTAATTTTATTTTTAAGTAATCTCTACACGCAACATGGGGCTTGAACTTACAACCCCAAGATCAAGAGTTGTGTGCTTCACTGACTGAGCCAGCCAGGTGTCCCTATTGAGTTTTTTTTTTTTTTTTAAAGATTTTATTTATTTATTTGACAGACAGAGATCACAATTAGGCAAAGAGGCAGGCAGAGAGAGGAAGGAAAGCAGGCTCCCTGCTGAGCGGAGACCCCCCCCCCCCAGGTGGGGCTCGATCCCAGCACCCTGGGATCATGACCCGAGCTGAAGGCAGCGGCTCAACCCACTGAGCCACCCAGGTGCCTCTCCCTATTGAGTTCTTAAAGTAACTTTCCTAGCCAACCCCCTTCCACTTATAAGAAGAAATTGTCAAGGATTTTAAGTTGGAGCTTTAAATGATTAATTTTGTGTGGAGGAATTTTTTTATTTTTTAAAAAGACTTTATTTGAGAGAGAGAGAGAGAGAGCTAGAGAGAGTGCAAGTTGGGGGGGAGGGGCAGAGAGAGAAGCAGATTCCTTGCTGAGCAGGGAGCCCAACATGGGCCTCCATCCCAGGAATCTGAGATGATGACCTGAGCCAAAGGCAGGTGCTTAACTGACTGAGCCACCCAGGAGCCCTGGAAGAATGTTTAATAAGGGGATTTGTTATTTCCAACAGAAAGGGAAACAACAACCAAACCAAACCAAACCAAACAAAACACTAACCCCCCCCAAAATCCCTACAATTTATTTATTTATTTATTTATTAAATATTTTGTTCATTTATTTGACAGAGAGAGATCACAAATAGGCAGAGAGGCAGGCAGAGAGAGAGGGGGAAGCAGGATCCGGGGATGCGGATGCGGGGCTCGATCCCAGGACCCTGAGATCATGACCCAAGCCGAAGGCAGAGGTCTAACCCACTGAGCCACCCAGGTGCCCCTAAAGCCCCTAAAATTTAAATACTAGATTTATTTTTGTTGTTGTGGGGAGAAAATGAGTACAGGAAAATACATGGGCAATTATGATCACTTGAGCTTTCATTTAAAAAAACTTTTTTTTAAAGATTTTATATTTATTTGACAGAGAGACACACAGAGAGAGAGGGAACACATGCAGGGGGAGTGGGAGAGGAGAAGCAGGCTTCACACTGAGCAGGGAGCCCTATGTGGGCCCTACCCCAGGACCCTGAGATCATGATCTGAGCCCAAGGCAGATGCTTACGAGCTTTCATAATCAGAATAAATAAATGTTAGTGTTTTGTCTTATGTGCTTCAAATCAATATTTTTTAAAATTTGTTTTTCTTGGGGTGCCTGGGTGGCTCAGTGGGTTAAAGCCTCTGCCTTTGGCTTGGGTTATGATCCCAGGGTCTTGGGAGAGCCCCGCATCGGGCTCTCTGCTCAGCAGGGAGACTGCTTCCCCTTCTCTCTCTGCCTGCCTCTCTGCCTGCTTGTGATCTCTGTCTGTCAAATAAATAAATAAAAATCTTTAAAAAAAAATTTGTTTTTCTTTTCACCCTTCATTATTAAAAATACCACACACATTGATGGATGAATGGATAAAGAAGTTGTGATATATATATACGATGGAATATTATGCCACCATCAAAAAACAAAAAGAAATCCTGCCATTTGCAATGACACGGATGGAGCTAGAGTGTATTATGCTAAGTGAAATAAGCCAGTCAGAGAAAGACAATTATATGATCTCACTGGTATGTGGAATTTAAGAAACAAGGCAGAGGATTATAGGGGAAGGGAGGAAAAAAATGAAACAAGATGAAACCAGAGAGGAAGATGAACCATAAGAGACTCTTAATCATAGGAAACAAACTGAGAGTTGCTGGAAGGGAGGTAGGTGGGGGGATAGGTTACCTGGGTGACGGACATTAGGGAGAGCATGTGTTGTAATGAGCACTGGGTCTTATATAAGACTGATGAACCACAGAACTGTACACCTGAAAGCAAGAATACATTATATGTTAATTAAGTGAATTTAAATTGAAAAGAAAATTTTCTGAATAAAAAAAAAATACCACACATCAGTGAAGTCCCATGGGTCCCTCTCTCTGGTCCCATTCTCCTCCCATGCCCCTAGAAGCAGTTATTATAAAGAATTTGGTAATTCTAATCCATGCTGAATTCCTATATAATTCATTTATTTTACCTTCCGTGAGTATTCTGTTACATACTTACATCACAATTTTTGTATCTAATTTCTTGTTGATGGACTTTTAGGTTTTTTCAGATAATCCTACTGCAGGGTTGCAATGAACCTCCTCATATATTTCTCATTGTTCATTTACTTTTTTGGGGTTTATATGTAGACATGGAGTTGCCGGGTCTTGGGGACATGTTCATTTCCAGCCATATTAAAGAGCAAGAACTGGTTATTTTGGTCCGTTGATTTGCTCTTCACCGCATAGGCAGCCTTCAACAATCTGTAATATTGCTTGCTGTGTTTGTTCCCGTTTCTAGGACTGTGTAGCAAATTATGCCAAAATACACGGCACAAAACAACTGTTTATTATGTTCACAGATTCTGAGCAAGGCACAGAGGTGTCTGGGGCCGTGGCTGGAAGAGTCAAAGCTGGGGTGGGGTCACCCCCATGTTTGGTGACTGATGCTTGCTCTTGGATGAGCCCTTCACTGGGCTGTTGGCCAGAACATCTCCGTGAAACCTCTCCATGTGGCCTGGGCCAATTCATGACATGGTGGCTGGGTTCCCAGGGGGTGGGGGGAGAGTGAGAGAGAGAGAGAGAATGAGGAAGAGAGAACAAACCAGGCAGAAGCTGTATCATCTTTGAAGAACTACCTTCGGAAATAATGCCGTCTCTTTGCGTTCCATTCATTGGAAGAAAGTCACAAAGTCTGGCCCATATTCAAGGGGCAGGAACAGAGGTTCCTACTTCTCTACAGAGGAGTGTTAATGTCATACTGTAATAAAAACATATGGGAGGAAATGCACATCAGTACAGCCATCTTCGGAAATAAAATCTGCCATGTTGGGTTTTTGTTCTTTCTTTTTTGTAGAAAAAAAAATTTTTTTTTTCTGATTGTAAAAGTAATACCACTAGTAGCAAAAAAAAAAAAAAAAATCAAAAAAATGTGGAAAGTATAAAGAAGAAAATATAGCCTATCAGGTATCCTGCTTTCCAGAAACACCCAGAGTTAATTTTTATGCATACACGCACACTTTCTCTGAAATAAAAATCAGCTCATCATGTACATGTTGCTTTTTCCCTTAGGAAAATGAAGAAAATAACATCAATATCATTAACCTTTTTCAGTGTTAACAATAGAGATTTACACTATCATTTAAAAAATCCTTTATTGTATGAATATATTGTTTTAATGTATCCAGTCCCCTCTTTAGGAACACTTAAGTTTTTTTCTAAATTTTCATTGTTTTGTCCATATGTCTTGGAATTTATATATGGTAGTATACTGACTGAAATATTCTGCAACTTCCTTTTATCCACTAAAATTATGTGTTGAAGAGCTAAGTTAGCAAAAAGAGCCATTGTGTTAACTTCTATGAGTATTCGATTATATAATTACATGTAATTTATGCATTTTTTTTTTTTGCTGATAGACTTCTAGGATTTTCCCAACTGTGCTACCTCGAAGAGTGTTGCAGTGAACATTCTAGAACATGTCTCCTCGTGCATTTATTTTTCAGAGTTTATATCAACTTACGGAGTTGCTGGGTCATGAAGGTACATCCATTTTCAGCTGTACTAGATAGCAAGAACTGATTATTTTAGTCAACTGATTTATTGGCATTGCCTTCACCAAGCCTCCAGATTGCTGTTGGATGGATCTTGGAGGTTTCTTAGCAAGGACTGGCATTGATTAGATTCAGGGTGCTACTCCACTTCTAAATACATGCTCATGGACAGTGGAATGACTAGAATGAGTAACTTATCACCACCTGCAAGAATGAGAGCGGGGCAGACCTCTGCTAGTACTTCTGTGATGTAGTATTTGGGGGTCATATCTGAAAATAGTTTGAGGATCTCAGAAATGTGAACGTGTCCTGTCCCTTTAACTTATTCAGGAAATCTCTCACCAAATACTGGAGTTAAGCAAACAGAGTCAAACAGCTTTGGCACGCAATCACCAAAACGAGTCTCCACGAACCTCTGCAACAGGTGGTGTGACATCCCCAGGAAGATGGACTTCGAATGAGAACGCACAGCACGGAGAGCAGATGATCTTAACCGGTTTTAGTACCCGGAGTTTTCCTGTTCTTCCGGTATTGCTTGTGAACAGCTTTGCTGAATTCGGTTGCAAATAGGGACCTTTACAAAGTCAGCTAGCTCCTTGGATCAGGTTACATATGGTCCTTGCCTGTGTTTACAATGGTGCTTTTGTGTCTAAAGACCTCAGTACATATTTAAATGGACATTAAGGGAAGGTATTTGATCTGCTTTCGGATGGCTGGGTGTTTTGATTTTCCGACAAGAAGTTGGCCGTATTTCCTCTTCTATCCTGATCATGTTCTATACTAAGCAGCTGCACTAGTTACAGTTTTTAAATGAAAGTATTTGTCATATGGTCCTAGTGCCAGTGAAGATTTTTTTTTTTTTTAAATACACGCTGTAGTTCCTGTCTTAAACCACAGTGTCAGGCAATCCGCAGTTCCACAACCTGCTTCTGCTTGTGTTCTTATTTTAAAAGAAAAGGAACAGGATTTCTTTTAGATTGCATTTTCTATTTTGAGTGGAAATATTTCACTGCTTTGTTCCAGCCCTGAGAAAGAAATCAGATCGCCTCTAGGTAAGTGTTCTTGGCTAGCCAAGTGAATCCTTTCAGATTTTGGGTCCCTGGCATGCATGATCGGGCCACTGGTTTCTTCATGAGCAACTAGCTTCTGGGAATGAAGTGGAACTGCTGAGAAAATGTGAAACAAAATTCCAATATGGAAAATTACCCCACAAAGAAGTGATTTGTAAACTAAGATATGATGTCACCACCTGATTTTTTTCATAATTGCATTTGTGATTGACCCGGGGTAAGGATCTTCTTTGATATTTTAAAAGCCTTTGCTCTCCACCCCCCCTTTTTTTTTGACTCTTCCTATTTTATAAACAATGATTACAAATGAAAATGATTGATGATCACAAACTATAAATGCGACCATGAAGAATGACCTCTAGGAAGCTTTCCCATTTATTCTCCCCCAAATTTGTGTTTCACAACCGTTCTTGAATGACTCATCGTATAAGCAAATTTCCCAGACAACAACGAGAAAGAGAAATCCTGAGGAAATCAAAATAAATGAGCAAAAACTTCTCTTTTTATTCCCAGAAAAAAAATTTTTACTCGATGAAATAGTCACAACATAAAATCTGCCTTCTCAGTCGTTTTTAAGGGTACAGTTCTGTGGCATTAAGCACATTTACACTGTTCTGCAACCATCGCCGCCATCCATCGCCACCATCCATCTCCAGAACTCTTTTCTTCTAACCAAACTGAAATGCTACCCATTAAACAATAACTCCTCACTCTCTTCCCTCAGCCCTGGGCAAATCACCATTCTATTTTCTGTGCTTATGAACTTGACTATTCTAAATACCTCCTATAAGTGCCATCATACAAAGGCTGTCCATTTGGGACTGGCTTTCTTGCAGTTAGCATAATGTCTTCAAGGTTCATCTGTGTTGTACCTGTGTCAGAATATCCCCTTTAAAGTCTGAGTCATACTCCACTGTACGCAGACACCACATTTTGCTTATCTCTCTTATCTACTGATGGACATTCAAGAAGCTTCTTGACCATCTTTTGACCATTGTAAAAAATGCTCTCAGAAATGTGACATAAAAATATCTGTTGGGGTCCCTGCTTTTGGTTCTTGTGGGTATAGACTCAAAGCAGAAGTGGAAATGCTGGATCGTGTGGTAGTTCTATGCCTTAGCATTTTCCATTTCCACCAACAGTACATAGTAAAGTTGCAGTTTCTCCACATCCTTGTCAACACTTATTTTCTGTGTGTGTGTGTGTTTAATAAGAGCCATCCTACTGAGGATGAAGAAGGGTCATGGAAATCTCTAACGTCAACACATGGGTAGATATATTATGTTCTTTTTTTTAAAAGATTTTATTTATTTGCCAGAAAGAGAGAGAGAGTACACACAAGCAGGCAGAGGCAGTGAGAGAAGCAGGCTCCCTGCTGAGCAAGGAGCCCGATGCGGGACTCGATCCTAGGACTCTGGGATCATGACCTGAGCCGAAGGCAGCAGCTTAACCAACTGAGCCACCCAAATGTCCCTGATATATTATCTTCTTGAAAGACATTTATTTAGTCTGTTTGTAGTTTTTCACCATGGAAACAAAAGTATTACCAATTAAATCTTTGTGTGTACTTCTCCGTGGTTGTGGCCCCTGGTAAGCTTGTATCATATTACCAAAAGTTGAATGCTGGATGAAGGGTATACACATCTACAATGTTTCCTCCCATGTGTACTCAGAGAGGGTCTAGCCTCCACATTCTAAAACAAAGAGCAGATACTACCAAGAAACATTTTTATTTTGCCCATATGATGGTCAACAAGTGATATCTTATTGTTTTTATCGTATTGCTTAGTTTCTAGGGAGAGTTAATATATTTTTATCTTTTTACTTAAACCCCACTCAAATGGATTAAAAATTGCAGATGAATGGTTCCTCCCCCCGCCCACCAAAGTCCTCAGCCTTATGAACAAAAGGATAAATATATACTACACAGGCAAAACCAACACATTTTCATTGTTTTACTTTTCACATTTTAAAAAAAAGATTTTATTTATTTATTTGAAAGAGAAAGAGAATGAGAGAGAGAGAGAGAGCACGAAAAGGGGGAGGGTCAGAGGGAGAAAAGAGGGAGAAACAGACTCCCCCCTGATCAGGGAGTCCAACATGGGACTCGATCCTGGAACTCCAGGGTCGTGATCTGAGCCGAAGGCAGTTGCTTAACCAACTGGGCCCCTCAGGAGTCCTACTTTTCACATTTTCATATTTGATTCATCTACAATTTATTGTGATTGTTTCAGATTTTTCAGATGGTTAGCTCGTTGTCATGACATTGTTTATGGAGCAGTCCATCTTTTCCCCACTGACTTTAATGCCACCTTTATCATATTTTAAATTGTATACACTTGACTCTTTTTTGGAGTATGCATTCTGTTGAATTGTCTGTTGGTCTTGTACTATTTTATACTGTTTTAATTACTATAGCTTGATAATGTATTTCAATTGCTGATAGGATAAACCAGCTTGTTTTTCTTTTCTTTCTTTTTCCCAGACATTTCTTGCTAGTCTTAAGTGTCATTCTCAACCTTGGCAGCACATCATAATCACTCAAGGAGCTTTATAAACACTGATAACCCTATCCTACTCCCAGAGGTCCTGGTTTGTTTGGGGGTGCAGTCTGGGGATAGAGGACTGTAATCCCCCACCCCTGATGATTCTAATGTGTGGCCAAAGTTGAGTACCACTTCACAAAATGAACTTGAAAGCTATTTTATTCCATTTCTGTTATTGTTTTGATCTGTATTGTATTGAATTATAGATTCATTTAGAGGTAACTGACATCTTTATGATACTATGCCCTTCTGTTTGATTCAGTTACAGTTCTTTGGCTGAAAAAAATCAGCAACAGACTTGGGCTGACTTAGAGAAAAAGACAAAATAAAGGAATTTCTGAAAGGGTAGGAAGTGGTTCACAGATGTGAAGGGAAGCCGAAGGAGCAGATCTGGGGATGAAAAGAAGCAGAGTAGCTACAGGGACTTGGAGCCAGCCCACTGCAACTTCATATACATCTCTCATCTCCACCAGCTTTCTCTCTTTGAGGCATTTCACTCAAATTTCAAGTTTTGAAAGAGAATGAAGTGATCCTTGCTCGGGTAGCTTGTCTATCCCTTGGGCTAGAGACAGGCAGGACACTTTGGGTGATAGTCCCAAGAAACCTGCACACAATGATCAGGGAACCCAGAGAAAGGGACTCAGCTGTTCTAGAAACATGGGCTTGGATTTGGGGGGGGGGGTTGCAAAGGCAGTAACAGTGACGAGGACAAACAAAATGGATGCGTGGTACACATGCACAAACACAGGGTTTCTCTTCATTTATTTCTGTTTTCTTCAGTGCTCCTTGGTGTTTTATAGTTTTCGTCTTTAATTTGCAGATTATTTATTTCGCGTCTTTCTCTTTTATGCATCTCTTTTATTTTTTTTTACTTGGTTGTTGTCAGTCTAGAAGAAGTGTTATTTTTTTTTTAAATTCAGCTTTATTGAGGTGTAATTGAGAAAGCTTTGTTTTTATGTGAATCTGACCACTTAATAGAATTCTCTAATGATTCTAACACCTGATGATGCTAACAAGCTGATCATATTTTCTGAAAATGACAATCTTGTCTCTTTATTTCCTATAGTTTACGCACCTTTTTTCTCTTTTCTAATTGTTTTAGCCAGAACTATTACAAGATTAAATAATAGAGCACCTTGCCTTGTTCTTTATATTTGTAGAAATGATTTTTATATTTTATTATTAAAGGTCTCACTATAGTAAATACATAATTTGTCATGTTTAAAACACCCTTTTAAACCTTGGTTTTACAAACCTCGGTTAAGCATCTGCCTTCAGTTCAGGTCATGATCCCAGGGTCCTGGGATTGAGTGCCGCATTGGACTCTCTCTCAAATAAATAAATAAAACCTTAAGAAAAGATAAACTGCTTTGTCAAGATTCTCCATTCCACAGTTAGTCATCTGTAGTAACATTTATTAATTCATGGATTCTTAGAAAATGTTTAGTTGTATTCAGATTTTGTATATATTAATCATGTTAAATAAAGTATCTGCCTACAATTACTTTTAACTTCCTATGTGCCTGTTCCTTTTCCCTTTTTGTCTTCCTAATTTTGTATATTTGGTATGACTCTGACCTAAATGTCTTTAATATGGTTCCACTGAAGGATTTTTTTGGCGGGTCCTTTGTGAGTGAGGCTTCTTGCAGAGTTGCCTAAAATCTTATTGAACCCAATTTCCATCTCAGTTTAGAAAAGTAACATTTAGGGTCTCATAAAATGTTGCTCTTTTTTTTTTTTTTTAAGATTTTATTTATTTATTTGACAGAGATCACAAGTAGGCAGAGAGGCAGGCAGGGAGAGAGGGGGAAGCAGGCTCCCTGCTGAGCAGGGAGCCCGATGTGGGGCTCAATCCCAGGACCCTGAGACCCTGACCCGAGCCAAAGGCAGAGGCTTAACCCACTGAGCCACCCAGGTGCCCCAAATGTTGCTCTTTTTGAATTTGTGAATGACTCCTAGTATTTATGAAAATAACCTGGCCAGCATTAGGCTCATGTAATACAGGAAGAGTGATAGTTAATTGCTTTGCCTCTCTTGTGGTTTCAAGGTCTACACAAATGGGGAGCAAGCCTATTTGGATAAGTGGGGTCTCATGTTAAGAAAGCACTCTTCAGGGATGCCTGGGTGGCTCAGTCAGTTAAGCGTCAGGCTCTTGGTTTCTGCTCAGGTCATGATGTCAGGGGGGTTGGATTGAATCCTGCATTGGGCTCTGCGCCCAGCCAGAGTCTGCTTGAGATTCACTCACTCTTCCTCCCTTTCTGCCCTGCTTCCTGGTCACGCTGTCTCTCAAATAAATAAATAAAATCTTAAAAAAAAAAAAAAGGATTTACTCTTCATATTATCAGGAAAAGGCTTCACCTGCCTGGTTCTAGTGGTACAAAAACAGACCTATTTTTTAAAAAGATTTTATTTTTGGAGCACCTGGGTGGCTCAGTGGGTTAAGCCTCTGCCTTCGGCTCAGGTCATGATCTCAGGGTCCTGGGATCGAGCCCCACATTGGGCTCTCTGCTCAGCGGGGAGCCTGCTTCCCCCTCTTTCTCTGTCTGCCTTTCTGCCTCCTTGTGATCTCTGTCAAATAAATAAATAAAATCTTAAAAAAAAAAGATTTTGTTTTTAAGTAATTGCTACACCCAACATGGGGCTTGAACTCATAACCCTGAGACTGAGATTGCATTTCTACCGACTGAACCATTCAGACACCCAGACCTATTTTTCAATTAAATTTTTTCACTGAGCTGATTAAAGATTCATATGCAATTGTAAGAAATAATGCAGAGTGATCCTGTGCGTACTTTGTCGAGTTTCCACGACCAGTAATATTCTGCAAAACTATGGTATAGTATCACAACCAGCAGGTTAACATTAAGCCACCGATTGTATCACATTTCCCCAGTTTTGCTAGCATTCATCTGTGTGTGTGTGTGTGTGTGTGTGTGTGTGTATTTAATTCTATGCAATATTATCACATGCATAGACTTGCGTATCTGCCATCATAGTCAAGATACTGAACAGGTCCAATGCTAAAGGGATACCTCATATGGCTTTTCACAACCACACCTCCCTCCCCCACCCCTCTTGCTGTCTCTAACCCCTGGCAACTGCTTATGCATGTGTTCTCCATTTCTAAAATTTCATCACTTTAAACTGCTAAATAATGGAATCATATAGTATGTAACCTTTTGGGATTACTTTTTTTTTTCCCTGATCATAATTCCCTGGACGTTGGTCCAATTTGTTGCATGGACCAATAGTTCCTTTTTATCGCTGAGTAGTATCAGATGATGTGCAAAACCTTTATAGTAGAGACTGGAGACCAAACACTGAGTGGCAATTGTCTTAGGACAAGAGATCGCCAGTTTAGTGATTTGGATCTGCAACCAGACTTGAGAATACAATGATGTACACATCTCACCCAATCTCAAAAATCTAAGAAAGTGCTCAGGAGGCATTACAGTTGATTTTGTGTTAAGACCCAGTTGCAGCCATCTGAGTTCCTGGAAAACTCCATTCTTGGACTGAGAAGTAGTCATCAGACTAAATTTACAGCAGAAGACTGAAGCTTGACAGGTTGTCTTGGTTCAATGTCTGGATAACAGGAAAAGGAGAGTTCTCATCTCCAAATGTCAGAACCTTCCAGATGGTTTTGATCAAAGCACTTCATAGAAGAAGGAACTTTCTTCCAGCAGAGTTTAAGTGACTTGCTTAAGGTCAGTCAGCTTCTTTTTTTTCCTGAGCCAATGCTATAAACACTTCTGACTACTTGAATATATGGCTCAGTCTTCTGTTTTGCAAATAGGGTCCAGCTGGATAAATTCTTGGGTCAGGAGTTTGGTGGATGCCATCCCAGAGAGGATCACAGTCTTAGCAGGGCACTGACCATAGAGAGGCAGAGTGCTCTGTGTTTCACCCAGCCCAGATCATACGCCCACCTCTGGTTTGGCAGCACAGACAGTTCCCACAGAAGGGGAACAACAGGCAGGGCCAACAAGGATCACAGAGCCTGCATCAATCCTAAAGGTTTGGATATGGCCTGGAGTAAATATTTTAGGCAATATGCACACTTGGTTTTTGATAGGAATATAGTGTGTGGTGTTACAGATAAGGGAGCTGTGATGTAGAGAGGCTGCTTGGTATTCAGATGGAGCATCACAGAGGGACGACACATTCTTGCGTCCTTAGATTCCATGCTCATTTTTTTTTAGTACATACTGTTCATCAACTCAGGGAGACTCCTTTCTGTTTGTTTATTTTGCTTTATTTAAATTCAAGTTAGTTAACATGTAATGGATTATTAATTTGGGAGTAGAATTTAAGGATTCATCAGTTGCTTATAACACCCAGTACTCATCATGTCAAGTGCCCTTCTTAATGCCCATCCCCCAAATACCTTATCCCCCTACTTATCTCCCCACCAGCAACCCACAGGTTGTTCCCTACAGTTAAGAGTCTCTTCGAGTTTGTTTCCTTCTCAGTTTTATCCCATTTTATTTTTCCTTCCCTTCCCTTATGTTCATCAGTTTTGTTTCTTAAATTCTACATATGAGGAAAATCATATGGTATTTGTCTTTCTCTGACTGATTTATTTCACTTAGCTTTATCCTCTCCAGCTCCGTCCATGTTGTTGGAAATGGCAAGAGTTCATTCTTTTTTTTTTGTGGCTGAGTAATGTTCCATTCTATTTATATACACCACATCTTTATCCATTCATCAGTCGATGGACATCTGGGCTCTTTCTAGGTTAGCTGTTGTAAACATTGCTGCTATAAACATTGGGGTACAGGTGTCTCTTTGAATCACTATGCTTGTATCCTTTGGATAAATACCTACTAGTGCAATTTCTGGGTCATAGGGTAGTTCTATTTTTAGCTTCTTGAGGAACCTCCATACTGTTTTCTAGAGCGGTTACACCAGTTTGCATTCCCACCGACAGTGTAGGAGGGTTCCTCTTTTTCTGCATCCTCACCAACATCTGTTCTTTCCTCAGTTGTAAATTTTAACCATTCTGACTGGTGTAAGGTGGTATCTCATTGTGGGTTTGATTTGTATTTCCTTTCTGAAGACTATTCTGAGTGTATAATAGCATTAGTAATCACTTACTGAATGCTTACTAGACACCAGTCCTTATTTTTTTTAAAGTAATCTCTGTGCCCAACATGGGGCTTGAACTCAAGACCCCTGAGATCAAGAGTCACATGCTCTGCCGACTGGCCAGCCAGGTGCCCATGATAGCAGCATTTTTTTTGTTTCTAAGACCATATTTAAAATTTTTAATTGAAAATTTAAAATATAATTTTGATTAAAAAATAAATTTACAGGGGCACCTGGGTGGCTCAGTGGGTTAAGGCCTCTGCCTTCGGCTCGGGTCATGATTTCAGGGTCCTGGGATCAAGCCCCGCATCGGGCTGTCTGCTCGGCAGGGAGCCTGCTTCCTCTCTCTCTCTTTCTGCCTGCCTCTCTGCCTACTTGTGATCTCTACCTGTCAAATAAATAAATAAAATCTTTAAAAAAAAATAAATTTACATATTTTTTAAAAAGTTAAATAGTTCTACAGGCTTTATTATGAAAACAGTCTGGTCTTTTCCTTTCCCATCCCTAATTCCTTTTTTAAAAAAATTCAATTAGTCAACATATAGTACATTATTATTTTCTGACCCATCCCTAATTCCTATCAAGAGGCAAATACTTTCAACCTTTTTAGTTGTTTTTTAGCCATTTTCTCCTCGGTTTCTAAATGACATGGTTATACAGCTATTTCTTGATATTTTAACTTTGAACCTATATTGGCTTCTTTCTACAAAGGATGAGGACCTAGCTCTTTTGTAGCTTTTGTCCTTCCCCCATTGTTCCCTTTCACCCAACCTCCTAGAGAGTTAACACATCTGTTTTTTTTTTTTTTGAAGATTTTATTTATTTGACAGATCACAAGTAGGCAGAGAGGCAGGCACAGAGAGAGGCGGAAGCAGGCTCCCCACTGAGCAGAGAGCCCAGTGCAGGACCCTGAGATCCCAGGATCCCAGGACCCTGAGATCATGACATGAGTGGAAGGCAGAGGCTCAACCCACTGAGCCACCCAGGCGCCCCTTAACACATCCTTTTTAAAAGTATATTTAGTAGATGCTTAATCAGCTAAGCCACCGAGGCACCCCCTTTTAAAAATATTTTATTTATTTATTTATTTATTTATTTGACAGACAGAGATCACAAGTAGCCAGAGAGGCAGGCAGAGAGAGAGGAAGGGAAGCAGGCTCTTGCTGGCAGAGAGCCGGATGCGAGGCTTGATCCCAGAACCCTGGGATCATGACCTGAGCTGAGGGCAGAGGCTTTAACCCACTGAACCACCCAAGCGCCCCCAAAATATTTTATTTATTAATAGAAGTATATTTAGCAATTTTTTCCTGTATGTTTTTCCCTATAGAGTGTGAGTAGCTAAAGCTCTATAGTAGGTTTTTTTTTTTTTTTAATAAAAGCGTATATGAAAGATAAAAATTTTAAAACCGTGGAGGCCCAAAAATGTCTATTTTCTATCCCACACTTGATTGATAGCTACTCTTGGTGCAGTTCTAGTTTGGGAACCATTTCCCTTTAAATTGTAAAGGAATTGTCCCTTGTCTTCTAGGTTCCAAAGAAGCCTGCTGTCACTCTAAGCCCTGATTTTTTTGTATGTGACTTGCTTTTTTCTTTTCCTTTAGAAGCTTTTAGGGTCATCTCTATCTTTGGCAGGATATGGGATATATAATGTATATTTTGAATAAGTAACAAATTCACATTTTTCAGAATTCAAAAGGGTATAAAAGGGTGTGAAGTGAAACTCTTCCTCCCACTCCTGCGCGCTAACAATTTAGTCTCCTTTCCAGAGGCAATCGGTCTTAGATCTTTCTCAGGCATTCCTGCAGAGATATTCTGATTGATATTATGTGTGTGTGTGTGTGTATATATTTACACAGAGATATTCTGATATATATATAAAATATATGTATTATATATATATATAAAATATATGGGTTTTTTTTTTTTTAGATTTTTTTTTATTTATTTATTTGACAGACAGAGATCACAGGTAGGCAGAGAGACAGGCCGAGAGAGAGAGGAGGAAGCAGGCTCCCAGCTGAGCAGAGAGCCCGATGCGGGACTTGATCCCAGGACCCTGGGATCATGACCTGAGCCGAAAGCAGAGACTTTAACCCACTGAGCCACCCAGGTTCCCAATATATGTTTTTTTTTTTTTTACACAAATATTGTATTTTCCAAAGATGACTCTGTGATATATTTTATCCCACTTGCTCTTTTTACAGTATGACATTGGCACTCTTCCCAATGACAATGATGTTTATTATGTCCCCTTGCCTAGATGGGAGGACCTTTGTGACTCTCAGCCAACAGAATATGGTGGTAAGGACCAGGTCAGTTTCTGGCCCCAGGCCTTAAGGACGTGGCAGCCATCTTGTCTTGCCTCTTAGGATCCTTGCTGTTGAAATCTAGCCACCATGTTGTGAGAAAGCCCAGGCCACAGGAGGGGCTACACATAGACAATTTGACTGAGGGCTCCAGCCAAAGCTAGCATTTATTGCCAAATCTGTGACTGAAGTCACCAGACGAGATATCAGCCTCCAGGCATCAAGTCCTTCCAAGTCCTTTCTGCCCAGGTGCCAGAGGCTGTGGTAGAGCAGAGACAAACTGTCCCTGTGCCCTGCTGGAAATCTTGACCCACAGGACTTGTGAGCATAATGAAATGGATGTTTTATTATGTTTTGGGGTAATTTGTTACACAGAAATTTAACTAATACACATATTCTATATCTTGCTCTGTGCATTCCTTTTTTTTTTTTTTTAAGATCTTATTTATTTATTTGACAGAGATCACAAGTAGGCAGAGAGGCAGGCAGAGAGAGAGGGGGAAGCAGGCTTCCCGCTGAGAGGAGAGCCTGATGCGGGGCTCGATCCCAGGACCCCGGAATCATGACCCAAGCGGAAGGCAGAGGCTTTAACCCACTGAGCCACCCAGACGCCCCTTTGTGCCTTGCTTTTTAAACTAATATATCTTCCAGGACATCTGGCTGGCTCAGTAGTAGAGCATGTGACTCTTGACCTGGGGGTTGTGAGTTTGAGCACAATGTTGGTTGTGGACATTACTTAAAAATAAAAATCTTAAAGAAATTTTAAAAATAAACTAATATACTTTACATTTCAGTTCATAAATGACACAGGCCTCATTCTTTTTCAGCCTTGTATGCCAGTTTATAGATACGTTATAGTTTATTTAACCTATCTTCTATTGATACAGGTTTAAAAAATTATTCATTAAAACAATGCTGAAGAGAATAATATTATACATAAACATTGTTACCTGTGTTTATGTATAGGAAAAAAAATTGGGAGTAAAATTTCTGGCTAAAAAATATATGCATTTTTATTTTAGGTTATCTCTACACCCAAAGTGGGCTCTCTCATGTGTTCTCTCACAGATAAATGAAATCTTTACTTTTTATAATTATTTTATCTTATTTTAAGATTTTATTTATTTATTTGAGAGAGAAAGAATGAGCAGGGGGAGAGGGAGAGGAGAGAGAGAGGAAAAGGGAGAAGGAGCTAGAACCCAAGCCTCTGGGATCATGACCTGAGCAGAAGGTAGACACTTAAGCGACTGAGTCACCCAGGAGCCTCTAAATAAAATCTTAATAAAAAAAATGTTAATCTCACAGCTGAAGAGGTGTTTCAGTGAGATTTAATTAATATTTCTCTAATTAGTTAAGGTGGTCATTTTTTCATATTTTAAGGGCCATTTAAAATTCCCTGTATGTGAATTCTTGCCAATTTTTCTATTAAGCTATTAGTCTTTTTCTTACTGTTTTGTAGGAGCTCTTTATGTTTTAGAAAGAAGAACCCTTTATTTTAATGTGAGCTGCAACTAATTTATCCCATTGTTGTTTGACTTTTGAATTTGCTTCCAGTTCTCCTTGATGATTGAAATTTCATGACAACCTGCCATGAAGCCATTAATGAACTATTTTTGTTCTAATAAATATTGTTATGTTATTCCTTAATAAATTCCTCCCTTTAGCTCCATCTCTTCTATTTTTCTGGAATTTCTGTTAGTTGGATTGTAGACTTCTTGGATTTTCCTTCTAATTTTCTTTCCTTTTTAAAGATTTATTTAGGGCGCCTGGGTGGCTCAGTGGGTTAAAGCCTCTGCCTTCGGCTCAGGTCATGATCCCAGGGTCCTGGGATCGAACCCCACATTGGGCTCTCTGCTCAGCGGGGAGCCTGCTTCCCCTTCTCTCTGCCTGCCTCTCTGCCTACTTGTGATCTCTCTCTCTCTGTCAAATAAATGAATAAAATCTTTAAAAAAAATAAAGATTTATTTATTTGAGAGGGAGAGAATGTTCAGTGGTGGGGGTAGCAGGTGGTGATGGAGGTGGTGGTGGGAGGGGCAGAGGGAGAGGGAGAGAGAGTCCTAAGCAGACTCCATGCTGAGTGCTGAGCCTGACACAGGGCTTCATCCCACAACCCTGAGATCTTGACCTGAGCCAAAACCAAGACGCAGTCACTTAACCAACTGCACCAGCCGGGCACTTCTCTTCTGATTTCCTTCTTTTTTTCATATTTTCCATTATTGACAGAAAATGTATTCAACTTTATCTTCTGATTAATTAGTGTTTTTTCACCTTAGCTATTGTATTTTAAACTTCTAACAGCTTTTTCTTGTTTTCTGGTTATTCCTTTATTTTCATAGCATTCTGTTCTTGTTTTATGGATAAATTATATTTCTCATTTTTCTGAGGATATTTATGATAATATTTTGAAAATTTTTTCTGCTCTCTGCCTTACCTGTTTTTTCTAGGATTCTTTTATTCTGTGTCTTGTTTGTTTGCTTTTCTCTCTCTTCCTGTTAGTGGTTCTCCACAAATGCCTGGTAATGTCTGGATATCCAAGAAACAAGTACTCAAGAGTTCATCAGAAATTCTAGGTGTGTATGTGGCAGGGGTCAGTATTCGTTGACTTATGGGATTCAATGTAGAGAGATAAGACAACATTTTTTTAAAATAGAAATTCCAACATCAGTGTCTGTATGTATTTTCCTGGAGCTGTTCAGTTTCCACAGAAACATACCCTCCAATCTTCTCCCTGGGAGTATATGTCTGGCTGTCAATGTTTTGATTGCCAAAGGGAAAGAGGATTGGAAGACTCATTCAAAATTTCGACTTTCATTAAATCCTCATTTTCTCAGGCACCTGGGTGGCTCAGTTGGTTAAGCAACTGCCTTTGGCTCAGGTCATGATCCTGGAGTCCCGGGATTGAGTCCTGCATTGGGCTCCCAGCTCGGCGGGGAGTCTGCTTCTCCTTCTGACCTTCTCTCCTCTCATGCTCTCTCTCAGTCTCTCTCTCTCTCAAATAAACAAATAAAATCTTTTTAAAAAATCCTCATTTTCTCTATAATCCCTTATCCATACTTTCACCTGTACCTGCTATGCACAAACCTAGAGCTTTTATGTCCCAGCGTTGCAGAGATTAAGACTTTGACTTTTGCCAGGGTTAGAGAATAGACGTCACCTGACTAGGCAGGCTGAGGGAGCTGGGGTACCTGGGGGGTCTAGCCATTCCTTATAGAGACTTTCAACACCTCTTTCTTTATTCAGCCCTATACATATTCCTGCCTTCAAAGGTAATATCCTTCCTCTAGCCCAGAGAATCCTTTTGATTTAGGATGAGGGGAAGGCCTCCTTATTTATCCTATCATCACCCTATAACAAAATATATTGCCTATCCTATAATCAAAATTTATTGTCTATCCATTCCCTTCAAAGCCTTGGCCTCTGAAATAGAAAATCAGATAAATACACCCCTTTTCTCTACCTTCTGCTCTTATCTTACATAATGATCTGCATGACTGAATGGAACCAAAGGCCAATGGTAAAAGGAAATGCTTGGGAAAAAATATTAGTTAAGATTTCAAAAAAAATTGTTCTATTGCTCTATTATTATCCAGTAGTACTATCTCAGTTCAAGCTTCTATAGCAAAACACTATAAATGGGGTGGCTTGAACAACAGAAGTTTATTTCTCATGGTTCTCATAGTTCTAGAGGCTGGAAAGTCCAAGATCAAGGTGCTAGCCAATTTGGTCCCTCTTCCTGGTTTGCAGACGGCTGCCTTCTTGCTATACCCTCTCATGGTGGAGAAAGAGAACATCTACTGCATGTTTTACTTATAAGGGCACTAATCCCATTCATGGGGCTCCACTCTTATGACCTAATTACCTCTCAAAGATCCCATCAAGGATTAGGGATTAAACATATGAATTCTGGGGAACACAATTTATAGTTAGTTCCTATTAGGGGGAGTCATTTGGCATCTCAGTTACATTGTCTGTTTAATCCTCTCACCAACTCATTCTGCAGAAAAACAAATGGGTTTAGAGAAGTTAAGTAGTTTGTCCAAAATTACACAGCTAGCCTGTCACAGAGCAGGATTTGATACCTTATCTAACACCAAGCCAATGAACTTTCCATCGAAGCAAGTGGCTTCTTGTGAATTCATAATAAGCCCTTGAAAAGTAACAACTAGAAACTAGGATCTCTGCTTCCTGCTTAACTAGACATCAAGGGAAATTTGATTTTAAGATCCATTAACAATATTTATTATTGCTTCTTCTGTTGATTTTCATTTACAACATACATCATCTTGTTGTCTAGGATCTTTAATGGCCAGCACATGTATTGCAACTAATCAAACATATTTGGGGAGCTAAGTATTTGTGTTGTTAGGCAGCATATGTATTTGCTATCCAAACATCTAGCAATTAACTTTCAGTGCTGGCACAATTTCCAACAAAGTCCAACAAATTATAGATGCATTTTAAGCAGTCTACTAAATGACACAGATTTCCTGATTTTTACTGAGTGTCTTATAATTCTCTGCATGCTGTACTGAACCACTCAAAAGCTATCTGGTAGAGGTAGATTCTGGCTCTGAAAGTCTCTGGATTCCTCTGGAAGAAGAAGATTCTGTCTCTTAGAGACTTTATTTATTTATTATTTTTATTAACATATAATGTATTATTTGCCCCAGGGGTACAAGTCTGTGAATCATCAGGCTTACACACTTCACAGCACTCATCATATCACATACCTTCCCCAATGTCCATAACCCGACCACATTTTCCATACCCCCCTCCCTCCAGCAACCCTCAATTTGTTTTGTGAGATTAAGAATCTCTTATGGTTTGTCTCCCTCCCGATCCCATCTTGTTTCATTTTTTCCTTCCCTACCTCCCAAGCTCCCTGACTCTGCCTCTCAAACTCCTCATATCAGGGAGATCATATGATAATTGTCTTTCTCTGATTGACTTATTTCGCTCAGCATAATACCCTCTAGTTCCATCCACACCGTTGCAAATGGCAAGCTTTCATTTCTTTTGATGGCTGCATAGTATTCTATTGTGTATATATATATATATATATACATATATATATGTATATATATATATATATATATATATATATATATATATATATATCACTTCTTTATCCATTCATCTGTTGATGGACATCTAGGTTCTTTCCATAGTTTGGCTATTGTGGACATTGCTGCTATAAATATTCGGGTGCACATGCTCCTTTGGATCATTACATTTGTATCTCTAGGGTAAATACCCAGTAGTGCGATTGCTGTGCCATAGAGTAGCTCTATTTTCAACTTTTGAGGAACCTCCATACTGTTTTCCAGAGTGACTGCACCAGCTTGCATTCCCACCAACAGTGTAAGGGGGTTCCACTTTCTCCGCATCCTCTCCAACATCTGTCATTTCCTGACTTGTTAATTTTAGCCATTCTGACTGGTGTGAGGTGGTATCTCATTGTGGTTTTGATTTGTATGTCCCTGGGTCAAGTGATGTTGAGAATTTTTTCATGTGTCTGTTGGCCATCTGGATGTCTTCTTTGCAGAAATGTCTGTTCATGTCTTCTGCCCATTTCTTTTTTTTTTTTTTTAAAGAGTAAGTCTTTTTTTTTTTTTTTTTTTTTTTAAATATTTTATTTATTTATTTGACAGACAGAGACCACAAGCAGGCAGAGAGGCAGGCAGAGAGAGAGGAGGAAGCAGGCACCCCGCCGAGCGGAGAGCCCGATGCGGGGCTCGATCCCAGGACCCTGAGATCATGACCTGAGCCGAAAGCAGAGGCTTTAACCCACTGAGCCACCCAGGCGCCCCTTCTGCCCATTTCTTGATTGGATTATTTATTCTTTGGGTGTTGAGTTTGATAAGTTCTTTATAGATTTTGGACAATAGCCCTTTATCTGATATGTCATTTGTGAATACTTCTCCCATTCTGTCAGTTGTCTTTTGGTTTTGTTGACTGTTTCCTTTGCTGTGCAAACGCTTTTGATCTTGATGAAATCCCAATAGTTCATTTTTGCCCTTGCTTCCCTTGCCTTTGGCGATGTTTTTAGGAAGAAGTTGCTGCAGCTGAAGTCGAAGAAGTTGCTGCCTGTGTTCTCCTCAAGGATTTTGATGGATTCCTGTCTCACAATGAGGTCTTTCATCCATTTTGAGTCTATTTTTGTGTGTGGTGTAAGGAAATGGTCCAGTTTCATTTTTCTGCATGCGGCTATCCAATTTTCCCAACACGATTTGTTGAAGACACTGTCTTTTTCCCATTGGACATTCTTTCCTGCTTTGTCAAAGATTAGTTGACCATAGAGTTGAGGGCCTATTTCTGGGCTCTCTATTCTGTTCCATTGATCTCTGTGTCTGTTTTGTGCCAGTACCATACTGTCTTGATGATTACAGCTTTGTAATAGAGCTTGAAGTCTGAAATTGTGATGCCACCAACTTTGGCTTTCTTTTTCAACATTCCTCTGGCTACTCAGGGTCTTTTCTGGTTCCTTATAAATTTTAGGATTACTTGTTCCATTTCTGAAAAAAAATGATGGTATTTTGATAGGGATTGCATTAAATGTATAGATTGCTTTAGGTAGCATAGACATTTTCCCAATATTTGTTCTTCGAATCCATGAGCATGGAACATTTTTCCAGTTCTTTGTGTCTTCAATTTCTTTCATGAGTACTTCATAGTTTTCTGAGTATAGATTCTTTGCCTCTTTGGTTAGGTTTATTCCTAGATATCTTATGGTTTTAGGTGCAATTGTAAATGGGATTGACTCCTTAATTTTTCTTTCTTCTGTCTTGTTGTTGGTGTATAGAAATGCAACTGAGTTCTGTGCATTGATTTTATATCCTGACACTTTACCGAATTCCTGTATGAGTTCTAGCAGTTTTGGAGTGGATTCTTTTGGGTTTTCCACATAAAGTATCATATCATCTGCAAAGAGTGAGAGTTTGACTTCTTCATTGCCGGTTTGGATGCCTTTAATTTCTTTTTGTTGTCTGATTGCTGAGGCTAGGACTTCTAGTACTGTGTTGAATAGCAGTGATGATAGTGAACATCCCTGTTGTGTTCCTGATCTTAGCGGAAAAGCTCTCAGTTTTCCCCTTTGAGAATGATATTTGCTGTGGGTTTTTCACAGATGGCTTTGATGTTATTTGATGGCATAGATGGTATTGAGGAATGTACCCTCTATCCCTACACTTTAAAGAGTTTTGATCAACAAAGGATACTGTACTTTGTCAAATGCTTTTTCAGCATCTATTGAGAGTTATCATATGGTTCTTGTTCTTTCTTTCATTAATGTATTGTATCACATTGATTGATTTGCAGATGTTGAACCAAACTTGCAGGCCAGGAATAAATCCCACTTGGTCATGGTGAATAATCCTTTTAATGTACTGTTGGATCCTATTGGCTAGTATTTTGGTGAGATTTTCGCATCTGTGTTCATCAAGGATATTGGTCTGTAATTCTCTTTTTTGATGGGGTCTTTGTCTGGTTTTGGGATCAAGGTAATGCCAGCCTCATAAAATGAGTCTGGAAGTTTTCCTTCCATTTCTATTTTTTGGAACAGTTTCAGGAGAATAGGTATTAATTCTTCTTTAAATGTTTGTCGAATTCCCCTGGGAAGCTGTCTGGCCCTGGGCTCTTGTTTGTTGGGAGATTTTTGATGACTGCTTCAATTTCCTTACTGGTTATGGGTCTGTTCAGGTTTTCTATTTCTTCCTAGTTCAGTTGTGGTAGTTTATACGTCTCTAGGAATGCATCCATTTCTTCCAGATTGTCAAATTTGCTGGCGTATCGTTGCTCATAATATGTTCTTATAAGAATTATAATTATAATACATATTTGTATTTCTTTGGTATTGGTTGTGATCTCTCCTTTATCATTCATGATTTTATTATTTGGGTCCTTTCTTTTTTCTTTTTGATAAGTCTGGCCAGGGGTTTATCAATCTTATTAATTCTTTCAAAGAACCATCTCCTAGTTTCGTTGATTTGTTCTACTGTTCTTTTGGTTTCTATTTTATTGATTTTTGCTCTGATCTTTATTATTTCTCTTCTCCTGCTGGGTTTAGGCTTTCTTTGCTGTTCTTTCTCCAGCTTTTTTAGGTGTAGGGTTAGGTTGTGTACTTGAGACCTTCTTGTTTCCTGAGGAAGGCTTGTACGGCTATATACTTTCCTCTCAGGAATGCCCTTACTGTGTCCCACAGATTCAGAACAGTGTGTTTTCATTATCATTTGTTTCCATGAATATTTAAAATTCTTCTTTAATTTCCTGGTTGACCCATTCATTCTTTAGTAGGATGCTCTTTAGCCTCCATGTATTCAAGATCTTTCCAACTTTCCTCTTGTGATTGAGTTCTAGCTTCAGAGCATTGTGGTCTGAAAATGTGCATGGAATGATCCCAATCTTTTGGTACCGGTTGAGACCTGATTTGTGACCCAGGATGTGATCTGTTCTGGAGAATGTTCCATGTGCACTCGAGAAGAATGTGTATTCTGTTGCTTTGGGAGGGAATGTTCTGAATATATCTGTGATGTCCATCTGGCCCAGTGTGTCATTTAAGGCCTTTATTTCCTAGTTGATCTTTTGCTTGGATGTTCTGTCCATTTCAGTGAGGGGGGATGTTAAAGTCCCCTACTATTATTGTATTATTGTCGATGTATTTCTTTGATTTTGTTATTAATTGGTTTATATAGTTGGCTGCTCCCATGTTGGGGGCAAAGATATTTAAAATTGTTAAATCTTCTTGTTGGACAGACCCTTTGAGTATGATATAGTGTCCTTCCTCATCTCTTATTACAGACTTTGACTTAAAATCCAATTTATCTGATATAAGGATTGCCACCCCAGCTTTCTTTTGATGTTCATTAGCATGGTAAATTGTTTCCCAACCCCTCACTTTAAATCTGGAGGTGTCTTCAGGTCTAAAACGAGTTTCTTGCAGACACCATATTGATTTTTTTTTAATCCATCCTGATACCCTGTGTCTTTTGATTGGGGCAGTTAGCCCATTTACATTCAGGGTAACTATTGAAAGATATGAATTTAGAGCCATTGTATTGTCTGTAAGGTGACTATTACTGTATATTGTCTCTGTTCCTTTCTGGTTTACTTTTAGGCTCTTTCTTTGCTTAGAGGACCCCTTTCAATATTTCCTGTAGGGCTGGTTTGGTGTTTGCAAATTCTTTTAGCTTTTGTTTGTACTGAGAGCTTTTTATCTCTTCTTCTATTTTCAATGATAGCCTAGCTAGATATAGTATTCTTGGTTGTATATTTTTCTCATTTAGTGCTCTGAATATATCATGCCAGTTCTTTGTGGCCTGCAAGGTCTCTGTGGATTAGTCTGCTGCCAATCTAATATTTCTACCATTGTATGTTACAGACTTCTTGTCCTGAGCTGCTTTCAGGATTTTCTCTTTGTCACTAAGACTAGTGAGTTTTACTATTAGATGATGGATTGTGGACGTATTTTTATTGATTTTGGGGGGGATTCTCTGTGCCTCTTTGATTTTGATGCTTGTTCCCTTTGCCATATTAGGGAAATTCTCTATTATAATATGCTCCAATATGCTTCTGCCCCTGTCTCTCTTTCTTCTTCTTCTGGGATCCCAATTATTCTAATACTGTTTCATCTTATGGTATCACTTATCTCTTGAATTCTCCCTTCATGGTCTAGTACTTGTTTGTCTCTCTTTTGCTCAGCTTCTTTATTCCCCATCATTTGGTCTTCTATGTCACTAATTCTCTCTTCTGCCTCATTTATCCTAGCAGTAAGAGCCTCCATTCTTGATTACACCTCATTTTTTAAAAAAGATTTTATTTATTTATTTGACAGAGATCACAAGTAGGTAGAGAGGCAGGCAGAGAGAGGGAAGCAGGCTTTCTGCTGAGCAGAGAGCCCGATGTGGGGCACGATCCCAGAACCCTGGGATCATGACCTGAGCCAAAGGCAGAGGCTTTAGTCCACTGAGCCACCCAGGCACCCCTTGATTATACCTCATTAATTAGTTTTTTGATTTCAGCTTGGTTCTATTTTAGTTATTTTATTTGTTCTAAAGGGATTTTATTTCTCCAAACAGGGTTTCTCTAATATCCTCCACGCCTTTTTCAAGTCCAGCTAGTATCTTGAGAATTGTCATTCTGAACTCTAGATCTGATATGTTACCAATGTCTGTGTTGATTAGGTCCCTAGCCTTTGGTACTGCCTCTTGTTCTTTTTTTTGTGGTGAGTTTTTCTGCCTTGTCATTTTATCCAGATAGGAATATATGAATGAGAGGATAAAATACTAAAAGGGCAACAAAGACCCCAGAAAAATGTATGCTAAGCAAATCAGAGGAAACTGCAAACTGGGGGAAGAATAAAGGGGGTAAAAAGAAATTAAAAAAAAAATGTATGTCATCCACTTGATTTTGGGTGTATTTTGGTCTCTTAGAAGAAACTACCTCCCAAAATTTGAAAGAAAGAAAAACTTATATATATATACAAAAATAAGGGTAAACACGATGAAGGGATGGAATATGACTGTGCAGACGAAAATTAAAAAAAATTCTAAAAAGGGAATTGATAAGATAAGTTGGTCGGAAAAAGAAAGAAGAAAAAAAGGGGGGGGTAGTATGTGCTCAGGCTGGAGACTAGTACAAAGCCCTGTGCTAGATTTAGGGTATATTTTGATCTATTAGAAGAAATTGTATCCCAAAAATTTTTTTAGAAAAAAACAAAACCCTATATGTATACAAAAAATAAGGTTAAATACAATGATGGATAAAATATGACTATAATAATGAAGGTTTAAAAAGATTTTTTTTCCCAGAAAGGTAGTGTTAAGATAAACTAGTTAAAAAAACATTAAAAGAAGAAAGAGGAAAAGTTAAAAAAATTAGAATAAGAAACAAATAAAATTAAAAAATTTTAATTAATTCTGGAATACTTAAGAATCATGGGGATAAAGCCATGAATTCTATGTTTTGCTTTCTCCTCCTCTGGTATTCCTCTGTTCTCCTTGATCAGTGAGCTTGATCTTGGCTGGATGTTCTTGCTGATCTTCCGGGGGAGGGGCCTGTTGTAGTGACTCTCAAGTGTCTTTTCCCGAGGCAGAGTTGCACCACCCCTGCCAGGGGCCGGGCTAAGTAATTGGCTCGGGGTTCACTCTCGGGAGCTTTTGTTCCCTGAATGCTTTCCATGGAGCTCTGGAGGATGGGAACGAAAATGGCAGCCTCCCAATCCCCCACCCAGAGGAGCTGAGAGCTTGGGGCCCCACTCCTCATTGTGCCCTCAGAGAAAAGTGGTCAGTCACTCCTGTCTCCCTGGTCTCTAGCTGCACTCCATGCTCACCCAGCCTCTGACTGAGCATTTCTGTCTCTGGTGCACAGCCCTGTTTGGAGTCTCCAAACCCAGCATATTCCTGCCTCCAAAGAAGGAAGGTGAGTCTCCTTGGATCTGCCACTTTTGGGGTCCCTGCTCAAAGAGCAGTGGTCCGACTGTGCCATGGATCATGGTTTAAGGTAACCTAAAGCTGAGAGCTCACTCCTTAGCTCTGTCTTTGTAGTTGGCTTCCCCACTCCGATATCTGGGAGCTCTGCCACACTCAGGCACCCGTGATCTTTCTGTGACCCCACAGGATCTGAGACCACACTGTCCCCAAAAGGGCTCCACCCCTGCTTATCTCTGGAGTGATGTCTCTCAGTGGAGCAGACTTCTAAAAGTTCTGATTTTGTGCTCCGTTGCTCCACCGCTTGCCAGGAGCTGGGCCTCCCCCACAGTCTCTATTCCCGTCGCTTCAGATTCACTTCTCTGCACGTCATACCTTTCAGAAAGTGGTCGATTTTTTGTTCCTAGAGTTGCTGTTCTTCTTCTCTTTGAGCTCCTTTCGAGTTTGTAGATGTTCGGAATGGTTTGATAACTATCTAGCTGAACTCCTGGGACCTGATGTCATTTCAGTCCACTACTCCTCTGCCATCTTGTATCTCTTAGAGACTTTAGGACTTAACAAAAAACCAATCAATTCCCAGTCATGTTCATTTCTTCCTCAGATGCTCAGTACCAGCAGGGCACTTGTCCTGAGGTTACACCTTAGGGTGGAGAAAAGAAGGCAGGCAAAGGGAGGAGAGTGAGAAAGGAGAAGGATCCCAGAGACCAACCCATCAATCACATTAATCTAGCAGGTCACAGAAGCTAACATGGGTAATACAAATGTTAGTGGCTATGGGGTCTCTTGGCTTGGTGAGACTACATTATATTTAGCTCTGTTGCAAGAACCATTACTTGTCTCCACCCCTGACAGCACCTCCCCCTTTCTTTACCAAGAAGCTGGTCTGGGGGCACCTAGGTGGCTCAGTGGGTTGGGCCTCTGCCTTCGGCTCAGGTCGTGGTCTCGGGGTCCTGGGATCGAGTCCCGCGTCGGGCTCTCTGCTCTGCAGGGAGCCTGCTTCCTCCTCTCTCTCTCTCTCTGCCTGCCTCTCTGCCTACTTGTGATCTCTCTCTGTCAAAACAAATAAAATCTTTAAAAAAAAAAAAAAAGCTGGTCTGGTCTACCAAGAAGAGGCAGTTTGGACTAGGTGTCAGTCATAGGTGAATCCATCAGTCACAAAGAGCCATTATTTAGTCCCAAAGAGAACTGTGCATAGGAAGGCTTACTACAAGGGTTTCCCAGCTTCCCATTCAGGGTTTGTCTTTCTGTTTCCCTGCTGTTGACCATCTCTGGATGTCTATGTTATCTTCAAGTCCCATAGAAATTCTTTCCACCAGACCTGGCTCTCGTCAAGTTCCAATGAAAAGATTGTGTGATTAAGGTGCCATGTTGTAGTATAGGACAAGACAACAAGCATGGCTCCAGAGCCAAAAGGAGACCTTAAAATGGTGGCATTTCAGGTACCATGACAGGTAAAGTGTTGGTATTTCCAATTCATATTTGCTCTGGAGCCAATTGACAATAGTAGAATGAATAAAAGTAAATTCCAAAAGTCCAAAACATTCCCTGATGCTCCAGGATGGGCCTCTGAGACCTCCTGAGGGGCACTTTCGGGTCATGTATTGGAGAGAAGTCCAAATTCCAAGTCAACACATCAACTCTTTTAAAACCCTCAGTTTGTCTAGCATCTTTGTTTAGATGTGGTCATGTGACCTGAGAAGGTGAACAGACCTTACTGTAGCAGGAAATACACTTTCCTCGGTTTGGCTGGATTGGCCTCCAAGTCAACACCCTCTCAACAGAGAAGTGGAAAGCCTGTGGGTTTTATTGCTTTATTAACCAAAAAAAAAAAAAAAAAAAGAAAAGAAAAGAAAAGAAAAGGAAGGCTCTCCTGTTGTAAATACGTCAATCAGCAAAAGCATTTGTTCCTAAAATGATGAATCGTCCAGGACTTCAAATGCAGTTTTTGTTTGGTAGGATTTTGTTTAACTTAGAGCTGTTGTTAACTGTAATCGTTCTGAGACAGGTGATCCTTCGCTAGTAAATATTTTATTTTTCAGCCATGTAACAAAAATTCAGTGAGGATGTGACTCTGTGTAGGGAAATGGAATAATTTCATAGCCTTATTTATTTTTCGTGGCTGATATGGCTAGGGTGACATTATGTGTGGTACCGTGTGACCTATTATTTATTTATTTTTTTAAAAGATTTTATTTATTTATTTGACAGACAGATCACAAGTAGGCAGAGAGGCAGGCAGAGAGAGAGGGCGAAGCAGGCTCCCTGCTGAGCAGAAAGCCCGATGCGGGGCTCGATCCCAGGACCCTGAGATCATGACCTGAGCTGAAGGCAGAGGCTTTAACCCACTGAGCCACCCAGGCGCCCTGTGACCTATTATTTTAAGTTTGGTTAGACCAAGGATTTTCTGCAACGGGGGAGTCTCTCTGTGTTACAAATGAAAGTCTGCTGACCCCCTTCATTTCCCTCCTCTCTTCATGGTCCCCTGCATTTTCCTTTTCTTTCCATGTCTTTGGCTTTAGTTTCACCAGATGACTGTGGCAAGGTGGGGGGAGCAGATGATTCTTTGGAGGGTGAGAAGAAAATATTAAAGTATTTATTTATATTTGTTTTTATCTAAAAATATGGAGGTATTACGCCTTGCTGATATTCACCATATGGTTCGATCTCTGGCACTTCACTTGTGCTGAGTTTGGGCAATGGTGCCTCTTGTCAGGAGAGCCCCACATCACAGGATGTGTGGTGGCCGTCTCTCGTCGTCCTCCAGGCCATTTTGACCTATTGTAGTCTTACGTGAGCACAGTTTCAGGGATTTATAGATTCTGCTTTCTAACATAACTAAAATGTCTGCCTGGTCCATGCGTAAGTGGCTAAAAAAGATTCCTGTAAAGAAATGATGGTTGACGATAGAGTTGATAATGCAAGCTCAGGAAAGCATGAGAGTGGTCAGGGGGACCCCTCCTGGGATCCTTATCTGAACTTTTTGTCAGCTCATGTGTTCACCTAAATTCCTATGAGAGAAAACTTGGGAGATAGTCCAGTCTTGCCAACCGGGCCTATGATCTTCTTTCTATATATGACATTATTTTTATAGAATTTTACTATGTTTTTTTAAAGATTTATTTATTTATTTGAGGGAGAGAGAGAGAGAGAGAGAGAATGTGTGCTGGCACAAGTTGGGGTAGGAGCAGAGGGAGAGAATCCCAAGCCAACTCCCCACTGAGCACAGAAACCAACACAGAACTTCATCTCACAATCATGATATCATGATCTGAGCCAAAACCAAGAGTCGGCCACTTAACCAACTGAGCTACCCAGGTCCCCCAGAATTTTATGATTTTCAATTTCAGAGATTGATCATATCTGACATCCCCTCCTAATTCTGGGTCTCTCTCCTGCCTGTTCACTAGCACTATTTAGTAATATGGTTTCTGCAGAATGCCATATCATGGACAGAATGGTCCCCTTTTAACATATATTTTTCAATTAGATAAAACATTGTATTTTATTTATTTTTTATTTTTAAATTAAATTAAATTAAATTTTTTAAAATTTTTACTTATTTATTTGACACAGAGAGATCACAAGTAGGCAGAGAGGCAGGCAGAGAGAGAGGGGGAAGCAGGCTTCTCGCTGAGCAGAGAGCCCGACTCGGGGCAAAATCCCAGGACCCTGGGATCATGACCGGAGCCGAAGGCAGAGGCTTAGCCCACTGAGCCACTCAGGTGCCCCTAATTTTTTATTTTTTAAAGATTTCATTTATTTATTTGACAGAGAGGAAGAGAGACATTGAGAGAGGGAACACAAGCAGGGGGAGTGGAAGAGGGAGAAGCAGGCTCCTGCTGAGCAGGGAGCCTGATGTGGGGCTCAATCCCAGGACCCTGGGATCATGACCTGAGCTGAAGGCAGACACTTAACGGCTGAGCCACTGAGGCATCCCTATTTTTTTAATTAAAAAACAAACAAACAAACACAAAAAACTCCACACCCAATGTGGAGCTTGAACTCACGACCCTGAAATCAGGAGTCACATGCTCTATCAACTGAGCCAGCCAGGTACTCTGAAACATATTTTAAAAAATATTATTAAAAGTAATGTATTTCCACTATAGAAAATAGTTACTCAAAAGGAAGAAAGTTAAAGAGAACTAAAATCACACTTCTAGGGGATAGTCATAGTTGACAGTCTTTTCTATTCATAAATATACTTTTCTTTTTTTCTTACAAAAGTGGATTTTATTATACATCCCGTTTTATGAACCACTGGAAAATTTGGGGGTAGTAATCCATGCTATGGATTAGCTAAATAGAAGCCACTTCAAAATTGTCTGTAGACAGTTGAAAGTCAGGCCAAAAACGTCTTCCTTAATCCAAATTTCATGCTTCTATTTTCTTTTATTAATTTGCATAACCTTTTGCTCTCTTTGTGGAGAAGAAAATAATGTGTTATCCATTTGCTGTGTGTTCCATCAGAATTCTCAGTCTGGCAGTTGGCTTCTGGGAAAGATTTCAGAGTCTTTCATGACCATGGTAATCTCTGCTTTATGGAGGAGCCAGGAAGCCCTGCCAGATGCAGAAAAATGCAGAGTGAGCAAGAGAGGCTCTGCTGCAAGCTTCTGCTTGGCTTTTCCTTTTCCATTCACATCTAATCTCATTATGCTCCTGATTCAGACCGTGGGCTGGGCCCTGGACGTTTGTCCAAAACAAGGAGAAAAACAAAGGAGAGTGGGCGATGGTGACCCAACATCTGGGTGAGGCGGCATGCCTGCCCAGTAGGGGCAGAAGGAAAGCAATTCTTCTGAATGAAATTTAGATCTGCACAGGGAATTGTGACCTTGCTTCCTTTTGCTGCTTCATGGTTTTGTTTTATCTTATAGACAGCCACATCCCAATTATTATGTTTTCGAGAAGGCAGTGGCTATGTCTTAGACATCCCTCAGATTCTCATATCACCCAGGACCGTGTCTTTTACCTAGTGAACACTCAGTAAACATTTGTTGTTGTTTGGGTTGATTATCATGATAATAGGGTAGCATGCGTTTCGCACGCCATATGGAAGCTCAGAAAAAGAGCAGATTTGGATAATGAACAGGCGATGCCATTGTGTACAAAGAAAACATATGGGTTGACAGATATTTGCTGGAATTGATCAGAGAATATAGCCAGGTGGCTGGATGTGTAGGTAAGAGTCAGTTGCTTTTCTATGGGGTTGTAGTGGCCTGAATGGTGGTTACCAGAAGATATGTCCACATCCAAATCCCCAGAACCTTGTACAGATTACTTTATATAAAAAAGAGTGAATATTACCTTACTTGGCAAGTGATGTGATGCATTAAATATTTTGAGAGGAGAAGCTTATCTTGGATTATCCAGGTGAGCCCTAAATCCAGTGACAAGAGGGAGGCAGAGGGACATTAGACACACAGAGGAGAAGGTGGGCTGAAGAGGGAGGCAGAGATTGGAGTGATGTACTAACTGCTGGGCAGCTTCTGGGAGCCAGAAGAGGCCAGCAAGAGTTCTTCCTGAGAGCCCCGGGAGGGAGCACAGCCCCACCACAGTTTGTATTTCTAGCCTCCCAAACTATGGGAGAATAAATTCACATTGTTTTAAAGCCACCAGATTTGCAGTGATTTGTTACAGCAGGTTCGGGAAAGTAATTCAAGAACATGTACATGGAAGAACAAGACATTGTGTTTAAGTGAGTGTGCTCTGGAGGCGGACTTCTTGTCTTCAGTGCTGACTTCATCAGTTACTAGCCGTGCATGTTGCACGTGGTAGCTCACGTCCCAGCGTCGTGGAGCAGGTGGCATGAGCATAGCCCGAGAGGACCTGTGTCTGGCATATAGCGAACGAGCATTCCACATCGGTCACTGTTCTTATCATCACCATTAAGCAATTGTTATCATCGCCAGCAACAGTGAGAAAATAGGGCTTGAAAAGGCAGGTGACACGGCGGTAACAAATAAAAAGTAGGGAGGGAATAAATAGAATCAGTAAGGTCTTGATATGCCAGGTCATAAAATTTCCTGGAAAGATATTAAAGCAGACCCAGAGAAAGGCGGGGGGGGGGGCTATATTATGTTCATTGATAAAGATGCTCAATAACATAAATAGGTCAATTCATACAAAAGTCATGTCAGTCTTCATGCCATTCTAATCCAAATCCCGGTAGGTTTTTTTTTTTTTTTTTAAGAAACTTGACAACTGACTCTAAATCAGAGGTGGGAAAGCAAATATCCCAAAATAACCACTTCACACTTAAAGGAAAGGAATCAAACATAGAGTTTGTCCATATGCTAGAATACTGCGTGGCAATGGAAACAAACACTGTTTTTATCTTTAAGTTTTGTATTAAAAAAAACTTTTAGAAAGGGAAAGGAACGCCGAATGATACTTAATGTATGCGCTCATTACAGTAAGGCTTTCGTGGAGCAGTCTTTTTTCTTTGTCTCTCTGAGTAGTTGCAGTTTTATAACTACCAAAGTATAACCTTCCACTTTTCCACTTCAGCATGGTCGTTGAATTCCCCTCCCCCACCAAGGTCATGTGTCCGCATTCCTGTAGCTGTTTCACAGGACCGACTGCACTGCACACAGAAGCTATCTGGCCGTGGGATGCCTGGGTGGCTCCGTCAGTTAAGCGGCTGACTCTTAATCCCAGCTCTGGTCTCCATCTCATGGTTGTGAGTTGAAAGCCCTGTGTTGGGCTCCGTGCTGGGCAGGGAGCCTACATTAACACAAAACAAAAACAAAAACAAAACAAAAAAACCCCTATCCAGCCAGGAATACACATCAGACGCTTGGGAGGTTTTAGAAAATTCACCGCCCACCCTCCCCTTCATTTGATAAGCTTCTCTGGGTGGAGCAGAAAGGGACATGCCCTCCTGCTTTTCTCATTCACCTTGGCAGAGAATCACCGCCGTGTGCCGAGAGATGATCATTGTGTTAGCTCTGCGTGAGAAAAAGAAAGTGTTGAAAGTGTTGAGAACCAGGGATCTAAAAGAAAGGATGACATTCTTTTCCCTTAAAGGTTTTCTTTTCTCTGATGGATTATAGATTGGAGCTGAGTCACAAACCTGCAGTAGAGAAATTGGATGTAGAACATGAGGGCAGTTTCTAAGACTAGAATATGAGAAGGACCATGAGTCAGTGCCCACAGGCAGACTCAGATAACCCGTGGGGGAGAATAGGTTACTTTCCCTGCGGAGAAATCTCACACTGTGTGGCGACAGGTGCACCAGAAGGGGCCCCTGGAGACTTTGTCTAGTGACTTGACATCTGGATGTTGCTTTGACTGCTCATAAGCAAGGACTCCCCAAACACAGTTCAAAACCCTTGTGTCCCTGTAGCAGCAATGATTACAGTCACAGCCAGGCACTCAAAGTCAACTGCATTGCCAGCGAGGCCATTAAAATATTAGAAAATAAATGCTAGCCTTTATGGAATCTCTAGTTCAATCCCCAGTATTATGTATTCCCTCCCATCTGAAAATCCAGCATTTAAAAAATGTAAACAAAAACAAGTACAGAAATGTAAAAAAAAAGGGGTGTCTGGGTGGCCCAGTGGGTTAAAGCCTCTGCCTTCAGCTCAGGTCATGATCCCAGGGTCCTGGGATCGAGCTCCGCATCGGGCTCTCTGCTGGGCAGGGAAACTGCTTCCCTTCCTCTCTCTCTGCCTGCCTCTCTGCTTCCTTGTGATCTCTCTCTCTCTCTCTCTGTCAAATAAATAAATAAATAAAATCTTAAAAAAAAAAAAAGAATACAATTGCCAGATTAGGCAAATAAAATTATATATATATATAAAAGAAATGTAAAAAAAAAACCTTTATATTTTATATTTAAACTTTATATAAATCCAAGGGTTTTTTTTTTCTTCTCTTTTTGCACCAAGACATAAATATGTTTTAGACTTAATCATGAGAATGGAAGATTGTTCAATTGCAGGGCAGCATGAGGAATGAATGGAATTTATTGAATTTATGTTCTGTATTATACTTTTATGCTGCTAGGGAAAGAACTGACAGGTTGAGAAAGTTATTAACTTCTTGTGTGTATTAAAACAACACTTGAAGGCAACTGACTTTAGATAAGACAAAAATAATCATTATAGCCTGTGATGTTACTTTAGTTTAAATCCAGGCTGCCCTGAAGCTCAAATAGAGATAAAGAGCAAGGGTAGGATGAATGTTTTCATTGAAGTCGTAACTTCAAATATTGAGAGGCTCTTGGGAGGTTATCCAGTCTATTCTCAGTCTTTGACAGGATTATTGTTAAATCAGCTCAAGCAGATGGCAATCCATCTTATTTCTAAAATTGCCCACTCAAAAAATTCCGCATGATTCTCTATAAGAACCTTATAGAAAGGTTCTTTCTATAACCTTACTTCTCTTTTTCTTTCTTTTTTTCCAGTCATCCGTCACCATACAAAGGTTATGCACTATTCTTGACTGTATTCTCCATGCTGAACATTATATCCCCTTGGCGTACTTATGGAAGATTGTACTTCTTACTCCCTATCGCTCCTGTTGCCCATCCCCAACCCCTTGCCTCCTAGGGCAGGAACCAATCTTTTCTCTGTTTGTATGGGTCTGGGTTTTGTTTGTTTTGTCAGATGCTTTTCCTGCATCTATTGAGATGATCGTATGATTTTTATCCTTCATTTTGTTAGTGTGGTATATCACATTGATTTGGGAATGCTGAACCATCCTTGCATCCCTAGAATAAATCTCATTTGATCATTGTATATGATTGTTTTGATATATTATTGAATTCAGTTTGCTAATATTTTGTTGGGGATTTTTTGCACTTATGTACATCAAGGATATTGTCCTGCAATTTCCTTTTTTTGTGGTGTTCTTTTCTTACTGGTATCAGAGTAATGTTGGCCTCATAAAATGGGTTTGGAAGTACTCCCTCCTCTTTAATTCTTTGGAAGAGTTTGAGGGTAGGTATTAAATCTCTGATGTTTGGTAGAATTCACCAGTGAATTCATCTGATCCTGGACTTTTATTTGTTGGGAGAGTTAATCTCCTTACTAGTAACTGGTATATTCAGATTTTCTATTTCTTCATAACTCAGTCTTGGAATATTATAAGCTTCTAGGAATTTGTCAGTTTCTTCTAGGTTGTTCAGTTTGTTGGCAGGTACTGGTTTGTAGTTTCTTATGGTCCTTGTATTTCTGTCTATCAGTTGTAACTTCTTTTTCATTATTTTATTTTATTTCTTTGAGCTTTCTTTCTCTCTCCAAAGAAACTGCTGCTAGGTTTTTTTTTTTTTTTTTTTTTTTTTGTAATCTTTTCTATTTTCTTTTTAGTCTCTATTTCACTTATTTCTGTTCTGGTCTTTGTTATTTCCTTCCTTCTACTAACATTAGGCTTTGTTCTTTTTCTTCCTGTAGGTGTAAAGGTAGATTATTTATTAGAGATTTCTCTTATTTCTTCAGGTAGGCCTGTATTGCCATGAACTTTGCTCTCACAACCACTTGTGCTGCATCCATAGATTTTGGACTGTCATATTTCTGGGGCACCTGGGTGGCTCAGTCGTTAAGCATCTGCCCTTGGCTCAGGTCATGATCCCAGGGTCCTGGGTTTGAGCCCCGCATCGGGCTCCCTACTCAGTGGGAAGCCTGCTTCTTCCCCTCCCACTTCCCCTACTTGTGTTCCTACTCTTGCTATATTTCTCTCTGTCAAATAACTAAAATCTTGAAAAAAAGTTCTGTTGTCATTGTCTTTAGGTATTTTTAAATTTCTCTTTTGATTTTTTTTTTTTTTAGGACTCAGTAGTTGTTCAATAGTATGCTGTTTAATTTCCGTGTATTTGTTGTTTTTCCAGTTTCCTTTTTGCGATTGATTACTCATTTCATACCATTGTGGTCAGAAAAGATGCCTGGTAAGAAAAAAAAAAGAAAGAAAGAAAGAAAGAAAAGATGTTTTGTATGATTCCAGTCTTCCTGAATTTATTGAGACTTATTTTGTGGCCCAACATATGATCTATCCTGGAGAATGTTCCATATGAGCTTAAGAAGAATGTGCATTCTGTTGCTTTTGTATGAAATGTTCTGTATGTATCTATTAAGTCCATCAGGTCTAATGTATTGTTTAAGGCTGATGTTTCCTTATTGATTTTCTGTCTGGATAATCTATTCATTGATGCAAGTGGGGTATTAAAGTCCTCTAGTACTATTATATTGCTGTCAACTTCTCCCCTTAGGTCTGTTAATATTCTCTTTATATATTTTGGTGCTTCTAAGTTGGATGCGTAAATTTTTATAAATGTTATATCTTTTTGCCGTATTGACCCCTTTGTCATTGTGTAATGTCCATCTTTGTCTTTTACTAGTCTTTTTTTTTTTTTTTTTGAAGTCTATTTTGTCTGATATGAGTATGGCTACCCCAGCTTTCGCTTGGTTTCCATTTGCGTGACACATCCTTTTCCATCCCTTCATTTTCAGGGATTTTTTTCAAGGATTTCTATGTGGCCACTTCTGAAGTGAGTCTTTTGAAGGCAGCATATAAATGGGTCATTTTTTTTTAATCCCAACTTTTCTTTAATCTCAGGGGACACCTTCTTTTAATTCCCTTTTTAATTCAAAGGGAACATATAAGACAGCTTGCATATGTCCCCCCCATCACAAAGGGGACAGAATTATCTTTCGCTATCTGTGATGATTTGTAAACAATACTAAATCATATACCAATCCTTTGTTCTTCTGAATCCAACTTCACAAACATTCTGCCTGTCTAAGCAACCTCTCATCCTTGTTTCCCTCAATTGCTTCCTTTCCCTCCCATTCAGAATTTCCCAGGAGGGTTTGTAGAAGACTTTAATGCCCTGGGAATAGGAAAAGCAACCCTGCCTTAGCCCATAGGGATTTGTCAGCACCACGGACAGTAACTCATAATGCAAGCCTTCTACTGAGGCCATCTTGCCAGGTGAGCAATATCTTTGAAGGACTTCCTCAACATATTCCCCTTCTTTTCCTACCCTTCTACTTTTTAAGGCAAGTTACTTTAATTTCGTCAACGTCAGTAGAGGCAGAGGAGTCCACAACTCATCATCTCTGAGACTCTCTGGCCCAGGCTGCCAGGAGGTAGACCCATCTAGGCTTGCTCATGTCAACCCATCACTTGGTCCTCGGGTTCAGGGAACAAGTACAAAAAAGGCAGTGCAGAAGGATGGACTAGGCAAGAAAAGTAACTCCTCCATTTCTTCTGTTGCAGATGCCTCTATTAATTAATTATATTTCACAAGGGGTTAGTGTTCCCTCAAATATGCCATTCTTCACAGTTCCTGTCTTCTGGTTAGCAAACATTTGTTTTATCTTTAAATCTATCAAAAATTAGCTCGGCAGTCTTGGCTACATCACCTAAAATTTCTGTCTAATCTTACAGATTTCACAATACTTCTCAAAATTTTAAGTGCATGCCAACATGGAAATTATCCAGCAGATACATTTGCTAATGTGTGAATGACACACACATAAGTTTACTCATTAAGAACAGATTGGAAGCAACATGAAAATCTATCACTATAAGACTGTTTAAATAAATTATACATTTATACAATTGGATGTTATGAAAATGTAAGAAAGAGGAAGTTCACTACATACTGATATGAAAGATCTCCAGAATATGTCACAAAATGAAAAAAGGCTAGGTTCAGAACCACATATTTATGTAAAAAGGAAGAAAACCATGTGTAGTTATGTAAGCTTGTATAAGCATACACAAGCATACAATCTCTCCTGGGGGATATATAGGAAACAGGCCAATTGCCTCCAGGAAGGGAAAGTGGGTAGCTGGGGTGAGATGTGGAGGGGGGTTTGCTTCTGTGTACCTCTATGTGCCTTTAAAAAAGTTTTTTGTTTTTTTTTTTTTAAGTAAACTCTATGCCCAACATATTTTGAACTTATGGCCTTGAGATTAAGAATTGCACACTCTACTGACTGAAGCAGCCAGGCACCCCGCTTTATGTGCCTTTTGAATTGTGAGTAATGTGAATATTTTAGCTATGTAGAAAAGAATACATTTAATAAAAATGAAACAAATTACCCATGACTCTGTTTCCTCATCTATGAAATGGGACATAGCCATACCCCTTTGATTGTACTGAGAATCAAAGAGAATGATGTATTTAAATGTGCTCTGAAAAATACAAATGTTCTTTACATATAATCTTTATTTTGAGTATTTTAATAATATATGGACACTCTTTAAATTTTGGAGTGCAGAACTGGACATAATGCTGAAATCATGATAATATAAATTAAATATTTGTGAAGCATTTTAGAGTTTATTAGTCTGTACAGTTACCATATAAAGGGACTCTATCCTATGCTTCCTACTGTACTTTTTCTCCTCCTGCAGGTCAGGATAATTTTTGCCTGCAATAAGTAGTACTTCCTAGCCGCTTCAGAGGAGGGTAGAAAATGCTCGGGTGCTGGCAGGGTCCTAATGAGATCAGTGAGTAGCTGGTAGAAAACTGCCTCGTCGGAGAAAAGAAGGGAAATAGCTGGAGCGTTAAAAAGCGTGTGTAACCCACTGAGACACTGGACTGGAAATTCCGTTGTTTAATATTTAGAAGGAAGAAACACTATACTTCACTTTCTGGGAAAAAAAATCCTCTGGGTCCTGTACAACACATTTTAAAAAGTAATAATAAAAGCCAGTTTAGAGGGGTTTCTTGTCCATCCTATAAGAAAGGAGACTTGAAAGGGGGTAGCACATAGTATCCCGAAGAGATGTGTTAAAAAGGAACCCCAGCTTTCCACATTCCGAAGAGGTCCCCTGAGACCTTCTACACCTCATTAAATATGTGAACGAGCACAAGACTCAGAACCTCTGTAGGGACTCCTGGCCTCGACTGGGAGAAAAAAATACGATGAGAGATTTGTAGGTCTCTGTGAAGAGGACCACAGTATAACAGAAAAAACAAAATAAAGCTCCTTGGGTACTACTGAGGGAGAAGACTATGAAGAGGAAAATAAACCCACACTCTCATTTCAGTTTTTTTTCTCCTTGGGAATACTTTTTTTTTTCTGTGTAGTTTATGCCAAGAAAATTCATTTATTTTCAGAATGTCTCCTCTATTTTTCATTCTTCTCTTCCTCTACCCTCTCTTCTTCTACCTTCGTCTTCTTTCTCTTCTCTTTGTTCTTCTGTATTAGGAGTTGGCATACTTTTCCTGTAAAGGGCCAGAAAGTTAAGTATATTGGCTTTTTGGGCCATGCAGGCTCTGTGGCAACTACCCAACTGATCTTGTCACATGGTCCTGGCCATGGACAATTCAGAAATGAATGGGTGCAGCTGTGTTCCCATCACCCTTCCTTCACAAAAACCACAGGTTATAGATTCTCTGCTCCTGTTACGTGTTGTGATAGTTTAAATAAAGCTCACAGAAGATAGATAGTCATCAAAAAGAGTTTGGGACCACAGGTAGCTATCTGGAAGAAAATAAATAGGCATCCATGCCTCACACTTCTTGAAAAAGATCAAAGATTTAAATGCTAAAATAATATACAACACCAATATGAGAAAAGAACATAGGAAAATTATTTTAACACTTCAACATAGGAAGGGTGAAACCTTTCTAAGTATTAAATAAAATTGTTTTAAAATGATAGATTCAATTACATTAACATGTTTGCATAAAAACTATAAGCGAAGTCATAAGACAAGTTGGAAAAAATATTGTAACTCATGTCACAGACGATGGAATAATGTTCTTAACATGTTGATTTCTACAAATCAATAAGAAAAATAAACAACCATCCACAGAAAGATTGGGGAAATGCTATCACTACCATCCACAGAAAAGATAACGCAAAGAGTTGTCAAATATTTTTTTTTTAAGATTTTATTTATTTGACAGACAGAGATCACAAGTAGGCAGAGAGGCAGGCAGAGAGAGAGGAGGAAGCAGGCTCCCTGCTGAGCAGAGAGCCCGATGCGGGGCTTGATCCCAGGACGCTGGGATCATGACCTGAGCTGAAGGCAGAGGCTTTAACCCACTGAGCCACCCAGGGGCCCTGAGTTGTCAAATATTTTTAAAGAAATGTTCTATATTATTCATAATAGAAGATGCCCAAATTCAAATTATACTTACATATGAGTTCTCACATATCAGATAGGCAAATGTCCTGATACTTGATAAAAATTGGATTGGTAAGGCCTCTTTATATAGTTAGTGATAAATTAGTATGACCTCTGTAGAGGGAGATTTGGCAATATCTGACAAAATTTGAATGAATATATTTTTTAACACAACAGTTCATTTAAAATTGCTTAATCAATAGATATATCTGGGCATATGCAAAATGATGTCTATACAATGTTAACTATTGTTGTACTTCTTGTAACAGCAAGAAAAGGAAGTGACCTAGATGTTCACCCATAGGGGCCTTCCTAAATCTATTATGGCATATCCAGAGGGTGGTAGCTTTATAGCTACTATGGGGCTATAAAGATAAGAAACTCTTGGGGTACATGACTGGCTCAGTTGTCAGAACATTTGACTCTTGATCTCAAGGTCATGAGTTGAAGCCCCATTTTGGGTGTGGAGTTTACTTAAAGAGAAAAAAAAAGAAAAGAAAAGAAATCTCTTTATGTTCTGATATGGACAAATCTTCAAGATATAGTCTTAGAAAAAAAGAAAGCTGCAGAACAGTGTGTATGGTGTGCTTCCAATTGTATAAAAGGAGGGCAGAGTACGTATCTGTATCTGTGTGCATAAAAAGTCTCTGGAAGGCTACACAAGAAACTGGTAAGAGGGGCTCCCTGTTTGAAGGGGAGTGGGACTATTCGGATGGATGAAAGAGGTAAAAAAGGAGATTTTTCACTGTATGCTTTTTTATTCTTTTTGACTTTTAAACCATTTGACATCATTATTTTTTTTAATTTTTAAGATTTTATTTATTTATTTGAGAGAGAGTGAGAGTGAGAGAGCACAAACAGGGGGAGCAGCAGAGGGAGCGGCAGCGGGAGAGGCAGGCTTCCCGCTGAGCTGGGAGCCTGACACGGGGCTTGATCCCAGGACCCTGAGATCATGACCTGAGCCGAAGGCAGAGGCTTAACCCACTGAGTCACCCAGGTGCCTCACTTGACATCATTATTAATATTAAAAGAAATAAAGTCAGTAAGAATCACCCAAATAACTTGGCTTTACACACACACACACAACTTCTTTGTTAACCAGTTTTAGATTCATAGATATTATGGTATTTTGGGTATGCTAATAATAAAACCCATAATTATCTATACATCTTGAAAAAAATTTCTGCTCATGTGAGAAAGATGATTAACTAGCAGGATAAACTTTTATTATATGGTCCCTAGCTAATCAATTCGAGTAGACACAAAGAAGATACTTTTCTTTGTTAGCCTGGTGTTAAGAGGGACTGGGGCTGGCTGGGGAAGCGGCAAGTTCCCCACCTTGGGTTTGTTCAAACACATGTGGCACAACCACCTGGGGGCCTCTGGTAGGAGGGGGAAAAACTCTAAGTCACTTTCTCTATTTCAGTCCTGAGATTCTATAATCAGAAGAAAAAGAGTGATGTGAACACCATGTATTTCTTCCTAAGAGGTAGGGTTCTTTGGAAGGCAGCTGGACTCACCACTATACGCCCAACACAGCGGTGAGATTCTTTGGGGAAAAAACCCAAAAACCAAAATAAAACAATAACAACACAAACCTCAGAGATTGATGCTTTAGAAACTGGCTTGAGGATCATAAAGGGTAACAATGATGGAAGGAGAGCCCAGGATAGTTGGGGATGGAATTGGCAGTGAGCCAAGCCAGGTTAGGCGCTCGGTGCAACGCCAAGGACATGCAGAAATTCACATCAAGGTAAAGAACTCTAGTCTTTGACGGGGACTCAGGCAGCATTTCTCTGGCAGAACAGAGCACCCCACAATGCACCACTTTCCAGAACACTAGGCAATGTGCAGATGGGAAGTAATTTTTTTAGGAAATGGCTAGAAATTATTGACATTGATTTTTCAAATCATTCCTGTTTGTTCAGCTGGTGAAACACCTGGTAGCGAATGCTTTCAAGCAGTCTAATTATAAGTGTGTTTCAGCTGATGTTCATTGCCCTAGCTGGATGGAGCCTCTAATACAGTACAAGACAGTAAATTTTTTTTTCTTTTTTTTCCTTTATCTTCTTTTTTAAATTTTATTTTAATAAACATATAATGTATTTTTATCCCCAGGGGTACAGGTCTGTGAATTGCCAGGTTTACACATTTCACAGCGCTCATCATAGCACATACCCTCCCCAATGTCCATTTCCCCACCAAGACAGTAAATTTTTGATGAGAATAATGCTGGATGAAATGCAGTGTTCTTATAGGGAGCATTTGGAAAGACGATCAAGTATGGTGAATGAGTGCTTTGTACCTCCTCCCCTACCTTCTTTCCTTTTCCACTCCCATCTCTTTCCTTTATCCTTTTTAAAATGTTGTATCTTGGGGCACCTGGGTGGCTCAGTGGGTTAAGCCTCTGCCTTCAGCTCAGGTCATGATCTCAGGGTCCTGGGATGGAGCCCCACATCGGGCTCTCTGCTCAGCAGGGAGCCTGCTTCCCCCTCTCTCTCTGCCTGCCTCTCTGCCTACTTGTGATCTCTCTCTGTCAAATAAATAAACAAAATCTTTAAAAAAAATAAATAAAATGTTGTATCTGGGGGTGCCTGCGTGGCTCAGTCAGTTGGGCGTCAGTCTTCAGCTCAGGATTGAGACCCACATTGGGCTCCTTGCTCAGCGGGAAAGCCTGCTTCTCTCTCTCCCTCTGCCTGCCACTCTCCCTGCTTGTGCTCTCTCTCTGTGTCAAACAAATAAAATCTTAAAAAAAAAAAAAAACAAGTTGTTTCTGTAGGCCTCCTGAAGAACAGACTGACCAGTCTGTGGGGGGAAATAATGCAATAGTGGTACTTAAAATTTTTAAAAGCTCTCCATCGTCATACATGTTGTTGCTTCCCACTATGCTCTCAGTGTGAGAGGAGTAATGGTATCCTTTCCTCTGCTGACACTGAGGGGCAAGCTGTTCATCAGAGATGTTAACGTTCCTTGCAGAGTCACAATTAGGTACCAGGTACGTTCCATGTAGTCAGGGGGCTGAAAGAGATTTTGAGGGGTTAATGTTAAACAATTAATTTTCTGTGTCAACTGGGCTGGGCCATGGTGCCCAGATATTTGCCAGAATTTTATTCTGGATGGTTCTGGGAGGGTGTTTTTGGGAGAGGATTAATATTTACATCGGTGGCCTTTAAATGCGTAGACTGCCCTCCATAATGTGGGTGGGCCTCATCCAATCAGTGGAGGGCTGTAAGAGAACAAAGACTGACCTCCCCTGGAGCAAGAAGGAATTCGGTCAGCTGACAGCCTTCAGAGTGGCCCCGCAACACAGGCTCTTCCCTGGGTCTCCATCCTGCCAGGCTGCTCTGCAGACTTTGGACATGCCAGCCCGCATAATCATGTGAGTCGATTCCTCAAAATAGGTCTCTCTCCATGTATACTCCCTATTGGTTCTGTTTCTCTGGAAAACCCTAACACATTCATCATGCTCCTTTTTATTTTGGTATAAGTATCCTTTGAAATTATATAATATCTTGCAAGTGAACCACTTAATGACTTAATTCTGTAGTAGGAGAAGTTTAGTCTGTGTTAGTGTCTGTGTCAAGTCCCTCAGCTGTCTAACGAGAATGGTTTGATGGAAATTGTTAGTCATCCCCTGAAATCCATTCTCTCCTTCTTTGTGGGCCCATTATCCTACATTCCCCGGCTTCCCGGAAGTCAAGGTGGCCACGTGTCTGTGTTCTATCCGATGGAATGTGAGTCAAAGGGACGTGTGCCACTTTGGGCTTCGTTCTCAAAATAGTGGGTGTGCTTCACCTGGGCTGCCTCCCCCTGTCAGGATGGATCTTTGCCCACTCACTTTGACCATAAAAATGTCTGAGGGTGTGGGAGAGCATGACAATGGAAAGAACCAGAATCTCTGAATGACTGTGTGAGGCAGAATTGTTCCATCAACTTGCCCTCTTCACCTCAACGCTATCATGTGAATGAGAAATACATTTCTTTACACTTTAAGCCACTGTATTTTTAGCCTCTTAGTAATAGTAGCTTGGCTTTTGCCCTAACACGCAACGTTGATAGCAACCATCTTCCCTACTTCAGGGGATTTTTGTAAGTATCCCATGAAAGAAAATGGTATCTATCTATGATATCTATCACACTATTTTTACTTGATTATCCAACATTAAACTTCCTCTAGACCTTCGTAGAATCTCTGTGAAAAGGGGATATGGGGGCGCCTGGGTGGCTCAGTGGGTTAAGCCGCTGCCTTCGGCTCAGGTCATGATCTCAGGGTCCTGGGATCTAGCCCTGCATCGGGCTCTCTGCTCAGCGGGGAGCCTGCTTCCCCCTCTCTCTCTCTGCCTGCCTCTGTCTACTGTGATCTCTCTCTGTCAAATAAATAAATAAAAAATCTTAAAAAAAAAAGGTGGGGGGGGGGACATAGGACTCAATGAGATCTAGGAATTGCCCTGTAATTTCCCTGACTGGAGAGAGACTGCCTAGAGACAAAAATTGCATGAGAAATACAAAATGGCAAACAGATTTTGTTAATTACCACCAACCACGTCTGGATTGTATTTAGGAACTAACAGCTAATACCAACAGTGGGGAATGAGTGGCTATTGGAAGCATCTGACACATCAGATAAACCTTAATTTTATAACCATTTTGCAACCTGGTGATGATTCCTGAAGTGCCTATGGGAGCTACAATATGTTTGATGTCATGAGTTGTCTAGACTCTGCCAGAAAACCCGTTCAGAGTGACAGGATTTATGGTTTCACATTCCCAGGAGGGCACAGACTCCACTAGACCACATTATCCTGCTAAGAGCCAAGTACTACTCTTAGTGATTCTTACTTTACACAAAAACACTCCCGTTTCCAAAGTACATTTCCCAAAGTATAATAAATCAATATATACCCATGTGAAAAACGTCTTCGTAAGAGAACAAGTCCACATTTGAAAGAGATATGAGCAGACGTTAAAAAGAAGAGGCATGGAAAGAAAATCATCAATGGCTTAAAGTGATGACTACATATGGCTCAGAACTGGTTTAATTCTTTTGGGATGAGAAAATGGGATCTTTCCTGCCCCTTCATACAGTCAGTCTTAGGTCTGATGTGCCAGAGGAATGGTTTACGAGAGGATGGTTTACGGGACCTTTGAGAAGAATTATTTTCACAATCTTATTGACACTGCTTTCATTTGGTTATCAAGACTTGGTTGGAGAGAGGGGCACCTGTGTGGCTCCGTCGGTTAAGCGCCTGCCTTTGGCTCAGGTCATGATCTCAGGATCCTGAGTATGCGTCTCCCTTTCCCTCTGCCCCCGACTTATGCTCGTTCTCTCTCTCTCTCTCTCTCTCAAAAAAAGACTTAGTTGGAAGGAAAAACTGTTAGTTTTTTTTTTTTTTTTAAGTTCCCATTACGAAAAGCGATCCATCAGGAAAAACCCCAAGAGGCACTTTCAGATTTGAACAGTTCCCTGGACTGAAATCTAGCCATGAGTGTAGAATGATGAGAAAGGACATCTTGGAAAAATATGTGTTGTAAAAATGTGTAACTTGTAGCAGCTGAGCATAATGCAAAGGTGTTTCTTTGGACTCATACACACTACCTATTGACTTAAGTGAGCAAGTTCCCAGGGCCTGTTTGTATTTGACCCTGGCGGCTGCTTCTCCAAGCAATGCCTTAACAGAAAACCAACAGGAATCATTTTGGCAGGAAGGAAGGATCATCTTAGGTGCTTAATGAGAGAAAAGATCTGTGCCTATTTGTAACAAGAAATAGATATTAGCGGTTCAGAGCCCATTTGGGAATTTTCATCATGCTAATAAATGTCAAAGAGAAACATTCTTCCTTTATTATTAGACCTTAGACTAATTTACCCAAATACAAAGTTGTCTTTGTCCAATGAGAAAGAGAAAAATAAAACTAAATGAAGTGAGTAATTAAACAGAGGAAAGAAGACGAAATTGAGACTGTATTTTACATATGGCTCATGAGGTTCTCTTTGGGCTGAGGAGGATTAACTGTTATGAAGATTTTATGCTGTGGGGAGCTGATGTGATGGATTTGTGACAGATGAGAGAAATGGAGATGAACATGTAGCTCATTCAAATGTTTCCAGTGTCTTGTTCTCCATCTTGCTGAAGATGAGGGCATAAGGTAAGATACTGTAGCAGAACTGAGTCCCATAGTTCTGTATAAGGAATCACAAAGTCTGTGATGAAATATGCTTTCTTTCTTTCTTTTTTTTTCATAAAGACTTATTTATTTTAGAGAGGAGGGGAGAGAGCACATGCACAAGTGGGATGGCGGGGTGAAGGCAAAGGGAGAGGGAGAGAAAAGGAATCCACAAACAGGCTCCCTGCTGAGCATGGAGCCTAATATGGGGCCTGATACTGGAACCCTGAGATCATGACCTGAGCAGAAATCAAGAACCAGCTTAACTGACTGAGCTACCCAGGCGCCCCTGAAATATACTTTCATTTGTTCTTATTTTGTGTTGGTTTGATTTTTGTACACTTGAGTCCTTGTTTTACTTAGGGTTCTCCAGAGAAACAGAAACCCATAGAATGTGTGTATATGGGCATGGGTATGTGGGTGTGTATTGTTAAAAACCACAAGCCCAAAATGGCGTCACTTAGGCCAAGTCACCAAACTGGGGCTTAATACCTAACCTAACTGCATTGCAACCTTCCCCAGAAATGTAACTCTTAACTGGTCAGTCAAGAATTTTCTGATTAGTACCAGAGATAATCTGTCACATGGGTTCTAAACATCTCCCAAAGGAAGGTGAGGTAATACACCTAATAAGTCCCCTTGCCCTTACACCTGAGGGAAGGTGACCTTGCCAGGAACAATTCTTTCTTTTCTTTTGCTAGTAATTTCTTGGCCCATTCTTCTTATGAAAACCTTCCTTTTTGTACAATTCCTTGGAAGCTCCACATTACTTGCTAGATGGGATGCTACCCAGTTTGTGAATCACTTAATAAATATAATTAGATTTTCAGATTTACTCAGTTGATATTTTTGTCCTTTAACAGTATGTGTTATAAGGAATTAGTTCACACAATTATGGGGCTGGGAAGTGCCAAGGTCTACAAGCTGGAAACCCAGACAGTCAATGGTTTAGTTCCTGCCTGCGTCTGAGTCTAGAGTGTGAAGGCAGAAGGAGACCAACATCCCAATGCAAAAGACAGGCAGAAAACATGAATTCTTTCTTACTCTGCCTCAGTGAAATGGAGGAGGCCCACCCGCATTGGGGAGGGCCATCTGCTTTACTCAGTTCCTGGATTCAAATGCTAATCTCATCTGAAAGTTCTTTCACAGAAACACCCAGAATAATGTTTAAGCAAATATCTGGGTCCCCCATGGCCCGGCCAAACTGACTCGTAAAATTAACTATTACAGTCACATTATGCAAAAATTGAATGTAATATAATTTTAAGAACTCAGAACATGCTCTGTTGATGACATGGGGCCTTCCATTTGCCCCTAGAATACTCCTTTGTGACATTAGCATCATTACATGACAAGGAGAAGTAATGGCAGCTGTGGACAGATCAGTCTTTTCACTTACCTGTACTCTTGGAATTGAAATGTTTGATGGATTCTGCCTGGATAGTAAAGCACTTTGTATCATGTGATCCTTTTTTCCGAACCCTCACCACAGCTGATTGGACCAGGGTACAAGCAAATCCATAGGCTGACCAGCAACCTATGAGCTGGCACGTCAAGATGCGCGGAGCCAATAAGAATAGAGCATGTGAAACAAGAAAAACTGAAAACACTTACGAAGTAGCAGCCGAGGGAGAGGTGATGCTCTAAGGTAGGGCCCAGGCCAAGCATACAAAGGCCTTGAAAGAGTTTAACAGAGTGAGGGGCCAGCCTATAAAAAGGAAGAGGTCAGATCCCTGCAGACAGAAGCAGAGATACCGGGAAGGTCTTGTTCTCACAAGTTCTGTGCTTTCGGAGATTTCCAGTGCCAGTTCCTGGCCATGTCGGTCTTTACATAAACCCATTTCTCTTGAGGCAAGTCAGGTAGGTCTCTTACACTTTGCATAGGTAAGTTCTCTTCTATTTTACATTGTTTGTATGAGGGTCTGTGTAAAGATTTCACTCAGATATGTTCGTTCAACTTTCCTTTTGCAAATTCAGAAACTGAAATACAGAAAAATCTTTTGGCCTCGCAGGCCACCCATGATGGCCAGGAGCAAGTTTGAATCTGTCAGTCACAACTTATTGCATGTTCAGCAATGTATTCTTTTTAAGTTGGGTGTAGAGATTACTTTTGATAAAGTCCATTTTCCTTTTTTTATGACCAGAGCTTTCGTTTCGTATTTAAAAATTTTTTGCCTAACCCAAAGATACAAAGATTTTATCCTGTATTTTCCTCTATTTCTTCTAGAAATTTTATAGTTGCAGCTCTTGCATTTTGGTCCATGATTCATTCTGAGGTTTTGTTTTGTTGTTTTATTTGTGGTTTGAAGGTTCATTTTTTCCTCATACGATTGTCCAATTGTTATAATACCGTTCATTGACAAGGTTATCTTTTCTCCATTTAAATATATTGGCACCTTTGTGAAAGTTGAGAGGCCTTATACCTGTTGGGCTATTTCTGTACTGGCTTCTTCTGTTCCATTGGTCTATTTCAAGGGTTGACAAACAGTGGCCTGAGGTCCAAATCTGGTTCACTATCTGTTTTGTAAATAAAGTTTTACTGGAACTCAGTAGAGCCCATTTATTCCTTTAAGTATTGTCTCTTACTGTTTTCCTGCTATAAAGGCAGAGTTCAAACAGATTAGAAAGCCCAAAATATTTACAATCTGGCCCTTTGCAGAAAAAGTTTGCTGACTCTTGCTCTATGCATTTATCTTTGTGCAATATCACACCATCTTGATTACTATAACTTTCCAGTAACTCTTGAAATCAAGGTATGTTTTCCAGCTCTGTTCTTTTTTTGAAACTGTTTGGTTATTCTTGCGGGTTTTTTTTTGTTTGTTTTTTTTTTTTGTATTTCCATATGAGTTTTCAAATTAGCTTTTCTACCAAAAAGTCTCTGGAATTTTACTTGGAATTACTTTGGATCTATAGATTGATTTGGGGAGAATTAAAATCTCAACAATATTGAACCTTCTAATCCATGACATGGAATGTCTCTCTGTTTATTTAGGTCATCCTTAATTTCTCACAGAAATGTTTTGAAGTTTCAGTTTACATGTCTTGCATATTTTTGTTAAGTGTATCCATAAGTATTACACAATTTTTGAAGCTTTTTTAGTTTATTGCCTTTTAATTTGCAATTGTTTATTACTATTATGTAGAAATACAGTTAATTTTATGTATTAATCTTGTGTCTTCCATCTTTGCTCTATTTACTAATTGGTATGGGAAAATCTCTTAGGATTTTCTGCATAGATATCACGTCATCTGCAAATAAAGGCTGTGTTATTTTTTCCTTTCCAATCTAGATACCTTTGATTTCTTTTTTTCTTGTATTATTCCACTGGCTAGGACCTCCAGTACAATGTTGAATATAAGTGATGAGAATGGACATTCTTGCCTTATTCCTGATCTTTGCAGTAAAACATATTTACTCGTTCACCATTAAGTATGATGTTAGTTGTAGGTTTTTCTTTTTGTTTTTTTTTTTTTTTGGTTGCCCTTTGTCAGGTTGAGAAAGTTTACTTCTAGTCCCAGTTTGCTGAGAGATTTCTATCATGAATGGGTGTTGAATTTTGTCAAATGTTTGCTCAGCATCTACTGAGATGATCATATGGTCCCTGCTCCCATGAGCTTTTAGTCTCTTGGTAAGGATAGACACCAAAAAAAAAGTGAAAACAAAGAATAATGTGATGTGTGAAAGATAAGGAAAATCCAGGAGCCTAGGCCAGCCCAGGGTCAGAGAAAGTCTTTTTCTTTTCTTCCTTTTTTTTTTTTTTTTAGATTTTATTTATTTATCAGAGAGATGGAGAGAGACTACAAGTAGGCAGAGCAGTAGGCAGAGGGAGAGGGAGAAGCAGACTCCCACACCGAGCAGGGAGCCTGATGTGGGGCTTGATCCCAGGATCCAGTGACCATGACCGGAGCTGAAGGCAGCCGCCCAACTGACTGAGCCACCCAGGGACCCTGAGAAAGTCTTTTTTAAGAAGTGAGGTTTAAAGATGGGATCGGGAGGGAGACAAATCATAAGAAACTCTTAATCTCACAAAACAAACTGAGGGTTGCTGGGGGGAGGGAAGGTAGGGATAGGGTGGTTGGGTTATGGACATTGGGGAGGGTATGTGCTATGGTGAGTGCTGTGAAATGCGTAAACCTGATGATTCACAGACCTGTACCCCTGGGGCAAATAATAAATCGTCTGTTGATGAAAATAATTTTAAAAAAAAAAAGTGAGGTTTAAATTGAGACTGAAAGAGGAGTAGGAAATTGGTAGGTGAAAGGAGGTGAGAAGCAGAACAGGAGTTGACATCCCATGATGCAAGTTCCAAATCCGGTTCTGCCGCTTTCTGGTTAGATGAGGAGAAGGTTTCCTGCTGAAATGCTATCTGTGGGTTTTGCTTTTGAGTCGTTTCTCTTAGTATGTGTAAGGTACACTCTGAGTTTTCCTCTAGATGATGATGTAGAGATGGTGGTACCATGTCCCTCTTGCCCTACTCCATGAAACCCCATAGGAAAAAACCCCACAAGAACTTGACCTCAACAACTGCTTGTTTGCTTCTCTTTTCATGGACAAGGAGAATCAGGTAACCCACTTGATTTCCTTTTCCTCTGCAGGAGCCTGGAAACTCAGAGATGGATCTGAGCCTGCTCTTAAATAACTGAGTAGGACCTCATGTAGACATGTTCTGATTTTCTTGGAGTCATGACCTCTTTCAAAAATTTACTTTTTCTTGCTCCTCACTTTATATTTTATTGCATGTTTCTTACATCCTATTAGTTACTAAACTATTTTATGGAACAGATAGGTTACAAACAAATAAACAAAAAATATACAATGACACAAAAATTAAAGCTTTCAAGAAACAAGTCCTTTATTACTAAGGTTCTCGGACCTCTAACGGCCCAAGCTGCTGCCCCCTTGTCCTTCTAGGATAGCCACCTGCCCTCTCCCAAAATTCTCTACTCACCCTGCTCCTTCAGATTTCCTTCCTCTCTCTGGCTGCGTCGCCCTCTGATCAACTTTTGCTCTCCCAGCAAACCCACAGACAGTTCTTGCTTTAAAGGTTTTAAAAGTTGTGCTAATGGGAAGGATAACAGAAAGAGAAGAGAAGAAGCAAAAGTGAGGAAATTGTTAAAATTTCCAAGGTCTTACTAGTTCCTGGCCCTGACCTATGCTTTCTTGACTTCTATTCAACATGGCCTTTGGAAGTCCCTTTTGAATTTCTGTTCAGTGTTTTCGTCTCCTGGTGTGACACTTATAACTCTCTTCCCCATTAGGGAAACTTACCCCCTGTGGAACTTGTCTTCCACCCCAGAGACCCAGGAGGACAGTCAGGGACGTACAGTAGGTGCCTCCCATTTTCCTAATAATCTGCTTTGATCAAGGCCTGAGGACTTGGGCTGCTCACACAGGAATGAGCCCCACTGGGCATCTTTTAGCATTCTGTACCTCTCCCTGGAACCTCTTTTCCTCCCCACAATCAAGGCCCTAGATTTTAGGTGCAAAACAATTGTAATTTTGTTGTGATGCCCTCTGGAAGCTTGGTCATCAGCAATGTAGCAGCACTAGATCCTGGAGAGGTGTGCTGACGTGGGACACCAAGTGGGGAGAATCAGCTGGGGCAGGTGAGCTGGGGGCCATGGGGTATATTTATATAGAGGACCTCGTCTACCAACTATTTAGTGACATGGGTGGAGTGGCTCTTTCTGGCCCCCTTTTCGTAGGACATGATAGACTGTTCTTTGGGTTGGCTCTCCTTCTCCAAATCAATCTGTACCTAAATAGGAGTCCTTCTACTCAAATCATGCTTCGAAAGTAGCTTTAAAGCAGAAGTTTTATCCCAGGCTTCCACGGATCTATGACCAGTGGCTCTACCCAAAGAAAGCAGCTAGGCTTTCTCTGATAATTCTTCTTCATTTCATAGAATCCTGTGTTTACCCCATCTCTGGAACACTCTATCTTTCCAATCAGTTTTTCTCTTTTTCTTTTTTTTAAAGGATTTAAAGATTTATTTTAGAGAAAGTTGGGGGAGGAGTGGGGGCGGGGAGAGAGAGGGACAAGGAGACTCTGTGCTGAACGTGAGCTGATTTGGGGCTCGATCTCACGACCCTGAGATCATGACCTGAGCTGAAGTCAAGAATCTGACGCTCAATGGACTGAGCCACGCAGGCGCCTCATCCCATCAATTTTTAGATAATCTTTGTACCGCATGACACTTTAAGTAAATAAAAATAGTATATATTGTCAGTGCAAGTGAATATCTTAGGGGAATTCTGACTTTGCTATTCATTCTTCATGCTATGTTTCGTTTTTTAAAGACACCCAGTTCCTTTTCCTTGCCAACAAATTCCCATCCCTTTCTTTTCAAGAATGACCAAAACTGGAACCAAAGTGGAGGGTCTGCATCAGAGAAACCCTGTGGGTAAGATTCTCATTGGAGTAAGGTACCTTCCTTGCAGTCCCTCATTAAATATTTGTTGAGGCCAAATCACTAAGAAGGAGCATGCGTACCTTGGACTAGCAGCATCTGGTCTCTATTTACTTCCCTAAGATGTAGCTGGAGGGCCTGGAGCCTCCTGGGGAGGGTACAGTACCCAGAGGAGTCGTCCCTGAGTGCCCTGGCCTCCTATTTGTGTTCAAACGAAATTTGGGTAGAGTGAACACTCAGGGGGGATGTTTTAAGAAGAAAAAAAGTGGAGATGTGACAAAAGCTCAATGAGCAGGCTTTTTCAGGGGTGAAAAGAGGCTGGGTGATTTCCTTTCTTTTTGGCTGTTGGCATATCTTTAAATATGAGGAAATGACAAAACAGGATTGTAAAATATTTGCATTTAGTGGAGGAATGTTTTCACACGTATAAACACCCTGGTGTATGTATAGTTTCATTTGACAACAGTGCCAACACCAGAACTGCATGGCTGTGAGGTCAGGCAACCCTGCCTCCCCATCTCTCCCCTCCCCCACCTCCTAGTGCTGGCATCACCACAGAAGGCTCTAGACAGAGGGGAGGGAGGATTTGGTGCCGTTTGGTTGCCAGGAAACCACACTATGGGTATAATCCAGATCCTCTCTGTCTCCTACCCCCACCTCAGCAGATTTCAGTTTTAATTTGGCTTTTTGAATAGGTAACAGATTCACATGTTTCAAACATCAAAAACTACGAAAAGCTAGAAAACAAAAGACTCTCTCCTACCTTATCCCTCTTTCTTCAGTTCCCATCCTCCTCAACAAATAACCGCTCTTATTTCTTTCTTGTTTATCCTTCTAGATATCTATATCTATCTATCTATCTATCTATCTATCTATCTATCTATCTTTTCTTAGTGAGAGGGAGGAGGGGGAGGGGGAGAGGGAGAGAATCTGAAGCAGGCTCCATGCCCAGTGCTGAGCCCAACTTGGGGCTCCATCTCATAACACTGAGATCATGACCTCAGCCAAAATCAAGAGTCAGATGCTTAACGGACTGAGTCACCCAAATGCCCCCTCCTTCCAGATATTTTCTGTGCGTAAGTAAGTCCTATAAATATATTTTATTCTGTGCAACCTTTTTAAACATACATGACAGCCTGCTTTACACACAGGCATGGTTTATGCATTTGTAGTTTTTTGCATGATTTTTCCATCTTGATTCAGTAAGGACTTCATTCTTTTTTTACAGCTAAGGAATATTCCATTGTATAGATTTACCATAGTTGGTTAATCAGATTCCTTTTGATAAACATTTATGTGGCTTCCAAGCTTTGGCTATTACAGACAATGCCTCATACAAAACTCTTGTACAAGCTGTTATTTCCCATGTGTAAGTGTATCTGGAAGATAAGTTCCCAGGGTCAAAGGGTATATATATATTTAATTTGGATGGATACTGACAAATTTCTCGTCATAGAAATCAAACCACTTTATAATCCCAGAACAACATATGAGATCATGTTTTTGCTAGTCTGATTGGTGAAAAATGGTGAAAAATGGATAAAATGGTGAAAATTTTTGTTGTAATTTTAGTTTTCATTTCCTTTAGAATAGAATGAACATTATAAAAAAAATTTAAGAGCCACTCTTTATTTTCCTTCAACAAACTCTCTGCTAAGACATTTGCAGCTTTTTCTGTTGGGTTGTGGATATTTCTTACCAATCTGTCAGGGCATCTACTATATAATATTAGGGTGACACAAGTTGTGAGTATTTTTCTCAATCTTCCCCTTTGTCATTTATCTTCTGACTTTATTTATGATTTTTTTTAGAAAGGAATGCACATTTTTAACAAATTTTAATTTTTATATAGCCAATATATCAGTCTTTTAAGATTTTTGGATTTTGGACAAATAGACCAAATCTATTCGAAGTTATGAAAAAATTCTTCTATATTCTATCCTAACATTCTTACAAATTCATATTTATATTGCTATTACACAGAAGGAAAATAATTTTTCTCTTACTCTTCTGAATTTTTGGCTGAGACTCCTGTAATAAAAAACAGATTAACAAGAGAAAAACAAGCAGAAGTTTATTAACATGTATATGTTATATATACATGGCAAGCACTCAGGGAAAAATGAGTGACCCCTGGAAGTATCTTAGAATTCAGAATTAAATATCATCTTAATAGGGAAAGCGTATGGGGAATGTAGGCCTCTCAGAGGAGAGTAAGCGATTCTTAGGAAAGATGAATGGGCTCTCAGGAGAACAGATGGGAGGTATGACAGTTTGTGACGAAGTTTGGGTGCAGTGTTGATGTCTATTCTCCTCTCTTGTAACAGGAGTTAGTCTTCCAGGTTAAGGAAACTCTTGGGAGGGGATGTAGGACATTTGAGTTCCTTTTGGAGGATCTGTCTTTAGACAGATAAGGAGAGTTCAGAGAAAGCCTCTCCCTGCATTTGCTTTTTTTCAAGTGTCTACAGCTCAAAGTAATTAAACAGCAAAGTTGTATTTTTAACAAAATAGCATATACGGGGTGGAATGTCCTGAACTCCTACAGTTTAGGGTGGCATATTCTGCTGCCCTTCTGTGTTTTTAGTGACAGGGAGTTAATTCTGTGTCAGTTTGTTTCCAGATGGCTCTCCAGTTGTCCTGAACCATGACACCATGAATTGATTAGTCCCTGTTTTTCCTTGAGTATCAGGGACACTTCCTTGTCCATACTGGCAATCTCTTTCCCAAGCAATGTGGGAGTGGGGATGGGGGTGAGGGTGGGGTGCCAAAGCTAGGTCCCAGACCAATCTTCCCCTTTGCTGTGACAGCAGAGGAGAGACCTCTGTCAGGTAGGAAGGCCATTGGGATGCAGAGACCGTCTGTTGTTTAGGGATGTGCACACAGGGAATCCCGAGTTGCCACCCTGGCCCCCTCCCCCTCCACAAACAGGCTGTGCAGCAGCTCAGAACCACTGCACTCAGGGGTGGAATTAGGCTGTGGGCCTGAATAAATAATTAGAAATTGGCTGCTGAGAGAATGTCCCTGGTGATTGCTTGCTCTGGAATTTTGCTGGGTGGCACACAGAGTTTTATTACCCAATTAAAATACAGCAGATTAAATCGTGCAAAAGGAAGATGGAATGGGCAATAAATCTGCCATGGAACGGGCTGTGGAAGGCCCACCCCGAAAGGCATGAATTGATGGTTCAGAGAGAACGGAGAAAGAGAGTCGTCTAGTTTCGCCAAAAAGAATCACTAGCGAAGCATATTCTTGAAAGGAGACAGAACCTTTGCCTTGGGGAGGGTGGGTGGTAGGTGTGGAAGCGTGGGCATTGGGCAAAGAAAGGTAAGTGTTTCCAGTTTCCAGGGAAGACTCTGGAAAGAAGGGAAATGGAGGGCTGGTGAAGGCGGCCAAAGGTAACAAACCATCCTTCCCATCCTTTTGTAACGTGCAAACACTGGAGGAGAGACTGGTGATACCATGGTGTCCATTGCCCAGCGTGACGTAACAAATGATTAGGTCATAACAGGTTCTGAAATGTCCGCAAAGGAAGAAGAGGCAGGATTATCGGTTCATTACACAGTAAAGTATATATATTTCTGGTGGTCTTAGTTTGCTAGCGCTGTGGTAACAAGGAACCACAGCCATGTGGCTTCAACGAGAGACGTGTACTGTCCCACAGTTCTGGAGGCTGGAAGGCTGACATCCGTGTGTCAGCGGGGCTGGGTCCCTCTGAACGCGACAAGGGAAGAATCTCTTCCAGCCCTCTCTCCTTGTTTTGTGGGCAGCCATCTTCTCTCTAGGCCTCTTCCCATCGTCCTTCCTCCATGCGTGTCTGGGAGAAGGTTCCCGTATGTTCATATGGATGAGGGCCCACCCTAATGACTCATTTTAACTTGACTGTCTGTAAAGACCTTACCTCTAAATAAGGACACATTCCGAGGTAGTAGGGGTTAGGACTTCAACATCTGAATTTTGGGGGCACACACTTTAGCCCATAGTCACTTGACATCTTGAAATAGAGCAATTTACTTTTTTATGTCTATAGTGTCACCATCCCCTTCCCAGGGCTTATGACTACGTCTTTTTCACAGTTCTCACAGAGCTGATTTGCAGTGCTGGCTTTCAACTCGCTGGTGAAGCCCTGTGCGTGCAGTACTGGATACATTTGCTTCAGTCTGGTACTCCGTGAAGGGGGCAAACACTGTTCTTATCTTGATGGCGAATGGGAAAACATGGCTCCTTGGAAAAGATGAAGAGACCTGCGGGTCTCCTTCTGGCTGTCCTTTCTTTTCACCTTGCTAAGGGCCACCAGATGTCATATTCGAGACCAACTGGTCCGGCACTGGCACCTTCCAAAAGGAATTTATAAAGTGTATCCGTATATGAGTGTACTGAATATAGTCAAGATTTTATTTTATTTTTTATTTATTTATTTTTTTTAAAAAAGATTTTTATTTATTTAACAGACAGAAATCACAAGTAGGCAGAGAGGCAGGCAGAGAGAGAGGAAGGGAAGCAGGCTCCCCGCTGAGCAGAGAACCCGATGCGGGGCTTGATCCCAGGACCCTGAGACCATGACCTGAGCTGAAGGCAGAGGCTTTAACCCACTGAGCCACCCAGGCGCCCCTGTAGTCAAGATTTTAGTCGAAACCATCCAGCTGTCCTCATCTGGCCTGGAGCTTGGGCCTGCTTACGTGTCTGGCCATTGGACAAAATGAAGCATAGACCCTGTCTTCATGTTGTGTCGACATTAGTCTCCTTGCCTTTGTCTTGCTGCAAAGCAGATTGATAACAAGGATGAAAATCTGTGTGCCAGATGGCTGGGTGTCCTGGAGGTTGACCTCTCACCCCAGCCTGTACCTGTCACTGGGCGCATTTCTCGCTCCTCACTTCCAGCTTGGGAGGGCTGTGCCTGGCACTGGTGGGCCCCCTCGTTTAGAGCCACCCCTGATTGCTTATTGGTGTAAACTGACTCCATTCAGTCATCCAGCAAACACTTATTGAATATCTGCTCTGAGCTAGTCACTTTTCCAGGTAATAGGGATAAAAATAACGACACCCATTCTCCTGGACTCATGGAGTTTATAATCTGGTCAGTCTGAACACTTAGATAAGGTGTTATATGCTAAAAACAATAAAGCAGGACAAAAGGATCAGGAACGTGGGGCTCAAGACAGGTGCAATTTTGGAAAGGAGTAGGTCTCATTAAGAAGGTGACATCTGAGGGACACTTGGGTGGCTCACTTGGTTAAGCATCTGACTCTTGATTTTGGCTCAGGTCATCTTGATTTTGGCTCAGGTCATGATCTTAGGGTCATGGGATCGAGCCCTGCATTGGGCTTCCTGCTCAGTGGGAAGCCTGCTTCTCCCTCTTCCTCTGCCTGCTGCTCCCCCCACTTGAGCTCTCTCTCTAATAAATAAATAAAATCTTAAAAAAAAAAAAGATAACATCTGAGCAAAGACTTGAATGAGGGGAGGAAGGTAGCCTTGTGGCTATGAAGTGAGTTTCAGCAGAGGGAGCAGTTAGGGTCCCTAAACTCCTCAGCTGGAGTGTGCCCCGTGAGTGTGCACAAGAGTGGGGAAGCCATTATGGCTGAAGAGGAGTTATCCAAAGAAAGAATAATAGGTAAAGTGGGGTGGAGGGGGCTGAACACATCCTTCTAAGCCTTTAAAAGGACTTTGGCTTTTATCTTTTCCTTTTTTTTTTTTTTTAAAGATTTTATTTTATTTATTTGACAGAGAGAGAGAGATCACAAGTAGGCAGAGAGGCAGGCAGAGAGAAAGGGGGAAGCAGGCTCCCCGCAGAGCAGAGAGCCCGATGCGGGGCTTGATCCCAGGACCCTGAGACCATGACCCGAGCCGAAGGCAGAGGATCAACCCACTGAGCCACACAGGCACCCTACTTTGGCTTTTATCTTAAGGAAGAAGAAAACCATTGTAGCATTTTAAGCATAGGGGATAAATGAGTTGAATTCTTTTGTACCTTATGAGAAGGTAGATAAAGATCATTCTGGTTGCTCTGTTGAGAACAGATTGTAGGAAGGCAAGGGTAGAAGCTAGGTGACAAGTTGGGAGGCCATTGCTGTAATTTAAGATAATGGATGCTCAAATTGGGAGGAACCATGGTGGTAAGTGATCAGATTCTGGATGTACTTGGGAAGTCAAGCCTGGAGGAGATCTTGATGAGAGGAAAGGAGTCATGGAGGACACCAAGGGTTTGGCCCGAGTATCTGGAAGGATGGAATTGCCATCAGCTAAGGAGTGAATTGTGGGTAGGGTAGAGTGTGAAAAAAGGATAAGGAGTCCAGTGTGGACATGGGGAGATGCCCATCAGTTCTCATCAAGACCAAGTAGAAGTATCTAGGAATGCTGTGGCCTCATCATTCAGTCCTGAAATGGCATCATGTTTCAATAAGTACAGTTCCAAAAGGCAAAGTAGAGAGACAGTAGAGAGACAGATGGTTCTATGGCCTGAACATTGGTGTCCCTGCCACCACCTCTTCCCCCAAATTCATATGTTGGAATCCTAACACCCAGAGGCGATGGTATTAGGAGGTGGGGCCTTTGGGAGGTGCTTAGTTCATGAAGGTGGAACCCTCAAAAATGGATGAGTGCTCTTCTGAGGGAGACCCCACAGAGCTCCCTAGCCCCTCCTGCCACATGAGGACACAACAAGAAGTCTGCAGTCCGAAGAGGGCCCTCACCCAACCATGCTGGCCCCCTGGTCTTGGATGTCCAACCTCCAGAACCATGAACAATAAATTCTTGCTTTTTGTAAGCCACCCAGTCTGTGGTATTTTGTTAGAGCAGCCCGAACTAAGACAGACAGATAGATGAACAAGGAATGCTTTGCTTTATCCTGGTCTCTTCAAGGACTTTAAAGAAGATCCAGGTCATAATCCTTAGTTGCTTTCTCATGTCCCCTTTTTCTTTCCTCTACAAGTTCTGTTGTAATCCACACACTCAGAACCCTTTTCTTGGCAAGCACATCCCCTCAAAACACTTTCCCATCAGCCTCAGTGTGTTGGCTCCCCGCTCAGAGGTCTCTTCAGGATGTAGATTGACTGAATCTCTTGGAACTGGAAAGGCAGCAGAATATGCCACCCCAAAATATACCACTTTAGCATAAGGGCTATTTTGAGCTGTAGGTAGTTGAGAAGAAACAAATACAACAAAGGTTCTCTGCAAAGCAGGTTGTTAATTTGTAAAGGTGTCCCCTCCTCTCTACTAGGAAGGACAGAAGTTAATCACTAGAGACAAGTCTAGACGTGTATCAGCCCAGAGATGGTACCAAAGGAATCGATTGCAACAAACCTGTAAATACTAGCCCTCATTTATCGTTAGTTCCTCATATATTTGCCTTTCCACAGTTTGCCACTCCTAACAACTCAAAGTCCTTTTCCTCTGTCTTGCTACTTCTCTAAAAATATACTGTTCTTTGTTAAGATGCTATTTAAGCCCAGGATACTCTACCACTCCTGTGAGTTACTCATCTCTGAAAACTCCCATGTGTGTGCATGAAGCACATATTAGTAAACTTCTGGTTTGTTCATTTCTTTTCCTCTTGTTAATCCTTTGTAATCCACTGTCTTTTGTTACTCTAATTTACAAGGCTCCAGCTGGAGAAACTAGGAGAGTTCAGGGAAGGTTTTTTCCTCCCCTATAAGCTCTTTGCCTCCTTTTTGGTCTCCGCCTTCGTACCACGTCCAGGAAGAAATGTGGCCGGGGTGCCTTGTCCGCAGAGGCTGGGGTACAGCTGGGGAGAAAGAAAATTGGACCAGAAATGTTGGGATGCTCATTGGCAGATGAGAGAGATGTGTTCATGTGTGGATACATGGCAGCCCTCGGCCTGGTGAGGCTGTCTCTGTGTCTGGGCCATCTCAAGCCACCGTTTTTACAGCCGTATCTGGATCAGATCAGGAGACGTATTCATAGTGTTACATAATGTGAGCTATTTTATGCACTTGCACTTAACAATTAATAGCTTTAAGCTCTTTAACTTCTACTCTTTACCAGAGACGAGTAATAATTTCTCAGTAATTCATCATTCCTTAGATTCATAGAGTGAGCCCCGTGGACTCTCATTCAAGGCAAGGACGTGCAGTTCCATTGCTTATCAGTAAACAGTTCACTCATCAATTAGTAAATATATTAAATGGGCCAGGTCCTGAGCTAGACACCAAGACAACTAAGTGAATTGGACCTATTATCTCCATTCTTCGGGTGGAGGTGGTGGGGAGCAGATCACACCAATATTCCGCAGTCAGGGCTATAATGGAAGGGTTCCATCCAGAGCTGGGGGCTGTGCTCTTCCAGTCAAAGGATGGGCCAGTAAGACTTACCAGGACTTTGCATCTAAAAAAATTATAACCTCTGGGGGCGCCTCTGCCTTCGGCTTAGGTCATGATCCCAGTGCCCTGGGATCGAGCCCCCGCATCGGGTTCTCTGCTCAGCAGGGAGCCTGCTTCCTCCTCTCTCTCTGCCTGCCTCTCTGCCTACTTGTGATCTGTCTGTCAAATAAATAAATAAATAAATAAATCTTTAAAAAAATAAAAATAAAAAAATTATAATAACCTCTGGTACAGCCAATGTGAAAAACAGTATAGAGCTTCCTTAAAAAGTTAAAAATAGAACTACCTTATGCTCTAGCAATTGCATTACTGGGTATTTACTCAAAGAATACAAAAACACGAATCCAAAGAGCGAGCGAGCGAGCAAGCGAGAAACCCAGAAACAGTCTTTTAATTATAGAGAACAAACTGAAGGTTACCAGAGGGGAGGTGGGTGGGGAATGGGCTAAATAGGTGATGGGTTAAGGAGGGCACTTGATGTAATGAGCACAGGGTGTTGTGTGGAAGTGTTGAATCGCTGTATTGTACACCCGAAACTAATATTACACTGTAGGCTAACTTACTGGAATTAATAAAAATTTTAATAAAATTTAAATTAAATTAAATAAAATAATAAAAGTTTAATAAAATAATAAAATAATAAAATAAAAATATGTAAAATATAAAATATAAAAATAAAAAATAAAAAATTAAATAAAATAATAAAATAAAAATAAATAAAATTAAATTAAAAATAGATATATAACGTAAGTTTGGGAAACTCTAAGTAAGCTCATGAGGGCTTTGTCCAAAGAGGTCATCTAGTATGCCCAGCTACCCCTGTCTCTGATCTCAGGTTCCATGACTCCCCCAGTGTAATCGCTCCTGATGGCCTGTTTCATTGCTGCCCTTCCTCACAGCTTGCTGGCTTCAGAATGGCAAGGATGAATTTGTCTTCATCACGATGGCTTGCCTAAGACCTCAGGGGCTCAGGAATTGGAAGCCTTGCTGAATGAGTAGGTGGAGAGGCAGAGGAGTCCTTTATTAACAGAAACTGCAGTATTGTTTTGAGTCCATCTACAAGTTTTAAAAGTGCTACATAATCACTACTGAAAGTTTTCTTCTTATTTTATTTTATTTTATTTTATTTCTTTTCAGTGTTCTAGATTCATTGTTTATGCACCACACCCAGTGCTCCATGCCATACGTGCCCTCTATAATACCCACCACTGGGTTCACCCAACTCCCCAGCCCCCTCCCCTCCAAAACTCCTATAATTTTTAAAACCTTTTTTTTTCTTTTAAGTAATCTCTCTGCCCAATGTAAGGCTTAAACTCATGACTCCAAGATCAAGAGTTGCATGCTCTACTGACTGAACCAGCCAGGAACCCCCTTATTCAATCTTTCAATTTTTTTGGTATTTTTTATTATTTAAAAATTTTAAAATATTTTTAAATATTCAACTTTTTTAAAGGTCAGTTTAGTGAATGGATTTTTTTTCAGTGGGATCACATCATTAATCTTATACTGAGAGTTGATAGGGAATCAGATTCGCATCAAAATGTTTCTTTCCCCCCCTTTTTTTTTAAGATTTTATTTATTTATTTGACAGAGATCACAAGTAGGCAGAGAGGCAGGCAGAGAGAGAGGGGGAAACAGGCTCCTCCCTGAGCAGAGACCCCAATGCGGGGTTTGATCCCAGGACCCTGAGACCATGACGCAAGCCAAAGGCAGAGGCTCAACCCACTGAGCCACCCAGGCGTCCCCCCCTTTATTTTTAGAGAAATATTTTCTACAGCTGTTTTAGAGGAAAAAATGTTATGTAAACCAGGGCTACCTGTTTTCACTTTGATCTAAAGATATGTATAAATTTCTTTTTTAAGATTTATATATTCATTTAGAGAGAGAACATAGGTTTGAGGGGCAGAGGGAGAGAGAAACTTAAGCAGACTTCCCACTGAGCACAGAGCCCAGCATAGGCTCTATCCCACGAACGGAGATCATGACCTGAGCAGAAACCAACAGCCGGATGCTTAACTGACTGCCCAGCTGGGTGCCCCATAAAGATATATATAAGATTTTTTTTTTTTTTTAAGACAAATCACTCTTTTTTTTTTTTTTTTTAATTTGACAGACAGATCACAAGTAGGCAGAGAGGCAGGCAGAGAGAGAAGGGAGGAAGCAGGCTCCCTGTTGAGCAGACAGCCCAATGTGGGGCTCGATCCCAGGACGCTAGGATCATGACCCGAGCCGAAGGCAGAGGCTTTAACCCACTGAGCCACCCAGGTGCCCCTATATAAGATTTTTTAAAAAAGAAACATAATGTTCTCTGTCCATTTCATTTAACAAAGTAAGTACATTTCCTACTATGAATAAAATACAAATTCATATAGACAATTAAAAAGAAAAAACATATTTTGATGCATTTTCTTCCAAAAATTTTTCCATGTCTGGGTTTTTTTTTTTTTTTTAAACAACCATGATCATTTTAAATAAAATTCTCAAGTGTGAAGAGTAAAATCTTGGGAACCCGTCTAATTGCCTTCCTAAGATTCTGAAAGATTCATCCAAATAAGAAAGTTAGGCAATATAATTAAATGGGCACAGTAACTGGGTCGATGCAGGGTGATAAAATCCTCCACACAGTGAAAATAAAGTCTAAAGTGATATTCAACAAATAGAACATAAACTCAGGCAGTTATGGCTGATACAGAGAGGTGAAGAAGAACCTAGAAGCCCCACTAGGCCTTTAAAGTGTATCAAAACCAAGAGCCACCCTCGCTAATCTGTGATAGTCAGCAAGATGCCCAGGCAATAAAAGGAAGCATCAGGAGAACAAAGGTATGGTGGGGGAGTTTATGATGTCTTTGCACCAAATTAATATATGAAAGTGAATTAAAATACATCCTTGAGACTGGCAGCATTTATCTCTGTGTCAGGGGGGAACCAGGGAGCCAAGAATCTACATTGTGCCTCAAATTAAGTCATTTGTCATGGGAAACAGACTATGTTTATAAATATGGTCAGTTCTGCACTTTCCTTTGTCAGTTGATGTTGAGAATAACCCAAGTAAGTGTGTGACAGCAAATCTGTTGAGAAAAGAAAAAAAAGGTAAAATTCTGTTTTGGTGGCAGTAGTCTTTCTGCCTCTCCTCCCCCAATGGACATGATTAGGGTTGCACAGGAGGCAAAACTTTTCCTTTACCCTCTTAGGAACTCTGACTGGACCTGAGAATTAAGTTGACATAAGACCGAATAATATAAGAAAAGCAACAAATTTATGTTTATAAGTATGTGGGAGCCTTCACAGGAAAATGAAGACCCAAAAAGTGGGAAGGCCTACATTTTTATATACTAGATTGAGCAAAGAGTAGTAATTACAAAAAAGTAGCAAAAATGTAGGAAGAGACTAAAGGAAGATAAGGGTGACTTTGACAAAGTTTGTTTGTACAAATTCTTCTTGGCCTTGTCTCCTTTTCTCTGGTCATGAGAAAGTTCTTTTCCTCCAGGTGCAGGGAAGGCCTGTTATATATGGGAGTTTTATCTCCTGTTTTCAGGTGGGGGGAAGGGGAAGTTAGAGCGCCTTTCTTACACCTGTTGTTTTTCAAGCCCCTTTAACTCAAAATAGTCAATATGTTAAACTGGCATGTTTTGGGGTGCCATGCTCTGAGCCCAGTCATTAAGTCCTGCATTGCCCTCAGTCTCACTCTGGGGAGCCCAGGTGGGTTTTAGTGTGGGTGTACAAGGTGATGGTAATGGCCTGTGGTGGGACATGAGGAAGTCAAAATGAGCATAAGAGTAAAACCCACTCGAAGCTCTATCCTTTGCACTGATGGTTACCAGAGGGGATGTGGTGGTGGTGGGGGGGTGGTGGATGAAACAGGTGATGATGGGGTTTAAGCGTACACTTATCATGGTGAGCACTAAGTAATATATGGAATTGTTGAATCATTATATTGTACACTTGAAACTAATGCAACACTGTATATGATCAGTACAGGAATTAAAATTAAATTCTTAATAAAAATAAGTAAATAAGTAAGTAAGTAAATAAATATCTCTACCCTTTGCTCCTCTCTTAATTGGTTTTACCACTGGTGCCTGAAGCACATGACCTTTAGGGGGTCTGAGTCTGGAGGAAGTTCCCCTGGGCTCCACTAACTCTGGCTTCTGCTGACAGGCATGACTATAGTCTTGATATATGTGGCCAACATCACCCATCCTTCCATTACATATAACTTGCCCATTCCCCCATGTAAGAGAGTACAAACTTTATTTACCTCACAACTTAAAAAAAGAAGAAAAAAAAAAAAAGACTCCTGTAGATGTCATGGTAGAAGTGTTCACAGAAGCCAATTTTTCTGATGACAAACAAGGACACTCCTTTGTAACTATAATATAACCCTCAAAATCGGGAAATTGACAGTGATAAATTATGCTGGGGGGGATTTTCTTCTACCATTTTACATTTGAAGGTGGGGGAAGCTGTGAATTAACTGACAATAGATTAACAGAAGAAAGGTTTGCTTATGCATGTGGAAGGTTTCAGATGAAGAGGTAACCTGGGGATGCCTGGGTGACTCAGTCAGTTAAGTGTCTGCCTTTGGTTCAGTTTGTGATCACAGCGTCCTGGGATCTAACCCCATGTTGCGTTCCTTGCTCAGCAGGGAGCCTGCTTCTCTCTCTGCCTGCTGTTCCCCCTGCTTGTGGTCTCTCTCTCTCTCTCTCACAGATGAATAAATAAAATCTTTATTAAGAAAAAAAAGAAGAGGTAACCTAGACAGCTTTAGGTAGGGATTAATACATCAGTTTAATAAGGGGGCAGGTAGTTGTGTTTAGGTCTTCAAAGGATGTAAGGTTGGCATTGAAGCTTGTTTACACAATTTTTGGAATGTGCTGGTGTTCAAGGTAAGACCTCCCTGATTGGAGACCTCTCTGGCACGGGCTGTGACAGCTGACTCTCACAAAGTTCTGATAGTCAGATAAGGGAAGGTCGACCACATAGGAGTTCTTTGGGCATTGCTGTAGCTCACATGTTTCTACTTTGAAGTAATCTGCATGTCATTCATGTGTGATATCAGTCCCATCACCAGTCACCTAATCCATAGTCCCCCTTCATGTTTTGTCAACTGCTCCACTAGCATCCTTTATAGCAAAAGGATCAAATCCAGAGTCACGATTGCATTTAGTTATCATATCTCTTTGTTTTTCTTCGGTCTAGAAGAGTTCCTCAGGAACTCTTTCAGGATCTTGAAGACTTTGAGGATAATAGGCCAGTTATTTTGGCAAAATGTAATAAAAGTATTTTTATCTAACCATCCATTCATCTGTAAGGGAGGAAAAAAAATCCTTGATCCTTTAGTCTTCTAAGTTCTTGGTTGGGACCCTTGTAACAAAAAGCAGATTAACAGGAGAAAAACAAACAGAAGCTCATTACCATGTACATCTAATTTATACACGGGAGAAACTCAGAGTAACTCAAGGAGATGCTTTAGAACTCTGGCTTATGTAGCAGCTTCAACAAAGAACAATAAATCTGTAGAGAAATGACAGGACAAAAGGAAGTAGTTTTAGGTTTCCAAGGGTGGTAAACTGTGGGAAGCTGAATATGTGGCAGGAAACTAATGGAATAAGGTTTGTTTATGGATTCCTTCACTGTCACCTGGTAAGAGTCTGTCTTCAAAGAAGAATTTATATCCTGTCTTTACGCAGCATAGGAGGAGGGCAGAGAGACCTTTCTTGCATTTGCTACTTCTTAATTGTTGTCAGTGCAAAATGATTTTACGGGTAAAAATTCTGGTTTTCTTCAACTCATTAATTAATTTATTTGGGATAAGTAATTGATTAGCTACTATGGGTTGAGCTCTGTCAAGCACTGGGATACATACAGGGCACTAGATGGATGTGGATCTTTCCTTGGGAGAGGCCCTTTATCCCTAGAGTAGTTAAGAAGATGGATTCTGGATTCAGGATTCCTGGGTTCAGGTCCAGCTCTACTACTTATTCCCATTAGAATCTTGCGTTTGTAACTGAATCTTTACATGCCTCACAGAAAGAGGGAAGGTCAATAAAAATACCTACCACATAAGATAGACATTTGCTTAGATGAGTTAATACTGGCATCTCAGTATATAACGGTGATCTGAATCAAAAAATTAGATTTTCTGTGTGAAGATGCTGAGTTCCATTTCACATTATTTTAAAAAGAAAAAATATTATAATACATTACACATCAATTCAAGATCCCAATTTCTGAAATCACAACTAAAATACACTTAAACAACTGAAGGAATCAGAATATTCCACCCCAAAATATGCCACTTTGGGATAAGAATTACTTTGAACAATGGCATCTGAGTTTCTAAGCAGTCTTATCTGCCTAAAAGCTGAGCCTTACAAAAGAGCTCAATAGTTATAAATACCATCCCTGGGAGCAACTCTAATATTCTCTTCTTGGAGATGAAGTCAGGTTTCATGACACCCAGGTAGACATTGTCACAAGCTGTCATATCTTCCATCTATTTTTCTAAAGACATATTTATTTTTCAAAAAGCATTTGCATAAGTGCCCTTTTTCCCCTTCTTTCTAAGAAGTCATTTGTTCTCCCAGAAGTGCTTCTCTGTTCCTCCCCCTCCCCTATTAAGATGATATAGAAACTCTAAATTCTGTCTCCTTGAGTCTCATTTTTCAGTGAACTCCCATGCATACGTGAATAAAAATCTGTCTTTTCTCTTGTTAATCGGTCTTCTGTCAGTTTTAAATTTTTTTAATTTTTAAATATTTTAAAAAGATTTTATTTATTTGAAAGAGAGAGACAGAGATAGCCACAGAGATAGCAAGAGAGAGCAAGAGTGGGAGGATAGGGAGAAGCAGGCTCCCCGCCAAGCAGGGGGCCCAAAACAGGGCTGGATTCCAGGAGCCCAGGATCATGACCTGAGCTGAAGGCAGACACCCAACTGACTGAGCTACCCAGGGACCCCTCTTTTGTTATTTTAATTTGCAGGTTCTCAAGACATAACCTATGAGAAAAAAGGTTTTTTCTTTTCCTCCACACACCTATGTACTAGTAACAATGGTCACACTAGGATGCAAAATGTTTAAAATATTATCATCAAAGAATTAAAACAGTTGCTTTATATACAGTAACATCTCTTCTATTGTAATTACTGTTTTTATTCCTTTAATTTCTTATCAACCCTTCTCTTTCTGAACTTTTCAGGTACTCATTGTACAGCTCTCAGCAAAAATAGTGGCTCAATATGGAAAGCACTGGTATCTGCATTCAGGACAGGTGCCAGTGACAAAGCATGACTCACTCTGAGCATGACACTGTGAGGTCACTCTGAGCATCAGCAACATCGAAAGACTACGCCCCCTCTGTGGATACTCCCTGTGCTTTTCAAAATGTCTATGAGTGTTTCTGCTGTTCTACCACTTGAATTTGGAAGGTAACTGGAAAACTTCCTCCCTCAGTTTTTGCTAAACCACATTGAACTTTTGGAGATACAGATATAAAATTTTCCATAAGCTTAAACCAAAGTCTATATTGAGAGATACATATATTCTGTGAAGTTTGGGTATTAAAAAACAGAAGATGTTGTTTCTGGGAGATATTTGGCAGGCAATGCTTGCATATATAAAACTTTTACGGTAGAGCTTGGCACAAAGAAATTATTAGCTATTATTATTTACCTCTGTGAACACAACATTCTAGTGGGGATGGCAGGCAAGAAAACACAGGATGGATAAGTTTTCCACAGACTGTGGTAAGTTTTCTGAGGAGATTGAGTACCATGCTAGAGAATAATGGGGGAATGACCTTCTTCGTGAAGGTGGTCAGGTTAAGCCTCCCTGGGGAAGTGACAACTAAAAATAAACCCGAGCGATGAAAAGAAGCCAGCCACGAGGGCATCCAGGGTGAGGCATTCCAGGTAGAGGCAAGAGCAAATCCCAGAGCAAAGGTGAGATAGAGCTGCTGGAAGTCCTTGTAGTGGAGTCGTAACAAGTCTACGTGATGAGGCCAGAGAGGTGGGCAGGCAGAGGTCACATAGAATGTTGGAGATTGTAGTAGAGTTTGAATCCTATTCTAAGTGCAATAAGAAACTATCAAGAATTGTAAGTGAAAGGATGAGATGGTCTGACCTGTGTTTTTGGATCACCTTACTGAGGAGATTGAGGGAATAGAAGTTTCAGGTGGGAGTTGGGAGACCAAATTAAGAAGCTACTCATTAATTCAGGTAAGAGACGAGATGACATTGAAGATGGATAGGAAAGGTCAGAGATGAGGATTACTTTGGAGGAAGACTTATTGGACTTGCTGTTGGGTGAAGGAAACAGATGACTCAGGGATGACAACTCAGATTTCTGGCTTTGATAACTGGGTAGGTAGTGATGCTATTGATAGAGGGATGGAAGACTGACTGTAAGAATGTTTGCAATGTTATCTCTAAAGTTTGGGCATGTCCACACACAGAAACTCTGAAAATGATACTCCCCGTGTCTCTTGGGAGGCGTTATTTATAAATGGCAGCATGTTGCACAATGACAAGATGGCATAAAGGTTCTGTATGAGACAGTACAGGAGAAGCCTGAATTATGCTGATTTGCTTCAGTTCCTTTTGATAGCATCTGGTGACTTCTGCTTTGGTTCTTCTGTACAGTCCTGGTTTTAATATATGACTTTTTGTTTTTGTTTGTTTTGCCTTATTGGGTAGAAGCAGGAAACTTGTGGCTCTTCTGGTTGTACAAACTAAACATCAGAGAAGTCTGCTGTTGTTCCCCAGTAGGAATCTCTACTTCTTCCTGACCGTTAAACAGAGTTATGGTGGTTAATTACATATGACCTTTCTGAAGAGGTTAAGTGTAGGATAATTGCTGATGAATGGTCCAATAAAAATTGTAGGCCACTGCTGAAGGGTAGCAGAATATGTCACCCCAAAATGTACCACTTTGGAATAAGAATTATTTTGAGCTGGAGGCAATTGAGAAAAGGCAGATACAGTACAAGAAAAGCTCTCTGCCCTCCCCCATTACCTAAAAGGAGGGCATAAATTTGTAGAGGTGTCCCCTGCTCCCCTCTCTATCAGGAAGGACAGAAATTAACCGCTGGAGACAACTCTAGATCCTTATGAGCCCAGAGATGGAACCAGAGTTATCTACATAACAGATTGTGCTAATTAGCCCTTATCTTCCATTATTTGCTCAGTGTTCGCCTTCCCATAATTTGCTGCCCTAGCAACTTAAAGTCCTTTTCCTTTGTCTTACCCCTCTCTAAAAATTCTTTGTTCTTTTCCTAAGATGGTGTATAAGCCCGAGTTCGAAATACCTCTTTGAGTTACTCCTCTCTGAGGGCTCCTATGTGTATGCACAACAGACATGTTAACCAACTCCTGTTTTCTTTTCCTCTTGTTCATCCATCTTTTTTGTCAGTCTAACTTAAAGGACCCCAGCCAGGGATTTGAGGAGGCTGGAGGGAAAAAGGTTTTTTTCCCTTCCCTACACGACAAAGAATAGAAAGTGTATACCAAGAGCCCCAGGGACAGCATGGTAGGTCTGGGGGGGAGAGGCCAGAGAGCTGGCTGCCTCATTTCCCAGTATGCTTGCTTAACCAGACCAAGGATTCAGTGAGTCCTGGTTTCTCCATCTGTGAAATGTTGTTTTGGGAGGTGGGGGGAATAGAACAAGAATAAAATAAGGTAGAATATGGGAGCACCTGGGTGGCTCAGTCGGTAAACTGTCTGCCTTCCACTCAGGTCATGATCCCAGAGTCCTGGGATTGAGCCCTGTGTAGGGCTCCCTGCCCAGTGGAGTGTTTTCTTTTCCTTCTCCCTCTTCCTCTCTCCCTGCACATGGTCCCCCTCTCTCTAATAAATAAATAAAATCTTAAAAAAAAAAGATAGAACATGGTAATAGAATATCCCGATTATGTTATAGAAACAACCCTTGAAACTGCATGGCTTTGTGGCTTAGCACAACTAAAGTAGATTCAGATGTTGGTCATCAGGGGTACTCTTTCTGGAGACTCTGAGAACCATATTTCCATCATTTTGTGATGTAGCTCAACATGTGGCCTCTAAGATTGTTGAAAAAAAGGGAAGAGAGGATGTAGAGCTGCATGATATATTTTAATGTTCAGACCAGGGAGTGACTTATGTCTGTTTTATCCATCTCCCACTGGCCAGTACAGAGTCATAGGGTCCAAAAGAACTTCAAGGTAAGCTGGAAAATGTAGTGCCCCATAAGAGAAAAATAAAATAAAATTTGGTGAAATCATGGCATTGTCTCAATCACATTTAAGTGGATGTGTTTTTTAAAATATGGTCTCCAGCTTTTCTCTGGTAATGGTGCTTGAAATGACTTAACCAGGGAAAGAAGTTAGTAAGTAAAGGGTATAAATGGGCCACAGATGGATACCCCCCTCTGAATAACAGAGATGATTGTACTTTTTTGAGGGGACAGAGGAGTAAGAGTGAGAGTGGCAGTGGAAAGTGGATGGATGAGGGGTGGACTTCGAAAGAGGAAATACCTTAGTTGGTAAAGTTCATAATTGTGATGAAAGTGGCTGGAGAAGAAAGTTTTTTGCCTGAACCAAAAGCAAATGTCATGTTTAAGAGTCAACAGTTTGGTAGCCAACAGAAAGGCAAAGTTTACAACGTTCGTCTGAGGGCAGGAAGTTCCAAAATGAAGATCTTTTATGCAAATAGGAAGAGCTATCACTAGAAAGCATTTCCAAGTTAAATGTTAAGATAGGAGGCGGCAATAAATGGAAATTTGTAGGGTGATTGATGCAAGTTAGAAAAATTAAACCATGTCTCATCTCTGATGTTCAAAGACATGGGACAAGCACTCTGGGGACCAGGGCTCTGCTGAGAGACGTGTCATCTTTCCAAGATAAAAACCACCTCTGCAAGAAGTCCTTAAGAAGGGGAAATCGTGGTGGGGGTTGGGAGTGGGAGCACCTGGCTGGTTCAGTCCGTGGAGTGTCAGACTCCTGACTTCAGGGTTGTGAGTTTGAGGCCCACACTGTGTATGCAGATTATTTAAAAATAAAATCTTAAAAAAAAAAAAAAGAGAAGGGGGTAATTGGGGTCCTTATGTAGGGGAGGAAAGAGAATTTCCCTTCTATCCTCCTTAGTTCTTGGCTGAGGCCCTATAACACAAGATTAGCAAGAGAAAAACAGAACTTTGGATAGGTGGGACACACCAAGGAAAAAATGAGGAACCTGAGTAGAACTACAGCTGAAATATCACTTTCAGCTGACCACAAAAGAGTGTGGGGAGACCAGTTCTGGGGAGGTTACCAGGACAAGCTCAGTCATACACAAGGGTGAGGTTTGTCACTCAGTGTTAGGTGATGACTTCTCCATCGGTAAGTCTCTGGTGACTTAGATTTTCTGCACAGAGAGGGCGACCCACTTGCAAATGGAAATCTTCTTTATAAATGTGAATGTCCCTTACAATAGGGTGACTTTTACTCTCTTTTCAGAGCTTCTCCTGTGTCTGCTGTTTCTTAAAATAATTAACTCAAGATAATCCTTATACCCAAGAGGCATATTTTGGGATGATGCTTTCTGCTATCCTTCCATAGTCTCGCTCCACCCCTCTGAGCTTCTCTCTTACCACCGTCCTTCTCACTACACTACAGCCGCACTGACATTCACTGTCCCTTGAATACTGTGGCTGTGCTCTAACCTCCCAGCATCCGCTCTGGCTCTTCCTTCAGCCCAGAAAGCTTTTCCCTGAGACATCCGCTCTCAGCTTCTCAATGCCCACCCTGCCCATTCTCTTTAATATCTTCAAACCTACTGAATAGTTTACTTTTTATGCTGATTGTTATTCTTCTCCTATTTGAATGTTAGCTCCCCAAAGCCAGAGATTCTTCATGATTTTCTTCACTGATCTATCCCAAGAACCTAACTGAGGCACAAAAAAGTTTGTTGCATTGAACGGGTCCCACAAATTACTAACTAGCTCCTAATGGGTTCATTGGTGGAGGGGGTTTGTTTTTCCTCTAAAACACCTGCTGGGAACAGAGATTGCTTGTGTTGCCCTAAATGATGAGGGAGGGGTGCAGCAGGGGAAGCCAGAATTAGGAGGAAATTTAGTGTGAATGTTTAAAAGGTCTTTTTGTGTTGCTGATTTTATATTTTAGGCTCTGACCAATAGGGATAGCATTATTTAAGCCATAATTTTTAGTTTTTAAAGTAATTTCTTTGGAATGTTTTTCTTTCCCCCTAAAACAAGTGATCCCTGTAAAGAACATAAGCTTCAGTTTTAGCTGAAGAGAAAAGCCTGTAGGTGGAGATAAAACAGAAACCAGCATTTCCACTGAATCGCTCACTACCTGGTCTGTTTGAAGAGCAGACGTGTTTGGACAGTGGTACTTAATGAGATCATTTCTGTTACTGTTTGTGAAGGGCTTAGCTTTGCCTAGTTCTCCTCCTCTGGGACTTAAGAACTTGGGACATTTTAGAATGCTTTTTAAAAAATTAAATACAGGGGGCACCTGGGTGGCTCAGTGGGTTAAAGCCTCTGCCTTTGGCTCAGGTCATGATCCCGGGGCCCTGGGATCGAGCCCCACATCGGGCTCCACATCGGGCTCTCTGGTCAGCAGGGAGCCTGCTTCCCCCTCTCTCTCTCTGCCTGCCTCTCTGCGTACTTGTGATCTCTGTCTGTCAGATAAGTAAAATAAAATCTTAAAAAAAAAAAAAAAAAATTAAATACAGGGTTTCAGTTGCTTTGATGAGGTACAAGGGGACAGCAAAAAGGGCCATTGAAATTAATTTTAGAACTATAGGTGAGCACTTACTGAATCTTTGTGAAAAGATTCAGTAAGATATGTATTGAGTCAACATTTTATACATAAACTACATTTTATACAAAATTACATGAAAAAATGGAGGTATAGGTGATGTATGATATTATGTTCATTTCAGGTGAAACGTAGCAATTTGGATTTGTATACATTACAAAATGCTTTCCACAAAATTACATTTGGATGACGTTGTGGTGGTGGGGGAGGGGATGGGGGTTGTTTGGAAACATTATCTCTGCTCTAGAAACATTTAAACCTTCCCTTGAATGAATGCCCAGAGTCTTACCTTTGCTGTGTGGTCTGCTAGCCTTGGCATTCAGGGTGGAATCCACATTTGTTTAGCAATCCCTTAGATTTCTCAGCATGAAAAAGAACCCTTTTATCCTCTAAGTACCAGTGCGGGGGACACTTCTGCCTCATTCAGTTACATTCCAGAAGATCTGGGGGAGATTAGCTAGGACATAAATTTTAGGTGCAGTCCTCACGTGCCTCAGGCTCTGTGTTCTTCCCTCACCTGTCTTTGCTGTTCAGGGCTTAGCAAGTCCGCCCACACTCTACGTTGGGCATTATATCAAAATTAATTGCACTGCTAGGCTCTGGACGTTAATTTTAGTGTATTCAGACTCGGGAAGAGCAGTGGTACATTTATTTACCATTGTGCTTCAACTTGTAATTCTTTACCCAATAACGTTGGTAGATTAGCCCCCTGGGGCTGCTTTATTAGAAAGTCAGCTGTAAGAAATAGCTCCTACCCTACATAATTACTTTGTCACAACAGTCAGAATTTTAGTAAGCAAACTGATACAAATGAGAATGAAGTCCTTCATCTTAGGCTGAGTCTGATTATTTTACTCCACAGCTGTGGGTAGTACTGCCATTTTTCTTCAACAATGCTAGTGATACTCATTAATATACAGTTGGTCCTTGAACAACGTGGGTTTGGATTGCATGGGGCCACTTATACATGGATTGTTTTCATTAAAGACAGTACTATAAATGTACTTTTCTTCTCTATGAATTTCTTTTTTGTGTGTGTGTGTCTCCAAAGGCAGACACTTAACGGCTGAGCTACCCAGGCATCCCTACTATGAATTTAATAACATTCTTTTAATTTCTAACAAAATGTGTTGTGTATATTCTTACTAAGCCTTCTGGTCAACGGTAGACTGTTAGTAAATAAGTTTGGGGGAGTCAAAATTTATATATGTGGATTTTTGTTTTATTTTATTATTATTATTTTTTAAAGATTTTATTTATTTATTTGACAGAGATCACAAGTAGGCAGAGGCAGGCAGAGAGAAGAAGAAGCAGTCTCCCTGCTGAGCAGAGAGCCGGATGCAGGGCTGGATCCCAGGACCCTGAGATCATGACCTGAGGCTTAACCAACTGAGCCACCCAGGTGCCCCATATGTGGATTTTTGACTGCATGAGCTTTGACGCCCCAACCCCTGCATTGTTCAAGGGTTTACTGTGTTCTATAACCTTGGGAGCAACAAACTTAGGGGTTTTTCCTTGAGGGGAGAGACCTAGGGTTGGCTATTTGTGATGGGAGTGTTACTTTGCATTCTGACTCCAATCAGATGAGTCCCCTCCTCTTCCCCAGTAATAGATCCCTCAGACAGAAGTCTCCTGACCTGTTTTCCTCAGAATTTAGTCAGGGAAGTACTTAAACCAACCTGTTTGTCCCAAAAGTGGGTTATTTTTGAAGAACCTCCCAAGGAAGGAAATACCTACTTCCCCTGAGTCATACGCACCTGTGAATATACGGACTGCAATTTACCTTATGATTCTCAGTTATAAGAGAGTACCATACTCTGCTTCCCACCTGGGCTGGCTGAGAGGCCTGGAGTGCCAGTGGCTCATGGCTTCCATGACAGGAAACTGTCAGTCCACGCTGGGAGAACTGGGAACACGATATGAGGAGGCAAGTGTGGGGCGGGAAGCAAAGTCAAATTAATATGAAAAGCAATTTCAAGGTTAAATTGTCTGAAAAAAAGAAATTACAGTTTTTAAGGTCCGGTAGGAAGTTAGTTACTTCCCAATCCTCAAGATGTCTAAAAATCTATCTTAAAAATTTCAAATTTTAAATGGCCGAGGAGCCAGAACATGTGACAATTCAGGAGTATTTATTATTAATAGATACAAATGTTTTATTTTTACAGATTTGTCAGCTATCTGGAAGAAGTATTTGGTAATAGGCAAAATACTCTTCCCTTTCCAGCCACCATCATGCTAAGCATCATGTTAATATAATACCCTTATGTAGTTTATCATAGAAAAGGTAGGGCAGACTACGAAAAAAAGGCTAAGAATTAATGATGTCTGTCAGTATGCGGTCTTCTTCGGCACTCTTTGATGACCCTAGGACTGGGCTGGCCCATTCTTAGGTTTTGGGTAGCTGTCCAATGGGACGCAGGGCATAGCTGGGCCCTTTTACCTGGGATCATTAAAGTCCACCCAGCTGAGGAAGAGAGAGAGAGAGAGGGAAAGAGAGAGATATTTTGGAAAGGGTAAATGATTTGATATACAAATATAAAAGTGATGATGTAGCCATCATAAGAAATGAAATATTTTTTTAAAATATTTTATTTTTTTATTTATTTGACAGACAGAGATCACAAGTAGGCAGAGAGGCAGGCAGAGAGAGAGAGGAGGAAACAGGCTGCTTGTGGAGCAGAGAGCCCGATGTGGGGCTTGACCCCAGGACCCTGGGATCATGACCTGAGCCGAATGCAGAGGCTTTAACCCAGTGAGCCACCCAGGTGCCCCAAGAAATGAAATATTTTTAACTCTCCAACATCTGCTTTATAGTTTAATTTTAATTTTATTTTGAATTTTGTGGGTGGGGCCAGTTCACCTTTTAGATGAATTTTCTAGGTCTTGCCTGACCGGTGGCCGAATCAGGTGGGATCCATGACAGGAGATTTTATAGGTGCCTCCTGATGCACTAAAAGGGGTTATTTTCTTTTATTCCACTATGCCTGATAGAAAGAGGCTCACACAGTCAAGAGAGTGAGTGATCAGGGCACCTGGGTGGCTCAGTTGGTTAAATGTCCCACTCTTGATTTCAGCTCAGGTCATGATCTCAGGTTCCTGGGATCCCATATTGGGCTCCCCACTCAGCGGGGAGTCTGCTTCAGATTCTCTCTCTCCCACTCTGTCTGCCCCTCCCCCTGTGTGCATGCTCTCGCTCGCTCTCTCTCTCAAATAAATAAATCTATCTTCAAGGAAAAAAAGAGAGAGTGAGTAATCAAACACAACTCCTGGGATTTATATTTGGCAACAGTGAAAAGCCAACAAATGGGTAAAACCTACTTGACAAGTTCATCCTGTTTCTGCAAAGTAATCAGGGCAAACGTGAGACTGAAGGAGAGGAGGTATTTCAGACCTCCTCTCCTTCAGAATACCTTTAGGTATTTCTGATCCTTCCGTGCATCTGTGTGTGTGTGTGTGTGTGTGTGTGTGTGTGTGTGTGTGTGTGTACATGGGGTCTTGCCCACACAGCCTCTTGGGGTGGTCTGGGCTGTGTTAGATAACACCTGCAGTTTCTCTGACAGAGTCCAGAGTGGAACCAATGTGGAAAATGATGACTTATTGGTAAAATGTAACCATATTCCTCTCCAGCTCTCTTAGACTGAATGTATTAATTCTTTCTGTGTGTGGAGTTCACGGGCTGAGGAGAAAGAGCTGGTCCCTCTGCTTCTCAGGCACAACATTCCCTGAGCCCGTGAGAGGAAGGAATAGTGACTAGGAAACACCCCACACATCGCCAAGCTTGGAGCTCTCTGAGAATTGAAATCTTTCCAGTCTCTGGGTTCCTTCACAATGCTTTATTCTGGGCTCTGCAGACACCAGGGCGGCTTTTACTTCCTGGGCCAGTGCCGTCGCTTCTCATGGTTGATTCTCTTTAGGACTTGAATAGTCAGGTTGTTTGGGGATTCTTGGGTTGGTCTGGCTTCCTTCATTTTTATACAGAGCTTTCCTTTTTAGTTTTCAGACAGAGAAGATTCTTCCAAGGAAACAGGGAGGGGAAAGATAGAAAACACTGATTTAGAAAAATAGATGGATTTTTGTTTTAGAGAATGAGAAGACAAGCCACAGGCTAGGAGAAAATATTTGCAAAAGTTACATTTGATAAGGGGCTGGTATTCAAAAAATATAAAGAACTCTTAAAACTCAGCAATAAGGAAACAATTTTAAAAAATGGGCAAAACATCTGATCAGACACCTCACTAAAGAAGATGAATAGACAACAAATGAGCATATGAAAAGATGCTTGTCATCACCTGTCATTAGAGATTTGCAAACTAAAACAGCAAGATACCACCGCACAGCTGTTAGAATGGTTAAAATCCAAAACGCTGACAATACCAAATGCTGACGAGGCTGTGGGGCAATAGGAATTTTCATTCATGACTAGTGGGAATACAAAATGGTACAGCCACTTTGGAAGACAGCTTGGCAGTTTCTTGTAAAACTAAACATACTCTTACCACATGGTCCAGGGATCACGCTTCTGGGTATGAAAAGTTACATCTGCAGAAAAATCCCTGCACATAGATATTTACAGCAGTTTTTTTTTTTTAAGATTTTATTTATTTATTTGACAGACAGAGATCACAAGTAGGCAGAGAGGCAGGCAGAGAGAGAGAGGAGGAAGCAGGCTCCCTGCTGAGCAGAGAGCCCAGTGCGGGGCTTGATCCCAGGACCCCGAGATCATGACCTGAGCCAAAGGCAGAGGCTTAACCCACTGAGCCACCCAGGTGCCCCTAATTACAGCAGTTTTATTCATAGTTGTTGAAACTGCAAGCAACCAAGATACCCTTCTGTTGGTGAATATATAAATAAGCTGAGGGACAGCTAGATCATAGAATATTACTCAGCACTAAAAAGAAATGAGCTGTCAGACTGCGAAAAGACAGGGAGGAACATTAAATGTGCATTGCTAGCTGAAAGAAGCAGTCTGGGAAAAGTCTACGTCCTGTATGGTTCCAACTATGTCACCTTCTGGAAAAGGTAAAGTTATGGAGATACTAAAAAGATCAGGGTTTTCCAGGATTTGGAGAGGAACTGTGAACAGGTGGAACACTTGGGGATTTTCAGGACAGCAAATCTGGTCTATATGATATTGTACTGTTGGATACATGTCATTATGCATTGGTCAAAACCCACAGAAAGTACACAACACAAAGAGTGAACCCTAGTGTAAACTATGGACTTTTGGTGATAATAATGTATCAATATTGGTCATCAGCTATAGCCAATGTACCACACTGATGCAAGATGTTACAGATAGGGGGACTGGGAGAGGGAGGAGGGGATATATGGGAACTCTATACTTTTCCCTCCATTTTCCTGCAAACTTAAAACTTAAAAAAAAAATAAAGTCTAGGGTGCCTGGATGGCTCAGTCAGTTGGGTGTCCGACTCTTGATTTTGGCTCAGGTTATGATCTCAGGGTTGTGAGATCAAGCTCTGCTTCAGGCTCCGAGCTGAGTGGGCTCTGTGCTGCTGCCCCTTCCCCTGTTCAAATAAATAAATAAAATCTTAAAAAGATAAATTAAAGTCTACTGCTTAAAAGAAAAAACAAGATGGATCAGAAGAGTGTGTGGGAAGAAGGATACTGTTGGAATAGGGGGTCAAGGAAAGTATAGCCGACACTGATCTGCCCCAAGGGCAGACCTCTGAGGTGGGGTTTTCACCACCAGGAGTCCAGCCGGTAGATTTAAATTCTTGCTCAGTTGAACATACAAGAACACTACTGTTCACCATCTTTGAACTCCTAATGCTGTCATAGACCTCTATAAGGAAAAACAGAAAGGACTTTTTTGTTGTTGTTGGAAAGATCCTTTATTTATTTATTTGACAGACAGAGATCACAGGTAGGCAGAGAGGCAGGCAGAGAGAGGAAGGGGAAGCAGGCTCCCCGCTGAGCAGAGAGCCCGATGTGGGGCTCGATTCCAGGACCCTGGAATCATGACCTGAGCTGAAGGCAGAGGCTTTAACCCACTGAGCCACCCAGGCACCCCGAAAAGGACTTTTCAACTGAATTTAAAGGCAAGACATAGAAAAGTACAGAGACTTTTCTAGCCGGTAACATTTGAGGAAAAGCTCTTGAAATAAACTGTCTTAAGTTCTGGCCTTGAAACAATCTTGAAATAGGATGATTATGAGCTTTGATGTGGGAGTTTGTGCTGCACTTACAATACATACCGTGTGTGTGTGTGTGTGTGTGTGTGCACGCGCTTGTGCGTGCTCACGCTGTGAGAGAAGTACCTGCGTGAGAGCCAGAGAGACGAAAAGGAAGGATCTTCATGCTCTGTAATTTCTTGTCTCAGCAGAGTCAAACCTGATCTGGGTTTTCTTTTGTATTTATTTCATGCAACTACCCACATTTCTTAATCAATATGCCTTTGCGCTTGCATTCCTCAAGGCCACTTCCTGCTTCTTCCTTTTTCCACTGTACCACATTTTTTTTTTAAAAAGAAAGTGTTGTTTAATGCTTTCAAAAACCTTTCTTTTGTTGTCACATGGTTGTTTCATTGCTTATTAAAATTTTGTATATCTATCCTCCTTAGAACAGATGGTGTCTACTTTGTCCTCTCTCCTTGCTCATCAGTGGTTTGGAAACACCGCTCTTAGGGTTTAATTGGCCTCAGTCTGAGATGACCCAAGTATCTTAAGGGGAGTCAGAACAATAGCATGATCAATTTCACAACTTTGTGCTTGACAGTCTTAGAAGGCAAATGCTGCTTTCTGAACAGAAAGTACGTGAACATTATCTTACGTTCTCTCACAGAGAACCAGAAGGCTAGGGGGAGACCTGTTTCTTATCCTAGCCAAATGTACGACCTTGAGAAAATTACTCCACCTGTCTGAACCTCAAGGGCTTTATAAGCAAAGATATTTTTCCTGCTGAAAGGCAGGGGATAGACCTTTATTTTCCTGAGATCTTGTCCAAATTTAAGGTCCTTTGAGTATTACAACATAAGAAACCCTCTTCCCCTGGACCGATAGATTTTAAACTTTTCCAAGATGAGTGGGTCATTTTTCCCTTGAATACCCCACAGCAGGTAACATGCTGTTAGTTATCTTAACAGTTACCTTTTACTGGACAATTTATCAGCCACTTATCTGCCTAGGGACTCAAACCTGTTGAGTGGTGGTTGTGGGGAGACAAGGAGGAAGTGGGCCGTAGCTCGGTGCCGGCAGCCCACCCAGGGACTACAGTTTCTGAGTCAGAGGCTCTCCTGGGATAGCACCCTCCCCAGGAGCTGAAGGCGAGTGGGAGGTGAGGGCTTGGAGATCTCTCTCTCTCCTCCTGCTACCCCTCTGAGTCCACATATACATAGTTTCAGGGCAGAGGCCGCCGTGACTTGGAAAATTAAATGTCATCGGAAAAAAAAATGAAGTATTTACATTTCCTTTATTGAATGTTCAAAGCTGAGCTTCTGGGCTGCGATGGGCAGTTGGGGCTACTGGAGGAGAGAAGCATTAGCTTCTCAGCCACACGCGAATGAAAAATGCAAGTCAGAGGGGGAAGCGGAGGTAGAGGAGGAGACAAGGGGGCTTTGGGGGAGCAGCTACATTCATGAGAGGCCTTGGGGAGAAGGTTTCCTGTGCGTCGACTGACTCTCATTCCTCCTCCCAAGCTGCACCCCACCCCCCTTTGGGACATTTAAAATCACTCATGAAGGTGTTGTACATTCAGATTGTTTTCACTGCTACCTGGTGCTGAGATGGGCCGAGAGGCTTGGGGTTAGGTTAGGTTGGCAAGAAGCTTTTCTCTGCAGCCAGAATTAAGCAGCTCTTCAGATCACCCGGGTTTTCCAGAGACCTTGCTGGTGGGAAGGATGATGCGTAGAGATGGGCAAAGAGTTAATAGCAACAAAGACTTGCTGAATGTTTGAAAGGCAGGCCCAGCAGGTCTTTAATAAACATGGTGCGTATCTCTAATGGCTAGGAGTTTACAAAGCACTTTCCCATCCGTCATTTATATTCCCAGGCTAACCTACTCAGCCAAGCCTAGTAAACTAGTGTGATTCCCACTTAGGAGAGAGGAAACCAGATCAGTGACCTGCCCACTTCCCAGATGCTAAGAAGAGCAGGGCCTATGTGAGATCTGACTCCCTTTGTCTATCCTTCTAGGCTCCCTGCACTCCCAGTGTGCTGGCTCCCAGCAGCACCCGTTCATTCTCCCTCCCTTACCCCACCCACCCCTCCTAGCATCCTAGACTTGAATAGGAAATTTGAGTTTATCAGGTCGAGGTGCAACAGAATTAAAACATCACTGCTAGAAAGCCCAAGAGCCTTTTTGGATTTTGTATATAACTTATTGAGAGATGTAGAGTCTATTATTATTATTATTATTATTATTATTATTAAATATTTTATTTACTTATTTGAGAGAGAGAGAGAGCATGAGAGGGGAGAGGTCAGCAGGAGAAGCAGACTCCCTGCCGAGCAGGGAGCCCAATGTGGGACTCAATCCCGGGACTCCAGGATCATGACCTGAACCAAAGGCAGTTGCTTAAGCAACTGAGCCACCCAGGAGCCCTGAGTCTATTATTATTTATAGGACCTATACTCGGTAGATTCCAGGAGCTATGACTTTCCTGTACATGATAGAAATCCAGGAAATAAACCATAAGATAAATACTTCATCCTCCTCCCTCTGCCAGGCCTTATGATCAAGGCATCATGGCAAAGTGACTAGAGATGAGGGATTAGTTAGCTGAGTACATAGAATGTTATCTTGACATTTCTTCCTACCTATATAAAACAAAATCCTTCATAACTATAAAAGCGTATTTGGAACTCCCCAAGCATGTTCAAGGTAAATATTTGGCTCAGACCTATTTAGTATTTCTATCAGCAACTTAAAGAGTAATGTAAAAGGAATGTTCACAGATTGTTCTGATGACAACAGCGGGGAGGAATGGCTAATATGCGGAGCATAGCTGGCGACTCGAAGCAGCCATGTCAGGAAGGGCAGCCTCAGGGCCTTGATCGGTCCAAGTGGACAACCTGTACAATAGCTGCAGCCGTCAGATCCCGGGCCTGTCTGCTTCCGAGTTTCACCTTCTTCAATATCTCAGCCACGTTCTGGACCCCGCTAGTACTCAGAACCCCTTTGCCTTGTATGCTCCAAGCATCATACTCGCTCAGCCCTGCCTTCCGTAATTCCAGCTGTTTCTTTCTGCCTCTCCCACTCCACGTGTTCTGACCTCAAGCTCTTCTTGCTCCCATCCACTTCATTTTTACGGAGGCTTCATTACGTAGGCGCGGTTGATGACATCACTGGCCATTGGTGACTGACCAATCTCTAGAGACTGGCCAGTCTCGAAGTGTTCTCCCCTCCCAGGAGGTAAGGGGAGGGACTGAAATTCCTCACATCCCTCATATCCCACAACCCTCACATCCCATGGTTGGCTCCCCTGAAGACCAGCCCCCATCCTTAGATGCTCTCTAAAAGTCACCTTATTGGGGCGTCTGGGTGGCTCAGTGGGTTAAGAGCTGGACTTCTGATTTCGGCTCAGGTCATGAGATGGAGCCCCACGTCGGACCCCATGTTGAGCCCCACGTTGGGCTCCATGCTCACCAGGGAGTCTGCTTGAGAGTCTCTCTCTCCCTCGCCCTCTGCCCCTCCCCCACTTACACCCCCCCTCCCCGTGACATAAATCAATAAATCTTTAAAAGTCACCTCATTAACACGACAAGAGACACCTTTATAGCTCTCTTCACTTAGGAAACTCCAAGGGCTTTTAGAAACTCAGTGCCAGAAACAGGATGAAGACCAAATATATATTTCTTATTATCAATCGCAATATCACAAAACCTAAAATAATTCTTATCATTAGTTTCCCCCATATATGTATCTTCCCACAATGCACTGCCCCAAAAGCCCAAACCCCTTTTCCTTTGTCTTGCCATTTCGCCGCACGTTTATCGTCCTTTGTCTTTTTCTCTTCGCTCAGCTGCCGTTCTTTTCACTGGTCATACCAGAGAGAGGTTTCCTTCTCTTTTCTCCTGTAGAGGATAAATTCAGGCAGCAGGAATTTCCTTATTTATTGTGCATCTCCAGAACCTAGTGCCTGGCCCAAAAGAGACGCTTCCTAAATATATGCTAATTGAATAAATGTTTGAAACACTGGTGTGTCAAGAAGATCGAGTAAGCTGAGTGTAATTGAATCGTATTAGCAGGACAGGAACTTAGAATTTATCCAGTCCTGGGGATATTTGTCCTGGAGAAAATAAGATTTAGGGAGGATGTAGAAAGTGTCTTCAAATATTTGAAGAGCTGCCTGGTGGAGAGAGGGAGATGCGTTCCCTGGTGCTCCCGCGCACGGAGTCCCAGCTGTGGTTTGGGAAAGGAGCTGGGAGAGAATGCGTGTAGTAGGAAATAAGTAACAGCAAACAACAGAAAATAAAACTCAGCAAATCTTTGTCTGTCAAGAATCAGTAAGTAACAAAGTAAAAGGAAGATTTTGGTTTGACCAAGTGGAAAAAACTGAGCCGTAGGAAGACTGATCGTAGCTGACAATGCGGAAGAACTTCTCCATCTTCTAGGGAAAGGGTCACTCTACAGAAGGTGGCTTTTGGATAGAGTCCAATGTGGGCTTGTAGGGTTGGACCATAGGTCCCTTAAGTCTCTTCAAGCTCTCAGAGCCCCATCTTTTCTGTTCCTTCTGCCCCTCCTCTGCTTCCAGTTCTCTCTCTAGAGTCAGTTGGTCCTTAAAGAAACTGACCCTTGTCTCTGCGTCCCTGTGCCCTTCCCAGGCTCAGACAAAATGGACACCAGTAATGGGTGCTGTGGGGTTCCCCCCAGCTCTCCTTTCTGGCTCAGCGGCCGGTAGTGTCGGAGGTTGACGGCTCCCAGCTGAGTCCTTCTCTGGAGCCTGCCCTCGGCAGAAGGAAGCTATCTCAGCCAAGGTTCCAACCCTTCCTGGCATCAGCCTTGATCCAATGATAATTGTATGCTGGAGACACAAAGGCCCTTTGCCTCTATTGGGAGCATTTCTACAGGGTCTTCCCAACACTTGAGTTCCCTGGGGGCTGAGGCCACTTCTGCACTGGCATCGGAGTCCAAGGCCTCCCTCTGCAGTCCTGCCTCCCTTGCCCCCTCCCGTGTGCAGCTGCTTAGGGCAATTCCCAGCTCTATGTATTTCCTACAGCTGCCACAGAAAGTATGGCAAAGGGGGCGGCCTACAACAAGAGAAATTTATTCCCCCACAGTTCTGGAGGGTCCCTGCTCCCTCCTCAGGGCTCTAGGGGAGAATCTTTTCCAAGCCCTTTTCTTAGCCGCTGGTGTTGCCAGCAATCCTTGGCGTTCCTTGTTGCTGTGTCATCCCCATCTCTGCTGTCATTGTCACATGGCGCTCTCCCTGTCTGTGCCCAAGTTGTCCTCCTCTTCTGAGGACACCGGCCGCCTTAGGTTTAGAGCCCACTCTCATCCAGTATGATCTCATCTTAACCAATTACAACTGTGAAGATCCTCTTTCCAAAGGAGGTCACATGCCTCAGTGTGGGGGCTAAGTCTTCAATTTATCTCTTTGGGGGGGCAGAATTCAACTCCCAACATCAACAAATTATGTGCTCACAAACTCTATCCCAGAATCTGTTTTCCAGGGACTCTGACCTGTGACACACGCACACCTGTTCTCTCCCACTTCTGAATTTCAGAACCCTAGCATTCTCCCTGAGTTTCTTGCCAGAGCTTTCCCTTTTCCCTATTTTATGCCCTTCCACCGGGGGCATTCCATTCCTTCCAGGATATGGAATCTGGAAATGTCGTTTCTCCTTCCAGACTGCCTGCCTTTTCCCTTTCACGTATTAGCCAGATGATAACTGCTCGGTGCAGTCTCTGGGCTGATGGCATGGGCTGTTATGAGTCAGCACCCACTGCCCCTGATTTACATCCTGTGTGCTTCATCGGTGTTTACACAGTCACTTGATTTTATATCCGCTGATATGTCTGTCTACTGCAGTGGGATGCCAAAGTGGGGAGGAGAGAAAGAACTATTTTATTTTAAGTCTCATTTTTTTTTTTAATCGTACAAGCAATTCATCTTTATTAAAGGAAATGTGGAAAATTCAGAATAGATAGGAAAATAATTCTACCCCCAAACACAATTATTTTGAACATTTATATTTTCCTTTTTTCCTATTTTAAAATTTCTAGATAGCTGAGGACATTGATTTGTATTCTGCTCGTTTTCATTTAGCATTATCTCAAAATCCTTGAGAACTTTAACGACTATCTAATCCCCAATAATGGATATGTTGAGATTTCTGTAACCACTCAGCTAGTGTTAAACATTTAGGTTGTTTCTATTTTTTTCACTATTATTAATAATGCTGCTGTGAGTAGCAGTATGCCCCCAATTTTTTTCTTCATTCAGAATTTTACTAAGATTGATGCCTGCAAATGTCAAAGGATATGAAATGTTTTCCCCAAATAGCATTTTTTCTTATATATGATACTACATGATCATCATGAACATTTGGGGGGAAAAGTTGACTTTCTTTTTATTCCCAGAAATGGCCAGACTCCTTCCTGCCTCAGGGCCTTTGCTTAACTGTGTCCTTTGCTGGGTATGCTCTTCTCCCTGATTTTCCAATGGCTAGATCTTTCTAGTCTTTCAGACTAAGCTTTCAGCCCCTTTGAAGAGTCTTCTGTGGTGGTGGATGCACAGGAGATAACAGTCTACTCTCTATCAAATTATCCTACTTAAAATTTCTTATGATTCTCAACATCTGAATTTTTTCTTACTTACTTGCCTATTTTTTGTCTTTCCCCAAAGCAGCAGAAATCTAGTCTGTTTTCTCAACATTATAATCTTAGCCCCTGAAACAGTACCACATAGTAGATGGCCCATAAATATTTACAGGATGAGTGAGCTCGGGTCCCACCACCACAGGCTGTTCACTAGAGGGTCTTTTTCCTCTGTTCTTTCTTGGTGGGATCCAAAGAACATACTGGTGTCAAAGCTGTAAGTCTTCCCTCTCCTTACCCACCTTCTATGTGCTTGCTTTGGCCACACAGAAGCTGACTCACTGTGGCTACAGGAGGACGAGTTCTGTATTTTTAGAATTTCACCTGCTGAAAAAGCAACGTAGAATACGAGAAATATTAGATTGCTGTGGGCATACTGATGTACTCAGTGTGCGCATCAAGATAAATTCATAGCTAAGCTCCAATTTTTATTTCAGATTGACTAGTTTCTTCCAACAAGGGTTGGAGCTGGTGAGGTCACGAATAAACAGGCTTCCTGGCTCTTGTCCAGGCTGGTTCCTCTTTGTGCAACTGCTCGGGTCCCATACGTTGCCAAGTATCAGATGACTTTTGCTCAAGCCAACTAAATATATGTTCTGAATTCTGTGATGCTCATCTGTGCTGGACCTGGTCTGTTCAAAGATAAATACGAAATGAGGTGAAGACTCCATTTTAACTGCTTAATAAATGTTTAAGTAGTATAATGGTATAACATTTACTAAAAATGGCAAATATTGACTAAAGCTAAGGTAAACATTACTTAAGTTGGCAGTAGAACTGGGCAGTCATAAGAACTGAATAAAACAGATGGTAATTATAGAGAGATGAAGGAGTGTATAAGAAATGTAATAAACCTCCAAATTGAGAACTGAAGTCCAGGGATTTTTTAAAAAAATCTCTTTTTGGAGGACTGCGTTTCATTCCTGGCTTTCTTTACCGGATGGAGGACTTCAGGGAGGCTTTAGTACAATGACGGATTTCCTCTCAAAACCCTCTGATGGCATTAGATATGGTAGTTCAGTACGGCAGTACTTGCATGCTTATAAAATTAGATGACTTTACATCATGCGCATTTTTAGGGTGCCATAATAAAGGCTTGCTTCCTTATTCAAAGTATGCACTTGAGGACTTGCTATGCATTTGAGGAGTTTCGTACTGAGGCCATTTAAAGAAATCACTCAGCCGAGCTACAAGTTGACACAGTAAATTGGAAAGTCAAATGGACTGCTGCTGTCATCAAAGACGAAGCCTAGTTTGTCTTGAGGTTTCATGAGTGATCCCCACACTTGGCAAACACAATAAGCGTCCAAAAGCATGTGTTTAATGAAAAAATACTTTTTAGATACATGGCTGTTGATCTCTGGTGTGTGGAATCATGCCATATGTTAAGATTTTCATTTTTACAAGTCAACTGACATACCAATTCTTCTCTACCAAATCCTTTCCTTTAAGTCATACACTGTCCATGGTTCTCCAGACACCCAGGCACACTTGCCCTCCGTCTCCTTGCTGGTCCTGGGCCCTCTTCCTAGAATCCTCTCCTTTCCTCTTACTTAATCTTATCCATCTTTCAAGATGGAAGGTCAAATTTGAGGTCATATGAAACACTCCTCTGCCTATGGTGATTTGCACTATTCATCCCTACCTTTCTTGCTTTGCATTCCCTTGCTGTCCACCCGGCATTGATCAGGAGAATCATGTACCATCGTTGCTGTTCCAACTTCCAATCACCTAGAAGCATCTACAAAAAGTGGCTGTATGAATTTTCTAGGTTGTCGTATCAAACCTGGGTCTGGGGTGGTGGTGTAAATAGAAATGTATCATCTCGGGGTTCTGGAGGCTAGAAGTTGGAGATGAAGGTGTCAGCAGGACTGGTTCCTTCTGAGAGCTGTGAAGAAGGATCTGGTCTAGACTTCACTCCTGGCTTCGGGTGGCTTGCTGGTAATCCTTGGTGTTCCTTTGCTTGTAGTTGCCCCAGTCTCTTCTTTTATGCTCTTTTTTTGTTGTGTTCCCTCTGTGTGCATGCCTGTCATTGTGTCTTACTCTCCCCTTTGTATAATGACATAGTCATATTGGAGTAGAGCCCACCCTAACAACATCATTTTGAATTAATTCCATCTGTAAAGACCCTATTTCCGAATTAGGTCACATTCTGAGGTACTAGGGGTTAGGACTCCAACATATCTTCTTTGGGGGGAAACAATCAACCCATAACAGTGGCCCACGTGAGAACTGGTTCTATCACAAATTTGCATCAGAGCCTTCGCCCTCACGGTTTTTGGTTTGGGGTTCAAGGGTGAAAAAAACAGTATAACTTTCTCTCCCTATGCCTTCTTAGCACCCATGGCCTGGGAACTGTCCCAACATTGGTTTCATGTTTCAGCCGATTTAGAGGATGAAAACGTCTAGCTTTGAGATACTTTCCTGGATATCCCCAAAGTGATTTTGTGTGTACTTAAATGAAATGAGGGTATTACCATTTTAATTTTGTTTATAAAGATTCATCAGTATTACTTGATAGGCCATAGAGTATAAAAGCTAGAGAGGTATGCGGGCATCTGGGTGGCTCAGTGAGGTAAGCTGCTGGCTCTTGATTTCGGCTCAGGTTATGATCTTAGGGCCCTGGGATAGATCCCAGGCCCTAGATAGATAGGCCCCACATTGAGCTCCATGCTCAGCGGGGACTCAACTTCAGGATTCTCTCTCTTTCTCCTACCCCTCCCCCACTTGCGTGCGTGCGTGCGCTCTCTCTCTCTCCCCAAATAAATAAATAAATCTTAAAAAACAGAAAACAAAAACAAAAACAAACCAACCCCCCCCAACCCCCTAAAATTATAGATTCTGGAACTGGGGAGCCTGGGTTCAAATCCTTGTTCTGCTCTTACTGGGTATGCAATTTCAGGCAAATTTCTTGATATTTCTATGCCTCAGTATCCTCATCTATACAATGAATATATTAATAGCCCTAACATCATAAAACCTCATGACAGTTAAAACTGAGTACACATAAAGCTCCTAGCAGAGTGTGTGGCATGTAGATACATAGACAAGGCTCAATAGATGAAGCTACTGGTACCGTCACTTCTGTGTGACCCTCCCTGTGCTTAGTGCTGGGTCTACAAAGTTGAAGACACAGTCCCTGTCCTTTCAGGCTGAAGGTCTCAAGGAGAGAGGCTGTGGCTCCACAGTCACATGGTAGGAACTGAATCTTCTTCTTCTTCTTTTTTCTTTTTTGAAAGATTTTATTTATTTATTTGAGAAAGAGAGAGCACGAGATGGGGGAGGGTTGGGGGAGAAGCAGACTCCCCACTGACTGGGGAGCCCGAAGTAGGACTCAATCCTGGGATTCCAGGATCATGACTGAGCCGAAGGCAGTTGCTCAACCAACTGAGCCACCCTTGTGCCCGGAACTGAATAGTCTAACTCTTCCATCACTGGCCCTTAGCTGGTTCGATTTGGAGTTGCCCACGGGCGAGGGCCTGCTGGGAAGAGCTGGGGTGAAAGATCCCAGCAAAGGGCCTCAGCTAGCACCCTGTCTGGGTTCTGGAGCACCCCGGGAGCTGAGTCATCACCCCCTACCTGTTGCCAGCCTTCCCTTGGCCTGCGGCTGGTCCACGGCACTGGTGCCAGAGAGGACTCATTTGGACGGCATCTGGCTCCTTACCCATTGCTGCCCAGGAGGGTTGAAACCTAAAAGGATTCTGATTCCAATTTGCAAATTAGGGGCCAGAGGGGTGAGGGGGGTGGCAGGGATGGGGATGGTCTCCCCACCGCAAGAAGCAATTTTGGGACACTGGCTGGGTGTCCTACAGTTTAACTTACTCTGACAACATCTACTTGGAGATAGCATCATGGAGTTCTCATGGGATAAGGGATCAGTCCTATTGTCGGGTCCGTTATCAAAGGAACGAGACTGAGACAAAGTGAAAGTTATGCAAAGCCTTATTCTATGCCAAGCATTGGAAGTTAGACTGACCGGCCAGGGCCGGCTCCAAAGAGAGACCCCCCCCCTTGGTCTTACAGGTTAGTTTTATAGGGCACAACCGCAGACCTCTATGTGTGTGACTTTGGCTGATTGGATGTCTTCTACCTGTAGTAACGGTTACCCAGAACCGATACTAGTAACTGCTGAGGCGTTTATTAAACAACAAAATGGCCTTGTTTTAGGTATGTGTTTTAGCAATGGTTACCCAGAACCGGTATCAGTAACTGTTGAGGCATTTATTAAACAACAAAATGGCTACCTAGGCAACATGGAGTCACTATGGCTAAGTAGGCCCAGGCAGGCCCTAGGGGTTTAACAGGTTTTAACGTGGAATCGGCCCCAACACTATAAGACGACTGTCGCCCACTTCAGATGCCAAATGCAAGCCCAGGTGGTCACCTGTGCTCCTGACTGAAAATTGGATCAGTGATTCTCCTGCTCCCCTTCCTTGGATATGATTAATTTGCTGGTGTGGCTCACAGAACTCAGAGAAACATTTTACTTACCAGATTACCAGTTTATTATAAAAACATACAACTCAGCAATAGCCATTTAGAAGAGATGCACAGGGAAAGGTATGTGGGGAAGGGTGCACAGAGCCTCCATGCCTTGTCCAGGCACACCACTGCCCCACACCTCCGTGTGCTCACTGGCCCTGAAGCTCTCTGAGCCCTATCATGTGGGTTTTTATGGAGACTTCATTACATAAACATGGGTGATTAATTAAATCACTGGGCCTTGGTGACTGATTCAACCTCTAGCCCTTCTCCCCTCCCTGGAAGGGAAGGGAGTGGGTGGGGACTGAAAGTTCCAGCCCTCTAATCACATGGTTGGTTCTCCTGGCAACCAGTTCCTGACCTTAAGTGTGGTCCAAACGTCCATGTGTGGAAAGCCTAGTCCCAGTGTGACAGTGTTTGAAGACAGGCTTTTGGGAAATAATTAAGCTACAAGGGTGGAGCCCTCACGATGCTATTGGTGCCCATACAAGAACTTGTTCTCTCTTTGTCTTTTAAGTGAGCAAACAGAAGGAAGGCAGCTGTCTACAATCTGGAAACAGGTTCTCACCAGACACCTGATCTGCTGGCTCCTTGATGTTGGACTGCTACCCTCCAGGATTGTTGAGAAATCAATGTTTGGTGTTGAAGGCACCCAGTCTATGGTCTTTCTCTTACAGCAGCCTCCACAGACCAAGACAGAGGGCCTCCCAGAGGAAGTGACTGAGCTGAACCTTACAGAATGAGGAGGCTTTGACAGGCAGATGGTGGGGAGGACAGAGGCCCAATCTTAGGAGAATGCCAAGCACTTTATTACGTGTAAAGGTTAGAGGGAAGAATAGCCAGAGGCGAGGCTAAGCAGGGACCACTGTATTGGCCTGGTGTGCTTTACGAAGAACTTTGTGATTTGTCTGGTATTACTGGGCCTTATTGAAAAAGTTCTGACGTGATGAAAAACTTTTACATTTTTGACAGGTTGTACAAGTTTCTGGGTTTTGGATGGATTGGTGGGAGGGGAAGGGGGAGTGGGCAGAACAAAGAACCAAAACTGGAGGTAAAGAGATCGTTTAGGAGGTGTTTGTAACATCCAGACATGAACTATTAAGAAGCTGAGCTAAAGTAGTGTCTCTGGGTTTGGAGAAGAGGGGATCTATTTAAGAGACATTTAAGGTGTAGCCCTGGCAGGTCTTAATGATTGATTAAATATGGAAGAAAAAAAGAAGACTAAAATGACTGCAGATTTCTGGTTTGGACCACAGGCATGTGGTGATGTGTACAACCAGGACAAGGTATATGGGGGAAGGGAACTGGTTCAGGGAACAGGGAGGGAGAGAACAGGCAAAGACAATGGATTCTTTATTGGAGTTCTGACAGTGCCTGCTATGGGTCCAGTTGTGTTTCCCTGAAATTCATATATTGAAGTCCTAACCTCCAATACATCATATGGGATCCTTGTTGGGAGAGTCTCTGCTGATGTAGTCAATTTAAGAGGAGGTCATTAGGAGGGCCCTAATGCAATATGCCTGGTAAATTTGGACACAGAGACAGACATGTGCCCAAGGAGAACATCACGTGAAGATGATGGCCAAGGAACTACCAGAAGCTGGAAGGGAGACCTGGACCAGATTCTTCCCTAGCACCTTCAGAGGGAACTTGGCTCTGTCAACACTTTGATTTTGGATTTCTGGCCTCCAGAATTTTGAGGTAGTTCATTTTGTTGTTCTAAGCCACCCCGTTTTGGGTACTCTGTTATCGCAGTTCTAGGAAACTAATACAGCAACCAACGACTATCTAGTAGAGATGTCTGGGAGTCAGTTGTTGTATAGTTCTGGAGTTCGGAGACAGCGTTAGGCTGGTGTTGGAGTCATCCCTCCCTACCAGTGTGGTGGACACGTGACATTTATGTGTGATCGTTATCCTTTCTTTTTAGAGAGACTTCTCCACTCCTCCATGTGGTCTCAGTAGAACCGACATCCTGGGGCCATCTACTCCAGCTTGCAGGCATGGCTGATCTGTAGCAGGAAAAGAATGCAGCAAACACTCAAAGAGAAGCCAAAGCAAGCAGATAAAATAAGTAGTCAGAGATAAAATGTCCTGATAGAGTTGAGCCTTGGATTCTGGTCCCTGGGGCCCAAATTCTTGCAGATCTAGGAATTCTATGAGCTATCCCAGCTGTATGCTTTCCAGCTATTTAAAGCAATACTTCATCTGCTTCTGAGGGTTTAAGTTGCCACCTGTCTTCAAAAGAATACAGTTGTTCATCAAAATCATGAGAGTGGATGAAGCAGTGCTTGAGGAAAGAATCAAAGCAGAACTCTGGGAAGGCCAGAGAGGAGAGGATGATGAGAGGTGGGCGTACACAGAAGGTAAGGACGAACAGTGCTTCATGGTTCCAAAATGAAATAAGAAATGAAATGAAATGAATATGAAATATGAAAAAAGAAAATATGAAAATGAATATGAATATGAAAAAAGAAAAGGAGGCGTTATACATAGTAGAATTTGAGTCAAGTAAAGCATAAAAACATAGTCATGGGGTCTGTCCTCTAGAGAGCTGTATTAGTTTACCATTGCTGTATAATGAATCACCCCAAAATTCAGCAGCTTAAGACAACAAACATTTATTATTTTGTAGTTTCTGAGGGTCAGGAATCCAGAAGCAGCTTAACTGGGTGGTTCTAGCTCAGGGTCTCTTGTGAATTTGAGGTCAAGTTGTCAGGCAGAGCTGTAGTCTCTGAAGGTTTGAGTGGGACTAGAGGGTCAGCTTCCATGATGGCCGCTCACATGACTATTGTTTGGAGACTTTAGGTCCTCCCTTGTGGGCCTCTCTGAGGGACTGTTCAAGATGTAGTTTTCTCCATAGCAGTTGATCCAAGAACTGAGGTCTTTTTATAACCCAATCTTGAAAGTGGTAAAACCAACCATTTGTGCTGTATTCTATTCACGTGAAGCATGTCACCAAGTATAGCCCACAACCAAGAAAAGGGACATTACACTCCCCCCCTTTCGGGGAGAAGTATCAAAGAATTTATGGATATATCTTCAAAACTACTTCAGAACCCTTGGGTGGTTTGTACCAGAGCTTGTCAGGGAAGTGGATAAAGAGAAACTGTGTGTGCTACTGAATGAGGTGAAGTCAATACCACTCTTTCTAGAAACCTGACTATAAAGAAAGAAGGAAAACTTCATAGTTGAAGGAGGGAATTTTCAAACCTCCTACATTATCTATTTGTTAATAGAGGGACTTTATTTTTATATATTTATAGGCCCCCAAATATTAATAGCTGAATTCAACATGGGTTAAATAGGCTTCAATTTGGGAATGAACTTTCCCACAGAAATGCCTTCCACGGGAAATGGGGCAACCACACAAAAACCTACTTAACCCATGTTCTATTTATGGTGCTATATGGTGTCCGTGCCGTCAGAGAATCCGCTCACTGTTGCATAGGCTCTATCCCCCAGGTAGGACCCGCTGCCCACTTCTGTAATGATCTCCAAGGGCACCACATGGAGAACACCGGACACAGAGCCATTTGCTGGTAGACCCATTTATTGTGTAGACTGCAATGTTATATAGAGTCTGCTAACATCTTTCTGTAAGAAAATGCCCTCTTGGCAATCCCATTTGCCACCAACTGGAGCACTTCTCCGTCTCCAATGCTCCAAGCAATACTTCCCTGGGCTTGGGTCCTTGATGGGATTGTGCCTTCACATCGAGGAAGAAGAATGAAGGTATAAAATGAGAGGTAGGAAAAGAGATAAGGGAAGAAGGGCTGACACGAATCAAAAACTTTATGTACCTGTCACTTGGATTCTCACAATCACCTGGGGAAGTGGGTCTTGTTTTATCACGTTTAAAAACAAGGTAATTGGAGAACTTGGGTGGCTCAGTTGCTTAAGCATCTGACTCTTGATATTGGCTCAGGTCTTAAGCCAAGACTCACCAGGGTCATGAGTTCAAGTCCAGGGTTGGGCTTAAATAAGTAAGTAGGTAAAGAAATAAATAAAAATGAAGAAATTGAGGCATGGCTGCAAAATATGGGCCAATTGTAGAGTTACATATGAAAATAATGATAAATTATTATGAAAGTATTACAGTTAATAGTGTGAGGAAGCCTGCTCAAAGCAGCTGATTGTGCACATCATTTCCCAACTCTGTATTTTGTGACATCATTTTGGTAGCTTAAAATCAGCTGTAGTGGGAGTATTTACACCATGGAAATGTACAGATGTTACAGATTTTTTTTCCCATAGAGCCAGCTGCTGAACATTTACCAGCACACTACTGGTTGGTCCAAACTTGAGGTGAAATATTAATTAAATCTAATTGCTCGTTGAAGAAATGGTGGCAGTTGGTAGATAGAGGGGTGGGGGTGGGACAGAATTCCAGCAGCCTAAATTAAGCAATGAGATCTAAGCCCCTCAGTAACTGCAAGGTGTGTAATTTCCTCTTTCACCTCTACTTCCTGCCTACTTTCTGCACATGCAGGTCAAGTTGGGTTGTGAGATTTGTAACTTCCTTAGGGTGACATTGAGGAAGTAGACTGGGGAAGAGGCGGGGGCATCTTTTCTTTGGAAGAGCTATGGGGGTCTCTTGCTTAGAGATTGATTGAGTGCTGTAGTCTCCATTGGGAAGATCTAAGCGGGATCTTTGTCTTAGGAAGAGCTTGTGAATAAGGAATTAACAAATTCTTCTTCCCAATTGGGGTCTAGACCTGGAAAGTTTTTATACCCACTTCTATTACAAAAAAAGAAGAAAAAAAAAAAGAAACAACTCTGGTTCTCTTCTGCTGGATTGTGACCCTTGAGAGTTCTGTGGTTTTCTAGAGGGTGGAGAGGTCAATGAGTATATGTTCACAGCCCTCTGCCCTCACCAGGCTGTCTAAATGTTCTCTGAGGAGCTCAGGGCAGAGAGAAAGGGTTTCCAGACTTGTCTATTTAGCAGCTCTGAGGGGGAGAGCAGTCTGGGTTGAGCTAGGAGGAAGCTGTGGGTTTCCATTACTAATAGTAATAGGCCTTTTGCTTAAGACGCTACTCTGCTTTTCAAAGACTTTACTGTACTGTGCAAATTACTCAAGAGGCTCTTCTCATATCACAGTAAACACCAGTGACTTGACTCATAACCTCCCTTGTTTTCTCTGGGAGTGCACTTGCTGGATCTTTGTTGCTGCTGTTTCTGCTTCTGCTTCTTCTTCTTCTTCTTCATCTTTTCTGAAATATTTCATTTATGGGAGGGAGAGAAAGAGAATGAGCAGGACAGGGGATGGGCAGAGGAACAGGGAGAAGCAGACTCCCCTGCTGAGCAGGAAGCCCATTGTGGGGCTGACCCTAGGACCCTGGAATCAAGACCTAAGCCAAAGGCATACCCTTGACCAACAGAGCAACCCAGGTGCCCCTCTTTGTCGCTACTAAACGGGGAATTAGAATATGCTTTCAAACACTACAATGACAAATTTTGGAAGGATATATAAGCACAATGGACATTTTGGGGACATTAAAGTAGGGACCAAATATGTTTTATATATTTATACATTTCTGAGCTTTTCAATTTCTTTTTCCTGTTTTCTTTATTTCCTTGGTTCTTTAGTCATGTCAAAGACTGCAATAAGTGTCTGTGGAAGCCACCATCCTGAACAAAAGCTAAGATCTTTCGAATGATTTCCATTTAAGCGTACGGTCTCCTCACTTCCATGTCATCCCTTGGCCACCTCTCCAGTCATGATTGCCTTCAGCCCGAATTCATCACTCTTCTGCTTTCTTTCTTAGAGAGTTTTATTGCAGCAAATAGATTCCTAAGGATTGTGGGGTGTTTTTTTTTTTTTTTTTTGGTATTGTAGTTGCCTTAAATTTTATGAAAAGGGAGGAACGTTTTATGTAAAAGTTGGGCACTCATGTTTTCCAGTTACTATTTACTGAATTGTTGAGATTCAACCAAATGTTTGGTCCATTCATTTCACTTGTTATCTAAATATTTTGTACATTTTCAGTAACAACTGGTTTAAATCTTAAAAAAATTAATATAATTATCAAAAGGAATATCATGTATATTAGCGGATTAAACAGTGATTTGATATAATCTGTCAGTGGGAAGTAACAGAGTTGTACCTCCTCTCGACACACACTGCAGTCTTGGGGCACGTGGGTGGCTCAGTCATTAAGCATCTGCCTTCGGCTCAGGTCATGATCCCAGGGTCCTGGGATCAAGCCCCGCATTGGGCTCCCTGCTCAGCAGGAAGCCTGCTACTCCCTCTCCCACATCCCCTGCTTCTGTTCCCTCTCTCGCTGTGTCTCTCTCTGTCAAATAAATAAATAAAATCTGAAAGAAAAAAAAAAAGAAGTCAAGCTTAATGGGGATATTATGCAAAATGAAACGCATCAGGAATAGCCTTAAGGGCAGTAGAAACACATTGATTTGCATGATTTGTATAAAGTTTACATTTTAAGGATACCAAGCAATCTTTCAACTTTCCACATGCTTATCCTTTGCGAAGTATTATACATTCTCAGAGTAGGTCAGTGTTAGCATTTTCTCTCCTCTTAATCTACCTGAGACCCTTGCCAGAAAAGGAAAAAAGCTTTTCCTCTAAACTCTTGAAGTTTGTTCTCTGAGGCCTGTGAATTAAACTGACACAGTTAGCAAGAGACAAGACACAATTTAATCATGCGTTTGTATTAACGTACGTACAGGCGTTCACAGAAAAATGTGACTCAAAGGGGTGGTTAAAATTTGGGGCTTATATGTCATCTTAATGGAGAAGGGCAGGGGGAGATGGGCACTTAAAGGGAAACAAAGGACTTTCTGGAGAGATGAATGAGCCCTCAGGCTCACAGGAGATATGACAGGTTGGTGACAACGTCTGTTTAGGTATGGTATGGAGACGTCTCACCTCTAGCTGTCCCAAGGAGTGGATTTATGAGAACTGATGTGTTTTGAATTCTTTGAGGAGGTTCTGCTTTTAGGCAGATAAGAGATTTCAAGAACTCATATGCCTTCTGCTCAAAATAATTTTTGTGCCACAGCAGTGTTTTCTGGACCTTTTTTGCTGCAACCTTTAGTAATATAGTCACAAATTGTTGGCAAAATTGTCACAAAAATTTCTAAATTATCTCAACTCTTTGCCCTTTTTAACATGTGTGTTTGGTAAGGTATAGGGAAATGCTCTTCTTCATTTGTAATTCTAAATAGCATTTGACAAAGTCTTATGCAGATCAACACTGAAGAAAATTAGGTCTGATTTCTATGGCAACAGTGGGGGGAACTGTCTAGAAAGACTATCTAGGGCCTCAAGGCTTTCTCCAGGAACCTGTCCCCTTTGCCCAGGGAACAGCCCAAGGCTTCCACACCCCAAGGAGTGAGCACCTCCCCAAGAAGGCTCATCTGTGACCCTGAGATTCTTTGGTAAAATGCTCAAAGGTGAAAGTTGGCTTTCTTCCCTTGGAGGAGGCATTGGGGGATGGCAAGAGATAAGAAGTTTCTAGGAAGAAAAGAATGTAAGGGGAACAGTGAGAGGATAAAAGTCTTCAGATAAGAGGCAAACGAGAAAAGCATTTTCTTTCAGCATTCTGAGAAGTGAAAGAAATAAAAGCAAGCTTGCTTTAGGGCAGGACTAAAACCAACTGGGCAAAAAGGGACTTCATTTCTGAGGTGGGTTTTTTTGTAACAACGAGGGAAAACCCAAGGGTCATCCAAATGTGGTCCAGGCTTGCCTAGAACAAGGTCTGCGGTAGGTGACCAGACAAGACACCTGGGGTCCTGTGGGAGGATTTTAGAGCTATGGAGGAAGCTCCTTGCTACCCCCCACCCCCCAGCCCATGCCCCCACTGTTCTCTGTGACCAGCACAAAGGCCTGGGGCAGATATGAGGGCTTTGTGACGATGTCTGTTTAGGTGCTATGGAGACTTCTCACCTCCAGCTGTCCCAAGGAATGGATTTATGAGAACTGATGTGTTTTGAATTTTTTGAGGAGGCTCTGTTTTTAGGCAGATAAGAGGTTTCAAGAACTCAAATGCCTTCTGCTCAAAATAATTTTTATGCCACAGTGGTGCATTCTGGACCTTTTCGCCGCAACCTGTGGTAATAAGTTATAGTCACAAATTGTTGGCAAAATTGTTGGCAAAATTGGGGCAGAACCCCAGCCTGCCCAAAGGGCTGCCTTCTGTAGCGGGAGGGAGGGAAACTTTGCCGGGGGAGTTTGTGTGTGTCCACAGAGGTGTCTTTTTCTAGAAGCTCCCCAATTTTTGAAGGTCCATAAGGGAAGGGTCATCCTCAGAAAGCGGCCCCGGTGCAGGCAGGCGGCTGTGGCAGATACACTGTGAAGAGAACCATGTGGCAGGCAGAGGTTGGGGCTGGTGGGCTGCAGTGTTCCTCTGAGGCGCACCTTTCCTCAGGCCTTCCAGATTCATGGCTGTGGTCTCGGGGGTAGATCCCCGCTTAGAAGAGAGGTTCATCCTGAGGCTGCCAATTGCTTCCACCTCCGCGTGAACCAGTTTCGGGATCCATCCCATGTACAGGCTTTGGGTGAGGGCCGGGGCAGCACCAGGAGATAAGGGCCCTGTAGGGCAGCTTGAGTGGACTGTGGTTTTGCCCAGGGCCTGCCTGAGCCTGGGGCCGGGAAACGAGGAGAGGCCAGGAAGGCTGCAAGGCTGGGCCTGCTTGGATGCTCATGGGTTGGCTTCCATGTGGAGGATGGGAAGGCGTGGGTGAGGTGGGCGTCTGGTTGAGGCTGACCATGCACTTCCACTGAGAAAGGACCAGACCAAGGCCTGGGAAGGAGCCGGCTGTGGGCAGGGGGACCCAGCACCTCCCAAGTCAGTTTGAACTTCTTGTTCTCTGTGTTTTTGCCCTTTTGCTCTCTCTGATATTAAGTCAAGCTTTGCCTGAGTCCCACCCGGTTTCAGTCTACCAGAGCAATAAGGAACGGAGGGCGTCGAGGGAAGACTGGGTTGTGGGGAAGGCAAGGGAACAGAGGACAAATCAGATGCTTAACCAACTGAGCCATGCAGGCGCCCCTAAAAATAAATTTCTAAAAAAAAAAAAAAAAGAATTAAAAATTTAAAAAATTTAAAAAATTCCTTAGCCTCTAGAAAGTAGCCCCTAGAACTTCTCCCAGGATTTCTTATACTAGTAATTCCTTTACTCTTTTCTGCTTTTGGGGGTATTTCAGCAGGAAAGTTTGAGAAATAGGCTTTAGTAGAACTAAATGAGAAGACGAGGCAGTGAGAATCACAGAGAAAGAAGTTCTCAGACCGAGGTCCGTTGTCCAGAAAGGGCCTGGGTTGTTGGCAACAGCCAGCTGAGAACATTGACAAGAGTGAGCTTGGAAATTAAATGAGTCATTATAATGCTGGTTTACCTTTGAGGACTTCACGGGAGGCCTGGAGCTCTTCTGTTGAGAAACGGCTTTACGTTCTATCGGGTCCAGCCCCCTCTTCCTTTTGGGGAAGCCGCATAGCCCAGAGAACTGAAGTCATTTGCCTGAGGTCACAGAATTATTGGCAAAGATGGAACCAGAACCAAGGTCTCCTGCTTCCTAACATCTTAATTGTGATAATAGGAAACAAAAATCTCTGTCTCTTATTTTACTAATCTCTAGGATTGAAGATCCTAGATTGAAGATCTTAGCTCCATTTACTCCCAGGTTAACACAAGCCCTCCAGGGCTAGAAGTTTCTTTGGAGTTGTGATTGGGGGCATTCCAAGAATGGAGAAATGAGATCTTCACTCTTGGCTCCTTCATCTAGTCCTTGGACGCATGTTAATTGCTTGTCCGTTGCAGACCAGACACTGTGTAGGTGGAGGGAATATGGAGATGAGCTGTTTTCGGTCCTCAAGAGGTGTGGAGATCGGAGTAGGAGATACCCCGGCCTGATAGGGTCGGTAGTGACCCATCACAGCACATCACGATGATTGCAGGACAGCCATGTGCAGGGTTCCAGGGAAACACAAAAGGAGGTTGTGTAGCTCAGACAGGGGTGGGGTCAGGGAAATTCTTTCAGAGGTGTCAGTTTATAGAGTAGAGAGATATGGTTCGTAGGCTAGAATGAAACTTTTGATAATTAACGTTCTCCCCGCCAGAGTTCTTAAAATATTTGGAGACACTAGACAGTGTGTCATCCTTGTATGTGTCCTATCACCCAAGTGTTAGATTTTTTGGCCTCTTGCAGGCCACACAATGGTGAAAGCTCATAGCCATCAGCCGTTATGCCGTCATACGGGGCCCAGGTTGTCCACCACGGTTTATTTCTTACATCATTCTCCCCAGGTTCGTGCTGTTCCAACCACACAGTCTCTTTGCTGTGACTCAGACACGCCAAGCATGCTCTTACTTCAGGGTCCCTGGACTTGTTCCTCCCTCTGTCCCTTGCTCAGGTGTCTCCGTGTGCTCCTCAATGTTTCCAGGTCTCTGCCCCCATGTCCTTTCAATAGGGACCGCTCGGCTTTCCTGACCACGTCCATGAGAAGCAGCGACAGCAGCCCATTTTGAATAGTGGCCTCTCAAAAGGACAGCTCTCCATCCCGATCCCTGGAACCTGTGAAGGTGACCTTGTTTGGAAATGGGTCCATGCTGATGTAATGAAATGAAGGATTTTTAAGTGAGGCTATCATCCTGGATTATCTGGGTGGGCCCTAAAGCTAATGACACGTGTCCTTAGTAGAGAAAGTCGGAGGGTGAGTCGGGACGGACAGGAGAGGACGCGGTATACAGACGTAGGCAGAGGTTGGCGTGATGCAGCCCCGCGGAATGCTGGCAGCCACCAGGAGCTACAAGGCAAGCGAGGGAATGTCCCTGATGTTGCTGGAGGAAGGGAGGCCCTACCGATCGTGTTGATTTTGGACTCTCTCCTCCAGACCGAAAGAACGAGTTTCTGTTATTGTAAGCCCTCAAGTTTGTGATAACTTGTTATGGAAGCCACAGAAAACGGAGGTACGATACCAGCCCTGCCACTCTGTATCCCCTTATGCTTACTCTTTGTTCTTGGTACCTGACATTTTCTATCTGTCTATCCATCCATCCATCCATCCATTCATCCAAACACACACACACACACACACACACACACACACACACAGATACGCACACACTTGTAATTTCTTTATTCTCTATTTTGAATGCAAGTGCTTTGTTTTTGTTCACCATTCTGTCACCAGCATCTAGAATAGTCCTTGGTGCATAGCAGGTGCTTAGTGGATCTTGAAGGAATGGATGGAATGAGATGTTGGATTCTGAGGCTTGGCAGGCACTCGGAGTGACCTTTTCATCCTGTGCATAACTGAGGAGACAGAAGGATCCCAGTTCTGGTGATACAGAACTTTGAGTAATGGCGAGGGTCAGGGATGGGGAGATCTGGATTTATATCCTGGCTTTGCTGCTTGAGAGCTGGTGACTTTGGGCTCTGAACCTCAGTTTCATCAACAGCAAAATAAATGCTGTTGCTGTAGGGCTGAAGGGCAATGTTGATAGCATGGCTGGCACAGTGCCTGGTGAGCGGTGCTCTGCCTGGTTTTCCTTTCTCTCCATTCATGGCCCTGAAACTCACAGTAGAGACAGGAAGTCTTTCCTCTGTGTGGTCATTTCCTCCTGCATCAGCCGCAGAGGTTTCTGAACACTTGGCATTCCCCTGGGGCTAGACCTTGCCATCCTTTTTTAATGGTAGGATTTGCTTAATTGAACATAGCAAACCTGATGACTCCCTACTGTGAGATGATGGGTTCCATGCACCTTGAATTTCCACCTCTGGACATGAACTCTTGCAATCACTTCATCTTAACAGCCTTTGTGCTGTGAAGAGAAAAGTGGAGGCCATTTTTACACCTGCACCATTATGATGGCTCCTGGCATCCATCAGTGTTAGAGAGAAGGAACAGCCTCTTTCAGCTGGCCTTGTAGGGATAGCCTTTTAATTGTACATTTATATCTGGTAGATCCTAGTATTGTTTAAAGAAGATTACACACACATACACACACACACGTATGTGTGTATGCATGTGGTTCTAGTTCTCTTTCTCAAAAATATTGGTTAAACCCCTGAAATATTAGCAGTTATTACTTTTAGACTCCTGGGTTGTTGGATAAAGCATGGTTTTAATCTTTTTCTTGATGCTTCTCATTTTCCAAAATGTAAATTGAAGATGTTTCTAATTCATTTTTCCATCAGATAAAACCACGGGCTTTGCCTTTGAGATTTCATTCCTAGAACTGGTTCAGAATGTAAATGCTAGGGTTAGCTTCTGTGTCAGTGACTGGGGATTTTCTCAAGTCACTGGCTGATCGTGTAGAAGCTGTGTTTCTCATTTCTTTTCTGAAGCCATCATACAGGCACGGACGTTAATGGCATAAAGGAATGATGGCAACTGTTGTCTGTCAAAAGTTTAGCCGTGATTTCCTTGATGCGCTCTTCATCTTTGTGATTTCATTGGTTCCCTTGATGAGAATTTTTCCTGAGGTCTTACGTAGACTTTCTGTAAAGCAGTGATTTCACCACACTTTTTAAGCTTCTGGTTAAAAATAGAATATCTCCTAGAATTCCCAAGGAAAATCAGTTCTGTCAAATCTCATTGTTAATTCATAAAGGGCATTTGGCTGTGCAAATCGAAGAGTGTGGAATCCAATGGATGTTTCCGTAGTTATCATTTCTTAGAAGAGTTTAATACATCATCTTTGTCATCTCTTTGGGCCTCAACCAGTTAAACTTCATCTAGTGGAGATAAATTTGATTTTACATGAATTAGGGCAGCATTTGCAAAAAGCTCTCAGCAGAATATTTCATTCATATTCCCTTCCAGCATCTTGTGCTTTTCTTTAAAGTTGAGAAGAGAAGAGTTTCTACCACTCATTGTAGGCAAATGTGTTCTATGCTTTTGAGTGGAGGGAGCATAAGCTGTTATTATGATAATGTTAATAACACTTTTTATGTACTACATTTTGGTTGACATTTCATCCTAATTGAGAAAGATCTAAAATTAATCTTTGTAAGAAGCAAGACCAGAGTGGCTAATCAGGTTTGGAACTGGGACTAATTGTACCATAATCAGATTGATGGGCTGTTAAATATCTGATGTGAAAACCATATCAGGAAATGATAAGAAAGAATCTGTGCCAAAGTCCCCTTGAATTTTCCCCTTGTCTTTTATTTCGCAGTTTGTTCAAAAGGCTTATTACCTCAGCCTCAAAGTGCACATCTAAGATCTCTTCCATCTGGTAACTTTTATTTTTTAATCAACTCAAGTTTCCTCAGAGAGTTGCAATAAACAGATAAGTAAGTAAGTAAGTAAATCTTTATCATCTGTTTGTCCAGGATAAGATGCTACAATGATGCTGGTTTGGGGAACTGAAGCTGTTGCTGATTCAGAAGTTTTAAAATTAATTTTCAAGTCTGCTTACGGTTAAATTGTTGCTCATATAGGGTGTGGCCGATTGAGACAAGTAGACCTGGGGGACTAGGAACTTGGTAGACTGGGATAGATCTGAGCAGCAACTGTTCAGTCTTTCTTCAAGGTTGAGTCCCTTCCCTCATCCCTAGGGTGTCTGGGTCTGGGTGTTGGTACTCAGGATCCTGTAGGCTTGGCTGAGTTCCTTGGGGGTGTTGTGGGGTGCAAAACACGAGTCTGATTTTTGCTTTTCTCCTGTAAGCAGCAGAAGTCAGGTAGGTGTATTATGGAAGGAGGCTATGAATCTGTATCAGAGACCATCTAAGAGTCCACAGGCCACCTAAACCGTGTAGAAGGATGGTCAGTCATCAATCCGATGGCACTGATTTGGTCAACAGCCACATGCTCACTGCTCCAGATCTTTGTTTCAGAGCGGACTGTTGAAGTAGAAGTGTTGTGACCTCAGGTTCAAGTTTCAAAATGACACTGAGGGACTGGGTATCAAGTTACAGAGCTATCTAAAATATCTGGGCTCGGGATCTGCAGATGAGATTTGAGGCTGAAGCTGGTGAAAGCGGCAGAAAGGAATCGGAGATGGACTCGGGCTGGCAGCAGGGTTGTCAAGGCAGCAGAAAACGTTGGAAAGTTTACCTCAGAGAATTCTGTGTGTGTGCAAAATGTATGCCCTCAAGACGTCCAAAGGGGATGTCACTTTTATTTGTGGGGAGGGGAGAAAGGCACTGGTTATTCAATAAATCCAACCCCCCTCTACCACCCCCCCATCCCCCCGGGAAGTGAAAAATTGTGTGAAGAGTGCACTTTAACCCAGAGTTTTGAGAAGAGTTTTGATGAACTGAAAAACCAAACTAAACAACCCCAACACCCATTAGCTGAGCAGCAGGGCTCTTGAGAATACGGCTCAGCCTTCCAGTCACTGGAGTCAGATTTGTTTGGTTCTCTTCACCTTGAGCCCCTCTCAATGCTCTGTGCAAGGGCCCTTGGTAAAACTCATTACTTCTCTTTCTCAGCCAGAGATCTTCTGCTCTGTGAGCTTCTTGGGCCTCCTGGTGGGGGCAGCCCTCCTGTTCCTCCAGCTCTCCTCCCAGCCCTGTGGCTTCTCACTGGCCCAGAGCCACCTCCCAGGGCCCACCTGGCAGGTGGGGGTGCTTAGGACCTGCCTCGTTCTTCAGGGTATGGTTTTCTGCCTTGAAAGGGCTTCACGGTTGCAGAGTCTGGTCTAAGACAGAAGCAGAGAATCCCACAAAGGTGTCTTCAGCTCTGACCTTGCTGACCAGGTTGGGTCTCTCACCCCCGGAAGTCCCGCCTTCCACACTCGCCCTTCCGGCCTCCCACTCCCACTTCAGCCCCAGGGGTGGTGGGCAAAGGAGCTCCATTCACAAGTCATCTCTGTGAATGAGGGGAGAAGGGCGGATGACACAAAGGCACAGGGTGGCTTCAGCAGACACCAGAGTTTAGTGAACTGGCCAAACCCTCCTCACCAAGGTGGTGTCCTCGAACCTGTTTGCTTCACGGAGGCGCCTGACTCGATGAGCTCTTTAACAATTTTTTTAAAATATTAAAGGAAGTAAATATCGGTCATAAAAAATAAGATACCTGAGCAAAGTAAAATGTGGAAGTTTCCATTCACCGTTGTCTCCTCTCACCCCATCTCCTCCCCCGAAGAACATTGCTGGCCTTTAAAATGAATCCTTTCAGGCCTTTTTTCCTGGGCAATCTGAATGAAGAGCAATTAAGCCTTTGAATGCTGAATTGTTATGTCCACAAACATGGAAACCAGAAGCTTCTTGGGTAACCAGAATACCAGTTTATTAATACCAAGACCTATAGGCATACCATGATTCTTTTCATTTTGTCTTCTTTTACTTCTGTATCCTATCTAAGAATGTGAAGTCCTACTAAGGCTGTATATCACTGTACCTCAATAAAAAAAATATGAAGTCTTAAGGAATATGTTGAAAGAGAATCTTTCCTTGCTCAGCAGCTCACCCACATCAAAATTCATAGTATTTAACACTGTCCACTCCTCCTCTGCAATCCCATCTGTATCTGTGCAGCCCGCTGTTGAAATAAACTTTTAGCAAGGCTTGTGAAAGAAAGGCTCCAGGCTTCTGATTTCAGTCTGCCTTGTGTGTTAAATGTGTATTTCTGGACATCTAGAAAACAATCCTAATTTGGGGGGGGGGGGTGGAAAGCAAGCAGCGATCTTTCCCACACCCTAAATCTCTAAAACTTCTTGTGAAATGATTGCTTTGAGAACTTCCTGATTTGGTTGCTTCAGGATGAAAACAACCTTAACCTGAATTTTCTACAATTGGAAACCTTTGCTGGGTCACACAGTCTGCATCGAATGTCCCCCAGAAGGGGCCTCTTTTCCTTACGAAGACAGACCTAGCATTTCCTTTTTCCCAAGGGTCAAGTGATCTCCAGGGACCATGCATGCTTGAGTGGCTGTGGTCTAGCCTTTTGACTAAAAAGAGAAGCTTGGTAAGGTTGGAGAGGTCGCCCAAGAAGGAAGGGCCAAGAAGGTGGAAGACTGCTCATTTCATGAGAAATTTCTGAAAAGGCTTTTGAATAATAATAACACAAAGGAGAAATGTCATCCTAGAGTTGTAATCTGTGGCCTCCAGGGCAAAGGGGAGTCAAGGAATCCTTGAGCATGCATGTGGGCTCAGGGGAATCTCACCAAGAAAAAACCTTGGGGATGGGGATGGGGGTAGCACCTGGCTGGCTCACTTGGTAGAAATGTGACTCTTGATCTCTGGGTTGTGAGTTCAAGCCCCATGTTGGGTGTAAGGGTTACCTAAAAAGAAAAAAAAGAGAAAAGAATAGAAAAAAACTTTGGAAAGAAGCACAATGAAGGAAGCTCAGGTGTTTCTAGCATAATCTCCACATTTTATAAATGAGAAAGAGGAGGGCACAGAAGAGGAGAGAAGACTTGTCCACCACCCCACAGCTCATGCAAGAGGCCAGATCCCTAGCTCTCTACCCAGGGCACCTTTGAGTATATCCGGTTGCCTCTCTGTTGATGACCTTCCCTCAATTCCAAGTTTTTGCTTCAAAATTATAAATGAAGTTTGTATATTACTATTTCTACACCATTCACTGTGCTCGTTTTTGAAATGATGTCTTTGTAAAGAGTTTTGTTTCTGGCTGCCATAAAGCGCCAGGAGCCACCTTTGGCCGGTGGTGAGGAGCCCACCCGGTAAGGAGGGCGCTGGATGGCCAGAGGCACCTCCCCTTCAGCGGAAAGTGGGCTAAACATGAACTTGCCCTGCCTAGGAGAGCGGCTTCCTGTCCAGAGCGGTGCCCCCCACCGCAACAGGTGCTGCTTCTCAAGTTCTAGGCCCCGTGTTGATGCTGTTTGGGAACAAGAGCGGCTCCTAAGAAGACTTGCTTCAAGTCAGTAGGGAGAGACGGCTTATTCAACAAATGGCCTCAGGTTGAATAACTAACCATTCTGTTAAAAAAAGAAATGCATTGCTGCTTTCTTATGCCTTATATCAAGATACATTCCAGATGGATCATAAACTTAGGGGTGAGAAAGCGGAATGGTAAGAGTGTTGGAAATAAACACGAAAGAATTTTCTTTTTAAACACGAAAGAATTTTAAAATTTAATCATCTCTCCCTGGGGCCAGAATTTCCAAGGCTGAGACACAAGACCTGGAAGTCATAAAAGAAAATACTAGTAAGTTTGACTACATAAATAATTTAAATTTCTGCAGAGCAAAGAATTACCATAAAGAAAATCAAAATACAAATAAGACTTAGAAAAATATTTGATATCTATTTATCTATCTCAGAGGCAAAGAGCTAATTTACTGAATGTCTTTTTAAACAGTTTTACCACTCAGGATAAAAGGATCTGCAACTCTACAGAAAAAAGGAGCAAAGAACAGCTAGAAGCCGACAAAAGAAATCCAAATGATTTATAAACAGAGAAAAAGGGCTGAGCACGTGAATAATTAAGTGCTAACTAAAACAACAAGATAATATTTTTTACCTATTAGATTGTCACAGATCAGAAATTTTTTATAATAAACAGTGTAGGGGAGGCAGTTGGGAAAGAGGTGCTCAGAGACAGTTGGGAGACATGTCGGTTGGTGCAACTTCTTTGGAGGGAAAATTGACACTATCAATGAAAATTTAAAATTCAAATACATTTTGACCTAGCAATTTCTTTGTAAGACATTGTGCTAACAGATGTGTGTAAAAGGATGTTTGTTCCAGCCCTGTATGGGACACAAAATCACCTAAATGATTTTCAGTAGCAGGTTGGCTAACTAAATGCTGCCGTGTGGGATGTGGACAGAGACTGCCCCATAGGTGAGAGGACGTTTGCATGGGCACAGTCATTGCAACATTGTAAGTTGCAGAAGAGGGAAGGGACAAGCTGGGTGTCCTTCAGCAAGGACCCGATTGAGTAGATGGCAGTACGGGTCTGCATGGTGAGAAGCCATCGCCAGAGAGACAAGAGCAGGTGTACAGCGCTGTGCTGTTCGTGGGGTGATCACGGGGACACACATATGTTTGTACATGCTTTGACCACCTGAGGAAGACATCACAGGAAGGGGAGGATGCGCCTGCCTCTGGGGAGAGGACTGTGGGGTCTGGGGAACAGGGTAGAAAAGGGAGACCTGCTTTTCATTGTCTACTTGTTTGTACCTGGGACCTGGATGTTATACACTTAAAAGTTATTGCTGATCCCCCATGAATTTTCATGTATATAGGTTCCCTTCATTGATATTTAGCGTATTAAAACTAAAGCTGAGAATCAGACAACAAAAAGAAATTAAATGCATCCAAATCGGCAAAGAAGAAGTCAAACTCTCACTCTTTGCAGGTGATATGATACTCTATGTGGAAAACCCAAAAGACTCCACTCCAAATCTGCTAGAACTTGTACAGGAATTCAGTAAAGTGTCAGGATATGAAATCAATGCACAGAAAATCAGTTGCATTTCTTTACACCAACAACAAGACAGAAGAAAGAGAAATTAAGGAGTCAATGCCATTTACAATTGCACCCAAAATCATAAGATACCTAGGAATAAACCTAACCAAAAAGGCAAAGAATCTATATTCAGAAAACTACAAAGTACTCATGAAAGAAATTGAGGAAGACACAAAGAAATGGAGAAATGTTCCATGCTCATGGATTGGAAGAACAAATATTGTGAAAATGTCTATGCTACCTAAAGCAATCTACACATTTAATGCAATCCCTATCAAAATCCCACCCATTTTTTTTCAAAGAAATGGAATAAATAATCCTAAAATTTATATGGAACCAGAAAAGACCTCGAATAGCCAGAGGAATATTGAAAAAGAAAGCCAAAGTTGGTGGCATCACAATTCCAGACTTCAAGCTCTATTACAAAGCTGCCATCATCAAGACTACTATACTGGCACAAAAACAGACACATAGATCAATGGAACAGAAATAGACCCTCAACTCTATGGTCAACTAATCTTTGACAAAGCAGGAAAAAATGTCCAATGGAAAAAAGACAGCCTCTTCAACAAATGGTATTGGGGAAATTGGACAGCCACATGCAGAAAAATGAAACTGGACCATTTCCTTACACCACACACGAAAATAGACTCAAAATGGATGGAGGACCTCAATGTGAGAGAGGAATCCATCAAAATCCTTGAGGAGAACACAGACAGCAACCTCTTCGACCTCAGCAGCAGCAACTTCTTCCTAGGAACGTCGCCAAAGGCAAAGGAAGCAAGGGCAAAAATGAACTATTGGGACTTCATGAAGATCAAAAGCTTTTGCACAGCAAAGGAAACAGTTAACAAAACCAAAAGACAAGTGACAGAATGGGAGAAGATATTTGCAAACGACATATCAGATAAAGGGCTAGTATCCAAAATCTATAAAGAGCTTAGCAAACTCAACACCCAAAGAACAAATAATCCAATCAAGAAATGGGCAGAGGACATGAACAGACATTTCTGCAAAGGAGACATCCAGATGGCCAACGGACACGTGAAAAAGTGCTCTACATCACTCGGCATCAGGGAAATACAAATCAAAACCACAATGAGATACCACCTCACACCAGTCAGAATGGCTAAAATTAACAAGTCAGGAAATGACAGATGCTGGCTGGCGAGGATGCGGAGAAAGGGGAACCCTCCTACACTGTTGGTGGCAATGCAAGCTAGTGCAACCACTCTGGAAAACAGCATGGAGGTTCCTCAAAAAGTTGAAAATAGAGCTACCCTACGACCCAGCAATTGCACTACTGGGTATTTACCCTAAAGATACAAATGTAGTGATCCCAAGGGGCACGTGCACCCAAATGTTTATAGCAGCAATGTCCACAATAGCCACACTATGAAAAGAGCCTAGATGTCCATCAACAGATGAATGGGTAAAGAAGCAGTGGTATATATATACAATGGAATACTATGCAGCCATCAAAAGAAATGAAATCTTGCCATGTGCGACAATGTGGATGGAACTAGAGGGTATTATGCTGAGGGAAATAAGTCAATCAGAGAAAGACAATTATCATATGATCTCCCTGATATGAGGAAGTGGAGATGCAACATGTAGGGTTTGGGGGGTAGGAAAAGAATATATGAAACAAGATGGGATCGGGAGAGAGACAAACCATAAGAGATTCTTAATCTCACAAAACAAACTGAGGGTGGCGGTGGGGGAGGGGGATCGGGAGAGGGTGGTGGGGTTATGGACATTGGGGAGGGTATGTGCTATGGTGCGTGCTGTGAAGTGTGTAAACCTGGCGATTCACAGACCTGTACCCCTGGGGCTAATAATACATTATATGTTTATAAAAAATTTTTAAAAATTATTAAAAAAACCTAAAGCTGAGAAATTTTAAAAACATGAGAAAATAAACAGATTCCATCATCAGAGCACTGATGACCTCAGAGAATCGTATTTACCCCAAAGATACAGATGTAGTGAAAAGAAGGGCCATCTGTACCCCAATGTTTATAGCAGCAATGGCCACAGTTGCCAAACTGTGGAAAGAACCAAGATGCCCTTCAACGGATGAATGGATAAGGAAGATGTGGTCCATATACACTATGGAGTATTATGCCTCCATCAGAAAGGAAGAATACCCAACTTTTGTAGCAACATGGACGGGACTGGAAGAGATTATGCTGAGTGAAATAAGTCAAGCAGAGAGAGTCAATTATCATATGGTTTCACTTATTTGTGGAGCATAACAAATAACATGGAGGACAAGGGTAGATGGAGAGGAGAAGGGAGCTGAGGGAAATTGGAAGGGGAGTTGAACCATGAGAGACTATGGACTCTGAAAAACAACCTGAGGGTTTTGAAGGGGTGGGGGGGTGGGAGGTCAGAGGAACCAGGTGGTGGGTATTAGGGAGGGCACATATTGCATGGAGCACTGGGTGTGGTGAAAAAACAATGAATACTGTTATGCTGAAAAGAAATAAAAAATTTAAAAAAATTAATGATGTACTGTATGGTGACTAACATCACATAATAAAAAATTTTAAGTATAACAAAAAAAAAAACAACTCTGAAAAACTCCTCTCTACACCAGTTGAGAGATGAAGATTGAAAAGAATAAATAACAGTTTAGTGTTTTGATGAAAATAGTTCTGACTTCATGAAACCCATCCCCAGGGGTCCCTGGAACCACTGTTTTTTGGGAACCACTGTTACCGAGAGTGGAACAGACACTGAGAGATGGTACCAAAACCAAGCATACATACCAGGGCTCTTGACACCAGGACGAGGCTGGTGTCCCCATGAAATGTTATAGTCCAGTGGCTCCCCTTCCCCTCAGCCGATGACAAAGAACGACAGGCATTCCTGGCCCCCTCACCTACCTCCTCCTTCGGGCCATGATTGTGTGTAACTGTGTATAGTAGCCTTGGAATGGGGCTTCACCCAGGCGCCTTAGTTCCTGGCTTTAGAGACAGGCGTGTGACCACCTGGCCTGGGAGCCCAGACCTGGTCTTCTCCTCAAGACCTTGCTGACAAAACCTGCGGGGTTGGCTCCAGAGCAGAGGCCATCTGGAAGTGGGATTTGGGGCAAAAGACTTTTGAGAGATTCTGCTCTTCAGCCTAGACAGTAGCTGAGCCCAGGAAAAGCGTCTTGCACAGTTGATAGAAGGACTCAGCCACTGCCCATTATGACGTCTGTTAGGGGGTGGTGGGGTCAGTGGGAGCCGAGCCATGCTCCTTCAGCGGCTCACTCCTTCCCTGGCTTCAGCATTGCAGTTCTGCCTCAAGTTGGCAGCAACAAAGTAGGGGAGGAGGAGGTAATCCCTCATGATCTGGACCAAGACTTGGACGAAGGAGAGCCCAGCGTGGTGGGATAGGAATCTGACTTACTCTGGGTACTTTACACACAGTCACTGACTTAAACCTCGAAACTGCACCCTGAGGTGGCTATTGTCATCTGCATTTTGCAGATATGATCATCTCAAAGAGGCTGATTCATGCCCATGGTCACACAGCTGGTGTGTTCTGTGGAGCCGCATTCTCCTCGGTCTGACTCAACATCCACGGTCTCAACCCTGCAGAAACACTGCCCAGAAGCCCTCTCCTAGAAGGCTGTGTTTGAGTTTCTCTTCCTTGTCTTACCCAATTTTGGAAAGAACCATCCAGAAACACCTTATCTCTTGGGAGATATGACAGGTAAAAAAAATGTGATGGGGCAGGAGATGGGACCTGTGTCTTTCTTTGAATTCCTGATGAAGTTTTATTTGCAGGGAATTCGAGACAAAATAAATCAGACCCAGTCTCACCACTTCCATTATCATGTCTGGGGAACTGAGGAATTTAGATTCAGGTCAGGAACATGACTGAGAAAAAGTGAAATTGGCCTCTCCTCTGGGTCCTTGGGACCATGTCTTAGTTGTTCTGTGACCTCAGCAAATCATTGACTCTGTGACCTTAGTTCATTCGTAAAAAAGTTTGGACTAAAAGTTTGTTTCTCCATAAACAGAACAAAAACAACAAAATTTCCCCCTCGCCCTTAATTCCAAACTCCATATTAAATTCCAAACTTAGGGGCACCTGGGTGGCTCAATGGGTTAAGGCTTCTGCCTTCAGCTCAGGTCATGATCCCAGGGTCCTGGGATCAAGCCCCGAATCAGGCTCTCTGCTCTGCGGGGAGCCTGCTTCCCCCCTCTTTCTCTCTGCCTGCCTCTCTGCCTACTTGCGATCCCTGTCTGTCAAATAAATAAATAAAATCTTTAAAAAAAAAAATTCCAAACTTAGTATGAGTGGTAACATTGGATCTAATTCATTTTGTCTAGAATTACCTGCAAAAAAAGATCATCACATGGGACACCTGGGTGGCTCAGTTGGTTAAGCAGCTGCCTTCGGCTCAGGTCATGATCCCAGCGTCCTGGGATCGAGTCCCGCATCGGGCTCCTTGCTTGGCAGGGAGCCTGCTTCTCCCTCTGACTCTGCCTGCCACTCTGTCTCCTTGTGCTCTCTCGCTCTTTCTCTCTCTGACAAATAAATAAATAAAATCTTTAAAAAAAAAAAAAAAAGATCATCACGAATTCAAGGTTGACTATCGGGGTGCTGATTCTTTTTCTTGGCCTAATTGTTTCCTGACAGACTTGTGCAGGGGGATGGCATAATCCTTCATTTTATGTTTGGTTTTCACAGTACATGCATAAACAGTGTCTTTTTTTTTTTTTTTGGCAAAAATATTCCAAGGCTTTATCAGTTTTCCCCTGAGTTTCAGCTCAGTCCTTTGATATTAAATGATCTCTTTTGAAGCCCCTATCCTGTCATCACCCTCAGATTTTCTCTTCTTCAGTTGTTGGCTGGTGTAGCTTTCCCAGATTCTCATTTGCTAATAGGGCTTCACGTGTCTGATTTGAGCAGCTGGCCAATAACACCTTCACCCACTTCACAGAAAAGTTCGTATTTCTCCACATCTGCTGTCTCTTTGCATTTCTGCACGTATCCCTTATGAAACAGTCGGCGAAGAACATAACATTCTCCCCTCAGGGGAACTGGCTACTGTGAAAAGGAGAGGGATGGCTCAGGAGGTATAAAATAGAAGAATGGTCCGTTCTTTTAGTGACTATTTTTGTGTTATGATGACTTTGGCGTTCCTTGCATAACTTCTAACTGGAATTTGGGTAGTCAGTGCTCCCATAACGGGCTTGGGCGGATGGAATCCCCCATAGTCGCACACACAGGCAAGCAGAAGCAGAGAGGTGTCACCCAGTGTACCAGATCCAACTGATGGCTAGTATTGTCTGAAGCACGGTGTTGAGAAGGATCCCGAGACGCTCTTCAGTCTTTCTAGGGAAGAGTAGTGTGATTGATTAATGATGTCTGATGAGGTTTGGGAGGGATTGATTGGCAGTCTGTGTGCTGACTTAGCCCATACTAAATACTCAGCAATTGCCAATTTTTCTTTCTTAGGATGTGGCACTGTTGGGGGGAGATTAAAAAAAAAAAAAAAAAGCAAACAAAAATTACCATCATTACTCCGAAGTAGTTCACCTCTGAGAAAAGACAGACAGAAACAGGAGTTGGTTGAATATTAATTCTGGTGGTACCTGCTTTGGCCAGCCAGATGGTAATAAGGAAGACTAGTGGTTATTAAAGACCCACACGGAGCGCCTGAGGTCATGATTCCAGAGTCCTGGGATCGAGCCTCCCACCCCTTGCACTCCCTGCTTGGCGGGGAGCCTGCTTCTCCCTCTCCCTCTGACCTTCCCCTCTAGTTGTGCTTTTTCTCTCTCTCTCTCAAATAAATAAATATAATCTTAAAAGAAAAAAAAAAAGAACCCACACAACATTCTTGTTGGGATGATTTTCGCTTCTCTCTGCTATCTTGCAATCATGGAAATGTAGATGTAAAACAAGGAATTAAGATAAAACAGAAATGTTACCTCTTGTTTTAACCCAGGCTCTGAAGTCAGACAGATTTGGGTTTGATTCCAGTTCCAGCATTTATTGAATGGTATTAGGGAAATTACTAAATCTGTCTAGACGTCAGTTTCTTCATCTGCGAAATGGGGTAATAATAGTAGGCACCACTGCTGGATTGTCATGAGGACTCTGTGTGTGCATGCAGCAATTTTGTGCTTCCTGCAATGGGGATAGCAAATTTCTCCCCCAGGAAATATGTGTGATGAATAGTTAAGGGTAATGCATGCAAAGTGCCCCGAGTTGGAGTGCCACCGAAATCATACCTCAAAATCTCACCCCTAGGGTCACCGAGATGTCACTGAAGCCACTGAGTGAGCGAACAGAAACTAAAGAAGCCAGTAAGCCCGTGGGGTTACTGCTTGGGATTCTCAGCAATCACCTTCCTGGTTCTCTCCAGGAATGTGGTTACTGTTCAAGCATTACTGCCATCTCCACTAATGATCTTAAAAACTAATCAGAAGATACCAAGAAATACAGCATTCTCAGCATGCCTCACCTTCCCTGAACTCTCTTAAATGCTTTTGAGAGAAAGTTGTTCTAATTCAAATCTATTCTGTCTTTCGGTTTCAACCTTCTCTGTTTCACTCAAGCTAAGGGCATCCTTATTCTCTAGCCTGGGAGGGAGCCCGAAGGTCAGTTTCATTTGCACTCGGAAAAAAAAAAAAAAAAGAAAGAAAGAAAGAAAGAAAGAAAAAGTAAAAGAAGCAGGGTGATGAGGAAATCCGGCTGGGATGAGAGAGGGAGAAAGTTCCATTATTTTATGGTCAGAGAGTCAATGGGTCATTTGTTTTACCATCTCATTTCAAAATTTTTGTTCTTGACACAAAGGGTTGGATTTTTCAGGAAGAAAAATCAAATGATTCAGAAGCAAAGGAGAGAAGATTGAACAGGTACCAATTTAAAATATCAGTAGAGACTTCTGCAGTCAAAGGTAGTAAGACAAGTTATGGGAACACTTATTACTCTCCTAACATAAATTGTCCATGAGGACCCTCTGCAAATCTGCCTCACTTGTTCCAACCTCAAGGGCAGGGGTGTCGGTTACAGGGCAGAGTGGCCAGAGCTGGGAGGGAGAGAATGCCTTCTGGGCGTCCAGGTGCTGGCATCAGGTGCGACCATTCTCTGAGCTCTTGAGAGACAGACTTGGCCTCTCCCAGTCTGGGCTCTGCCACTTTCTAGTTGAGGGACGTGGGGCCATACAGCTCAAGGCTTAGGCTCCTTGTCTGTCACACAGAGGTCATGGTGGTGCTATTATTAGGGCAGGCTAAGCTCTGCTGCTGTGCTGTATGAGTAATTAATTATAATTAACACTTGGCATTTTATAGTTTCTTCACTTTAGGAGATCAAGGGACTTGCCCAGGGTCACATGGTAACTAGAAGTGCCAGGATGTAAGCGGATCTTTGAATGAACACCATCTCTTTCTTGGGTTTGTACAAGTCACCGGCAGGTAGAAGTCATAGGTACTATGAACATTTCCTGTTCAGCCAGACTGAAAGCAGAGGAATGATCATGGATGATCTTGGCACAGCCTCTTTGGTAAAGTAAGCTAGAGAATATTTAATAATGGGGCATATCCTACCAAGAGCAATTTTTAGAAGATGATCGATACCCCCATATTAAGGTAAAATAATTTGTTTTCTTTTACATGGCTTAGGCTTCCTTTGCATCATCTATAATCATATGGGCCTTGGACTTCTATGGACAAAACATGAGAATGTATAACTACCCTCAGAAGAAGAGGCACCTGTATGGTGCTTTTGGGGGTGAAGCTGAAACCAGGTCCTTTTCCTCTGTCTTCCGTTACTGCCGACGCCATCTTGCTGTGGCCCAGGGGTTGTTGCTCGTTCTCTCACCCCGTGAGTGGGAGTGGGCACTGAGCTGGCTACAAGGTGACTTCTTATTTAAAGCAAGCCAGTGCTTAGCTACCCAAACCTTCCCAGCTTTTCTTTTTGCCTAATGTGTTCTAAAGCTGTGCGTTTTAAACTAAACACTGGGCACACAGGCTTCTGGGAATCTTGTTCATTTGCATATTCTGGTTCAGTAGGTGTGGGCTGGGGTCTGAGACTCTCCAGTCTCCTCAGGCTCCTGGGAGGTGCCTGTGCAGCTGACCACACTGATTACAAACAAAATAGACCAGTTTTTCTGGCCAGGGCAAAAGGAAGCATCTTAAAGCCATATGGCTAAAAGAGATTTTAATAATAATAGTAATAGGGGCGCCTGGGTGGCTCAGTGGGTTAAAGCCTCTGCCTTCGGCTCGGGTCATGATCCCAGGGTCCTGGGATCGAGTCCCGCATCGGGCTCTCTGCTCAGCAACGAGCCTGCTTCCCTTCCTCTCTCTCTGCCTGCGTCTCTGCCTACCTGTGATCTCTGTCTGTCAAATTAAAGAAAATCTTAAAAAAAAAAAATAATAATAATAATAAACTCTGCTGACCATGCACAAAATAGTTGACTCACATGGTCTCCTCTTTAAAAATACCCTCCCCTGCATCCCTCCAGTATCCCAAGAATGCATTTAGAGTCAGCGGCCATGCCAAGATTTTTTGCTGGACTCTCTTGCCCCATGTTTTATTTCTACATGTGCTAATATCAGCTTTTACCTAGTACTTCAAATGTGGGTCTCTCAGAGTGCAGTGCCTCTAATTTGATCTCCAAATTAACCTTGGGCTGCTGACAGATGGCGAATGAGGGCCAAAGTTCTCTGGTCTGTGCCTTCTATATCGTAAGCTCTGACCTTGGCCCCCATCTGTGAGTTGTGAGGTTTGGCTCGTGGCACCCTGACTTCCTGACCGTGGGCTCGGCGCCCCTCTTCTTAACATCACTGATAAGCTTCGTCCAGCACTTGACAGTTCTGGATTTCTATCTGGAAGTTTCTGCAAGCCGATGGACTTTGACTGCCAGTAGGCTGTCTGGACTTTTAACCTTGGTGATTTTCATATTTTCATTTCCTTCCCGGCAGATCTAAGCAAGTGCTGGCCTGCTTCTTTCCATCAGCCATGACGATTCCTTCAGGGGGGTAAGTATGGAAAATTTGGTTACTTCATAATTTCTTTACCCACATCCCCTCTCCGCCCACCCCAGCTGTGAGTGGCTGAAAACGCAGCAAGAAGCTGGTAGGTCCTCAGAGAGCAATCACTTGGCTTTGTGCATAATGGCTCACTATCCAGGTATTACTTTCTTACTGAGTCTCCCAGTAAGCAATGCCTTCCCACCACTATGATACCCATTGCGCAGATTCGAGAAACCGTGTGGGTCTCAGTAGTGTACAACACGGGAATGGAGAAGGAAGGCAAGAGATTAACTCCCCATTTGGGCTTTATGCCTCTTGCACAAAACTTGGTGCTGCGGCAACCAGTTGGCCCTGCAGATGGGAAAGGCCTCTGAAGGGCCTTTCTGTAGGTCAGCAGCGTCACCAAGAGACCACTCCAGGGACAAGATGATTAAAAGAGTTTCCCCTCAATCACTAAGACCTGTCACTTTCAGAATGCTTTCTGTGAACAGTCTCTCCCCGCCATTCGTGCCACCTCGGTTCAGCCCTCCTCCTCCCTACACCGCCTGCCCCCTGCACCACCTCCCCCCACCCCTGTGCTGGAGGTCTACTCCCCCCTCAACACTTGCCGGCAAGGAAAATTTCCCTAAAGTACTGTTCTCCTTGTGCTGTTCCTCCCCTTAGAAACCCCAAATGGCGCCATACTGGGGGATGGAGCGTGAATATTTCCACCCATGTCAAGGACTGTGCCATGTGGCATCCTCTGGTTCATCAGCCACATTTCCCACCACTCCACAGGTGGCTCGGGCTTGTCTCCCAGTGCTCTGCCTCCTGAGGCTGGGCTTTGGGACTCAGGGGCGCCCCTTCTGCCCAGCTTCCTTCTTCCAGTGTTCCCAAAGTGCCTTGTCCTTCTCCTTTCTGGCATCTGGCACTCTTGTCACTAAGGTCTTGATTGCATGACTGTTTGTTTGTCTTCCTCTACACACTCAGGCCCTGTGAGGTCAGGGCCACCATGTTAGGCTGCTAGGGCTGCCTTAACAAAGTACCACAGACCAGGTGGGACAACAGGCATTTTCCTGCAGTTCTGGAGCCTAGATGTCCAAGATGAAGGTGTTGGTAGGTCTGGCTTCTGCTGAGGCCTCTCTCTTTGCCTCGTAGACGAGGACATGGTCATGTCTCTGTACGCGTTCATCCCTGATGTCTTCCTGTCCAAATTTCCTCTTATAAGGACATCAGTCAGCTGGTCTTAGTGGCCTCATTTTAATGTAATCACCTCTTTAAAGGTTGTATCTCCAAATACAGTCATATTCTGAGGTACTGGGGGTTGGGCTTCAGCGTCTGAATCTTGGGGGAAACAGCTAAGCTGTAACCGGCACTCTCCTTCCCTCTCAGTGGTGTATCCCCAGCCGCTGGCCCCGTGTCTGCCTCATGGAAGGCAGGCCTCAGGATAGGTGTGTGGCTGAAATGATTGTGAGAAAGAAGCTATTGTCTGTCTCTCAAGTGTCCTGTCCCTCATCCCTCCAACCATTTGAGGCCCAGTCTAGCTCCGCCCCACCTGGGAAGACTTCCCAAGCCTGGCTGACTTCCTTCTTTGAACTTCTCTAGCCTACACTTATGCACACACACATGCTGACTCCTTCAGGATTGTTAGCCTGACCCCTTAGCTATAGTGCACAACTGGGGCTGTGCAACCTGTAGACTAGGCACAAAGAAGCTGTCCCTAAAACACACTCCCTTCCACCAGACAAACGTGTGGGTGATTTCCCCTCAGGAATGAGCTGGATCCGCCATGACTAAAAACTCCATTGCAGAGGTCCCTGAGGAGAGGGTCCACTGAACTCATTCGGCCCCCAGAGCAGAGCTGGAACAGAAGCTGTGGGTTTGGGTACTTTCACCAATAAACCGGGTTTCCTTTGTCCTGGAGGTCCTCACAGACCAAGATGGGAAACACCATCATCTTTTCTCAAATAACAGATTGACACATTTTACAGTCTCAAGGCATTTGAAATCTGTGTGAATTGTGTTTTCTTTCCCACCATTATTCTCTTGCCAGTCCCAGGAGCATGGCTTCTGAAATTCAAAGAGTTAAGGCTGGTTGTATATTGAACTCATTCCCCAGCAACTTAATTATTGACCCAGCTTGTAAATCATTCATAGCTTTCCAGAGGTATCCATATACTTCTGCTGGCAGCAAATGGTACCCTGGGCTATTTACAGAATGGAGGCTGGGGTCAGGGAGAGTGTGAAAAATTAAGAATAACAACACTTCCTCTTCTCCCTGAACTTCAGCTGCCCTTTTAAATAAAGCTAATGCTTTCTTCCTTTGCCACCTGCTCAGAGAACCTAAGTTAACTGCCAAAAAGGCTTTCGTTTCACTCCCCATTCTCCACACCGTGCCGCCCCAAGGACACAGGTAACTTCAGTTTCTGCGAGGAGTGAAGGAGCTGGGTGCAGCCATCTTGCCTGGAGTCCCTCTGGGTGACAGCCAGGGCTTTAGGAATGCAACATTGTAACATTTTAAGTAACTCCTCTAATCCTGCCTCTTAGGGGCTAGAAGGGAAGCAACAGCTCTCAGCTGGCCTGCCAGTGGGGCGTTCAGGCGGGGTTGTGGTTAACCAAGGCCACACACCCAGTAAGCAACAAGATGGGGTTTAATTGTAGGGGTGTCTGTTGGGGGGGGCCTGGCACCCCTGTGGTGTCGGGTGTCAGCCAGGCCTGCTTCTTTTCCAGTGAGAGGGGAGGTCCGGTCAGGTCTCACCGGCTGGCTGCAAGGTTCAGCTTCAATGGCTGTGAAAACAGACACCAAAGTAATCAAAGTGCTGCATTCCTGTGTCTAAATGGCAGCTAATCCCCTCTCCCTTGAAGGAGCAGAAACCACAGATGAGGTTCAAGCCCTGGGTAGAATCAGCTGTTTGCTTCGTGTGTCCCCATGTTCTGTAGTGTTCTGGGCTGAAGGGAACCTTCAAGATGCCTCAGTTCATCTCACGGGTGAGGAAGCGGAGACTGGAGCGTGTTCAGGGATTGACCCTGGTCCCCACTTGTACGTGGGCCACCTGGAGCCTGGTTCTGCCGTCTTCCCCAGCTGGGGCTCTCTTTCCTTGCCTCCTGCCGTGAATTGTTTTTCTCCGAGAGGTTCTATAAGCCTCCTTTACTCAAGAGTTTTGATTAATACAGGCTGGAAATAGGGCTGTTTTATCAAACCTGGAAAAGAAATGAATGGCGAGAGTCTTTGTAAAGTAAACAATAGAATATTTAAAATGCCAAAAGATGACGTTGCTATTTACCAAAGCTAGAGACAAATCGTTCTCAACTTGTTCAGGGCACACCGTCTGGTTCCCAGTCAATTCCAGCCAAGCTCGCGTGGAAGCACATCCCGTCCCCACCTCCCTGCTCCCCGAAAACCAGTGGAATCGTTGGGCAGCTCCTTTGTGCTTTAAAATGGCCTCTGTTTCCCTCGGAGGTATGTATAGTCGCTCAGTGGTGCGGGGTGGAGAAATCCAGGAGAAGAGATCCGCTGTGGACCTTTTAACAAGCTTTGAGTGTTTTACAAGTATCCTTGCAGGCTACCCTCTGAGATGCCCTGTGATTGCCTATCCCCTTCTAGATGCTTCCAAGGGCCCGAGGTTGCGAAGTCAAACTTGGTGGGCAAGCAGCAGAGGACTGCTCCGTATCAACCAGCCACACTACCTTTCTCACTAACCTGAGTTTTCACCCGTGGAGAACATCTGCTAAAGCCAAGCAAATCATTTTTCTCAGCTCTACTCTCCCTTGGTACCACTTCTGGCTGGTTGTTTTTCATATATTAATTCATTCATTTAATGTTCACGAAAACCTACAAGGTGGGTTTTCAGATGAGGAAACTGAAAGTCTGAGCAGGTAAATGGCTTTCTCAGATTTACGTAATTAGTAGTATCACGAGGCTGTCTTCGGTCCACAATGCCTCTTTATCAAAGCACAGTATCCTGTGATTAAAAACAAAACCAGAACTCTTGCCCTTAATCTGGAACGCTGCTTAGACAAGGGGGTGACTGCCACCATGGAAAGTTGCTGACTGTTGCACTGTGTGATTTTAGAGTCCTCTGCCTGTGTGAGGTGTGTGTGTGTGTGTGTGATGGACTGATTGATTGTGTCCCCTTCAAGTCCCTATGTTGAAATCCTAACCCGCAACGTGATGGTATTAAGGATGGGGTGGAGTGGGGTGGGGGGAGGGGGCTTGGGAATCCTCAGGAGCTGAGAGAGCTTTCTTTTTCTTTCTTTTTTTTTTTTTTTTAAAGATTTTATTTATTTATTTGACAGACAGAGATCACAAGTAGGTGGAGAGGCAGGCAGAGAGAGAGGAGGAAGCAGGCTTCCTACCGAGTAGAGAGCCGGATGCGGAGCTTGATCCCAGGAGTCTGGGATCATGGCCCGAGCTGAAAGCAGAGGCTTTAACCCACCGAGCCACTCAGGCACACGGCTGAGAGAGCTTTCTTCTTTCTCTTTCTCAGCCATGTGAGGACAGGGTGGCTGGAAACCAGAAGGCGGATTCTTATCAGAACTTGACTGTGCTGGCACCATGGTCTTGAACTTCCAGCCTCCAGAACTGTGAGAAATTAAGGTTTCTACTGTTTCAGCCACCTAGTCTATGGTAATACAGCATCTCCGAGCAGACGAAAACTGTTTATCTCTCTACCGCAGCAGCATCACAGTCCCTCCGGGATGAAGGCCTTGTTGGCTTGAGGCTGAAGTCTGTCACCGTGGGCTGCGAGTTCTGTCCGCTTATTCTCTGGGCAGAGCTGTAGGCCCGCGGAGCATAGTGCTGTTCTGAATTGTTCCGGGAGGTCGGTGGTGGGGAAGGTCCAGTGAACTCCTGCATTTCTCCCCGTCTTGCTCTGGCTTCCCCAGTTCACAGAGGGATGTGTGAACTCTCTGTCAGGGAGGCCTTCACAGATGAAATTATCCAATTATATTTCTTCATTTGAACAGTGTGAGTAATAGAGACAATGTTAGATAATTTGCAGGCGGGTCAGATGAAACCATAGTCTCCCTCCCCTGAAGGCTACACCCTGACTCCAGCATGGAAAACACCGGACAGTTCATCCCTCACAAGCCCTAGGTCCTGGGCCTGCTCTTGGGATCATGTCAACATGGCACAGATGAGAAAAGCTGCCTGAGCGCACGCCGGAAATGCCACCTCCGGCAGGGAGGGTCCTGCTGTTCCCTCTCGCCACACTTTTTTGGCTTCCAGTCACTTGTCCCTGGGTTCCAACCCCTGCTTCGTGACCGGGGCCTCCCTCTTCAGCCAGTTCTGGTGCTCCTGCCAGGCTGAGCAGACGAGCCCAGCATGTTAATTCCTCATGGGGTTCTGTCCCATCCCAGTCCCCACCGGGTGCCCTGGACTGCATGTATAAGAACGACATTTTGCTTACAATTTTGCTTTAAAAATGACAAAGCTGGGGTGCCTGGGTGGCTCAGCGGGTTAAAGCCTCTGCCTTCGGCTCAGGTCATGATCTCAGGGTCCTGGGATCGAGCCCCGCATCGGGCTCTCTGCTCAGTGGGGAGCCTGCTTCTCCCTCTCTCTCTCTGCCTGCCTCTCTGCCTACTTGTAATCTCTGTCTCTGTCAAATAAATAAATAAAATATTAAAAAAATAAAAATAAAAATGACAAAGCTGACTTCACAGATATTGGAACACTGATGTGACCTGAAGAGCGGGCAGAGGACCTGGGGTTTGTGAGGAATGAACTCTGCGTGTTTTCCTGGAGTCAGGGTGTAACCTTTACATGAAGGAGAACATTGTTTCATCTGACCCGCCTGTAGTTGACCTAACATGAAATCTCTATTACTCACACTGTCCACATGAGGAAATATAATTGGATACACATCAGGATATTATCTTTATTTGTTGCATTTATGAAATCTGGCTTTATGTTGCCTTCTCTTAATTTTCAAAGCTATTTACTGTCTCCTATAAACTATTTTATAATCTTCTATTTAATCTCTCATAATAAAGAAACAGATCAGCCCAAAAAAGATGGTTGAAAGATAACGTTTTTATCAGTGTGTGGTCCTGGATTCATTTCTGTCTCAGAATTGGGTTCCTTAGCCCTGGTCTCAGTATAAATTAAGTTCTCTTATCTCCCTCTGGCAGGGAGGGTGCTCAATAGAGTAAACATTCTCATGTGGGAATGTCTGCAGCTTTCTTTCCTCTTTTTCCCAGAGAGCTGAAAATAATGCTGAAATGGTCTGCCCAGTGTCCTCCCTCCTTCCCCTCCTAAAGAGCAAGGGTTTTTATTCCTTTTTGAATCACTGGGAGAAGGGTTGTATGAATGCACATAATCAGGAGTTAGAAAGAAGAGAGGAAGGAAGGCAAGGAAAGACACCGTGTGAGGCTGAGTTGGAAAGAGATGCTTGAGAACAGCAGTTCGGGGCCACATGGGCGGAGAGGGAAGGAGAATTCAGGAACGTTGCTGGGCACCATGTATGTGCCTTCTCTTCACAGTTTCCCAAAAAAGAATTTGAGTCTTTGAAATTCTTTTCTTCTGCTGGGCCGTGTGTCTTTCACCACCATACCACTAACAGACTGAACCATGTGGATCCTGGCTTTATACTGGTCATATGTAAAAAACATTCCCACGTCTCCTCCATTTTTAGGACTTTCCATTACTTTTCTTTCTTTCTTTCTTTCTTTCTTTCTTTCTTTCTTTCTTTCTTTCTTTCTTTCTTTCTTTCTTTCTTTCTTTTTCCTGAAGTAGTCTCCATGCCTAACTTGGGGCTTGAACTCACAACCCTGAACTCAAGACCTGAGCTGAGATCAAGAGGTGGACGCTTAAGTGACTGAGCCACCGAGGAGCCCCAGGGCTTCCCATTACTTTGCTCCAATTGATTTGGAGGCATGATATTATGATCACAGTGTCATGATTTGGCTCTCCTGTGGTAAATCACATTCTTTGGGATGGGTCTACCACGAGTCTAGACATAATTCATCTCTACTTAATCTGATGAACCTGAGAGGAACTATTTCATTATTATGGATAAGAAGCTTTCTAGCTGGAGTTGATTTCAATAGTGAGCAAGTGGGGAACTTACTCCAAATGTATTGACTTGAATAATATCCATTAGATAAGCTTACAAATATTTCAGATTTGTTCTATCCTTTTATCTGGAGAATCCTGTGAGGACCGCACCTGTCTTATAGAAATGTATTCAAAATAATTTTCTAGAGGGAATGGTGATTTTATGGGTGTTCTTTAAAAAAAGAATTTTTTTTTAAGTTTTTGTTTATTTTTTGACAGAGAGAGAGACAGTGAGAGGGAACACAAGCAGGGGGAGTGGGAGAGGGAGAAGCAGGCTTCCCGCCGAGCAGGGAGCTTGATGCGTGGTTCGATCCCAGGACCCTGGAACCATGACCTGAGCTGAAGGCAGATGTTCAACAACTGAGCCACCCAGATGTCCCTAAAAAAATTTTTTTTTCTTTTTAAATTAGGGAAATCTCCACTCCCCTAAGCTGTCAGAAAGATATTGTGCTGTGTTTTTGTATAATAGAAATGTATTCACCCATTTTTGTCCTTGTATGTCTTACTAGAGAAGCTGTTTATATTATTTATAGGGTTTAAAAATGCATTCTTCTGTTGTTGTTTTTAAAAGATTTTATTTATTTATTTGACGGGGGTGGGGGGTAGAGCACAAGCAGGGGAAATGGAGGCTGAGGGAGAGGGAGAAGCAGGCTCCCTGCTGAGCGGAGAGCCTGACATGGGGCTCAAACCCACGACCCCAGGATCATGACCTGAGCTGAGGACAGATGCTTAACCAACTGATCCACCCAGACACCCCATTACCCTGGGTAATGTTTACCAGCTCAGCCTGTCAAGAGTGCTAATAGAGTCCAGAAGACGAGCTGTGCTTCCCCGAACTGCCCATAGCTACAGAGCTGGGACCTTCTCCTCTCATTCTTGTGGCAACGGGTGTGCTTTCAATGTGGGGACAACCAACTAACATATTGTATTCACCTTCTTTTATTTATTTATTTTTTCACTCCTCAGGTGTTTGTCGCACCAGCGAGAGGTTGTGAAAGACAAGTCTGAAGTGATTAACAAACCAGAGGCTTGTGATTGTCATTCATAATACTTATCATTCATTTTAGAATAGAAAATAGAAATTTGGATGTATGTCCCAATTTTTTCTCCGCACTATTTTAATCACTTCCCTGATTTTTATCTATGCAAGCCCTCATACCCCAGTTCTCTGGCTGTCTCTATTGTCTGAAGCATGTTTCCCTTCCTACCATCCCAGCTCATCTGCTGGACCTTGAAATATGCTAACTGTTTACCAGTCCTACAAATGTCACCTAATCTAAGAGGACTCACCTGATTACCTTGGGTTGGATGGATGAGGTTGTGCTTTCCTCCCTGGATGCTTACTTTTGTATTTCCATATGGGGCTTATGTCCCCCTCTGGGTTGTTGGCTCCTGACTGTGGTGTTGGGATGCCAACCACCTCCTTCTCAGTGGGAAGTGCCATCCGGGTAGTCAAGATGGAAGCTGACTTTGGGAGGATCTGGAGCTGTGAGCTCCTGCCAAGGTCATGAGTGGTGCTGGGGCCTCAAGGATGAAGTCAAGCAAGAGTCCATAGGAAGACTGAGGTCCAAATACCAGGCTGCATGTGGATGAACATGACATTCAGGAGGTCCCAGGCTGGGATCTGAGTCAGGGCCTCAGAACCCAGAGTTTGGAGTTTGGGGGATGAAATTAAAGTGAAAGAAGATTGAGGTCAGGGCTACAATGGGAACAAAAATACCTGAGCAATTGTTTGTTTTATTTCTGTTTTTGTTTGTTTGTTGTGGGTTTTTTTTTTTTTTATCTTATCATAGCTGCTATGTGTTTGAGTCCATTTGGGACATAGTGTGTGGGCAGACCTCTCTGAGAGGCAAACAATACAGAATTTGTCAAATAAACGAATTATTAAGCATTTGTAAAGGTGCTTCCTGTTTGAAGAACACGCAGGGTACTTGAGCGTCGGGGGAGCAGGGCCCCCGTGTTACCTAGGATTTGCTTTTCCGAATAGAGAATATCTATTTCCAAGCAGCTCCACGGGGCATTTTCATTTCTTGCTCCTTTTCTAGCACTCCAATCAACATACAGTTAAAACTTGATCTTCTGTTCCATCCACAGATTCCAAGTACAGTGGAGTGTCTCTGGGAGGTAATCAACACACCATTCACTATCCACCCGAGTTTCATCAAAGATGCAGAAGTGCTGTGTGTGACAGAGAACGAGGTGTCCAGGGGTCCTCCCTTTGCATGTGCATGAACTGGGGGAGGCCATTTCTGTGTGCCGCTGGCCCTGCATGCAGGGTTGAACCTCAAATTGCTGGGATGGGGGGCAGCTGGGATGCTGTGGGGCAGCGAGGAGTACCCCTGGGAGTGGGTCAGAACAAGGACAAACAGACCCTGTGGACAAACTGCAAGTTGCATCTTTCTGTCCTCAGCTCCAAACTTGATCCTGCACGTCGAGGGCATTCCTTGACGTGGGGCTGCCCTTGCACCTGGCTCGAGACTCTGGGAGACTGATAAAGGAGATCTGGCTAGAGCCCGAGGGCTCTAGTCTCGGTGTTGCCTCACCGTCCCCAGCCAAGTGCACCGTCGTCAGCCATGTTGGTGTGCTTGCCGCCACCTTCAGGAAGTAAGACGATGGGGTTCACTTCCTCCTTCCAGATCTGATGCAAAGCATTTCTTGTTGCCGACACTAATCTGGACCTATACAGGGAAAGGAATTCTTAGAAACACAGTACCGGTTTAGCTGAGGTCACAGGGTATAAAAGCCGCTGTGGTCCATTCCTTGCCAACTCAACATTCACATACCCCCTCCCCTTCCTCCTCCTCCTTCTTCTTTTCTTCTTCTTCTTCTTTTTTTTTTGAGAAAGAGAGCGATGAAGAAAGCTCATGGGGGATGGGGGGCAGAGGGAGAGGGAGAGACTCTTAAGCAGGGGGGCCCCAGGCAGGGCTCCATCTCCCAACCCTCATGACCTGAACTGAAATAAAGGGTCTGGGGCGTAATCCACTGAGCCACCTCAGGCACCTCACACACCCTTCTTTTACTGCTGGCTGACATCCAGATCCACACAATAGCAGCACTGTACTCTTACAATAATTCTTGTACTACCTGAAACATACTCCCCTGAGCTGCAGGAAGGTTCTAGAGTCCCCATGTCTGCTTTGGGCGATGTCAGTTCTCCTACCTAAGTTCCGTGCCCCCATGGCTAGTCTGTAACTTACATGCTGAGGGCTACAGATTAGTTACCAGGAGCACATCTCATGTGAGATGGGAGGGGACTGAGAGGATAATTAGCCTCTTTAAACAATCAAACACATTGACCAAAGCTAGACTCAGTAAAAGCTTTCTTTGGACTGGGACCGTGGATGTACTAAAGTAATGACCATCCCTGAAATCAAGTTGGCAGTTTTGGTTTCTTTTAATGCTGTTGCATTTATCCTGACAGGAGGGAGGCTCCCAGCCAAGCCTGAACTGGGATTCTGTACTCTGGCCTGATGGCATATGATGAACTTGTGTGCAGCTAACCCCCAAGATGGCTACTTACCTAGGGGAACTGAGAACTCTGAGGGAGAAGCTTTAATCAGAGCACCCCCCCCCCCCACCCAACAGAGGTTGAGAGAAAAAGAGGAAGGGCAGTGTCTGCCTCGCCCAGACCCAGGGCTTAGATCTGACCTCCAAAGATAAGGGAACGACCTTGAGAACTGGTAGGGGACGCCTGCTTCCGAGAGATATGATCCTGTGGTGGGACCCAGGCAGCAAAGTGTGGCAGACAGCTGGAGACCAGGTAGTCTCTCTCTCTCATAGAGAGCATCCTGAGTCAATGACATAGATCACAGTCCTGTTTGGCATATCTAAGGTCTGCGGGTTTCGGGGGTTCCTGGAAGCTGCCTTCTGGGCATTATCTCTGGGAACAGAGAGAGCAGAAGGAGAAGCACCAGGCCTTCCTCAGGTCTGAAGGAAGTGACGGCATCAAGCAGGAGGGAGTGGGGAAACATGTCTGAGATTTGTCTGTGAAATACTTCCCGGGCACTCAGCAATAAGTGGGGACAGGGGGTAAGGATGGGGCAATGAGGGTGATGAGGTAGCACAGGAGCCCTGTGCTGATGGAACAGTTCTGTATCTTGATTGTGGTGGTGGTTACATGAATCTACGTGTGATACAGTTGCACAGAAACACAGACACACAAACACACACACAGAGTAGATTTAAAACTGGGAAAATCTGGGGATTGTACCAATGTCAATGTCCTCGTTATTACAAGATGTCACCAGTGAGAGAAACTAAGGGAACACATGACCTTTCTTTTTGCACCTTCCTATGAATCTAGAGTTAAAAAGCACATTAAAAAACAAACAAAACAAAACTGGGGGAAATCCTTGAATGGGAATCTTTAGGTCTGGACCTGGACAGCACTGTTTTTTGTTTGTTTGTTTGTTTTGTTTTTGTTTTTTTTTAAATTTGCCAGATCATCATAACTGATCCAGGATTGGGCATGATCACTTTATCTGAAACTGTCTGATTTTAGAATTTTAGTAAGGACATACGGTGCCTATAGGACAGACAAAGGAATATCTCTAGATGGTTCTGGGGCACCACCCTATATTCAAACACATTAATATTTTTTTTCAGCAAAATGTATGAATATTCACACCAAGTAATATAAATAAGAAGAGCAACAAGAGAAACTGGTGGAGACTTTGAAGAGCGTGTCCTGTTCTTTCCTCTGTGCAAGGGGTGGGGGGGTGGAGAAGCTGTACATCTGTCATTTGGACAAAATTGTTCATTGTTCTTATTTGCTCCATAGGTTGCTAGGAGATCTGAGGAAATATGGGAACTAATGAGAGAAACATACAGATTTTCAGAGAGAGAGAGGTTTGTCCACATGAAAATTGGAAACAATTAGAAGCAATCTAAATATACAACTATATGGCCTTTTGCTTCTTTACGTTGGAGAAAGCAAAATGGGTCACCAGGAGCATCCAGAAAAATTCAGCCAAGGTTCTCCTTTTTGCCATGTCTGCTCAAACCGGCACAGTCTGACCCGGAAATACAGCATCCGTGTGTGCCGCCAGTGTTTCCGTCATTTAGTTGGGCAAGGTGAACTTCCTTGAACGGATCCTCCAAGATATTACCTTACCGCAGAAACAATGCCAGCTCTGTGTACGTAAAATAAAAATACCTTAATTGTAAGTGTTTATAGATACATAGATAGATATGAAAATGGTTATGTAAATTACATTATAGATTTAAAGATGTTTTGTAGAATATTATACAGGAATGGATGTTGCATTTTAAAGCTATAATGAAATAGAAAAAATTTTTTTTTTATATTTTATTTATTTGACAGAGATCACAAGTATGCAAAGAGGCAGGCAGAGAGAGAGGAGGAAGCAGGATCCACGTGGGGCAGAGAGCCCTATGCAGGGCTCGATCCCAGGATGCTGGGATCATGACCTGAGCTGAAGGCAGAGGCTTTAACCCACTGAGACACCCAGGCACCCCAAAATAGAAAATTTTCATTATGTAATATTCAGTGAAAGTGGGTTTATTTTGATGAGTAATTTTTCAAAAAATTGCATTTATTTGTTTGACAGAGAGAGAAGGAGCACAAGCAGGGGGAGCGTCAGGCAGAGGGAGAGGGAGAAGCAGGCTTTCCACTGAGCAGGGAGCCTGACATATGGCTTCATCCCAGGACCCCAGGGTCATGGCCTGAGCTGAAGGCAGATGCTTCACCAACTGAGTCCCCCAGGTGCCCCTTGATGAGCAATTTTTAAAAGATGAGACACATCAAAGTGTTAATAGTCAAAAGTACAGGCGATTTTTAGTTTCTCTTTTATATTTTATATTTCAAAATGTTCTACAATAAACGGGCTGACTTTTGTCATTAGAAATAAAATAAGCATTTTTAATTTAAAAATACACCAAGTAATGATAGTGTGTCAAAATATGCAGACAGTTAGATTATAGTTGATTATTTTCTTAAGTTATGTCTTGAGACTATCAAAGTACTTAATTAATAGGTTATAAAAGTTTTGGGGAACACTACTTAACAATGTAAATCTATATTGAGATGATATAATAAAGAAAATAACATGCTAGATTTACTGGTCCTTTAAATACTTATACTTTTCTTGCAACAACTTTAATAATGTTTATGTGTCGCACAGTGCAACTTAATTTGAAATTTTTCTTCAGTTTCTAGATTTTAAGACAAGCAATCTGTGTCCATTTTAAGTGAGGAAAACCATAAAAGTAACACAGGCTTTCTTGCAAGCTAACTACATGCTAGATACGTTACCTTTTCTCTTTTCATTTTTATCCCCTGTAATCCTTACACCTGCACTATGAAATAGGCATTTTTTAAAAAGATTTTATTTATTTATTTGACAGGCAGAGATCACAAGTAGGTGGAGAGGCAGGCAGAGAGAGGAGGAAGCAGGCTCCCTGCTGAGCAGAGAGCCCAATGCAGGGCTCGATCCCAGGACCCTGGGATCATGACCCAAGCTGAAGGCAGAGGCTTTAACCCACTGAGCCACCCAGGCACCCCTGAAATAGGCATTATTATCACCCATTTTGCAAATAAGGAAATTCCAATGACGTTTAGGTCATACAATTAGGCTGCCTGACTTCAGAGTTAGGACTTGTAACACTGCAGTTCTAAAGGAAAGAGGTTTCGATCCCTCTGGCATGGGGAGTAAGATAGAACAGGAAGTTCCACGTGAAGGAGAGCTTTCGACCAAGATCTGTGCAGAAAGGAATGGGGTTGGAAAGCAGGTAGAATTTCCCCATTCAAGAGGGCCAGTCACACCCTGTGTCAGGCCCCTGGCTTTTGCTTCCAGACCTCTTAAATGACTTGGAGAAAATGAGCTATGTACTCCATTGGGAGAATTGCGTGAGGCAACACAGAGGCTTTCCAAATCCTTTAGCTTTCTGGGAATGGCACTTTTTCTTTAACATGGTCATCAAAGGACTCAAGCCTCCACCGCAAATTCCAGGGGGAATTAAGCTTCCTGCCAGCCAGGTTCAAAGACTGTCCCCGGCACTGACATTTGCATGGCTCCCCTCTCCCTCCAGTTCCTGCTAAGGTCAAATTCTCCAGTGGCCCAGTGTTGTCCTGCCAGTCAAGGCTTCTACCCTCTCCCTCCCCTGCTTCCTCTCGTGCCAGACATTACTCCCTTTTCTTGTTCTCCAGGCAACTCCTACATCTTTTCATTCATGTTGTAGCAGGTGGTGTCCGCACATCTGGCTGACTTTCACTGAAGGTCTGGGGGTCGCAGAAGGGAAGCGTGGTTCTGTCGAAGCCAGCGCAAGAACATGCCAGCAAGTCTGCGCCAGACACGTTTCTAACAGGTCGTCGTAAGTATCGGATCCCCGAGGTCTCTTCCCAGGGAGGCCTCCTCTCTCTTTCACAACTGTTCTCTTCTTTGGAGTTTTCGGGCCGTAGAGGAGCCACGCTCCTCTATTTTATTATGCCAAACAGGTCCTGCTTTTTTCCATCCAGTTCCTGGAGCCCATCCTACCTAATTACCAGAGGGGAGGTGCCTGCAGCCATTCTCCTGTCCATTTTGGCCTGTGTGATCATGGATGAATTATGGAGCCAGTCTGAGCCTGTGAGGATAGTAACTGCGTTTCACATCCAGGATTACCTGGGTGATTTAGTGAACACAGTCACTTAGCACAGGGTTTAGAGCTCAGCACCTGCTCGTTAGTATTATTTCTTTGACTTCGAAACTTCTGGGCCCATTCAGGCTTGTTTCCTTTCCTGCTAGGTAATGGGTCCCCGCTGGGCACCCCCTCTTGGTCAGAGGGACATGCGGACTGTGCACTGGAACTTTTACCTCTACTGGGACGGGTCCTCTCTTACTGTGGATGGCAGGAGAGGATCTCGGGGCTCTGAAACCAACCAGGTGTGCCCTTGCCCAGAATGAATGGGGAGAGTGGAAGCCATCGCTGTTGCGGACTGTTGGTCAAGTCGTTTGAACTGGACGATGTCCCCATAGGAGATCACAGATGGTCACATGGCCCCGGAAACTTGGAGACGGGATGGGTGAGGGCAGCTCCAATGTGCAACTTGTGGTTTCCTCGGGGAGAGGTTGGGAGTGGGGGGGACAGCAGGGAATGGCAATGAGGGCAGAGAAAAGAACTTTGACAGTGAAATTAAAAGTGAAGGTAACACAGAAGAGTGTTATGGATGCAATTTGGTGCTTATGAAAGACACACAGAGATCTTTCTATGAGCAAGAACGGACAGAGGAAAAGGAGAAGCTCAGTCGCATGGCAGAGAGGACGTGAGGCTGATGTACCCGAGACGGGATAAAGGGCAGGGTGACCTGTGGAGGGTTCCTCTGAGTTCAGCCTCCACGTTGGCATTTATTTATTGGACAGAGAGAGAGACAGTGAGAGAGAGAACACAGCAGGGGGAGTGGGAGAGGGAGAAGCAGGCTTCCCGTGGAGCAGGGAGCCGGATGCCGGGCTCGATCCCAGGACCCTGGGATGATGACCTGAGCCAAAGGCAGATGTTCGATGATTAAGCCACACAGGTGGCCCTGGTATGGTCCCTTGAAGTCTGGTACTTCCTGGGGTCCCACTCACCCCCAGCCCTGACACCGGGGTGTGGCACCCTCTCCTAGGGCCCCTTCGTCTTGGTCGCCTCCTCCAGGACAGGAGAGTGGTCAAGCTGCCCAGTTCCTGCCCGTCTGCTCCACCGGCAGCCGTACAGCCCGAGCACTGGTTATCCATGTCCAGCGACGGTTTCCTGGCATGCCTGGTCCGGAGGGCCTGCCTGTGCTGACTGAGAGGAAAGGGCTCTCATGGGCCCCTTCTGTGCTCCAGCAGGAGATGGAGCTGGCTTTGTCTCTAGCTGACGGACAGCTGATCCCCTGAAGCAGTATGGTGCCAGGTGTGGGGGCCCTGTGACAGAATGTCCCCTCCCTCAAAAAGCTCCCCAGCCTGGGCTGCCTTGTGAAGTTGCCCACCTAGGAGCAGGCAACAGAAGGAACCCGGGGGGGAGACCCTTCCTCCATTCTTAGCTGCCTCACAGGCCTAGACCTGGAGGTCAGATGTGGGGCAGTCCCTGTGGAAGAGGCAGGCTCTGGGCATCCGTAGAAACATCGAGAGAAGCAGCTCTGGCAGCGGATGGGGCCATGCCTGGGATGGGCAAGGCGGGCACAGCCTCTGAGCCACCCCTGAACCTGTCCTGGATGCTGCAGGGTGTGGGGTGGGGCTTGGCTTTCAGGAATGGTGTCTGTGTGTGATCAGCCAGAGACTATATGCGTTTTGTCGTTGTCATTGTTGCTGGGGATCGCATTGTCTGGCTTTTACACCTTGAGGTTAAAGGAACCTAGGCAAACACATGATTCTGAAATAAAAGTTGATTCATCTTTCCAGGTCAAAAAGTTACAAGTGTCAAAACTCTCAGACAAGATCTACCAGTGACGCCGTGACCACAGGCCTCTATTGAAATTCCTCTTTGCAAGTCAAGAGGTGGGTATTGTTTTTTTCCAGCAGTGGAAATACAAATGATCCTGTCTGGAAGCCTTGACTGTTTTTCTGATAACTAATTTGTTTGCTGATAAATGATTACCCAGGAGCTGTGGTGGAGACCCAGAAATCAAACTTCAAAAATGATTAAGTTTCCTCTGTGCAGACTTTTGCACTAAGTGGTTAGGATGTGGCCAAGATTGAGGGTGGGCTACAGGCTTTTTCCATGAGAGTTTATAGGGTGATAAAAGAAAGAAGACAGGAGAAAAGCAACATGAACACATTTAACTGTAACAGGACCCGTGTTATTCACACGAGCCATGGTACGATTAGGACAGAGTCAAAGCTGCAGAGGAAGGCTTCTTGAAGGAGGTGTTCAAACTGCAGTTTGGAGAAGAGAACCCAGGGTCTGGCAGGGAGAAAGGAGGAGAACAGGCTGACATTGAAACTGTTCTCATGGTATTTTTCATGTTGCTTGTGTTCTTGTTGGGTTGACCCAGAGCAACCGTAGTGCAAGAGGGATAAGGATATTTGATTTAAGAAACGAAACAAGATCTTCCAAAATTAGGTCAGAAGTTCTGCTCAAGTCAAGGTCAGAAGTTCTGCTCAAGTCAAGGTCAGAATCAAGGTTTGGAGGGCACCTGGGTGGCTCAGTGGGTTAAGCCTCTGCCTTCGGCTCAGGTCATGATCTCGGGGTCCTGGGATCGAGCCCCACATCGGGCTCTCTGCCCAGCAGGGAGACTGCTTCCTTTCCTCTCTCTCTGCCTGCCTCTCTGCCTACTTGTGATCTCTCTGTGTCAAATAAATAAATAAAATCTTAAAAAAAAAAAAGAATCAGGGTTTGGAGATGTTTGGGAAATTGTTTAGTTTTCTTCCCAAGCCTTGATGCTTCAGGGGTTGGAAATTCTACACGAATATTTGCTTTCTCTGTACATGCAAATGATAGATTTCCTAGACAAATAATTTGATGGTTCTGGCCCTTCACTTTTCAGATGGAGAAGCTCTTGTGTTGCCTGTGTGGGCAATGAGGAGCCACTGGAGGACTGGAAAAAGAACAGTCAGATCATCCTGTTTGTATTTTAGAAAGAGAATTCTGTCAAAGGCAATTTGGAAACACTTCAAACTCTGCTGCTATTATGATCGGGTATTAATTTTGAACTTTCTCTTCCTAATACTCTTTCCTCACCCTCTCACTCAACTTTCATCTCCTTGCTGTGATGAACCATGAGAGACTATGGACTCTGAAAAACAACCTGAGGGTTTTGAAGGGGTGGGGGGTGGGAGGTTGGGGAGCCAGGTGGTGGGTATTATAGAGGGCACGTATTGCATGGAGCACTGGGTGTGGTGCATAAACAATGAATTCTGTTACGCTGAAAATAAATAAATAAATAAATAAAGGAAAGAAAGAAAAAAGAAAAGACTAGAGGCCTTCAAATGCATGCATGTGCACACACACACACACACACACACACACATACAACCCTTAGTGCACTAGAAAAAAGCTATAACCCTGAACTGGTTGAGATAAGGTTTTGACGTCTCTGGTGAAATGAAGGGTAAAATAGAAGTTGAATGTGTTATAGAAAAATAAAGAAAAGTGTACGTATCTGTAGACTAAGATCTATACCTACTATTGTGTATTGCTACATGATAAAGATTTTCTTCCAGTTAATTTACTTGGAATTCTAATTGATTTACTGGAGGATTTTGGATAGAACCCTGGGATTATTTTTTCTAAGTAGGCTCCATGGCCAGTGGGGAGTCCAACATGGGGCTTGAACTAATGACCCTGAGATTAACACCTGAACTGAGATCAAGAGTGGAACACTTAACCAGTGGCGCCACCCAGGCACTCCAGAACCCTTCTGCTGAATGACTAGTTGGGTCCACTAAGAGTTTCCATTCCTTCCCCACAAACTTGAAAATGGAGTTCTCTAGGGAGTAGTATAGGTTATTGGATCTAAGGGATCTAAGGGATCCCTTAGGGATCAATAGATCTAAGGGATCTATTGGATCTCTCCTAGTCCACCATGGACCTTGGACAAGGACATCTTTCGCACCGGTCTCTGAGCCTCGCGGAGCAAGCGTGGATGATAGCCTCATCCAGCCCCAGCAAGGGGGGCTGAAAATCAGGGTAGGTGAATGTGAGCTCTGATAATTCAAGGGCCGTCAGAAAACTGCAACAAGCTGGAAAGCCACCATGTTCTCTGGGGAGGTGACGGGGGGAAGGGAGAAAGGTAGGCCTAGGAATCAGCTGTATCTTAGACTCAACTCTGTGGAGAACTTACCAGAGATTGCCCAAATCTCTTTTCCTCCCTAGGCCTTCATTTCCCAACCTAGAAGACAATGAGTGTGAAGGAGATGATCTAAAGTCCCTTCTAGCGCCAGAATGCTTAGATTACCTTGGTTAAGGTGACTTCTAAGCAAAAGTAACATTCCCCTGCTCTCCTTCAGTATGAATGGAGTTCATTCTGATGCATGTTGGGCAGCTGTGTCCTGGAGGGGCCCGAGGAAGGGAGCCGTATCCATGTGCCCTGGGTCACTAGGAGAAGAACCCCTCCGCCCACCTCTTCGTGACAGGCCTGGACTGCCCTGCTTGGCCAGGCAGGACTCCTCAGGCTTCAGTGAACAATTTCCTTCCCCCTCCCATTAGTTTAATTGAGCTTTCCTTTTTGTGTTTGCATGTCAGCTGGTACTCAGCGAATCATGTGGTTTATAGATGTATAGATATAATTTGATTCTGGAACTCCTTTCCAGTGTGACCTCTGTGCCTCTCTTCAGCTCCCTCCTTTTCCAGGAAAAGGGATTAAGAGGTACACGAAAACACCTTGAGAGGGAAGTTGCTGGAGCAAACACTTCCCAGCTTTGATGTTCTGTCTGGTGCCCAGTTTGTCCCTGGCTCTTAAGAGTTTGTTCCAGATCTTACCAACTCAGCCACTAAGCCCAGAGGCAAAGACGGTTCGCACAGCAGCCAGACAAAAAGGTCACCCAGCTTTCCTTGAGTGTGTCACGAGGCTTCCAGGTTCATCGGGGGAGACAGGGTGTCTTCATTGCTGGCAGAAAGATAAATTTCTGCAGCCTTGTTTATGTGTCTCAGACTGGCTGTTGCGACCTTCAGGTGAGTGACAGGAGATTAGGGAGAAGCTGAGTTGCCCATTGGTTGAGACCGAGCTGCTGTCCAATGGCAGGGAGGAGACTAATGTCACGTGGTGCCCTTTCTTCTGGGCCACATCCCACCTTCCTCTTTTTCTAGTTCTCATCAATTCTCTGGCTGGCTCTCCTTCCCCCCCCCGCCCCTAGGTCAGCTCAGGCACCACCAGCATTTTTCATCACAACACATGTCCTCCCAAGTCTTATGCCTACGCTCCCTTGGGAGTATGTTAGGGTGCTGTTTGTAGGACTGTGGGATAGAGACAACCGAGGGCCTCCCATCTGACCGTAGGAAGTGAGCAGTCCAAGGAACAGGGGATTATCTGTTTAGACACTTTGGTGGGATTGGTTTTTTGTTAATGGTGGCAGCCTCTTTCTGACAAAGTTATGAAGAAGATCGAGTTCATTTCAGCCCCTGGCTTCCCTTTCTGAAATATCTTTTACACTGACTGCTCTACTCCCCCCAAACCCAACTCTTTCCTAAGAAAACCTCCTTCCATGAAAATCCCCATCATCTCATCCCGTCTTCCTTCCTCCCCTCCCTCCCTTTCTCCCTTCCGGCTCCCTTCCTCCTTTCCTTTCTTCCTCCCTCCCTTTCTTCCTTCCCTCCTTTCACTTTCTTTCATATTTTATTTTTTTTAAGATTTATTTATTTATTTTAGAGGGTGAGAAAGAGCACAAGAATGGGGGAGGGGCAGGGGGAGAGAATCTACAAGCAGACTCCCTGCTGAGTGCAGGGCCTGACATGGGGCTTGATCTCACTACCTGTGAGATCACGACCTTAGCGGAAACCAAGAGTCCAACACTTAACCGGCTGAGCCATCCACGTGCCCCAGATTTTATTTGTAAGTAATCGCTGCACCTAATGTGGGGGGGCTCGAACTTACAACCCTGAGATCAAGAGTCACACGCTCCACTCCCTGAGCCAGCCAGGTGCCCCCAGACCCTTTCTTAATGGCCATGGTAGCCGGGCTGCCAGTGCTCTGCACCCAGTAGGAAGGCGGTAATATTTAAAGAAGGGAATGGTGGGAATGGCCGTCCTCCAAAGGACCATGTGACTGATGACCTGGTGCTCAGGAGATGTATTAAGGGGTGTGATTAGAAGACCAAGATCATAAAACGTAGTCCTACACTAAGGATATTTGTAATCTAGTAGGGGAGCCTGTGCATGGTCTAAAAATATAGCCGAGATTTCAACACAGTATGTACTAAGAGCCAGTTGAAGAGTTGAAGAAGGTACAGCCAAGGTTCCCAGCCCGATCAGACCCAACATTCTCTTTTTGTAACAAATAGTTTTATATGGTTCCTTTATTTTCCTGAAATAGAATCCATGAATAATATAAATGACTCAGCAACAGTATAATGAATTCCTCAACTCTGATACAAAAAAGAAAGAAAAAAAAGAGCTAATGGTAATAAAATCATATGTATTTTTTTTGAAAGATTTTATTTATTTATTTGTCAGAGAGAGAGAGAGAGAGAGCGAGAGCACAGGCAGAGTGGCAGAGGGAGAAGCAGGCTCCCTGCGGAGCAAGGAGCCCGATGTAGGACTCGATCCCAGGACGCTGGGATCATGACCTGAGCCGAAGGCAGCCGCTTAACCAACTGAGCCACCCAGGCGTCCCGATCATATGTATTTTAATATATAAATGCTCAGGCACATTTACACCGAAAAACGTAATGTAGTAGTCAGATAGAAAATCGCCACTGTTGAGATAGCTACAAATGCAGACTGATGCGGAGATACTGCCCTGGAGACTGAAATTCTGTGAGCAGCGTTGCCCTGGATCATGTGTGTTTCCAGAGCTTTGAACAGAGGTGAAGTTCTTAACAAAACAAAGGCAGTCTTCCCTGAATTTTCACAGAAGTTGAATTCCTACACAACTCAGTGTGTATTAAAACTGTGCAAGCAATACTTGTGTCTTTGTGTAAAGAAGAATTAGGATCAAGACTCAGATTGCGACAAATAGGTTTCTTACTTCCCTGGGTGCCTCGCAGCACCTGAGAAAGCCATGTGACATAGGAACCAAGTCTTCCTTTTACGGGGCTGTCCTCTCTGCTGCAGGCTGTCCAGGACCTACCCAGCCCACAGTTGTCAGTAGTCCTCCTGTCCAGCATCCACCATTGGGACAATCCCCCCAAATCCTATAGACATTTCCAAAACACCTAACCTGACCTCCCGTGAGAGCCACTGGTAGGAAAGTTACTGGGGGTAGAGCAGTGCTTCTCAAACTTTAGGGTGCACTGGGATCCCCTGGGGATCTGTGCTAAAATGCAGATTCAGAGAGTCGGGGGTGGGACCTGGGATGCTACATTTCCCAGGTGATGCTCAAAGCAAGGCTAGAGAGCAGGAGAGGAAAAACAGACTGCACAAGGGAAGGGAACACAAACGGGGCCTCAAAAGACAAATGGATGTGAAGCTGATGACATCCCATGAGGCGCCCAGGTTGCTGGAAGGCAGGCACCGGAGGGGTCACAGTAGCAAGCACTGCCCAAAGCGAGGAAAACAGCCTGGAGCCACCAGTGGCAACACTGCTCTATGGGCAGGAGAAAAAAAAAAAAAAAATCACAACTCCCTCTCAGGGTTGGGCCTGCCAGACCCTGGTGAAGTTCATTTCTTTCAATAAATCCAGCAGCTTCCCCTTTGATAAATACTGTCAAGGCTGGAACATGTGGTGCTAACGAAATATGGTTTTAATTTGGGGCCCGCTGCACTGGTGGTTAAATACTGTGCGTGTGTACACAAAAGCAGATGCACAGCAAAGCCAAGTTAATATGCCTGGGCTGAAAATGGCTAAGCCCAAGAGGATTTGGTTATACGCTTTTTGCTGCTCCGAAAGGCAACTGAATCACCGTCATCAATTTTAATGCTCCAAGACTTCTTGGGAACGTGGAGGCTCTTCAAAGTTCAGCCATTTGTGCGTTTGTACCCAGTGCCGAAGCAGCACGCGTCTGTTTTCCTGATAACCTTACGACTGCTTTATTGTCATAGGTTGCTTGACATTCAGAAAATAACACGCTGTTTTAATCACCATCTCAATGCTGCATTCAAACTTGATGGTCCCGAGCTTTGCAGCAAAGGGAGGTGGGGGCGGGGTGGAAGGTGGAGTGTGGGGGGAGAGGAAATGAGAATAGGAGTCCGGCAACAGACCGGGCTTGTTCTGGTGGGATTCATTCCCAGATACACAGACACTCGCAGTGTTTTTGTCAATCTGTGTGTGTCAGTCTTGGAACTGCTCAGCGAGAGAAGGGAACTGGCTGAACGAGTTTCTGTCTGGCCCCAGAGGTGGACCCTGCTGGTAACTGGACCTGCAGCCTGTCCTGAATAATGAAGTCGGCTCCGTCCAGAGTGTAGGTCACAGGAACGGCACCAAGGCAATTGCTCAGCAAACCGAAGATTATAGCACCTGGTCAGTAATCTTATCAGGGAAACAAACAAAGCTGAGAATGAGGTCAGCAACAGGTGTCCTCAATGCAGTGCGACGCCGAGAAAGTGCAGAAACCGGGGGTGGGAGAGCAGGAAGGAGGAAGAATCTACCAGAATATCTCTACCCTTCAAAAGACCAGTTCACCAGGAAGGTGAAACTGAGGGAAGTGAGCGGAGGTATTTCATGAAAGAGGAAGGGGTGCTCTGATTACCTGAAAAGGCTAGGAATTCCTCGCCTAGGAACGTGGGTATGAAAAGGGCTGATGGGAATTCTTCTTTCCAGACGCATCTGCCATGTTGCATTTTAAAATTAGTCACAAGTATGTTTTCTTTTTATTATTATATATAACTTTAGTGACAGAAAAAGCCTGAAAGGCTGTGAACAGCGACTTCCAAGTCGGTCACTGGAAATTCTAAGGGAGGACAGCTTGCTGGGAATCTTTAAACTTTGAATATCCACATTTATTTTAATTTTTGTGTGTGTGTGGTAAAAATGAGGTATGCTTATGGCAGAAAAATGTAAGGTACTAAAAAGTGCACACATTTTTGAAAATCAGGGACAGTTCTCTTAATTACTGGGGGAAATCTTTCATGAGCTTGGAATGACCAGGTTCTAGTTAGAAGATGCTTAGGAGCGACCGATGAGGACTGAATGGATGGAGAGATCCCAAGGTATTTTTCAGTGGTGCCTGGGGTACCCCAAGTTTTCTGGGTGGGGAGACAGATGATGAGACAAAAGGAAGTGTCGTCTCCTCCGCCCCCGTAACAAAGGCTGCTGGACGGTTGGAGCCATGGGGGAGGCCGGTCAGGCGCTTTCCCAAGCCCAGTGAACATTTGGATGCATTGCTGCGCTTGGGATTGTCCGTCTTCTGTTTCCCTTGGATTGCGCCCTCACTAGTGGAAGAGATTGAAAGGCAGGCCTGGCAATTTATCTGGAAAAAGAATTAAAAAAAAAAAAAAGAATTCTAAGGGTATAAGAGATTGCCTACCATTAGAAAGTGTGGGGACGGGAGGATTTGCCCCTGAGCACTCATCACAGTGATGAAATGCTATAGGGACAAGAGATCAGTGGGCATTTAACCCACACCAATTTTAGCAAGTGGAACAAGCCTCTAATTGGAGGTCTGGATTCTGCATTAAAAGCCACTCTCCACCTGATACCTTTTTAAGATACTGCTGTGGCATCTGAATTTCATGGACTTCACTCATGGCAGGTCCCCAAGCATGTCAGCCATGAAGCAATGGTTCAGCACAGCACCTGCTTCCAGCAGTCCTGAGCCCATGGGCCAAGTGGGGAAAGAGGCAGCTTTTCTCTTTCAGGCTCCCTACCTCTCTAGCATATAACCTTTTAAACGCCCGCCCTCTACCCTCGTTCTAGTCTCTTCCAATAACCATCTTGGTGGGGGTGTCTGTTGTTTCTTTTTTCTTTTTCTTTTTTTTTTAAGATTTTATTTATTTATTTGACAGACAGAGATCACAAGCAGGCAGAGAGGCAGGCAGAGGGGGGGGCGGGAAGCAGGCTCCCCGCTGAGCAGAGAGCACGATGCGGGGCTCGATCCCAGGACCCTGAGATCATGACTTGAGCCGAAGGCAGAGGCTTAACCTACCGAGCCACCCAGGTGTCCCGCGTCTGTTGTTTCTGCACCAGCGTGTGTCCGCCCTTCCAGTGAATAAGAAGCCAGCTATTTATCAGGAGGACTGCCCCACCCCCCCTTACTCCCCGATATTTATGGGGGGGCTACCCCTCTCCCTCTCCCACTCTCAGTATGTGAGGGGCCGGTGGAACTGACACCCTTCTGACTGTGGGGTGGAGCAGGTGAGCCACCCTTAGGCCAATCATTTCATCCTATTTCGTGGCCGTGCAATTGTTCCAGAGATGGGCACTGTGGCCCAGGGACCCAGGCAGAACCTGGGAGAGGCAGCGTGATTTTTGTGGCTACTACTGGGAACTAGGCTCTCCTTTTCTCCTCTGTACCAGACACCTGAGAGGGTGCAGGGCTGGGGAGTCCTCCTGCAGTCCCAGGAAGCTGGGATTAATTCTGACCCTGCAGGAGGCAGGTCTGAAAGCTGGGAACAAAAACCAACACCAAAAGCAGACAACCGGCAATCTGTTGATCCTCTATGAGTCCTAAATCCAGCTCTGCCTGGAACTAGCTAGCCCTACTGTGGAGTTTTAACTTGTACGTGTCTATAAATGCTTTTGCTTAGGTCACAATTGCGTCAGGTTTTCTGTCCCTTGCCATCAGGAGACAGATAGGACCAGGAACTTCTTATTCTTTCTCACTAACCCGCATCAAAACCTGCTCTCAGAAAAGGATTGTCCATTCTAAATTATGAATGACTGATAATGCTTTGAAGTATGATTCCTTCAGGAGAATTTTCGGTTTTTGGCCTTAGTTCAGCAAAATGGATCCCCTTCTGATGCAAAGAGACATGGGAGAGTGTGGCACAAGGAAAGGATAGCCCGGCTTTCCCACCAAACTCAGGATTTTAATGTCCAATTTTGGCCCTTCCGGTCAGTTCCAACTTCCGACAACGGCAGAGTAAAGCATCTCTGACTAACCACTCTGCCAAAGACCATGATACATTCTGGACCCTAAACAAATATAATAACAAAATGTTTTAAGGCCAGGAGAGCAAACAAAACGGTTTGGTTCTGTAGCCAAAACCATCTCTAGAGAAGATAGGACCCTTGAGCAAACGGAATCACACTGGGTGAGATCTGTACTGAGGAGGTGTTTCCTCTGACGGCACAAGGCCCTTCCCATCGTGCTTGGAGACAGAGCTCCAGAAGAAGGTGGCGATCCTACTGAGCGGAAGATTCAGAAGTTGGGAGTTTGGGGCTTCTGCAGCCGTTTGAAATTGGGGAGGAGGGAATCCTAGAAAGGAGGGAGCCTCCGAGGGAGAGCTTTCAAACCTATGTGGAGACTTCCCACAAACCCTCGGCTTACCAATATGAGTTAAATATAAGGACATTTGTTATCTCACAAGATCCCGAGGGTGGGGTGGACTCCAGGGCTGGTGAGTTCAGCAACTCAAGGACGTCAACCAGGACGCACGTTCTCTCCTTCCCTGTTCTGCTCTTTGCCACACAGGTTTCATCTTAAGGTTGGTTCCCTTTGGGTTTCAAGAAGGCTGCTCCGGCATAGGGCTATGTGTATAGAGCTGTTCATATCCAGAGGGAGAAAGCAAAACCAAGAAAACTCTTCCCTCAAGCAAAAAATATGAGTCTCTTGCTTAAGACTAACTCGGCCAGCTTCACTTGTAGCTTTAAGGAAAAATGTATTTATCTTCGACTCCAGCAGTAAGATTTTAGAAGAGATATGTGGAGGCTATCTTTAAGGCTGAGTTTCTAGTCAGGCTCTGAAGAGAGGCCTCTGATATCAGGGAGGTTCTGGAGTTACAAATCTCCAGAATTTAGAAGTAAATTGCCCATAGCAACAGTAAATTACATTTTTGTTTGTGTTACTAAAGAGCAGGCTGATGAGCTAACTGATTGAAACTCTGTCTGATGGCCAGCGCCATGGGGCTTTCTCTAGGGGCAGACATTTCTCCAGTGCCTCAAGATGGAGGCCGATAGGCAGCAAGGGCATGCTGTTGGAGACTGCTTATAGGCATTTTAGGTGATAGATGGGAATAACCACAGTGACGATAATAGAGCCAATCCATACACAGCACCACCTGGAAAATATGGAGGGCTTGCACAACAGCAACAACAAAATTCAAAACAGTAATAACGAAATGGAAGAGAGAACACTGAACTGAAAATCACGTGAAGGGTTTTGATTGAAGTTATCCAAATGGCAATGTGCTCTCGTATGAGTATTCTCAGTCATCCTGTTGTGTAGAGAAATAAGTTTGCTAAGTGTGTTTTTCACATGTAAGGGGATTTCCCTTCTAAGCTGGCCTCTCCACTATGGTGCATGACTGTAAGTCACAGAGATTGAGAAAAACAATAACACACACTTGTGATGTTTGTCAAGATGAGGTCACACCTTTTATTCTATGAATTAGTAAGAAAATCACGATGAAAGGAACAAGACTGGGAAGGTGAAAGGGAAAATTGGCAAACCCAGTTCTACTGTTTACATACTGACTTTTGTTTTACTTAACGATGCCTGAAGAATTTGCTTAACCACCCAAGGCATTACTAAAAATTGGGAACGTTTAGTTCCACATCCTCTCCTGTCTTAATAATAGACATTGGTGATCTTAGAGACACACGGCTGCCCAATAACCCCATCCATTGCCCTAAGAATGGGTAAAGGCAGAGGGTGGATATTCAAGAAGTGAAGCCAGCAAAGAACAGCCCAGAGAAATCACTAGAGGGCAAGCTCAAGGCCCGGATGGAAAGATGTGGTGAGAGGCTGACATAGAAAACCATCCAGAGAACACAGGCCTAAAGTCATCCTTGGTTGGAGGATTCTTTTGAAACCATGGTGTTTGGCAAATTGGGAAATAAGGACACAAAGGAAAAAAAAATCATGCCAGACTAAGCAAACAGCAGCTGGAACCAAAGAAGCCCAAGGACAGTCCTGAGCACGGAGAAAATACTGCTGGTTAGGCATTATTCTTCAGAGCCGGACCACACACACACAGGGTCACCGCTGAAAATGAAGGACAATTAGAGTCGGCATGTGTGCATGTCTTTGAGAAGCAGGAATAATGCCTTCTGAACATAGAGACTGATTCTGAAATCTTTCTAATGACAGGGGCACCTGGGTGGCTCATTTGGCTATGTATCTGAGTCTTGATGCTCAGGTCATGATCTCAGGGTCCTGAGACCGAGCCCTGTGTCGGGCTCTGTGCTGAGCATTGAGCCTGCTTGAGATCTTCTCTCTCCCCCTCTCCCTCTGCTTCTCCCCACCCCTGCTCACTCTTTCTCCATAAATAAATAAATAAATAAGAATGAAATCTTTCTAGTGAGAGCTTTTTCACAAGCTGTGACCCAAACATGATCAAGTTGAAGCCTTGTCTCTTCATCTCTCATCCGTTCTGCTGCCTCTGCTCTCATCAGGGCTCTTGGTGCCTCAGAGTCATGGAGAACCTCCATCTCCTTGCCCGAATTGAGACCCATCTCTACCCACAGAGTATGGCTTCTTTGTAACTCTTTTAAGTATTCTTCCACACTCTACACACAACAAGAGGAGGGGTGTATATAGACTCATTCCTGGGCACTGCATCCAAACATTACTATAAAATAGCCGTTCCTCTGAAGTTCTGGTGTTGTTTTCAACCACTGGCCTCCCAGACACTCCCTCTCATTCCCCAAGGATTATACCTCCTGGCTCACAATATTCCCTCACACCCTAGCCCTGCCGTCCTCCTAGGAGTTGTTACTGTATCCACCAATGACCTAGTAAATACTTTGGCTTCTCAATTCCTGAACCTTCTCCACTACCTCCAGCACCTACTTCTCCTGAACCTTCTCATCTCTCAAATCTCCCACCGTGACTACAACTCCCTCACACTGTATTCTAGCCTACTTATTCACCTGCTCCACACCTCAGTTTACTGAGGCCCTTAGGCCACGGGCCCCTCTCCTTTTTATTACCTACCAGTCTACTCTTTGTTTCCCTTTGAAGCCACGTTAGAGTCCATGGTCCACTCTGTCAGTCACTATCTTGCCAGTACCCTAAACTTCCTGGCCTATTTTGTCTTTTCCTTACACTCACCTGGAAAATAAATCAGTCCTGGAGAAACTCAACAATACGCCTTCCTCGCATCTCCTCCTAGGCAGCAACGTGCAGTTGGGGAAAAATCCCCCAGCCTAGCAGGGTCTTCTCAGTCATTACCTCTGTTGACTCTCAACACCTCCCCACCCCCGGGAACCCCATTGTCCACCCTCCCTTCATTCTCTGAAATTACCATCTCAAACTTTCTTCTCAAAGCCTTAAGTCCCCACCTTATCCCTCACTCCATTTCCCAGAGGAAATAGAAGCCCTCAGGTGGGGAGTTACCTCACTTCCTGCCACCTGAGCCTGTGTCCATCCTTTGTTCTTTCCTTCTGACAAGATGGAAGTAATGTCCCTCCTCCTAGAAAGATCACCTCTCTTCCCCATGCTGCAGATTTCAACTTTCTCAGAAAAGGTATGTTAACAATTATCCCTCCTATCTTCGGTTTGCTCCCCTCTCATATATTCTGTTCATCAACATCTAAACATGCCCTAGTCACTCCTATTTTTAAAACATCCCATTTCTGGACCCCACATTTTCTTTGTGGCCCTCCTCTTTCCCTCTCCTCCCGTTCTCACCCAAACCTTGAGTGCTGCATAGTCACCATTGGCCCCAATTCAACACCTGCTAACTCATTAGCCTCCTGCAAGGGCTTCCTCCCCTACTTCTTAATTAAAACCATTTTTATCAAAGTATATAGTGACCTTCCTGCCTCTAAATCTCATGGACGCTCCTTAGTCTTCATATTATGTGACCTTTCGGTGGACTTTAACAAAGTCGACCCTTCCATCTTTTAGGGAAAATTAGCAAGTTTCCTTGGTATCTAGGCCCCTACACTCTTCTGGTTTTATCCTCCCACCTCTCTGATATTTCTCTGTCCCTCTGTCATATTTTCCTCTTCCACTTGACTTTTAAATATTGGAACTACTTAGGTTCAACCTTAGATTCTCTTCTTTTCTCACTCTACACTCTGCCTAGGTCATCTCACCACCTTTCATGGCCTCGCCTCTGGGCTGAGAGCTCTCAAATTTGTACAACTCTCAGACTTTTCTCCAATCTCCAGAGCCACTCAACTACCTGCTTAATACCTCTGCTTAGATGCCACAAGCACATTTGTTTAGAACTAAACTAAAGCCCTTCCCACCATGCTAGAGGTCTTATATTTTCCCCTCCAGATCCACTCTTCATTGACTTCATCGACTGTAACCTCTGCCTTGCTTGTCTGGGGCTTCCAGTTGGGTGTGACTACTGAGGATCCCTGGTAAGAGACTGGAAACAGGGGATAGAGTGAGGACAAGGTATTTATTCTATTAGCTCCCTCTGTAAGGTTGTCACAGGTTGTCTGAGTTCCTTGACTGAAAATCAGTGTGTCTCTTATTGGGACCTTTTTCATATGACCCTCTTCCTGAAGTCTAGGGCATTAACACTTAGCTGCTACTAGCTCCTGGGTTTTGCCTTCTCTCTTGTGACTTCCCGATACCCCATCTACACCACTGTAAATAATTCCCACTTTAAATTATCCTAATCTGAGCATACAACCTATTTCTTACTGGTACTCTGATATAGGAATTGATACTAAAGTTTGGACCAGGAAATAGATCTTCATAATTGGATTCTGGGGTTGGGTTGATCACGTATGAGGAGTTGAAGGGATAACCTTGTGGGGGATGGGGAGGTTCAAAAGATGGAAATAAACACTGATAGTCTATGCATGCAGTAGTATCTCAATCGTTCAGATCATCAATGGTCATAGCATGGGATGAGAAGTAAGTGAAGGACAAGGCATCGGAAGATCTAGATGCTGTGGCAGTCAGTTGTTCTGTCAAAGGTAGTGATTTTAAAGGTTGTGGAGTCATCTAAAGTCTATGATGGCCTATAGTTTTATAGGTTGAAATTCTGTAAATTCTCTGGTGTAATATACAACCATGGTTGATACAGAATGGTTCACCATGTCACCTGGAGCCATCAACTGGGAACGTGTTAGAAATGGCGGTTCTTGAATCTCACCCCAGATTTATAGAATCGGACACTGGAGCTGAGCCCTGGGAATTTGTGCTTTCGAAAATGAATTTGATGCACATTAAAGTTTGGGAACCACTGCTGTAAAGCAAAATTTAATATGCTTATGAATCACCTGGGGACCTTGTTAAGATGCTGGTTCTGATTTGGCAGGTCTAGGACAGGAATGAGATTCTAATGTGGTCGCAGGTGATACAAAGATGTTGTTTAGTCTGTGAATTACACTTTGAGAAGCAAGGCTGTAAGAGTGGAAGAAATCTAGAGGCTCAGGGAAATGGGACTGTTGGAATGAATCAATTACTCCAACAGGTTCAGCTGTCGCCTAATCAAAATGCTCTGTGAGGATGTGAAAAGCATTTCACCTTGTCTACGGCCATACCACCCTGAACGCGCCCGATCTCATGTGATCTCAGAAGCTAAGCAGGGTCGGGCCTGGTTAGTACTTGGATGGGAAAAGCATTTCACCAAGGCAGTAAAAAAATCCTTGGTAAGGTAATCATTGCAGAACTCTGAGGTATCTCTCTGAAGGTCCGAGGTGGCAGTGCTGATGCCATCATGGAACTGGTTACCCTGGTCTCAGTGGGACCGTGAGAGACAAGGTAAATGTGATTACCATAATTAACCACAGGGATGGAGAGAGAGAGTGTTTCATTTGCAGGCATCTGTGACAATGCCAAATTGGTCACTAGATTCCCAGAAATGAGCTGGAAGGTCAGTTTACTAAATCAGTTCTTCATGTATACAGGGAGAAAACGTCTAGTTTTGCTGGGCAAAGATCTAAGTTGCATCCCCATAGTGGGAATACATGACCTTTTATCCCTTACCTAAGCCAATTCACAGACCCAGAATCCTTTTAGAAAGGATCCTGCTCCTTCCCCTAGCCTAGTGGGACCAGTGACCATTTATTTATTAGGGTGAATGGGTACCGGGCAAAGAAAGCTATCCAGCTTTCTGAGCTTACGCTGATCCCTAGACCAGAAATGGGGCTGAGTAAGGGCTATGGAAATCAGATGATAGAGCCTTGACTTGAATTCATCTGACAAGGGATCCAGTGAGACCACAGGCCAATATAATGTTCTATCCTGGGATGTACAGTTCCAGGAGATATGCTCAGTAGCTGGTAGAATCCCCATGTTGGTAGAAGGACCAAGGGGAAGCTTCTGGTATGAGCCACCTCCCTGACAAATGATAAGTAATGATAAGTACATCACCCCAGATAGCAAACCCGAAGCAGTATTTTACTCCTGTCTCCACTGGGAAACCCCCAAAGCATCCCTACTCCAGCTTCCCTCTTACTTTTGAGTCTCCACATTTCTTCCCAGGATCCTCTTCCCCTCCCCAACTCTCCCCTCAGCGTCCTCTTCTACTGCAGATCACTCCCCTTTCTACATCCTATCTACTCCTCGCAGAGGGTCCTTTGCTTTGCTGGTTCTCAGAAACTTGCCTCTCCCCAGAACACTTCTTTGCTCCCAGTTTGTTTGAAGAGAGACTGCTTATATAGAGAGCAGTTGGTTAACTCTCATTATCGGTATAATTTAATCTCATCTCTTCTTACAATAAAAAAAAAAAAAAAGAAATACTTGGGGGCACCTGGGAGGCTCACACAGTTAAGTGTCCAGCTCTTGGTGTTGGCTCAGGCCATGATCTCCGGGGTTATGAGATCGAGCCTGCTGTCAAGCTCCGTGCTCTGCGGGGACTCTGCTTGAAGATTCTCTCCCTTGGCCCCTCCCCACCATGTTCACTCATGCACAAGTGCTCTCTTTCTCTCTCAAATAAATAAATCTTTTATTTTTTTAAATTTTTAAAAAATATTTTATTTATTTATTTGACGGAGAGAGAGATCACAAGTAGCAGAGAGAGAAGGATAAGCAGGCTCCCCACTGAGCAGAGAGCCTGATGCAGGGCTCGATTCCAGGACCCTGAGATCATGACCTGAGCGGAAGGCAGAGGCTTAACCCACTGAGCCACCCAGGCATCCCAATAAATAAATCTTTTTAAAAAACCCCGAATGCTTAAATCACAGAACTGTTGGTTGTAAAGCACTGCAACAGTACAGGAGCATATAGACTAAAACTTAATTCTTTTCCCTTCCTCTTCTTTGGAGGTAACCGGTATTAAATTTTCTATTTATTCACATACACACACAAGCTGATATATGGCTTTGTTTATCGCGAACAGAATACGGTACCTATTATTTTAGGAAATGCTTTTCTCACTTCACAGGAATCACAGACCTTATACCATACAGAATTCGCCTTATATCTCCTAAAATTAAGCTTCCTATTTGGAGACAATGGTAGATTCACATGCAGTTGTAAGCAATAATAGAGATCTCACGTACTTTTGACCTAGTTTCCCCCACTGGTAACACCTTGCTAAATTGTTGCTTAGTAAGTATCCTAACTAGGGTATTAATATTGATACAATCCATCAGGCTCATTCAGACGCCCCCACTTTAACTTGAACTCATCTGTGTGTGCATCTGTGTGCACGTGTATGTTTGTTCTAAGAAATTGTATCACATGTGTAGGTCCCCATATGTACTATCGCATTCAAGATCCAGAACAGTTTCATCACCTTGAGGATCCCTTGTGTTGCCCTTTATACCCACATCCACTTCCCTCCTGCCCCTCCCTTCACCCTGAGTTCTCAACAACCGCTCATCCTTTCTGCATTTCTATACTTCCGTTATTCCAGAAATGTATTTATGCAATCATATGGTTTACAAGCTTTTGGAGTTGGCTCTTTCATTCAGCATAACTCTCTGGGGATTCATCCAAGTTGTTTTGTGTATCAACTGCTTATTGCTGAGTAATATTCAATGGCATGGTGTGTCACGATGCGTTTAACCCCTCAACCATTGAAGGACATTTGGATTGTTTCTAATTTTTAGCTATGATGAATAAAGTTGTTATCAACATTCATGTACAGTTTTTGCAGAAATATAAGCTTCTATTCCTCTAGCATGAATGCCCAAGACTATAATTACTGGGTCACATGGTAATTGCATGTTTAAGGAAAATGGGCACACTCATATTCTTCGGATTTAAGTATAAAATAGAAGAATATTTTAGAAGAGTTAATTGGCAGTATTTATCATTTTTAAATGCATATTAATTTTAACTCAATTCTGCTTCTAGGAACCTGGCTTCTAGAAATATTTGTGTTTTTGCTAAAATGTATAATAAGTACCAGGCTGTTCATTTCAGCACTGTTTGCATTGGGAGAAAATTTAGAACAACCAAAATCACTGTATAATGCTGTACATTATAAATCTTTTTATTTTCTTGCTGTTGAGTTGTACACACACTGTTATGTTTTAATTTGAAACACCTTCTGTAGAATTAAAATGTAAGCATTTTTATAGGATGTTTTTATTATTTATATTTGTTATGCTGGGTCTAAGTATCATGTTCTTTGCACAAAATACACACTTGAGGGTTGCTCTTTTATTGATTTTTAGGCATTTGTGTACAGTTCATATTGTGGGTATTAACCCTTTATCTGACCTTTGCAGCGCAGAACTTTCATATTTCTGTAAAATCAAAACTGTCACATTTTCCTTTCTGGTTTCTTGTCATGTTTTGGAATAGGTTTCCTACCTGCCTCCCTGCTTTTACTCCTGTTTTATTAGAGTAGTGGTATACATACGAGTTTGTAAGTAGCCTCAAGTCCTTTTTGAAAGAGGCAAGGAATACACAGATCCCATAAATAAATGAAAATGTCGTATGAGACATGGGAGATTACTTTTTATCTATTCATAACCATCATATTTCTTGACAAATATTATTCTTGCTGTGCTGTGTACATTTTAAAGTGATGCCGGAAGGAGTAATTATATCATAACTTTAAAGGATTATAAACACCTAAGGGAAAGGTGCTGTTTAAACATGTTGCTAATAATATGTTTGCACATTTTTCAAACGGCTCAAATTACATTCACGAGTATCAGCAGCATGGCCTCCTCAGAGAAGGACAGAGAACGGGAGGAGGTCAAGAATATTATTCTAGGAGAGATTGTTTAGGCAAGGAAGTAATTTATCTTGCTATGGGCAGAATGAAGAGCTCACCACCCAGCAATTTGTAATTGATCACAATTATGTTGCCTAGTGGTGGGGTGTAAACTGAAGGAAAGTATTTAGTCAAAAGATTAGCACAAATATAAGAGTGTTTAGTCAGGTCCAAAATGTAAGTTGGTTTAGCAAGAAGAAAAATGAAGCCATTCGGAAGAACCCAAAATGAACCAAAGTAAATGAAAATGGAGATTCAGTCCACATGTTGTGGGTTGATGTTTCCTTGGAAGGAGTGGTTAAGAATTTTTGATCCTTAAAGCAACCTCATATTAAAGTAGTTTAACTAATTTAGACATGTTTGACACTACCACAAAGAAAATAAATTCTATTGGGCTCTACTCTGATGGCTAAAAAGTCAATTCACTGAAATGGAAGGATGTTAAAGGTACTCACATTATGTAATCGGTACAGTATGTCAGTCCCAGTGGTCTGGTTAACCAAATGGAGGCACATTTAGTAAAATTCGGTATAATTTTTTCCTAGAACTACCCTACCTGATTACAGTGAAATAGATTCTACTAATCACAGGCTGCATAATTTGGAGATTGAGCCTGGTTTGGGGGAACAGAGATGCTTTTATTGTATCATTTGGTCTTCTATGGCCCATGAGGGAAGATGTGTCGGCAAGGCTAACATGGGTCCTTTCTTTATTTAGGAATCTGCTTAAGATGATCTTGGGACTTGCTGTGTTCCAGAAAAAGAAAGAGAAGAATAAAGGGTGTGACTTCCCTGAAGTCATGTAGTGAGTTTGTGACACAACCGGACAGCACTGGGGTCGTCAGAAACCCCTTCCCACTGAAGGAAGTCGCATGCTTCAAAAATCTAGACTCAAGAGGACCTCTAGCCCAATTCCAGGTAACTTGGAGGTTTTCACGGTCTTTCCTAGATATAAGGCTACAGCGAATTAATTCCATTGAACAATTGGAGAAGTAAAGAAGAAATCCAGAAACTAGGTTCTGAACTGGAGGTGAGGGCTTTAGTCTTCTTTTTCTTTCTTTTTTTTTTTTTTTCTTTCTAGAGCTGACTTTGATTCTTCATTTCAGATGAAAATCAAGATGTGGCCACCTATTGTGGAAAAGCCAGGTCCCCTGCTCCTGCTCCCCCTGACTCTTTCTCTTGCTGGTGGTTCTGTAGTTTGGAGCAATTCACAGTGGGCCAAAGTCCCAGGCAACTCTGAGCTGAGCATCACCAAAGAGAAGGTAAATGTGCCTAATGCTAACTGAGCATATAAAATTGTAACACTTGCAATTTTCTTTAGGTATTTTGGAGCCTGTGATTTTTCCCCCCAAGTCACACATAGTTTCTTAAGTCCCTGAGAAGCTCAGGCCCGAGGCCCTAACCTGTGGAGCCCGAGGGATGGAGGACCCAGAAAGGAGTACCATCCCTCTGCTGGGATCTTCTTTCCTGAGCTTCTACAGTCCCCCCACTCCACCCAGGGCCCCTGTCAGGTTTGATGGCACTGTAAGGGGAGTGACTCTGACTGGCTGAAAATGACAAATTAGGGAATTTGAGTCACATGATCTTTTCTTATTCAAAGCCATTTGAAAGCAGATTAACAACTCAGCTGGGTTTTATAGCCCTGCCAAATTCCTTTACCTGGCTTACCCAATAAGATCAGGCCAGTTTTCTTTCCTCTCCTCTATTATTAACATGATAGTGTGAATATAAAGCTATTGAAGCCAGGACTGTAGTGCCCATGTGGCATTTCTTTGGCTACTTAACATCGGTTCTGTTCTACCTTCCAGATGACATCTGATTTCTTTTAGGAAATGACTTCCTCCACGTGTATGCAGTCTTAGTGGGGTATAAACCCAGGGGCCTGCTCCCCACCATGGAAGCTCTTGCAGAGACCAGCCCTGAGAGTGGATATTTGGTCTAAGTTCAGCCAATCAGATAGACTCTTCTGGAACTTTGGGCCTTGAACAAGTGACACAAGGACCTCAGGAACCACACTGAGGCCAGGGAGCCATGCCAAACAGACTGAATTACCTGTTCCTGACCTTCTAGATTCTCCTCAGTTCCTGCCCATGTCTAGGCCTGGCCCTCGACTCTCCGGGTTAGTGAATACCCTATCTTTCGGTACATTCCCATTTGATTCCATTAGCTCAAACTGGTTTGCTTGTAACCAAGAATCCTGGTTTAAGATCCCTTCTTGACATACCTCACACATGGGTCTGCAGTCTTTAAGTCTATCCTGTCTGGAGTGTTCTAGCATTGGCTTAAACTAGCTCTTTCCTCTATTGGTGACAGCCTACAGCCCACAGGACTGGCTTTCTTTTAGTGGGTGCTGATAGAAAATTTTCTTCTAGATTTCTAGCCCTTCCAGTTTCTCATTATCAAAACAAGAATTCAAAAACACTCATCAGAACTTCTCTCCAACAGCTGTCATTAATGTGAGGTCTCCCTTCTCCTGCCCAGGACCACCCGCTCAGGAATCCAGCTCTCTCAGGCAAACATATTGCCAACGTTTCTCTACCAGAATAGCTAAAATTAAAAAGATGGACCAAACCCAGTGTTTGCAAGGATATGGAGCAACTCCAACTCTAACACATTTTGTTGGTGGGTGTGTAGAATGCTACAATTGCTTGGGAAATCTGTTTGACGGTGTCTCATAAAGTTAAATACATACCTACTCTTTGACCCAACAGTTGCATCTCTAGGTAGATATTCAAGAAAAAATTAGCCTTCGCAAAAATTTGTACAAGAGTGTTCTTGGCACCTTTATTCATAATAGCCAGGAACTGGAAACAAGCCAAGTGCCATCAACAGAAAAATGGACAAAAAAATTGTAGTATCTTCATACAATAGAATGCTGAGCACCTGTAGAAAGGAATGACTCATACGGGCAACAATAGGTATGAATCTCAAAAAAATTAGATTGAGCCAAAGAAGCCAGAATCCACATGACTCCATTTATATGAAGCTTGGAACAGGAAGAAACAATTTATGGTAGTAAGAGCAGTGGTTGCCTTTGGGGGAATACTGACTAGGAAGAGGCACAGGGAGCCTTCTGAAGTACTGGGATTTATTTAATCTCTGTGGTAGAAATGTGGATATATACATCTATAAAAATTCATTAAGCTATACAGTTAAGATTTGTATACTCTATTGTGTGCATGTTACACTTCAATAAAAAAGATGAAAAGATAAAATAAGCATGTGATTATATCCTATAATTTAAATATCCACAGTTCTATAATTTAAATATATTTTGTTAATTCTGCACTCAAATTAGATTTAAATCCCAATCCCATATACGATGTTGAGAACGGTTTGAAAAACTTTTGTATTTTTCCCCTCCGTTCTTTGTTTATATCAAGGCAATAGGAAGCTAATGTATTTCCCCTTCCAGGAGTATTTTTATGTTCAAAGGAAAACCATTGGGAGAAAGTAATAATTAACACAAAGGAATGACTGGCTTAATGGTGGGCTTTCAGGCATCCGTAGAGGAGGTATTTCAGGTCAAAGGAGGGTCAAGAGAATCTCCCAGAGAACTCCACACTGAATGGGTAGAAACAAGCAACAAACTCCTAACAGACATTTCTGGTGATCCACTGGTGGGGCCAATAGCCTATGGTGTTCTGATCTTTGGATGGAAAAATCAGCCTACTGGTTTCCAGCAGATAAGAGGAGTTTGTCTCCTGGGGCTGGTCATTTCCTCCAAAGCTGAGGGTGGGGAGATTTTGTGGGCAGCTTTCCCTCCACACTGAGAAGAGAACAGAAAGCTGGAAATAGAAAGGCCAGGACAGAGGATGCAGAAGCGAGGGTGAAAATGGAAAAGCACAGACGCGAGTGAGTGTGGGCTGTGCCCATGGGGATCAGACAGAAGGCACAGCAGGGGCACGGGGAGACAAGGGGAGCCCAGCAGAAAGTAAAATGAAAACAGAGACCGTGTGGGCGAAGGGAACCCCTCTCCGCTTGGCCTCTGCAGCCTGCGAGTCCCCTCTCCCCTCCTGGAACAGCTGGGCACCGGCAAGGGGCCTCCTGGCTCCGTCCTTGCCCTTCCCAAGTTCTCCACCCCCTCCACTGTGCCCGCAGCAGCCCAGTGGTTTTCCTAAAACTTCATCTCATCACATTATTCCTCAGCTTCAAACTACTTAATAGCTCAACATCATCTCTTTTAAAAGTCCAAGCTCCTTAATGTTGCCTGCCAGGAGCCTTTCATGCCTCGTCCTTGCTTGCTCCTTGGCCTCATCTGTTTCGTGACTAACGGGTGACTGTGTTCAGTGAATTTTATTTATACCGTAGGCCCCGTTCTCCGTGGGTTTGCTTTCCACAGTTTCGGTTCCACGCGGTCAACGAAGGTTGGGAAGCAGACGATCCTCCTTCTGACACACGATCAGAGGTCAGTAGTAGCCTAACACTACATCCCAGTGTCTACACCTCTCACCTCCCTTCATCCCATCACGTAGGCATTTTATCATCGATGGCAAGAAGGGTGACTACAGTCCGATAAGATACTCTGCGAGAGAGAGAGACCATATTCACCTCTTATTACAGTATATTGTTATAATTGTGCTATTTTATTAGCAGTGAGTGTTAATTTCCTACTGGGCCTAATTTAGAAATTAAACTTTGTCGGGGGTGGGTATGTATAAAGAAAATAGTATAGATGGGGTTTGGTACTATCTGCAGTTTTGGGCATCCACTGGGGGCCCAGGAATGTATGCCCCATGGGTAAGGGGAGAACTGCTGTAATCCTCTTCCTGGCTAGAGCTGTCTAGTTGCCCTTTAAGAACCCTAGAAAGGTACTGATTGTATTTTCACAAGCCAGCTCCCGGAGGACCTCCGTGAGGGAGTACCCCTCGGTGCCCCAGGGCCCCGGGCAGGACTCGATTCCTCCAACTACCTTAACCCTTCCCTGTTGACAGGGAGGAAGTTGACAGCAGGAAGTTGGTATCACCTAATTGAGGTTTGAACAAAGGGAGTAACCCATTACCTACGACTCTCATCAAGGACGCTGGTTCTGGCAGAGAAAGCCCTCTCTTTCGCTGTCTAAATCCTGGCTACTCTTCAAGAGCCATCTCAAATACCATGTCTATCATGTCCATGCAGGCTCAGAAATGAGGCTTTCTGATATTTGGGCAGCAGCGTGGCTTGTCGGGAGAGGGAAGAGCTTGGGATCAGAAGCTGGCAGGCTTTGGGATGGTGACATGAGTGGGGTGTTTGTGGTCCAAGGTCCAGTCTTTAGGGGCCCCCCAGTGAAAAGGCTTAGCTTCTGCAGGCATCAGTCAGTAACCCAGAGGGTCCAGGTGTCTGCTGGGGCAGAGACGCTGACAGCTCTGGCAGGGGACCAGAAATTCAGGGGACCTGAAATTAAGGATCTCCTCGTCGGGGTGGTTCCAGGTGGCCAGTTGCTTTAGACAGGCGTCCACCTGGGGACCCGGAACTGTGATTCAGATGCCTGAGGGAAGAGAGGCAAGTGTGAGCAAGGCAGGGGGTCTGGGCAAGGGGATCAGAGCCCAGTCCTGCAGACCAAGTCGACCCTCCAGGGAGAGCTCAGAGAAGGTGGCAATGCTGTGGGTCTTGGGTGTTAAGAGTCCTGGTGGATGCCACAGTGGTGAACTGTCAACAAACCACAAATTCCCACCTGACCAGCTGCCAGTCACCCCGACCAAAGCCCAAGAATGGCTGAGCTTGAGGTCAGAGGGTGTGGTGAGCAGCAGCCGCCCTGGGCTCCGGGAGGCAAGGGCTGTGCCTCTTCTGCCGTCTGCTCTGATCTCCTCCCCCCATCACCGTGATGTTCGCTGGCACCTCTCCTTACTTTGTGATCTCCTCCTGGAAATACCCCCACAGCAGGTAGCAGAGGGCCAGGCACACACAGTACATAAGGATAGGTTGGATCGAATTGCATTTAGCTCATTGGCAGCACAGGCCTTGGTCTGTACTACGCTGTCCAGCCCAGTCCTTTTCCAGATTTTTTCTATGTCACGGATCAGGACTCCTCTTCCTCTGTGCGTAGAAAAATGGCACCGCAGTTCCTCTCCATCCTCGGGGTGGGGAGGGGAAGCGCTGGGACCCGTAGGAAATGGAGGGCAGTGCATTGTGTCCCACACCCTGCCTTCCTCTGCCCCTCGGCCAAAGTGATCTATTCCTTCTTCCTTTCTGGCCCCGGCATCAGTGGAAAACTGGAGCTGGTTGCCATGGAGACCAGCCACCGACTTCAGAGTGCCTGTTTATTAAAGATGAAAGTAATGTATGCCTGGCTGATCTGAGCAGCTGTCAGAGATTCGACTGTTAGCAGAGGAAGTCACTAATTTCGAGGCATAATCACTCATCTAAGAGAGAGACGGCCCCCCTTCCTCTTCCGAGTGGAGCTGGGCCCCGTGGGTAAGGTCTGCCCCAGCGGGTGTTTCTTGTCCTTTTCTTCCTTCCTTCCTTGTTCTGTTTCTTTCTTTCCTTCTTCCTTGTTTATTTGATGACGAATATGGTAATGGTACTTCTTTTCTCTCTTATTTCCTACTCAAAATATATAGTCTTGCAGTCATGTGATAGACTAATTCAGCTTCGTGGGCAGGCCCAGGAAACCCAAACCCTCTCATGACGTTGTTTCCTTTGGAAAGTGTATTCTGGATTCCAAGCCACCTACTTACGAATGAGGTTGTCTGTTTGTTCACTCAACAGTCTCCGCCAGGTGTGCAAGAGCAGAAGAGGTGGGGGCGAGCCCCGCGGAGAGCAGCCGTGATGGACATCGTGTGCCCTTCGACAGGTGGGAGAAGCAGGCACCCTCCGAGGGAGGCAGTAAATTAGAAGAGAGGTGGCGGCGGTGGGGTGGGGGGCGTCTTGCATCTTTTGGCCAAATGAGCTGTGTGATCTTCAGAAAACGGGTCCCTTTCTTTTTGTCTTTTTGCTCTTTTCATTCATGCAGTGATAAAATCTGAGAGTAAATCTGAATCCCAAGATTCACGATTTAGATTCACCAAGTGTTCTCCAAAGCCGATGGAGCAAACTGGGCTGATCACTGCTGGGCTGTAAGGAGCGGCCGTGACCACGGGGAGCGCTCCGGGAGCCAAGAGGCTGCTGGGAGCTGATCCCCACTGTCTCATCACAGCGTAGCCAACTCGCTCATCCCTCAGTTTCCTCATCTGAAAGAGAAGGGATGAGTAAGCTAATTCTAACTAGTCTTTCATTCCATAGACACTTAAGTGTGGGCTTCCATGAACAGGAAGGGTTCCTAATGCTGGACAGCTGAACTGGGGTTAACCACGGGTCTAGGTCACTGTTAACCAAATACAATCCGTACCTCTAGTCAAGGTTGTCTCAGGCCAAGGCAGGTGCTTGTTTCCATCTCTTGGCATCAGTGTGCAAGCACATCAGTGGCAGGTCTGCGCAGGAGCCCCTGTCCCATTTCTCTTGAGCTGCCTGGTGTTTGGGAGTAAAGATGGAACATTAAGCTAAAGAATGGAAGTGCTTTTTTAAAAAAATATTTTTAAAAAATATTTTTTAAAAAATATTTTATTAATTTATTTGACAGAAAGAGAGAGAGTAAGCACAAGCAGGGGAGAGCAGAAGAGAGAAATGGAGAAGCAGACTCCTGCTGAGCAGGGAACCCGACACAGGGCTCGATCCCAGGATCCTGGGATCATGACCTGAGCCAAAGACAGATGCACCCCTCATCAGTGTCTTTAGAACACAGTGCACCCAGAACCCAGATTAGCCTGGGCTCCAGCAAGGCAGCTTCTGGGCAGGCAGGCCTCAGAACTGGCAGCAGCAGTCCCCTGGAAGCTATTACTTCTCACCTGCTCCATACCTCGGGTAGGCAAAACAGCTGTCTCATGTCACTGAGATGCTTCCTCCTTTCCCTGCGTTCATCCTGAAACCATTTTTTCTAAAGGACATGTACAGTCTTAGGTTTGCATGTTTTATTGAAGGAAATTTGTTTTTTTTTTTTTTTTTTTTTTTAGATTTTATTTATTTATTTGAGAGAGAATGAGTGAGAGAGAGCATGAGATAGGAGAAGGTCAGAGAGAGAAGCAGACTCGCCAAGGAGCTGGGAGCCCGATGCGGGACTCGATCCTGGAAGTCCGGGATCATGACCTGAGCCGAAGGCAGTCGTTCAACCAACTGAGCCACCCAGGCGCCCCTATTGAAGGAAATTTGAATCCCATTTATGGGATGCCGACATAGGTCATAACTTAACCCTTTTTATAAACACATGTATTTCTAAAAAATTTTATGCCAATTGTATAAAACAGGAGAGGAAGGGAAGAATGCTCATTCATCCATCCATCCATTTAACAATTACTCATGGTAGACACTTACTATGAGTCAGGTGTATTTATGAGATAAATCAAGGAATATACACTTATTTTTCTTAAAACCTGCTTTATTGAGGTATAATTTATATACAAGAAATGCACCCATTTTATGAGTACAGTTTGATGCATTTTGACAATCACAGTCAAGATATGGAAAGTTTCCATTACCCCCAGAAAGTTTTTTTTTTTTTTTACTGTTTTGCTGTCAATTCTCTCCTCCTTTCCAACCCCCAAACCCCAGCCAAACCAATGCTGTCATTTTACTTGTGCCTTTCTAGAAGGTCAAATAAGGTACATAACTTTTAGTAGAGAATACAGCTTAAAAAATAAATAGGCATTTGCGCTCCCAGCGAGGGAGGCAAGAGCTTTGACATGGGACACGTAGACTGTGCTGCTGGAACACATAAGTGATGTGAGGAGACTTGGATGCTGAGGTCTGAAGGCCTAATAACAGTGAATCAGGTGAGCAGGAGTGAGCGTGAGGAGAGTTTCTAGCTGTGGGAACATGATACAGCAAGGCCAGGAGGAGAGAGCACGCAAGGCGAGTTTACTGGGACCTGAAAGTTTCCATAGCTCGGGGATGGAGTACGAAGGGGTTACAAGTGGCAAGTCAAGAACCAATTTTTTTTTTTTAAGATTTTATTTATTTATTTGAAAGGCAGAAATCACAAGTAGGCAGAGAGGCAGTCAGAGAGAAAGGGGGGGAAGCAGGCTCCCCACTGAGCAGAGAGCCCAATGCGGGGCTCGATCCCAGGACCCTGGGATCATGACCTGAGCCAAAGGCAGAGGCTTTAACCCACTGAGCCACCTAGGCGCCCTGCAAGTCAAGAATCTTAAGAGATAAACCCATTCAAGCAAAGAAAGTCCTTATAAGCCTGGTTTGCCTTTATTCCAAGGCATTGGGGAACCATGGAAAGATGTTAAGCAGGAAAGCAAGGGCCTAGGATTTGCATGTGACCAGGATCACTCTTCCTGCATGTGGGAAATTTTAAGGGCCAGGCAGGAGGACCTGAATAAGAGGTTGGTGCTCCGATCCAGATGAGAGGTGCTGGCAAGCAGGGCTAGGAAAGTGGCAGGTGGTGGGAATGGCGAGAAGTAGATAAATACAGGAGAGATCTGGGAGGCGGAAATGAAGGGAATGAATGACTCATTGGAAGTGGAGACAGTGAGTGAGAAAGGCATTAAGGAGAATTCCTCGGTTTCAAATCGGATGCCTGTGAGGAAGACGGTGGCATTCACTAAGACAGAGAACTCTGTGGGTGGGCAGGGGTGGAGGGGTGGGGAGAGGAGACAGCGTACTCCACTTTGGATACATCTCATTTGGGAGGGCATCCCGGAAGATGACGTCAGAGGTCAGAGCTGTGAGTCTAGAGCTCGGAGATCCACACTGAGCCCACTCTTCTCCACTCTCTGTAATCTGGCTTCTGGGTTCTTCCATCGAATGGACCTACTGAAGACTAAAGGATTTATCCTGTCAAGCAGAACACTTTCTTTGTAAGAATAGGATTTGTTTCTTATGTACTTAGGTATAGGGAGATTTGTTCCCATGTGAAAAACCTTGGAAAAACCAGGGAAAACTGGAAAGTAACTTTCAATGAGCTTTTCTCCTCTCCTTTTTCCCAGTACACCCCATCAGGCAGCACTGGAGTATCTTTTAGGTGGAGAAAGAGAAATGGAGGGAAGTGAGCACACTACGATGGCTCAGACCTAAGCTTTCTAATCCCAAATCCCTCAGGAGCCTGGATGTTATCCATTCCAGGACATGGTGCCAAGAGGTTATACTTGGTGGCATCAATAAAATGAAGCCCATAGACACGTTTCAATAAATAGAATCTACAAGTGGGTTAAACTGTCAAATGAAAACCTTTTCTCTTCCAAACTCCTTTCCTTTTTTTCAAACTGAGCCATATCCAGAAAACTCATTTCAATTTTGTTGTTTATTTTGTTTTGCTTTGCTTTGTCAAAGAAAGATGGGAAGAACCTAATCCCAGGCGCTGCCGTAGGGGCTGGAAACGGACCCAGCGCTCTGCTGGTGGGCGGCAGAGCTCTTTGGAGGGAAAACCATTTTGTTCCCATTTGAGGCCCAGGGAAGCCATGATCTTTTAAGAAACTCATAGAAATTCCAGCTGAGAGAAAATTAGTATGGAATTCTATAAGCAATTTCCTTCCTTTCACAGAATTCACAATCTAAAATGCAATAGCCCAGGGCACCTGGCTGGCTCTGTTGGGGGAGACCGCCACTCTTGATCTCGGGGTTGTGAGTTCAAGCCCCGTGCTGGCTGAAGCGATTACTTAAAAATAAAATCTGAAAAAAAAAAAAAAAAAAAAAAAAAAGTAAAAGCCCATTCTTTGGCAGTTCTTCTAGAGGTTTTGTGTGAGTGAGCCGGAGATCTGTAGCACGCAGACCAGGCTTGTCCTGGGTTCCTTTCCTTGCCACAGATGGAAGTGAATCACAGATCCCCTGCTCCCAGATGCGGATACTGTTTCCTCTCATCCCAACAAGAATTCAGGCAACTTTGACTTCATCTGGCATGTGTCATTAGCTTATCAAAGGCTCAAGTGGGACTGCCCTGAAGTGATCTGTGCTTAAAAACTACCTCACGGCGGCGGGGGGGAGGGGGGGGGGAGGGGGGGGTGTTAGGCCCCTGGGTGGCTCAGTGGGTTAAAGCCTCTGCCTTCGGCTCAGGTCATGATCTCAGGGTCCTGGGATCGAGCCCCGCATCTGGCTCTCTGCTCAGCGGGGAGCCTGCTTCCCCCTCTCTCTCTCTGTCTGCCTCTCTGCCTACTTGTCATCTCTGTCTGTCAAATAAATAAACTAAAAAAAAAAAAAAATAAAAATAAAATAAAATAAAATAAAATCTTTAAAAAAAAAAAAAAAAAAACTACCTCACCTCCAGCCCCCTAACCAAGAGGATGGAAAGGACATCTCTGTTGCCTGCATAAAGAGAGTCACCAGCACTCTTGCCTGCCTGCTTGAGAACACTTACACATTTGCTTATTCGATTCTTTCTTCTCTGCTCTCCCTTGGACTGACACACATAGCCAGTCCTCATAGTTGTTTATCAGTTCTCCAAGCCTATTTTAAAAGATTTCTGCTTTCATTTAAAACCTAAGTCACATTCTTCTTGCATCCGTTGCTGTATTTCCCGAAGGGGTTGTGTCAAAGGAAATTCAACACCCACTTTCCTCACGATCGGCTCCCCGGCTTGCTCACTCATCAGAAGGCTCGTGCTATTCGATACTTCAGAAGATTATTTTCCCTGTTAGGTGACGTGTCGAGGGAAGGGGAGCTGGCCCCAGCGTCAGGTGACTGAGTTTCGCTCCCATTTCTACTGTTGACTCAATCAATGTCCTTGGGCAAGTCATTGAGCCTTTTCATGCTGCGGTCTCTGGGGATGAAATCTGCCAACTGCATCATATGAATTTGAACCTTAGTGCCCTCTGGGATAAAAATAGGAGGGGGCCAGGTGTCCATGTGGCCCCAAGCTGATGGGAGGAGGAGGACCACGGGACCTCAAAGCTGTCCTTGAGCTGCAAACTCTGTAACAGGGTCAGGCATCGGGGCTTGGTCCAGTTGCCTGTGGGGTCAATCCTGGCACTTGGATTTTTCCAAAAAGAAGAAGACACTGCATTAACCACCCAGCCTTGTATATTCTGTCTGCTCCATATCCCATATGCCTTTGTACTTCCCCTGTCGGGATACTCACCATTGACTGTTGTTACTCATTTGGCCTCACTACCCTGGAAATTTCTCAAGGGAGGGGATATGTCTGCCTCGTGCAACACTGTACCCTGTGTGAGGAGGACATGCCTGGCAAATAGAAGGTATACCAGAAATATTTGACAAATGGATGGATGAATGAAGGATTGCTGTCTGGCCTCAGTAATATCTCATTTCTGTATCACTGAGGCTGCCTATTCCCGGCTAAGAACATAGTGGGATTGGACTATCCCTAGCTCCTCAGAGCCCTGAGCCGCACTATGGAATGATAATGGAAGCGGGTCTCAGACCAAATGCTGTCACTTGTACATAGTTATCCATTAGAAGACCCCCAAATATTCAAGCACTTGGTTCTGTAAGCTCAGCAAAGTCCTAGCCCTCTGAACTTTTAGGTGCTCTGTCCACCCTTGACATGAAAGATTCTCTTGACAATGACAGGACAGTAGTCTAAAGATCAGATTTAGTTAACATTAGGCATCCAGAGTTGTCTGAGTTCACGGCTGAACACAGGACAAGTTCCGAATCACGCCTGTGATTTCTGAAAGGTGACCAGGGAAAAGCTGGCTAGAATGTTAGATTCAGCGGTCCTAAGTGTAGAGAGAGCCGCTAATATTTTAGCCAGTCCACCTGTTTTGAATACAGTTAGGTTCAGCAGTAAAAGCCCAGCTCTAACCTCCTTGATATTAATGAACAGATTGCTAACTTTGCCAACAGAAGTCATTGCAATCCTTCATTTTGCTCATTAGCCCAACTTCTCCTCTTGGCTCCAAATAAAGATGGGTAGAGCACTTGGGGCAACCACCCGAACGGTTTTGTCAAGACGAACTAATGGGGGCTGTAGAAGCCACTCAGACTTTTAAAAAGCAATTAAAAAGGACCATGAGGCCCTGCTTCTGGAAAATGAAGAGTAGTCTAGCCCCAGAGGGCTTTCCTCCTCCTGTGTTCTTACTAGCCCTCAGGGGGATTTGGTCTACTGGCCAGCTTCCCCAGGTGGACCTCAACCTGTGGCATGTAACAGAGTATAATTTACCTTCTGGGTTCTCTTAAAACTGCCTTAGCTAAGTAGGTAATTGTGGGTCCCAAGGGAAGTTATCAGATGGGCCCCAGAACCTTTTGGTTCTACTGACCAAGGAAGTTTCCCCCGCTTTCTTTCTGTTCTTGAAAAGTCACCGTAATGGCTGCCTTGATTCCTCACAAACTCCTCTTGGCTCTCACCGTCTCCAGCCTCTCAGCTCTGGACGTGGATGCGCTGCACTGCTGATCCACTCCGGAATGGTCAGGAGCCTAAGCCATGTCATAGGGGAAGGTCGGAAGTTATTTGTGCCACACTGACCCTCTGTGTTAGTGTGGTTGAAATGGGTCCCAGAGTTGTAGCAATGTTCTCCCCTACAAACATGCATGTGCCCACGCATTCCATAGAGTGACACTCTGTCTCGGTGTCTGTTCTGAACTTTGGACAACACGGAGATCCAGCCTAGCTCTTGTTTCTCCTCCCTGTAGAACTAGAATCTACCCCAAGCACGGTACAAGGCATCGCTGGCTCTCAGCAGACCCACCGCCCAGAGCCATGCCAACCCGCTCCACTGGCTGTCATGAACCTCGATGGACGCAATACACAGCCTGAGGCTGCTAACTCTTGGGGCCATTTTATCCTCCTGGCTACCCTACTGGCGGGAGGCTCCCCTTGCCCTGATTCTACCTGGTTATGGGTTCTTTCCTTTTCCCACAATGTGTGCTGCCAAGCCTGTCCAGTGTATTTGGCTCGTAGTGTTATCAGAGCATAGGGTTAATTTTTCATGTGTCTCTCTCCAGAGGAAGCAAGTTAATCACATTATCTGTTGTTCCCACTAACCCCGCTCGGGGAAAACCCAAAGGAGCATTTTAAGGGGTTGTGCTTTGCCCCATAGGACCCCACTCCTAGAGCTGATTGGTCCGAGGTGGGGGACCACGAACCCACAGGTGGCCAATCAAAAGGCTGGTCAGCTACTCATTCCATAACCTGGTGCACACACAGAAAAACTGGGGTAGTCCCCGTTTCTTTCTCAGAAATTTGAATAGAAAACTGTCAAGAAAAAAAAAAAAAGACTCAGTAGGATGCTTCGAAACGAGAAAAGTGAGGCCACAAGGGGATCCCAGTGAGCTCAGAGTACCAAATATTGAAACTATGGCCAAGCAAAAGTGGTGGAGAGAAGAGTTTCAAGCCAAGGGAAAGCAGCAGCTCAAAGAAAATCGATCTGGGGCAACGGGCGTGACCTTCAACGCCTGCCACGGAGCCCTAGAGTCTCCCCAAACTGGAGTAGCTCCCCAGTCCCAGTGCCGTGATGCTGTGAGCCTCCCCCCTTCCATGTCTGCTCCTGGCTGGTCTGTGGAAGACCAACTCTATTAGTGCTCCAAAAAAATCCCCCTCCTGAGCTAGCCTGTCTGAATCAACTCACCGCCAGGAAAACCGTCCAGCTTTTCTGTATTCTCTGTGTGTGCAAAGACGGTGGGGTGTATCTTCGTAGCTTTGCACCCAGCACATCACATGGTACACATGGAGGGGTTCTCAGTAAATGGAGACTGAATAAAAGAATTTTTGGAAGCCCCAATCAATAGTCAGGTTCGTGCAATTACTGTCTTATGTTGCAGTATCTTCAGTTTGGTGCTCTAAGTTGAACAAAGGATGTGGCCACATTTCCTAGCATCCCACCTCTTCAGCCTTTCCTATTCCATGAGATTCTAGACACACCGCTAATTTTTGAAAATGTAAATCCTTCCTCAGATTCAAAATCTCCCTCAGGACGGTAAATTCTACTCCTGTCCAGTTTGTTGAATGGATCAACACACACATGCCCACAGGAATTAATCATTTTTATTTTGGACAGTCCTTAATACTTTAAGGACCCAAGCTTGTGGTTCTAATCGATTCATCTAAAAATTAACCAGAACTGGTTTGAGATCATCTTCCTGCTTGGAAGTTATTAATCAGTTCAAGCTTCTTCCGCTTTGAAGAAAAGTTAATCTGTTATAAGAAAGCAGTAACTTTTTCTTCCAAAGGCATTTATAAACATCAGTTTGGTTCTGAAGGGAAATTTTTAACTTGGAGCTGTTGAAAATTATTCACCATGGGGGGACCACGCATTGATCCCCTCACATACGGGGGGACAGCCACGGCCCCCTCTGGCAGCTGTCAGTCTGATGGTGGAAGTTGTTTCATCTGCTTTCCAGCCCATTCTGAGGGCGGCAGTAGCTTTCACTACACGCCGCTGGCGGTGGCAGGGTGTCAGCTCATGCTGGACCAGGGTCAGTAAATATTTACTGTCAAGGGCCAGGTGGTGAACAGTTTAGGTTTTGTGGGTCTTATGGTCTCTATCTCCAAGACTCAAATCTGCTGTTAGAGTGCAAAAGCAGTCACGGACAATATGTAAATGAGTGAGTACCGCTGTCTTCCAATAAAACTTTATTTATAGTCACTGAGATTTGACTTTTATATCATTTCAGGTGTCACAAACTATTGATCTTCTTTTGATTTATTTTCAGCCACTTAGAAATGTTAAGAGCTATCTTTGCTGAGCAGTTTGAACCAAAACAGGATAAAAACGTGAATGCAGCTTAGAGATCCCTGCTTCCTGCCCCACTTGAGCCCCTGGGGGTTCCAGGTATAGAACAGAGGCCTCAGATGAATGTGGTGGGAGCCAGGCTGTGAAGATTTGTGCCTCCCACCGAGGGTGAGTCCTGGGAAGACGTGAATCTTCTATGGAAATGCCACCCATCTCATGGAACGTCAGAGCAACAGTGGTCAAGGGAGAGACCTGGAAAGAAAGGTCAGGAGCTGGCTCTGTGACAAGCCCCAGAGTCATGAGGGCCAAGGAGTCAAAATTTCGGAGACCCTGTTTGAAGGGAGTGTGGAGGAGGCTGGCTGGTGTCCAGCAGATTCAGTTCTCTGGTCTGAGAAGAGATACCTATCTGGGCCTACAATGAGGGGCCATGGCAGGACAGGGTTCCCTCAGTAGGGACAGCAGAGTCGGTGGCTGAGGCCCATGGATCTCGTGGGATGAGGCCCTGCCCAGAGGAGAAGCAGCCTCCTCCCCTCCTTCAGGTTTCCTAGAGCTGGGGAGGGGAGAAGAGAAGGAAGGGCTCTTCTCTTATATCACTGGTGCTAGACATCCTGGAGGACGCAGCAGAAGGCGTGCTGAGCTCTGTCAGGGCCAGCGCTGAGACATGGGGTCTCTTCCCAGTGGCAGCATCTGCCCTTCCTTAGAGAACACTGCTGTTCACAAACAAGGAAGACTATTTAAGAGCCACACCCACCCCTTGCTAGGACAAGAAAGGTTTCTTAGACCCAGCTGCAGGATACCTGAGCCCCTCCCCACCCAAGGGGTTGCACATTCTGAGATGGGGAGGATGTCACCGGACAGGTGCAGGAAACCCCGCCAGCCCTAGTGTGCTGGCTTCCTGTGGGGCAGTGACATCACCCTGGAGATAGGAGACCTCACAGAAAAGCTCCCTGTTTTGCAGTTCAGCCTCCTGGACCGAAGAGCTCTTGTGAGCAGGGCCACGGTGTCAGAGAGATTGTTCTGGAATCCCCTCCCGATACTTGTTGATATTCAGAGCTGGAGGGAGTACTGGAAGTGACGGATTCACTTCGATGAGAAGCAAAGCTTTGCTTTCTATGAGCCTCAGTTTCTTTACCCACCTTACTGTTGTTACGTCATATTTATTTAATTCTCCCAGCCCCTCCTTCCCAGCTTTTTTTCTACTGCTGAAATTCAGTCTGCAGAGACTAAAAGTTGTAGAGTGCATATGAACTTTATAGAACCTCCACAGTGCAAAATCTTAGGTGTTAAAAAATTCAAAAAGGCAAGTATTTATTTCCATAGAACTGAACTTATAAATTCAAGATAACTTTTCTAAAGATTTTATTTATTTATTTGAGAGACACAGAAAGAGCACAGAGGGAGAAGCAGACTCTCCGCTGAGCAGGAAGCACCATGTGGGGCTCGATTCCGGAACCCTGAGATCATGACCTGAGCTGAAGGCAAACCCTTAACGGACTGAGCCACCCAGGTGCCCCTAATTCAAGATAAATTTTGCTTTAAAATGCAGATTCCCTAAATAGTCCACTTCTGGACTTTCCCCACCCCTCCCCCCTCTCCCTGGAGGCCATCTTAGTTTCTGTGTGGGAGGCGAGAGCGCGGTGCAGCACCTAGGCACTGTAGAGAGGAGTTTCTGGCTCACCACTATGCTCCACGCTCCACTGGCATCTACTTAGCCAGAAGCTGTCACATCTTGTCCTCACAGTCGTGGGCTGGCATCTACCATTCATGTCCCGAATCCCATCCTGGTCTCCAGTCAGTAGGCCCACGGATTTGCATTCTCTTGATGCCAGTCTCTGCTTTACTGGGCTCTGCAAGCTTGTAATGCTTGGTCAGTTAGGCACACCTGGCTGCTTTCTCTTCCCCTTGCCAGGGAGTAGGCATTGTTGAGATACTCCCTTGGCCCTTCATTGCTTGTCAATAGTCGTTGCTGGTGCCATGCCAGGCAGGGGCAGCTCTCCTGTGAAGCACAGCTCCCTCTGTTCTTGCTCTGTCCTTGACCGCCATGGGGTTTTTATCGCCCCACCTCCCCTGGCTCAAGTTAGGAGGCCCGTGGTGAGGACAGAGTTAGGGGCCCTCTCAGAGACATTTTTTTTCATATCTGTTTTAATTTCTCCTCACAATTCTTTCCCCTCAGACATATTAGGTCTTGGACTGCATGGCTTAAATTATAAAAATGTCAAATATCTCCAAATTAATATATAACTTCAATGGAATCCCAATCAAAATTCTAGTTGTAATTTTTTTTTTCTTTTTGAAACTTGATATGCTTATTCTAAAATGTATAGGGGAAAAGGAGTTCCACAGATAGCAAAACCAATTTTGAAACAGAAGAGTAAAGAGGGAGAAATGGCCTAATAGATATTGAGAGACAAAGTTGTTCTTAATGTGTCAGTGGAGTGGAATTGAGAGCTCACAGGTGGCCGTATGTTTACCTGGGAACTTCATCTAACACAGAGTTGGCGCCACAGATCAATGGGAGGGGGATGGGTTGTTTAGTAGATGGTGGTGAGGAAATAGGCAGAGAAAGAATGGAGAAAAATAAAATTAGATCCCCGTCTAATCTCACATACAGAGATTTCCAAGAGATGGATAAAAATTTCTTAAGCCAGACTTTAAAAGTTCCAACCACAAAGCAAAATGATAGATCTGATTACATAAAAATTGAGGGTTTCTTTTAACAAGTGACACCACAGCTGAGCTGAATTTAAGAGACAGATGACAGATGGGGAGGGGAGATTTACAATGTCTAAAAGTGACAAAGGAAAGGCATCTAAAATATACAAAGCACTCATGTGATTCAACAAGAAAGGAGAGTAAGCCAAAGGAGAAATGGATCAAATATGTAAACAGATAATTTACAAAAGAGGAAACCCCAAAGCTTTAAAAGGACGGGAAAGAAACTGTTTATTAGCAATCAGAGAAATGCAAATTAAAGCAATGATAGATAACACACTCTAAGGGTGTGTTAAGCTGTAAGGTTTGTAGCTATTAGCTTGGCAAAGTTAGAAAGCCAGATAATGCCAAGTGCTGGCAGGGGTGTGGGCATAGAGATTCCTCCTGTGGCCGGTAGGAGCCCCGGTTGGAGAATTATAGGGCACTAGCTAATCAAATTAAGTATGGCTACCTAATGACCCAGCAACTCCCCTTATGATGTAGGTTTTTAGAAATTCTCACACGTGCCCATTAAAGGAACATATAGAAGCAGGGGTCAGTCCAGGATTTGTGACACTTGAAGTTCATATAATCCAGGGAAACCTAGCTAAGAAAAGGAATACAAATTATGAGTATAAAATTGGGTACAGAGCTTTGGAAAGGCCTTTGGCAAGTGAGACCCTCCGAGTTTGGGCTTTATCAGCCTCTCGGTGAACTTGTCTCTGCCCATGAGGAAGTTCATTGCAACATGTGCGGAGTGGGGAGTTGAGAGCTTCTAAACCAATTTGGTTACCACACCTATTGGGCTCCTTGGGGGAAATAATGGGTATTACTAGCTCAGCATTCTTTTTAATAGTAAGACATCCACCTAAACTTAAAAAAAAAAAAAAAAGTAATCTTTCAGTGATGGAGATCAGATCCCTAAACCAGCTCCGATAATCTCCTATCACTCTGGTTGGGGGCCACTGGGTATAAATATGCAAGTGAGCCCAGAGAGAGAGAGAGTCAGGAAGTCTCCGTGCGTCCGGCATGGGAGGAACAGTCAGCTGTACTTACAGAGAGACAATATTTTGCAATACTTCCCAGCTTATCTATTTTTGGAAATGCCTTTCTACAAAGGAGAATGCTTAGAAGAAGAGGCTTCATGAGAACCCCTGGGGCATGCTGGGGCTTGTTCCAGTGTGCACACTGAGGGCCCAGGACATGGCCCCGGGCATGGAAAGGCAGTGGGAGCTGGAAACGTTGGGCTTTTCTGGGAAGCAAGGTGCCCAGAGAAAAGAAAGAAGCTAGAGGAAGACGAGCCTCTCCTCCATGGAGCCAGATCTAGAGATCGCTACTGTGAGGCCTCTGGGAGGTGACAGGGTCATAAGGGTGGAGCTCTCATGAATGGGATTAGTGCCCTTATAAAAGAGGCCTGAGAAATCCCTTGCCCTTTCCGCCACGTGAGGATACAATGGAACCTGGTGAGCCCCCGGAATAGGGCTCTCACCAGAATCTGACCATGTGGGCAACTTGATCTTGGACTTCCAGCTTCTAGAACCAGGAGCAATAAATTTCTGCTGTTTATAAGCCACCCCGTCTGTGGTACTTCGTTACAGCAGGGCAAACGGACAAAGATATCACTGTAGGAAGGAGCATTTGTGAAGGCTGCCTACAGCGGATCCGTGCCCTGGGGCTGATGGGGTTTGTGATAGGTTGGAAGGAGGTGCTGCTGGGCGTACTGCATGGGGTTCAGCACAGAGGCCAAGCGACATGGAGGAAGAGAGTGGTTGGCCGATGCTTGGGACAGAGTGCTAACCCCTTTTAAAGGACCCTCACTGTGTGTTGTGAGTCAATGGTGTGTGTGTGTGTGTGAGAGAGAGAGAGAGAGAAGTGAGTTGGGAGGTAGCCACTAACGACTCAGCTCCCTAGGCTCACCTCTGGCCCAGAGCACAAGGTCAAAGACAACTCAGCAAATTCCAGCTGCCACCTGCTGGTGCAGCTGAGGCTTCTAGTCCGGAGCTCAGCCTGCAGTGGTAGAGCCGTTGAGCAGAATGGGATTGTTTTTTGTTGTTGTTGTTTTGTTTTGTTTTGTTTTTTGTTTGTTTGTTTTAAAAGATTTTATCTATCTATTTGACAGAGATCACAAGTAGGCAGAGAGGCAGGCAGAGAGAGAGAGGAGGAAGCAGGCTCCCTGCCGAGCAGAGAGCCCGATGCGGGGCTTGATCCCAGGACCCTGGGATCAGGACCTGAGCCGAAGGCAGAGGCTTTAACCCACTGAGCCACCCAGGCGCCCCCAGAATGGGATTGTTAACCAGACCTAGAGAAGGGATCAATCCCGGCTTAGGAACTGAGGGAATTGACTGGTAACATTTCACCTAGGATTTGCCTACCAGGTATGGAGGAGGAAACCCCAAGAGCCAAGGCAGAGGAGAAACATTTGCAGCCAGCTGGGGGACCCCTGATGGTGGCATGGGTTATGTGGCTTGAAATGGTGGAAGGAGACCGTGGAAGAGAAATCTGGGGTCCAACTGGCAAGGACCTTGACTGATTGTGGGCCACAGAGTTTAGGCAGTGAGGAGTGATGGAAGATTTTTTAAAGAGAAGAAAGGGGAAATTACATGTTTTAGAGACACAACTCTAGAGGCAGGGAAGAGAGGGGGGCCGGAGGGGAGGGGTTTTGAAGCAGCAAGACCCACTAGGAAGCTGCCTGCCCACGTCCCTGGAAGAGATAACAGGGACCTGAGCCAGTGGCACGGGGGGTCTGAAGATCCCAGATCCACTCAATTTGGTGTGGGAAAGATGAGAAAACAGATCAATACAATGTCAGACACAGCCTGCAAGGACTATGGCAAGGCATAGACAAGTCCCTCACTGTGCATGGTGGCCAGCAATGTCAAAGGGGATCGACCGTGAACTGGCTGGACATTGGGGGAACTGCAAGGATCTGCCCTGTGTAGCTGGTGTGTGGGGTGGGAGAAGGGAATTTCGGGGAGGCTAGCTTACAAAGAGCTTGGACCCCCACACCGCAGGCTTAAGGAAGGCAAGTAGGAGCCACTGAAGATCAGGGTTGAAACACAGTTCACTAAGCCAGGCTGGGGCAGAAGATACAGACTGGAGATCATTTCAAGCAAATTCTGGTTTAGAATAGCTGAAAAACTCATATTTCTTTTCTCTGTGGTCTGTTCTTCGATTCTATTTTATGTGGCAATCGATTTAACTGCTACTTTTCTCCCAGTCTAGGTCATTATTAAGCATATGGATTTTTCCAGTATGAAATTAATCTACTCTGTAGAGTAAACTGCTTGAGAAGAACTACCTTCAAACTTGTTTTCTGCCCTGGCTGTCCCCACCCCTGGAGGGTTTCTGGATGTGCTGAATTCCACCATGGACTAAGTCCCAGGTGGACCGCAGAGCCGAGGCTGAGGCAGGAGCCTTCCAGCAGGAGGTACACCCAGTGCTGCTCCAGCTTGGGTCTCAACTCTCTCTGGGCTGCTCAGAGGGCAAAGGCTTCTGCTGGGGACAAATGGAGGGGAAACAGACAAGTGAGAGAGAACAGAATGAGACTCCTTTCCAGCTCGTCCTGCAGTGATAGTGGCATACTTAGGAGAAGACAAACCATTTTTTTAGCCAATAGGAAACTCAAATTCCCTGAAAGGGAAAAAACTCTGGCATTGATTTAGCAAATTTCAAGTGGCCTCCACATTCCACAGGAACAATCTAGAATGCATGAACTGGTTTCTTCTGTATCACAGGTTGCGTTCTCTGGTAGGCAGGCTTCACTTGGCAATACCACGTTTAAAGAGAAATGACTCCATCTCCAGGTTCCATGTCTCAGATTTGTAAAAAAGAATAAAATTGAAATAGAATTTGAACTTTCAAAAATATTAAAATTGCTGGCTCAGCTTAGATGGGTTTTTCTTAACATACTGCTCTCTACTCACCATTTCATTGCTGAGGAACCCACAGTAACTGTCTACAGCTTTTGGGTTTGGTTAGAACTCTCTTTGATCTTTAAGAATCTCCATATGGATCAGTCTCTTCAATTTTGTCTCCCACTCTGTGAACTTCCGTCATATATTCTGCCCCAGCCTGTAAACTTACTGATCCCCCTGGACACCAGACCCCACACTTGGTTCTATTTTTGCATTCTATTTTGCATTCTTATATATATAAGACTTTCCCTAAACACCTCCCTCTTTCTCTACCTGCCCAAATACATCAAGATTCAGATTTGTACCCAGCCCTTCCACAGCTGACCATACTGGTGGCCTCCCCATATTCATGTTTCCCTTCTTCCTGCAAATAAGACCTCAGACCTGTTCAGGTGTCCAGCTGTCCCCCACTTAGAGGATGGTGACCTGCCCCCAGCTCAAGGTAAGTTCTAACCAGCTAAGTCAATCACTGTGGTCTCTTCCTCTTGACCATGACTAGTTGGGGTGGACTATGAGTTGTAGGGGAAGAGGTCTGCCCAGACACCTCTGAAGTTTTCCTCATCTTAAGAAGCTGTCCCCTTTCTTTCACTAATGGGCATTGCCATGTTTGGGTTCTTCAACTGGACGCCATCTTGCGCTCAGGTGGAAAACTACCAATTACACTGAGAGTGGTTGAGTGGAAAGATAGAAATCTCCTGTACTGAGATTCTGACCCCCTGCTCTGTCTCTGCACTTACCACTGGGTGAGATAATGCATTTCCTTACTGTTTAAGCCTCCATGAGTTAGAGTTTTTGGGCAATTGACAGCCAACAGCTTCCTAAGTGACTGAGGCATTCTTAACCTGAGGGACACATCCCCAGGGGGGCCGTGGATAGAATTCAAGGGCCCATGAAAATTGTGGTCTTAACTGCAATTTAGTATTTCCTTCAATTAGGAATGTAGGCAACAAGCCTCAACAATATTTGTAGAACCTGCAACTCGGTCCTAATAGAAATCATGGATATGTTCATACTACATTTTGGTAGGTGGAGATATCTTAAACAGGGCAGTATAATGGTTTTCTTGGGCCTGAAGCACCTTTGCCTTTGTGGGTGCCTTGGTCCATGAAAATTGTATTTGGCTACTGCATGAGTATAAAGACAATTGTATAAATATATATTAGAACATTTTTTCAGCCTAAAATTTATATTTTTTTGGGACTTCAAAAAATGAAAACATTTTCTCATATATCATTAATGCTCACCACCACTTCAAAATTTTGGTAGTTATTAGACCTATTGCTAGAGCCTGAATGCATTAACTAAGAAGCACATATTAATTATGTTACAAATTTGTTTTTTTAAACTATTTTTAAGAGATTTTATTTATTTACTTTAGAGACAGTGTGAGTTCATAAGCATGGGGGAGGGGCAGAGAGAGAGGGAAAAGCAGATTTCCTTCCGAGCAGGCCGCCTGCTGATGCGGGGCTCAATCCCAGGACCCCAGGATCATGACCTGGGCTGAAGGCAAATGCTTAACTGACTGAGCCACCCACGTGCTCCCATTTAAAAAACTATTTTGATAGTTTTATTTCAACCAAATTGATAAACAATACATAATTAAATATATATATATTTATGATTATATTCTCCATTTTAAAGTATTATTCTAAAAAACTTAGAATAATACTTAAAGTATTATTCTAACAAAACAAAACAAAACCCTATTTGGTGAGGGGTCCACAGGCTTAACCAGACTGCTAAAGTGTCCATGGCACAAGACTGGTAAAGAATGACTATGACGTGGGGTGCCTGGGTGGCTCAGCCGGTTGAGTGTCTGCCTTTGGCTCAGGTCGTGATCTCGGGGTCCTGGGATCGAGCCCCGCATCGGGCTCTCTGCTCAGCAGGGAGCCTGCTTCCTCCTCTCTCTGCCTGCCTCTCTGCCTACTTGTGATCTCTGTCTGTCAAATTGAAAAAAAAAAAAAAAAAAGAATGACTATGACGGCATTCCCCATGACTCAAGGTGGCTTTGGCTTTTTTCCCATCAAGACTCATATAGCAGCACCAATCATTTTAGGAAATGATTCTATTCAGGGCAGGATGTTAAAATATTTGGTCTCCCCATGAGAGATGCCTTCATGTTTTATTGTTTCTGTAAATTAGAGCTTCTCCTATAATCTCTTTGAGGGCAATTTGCCATCCATTTCCTTGTACCCAATAGTACTGGTACAGCCCTAGACATCCAACAGATGCTCAGTCAATGCTTGTTGGCTTGCCCGTGCCTCTAAGAAAGCCATGGTGTGGAAGGGTCTGGTTGTCTTTTATAATATCAATCAGCAAAATCAGCAAAGTCCACAAACAATTCTAGTTTTCCTTAATTGGAGCTGCAGGCTCAAAGCCCTTACAAATTTCCCCAGAGCTAAATGACTTACAGTTGAACAAAAGTCCAGTGTTTAAGATTATAGATGTAGAAACAGGAGGATGTGAAGAAAAAGTAAAACAAAACAAAACAAAACAAAAACTCATTTCAGGGAGGCAGGGAGAAAAAGGTCTTCCTTAGAGCCTAAACCAACATCCCCTTGTCATACTGGTGTGGGTGGGGATTTGGGGCCCTCCAGGCCAAGTTTAGAGTCCAGTGCCACATAATATCAAAGGCTAGCTTCCAGTTAGAAAAGTAGAGCATGGGACCCTAGAAACCCCAGGAAATAAGAGGGTGAAAGAGAGGCTCTCACCGCTTGTCCTCCATTTATGGACAGCAAGGGTCCCAGGGACAGGGCCACACGCCTCGGACTTGGACACACTAGCCTCATATTTCATCTTCACCTCCGCCCTGCACAGCGGGCATCATAGTCCCCACTTTGCAGGTACCGGAAACAGGCCGGAGAGGTTGAGAGTTACAGACCTCTTAAGACTAAATGCCTGTGTCTTCTGTGTGTATCTCCTAAGAGATCAGTGCTCCATATGCTCCTATGTAAGAACGGTACAATCAGTACAGTGTTAACTCAGAAAGGTTAGCATTGATGATATGCTATTATTTAACATACGGTTCAAGTTCCAATCTCCCCAATCATCTTAATAATCTCCTTTGTATCTTTTCCTTTTCTTGAGCCAGGATTCAGTCAATGGTCACACATTTTGTTGTCACATCTCCCTTCTTTAATCTAGAACAGTTTCCCAGAATTCTTATTTTTATTATTATTATTATTGTTCTTCATAACCATGACATTTTTGAGGATTCCAACCAAGCCAGTTGTATTGTGGAACACCCTTCAATTTGGATTTGCCTATTTCCTTGTGATTAGACAAAAGATCCACAAATTTTGGCAGGAATATGGATACCATGTTCTTGGTTAACTGGTATTGTCTTTGGATCCTTTAAAGTGTAAGGGGGGCCCACAGAATCCATGTTCCTGGGTGCATCTGGTTTATAAAGCTTTTTTTAAAAATTTAATCTTATTTATTTATTTGACAGACAGAGATCACAAGTAGGGAGAGAGGCAGGCAGAGAGAGAGGGGGAAGCAGGATCCCCGCTGAGCAGAGAGCCCGATGCAGGGCTCGATTCCAGGATTCCGAGACCATGACCCCAGCAGAAGGCAGAGGCTCAACCCACTGAACCACCCAGGCGCCCCAAGGGGCGCATCTGTTTTATAAGTGAGTTTCCCAGTTACATGGCAGTTTCAAAGCCATTGTTATCTTTGTTATCTTTGTGTTTCTTGTCCCAGTTAATGAAACTCCCGGTGTCAAGACAGGCCTTCACGTCTCCAGGCCCTGGACGCTCCCACCCCATCCAGACAGTGTCTGAAACTGGGGTCCAGGGGCCGAGCTGAAGCAGTGCTGGTGGGGGATATCACACAGGTGAAAGCAGCAAGGGACTGACAAGTGGTCTGCTGTTGCCACGACCTCCTTGCAAGTTTCCCCGGGTATTCCGCACAGGTTTGGCTCTTAACCTGACGGGTTTTTTGGCCCTGTCTTCTTTCTGCCTGGTGGCTCCCAGGTCCAGCCCTAAAAAGCTGTACAGGGAAGGGAACAGGGCCAGGCACCAGTTATGGCGGTCATGTAGGTGCAGGATAAACGTTCCGAGAAAGTCAAGACTGAGTATGTAGAAACAACCAGAAACCTGTAGACGGGAAAGAGTGTCAGCGATGATTGACTAGCTGTTTCCAGATCACTGCCGTGAGCCCGTACAAACGGTGAGAATGAATTCAGTCTCTCAGACTTAACTATTTTGCCTACCAACATTCCGAAGATTTAGGCAAAATGCCAAAGGAGCTCATTCTTTTTTTTTTTGGTGTCTTCACGCCTCCATTTTCTGGTCCCTCACAGTTGTCCTCCCTCAGACTCCAAGGGCTCAATTACTCCTGTCAGTTTCTTTGTTCCTGCTAAAGTGTAATGGACTAACAACACCTTAGAGGGTTATTCCTTTGTCTGTTGTCGTTCTGCCAGAGGGAGCAGAGGGCCCTTAAATTTTCTCGCATCAGGTGAGCCAGGGAGCCAGCAGTGGAGGCCCTGAGCATGCGCAGGTGAAGTGGGTTAAGGGGAGCGGAAGCAGAGCTGCAGGGAAACCCGGAAACAAGAGGCTGGGCGGGCCTGGGCCGCTGCGCGCTCCCTGAGGGTCGCCAACACCGTGGTGGAACCTCGGCAAAGACAGTGAGCGTGCGGAGTGGACTGTGAAACGTGAGAGTCGAGGGGGACGCTGGGTCCAGTCAGTTTTACCAGAAGTCGCTTGGAGGGGGTCTTCTAGGCCTTCTCCCAACGTCCAAGGGGTCTGCAAGAGGAAAGGTGTCGGGTGTGAGCTGCCTGCCGCCTTGAACCTGAAGCCAGCAACAGGTAAGGGCCACCGGAAACTGAACTAGCTGGGGCCGCGGAAGCCGAAGGGTCAGGCCAGGAGCCAGACGATCCAAGCAAAAGGAGTGGGTTCTTGGGAATCTAACGCTAAGTTCCTGACAGTTGAGGGGAGCAGGATTAGTTAGGCCCCAAGCCTTGGTTTTGTCAGCTCACGGACATTTGTGTGTGGGCGTCGATATGTATGTAGTTTTAAAATTACTATTTTTTAATTTAAATTCAAGTAATTAACATATAATGTATTATTTTTAAAGGGGTGTATGTATTTTTAAAAAATATTTTATTTATTTACTTGAGAGAGAGACAGACAAGCAGGGGGCTGCAGAGAGAGAAGCAGACTCCCCACTGAGCAGGGAGCTCTACTCTGGGCTGGATCCCAGGACCTGAGCCCAAGGCAGATGCTTAACCACTGGGCCACCCACGCGCCCCATATATATGTGTGTTTGTTAATAAAATTCTACCAGAACTTATAGACGACTGGAAATCTGGTGGGGATAGGGTGTGGTGGCTATGGAACGGTATGGAAAGGTGTCAGATTCAGTGCAGAACAGGTCTTGGGAGGCCTGAGATGGAAAGAGGAGTGGTCATCTTGAAAGGCTGGAGAGCCCTAGCACTTATAAGAGGATAGTTCTGCTGAGCCAGCTTCGAAGTGAGTTTAGCAGAATCACAACATACTTTTTCGATCGTGTGTTGTTGATAAAAGGGATTTCATTTTTCTTTGAGTGAGTGGCTCATATCTGTTGTTGAAGATGAAGGTATTCACTGAGGACTTGATGTGGTGATTGTATAATGTGGACTTATGACTTAGGAGGTGGTTTTGCTCTAAGCCTACACTCAGATTCTAGGACAAGAGACAAAAAGAAAACAAATTTTCTTGCATTTGCCAAATGGGGAAAGTATATGACTTTGTGTGTGGACTCTCCCTAAAATTAATATATTTGCTCAATAAATATTTATTGATGCCTATTACAGTAAAGCCTTAGGGAAATATAGGGGCGAATATACAGGTACACAGGAAAGAATTCTTACGAAAGGGGAAAAGGTGGCATAGAAAGTGAAGTAAATGTCTTGCCTGGGGTTATCAAATTTAATTCTGCCAATTAATCCGTAAAGCACTTAGGTGTTTATTGTTTATTTCAAGATGAACCTTTCATGATACAAAGAACTATGGGGGAATATTAGAGAAATGTAACTGCATTTGTGACCTGAATTTGCAATCTAGTGTGAGTTGCAAAAATAGCATGTGTGAAACAATTGGCCAATGAGGCAAAATAACGAATAATTAACGAATAATTAGTTATTAAGCTGTGTGGTCTAAAAAAATAAGGGTTTTAGCAGAGAGCACAAATAGGCCTTAGTATAGACATCCTTACCATGTCGGCTCATGCACCACCGGTTGGCTTGTTTTTGTTTTTGTTTTTAAAGATTTTATTTATTTATTTGACAGACAGAGATCACAAGTAGGCAGAGAGACCCACAGAGAGAGAGGAAGGGAAGCAGGCTTCCTGCTGAGCAGAGTGCCCGATGCGGGGCTCAATCCCAGGACCCTGAGATCATGACCTGAGCCGAAGGCAGAGGCTTTAACCCACTGAGCCACCCAGGCACCCCTTGTTTTTGTTTTTTTGAGGAGGATAAATATTTTTTAAATTCTAGAAAGTGCAGAGAATAATGTCATAAGTCCCTGTGTTCCCATTTCACAGAATTTTTAAAATGCTGGAATTTTTCACTTTTGTTTCAGACTTTTTTTTGTTAAAAGATTTACTTATTTATTTATGAGAGAGAGAGAGAGAGAGAGTGAACATGGGTGGAGGGGCCAGGATCAGAGGGAGAGAGAATTTTTTTTTTTTAAGCTTTTATTTCTTTAATTTTTTTCAAGGGAGAGAGGGTGAGAGTGCGCATAAGCCTGCACATGTGTGAGCACAACCTGGGGGGAGGGGAAGGGGTGGGTGGGATGAGGCAGAGGGAGAAGTAGATAGAGCAGAGAGCCCAACGGAAGGCAGAGCTCGATCCCAGGACCCTGAGATCACAACCTGAGCCAAAACCAAGAATCAGACGCTTAACTGACTGAGCCACCCAGGTGCCCCTGTTTCAGACGTCGTTTTACATAAAATGAAGAAAATTCCTTAGAGTAGACACTCTTTGTTCCACTCCTCATCCTCTCCCCTGAAGGCTTCTTTTGTTCAGCACTGTACTTGTGGGATTCATCAATGACTCATGTCATTTGTTCATTTTCAGTGCTGAACAATGTTCTCTTGTGCGAACAGAACCACTTTATTCATCCTACTATTGATGGCCATGTGAGTTATTTTCATTTTTTGGCTACTTCAAATAATCCTACTATGAACATTCTTGTATATCTTCTCGGTGACCAAGTGCACTAATTTCCCTGGCATGTATACCTTGGAGTGAAAATGCTGTGTCACAGTGTATCTGTCTATTCGGCTTTAGTAGCTATTACCAAACAATTTTCTAAAGTGGTTGTACCCGTTGTTCCATATATGTCCCTAATATTCACTATTTTACATCTTTTTAAACTAGCCTTTTGGTGATTATAGTAACATCTCATTTGTGTTTCCCTGATGACTGATGAGGTTAATCTCCTTTTCACATATTTTCAGGTATTTCCTCTTTCATGAAGTGTTTGCTCAAGTGTTTTGCCCTTTTTTCTATTGTGTTGTCAGTTTTTTGTTATTGATTTGTAGGTCTTTATATGGCTTGGGTACAAGCTTTTTGCTATATGTGTTACAAATAATTTTTCCCCTCTTGGTGGTTGTTTTCTTAATGGTGTCTGGATGAACAGACATTCTTAATTTTAGGTTGTCCATTTGTCAGTCTTTTTTTTTTTTAATTTTTATAGTTAGTGCTTTACAATTCCTGATTTAGAAATCTTTGCCTACCCCCCAGGATAATAAATAGAGATAATAAATAAAGAGAATAATAAAGTTATTCTCTTATATTAGCAAATGGAATCTTTGTTGTTTTACCTTTCAAATTTAGGTCTACAATCCACTTGGAATTGATTTTTGAGTATGGTATGACATAGGGGTCAAGTTTTGCTTTTTTCGATGTTAATATCTCACTGACCTAACAGCATTATTGAAATGACCATTCTTTCCCTAATCTTCAGTGCCATCTCTGTCACAATCAAGTGTCACTCAAGTGTGCATTTGTTTCTGGACTCCCTCCCTTCTGTGCCTTTGGTGTGTCTGTTCCTGGACTTTGAGTACACCTTCCAGATTTGTCCCATCAAGGGCTGAGGAGGCTGGGGTCTTTGTTCACCAACTCCTATTACTCAGTGGTGCAGGGTTGTTCCTGGAGACATTAACTCCCCAGTACCTCTGCCCTGCTCCATGCACAAGCCAAGAACAGTTCTACAACCAAGAGAAGCTCACCATCTACTTCCCTACTCACACTCTTTTTGGCAGCATATAGTTCCTTGTGGCTGTGGAACTGAGAGCTCCAGTTTGGGGTTGGCTGCTGCTCAGAGGCTGTCCTCAGTTCCTAGAAGATGCCTACGATTATTTACTACTTGAGATTGCCCAACACGACCACCTAATTTTTCATAGGGAGAAAAAGGCTTTAGCAAGATGGGCACTGCAGTTTTATGAAACTGCATAATCATGTACACAGAATCATATTTATTCTGCTACCTTTGCCCTATTCTGTTCAAGTCACAGGTCCTACATTTACAGGGAAAGCATCCCACAGGATTGAGAACACCAGGAAGTGGGAATCATGGGGGCTGCTTTAGCAGTCTGTCTGCCATAGCAGGTATGGAAACTATCTACCAAGCTGAAGGTGACCATCAAAGTGTGCCAAATAGATATTGGCAAGACACTGCCAGGACCTCCCAAATATCTCTGTCCTAAATCTCTCTTGAATTTCAGACTGATATATACAATGGGCTACTTAATATTTCCTCTTGCATGGCTAATAGGCATCTTGTCTTTAACATATCCCAAGACAAACTTCTACTCTTCCACACCACCAGTAAGAAATAGGAAAAACCTGCATTCTTCCAACTACAAAAATCCTGGAGCTGTTCTAATTCTTCTCTTTCTTTTATAACTCTCTTGGTTCTCTCCTTAAGCTATATGTAGTACCTGATCACTTTTTACCACTTCTGCAGCTATCAACCTGGTCCAAGCCGCCGTTATCTCTGGCCTGTTTCCAGACTTTGACCTCCGCCGCTGGAGAGATCCCGTTTCAATATAAGTTAGAACATGGCAGTTCCCAAGTCCAGAATCTCCCAGTGATTGCCCAAGTTCCCCAGAGTACAGGTCAAAGACCCAGGATGCCTACAAGTGCTACATGGCTCCTAACCCAAACCTGCCTGACCCATCCCCCACCATTCTACTCTCTTCAGTCTTCTCCAGCAGCACTGGCTGCCTTGCTATTCCTTGATTGTGTTGAGCACGTTCCTTCCTCAGGAGTTTTGCACTTGCAGTTCCCTCTACTAGAATGCTCCTCACCCTCATAAACATATGGTTTACTCCCTCAGCTCCATCTGGTCTCTGCTTAAATGGCCCCCTTACGAGTGAGGCTGTCCCTTTTCACTTGACATAAAACAATACCATGTCTTGCTTATTCCGTTTCATTTCCCTCCATGGCAGTTTTCACACAGAGTGACATATTGTGTCACATTCTCTCATTTATTTATTTATTATTTCTTATCTCCCACTAAAATGTAGGTCCCACTGATTAAGAAATTTGTCTTTTTTATTCTCTGTTGTGTCCTCTAGATATAGCCTAGAACAATGCTTCACATGTGGGAGATGCTCAATAAATAACTGTTGAAGGAAAGAATGCTGTGCCCCAGAAGAGACCGTAGAGGTCTGTTCTCAATTCAGAGAAGACATCAGGCTGCCCCACGTTTAGTGAGTGGTAGCTCTGGGGCAAGAACCCAAGTCTCCCTTTTTCTGGTTTGTTCTTCCCATTCCACTACTTTCTACTTTGATGGAAGCTCAACACTGATAACTGATAATTAAGTAAAATAATAGAGAATAGTTCCAAACATGTTCCTAAAGGTTTTGCCAAATAAAACTCTGCTGTTCTTTTAATCTATTAACTTAGCGTCCAAAGCAAATGTCAATGGTGAGTAGAAGGGGGTGAGGCATGTTATAACTGCTTTATACATAGAGTTCTACTTACTGATCAAGTGAGTCATTGTCCCGCCCAGGGAACAATGGTCTAAGTTGTCTGCAAAGATAAATGACTCTGGTAAAGAGCTCAGTTTGCTCCTTTGATGAATAGGGCAAGGGAAGGATCCACTCAGTGCCCCCTTTCACTCTGTTCTGTACCTGAGCAGTGGCTTCATGAGCCACTGTTAACAAGCCCAGTGCCTACCTTACAAAGCTCAGAAAGAGAAGCCATCCTCTAGGATATAATTTGGGATTTTTTTCAGAGAAGATGCCTTTGGAGAAGAACACCCCTCTCTTGTCTCTCTCCTACCACTTCCCCTGTCCCATCCGTCTCCATTTTGGGGAGCAAACATTGTTACTGAAACAACTAAATTAAGGTAAAACAACTTCCTAGGTCCCCTGATCCTTTCTTCCCTCACTTTTTTCCACGTGCCTTCCTTTCTCTGTGCTCTATTCAAATACCTCTTCTGCAATGGCTGGACATGGACCTAGGATGTGAACTCAAAAAGAATGGAATTATTTCATTTGCATATTTCCATAATTTCTCCAACAACATGATGGATGGGAGTGGTGGAGGGGTTTTAGATGTCAAATTTGCGGGTAGGCTGTATCAGAAAGCTGTCTCTTCGCTAAATTAAAACAATTCATTATAAACAGAATGATGTATTTATGTGTGAATTAACTCTAATATTTACTCTGGGATTCATGGATAGCACGTGAAGGAAAGCAATCAGGAAGCCACCATCTAGAGGCGGTTATATAAGCATTATAAATATTGTCATAGAAATCTATTCCACATGGTGTGTCAGTTAGCATAAGTGAGGTAAGAAAGACTTTGCTAGTAACTAAATGAATAGCCTTCCAGCTATGAGCTTAGATAGAAAACTGTATTAGGTCTCTTTATCCTTGCATGGGTATAGTATACATTTCCAGCAAGCCCATGAGCCTTACACATTGAGATAGCACTCCTGGTCCAGAAATAATCCATCTTGTCCTGCCTTCTTGCACTGCAAGGGGGCGTGGGGAGGTGGGCAGGCTCTGCTGCATGATCCTACCAGAAGCCCAACTTAGCTGCTGTCAGAATGTTGGTCTGTCTGCCTCCTTCCCTTGCAAAATGCCTGTCAGTAACTGAGTGTGGGGACTTGGCCATGATTAAAGGAAGGGTTCGATGATGGGGTTTGTGTCTGCTTGCTAATGAAGGTTTGCATGTGTGGCAGAAATTGGCCTAAGACTAGCTTTCATCATAATAACCTGCCTAGGGGTAAGGTGGTAGAAGAAAGGGATATAGAGACTCAGCCTTCCTCTCACCCCAGGTATTTACCAGTATTTACCACAGGAAATGAATAATAACTGAATGGTTAAATTGGCTTAGGTCAATTTGCAGCCCACATCTTCAGCCACATTTTACAATTGTTCTTGATGAAGATAAAAAGTAAATAGGTCTTAGTGGCTAATGGAGGATGACAAGAGGTAAGATTTTCCTTCAGACTTGTCCATTGGTCTACTTAAGGATCCTGACTTTCAGACTTATTGGTGCATTTTATTTCCTTCATGTGGAAATATGGTGGACACAGAAAGGTAGGACTTACTTGAGTCTTCCAAGGTAATAACTATTATTGGATAAAGGAGGATTCTCTCAATGAGTCAGGCCTGGGGAATCCAGGGCAAAGAATCAAAATATTATAGTCAGATGTCATTTTTGGCATAGAGGCCATTGGTACCTGAGGCCAGGATGGGGATACAGAGGAAGATAATGAGATGAGTTTTCAAACTACAGCATCATCACAGAAAGTGTCCCTCCCGGCCAAAGCACCCCCTGACTAGTGTAGCTGAGGATCCTTCTACACAAATGGTTTGGGGTGATGAAGGGTGATTCCCAGAAGATAAGTAAAGACCCTTTAGGAGAGGTCAGGTTTCTAAGGGCCAGATACTGGAGGGTACTCTTGATTATGGGCCTAGGAAGGTGATGACCGCACGGAAGGATTGATATGTTTTTACAGATCCAGATGACTGAAAAACACAGATATTATCTTTGCCCTTATTTTATTGGGGGAGGGGCCTTCCCCAAAACACACACTCAGAGTCCAGTGAGACCTGTGCCCCGGCAATTGTGCCTTCTGGCCTGATAAGTGTATGAAAGGCGAGGCAGCTAGAGGAAGACTTTGTTTTTCTCTTTTTCAGCTTGAAACATTTGAGGGCAGAAGAGTTGGCATAAAGCAAACATAATTACATGTTAACTTCAAAGATGGAAAATACCATGTACATTAAATTCTATAACCTGCCAGGAAGGAAATTATTCATGTTGACCTAATTTTATTTCTAATCTCCCTACCATTATTTAGAGTAAAAATGTTGGTGGTTGACTTTGTAATTCAATGCTTTTATTGGAAAATAATTTTTAAAATGGCAATATACTGTAGAAGAGAATATGCCTGTCCCAATTACATATTTTACAAGTAACTGATAATTATGGATAGTGGGTGACCACTTAGTAGAGAATTTTAGATCTTTTTAAAAATAAAAACTATAGAATCTGGCATTTTGTCCTTATTTATTGATCATTTACTTTATCATTATTATTAATTTATCATTATTAAACATTGTTCTCTACCTTGTTTTTATGCATTAACTCATCCTAGTTTGTGTTTGAATTTCTGCTTGGATACAACGTTATTTCACAAAAATGTTCTGGTTCATTTTGTTTCAGGTACTACGGAAGATACCGAAAAGTAGAGATCAAAGGAGTTTTAGTAATCATTCAATCCTTTCATGTTAATTTTGATTTATTTCATTATTATTATTTTTAAGTAGGCTCCATGCCCAGCAGAGGGCTTGAACTCAAGACCCTGAGGTCAAGAGTCGTATACTCTACTGACTGAGCCAGCCTAGCGCCCCCAGTCCCCCCACTTTAAAGAAGAAGCTGGTGTCAAGAAGAATGATACAGCTTATCCAAGATTGTATAGCTGGGTTACTGGCAAAGTAATACTTAGAAACCAAATCTCATGACTCCTGGGCCAGGGCTCCTTCCCCAGCACTATACTGTCCCCACTTTCCTTGGCCACTCCATATTTTTAAATTCTGACTCTCCCCCATTGAATGAATATAGATCTTTATTTGTTTTTTGTATCAGGATGGAATTTTTCTAGTCTTTAACCCTTGCCTTTTTTCTCTCTCCACATGCCTTTTCCCCCTCCACATGGAATCTTTGGGAGGAATTAAAAGATTTCAGGGACAGGGGAGAGTAATACCTGATAAAATTCATGGCAGGGAGATAGGCAATACAAGCAGGATTCGTTTCTCTGTTGGGTGCTACACTTTGAGGAGTCTGAAAGATACAAAGCTTTTAAGATCAGGTACAGCCTCCCAGGTTGGAAGCTACAATGCTTAGGTGGGATCTTGAGGACAGAGCAGAGAATCATAACAGCAATGTAACAATAAACAGGGGAACTAGCGAGAAAGGGAGTTGGCTATGTATCCAAGGAGGACCTTATGTGGACTGATAGAAGGCTTAGCGCCATTCCTTAGAGTCTACATAGTTGAGTGATTGGTTATTGATAGGAATCTCTTTTTTGGTAATAGGTTCTATGTGTACAGTTATGGGCCTGTTTAAGAGTCACATTGAATATTTGGGCATATTGGTAAATTTGGGTTTTAATATTACCACTTTGCTATTTGGAATCCTGTCCCACCCCAGCTAATCTGGGCATTCCTAAAACATCTCTCTCTCGCTCTCTCTCTTTTTTTTAAGATTATTAATTAATTAATTATTTTTAAAAATTAAATTAAATTTTATTTGTGTGTGTGTATTCCAAAATTCATTGTTTATGCACCACACCCACTGCTCCATGCAATACGTGCCCTCAATACCCACCACCAGGCTCACCCAACTCTTCACCACCCCCCCCCAAAAACCCTCAGTTTGTTTCTCAGAGTCCACAGTCTCTCCTGGTTTGTCTCCCCCTCCAATTACCCCCAACTCACTTCTCTCCATCTCCCAATGTCCTCTGTGTTATTCCTTATGCTCCACAGGTAAGTGAAACCATATGATAATTGACTCTGTCTGCTTGACTTATTTCACTCCACATAATCTCCTCCAGTCCCATCCTGTTGATTCAAAAGTTGGGTATTCATTCTTTCTTATGGAGGCATAATACTCCATTGTATATATGGACCATATCTTCATTATCCATTCATCTGTTGAAGGGCATTTTGGCTCCTCCCACAGTTTGGTGACTGTGGCCATTGCTGCTATGAACATTGGGGTACAGATGGCCCTTCTGTTCACTACATCTGTATCTTTGGGGTAAATACCCAGTAGCGCAATTGCAGGGTCATAGCGTAGCTCTATTTTTAATTTCTTAAGGAATCTCCACACTGTTTTCTGAAGTGGCTGCACCAACTTGCATTCCCACCAGCAGTGTAAGAGGGTTCCTCTTTCTCCACATCCTCTCCAGCACTTGTTGTTTACTGTCTTGTTGATTTTGGGCATTGTAACTGGTGTAAGGTGGTATGTCAATGTGATTTTGATTTGAATCTCCCTGATGGCTGATGATGATGAACACTTTTTCATGTGTCTGTTAGCCATTTGTATGTTTTCTTTGGAGAAGTGTCTGTTCTTGTCTTCTGCCCATTTTTTGACATGATTGTCTGTTTTGTGTGTGTTGAGTTTGAGGAGTTTTTTATAGATCTTTGATATCAGCCCTTTTTCTGCAGTGTCATTTGCGAATATCTTCTCCCATTCCATGGGTTGCCTCTTTGATTTGTTGACAGTTTCCTTTGCTGTGCAGAAACTTTTTGATCTTGATGAAGTCCCAAAAGTTCATTTTCACTTTTGTTTCCTTTGTCTTTGGGGACATGTCTTGAAAGAAGTTGCTGTGGATGATGTCAAAGAGGTTATTGCCTAGGTTCTCCTCTAGGATTTTGATAGATTCCTGCCTCACGTTGAGGTCTTTTATCCATTTCGAGTTTATCTTTGTGTATGGTGTAAGAGAATGGTTGAGTTTCATTCTTCTGTACATAGCTGTTTATTGAAGAGACTGTCTTTTTTCCACTGTATATTTTTTCCTGCTTTGTTGAATATTATTTGACCATGGAGTTGAGGGTCCATATCTGGGCTCTCTACTCTGTTCCACTGGTCTATGTGTCTGTTTTTGTGCCAGTACCATGCTGTCTTGGTGATCACAGTTTGTAGTAAAGCTTGAAATCAGGCAATGTGATGCCCCCAGTTTTGTTTTTCTTTTTCAACATTTCCTTAGCAATTTGGGGTCTCTTCTGGTTCTATACAAATTTTAGCATTGTTTGTTCCAGCTCTTTGAAAAATCCCTGTGGAGTTTTGATTGGGATGGCATTGAAAGTATAGATTGCTCTAGGCAGTATAGACATTTTAACAATGTTTATTCTTCTGATCCATGAGCATGGAATGCTCTTCCATCTTCCTAAAACATCTCTTATTATTGATGTGTCAAGGTGTCCCATAGGGCATCTGCTTAATAAGGGTTCAGAGAATTGTATAGTATGCATAATTTGGAGTGATAACTTCATTCTTTTTTCCACTTCTACCAGCTGACTTCTAGACCATTTCCCCTTATATGAGCGTAATGTAGTATAAAGGTTGTAGACTTTGGCATTAGGTCCAAATTCTAATCTCAACTCATTATTTCCTAGTTGAGGACAGAGTTTCTTTAACTGCACAGATCTTAATTTTCTCATTTCTGAAATGACAATAATAATACATGCTTTGTTGGGTTGTCGTGAGAATTAAATAATATGGAAAACACACTTGGGACTGTGCTTGGCACACAAATGTCAACAAATGGCGACCTTTATTCTTCTGGCACAGTGGAGGAGAGGAGGGAGGGAGATACATGTCTGAGGGGAAAAGGGTAAGTGTTTCTTTACCCTCGGATAGAGGAGGTTTGAGAGTTGGTACAGATACCTGGTAGGAATAATAGGTTGGCTAAGAAGAAGGATGGTTGGAGAGAGGAAAAAGATAAGGTGGAGAAACCAGGCAAGATCCCTAGAACAGAAAGCAAGAAATGGTCTTGAGCAGTGGTAGGAGGTGTTTGGGTTTTTTTTTGTTTTGTTTTGTTTTTCAAGATTATTTATTTGTTTATTTGACAGAGAGAGATCACAAGTAGGCAGAGAGGCAGGCAAAGAGAGAGGGAGAAGCAGGCTCCCTGCTGAGCAGAGAGCCCGACGTGGGGCTCTATCCCAGGACTCTGGGATCATGACCTGAGCCGAAGGCAGAGGCTTTAACCCACTGAGCCACCCAGGCGCCCTGATAGGAGGTGTTTTATAACCCCTCTCTACCAAAAGTGTGGTCCTTGGACCAGCAGCATTGGCTTCACCTAGGAATTTGTTAGAAATGAGTCTGGCTACTTCCCAGAGCTTTTGAATCAGAATTCACATTTTACATGATCCTCAGGTGATTATTATGTCTGCTAAATCTGTTGATACTATTTTCATCAGCTAGGGGTTGAGCAGATTCATATCAACAGGAAGACCCCTGGGCTCTTGTTATCTCTGAATCTATCAGAAGGATTTCTCCACTAAATGGATGGGTTCCAGGATTCAAGATGTGTCACTCCCTTGGCACTCTGATCTGGACAGGGGATTTTCTAAGGCAGTTAGGCTGGAGACTCTGAGGGATTCTTAGAACTTCTTGCCTGGGTCCAAAGTAATGGAAGCAACGAGAAGTGGAGTGCTTAACACCTTTCTCTATTGAGGGAACAAAAAGGGAGTTGGGGTTGTCCTTTAAACACATCTGGTAACTCAAGGATGTACCCTGACTGAGAGGCATCCTGCCACCTGCCCCTTCATTTCCTGGTACCTTCCTTGCCTCTGAACCACAGGAGCACTTTTGTCTGTGCCCTGCATTTAGGGTCTTCATCACAGGTGTGGGAAAGAATGCTGGACTAATGCCCTATCACTGCTCTGTTACCAGTTCCTTGTTCCCTTATATGTAGAAAGGCTCCCAGTGTTTCCCAGTGCACTGGGGACAAGACAAGGCCTTCCGGTGGCTATTCCTACTGAACTGTACTCCTGAGTCAGCAGCCAAACAGGTGATGGAAGTGAGTGAAGTGGCTGGATGTAACATAAGAAAGTGTTGGGGCCAACAGGAGAGCACATGCACCATCAAGAAAGGGCAGTCTCCACTCAGCCCTGCCAGTTGTCAGGGCCCACACTGGCCAGTCTTTTTTCCAAGAAATTCTAGAAGTCCAGACTCATGTTAAGTTTTGTGACTTTTAAAGGCTGACAGTGAATTCATTCTATTTAAAAAAAATTTTTTTTTAAAAAATTTGTGTGTTGCTCACACAAAACACGTCTGAGGGCTGGATGCAGTCCACGGGCTGCCAGTGTGTGACCTCCTTCCTAAGTTTTTTAAAAGAGGAGAATTGAAATTTCCATCAGATTGGAAATAGGCAAAGAAGACAGTGACTCTTGAATTGCTGCTTGCCCCAGCATGGCAGGCCCTGGTGACGGCTGCTCAAGGAAGGCAAAGATGCTGACTTCAGTCCATTGTAGCAGGACACAGTTTGAACAAAATACTGCTTTTCATACATATTTCATAAAATACTGCTTCCCATTGCAACTAAATACAAAACTGAAAATACTCAACAAGTTACATATTCTGGGATGAAAAGAGCCTATCGTAAATAGGTGATTAATCACCGTTAGCCTCTTATCATGTGCTGGTACATGAGTAATGTGAGTAATGTATGTTTAATATATTGATAGCATCCAAGCTAGGATTCCTTGGAGGCTGTCCCCTGAAGGACACTGTGACCACAGAGGTCCACCTCAGGTTACTGCCTTTTGCAAAGTGATTATGGGGTGCACAGCCAGGTGTAATTTAAGCACATCTTCCTACAGTCAGTGGGTGCTTATGGCTGCCCAGCCCTAGCTGTATTGCTTTCAGCTTTAATGGGCATCTTTATTGAAACAGAAACCTAATTCCGTTTAGGTTAATAATATGCCCACTCAATCTTCCTTTCCAGAACCAGCCTGATCTTTAAACTTTCTGAGGAGAAACTGGCAGTGATTCCTCATTGCAGGTGGCTATCTATCAGATAAAGCACTCCTTTTGATTGCCTTTTTTCAGAGTGAAACTGCAGTAACTCTCTCTTATCTATGAATGCAGGGGGGCCCAAACCGTGGTGGCGGGACCACAGGAGATGGCATATGTCTCCCACGTGTACCAGCCTGAAGTTCAGGAATGGGATGAGCCTGTGTTCAGGTTCTGAACCAGCACCACAGCGATTCATTCCAACTGCTCTTTTAACCCAGGATCCCTCTGTGTGATTGATGGCCTTGGAAATAATTTATGGGAGCCTAAAGAGGGTTCTGGGAATGTGACAACCCAGATGCAATTTTCATCTTTCTCCCAAACCCAAAATTTCTTCCTCTCTGGAGCCAAACAGCTGCTAACTTCTCTGGGTGGCTGTGTGCAAGTGAGGCTTTCCGCTTCGGCGCTTTCCAAGCAGAGAGAACTGTGAGGTTCTTTCTTTGAGTGGGCTGGGCAGGTCCTGGAGAATAGTGTCAAAGGCTGTAAAGAATGGAGGGTGGTGAGTCCTGGGAAGACTTGGGTTGTTAGGGCTAAATTCATCATGGGCCCAGTGTGACTGCACTGGGCTTTCCTTTCCCTAAGAGGCCATGGAGGAGTTGAATGAGGCTGAGCCCAGAATCTTCCCTTCAGTTGGGGGTAGTGTGGGAAGTCTCCCTAGAGGGGGGTTTCCTGCAGGTGCCTAATGGAGTGCTGGCAGTTTCTATAATTCAGCCAGTGGGGACGGAGATTTCTCCACCTCTGCCATCTGTGAGTGTCCCACAACTTGGGACATATAAACCACCCTACCCTCAGGCCTAAAAAGCCCACGCAGAAAATTACCATACCATTTAAACAGGGCCAGGAGCCAGAGAAAGGGTAATCAGAAAAAACGAAACACATTCCGAGCAACATGAAGTTGGGAGAAGAGTGTCTGGGTGGGGGAGGGGAGAGGATAGGAGCTTGAGGGAAAAAAATGGCAACTGTTGGTGGAAAGAGAGGGAGAAATAAAGAAGACTCCAAAGGTTTACAGAAGGGAGAAGAGAAAGAAAAAGGATTCTAAAGCTCTCATTTTATTGGAGAGAGGGAGCATCAGGAGGGAGCTGAAGTATTTCTGTGGAGAAACAATGCATACTTGTGAGGATAATGGTATCTTGTTTTCAGAAAAAAATAAATAAATAAATAAAGTTAAAGAGCCACATTGGAAGCAGTTAGGCTCCCAGGTCATTTCTCTTGCCTTACACAGGGTGAGTGGCACTCTACTGCCTCATGGCAGGAAATTCCCCGAGAGGTTGAACTGGAGGGGTTCTGGACTCAAGGACACCAGCTCACTGAGGCAAGGATACCACATGGAAAATGGGCATTGGGAGGAGGATTAGCTTCAGAAAGTTGGGATCCCTGAGCCCTGGTCTTCTTTTGTGCCTCACCTCCCAGAATGTTAGTATTTATGCGTATTCCTTCCATTATGGGAATTGGGGTTTCCTTTTTGGGGACCTGACCGACTTATAAGACCTAAAGATACTGACAGAACCCCTCAGTGAAGCAGGCAGTGCTGGAAGGAAGCCCACCGATCAACAGATTCCACCCACATCCTCTGAATTCTGGTTCAGTTAGTGCACTGCTCTTTAATTTGAGAAGACAACCAAGGATTACCAGACACGTAAGAAAATCTAGCATGAAAGGCAGAGACCAAAAAAATTATAAAGGGAAAGAAATTTGGAAATAAAGAAAAAAAAGAAGAAAACTTAAAAGAGCTCTCAATATCTCCAAAGAGAAAAGAGAAGATATCATATTGAAGAACCAAAAGAAGGGGTGGACATTGGGGAGGGTATGTGCTGTGGTGAGTGGTGTGAAATGTGTAAGCCTGATGATTCACAGACCTGTACCCCTGGAGCAAATAATACATTATATGTTAATAAAAACAATTTAAAAAAAAAAGGAATACTAAGAGAACAGTTGAAAGAGATCTTGGGGATTAAAAACAGGATAGCCAAAAGCAACAATTCAAGAGCAAAGTTGAAAGAAGTGTTGTCAAATTTAGCAAATAAAAATACAGGACTCCCAGTTTAATTTTAATTTCAGATAAATGCAAAAAGGTGTTTAGTGTAACTATGTCCCATACAAGACTTAGTTTGTCTGAAATTAACATTTACCTGGCTATCCTGTATTTTATCTAGTAACCCTACCTGGAAGACAAAGTTCATAAAATCTCCAAGAAAATATAACTAGAGAAAGACAGAGAGAGAGATGGATACATAGGTAAAGTGAGAGAGAGAGGACAAAACTCCAGGAGTTGTTGAGGAACTCTAATATTTGAGTGGTAAGGAGTTCCAAAAGGAGAACAGAGAAAAAAGAGAAAATACATTATTGAAGAAATTTCCCATGACTGACTGAGAGAGTCTACCCAGAGCCAAGCATAGAGGACAGAAAGTCCCTGGAAAGACACATCATTACAAACTTACGTAGTACCAGTGACAAAACAGTGAAAGATCAAGCCATATACAGAGGATCAGGAATGAGAATGGCAAAATTTTTCTGTGGAAAACAGTGGGGCAATGCCTTCTGGGTTCTCAGAGAAAATTGATTTTCAGTCTAGAATTCTACACCCAGATAAACAGACCATCAGATCTGGAGGCAGAGTAAAAATTTTCCTAGAACCTTCAATATCTTAAGAACTTAACTTCCAAGTATCCTTCTCAGAAAGCTATCGGAGCATGTGCTCCATCAAAATGTGAGAGTTAGGGGCACCTGGGTGGCTCAGTGGGTTAAAGCCTCTGCCTTTGGCTCGGGTCATGATCCTAGGGTCCTGGGATAGAGCCCCATGTCGGGATCTCTGCTCTGCAGGGAGCCTGCTTCCTCCTCTCTCTCTCTCTCTCTCTGCCTGCCTCTCTGCCTACTTGTGATCTCTGTCTGTCAAATAAATAAATAAAATATTTTTTAAAAATGTGAGAGTTAACCAAGAAACAAGATAGGGGCCCCAGGAGAGAGACAGGAAAACCCTGAGATGATAAAAAAGGGGAGACTTTAGGATGATAACTCTACAGCATGCCCAGAGAACGATCACACCTTACTGGGGCAGGACAGAAGGCTCCAGATGGGCTATTTGAAAAATATAAATTTTATAAAATATATGATATTTGGAAGTAGTGAGATGAGATTTTAATTCTGCCAGAGAGCTTGAATGTGAATTAGTAATTTAGACACAAGAAAATTAAAGTCAGTAACTCATGAACTCTAGGAAAAAAAAAAAAAAGTACAAGAAAAAAATTTAATTATAGTTCATTTCGTGACTTGGGAATATAATTTACATAGTCATAATTGTATAAGTGCAATGAAATTATGATATAACTACATGGTATGGAGAAGAATGTGTGCTTGTTTGCGTGAGCATGGCAGGGGTGTATAAGTGTAGAGTTTGTGTAGAGTTTGTGAGCATAAAGAAGCCAAATCCTATAATGTGTTAGGAGTCTCTACATGATAATCAAAAACTGAAATAACAAGAAATAGCTGTAGAGGCCTGCCATTTAGAAACAGAAAAGCAAATACCAGAAGGAACAGATATAAAAGTTGTTAAGTGTTGTCTTCTCGATAGTGAGAATTGAGTGGTGATAGGCAAAGGTGTGAACTACTATTTTGAATTTTAAGTGTTGCAAAACTATTTAGCTCTTTAAAACTCTTGACCTTCATAAAAATAAAGGTTAAGTTTTAAAAACATGACAAATTTTATTTTACCTAGAATCTAGTAATACATTCAAAGAACTGTATTCTTGACTGCAGGATTTATTCCAGGAATTTAATATCAGAAATTCAATACCAGAATTCTAGGAGTCAATATCAGAAAAAGCTATCACCACAATATATGAACAAACTGAATTTTTTTGCATGATCCTATCCATAAAAATCATTTTTATAAAATTTAGCAGACATTCCTCAAAAGCTTCTAAGAAAATTAGAAATAAAAAATGATCAATATATAAAAATGATAAGATATATTAAAGACTACAAAGATAAAAGAAATATTATCCTAAACAGCAAAAGGAAAATGGTAGGAGATTGTTCTTGGGCATAGCAGCTCCCGAATCATAAAGAAACTTTTCCTGTGAAGTTAAGACATTTGATCTATATCTTCCCTGTAGCTTTCAAATCGTAAAGGACCCCCTACATTCGAAGCACTTATTTCACTTATTTTAGGGTCCCCAGAGTCTGCATTTTGAGCAAGAACTCCAGATAATTCCGTTTTGGATTAGCTTTGGGAATGGCAGCTGAGGCCGACAGAAGGTATCAGAGGGTTCAAACTGAGAAGCAACCAAACCAAAGTTTCAAAGAGCTCCTTCTTCCTCTTCCTCCCCCAGCCCACCCATGCCTGCGTCATTACACTAGAGGACAAATAGGGTTGTCCCTCCAAATCACCCATTCTATTTCCTATGGAAAAGTTGGGTCACGTTGCCATTCAATGCCGGAAGAATTTCTGGAAGTGGCCTTGGTTTCTGGAACATATCTGATTCTCAGCAAACAGCAAGAAAACATCTTCCTGGGGTGGGGAGAGAAACAAGTGCTGTGTCTTGTCTGCAGATCTGAAGCTGGCCTGTCTTGGTTTCGCCGGTTGTTGTGGTTGTTAATTCCATAATAACAAAACTTGAAATAGTGCTCAGAACGGTCAATGCTGGAGGAAGTAACCAGGGCAGTGGATGCCCTCAGAGTCCAGCTGGAGCCTTTTTCATACAGAATTTGGTGACATCAGTCTAGGGAGGCAGAGGGGCGCTGGCTCTCCAGACCTGGAGGGCAGCAGCCCTGGGGAGACACAGACATTCTCAGGAAACGGAAATAACACAAGAACAACCCCCCTGAGAAGGCGGTTCCATGGAGAGCAGAGGAAGTGACTTGAATGACCTGGTGAAGCCTTCTCCACCCTGGGAGACCTTCTGAACAGAAACTCTGGGTGGTGGTTGGAAAACTCCAGCATGCAGCAGAATTACCTGGAGGGCCTGTGAGACACCGACCGCTGAGCCCTGTCCAAGAATCTCCAGTTCAGTAGATCTGGGTGCAGCTTGAGATTTGGCATCTCTAGCATATTCCTAGTGTTGCTGCCACCGCCCTGGGGACACTTCGAGGACTACTGGCCTGTGGTTGGCAAGGGAGGTCTGCTCAGCAACATCTTTTTTGCTGGGGGGGCAGTGGCCTTATGACTCCACAGAAGGAGAAAAGCTAAGGGTGGGATGCGTGCTGGGCCACACTTTGTCATTAAACGCTCTTCTTGAGGCCAGGCAAGAGACTTGGGCCTAGTGGGCCAGATGACCATTGCACCTGCTTACATTCCTCAAGCCACAAGCATCTGACGACTGACTGCCATCATTAGAGCTACCATATACTAAGTGCCATCTGTATGCCAGGCAGTTCATAGACATTTCCAACTTCATGGTATCCCTCTGACTCCCTCCAGGCCTTGCCAGGCATATCCCCTCCCAGGGACTTGGCACCAGCTGGACCCTTGGCCTAGAAGGTTCACCCCAACCCCCAAGCTCTCCTCTACTTTCAGGCTTTGCACAGATACCATCTTGTCAAAGAAGCCTTCCCTGGCCATCCCCCCTTGAATCTCCACCCCCACTCTAGCCCCCAGACTTCCATTCCCACCTTCAGGCTTTGCTTTCTTTCCTGAACACTTATCACTAACATTCTATATATTTTGTTTTGTCTATTATCTGCCTCCCTCATTAGCGTGGAAGCACAGGGCAGGGTTTATGTCACTGCTGTTTCCTTAGAGTCTAGAACTATCTGGTACGTAGTTAACAGTCCATACTTAGTGGTAAAATGAACAAATGCAACCTTCAGAGAGCCAAGCCTCACTTTGCAGGGATGTGCAGAATTTGGTACCGTGATGATTAGAGCCTATCAACTTACAAAGTGTTCACAACCAGAACGCCTGGGTGGCTCAGTTGGTTAAGCATCTGACTTTGGCTCAGGTCATGATCTTGGGGTTCTGGGGTGGAGTCCCACATCGGGCTTCCTGCTCCATGGGAAGTCTGCTTCTTCCTCCCACTTATGCTCTCTCTCTCTCTCAGAAATAAAATCTTAAAAAAAAAAAAAGGTATTCACATCCAGCTTATTTCACTGGAGCTGTTGAAATGTGAGGGAAGAAAACAAATAGAAATAAAAACAAAGAGAAAATGGGAAGTAGGGGCTGAGGGGAGGGAGGAGGCAGTGGCACCACTCGGTTCTGGCCCTGGGGGTGTATAGTTGTCCCTCAAGTCTCCTGCCAACAGTGGCTCTCAATGGGTGGGTGTGTCATCTGGACTCTTTCTGGGGGCAGAAAACAGCTAACACAGACTGTTGCTGGGAAACAGGTTTTCTGAAATGATAAGGAAAGGTTAGTTAAAAGGAGTAGCTTTCCGGGCGCCTGGGTGGCTCCGTCGGTTGCGTGTCTGCCGGGGATCCGGTCTCCTGTCCGGTTCCCCTGCTCAGCAGGGAGTCTGCTTCTCCCTCTACCCCTCCCCCTGCTCATGCTCTCCCTCTCTCAAAGAAATAAAATCTTAAAAATTAATAATAATTTTAAAAAAGACTAGCTTTCATATAGCCCAAACCAGCTGACACAGGAGGGGAACCAGAACTAGGTTGTCACCCAGGAGTATCAGCATTGTGGTGCCAAAAATACGGGGGGGGGGGCGGTCAAAGAGATGCTGGCCGTGAGCCAGCAAGCAGACACCCTCCTGAGGCAAAAGGAAAAGGAAGAAACTGGCCTATGATTTAACTGTATCAACCGACTCTGTTTTATTGGAAACCCTGTCTGGTAGAGTCCATGCTGCACGGAAAATATGAAACATTTCCTCTCTGGGCACCTGTTTCTAACGGACAGGCTACAGTGTTGATGACTTTGCAGCAGTATATAAACCCAGTCCATGAATGAACTGCAGGGAGGGTCCACAGGCTCTGGCCAGGGCGGCTCATCTCAGATGTGAACATAAAAAAAGCCAGCGCCCGGATGGTTGAGTTCACAGCCCCGCGCACACAGGCAGGTGCTTCGGTCACGCTTCCTAGCACAGCAGCACCCCAGTGAAGAAGGACGAAAAGAAATAGAAGATCATCTCAAAGCCAGTGAACAGACTTCACCCACTGGTATCAAGCAACCAACAACTAGCTTCAGTTCAAGTCCATAAGCAGTAATGGTAGAAGTCAGCCTAGAGTGGAAAATCCTCCTCTCGATGAAAGCTGAAATATGGTCATTGTGACCAGGCCCCCGCCATTAAGAGCCCCCTAATTTCCAGTAGGTAATTTGGCAAACCGTACTTCCCGTATCCATCAGGAACAAGTCGAGGACCTGCCAGGGATGGCAGGTGCATGGAGCACTAGATGGCAGTAAACGGAGTGCCATCAAAGGGAGTAGCCGGCAGCCTAGCCTAAGGCCTTGGTCTAAGGTCCTGGAACTGTTCATAGAAGTTGTTTAATAAAGGGCCCGAGATCACATATGTGTGGGCTCGATCAGGTTAAGCAGCGGTTAACCTTTATTCTTGTATGGGCTCATATGCACCGGGAATTTATGGGAGGACCTCAGGATAGACTGTTTCTCAGATATTTGACTATAAGAAACCTTTTTTTGAAAGAACCCACAATTAGAAAAATCTACTCTAAGCCTATTTGTCTCTCTGCACTTGTGGTGGGGAAGAAGGTGATGGGCTAAGTGTGACTGTTTATAAGCAGATTCTGTTAGATCCGTAGGAAAAGACTTGGTCACCCCTCGATTAGTGAGTTCTTGAAATGGATAGGAAACTTCTTCAAGCCTCTAAACCCGGCTGTGACCGTGACCTGGAGAGAATGCCTTCCTTCAGAAGGCAGGGAGAATTCGAGGTTTCTTTTACTGGATATGCTCTCACACTGCAAAGCTTTGAACGAGACCTGCCATGGAGTCAGGTGCTTTTTTAAAAAAATGCTGTTTGCAGCTTATGGAATTGATTTTATTAATCTCCAAAAGGTTGCAATTTGCAGTTTGAAAAATACTAAGTTCCATCTAAACTGAAGCAGATTAAAATTCTTATGCCTGTTCCCTCAGAGAATTCTGTGCTCATGGTCTCATGTGGCAAAAGGGGAGTTGGAGAAGACTTGGGACCAGGTTTTTCCTTCGGGAAAGGTGGTGCCTTATACCTTCTTCATGCACTCCAAGCTCTTGGCTAGGTCCCTGATTTTGGAAAGGAACAGGGAAAGCCGTGATTAAAACTGATTTTAAAACAGTGCTTTCGGGGCGCCTGGGTGGCTCAGTGGGTTAAGCCTCTGCCTTCGCTCAGGTCATGATCTCAGGGTCCTGGGATCGAGCCCCGCATCGGGCTCTCTGTTCAGCAGGGAGTCCGCTTCCCCCTCTCTCTCTGCCTGCCTCTCTGCCTACTTATGATCTATCAAATAAATTTTAGAAAAACAAAAAAAACAGTGCTTTCAAGTTGTAAATGTGATTCATATTTTAATCCTGTTCTGTAAACCATCCACAGCTAGCTATTCCCAATATTTGTTTCAGCTGAGATCACAGGTAAGTGTCCAGAAGGGTGTGGATCCAGCTGGGCATGTGGCGAGGGTGGGAGTGGGGGACTCCCGGGTAATCACAAGGTAGTAGCATCACCTACCCACCCCACCCTTCGTCTCACAAATTAGTGTCTTAATGTCACTTCGTGACACCAGGCAGGGCTTATCCTCTGAGGGACAGTAGACCCAAAAGGTTTCCTGGTGCCCTGAGAAAGGTGAGAAAGATTATTGATTAAAAAAAAAAAAATTCTTTCATACTTTTACTTTCTACCCATATCAGAAAAGCCTGAGCCTCAAGGTCTTGGCTCTGACCCCCTGGTTTCCAAAGCCAGCCAACATCTCTTCCCTACCCGTTGGGGCACCCAGGGTGCGTCCAACTTTTTTTTCAAACTAACAATGGAACGTGGTATTTTGCAAAGCACTGTGGTTTTTCAAGCTTTAATATCGAGGGTTCTGGAAAATATTTGTATTCTCAGTTTCCTTTACTCCCTCTCTTTGTTCCCTTCTTGATTTGCTTGATTTTTTTTCTGAGCGTTTTGGCTGTGGAGCTCCCCCGTTATTGTCCCTTAGAGTAATATCTTAAGTATAAAATACAGTCTTATTGTTTGGAAAATTAAGAGAGAAATAGAGTGCCAGTTATGGGGCCTGAGGATCCATAGGAGAGGAGAGAGGTGGTGGCAGGGGCAGGGAGGAACTGTAGTTCAGTCAGAATGGCAAATGATTCACTGTAATTTCAAGGCTGAAAAAAAGTAGATTTCACCCTGCTAACTCAATTTAACTGCTCAAATGATTATTGCTCCCCTGGTGTTTATAAAAAACATATGAAATGAAAGGAAACAGATTCATACAGACTTGAAGAGTTTTCAGAAACCATTATCCCCACCAAATCTGTTTTGAGTTTGCCAACACAATGAATCCTGACTGTCGATGTTACGGTCTGCAGAAACAAGCCAGCAGAGCGTGGGGGTTGAAAGGGATCACCGCCACCAAGCCTCGGTGTGACCTTGGGCAGGTCACTTCACTTGTCCAAGTCTCATCTTATAAACAGGGGATTATTCACAATTGGGGTTACCATTCAGGCTTGTTGTCAGGATTTAAGGAAGTAACGGGTGGTGAGCACTTACTAAAAGGTGTGTCATATGGGGAATGTGCATACATTTTATTATGAAACTCTACATGAATAGAGTTACTGCAGGTAAACCAGGGTTCAGTCTTCAGAAGAATTCCAGGAAAGCCATGCAAGAGAAGTCCCATAGGCCTTGTCCTCCATATACCAACTGCAGCAGATTTCAGTGGCAAACAGTGTGCTCTTCAGGGGGGGCATTTTTAATGCCTGGAGATATTTTTGGTTGTCATACTGAGATGTGTGTGTGTGTGAGATGCTACGGGCCAATAGTGGTGGAAGGCAGGGAAGCTACTTAGCATCTACAGGGCACAGGGAAGACCCCATAACCAAGAAGTATCTGGCCCCAAATGGCAACTGTGCCCAGGTTTCACAGAACATAACAAAAACAGACCTAGCACAGTCCCTTTCACATCCAGAGGTTGTACCTTCCTTCATGGCTCTAAAAAGAGTTGTATTAATCAGTATGTGAACAGATTTGTGATTTTTAAAAAATTTATCATTATTATTATTATTGTCATAAATTTTTTTTGTCCTCTCTGACTCTGAGAAGAAGCTTGTGTGGAAATGAGACAGTGAATGACAAGAGTATTCTGAAGTTGGCCATATATATATATATATATATATATATATTTTAAGGTTTTATTTATTTATTTGACACAAAGAGAGAGAGACAGCTAGAGAGGGAATACAAGCAGGGGGAGTGGGAGAGGGAGAAGCAGGCTTCCTGCCGAGCAGGAACTCAATGCAGGGCTTGATCCCAGGACCCTGGGATCATGACCTGAGCTGAAGGCAGATGCTTAACGACTGAGGCACCCAGGTGCCCCGATATATTTTATTTTTTAGTAGGCTCCACACCCAGTGTGGGGCTCGAACTTACAACCCTGAGATCCATTAAAAAGAGTTGTCAGTAGAGTCTTAAGAGAACAAAAGAAAAGTCTTCATTCCCTAAGAGCCCACTCTGTTGGCAGAGTTTGGGGCAGAATTAGGAAATGCGGTTAAGGCTGGAAAAAGAGGCCTGGTATTTATTCACCACTGTTACTGGCTTTCAGTGTCAAGGCGAATTGACGGGAGCCCAGAGGCCCACAGGGAGAGTTAGACAAATGAGAGCATGGACTCACTTTGAAGAATTTACTTTGGTGGCAAAAGAAATCTTGATGTTAACTTAGGTCTTAAGATTAAAGCACAGATATTCTGAGTCCAAGGGGATTATCTTGATTGATAATTCATTACATCTATTTAAAAGTAAATATAGGGGTGCCTGGATGGCTCAGTGGATTAAAGTCTCTGCCTTTGGCTCAGGTCATGATCTCAGGGTCCTGGGATCAAGTCCCTCATCGGGCTCTCTGCTCAGCTGGGAGCCTGCTTCTCTGCCTACTTGTGATCTCTGTCTGTCAAATAAATAACGAAAATCTTTAAAAAAAAAAAAAAAGTAAATATAAATCAGATTGGATCCTTCCAGGAAGGCTTTTTTTTTTTTTTTTTTGATTCAAACAAATACACTAAATTGTGGGTGATTCTTCAAAATTTGCACAAATCTAAAGATCTAAAGACTTTCTAGGTTGTTGACAATAGTCGCAAAGGAGACAGTGTACTTTTATGTCTTAACAATATCCTACTTTTAATTTGTGATCAAAACCTAAAAAGACAAAGCAGAGAAATAGGCTGAGAAGTAAGCTGCTGTCATGTGGTGTCACGGACTGTCAGGTGTGACCGTTTTCTCTGTTCTCTCCCAGGGTACGAGTTCCATGGACAGTGGACTGTTCTGTCCTCATGAGATGCAAACCTATGTGCTTCTGAGCCACTCCTTGCTCACATCTACCAGAGACAGAAGGCCAGGCAGCAACCGAACTTCTAGGGAGGGAGCACCTTGGTGACTCAGTTGGTTGAGCTTCCGACTCTTGGTTTTTAGCTCAGCTCATGATCTCAGGGTCATGATCTGAGGGTTGTGAGGTCGAGTCCTGCATCAGGCTTTGCACTCAGCAGGGAGCCTGCTTCTCTCCTTCTCCCTCTGCCCCTTTCCCTGCTGTTGTTCGTGTGCTTTCTCTCTCTCAAAAAAATATAAATAAATCTTTAAAATAAAACAAATAAGGGTTGCCTGGGTGGCTCAGTGGGTTAAAGCCTCTGCTTTCAGCTCGGGTCATGATCTCATGGTCCTGGGATCGAGCCCCGCATCAGGCTCTCTGTTCGGCAGCGAGCCTGCTTCCCTTCCTCTCTCTCTGCCTGCCTCTCTGCCTACTTGTGATCTCTGTCTGTCAAATAAATAATAAATAAAATCTTTTAAAAAATTAAAATAAAATAAAACAAATAAAAAGAACCTGTAGGGTGCAGGTTCGCAGGCCTGGCAGCCCCAGCAGCCCTCCCGGCCACAGCTCTTTGGCATTTGCCTGAGTTGTGTAGGGTCCAGTCGTAGGGCTGGTGAAGAGGAGTTGGAAGGGTGCATACCTGACTGGAAAGCAGAGTTGGAAAAACTGCTGCAAAATGGCACATGACCTTCACACGTTAAACTTGGAAGGTCGGTGTGCCATTGGAACTGCCATTTTGGCTCATTCCTTTTGTGAAATCCTCTTGAAATTTTCTCACATTTAAATTTCTGTTGGAGCTTAACCAAGAGTCCAAGTTTTCCAATAGTAGTCTAAAGTAGAAAACATTTCTGAGGGATACAAAAATTGAATGAGCCTCTTGGTTTTGTGAGGGGGTGATGGCTACATAAGGGGCACACTGACTTTGCTACTTTATGAGCAGAAGACAGGTGTGAGCTTACACATTAATGTTTCAGAATGTCCACGGGAAGTGAATAAAGATGACCCTGCTGTCCCATTTGAATGCTGTGCCAAAAAGTTTGATTATCTGGTCACCTTTGTTGTAAGAATGGGAGTTCAAGTGATCTTTGTAATCTTGATAGAAGTAGATTCAATAAAATAGTTCAACACTGGAATGCTCCTCAGAGCCCTGAAATTTTTGGTCATAGAAGGGAACATCTGCAAGCAAATGACTTTATGATAAGCATTATATTTGAAGAGCTCCCTAACTGACCGTGATATAATGGTGACTATAAAACACTTCCCTCTGGAGAGGCTCTAATGGAACCTGGAGATCTGTGATCAGAAAGACGTCTCCTTGATGCCTACATGAGTGAAAAGGGCAGCACGGCAAAGCGCACATTGATACAAGAGCACTGGACTGGGAGCCTGGAGACCAGGCCAGCTTCTGACTTCCTGCCCTTGGAATCTCAGACATTCTCCAACCCCTTAGAGTTCAGCCCCATCAGTACAATGAGGATGGATGCTGGCATCTGCTGTGTACCCTCCTGGGCTGTGAACATTGGAGAAAGCTTCATGAATTGTTTACTAAATAACCAGTGTCTTACTGTTCTTGTCAAAAGGTAATGAGAGTTAGAATCCAATTGTATCTTATTAAGGAAATATGTTTATAACCAAATTACTTCCCGAGAACTTCATGTTTCCTGGCATGGTCTTTCATTTCTCTCCTAATATAAAATTGTCAGGAAACCTATGTTTCACTGAGGAGAAAATTTGCAGACCCAATAAATATATTTTAAAATGTCTTATTTTATGGCCATGTCCTTTGGTCACCTAGATGTGGCCTTTTGGAGGGGGCCTTAGCCAGAGATCTTTCCATTACATAGGGCAGACACCCATCCAGGTCAATTCAAATAAGAGAAAGCTTGTTGCAAAAATAAAGGCAAAAAACAGCAGCCCATCTTGTGTGCATTCCAATCAAAGTAGAGTCATCCCGTGTGCAACTGGGTTTGGGAACCCTCCAAAGTCAAAGGGGTGCTTTTTTGCTTTTTTATGGCTTCCTGGTTTATTTTTCCCTTATACACACCACGAACCCACGTATCACAGAACTGGCCCAGTCATTATCCCCGAATCTATAGGACTGTGTTGGTCCCATACAATGTACCACAGTTTCCTATGTCTCTTAGTCGAATGTCTTTCCTTTTTGCTTCCTCTTGCCTGGAATGTAGATGCAATGCTCTTCTCTCTACATCATCTTCCTTTTCGGCATCTAAAGCTCTGAGTGCATGTCCACCAAGCTAGAAAATGACAAGCAAACTTGGAAGCATGTTTTATAGAACCACCTCTGGACAAGGTATTTAACCTTTGTGCCTCAGTTTCCTCATCTGTAAAATGGGGACAATATTATTTCCAATCATAGAGCCTGGTCCTTGATGCTCAACATTAGCCATTATCATGATTAATTTTCAGGACAAGTGAATTTATAAAACCGACCAAGAGTAGGCATAGGACTGTATAATCTAAACACTGTATCATGTTCTAAAATAAGGTGACTTGAACACTGTCTTGAGTTTGTCGGGTAAGTTTCAGAGCAGATGACTTGACCTAACCTAGGTCTTAGAAGGAAGTGACTGAAATAAATGACTTGGTGAAGAGAGATATTTTGGTTTTTGGTGACTATAACAAACCACTGCAAAACTTAGTGGTTTAAACAACAACAATTATTTATTTACTCATAATTCTGCAACTTGGGCAGGGCTTGACAGGTGTGTCCCATCTCTACTCCACATGGCTCCATATGACATCACATAGCAGAACTTTCCAGGATGGCCTCCTTGCTTATATGCCTGGCACATCAGCTGGGGCTCACCAGGCATCCTCTTTCCATGTGGCCTCTTCCTGTGGCTAACCTGGGTTTCCATCATGATGGACTCAAAGTGGTCAGACTTCTTACAGGTGGCCAGCCTCCCCAAAATGCAAAAGTAGAAGTTTCCAGACCTTCTTTGTACCTGGGCTCACAGGTCGCAGAATGTCATTTCCACCATATTTTATCAGTCCAAGCCGTCTCAGGACCAGCCCTGCTTTAAGGGGAGGGGACTCAAAAGGGCATGAATATCAGGAAACTTGTTTCTCTGGGGCAACAGATGAAAGACACTGACAGGAAGTTCAGCGTTCAAAGGTTCAAACTAGGAAGTAACAGAACAAGCCCTCTCCCCCACAAGGATCCCTGGAGGCTGTCATTTTTGGGCAATTTGAGTAATCTCTTCCTTCCAGCACCAGGTCAGATCCACTGAACTCCTATCAGGCTTTCAAACTAGCATGCACGCTGGCAGAACCCAACAGTGACAAAGGCTCCGGGTCAGACTTCTAATAAGTTTATTTCCATGGTCACTCTTCATCACTGACCATTAGCATTTTTTCCTCTCAATTTTTCCATCTATTGCTCTGTTTCCTAGAGCAGTAAAGCCTTTAATTTTCTGTGGGCCGATTTTTTTCCATGTGGGTAGATCTGGACATTTTCCCAAAGAACCAGCCTTTGGTTAGATTGACCCTGGCTATGGTTTGGGGATGCTTTCTGTCCCCACTGTTGGGGGTGCGGTGGGGTTGCCATGGGGCAAGTCTGAGGTTAGTGTAGGCTGACTGGAAGGCCTTTACTGTGGTTGCTCAGGTGGGGCTTGCAATTTATGGATCAGTGTTTTCCTCTTCTGCCCCAGAACCAGAGAGCTTGGGTCTGCCTTCTGAATTCCTCTCCTTCCTAGAGGGCCAGTGGAGCCCATGAACAGCAAGGCTTTCTGTCACAGAGGAGGCGTCAGCCTCTCAACAGAGCTGGGGCCTGCCCTGTGTTTACAGCGGAGAGAAGGTCATGGCCCCTTCCATTCATGGAGGTTGCCTCTTCCTTGGCCCCCATCTGCCCCGCCTCTGCCTCTTCTACCTGACCGCCCCCCTCCTTCATCCACATCTCCAGCGTTTCTCTACGTACCCTCAGAATGTAAGATTTTTAAGAAATGCACACAGCCTCACTTGAAAGCAGCATTAGCTTCGGGGTTCATGAATTAAGACATCACACCGAACTCGAATGTTAACTCCTTCTTGGCTCTGCCCTCAGGGCTTGGCCCAGAACATGGCACAGAGTGGGAGCTCAAGCCACGGTTGCTGGATGATGCGTGAATATGACCCAGCCGGGAATTTTCTATTTTGTTTCCTAAGTTTGTCCGTTTGGATTCTTCTCCCATCACAGACTGTACCCAGGGAAAACAAGAGCCGAGTTTCTTAGAAACAGCTTGTGTCAACAGTCAGTCTCCCTCCCGCCCCCTCCTCTGCCCAAAGCGGTGAGGCTGTAAACAGCTTTCATCAGAAAACTGGCACTTGGAAAACAGAAACCAATTAGGGAGCCGCGGAGTGACTCAGGAGAGTTTTACCAGAGAACTGGGACGGAGAACACGCGCGTATTGGACATGAACCTTGAAGATGTAACCTTTGGGAAGACAGCATTGATTGTAAATAGCCAGGCCCTAAGTTTAATCATTCAGCAGTTACTGAGCTTCTCTAGATAGATCTTCTTGTGCTGTGTAAGATTGCTGAACGAGGGGGATTCATCAAGGGGAAGGTCTGGATCGTTCTTCAGGGAGATGTTGTATGTGATACTTTTTTGCCTTGTATATTAATCTGCTTGGGCTGACGTAACAAAACACCACAGACTGAGTGGCTGGAAATGACAGAAATATCTTTCCTCACAGTGCTGGAGGCTGGAAGTCTCAGATCAAGGGGCTGTTGGGGGTGGATGCTTCTGTGGCCTCTCTCCCTGGTTTGCCCATGGCTGTCCTCTGGCTGTGGACCCACATGGTCATCCCTCTGTGTGTGCTCGCCTGGTAGCTCTCCCTTTTTATAAGGACACCAGTTACATTAGATTAGGGCCACCCACGTGATGTCATTTAACCTTAATTAGATGACGCTGTCTCCAAATACAGTGAGATTCTAGGGTAGAACATATGAATTCTGGGGGTGGGGGGGGCACAGTTCAGTCCACACTGCCTTCTCTGCTTGTGGAGGTGAAGAGTAGAGGAAGATACTGCCCTAAAATGCACCATTTCGGCGTGAGGATTATTTTGAGGTAAGGGCACTTGGAAGACAGCACGGTCAAGAAGGGTGTGCTGACCTCTCCGTCTAAAAACTGCCCTCCCTATACCAGGAAGTAAGAAACATTCTTATCACCAGAGATGGGGAGACAAGGCCGAGAGAAATCTGTTCCAACAGACCTTGTTAAAATAACCCTTGTCTTCCTTCAGTCTCTCCATGCAATTTAGTTACTTTTTCACAACTCTTACTTTTCATTCAACCTAGTCTATAAGCACTTAGGCCTAATTGGTTTTTGGGTCTTCATTTTCCTGTGAAGGTTCCTATGTCCATGTGAAATATTAAATTGTACCATTGTCTCCTGTTACTCTGCCTTCTGTTGACTTAAGACTCGGGCCCAGCCGGAGACTATGAGAGGGTAGAGGAGAAAGTTTTCTTCCCTTCCAGAGGTTTGCTAAATACTCTGGGTTGTATGAATAACGACATCCTTTCTCCCCTTCACCCACTCTTTCTGCCAGTTCCTAGGATTACTGAAACAGGAATAGGGTCTACACAGGTAAGGGGATTGTGTGGGGAGCTCCAAGAGGCATGGCGTGACTATGGACAGCATTCCAGGGGTCCTTCGCCCTCCTTGCTTTGCCTCTGTCTCCCCTGAGATGACTTAACTTCTTCCCCTTGCTGCTTGTTAGAGTAAAAGAAATGAGATTTCATAGTCCTTTGATGGGGGCGGGCGGTGGCAGGGGGATGGTGCAAGAGTGCAATGACTGAATGACTAACAATCTTTTCACAAGTCTTGTAGGCTTACTTCTGGGGAACCCCTGTGGGTTCCATTACAGTATTTTGATTTGCGTGTAGGGCAAAGAATTGGCTTGCTAACTACAGTTTCTCCACGAGTCTTGGAATGCATACCATTTCTAGTATTTTGTCTTGAGAGGTGCCTTGTATGGCGTTAGAAGCCAGAGCCATGAACACAGGAGAGGCTGGAGAGGGTTGTCCTGTGATGCTGCGAACTTGCTGCCATGGTCTTGCTGCTCAGGAGTTCTCTCCCAGGATGACTTCCTATAGAAAGGCTCCTCTTCCTGACATGCAGAAGCCGGAAGACAGGCTTTGCTCCTCGAGTCCATGGGGTTAGAATTTAATGAACTCTTTGTGTCTCAGCTGGGAGTGACTGGTCGGGATGACTTTGGCCAAGCCCTGGAGGTCGAGTTTTGGTGGTGTTGCAATATGGCAGCTCTGTAGTTCATTCCCGGGCTTCCAGGCTACAGCTAGACTTTCTCATTTTTCAAAAGGAAGACATTTCCTGATAGTTTAAAAACTGATCAATCTCAGCCAACCAGTATATTTGATTTGAAATGCTGTTGTTTATACTTTCTTTTTTTGTGAGAATGGAAAATGGCATCAGAGAGAAATGAGATGGTTTTTGCCTTTACTTTCATGTTAAGAGCTACTAAAATAATTTATTTCAGAATCATTTTGTCTCTAATAAACACTATGATGACTGAGTCTTATGATTCCTTTTCAGGTCACCTATAGACCTTTCTTTCTAAATAATAACAAATAGAAATATTTACATACTTGAAACAATTATTGAATATTGAATGTACAAATTTATCAAGATTTACTTACTGAGCTATTTCTCTTGTGTTTTTGAGAACCATGGAAGTTTTCATGGAAAAGGACACATTCAGAAATGTCAGGGGAGTTTGTGTATGATTTTTAACCAAAACTTAACTTTTATAAAGGGCAATTTTGATTAAGTCTTTTAAAAAAATCTTGACTTGGGGCGCCTGGGTGGCTCAGTGGGCTAAAGACTCTGCCTTTGGCTCAGGTCATGATCCCAGGGTCTTGGGATAGAGCCCCGCATAGGACTGTCTGCTCAGTGGAGAGCCTGCTTCCTCTTCTCTCTCTCTGCGTGCCTCTCTGCCTACTTGTGATCTCTGTCTATCAAATAAATAAATAAAATCTTTTAAAAAAATCTTAACTAAAATTTTTTTAAAAAGCCTAAATTATGGTTAGAAAAAAATAGAGAATAAAATTACACATTGTTCCTTGTCACTTTAACTTATATTTTATATATTTGATTCTACAAAAACTTGCCAAACTTTCCTTGCAGAGGTGTGCAAAATTCATTCTTGTTACCACAGTTTTTGAGTTTTTTACAAAACTTTTTCTTTTTTAAAAAAATTTTTCATTGTGTTATGTTAGTGACCATACAGTACATCATTAGTTTTTGATGTAGTGTTCCATGATTCATTGTTTGCGTATAACACCCTGTGCTCCATGCAACCCATGCCCTCCATAATACCTGTCACCAGACTCACCCATTTCCGCATCCGCCCAACGAAACCCTCTTTCTCAGAGTCCACAGTCTCTTGTGGTTCGTCTCCCCCTCTGATTCCCACCCCCCACTTCACTTTTCCTTTCCTTCTCCTCATGTCCTTTGTAACTTTTTCAACAGACAATTTTTTCCTTCCTTTATCTTAATTTCCCAAAGTCTACTGGAAAAGTAACAGTGATAAAACTATGTGTTTTTGAAGTTGTTTTCTGGCCCAGAGCTTTTCTAATTAGACTCTGCAAAACCACTTTTGATTCTATGTAACTAAGTAAATGCGTTTATTAATGGGTCAGGCACTTCATGCAAATGATATACCTTTAAATAGGATGCAGAATAAAGACCAAAATACACTACTATGTCCAAAAGCTTCTGTTGACACGCAGAGCTTTTAGAGAATGGAGGGTCCATCCCTATCATGAGAACAGGATCTGAGAACAAACCAGAATCCCCATCCTGTATGGTTAGACTTAGTTCCTTAAAATCATCTTTATTTCTGGCTTCTGGGGCTTGTGTTTTAAGATTCAGAGTAAATGCAGTAAGTTCTGTGTAATCTAGCTTCAGTGTAAGCAAACTTGACTGCCCTGAACTATTGATGAGAAATGTCAATAACTCCTAGGAAAGCATTGTAAGTTTTAAATAACAACGTATGAAGTGGCAGAGCGGGCTAAATGTCCTTTACAAAAGTTCTGGTCAACCTCTATGAGGATTAAAAAGTAGTTATACATCTCAACTGAGAGTGTGCAGTTATGGTTGACTGCAACTTTTATTTGTTCATTTCTTTTTTTTTTTTTTAAGATTTTATTTATTTATTTAACAGACAGAGATCGCAAGTAGGCAGAAAGGCAGCCAGAGAGAGGGAGGGGGAAGCAGGTTCCCCACTGAGAAGAGAGCCCGATGTGGGGCTTGATCCCAGGATCCTGGGATCATGACCCGAGCGAAGGCATAGAGATTAACCTGCTGAGCCACCCAGGCGCCCCTGTTCATTTCTTTCTTAAAAAAGAACCAACTGGGCGCCTGGGTGGCTCAGTGGGTTAAGCCACTGCCTTTGGCTCAGGTCATGATCTTGGGGTCCTGGGATTGAGTCCCGCATCGGGCTCTCTGCTCAGCGGGGAGCCTGCTTCCCTCCCTCTCTCTGCCTGACTCTCTGCCTACTTGTGATCTCTCTCTGTCAAATAAATAAATAAAAATCCTAAAAAAAAAAAAAAAAAAAGGACCAACTGCTTACCTTCAAACCAACGGTATGGAATGTTCCCTGAGACCCAAAGTCCATTCCTAGCTGATTCCATGTGCCTTCTGTTTCACTCTTGGGGTGACACATTCTTCATAACACTGAACATGCATCTGTGTATCAACACTTGAGACAGAAATTGAAATATTTTCAACAAATATAAATTCAAATTCCACCAACGGAGTTCTGGTTAAATGTGCCAATTAAGCCATTATGTTTACTATCCCTCCTGCTGGAGATAAGTCTTAAATGACAGTAAAGGATTTTTAAAAGGCATAAAAGCACAAAAACAAAGAGAATGAAAGAAAAAAAATAAAGTAGCATTAAAAAACTAGGCGCTGGCAGTATTTGAACTGAATGATTTAGGGCAGGATTTTTCAACCTCAGTGCTGTTGACATCGGGGGCCAGACAATATTTTGTCGTAGAGGGCTGTCCTGTGCACTGGAAGATATTTAGCAGTGACCCTGGACTCTACCCACTAGAATCCAGGAGTGTCTGCTCCCCCGCTGTGATGACCAAAAATGTTATCACTTATTGTCACATGCCCCCTGGGAACAAAATTTCCCCTATTGATAACCACTGATTTAGGGAATGAGAAAACTCCGAAATTATCTCTAGGGAAAGCCCAAAAGCAGGCTTATCCTGGCCAGAGAATACCCAAAAGACTCAGGACCTAGAGGTAGCAAGCAGAAGACAGGATTTTGGCTGACCTTCTGTGTAAGAGGTAGATTAGCTGCTCTATATCCCTCTGGTAGCGATTCCTTCTTTGAAGAGGCTGAGTCTCGGAGACTCCGGGCTCAGAGACAACAGGCACAGTTGAGGATGAAGGTTTCATACTGAATGTGGGTATTATGTAAAAATCTAATAAAGTCAGTGGAATTCTAGCCCCTTGCTCAATTCCATTCAAAGAACACTGGCATCTAGGTATGTGTTTTCCAGGCAGGAGATTGGAGGATTCATCTGGTGAAAAACTAATCAAACCACAAAAAGAAAAGAAAAATCTGTTGTCATTCAGTTGTAATGAATCGACCTGGCCAGACCACAGTAAACCCTAAAGTCAAGTCTATCAGTCAGTCATCTCCCCACAACCCCCACTCTGTTTGCTTCTAATCATATTTTCAGTGCCTTGCTACCATGAAACAGACAGCCAAGGAAGGCTAGGTGTTTTAAGAAGATTTCCAGTATGAAAGAAAAAAAAATAAGAAGAAGAAAGAAGGGACTTAGAGAAAACTGAAATATTGTGGGGAACACATTAAAAAATGTCAAGAATATCCTATGTGAAGCTTCCCTTCCCAGATCTTGGTTTCTAAATACTATTCTCTACTGGGCTAGGTGTAGAGCAATATCCTGTTATGCCAGAAAATAAAGAAATGCTCAACATGAAAAAGGAAATGGGAGTCATCTTGAATGGGTGTCCACTAGCCCAAATGGGGACAGTTTGAGCATAAAAATAAATAATAAAAGTATAGGATTATGACCCGTGATTAAAATAGAAGGCCCTGAATCCATACTGATACAAGCAAATAAGGGGGCAGCGAAAGTTCTTCCTTTTAGTAGAATATCAGCTAATGATGGAGAAGGAATGACAGAAATAGATAATCACCGGCTGGCCCCCCAGTTGGAGGTGGATGATACAGACGAGATCATCAACAGATGCCAAGGCTGGTGGTAGAAGAGCTATTGATGTATTCAGACTGTCTCCACACAAAATGCCAATCAAGACTGAGAGGGAATTCAGGACTTTACAGTGGAGGAAACTGGCAGATACCAAATGACAGGGGACCACGGTAACTATCACCAGTAGTGGAATGAGTTGATGTTGTGTGCCTGATGTAAGACACCAAGAAAGAGCAGAGCCCCATTTCTGTAGTATTTCTAAGAGTCCATGGCTCAAGTCTGGTCATGGGGAAACACTGGACACACCCAGGTTGATGGTCATCCTGCAAAATGAAAGGCCTGTACTCTTTTCTTTTTTTTTTTTTTTTTTAAATTTTATTTATTTATTTGACAGAGATCACAGGTAGGCACAGAGGCAGGCAGAGAGAGAGGGAGGAAGCAGGCCCCCTGCCGAGCAGAGAGCCCGATGCGGGGCTTGATCCCAGGACCCTGGGATCATGACCTGAGCTGAAGGCAGAGGCTTAACCCACTGAGCCACCCAGGCGCCCCCTCTTTTCTTTTTTTGAAATTGTGTTTTCCGTTTTGTTTTTTAAAGATTAATTTTTCTTTTTTTGTTTTTAGGATCTTATTTATTTATTTGACAGAGACAGACACAGTAAGAGAGGGAAAGCAAACAGTGGGAGTGGGAGAGGGAGAAGCAGGCTTCCTGCCAAGGAGGGAGCCCAATGCGGGGCTCAATCCCAGGACCCTGGGATCATGACCTGGGCTGAAGGCAGTTGCTTAACTACTGAGTCACACAGGCGCCCCAGTTTATTTCTTTTAGAGAGCGAGGGAGCTAGTACGGGGGTGGGGAGCAGCAGAGGGAGAGAGAGAATCTCAAGCAGACTCCCTGCCCAGCTTGGAGCCTGACAAGGGGCTGGATCCCATGACCTGGAGATCATGACCTGAGCCACAAAGATTTGGCAGCCCAACTGAGTGAGCCACCCAGGCGCCCTCAAGTCATTAACAGTCGTAAGAGTATAGGCCCTTTGCTGGGCAGGTTTCCGCTCAGATCATAATCTCAGGGCCGTGAGATTGACCCCCGTGTCAGTTTCCGCACTCAGCACAGAGTCTGCTTGAGATGCTCTCTCCCTCTGCCTCTGCCACTCCCACTCAGGCTCTCTCTTACTCTCTCTCTCTAAAATAAATAAATCAACCTTGAAAAAAAAATCAATTCAGTGTATGGTTCCACGGGGAGTCTAGACCTTAAAAGAAAAAGAGGGATCATTTGGACAGTTGGCAACATTTATATGAGGTCTAGCAAAGAGACCACATCAGCACCTGAGTCCTGGCCCACAGCTTCCTTCCTAGCTCCTGCCACTGCCGTGGGCTAGGGCCTCTTCTTCAGCTTTCTCTGTGTTTCTGCTGCAGGAGAAGAGAGATTCTTCGCATGCTACCTGGGAGACCTATGGCTTTCACATTTCTATGCTTTTTGAAGTCCATCAGTCACTCCTAGTCTTTAATTATCTTTTTCCTGACCATTCATTGAGTTTAGTAATAGCCACCACTATTGTCCTTCTAGCTGCTATTTTCCCCATATTGCTCAAATGTCTGATATAGCGTTGGCTACCACCAGTGAGAATTTCACAACTGGTTTGTTCCCTTGTGCTGTGTGTGCTCCCCTTTCCACTGATGGGGTGGTCCTGCCAACCCGATGGCAAGTGATCCAGCTCCCATAGCCCATCTTAGCATCTGCTTTCTCAGACCATTTCTGCTTTCAGCTGTCCTAGGTTGGGCTCCTTGGAAGGTGACTTGGAGACCAAGATCAGCAGGCAGAAGCCTTAATAGGGAGTACTCTTGAGATCGACACCTGTGGGAAGTAAGAAAGGAAGCAGGATGGCACAGAGGGGGAATCTGGCCATGACCAAGACCTCAGCTGACTCCGTAGGGAACTCGAAAGCTGAGAATCGTCCCAAATTGCAGGGAGGGCTTTTACCACCATCTTGACCAGTCATTGAATGACAGCTGCTCTGGGAAGGGGTCGTGACTGTGGGAAGGGCAGCTCCCGGAAGTTGAACCAATTCCAAAACAGGCTGCCAGGGGAGAGGGGTCTGCCAAGGGCACTTCCAGCAGCTGGAGGCTAAGTTCTTCTGTCCTGAAGAAGGTGGCTCAGCATAGCATCCTTGGTAGCTTGTAATCATGGAAACACTAACTTTCGATCTAGCTAAAAATTGTGCTATAATTGAGAAGAGAAATGTGTGTGGTTTTGTGTATATGTGAGATTGAGGAGTGTCAAAAGGAAATCTTCTCTTTGCATGTTTGGAAGCCAATAGATTAGACCTCAAATGTTTAAAAAATTAAAACAGGGACGCCTGGGTGGCCCAGTTAGGCATCTGCCTTTAGCTCAGGTCATGATCCAGGAGTCTGGGGATAGAGCCCTGCGTTGGGAAAAAACAAACAAACAAACAAACAAACAAAACCCTCTGCTCAGCAGGGGGCCTACTTCTCCCTCTCCCTCTGCCCCTCCTCCAGCTCATACTCTCTCTTGCTAGCTCACTCTCCGTCTCTCGATTAATAAAGTCTTTAACAAAATAAATAAAATAAAAATAAAAAATTAAAACAAAAAAAGATCTATGAAATAGGCCATGCAAATTGTGTAATTTACTCAGGTATTCCTATCTTCCCCTTCTTGAAGATGCCGCTTTGTCTACCCACCAGGGTAATGTCTATATTTCTAAAAATGTTTTCAATAATTTTTTAATGATAAAAGCATCTTTGCATTTAACTCACAAATTTTCATTTTGCAGAAAGCCAAATCACCGACTCAGAGCTAGACACTGGGCAACCTTAGCGGGAATAAAGATAGAACAAATTAAATCCGACATACTTAGAAGGGATTTAAGAAAGGGCCTCTTTCTTAACAAAGAAAGATAATGGGCAATTGAAAACTTTTTGATATCTTTTAGATGGCTTCCACTTCTTCAGTTCTTACAGTAATCATCTAGTGTTAGTAGAACAAATAATATTATCCCCATTTAATGGACAAAGTGACTGAGGCTTCTGAGGAGCTGTGTTTTACCAATTAAATCTGTATATAAATACTGGACAATAAATGGAATTACAAATAGATTTACTGTGTTTCAGTCGATTGTCTTGAATTTTAAAACAACTGCTGATAAAAAGAAATTGGTAAATGTTAAATTGTTACATGGCAAGTTTTTTCTCTTCTACCTGGGGTTTTCTAGGATATTCTTTGACAGATAAACTTGTTCTAGAATAATTTCTTCAGGCTTGAAGACCATCATGTCAATACCCAGAAAAACTCATCCTGCCTTTTAGGACATCTAAACTGTCTAAAGTGTCAAACAGCAAATGGTGGAAATAGACAATTCCATTCCTACTGGCAAGAGAGATTTAATTTGTGTGAAAGATCACTGGGTGTAAGTTTAGACACTTTAAAGCGAGACAGAAGTGTTTGGGTAGGTGGAGGAAGCTCCCAAGGGTGGGAGTTGCGTACAGCGGCGTATGTGCCAGAGTGCTGGGGAAGGATTGGAAAAAATCTTAGTTCCACTCTATAAAGCCCTCTTTTATTTAGGATTCTCTGAACTCATTCTGCTTCTCATCATTCAGTCCACTTATATTTTACATATACTTTGGCTCTTTACTTTTGCTATAATCCAAAGAACCCCCTTTTAAAAAAGTCTCCTTTAAATAATATAAAATCCCATCTGAACAAGTACTTACTAAGTGCATTGATAGAAGGTCCTCATTGCTTACTAAATACTTATTGAGCAGCTTGTTAAATTTTAACCTTCTAGACCAGGGTTTACTGCACCAAAGCCTGAAATTACTGCCCAGAGAGTTTTTGCAGCACTTACATAAGAAATTAAAATAAATTTGAGAGAGGGGTGGAAGGTAGGGGAGATGCAATAATTTTGTAAATTTTAGGTTTGGGTTTTTATAACAAATTGGTCAATTTATCTTTAAAATAGTTGTTTCATATATATTGTAAAAAAAAAAAAAATGCAGGGGACTCCTGAGTAGCTCAGTCAGGTAAGCATCTGCCTTCAGCTCAGGTCATGATTCCGGGGTCCTGGGATTGAGTCCCCCGTTGGGGGTTGGGCTCCTTGCTCAGCTGGGAGCCTGCCTGCTGCTCCCCCTGCTTGTGCTCCCTCCTCTCTCCTCTCTCTCTCTCTCAATGACCATAAAATCAATAAAATCTTAAAAAAAAAAATTCAGTAGTACCAAAGAGGCATCAGTGAAAACAGTCTCTTCTCACCCCCGTCCTAGAGCTACTAGTTTGCCTCTCCAGAGGAAAGCAATTTCTTGTGTTCTGCCTTCCAGAGATGCTCTCTACACACACGTCTACACAAATGGTAGCTTACTACATGCTTCTTACACACATACTCCTTCTGCAATCCGTATCAGAACACAATAGAGCTACAGATTTTCTTTTCTAATGCTTAAATAGTATTACCAGGTTGTTTCCAATTCATTTGCCATTATGAGCAATTCTGTAATTTAGCTTTCTTTATGTTTACGTTTTTACCACACTTGGAATTTATTTTGGAGTATGGGGTGAAGTAGGGATACAAATTTGGTTTTTTCTGGCTGGTTATCAAGTACTAACATGATCTGTTGAATAATTCATGTTTGCCATTGATTTGAAATTCCACCTTCATCACATACAACATTTTACAGGTGTTTGAGTAAGTTTCTGGAATTTCTATTTTGCTTTGTTTGTATCACTCTATGGCTGCTCCTCTTATTATTTATTTTTTCGGAGTTTTCCTGACCTTTACTGCTTGTTTATTTTTTCATGTGACCTGTGGAAAATAGTTACAGATTGTCTATTTCCCCTAAAACTTCAAGTAACTGTTGAGGACTTGGGGCATGGCTAATGTCACTAAGAAGCCAAATTTTAAATTTTCTTTAATGTTAATTAAAACTTAAGTAGTTACACGTGGCTAGTGGGTGCTGTATTGGACAGTGCAGTTCTAGCAGATTCTTCTCGTATATAGAAAGATTGTTGATACCTGAACATTAATTTTTTACCAAGCCACCTTACTCAGTTCTTTTATTCTTCTTTTTTAATTGAGGTATAGTTTATGCATAATGGTTAACATTAGTTACAGGTGTCTGACATAGTAATTCAATGAGTTTTTTTATTTTTTATTTTTTTAAATATTTTATTTATTTATTTGACAGAGAGAGAGACAGTGAGAGCAGAAACACAAGCAGGGGGAGTGGGAGAGGGAGAAGCAGGCTTCCCGTTGAGCAGGGAGCCTGATGCGGGGCTTGAACTCATGACCTGAGCCGAAGGCAGATGCTTAACCATCTAAGCCACCCAGGCATCCCTCAACAAGTTTATATGTTATGCCATGCTCACTGCAAGTGTGGCCACCATCTGTCACCATATAATGCTATTATAATACCACTGACTCTATTCCTTATGCTGCACCTTTCACCCCTCTGACTTACTCATTTCATAACTGGAAGCCTGGATCTCCCACTCCAATTCACTCATTTTGCCCATCCCACCACCTTCCTCCCCTCTGGAAACCATCATTTGTTCTCTGCATTTATGGGTCTGTTTCTGCTTTTTGTTTATTTATTTTATTTGTTTGTTTGTTTTGATTTTCTATGTAAGTGAAGTCATATGGTATTTGTCTTTGGCTTATTTCACTTAGCCTAACACCTTCTAGTTCCATCTGTGCTGCTGAGAATGGCAAGGTCTTATCCTTTTTTTTTTTTTTTAAAGATTTTGTTTATTTATTTGGCAGAGAGAGAAATCACAAGTAGACAGAGAGGCAGGCAGAGAGAGGGAGAAGCAGGTTCCTCGCTGAGCAGAGAGCCCGATGCGGGGCTTGATCCCAGGACCCTGAGATCACGACCTGAGCTAAAGGCAGAGACTTAATCCACTGAGCCACCCAGGCACCCCAAGGTCTTACCCTTTTTATGACCAAGTAATATTCCATTGTGTATATATACTACATCTTTATCCATTCATTTAATGATGGACACTTGGGTTGCTTCCATATCTTGGCTATTGTAAATAATGATGAAATAAACTTAGGGCTGCATGTATTTCTTCAAAGTAGAGGTTTTTTCCTTTGAATAAATACCCACTAGTGGGATTACTGGATTGTATGGTATTTCTATTTTTAATTTTTTGAGGAATTGCCATATCATTTTCCATGTTGGCTGCACTTATTTCTACTATTATTTAGAATTATTTCCCAGTTGATTCTCTTGGGTTTTCCAAGAAATGCAATTATATAACCTATAAATTGTATAATTTATAATCTTTCCTTCCGTTTAATATAATGTCTACTTATTTTTGTCTTTTAGTTTTATGGAAACAGTGGTACATCAACAACTTTGTAATATTAATTAATTCAACAAACATTAATTGTCTTCTAAATAGTAGATATTGGAGAACATAAAATAATTGATTACCTTCAAGAATTTGTAGTATGGTGATAGGACTACCTCACAGGGAAGCATAATACAGTATAATAAAACTTATGATATAGGTATGCAAGAGTTTTGACTGGCATAATGGCATGAAAGTACTTTGCGTGTGTTTGTGTGTATCAGTGTATGTGTGTGTGTACATGTGCATACAAGCAAGAGAAGACTTTTGGAAAGAGCATACCTAGGCCAAGTCTTAAAGAATGAGTTGGAATTAATCAGATGAGAGGTAGAAGAGGATCCAAAGAAGACATATAATGGCAGACACATGAAAAGATGCTCAACGTCACTAATCTTTACTACTGCAAATCAAAACCACAATGAGAAGGGGTGCCTGGGTGGCTCAGTGGGTTAAAGCCTCTGCCTTCAGCTCAGGTCATGATCCCAGGGTCCTGGGATTGAGCTCTGCATCGGGGCTCTCTGATCAGCAGGGAGCCTGCTTCCCCCTCTCTCTGCCTGCCTCTCTGCCTACTTGTGATCTCTGTCTGTCAAACAAATAAATAAAATCTTAAAAAAAAACCAAAACCACAATGAGAGATCACTTCACGCTAGTTAGAATGGCTTCAATAAAAAAAGACAAGAAATAACAAGTGCTGGTGAAGATGTGGAGAAAAAGGAAGCCTCATATACTTTGGGTGGGAATGCAAAATGGTACAGCCACTGTGGAAAACAGTATGGAGGTTCCTCAAGATATTAAAAATGGAGGGGCATCTGGCTGGCTCACTCAGTTAACCATCTGCTTTTGGCTCAGGTCATGATCCCAGGGTCCTTGGATCTAGTGCTGCATGAGGCTCCCTGCTCAGTAGGGAGTCTCCTTCTCCCTCTCCCTCTGACCCTCCTCCCTGCTTGTGCTCTCTCTCCCACTGTCTCAAATAAACAAAAAACCCCAAAACCTTAAAAAAAAACAAAAACAAAATTTAAAATGGAAATATCATACAATCCAGTAATTCCATTACTGGGTATTTACCCAAAGAAAATGAAAACACTAATTCGAAAAGATATATGCATCCCTATGTTTACTGCAGCCAGGATATGGAAGCAACCTAAGTATCCATCCATAAATGAATGGATAAAGAAGATGTGGTGTATAGACCGACACATACACACACACAGGAACATTACTTGGCCATAAAAAAAGAATGAGAACTTGCCATTTACAACAACATGGATGGACTTAGAGGGCATTATGCTGAGTGAGGAGTCAAAGACGAATACTATATGACTTCACTTACATGTGGAATCTAAAAAACAAAATAAGCAAAAAGCACAAACAGACCCATAAATACAGAGAACAAATGATGGTTGCCAGAGGGGAGTGGGGGTGGAAGATGGGCAAATGAGTGAATGAGAATAGGAGATCTAGGCCTCCAGTTATGAATGAATAAGTCACGGAGATGAAAGGTACAGCACAGGAAATGGAGTCAATGGTGTTGAAATTCACTTGCATGGTAGCAGACCGGAGCTCCACTTGCAGTGAGCATAGCCTCACATATAAACTTGTTGAATGGCTGTGTTGTACGCCTGGAACTAATGTTAACATTGTGTGTCAACTCTACTTCAACTAAAAAAGAAGAGAAGATAGGGTTTTCAGACTGAGACACAGTAACTTATCTATAAAGTAAATATTTTAATATTTTCTTTTGACTTAAATGTTTACTCTTTAGATATAGCTATAGGCCTTTGCTCCAATATGTATATAACCTATTGATAACATATTTTGAGATTTCACTTGTGCTAGGCAGGTGTGAGGGTTTTCATAAAAATAATGCATGATAAAAATAAAAATAATTATTTTCAACTAATGTTTAAGTTGTCTGCCTATAATGGTGGCAATACAGTTTAGCTGTTAGACTAATTTCAGAGTTAATTCCAATTTCAGGTTAATTCTGTAGTAGCCCTAGTTTGCTAGTAATTATTTCATACTGGCAGTTCATTAAACTTCAAAATGTATAATCCTTTCCTAGTGGAAGTGCTCTCATACCAAGGGTTTTATGCCCCACACAGAGCCAAAGCGATAAATTTAAATTCCCTTTGAAACTCATAGCTAAATTGTTTCTTCTAGAAATGTTGAAATTCTAATTAATCACTGTCAAGCAAAAAAAAAGGGGGGGGTGAAGAAAAAAGTGTGTTGAAACTCTTTGATACAAAATGCTACTTCTTTCTCTTTCCTTAATATTACCTGGATTATGATTATAAAAGCTCTAGGTCAACACAGCAAGTTGCCAAGTGATCAATTTATCAAATTATATACATTCATTTTGTTTATGCTAATTGCTCTTAGTTTATACCAATTTATATTTTGCAGAGACCTCACTGTTTAATGCAGTTGGATAATGGGTACAACATCAATGTGAAGCGATTTGTAACTGTCCACTAAATGGAAGCATAAAAGGCAATGGAATAGATTGAAAAATGGTAAATATGTATCAGATTTGGTGAGTTAATCTCACATTTCTTTACAGTGATCTTCCTGGGTCGTGTTGAACATTTTGCCCTTACTGAAAACTAGGTTTTCTTTCTTCTGTAAATTATTACCTATTTAATGTAACTATGTAAATGTTTCTTTACTTTTTATGGAAATGCTAATTTACCAGGCATTTCATTTTTTGGACACTGGAACAGTTCTGGAACACTCAGCTTCTACATACAAATGGTGGGCTTACCCTAAAATGTAGTTGAAGTTGTTATTCATCTGAGAAGAGTGAATGAGGATGAAAATGTGAAATCACTTCAGGCCCAATTTCTTCATGTGCCACCTGAAGCTCTTCCTTTAGCTCCCATTCAAAAAAGTAGACCAGTGACTCAAGGGTAGGGGGACAATGGCTGGGGTATTGGTTGAGATAGGCTGTTATGTTTTATGAACTTTCTACCCTAAATTTTAATGGCTTAAAACAATAAAAGTTTTATTTTTTGCTCACACTACCCATCCACTGGGTTGACAGAAAATCTCTACTAAACTTAGTCACTCAGGAATAAGATAAGAGTAGTCACCATTTTGAACATTGCTGGAGAGAAAAGAGAATTCAGGAGAGGACCCACTGGGCAAACTCTGGCCCAAACACGTGATACTTTCACTCACAGTGCATTGACTCAAATTAGGCACATGAGTCCACCTCACCACAGGAGAGTCTGAGAGTGGAGAAAACTGGAAATATTTGGCAAACATTAGCGATTGCCACAGTTGCATTGAAAAGGTGTTGAATTACTTAGTTGAGCACCGGAAGCTAATATTGCACTGCATGTTGGCTCACTGGAATTGAAATAAAAACTTAAAAAAAAAAAAAAAACGTTGAAAGAGCAGTTTTGGCAAGAGCAGAGATGACCTCAGCAGAAATGGAAAAAACAGTGTGAACAGTGCTGGGACACAGTGTTGACTATTCTGGGATTGTTCATACTTCTCCTTCCTTCCTCAAACCATTTTCCAATTCAATTCACTTCAACTCAATTAGATTCAATTCAATAAACATCTAATAAATACCTCATAGTATGAGATACCTGGTTATACCAAAGTGGGTAGAAACAAAACTGTAGGTGTCCTTGTTTTTTGAATGCTACACTCAGGCTACTCTGGGGGTCACCTTGAGAAAAACTAACAAAGCTTTGACAACAAGCCAAAATCAGACCAAACTGTATATAAGCTTTTAGACTATAATAATAGTGTGAACAGGTACTGAGTTAATTATTTTTTTAAGTTAGATGCCTTCTTCATACCATTTACTGAAACGTATTAGCTACATTTGACATATGACACCAAAGGCAAAAACCAGAGAAGCATTATAGATAAGTTAGATTTTATCAAAATAAAAAAAAAAAAACTTTACTGCTTCTAAGAAAACCATCAAGAACACGAAAAGGCAACTTACAGAATGGGAAAAGTTATTGACAAGTCATATGTCTGATAAGGAATTTCTATCCAAAATAATTTAAAAAAAAAACTCAAATTCAGCAATAGAAAGAAAACTCAATTTTAAAATGAGCAAAAGATTTGAATAGATAATTTCTCCAAAAAAAGTTTTATATGCAAAGTAAGTGCATGAAATACTCAATAACATTAGTCATTAGAGAAATGCAAATCAAAACTACAGCGAGATATCGCTTCCCTTTCACTGGGATGGCGATGATAAGAAAGACAAGCAATCCCCAGTGTTGATAAGAATGTGGAGAAACTGGAATCCTTGCATATTGCTGGTGGGAATATAAAATGATGCAGCCATTTTGGGAAACAGTTCGGCAGTTCCTCAAAAAGTTAAATACAGGGGAAAAAAAAAGGTTAAATACAGAGTTACCATATGGCCGATTAGTTCTACACCAGCTATCTATTCAAGCAAAATGAAAAACATCCACGCAAATATTTGTACATGAATGTTGATAGCAACATTATTCATTCCAAAAATGAAAATAATCCAAAAGTCCATCAACTGATGAATAAATAGACAAAATTGGTATGTCTACACATTGGAATATTATGGAGGCCTAAAAAGCAGTAAGACATTGATACATTCATAAACCTTGAAAACATTTTTCTAAGTAAAAGAAGCCAGACACAAAAGGTTACTGACATGCTGTGTGGTTCCATCTGATACAAGATGTCCAGAAAAGACAAATTCATAGAACCAGAAGATAAATTAGTGTTTGCCAGGAACTAAGAAGAGAGTGGAATGGGTTAGGACTGTTTATGGACGTGGGGCCAATGAAGAAGTTCTGGAACCTAGTGGTGATGGTTACACAGCTGTGAGAAATAAGACACCAATTTTGTTAATAAAATGCATATATCTACATCTATATTTACATATACATATGTCTAGATGGTGAGGTAACAAGTGATTTTTATTCTTTTTTGTATGTTCTTCTGTTTTCTTTCTCACCACCAGCCACAGAGAACATACATTACCTTTGTAACTTAACAATGCAAACCTTTTAAAATCATTCAAATCAGATTCAAAAGCTGAGAACTTGCATTCCCCGAGTAATCTTTGAAGTAACCCAATGCAGGTTACATTCATCTGAAATTCTAGAATAAACAAGACTAAATGTATTGGGGAAAAATCTGAAGAGTGGTTGGCTCTGGAGGAGTGGGAGCAGGGACTGATGGAGGACATGAGATCATTTTCTGGAGTGACAGAAATGACAGGACTGTGGTCTGTATGTTGATAAGGTTGGGTTATACAGGTATACGCATTTGTCAAAACTCAAGGGACATATAGTTAAGATTTGTGCATTTGGTTGTATATAAGTTTTACATTTAAAAAAACCCATAAACAAATGTTGCACTCAAGTCAGTGTTTGGTATGCTTAAATGTGTAGGGCAAAATCGCTTTGATATATATATTTTAAAAGTAAGGTAGATTAATGGATGAATAGAGGTATTAGAGGGTAGATATGTGATAGAGGAAATATAGCAAAATTGCAATGGTGGGATATGGGTGATGGATCTGTTTTATATTTGAAATTTTTCACCATAAAACATGGGGGAAGAAGACACTCAATGTGAAGAGTTTACAATTTATTACCCTTTTGACTCCCCAAACTCCATTTTACTTGCGTCTTCTCCCAACATTAGGTATTTCCACTTGATTGTGAAATTCATCTGCAGCCCCTACAAATCATTTTACTTTTCTTTGTTTTTAATAAGAATGGCATCATTCTTCCAGTTGTGAGCATTTCTCAAGATAAAAAAATCATGTTTCTTTCCCTCCTTTCTCTCATACCCTCTAATCCAGTTAAGCGCTAAATTCTAATTTTCACTTTATGATGTCTCACTTCTTTTCCCCTTACCGCTACCTTAATTTTGCACCAATTACCTGCCATTTCCATGAAGAAATAGACTGGCATAGCTAAGAAAATAATTTGTGTGTAATTTGATGCTCTATATAGTTTTACATGTGCGCTATAAAATGGTTCTGAGAATACTGTATTAGAATTTACTTTGTTATTTTGAGTCTTAAAACTCTGAATTCCGGACTCGCTTCCTTTTAGTTTGTACGTTAATGACTTGAAACCAGTTCGGGATGATTTAGATGCATACACCCCTCATCCCTATCACAGAAATCAGAGTTAAGAATTTTACGTCATGTGTGGTCTCTATAGACAACCGGTCCTGCTAAATGAACTCTGCTAAAATTGTCAGTTTCCATCTTGACAAGTATCTGACACAAATTCTACCACATTATTCTACAGGTCCATTTTGCAAAAAAAAAATTTATCTTAGAAAATAGTTACCAGGGGGCGCCTGGGTGGCTCAGTGGGTTAAAGCCTCTGCCTTCGGCTCAGGTCATGATCTCAGAGTCCTGGGATCGAGCCCCACGTTGGGCTCTCTGTTCTGCAGGGAGCCTGCTTCCTCCTCTCTCTCTCTCTGCCTGCCTCTCTGCCTAGTTGTGATCTCTGTCTGTCAAATAAATTAAAAAAAAAAAAAAGAAAAGAAAAAATAGTTACCATTAGATGCCCTATGGGTACTTCATTGACTTTTTCTTTCCTCCTGATGGCTATACGAGCAGGTCATTGGTAACATCGACCTTAAAATTTTCCTATGTTAAAAAAAAAAATTTTTTTTTTCCTATGTTAAAATAATTGCAGTGAAGATGTTGTAATCTGGGGCTTTGATTATCCATGTATCTCTCTATATCTGGGAATGGAACTGAGTTTCATGAGGAAGAACTTGGTTCTGTCAAAAGCTTTTCCCCACCCTCTCTCCCCCAGGAATACAGGGTAGCTATATTTGAGGAGGGTTCTCTTTTTTCTTTTTTCTTTTTTAAGATTTTATTTGTCAGAGAGAGAGAGAGACAGACAGACAGACACACCATAGCAGGGGGAGCAGCAGGCAGAAGCACACTCCCTGCTTAGCAAGAAGCTCCATGTGGGACTCAATCCCAAGACCCTGGGATCATGATCTGAGCTGACTGCAGTCACTTAACCGACTGAGCCACCCAGGTGTCCCAGGAGGCCCTGTTTTTATTTTTTATTATTTTTTAAGATTTTATTTAGTTATTTGACAGACAGAGATCACAAGTAGGCAGAGAACCAGGCAGAGAGAGAGGAAGGGAAGCAGGCTCCCTGCTGAGCAGAGAGCCAGACTCGGGGCTCGATCCCAGGACCCTGGGATCATGACCCGAGCCGAAGGCAGAGGCTTTAACCCACTGAGCCATCCAGGCACCCCTGTAATACTATGTTTTTAATAAATTGCCTAAAATCCTTCTGGATTTGTAGTCCAAGAGGTGTAAAGAAAAAGAAATTAAAAAAAAAAACCCACTGAAATCCTCTAAAAATTACTTTTATTTAATGTTGGCTGGGCTTTTCTCATGTCATTTGCCTTTATGAAATCTTCAGGTTTATGTTCTAGTGTACGCACTGCTTAAGTCACGAAAAAACTGAGCAAGACCTTCTACTTTTAACTGTCCTTTGGTGCTTCTAAATACAATGAACACGTCTCACCCCAGGCTTGCACAGTTAATATGCATTTAACCTTGGTATAGATAATCAGATGCTTGAGGAAAGGGAGGGAGATCAAAAATAGCTAATGAATGAAAATTCAAAATAGAAGCTATTGTGAAAATTCCATTAGCTTGCTCCCCTCCCTTGACTGGAGCAGGGAATGGCACAGTTTGCAACATCCCTGAGCTATACCTACTGGTGCTCTGTAACGGTTCTCTTCAGTCCTTCAGTCTAAAATCCTAAAGGGCAGGGGTGGGGGTTGAGAGGGGAGGTGGGTGGGAGGGGCGGGCATCTGCCTTCGTTCTCAGGTCATGATCCCCAGTCCATCCTCAAGTCTGCCTCCCTGCTCAGCAGGGAGTCTGCTTCCCTTTCTCCCTCTGCCCCTCCCCACTGCTCATGCTGGCTTTTGCTCATTCTCAAATAAATGCATAAAATCTTTTACAAAAATAAATAAAAAATAAAATCATATAGGTATTTCTTGTCTACGTTAGAAGGAACAGGTGATCTCCTAATAAGGTCGCTGTTCCTTGTCATTTTTAGAAGCTTTTTGGAAACAGGCTGTCTCTTCTAGCTGGCTCAAGGTCCTCTGTGTTCCTGATGACCTGGTAACAAAGAGCCAAAGAGAACATTCTGCCTCCCTGGTTTCAAGTGAGTTTCTTGGTAACGCTGGGGGCCAACACGGAACACTGACTTTCCCCCTTGCTCCCTGGGCTCTAGGTTGTGTTGGGATGGCAGGTTGTGTGATCTCATCACATTTTTTCACTCCAGTGATGCTTCTGTGGTTGAATCTAACTTCTCTTTGTTTTGCTGTGTCTTATCAGGGAACTCATCTTACATTTGTAGCCAACCTCGCCTTTCAGAATTGCTAACAATTTCATGACTTAATTAGCTGAGATACAAAAACTGTTTCCCACTTAAATTCCCCGACAGCGATTTGGTAAAATGAGATCTACTAGATTTAGGGTGAAGATGGAGAAGAAAGAGAAACAAATTAAGTATCATTTCATGCTAGTTGGGTATTATTATGTGAGAACAGTCAATGTTTCACTTCCCTATTTCCAGATTCAGATCATCAGTGCAGCTCAAGGAGAGGCCCAGGAGTAAGAGAAATTACATAAATATCCTTTGAAAAAAATTCAGTTCAAATTACACACACATTAAAAAAAGACTGGGGCAAAGATTTATTGTTTGCTTTTTACATCATACTAGCTCCTTCAAACTAAGATGGTTTTCCCTTGACACAAAAAAATGCAATTCGCTCTTGTGAATGTCTTCCTCTTTCAGGGATTCAGAGTCATGATGTATAAGAAAACTGGTGGGGCTGGCACAGAAAGATTTTATATAAACTTTGTCAGACCATTTGGGAGTGGAATGATCCTGGGGGGAGAGAAAACTGTTAATGAGAAAGTAACAGGCAAGCTAACTTCCCACCATGCAACATTCCAGTGGCTCTGCAGAAGTTCTGCCACTTAGACTTCTCCTACACGTACTTTGTATTTAGAAAAGACTTTTTCCTTACTAAACAAAGGAAATTTATTAAATAACAATTCACCTTCCCACTTATAATTATCGGTAGTACGTAAGTGCCAAATTAGAAGATCTGATTAACGCAAGATGACAATGACAATGGTGTTCTGGCAAAGACAAGTCCAATAATGAAACTTTATAGTGGTTAAGTCTATGATTTTCTTTCAAATTGAATATGGATTCTCATTACTGTCCCTTTGGGCTCAAGGGACCCAAACAGAGAGCATCTGTAAAGAAACTAAGAGGGTGAGGAAACCATAAGTAACAGAGAAAGCTGGGGTGAGGGAGGAGGCTGTGGGCCTCCTATCTTTGGCACCCTCACCAGATTATCTACCAGTTTTTCATCCTGGATATACTTGTCTATCTTGAAACTTTCTCACTAAAATTATGCTCCACTGCCTCCCAAGTTTCAAGTCCAATATGGTCTCTTAGGTTACAACAAATGTTTCTGTGACACCAGCGAGTTCCTTTGTAGTTGGTAAATAGGAAAATGAGTCCCATGGAGTTGTTCTAGTTCCTTGGCATGGGGTTCTGCGATGGCAGAAGTCACATTTTCAACGTTAGCAAAACAGGAGAAAGTGTTCAGTCACTGCAGCTCTATATTTAGAGCAATCAAGAGCGTCTGCACCTGGGCTTGTCCCCAGAGGGGCGTACCCCCAGTCTTGCATGACTCTGGGCCCCAGCACGTCGCACTTCCTCCAGCGCTCAGAGCGCCTCTTCTACCTCCTTTGTTCAGCACTCAGAAGCAAATATTCCCATTTTATTGTTTTTGTGCCTTTTTAACATCCCCCAAGGCAGCCTCCACTACGTTTGAATTGCCCATCTGCCTGGCTGTTCACATTCTCTCTGGAGGCACAAATTATAGCTTTTATTAGCACTTTGGTTACAAAGATGTGGAAGTTCTGAGAGGCTTATCCCTAAGCTTACTTGTACTCTAAGCTCTGTTCTTATTAATGAACATTTTTGCAGAATGCCTCACTTTCAACGAACGTGTGTCTGTGTTAATGTAAAAATTCTGTACTTTACACTTAGTGGATACCTTATAGATGCTGATAGGTGATTTATAATTAATGTTATCACAAGAGTTTTAAAAGCTGATTCCAACGAACGACTGTGTTGACAAGGAACCAAATTACAGGAATTGAGCAGGATCATTGGACTTCTCTCGAATATAAAATCTTCAAGTTGTTTTAATTTGCGTGCTATATTTATCACTAGTGTTTTAGAGAAACAGAAGCTAACTTTTCAATTTCAGAGACTGATGAACCATCATCCATTAGTTCTTGAAGTTGAATAGCAGGAAACTGTACTTGTTTTTCAAACCACCTGGCAATGTTAAGAAGCTGCTGGTCACAAAATGCACGTCCAATAAACTGTAGTCCTATTGGCAACCCCTGGTTTGAGAGAGCCACAGGGACACTCACTGCCGGCAATCCTGAAGACAAGAAAGAAACCCATTAGCTGATTACTTCTCCACCCTAAGAAGGGGAGACTTCTGCTTTCTAGTGCTAGTAGGTATAAGACAGATAAGGTTTAAAAAAATGACAGAAATCATATGATATGCACATGCTTTTGTACCTTCCTTTGCTCACTTAACAATATATCTTGGAAATCACTGTGTATCAACTCACAGAGACTTTCTTCATTCCTTTTTTTTTTTAATAGCTGCACAGCACTCCATTATGTGGTTTGTACCATAATTTTTCACCCATGCTTCTATGGTTGGGCATTTAGGTTGTTTTCAGTATTGAGCTATTTCACACCATGCCCAGGTATACATGTTTTTGGTATTCCTTTTTTTTTTTTTTTTTTTTTAAGATTTATTTATTTGAGAGAGAGAGGGAGCGCGCGCAAGGGGAGTGGGAGAAGAGAATCTCAAGCAGGCCCCCCCACTGAGCATGAAGCCCAACGATGCTGGACTCAATCATACCACCCATGAGATCTTGACCTGAGCTGAAATCAGGAGTCAGACGCTTAACTGACCTAGCCACCCAGGTGCCCCATAGTTTTTGGTATTCTTGAAAGTCTCTCAGATGAATAGAGATTGCTTCATCAACAGATAAATGCATATGTAACTAGATGCTGCCAAATTTCCCTCCAAAAAAGCTGTACTATTTTGAACTCCCATCAGCAAAATGCTTTTTCCCTACAGCATTACCAACTGAGTATGTTGTTGAGCTTTTGAATGTTTGCCAATTTGATAGATAAGAAATAGTAGCTTGTTTTTAATTTCACGTTTGGGGCAAAGAAAGCAAAAGATCCTGGGATATCTTGTTATGCCATAAAATAAGGAAGTTTTTAGGAATTAATGGGGATAGGTCTAAAAGCTACATGCAACTTGAAAGGGCTCTTGTTGGCCAAACAGTTTCAGCATCAGAACCAATGATGAGAGTAATTGTTTATAATACACTGAATTTTAAAAAACCCAACAAAACAAAGCTGTCTTTAGAGAAGACTGCTAGCTAATATATGTACAAAGAATGATAGAAAAATCAGCATTTTCATCATTCTCTAGGAAATAATTCAGGCAAGGATCATCAATAGATTTAAAACTGGGTTCAAGATTTTGGGGGAATAATCTCAGAGTACCACCTCACCAATTGGTTAAAATTGATCAAAGGAAAAATGTAACTTTACATAGAAAACACCTGGCAGTTACTTCCTTCACTAAGGGATCAACTTAGTCTCTGAAAGTGGAACAAACTGACATTAACTGTTTCCTGACATGCAGAGTATGCAGTATTTCTGCCAAAATGTTTGACTCTACCCAATCATGAGGAAGCAATGTAGCAAGTCCAGATTATAGATGGGACATCCTATAGGGCAAGTGCACTAGGCTCTTCAAAAAAGTCAATGTCAATTAAAACAAAAATTTTAAAAGGTGGGGGACTTCTTATCAGAAACTATGCAGGCCAGAAGAAAGTAGCATAACATTTTTTAAGTGCTAAAGAAAAGAAATGTCAAGCCCAAATCCTGTATCCAGTGAACATAACCTTTAAATATGAAAGGAAATCAAGCGTTCTTAGAAAGTTAAGGGAATTGGTTAACAGCTGACCTACCCTAAAAGAACGGCTAAAGGAATTTAAACAGAAAGGATACGATAAAACAAAGAATCTTCATATACCAGGAAGAAATGAACATAGTAAACAAAAGGGAAATACAGTAGGCTTTCCTTCTCCTCTTGAGTTTTCTAAATTTTGATGATTGAAACACAAATTATAAAACAATCTGATGTGTTTCAAAAGAAAAAAAAGCCCAAAAACAAAACAAAAACCAAAACCCAAAGCAGAGAACTGGCGTATTCTAAATTTTAAAAAGATAAAAACAAATATAATATATCAGGGGGAAAACAATTTTATAAAAGACATTTTTGGTACAACTGAGAAAATTTAAATATGGACTATATCTGGAATATTATTATTCATGTTAGTTTTCCTAGGTGTGGTAACAGAATTGTGGTTATGCAGGAGAATGTCATCATTTTTAGAAGATCTATGCTAACGTATTTAGGAGTGAAGTATCATGATGTTGCAACTTTCTTTCAAATTATTCAGCTAAAAAAAAAGTGTGTGAGTTATGTACAGAGAGAAAGCAGATAAGACAAAATGAATGAATCCAGGCAAAGGGCATATTGGTATTCATTACACCATTCTTTGAACTTTTCCGCAGGTTTGAAAATTTCCAAAATAAAAGTTGAAATTATGCTGTTAAGTAGACTGACTCTGAGTATGTGTGTGCACATACCACACACACACACACACACACACACGTACACACATTCCTAAGCATTCCAGAAGGACAAGCTGTTGCTTTCATGGAACAGTCTAGCTGGAACCTAAGTTGAAGACTGTCTAAAAATTTGAAGAAAACCAGAACATTCCCAAGGGATCCTCACCTGCCATATTTACAGCCTGTGTAAAAATGTCATCCTGGGCGCTTCGTGTCCTGTTGTCTTCTTTAATGAACTCCAGGTATGGTGCTGCCCCCCGCAAGGTGGTGGGAGTCAGCAAGACATCCACTCCAGAGTTAAAAACCTTCACAAAATCATTAGCAATGAGTCGTCTCACTTTCTGTGCCTTAATGAAATAATTCTCATAGTTTCTGTGGAAAAACAGATGATATTTTAAAGATTTTTAAATTTCTTTGGATCAATTTTCACAGACAAGGCTTGTTAAAGAATGACTGGATTCTGACCTTTATAAGAAGGTACCACAAAGATTCCTAACAACACATATAAATGATTTTTGTTCAACTGTGCTGTTATTTCTAAAAATTTGAGTATCAGGAGTTTAATCAGAATTCACTGCTAGACACAATTCTACACATATAATCACAGAATAGTGATATCATTAAATAAGTGGATATCATCCACTTTCAGGCATATCATTAAACCAGAACTTTTATTTTCAGGTGAAAAAAAAAATCAAGTGCGTAGCAATTAAATGACTTTCCAAAGGTTACAAAGATGGGCAGTGGTAAAAGAAAGACTAGAACTGAGGTCTCTGGAGCTTATTCTAATTCTCCTTCTATTACAATGTCCTATTTCAACTGCAGTATAATGAGAAATCGTTATTATAAGGATTCTCAAGTTTTGTAAAATTCTAATGTGCCATCCTAAGTAGCCATTAGGAAACAGTCTCTGGAAACAGAAACTGGAGAAAGTACACAGTGTTTGCAATTTTGTATTTTATGGCTAGGCATGCCCCAGGAATGGGAATGTGAAATTCAAGAAAAGATACTTACTTTACTGACAAGATTAAGGAATTAGCCAGCTATAAAAGTGACTATAAATCAATGATGCAAATAAAGGGAAAAAGAAGGCACTCTTTGGATCCTCCTGAACCAGACACAAAGGCAGGCAAAACTATGGTTTTAAACTTCAGTTTGTCACCTGTAAAAATGGATACAACTACTCGTCTTACTGAGGACCAAATATAATAAAGATAAAAATGTGCTCTTTTTTTACTCTAAAAGAATCCTACAGAAGTATCAAATCTCTTTACTATCATTTGACCACAGGGTCTCTAGAGAGATAAATGCAGGTATTACCTATAATTAATACAATAACACTTGATGGCTTAAATGATGTCATTAATGGCATTTCCCAAACCTCAAATTTATTCAAACACAAGCCCAAGTCTTTTTCTATTAAATTTCTTCCTACTTTAAATATGGTTCAAAAACAGAACTTTTGTTTCCATTAATGATAGAGGGATGGAATTTACCCTGCCATAGTAAATAGTAACATACCCTAGTATTTACCCATAGTAATTTACCCTGCTTTATTTTGCCTAGAAAGCTAGGCAAAATAAAGCAACCATTTTCATATATTAGACAGCAGGCATTCAAGAGAGGGAGTTCTGAGAGAGGGGAAGCAAGTAAGTGAGCCCTTTAATTTCCCCAGTGTAATGCCTGGAGGCAGTTTCCAGGCCTCAGCCCAGACAGGAGGAACCTACAAAGAGTTTTCAGGGGGCAGTTTTCAGGAAGTTAGGGACGGGGACTGGAAGTTCAGAGAGGCAAAGAAAACTGGAATTTTCTCATGGAGTACCAGAGAGGAGAAAATAGCACATAGAAGGAGCTCAAGAGATCTGTAGAGTGATCCCTCAAGTCTTTGGCTGAGTACTGATCTGTATGCATGTAGGGAGAAGACATTCTCAAGGCTGGGGAGAGAATCACTGAAAAGTCAAACAACTGCAAGAGCTCAAATACGGCTAGAAACAGGGTGTGTTCCGAACAGCCAAAGTGGAAAGACTTCATAATACATGAGGCATCTGGCAGAATTCTTCAAGGGTACTGCCTAAAGTAGAGTTAAATTAGCCTAGACTAAAGGCCATTTTGGACTCATCCTTGCAAAGGTTTTTTAAAAGGAAGCCTTGAAAGATCCAACAGGATTCTGAGTAACTTTTTATTTATTTATTTATTTGACAGATAGAGATCACAAGTAGGCAGAGAGGCAGGCAGAGGGGGCGGGGGGAGGGGGAGGAAGCAGGCTCCCTGACACGGGGCTCCATCCCAGGACCCTGGAATCATGACCTGAGCTGAAGGCAGAGGCTTTAACCCACTCAGCCACCCAGGTGCCCCAGATTCTGATTAACTCAACTGCATCCCAGAACAAAGCCTGACATGGTTTAAAGGAATACAACAAAAATTCAGCAAATGATAACATAAAAGTCACTATGCCCAGTCATGCAAAAAAGCAGAAAATATAACCCATATTATGGGTTATGGGGGTAAGAAGCAATCAATATAAAGAGACCCAGAAACAACAGAAATGTGCAAATTAGCAGATTAAAACAGCTACTATAAATATGTTCCATATGTTCAAGAAGGTAGAAGAAAACATGTATCATGAAGAAACCAAGGAGATAAGAACTGCTTGGAAGTTACAGGAACGAAAAATGCAAAGTAGGAAAGAAAAATGACCTTTGATGCGACTGACAGTAAGGTGACACAGCAGATCAGTGATTCTGAAGATAGTAATAGGAACTATCCAAAAGGAAGCAGAGAAAAAAGACTACAAAAGAAAAAAAATAAAAACAAACAAACAAACAAACAAACAAAAAAACCCAGGATGGAGCCATCAGTGTGCTGTGGGACAACATCAAGCAGATTAACATACATACGAAAGGAGTCCCAGAAGAAGGGGGAAGGTCAGAAAAAATATTTTAAGAAACAGTGGCTAAAACTTTTCCCAATTTGATTAAAATAATAAACCCACAGATCCAAGAAGCTCAACAAACCCCTAAACAAGAGGAAACCAGGGAGAAAACCACACCAAGACACATCACAGTCAAATTCCTGAAAACCAGTGATAAAGTCTTAAAGTCAGCAGGGGTGTGTGTGTGTGTGGTGGGGGAAGACATGTTACACACAGAGGAACAAAGACAAGAATGACAGCATTTCTCAGAAACTATGCAAGTCTGGAGGCAACACAACAAGATCTTTAAGGTACTGAAAGAAAAGCTATCAATCTAGAATTTGATACTGAGAGAAAATGTCAAAATTAAAATAAAGACTTTTACATATAAACAAAAGCTGGAAGAACTAATTGCCAGCAGGATTATACTACAAGAAATATTAAAGTTCTTTAGGGAGAAAAAAATTACACCAGATGGATATTTGGATCTACACAAAGGAATAAAAAAGCACCAGAAATAGTAAATATTTAGGCAAATATAAATGACTTTTTTCTTGTTTTAAATCTCTTTAAAAATTTTTTAAGGACAAAAGAAGGCAGGAAAGAGGTTAAAAGAAAGGACAGATAGTACAAATTGAAGACAAACAGTAAAAATCAGATTTAAATGTGGCTTATGTTCTTTAAAAATAAACTGTGGATTCCTAACTCAATAAATTTGTGTTTTTTGAATAAACGGTAGTAGAAGAATGACAAAATTATAAACTGAGGCACCACATGAAGAAAAAAAGTTCCTGGCACATAAACTGACTTTTTAAGGCTAAAAAAAAAGAAGTATACCCAAATTCCATTTTTCCTGTCACTCATGTCTATCCTCCCCTCACAAAACAAGTGAGCGAACAAACAAAATCCCTCAAAACAAAAAAGCTGACTTAAGTTCTCTGACTCAGGAGATAGGAATGCCAGCAGAAATTCTCACTTCCTTTTGTCAATTCCCTCAACTGGTAACCAAGCTTTCAGACTCCTCTCCTTCAGTTTCTTTATCTGCTGTTACTTACAGTGACCAAGATACTCTATCAAATTGTGCCCTGAGATATACAATTTATACACAAATATACACAATTGTGCCCTGAGATACACTTAATGAAAGTCTTTGCTTAGAAAACCTCTCAGCAACATTTCATTTTCTTTTCCTACTCCAAAATCATTAGTCATCTGGCCAATATAGAAAAGTCTTATTTTTTTAAATTGTTTTTTAAAAGTTTTTGTTTGTTAAAAGTTTTTTAAAAGTTTTTGTTTGAATTCCAGTTAATTACCACACAGTGTACAATACAGTGATTCAACAGTTCCATACATCACCCGATGCTCAGGTGCTCATCTCCTTAATCCCCATCATCTATTTAACCCATCCCCCCACCTTCCTCCCCTCTGGTAACTATCAGTTTGTTTTCTATAGTTAAGAGCCAATTTCTTGGTATGGCCCTCTCTCCCCTCTGTCCCACCCCTTGCTCATTTTTTTTTTTCTTAAATTCCACATGAGTGCAATCATAAGGTATTTGTCTTTCTCTGATGACTTCTTTCACATGGCATTATACTCTCTAGCTCCATCAATGTCACTACAAATGGTAAGATTTCTTTCTTTTTTATGGCTGAGTAATAGTCCATTGTGTGTATATACACCACATCTTCCTCATCCTTTCATCAACTGATGGACCCCTGGGCTGCTTCCATATCTTGGCTACTGTAAATAACGCTGCTACAAACACAGGGATGCATGTATCCTTTTCAATTAGTGTTTCTGTATTCTTTGGGTAAATACCCAGTAGTGTGACTGCTGGATAGTTCTACTTTTAACTTTTTGAGGAACCTCCATACTGTTCTCCAGAGTGGCTGCACCAGTATGGGTTCCCACCAACAGTGCTGAAGGTTTCCTTTTTCTCCACATCTTCACCAACACCTGTTGTTTCTTGTGTTTTGGATTTTAGCCATTCTAATAAGTTTGAGGTAATACTGCATTATTGTTTTGATTTACAGGAAAAGAGTCTTTTATGTTCTGTAGAACATAATCAAATATTTTTAGGTTTTTATTTTCAAGATTTACCAGAATATAATTGACATATAAAATTGTGTAATTTTAAGGTATACAATATGATAATTAGATATGTGTATATATTGTGAAATGATAACCACAATAGGGTTAATAACACATTTATCACCTTATATAATTATAATTTTGTGTGTGAGTGGTGAGGACATTTAAGATGTACTCTCAGCATTTTCAAGTATATAACGCAGTGCTGTTAATGATAGTAACTATGCTTTGTATCCCCTGAACTTATTCATTTTTTTTTTAAGATTTTATTTACTTATTTGAGAGAGGGAGAGAGAGAACATTAGCAAGGTGAGGGGCAGAGGGAGAACCAGACTCCCTGCTGAGCAGGGAGCCCGATGTGGGGCTTGACCCCGAGACCCCAGGATCATGACCTGAGCCAAAGGCAGACACTTAACTGACTGAGCCACACAAGTGCCTCCAGAGTTAATTCATCTTATCACTACAAGTTTGTACCCTTTGACCAACATCTCCCTATTTCCCCTAGCCCACAGCATTTCCCTGTTTCCCCTAACCCACAGACCCAGGCAACCACCATTGGACACTTAGGTTGTCTTCCTGTCTTTGCTGTTGTGAATAATGCTCTGAGATAATGATTTCATTTCCTTTGGCTATATTCTCAGAAGTAGGATTGCTGGGTCATATATGGTAGTTCTATTTTTAATTTTTTGAGGAACCACCATGCTGTTTTCCATCACGGCTGTTCAAATAATATTTTTGGAAAAAGTAATCCTAAGTATAGGCCCTGAAAGGATACATAGATGAACAAAATGCTTTCTGTCCTTGAGGGAATATAGAAAAACTCAGGAAGCTATTCATTAAAACAATCATTCTTGCCTTTTCACACTTCCCATGTCCTCTTAAACAGACCTGATGGTATGCAAGATGAATTCTATTCACAAGATGATGAATATATTTATACTAAAGACAATCTAAGTAGGAGCCCTAGTAACTTAGAATTCTTTCTTGGAGCAAACAGATACTTAATGTAGGGGAAGACTAAATTGATTTGCTAAATTTTTTAAGATACACCAATGTAACTTCCTGTTTAAGTCTCCAACAACAATAAGCCAATGTGGCAATAATAGTCAGGGGACATTTAAAGAGGCTAAAATTCTTTAGGGCTTCCTACTTAGTTTTGTACTAATCATTTTGCTAGAGTGTCAATTTTTTTTTTTTTTTTTGCATTCGAATAACCAGAAACTAAAAGTACTATAAACAGGTCTTTAGTTATGATTTCTAATTCAAATAAGGATTTTGCTTCTTCAGCAAATATCTCAACTTAATAAGACCTGATAGATATGCAACTAATGTACTCTTGAGTGTTCAAGAATGGAGAAAACTTCTAATTACTTACTCTTTTATTTTTTATTTATTTCTTTTTTTAAGATTTTATTTACTTATTTGAGAGAGCACAAGCAGTGGGAGAGGCTGAGGGAGAAGCAAACTCCCCACCAAGCAGGGAGCCCAATGCAGGGCTCGATCCCAGGACACTAGGATCATGATCTGAGTCGAAGACAGATGCTTAACCGACTGAGCCACCCAGGTGCCCCATTACTTACTCTTTTTTTTTTTTTTTTAAAGGTTTCATTTATTTACTTGACAGACAGAGATCACAAGGAGGCAGAGAGGCAGGCGCAGAGAGAGGAAGGGAAGCAGGCTCCCTGCCGCGCAGAGAGCCCGATGTAGGGCTCGATCCCAGGACTCTGGGATCATGACCCGAGCCGAAGGCAGAGGCTTTAACCCACTGAGCCACCCAGGCGCCCCGTTACCTACTCTTTTAATAAGAAAAAATTTCCTGCAAGAATTCTTCCTCTCACCACATCATTAAACCCTTCTCGCCTGGTTGCAGCATACATGGCTTCAGTAGACACATTGATGTCACACCTATGACCTAAAAACAAAAAAGAGATAAACATTATTTGAAAAGGAAGTGAAGTTTTGGCTGAAAAGCAAGTGCAGATTCACATTTCTGACTAATATTAAAATTTTGGGAAACTGTCCTTAGTGGGTCCTTTTCTTTATCTCCTAAGAATCAAGGAGAGAGGAGAAAATAACTAAGAAGGAAACTTCATTTGTTCACTTCCTCATCCCTCCTTCCCTCATTCCTTCCCTCCATCCAATTATCTACCGAACTCCTACCATGTGCCAGGAGCTACACTTGACAGACTGAAAATACAAGGATAAGACACTATTCCTGTAAAATATTCACAATTCAGAGAGGGGAGCCAAAAATACAGAGATATTTATGATGAACAGTGTAAGCAGAAGGCTAAATGACAAAGGTAAGACGATTTACTGGTTTACTTGTCTAAATCATTAACCTTATCTCCGGGGATAATTTTTTTGTCATGAATAAGTAAAACTACCAAATGTTGGACACAACTACCTTAAAAATCCCAAATACAGCCATCTTACCATATTCTAGCCCGTCAAATCTTGCCATATTCGATGCCACTTCCGATGTACACAATACATGGTAGCAGACAATTGAATAACTGGTGTGAGGCAGGGACACTTCAATTACTTTGGCCCCCTCAGACTCAAAGAGGTTAGCAGCTTTGGACCAAAAAGATCGCACTTCACCTGATAATTCTGGTGCAAGATATTCCTTATTGGAAAAAGTCAAGATATAGAAATTAGAATATCTGTATAGATGGTTTTATACAAATATGTACTTTAGGACCTTTGGCAGTCCATTAGAAAATCTGATTAAATTGCTAGTGGGTAGCTAGAGAGACCAAATTAATTTAAGAGTGCTTACAGCATGATAAGCACTATACTAGTTATTTATGAGAGAAGAGATATTAAACAATAATATCAATATTAACAATATTAAATACTAACAATATTAAAGATGAGAGAAATGGCTGGAGACCCCATATGTGTTAAATGTTCATTATCAGATACTCTGCTAGATGCTGATGCTTTTCAAAGGTTCTCTCACTTAATGCTTTTGCAGAAACTTTTGTATAAGGAGTCTCAGGTTGAACATTTTTTTTTTTAAGTGGGCTCCACTCTGGAGCCTAGCAGAGGGCTTGAATTCACGACCCTGAGATCAAGACCTGGGCTGAGATCAAGAGCTGGATGTTTACCCGACTGAGCCACCAGGTGCCCCCTTCACTTAATGCTTTTTAACAATCCCATGATGTAGGTATTATCATCCTTCATTTTATTAATGAAAAATGCTGAGACTGGACAAGTTAAGTAACTTTCCTAAAGCTACAAAGCAGGTAAGTAGAGGATCTAGGATTCTTTTTTTTTTTTTTTTTTTTTTTTAAAGATTTTATTTATTAATTTGACAGACAGAGATCACAGGTAGGCAGAGAGGCAGGCAGAGAGAGGAAGGGAAGCAGGCTCCCTGCTGAGCAGAGAGCCCGAAGCGGGGCTTGATCCCAGAACCCTGAGATCATGACCTGAGCCGAAAGCAGAGGCTTTAACCCACTGAGCCACCCAGGCACCCCCCTTTTTTAAAAAAATTATTTATTTATTTTTTATTTGACAGAGATCACAAGTAGGCAGAGAGGCAGGCAGGTGGGTGGGGGAAGCAGGCTCCCTGCTGAGCAGAGAGCCCAATGCGGGACTCGATCCTAGGACCCTGAGATCATGACCCTGATATCATGACCTGAGGCAAAGACAGAGGCTTTAACCCACTGAGCCACCCAGGTGCCCCAAGGATCTGGGATTCTAAACTAGGTCTCTTTCTACAACCTATGCTCTCTCTAAATCCTTAAAGGAAGGCACGGCTATTATCTTAATTGAAAATTTTAAAGAAAGTATTTCCCGGGTGCCTGGGTGGCTCAGTGGGTTAAAGCCTCTGCCTTCGGCTCAGGTCATGATCCCAGGGTCCTGGGATCGAGCCCCGCATCGGGCTCTCTGCTCAGCAGGGAGCCTGCTTCCTCCCCTCTCTCTGCCTGCCTCTCTGCCTAGTTGTGATCTCTGTCTGTCAAATAAATAAATAAAATCCTTAAAAAAAAAAAATTAAAAAAAAAAAAAGAAAGTATTTCTCTACAGCGGTGGTCTCAACTGGGGGCAATTTTATCCCCTTTGTCTCAATCAGGGGATGTTTGGTAATGTCTGCATACATTTTTGTTTGTGGGGAACCGCTGCTTCCAAGGCTAAAGGCCAGTGACACTGCTAAGCATCTTACGATGCACAGCGCAGTGTCCCACAACAAAGAATTATCCAAACAATCACTGTTAAGCTTAAAACTCCATAAGTCGTTTAAAGGTCAGTAATTTAACATATTGACCTTCATCCATGAATTACTCGGTTGCTACTGTAATAAATGCAGTAGCAATACTAATGACGGTAGTAAAGAAGGTAACATGTATTCAGCCTTTACTATGCAAGGTATGGCTCTGGGCTATGTTGTTTACACCCCGGATTACCAGATTATAGCCTCCCAGCCAGATATAACTTGCCAGGTTTTTTGTTTTTGTTTTTGTTTTTAAAGATTTGATTTGGGGCACCTGGGTGGTTAAAGCCTCTGCCTTCAGCTCAGGTCATGATCCCAGGGTCCTGGGATCGAGCCCCACATCAGGCTCTCTGCTCCGAGCCTGCTTCCTCCTGTTTCTCTGCCTGCCTCTCTGCCTACTGGTGATCTCTGTCTGTCCAATAAATAAATAAAAAAATTTAAAAAAAAAAGATTTGATTTATTGATTTGACACAGAGAGAGAGAGAGAGAGAGATCACAAGTAGGCAGAGAAGCAGGCAGAGCGGGGAGGGAGAAGCAGGCCCTCCACTCAGCAGAGAGCCCGATGCGGGACTCAATCCCAGAACCCTGAGATCATGACCTGAGCTGAAGGCAGAGGCTTAACCCACTGAGCCACCCAGACGCCCCTTGCCGGTTATTTTTGAAAATAAAGTTTTACTAGAGCACAGCCACACTCTCATTTACATATGGTCTTTGGCTGCTTTCACACGACAGTGGCAGAGTTAAATAGTGACACTAAACACTGTATGGCCCACAAAGTCTAAAATGTTTACCAACTGACCCTTTACAAAAAATGTTTACAGACCCCTGCTTAACATGATTCATTTTTTTTTAGTGAGATAAAACTGACATACAACATTATGATAGTTTCAATATATGATTCAATATTTGCATATATTAAAAAATGATCACCACAATAAGTCTAAGTTAACATCCATTACCATACACAATGACAAGAGTTTGCTTTTCCCTTGTGATAAGAACTTTAAGATCAGGTGCCTGGGTGGCTCAGTTGTTGAGCGCCTGCCTTCGGCTCAGATCATGATCCCAGGGTCCTGGGATCAAGTCCCACATCGGGGTCCCTGCTTGGCGGGAAGCCTGCTTCTCCCTCTCCCGCTCCCTCTGCTCATGTTCCCTTGCTCGCTCTCACTCTGTCAAATAAATAAAATCTTTAAAAAAAAAAGAAAAAAGAACTTTAAGATCTACTCTCTTAGTAACTTTCAAATATGCAATATGGTATTATTAACTATGGTCACCATGCTGTATATTACATCCCCATGATGATTACCAAATTTAAGCCTTTCTGCTCTCTGAGATCAACACTGTTATTATCCCCATTTTGTAGATTGGGAAATTGAGCTTAGATTAAGTCATGTGCTCAGACTGCACAGCTAATAAAAGTGGCACAGCAGGATTCAAAGCCAACCGACCAGTCTGCTTCCCAAGTCTGTTCCCTGTGTTTGACTTGCTAGCATTTCTCTAAAGTAATAAAAGGGAAGAGTTACCTTCGGAATTCCTATACATAGTTTGCTCACATCTGTCAAAGTGGGAAGTGTAAATGGTTTGACAGGGTCTTGTATTGTGGTAGAATCTTTGGGGTCATGCCCGGCCAGCATACCTGTAAGGAGAAATATTTAGGAATGACAGATGAAATGTTTTACAGGGAAATTTATAATGTTTTGAAACTCTATGGAATCATATAAATACCCAACACAATTGCTGCGTCGTCCACACATCTGGTTAAGATTCCTGGCACATCCATTGAATTCACCAGGGGAATGAGGCCATGACGAGAAACTAAGCCATAGCTTGGTTTGAAACCAACAACCCCGCAGTGGGCAGCTGGATTTCTGGTCGATCCTCCTGTATCTGATCCTAAAGCCCTGGAATTTAAATGGAATTTTCTTTAGAAGATCTCCAATTATATCTGGAATCTATTTTTAAGTGTATATACTTTTAAACTTTATTTCCCCCTGGTTATACAAAAGTCAGACATGCTTGTCTCAGAGAACTCCTAAAATACAGAAGAAGTGTAAAGAGGTAACAAAATATTCTACTGCCTAAGGCAAACACGCTGTTGACATTTTGACATATTAACTTCAAGACTTTCTTAAAATGCAGTTTTCTTTCGTGGCTCAGGTCATTCTGTAATTATAACTTCCTATCTCTTTTTTTCTTATCATGAGCCTTTTGCTAGCTCATTAAAATTACTGAAAATTTAAAATATGTACAACATCCCATCATAACAATTGGTGATTCCCAGGATTTTGAAGCCTGTTCTCCTATCAGTATATACACAGACACCTTATACCTTCCTTTAATGGCAGTTTTACAGTATGCTTTTACAAACTAAACACACCTCTCCCAGAAATTCATACACAGAACCTTCCGCTACCTCATTTAGAATCACAGATAGAAAGGTATTTTAATTTATTTAAACATATACATTGTTGCCAACTAGGATAAAAACTGCATAATAAATTACTTTGTAATAAACACCTTTGAACATAAATCTCTGCCCATATGTCTGATTATTTTTTAGGCTGGCTTCCAAGAAGTAGCGTTAATGAGGCATAGGGTCTGCCTGTTATTCTAAATTCTTAATCTGTATTGTCAAATGACTTGTCAGAGAGGCTCTGCCAATTTATATTTCCAACTGCAGTGAATCAGATTTGGGCTTATGTTTCATTATCATCACTGAGTACTAGCAGTTCTAAAAGCTGGTTAATCTGAATAACGAAAAATCTTTGTTAATGTGCATTTTTGAATAATTTTTCACATTTATTTGTATTTGCATTACCCAACTACGAAGTGCCCATTTCTTTGCTCAGTTACCTAGAGAGTGTATGTTTTTCTTATTAAAGACAAAACCAAAAACTAATCTTGAGGACATTTTGCTAAGTGAAATAGGTCAGTTATAAAAGCACAAATACTGAATAATATTCACTCGAGGTACCTAGGGTCTAAGTTCCTAGAGACAGAAGGTTAAAGAGTGATTGCCAGGGGCTAGGAGGACAGGCAAATGGGAAGCTCTTTTTTAAAGGGTACTGAATTTCAGTTCTGCAAATGAACCAAATTCTGGAAATTGGTTGCACAACAATGTGAATGTATTTAACACTGAACTGTGCACTTAAAAATGGTTAATATGGTAAATTTTAAGTGAGATACATTTTACCATAATTAAACATTTTTTTAAACTTTATTTCAGAGAAAAAGTTTTTCTGATTAGAAAAGTGTATGTGCCAACTAGAAAATTTAATGTTATATAAGTATATGGAGTATAAAGTGAAATTTCTCTTAACATCACTGCCTCCCTAATAATCCTGTTATGTTTTGATAATACTCACCCAGATACTTCCATGCAACTAATATATATATGTATATAATTATTTTAACAGAAAGAAGGTCATCTTGTACATAGTATTCAGCAACTTATTTTCCCCTTAACAGTGTACCTTTGATATCTTTCCCTGACACTACAAAGCTTTCTAGCTGCTTCCTTTTAGTGGGTACATAATACTCCAAGAGCCTTCCTGTTGTTAAAACTATCATAAAAGCAGCAAATCCAAAGGGGGGGAAAACAAAGTAGAACACTTGATACTTTGGGACCCATTCAATCTGGAGTTACTTTGGGTCTGTGCTTCTCTTGACTATACCCAGAATAAATCTTTGGACTGAACAACGCTCCTACCAGTCACATGGCCCTTGAGCTCTACAGAAAATGCAAATGAGATTGTCTTTCTTAGCAAGTCCGCATAAGCTACAAAATCAGGCTGTTGCTTTCACAATTTCTAAAAGGACACATTTTCTTATTAGGATTCACTGACGGCTGTGTAAAAGTAAAACCTGCATTTCCATAGGAATTATGTGTCAAAATGCCATCTCCTCAAAGCACATTCAGGAAGATGAACATTAAGTAGGGTGATGAGGGTTAAAAAAAAAAAGCACCTAATCTTGCAGTCCTAACTTGTCAGAGCTCTCATTAATATTAATGCAATGCTATAAAATGCTACAGAGATAAAATGAAATGGTTTTACTTGTAAATAAGATTTCAGAGAAACTAAAAAAACAAAACAAAACAAAACAACAAAAAACCCCTGAAGAATCTAAAGCTCCACAGCTCTAAAAAATATAAATAATTTATTGGTTGCAATGTCTGTGAAAGAGCTTAGTTTCAGTGGATAATTAAGGAGAAATAAAATACACACAGTACTGCTAAAGAAACACATTCAATTTTATACTGAAACCGAGAAAAGTAAATAACAGTGGTATTTATTTACTCTTCTTTAGGCGGTTAAGAAATGCTTTACAAATGGGAACTTAAAACATAAAGCATGATGGATGGATTCTCCCCAAATACAAAATAGGACAGTCGAACAAGTCAGCTCCTAGCAAATGGGAAGAAAACTTTACCCAGTGACACCCATTTTTAGTTGTAGATTTATGAAAATACTATTTTAAATATTCTATTGATACACACACCAGGAACATTTCTTGCCTCTCCATCTCTCTCTTTTTTAAAAAGATTTTATTTATTTATTTGACAGAGAGATCACAAGTCAGGAGAGAGGCAGGCAGAGAGAGAGAGGGAAGCAGGATCCCTGCAGAGCAGAAAGACCCCTGCGGCGCTCGATCCCAGGACCCTGAGATCATGACCTGAGCTGAAGGCAGAGGCTCAACCCATTAAGCCACCCAGGTGCCCCATTTAGGTGAAGGATAAACCTTCGTTAGCAGTTGAGCAGCACCCCACTAAAGCCACGGTATCTTAGTCCCTAAATATTTGTAACATCAGTGAGCAGACACCCAAATAAATTATTTTAAAAATGAAATTCAGTTATGCTCACTGGTTTATTCTGCAACATAAACAAAATCACGTTTTTAAGAAAACCAGATATTACAGAGGAAGATTTAAAATACTATCTTGAAGTTAAATGTATAAAATACACAGTATTTTATATAGTATACTGTATAGTATACTGTATACAGTACAGTATACTGTATACTGTATACAGTACAGTATACTATACAGTATACTGTACAGTTGAGTGTATTTATAAGATATAATATATAAGATATAATAAAATATAAATAAAATATAATAAAATATAATATATATAAAATATAATATAATAAAATATAATATAATAAAATATAATAAAAATAAATAAAATATCTTATATAAAATATAAGATATAATTCTGATATACCATCGAGCACCAATAACTCACTAAAAAGAAATAAAAATAGCACAGTATGAACTATTCTCTTGTTGGGTTCTGAGGCTGGTTTATGACTGTTTGTATCTGACTGGGCTTTACAGTACAAACAGAAAAAAGCATCTTACGCAAAGCATGTGAATGCTGCTACGGCCGCCGCACTCCCTCCTGAGCTTCCTCCAGTTATAAGCCAGTCTGAATCCTCGTTCTCATCGTGGGGCTTCTGCTTCCTCTTTTCTCTGTATTGTTTTGAATAACTCCAGGGGTTTTTAACTGGTCCAAATGCACCATCTGTGCTTCCAGAGCTGAGATGAAGTGAAGCAAGATATCTTCATGAAACTTTCATTTTATATGAAAATTTCACCTCCTGATTACATTATCTGTGCCTAACACTGTATAATCCACTGGAACTTGAACTGGAAAAGGCAAGAATCCTGCTTAGATGCAGCCTTCAATAATTAGATGGTTGAGGAGGTGGAGGATGGGAAGTAAGAGCATGTGCGAGAAAAGCAGAGAATACTAGTCTGTTAAGAAAAGAGGATTTTACCCAGTTGATCATCCAATTCAGCTTATGATGATTTCCCTTGTAAATCACGGTCTTCCAGTTGTACAGGGTCATAGATATTCAAAGGGCTAACAAGAAATCCTCTGAAGGATTCCCGCTTTTATACAGACATTTTAAGACAAGCGTAAGTCGACTAATAACTTATTTTAAAAGTTCTGAAATAATTTCAATCTTACATGTAAATTGCAAAAATCAAAATACTATGAAAAGAACTTTATACCCTTTACCCAGATTCACCCATTATTAACAAATCACCCAATTTGCTTTGCCATCTGTGTACTTTTGTAACATATACAAATCCTTTTTGTTTTCGAACCACATAAGGGTAAATTAGGTATATCATAGCCCTTTACCCTTAAATATTTTCGTATGTATTCAAGTGCATTTCCTAACACTAAGGTCTTCCCTTGTGCAGTTGCAGTACAGTTATCAGTCTCAGTAGAATTAACATCCATACAATATTTTTACCTAACCCATGGTACGTACCCCAGTTTGGTCAGCCGATCCAGTAATGTCCTTTACAGCATTTTACCCCCTCCCAGTACAGGATGGAGTCTCGAGTCTGGTATTGCATTTGGTTATTATCGTTTCTTTAGCCTCTTTTTGTCCTTTTTTAAAAATTTTTTTTAAAGATGTTTATTTACTTATTTGAGAGAGAGAGAGAGAGCATGAAAGGGGAGAAGGTCAGAGGGAGAAGCAGACTCCCCATGGAGCTGGGAGCCCGAAATGGGACTTGATCCCGGGACTCCAGGATCATGACCTGAGCCGAAGGCAGTTGCTCAACTAACTGAGCCACCCAGGCGCCCTCTTTATGTACTTTTTAAATCATTCACCAGTCAACAGACATTGAGTTATTTCCAGTTTTTGGCAGTTATGAATAAAGCCACAATAAATACTGTACTGAAAGACCCTAGCCATTGCTTTTGTGTAAATATAAGTCCTCCTCTCTTGAGCAAATATGTAGGACTAAGAATGTTGGATCATATAATGTTTACCTATGTAAGAAACTTACAAATGATTTTCCAAAATGGCTATACCATTTTGCATTTCCTGCCGACATTGTGTGAGAAACCTAATTGCTCTGCATCCTTGCCAGCCCTTGATATTGTCATCTTTAAGCCATTCTAACAGGTGTATGTATCTCCTTGTGGTTGTAATTTGCATTTCCTCAGTGACTAACCATGTAAGCTTTTTTTCCACGTGTTTATTGCTAACTATGTATCTTCTTTGATGAAATGTCTGCTTACATATTTTACCCATTTTCTTTTTTTTAATTGGGCTGTTATTTTTGAGTTGGGTGAGGTTCTATGTATACTGGATGCCAGTTCTTTCATAGATAGAGGTTTTGTAAAGATTTTCTCTCAGGCTGTGGCTTGTTTTTTCATTTTTTAGTAGTGTATTTCAAAGTAAAGAAGTTCTTAATTTTAGTGAAGTCCAATCTATCAGTTTTTTTTTTTTTACGGCTTGTACTTCACGCATCTCATCTAAGAAACCTTTGTGTAACTCCATGTCACAAAGATTTTCTCCTACATTTTCTTCTGTAAGTTTTAGGTTTTACTTTCCTTGGCCTCTTTTAATCTGGGAATATTTTCGTGGCCTTCCTTTATTTTTTTATGATACTCATATTCTATTTTTTAAAGGTTTTTTTTTTTAATATTTCATTTATTTGACAGAGAGACAGAGTACAAGCAGGGGGGAGGGAGAAGCAGGCTCCCACTGAGCAGAGAGCCAGACGTGGGGCTTGATCCCAGAACCCTGGGATCATGACCTGAGCCAAAGGCAGGCGCTTAACTGACCGAACCACCCAGACATCCCTGATATTCATATTTCAATAGAATGTTTCTCATTTCAGACTTACCTTTTGTTTTCTGGTTATTAGTCTAAGGTTTAACATTCTCAGCTGGAATACTGCATAGATTATGGTGTGTCCTCAGGGAATCACATCTAGTGTTACACGATGTCCACTTACATTCACTGATTATGTTCATTTTGATCAGCTGTTCAAGGCAATGTCCTAATAATCTATGTTCGAGTTTACTCCCATGGATAATTCATTCAACATATATTACTGAGTGCCAAGAGATACCACTGCAAATCAGAGAGTCGAAGACTCTGCTTCTATGGAACAGGGAGCATAGACCAAGCAAACATTACAAATAGGACAAGAGTTATAAAAGGGAGAATAGAAAGCGCTTTGGTGACACACTGAAAGCTTTCTCCCCCAAATCAGGAACAAGGCAAGGATATCTGCTCTTATTACTTCTACTCCGTGTTGTACTAAAGTCCTAACCAACACAATAAGAAAGAGAAATGGAAGAAATAAAATTGTCTCTATTTGTAGACTACATGATCATCTACATACAATATACCAAAGAATCTGCAAAGATCAACTAGAACCAGTAAGAGGGCTTAGCAAGGGCATGGGATACAAGGTCAATATAGAAAAATCAATTATATTTCTATATACTAACAAACGATTAGACATTGAAAAGATAACCATGTTATATAGCGTTAAAAACTACTTTTTTAAAAAAGATTTTATTTATTTATTTGACAGCGAGAGGTCACAAGTAGGCAGAGAGGCAGGTGGAGAGAGGCGAGGTGGGGGGCCGGAAGCAGGCTCCCTGCTGAGCAGAGAGCTGGATGCGGGGCTTGATCCCAGGACCCTGAGATCATGACCTGAGCTGAAAGCAGAGGCTTAACCCACTGAGCCACCCAGGCGCCCAGCATTAAAAATTTGAAATACTTGTTAGGGGGGCTGTGCCTGGGTGGCTCGGTCTGTTAAGCATCTGCCTTGGGCTCAGCTCATGATCTCAGGGTCCTGGGATACACCCCTGCATCGTGGAACTCCCCAATCAGCAGGAAGTCTGCTTCTCCCTCTCCCTTTGAAACCTCCCCCCACTTGTGCACACGCTCTCTCTCTCTCAAATAAATAAATAAAATCTAAAAAAATATATATTGAAATGCTTAGGAATAAATCAAATTACATAGAAGGTTTATATGCAGAAAATCATAAAAATACTGCTGAGAAAAATTAAAATCTAAATAAATGGACAGATACAAGGTGTTCATGGATCAGAAGATATATATTAAGATGTCAAATCTCCCCAACTTGATCGATCTATAAATTCAACACAATCATAATCAAAATCTCATTAAGCTTCTTTGTAGAAATCAGCAAGCTGATTCTAAAACTTCTATGGAAATGCAAAGGACCTAGCATATGTAAAATAATTTTGAAAAAGAAAAACAACGTTAATGGCTCTCACTATCTAACTTCAAAGCTTATTGCTAAAAAGCTGTAGGAATTGGGGCACCTGGAAGGCTCAGTTAAGTGTCTGCCTTTGGCTCAGGTCATGATCCCAAGCATGTCAGGCTCCCTCTTCAGTGGGGAGCCTGCTTTTCACTCTTCCTCTGCTCCTCCCTCCCCGTCTCACCCTGCCCACTCATGCTCTCTTACTCTCTCTTGTTCTCTCAAATAAATAAACAAAATCTTTTAAAAAATAAAGCTATGGGAATCAAGATAGCATCATATTAAACAGAAATACACAGATCAACAGGACAGAATCCAGAAAGAGATGTATATATATATATTCCAACCGATTTTTGATAAAGGAACCAAGGTAATTTAATGAGGAAAGGATAATCCTTTTTTCCTTTTCTTTCTTTTTCTTTTTTACAAATAGTGCCAGAACTATTGGACACGTGCAAATAAACGAACCTTGGCTTTATTCACACCACATACAAGAAAACTAACTCAAATGGATTATGAGTCTAAAGGTAAGAACTATACAACTTATAGGAGAAAAATCTTTTGTGACTGTGGGTCAGTAAAAATTTCTTAGTTAACATACAAAAAGCATTGATCATAAAAGAAAAAAAAAGATGAAGTGGACTTCATCAAAATTAAGAACTTTCACTCTTTGAAAGGAATGTTCAGAGAACGAAAAGACAAGCCAGAGACTTGGAGAAATTATTTGCAAATTAACTATCTGACAATGACTTGAATCCAGAATATGTAAAAGAACTCTTAAAACTCAGTAAGAAAAACAACCCAATTTTTAAAAAAAAGGGTAAAAGATTTGGATAAATACTTCATCAAAGAAGATACATGGGTAGCAAAATAAACACATGATGTTTAACACCATTAGTCATCAGGACAATGCAAACTAAAACCAAAATGAGGTCTGACTGTATACCTATTAAACAATAAAACATAATCTCATAGAGGGACTGAGAAACTGGCATTAAGGTCCTCAAGAAATCACCTCAGGGCTTTTGGGTTACCTATGTTTAATTAAATTAAAGACAGAGATGAAAGAAAGAAATATAAGAGAAGAAAATTTCAATTTTATTTACCCCATTGCGAACTCATCTAAATTTGTTTTCCCCATCAGGACAGCTCCCTGATCCAACAACTTCTGAACAACTGTAGCATTATAAGGTGGTACGTAACCTGAAAAAAATTCAGTTATTTTTATCGTAGGAGAGAAAACAGTGAACATGCAAGAAACAAGATTTTAAACTACAACTAAGCTGGTCATATGACATGTATTCATTATTCCTAATTTGAGTAGTAGATAGGACTTTCTTCCGAAAGCTAGTTAATTTTAATTTTCCTACTGCTAATTGCTATGTTTTCCAAAGGCAGTTGTTATTTTTATTATTTTTTAAAAAGATTTTATTTATTTATTTGACAGACAGAGATCACAAGCAGGCAGAGAGGCAGACAGAGAGAGAGGAAGGAAAGCAGGCCTCCTGCTGAGCAGAGAGCCCAATGTGGGACTCAATCCTAGGACCCTGAGATCATGACCTGAGGCAAAGGCAGAGGCTTTAACGCACTGAGCCACCCAGGTGCCCCTATATTCATTATTTTTATCATCTAAAAACACTGACTTTAACAGTTACTACTACACAATACTGAATGCTAGAGATGTAGCCAATTCATTTGAAACTAATTGCACATCATTATTTTGCTCATTGTACTTGAAATGCTATATCCCATAGTAATTTTTTATCTATTTCCAGTCAGAAACAGATCTTTATTTTCAACTGAAATTTCATCTAGTGTGTACTCCAAGACAATTAACAACAATCCACCTATCATGGGGCATACTCCTCACAGACTTCCTTTCAGTGTGTAGCACTCTAAGTAAGATTTTGCCATGTCTTTTTCCTTCTAGGATCCAGGAATCTTGAGAAACTGGTTTCCTTCGGACCCACTAAACTGTAAAGAATAAAACTAAGCATCACTATATACTCAGATATATATAGTGATAGAAGAGATGGAGGAGTTGGGAAACAAAAGAAAACTAGACAATAGTAGCGAACCCTCACACCACCCTCAAGAGAGGGGTGATGACAGCCACTCCCTCCCTAGTCCTGTGGTATCCATGAGTGGGAGTCAGAGGGCACTGAGTGTGTGTGTGGTGGTCAGTTAGTAAATCTTCCTACGTAGGATTTCTAAAACATCCTAATAGGATACATCCATTAAGTTGGCTTACCTCTAAGGAGTAATTCTGCATTCCGAAAGAGCCGATAGTGAAAATATTCCAGCCTAAGTACTTCTTTTGCAGATATAATTAGCCTGAGACTACCCTGGTGCTTTAGTATCTTATCTTTAATTTAAACTGAAAAAATATTTTCATAAAACTATTAATGCTCTGGACGATTAAACTTTACCTTTCAGCATGTTTGAGGCACAAGTTGTCTCAATGCCGGACGTGCTAAAGTTGTCTTTTACTGCAATGGGAATTCCATCTAAATCCCCAAGTGAGTGACCTGCGTTAAAAAACCAAAAGAGTAGGAGTTATATCCAGAATATAAAGACACATTAATACTAGTTATTGCAGTAACTATTAGTTTTTGGCGAAGGTACTTCTTCATAAATCAAGTTGATGTTAGAAATTATTACATTTGGGCATCAGAAAACATCATATACCCATTAGCCTTATTTTTATTGTACCTCATAGCAAGTTCTTGATATAAGGTTCTGTTTTATGTTAAAAAAAAACCTTACATGCCAAATGGAGACTGCTATATCCAATTAAATTCTTTCTCTAGGGATATCCTAGTTAGGTATAATTCACAGTAATTTACCTTTCTTGTATCTTTTCTCTGATTCTTCAGCTTGCTTTAAGGCTACCTCTTCTGATACAGTAATGTAAGCATTTAGAAACTTGGTCTTCTTGATAAGAGAGAGACATTTTTGACAGAGCTCTGTTGGAGTAATTTGGCCTTGTTTCAGTGCTGCAGAAACCTGTAATATATACAATTCAAAAACCTTTTACTGAGGCTGCAGAAGTTTCAAGTATTACACTGAGTGGGCAGGTAGAGTGGTGAAGTGTAAAACATTGAAGTGAAGCTTGGATTCAAAACCAAGAGAGCTCTCTATACCTTGGGAGCGTGGTGAGCGAGGGTAACGCACCCATCAGCTTGAGTGGGGAGGTGGGGCACAGCAGTCCTCGCCCGAGTGGAGGAATGTGCTGGGGTGTGTTTTTTTTTTTTTTTTTAAGATTTATTTATTTATTTGACAGAGAGAGACACAGGGAGAGAGGGAACACAAGCAGGGGGAGCGGGAGAGAGAGAAGCAGGCTTCCCGCTGAGCAGGGAGCCCAAGGTGGGGCTCGATCCCAGGAACCTGGTATCATGACCTGAGCTGAAGGCAGATGCTTAATGACTGAGCCACCCAGGCACCCCAGGAATGCACTGTTTTTAAGTCAGGTTTGCATCCCCAAGGGCAGGGGTTCAGGTGCCATGGCCTCTAGTAGGAGCAGAGGCTTGGCGCAGGTGGGACACGAATGGGGGTAGATTGTGCAGAGGGTGGCTTGGCTGGAACATAGGCAGTACAGAGTGAGAGCAACAGACCGGACAAGGCCCTGCAGGACCTTATGGCTCCAAGTGAGATCTTTATATTTTACCGCAGAATTCGAGTAAGAGCCACTACAGATTGAGAAAAATGCTTATAAAATATGGGTTCAAAAGCACACTAAAACCAAACTTCTCCGCCATCCTGTATTAGATGTGTTAGAAAGGCTGGTAAAGAAAGTGTTAGGATCAACTGCACCACAAGTGGCCAGAATCTATATGTTTATAGTAAGCGAACCTTGAAGTGATGACTATTTAATACTTCCTGGAGGAAGTAATAGTAAGTGCTTACTAATTAGATAAAAGCAATGAATAATAAGTCAAAGACGACACCAAAGCTTTGCAGATTATCCAAACAGAGTTGGATGAGGGCTCAGGGAGAAGGTGGATGGGTGGAGTACAATTTCCTGAGTATTTACCAAGAGCCAGATACCGTTGCTTTACTTACATGCGTTACTGCCTCACTTAACCTTAACACAACCACGTAAGTTGTCATCTTATGAACCCTCACTTTACAGATGCAGAAACTGGAGCTCAGAGAGGTTAGTGATCTGTCTGAAGCCACACAGTAGCAAAGGGTAGAGGGAACGTCATAACACGCGCCCTTTCACCACCTCTCTGTGCCAGAACAAGCTCAGTTCCTCCTCTGAGCTGACTGCATCTCCTCTGAGCTGACCGCATCTCCAGGTGACCTACATCCACCAAGCAACAGGAGCCTGCATTTGAGGGGAAAATCTGCCAATCATCTGCGCTTGGCTGTTGAATAAATCATCAAAGCAGCGGTATTCTTAGGGCTGAGGGTTTTAGAGGAGCAAATCAGCGGGAACAGGAACGGAGAGGTCCCTTAAGGCTGATGCGCAAGAGAAGGAAAGCATGGCTGAGGGTCGGCTGGGGGAGGGACCCAGGAAGGGGCGGGGCAGCTGGGTGATGCTGGCTGATGCCACAGCCAAACTGCAGTAATGAAGAAAATTATGCCTCTCTTTCTTTCTTTGCCTCTCCTGAAGTTTCCTAATATCTACTATCCTCAGGCTGCTTTCTGACTTGCCAGCTGGTATAAGAATACAAGGGAAAGGAATTAACGGTTGTGGTTTACAAGGGCAAGAAATGAGATTGTCCGGGAGCACTCATTTTAAATGGTGTTGATCGTCATTAGGACCATTCTTAGGAAATCCAGATTTGAGAAAGTCAGTAAGAGAATTGGAGCAGAGAAATGAAAACAAAGACGCTAACTAGCTAGAATGGCCTGAGCATAAGGAGTGTGAAATAGAACAGTGCAGCTTCCCTGGGGCAAAACTGAAGGTGGCAGAGCTGAATATAAGATGAAATCAACTCTAAAAGTTTTTGTTAAACCAGGTTCGCTCTCCCTGATTTCTTTTCTCTAATGGAAAGTAGGCTTTTCCTTGAGAGCCCTGCTTCTCCTGCAGCTTTCTCCAGCGATGACTGTTTTAGCTTCCACCCACCATGGAGCAGAGTCCTGTGGGGGAAGGGAGCATGTGCATCCTCCTCATTCCTCAATGCCTTCCTCTTCCCCCTTCATTCAAAAAACGCCAGCTCAGCTGAAGGACAGGCCTTGGAGGAGCTTGGATCACTCTCCCCAGGGTGTGAATCCACCGTCTCCCAAGGACTCCTTTTCATTCATTGAAGATTTTCCCACTTAGCTCTCTTTGATCTTTACAGTGGCTCCTGCTGTTATTCTGGTTGATTTCAGACTTCAAGTAATGTACACTGACCCCTGGCCTCTCAGTTCTTGACGTCATTTCGGGCAAACTTTTCCTTCACCTTGCCCAAGTTACCAACTCAGCTCAGACTGCGTCATAAACAGTATCTCTGTAACCTCCAAAACCTCCATTTGAGTTACCCCACACCTCCTGTCCATTCAGCTCATTTGCTCCACCACCCACACAGTCAAGAAAAAAATGGGGACCTCAGTCCTACAACTGCAAAGAAAGAGTCTGCCAGCAACTGATGAGGCTGAAAGGCGACCCTGAGCTTCAGATGAAACCACAGCCTTGGCTGACCCCTTGATTTCAGCCTTGTGAGCGGAGAACTCAGCTATGCCATTTCTGGACTCCTGACCCACAAAACTGTAAGATGAGAATGGGATGATCTTAAGCCAAAAAGTTTATATTAATTTGTTAGGCACCAAGAGAAAAATAATACAGCTTCTTAGAAAAATTAAGAAATCTTCCTCAGGAGCCACTCTTCTTAGAAACTAGGGGAAGAGATAACTGTTTAATACATATAATTTAGTCCATTTGTCCCTATAACAAAATTAATGTCAATAATGGCACTTAGTTATTATCCTAGATTATCCTAGGTGCTTTATTTTTTTTTTTTTAAGATTTTATTTATTTATTTGACAGACAGAGATCACAAGTAGACAGAGAGGCAGGCAGAGTGGGTGGAGGGGAAGCATGAGCAGAGAGCTCTATGCGGGGCTCAATTCCAGGACCCTGGGATCATGCCCTGAACCGAAGGCAGAGACTTTAACCCACTGAGCCACCCAGGCGCCCCATATATTTCTTTTTTTTTTTTTTAAAGATTTTTAAGATTTTATTTTAATTACAGTATATTTAGCATTGTGTTCTGTTAGCTTCAAGTATACAATATAGTGACTGAACAATTCCATACAACACCCGGTTTTAATTACAGTATATTTAGCATTGTGTTCTGTTAGCTTCAAGTATACAATATAGTGACTGAACAATTCCATACAACACCCGGTGCTCATCAGAGCAAGTGCCTTCCTTAATCCCCATCATCTATTTCAACCATCCCCCCCCCCACCGATGCTTTATATTTCATTTAATCTTTATATCCACTATGAGGGGTTGGTATTATTATTTTCTTTTTATAGATAAAAAACTAAAGTTCCTGCTTGAGGTCACAAAGCTAGAAAGTAGCCAAATTGCTAAGATTCAACGAAGGCCTGTTCTTGTTTCCAAACTATTAACTTTACAGAGAGCATCACAAGTTGTTACTCTGGCTGGTTTCAGACTTCACGTAATGTACACTGACACCTGGCCTCTCAGTTCTTGACCTCATTTCAGGCAAACTTTTCCCTCACCCTTTTTTTTTTTTTTTTTAAAGAACCATCTTTTAAAAAGAATTGTCTTGATAAATGCTGAAGGTCTAGGAGAGCCCTTGAGGCCTGAGTGTCCAGCTGACAGGTACCCATGAACACACTCCATTCACGCTTTTGTCTCCAGTGTTTCAAGAAATTGCATCAGGATGACTAGCAACCTCAGATTCCTAAATCCAGCAGTCACTGCTCAGTCCTTGTCTTACAAGTACTTCTCAGCAGCATTCAACTTAAGAGAACACTCTCCTCTGGAGGCTTTTCACTTGTGTTCCACGACACCAAGACCTGGTTTCCCTCTTGCCTTATTGACCATTCCTTCACCTCTCTTTTGCTGGCTCTGCTTCCTCTTGCTGACCTCTAAATGTTGGAAAGTTTTAGGCCTTCTTCTGTTTTTGTACTCAACTCCCTGGCTGTTCTTATCTGGCCACATACTTTTATTATAGTCTATACTCTGGCCAATTTATATCCTCATATCTCACTGCTTTTCTGATCTCCAAATTCCTTGATATCCACCTGCTTAACTGACATCTTCGCTTGGATAGCTAGTAGGCGTCTCCAAATTAACATGCCCAGAACAGAAGTCTTGATTAACTCTTCTCTTTCCAAATATGCTTCCTAAGAGCCTCTCCTGTATGGGGGTCCTCAAAAAACTAAAAATAGAACTATCACATGATCCAGTAGTTCCAATTCTGTGTTTTTAGTTGAAGAAATGCAAACACTAATTCGAAAAGATACATGCCCTCTTATGTTCATTGATGGACGGAATAGCTAAGGGAGATGTGGTATATATACAGTGGAATATCAGCCATAAAAAAGAATGAAATCTTGCCATTTGTGACAACATGGATGGATCTTGAGAGTATAATGCTAAGTGGAACAAGTCAGAAAAAGACAAATACCGTATGATTTCACTTATATGTGGAATCTAAAAAAACAAAACTCAGATGCTGAGAACAGAATGATGGATGCACAAAATGGGAGAAGGTACAAGAGGCACAGACTTCCAGTCATAAGAGAAATGTCATGGGGATATAATGTACAATATGGTGACCAGAGACAATAATACTGTCCCGTACATTATGTAAACTTTATATGGTGACAGGGAAAAGCTAGACTTATTGTGATCATTTTGCAGTGTACACAAATACCAAATCATTATGTTGTACAGCTGCAACTAATGTTCTATGTCAATTATACCTTAATTAAAAGAAAAAAGTGGGGGGACAAAAACCTCTTCCCCATCTTGATGTTACCATTTTTCCAACTGCCCAGGCCAAAAATCTAACCATCCTCCTTCATTCTTCTTTTCCCTCATCAGCAAGCCCTAACTTAAAAAACAATCCCATTTCACATCACCTCTAGGGCCACCCCATCTCTGCTGCCATAATCTCTTGCCTCCTAACTGATCTTCCTGCTTCCTCACTTGCTTTCCTATAGACCACATCTTTAGGAATAACCTGAGGAACTTTTTAAATTTTATTTTATTTTTTTGTTTTTGTTTTTTTAAGATTTTTATTTATTTATTTGACAGACAGAGATCACAAGTAGGCAGAGAGGCAGGCAGAGAGAGAGGAGGGGAAGCAGGCTCCCCGCTGAGCAGAGAGCCCGATGCGAGGCTCGATCCCAGGACCCTGGGATCATGACCTGAGCTGAAGGCAGAGGCTTTAACCCACTGAGCCACCCAGGCGCCCCGGAACTTTTTAAATTTTAAATCAGATCATATCCACATACTCACAACTTTCCAGAGGCTTCCCATTACACTTAGAATAAATCCACACTCCTCAGCACGGTCTAAAGTTTTCCATGATCTGGCTCCGGTTTATCTTTCTAAACTCATCTTCCACTATTCTCTTCATTCTCCTTTCTCCAGGCATGCTGGCCTTCTTGCAACTCCTGAATATGTCACGCTTGCTCTTGCTTCAGACTCTTTGCACTTACTGTTCCCTCTGCCTGGAATACTATTCTCCCAGGCTTTCCCCTTTATATCCTTTAGGTCACTTAAACATACTGTCAGAAAAACCTTTCCTGACCACTCCGAGACACCTGGCTCCCCCCCTCTAGTTCTCACACTGTGGCCTGCTTAATCAATCTTCATAGTACTTATACTACCTGTGATTATATTATTTACTTAAAAAAACAACAACAAAACTTCTTTAATGCCTGTTTCCCCACAAAAATGCAGGCTTCATGAGGACAGGAACTTCTGTTTGTCTTCATGTTCATTCTGTGTCTGGAACACAGAGGTGCTCACTAAATGTTAGTTGAATGAATGAATAACTGAGTTGTTTAAAATTTGGAATCTGTTTTCCCATAGAATAATAATTAAGTGTTCTTAGGTAGACCCCCACCAAGCCTATTGAATATATATTAATAACTTAAGGATTAATATTAGCCTGGTGTCTGGCTCCTGGGAACACTGGGATCATGCCATAAAAGAGAAAGGTGAAAGTGAGACTCCTCCTCTTTCCTGAATGTACCTGCATAAAACTCAAGAACTAGGACTTTTACCTCCTATTTGGCATGTTACCTCCTTTTAGTGCTTCCTTCCCAGCCTCCTCTGCTACTCTAGGCCTCATGTAGGTCCCCAACATTGCCTCAAAACTCTACAGTTTCTCCCCAGCAAATTCTCCCTTTCTTCAAATTGATTATATCAACTAGAGTGTGATGGAGATAGATTTTTATTAAACTACTGTAATTCACAGCAACGGGAATAAACTGACCCCCCAAGGCATCTTTATATATTTAAAAGAAAACGTGTACTAAATTAATTAACCTCTAATTGGTAGAATATGGGCAACAGTACAATGACATTGTACTGTTGCCCAGTACAATGATGTGGGGGAAAAAATACAGAGAGGAGAGAAGATATTTTTTGGGCTGGGAAAATGTCTACCAAATAATGTTTTGTGTACAGTAGGCATCAACATATATTTGTTAAAGGAGTTATTTAGTGAAAGTAATCCTGCTCATGCAAGCTCTTATGTACCTTAGGTCAGCTCTCCTGTTTTTTTTCCCCCTGGAGGCAAAAGTTGTTTCTCACAGGAGCTCACTCAACAACATCAGAAAGGGGTGGCACAAAAGAGGGAGTGCTGAAGGGGGGAAAGGCAGAATAAGGACATACTGTATTTTTATAGGTTGCATTTCATTTTAAAACAATTTTTTTAAAGAACAAATTGGATTCTTTAGTAGAGGAATTTACTGTACATAAATATGTAGCAGAGCCAGAAGCCATATTATGATGGTAAAATACTAATGTATTGGGGGAAGGACTATTTATTATTAAATGCCTGTCAATTTTAAATTATGATAATTTATAGCTTTCTAAAAGGATACCAAAAGGGGGTTAGGGTGTTGAAGATTTCCCAGGTAAAGGTAAGATAGGAAGATGGAAGGCAGGGTAGGTCCTCAACCTCTACTTAGCAGAATTGCCTGGAACTGTGGTTAACCATATACTCCAGTCCTCAAATCACAGAGCTGCCAAAGTGGGATACAGCTGTGGTTTTAACAAGAGCCAGACGTGATTCTTTTAACAGCGGGCCTGCAGACAGTTCTCCGGATGGAGAGATATGGGCCAGAAAGCAAGGAGACAAGAACTGAAGCCTTAACAGCAGAGTAAGTTAAGAAAATTTACAGACATAAATTCAAAACAGAATTAATAGGGTTTGGTGATTTACTGGATATGACAGATGAGAAAGAATGTAAGGTCAACTGGGATAAGGGTTGTGCTACTAAATAGAGAATATTAAGAATTCAGAAATCAGGTTTTTGTTTGTTAAGATGGAAACTGAGAGATAAGAAAGTGGTCCTGTTACAATGCTGAAGTCAACTTTGGTTAAATTCCGAGGAGGTGGTTATGGGGCATTTAGAAGAGATGTCCAGAGGGCATTTACAAATATTAGCCTAGAGTTTAAAAATTATATCTAGGCTATGAAGACACGGGTGAGGGAATCTTTGGTATCTTTGGTATAGTTGAAGTTTAGAGAATATATCAAGGCAGGAGAAACTAAAAATTACTCGTCTGTATTTTGCAAAGTACAGATTTGCTGAGTTTCTTAGCGAGAACTGCATCAGATGAATGCAGGGGACAGAAGGAGACTGAAGTGGACTGGCGGAGCCCAGTCTGAGGGGCCATCCATCAAGGGTCTGACCGCAGCCTTAGCAAACGTCTAACTGATAGAAGCTTGTGTACACTTCCACCGCTCTGCGTAAGGCTCCCTTGCTGAGGTCCTAACTCCAGAATGGGCAGAGGGAGTACAGCTGAATGCCCCAAAGATCTGAAGCCCCCACCCAGTTCCAGGAAAGAAGACGGCGAGGCTGACCAAGATGCGGGTCAGACCCCGGGTCTCCTTGTCCACGGACTCCGAGAATCTTTCTGACCTCCCTGGGCTCTCAGCAGCCAGTTCCACTCACTTCTCGGAGGGTCCGGCCCAGCATGGTCCTCGTGCCCAGCCTGCCGCCACAAGGCCCAGGTGACAAATTGTAGTAAGAGGTCAACACCCGCGCCGGGTATTACATGGGCGCAGCCATGTTTAATCGTCACTGCACCTTTCAACACCAAGTACTTAGATTGGTCGAATTGCTGCTCGGGGGAAATGATCTTCGCTCGCGATTGGTTGGCGCCGCAAAGCAACTCTTGGAGCGAAGGAGAGCGGGTCGTAAGGAGACTCCGGCTAGGGTCTCGGAGGGAGTCGAGGAGGTTCTGATTTTCTGTGGCGTCTGGTTCGCGAGCGGAGTTCGCTTATTCTGCCGGGGGCTTCCTGGACAGGGCTGGATTCTAGGGGTTTTGTTTTTGCTTTTCAAAGGGGAGAGGGTGTAAGGAAAGAGGAGAATGGGCAGAATATTGACCGGAACGTTAATTGGGGCTTTTCGGATGGGAATAGCAGAATAAGTCTATATTCTTCTTCCTTCATTTGCTCCATTAGTTAGGCTGACTTCATTTTTGAATTCTCAACTTTGAATTCGACCAGTGTGTTTGGCAGAATTTGACCTAATTCAGGGGTTAGAGTCCTATCCCATTTAAATGCATTTTAATTAGGGCACGCAATTCAACCGGTGTTTGCGATGGAATTTCTGAAAACCTGTGTACTTAGAAGAAATGCATTTAACGCGGTTTGCTTCTGGAGAAGCCACGCGGTACAAAAGCCTTCAGTTAGAAAGATTAGTACTACCTCTCCAAGGAGCACTGTCATGCCCGCCTGGGTGATAGATAAATACGGGAAGAATGAAGTGCTTCGATTTACTCAGAACATGATGATACCGGTTATACACTATCCAAATGAAGTTATTATCAAAGTTCACGCTGCCAGTGTGAATCCTATAGATGTTAATATGAGAAGTAAGTTTTCGAAAGACATTTCTCCTTACCTTTCTTTCTTTTCTTTTTTAATTCAGAGTTTCATCAGGGATCAGTTTTTAAAAATCAGTTGTTATCTGACTGCACTTCTTTGGTTAACACAAAGGAATAGTTTATATGTTTGACAGTATCTCAGATAATCCTCAGGTTTTTGAAATTGCAGTGTTCATGATATACTCTAGTCTTTTGCGAAATATAAGCAAGTATACCCTTTGAAATGTTTCCTTAAAATATAAATCGGAATTTGAGTTAATTTGGGTTCCACAGCTAACTTTTTGTTATGTTCTCCTGGGAACTTGGTGGTATTCTGAGGGCCATTGCAGGTTTTGGAGGTAAACGATTATGTTTTCACATCAGTTCAGAATTTGCATTTTTTATAATAATTGCTCTCCCACTACTCACATCTTTATTTATTGCTGCAGTGGGCAAAGCAGGACAAATGCCAGATATGATAAGGAATAGTACTTTCCTCATTCCTGCTGTTGCATTTTTGCCCTAGGCAGTTAAAATGCGCTTTCCTGTATGCGTCATCTTAAATGGGAATGTTACCATCCCTAAATCAGGATAGAATTATAAAATGATATGAAGAGGCACCTGGGTGGCTCTTAATTTCTGCTGGGGAATATTGACAAAGCTTGGAGAGCACTATATTCCTTAAAAATATGTACACCATGTAATTAGTATAGTGCTGAAAAGATTGATTACTATTTGTGAATTTAACTTTGGGGAAAATAATGACAAAAATATTCCTCACCAATATCTTCTGAAAAAATTTTTAAAAATCTCTTCGGGTGATTCGTTAGTTAAACTCCATGTTATAAAAAAAAATAAGCTGCCATATGCAGTTTAACCATATGTTTGTGTTTTGAAGGCCTTGCATGTAACTTAGAGTTCTTATCCGATTGCCTTTTAACATTTACTGTATGTGAGCTATGTGTGATTAAATTTCTTGGTTTATATAAAGCAATTATAAAATTAGAATTAATGATAGAATGAATAATTTTGTGAAATTCATGGAGAAGTGTTGAGACTGGCATTTTCTCATTTTCCTCCTATTTTCCAGGAGTTATATGATGATTAGGATGTCAATTCTCATTTTTTGATCATAAGATCTCTTTAACCTCTTAATAATTACAATGGGCTTTTGTTTGTGTGAGTTACACCTATCAATATTTGCCTTATTAGAAATTTGAAGAGCAAATTTTAAAATTTTTACTCATTTAAAAATACAGTAAACTCCTTTGGTATTGACATTACAAAACTAAATCAGGATAGAATTATAAAATGATATGAAGGGGCTCCTGGGTGGCTCAGCCAGTTAAGCAACCAACTCTTGATTTCGGCTCAGGTCATGATCTCAGAGTCCTGGGACTGGGCCCCATGTGGAGTTCTGCGCTCAGCCCGTAGTCTGCTCAAGGATTCTCTCTCTTCCTCTCCCTTTTCCCTGAGTGTGCATGTCCTCTCTCTCTCTCTCAAATAACTAAATAAATCTCTTTTTTAAAAATGACATAAAAATGAGAGACAATTACATAGGTGAAGCATTGAAACAGGTAGTAGTTGGTAGAGCATAGCATCTACTTCAAAGTGCTTACTATGAAAAATAGCTATTTTCCAAAATAAGCAAAAAAGTTTAGTGAGAAGAGTATCATTGTTTTATACTTTTGCCTATCTCTTTGCTTTCTGGTTTATAAGACAGGTGGATTTTCATGAACTTCTGTATTCAATCTATTGCGATATATTATCTGAAGTTAGTGAAGAAAATCCAGCCTCGTACAGATTGTTGAAAAGAAAGGACCTCAGGGCACCCGGGTGGCTCAGTTGTTTAAGTGACTGCCTTCGGCTCAGGACAGATCTCAGGGTCCTGGGATCGGGCCCCGCATGGGTCTCCCTGCTCAGTGGGGAGTCTGCTTCTTCCTCTCCCTCTGTGGTCTCTGGCTCTGACTCTTGCTCTCTCTCAGGTAAATAAAATCTTAAACAGAAAAAACCTCTTAGGCTCCTCAGAAAGATATTGGGGATGTAAAAACTAGGAGAACTGCTGGGTTAGGGAAATAAAGTCCAGTATCTCGGTCTTTAGGTTGTTTTGTTTGTTTTTTAAGATTTTATTTTTAAATAATCTCTACACCCAACACAGGGCTTGAACTCATGACCCTGGTGATCAAGGGTTGCATGCTCTACCAACTGAGCCAGCCAGGCACCCCTTGGTCTTTAGATCTTTTGACTTCAATTGTTAATGTTGCTCTTTTTAGCTTAGTGACTGTGACTAGACCTGGGCTGTCCAATATGGTAGCCACTAGTCTCAGGTGAGTGTCAAGCAAATGAAATGTGGCTAGTTTGAATTGAGATGTTAGTATAAAATACACACTGGATTTCGAACACTTAGTTTAAAAAAAAAAAGAATGTAAAAGATCTAATTAATTTATATTGATTACTCATTGACCTGATATTATTTTGAATATATTAAATGAAATATTAAGATAAATTTTATTCTTCTTTAGTGGCTACTAGGAAAGTTAAAATGACATATGTGGCTTGCATTATATTTCTGTTGGATTGTGCCAGTCTAGACAGTGTGAGGAATACCTATTACACACAGCTTTTTGGGGAAGAGGTTTGAGGAAAGACTTGGATTCTTAAAGGGCTTATAGCTAGACAACTCCTCATTAATGTGGACTTTTTATATCATTTTAAAAAAAGAGATTAATTTTTTGAGAGAGAGGACATCCCTATTAAGGATGAATTGAAATGACTTTACTCTGATTGTCCCATGAAATCCATATTTATGTTCTTTTTCTTTACTCTGAAGTAAGACGTGCTACTACTAGTTGGGTATAGTGTTTTACTTTATTCGCTTACATTAGGTATGAAGATAATTTAGGTTTTTTTTTTGGATAATTTAGTTTTTATAGCTTATGTCTTTAAGCAGTAGGTTTATACCCAATGATCAGTATATTTTTTCATCTCCTTTGACTGTAAATCCTTTGGAGGTGGATCCCACGGTCTACCAACCACTACCTGTTTCAGTGCTTCACAATGTAGTTGTCATTCAGTCTTTATTTTTGCGTCCTTTTAAAATTTTCATTCTAACTTAAGATTGCAAACTAAAATTAGTGGTGTTTCCACCTTGAGTAATTTGTACATTTTGTCTTCTTTGAGATCTGTTAACTTTTAATTTCTTTGAATGCACAGGCACAATTTGTTTGGTGTACATTTTAATTTCAGTAGGATGCCTGGATCTCGACTTTCTTGGCTGCTATTTAACAATGTAATATCGTGATGTGTTTTACTTTTATGTGGTATTCTTGAGACATCTTTGTTTTTTATAACTTAACCGAGTACTGTTATTTGTAAGTTATCATATTTCCTGCTCATGGGTCCTTTTTTTGGAGGGTGTGTGATTGTTGTTGCAGAAGATACCTGAAATGGTAGCTTGCAGAGGTAAAATACTGAGTAGAAGATTATAAACTGGGGCACCTGGGTGGCTCAGTGGGTTAAGCCTCTGCCTTTGGCTCAGGTCATGATCTCAGGGTCCTGGGATTGAGCCCTGCATCGAGCTCTCTGCTCACTGGGGAGCCTGCTTCCCCCTCTCTCTCTCTGCCTGCCTTTCTGCCTACTTGTGATCTCTCTCTCTCTTTTTCTCTGTGTCAAATAAATAAATAAATAAAAAGATTTGGAAAAAAAAAAAAAAAGAAGATTATAAACTGTAGGAGGCAGTTCTTTCTCTTAACAAGAACGCCAAGGACCTATGAAGCCAGGCTGTTTTTCTGGAGATAGACACTATTATTGGGCATAAAATCATAAATCATGTAAATGGCTAAATAAATGAATAATCTTAAAAGAGGAAAAAATACATAGCCAACAGCATCCTACCGACAATGTTGGATTTCTTTAGATGGGATTAAAGTCTCTGAAATTGATGACTTTAGGATTTTCCAAATCATCCCAACTCTGAGCCAGTTAAAACTGGCAACCTCTAACAATGGGATGAAGCTCCTAAGAGCCCTCATTTATTTCTGTTCCCGAGTAGGTCCTTGCTCGCTAGCAGCTGCTTTCTGGATTTGGGGCTTGTTTGGCTGGTCCCAGTAAGGCAGGGCTACTCCATTAACCGGGAAAACTTGAGCAAACTTGTCCTGCAGCTTCTGTGCCTCAGAAAGGACCGAAGCCTTTTCTGTAGCTCCACTCTGCCATGTCTAAATACCCACTTTTTTGCTCACACCACGTAGGAATTTCAGCAAGTAATTGTGTAATTGTGTTTTAGTTATGGAAAAGGAATGTAAGACAGGAAAAGTGAAACGTGACTTCCGTGAGTATTACATGTGAAGTTGTTTTTCTTCCCCCTAATGGGGGGTGCACGCCTAACTAGCCAGATGGCAAATATGTAATACTGGCATGATGGCCATCAGCTTAGATTTTCTGGGACTATCCCAACTTTTCAAACACTCTCTACCATGTGTCTTGATTTTTTTTTTTTTAATTTGAAAAACAACTAACAATCCACCCACCTGTCCTCTCCCCCTGTATCCTCTCCCCTTCCCTCCTGCTATATGAATTAACTTCCTTGTTCCTACCTAAGGCCAACCCTCCATGTGGGTTCCTGATTCCATCCCATTTCATCAGCTCAGGAGCACTGTTTCAGTTCTTTTCTGTATCATCATTCTTTCCTTTCTCCTGGATCATTCTCATTAGCACACAGACTTGCTCTTATTTCTCCCCTCTTGAGTCGGGGGCAGACACTCAAAAATCCTTTCCCCATCTTACCTGTGCCCCTCCAGTCCCTATTTCATTTCTGTGCTCCCCGTCATAGCAAAAACGGCTTGAGAGAGTTGAATGGTCTCAGGTCTCCAGTTCTCCCTTTCCCGTTCTCTTTCTAGCGCCCCAAGCCACAGCAACTGCTCACAAGGTCACCAAAGACCTCTGTGTTGTTGGATCAGACGTTTGGTTTGGTTTTTTAAAAAACATACGGAAGCTTTTGACTTCATCTGAAAAACTGTTCTACCTGTCAGCATTTGACTTTTTTTTTTTTTTTTAAGATATATTTATTTTTAGAGACAGCCCATGAGTAGGTGTAGGGGGTAGGGGCAGAGGGAGAGGGAGAGAGAATTTCACACAGACTCCCTGCTGAGTGCAGAGCCCAAGGTGGGCTCCATCTCACCACCCTGAGATAGGATGGGAGTAGAAACCAAGAGTTGGAGGCTTAACAGACCAACCCAGGTGCCCCAGCATTTGACTTCTTGACATGACCCTCTTCCCTTGGGCTGTGGGACCCCTCTTCACTGGTCAGGCCTTCTCCATCTCCTTTGCTGGTTTTTCTTCATCCTTAAGATCTAAAGTGCTACCTCTATGGGTGGGTTGGGGGGGGAAGGGAAAACTCACGGAGTGGTTTAGTGATTTCGGAACATAAATTGTGGTACATGACATGAGAAAGGTGGAAAGAGTGCTTATCTTGGAGTGTCTCACCTAGCAGAAATGGTCTCTGAGAAATGTCAAGTGGAAGAGGCTATGGCAGATAATTTTGTGTCCTAGAAAAGCCATTTTATATGTTGAAGCTTTATAATAAACTACTTTGGGTTATTGTAGATGGCCAATTTATTTGAAACAAAAAAGTTACGATTAGAATGTCTTCAGGTCTACTTAGCTGATATTTATGTAAATATTTTTAAAAATATGTATAATAAAGCAGTTAACTTGACTTATATCAGAATAGAGGTAGCAAATGGTATGTTTGTTTTTCCCCCACTCACTGATATAATGCACTTATTTCAGAGATGTTCTAGAAGCATTTTGGGGGATGTGGGGATCGTTCTTGACTGATGTTAGGCATGGGTATAGTATTTGATACTATTTGTTGACTTCAAACAGCTTTATCATTTATCTTTTCCACTAGACTTGGCACCAAACAATTTTGTTGTTTAAAAGTTCATGAATGAATAAAAGAAACCATTTTCAAAGACTAAAACTATAAAAGGAAATACCAAAAGGTCTGAAGGCAGTTTCAAAATTGGAATTTCAAAAACATTTTGAGCAGTGGTAGCTCTAGTTGAACGAATGGTTATAACTTTATAAGTAATTTTCTTTGGAAAGAACGATCCTTTGTTTTTGTGGGTTCAAGTGTGATGATAAAAAAAAATTGTGAGGTTGATTATTTTATAATCTACATCTTGAGGATAGAATCTGGCATGTAACTCTCTAGTGGTTTTTAAATAATTTCATTGTTTTGGAGAAAACCGATAAATTGTATTTCACAGGTGGTTATGGGGCTACGGCTTTAAATATAAAACGTGATCCTTTACATATTAAAACCAAAGGAGAAGAATTTCCCCTGACTCTGGGTCGGGATGTCTCAGGTGTGGTGATGGAATGTGGACTCGATGTGAGGTACTTCAAGCCAGGAGATGAGGTGAGTTAACTCCTTTTCTAAATATGCAGATTTCATTTTGTTGCTTTTGGAAGTAAATGTATCCTTGACCTTTTAAGGCTAGAACCTTCATTTTCTTTGTTCTGTTGTTACATTTTTCACTAACTATTCCAAAAGAGCTTGACCATACTTGAACTTTTTAAAATCCAGTGTTTAAGAATTTCAATACTTTAAAATATGTAGGATTGGGACTTTTTTTTTTTTTCTTGAAGTCTTTAAACGACAATTTCTACCTCATGGGTTAGATAGTTTTAAAATAGCTAAAGTTTGGTATAATCACCTGTCACTTGTCACTTTGAACTTTTATACCAAGAAATTAAAGTTGAGCTCATAATGATAGCTAACACTGTTCTAGTTGCTTGTCATAAAAGAACACATTTAAAGCTTATGAAGTAAGTACAGTTAGGCACAGTTTACAAGATGCGGAAGCCAAGCTGTAAAGAGTCCTGCATAGAAAGTGCTGGAGCCAGGATTCAAGCCCCAGAGACTGGGCTCTTACCAGTACTCTAAGTTGTCCGTAAATATGGTGGATTTATTAGCATCTGCTTCCAATGTGGTTTGAGTTGGCAAATTCAGAATCGTACTAAGTACTACATTTATATTAAGTGAAAATAACTCTTTTGCCTGGCCTGTTGCTGACTTGTGCTTTTTTGCAGGGTGGGGTCTGTGTCGGGGTCTGTGTCAGGGAAAGCCCTCATGCTGAGCTTCGGTCAGAAAATATGTTTCTAATGAAGTTGTGTGTTTCAGGTCTGGGCTGCAGTTCCTCCCTGGAAACAAGGCACCCTGTCAGAGTTTGTTGTAGTCAGTGGGAATGAGGTAACTCCCCAACTCTGTGCCGAAATGCCATTAGAAAGTATAAACAAAGACTGACAAATATCTCTGAAATAACTGGTTGCTTTTCACATCGGGTTTGTGTTTTATGGGTAGTTTTGAAAGAGCTAAGATGGAGAATAGGAATTTTTGAAAGAGTAAAAAAAAGTATTTGATGTCCTTTAGTAACACTGCCTGCCAAAGCGGCTCTTTGTCTCTCTGAGCGGGGATTTGGAGTGGGATCTAGAAACCCTGCTGTGTTTCTCAGTTTTACCCAGAATAAGCAGTTGAAACCAAATATACCAAATGGAGCATACTGGTTAATCATCAACAGAAGCATGAGAGTAGCAGGCTTTTTCAAATAACTTTAAAAATAGTCTCATCAAGTATAGTCAGGTGGCCTGACAATTTGAATAGAGAGAAAGGGGTTAACAGTGAGGAAATTGGCTACAGAAGGGAGGGCAGGAAGGGAAAAAGGGGTATTACTGAGATTAGAGAAAGTCTGGAAAGATTATCTTCCACTAAATGGGAGTGAAGGAAGCAGCTGATCTCAAAAACAAATTAGAATGTGTTTATGAGGGCTCAAGGTTTATTTGGATTTATTTCTGGGTATAGTCAGGACTAATGGGATTATTGAATGTTGTCTCTTTATGAAGAATTAAGCAGCTTTATCTGATAATGTAGCCTATAAAATATTACTGAACCTCTGTGAGGCAGGTTGAGTCATTAGGAGAATATTCCTTAGGGATAATCCTGGAGTAGGGTATGCAGTAAATACTGAACCGGGCAGAACGTTATAGGCATATCTATGAAATCAGTGAAAGGAGTTGGATTCCTATGCAGATAAATATACTTAATTGTGTTTCTTCATAGGTTTGCTCGTCATTGCTTATTTTTAACTGTTGTCTCCAAATTCAGGTCTCTCTCAAGCCCAAATCACTCACTCATACTCAAGCTGCCTCTTTGCCGTATGTGGCTCTCACAGCCTGGTCTGCTATAAACAAGGTCGGCGGCCTGAGTGACAAGAATTGCACAGGAAAACGGTAAGTATCAATTGTGGTCTCTAAACCTCCCTTCTTTCCTTCTGTTAACATCTTTCTTTGCAGTAGATTCGTGAGAAGAGTATTAAAATTCAGATCAGTTGCATGAGCAGAGCTGTGGTAACATTTAAAACAATCTCCAAAAAAAACTCCTATTTGTGTCAATTTGTACTTTTTTTTCTTTTTAAAGATTTATTTATTTTAGAGTGCCTGATTAGGGGTGGGGTGCAGAGGAAGAAGGGAAGAGAGAGAGAGAGAGAGAAGCATCTTCAAGCAGACTCCACACTGAGCACAGAGCATGACGTGGGGCTCGATCTCACAACCCAGGGATTATGACTTCAGCGGAAACCAAGAGTCAGATGCTTAGCTGACTGCCACCCAGGCGCCCCCAGTTAGTACTCTCTTGACCTCATTGTGTTGACTTGTAGCCCAAGCAAATGGGAATTTTTAGATGGAAACATGTAGGTGAACTTCAGGAGTCGGAACTTGGTAAAATAATGCAAATGTTTGTATGTAAATTTCTGCAAAGAAGATCCGTAGCTTTGATTAGATTCTTAAAAAGGTTTAAGCGTCATCACCTTATACGTTTTGTAAGGTGTTTTTTCCCCTCTGCTAGGATTTGCTCTCTGACTCACAGATTTCTGTGAAGACAAGATATAAAGGGACTGCAAATATTCTTGAGTTCTCTTAGGCTTCCTGCTTGGCATCCTTTAGGTCAGTTTTTGTGCTTCAAGGTCTTTACTGTTCAAGTAGCAACACACAGTGAATGGGAATGTGTTAGGTGTACTTGAGTCCATATCCAGATTCTGCTGCTTTCTAGCTGAGGGGCCCACTCCGTCACTTCTCTTCTGTGAGTTTTGTTTTACGGGGTAAATGCAAAAACACAAGTAAAACTAGTGGCGTGGCACAGGTTGTGGCCCGTGGAAGACACTCAATAGAGGTGAGCCTGTGTTCTTCGAATTTTAGAGAGTTGGTGTGATCGGGGAAACTGATTTTATTTTTTGGCAAGAAAACAAGGTGCCAAGAGCCATTTAATGATTGTGATAAAGGAGAGAGATCTGTAGGTCAATTTTTAATAAGATGAGTTTTTTGGTTACTACGAATTAGTGCAGGTAAAATAATTAGACTGTTGTGAAACCTTACACTTCACATTTAATGTGTTGGGCTACAAAGGCTTCAATTTAATGAAAGCTTAATAACTGTATTTCTGAAAGCAGTATGAAGATGATTCATCTAATGAGCTGCTAGCCTTTATTGTAGAATTCAAGGTAAATATTTATTCTAAAGGTCAACCCTGTTTATTTTTTAAGCTTCTGAAGTTACCGTTTAGGTCAACTACTTTTGTTTAAATTAAATTAGTCTGGCCACATAGCTTTTTCTAATGGTCTGTCTTCATTAATAACCTTGCAGAATTCAGGGTTTTCAGACCTCTATTATGGTAGGCTCTGCATTGACATTGATGCTTTATTGTTTTGTTTTTCCTTAAAACATTAGACTTCCCATGCCTGCACGACCATCTGTGTGCTGTGGTTAGACAGCTCTCATTCCTTTTGCCAGTTCAGGGCTCTCCAGGCTTATTCATTTCTAGCACCTGGAAGAAAACAATTTAGAAACCACTCTAGTTGTCTTTTCTTAGGCACGTGGATCTGTGCCCCGTTTTGTTGTTGGCCTTGTGGGTCAATCTTTGGTATTGTGTTATCTTCTGTTTAAGCAATAATGGCTTGGAACCAGGGAATTAGAACACGTGATCCTGTTCTCTGCTGCTGACTCATAAGGTGACCCTGGCTATGCCATTTCTGGGGTCTGTGCAGTTTCCTCCAGGGTACTGAGCAGAGGACAGTGTAGGTTGTTAGGGGAGCTTTGAGAAGTGGAAAGTTTCATCCTTTATAAGGCAGTTCCTTAGTGTTTTGAATTGGGTGTGTTCATTTCTTTAGCCACGTATTAACCAAACTGAAGCGAGATCCATTGTAAATGGCTCATATTTACACTGGCTCATATCCTGAATCTCCTGCATTCTCACCTGACCTGTAGGATGCCTTTGTTCCAAGTGGCAGTGAGAGCTTTGGCCTGTGGTGCTGTAGGAAATCTGTTTCCTGAAGTTACTGCCTATGGGTGGTAATAATAGTCTACCTCTCCCAATTCCTTATTTGTGGGAATCAAATGAGAGGTGTGAGCACCTTAAAATACTATTAAAAAAATTTTACAGGAGGAAATTAGGACTAAAGTGGGATTTTATTATACATAAACTAAGCAGTTCCAGTGTCCAAAGTGGCTTTTTTCAGTTTGACTATTCATGGTGAATGGTGGAGCATATTTTGCTTTCTCTAAGGCATAGTTATTCTCTTTCTATTAGCTGTTGACATTAAGGCATGTTTTAGTCCAGTAAAGCAGGTCAATGTTTGTTAACAAGGGCTAATAGTCTGTTTTTCTAACTAGTTAATTAAAAAAAAAAAAAAAAAAAAAAGAAACACCCATCAGCACCTTGGAAGAATTTACAGGATTTCTTTGTAACAAACAGCTTTTTCAAATTAAAACAAAGCTTTCTAAGGTAAGGTTTACTTTCTAAGGTAATGTTTACTTTTTCTTTTTTTGTTATATAATTGTATTTCTGCAATAATTGAGCATCGTTAACCAAGGTGATAGTTTCATACTGATGTCACATAATATGTCATTTTTGCCTACACTTTGATAGCACTAGAAAATGTCAGATGCAATGATTTTTTTCTTACTAGACCATAGTTTCTTCATGATTTATTAAGTTGGAAACCTAGATAACCTAGGGCTCTCAAGATGAAAGAAATGTTTTAAAAAGCGGTTACACCAGATACTTTCTGAAAGCAGTTTAGTGTGATGGTTATATTTATTGGTAGTGTCGTGGTACATCTTGAATATTTCATGATCTACCTGAAATTCATCTTTTACTGGGAAAGTTGTACTTCACTCTGTTTGACAGAAGTATTAGAAAGTGTTGGAAATTGAACCATTCCTCTCGCACTATATAAATTTCACTCTTAAGTTGTGTATACTTGAAACTCAATGCAGTGAATTTAGAAATGCTTTTCACTGTTTCTTATTTGAGACTAGGCTTTATGACAGTAAAATTTTGTCAAGTAATTGTGAATTGGGTGTCTGATTAATTCTGTTACAGAATTGGACAGGCTCCAACTTGAAACCATTGGGTTTACCACCCTCCCCCAACCACTGGGCTTCCGTGATAATTATAATACAGCTTTCTTCCTTTAGCTGCCTTCTGCCTGTTCTGCACCCCACCACCCACCTGTTTCTCCACACTCTGTGTTCCCACTGCCCCTGTGGACTGTGGGTTTTCATTTGTACTTGACTGGGTGGTATGGTCAGAGGGGTAGGGGGAAGGAGACAGAAGCCTCAGCAGTTTACTTGCAGGAAGAAAAGCGCCTGGCTGGGAGGAAGAGGAGAGGGAGGGTGGAGGCTCTGGCCAGTGTGATGCAAATGAGTCTTGCCTCGGCTTCTGGACCTGTTTTGCTGGGGCCCCAGGAGGGCTCAGTTAAAGCACTAGTAGGAAACTCTTTCCTGGAACTTTGTGGTTTACAGATGAACTTTCTGGGTGACTAGGGTACTATCTTGTGAAGCTCAGAAGCCTTCTGCTCTTTGGGGCACTCTAACCTAACCTCCAGCCTTGCCAGCAAGCTACAGCTGTGCCCCTGCCCCCCTGGGTCATAGCTGACTAAGTGGCTAACCCCATGATCTTTTTCAGTTCTTCTTAGTTTTTTACCTCCCTGAAGTATATGGCACTGCTGACCACTTCCTTAAGACTCACTTTTTCCATAGTTTCAGGATATCAGACTCCTTTAGCTTTCCTGCCTTTTTGACCATCTCTTGTAATTTTTAGAGGACCCTCTCTTTTCTCCAGCCTTTAACTGTTGCCATTCCCCCGTGTCCGCTCCATCACGGCTCTCTGTCTCCCCAAGGTCTCTCACCTGCTCCCAGCTCCTGTTCCTCCCATGGCAGCTTGCAGATGGGTGTGTCACCCTAGCCTCTCTGCTGAGGTTCAGTTAGACATCCCCTTTGTATTTTACACTCCACCGGGGCAAGACAAGACCTCCTGCCTGCCACACCGAGTCCTCTGGATTGCTAATGTCCATTAAGTGGCATTTCCCTTCAGCCAAAACCTGACCCTTTCCAAACGCCGCTGCCTCTCCTTCCACAAACCAATTCCTTGTTCTCATCATGTAAAATTTAGGAAGGTTGTCAAATGGGCGGAAAATGTCTTCCAAGTTCCTTTCATATGGGGGCTGTCAGATTTCAAGGCATTTCAGGTTTTCTTCTGCAGTGAATACGCCTAAAATACTTGTAGGTTGTAATTGCCAACCCTCATTTAGTAGTTTGTGGTTGATGTCTTCCATGTGGCGGTATCAGATGACAAAAATAATACCATGTAGTGATGCGTTTATCCTTCACTCGAGGGAAAAGCATGCCTAGATTGCGGAGCACAGTGCCTCACAAACAGTGGAACACTCTTCCTGAGGGATTCTGGGCAAGAGCGAGTTTTACAGAGCATCAGAAGAGGCAGCAGGGAAATGGCATGATTGCCTAGGAGGTCCGTGATTTCCTTATAAGGCTAGCCCAGCCTTTTTTCTAGAGTAAGGTAAGCTGGCTACAGCGGAGTTGGAGGACTGTGATGGGTGTTAAGTGCAGACCGACTTAAGTTGAGATTTATGATGTGGGCTAGGCCCCTGGGGTAGCCTCCATGTTGTAGCTCCTGATCTAGGAATTAACTTTATTAGTGGCGTATTGTAAGTTTTTACAGGTCTCATAATTGGAGAAATTTTCTGGAGACGAACTTCAGGTTCTATGTGTCTCAAACCTTGTTTAACCATTTTCCTCCTTCACTGCTTGTATAATCTAGTGCTAGGTACCATGATACTTAGTCTTATCCTAATAAGACCATAACTTTGTGATGCTTTGTTGTGTCACTTCAGTGGGAAGCAGGAATATTCCTGGAAGGCATTCTTAAGCCAGGCAGCCTGCGGTAACTTAACTCTATTCAGAAAGGACCATGGGCCACGTCAGTATTTTCCACTAAACCCAAAGCATTTGTGTTTCCAAATCCGCTTCCCTCCCACCAAATCTACTGTTACTTGTCACGAGGGACAGCGTCATGGAGGATGTAGAAATGGAAAGAAACAGAAATGTTAACTGATTGTGGTTAATAGAGAAGGAAAAATCATTTTCCCTCTACCTTTCTGAATTCTCTACCGAGACCTCTGTAATAAAGGTTAACGAGAAAAAACCCAGACGTTTATTAACATGTGTACCTCATGTACATGAGCTACCTGGGGAAAATGAGGCCCTCAAATGGGTAGCTTAGAGTTCAGGCAAAAATACCATCTTTAGCTAAAGACAAAAGATGAGGCACAGGTAGGGAAGGCCAGTTGTGAAGAGGTTGCCAGGAAATGCAAGGTAAAATTTGTGATACAGATTTAAGTTGGTGCCTTTTCCACTGATGAGGGTCTAAAGTTATCTCCAGGGATTAACCTTTGTCCTTCCTGGTAGCTAGGAGGGGAGGTATACCTTTTATCAATTGATGTCCTGCTTTTAGGCTGACAGGAGGGCCCAGAACTTTCTTGTATCTGCTTCTTCTTAGCTGCCTTCAGCTCAAAATAATCCTTCTGCCAAAGACGGCATATTCTGCCATCCTTCATTAGCATATCTTTTGCAAATTTTACAAAAATCTATGTTCACACAAGTATTTTGCTAGGGCTCCTCTCAGGGCTTTGTGTAAGTAAAAGGCTTGGAGCAGGGAAGGAAAATATGGTTTTCCTCCACTCTTCTAAGTTCTTGCCTCGGTCCCCTGTAACAAGAGACAGATTAAAAAGGCAAAATCACACAGATTTATTTAATACAAGTTTTATGTGCTGGGGAGACCTTCATAAGGAAAGGAGGATCTGAAGAAGTGGGTTAAGCATGTGTTTTATGCTATATTTGATGAAGAGTACGAAGTGTCTTCCAAAAAAAAAAAGAAAAAAAAGTGATCAGAAGGTATGAGCTAAGCATAGTCAACTGGGAAATTTAGCAAGGCCTGTTCGTTCCAGTTCCTCACTGTACTCTTCTATCTTGGAGATAAGGATGTCCCTGTCCTCCAGGTATAGGACCACCTTCTCACATGAGGGTCTTATGACCTGCTTCAGCGCAGAAGGTCAGAAGTCCTTCCTGTACATGCTGTTTCTCAACTTCCTTTAGCTTAAAATACTCAGTATGCCAAGATGCCGTATTTTGGGGTGGTGTGTCCCGAACCCTGTCAGTTCTGTGGTAAATCTGACTATGCTTCTTCTGTCTCTTATCCCTCCTGTTATTGCCATCATAAACATTCCCTCCTTCTGCCTTCCTTTCTTCTCTGTTCTACACCAGACTGAAGGAACCAGTGATTTGGTATGGTTCCCGCTGGTTGTCCTGTTCAGGGAGATGTGTTCCCAGTACTCCTGGTTAAAATTTTGAATTTCGTTTCCCACAGAATCATTGTTGTACTGTGTATGAGGTTCTTGGTCCACTGTGGGTTTACTAAACCTTAGTAAATGGCTACCCTGGGCACCGAGCCAACATACATAAATAGCTTTGTTTTCATGGGAAAATGTGTTTAAAGTTCCAAACCACTAATTCACACATGAACTCTTCTGCAAATTGGGGAATGTGTACATGAATTACAGAGGCTTAGGAGGGGACACAAATCCAGGCTATCTCGGCCAAGTGTCGTTGGTTTGTTTTGTAGCTCTATTCTACTTGCTCAGATGAAGTTTCTCACTCACTTTAGGGAGTAAACTTAGCATATTATGTTATACTTTGCTATCTTTCACCCCCCCTTTTTTCCCCAAATTTAAAAGTAGTATGAGAAATTTAAAAATGAAATTAATATATTTTTAACATCCTCTTGAGTTGTTTTTTTTTTTTTTAAGATTTTATTTATTTATTTGACAGACAGAGATCACAGGTAGGCAGAGAGGCAGGCAGAGAGAGAGGAGGAAGCAGGCTCCCCGCTGAGCAGAGAGCCCGACGCGGGGCTCGATGCGGGGCTCGATGTGGGGCTCGATCCCAGAACCCTGGGATCATGACCTGAGCCGAAGGCAGAGGCTTTTACCCACTGAGCCACCCAGGCGCCCCACATCCTCTTTAGTTTTTAAAGACCATTTGTTTCTACTTATGGAAGAGTTAGCCATGTTTAACTCCTCCTTGTTTCTGAGCCATTAGGACTTTAGTTATTTATTTTTTTTATTTTTAAAAGGTTTTTATTGGGGCGCCTGGGTGTTGGTTAAGCATCTGCCTTTGGCTCAGGTCATAATCCCCAGTCCTGGGATTGAGCCCCACATTGTGCTCCCTGCTCAACGGGGAGCCTGCTTCTCCCTCTTCCACGGCCCTTGCTTGTGAACTCTTTCTCTTTCTCTGTCAAATAAATAAAAATCTTTAAAATTTTTATTTATTTATTTATTAGAGAGAGTGCACAAGTGGGGGGATGGACAGAGGGAGAGGGAGAAGCAGACTGCTCAACAGGGAGCCAGACGTGGGGCTGAATCCCAGGATCCTGGGATCATGATCTGAGGCGAAGGCAGACGCTTAACTGACTGAGCCCCCCCAGGCGCCCCTTCCATTAGGGCTTTAAATAGAGAGGGTACTCTAATCTTGCAATGTGACTTCTTTCCTCCCACAAGTACATGGTCTGGGGGGACTCCTAAAGGTCATATACTTCTGTGTTAGAAAGACAGGGTAAGTGTATATATAAGCTTAAATAAGATTGAAAATGCCAACTTTCCTTTTTTACTGACTCCTGGGGTGATGCTCATTTCATAGGAGATGAGTATGAGGCCTGCAGATTCAGTTAGAGAGTTGGGACTAGAACCCAGGTCTCTAGATATCTAGCTCTGACATTCTTTCTGGGGCTACGCCAGGGTATAGAAATTTTAAAGATTTTTCCTTACTTCTGGATCTCAGACTGTTTTGTAGTCGGTTTCGTCTCTTTTTCATCTGCAAGCCAGGGTGTTGATGCCTTGCCTCTTAGGGCTGGAGTACTGACCGTGTGATTGTAGAGGCACTTAGGTGCCCAAATACTAAGTAATAAGTGACTCAGTCATGGAAAAGAAGCCACCACTGAGTTAATACTTTAATGTATGTTTAGGTAGAGTTGAGAGATTGGGTAGAAGTGACAGAGAAAATCAAATTTTAAGGCTTCAGGATACATAAGCAATGTAATAATTATTCCCACTTTCTCCATATTTTGTATATCTGTCACAGTCCAAATCCCACTGATTTCACATGTGAACTTAGGAAGCAAGGGAGGAACATGATTAAAAAGCTTGGCAATTTTGAATCACAGTAATTTTTCCAAATAGAGTATTTCCGGGGCACTTGCTCTCTACAATGAGCAGTATTCTTCCCTCCAGCGAATAGACCTCTACTTCAGTGAGGCTTGAATATACAGGGTGCCCGTTCTAGCAAGCTGGGTAGAAAGCGTTTCCACTGTATAGCACTTCAGTGAAGGGCCACTGGGGGTAAGCAGGGTAAGCAAGCACTGCTATTTTTCCCTTTGTGCTGGAAGTGCTTTGAAGAGTACAAGAACAGCTAGTTCAGCCACAGGACTTCAGACCACGGAGGACTAACCCACCTATTATGGCTTGAAAATTCATTTTGCCTGCTGTCCCTTTTTGGGACTGTCTTTGAAGACAAGTGCAGGCCCGGATTGAATCTGGTCCTGGTTTGCAGGACCAGGGAAGGAGGTGTCTGCACGTCTTTCATATGGTCCTTCAACGGGCCTGCTCCTTGCCCGTTTTGCACTGGGGGGCGCCATCAAGCGGCGCCAGCAGGAACTGAAGCCGCTGTTGTAGAACCACTCCTGGCAAGCACGGCTGTAAAACATGTTTGCTTTTTTGTGTGGGAGAGTGATGGTGCTTTGGATCCAGAGTTACGGGGAAGCGATGAATGACAATAATAAGGTTGGAGATGTATCTGGCAGTTGGATCCTTAAGCAGCATTATATTTGCTGTCCTCTTAATCTAGCCTTCCCAGGGAGAGAAGTAGAAATGAATTTCAGACCTTTGTTCACTGGAGGAACTTTTAACGCAGTCTTCCAAACAGCCTGGGGATTCCCTTACTTGAGGTAGTCACAGTTGTTGTCTTGATTGCAGGAGAAAATGCTGATTCAGATGAATTTTAAAGTCAAGAAACATCAGCCATCGGCTACGTCCAGGGTAGTGTGTCTAGTCCTGGGCCTAGTAGGAGGTCTCTGCCCTCGAAGCCTTCCAGAATAGCTTGGGAGGCAAGAGTAAGGGTGAAAGTTAACAGTGTGTGGCACTGATACCTGCTTTGGCGTCCTCTTAGGGCTGCTGTTCAGGAAAGCTGGGGCTTGGCTTCAAGTACCAGAAGACCTCACCAGGCAGTGAAGGCATCTGGGAGCCTGAGAAATGGGCCAGTGTGCACAGGACTTGGGCATAAAAGTTGGGGGGCCAGGGTGACTGAGATGGAGAGTTCTTTTCAGAAAATGGTGAGACGTCAGAATTGAGATAAGGATTAGATTGTGAAGGATTTAAATGACTTGACTTGTTACATTTCTGTAAGTAGGAATGGGCCAGAATAAGAGTAGAATATTTCATGGATGAATTAATTTTTTTTAAAGATTTTGTTTGTTTGAGTGAGGGTGGGAAAGGAGGGAAGGAAGGAGAGAGAGAGGGGGAGAGAGAGAGAGAGAGAGAGAGAGAGAGAGAACATGAACGGGGGAGGGGCAGAGGGAGAAGCAGGTTCCCTGCTCAGTGCAGAGCCCTATGCAGGTCTCAATCCCAGGACCCTGAGATCATGACTTGAGCTGAGGTCAGACCCTTAATCGACTGAGCCATGCAGGCGCCGCTGGATGAATTAATTTTTGGATATATCTGTGAGACAGTTTTAATGCTTCCTGCCCTCTATCCCCATTTAGGAAATACTCAAGCTATTAATGTATGAATCGAAGGATTTTAGAAGGGTTCGTCTTTAAATTTTTTTTCCCATTCTGGGCAATTTATAATTCTTTGAAAATTAAAAGTAATTTTTTTCTGGAAGGAACACAATTTGCAAGGAGACTTGTTTTAATTACATTTAGTGTATTAATTTCAAAGGGAACAGCTGGCTCAGAAATGTTAGTAACTTTTAAGATCCAAAAGGGTGACAAACAACCTTCTGTGATTTGGGGGTAACAGAGAAGAACACAAAATGAAACTAGGGTTAAGATTGTAGACAGAATGCATGTCCCGAGGTTCTGTGCACTTGCTAGAGATAGGTGGCAAAATTCTCTGCACCTTCTAGCCACCAAGTCAAAGAGGGAGATGAGCTGCGAGAGAGGAAGTCATTTGGGGTTGGGACTGAGCTGATGGGAGCCCAGAACTGGCCTGTTAAGGGTGGTGGGAGAGGCATGGAATCCAAACTCCCAAGTAAAATGATGTGGGCTGTTAGATGGTATCAGTGGCAATAAAATGGAACAGAAGGTAAGATGAAGAGAGCAGACAGGAGTGAGGGAGAGAGCCTTGAGGATATGTGAGGAACAGCAAATCAGACAAAGGAAATCTTTCTGAAAAGGCCCTGACATGGAAGGCTTGTCTGGCACCTTCCAGGAGCAGCAGGAAAGGCCAGTGTGGCTGGAGTAGAGTGACTGAGGTACAGAGCTGAGGAGATGGTGCAAAGAGCGAGGGAGGGGGAGGGGGACCCATAGGCAGCAGCTGTGAAGTTTACAGTGACAGAGAAACTCAGCTACTCCCACCACGTGGTCTTTAGAAGAATGTTGTTCTGTCCGTACTTACAAAGCAAATGAATTCTCTCAACAGTATCTCCTTAGCTAATGTGGTATCAAACATCGAACACGTTTGATAACGTCCCTCATTCTGGGTGGGTAGCAGAACACCAAAGTGCAGTTCAATACAAGTGATTTTCTAGGGACCCGAAACTATGCAGTTCCAATCGGCAATTCCCCGATGCTCTGGCTTCATTCGAGGAGGAAATGTAAGAATACGTAAAGCAGTGATTCTCTTTTGGGTCCCGTACTTCTTTGGGAAAACTAGGCTAGAGCCCTCTCTTCCCCAGTGCATGCCTGCAGAATCCCACCAAATTTTGCATGTTATTAGATTCAGTTCACAAGTTCAGAGGGTTCACACACACCCCCCCATGCACCCCATCCCAACTCATCCGTAAACTCTAAGCTGAACACCCTTGGTCTAGAGGGAAAAGAAATCTACGACAAGCAGACATAGTAAAAACCTGGAACCCAGGGTTGTTTGTGCTGATAGGACAGATTCATCTGTTTCAACAGGAAGCCAAATTGAGGATAAGATTGATTTCCATTTATGAAAGTTGATGAGCTTGTCGGGACATGTCTGAACAAAAGACATTTATTCCACTTCGGCAGGAATGTGGTCGGGAATGTGATTTTTCTTAGAGAGCTACTGAATCCACTGTAACACACTAAAAAAGGATCCCAGAGCTCCCTCCTATAGAGAAAGCTGTGGTAATTTTAGCCTGGAAAAATTGTAAGGCAGATGTAACCAAGAACCGTCTGCACAGCTTAAAAAAAAAATGTGATATGTTGGTATTTTTGGTATTTGGTATTCTTGGTAAAGAGTTCATAGAATGTTTAGCTTTAAGCACTTACAGATTCTTGGTGAACCTAAAATGAAAATTCTTTTGTCCTATAATCTTTGGAAGCTGAATGATTATTTGATTTTGGGATTATTTATCTTTGAGCCAGCTCATGTTGAAAACCTATTGTGTGTTTATCCAGTTATGTTGACCTAATATTTTCGCTAATTGTAGTTTCTTTTGCATTGCAGTGTTTTAATCTTGGGTGCTTCAGGTGGAGTTGGTACTTTTGCTATACAGGTAAGACTGTTTTGTTTTGCTTTGTTTTTTAATCTTATGAGTAGAAAGAGTATTTCCATGAGTTTATAAATTCACATATGAGAAATAATTTTTTCATGAAAAGTTCAGTAAATTCATTATAATTTCAGCTTGCTCTTCTAAGGAAGGAACTTCCTAACATAGAAGGAAGCATTAACCTTTCCAGTGGTTTAATATATGAGTTAGTTTGTGGCTGTCCTCTATAGCAAATGTAGGAAATCTTTTAGGGAGGAAGGCTCGGGACGGTGCATGTGGATGGGAAGTTTGCAATTTGGTAGAAATGAATAAGCTGATTCTAAAATGTATGTAGAAATGCAGTGGCCAAAATACTGTAAAGATAGCAGTGTTCCACCAAAATGACCTACAGATTCAGTGCAGTCTTACCAAAATAACAATTGCCCTTTTTGCATAAATGAATGAGCTGATCCTAAAATGCATGTGGAATTGAAGAAGACCCCAAATTGACAGTCTTTAAAAAGGGCAAAGTTAGAGGATGCACATTTCTTGATCTTAAAACTTAATACAAAGCTGTAGTGGTCAGAACAATGTGATACTGGCATAAAGATAAACATATAGATCAATGAAGTAGAATTGAGCATCCGGAAATAAAAACTTGTATCTATGGCCAATTGATTTTTAACTAGGATGGCAAGACCATTAAATAGGGAAAAGAATAGTCTTTTTAATGTAACCAATGGTGCTGAAATAACTAGATACTCACATCCAAAAGAATGAAGTTGGACCCCTACCTCACATCGTATGTGAAAAATAACCCTGGGTCAAAGACCTAAATATAAGAGCTAAAACTATCAAACTTTTAGACGAAAACAAGAGTAAATCTTCATGACCTTGGATTTGGCAACAGATTTTTAGGTATGACATCAAAAGCACAAGCAACAGAAGAAAAAAAACCAGATAAATTGGACTTTATCAAAATTAAAAGCTTCTGTGCTTCAAAAGACACCATCAAGAAAGGAGAAAGATGACCTACAGGGATCAAATCTTTGCAAATCATTTCTCTAATAAGGGTCTAATGTCCAGAATAGGTAAGAATTCTTACAACTCAACAAAAGACAACCCAATTAAAAATTTAGCAAAGCACTTGAATAGACTACCTCCCCAAGAAAATATACAAATGGCCAATAAGCCCACAGAAAGATACTCAGCGTCATTAGTCATTAGGGAAATGCAAATCGAAACCTTGGTGAGCTCTCCCTTCACACCTACTAGGATGGCTATTAAAAAAAAAAAAAAAGGGAAAATAATGTTGACCAGGAGGTAGAGAAACAGAAACTCTCGTCCACACTGATGGGAATGTAAAATGCTTCTATGGAAAACAGCTGGGCGGTTCCTAAAAATGTCATACATAGGATTACCATATGACTTGGCAGTTCCGTTTGTAGTATATACCTGAGAGAAATGAAAACCTGTTCAGACAAAAACTGGTCCACAGATGTTCATAGTGACACCCATATTCCTGGCAGCCAGAGAGTACAGGCAGCCCTAATGCCAGTCAGCTGATGAATGAACAAAATGTGGTTTATGCATTAGTGAAATCATACTCGGCCATGAAAAAGAATGAAGTTATGCATGATTCAACACTGAGAAACCTGCAAAACAATATGCTTAGTGGAAGAACCCAGACACAGAAGGTCACCTTTTGTAGGATTCCATTTATATCCTCTCTGGAGAAAGATCCATAGAGACAGAAAGCAGATGAGTGATGGCCAGGAGCTGGGGGAGAAAGAAAGGAGGGCTGGCTGCTTAATGGGCATGGGGCTTATTTTTGAGGTGAGGAAAATGTTCTAGAATTGGACAGTGGTGGTGGTTGTACAACATTGTGATGTACATAATGAATTGTACACTTAAAAATTGCTAAAGTGTTGAATTTTAAGTTTTTATATGAATTTTACCTCAAACAAGAAGATAAAACAGTACCCTGAGCTTCCAGGAATAGGACGGCACCATTATGGTCGAATGTTTCCCTGAATTCCTGGGGAGGGGGCTTGATTAAGCTTCCCTCAATATGCAGGAAGAGGCCCTTTCTGCAGCGTGGTGACCATACTCAGAAGCTCTGCCACATCACTTTCCAGCAGAGAGACTTTGGGTGTGATGATCTCTCACCCAGACCCCATCTCAGCTCTTTTGAGGACCCAGATAGTGCTGGAGTTTTCCAGCCACCTGCTAACTCAATTAGGGGTAAGGGGAGAGGACTCCTAGGGGATTCATGCACACCTTGACTTCTTTTTAATTCCTCATTAGATACTGCTATGGTCTAAATGTTTGTGACCCTGCTGAAGTCCTAATGCTCAATGTGGTAGTAGGGACAGGGCCTTTGGCAGATGAAAATGCCCAAAAAGAGGTTCAGCAGAGCTCTGTAGCCTTTCCACCATGTTGAGGACACACAAGGCACTGGCTATGTATCAGGAAGAGGGCTCTCAACAGGATGGGACCATGCTGATGCCTTGATCTCAGACTTCCAGCCTCTATAACTGTGAGAAATACATTTCTACTTATAAGCTATCCAGTCTGTGGTATTTTGTTAGAGCAGCCCAGACTAAAACACCCACGTCTAGTCCAGAGACTGGGCAAATGTAGTTTAATAACTACATTATTAGTTGAATAACTATTAGTTGAATAACTAAATGGAAGAAAAGAAAAGGAGGGAGAGTGGGAGGAAAAGAGAAATATCAAATACTGTTGGTTAGAGTGTAAATTGATACAAGCACTTAGGGAAATCATTTAGTATCATCTACTAAATCTGAATATGAATTGCCCTAGGGCAACCCAACAATTCCACTTTTATGAATATACCCTACAATGATTTGTACAGTTACCATGCATGTTCATCAAAAGATATGTACCAGATTTAGAGATCTCGTCCGCCAGAGGAAACAACTCAAATGTTTATCAACAGTGAAATGGACAGGTAAACTGTGGTATATCTTACGCTGGAATATTATACAGTCATGAAAACTATAGTTGTACACAGTGAGGTACATGAATCTCATGAGCAGAATATTAGTAAAAGAAGTCACACAGCCTATATGATTCTATTTAATGACATTCAAGAACAGGTGAAACTAAACAATAGGGTTTAAAGATGCCTACCTAGGGAGTAAACCTCTTTAAAAAGTGGGGGAACAGCAAAAAGGGGCACGTAATAGTCCAGATGGTGGTATTACTTCTAAAGGAGTGAGGAAGCTGTGATTGGGAAGGGGAAAGCAAGGATGCTTAGGAGCATGGTGTGTGGTCTAGTTCCTAATCTAGAGCGATGCTTAGAATACTCTTTGCTTTGTAATAATTCCATGCACTGTTCTGTGTGTGTTACATTTCACGACAAAAATACTTTAATACAGTAAAAACAGAAATAGGAAAGTATCAAGGTTATATGTAACACAAAGTTATTATGAGAGGGCGCCTGTGTGGCTCAGTTGGTCAAGTGTCTGGGTTCAGCTCAGGTCATGATCCCAGGGTCCTCCGATGGAGTCCCACGTTGGGCTCCCGGCTCAGCGGGGAGTCTGCATTTCTCTCTGCCCCTCTTCCTGGTCATGCACGTGCTCGCTCGCTCTCTCTTGTGCTTGCAACAATAAATAAATTGTTAAAAAGTTATGAGAATGAAGATTAGAAAGACATATCTAGAGATTACAGCACGTCAGAAAACATGCCCACAAGACAGATCAAATGTAACTCACGATTTTTAATTGTTTTTTAAGTTGGCTTTACGCTCAGTGTGGGTTTTGAACTGACAACCCTGAGATGAAGAGTTGCATCCTTTACTGTGCCAGCCAGGCACCCCCATATGTAACCTACAATTTCAAAACAAGTTAAAAAATTACAAGTGTATAAGACTTTTAGAAAATCTTAGGGGGGTAAAAGTAAAACAAATAGGAAATGAAACAAATAGAAAGTAAAACAAATTAAAAATCTTAGGGGGGTAAAAGTAAACAAAAATATTTAGCAGTGAAGACTAAACCAGAAGGAATTCAATAGCAAATTAACAGGATACATAATGCTGCCCTAAATAGAAATATAATGTATAAATAGGAAAAATTTTAAATTACAAAAGAAACCAAGAAAAAAACCAATTCAAGAGGAAGTGCTAAATATTGAAGTTAGGAAAGAAGGTTGATGTATGGGTAGTAGGCTCTGAAGAGGAAAACCAAAACAAGGGAATAGAATAAACACTAAAATCTATAATTCAAGAAAATTCCCTATCTTCCTGAAATTAAGTGATTTGAGACTACGTATTAGGTGACCACAGTACTTATCTCACAACATGGACCTAGATAGAGCAATATCAAGGAAAACCCTAGTTAGTAAAACTAACTGGCTTTCAAAGAAAAAGAAAAAGGGGCTCCTGGGTGGCTCAGTTGGTTGAGTATCTCCACTCAGGTTTGGATCTCAGGGTCGTGAGTTCGAGTCCCATATTGGGCTCTACACGGGACGTGGCGCCTACTTAAAAAAGAAAGAAAAAAAAAATCCTTGGGACACCTTTAAAAAAAAAAAAATCTTGTGACTTAGAAGTAAAATTAGATTAGCATCAGACTTTTTGACTGCAGTGCTGTAAGGCCGGGGGGAAAATGGAGTAACCTATTTAAGACACTCAAGCAAGAGTATACTAAGACTGTATTAATTTTATATATGTAACAAAACTGGTGCACTGTTAATAACTTGTGAGAACTCGGGGAATATGTTCTCCTTTTCTGAGAAACATACTAGAGCTGACAACCAAAATGACTGGAGAGAGATCACATTAAGGGCTGGTGGTAAATGTTAAATGTAAATTTTTCTGTAGAACTAAAACCAAGGACTTAAAGTACATTGTGTAACAGCCTATCCTCTGACAAAGTTAAATACAGCACAACTATTTATTAAAAGCAGAGGAAAACTGGGAGAGCATGTATTAAAGTTCTAATGCTTTCATTAATCAGCTCCGTTGTATTAATAGTAATAATGATGTTAGGATTTTTTAGAGGCTATTCTGTGTGTTATATACAATAGGACAGATGGATATTTATAGCATATTTTAATTCTGTCGTCAGGATTTTAGGTGTGGAAGGAAAGATATACAGAGGTAATAGAAAAGAAGTCAAGGAAAAACTTTGTAGTCTTAAATTTGAATTGGAAGTATCAATATGAACTCGAGATACTCTGTGTAGGGCTCTCTCTTGATAGATCATTGCTCACTAAAAGAATGCAGGACTTCTTGGAGAGATGGCAGATTCTAGATCTAGGGCACAAAATATACAAGAATGAGCCTAGAATACATTAAATAGGAAGAAAACTATCAAAGACTAACTTGAGTCATATCAGAGAGACTTAGGAGCCAACTTGAAGAAACTCTCAAAGATGTGACCATTTGAGCTTCAGTAATAGTAATACAAAGGACTAAAGCCCTTCAAATACATTTAAATCCATGAGTTCATATTTTTTTTTTTTAAAGGTCACTTTTGGGGACACCTGGATGGCTCAGTCAGTTAAGCGTCTGCCTTTGGCTCAGGTCATGATCCCAGCATGTTGGGGTCAAGTCCCACGTTGGGCTCTTTGCTCAGCGTAGAGCCTACTTCTCCCTATGTCCCTCCCTCCACTCACGCGCTTTCTCTTTAAATTTTAAAAACCTAAAAAAAAAAGTGACTTTTGGAAAATGATAGGGAACCGATTTATGTTATAAATTGGTAAAGGGGAAACAGTTATTCATCTTGCCTTTCCTATGTGAATTGTACACCTGAATAAGCAAAATAATGTGTGAGGAGAGTTTTTATAAAAATATTGAAAAAATACTTTTTATAAAAGTATTGAAAAAAATTAGACTATCACTGTTTTGCAACCACCGTTAAACAGCTGCTAAGATCTTAAGAGCAGTGACCAGACATTACATGCCCCCTGGGATTTTGCTGGACCGTATCCATAGTCTTGTAAAAAAAAAAAAATTGAAACAGAAAACACAGGGAACAAAGCAGCCTATGGAATTGCCCCCTGAGTGTGCAATCGGAAATCCCAGACCCTGGGAAACTCTCCGTGGCCTGGATTCTTCCACAATGAAATTATAGGAAAGTAAAGGGCTAGAAGACGAGCATATCGTTTAAAGAGAGACTTAAAAGACCTCTTATTTTTATTCTTGGTGAATCAAAGTCTAGTCATTTTTTACTAGGTGTGACAGGTGGCTTGCTGTAGTTCTTGTTAAGATGAAGCACTTGGGGTTCTCTAGAGATGAGTCTGAAAAACGTACACATGGGTGCCAACTATTTTTTAAAACACGTAGTCGGTTTTTCTACCCCCCTCTCTTTTTTATGGACAGGTAATGAAAGCATGGGGTGCTCACGTGACAGCAGTTTGCTCTCAGGATGCCAGTGAACTTGTAAGGAAGCTCGGGGCAGATGATGTAATTGATTACAAATCCGGAAATGTCGAAGAGCAGTTGAAGTCTTTAAAACCGTATGTATTAGGACAATGTTCACCTTGGGAAGTGGGAACAAGGACAGTTGATCATGCAGGCCTGAACGGTTTGGTGATTTTGTAATCACGTCGGGATCTTAGAAAAGAATCAATAAAAATACCCCAAAAAGAGTCATTTGGGGTGGTTTCCGTTTGAATTCCAGCTGTTTGTACAGCACTGTGACATGATGTGGTGTGTCCTGAGGAAACTATGTTGCTTGCATGGTCTTTTGTTAATTTCTAAGTTAACTTACTGTTTACCTATAAGAGGTCTGAGGACAGAATTGGAAGTTGTGTTCCATTTGGTGGCATCTGTTACCACAGGAACAGATAGAGAGCAGTGTGTGAAAATACTTGATTAGCACTGAACATTTTTCTGTCCGTGTTTGGGCTTAACAAGGGCATCAGAGAAACCAAGGCAGTAGAAATACTGGTAATCAGAGCCCTGCAGATGTTCTCAGTGCATCCGAATGCCCGGCTGTGGTTTGGTTTGTACCAAACAGGAGCAGACTCTGTGATTCAGACCCTGTTGCTCCTGACTGTGCTTCGGGCAGAACTAGGGAGGGTGCTTATTAATCTTGTCTTCGTCTAGCCAGGACTGCACTGCGGCTGAGAACACAACTGAGCAGTGTTTGGAAAGATGTTTGATTGCTACTTTTTCAATGGTTTTCCCCCTTTCTCTGTTCGTTTTCAGAGGGCAGTTATTCTTGTCTCCTTTGAGTAGAAGCTTACAGTTGACCCATGAACAGCATGGGGGTTAGAGGCACTGACCACCGCATAGGTGAAAATCTGCGTATAACTTTTGACTTTCCTAACACTTAATTATTAAATTAAGTGTAAAATTAACCAGAAGCCTTACCAATAACATAATCAGTCAATTAACACGTATTTTATATACCATATATGTATTCTATACTGCATTGTTAGAATAAAGTAAGCTAGAGAAAAGGTTACTAAGAAAATCATAAGGAAGAGAAAATACATTTACAATATGTGTTGTGTTTATTGAAAAAAATTCTGGGTATAAGTGGTCCTGTGCAGTTCGAACCTGTTAATGGGTCAGTGGTATTTTCATGGGTTTAAAAAAAAAAGGAGAGAAAACAGAGGGAAGCCCCCACTGGACACTACCTAGCCTTTCTTAGCCAGCAGTACCCACTCCCAACAGTGGGATGGCCGTGCAGCCCCGAGGAGCCAGCAAATCCCGGTTCCTTCAGCTCCGCAGCCCGTTCAGCTCCGGCAGGCGGGGCTCCAAACATGCCGTACAGCTGCGGTGCTGAACAAGACAGGACACCACCCCCCCTTCCATGGGGCTTCCATTCCAGTCAGGGAGGTGTCAGTGGTAAGTGCTCTCAAGAACACTGATAGAGGGGAAAAGAGTGAAAAAAAATGATTGGGGGAGGATGTTTGAAAAAGAGGAATTTAAGGGACACCTGGGTGGCTCAGTTAAGCATCTGCCTTTGGGTCAGGTGATGATCCCAGGGTCCTGGGATTGAGTCCCGCGCTGGGCTCCTGGCTCAGGGGGAGCCTGCTTCTCCCTCTGCCTGCCCTTCCTTCTCTTTCTCTCTCTGACAAATAAATAAATAAAATCCTTAAAAAGAGGGGGGCATTTAAGAAGGCCTCTGGGACATTGGAGCAGAAGGTTTGCGTAAGCCAGGAGAATGGGATTTTTTCTGGGGGGGGGTCCCCTACTGTATCCGTCCACCTGTAACAGTGTGGTAACATATTCTGGGTGCTCAGTAAACATTTGTTCAATGCATGAGTGGGAATCTAGGAGAAGAGCACTTGTTCAGGTCGAGATAACAGCAAATACAAAACCCCTGTGGCAGGAACACGGAGGGACTGAGGAATCCCCCTGTCCCTTGCAGAGATGTCAGCCACTCCCTGCCTGTGCATCAGGACCCCATCTCTCCGGGCCTCTGCCAGCTGCCTGCTAGACAGTGGAGTTTCAGTTCATCTCCTGTCTTCTGCTGCTTCTAGGAATACCAGCAGGAGACTGAGGCGGAAGCCACCCCATTCCCCTCTATCTACTTTAAGTTGTATGTGTGTCTGGAATTTGTCCCCAGAGGACAGAGACCCTGACCGGTGGAAATCGGGTGCATGCTCAGGCTGGCCCCCAGAAGTAGGCTCTGGTCTGCCCCTCTGCCTCTCTCGCTGTGGTCTTGCTGCCTTTGCTCGCTCTGTTCTGGTAGGGGAATCTCTCTAACTTGCAGATGCCAGGCTGTTACTTTTACTTGTTTTTGACCACTTTGGTTACAGTTGACCTTTGTAACCTTTGCCTGGAGTTTGGCCTCTGAGTCCACCAAGAATACACTCATTTCTCCTTTCAAATAGCAGCTTTTTAGGTTTGAATCTTAGACTATTACAGCAGGAAAGGGCTCTGAAACATTTAGGCCCAACTTGATCCTGTCATTGTTGAGGACACTAAGGGGCAGAGGACGCAGGAGTTTTTGCATGCTCAAGGTCACGCCACTTTCAAGCGTCAGTGGGCGAGCTGAGTCTACGGCCTGTCTCTGGACTTCCCTTTCAGTCAGTGCCTGTTCTAGAATACCAGGCTGCCTGTATGTTTTATTTAAATTAAGTATCATCACGTTTGTTTATTCAAAACTTGGGAATGAAATGGAAACTTAAACTCATGAAAATAATTTTCTGTTCTTTTTTAATGAAAAGAGTGGTCATTGAGTAAAGTCATTCTCCTTTCCTTCAGTTTTTACTTGTTTTTCTTCATTTCTGTTCCGTGAAAGGCAGGTTCAAGATCCACAAATTTGGCTAAAGCTGATTTTAGATGTTTGACTTCATCCAGATGAATTTAGAAGGGAAAAAGGATTTACCAGAACGGAATTCACTTATTAACTTGTTTAACTGATAAGCATACATTTCCTTCCTCCCTTCCTTCCTTCCCCCCTTCCTTCCTTCCTTCCTTAAGATTTTACTTATTTTTTAGAGAGAGTGCACAAGCAGGGGGTTTGGCAGAGAGAGAGGCAGAGGGAGAAGCAGACTCCCCAATGAGCAGGGAAGCCCGACTTGGGGCTTGATCCCAGGACCCTGGGATCATGACCTGAGCCAAAGGCAGGCGTTTAACTGACTGAGCCACCTAGGCGTCCTAAGCACACATTTTCTGAGTAGATACTTGTTTACAAAAATATTTAAAAGCATTCTCGGGTTTTATCCCCTGTGAGTGAAATGCAGTAATTACAGCAAGTTGAGATTTGCTTTAAGGAGTTGTGTGTCTCAGTTCCTCAGTTCATAGGACTGGGTTTTGAGGGCATGTTAGAGCAGAATTGAAGACTGAGAGCAGATTGTTAATTTGTCTTTACATTGTCCTCATGCTGTGCGTGAAGCCAAAAAGTAGGAGTAAATTCCAGATGAAGAGGATGCTTCTATGAGCAGTTCTAGTTATGGAGGGAATAAAAGCAAATCATTCTGTGGGTGAAAAGCTTTTATACTTCATTTCAAGTATTCAAGTGCACTAAAGGATACTTTGACTTACATTGGATGGATAGCTTTGCAGTTTTCCATAAAGCTTAGGTCAGGGTTTTCTCAACCTTGGCAAGCTTGGTTTCTGAACTATGGATATTGTGGACTAGATAAATTTTGTTGTGAGGGGCTGTTCTGTGCATTCAGTGTATAAACATCATCCCTAGCCTCTAGGTGCCAGGAGTCCCTTCCCACCACCTCCCCTAATTGTGACAACTAAAAATGCCTCCAGACATTGCCTAATATGTCCCCTGGGGACCAAAATTGCCTTCAGTTGAGAATCATTTGTTGATGTCATCCTTAAAGAACTAGAAAAATGATACGATTTTATGACAAAAAAATTAGTCACATTTTATTTAGTTTGGAGAAAAGCCAGAATGGGTGAGTGGGGGTGCCCTTTTCTCCTTCGTCAAAGCAAGCACCCCTCTCCTGGATGGCACGGGGCAGCGTGGTTTGTGAGCGGTCATTGAAATATACCCACTCACTGACTGGCGATGGAAAGGAAGGGGGCATTGGAGCCATATGTAAAGATGGACGAGGATGTTTTCATTTGATTTTTCTTTTGCTCTCCAGGTTTGATTTCATTCTTGATAATGTCGGTGGATCCACTGAAACATGGGCTTTAAATTTTCTCAAGAAATGGTCAGGAGCCACATACGTGACTCTGGTGACCCCTTTTCTCCTGAACATGGACCGACTGGGCATCGCAGACGGCATGCTGCAGACAGGCGTCACCGTGGGTTCTAAGGCATTAAAGGTAGGGAGGAGAGTCCTGGTTGGTGAGAGCAAGCGATGCCTCCTGCTTCTGGAAACTGGTTTCGCCTAGCCAGTTTCTTCTGTCTTGGAGCAGCATGGCACAGTGGCTGCAGTATGGGTTCTGGAGTAGCACACTGACCAGATTCAAATTCTGGTCTCCACTTAATAGCTGTGTAACTTGCAAGTTACTTTGTGTCATAAGCCCTGATGTCTTTACCTCCAAGATGACGCTAATAGGGTATCTTCCTTATTGCGTGTCGTAGGATTAAATGAGGTAATCCATGTAAAGAATTCAGTCTAATGTCTAGTGCATAAAACTTAATATTCAGCTTTATTATTAGCAATTACCTGTCTTGATTCCGTCTGATACACCTCTGCTTCCTTCTTGCCTCTACCTGATGGTCTTCTCTCTGTCTCACCAGTCTTAACACATACAGGCTCTCTTGTGTGAGCGCAGAAGCTTTATTAAGACTGGGTAGAGCCGGTTGTTTTCATGGTAGCCGCATTGGGGTATGCCAGTGATTTCTAGCCCAGGGCCTCCATACCTGTAGAGGTCCGTGGGCATTTTTTTTGAATTTCAAAACCGGAAGGAAATTGTGTTCTTACTTTAGTAAGACCACAAAGGCAAATAGAACCATCATCGTTTTTCTAAAATTATATCAAGTTGTCCTAACTGCACATCCCTTGTGAATCAGACAGTTGAGCTGTTGATGGCATTCTGGGTGTTTCTGAGACTCAGTTAGTCTGCCTGACTCTGCTGACTGCAGCCCCTGTTACCAGAGCTAGAAGGAGCTCTGCCGCAGCCAGACAAAGGCAGTATGTGGTGGGCCTTGAGGACGAGCGCACAGCAGAGGCTGAGCGCGCGCTCTCGGCCTAACACCAGAGCCTGTTGTCCTCACGGTGGGGACAGGTTTAGATCGTTTCATGTTATCCACTCTTGGCAATTCTAGATCATTGGCTTGAAATCTGTATTAGCTTTGAAACAGTGTAAGTGATAGGCAAAAAATAAATAAATAAATGAATTCTATTTTTTAAAAATTAGACAAAATACTTCAGAGTCAGGAAAAAGACTGGAAGTTTCCTCAGTGGGTAAAAAGGTTGTGAGACATTATGCCAAGCTCACCAACACCTACTGATCTGTATGTCTGGAACGAACCACTCGGTGATTACCTTCAGCTTCTTTATTCTAGAAATTAACTTGGGACCTTTTTGAGGGTGAAATTTAGGACTTTGGCCTCTTGAATTGCGTGGACTAACTAAATACTTAGAGAGCTGTGACAGTGGAGACCACCGCGCCATTCTTAGGAAGGGTGTATGTTGCTAGAGGTGAACAAACCAGGCCCTGTACTCGAGGTTCTTGATTTTCGTCTGATTTAGGCAGCAACCGGAAGCAGTGGCCACAGGGCGCTTTGGTGCTGAGAAAGGCTTCTTAGCTGTCCTTTGTCTCTTCTTTCTCTTTTCAGAAAACCCAGGCTTCAAAATATAAGTTTAACTTTTCTTTAAGATTTCACAGTTTGTACTTCAGTGAGACCTCTTACAAGTTAACCTTCTGGGTTGTCCTCTGAGAGTAAAACAGGCATCTTCTCTTTCCTCCTACTTGAAAGAGGATAGTGGTAATCTCATGTGAAAACCTTTTAAGTAGTTTCTGATGTCTTTCTGAGAATGTGCACAGTTTAAAGCCTCATTGTAATGCTCCAGACTCCCGCCTGCTTTGGTTTACTTTCTCCTGTAATGGCCTGGAAAAAATACACAGGCCCCTTATAGCAGAGTATAAAAATTCTGCTGTTGCCGACCAAAAAGTTTCACTTTACAGGGCAACACGCTATAAAGAATTATAGACATGGCATTTTTGACCATTGCTGTTCTTTTCTTTAAAACCCTAAACAGTTACCAGAATGTTTTAATTGTCTGAGGCCAGGCCTTAGGGAGAAGTACAGGATAGGTCGTTTGTGATTGTAATTATTCGGGCCTGCTGTACGCTTGGGTTGCCTCCTGCCTTCAAATGGTATTTTTTTTTCCTTTTGTTTTTTAATTTTATTTGCCCAGGGCAGTGCTCCCCAACCTCTTTCCTGCTGTGACACCCATAGAAAATTGTTCATGTTTGAATAGAGGTTGAGGCTGTTCTGGGCCTAGAGCAAACTATCCGGAGACTTCTGCCAGCCCAGGCTCTGTGTTGCTACTCAGTGGGTTGAGGGGATTCAACCTCCTCACACCTAATCTAGGGTGAGATTGGCTCTGTTTGCAACTGTGGTCCTGGCATAATTATTAATGATGACTCCTCTAACTCTCAGAATTGTTCCAGGTTAGATAATAAATTACAGGGTCACTCATCCAAACCAGTAAGCCCTTCCTGGTACAACCATTGCAAAGTTCTGCCCAGACAGCGGCTTGGTTATGTCTCTCTTCCTATGATCTGAAACTCAGATTTGGTGCCCCAGCCTTTCCTCAGTAAAGTTTGTTTCCAGCACTAGATAAATATTTATTCATATATTTATTTATTTTTAAAGAGTTTATTTATTTATTTGACAGAGATCACAAGTAGGCAGAGAGAGAGGAAGGGAAGCAGGCTCCCTGCTGAGCAGAGAGCCCGATGCGGGGCTCGATCCCAGGACCCTGAGATCATGACCTGAGCTGAAGGCAGAGGCTTTAACCCACTGAGCCACCCAGGCACCCCTAGATAAGTATTTATTGAATAATAAATATAAATATTTATACGGGTGATACTTTCTATGTATCAGGCACTTTGCATTCATTCTCATTTACTCCTTCCAACAACCCCGTGGGCAAGGTAGTGGTCTCACCATTCTTTAGGCCAGGAAACTGGGTGAAAGAGGCAGCTTGACCTAAAAACACAGCTGTTGAGCGCCTGAGCTAGAGTAGCAGGGGAGTTCCCTTGCACTTGACTGCTGTATGCACCTCATGCTGAGGGATTATGAGACAGGCAGGTGCAGGGAGGGAGGCCACATGGTTCTGGCAAACCCCATACCTCTGGATAGCTCCCATCTGGTGAAAGTGAGTTGGGCAGGTCATCGAGGTGTGTATCCTAGAGAACCTCAGTTCAGTTGTTCCTTTGATAATGGCCTGGCCTACTTTTGACAGAAAGACTAACAATTGAAAGTGGGTATGGCAGTAAAGTGGTCATGAACCCTCTTGTAGAAGATTTTGGCTTATTTTTATCTGGAGACCTTTTGTCTCATAATAGATTCGGTGACTTGGGACTTCATTATACCTGTAGGGGGAAGACCCAACCACGATACGAAAGGAACTTTACACTTTGTTTTGCCCTTAAAACCACTCTATTCCAGAAAAAAAAAAAAAATCTGTGATCGGATTTCTTGTCTAAGATCATATTTTGGTGCCTTACTGCCCCCCAAGCATACTTGAGTTAGGTTTAAAAGCTCTTCTCTGGTGCCTCTGAGCTTCATTGAAACGCTAGGAGAGAAAGCTGAGAGGTCTTAGCCTCTAATTTCTCCGAGGGAAGGAACTGAGTGTGTAAGACTATTTAGCCTCTCATTTTAAGGACAGCTTTCCTGTGCTGACTTGCTTGTCATTCACAATTTGGTAAAAAAGCCCGAGTTCACGTGAATATATCTTTGTTTATTTATGAGTGTCCCCTCTTGTCGGTCACTGTGCTGAGGCGTTGGGCATAGAGCTCATTGTTTCATAATGAAGAGGAAATTGGTTTGTCTGTCTTAATCATCCAGAAAATACTTTCCCCTAAATTTGCATTCCATGAGATTTTATCCTTTCCTGTATTTGATGTGTTTTCTTTTCTTCTTTTTAGCATTTCTGGCAAGGAGTCCATTATCGCTGGGCCTTTTTCATGGCCAGCGGCGTGTATCTAGACGACATCGCGAAACTGGTGGATGAGGGAAAGGTACGTGCGGGCCCTCGGATTGCTGGAGCAGCCCCTGGAGGCTTGGCCACCCGCCACCAAGCCTAGTCTGCGGGAGCTCTCTGGGGACAGGTGTGGTCCGTGCACATGCTGCTGTCCCTGGCTAAGTTTAAGTGCTGTATTTTGGTTCTGTCTCCATGGGAATCCTAGACCTAGACTGCTACATCTGAGAAAGAGCCCACACCATCTGGTTCAGCCCTCTTAGTTTATAGGTGAAGGGCAGGTCCAGCAAGCTTACATGATTTTCTCAAACACACTTAGACAGTAGCAGAGCCAGCATTTACAGCTGGGCTGCTGCTATTTTGGTAATGATCCTGAAAAGAAGACACCACCAAGGTAATGTCTGCACAGAGGTCCAGACACACTTGTGAGTTTACAGAACTGCTCTGGAGTGTCTAGAGTTCAAGGGTGAAGCTGTTCTGGAGGGAACCAGATTTCCAGAGGAGCCCTGTGAACAAATACGCTGGAATCTCAACTCACACAGTACCGCGCCAGGACTCGGGTCCCCAGGTCTCCTGTTCGCCAGCTAGTGTAACCCACTTGGAGGGCAGATAATGGTACATCTGAGGTCTGTCGGAGAGGGTCAGTGGGTGGGACGTTGGAGAGGACTGATGGAGGTCTTGGTGGGGACCACTGGTCGGTGTTTCTGATGGCTCGCATCTGTCCTGCACGGACTCTGTGGGGAATGGATTGCTGCTTGTAGTTGGATCATCCCTTTTTGGCTGTCAGAAGGCCTTTCAGACCACTGTTTAGTTTGGTTTTTAAATGGTCTTAACAGCCTTGACATTCTCTCTTTGGAAGAATAACCTGGAAGGAAAATTCCTAGTCTGGTGCTGATGTTTATGATTTTATTAAGAGACTGTATGAAATTATAGGGTAGAGACCCTTATATAACTATAGAGGGTTGCCTATGGTTGCAGGTAAAATGATTCTTATTTTTACAGATGAGAAAATAGGCTAGGGGGAGAAAGGGAAATGTTCAGGTTTGCAGGAGTGGGACCAGGATGCGTACTTCCTGACTCTCAGCCCTGTGCTTTTCCCTCTCCAACCTTCAGCTGCATCCTTAGTGCTGGAGGCTGATCTGGGGCTTTAGCTTAAGTTGTCTTGTCCTTGGCATTTTTTTTTTTTAAGACTTTATTTATTTATTTGACAGACAGAGATCACAAGTAGGCAGAGAAGCAGGCTGAGAGAGGAAGAAGCAGGCTCCCTGCCGAGCGGAGAGCCTGATGTGGAGCTCGATCTCAGGATCCTGGGATCATGACCTGAGCCGAAGGCGGAGGCTTTAACTTACTGAGCCACCCAGGCGCTCTTGTTCTTGGCATTTTACGATGGGCAGGGAAAGGGGATGGAGTAGGGCTGGCTTTGCCACCGTGTGATCCATATAGGGCCACTTGGAAAGAGCTCCTTGAGATGGGCTTCCTCGTGCTGGTACCTGCCCCTTATGGCCCATTTCCTGTTTCCACTCTAATTTTGGAAGGAAATGTCTTTAGGACCTACTGGCTGCTTTTTCTGCATTTAGGTTTTTTTTTTCATTCTCTATAGCCACGGAACTATATAGTAGGAAACAGCCTGCTACCATTTCCTAAATTTTGTGGTTTCAAATTTGCGTGCCTTTTCTCAGACTTCTGAGTCTTAATGTGTCCCAGGTAGACGGTCTCAGCCTTCTCGTGGCTGTAGGTAAGTGCCTCTTTAAGGTTCTTCTCACTTCCCATAGGATGCTTATTTTATTTCCAGGAAGAAGGAAGTGAACTATCATTAAGTAACATGGCCCATAGTTTCACATGCTCTTTCCTGTGACTGGAGCCCCACCGTGAGAGACGTCCCATGCTCCAGCAGCATACTGTGCAGTCGTGTCATTCCCGATCTCGGCTCCAGGCTGTCCACGGGCTTACCATGGCTCTTTTGTATTCAAAATATTGGGACTCACTCTCTCTCTACCTGGAAGTTACTATTTACGCAACAGAGAAGAGTGGAGACTTGTGTATATGTAACTATTGAATTTGGCAGATAATTGGCAGAATGGCTAAAAGAGGACAAGGTAGAAATAAAGATGCCCTTGATATGTCCTCAGACGAGGGTGAGGGAGGAAATATTCTTTTGGCCTGACCAGGGTTATTTGGGCCCAGAAGTCCTCTCTGACAGTGAAGGACTCCGGGACCGTGGGAGCTGGTGTGTTGGGTGCCATGAGCAGGCCAGCTGTCCTCATGCGCGTCCTGCCTCATTGTGGGTGCGGGAAGGTGCTGTCCATGCTGGGAAGCTATAGCAGATAACCGAGCACGTCAGCTTCTCTGGTGTGTGGCTCGTATTAAATTGGATGAGGACATTGAGATTCTTCTAAGCTTTGGCTGAGCGCTTGGTGAATAACGGGTACTTGAGAGAGGAGCTCTGATTATTTCTTGACAGTGTGAAGCCATGAACAAAAAGAACTTACTCTTCTGAAATACTTTAAGGTTCAAAATCGAAAAGGTAGGAAAAGTTATTTCCTGAAATCTTTCTTCGACTCCTGTCCCTCAGTCACGGAGCTTGTCTTGTCAGACACAACCGTTGTTAACCAGTTTCTCAGGTATTCCAGAGATGGTCTTTGTATCAAGAGGGTGACAGAGAAGAATGACTTATAATTATCACACTGAGTGTAGTGGCCTGCTACCAAAATTGTGCCTTTTGCCTACAGTTATTTTTGAATTTTTTGTCCCTCGGCACAATAAACATTTCTTGTTTTCATACTGTGTAGCACACTTCTTTTGAGTTAGCACGTGGAGAGATTAGAAACCAGAAAACTTAGCACATGTCTAGTTTTGCTACCTCCCCACACCCCCATCCTGCCTTTACATCTCATGACAGCCCCATGAATCAAGTGACAAGTTCAAGGGCTCAGGTCTCTTGACTTCTAGGACAGTTCCTTCAACCACCATTTCTATCTTTAAGAGTGAGGCAGTAATAGTTAAAAAAATAAATCCCTCATGCAACCTTCATTGTTTTCTGCTTGCTTAAATAGCCATCTAAACATTTAGAAAGGTGGGGTTTGAATTCTGTCCACAAAAATCTTCCTGTATTTTTCAGTGTCTTTTAGGCCTGAGAGGAGGCGGGAAGGCAGATTCTTGGGGCTAGAGTCAGCTGCTGATAAGAATGACTAGGCTGTGAGGGAAGATACGCATGCATATGTGCTTGTATGTGCACGCATTCCTTTCCTCTTGCTGCTGTTGCCAACTGCCGTCAGTGTGGTGGCTGGAAACTGTGCAAACTTACTGTCTTCTGGTGCTGGGGGCCAGGAGTCTAAAATGGGTCAGCAGGCTTGTATTTCTTCTGGGGGCGGGCTGGAGGGGAGAACCTGTTCCCTGGCCTTCTCCAGCTTCTAGAGACCACCTGTATTCTGCGTGCAGTCTTGAATGACTTTAACTTCAGTTTCCATCATCTTGTCTCCCTCCCTCCAACTGTCCTGTCTCCTTCTTCTTCTAATGACCCTTGTGATTACATTGGGCCCATCCGGATAGCCCTGCCCATCCCAAGATCCTGAAATTAATCATGTCTCTGAAGCCCCTTTTGCCTTATATGTTATCTTCACGGGTTTGGGGGATTAGAATGTGGACATCTCTGGGAGCCATTCTTCTGCCTCCCACAATGCATAAAGTATCTCATAAGATTTGAAGAAAACTTGAAATACTGGTTGTCCCAGAGGAGAACTAGATGGCTGGGGATCAAGTATGGGAGGGGGATTTTTCCTTGTACCCTTCCGTCTTTTCAAGTATGTTTATCTGTATACATATGTTCTTCATATAATTATGAAAGTCCTTTGATGTCATGTTCTTAACATTCACAGATCTGTTTAAGATCCTAGGTGACCAGCCAAGCTTTTCGGTTGAGCGATGATAGAGATGACCTAGTTTCTTTCTTTCTTTTAGCCAGCATCAGAACAGTTCCTGTGTAACTTTTTTGAATTTAATTTAAAACGTTGACAGAGGGCCCACAAGCTTCGCCTAGTAGGGTGAAAGATGTGGAGAGATGGGTTGGCCACATTGAGTTACCTTCTGAGCTGTGATGTCCGCTGGAACTTCGTGCAGTAATTGAAATGTTCTCTGTCTACACTGTCCAGTATGGTAGCCAGTGGCCACATGTGGCAGTTGAACATGTGAAATGTGGCTAGTCCAACTGAGGGACTGAGTTTTCCATTTTTTTTTTCCCCTTTGGTGAATGGAAATAGACACATGCAACTAAAGGTTACCATACTGGGTGCTGCAGCTCTGGAGAAACATGAAATAGAAGTTGGGAGGCGGGCAGTTTCCCAGGCCCTTCTTGAGATCTGAGGCCTCCCTTTAGCAATGAATTACATTTTCAAACTTTGAGCTCCTTCTTTGCAACTGGATTTTTTTCCTCTGTAGAGAGGATATAATGATGAGGGATGGAAGTCCTGGGACTCAGACAGACACAACCGGGACCTCATGGATCCCATCACCCTGATGCTGCTTGTTTCTGTGAGGAAATGTAGGTCACGTTTCTCCTCTCACCTTCTGGCTGCAAGGAGTGCCTTTTTCAGGGGGACCTAGGGACAAGTCCCAGGTGCTTTCCTGAATGGGCACATTTCCTCTCTTGGAGTGTGGCTTCCATTATCCTCCCCCCACCCCCTTCTTACCACCTCTCTTCCAGCTTTGAGTTTTCTGGGGCCAGAAAGTCCCAGAAATAGCAAATTCAAGCAAAGCCCACTTCTTCCTTTTGTCTTCTCATAGCTCCTTAGTTGAAGCCCCTTTCTGCCTTGGAATTCTGACCCTATCTCAGAGGTCAGGGGGTGTGCCTATCTCGGAGGTGGTGCCGCAGCTATGTCCCTGCCACCCCTGGCTTGGGTCCCTGGAGCCCGGCACACGTGTGTGGACTTGACCTTCCGCCAGGAGCCCTCAGGTCTGCCTTGCATCTGTCACCTGTTCCTCTCCCTTCACACACCTCACCTTCACGGATCTGCAGTTTCTGTGCCCAGTGGAGGTGGAGGTAGAGGGTCTGGGGAAGAGGGGGACAGACCATGACTCACGCTTCTGTCCCCCGACTGCACCCAGGCCATGCAGTAGCGCAGTCAGTAGTCCTGGACCCCAGCTTTGCCTCCGCTGCCGGAAGCTCTCACCTGCACGTCCTCAGAGCCCTTAGCCACCTGCGCTTCGGCTTCCTGATCTATCCAGCCGGCTCGTGCAGACACTTAGGGCCCTTTGAAGCTCTACCGTTGCGTCATTCTTGCTGGGCAAATTGGGATTGAGGGGAAACCTCTCTGCCTCCTGTTCTGCCTGCATAGATGGTGTCGTCCCCGCCCCAGTTCTCCCCACAGAGGGGTTCTCTTCCCTCTTCCCTCGGAGCCGAGAAGGCACGCCCCGCGGCTGGAAGCAACAGTAGTCCGCGGCCGCACCGGGGAAGTTGAGGGGCCCGTGGTCCCTGTGTTCTCATAGAAGGGATGCCTGGCAGCAGGCGCCAAGTGCTGGGGCCTGGCGTTACACAGCCTTCGTCTAAGAAGGTAAGGCACTGCCGGGAGGGCCCGAGTCGGGTCCGGGACCCGGACGAATGCTGCTGCGGTGAGTGGCTCCCAGTCCACACGGGGCCCGGGCCTCTGCGTCAAGGGAAGTGCCCTGTGCTGAGCCTGCCCGCTTTATAACGGGGCTCCCTGTGCCGGCCGGGCTCTAGCAGTGTCATCACATAATGTCCCCACCTCACTGTGAGTAACCTCTCTGTCCCCTCGCTGGATTTTACTTCTGATCTCTGTCCGTAGCAAACAAGCACTCTGGGTCTGGGGTGAGGCCGTGTGTAGACACTGCTTCATTATCCAGTTAATCTCCGTTTGCTGGCGCTATTCAGCCGGCAGTGGCGTCCGCCTGCGTGTTAACAGAAAGCCTTCTTTTTTCATTGTCACTTACGGGAAGAGCTGAATGACTCATTCCGGCCCCGTCAGCCCTCTGGGGTTATTCGCCACAATAGGCCTGAGCGGCCAGATTAAAGTGTGTGGTCATCGCAGGCTGGCTGTGTCATCAGTTCGGGCTCCGGGGCTGTGGTCAGAGTTCTAACGTGAACAGAGCTGGACCAGCCTGGGCTGTTCATTCTCGAGTGGAGCAGGGGGCCTCCCGGTCCCTCCTTCCCGACCCTCTGTGAACACCGGGGCTGGGGTGCTCTCGTTACTGGTGTTCACAGCTCAGTGAGAAGTGGATGTCATTGCCTCCTTTCTTTCCTTGGTTTACCCTCGGCGGCCTGTGCCTTGTATCTGCTCTGGGTTGGTGCCTGGCGCTTAGAAGGCAACACCTGGTCAGTCGTTGTGGGATGAGTGAGTATGTGTCTGCTACGAGTCAGGGACCCGAAGATCAAGGTGGAAAGCTGCGGTGATGCCCATGCCAGTGTGCAGTAAGCTCTCCTGGAAGGCTTCCAGAAAGTGCACGGTCTCCCCCCCAGCCCCTAGAGATTCTGATCCGGCTGTTCTAACCAGAGACCAAGGACTCTGCATTTTAAGCATGCAAATTCGGGTGATTCCTTCTTAGGTGATTAGCATCCAAAAAACAATGTCCTGGGGGCTTTCAAGGGAGTGTTGGGTTCAGGAAGTTTCCTGCAGGATGTACGGGAAACAGCTTCAGCGCATCCTGTATTTACCAGAGAAGGCAGGTGGGTTTCATTGGACGGGTCAGCTCCAATGTGTTCATAGCTGCTGCGGTGTGGAAGATTCTAAGGTCATGCTTAGTTTGCCGGGGAGGGGAGGACCATGGTTAATAATCGGTGAGGCCAGGTGCAGATGGGAGCGGGGGGCCTGTGTGCCGTGCACCTGCTGTCTTGGGGGCCTGGAGACTGGGTGCTCAGCTGGCACGGTCTCAGCACAGGGCAGGCCAGCCAAGATGCACACTGTGATAAATCATTACAAGCCTTGGCTGCCTTTCCTCCTCTTTCGATTTCGGGATTGGATGTAGAAAGCAACCTGAGATACCTGACAGACGCAGGGGCAGTGGTGAGAGCACAGACTGGGGGCGCGGGTGTGTGAAATTGGGTGACGTTTTCCACTTTGTGCCCTAATTTCCTCTTCTGTAAATGCAAATGGTAAGAGTACCTCCCTGCTGGGGATAAAGCAAGGGGAGAGGCAGTGAGTAGTCCGGAGAGCTCCTGGCACATAGGACAGTACGTGTTAGTTGTTACTGCTCCTTGGAGCTTACCGTGATTTGTGGGCAGAGAATTTTGAACTCTCTGGAGAAGGGAACTTCTGGAGTCAGAGGAGCTCTTCTCATGACGGGGCTGTGAAATTCACACAAAAGGGGGGTACATCGGAGGCCTCCCAGCCTGCCAGGGACACATTTTTGTCTTGTGAAAGGAGAAGAGTCTTGAAATGTAGGCATGGGCTCAGGCCTTCTGATGACGTCTCCCTGTCCGTGGAGCTGCTGGAGGCAGGCTGCCGGAGTACCCAGGGGACAATTACAGATGTTTGCTTGTAGCTTTGAAGAAGAGTCATTCTGTTGGATTTTTGCGTCTGGAGAAGGCGCTAACTGGGACGCATGTTCAAAAGGCAGCACTGATGGTGCAGGAACAAGAACCAGCAGCATTCCAGCCTTTGAGCTGGCCGAGGTGGCTGTCCTGTAAATTCTCACCAGCCGCTCAGCCAGTTAGCAAACCCCCCAGGACAGCTCCCCCTGGGACAGGTTCTCCTGAAACCCAGAGTGCCCACGTAAGACTTGCTTCCCAGTTATCTTACTGGTTTTCACCAAGTGATATCTCTCAAGCTCCTGTCCTGTGCTCAGGTTGCGCTGAGCGTTGGGGGTGGGGTGTGGGTCCAGGAGAGGCAGCCTGGACCACAGGTACTCAGACTGTGGCTGCGTAGATCTGCCGGACGTTTAACAGATTCTTTTTAGAATCTGTACGTGGCCTACAAGGGGGCCTACAGAGATCCAGTCAGCAAAACCTCGGGTGGCCCCCTTTGATGTTCACCCTACATGACAGGGTGGCTAAGCCGTGTGCGCTGTTGGCCAGCTAGGTCCTTAGCAGTCCCGAGAGAACACGCTGCAGACTGGGGGCTCAGACAGGGTAAGGGAGACCTGGCCTGGAAGGGTGGGAGTTGGCAGAGCGGCAGACGTAGCACGTTCAGGCAATAAGTAGGCCGCTTCAGTAAAGCGTGAGGGCCGCACGAGGGCCAAGGTGGGGAGGTGGTGGCCTTGGGATGTCTGGGAGCTGTGGAAGGGCTCTACGTAGGAGAGTGACACAGCCAGCACAGAAGACAGACTTGAGCGATGGCTAGGGCCACCTCAACGACATGCAGTGAGGCGGGAGAAGAGACCGGGGTTGGTCGGGGTTGGGGGGGCGGCGGGTGTGTGTGTGTGTGTGGCAGGGCGTGTCATGTGGTCAGCATCTCACCTAGGTGCACATGGCTTGGAGGGACAATGAGGACATCGGGGATGGATCCACCTTGAAAACATGCATCTTCCTTCCCCACCGGTCAATTTCTTGTGTTTTACAGATTCAGCCCGTTATTGAAAAAACGTTTCCTTTTTCTCAAGTTCCAGAAGCCTTCCTGAAGGTGGAAAGAGGACATGCAAGAGGAAAGACTGTAATTAATGTCATGTCGTTTAAATAAACAGTGTGTTGACTGTTGGCTCTCTTATTTGGTGATTGCCTCTCGGCCCAGACGTTTTTGTAACCGTTGCTTTCTTTCCAGATTAGACGATAAGTTCCATGATCCAAGTATAAAACGCCTTTTTGCCAGTAATTTGTCTTCTGAACTGAGGATAGATGCATTTTCTACCCCCCTCCTCCCTGCCCCACTGTGTGCACATCGCCTCGCCCAGAGTGCCGTCTGGTACCTGCCCGTCATCCCCGCGTTCCTGTTGCCGAGAGGTCCTCCGAGCCGAGCCGAGGGGACACACAGCGCAGGCTCTACAAGTGTCTGCGCTTGGCCTGCCCTGTAAGCTGCTCGGGGAAGACTACAGAGCTTTCTTCAAGCTGTTTTTCCACACCAGATTTTCCCATCGTTGTGTCATCTTCTGTTCCAGTAGCTCAGACTCCATTCAGGTGAGATGCTAGAACTTCTGGCGCGGGGCTGGATGGCGGCGCGAAGAGCTTCGGTAAAGCTCCTCCTGGGAACCCGTGCTCCTGGAGCACTCCAGCTGGGCCCGGTTTCCTCTGCTCTGCTGGGGTCAGAACCACTCTCGGAGTTCTGAATCTCCTCTTAGGGTCACATACAAAATCTCCTGATTTGGTTGTTGACTCTCAAGAAAATGAAAGCAGAGGCTAAAGTTTCTAACTTTTTAAAGCCCTTACATTTTGCCTAAGGGCCAGGCCTCTCTCAGCCATGGAAACATGCTTCTCTGAGGATCCAGTTTTTGACTTTAAATGCCTGCACTTAGTGGTTTACCGAGAAGCCCAGTGCAGCTTTTGAATCTGTGACCCTCACTCAGGGTAAGTGGTTCTTTTCCTGGTGTTTTCCTCCTCCTCACCGCACCGCAGGCTTTGGACAAAGACTTGGTTAGTAACTTGCTACTCAGTTTATTCCTGTCAGACGCTCATTTGGTAATTCATTGGACGAGGGCCTCTCTGGAATCGCTCGTCTCACCACAGCCAGGATTTCACAAGAGAGAAAACGTGACTCTCGTTGTCAGTACCTGACACGGTGGACTTCGCCTGAACAGTCTCGGCTCTTCTCCTGGCGGGCTCCAGGTGGAACAGGGAGCGGACAAAACTCTTGAGGGAGGACCTCACTGACCCTCAGGTCCTCTCTCGGAAAGTGGAGCTTTCACCCCTGCCTTATTCCAGCACCTGAAACCTGTGTCTTCCTCGTCCGTCAGCAGGTTCTAACCTGTCCCCTCACTCGCTGTGACGCGCTGTGACGCCACGGCAAGGACGCACTCAGATTCCTCTGTAGGGTTAACCAGAAACAAGTTTATTCAAGAGAGAAATTCAACCCCGGCAACTGTAGGATGTCTGAGCCCCACACACTGTAGTGATCCGCACAAAGGCCGAAAGTCCCAGCTGGACATCTAAAAACAAGACAGACCTGCTGGCAGCTGATGGACACGTGCAAACGTTACTTTAAAACCGAAGCTAAGCTCCTGGCCACAGCTGCCTCCCGAGGCCGCAGGGCAGTGTGGAGAGGAGCAGCATTAGCCCTGGAAAGACACTGGAACAGCTAGAAAGGAAACGGGATTTGTCCCTCCTGGGATGAGAGCGCCAGCATTGACGAGGCTAATGAAATAAGGACAAGAGGAGGAAGAGTATATGCGAAGAAGGTCAAGCAGTTTTGTTCAAAACCAGAAGGCACTGGTTGAATAGCACCGTGTGGGCCAGTGTATTGTCAGCGGTTAAACTCTTTCATTTTTCCCTGAAATGCTGCATTTTAGGGTTTCCCGAGTTCTACGATTTGAACAAGCAATGCTCCAGGCCTCCTTTCCTTCATCTGCTGGAGAATTGCCAGTCATCCCTCCTGCCTCCTCCGTCTCTCGTGTCCACTGCCGGAGTCTGAGGTGACAGGCCTGAGCTCAGCAAAGGCTCACAGGACATCACGTCCGAACGAACCGTAGATGAGTGATAAACTAGATCCCGGGAACGCTATTCCCGTGGCATCTGTGAGAAAAGTGTTAAATGACACTCATCTGTGACATTTCAGGGCAGCCCACGAGTGGGTTAAAATCATCCAAATCCTGCTCATGTTAGCGGACAGGACATGAAATCTTGTCAACTTACTAGCGTTCAATACTAACAAAAGGATAAGCCTTTCCCTACTTTGCTATAGAGCGTAATTTATGATTCCAGAAAACAGAGGAGCCAAAATTAGTGGCCTGATACATTATTTCTTCTCAGATGCTATAACTCGAGCTTTTATCCTTCCCTTTAAAGTGTAAGGCATGGGTAGGCCCACAGAGTCTACTCGAAGTTTGTTCCTCTTCTCTCCTGTCACGATCTTTGGAAATAATTTAAAATGTACAGTCTTGATACAACATTTTTTAAAACACCCAAAAGCTGCTAATGAGGCAACCTGTTAAGCAGCTACTGAAAGGAGACGAAAGGCAGGAAATGAAAGAAGGACAAGTGGTTGGTTTAAAACTGTTACAGTCTTTTGAAAAGATGAGACCGGAGTCCTGGTCACGGCAGTGTCATTCAGGGGCGGAGCTAGAGCTGAAGAAGGAGCAGGTCCTCTTTCCTCTTGGCTCTGTCCGTTTTCAAGCAGCTTGAAGACCTCCAGAAGCATTCCTCCTGCGTTCTTCGGGGTTATAGGACCATGGCTTCCCACACTTGCGTTAACTTCTCTTTGCTGACAGTGTTGAGGATGATGTGATTTTGGTCGTACTGCGTACCCCCTGAAAGAAAGAAAAGGAAAATAATAAAAGGAAATGCGCCTGCAGGAAACAAAGCCGAGAGGGTGAATCAGCTCTTGGTTGTGTTAAGATCCCGTCCTGTGGGCACCAACAACACAGGGGATGTCCCACCTCCCAGGGCTCCTTTTCCTACTCAAGACTTTAGGTGTCTGAAGTTGGGGGGCGAGGGGTGGGGAGGTGGAAAAATCTAGAGAAGGGAAAACGAACAAAGACTGTGAAATATATTCAGTGATCGTGGATTTGCTATAACAGGTCCTGAAAGTAGTGGAAGGGTTGGCAGCTGGGACAGGTTTTGCATGAACAATGACAAGTGGCTGTTTTAGGGCAAAGGGGACGTTTGACAGATGCCCAGTATGTGGACTGGGCGGCACGCCCACTCCTGGGAATGCACTGGGTATATAAAAATTCATAGCACTTGATCCTGAGTTTAACTGTACTTTTAAAATTAGTATTATTTAAACTCCCTTTCACCAGAATGTCTTTCAAGGTGTCTACTAGATAGTTAGACACGTGGATGTGAAAAAACCTAGCCTCTTCCTTTCGGTGGAGAAGTATCTAAAGTGCCATCAGATTTTTTTTTTTTCAGTGTGGACTAAATACGGTTTCAGCTACCGTATCCTTTCTTAGCATAAGGCTCTGCATCAAGGTTCTATCACAGGGACTCCCAGAAATACAAATCTCCTCTCGCTACGAGGCAGTGCATGCAACTGGTATTGAAATCCTGCTGTGTCCTCAAGCCAAGAAGAATGAAATGTTCTTACTCTTTAAGCATTCATAAAATATCCAAAAGGTCTGATAACTTATGCTCTTCTTACAAGGAATCAGTTTATCGTCATTGGTGATCTATTGGCTCTACACATCTAGGCGTAGCATAGGACACCGGAGCCAGATGTGTGTGTTGTGGGAAAAGTTACCACCACCAGCAAATCCACTGTCCCCACTGAGACACACACACACTACTCCATTGAGATTTGGGGACGTATTAGGATCGCAGTGTCATTAATATGCACAAAAGAATGTTAAGATACCATGATCTTATTAGAATCATAAAGACTAGGAAGTCCTCGAGCAATCATCTGATTTTATTCTGCCTCTGGGGAGAAAGATCATCCCAAACTTTTAAAGCGAGAAGAAATCTGCTTTCATTGCTGCCCTAGGTCTGAAATAACACATGACATCTACCCAAATGCCTCCCTCCCCAGACACCAGGAGATACGTTCCAAGAAAGCCCCTTGGTCTGATCAATCTTAGGGCAATGGCAGCAGATAACAAAGGCGTCAACAGCTATAGCTGATGAAAATCCGAGTCTCCTGGTAAGTGTTACCAGAGAGGTATTTCCCTTGCCCGGGTGGGGGCTGTGCGGCCCTACTCCCTCATGTCCACAAGATGGCGCCGCTCTCCCACATTCTGAGAAATTGAAATTCAGTTTAACAAGGCAAGTGACTAGGGCAGCTACGCTACCTAGATACACTGAGAGTTCACAAACACATAGAACCCTACCCTTATTCAAGAAGCATTGGACATATTTATAATGCATTTTAGGAACGGACCTTGGGGCTTTAAAGCAAAACCCTAAAGAGGAAGCTTCTAGAGTCCCACAGTTCTTGTCAGTCAAGGCTCGAAGCTAGGTATCCTTACTCCTTGTCAAGTGCCAGTGTAGCAAGTCGGAAAAAGTCCTACATGCTTGGAGTTTCTGTATCATAAACTCTCTGAAGCCAAACTAGTATTTCGCTTCCCCTTTGGTACCCAGTGTCTAGCTAAGCGTCTACCACATAGTGGGTACCCGAGGAGAGTAACCTTGACACAGGAAACTGATCACATAAAAAACATGAATCCATATTTTTTAAAAAATGATGTTTCCAATGTAGTCCCATTTCTTTGGTTTTGGAACTCTGTCTTGTAAGACCAAGGAGCTCTAGTTCAGCGAGGTGATGCATGCAGATGCATGGGAATCTTCAACTATATTCACTGAGCTCGGAGCCTTGTGATTTTTAGTCTGTTATAATAAAACAAATGGTGTGAAATCAGCCTAGGTCCGGATTCCAGCTCAGCACTTCCAGGTACAGGTCCATGATCGAGCCCTCTGAGCCTCAGTCTTTGGGCTATAAAAAGGTACCGGGGAGGAGGGGGTAACCTGAGGCTCCCAAGGTCCCTGGGAAGAGCCTGTGAGCTAGAGGGCATGTAGAGGGTTCTCAGTGGCTGGCACACGGGAAGGGATCGCTTACTACTAATAGTATGCACATTTTCACAAGCAAAAAATGTATTTTTAGTTAAGTATAGACACAACAGAGAGAATAAATGATTCTTACCTTTGACATCTAAAACTAAATTTGGTTTCAACTTGCTGTAGATCCTGCCATCTGGCTTCATGCTCCAGAACTGACTGTCGGCATTCTGGTCGAGGGCAAGGCCCAGTTTCGAGCCAGAGGTCACAAGGCTCCCTACGATCGTCAGGCAGCAGTCTTCTGCTATCTGCTTATGGGACAAACAAGGCAGCTGAGAGACGGAGATACCTTCAGGGATCATGATCAGTTCTGGTCACAAATTGATTTTTAAAGTTGTCTTTGCTGTCTATTTGCCCCACAGGAGGCATTTCAGCTTTAGCCAGAGAACTGGGATCAAATAACAAATACTTATACCTTCATTTCAGGTGACATGAGTGCTGGAAAGTTCTCCATTCTTGTCCCTTGTAAGATTTCTGCCCTTTGGGAGTCAGGGAAACCTCAGAACATTAGCTCTCCCTTTCAGCAAGGACCATGATCAGAGGCGGGGGTCTACTGCTCTATCTCCCCTGACCTATAACCATTTCTGCTCAGCCTGACCCTTCTGGAATGTGACTGCATCTCTAATTTGAAAGGCTGTCGTAACAGTGAAATAGCTTAAAGGGCATTTTATTATTTTAAAACTTGAAATTCCACCTACTGTCATCTTCCCTTCATGAGAGATGTCTAATAGAAATTTCCAAAAAGGCATGCTATCCAGCTATAAAAAGAGGAAGGATAAAATACAAATGCAGTGGAGTGTGTTTCAATGCAAAGATTTTAAGGGTCCTTTTCTGATGTGAATCTACTGTGTTCATGTGACGTTAACACATCCTCCTATAGAAAATGCTTATGAAAAGCATACAGGTGATAAAAAGAGTGATAATCGAGGACACTGTTTCTCACTGACCTACTGAATTCACAGTTAACACCACTAAAATGTTTATTAGAAGTAATTAAAAGTAAGTGCTGAAAGGCACTGTTTTCTTGAAGTGTTTAATTCAAAGACAGAAGTCGGCTTTTTTTATGCTTCTGTAGCTCAGCTGCTTCTGTTTCTCGTGCTTTCTTCTCTGCCTGTCTAAACACTACTTCTGTTTGCTGAAACGATGATACTCCCTCAAGCACAAGAGACCCAATTAGCAGGTTGTGCTCCCTTCCACAGGGCTGTATGCTTTCTGCTGACTCATGGGGCACCCAGTTTTAAGAAAAAAATGGGAGCAAACGGTCAAGCTCATAAAATCAAGAAGGAGTTAAAAAGACTATCTACAACAGAAGCGCGAGCTTCTCTAATAAAGTCGTATACTGTATTCAACTTTACCAGGTCTTATATGGCAGGAGTGATGCAAGAGGGAGACAAGCCATTTTCCATTTTACAAGGTATGACCATTGGGCAATGGGCTGTGTTGTACACAGGATTGTAGGTCTTTGCCCTAGTCTGTCTGCGGGGTCCTCTAAAATAAACCAAGAATGATTTGCATTTACAGTGCTGGGGTTTACTGAAATAAGCCATGATAAGTAGATGAAGGAAAAAGGGGAAAATAGCACAGACACTTCCTTCTAGTCCTACATAAAAAAACCAGGTACGGATGTAAATGTTGCATCCTGGATCCGTGCTAGATTTACCTCCCATTTTAAGTTCCTCGATTGGTTTTACCAACTAAAAAATATTTTCGTGGAAAACCTCCTAATTTATTTCCGAAAGTGCTCCAGGAAGTGTGAAATAGCATCTACTTGAAGCCATGACAAACCCTTATCTAATCCTAAAAGCTCACCCTGCATTTGATGCATCCTTCTTGATAAATCCAAATCTGATCATCAGCACCGACGTCCTCCATGACCTGTATTCGCAGAAGCTTCAGATCCTCCAAGTTTCCATTGGTGGACATGAACAGCCCCGTTGCTTTGTTTCGAAGTCGGAAATAAATTCGTTTCTGGAAGACAAAGACCGCGGCGTGGTCATGTATAGGGAGCACCATCGGGGGCACAGAGTAAGCCCCGACAGCAGGCAGGGATCAGAGGGGCCGCTGGACAAGGGCTCACTGCTCCATCCTTCAGAGGCATCAGGATTTTCTCAAGGAGTAGAGTTTGTCACAATTGAAAAGTGCTGGGGCCAGGGAGCGTGCGGACAGCCCACAGGCTGATGTTGGTGTGGTACCATTTCCGAAAGCCATCTCCGCCTCTTAGCACCAGAAACAGAGCCCAAACCCAAAAACTCAGGGGATGGGGGGTGACCGATTTCATACTTCAACTAAAAAGCGGAGTTACATTTACAAAAAAAGAAAACGATTTCAGAGTACTTGAAACCTGGAGAGGGAAAACCCGTACCTGAACAAAAGGTCGTAGAGAACCTATTTGGCGACAGCCACTGAACTCGTACCAATTCGGGACTTCTGCTGGTGACAGTAGGAACTGCCGACCCCTGTAACTGCCATATTCGTAAGTAACCCATCTGCGGAAAAAGAAAACCGCAGTAAGTGGCAATATCCATTTGACATTTGGCCCTGATTATATTTATTTTTACAGCGCTTCCCATTTTTACACTGAGCTTCATACCTTAAATATACCTTGGGGGAGAAAAGAAAACTACCATATTTTCTAAAACACTTAAAGCACCCATTTCTTGGCAAGTAGGAAATTCTTGGTGCATGAGTATTTATGCCAAAAAGATCCACTCCTGAATAGAAACAGGTAAGTTTTTCCCTCTCATAAGGCAATGAAATATGGTCCTTTCCACAAGGCTGCCCTGTACTTCCTGTGAGGCTTTCGTACAACATTTTCAGTTGTAGTTTTTTTTCAAGATTTTATTTATTTGAGAGAGCACTCGAAAGGGAGCGTGGGCAGAGGGAGGGGGAGAAGCAGACCCCTGCTGAGCAGGGAGCCCGACTCGATGGAGCGAGACTCCGTCCTGGGACCCCAGGATCTTGACCTGAGCCGCTGGCGGTTGCTTAAGCAGCTGAGCCGCCCAGGCGCCCTCCCACACTGACCTTGAATCATTGTGCACAGCAGCTGCTAACCATTCCCAGGCAAAGGAAAATCCCAGCCCTTACTCCAAAGCCAAAGGACTTGGTCTTTCAAAGGGATGAGAAAAATCAGCTCCCTTTCTTGCTAAAAAAGTGCTCAATATATTTACTGAGCACTGGTTTGCAAAGGATTCCCCTAGAAACTTGAGAGGAGTTAAAGACAAGTCCTTAAGTAAATTAAAAATCTGGATGAAGAGATAAAAACTACCTCACACATGGCTTTTCCCAATGGGAAAACTATACTATGAAGGTGCATAATTATTAACCCTTACAGGAAATAAGGGGTTAAGAGGTTAGATTTCAGTTTGCTTAAGGTAGCATAGGAGAGAAAGAAATATGATCAAACCTAATTTTCAAAATCAAATATTTTATTATATAAAAAGTAGGTAACTCACTTACATGCCACCAATCACCTGAACAGAGCGTATCTGTGTGTTGAATCCTAGGGATCGGAGATTAACTACTTCTGCATTAAGTTCAATCTTTTTTCCTTTGAAGTCTTCTCTTTCAAAAAGAATAATTGTTGGTTCAGAAAATTCCTGTCGAGGAACAAAAATAGAGTTCCGTTACTCAGCTTTGATGAGAATTCGAACTCATACAGAAATATCTTGTTCAGGAAAAATCACAAGATCTGACCAGGCTTAGCCTGTCCTGAAGTCCCTTTCCCCAGAGGTCTGGGTGTACCCGTACCCCACAGCTAAGGAGAGGAAGGACAGAGGGGCAGGAAGGTTTTCTACTGCATAGAAAGGTGGGCAAATATAATGGTGTTTTAAAGTGGGGACACCGGGGGGACATATCCTAGGCACAAAGGAATGGGTCTTTGAGTCATCAACACTTGTAATTTATTTTAAATTTTGTCATTTTTTGGGTGGGGATAAGGAAGGGCTAGAGAGCCATGTATGTAAGTGAGTGGTAAGGTCTAAGGTTGGTGGCAGTCTGGGGTCTAGAGGGACGGTGGTAATTACCTAATCAAGGAACCTTCCCCTTGTAAGCATTTTTCAAATGTCTTTTTTGTTTGTTTAATTGTAAGACAACAGATTGTGTGTACTCTCGTGCTCCCAAGCTTTCCTATAGGAATTATCATTAGAAAGAGAGGGGGAAAAAACCAAAAAACAAAAACCAGGGTGGAAGTCCCATGTTCAAGCCATCATTCATTTGAAAGAGGACAAGGGCACAGAAGTCCACTGATTTTCAGAAAATGAAAAGCTAGCAGCTCATACTTGTTTTTCAAATTATAGACCCTTCTGACCCCAGTCTAAGCTCTAATGATAATAATCCTAGGATCATAAATAATACATCAAAAATCCCCTCCCTGCTTTAAGTTTTGTGGTCAGGGTGTGGCAACTCACGGCCTCATTTATGTGGATGTGCCCTGACGTGCACGGAGATTCGGTGGAGCAGTAAACAGAGCAGAGGAGGGTGCAGAGGTGGTTTGTGCGGGGCAGGAATGAGGTTACATAAAAACGCAGATGGAAACGACGGGAGTAGCAGAAGTGGCCCGAGCATACATGCCAAGTACTAGGGGAAGGAAGGCATTTGAAAACTTGACAGCTGAAATGGGTTTGTTTTGTTGTTTTTTAAATATGTATTTGGAGGTAGCTTTTAGAATTCTAGGCATGCTAAATATCCAAGTTTTTGATATTTGCTTATTTATAAGCTAATGCATCTTACGTGTCATTCCATGGATACTATTTTCACATCTCAAGAAAGGTCAACATTTTAGTTATCTGAACAGGCAGGAAGGGAGGAGATCAAGCCATTTCACGTATGTTCTACTTTTAAAACTCAAGTCACCAACTACATATGTTTAAAGCTTTTTAGGAGAGATCAGCTACCAAAAAACAGACACACCCGGACGTGAACACCTGAACATTATCTTGATGTTTTGTTCTATTGAATATTGCTTTGGCTACATAAAAATGAAAGATTTCTGTTCAAAAAGGGACACTATCACCTGAACTAGCAACGTACGTGATAAACTGGGAGAAGACGTGATTGCAAGTCTCAAACAACAGAGTGCTGGATTTAAAAGCCGCGAGGACTTTCTGCCACTCAGTAGCAACAACAAAAGATACAGGAGACTGAACAAAGGCTTGGCAAAGGGTGTAAAACAGGCAGTTCACCGAACAGAAACCCCAAATGACTAATTAGTGTAGGAGATGCCGGTCCCACTAATAGTGAAACAACACAAAGAGATGATGCTTTTTGCCCAGTGTCTTCCAACCGATAGAAATGAGAGAATACCCAGTAATGGCAACAGTGTAGAAAACAGGAACCCACAGCTCTGCCAGCAAAGATCTCAAGCAGTGGGATTTGACCGTACACATGCATATCCATGTGTGTGAAATCCAGCAAATCCACTCTTTTTAAATACACACGCCCAAGAGACTCTCACACAGGTCAATCGGGATATGTATGTGTGTGGGGGGGGATTAAGTATGTAAAATACGGTGATGAATACTTATACCGATTAGAATCAATAAACTAGATGTACATTCGGCATAATGGACAACTCTTAAAATTTGTTTAAGTATTGGGTTGTTTATAATGATCAGAACTATAGCATCACACCAAATATAAACTAAAAGCCAATATACAGATTTGTGAAAAAAACAAACATAAGAATATCCAAGCTGTATCCCAAACACATCAGAATGGGTACTTATAAAGGAGAGAGGGCTAGAAATAGGGATCAGATATGCAAGGGAAAAAAAAAACAAGACAGGAGAGGGGCCTTGAACTAACCCCTGATGACTGTACCACAGCTGACTCAACACTCTACATCTGGAGTCTGAGAAAACAGCAAACCAAACCAGATCTGAAAAGAGGGGTGCCTGGGGACTCAGTCAGTTGAGTGTCTGCCTTCAGCTCAGGTCATGATCCCAGGGTCCTGGGATCGAGCCCCACGTCGGCCTCCCTGCTCTCCCTCTGCCTCTGTGTGCTCTCTCCTTCTCTTGTTCTTTCTCAAATAAATAAAATCTTAAAAAAATAAAAATTAAAAAAAAAATCTAAAGAGAGACCAAAAAGTTACAGAATGGAGAGTTCTACAGCAACTGTTTTCTCTGCCTCTGACTTTAAGTCCTGAGGAAGCCTAGATGCTGGTCTCCATCAGCTACGTGCGCCCGCGGCCCCGTCACACGTGGCCACACCGACATACTTACAACGTCTATAAAACGAAGAGACTTGAAAGTTGCTCCGGGCAGGCATCCCATCGCAGAGAGACAAGGGTAGTGGCCTTCCTCCAACACGTACTGATTCCCGGAGAAATTTTCCCCATCATATGCAACCCAGCTAAAACAGGAAAAATCACGCACTCGTTCAACATGTACTTTGGATATTCTCTTCAAGAAGTCTGATTCTGAGAGGTAGCCTGCTAGAAAGCACAATGCATACGGCTAACTGTTCTTTCCTCAGAAATACCTACACTTGCTTACTGCTTTCCCTCTCGTTGCACATGGATACTCTTAAGAAGTCAGCTGTTAGTTTTGCATTTGGGAAATATTTTTTTTTCTTCCACAAAAGTACTCGTGTTTTTCCCTGTGCACCTTCCAGTATTCTGGAGCCTCTCCTGGGGGCCACCATTCCGTAGCCCTGAGTCCTCTCTGAATAATGCTTCAGCTGTCACGGCTAGTCCACCACCTGGATCTACAGGTTTCCTCCCTGAATTTCTCTCCTTTATCATCGTTTCCGGCACCTCCACAGTGGGCCGCGAGTCGAAATACCGCAGTGACTTGAGACAAGTCATTCAGCCCCTGTGGGCCTCGGCATCGTCAGTGACGTGGTGATTTACCAGCTTCCCCAGATGAGCGGGGTTTTTGTTCATTCTTTTAATCCAACAAATGCTTATCCAGCTCTTTGTGTGTCAGGTACTTTTCCACTGCTGGCGACAGAAGCGGGGACAAAACACAGTCCCTGCTATCGTAAAGTTGACACCCCAGTGAGCTGAGACGGACATAAATGAAGAGCCAGGGTGCGCATCTGCTCCTACTAAGTGCGGCAGGGCAGGGGCTGAAGGGGAACCGGAAGGGAGATGGAGGTGTGTGCTGACCCACTGGAATTTTGCCGTAAATCTGTGTGCTCGACTGCAAACCCAGTGCAGGCTCTACTGTGCGGGGCTACGTGACAAGATAGTGGTGCTGAGACCACAAACAACTAGATGATTAATGGCACCATTACTAATATTATTATTATTAGACATAATTCCTCCTCACCTGCACAGGTGGCTCCCAGGTTTCCTGACCAACTTCCCTTGACTTTGGGCTCCCCTTCTTCTAGAGCTTCTGTCAAACTGTTTTCAGCAAGACACTCCGAGGTCACGGCCTTTCCCTTCTTGTGTTTTCTACGGCATCCGTCTAAACTCGTATGCTCAGGGAGAGCCTTCACGACCTGGTCCCACCTTCTCTCCCCCCAGCTCTAGGGTGCTGTGCTCCCTGATCCCATACACACCAGCCCCACTCCAGCCATGCGCTGCCTGACAGAGTGCCTGTTTTACTCCGATCTACCTGTAAAAAAAAAAAATCTACCTTGGGAGGCACCTTAGAGATTATCTAGAGTCCCGCTGCAGGCGACAGGACAGGCGGGAGAGTAGAGAACCTGGACTGAATCGCACCAGAGAGCAGCATGGTGAGCCCATGCCCTCGGATGCCCAGCGCTCGGATGCAGCAAGGTACAGGTTCATACTGACACGGGCCTGTCTCGTTTGGTGCTTTCGCAGAATGCCAAGGTGTCCCTGAATGCTTGCCAATACACAAATTCTCACCTCTCCCGTGATCGGGCTCTACCAGCCCGTTTGACTTACCAGCCTCCTAAAACTCTGCAAGACTTGGTAGAAAATGAATCGTCAATTTGACTGGTTGTTTCTTCAAACCCTTGACTGCGACCTTGAAACTGTGGTTCCGAAAACAACCGAATCTTTGAAAAAGTCAACAGAAAAACGTCCAATTATTCTCCTAAACACATGAACTCGTTCAGCCTTTGAAACGATGCAAACGTGAGCTGTTAGCTCGTATGACAATAAACTCCTAGGAATTTCATAAATCCTTTAATTTTCTACTTCTGCAGTAATGATCAATTAGAAATACTTTGGCTGCACCATTCACGCTGCTTTAATTCAGAGGCATCAAAGGCCAGTCCGACAATAGAGGCGGGTTTCTAGAGAACACGCTGTCGCAACAAGCTGTGAGGCATGTTAAAGCTTTATTGTGGCCAAAAGTAATTGTTCATCAGTTCTAACATTTACAAGAAATTATATTTTGGAAACATAGTATAGTTTTCCTCCTTCTCAATGGGAGATACTTGCTGACTTATTAGAAACTTGTGTATGCCAATAAAGGAGGCTACAGTGGTGTTTGCGCCTCTGTAATTAGGGCTGTCTGAACTCTGAACACATCCATTAAAAAGCCTCAATAACAAATGTAACACCTCAGTTGAGGCAGTCAGCATTCAAAGGCTTGAGTGAGAGGCCATATAAGAGAGACCATATAAAATGTTTGTCTAATGCGGACACAGCAAAGATGAAAATTCATTTTACTGTTTAGAATAACTACATGTGTTGTTTGAGATATTAATGTTAGTGTATTAATGTAAATTGACCCAGCATAATGATATCAAATTCAACTTTATATCATAAGAGCATTTTATAAGAAATATTTAGATATGGGTATGTGTTGTCAAGCACATAAAGGAAACCTAAATCTAATTTTAAAATACAATTATGCTTTCAGGTATAAAAATGGGTGAAACTAACAAAATAGCCCAAATGTCTCACATTTTACACATAAGATCAGCTTTTCAGTGGAAGCCCCTAATTATAAAAGAAGAGATTATTTTTTAACTTACCTGATTTCTTCTCCTTGGCCCAGTGAAAGAATCCTAAGAATTTTTAAAGGGAAGAGAGAAGGAAATGAGTAGAGCAGATACCTCGAAAAAGTTTTTTCTTCCAGATCATTAGCAATCACTGTTAAAAAAAATCTCAGAATAGTTTTTACAGTGTTACGAATTACATGAACCAGGAGTACACATTAAGGAAATCCAGAATTCAGTTAAATATTCTCATAGAAAAGTATTAACTCCTTACCAAACAAATGGGTTGAACAGAAGAGATCCTACAACTTTTGCCTCCCCAGTCTTCAAAACTGGTGTACAAGCCTTTATCCAGTATATACTGCTCTCCTGTGAAGTCAGGATTCTCATAGGCTACCCATCTAAAGAAACAAAAACAATGACTTGTTATAGTTCACAGTTTACATGTATGATACAACTATCAAACCCACTTAGGAAAACACATAACATAAGACACTTCCATTTGTTTGAATAATGAGTAGTCTTGATTTTTCTGATTCTCTGTTAGTCTTCTGGGAGACCTGTCTGTATGACAAATCAAAGTGACAAGGGAAAAGTATCCTTACCTGAACCTTTTAGCGTTCTCATGTAGCAAATCCTATTCCCCAAGAGAGCTCCGGTGGGGATATTTGTCTGTATTTCTTTCTAATTCTGTTCTAAGGAAATAATCTGGACTTCCAAGAAGTACTTATAACATTCTCTTAGTAAGCAAGCAAGAGTTCTTTTTGTTATCGACATTAATATTTTTCCAGAAAGATTACAAGAAACTATGTCTCTGTTATACAACAAACCACAGTGGAAAAAAAAGCTGACAGAAGAAATCCTTTAAAAAAATACAGCTAGGGGAGAACAGCGTATACTCAGGTCTAGAGAGGTGACAGACTCCAGTGTACTGGCAAACTATAAGAAATTGGGCATTCCTGGGGAAAAGGGGGAGAGAATGGCAATGGGGGGAGAGAATGAAGCTGGAAGGGAGGAAACAGAGGCAGAAGTAGGATACCTCTTTTACAAATCACAGTAATTTTCCTCTTTTGGTGAAAAACACATTCTTCAGGTTGGCAGATACACACAGAGAGATAATTCTCATGCTGTGTGCAGGAAATTCAAACCCAGGGAAGTAGTGAACTATCCCTGAGTTTAAATATTATTTGAAACAATAAGGATGATTAATAATTACATGACCTTCATGTTCTGTGTAATCATCTTTATGTATAAACACATTGGTCAAAGTTCAAGAGCTGGATATCTTTATAAATATATTGCTTTCCTTTTTGCAAGGCCATCACAACAGTTCAAGAATTATTTGGGTTATACGTTTTGTTTCTTATGCAAACCGTTATGATTTTAGCCAAGTTGACTGTAAAGCAAAATTCTCCATATCCTGAGTGGATTTATGTCCATTTGCTTAACAAAAAATGGCTCCAAGTTTACCATTAAAAAACAAACAAACCAACAAACATACCAAAAATACAGCTAAGTAATTAAAATCTTATTGGGGACAGGATTTCTGATGTGACCTGACTATGTAGAGTAAGCAACACTGAACAAACAGTCAGAAATACTAAACTCTCTCCTGGGATGTTTTCTCTCACCTTTCAAGTGATCTACATTCAGAAGATAATCAACAAAACCAACTTATTGATGCCGCTTCCCAGCCAAAGATAGCCTTTGAAAGTTTTTCGGTTCTGTTATATTCGAGAGATAACTCTGCATCTCCTCCTGAGTTCATTCGCTGCCTTCCTGATCTACTCACAGCGGAAAGGACGAACACCACGTGCCTGTAAATATACTCAGAACTTTCCAAAATGCTTTCACATCTCTGACCACAATCAATCTAGGGAGAACAGGTCTTCCCATTTTACAGGAAGGAAAAGCTGCTAAAGACACAGAAAAGTGAATTCACTGATTCTTCAGCAAACATTGCCTGGTCATTTATTGTGTGCCAGGAGCTAGAGGGCAGTAGGCAAGCAAGGATGGAAGGGACAGTCCCTGCCCTTGAATTGACTGATGGCTGAGGAGTAGCACATGGAATTATTTGCTGTTGTTTGTTCTGGCCGGGAAGTGACTTGTTCAGGGTGACACAGAGTGACACCACTGATCAGCTAGTGGCCAAGGATGGCTGGGCTCCCAACTGGGTCTCCTGAGGCTCCCCACTCTGTGTCATGACCCGAGCTGCCGCTTGTCAAGTCTCCTTTCAGGTACTCTTGTGTTAAGCCATACTTAAAACCGTCCACACACTGCATAACGATCAGGGTATGATTTTACTGTCAAAAGGGCTGGACTTCAGACAAAATCTCAAATGCAGTCACTATTAGGAAATGAACAGCTATCAAGGATAAAAAGAACACCGCAAAAATCTCCAGCATCAAGGAGCTTAGGACAGCGAGCGTCTGCATGCACACTTCTGGCCGTCTGAACAGAGGAACTGCTGGCGGGCCAGCCAGTCTGTTTTAGGAAACGCTGCTCCCCCACTTCAGAACCTCATCCACAATTTTTAAAGCCTATTCTTAAACACTGTGAGGTCAGGAATTAGGAGACCTAGTTCCACCTATGGTCATGACATTCATTTCCAGATAACTTCGAAGGGGTCGCTTAACTTTTGCGAAAGGTCGTATTTTCATCATAGGTAAAGGGGTCCGCCAGGATCCTAGCGCTGACATTGCATGGGGCTATACAGCGCCTGGGAGCCTCAGGGGACAGCCTTTGGCTTCTGAAGAGAAGAGACACTCCAGTGGGAGCATGGGATCCTACCGCGTGGGGAGGAGTATCTGCGTGGCGGGAATACTGACAAAAACCAGGACTTAAAAAAAAAAAAAGAAAGAAAGAAAAAGAGGTTGAGCCATATCATATCAAAGTATTCCTAGCAGTCGCCACATCTGAAACAAGTTAAAGGAAAGCAGAGGGTTCAAAGGCCTTTTTGCTTGATCGACTTCAAGGTTTGGAGGGAAAAAGACTGTGAATGGGGAGAGACGGACCACAGGAGAGAAGGCAGTTGAGTGAGTCTTGGAGGAAGCTTTATCTAGTTTGTTTTAAATATATATATACATACAACTAACAAGTGAGAATACTCTATTTCCCCATAAAATAAAATAAATCACTTCTAAGGAAACACCCAACACCACATAAACCTAGCTACTTCATGGAGGTCGAAGCAAAAAAAAAACCACTTATGAGGATGATACTTGAGTGGACGGTCATGCTGTTTTCCTTCGGAGCTGTAGCCCCAGATGAATCACCCGTGAAGAGGAGGGTAAAACGAAAACCCCAAAACTCAGACCTGAGATTCTCCCTGTATCTGTAACTTCTACTTGAGACTTGTAAGAAGAAAATTCCTTAGTGTCCTTGCCTCAACATATTCTGTCCACGTGAATCAACACTTCCCTGTTTACAAGGCAGGAGGGGGCGGTGGGCTGAGAGCTAGTGCGTGCACCGGCAGGTCCCAGCCTGGCGGAGTCACTACTCAGAACTCCCGGGTGGCAGGGCAGACTGGCCCTTCCGTGGCAGAGAAAAGGAAAAAGAAATTAAAATGACGGCACTCTAATGTTCTTAGCTGGACTCTAGACATAACTTTTTTTGTTCTTGGTTTTTAAAAAACGAGCTCAGTTTCCACCACGTGAACAAGAACGTAACACAGAACTTGTAGGAGCTGCGAGAGGGAGTTTCTTCGGATGTTGCGGTAAGAAACGGAATGCGGTGCCCCACGCTTCCGTGGCTGGATTCATGAGCATCCCTCCTGAAGGCTGGGCTCTGTTTTTGAGCTAAAAATGAGTTTACCACCCAGGGAATGTGTTACCCATGTGATAGTGAATCTCCTGGGAGAGAGCCACAACAGGAATCTCCAAAAAGTTTTCTGAAAAGATTTTGCGTTCCATACTGAGAAATGAAGACCCAAACTAAGATTCTTATTTGCCAAGAAGAATAAAGTCATTAAAATCACTTTTCTTTGAAACTATTAAAAACAAACAGGCCGGACTTCCTCCCTCGTGTTGGCACACCTCAAGCTATCCACCTCAGGAGGCCCAGGTCCATTGCCACCTCTTCAGCCAAAGTCTCCCCTGCACACAACCTGGAAATCAATCTCTCTCTGCTCAGTATAATCTCTAGGTCTTCTGTAGCTATGATTATGTTTTATATGGGTACTGTGACTTCTGTGAGAACTTAACAGAATGCTTTGCATGTAACAGACCTCAATCAATAATTGTCAGATAACCAACTAAATGAACTATGAGGAAGCAGCTGGCCCTGGTGAATACAGAAGCCCTTCCACAACCGCAGAATTTAAAAGGAAGTGGCGTGGGGAGGTGATGTGTGCACACCTCCCTTCCACTTCCCCCAATACCACAACTCAACTGCTATCACCAGAAAAAAGGCCTAAGCCAGGAAATACAACAGAAATGACTAAAAATAGAAACCTATAAAAGCAACATTTATAAAGGAAGCTAATTTCAAGTAAACAAAGGCTGGGTTTAAAAAAAAAAAAAAAGACTGGCTCTGGGCATGATTCTACCTGTGCTAACAGCAAAATCTACAAAAATGCCCTAAGGGAATTCTACCCAGCATCCTTTGCTTCCTCATTACTAGGACGCATGCTAGGACGCATGATTGGACTCTGACTAATGGTACCAACACACCTGGTGAGTACCAAAGTGTACAACTGTTTTTCCAGACTGAACTGGTCATTATTTTCCTTGTAAGTAATTAACTTTAAAGGCAATCTAAAATACTAAGAGCCATGGCAACATTTCAGATGACTTCTGCCATGCCATACTTTTCGTCTATGGCAGATTGTAAAATGTTAGGGCGTCATAGCAGGACCTGGTAGAAGGCATGTCCTGCTAGGAATGAAGACCCAGAAGTCCTGGATGTCACCCTGTCAAGATGGCACCACAAGCAACAGCCTACACAAGGATTTGGCGAATGTGACTAATAGTAAAACATTACACTGTAGAAACATCTCAGATATCCAGGGATCCTATGGGAGGCTCCATGAAATACGACAGAATTGAGGTTAGAATGATCCAAATAGCCTATGTTACTCATAAAAAAACCTAGCATCCAACACTTTCAACAGAACCCATGTCAAATAATTTCATCTAATTATATAAGAATACTCTCACTTATAACAAATTCTAACTGACATCAACCTGGATCATAAGGATAATTGTTTAACTTCTTTTAATAGACATGTATTTTGCCCATCCAGTATCTGTCCTCATTTTTTCTGACGTTCCTGGGAAACAACTCACCCCAATCGTATATTAAGTGGCTCCTCTGGGACTGACCCTACCCTGCTCTGAGACTGGGCACATCATACAGGCACAGTCGTCTCCTCGACTCCAGAGATTGGTTCAGGCAGGTACGCATGACCCAAGCTGAGAGAATCAAAGTCAAACCTGGAACTCTCGTGGGAAAGAGGCTCTCTTTCCGCTGTTTTTGAGAAGAACAAAAAGCAGATGATGCTGCCACAGGCCACCAGATGTAAGTGGCCTGCCTAAAACAAAGCCAGCATGGGAAAAAAGCCCAGTCAGGAGACAGAGAGCAAGTTCTAATGACAGTGTCTAAACCCTGACATCCAGCCATAACTGAAGCAAAAATCTTTTCCAGGACTTTTAAGTTATATAGCCTGATAAACTGCACTTTCGTCACTTCTAGCAGTTTAGGTTGGCTTGCAGTCATGTATATCCTGAAGAATCTTGACTGATCATCTTCCAATAAAATCTTACCTTAGCAACAATAAAGCATTCAATTGCTAACTCCAGCTACACTGAAACAGTAATTTTTATGTCAAAATAATAGTGAAGAAATAAAATGGAGCAGATGTAAGGTGTAGGGGCTCCGGGCAGGCCACCCCAGAAATGACCACAATGGCGTATCGATTATTTCAAAGTAAAGTTACTTAAGAAGCAACCTGTGCTAGGGGTGCCTGGGTGGCTCAGTGGGTTAAAGCCTCTGCCTTCAGCTTGGGTCATGATCCCAGGGTCCTGGGATCGAGCCCCGCATCGGGCTCTCTGCTCAGCAGGGAGCCTGCTTCCCCCTCTCTCTCTCTGCCTGCCTTTGCCTACTTGTGATCTCTGTCAAATAAATAAATAAAATCTTAAAAAAAAAAAAAGATTTAATAAAAAGAAAAGAAAGGAAACAACCTGTGCTAAAAGGACTCTCAGACCCTCCTCTGCCTTTCAGAAAACAGGAAAAAATCTCCCATGTGAAAGTTACCCTTCTTGTACCCAGGTGGAAACACATTCTCATCACCAGAGACAGGAAATTTAGAGCTGAGAAGGCTGTATGAACAAACCCTGTTACTTTTTACTACTTTATTACATTAGCCCAAATTCTGTTTAGAATTTCTTACTAATCGAAGCTTCCAAACAAGTTTTATCCTGTCAATTCCTAACAATGTATTGTCTCTCTAAAATATATAAAAACTGCCTGCCTTATTTCTTTGGGTCTCAATTTTCATTATCGGACCTCCATGAGCATGTAATTAACTTTGGTGCTTTTTAATATTTTTCTCTTGTTCATCTATCTTATGTCAATTTAATTCTTAGACCAGCTAGAAGAATCTTGATGGGTAGGAGAAAATTCTTCCTCCCCTGCAAGGACATAGGAAAATTGAATGGGACTTTATTCCAACTTCAGTTTTCTAGTATTAGATCACTATTTTTTATTTGATTCCTGCATAAGAAATCCAGGAGATCTTTCCATGCAGAATAAGAGAAGTAGATCTGTGGATTTCTATCATGAAACCCCCAAATCTACTGTCTACTGCAATGTGATATTATACATAAAAAAAGACTATATGAGAAAGATCTTAAAAAGCAGTTATGAAAACATATAGCAGTACATATTAAATGATTGATTTCATATGTAGTTATTGACATGCTTATTTACTGAGTGCCTATTCTGTGTCAGAGACACTATCAATTTAATACAACCCAAGGTAAAAGTGTTTAAAATCCCGACTGGGTCATTTCACTTACACTCCACTCAGTACATTAATAGACTGTGTCTTCAATCCATATCCGGTCTCCTTTAAGTTAGCAACAATTCCTAATACGTCGATACTGGAACCTTTGGATCCAAAGTTTTTTTCACTGTACATTATCATATGAGCATTTGAAAAGTCCTGTTAAGAAAAAAATTCAAAATTCAAAGCCTAGCCATTTATCATTCAAAAAAGATCAAGTATTATCTATTAGCTTTTTTTTTTAAACTTACACCTAATATAGGCCGTAAAGACTGAAGTTCTCCATTGTAACCTCCCCAATCTTTCCAGTCCTTGTACTCTCCTTCTTCAAGCAGATACTGATGACCTGTAAATCCAGGATTCTCATAAGCAACCCAGCTGCAAGAGAAAGAACATGAAGGAGTCGTAGTTTTCATCTGTGCTAGAAGTGTTCCCATGTATTTATGTTTCATTAACAAATACTAACAGTTAATGAAGCTAGACAGAGACTCATGCACTATGACTATTGGAATTCTTCTCTAAAATTTAAGAGACTAATGGAATGGCCCCCTAAAGAACAACATAAGAAATATACATCAATGTTCTGTAAAGGAGTAGAGGGAGTGTGTGTGTGTGTGTGTGTGTGTGTGTATGTTTAACAAGAACAGACTCAAAAGAACTTCAGCAGGAGCCCCTGAGTGGCTCAGTCAGTTAAGCATCTGACTCTTGATTTCAACTCAGGTCATGGTCTTAGGGTTTGGGGATCAAGCCCTGCATTGAGCTCTGTGCTCCGTGGGGAGTCTGTTGGAGAGTCTCTCTCTCTCTCTCTCTCTCCCCCCTCCTTTGCCCCTCTCCCCACTCACATGCTCTCTTTCTCTCTCAAATAAATAAGTCAATCTTAAAAAAATAACTGCAGCAAATAAAACTGGATAAACTTTTTTTTTTTTTTTTTTAAGATTTTATTTATTTATTTGTCAGAGAGAGAGAGAGAGAGTGAGCACTGGCAGACGGAGGCAGAGGGAGAAGCGGGCTTCCTGCCGAGCAAGGAGCCCGATGTGGGACTCGATCCCAGGACGCTGGGATCATGACCTGAGCCGAAGGCAGCTGCTTAACCAGCTGAGCCACCCAGGCGTCCCTGGATAAACTTTCTTCAGTGACTATTTAAAAATTTTTTTGCCTATTTACAAGACCACTTTCAGTATATACTTCTAACGGAAATATGTAAGATCTATAAAGTGTAAAATATCATAAAAAATAGAAAGTAAACTAATAGTTCAATTGTTTGGAGCATCATATTAATAAACAAGATGTAGATTTGATCAGTGTGGGTCAATTTATTAGTCTTTCTCAGCTGACTGGCCCCAAACCAGCCCTTTGAACCACTGTGTCAAAGCTAGGTCCCAGCTGGCTGAGAATATGTTTGAAATTCACTCTTCCAACTATCTGGAATGGTTTTTTGGTGGTGGTGGAGGTTTGGGGGGTGGAGCCGGGGGGGAACGTGTGTATTACTTTACTAAAGGGATAAAAAAGAAACCCCTCCAGTCACTCCCACCTACTCACATTCCTCTCAGCACTTTCATCGAGCCCACAGACGTAAACGGCAAACTATCATCTGTCTTCTCTTCTGTTTCATCTGCTTCCGCGATAAAACTGCACATTTCTGTTTCTAATTCCATACATTTTCCTTCAAAGAAAGGCTTTTCATAAATAACTACCTATAATAGAAATGAGACAGACCAGTAATTGTAACAAGTTAAATGTCTCAACAGCTGAACATTCAATCAGTCATTTAATGTCATTTCACTAAGTCTTAGAACACAAAACTTTCTGATCATAGTTTTTAAATTAACTAAATAGCAGTATCATCGTTTTAAAACTCTGAATTTTTTTCCTGATGTGGTACAGCCCAAAGCCAGGTTCAAAAGGCAGTTTATAAATAATTGATTTTAAAAAATTGGTTTTGTTCGATGGCTAGAACCGATATTTAGAATTTTGCTTAGGACAAACTAAGGAACCAGAGGATCCTATATTGCTTTAAAAATGAAATATAGGAGTGCCTAACTGGATTCATTGGTAGAAGCATGCAACTCTTAACCTCAGGGTCATGAGTTCAAGCCCCACATTGGATGTGGAGCCTGCTTAAAAAAAAAGAAAATAAAATAAATGCGTCATAAATGTACAAAGTAGAAATAGCAGAAAGGGAGATCTTGTCTTGAGAACTCAGTTTTTTCCCTGGCTAACTGGCAAGCAGCAACTGGCCCTGCAATTAGTAAATACAACCACAAATTATAAACCAAATACAACGATGAACCTTTTAAGCCATGGCCACACATACTGGGAGGGATTATTAGTGCCATTAACCTCATCTTCCAGTCGAAGGGATGGCATGTGTCAGTTGGGATGACTTCCTTTAGCTGCAGTTACGTTTGCTGGTGTGTAAAATCACATTATCTTCACGGGGATGGAATGGGAATAAAATTTTTAAAAGAAATATTTTTACCTTGGGATCTGTGGGGAATTCAACTTTACGTCCACCCTGAAAAGAAAAATAATATGGTCAGAAACACAGGTCTTGGTGGAGAGAATCCTGTTTCATACGACCCACGGCAGCGGGTGGTCAGCGGGCCAGCCTCCCAGCCTCTGGTAGAAGTGAGGTGGCGACAGTTCTGATGTCCCAACGATGCAGAGGGAGAATGAGGAAGGCCGTGTGGAGCCGAGGTGGTCTATAAGCTGGATCTGCGTGGTGGGTTTGTTTTTTAACCTAATAAGCTATGTTTTTTGCTTTTTTTTTCCATTCAGAAAATGTCTCATGGAAATGCATCTCTCTCATTTCCCTTAAAAAGCAGTCCTAAGTTCGGACAGCCCTGGACACAAGTTCTTGGTGGCAGCCACCCCCCCCCCGCGCCGTCCAGCCCCTTGCACAGACTAGCTCTCCAATGGGCTCCCGCTCCAGCCGGGACTTGCTCAGACTTGGCCCATCTCCACTCCTCTCTCCGTTCAACTCCCTGCTGTCCTCATTCAAGGCTGTTTGCTGCCTGGCCTCTGGAGGCACGGGATTCTGCAACCCAGGGCTTACAACATCTTTGAGTTCACACAAGTTCACTCTAGGGTCTGGAGGACTCTTGAAATAATTAGATGAGCTGCTGGCTAGAACTTAAACTAGCCCAAAGGCTGGGTCTGTGGGGTTGGTTATACTTTTAAAACAAAGTTGTTGTAAATCACCAAAAAACTCACGAAGAAGAAGCCACAGAGAAAGCTACTATGACACCAAAATGATAAATGGGGTAAGAGTTAAAATCGGCAGCGGGAAAGTCAGGAGAATATTTTTCACCAATATAGGACGGTTCTTACTTTCTTTTTTTTTTTTTTTTAAGTGCAGCCAAAGGTGCTCACATGCACCAAATGAACTGTAATTATAAAGGAACGTTGCTGATTTTATCAACAAACCAAAGCTGAACCAACCAAGTGCAGTATCCCCCCATTATCTGCATTTCACTTTCCAGTTTGTTACCCGAGGTCAGTCACAGTCTAGAAGCAGAGGCTCCTCCTCCTGACTCAAAGTCAGAAGGTCAGGGGTAGCCTAACTCTGCGTCAGGACGCCCACACCCCTCACCTTGCTTCACCCCGCCAGGCAGGCACTTTACATCTCGCTGCATCCCAGGAAGGGCGATTAGAGTACAGTAAGATGTTCTGAGAGAGGGACCATGCTCACACGACTTAAACTACGGCATATTGTTTACCTGTTCTATTTTATTATTACTGTTCATCTCTTACTGTGCCTGATTTATAAACTGTTATAATAAATGTATAATTTAATTTCTAAATTAAACATCATCATATACATATAGGAAAGAGACATAGTATATATAGGGTTTGGTGCCATCCATGATTTCAGGCACCCACTGAGGGTCTTGGAAAATATCCTCTGTGGATGGGGGCAGAGGAGGGCTAGGTGTACTAAGCACCCATTTCAAAAGTATCTTTTTCCAATGCCCTAAACTTCACAGCTTTGTATATCATTTGAAACAGTCCTCAAAACCTGGGACAATTCTTTCATATACTCACAGAATGAACTGAACTTCGTTCTTTACAAGTGATTTTTAGAAACAAATCATTTATAATGAAAAAGTTATTTATAATGCAAATTAGTTTTGCATGAAGACCAGCAAACACGAAGGGAGGTAATTAACCCACAGGCTTTGGAAGGAGGTAAAGTTAAGATAAAAATTATCTCCATGACTTTCTCATTTGTTTCAAACTGACTCTAGAAAATAGCCACAAAGTGCAATTTCAGAAGCACGACTGTAACAAGAGCCTCCCTCTTGCCACGGGTAGTTAGCGAGCACCTGCTACCGTGGGCACAAACTGTGCTCCCCACGGGGACAAGACAGGAGCAGTCCGCGTCCTCCCAAGGCTTAGAGTTTAGCAGGAGAGACAGAAGGAATGCAGCAAAAGACAGGCGCAGGGTGGAGAGGAAGCAGAGGCAGATGCTGGGGAGGACAATAGTCACACATCCTGTCCCAGGGCTCCCAAAGCTGCCCCCTCCCCCCAACAGCTTCTGATTGCCACAGCCAGGCTGGTGCCCACCTGCCCTGGCCTTCCCAGCTCCGCCCGGGTTCACGCAGAACACTCCCTGACATCTCCATCTAGCACAGTCCTGCGTGGTTTTTAAGACCCAACTTGATTGAGCATGAAGATTTCCTAATCGCATTATTCACAGCACCTCCAAGGTGGACTTTACCCGTCCTTCCTGTTTTCCACCAGGTTTAGTTCTTCACTGTCTTCACTTCCTGAACCTGCCCGGGGCTGCAGCTCTGTGCACCGAGTGTGGCTCTGCAAGGCTGAAAATGCCTCGAAGGCAGACAACATGGGCTTATCCCCATTTTTTTTTTTTCCATCTAGAGCGTCCAGCAAGTCACCCTCTTATCTCCAGCAAGAGGTTCCATCTGCTACAGATCTGTGTTTTTACAAGTCTGGTTTTATTGCTTCCAAGTCCCAGCCTGTGAACTACCAACGTCAAGCTGACAAAGAATCAGACTCCAAGAACGCTTTGTTAGATTTCATTTTTACCATTTTCAGAGGCCGCATGGATCCAATGTACGCTTCTTCTGTGTCCCAGAAGGACAGGTCGGGGTATTCACCAGGTTCCAGGACAAAAGGCATACCCTGAAATCCAGGTTCTTCATAAATCAGCCACCTACGTAAGCACCAAGGAAGAAAAGAGAGGGCTCATCATTTATTTCCAGGGCACACAGGACCCCACCGAGAAGAAAGGAAAGGAAGGGGACGATGTGTATCTGGGCTGTGTATGGTTACACTCGGATATCAGAGCAACCTTAGATTCAAGGAGAATGTGCCATTATATGCTCCTCTTCTTGAGCTTTTACTTGTCCCCTTGTGGTTTTGTCCAGTTAATTTTAATTTATATGATGAATCGCTTCAAAGCCTAAATGTCTGTATCACTTCAAGTCAGAGCAGTAGTTACTTTGTAGCGCTCTATGTATTTAGAGAGGCCATAGCCAGGAAACTCAAGCTTTATTTTATTTTTAAAAATTTTATTTATTTGACATAGAGAGACACAGAGAGTGAGGGAACACAAGCAGGAGGAGTGGGAGAGGGAGAAGCAGGCTTCCTGCCCAGCAGGGAGCCTAATGCGGGTCTCGATCCCAGGACCCTGGGATCATGACCTGAGCCAAAGGCAGACGCTTAACTCACTGAATCACCCAGGCGCCCTCAAGCTTTGTTTTAAAATGTTTTAAAACGGCAACATCTCACTTGTAACTAAAGAATCAGATGTTCCCCCTACTCATTTGTCCCCGTGCCCAAAACTAGTAACAGGTAACATCCACCTAGCACTTACAAGGAATGCCACCCGGAATTTGATCCAGTCCACGCAACAGAGCTATGAGGAAGGAACACTACTGTCCCCATTTTACAGATGAAGTTAAGTAAATTGCCCAGGGCCATGCAGCTGCGAGTACCAGATGCAGGGCTGATCCAAGCTGACTACTGAGCCAGACTCCTACTCATTTTTTGGGAGCACTTTTTCTCATTCCAAAAGTGCACATAATTTACGCTTTTTACAATGACTCAGGATCATCATTGGGAGCATGACAATGCATGGTGGTGTCCTGGGGGCTCTGAAGGTCTGTAAGGCTGCTTGCTCCCAGGCCCGAAGCTTTTTGAGTTCTTGGATCTGATTTTTACGGCTTTTCAATACCACACCCTTTTATCAGGCTTGTCAGCTGTCACTTCCGCTGTGGTCAGAGAACAAGCAGCCCCACCCTCCCTTCATGTGCTAGAAACCAGAAAACCAGAAAACCATGCCTGTTAGAACAGCCTCGAAACACTGTGCACAGTCTGGTCACTTTCTTAGTTCCCCAGGTGAGTTCTGGGAAGGGGAGGTTGTAGAGATGGGACGTTCACGTAAGGGAGGTACTAGAACAGCCCCTTTATACACAAACACGGAACTCTTGGTGAGCACTTATCCTCTCCAATTCCTTGTTAGTCTGGCCAAAGAGTCCTAGCTGGGGTATCCCATTATCCCCAGAACACCGTGCCGAGAAGAAGGTGGCCATAAGTAAAATCTTTTATCAACAAAATGGGTTTGATTCTCCCTCTTTGCCTTTTTCTTCCCAATTTTGGCCCAAGGCACATTTTGGGTGATGGGTTTTGTTAAAGATTCCCTTGGACAAGCCAGTAGCTTCTCTGGACTCCCTAATTATACAGGGATTTACAATCAAAATCCTCCTGAAGACCTGTCAACACACACACACACACACACACACACACACACACACAAATGTTGACAGACTGAGTGGTATATGTGTGGGTTAATGCAAAACAAATTAGTCCACGTGGTTAGAAGTCAGAGTAACAGTTACACTGGGGATAAGAGGATGGCGGGAGGAAGCACAAGTAAGGGACTTCTGAGATACTGGCTGTCTTCTATTTCCTAATCTAGATGATGTTTACACTTCGCAAATTCACTCAGATGATACACTTATGATTTGTTGCGCACTTTTTTGTACAAATATTATCACACACACTTCAATAAAAAATTAAGGGGAAAAAGGCTTATCTTTTAACAAATAGCACTACAGTGCCCTAAACCACAAGAAAATGAAGGCTAAGAATGGGGTCCTTTAGACCTCCTTAGGTTTGAGGCATGAGAAGTAGGGATGCGTTACCCAGTTCTTAGAGCTCTAAGCTCTCACAGACACACCACACCTGGGTTTCACACCCCAACTGATGGCAGTTCGTCAGAAATGGTGCTACTGGGCTACCGAGCCAAGGGCCGTGGAGTCTGAGTCCTCACAAGTGAATGGGTGGCACTTTCTGTGAACTCAGCACGCGGCTCATAGGCAGGTGCTGGGGAGCACTGAGGGATAGCTGAGCCCAGGACCGCGTTCAGGAGGCCTTTCCTTCCACAGTCTGAGGTGAGGGCATTTACTCATCTGATACGAAACACTTCACTTTTTCTTGAAGCAGGTGATTTAGTCACGTAACATTTACAGAAGGGAGGTAATCTGGGGTAAAGGGAAATTTGTCAAAAGACTGAACACAAACACACTGGAAAGGACGGTTCCTCGATGAGCAGGAAGGAAACTCAAACCCACACTTATCAGTGTTGGGTGGACTTTGGAATCTCAAAAGTCGTCCACAGAGCATGATTCATTTTTCCCAAGTTCTAGTCCCATAAGATACATTATTCATGAGGCCATCAGGAGAGGGGGAAACTATCTTCAGGCAGTGTTATTTCAGGTTCTAAAAGTCCTCCTATTTTTCCCATGTACTTAGGTAATGAGCTCTTACCTACATTATGAATAAACAGTATAACTATAAAGTGTGAGCTTTTTAAAAAAATGATAAAAAAATACGTATTATTTCAACAACGTCCCTTTGTATGTTTATAATGGCTATCTATATGTTGATTAAAAACATTCTGTAATTATTCTTTTAGAAATGCCTTTTAGCCACACAAGAAACATCGATCTTCTCTTGTTCACTTATCCTCAAACAAACAGCATTTCCAGCATTTCCCTCAGTCTTACTCTCCAGACACGGCTCCCTGGGAGTGCTGGCTATTTACAGAAACCAACTGGATACATGAAAGATTAAATATGAATATGCCAATTTGAGGTTGCTCTGAAGAGGGTGAGCTATGACTCTCAGAGGGGAAAATGTCCCTTTACAGTGGAGAGTTGTGGGAGGCACCAATTTTTTTTTTAATTTTTTCAGTTTAAATTCAATTAGTCAACATCGAGTACATCATTGGTTTCAGATGCAGTGTTCAAGGATTCCTCAGTTGTGTATGACACTCAGTGCTCATCACAGCACATGCTGGAGGCCCCAATTCAACCAAGCAACCCAACTCAGTACGGTTAATAGGAAGCTGGGTAGCACATGCCGCCTTTTGTGATGCAACGTGACGATGTAGCACTACCCATATGAAGGATCCTTTCCACACCTGCATCTGATCATGCCTCTAGACGTAACCCGTTCAATACAGAAAATTCAGGCAACACTGGGACAAGTTAAATGATATGAGGAAATGCTCAGAGACAAAATCAGATTGTGGTATATTCTCTAAGACATCTGACCTAAAATCTTGCAGGGACAGAAGTGTAAAATAAAGGTATGGGAAAACCACAAAATTCCAGAGAGAGTTTATGGCTGTGGAGTTGGGGGGATGGGCCCAGGGTGGGCCACGCTGGGTGCTGTTCTCAGTGCTGGTAAAGGTGAGGTCCTAAGTTAGGTGGCAGGCACACGGGGATCTTAGTAGCGGGCTTCATAATTCACACATAACATCTTCTTCTGTATATATCAGATATGTCACAATAAAATTGACAAAGAACATTTGGCTATTCAAAACTGTCCCTTGACTTCTAAATTTAAAATTTTAGAAATTCCTCATTTTCCCAAAAAGAATTTGACAAGCAATGCCCTTCTTGTGTGTATGTGTAGAAGAGTTTAACCCCCATTACATAAATAGGCCCTGGAATAAATCTAATGGAGTCTAGCGGAGTCCCTCACACAGCGAAGACCTCTTGGCTACCGGTTCAGGGGACCGATGTGTCAAAAGAAGCAAAATGAACTCAGGTGTTTACTAGCAGTTGAATTCTCCCAACCCATCAAGACTCCCCTTGAAGATCTATAAAAGTACTAATGACCTGTTCCCAAAGCCAACCAACCAAGTTCAAGGACCCCAACTTGGAACTGACATCCAAACCAGCTTTCTATTATTCCTAATGGCAACAGAAATGAACAGCCATGAAAAACCAGACACTGTGGCAGGTTTGTGACTGGACCTTGTGAGAGGAGTTAAACTCACTAGAAAGGTAAGAGACGTTACTTAGGTGTAGCTCTTTATGCCTCGACAGAGCCCAAGCCTGAGTCATGAAGCCTTCCAGACATCGAGATGAACATATTATAGCAGATGCCCATCTCATTCTTTTAAAGAAAGTGGTCCTTCTCAATTTAACATTAATACATTAAGAAATAAAATATACCAATCTCTTTGATGTGGAAAAAAAACTAAAGGCAGCAGGAGATGAAGCCCTTGTCTTTGTCTAGATTCCTCCTTTCCTTCTCAACCACCAAATATAAACATGCCCAAGGCTCAGATGGCTTCCCTACTCCCTTTGAGATCTGTCCAGCACAGGATTTAAAGACCTTCTCCATGCTGCCCACTCCTGAATTTTCACCTCCAGCTTCCCTCCTGAACTCCAGTCCCCTGTACCCAGTCATCTTCCTGTCCCCTCACCTGAATGTACAGTTGGCCTGTCCAACTTCACCTCTCAAAACTAAACTGTTTTCTCCATCCCAATCAACGCCAGGGTCTCAGGCCCTCACCCCTCACATACAGTCTGTCAGCAAACTTGACAGCTCTATCAGGAAAATGTGTCCGGCATCTGACCACCTCTCACCAGCACTGTCTAAGCCACCGCAACCTCTAGCCTATATAACTGCATTGCCTCCACTCTTGCCTCTTTACAGTCTATTTTCTACAGAGTTGCGAGAGTGATTTTTCCAGAGCACAAGTTAGATCAAAATCCTCCTGTGATCCCCCATGTCAGAGTAGTCTAAAATCCCTCCCAAGGCCTGCCACGAGGCCTCTCTGTCATCCCAATCCTCCTAGCTCACTGCGGTCTGGCCACCTTGACCTCCTAGCAGTTCCCCAAACACACCCAGCAGGTCTTTGCAATCGCTTCCTGCCTGGGACTTGCCCCCTGCCCCTCCCGCTCGGGCATCTTCAGGGCTGACTCCCTCACTTCCTCCAGGCCTCCACTGAAAATGTCACCAGAGACCTTTCCTGCCATCCTATCTAAAATGGCACTACCACTATTCCTCTCTCTAACTCACGTTTCTTGTAGTATTTTCCCTCTGACACATTAACACAGGTATTATCTTATGCACAGCCCACTGACAAAACTTTTGAGCCTTCTCTGACTATATGAATATTTATAAAGGATATATACTATCACATAATATATTATGAATTTAACAGAAAACTTGCACAAAAATAAAATCATAAAAGGAGGAGATTTTAAATGAAATATGAAGAAACTTCCTTGTGTTTTCCTGGCACCCCAGTGGCTGTCTTTTGCTGCCCCGGGCTTGGTACTCCCCTTCAGAGACCACCGTATTTAGGACTGACACCTGCACCTTCTGTCCTGATCTCCCCCATCTCAGATATTCCCACTTCCTTCAAAATACTTTTGCAGTTTCCTGTAATTTCTGAAACCAATGTCCTAGGGGCTCTAGACAGCATTGTGTGAAAATGTTCAAGGAAGGAAAGTACCACGTGTGTTGGCCTCCGTCCCTTGTGAGATATCAGGAACACATGCTTTGGATTACCTCCTTTGGATTACCATGAAGGTAAAAGCTGTTACTCAGCTCGGTATGAATCAGGTTCCTCTGTGATAAGGAAATCCCAACACTAAACATGCAGTTTTTTCCTCCCCGGCACTTCCCCCAAGAACATTATTGTTTCTAAGAGAGCTGAATCATAGGAACTCAGGTACAAAAGAATCAGAATTTTATGTGCCTTATGAGAAAAAAAAAAAAAAACACCACCTTTTAGTTAATAGCTACTTAATAGGACACAGATCAGAGTATCTTAAGTCTTTCCAGTAGGACACTCACCAAAAAAGCTTCACTAAAACTGTATTTGAGGGCCACCTGGGTGGCTCAGTTGGCTGGGCGTCTGCCTTTGGCTCAGGTCATGATCTGGGGGTCCTGGGATTGAGCCCTGCATCGGGCTCTCTGCTCAGTGGGGAGCCTGCTTCTCGCTCTCCCCTTCCTTCTCCCTTTGTGTGCTTGCTCTCTCTCTCTCATATAAGTAACTAGATTTAAAAAAAAAAAGTTGTATTTGAAACAAAATACTTACGTGCCCCAGTGTACTTTAATGGAACAAGTCTTCTGCATTATACCAAATCCCTGCATCTCTTCAGTGTCATCAAAGTAAGAATTCAGGAGCCCTAACCCTTCCCGTTCAGTGAATAAGTCAATCTGACTAACTCTGTAATCCTGAAGAAAGAAAGAAAAAAAGGTACACATATTTAATAATTACACCATGTACTTAACTGTACAATAAGCTCATTATCCTTTCTTTTTGAGTAATTACAACAAATTTTAAATACACACATACGGCTCACAGAGCACCTGCCATCTGCCCCTTCCCCGTTTTCAGCCACGACTTAGAGGACTATGTGGCTTGTGAGGTAGCCGTGTTGCTTTAGCCATCGAGCGCAGTGTGACATTCAAGCAAAAATCCCCAGAAGTGTATTTCACTAGAGTTCTGGAACATATTTATTTCTCTCATCCTCACTGAAAAAACTGTTTGGCTTTCCTTGGTGACTGGAGTTTGAGTTGTTTTAGTCAGACATGGCCATCCAAGTCCAGAGGCTCTCTAGTGCACAGAGGCGCTGCGTTTGGGGCCTTTCTCAACTGCTGTTTTGTGCCTATAAATCCCCTGTGGTAACTCTCCTTGACTGTGGACCAAATCTCTAAGATGTTGGTTTGGTCTAAGTTGTGAGAGCAATGGTACACATCTGTGGTGATTTACAAATCCCTGTACCGTGCTCCGTGTACCATGCTGTGTAACACGCCGCCGTGCTCGCCCTGCCCATCAGACACGCTAGAGGCCTCCGCTGGCTGAGTCCCTACGTGTTAGTCAAACACTTAGTGAACTTAAATCTTGCTGAGCTAGGTCCACTGAGGTACAGAAGAAATTACACTTGGGTGGGTTCAGCGGAGGCTTTCTTAACCATTACCAAAAGGAACAAATTTAATGAACTAAAAAGGTGACCCCCTTCAATGTGTTGTGATTTATGTTCATATTTCAAGCAACCACAAACATAATCAGTTAAAAAAAAAATCATAATGTATCAGGAACCAGGAATGTATCCTGATCCTTTAATACGACACCTTTCAGAAAAATTCACTCCAGTAAATCAGCAATTTACAATTAAATGCCCCTAAATGTTCATATAATATTATTTAAAATAGTAACAAATCTAGAAACAGCCTTAAGTTGCACAGAGAAGGTAAAATAAAGGATGGTACATCATTTCTTGGAAACCTCAAACCACGTAGTGACATGAAAAGCATGAATTGCATTAAGATGGCTATTATTAAAAAAAAAACATGGCTATTATCAGGCAAAACAGGAGACCCCTCTTTACCAACATGCTTCATTTCCCTTACCCTACCCTCCCAAGTGCCTTTAAATCCCCACCCACCGGCATCTGATACAGTTATACATCACTAAGAGATGTTGGCCAAAGGGAGTGTGATCTTCAGGGAAATGGGTATGGAGAAAGAAAAAGGATTGAGAACTACAGGTTTTTTGTTTTTTGTCTTGTTTTGTTTTTTTCCTTAAGTGGTAGAGCCCAGTGCGGGGCTTGAACTCACAACCCTGAGATTATCATGATTATCACAATCATCATGATTACAACTACAGAAAAAGCAGACTGAAATATGGCCAGCACAGAGCAGAGAATTCAGAAAATTTAAGAGAGGATATCTCATGATGGCAGATTGGGATGATGGGCTTACACACTGCTTTATTACCAATATTAGTAAAGCAATAAATAAAGAGTGCAGGGAAATTAGCACACTGACTATGACAATTTTAAATGGTGTCCCTCATGTCTTCTGTAAGGTTTATCATATTATGTACTTAAAACTATTAAAAGATAAGTCATTTAGAATACCAATGATCACTGAAGTCACTCAGAAATGTTGACTTAAGAATCAAGTGGCATTTTCCTCTGCCAAAAACTGTTACTCATTCTTACTCACTCATTTCATAACATTCCTTCTCTTCCTATTACACTCAAACACCCATCTCTGTTACACGAATGGAGTTTTAATCTTCCACTTGGAAGATACGATTAACTACATTTTTAAAGGTGAAGAATCATCAAATCCCAACAGACACAAAGAGAGACAACTTCTTCATCAACAAATAAGGAACCAAGACATTTTAGCCAATCCTTAAAGTGACCTCAAGTACCTACTGTTTTTAAACCCACATGAAACCCCAGAGTTGAACTTTCAACTGGATTTTTTGGGGATTATTTTTCCAAAATAGAATTCCTATAAGCTGCTCAAGGTAATCAGAACTCACACAGCAACCAAAAAACAAAGTAAAAGAAAAATCTGTTCATATAGAATTCATCCAAACCAGGTTATTAAGTAAAATACATTTTTGGAGATGGGGATGGGGCACAGGAGTGAGAAATTAACCTTCAAAATTTATTATGAAAAAAATGACTAATCAGAATGTTTCTTTTCTAATTCAAGTGTACGAACACTGAAGTTATTGAAAATATATCCATAGAGCACCAATCGAACATTTTTCCCAATCTCTTATTTCATAACATGAACTTTTCCCTCAAAGAAAGAATCATCCTCGGCATTCAATAAATACTTGCTGACTGAATCTGGTTTTCCCATAACCTACCTGGACCACATGTCTGATTGAACCAATCACCACGGGCTTAGTAGACTCTGCCTCCTCATTTCTTTCCAAAACATCTTCTAAACCCCAGAGACCAGAGAGTTCCAATTCTCCTTCTTCTAAGGGGATGGTGTGCCCTTCGAAATTGGGTTTCTCATACAGAATCCAACTAAGAGTAAAACACAGCAAAACTATTAGCTGGTGTTGGTAAGAAAAGTTTTGATGAATTGAATATTCTAGCTAATAGCCTCCCCTACCCCGTCCCCTTCTTCCCTCTCCTTTTCCCCTTCTCTTCTCCTTCTTTCTCTCTCACATATTGTGGCCAATTATCATATATACACCGGCCAATTCTCTAGCAATTAAAATATATAAACTCTCTCTAAATTTACTGAGCATAATTAAACCTCTGAAAATCCAAAAACTGTATCAGGATTGTAAAGAACTTTTGGTATCGATATGAACATCGCAGAGTCACTGATGTTCTATACAACGGTCAGTTCATGAACAGTTATCAATGGTAATACATTGGGTAAGTGGACTTTTCCTAGAATTCTTTTTTCTCCCTATATGTGTAGAAAATACTTCTAGAGGGATTTTACTTATATTCTAGAACTGTATCAATGGATATATTGGTATAAAATATTGATACAAAAAAAAACTATATGCATGTTAACGGAGAGCATTTTAAAAATACCCTTCCCAACAACAAACATCCAAACACTAAAGAAAATCTCATGTCAATATATGACAGTGCTGCTCTTAGATGCTTATGCTTTCAAGAGAGAGGCCAACAAAAGTTGAAAAAAAAAACAAAACACTGGGGTGCCTGGGTGGCTTAGTCAGTTAAACATCTGCCTTTGGTTCAGGTCATGATCCTGGGCTTCTGGGATCGAGTCCCACATGTGGCTCCCTACTCAACAGGAAGCCTGCTTCTCCCTCCCCCTCTGCCGCTTCTCCCTCTCCCTCTGCTGCTTCTCCTGCTTGCTCTCTTCTCTCCCTCTCTTTCTCTGATAAAGAAATAAAATCTTAAAAAAAAAAAAAAGAGCACTCTTATATTAAAAACAAAATTTATATAATATTTGTTTTTAGTGTTATTTTTGGTCTTTAAGAACAAAAGCTAATTATATTTTCGTGATGAACGTGTTGAATACATAGAAAAACGTTATAATATGTAAAACCTAACAGGAAAGATGCCGCATGTATAATCAGATGGAAAAGACAAAAACAACCAAAAAAAGCCTTACTAGTTTTTTAAACCACAAATGTCTAAAGCCCAGCCTTCTTTATCTCAAACAAGATCGGTATCAAAGATAAGTGCTTATGCCAGATAAGTGATTTTTTAAAAATGGCTTTTCTTAATTCAACTTCCTTTGTATTTCCCAGAAGCTGTCAAGCTGGTAAATCATTTTTTCACCAGTTTCTTTAATCAAAACCATCAGTTGCTGAGAAGCTGGAAAATAAATTTTAGGTTAGTCATTCACAATGTCTTTTCTCATAGAACACTGAAAATTCTACCAACAGGATTAGCGCAATTCTTCCCAACCTCACTGAAAATTCATAAAGCAGAAGTGTTCGTGAGGACTCGGAGTTCTGGTAGTCCTGGCCAGTGTGATGTGGGGTATATGGGAAAAGAAAATTGTACTGCTGCACACACCTGACTTTTCTAGCATTAATGGGCATCGTCTCTATAAAGCAGAAACATAGTTCAAAAATGTAATTTCTTAGACATGAATTTCTTGCAATACCCCCTAAGACTAGTATTTTCTGCTCTTGACATTACTAAAGGCTTAATTTTAAATAAGTACTGAAGACCAAAAAGGTAACTAGAAATGTAGAACACAAACCCTCTAAAAGTCAGGAACCCAAAGCACCGGTCTTACCATCCTCTGACGACCTTGACGATGACCACCGGGGAGAGGCTCCAAGAGCTGCAATCCTCAACGTCACTGAAAACTTCAATGCACTCGTCAGAGACATCAGGGTCCCTGAAGATCACTACCTACAAGAAAATGAAAGTGGCAGCACATGGTTGGACGTTATCAGACCAAAATAAAATCCAGACTAGAAAGAGAGCATCCATCATCTTACCTTTCCAGGCCGGGGATTGATTTTATTTGTAAGACTTCCTCTGAGGGTCTGTAATCAGATGAACAAAAACACAACAAATTAAACTTTGTGTAATACTCTGCAGAGTTTCTCTGCCCACGATCTATTTATTTGCCTCAAAATTCATCGATTTTGAGACAATCCACCTTGATATGTGCCAAAGCTATATTAAAGCTCTCTCTGTGTCCACACTGTTATATTAAGAGCAGTTTTTCTCCTCTAGCTAAATGTGCTATTTCAATTTCTCCTGATTTGTTTGTTTGTTTGTTTTTAGAGAGACAGGGAGGGAGGGAAGGAGGAGGAGAGAGAGCGAGCAGGGGGAGGGGCAGAGGAGGAGGGAGAATCTTAAGCAGGCTCCACACCCAGCTAGGAGCCTGATGCATGGCCTGATTCCACAACATGACCCCAAATCAAGAGTCAGACAAACAACTGAGCCACCCAGGAGCTCCTCAGTTTTTCCTCATTTTCCACCAGTCTAAAAAATTCAGGGCCCAAGAGTCAGATCTATGTTTTACATCAGTGCACAGAATAAGAATTCAGCTAAGAAATTATAATTCAGGGGCACCTGGGTGGCTCAGTTGGTTAAGCAACTGCCTTCGGCTCAGGTCATGATCCTGGAGTCCTGGGATCGAGTCCCGCATCGGGCTCCCTCCTCAGCATAGAGTCTGCTTCTCTCTCTGACCCTCTCCCTTCTCATACTCTCTCTCTCTCAAATAAATAAAATCTTTAAAAAAAGAAATTATAATTCAATCTCTATATAATATCAAATACAGAGAAATTATAAAGTATTAATCACGTATCTAGAAGGACCTACATCAATGTTACATGAATCAATAAATATTGTCTTGTAACAACTTACTATCATATCACAAGTATTAGTTTAAACAAAAGAGAGCTTGTGGTATGTATCACAATGTATATTGCACATAGTATCCTTAATCCTCCCTTTTTGAAGGACAAAATATATTTCTGTATGGTTCCAAAACTAATCATTTTCAGAACACCTGACAAGACCAGTAAAACCAGAAATGCATAACATAATAAAAATAGTAATTAGACATGAAAAAATATACAATACAGACTACTTTCAATGCTGACCAGGATGCTTATTCTAAGGACTGCCTTTGACCTGATCACTCTTGCACCAGGCCAAAGACGACAGGAAGGCCTCAGTAGAACACTATCAAAAATCAAAATGGCATCTACTTATTTATATATGCACATTAGAAGTGAAATAAGCTGAAGAAAAGGCCAGACATTTAAAACAAAATTCACATTAAGACAATAAAGACAGAATGCTCATAGAGTAAACAAAGCCCACAAGACCTATGGAAAAACAAAAAATGAAAATTTTTAACCATAAAAACACTTAGAAAAAGTATGAAAATACTTTGTTTCTCCTTTTTACTCCATTTGGTTTGATTTTTCAAGAGATTCCATAGGGAAACTGTATACTCTGTTGTCAGACTCATCAAACTGCTATCAGATAAGAGAAGTGATCTAAGAATGAGTAAAAAGAGAAAAGAAGGCTGTAAGGAATGGAAAGTAGGCCAGTGGAAATTCTGTGCTTAAGAGAAATACCTAAAAATCTTCTGATTTCTGAGTGCTACGGGCTGATTCAGGTTTGTTTGTTTACCACAGTGGTTCTCCAAGTGTGGTTCTGGGGCCCTTGGAAGATCCCCAAGAACCTTTCAGGAAGTCAATGAGGTCAAAACTCTTCTCATACGAAGAGGGTATTTTCCCTTTTCAGTCTCTTTCTCTCATAGGAGTGCAGCGGAATGTTCCAGAAAGCCCAGGATGTGTGATGACACCACCGTTCTGATGGTTAACGGAAGGTGTCCTTGTGTGTTCTCAGGCTTTACAGTTTTCTTACTGTTAACTTCTATGATAATCAATTCCAGCAGGCACAACTCATGTGAACAAAAGCTCTTTGGGGACCTCAATAATTTTTAAATATAAAGGTGTCCTGAGACCCAAAAGTTTGAACATTTTTGAAAAGGGGGATCTGAACTTCCTCTGGACACCCAACCATACATTTCAAAAGAGCTTCCAAAATGGTATTCTATGCTAGGCTTGAGCCAAAGCCCACACAACAAACAGAAACACGCTACAGTACCCATTCAAATGAAGAAGAGGGCACGGTATCTTCTGGCAGATTATACTATGAGACAAGATGGTCTACACTGGCCAGACAGCCTAGTTCACAGCGTGGGCAACAGGAATACAGAGGCCCACTCCTGTTTGGGGGCCAGCAGAGCTGTGCTCTAGAACTTATACTCTACCTGCCTCATACATCATCCTCCCTCCCCTTGAGCATCATGCTTGGTAACAGAAAGATACGCAATTCATACCAAAAACTCAGTAGAGAAAACAACCGGAATTCGGATGAAAGAGGATGGAGAAATCATAACTGTTCCTCAAAGTCATATGTTGCTGCCCTCTCTAAAATATTAAAGGTAGGAAAAACAGTTTGGTAGGAAAAACAGTTTCCCTGACGAAACTTCCAAGTAAAGATAAATGATTTCCTGAATTACATGGGATAATCATCTAATGTTACTTATAGAAAGAAAGAGTGAATCTTAACATCACAAGAGAAGGGTTAGGAGTAAGATTTCTTGGTGGGGCTTTTCTGAATAAAATGAAGAACATTTACAGATCTTCAAATTTCTAAGCAGAGCACTGAGCATTTTTACACAGAACTAGGTAAGAAAAAACAACTTGCCTGTCTCTGAACTCTCAAGGTACCTTACCTACACCTTTCAGAATACAACATATAAATTCATAAGCCTTAAAATATGTGTAGCCTGTTTTCCCTGCTAGAGCACTAATGCCTTGAAGACAGAAATCTTAGTACCTTTCTTCTTAGCGGCTACCAATCCTTTATACACATTGTAGGTTTTCATGTGATCAATGAATAGAAAACTATCATTCACATGCACAACCACTTAAAAGAACATGAGTTGCTCATCACACCTCTCTCCTCTCATTTTATAAATACCCCTCCCATAAATGGTAAAATATGTTGCTACTTACGGTCGTATCTGATAAGGACATGGCAGAAAAAGACACGTTGGGGTCAAACCGGCTAGATTTGAAAAGACCCATGAAGTCCGTGTCGCTATTTCCATAGTTTGGCAAGTTGGGCTTAAGAACGCTTCCGACACGATTAGCCTTTTCCGGATCATCACTGTTCTTTAGTTTAGAAAATTCAGAAAGCTGGGTTTCTGGCAAGTGTGGGTTGCTTCGTGAACCCAGGTCTTCTTTGGTTTCCTCTTTGGACAGGTATCTCTCCATGTAGCTTGTGCTTTTCAAGCCCGAAGGAGCCGCATCTGTGGAGTCAAAATTGAAGACCTTTCCGTTGCTGGGGGGAAGGTTTGGCTGCTCTAGGTCTGCACCGCAGGGGGGGGCCCCCTCCGCCCTGGGCGGTAACGCGGAAGCCCGAGAAAGAGAAGTGTTGTGAGGAGCGCCGAAAGACGTGGTCATGGTACTGACTGATGTCACAGAGGGAGAAAAGATCTTGTCTTGTGGTGAAGTAGGCAGCAGGCTGGAGAAGAGTGCGCTCTTCTCTAGCCTCGATCTCTTAATTCCGCCGTTGGGGACATCTTTGTTCTCTTTGTCGTTTGTCTCCGGAGCCGTGGAAGGGTCGTCTTTCCCGTTAGTATACAGGGACTTGAAGAGGATACTCTGCTCGGTGGATGTGCGTTTGGGCCTCAGGTTGGGTTTTGTGTAAAGGTTCTGCATCAGATGTAAAGCCGGTGACATTTCTGGCTGGCTTTCCTTCTTCTTCCCCAGACCAAAGGTAAACACGTTGGGATCTAACACTTTTTCTAAATTGTCCTCATGAATCGGAGGCATGACAAAGGGAGGGGCAGGTGAGTTGGGCACCCTGGCCTTCTTTCTCTTCTGAGGCACACAGACAGTGCTGTCCATGTTTTTGATAATTTCGGTGAATTTTTCCATATCCGATGAAGAATCAAATACACTGTCATCACTACCCGCAGACATGTTCAAAAGACTGGCTGGGCTGGCCTGGCCATTCACAACATTTTGATCCGGCCTTTGGGGAGTTTCTAGAGGGTTTCTGCTCCCAGGCAAGCTGACAGGGCCGGGGTCAGCCTTCAGGGGTTTCCGGTCACCCTGACTTTGAGCCTGGATAGCCAGAGTTTTCTCTGATTCTGGCAGCACGACATGCGGGCCAGATTTTGCTGCTTGTTCCTCTTTGCAATGAATGTGTTCGGGAGCCGTGCTCTCGCCACCCAGCCCTTCTGCTTTCTGGGGAGCACAGCTTGCAACAGAAACCACTTCAAGGTCATCGTTGTGACAGCTTGGCAGCTGTGCTTCTCTAACTTCGGAGCTCTCTGAGATGATCTGGGAGCCCACATCCTGGGTGCTCTCCACGGGGAGCACAAAGGACCGGACCTGGACCAGCACCTTGGATGGACGTTCGGTTCCCCCAGCTTCCGGGCTGTGCTCTGTGCACTGAGCAGGGCTTGCGGCCTCTCCCTCTCCTCCCCCTGCAAGTCTGGAGGGCAGCACTCTCTCCTCATTCTTATGTGGCACAGGCAGAACACATCCGTGATGGTTTTCTGACACTTCTACATGGGTGCATGGAACGTTGCTTCCGGGAGCTTGAACACATGCGTCTCCGGGTGCGGGCTGTGAGCGAGAAGGCCCGTTAGATGACTCAGCTGGGGGCTGTGAGTCAGAAAATGTATCCTGTGGCTTTGGTCTGGCTGTTGGAGGGGAATCTTTGGTATCAAGAACAGCGGGAATGTCCTGCGCCAGATCAGTCATATTTTCGAGGGCAAGCCTTTTGGTGTCTGCAGCCGTTGAGTCACCCTCTCCTAAGGGCTTGTGGTCCTTGGCAGGAATCAGGGCAGTAACCACCACTTTGGAAGGGCAGCCTGCCTCTGTCTGCACTTCTGCTCTATCATCCTGGGTAAGCGGAGCACCGAGAGCTTGACCGTCGGTAGGCTCGCCCTCCACCCCCCCTGTGCTGGGGCTCCCGGCGGCTGGTGGGATCTCCTCCTCCGTCACTTTGTGTTCTGGCGAGCTCTCCTTCGCCAGCGTACCATTCTGGTGACTATTCGCTGTGCCTTTCTTTTCCGATTGCTCCATCTCTTTGGCTTTTTTGGCTAAATTCAGCTTCGCCCTCCCGACAAAGGTCTTATTACAGGCAGGAGGGTTCCTTGTGCTTCGAATGTCAGCATATTTTGGGCTACTGGTGGCCCGTTTGTTTTCAAATAAGGAGATCTTGTTGGCAGTGTTTCCTTTATGAACTGGCTGGCTAAATGGATTATGCTCATTTCCCAAACTTTCAGAATTCTTGGGAGTTTTAAGATTTAGTTCCACATGTTTGGGCTTGGCTGGGCTGCAAAAATAGAGCAGTGAGATAAAGTTATTGACCTAGTTTTAAAAAGTGAACATACCAATTCATTACAAAACGCTTATTACTATGAAAAGCCAACAGCCTTCTGTTAAGTAACATTTTTTTATGAGACTATTTTAAAACCATCCTAAATACACTTTCAACTGTTTTTAGTGGATGTTTCGCTTCTATATGATAGATGAGATAGATAGATAGATAGATAGATAGATTCTATATGATAGATGAGAAAATTATATAGCTAAGAAAATCGAGAGATGGGAGGTTAGCAAACTTATCAAGTCCCTAATTAATGTGAGCACAGGGCTCAACCACTAGAGTTAGAAGACATCCTAGGGCTTGAAGAACATTAGACTGAATTTATATATTTAATGTACTCCCTTATTTTAAATATGTAAATGATCTCCCCAAACATCAATTGTGTATTTTTACAATTTTAAATATTATTTCAGAAGTCTAGATTTTAAAAATATTTATCTGTTATTTACCTCTTTGGATATTTCATCCCCTTCATCTTCCTTTATGTAAGTTTACTCTGATTATGTAAGTGTGTTCACTACAGAACATTTGGAAAAAATAAAAATGAAGAATCACTCATACTCTTATGACTCAGATAATCTCCCTGTTAATAGTTTAGTATAATTCAGTCTTCTTGTGTGCATAGTAAAGTACTTTAAACAGAATAGGAATTATTCTGTTCACAGAGTTTCAGATCTTGTCTTTAAAAAAAAAAAGATTACTTAATCTTGTATTTCACATTTTTCACATTTTCAAGTTACTAAAATTTGAAGTTTTTCATAATGTCTGCATAAAATTTTCATCATATAGATGTACCATAATTTACTTATCAGTTGCTCAATTGTTGGTTTTGTCACCTTTTGGGGGACAAAGGGAGTCTCCCCTCACTCTAGAGAGAAACTCTAATATTTCTTGGTTATTACCCCCAATGGAAATCATAAATCTTTGAATGTATGTACTGTTCTCTTTCTAAGAAACAAAATGTTCTCTGTATGACATTCACCAGCCCTGGTCCTTACACTGATTATCTATGTGAGCTTGGTCAAGTTAACTCACTGGACTTGCTACCTTCTCTACCTGAAAAAACAACGTAGATAGTTTAGAATAGAGCTGGTCCTCTCCCCACCGCCTACCTTCCCCAAGGAATGGCTGAAGCAATTCTTGGGGTTCTCTTCAGCTGCAGTGTGGACAATAGAGACAGAGGGTTGGATCTGGGGCCAGCCACCCTCCTTTTAAGCAGAAGCACTTCTAGTTCTCTGTTTCATATATCACTTTTATATAAGCCTTCCCAGAAGAATGGGCTCCAAGTCTAAACACAAAAAAATGTCTAAACCATAGGCCTAGTGGTTTCTGAAATGAAGAGATAATAACCACTAACAATCACGGATTGACACACACTTGATAAACACTCCGCTTGCCTAATGTACTATTTTATATGTTCTCGTTTAAGAGGAGGAAGCTGAAGCCTAGAAAATGCAGGTAATTTGCCAGAAGTCATACACCCAGTGAGTGACAGGGCCAGGGTTTGAAACCAGGTGTCCTGGTTTCAGAGGCTATGCTCCTGACTGCTCCTGTGTCCCCAGACCTCAGAGACCAATTCTGGTCCTTTCCAGCTTTACCTATTCAAGAAGTCAATGAATTAGCAGGAGATCTGTAAGATGAAGCAAACAGACTTTGGAGGCCACCTTGATAATGAAAAGTAGAGCCACACAGAAATCTCATGCTGCTGCCAGCATGAGATTCATTGACCTTCAAGAAAGAGGAGCCTTTTGAAGGAACAAGAAATATGACTTTGGGTGAGACACCTTTCTCTTCTGGATAAAATGAGTAGACTGAAAAGACTTGAGAAGTCCTTCCCAAACACGGCATTAGGAATTTAGATTTTTACTTTTTTTTTTTGAATTTGATTTAAATACTTAATTTGATATACTCTCATGAATTTTTCTTAGGCATTGCTTTCCCCAGCATCTCCATAAGATAGATAGGCTTCGCCATGGAGGGCCCCTAGCTTAAATTTAAAAGGAAAATTAATTTACATACACTACCTTGAAGATTAAATTCTAAAACCAGTGGAGTAGAAATGGAGAGCTTACAAATGCCATCAGCTAATGAAGGATGTTCACATACCAGTAAATACACCTTTTAAAAATTCTCACTAATCAGCTCAAGAAACAAACATCAAAGTATATCTTGTGATGTAAATGGAAAACACCAAAGGTTAGCCAACAACCTACCTTAAGGACAGGAAACACATCTGCACATTAAAGATTTACACCAAGATCAAAATATATTTTACAACCAAACTTTCTGTGCTATTAAGTTCTGCTACCAAGAGTCACTACAATTAACCTAGCTCAAACTGATTAAAAGGAAGGCTTCTATAATTCATGTTTAATACCTTTATTATAATATGAGAGGGGAAATAATCTGGTGTCTAAAAAGCCATGGCTAGGAGAGGAGAATTCTCCTTATCCTAAACATACCATTGTTAAGAATCTCAACATTCAATCCTTGGTACAGAACTGAAGACAAAATTTTTCTAACAGCATCAAGAAACTCTCTGCTATATAATCCTTTCTCAGGGAGTATAACATAAGTTTAACTAAAACATCAGATGCAAATTGTTTTTAAAAAATCATCTGATAACATTTTTTCTTGAAATACAATCAGAGGGAAAAAAAATCTGGGGAAAAAAATCCATCAAACAGAAAAAAGCTAGAAGGAATTGATTTCCCATTTCAGGAGTTGGCCAATTCACCAAGTGCGAGGCCCTGTGGAAAACACAATTAAACCAAATGCCTTGCAAAGGGAAAATTTTAGGTAGGAAATAATCGGCACAGAGAAGAAGACATTTGATTTAGTTCTTGTGCCCAAAACGGCACATGAAGAGTTTCATTATAAGATCACTTCCCAGGTTTGTTTACCCTCCTCCTTGCAACATTTCTGGTTTTTCCACTGGCGTGCTCTGCTTGCAAGGCAGGGAAAGCGTCCTCTCAGTGCTCCACAGCAACGTTTCTCTAAGCTCACACTCGAGGTCTGAATGTTCAGTCACACTGGCCTTCTTCAAATAATGGGCATCATTCACTCTGGTTTCTTCTCTGACACTGCCGTTGCAGAATAAATAGGTGACTTTATCAAAGGTCTCCGGGTTGGCAGCTGGGGCGGTAGCTCACATTACTCATTAAGCAGGTTCTCCCTCAAGTGTTTACCAGACCTCCTACTCTAAAGCTTACTTACCCAAGAACTCAAATGGGATGAAACCATTCGGTTTAAGAATCAAAATGCTGGGAAAATACCGGCTCTTTTAATAAATGCGCAAATGTAGGAAAAAGCAGTTTCGATAGTCCTTTTGCACGGGCACTAGCTGGGGGGTGGGGGAATGAGAGAGTATGGGAAGGGGAGAGGATTTTGAGTTTTACAGAGAGCCCTCCCTACCCCATCCTCCTATACACACCGCATTCAGCATCAGGGCAGAAGCCCAGCTCCAAAAAGCCGACAGCGATTTCTCCTGCTTTGCACTTCCCAGACTTTACAGCTGATAACCCACTCAGGAGTTCCCTCAGCCATCAGCTCAGACGGTTCTTTCTCTTGCTTTTGCAAGCCAGAGTGGGCCATAAACTTCTCAAGGGCAATATACTGAGTCATAGTCTGAGTTTTCCCGCATAGTTCCTGGCACAACACCATGCACAGAAGTCACTCAGTAAATATTTGGGGGAAAAAAAATCAGTGAATTTAACAGCAGGTAGTTAGTCAGTTGCTGAGCTTGATTCTTCCAATGTTCTTTCATTGAACAAAGTCCCCCAGTAAGAACACTGCTCTCCCTTCATTTCAGTAACTAAAGAATTCCTCTTCAACCTGGGGGCAAAAATGTCACTAACCTCCTAAACAAGGAGGGGAGTTAGAAAACAATCTGTAAGCTGCCCTAAGTTCCAGAAAAAGTTCTGTGAATTCTCTAAAACGCACCCATATCAAAGCTACTATCGGGTCAGACTGAAATTAAGCGGTTTTGCTCCATGTTTTCAAATTCACGGCGTAGGTGTTTCCAGAATGCCCTATCCAGGAATGCTGGTGTTTTACGTTTTGAATAAAGGATTAGCTCAAGTCAGGCCAGTCGGTCCTCTTTCCATGGCTGATGTAAACACTGAGCCTCAAGAGATTGTTACATTCATTCAACTTAAACATTCTATCAGAACAGCAATTCACGAGGCTCCCGAAGCGTCATCTCCAGCTGTGCTAACCAGCCCTTCACCACCTCCGTTTCAACACTGAGGGGAAACTCGGTGCACAGTTAGTTCTGCCACAGATGCAAAGACCCCGGAGCCCCCCAGAAACACCACCCAGAACGTCTGCCGACACCCACAGCGCGCCCAGGCCCCGGTCCGCGGCTACTTACAGGGTCACTTTAGTGGTCACCGTCGACCTGCCCACCCCGAAATGGTGCCTGGGCTTCAAGCCGTCCGCGTCTGAACCACCGGCCGATCTGCCCGGCTCTTTGCTTCGACTTCCTTCTCCCCGGCTGTCGAAGTGGTTGGGGAACGGGCCCCTCTTGTGCTCGGGCTTGATCTCCGGCAGCAGCGAGCTGCTCTTGACGGTGAGCTCGCGGGGGATGACCCGGGCCGCCTCCTCCCCGTTGTCCCCCGCGTTGCCCTTGGCGGGGGGATCCGGCGCTGGCGCCCTCTTCGGGGGGGACTCCTTGGCGGGAGCCCGAGGGCCGCCGGCCGGCGAGGTGGGCGCGGCCTCGGGGACGCGGCTCTTGCCCCTCCTCTTGGTGGGGGACGAGGCGGGCGGCGGCTGTTTGCCTCGCTCCGACTCCCCGCGGAGCGGCCCCCTGGACCCGGGGCTGGACTTGGACTCGGCTCCCGCTGCGGAGGCAACGCCCCCGTCGGGGGCCGCCCGCGGAGATTTCACTTTCTTTTCCGCGGAGCCGTTCTCCGTGGCCGCGTTTGGCGCCACCTCGTAGTCGAACACCGCGTCGTCCCTGCCCGCGCTGTCCGGCAGCGCCGTGTCCGGCCCGGGGGAGTCGGTGGACTTCTGCGACCTTCTCCGCCTGCCCGACCTGCGGCCGCCCGACCTCTTCTCCATGTCCTCAGAATCGCCGCAATCTTCCGCCCCCGGAGGAATCGCGCCCGGCTCGTCCCCTTGGGCCGCCTCAGTCTTGCTCAAGTAGATGTCCAAAGTTAACACGGTGGCGGGGTGGGCGCCGGGCCGGCACTGTCGCCCTCGGGGCCCCGCTTGGCCGTCTGCCTGCGCCGCGTCGGAACAGTGCCCCTCGCGCTCCGCCGGAGGGTCCCCTGGCGGAGCCGACGCGTCCTCGGAGGGCAGGCTGTACGCGTTTTGGGGCTCCAGAGAGTCTGCCCCGGCGCACACACGGGGGGCTCTGTCAGAGGCCTCGCCTAGCCCCCCCGCGGGCCGCTCCCCGGTGGGCGACCTCGGCACAGCCCTCGCGCCCTGGGCTGTCTCCTGCTCGCAGCCAGCGCCCGGTGCAGCGTCCTCCCCCGGACTGCCGGCCAGCGTCTCTGCGCTGCCTTGCCCCGAGGAATTCTCAAGTGAGGAATGCAGCTGCTTGGCAGCGGTGGTGGCACCTGGGAAAGACTCTCCCTCTGCCTCCAGAGGTTCTAATTGGAGTGAATCACGTTCATGGCACTGCTGCACAGCCGCCGCCGCTGCGCGGCTGCTCGTGCAAGGTGACAGCTCGGCGTCAGGGGGGGCCACCTGCTCGCGGGTCTCGGAGCGCTCCTCCGACTCCCGGGGCTGCTCCTGCGGGGAACCCTCCTCGCACGTGTCTTTCTGCTTTGGTTGGCCGCCCTGAGGTTTACTCTTATTCTCTCTCTCTGGGGGTCTGGAAGAGGTTACATCTTTGGGAGACACTGATTTGGCACTGGAACTGGTGGGACTCTCTAACCCGTTTCTGCTGGTCCTTCTCCTTCCAGCCGTGAACAGATTGCCAAGCTTCCCCAAAACTGGCTTCCTTTTGTTTTCTTCTGGGGGTTGTGCTCTGGACTAGAAAACAAAAAGGGTTGGGGGAAAGAAACTGTGAGAATCTGGTTTTCCCCCTCCTTAGTAAGCGCATTGCAGACCTACAAGCCAAAATGGTAGCAAGCCAGTCTAACTGAAAATCAGGGAGTGTGTTTTTGTTACGTTTATTCCAACAAAATAAAGTTAGATTTTCACATTTTTCTTAAGTCCCATCTATGTTAGGCGCTACTTGGAATAACATTTTCTTTAACTCTTGTGTTTTAAAGAAACACTCTTGTGTTTTAAAGAAAATAACATTTTCTTTAACTCTTGTGTTTTAAAGAAACACCTGTTACAACTCTTGTGTTTTAAAGGAAAATTCAGAAGGTCCAAATAATCATATATACAAAATCAACAATTCCCAGGTCTCTCCAGCTTTTGCTTTTTACCTTCTTTCTCAATAAAGATGCAATTTCAAAACAGTCATGTGTGACTACAAGGCAGCAGTAAACATACTAAAGTATCTTAAAGATTTTACTTAATTGAGAGAGAAAGGACAGGAGTAGGAGGGGGAGAGAAGAGCAGAGGGAGAGGAACAAGAAGACTCCCCGCTGAGCGGGGGAGGGGGGGCTCCACGCTGGGCTGATCCCAGAACCCCAGCTCACCACCTGGGCCCAAGTCAGACGCTCAAAGGGCTGAGCCACGCAGGCGCCCCTAAAGTACCGTAAAGGAGAGGGTTTTTTTTTTTGTTGTGGTTTTGAAACACCGCCCTTTCCTTTTGTAGGAAGAGTGGAAAACGAGTAGGAAGTTCTAGTACTCTTCTCTAGAACAGAAAGAAGCCACCTGGGTATAACACAATTGCAAATGGAAAACTCCAGAAAACCAGGATTGGAGACCCAGGGCGCGCGGGTGGCCACCCCGGGAGGGCCGGGCCCGCACTCCTCCAATGGGAGAAGCACGCGGGCTTTCAAACGCCCGCTGGTCCCGCCGCTCTGCGGCTCACCCGACGGGCCGCGCGCCCGCGGGGAGTTCCCAGCAGTGCGCTTACAGGGAGTACCTGCAGGAAGGAGGGCGAAGGTGGAGGGCGACCACGTGCGCACAGCCGCCCCTCGGGTCCGGGAGGCGCAGAGCGACGGCAGCGCACCTGGCTCTGCCCACGCCGACCTCAGCCGGCGGCCCGTCCCTCCCCGCCCCGCAGGGCTTCAGGCGCGAGCCCGGGAAGCCGAACCACCCGCGGGAAGGGATCTGGGCCGCCCGCGTCGTTCCGCTCAGGTTCCGGGAAGGGGAAAAACGCGCACCACTTGCATAGCCTGGAGCCAAAGGCCACCACCTGGGGCCCGCGCCAGAAGCGGGGGCCGCTCCGAGCTTGTCAACAAAAGCAAACCCGCCAATGGGCGCCGCGGTGCGCCGGGGTTTGCGGGTGCCGGAAGGGGTAGGTGAGGGCGGGGGGCCGGCAGGAAGGGAAGGGAGCAGCCCCAGGTGAGGGTGGGAGCTTCGGCCGCTCGCCCGGCCTGGGCGACTAAGGGAAGGCGGCGTGCTCAGGGCAACGAACCCACTGCAACCGGGACCACGCGTGGGGCTACAATAACGTAAGAATCACCTCTGCCACTTAAAACTTAGGAGCTAGCTTGAGCCCCGCCCCGCCCCCCCTTTCCTGGAAGGTGAACATTCAGGGCAGTTTTTACAATATTGACTGTTTACAGAGAGATTCCTGAATCACTGTGCAAAGCAGCTCCATTTCCTTTGAGTTTTATGCCGCCAGTGGACTTTGGAACTGGTGGGAAATAGGAAGGACAGTAAGATAAACCTGGAAATTAACATGGTCAATAAGCATTTATTGAGACAGCCCCGGCCGACTGTGTAACAGGTAATTCTTTTTTTTTTTTTTCAAAGATTTAAAAAAAAATTTATTTGACAGAGAGAGATCACAAATAGGCAGAGAGGCAGGCAGAGAGAAGGGGAAGCAGGCTCCCCACTGAGCAGAGAGCCCAATACCAGGACCCTGAGATCATGACCTGAGCCGAAGGCAGAGGCTTTAACCCACCGAGCCACCCAGGCGCCCTGTAACATGTAATTCTGCGACAGCCCAGCTCCCAGGGCAAAGAGATGAAGAGGTTGGAGGGACGGTGGTGGGGTGTGGGGGAGACAATAAAGTCGGGATCAAACCCAGTTCCTCAGCTTCCCCAACCCGTGCTCCTTCAACTCCACCATGGGGACTCCTTTCAGAGGACGGGTAGATGCAGAGGGCACCCCTGAGACAGAGCCAGTCCAGAGGAAGAGATGCAGGCCATACGCCCCCAGAATTGGCTCCTGAGGAAATTCTCATGAATTGCATTTACTGACAAGCCCTGAGTGATTCTTTTGGTTTGAGAAGCACCTGGCGGGAGCTTTTGAACTAGCAAGCTGCAGCATGAGGAGATGGCCCACGTGGCAGCCACTAGAAACGTTTTAAAAATATTTATTTATTTATTTGAGAGAGACAGAGATAGCGAGAGAGAGAGAGCACAAGACGGAAGAGGGGGAGAAGCAGACTCCCCGCTGAGCAAGGAGCCCTATGGGGGGGCTCCACCCCAGGACCCTGGGATCATGACCTGAGCCATAGTCAGATGCTTAACAACTGAGCCACCCAGGGGCTGGCCACTGGGAACTTTTGTGACTGAATCGATATGCTTCTAAAAGCTAACCAGATTTTGATTAATAATTTAATCCTACAGTGGTTATATAAATAATATAGGAAAAATAAACATTCCAACTGTCTAAGGAATATATTTGGATTCTTACTCTAAGTCAAAGGTATTACATGATTTTAAAACATGGTTCATGCTTACTGAGCCCGTCTTAGGTGCTAGACATTTGCAGAGATTTACATAGAATCCCATCTAATCATCCTAACAACCCTTGAGATAGGTACTCTTATTATGCCCATTTGCCAAGGTTTCTTAACCCTGTCCAAGGGTCCACAGCCAGTAGTCTTTCTTATTTTTTTTTAAGATTTTTAAAAAATTTTATTTATTTGGGAGTGACACAGATAGCAAGAGAGAGTACAAGTGGGGAAGAAAGGGAGAAGCAGGCCCCCACATGGGGCTCTTGATCCCAGGACCCCGGGATCATGACCTGAGCTGAAAGCAGACGCCGAACCGACTGAGCCAACCAGGTATCCCACCAGTGGGCTTTCTAACTCTGCCTTTAGAGCACTATGTCTGCTGCCTGGACAGGCCTTCAAACATATTCTAAAGAGGCACCCAGGAAACAAGGTTTGAGCTTGTTGGCTCGCTTTTAGTCCATGTGAAAGGAAAACCATTAAGGGATGTATTATTCTGTCCTGCCAATCATGTTGCAATCCATTTTTCCCATGGGGAAAAGGACCAGGACTGCCTGGTCAGCAGTCCTCACTGCTCAGTGCAGGCATTTTTTCATTTTTGGCTGTAGCTACTTTTTACAAAACCGGTTGCTCTTTCTAACTTGGCCTCATCAACTACTTGCCTCCTCCTCCCCTCAGAAGGACAGCCAGCTTCCCACCTGCCAGGTTGCTGTTTAGTGTACTGAACTGCCTAGAACTGTAGAGCTTTGTCTGTTTATACATGAATGTTCACAGCAGCTTCACTCATAATTGCCAAAAACTGGAAACAGCTTAAATACCCATCAATGGTGGATGGTGAAACAAATTGTGTTACAGCTAAACAAATTGTAGTATATCCATACAACAGAACACTACTCAATAAAAAGGACCGAACTTCTGAAGCATGTAATGACACGGATAAATCTGAAAAATATTATGCTAAGAAGAAGCCAGACTCAAAGGTTACATACTGCATGGTTCCATCGATGTGCTATCTAGACAATGAAAATCTAATACATAATCACAGAAAGTAGATCAGTGGTTGCCTGAGGGCGGGGGGTGGGGGGTGGGGGTGGAGGGGTGCAGTGTGACTGGAAAGAGGTAGAAAGGAACTTGAGGGGGGGAGGATGGCGATGTTCTATATCTTAATTGTGGTGATAGTGACACATATATGCATATCTTTCAAAATTCATCAAACTGTATACTTACATTGGATATGGCTTTTTATATATGTTATATCTTAATAGAGTTGGTTTCAATATAAAACTTTCCCATGAGAAACAATCCATTTGACTCAGGCGCCCATTTCAGAGTTCCTAGTCAATGGGATCCTCGAGGGTTTTAAGAGCTGGGCCCTCATTTACAGGGGAATGCAGCTTCCCCCAGGACAGGTCCCTGGGCATCTCCAGCCTATCTCTACGCAAGGTACTCGGAGCAGAGTTCAGGATGCACTGTTCATCCAAAGTAAAGTTCACAGTGGTGTCTTTGAGAAATAGGCCTTCTTCAAACAGGACCTACTTTTTGTTCCCCCAGCCAGGGATTTTTCTTTCCAGTGTTCACGGAGCAAGAATGAGCATGGCAGATGGAAGAGGAAAAACTAGACGGCTTGAGAGTTGTCCAGAGTGTAGGGACCTTCTTAAGTAGGAGCCTTTGCACCTGGAGTGCTAGAGGTAGGATGCGACCCAGCACCGACCCGCTCAGCCTCCACCATAATCTGTCAGGAAGGGCTGTGTTTTGTGAAGAGGCCCTAAGGGGCAATCAGCCTTCCTCCTGCTCTCCTAGGATCCTCCCCAGGCTCTCCTCCCTGCGGGGTCAGGGTCCTGAGGGTTCTTGGGCCAGGTGTTCACAGACTACAGCAGAGCCCTGCAACCCCAAGACCGTCTTTGCAGTGAGCTCTTCCCTGTGTACTCTCGGCCCGCCTTATTTAAGGCAGCTGGCCCATCTCACTGTGCAGAACCCGCACTCGGAATCCTCGGTCACCCCCGCCCGAGGGGAGGAGTGGGGTGCACAACAGCTCTACTGTAGAGATGGTCTATGGCTCGTGGGCTTGGACTTGTTTTAGAGTGCTCTTGTAGGCTAATTTGAAATGTGGCTCGTTAGGGGCCTGTGTAAGCACCGAGGACAAGCCTGCACATCACCAGTGAGCAGATCCCCCCCCCAACACCCCCCCCACCCTGCAGCACTAGCTGCAGAGCTGGGTGTGATTCCCATCCTTGTGCCCCAGAGCCTGCTATCAGCAGCGGCCCCTTACTGAAAGTCGCCTTGGACTTACATGTAACTTCAGAGATCTCTGAAATCTTCTCAACTGGGGTGGGGGGTGGGGAGGAAAAGGCCAGGAAATACAGGATAAATTGTTAATATACTACAAATTGCTAACATACGAAAATGTCTGGACATACAAGCAAAATTGTGTGCTTATCCCCTCTCCCACTCACCGTACCCCACAACCGCCTGATTTGCCTATTGGAGTAGTTGCTTTAAATTTATAAGTAATTTACCTGAAATCAGGTTTGGAGGTTGAAGATAAATATGTTGAGCATATTATATGAAAATGTAATAAACAAACTGTTTTAAAAAATAGGACTTCATGTGTTTCCCACTTATTTGTTGCCGCGTGGAATAAAAGCCCCTTAAGAGCAGAGAAAATGTCCTGTCTGCTTTCCCAGCACTTAGCACAGGGGCTTAGAGTTAGGGGTAGACATGAAGTATTTGCTGCCACTGGAATTAGCAACAGCCCCAACACCCTTAGAGATAAGCAGAAACAGGATTAGGTCTACACAAAACCAAAACGGAATGGAAAATCTTTTTTGCGCAAGACTTAGCGTGGTCAAGACTTTGCAGCTCTCTTCTGCCCATGGGAGGCTGCTGCTCGGCACCGGAGCTGCCAGCACACAAACTCCCACTTCTTCAGGGTTCCTGCTGGCTCTGGGCCCAAAGCTGACTTGAGAAAGCAGGTCAAGATCTTTTCACAAGTACTCATGGGCCCCTCCTACTAAAGAGGGCTCACTGATGTGCAAAAGTAAGTCCTTTTTTGCAACACTTGTGATTCCCTAAGCACTCACTCCCATTTCTTAAAAAAAAAAAAAAGCCTTAAATTAAAGTAGCTCCTTCAGTTCAGCCATGATGAGGAATGAGTCTGATGCACATTACTGTAAATGATAGGATGGCATGTTCCTTTGATAACACCTTAGGTTCTCAACATAGGAGTTTATGTGTTTGCATTGGGGGGAGTTATTTTTTCTGCACAGGTTTTTGGTTTTTTTTTAAGATTTTATTTATTTATTAGACAGACAGAGATCACAAGCAGGCAGAGAGGCAGGCAGAGAGAGAGAGAGGAGGAAGCAGGCTCCCCGCTGAGCAGAGAGCTCGATGCGGGGCTCAATCCCAGGACCCTGGGATCATGACCTGAGCCGAAGGCAGAGGCTTTAACCCACTGAACCACCCTGGTGCCCCACTGCACAGGATTTTTAAAAATTCATTTTAGTTGTGTGTCTTTAAAAATATAGGGATTTAAGCTACTCCAACTTTCAAAAACCCTTCAGTAGGCTCCACACCCAATATGAAGCTTGAACTCATGGACTGAGATCAAGAGTCACACACTCCACACACTGAGCCAGCCAGGTGCACCACCCTTCAATTTGAAAAAGTAAAAGCAAGGGTTAGAAAATTCCATCCGATAAACAAGAAATACTTTCAAAATATGTGACAAGGAAAGAATAAAGATGGAGAGTGGGGAAGGGGAGGGGGGAGAAAAAAGGGAGAAAGAGTCAAAGTCAGAAGGGACAATCTGATGTGGAGAGTTGGGAGGCAGAAAAGAGAAACACACAAAAAGCAAGAAAGACTGTCATGAGATGTTACCCTTTTCTTAACAACTTTCCAGGATGTTCACGCTAAAGACTTTCAGGATGAAAATTAAAATCACATTTTGCCCTGGTTATGTGTGCAGCTATATCCCAACCCCAGAAACTCAGACAGATGAAGGCACATTTAAGGAAGGATCTAGAGAAGGATCCCTGGTAGTACAGACCTCGATCGGAATAGGCATTTCAAATTACCTACTCTCTTCTTTCTCTTTCCATTTTGTGTTTTTCTTTTCAGTATTGTTTTTGCTAATAAATACGGCCCACCCCAAATATGCACGTGCACACACACACAAATATACAAAATGTAAAAGAAGAAATGTTCACATAAATAAACTTTAACTACTGAGCACTCACTTTTCATTTTAACTTTTTAAACAAATATTTTTCTTTAATGTGTTTATCTAGTTCCCTCCCTCAGTATACTAAATATACTGAACTACGTCTTAATGGTTCTGGAGCCAGAACTATGGACCTCGGTGATTCCATTTGTGCTGTTGAAATGCTTTCTTCCAGGGCTGGTGTAATGAGTGAGCACTAAGGTTTTACACTAAATAACAGAGAGACTGTAACACATTTAGTAACAAGCAGGCCTTTTGCCAAAAGACATGTGAAATTACTGTATTCAACCACTTTTTTTTAATTTTTAAAGATTTTATTTATTTATTTGAGAGAGAGAGAGAGAGACTGTGATAGGGGAGAAGGTCAGAGGGGGAAGCAGACTCCCCGTGGAGCAGGGAGCCGGATACGGGACTCGATCTCGGGACTCCAGGATCATGACCTGAGCCAAAGGCAGTTGCTTTACCAACTGAGCCACCCAGGTGCCCTGTATTCAACCATTTTTGATCTACAGTACAATTTCACTTGGGGCAACCAGTAATACTTTATACATTAGGCCTTCAGAGCCTCTCTCTGCTGTCACCACTCCCCTGTCTCTCAGGAGGGAGGCTTACTTGCCCTGCATTATTTTCAGTTTTTGTCAGCATTCCCGATGCTGGGAATTCAGGTGATATGTACTTCTCTACTTTCCACCACAATAGGTTTGGTTCCGTTTCGTTTCTTTTCTCTTTTCTTTTCTTTTCTCTTCGCTCCTTTTCTTTTCTTTTTAAGATGTATTTATTTATCTGAGTGAGCGAGAATGCACACACAAGTGGGGGGAGAGACAGGAGAGGGAGAGAGGGGGAGGGCTCAAGCAGACTCCCTGCTGAGCATGGAGCCTGACTCAGGGCTTGATCTCTAGACCCTGACATCATGACCTGAGCCAAAATCGTGAGTCAGACACTCAACTGACTGAGCCACCCAGGTGTCCCCATTTGTTTTTTTTCTAATGCTTCAAGCCACACAAGGATCACATCCTGTTGTACAAAATCATGGGTATACTACTGGGTCAATGAAATAACAGCCTGGCTTGCTCTAACTTTCAAGTTTAACAGTACCCTGAAACAGAGGCATTATTGAATATGAAAGCCACCATATTCATTACTATTATTATTCAATGTTAAATGTTCATTATTCCAAAAGTATCTTTTGCTCCTCCAAAGGGTTTAATGAAGAAGCGAAGAGTTTCTTTTGAACAGTAGACTCCCAGTTCCAGTTAAGAACTGACCTTAGGGGGAACCTGGGTGGCTCAGTGGTTAAAGCCTCTGCTTTCGGCTCAGGTCATGATCCCAGGGTCCTGGGATGGAGTCCCGCATCCGGCTCTCTGCTCAGCAGGGAGCCTGCTTCCTCCTCTCTCTCTCTGTCTGCCTCTCTGCCTACTTGTGATCTCTGTTTGTCAAATAAATAAATAAAATCTTTAAAAAAAAAAAAAAAAGAACTGACCTTAGGACATTCACTATCGTACAGAAGCAGAGTGAAGCCTAATTGTTTAAAGCCACAGACACTTGATCAATCAAAAAGGAAGATAAAATCATAGAGTGTTTAAATTGTGAGATTCATTTAATTCATTCATTCCACTCATGATTATTGAGAGTCTGTTTTGTATCAGAATTGTCTCCTTATCTTAAAGAAGCATACTATAACTCAAAGAGTCTAAGTAACATTCCTAAGACACAAGTCAGGCTTTCTCAAAATTTCAGTAATTTTTCCCATTTGAGGTTATCACATATCACAGAAAAATAAGATTTTATTTCCTAGAATATGATTTATATACCATTTTTATGAAAGTCTGACTGCATCCAGACAGTAGGTTATGCCTGCGGGACATGCTTAGTCCTAGGCTTTGCAATACAAAAACGGACATGATAGAGTCGACAGCAGATAAGCTCTCCCTTATTATGGCGTGCTGCATTTAGAATCAGGGAACTCTGTAAACAGTGGATATTTTTGTTTGCTCATCCTTCCTCACACCTCTGTGCCCCAAGCCCTTGACCATCATGGAATATAGAAACCGACTCCCTTGCTCTTTGGCTTTGGTTTGGTTCAGCCAGTGGAAGGCACTCACGGGAAATCAAAGCGGGGACTGGGGTGAGGTCAGGTGTTTCCTATCCACCCCCTCTCCTCCTCCTTGTGCTCTGGGGTGGGTGTGGGCAGGCTTGACCATAGCTTCCATCTGGCAACGTTCCGGGCAGCCATACTTCTCTGCCGTTCCCAGTGATTGATTCTTCCTCTTTCCCCTCCAGGCTTAGGATGGGAAGGAAGGGTCTCAACTGGTTGATCCCCTATTATTCGCTTGGGGTAGAACCAGGTTCTGTGGGGCAGGATGAATTTTGAGAGACTTCTTTAAGAAAAAGAACCCCAAGTTCTGGATTACAGATTTAGGGACAGGATTTGGGAAGAGGCCGGGTGAGCAAAGAACTGGGAAGCTTAAGCTTCTTTCGTTTCTCTTGGTTTCCTTAACACCTTTCCCACAGTTTGTAAATAGTCCCTCACTGTTTTCCTCAGTTCCGCACCCCCCCCCCCGCCCCCGCTCCGGGAGCTCTGTTCCCTGGGCTGGCATCCTCACTGACACTGTGAGTCCAGTTATGGGTAACAAGTAACTCACAATGTTTCTCTATGTGTAAATTGAACAGAGTTTGACGAACTGTTTCTTTTTCTCCCAAAGGTGAAGTTTACTATCACACTGGATTAATTTGCTTCATAGTAGATATATATAATCCTAATTTGGTGAATTTTTTCCCCTATGCATAATGGGTAACTAAGAAGAGACTGAAGAGTTTTAAACTTATAGGACTGTATTTCTTACCATGTCCTGGACTGTATGTGTCTCTCAATTAGCACAATCAAATCACCAACTAGTTAGTTCCTAACTGAAGTGAAGAAGCTTAGCCAGACTGGAAAATGGAAGTACGCTCATTGTGAAGTAAGTCAAATTAGTTCCTTTTTTATTGACCCGGAACCAAAAAAACATGTTCTTTGTGCCATTTAAAAGAATGACTTGCCCAATTCCTCATGTCGAAGATCAAGAATAAGGACTTCAACACACAGAACAGTTTGGTGGTTACCAGAAGAGAAGGAGTGAGGGTGAGCTAACTGGGTGAAAGGTCACAACTGTATGGGGGCGTGCAGTCACTAGAGTTTGCAGTAACTAGAGTTACGGCGGCAGTCACTTTGTAGTGCATACAAATAGGGAATTATAACATACACCTGAAATTTATACAGTATATACTAATTATACCTCAATTAAAAAGTAAGTCCTTTAAACACTAGAAAATTATCATTGGATCTCAGAATCCAAGTATTCAAATCCCAAGAAATCACCTCCAGTTAGGTCATCCATATGTAAAGGACATGATGAGGGAGATGGAGAATAAATTGGGAAGAAGAGGGGAAAGCAGCCCTGGAGAGGTCTGCCGCAGCATGCCTGGCTCCCCTCACCAGCTAGTGGTCAAGTTCACTGTAAGGTGACGGAGGCCAGGAGGAGAGAAGGAACTTGGAGGTGGCAGTTCTATCAAGAATGAAGTCTCTCCAACCCAGCACTGTGGACTCTAGGCTCTCGCTGAGACTTCCAGGGACCTTGAAGCTTGAGGTTAGTTCAACCACATTGAAAAGCATGGCAGAAAATAATGGACTTATTTCTAGAAAATGGAACAATCTTTATCTTTCCAATTAATGTAGAATTTCTCCCAAATTTCTATTTTCCATAATTTCTAGTGAGAATTATTGACTTCCTGGTAATACATTCCAAACTAAGAAGTAGAGTGCATGCTCTCACGAAAAGAACTCAGGAATATTACTATATGAGGATCAAATCATTTGTCCTCTCAAAAAATTCCTTATTTGTCATACAGGATAATTGAGAAATTCGCCTGAAATGATATACATGAACATGCTGTGAAAAGCACAAAGTGTCCTAAGACAGCCCTGGCTGGCAGAATTGATGGTCTGCTACTTTGCTGATGTTTCATGGCCCAAGTTTAAATTATAGAAACTACGTAAATAATAAGGTTACTTTACGATTCTCAGTCAGTGAGATGGAGATGAGAACAGGCCTGTCAGATGCAGTTTTGATAAGAGTGTGTCTGCAGAACTCGGCATATCATTCATTGCTTCTGAGTGCTTCCCTTTGATGGGTCATGACCAGAACAAAGGAAACAAACAGAAGTCTATGCTTCCTTTTTTTAAAGATCCCCACGCCCAACCCCCCCCCACAGATCATAATGTGTAGAAGAAGATACACAGCTAGGTAGGGTGGACACCATGGGGTCGTGCTCTGTAAAATAGAAACTCACTTTCTACAAACTTATCCTCCTTTCTTTTCCTTCATAGCACTCATCATGGCTTGAACCATGCTTTGTACTGATTTGTGTGCTTTGTCAACTCTCTTTCCTTCTGGAACATAATCTGCATGAATACGAGAATGCAATTTTGCTTATCACTGTGTCCCTAACCCTTTCTCAATGCATGGTAGCCTTGGGCACTCAAACATTTGTCAAATGAGCACATCAACCATATTTTCCAGAAATCCCTTACTCACCCATCTGTCAGCGAGCACGAGCCAGACAACAGTGCATGGTAGAATGGTAAGGAGTTTGGGGGCAGTGAATTGTTCCTGAAGTCCCCAGTGAAACATCACCAGACAAGAGCAAAGTCCTGCCTCCAGCCTCAGTCCCCTGTTCAAATGGTTCCTCCCCAAATCCAGTTTCTGAAATACTCATCCTCTGGATTTTTTTGAGGATCAACTGAAATGTTGGTAAAACATCTAGCACAGTCTCTGGGGGAGAGACGGGTGGAAAAACGAAACGACAAAAAATAAAAAAGTAAAAAGAAATACATACTCATATTTGAAAGTCAGAATACACAAACAAGTACAATGCAGAAAATATAAAGTAGCCTTAATTTTTCCATCCCCAGGTATCACTATTATTATTTATTTTCTTCCTGGGTTTTTTTTCATTGTTGTTTTTTTCAGGGTATTATACAATACTGTTTGACATAAGCTTTTTGATATTATTTTTCTTCACTGAATTCATGCCAATAAATATACTTCTAAAGTAATATCTGTATGGTTACATTTTACTCTATCCTGTTCATGTACTACAATTTCTAGTTGTTCATTTTCAATGCACTGCAGTCTGCAGAAAGCATATATGCTGCTTATCTCTACACATTAATTATTTGTGTAGGATACATTCTTAATTAGTAATCAAGGGAACGGAAAAGAAAAACCACAATGAGCTATCTTGACATACCCATCAGATTGGAAAATAATTACAAAGAACGATAATTCCAAATATAAGAGAGGTCGCAGGCAAAAGGAACTCTTCTACACTGGTTTGTGGAATGTAAATTGGTGCTGCTCGTTTGGAAAACACTGTGGCATTATCTGATAGATTTGAAGATAGGTATGTCCTATGAGCAAGCAATTCCTCTCCTCAGTACACTCCCTAGAACAGCAGTTCTCAGAATCTGGGCTTCAGAACCCCTTGACCCTCCTAAAACTTAAGGACCCCAAGAGGCTTTGTTTATGTAGGTTTTATCTATCAACACGTATCAGGTCAGAAATTAAAGCTGAGTCAAGATGCCTTCTCTTAGCCAGCAGAACAAGACATCCCTGCACACCTGCACACCCTGCTTCTGGATCTCCACTGTACACTCGTGAGAACATGACAGTGGTGGGCAAATAGAATCTCAGCATTATTATGGAAATAGTTTTGATATTACGGTCTCCCTCAGAATATCTCGGGAACTCCCAAAGATCCCAGACCTTACTTTGAGACCTTCCTGCCGTTCTCCAGAAGCTCACGAACATTGTTCTGAACAAATGCACAAGAACGTACATAGTAGCATTGCTTGCAAGAGCCCCCAACAAGAAACAGACTCAGACCCCAACAACGGTAAAATGAGTAAGTTAATGGTCATGCCTTCATGCAATGGAATACTCTGCAGTGATATAACCGAACAAACATAGTTGCATACAACCAGTGGGTGAATTTTATACGTATAAGTTGATCATAAGAACCCAGACACAAATGAGAACCCAGTATATAATTCCATTTATATGCAAGTCAAGAATAGGAAAACTGATTTGCATTGTCTTGGGATGTATTCATAGGTGGTAAAGCATACAGAGAAGCAGAGATGCAATGCTTATAACAGTTAAATTAGTGGTTACCGCTTACCGCGGAGATCCTATATTTAAAATTTTGATATTTTATTCATCATTGATTTTTTGGTATTATTTTCACAATATTGTAATAAAATATTACATTAAAATATTATTTGTTGAGTTTTTTTATAGATGTAATTTTATTTGAGAGAGAGAGAGGGAGCAGTGGGGGGGGGTCAGGGTGCCCCCACAGAGGGAGAGGGAGAGATAATCCCAAGCAGGCTCCAGTGAGCACAGAACCCGGTGAGGGGCTGGATCCCTTGAGATCATGATCTAAGCCAAAACCAAAAGTCAGACACTCAACTGACTACACCACCTACGTGCCCCTTGACTGTTCAGTCCCTTGGCACCCCTGAAACTTTGCTCCTGAGGCCAGTGCCCCACTCTCCTCACCCTTGTACTGGTGGGGAGGGAGTGGAGAGAGGGCTGACCAGAGAGGCCCTCAGGAGACAAGAGAGAGCAGCAAAGTGCTACTTTCTGACCTGCGCTTAGTTTTACAGGTGCTTGTTTTATAATTATTGTATTATACTCTACATTTATATTTTATTCATTTTTCTGATGCGTGCTATATTTTACAATAACTAGGTAAACATGCATTTCTTTGCTTTCTAATGGCACTGAACATGTCATATATACTTATTCTTTTATTGTTCCTTCTTTGTGATTTCTTTCTGCCAATATTTCTTAAGAACCTACCATGTGTCAGGTACCTTGTGACAGTCTGGTGAGGAGGTAATGGTCATCCCTATTTTCCATATAAGAAAACTGCGGAGTGGAAAACGATTTGTCAAGGTCACACGTAGCTTGTGGACCCAGAAGATGCTTAATAACGTCTGTGCCATTTCTCTCCTTCCATTTCCTACTGTTCCTTTTGGCTGCATTTGACATTCTCTCTCTCTCTCTCACTCTCGCATGTGCGTGCACGCGCGCGCGCGCGCACACACACACACACACACACACACACCCCTAAACAAGAACTAGGAGAAACCAGGAAGGTTACTTTCGACAGAGAAAGAGCTGAGAAGCAAAGTGTGCTGCAAAGGAAGGTGGAGTGGAGGAGCGGGTGAAGGACCAGCGGTGGACAGTGAAGACCCAGGAGTAGGGGCTGGGAGGAGCAGCCCTGGAGGAACCCAGAAAACAGCAGCTGAATTGCCAAGTTGGGGTGGAGTCCATACTTGAACTCGCCAGGGCCTATCAAATGACGGGTTTTCATTCAGCGTCTACTATCTTGTTCCACTCTCTGGATCTACTGGTCCTTCCACTCCTTTTCTAACCTCAGAAAGATCCCTCTGGTTTCTGCTCCCACAGAATTTGCTCTTGTTCCTCACTCCCTCCAGTAGACTCAGTCTTGGGGGATTGGGACTGTGTGCACGCTGGGCATGGGGAGTCCACAAGAAAGGTGTTGCTCCTTCAGTTTGAAAAGGAAAGCATTTCATCACCTCTCACCGCTCTGTTCCTGGCAGGCAGCGTGAGCCTCGGATGCCTTCCCTCTGCCTTGGCTTGCACGTTTGGATTGCGTTTTGCAAACACTAGTCCTGTACAGGCTTGAGGAGGACAAGTCTGTGCACCCAGGTTGAGCACTGCCCTAGTCCTGATTATGCCTGGAGACATAGGCAACAGGTTCCTGCCCATTTCAGCATTTGAATTCAAATTAGAATGTGGTCTCATTAGCCAGGACACCATTAGGACCTGCAGTGTCTCCCATGCACCTTTATCTCATATCAGAGAAACTCAAGGGAGAAACAGCCTTCAGGATCATCAGCCTGGCCAATATCCCTCCTCTCCCAGCTCTCCCCAACCCCACCCAAAGCTTCCTTACCAAGGTACGTGGGCTATGCTTAAATTCATCTGCTTAGTACATTTTTAGACATTTACAATTATCTTAATAGGGTGGTTGATCAAAATAGCAGAAATTTCACTTACTCAACTTAAAATGCTTCTGGGAAGTTCAGAGTCATATTGCTCTTAAGTCAAGAAGTTTAAGTTTTTTTTAATCTGGCAAATCATTTTTGAAAAGCATTTCTTATACAAACACGGGTACTTATTCTGTTAAGATTTCTAGAGGAAGATTGGGAGCTCATATCGTAGTGCAAAGACATTTGTCCATACAGTTATTAAGCCATTGTGTCTAGCCTATCAAGCGATAGGGGCAAGTGTGAAATACTAACAAATAAAATGGCCATAATGCCCAACACTCAGTTGGGGCTTAATATTTATGCCTCCATGATCAAACCAGTGAAGCAAATTCTAATAGTCATTACATAAACTTTTTTCTTAAAAGTTTACAAGATTGCTTTTTTCTCATAACTTATTTAAAGCCATAGTATTTCTCGAGGGACGGGGGTGTAAGAAGCCAAGTCTGTCCCATAAATTTCTGTGTCCTAATAAAATCTCGTTTGGGGAAAGTATGCGCAATACATAATAGCTTGTTACGGGGCCAGGCCGGTAAGAGCAGCAGCCGACGCCCACTGAAGAACACATCTGAAAGGTAACCTACATTTTAAAAGAATGTGTAATAGAGTTCTGCCATCTTCTGCCATGAAGAAAAATAAAAGTCAGTCCTTACTCTTAGCATGTTTCCCAACCAGTTTCTTCGGAAGGGCTGGACATCAGTTTCCCTTTGAAATTTGGGGAAGGGCCAGGGGACAAAGAATGTGTTGAACTCGGGAAAGAAGAGATTAACTGAGATAACAATAGCTCTATAAAATTGGCTGTTGGAACTAACTCAAATATATTTAATGAGAGTAGCTTGTCAATGATGATCTGCGATATTTTCAAGAACCTAGGAAAAGGCAGATTCAGCAGATCACATACAAGGCATTTTCATTTCAACTTCACGCCAAAGCCTCTGAGATACTCAGCCTCCCACTATATACCTTCTACTCACAATGGCTCATGATTTTTAAACCCAGAGAATTTGCCAGCTCTAGGCAATAAACACATTGTGAAATTAATTGATGTCATTAATAATAATGCTACACAAATTAAAAACAAAGTCTTAGTCCATGAAGAGATAACAAAACTTAGTGTCTTACCATGATGTTGCTTCTTTTTTGCTTTCTATGGAACCACCAACAGGATGTGGGAAGGGAAACGTCTTTGTACGGGCATTCCCACTGTCAATCTTCTTCCTTCTCAGGGGAGCTTGGCCTAGTCCTCCTCCTCCCAGTCTACCCTGGATAATTCTCACCAGCTCACCTTCGGGCACTGCTGCTCTCTCCCAGAGTCAGAGCCGAATGACACAGATGCTGACTGTTTACGCAAAAAGCATATTTAATAAGGGTGTGTTTGATTCAAGAGTTGAAAGGGTTAAAGAGGTGCGCCCTTTTTTGGGTGTGACACTGAACCCACACTGCTGAAAAGACAACAGAAGTAGTAGGTAGTTTGGGGAAAGTAACCTCGCGTGCATTAAGTTATATGGAAAACCTGACTGCAGGAAATAGGAAGTAGAGAGACCAAGAACAATACCTAAGTTTTGGTTTCCTTTCTCTGGTGAACAAGGTCCATTTTCTCTAATGCTGGGTTTTCATTATGTCTTATGTTAATTCCAGGTTGTATTTATTTATGCTTTTTTAAAAAGATGCAAATTATATCCCATAGGCCATATCTCATGTAACATTACCAAAAAAAAAAAAATGTAAGCATACAACATAATAAAAAGGGCCAAAACTATGTCCATTTTCTTAAAACCCAAATAATGACACCTATATTCATCAGTACATATAATTCAATACTTATAAGTTATTATACATTTGCTCCAACAGTTGCTAGTTTATATGAGTCTTATCAGAAGTTTTCAGTATTTGGTAACGAGTTCCATCCTTCAATGAACAGTAGTCATGCTACTATGGGACCTCTTCAGTCTTTATTATTGGGTGTTATAAATCAGAAAAAAGAATGCTCTCCTATGTTTTTCAACATGACCGTCAGTATTGTAAACATTTATTAAGCATCTACTGGCTTAGGTCAATGGGCAAGCATGTGCTGCTGATGGTGTGTACGTGTCTGAGGTGCTAGTCTTTTTAATATTTTAAATCTTATTTTAAACTATGATGAAAAGCACATAATGTAAAAATTACCTTCCTAATCATTTTTAAGTGTACAGTTCAGTAGTGTTAAGTATATTCACGTTGTTGTGCCACAGATCTCTAGGACTTTTTCATCTCGCAAAACTGAAACTCTACACCTGTTGGACAGCTCCCCAGTTCCTCTTCCCCTAGCCCCTGGAAACCGGTATTCTCCCTTCTGTCTCTTTGAGTTAGATTACTCTAGGTACCTAGTATCAGTGGAAACTTAAAGTATTTGTCTTAATGTGACTGGCTTATCTCACTTGGCTCATAATGTCCTCAGGTTTTGCCCATGTTCTAGCTTATGACCTAATTTCCTTCTTTTAAAAGGTGAATACTAGTCCATTATATGTATGCACCACATTTTCTTTATCCATTTCTCTATCTATTAATGAATATGAGGATTCTTTCCACCTCTTGGCTATCGTGAATACTGCAGCAATAAACATGAATGTGCCAATCTCACTTCAAGATCCTGCCTTCAATTCTCTAGGATATACATGCCTAGAAGTGGGATTTCTGGATCATATTTTAAGTTTCATGTAATTTTTTTATTTAAAATTTTTAATTTTTTAAGGAACCTCCATTTTCCACAGCATGACACGACTTTACACTCCCACCAACAGTGCACAAGTCCACATCTTCACTAACACTTGTTATTTTTTGGTTTTTTTGATAGGGGCCATCCTAACGTGGGTGAGGTGGTATCTCTCTGTAGTCTTGACTTGCATTTCTCTAATGACAAGTGCTATCGAGCATCTTTTCATATGCTTGTTGGCCATTTGTATCTCTTCTCTGGAGTCCTTTGCCCATTTTTAAAATCAGATGATTTTTTTTTCCTTTTGAGTAGGAGTGTTACTTGTAAGAAAATTTGTAAGAAGTGGATAGCTTCACCTATTTCAAAAATATATTACAAATGTTTCTAGGCTTGGCAAGAACAATTCTCTTTCTCTTAGTCTAAACTCAGCTATAATTTCCTGTATAATTGTTAATGTAAAAAGATAAATTTTGAATAGATTGAGAGTTAGATTTTTCCAAGAATTAAAAATAATTTAATCTAAATTATCACTTACAAATATAAAAATGTTTGGGGCACTTGGCTGGCTCAGTCAGAAAAGTATGCAACTTTTGATCTTGGGGTTGTAAGTTCCAGCCCCACGTTGGCTATAGATATTACTTAAAATGAATAAATTAATCAAAACTTTAAAAATATGTATAAGTTAAATATATATATATGTGTGTGTGTGTGTATATATATATATACACACACACATATATATATAACTTAAAATTTAAACTTAAAATGTATATAGAACCATGAGTATGACATTGTTTAAATACAGTTATGGTTACCAAATGACTATTGAATCTTTCCATAAATAAACATTTATATGTTTATAAGTCATAAATCATTTGGAAACCATAACTGTACTTAAACAATGTCCCACTCATGGCTCGTGAGAGCTCTTGTAATTCATTTACTCATTCAACAAGCATTTATTGACTACCAGCTCTTTGTCAGTTTCTGCAGATTCAGGAATTAAAAGACATAGTCTCTGCCATCACAGAACTCACAGTTTGGGGGTGAGGGAAGGAAGGAAGACAGTACAAGACAATATTGTTTAATGGTACATATAGGATGCAGTGGGCCCATGATAATAGCTGCCATTATGAATGGCCTGTGTAGAAGTAGCATTTCGCTAAGTAATACTTAGAAGTCATGTATGCCAGCCCTGGGCTTTTTCCTTCTTCCTTCCTGTTTTTTTGTTTTTGTTTTTGTTTTTTAGAGAGAGAGCACACACATGTGCAAATGAGGGGGGTAGAGGAAGAGGGAGAAAGAAAATATATATATTTTTAAAGATTTTATTTATTTATTTGAGAGAGAGCCCAAGAGGGGGAAGGTCAGAGGGAGAAGCAGAACTTCTGGGACTCACTCCTGGGACTCCAGGATTATGACCTGAGCCAAAGGCAGTCACTTAACCGACTGAGCCACCCAGGCACCCGAGAGAGAGAGAGAAAGAGAGAGAAAATCTTAACCAGACTCCACGCCCCATGTGGAACCTGATGCGTGGCTCCGTCTCACAACCTTGAGCTCATGACTGGAGCTGAAATCAAGAGTCCAGCGCTTAACCTACTGGGCCACCCAGGTGCACCAATTCTTTCTGTCTTTCTAAAGAAGAATTACGGCTGGTAGCAGATTAAAAACCTTATAATTTAATATTAATCAACTATATAGTAATCTTTTATATTAAAAACATTTATCTGGTACTATGGCTATACATATACTTGATAACATAAGCTGAAAATAAGAATTATTCTACTTGATTCAACTTGGACAGAAAAACTATGAAACAATATCTTCAATATAGTACCTACTATGTACTCAGCTATGTGAAGGATAGGGAATATAAGGTTTATTTTGACGTCTAGAAGCTTATAGACTTATCTATAAAACAACCACCAATGTGAAGGCAGGCATATAATTAAATGTTATAACACATACAAGAGACATTTGTAATGCTTTAAGAGTTCAAAGAGAAGGAGATCAGTGAGGTGTACCAGAAAAGTGCAGGAAAGACATAGTTTAAGGAGGCAAGGATCGAGGAATGGTATTCCAGGCAAGGGGAACAGATTGAAGAAAGGCAGGGACGTGATGATGGGCAGAGGGGGCTTGGCATGACTGACCGTCAGTGGAATAAGTAAGTGGAAAGTTGAGTAAGTCAGATTAACCCAGTTTGAGGAGGGCCTTGAAAGACAAGTTAGGATGTGATGTTGTGGGAAATAGGAGATCTTCACGGGTTTCTAAGCAGGGAACTGACGTGATCCAAAGCAGCTTTTGGTGGGCCCAACCGCATGCAGACCCGGGGTCAGCAGCACTATGTGCTACAGGGCTGAAGTCACCACCAACTGTGGAAAGAGAGGAGAGAAAAGAAAGTACTGGGGGAAGGTAGCCCCTGAAAGTGAGAGATGAGGCCAAAGGGCTCCACGATGCCATCTCAAGGCCTCGGAAAACACTGGAGAGCTCCGTCGGAGGGCAAGGGCTGGGGGTCAATCAATAGTTCCAAGTGGAAATGTCCACCAACCCCGTTGAGCAGACCAAGAACCCATTTTCACTCTCAAAGCATTTATGCCTGCACCCTAAATCTATCCCATGCTAGATCACGATTGGTAGGAAAAATTAAAGTGACAGTTTACAACTGGCATCATTGGCCCTATGATGGGGCCATAATTTATTTGTCTGTAAAACAGACAAAAGACACATTTATCTGTCGTCAGCCACCATCAGCATTTTACAGTTTTTGATCAGGAGTCAGCGCCCCGCACGCGGCCTCTGCACAGTGGCTCACGGGGAGCCACCTTTGTAGTGAGGAGTTTGTTAACAAGCCTAAGTAATAACTACTCTGCTGTGACCTGTGGGTATTTCATCATTTTGTTTGAAAAAGGGTTATGCTTTGTGATTATCATAATGAATGAAATAAAAATAGCAAGCCTGTAGTTTTGTTTTTAAGCAAACCAATGAAATCCTCTTGCAAGAGGAGATGTCGTTAAATTCACATCATACAGACATGAGAGCAAGAGCGGCCAGTTGTACTGACTTTCCAGCCTCACTCAAGGTATTGTACTGATTCATTAGTACACATTTCTGAAGACTTTTTTATAGATTTGAGAGAGGGGGAGCGAGCAGGAGGAGGGGGCATGGGGGAAGGGAGGGGAGCCGGAGCGGGAGAGAATCCTTAAGCAGACTCCCCTCTGAGCACAGAGCCCAACTCAGGGTTTGATCCAGGACCCTGAAATCATGACTTGAACTGAAATCAAGAGTAGGACAGTCAGCTGACTAAGCCACCCAGACGTCCCTCATTAGTACACACTTTTTTATTTTTATTTTTTTATTATTTATTTTTTAAAAGATTTCATTTAGGCAGGAAGCCCAAATGAAAGTTGGGCAGGAAGCCCAACTTGGGACTCTATCCCAGGACCTGAGCGGAAGGCAGATGCTTAACTGACTGAGCCAACCAGGCACCCCAGTACACACTTTTTAAAAGTACATGTTGAAAACTGGCCCAGTGCTCAGCACTAGCAACAAGAATTTTCACAGGGTGTGGGGGAAAAGCATGAGAATTTGGCACATTCCTCCTCCTCTTCCCTCAGCCAAACTCCCCAGGGGTCATTACAACTTCGGGGACTTTCCCCACATGTTCATTCTTTCCCTGCTTGTGTGAATCTGTATTCTAGAGCACAAAGGCAGGAATTGGTAAAAAAAAAAAAAATTCCCGTGCCTGACATTGTGACTGGGTCTCTGCAGAGCACAGAGGTGGGGCCCGGTGCAAAAGAAAGCAAAATTGCCAATGCCTGATTTCCCTCCCCCATTTGTTGGCCCTGACATTCCCTATCACATTGGAAAAAATTCACATAAACATATTTCAGTTACTAGTCACAGATGATGTGCATACGAATAAATATACAATGTATGTTCACATGGCCCAACAAACGTTCTCAGGGCAAAAATTCAATATTTCGACTTTAAAATTTTTCCCAAAAGATCACCTGTAGGGGCCATGGGCAGACTACCCCAAGATGAGCCATTTTGTCATGAACGTTATTTTGAGTTAAAAGTAATCAAAATGCGGAAGATTCAGGAAGAGTTCTCTTCTTGGTCCTCAACTGACTAAATTTATATTGGGATGGAGAGCCTGTACTGGGAAGAGAGCTATTAACAGAGACTCCCCTTTACCTAAGAAATTTATCTGCATAATAGGGTAACCTTTGTTTTCCAAACCTCTCCCTTCACCTTCCTGCTAATGGCCTTTCTCCCCTTTGTATCCCCAGACCCAACACCTCTCATTAGCTCATACAAGCATGTCATTGCCTCACTATCTTTGGATTCCATGCCTGTGGATTCCTCATATGTACGCTATTAAATTTTATTTTCTCCCATTAATCTGTCTCATGTCAAGTTGGTTCTAATTCGAACTAGAAGGACCTTGAAAGGCAGAGCAAGCTTTTCCTCCCCAACACCTCTTTTTTTTTAAGATCTCCCCAGTATATTGTATTCAATTTTGACTAGTTCCACTTTCATAATCCCACCGGTAAGGTGTTCCCCTCATAAGCTGAACTATAGATTTTTATGTCCTTATTCCTTTAGCAAACCTCAGGCCAGGCACAGATATTGATGAGGGAGCAGGAGGCTGGCTGAGGACAAAGCAAAAGCTGGCATCTTGCACCCCCTCTCCACCCACTCCCCTGGGTAATATGTGTGACATTCCTCAGGCACCCCTGACTGCCCTAAAAGAAAAACAAATAGTTAACTTGCAGAGATCACAATCCTGCAAGACAGGAGTCTCCCTTGGTTTACCAATGTCCTAGAGATCTACAAACAAAGAAGTTACTTTATCAATAGCACAATTTCCAGAGGCAAATAACTCAGTTCCTCCATCCCTAAATAAAGTTAAATTTCTTCTAAACCCAAATATCACTAACAAGGACACTTGATAGGAGAAATGTGAAACTATCTCTAGCTCTCCAAGATAGTGTCGAGAATCATTCCCAAGCATATGGCCCATTGATATACATCTAAAGGGTCTCACAAGAAGATTTTTACTACTAGTAATAAATAACCTTTCTCCCAACAATAGCTAGCCCCTCAAGGTCCTGGAGACCTTGCTTCCAAAATTCCTTAGAGACTAACATCATCCCCTTTGTCCTCACCTACCCAACTCCTGTGTATATAATCAGCCACTCCTCAGGATAGCCGGGCAGCATCTCCGTCTGCCCACGGGTCCTGTCCCCGTGCTTTAATAAACCACCTTTTTGCACCAAAGACATCTTAAGAATTCTTTCTTAGCAGTCGGCTCCGAACCCCACCCCACCGAACCTAACCTAGGTTCAAGAACTTCATCAATATGATTTAAAGATGGTCATGTCACAGTTGTTTTCCTCTTCCCCAAACTCACATCCTTATGGGGAAACAGCTAGTTTCCTCCCACTCACACCAGAATGAACTAGGGATTTTCCTAGCTGCACTAAGAAATGCAACTTTGTGGATATATTTGAATTTGAAAGCTGGGTATGGTTCTGGGAGGAAAATGACACTATAATGTGAGCTCATTAGACTAAGGACTCGCCTGCACTTGGCTTATTGTGCGCTGCTGGAGCAATTAGTCTCTCCACAGCAGACAGAACCTTCTTATAGTTTTTTACATGTTTCTTGATCTATGTATTTTTTAGGTAGACATTTACTCTGTTTGCTCAGCTATTAAGAAATTCAACTCTGTCACCCTGTAGGGTAATTTTGTATTCTTGTTTCCAGATTGAACAACATGAACTGAAACCAGCTCTGAACAACACAAACTACAACCAAACTAAAATGATTCAAAATAATTATTGTTTCCATTTACATGTGTCCCCCCACCCCAAAAATGATGGGGAAATTGTCTTCTATCATAGACATTACTTAAAGATCTTTAAGTCTAAAATAGTAATTAAAGGTTTTCCTACTGTTTTGAAGAATCTGATGTCTTGTGACACAATCAAATAAAAAATACTCTATTAAGACCACTGCCTTTGAAATATTTGTGGTAGGAAGAATCTAAGACGATTCCCTAAATTCCCACCTCTGGTGTACACTCCTTGTGTAATCCCCTCCCTCTGAGCATGGGCAGGAGTGATGGCTGTCACTCCATCGTATATGATGTCACCTATATTATGAAGTAAAGGTAAAAAGATTTTGCAGATATAATTAAGTTCCCTAATGAGCTGACTTTAGTTGACCCAATCAGGTAAGCTCTTTAAAAGAGCATTTGGAGGTCAGAAATTTGAAGTATCAAAGACCCTCTCTGATAGCCTTAAAAAAACAAGCTGCCTGTGAGTTCTGCATCTGCAGGGAAATGGGTTCTCCCAACAGTCATAGGAGCTTGGAAGAAGACCCTGAGTCTCAGATGAACCTGTAGCCCCAGGTAACACCTTAATTGTAGGTTGTTAGACTCTGAGCGGAGAACTCCAACTAAGCCTTGTCCAGACTACTGACCCCTGGAAACTGAGATAACAAAGTGTATATTGCTATCAGATGCTAAATTTATAATAATTTGTTATGCAGCAATAGAAAACTAATTCAATATTCAATAAATATTTATTGGCCACTTTTCATGCGCTAAGCACCGAGGTACATTTTGCCATGGATTTGAAAAAAAAAAAAAAGTGTAAGAATTCATGTATTTGAGTAATTTTAATCCACTGGGAACCATAACATAGGCACTTAAGTGAAGACAAAATAAAGTAGCATATATTTGTATTAGTTGTAGCAATGAAGAGTTAGCAATCTTCATTCCCTTCCTTCATGGGGAGGGAGAGAGCAATCAGGGAAGGCTTGTGAAAGGGGTGGCACAAGCTAGGGTTTGAATAGTTTTGTTAGGTAGAAATGGAACAACATCCCAGGCACAAGGAAGAGCATGAGCAAAGCAGAAATGGAAATGTGTCTATTGTGGGACGTGCCAGTGGAGCTCTCCGGCTGAGACACAGGGTTCCCACAGGGGCTGCCTGGGGCTTTATTTGGTGGTGAGTAGGTAGTGAAGGTGCGGAGGCCTAGGGTAGGGTTTCCCAAGACAGGCCACAATAGCATGTAGATTATCTTGAGCTGAAAACAATCAAGGCTCAAAACCTCAGGGAGAAACTTTGACCTCCCCTGAACTACCTAAAAAGAATTTAGATAGAGGACCTGATCCAGAAAGAGAGCAATCATAACCACATTCTAATATGAACCTTGGGGGAGGGGGCAAAGTCCGTTTGTTAAAGTTCCTCTCTATGTCCCATTGATTCTGTGTGACCCAGGAAACATCTGTTTGTTTATTTTTTCAAACATTTGTTTATTAAACATTTACTCTTGGGGCACCTGGGTGGCTCAGTCAGTTAAGTGTCAGACTCTTGGTTTCAGCTCAAGGTCATGAGATCAAGCCCCATTTGGGGGTTCCACGCTCAGTGGGGAGTTTGCTTGAGATTCTCTCTCCCTCTCCTTTTGCTCTTCTCCCCAACTTGCACACACACACACACACACTCTCTCTCTCTCTCTCTCAAATAAATAAATAAATCTTTTAAAAAATTTTACTCTTTTTCATCTTCCTAGGAATTGCATTCCTTCCCTTTGAAATCCCAAACCCCTATCCCTTCTCTTAGTTCAAAATGACATTCATACCTCATTTTGCCTGACTGTCTTTGGAATTTCATGTTTGTGTAGATTCCTTGTACATAAAAAATTAAATTTTATTTTCTCCTGTTAATCTGTCTCACATAAGTTTCATTCTTTGTCCAGCTAGAAGAAACTTGGACAGAGGATATTTATTCCTCCCTGACAAAGGGATCAAGAGAAGCACATCTATACGTTAACAAAGGTAGCAAGTGTTGGGCTCCCCTTCTGGTTTGAAAAGTGGACTACTCTCTCAATACAGACTCTTTGCTTCCTTCTCCCACCCCCATTTTCCAGATATTGATACTGTTATCTCCCTATTGCCTGCTTCTTCTTTTAGGTAAACACTAGGGTCGTTTTCTGCTATAACACCCCAGGTAATCTCTCTGCTAATAGAAAATTTCCACTCTTTGCAACAAAACACTGACTGTATCCATTTCTGCAGGGAGTGGAGGCGTGGCATGCAGTAGCACAATCCATACATCTGTACTGCTCTCCTTCATCTAAGAGACTATTACCTAAAAATTTGATGATGCAAAAAAAGAAGATAATAATTACAAAATATGTGCATTTTAGTGGAGAGATATCTAAAATAAGATAACCCTTGGTTTATCAGAGAAATTTAAAAATATTTATATATCAAAAAATAGGCTCAGAATAGGAAGTACAGATCTTCATAGAAAAAAAAAAATGGGAATTTTGGGGACTTAAGACCGGCCTCTAGAAATAGTGAGAGGTTGGGACTTAAAGAAAAAAGGCCAATGAGACATTCCCAGTATGTGAAATGGCTGAGGAAATTTTATCAACAATGGTGACCATTATGTGATTTTTAATTGTTTGCCATACTGTGCCAAGCTCTTAGTGAAAGTTTGCTGTAGGTAATTGCATGAGGTCATAGTGCTTTGGGGAAATGAAGACGGGGCCTGGGTTCCATGAATAGGCTGACTTGTTGCACAAGGAACCCTGAGAGGAGAGGTGAAAGAGAGGGTGGTCACCAGAGAAGGATCAGGGCCAGAATGATGGGGAGGGTCAGGGAGGATGTAGGTTTTGCCTAGCATGTAGAATAGGGCTCCCTTTTTTTTTTATTTGAATGTTAAAGAAGAGGTGCCCTCCTAGGGCTATCAAATATTGGATAGCCGATATTTGTATTATATTTTTATGAGCTTTGACCATAAAGTTAACTATTTGTTTAATAGTTACAATTTGTTAAGCACTTCACATACATAATCTCATGGAACCTGAAGAAGTATTTATTACTGTCCCCATTTTCCAATGAGGAAACAAGTTCAGGAAGGGAAGATAACTTGTCGAGGGACATGGAACTAATCAACAGGGCCCAGTTTCAAATCCAGGGCTGCTGGGCTCCGAATCACATGTTCTTAACCACCTCTCTTTATATCAGTTTCCATCACATCACTCTCCCATGAACCACTCTGTTTCTCTGAGTTCCCCCTTGTCTTCTCTCACACCCTCATTCCTTTTTTCAATCTCCATCTCTACTCCCAGTGTAATTTTTTGCTATCTCTTGGGGGGTATCCAGCCACCTTCTCCCTTGGTACGCTCCCATGTCATGTTGATTGTATAGATCAGATTCTCAGCCTCCTGGAACATACTAGGGGATGTGGCTGAGTCCACACAGGAAGAGGCAAGGCTAGTTGCCAATAAAGGTTATTTGTATATGGGGTCCCACAAAATTGAGGCAACCCACATCGTAAATCTAAACCTAAGACTGCCTGCACTTACAGGAAACACCTGTCAAGGAAAGCTAACATGTGCCAATCACAATCCTCCAACTCATCTTTAGCTAATAGGTCCAGGATAATAGGACCTGCTGGCCTTGTAGGGAAATCCCATCTTCCTATACAATTGTGCCCTGTTTCTGTGTTGCATCTCTCTGTATTTCACTCTATACAACGTGGTCTAGTCCAAAATCCCTTGGGAAGAGAGTTCCAGTGCTTGTGAGGCACTGTACTCCTCCAATCCATGGATTGAATAAGAGACATCAAACTTGTTATTAAATTGTATTATTTTTTGTCATTTGACAGTGCTATCTAGGGATCCTTTCTCCCTGTCACACAGAATGGTGATTCTTTTAAATAAATGTCATGTCACTACCCGCCTCCCCCCTTAAAATCCTCCAATGGCTTCCATTATGTTGAGAAAGAAATCAATGCTCTTACAATGGCTCCCAATCCCCTGCAATATCTGGCCTCTCCCTGTCTCAGCCTAGTCTCTGTCTCATTCACTTCCCTCCAGCCCTGTGGTCTCTCTACCACTCCACAATCCTGCACAAAGGATCGTTGTGCCTGCTGTTCTTTCTTTCTTTCTTCTCTTTTTTAATGTTCAGTTAGCCACTGTTTAGTACATCATTTGTTTTTGATGCAGTGTTCAGTGATTCATTAGTTACATATAACACCCAGTGCTCATTACAGCATGAGCCCTCCTTAATACCCATCACCCTGTTACCCCCTCCTCTCACCCCGCTCTTCTCTGAAACCCTCAGTTTGTTTCCCAGGGTCCATAGTCTCTCATGGGTCATCTCCCTCTCTGATTTCTCCCCCTTCCCCTCTGGTCCTCTGAGCTATTGCTTATGATCCACATATGAGTGAAAGTGAAACCGTATGATAATTGGAACTGGAGGGGATTATGCTAAGTGCCGTAAATCAAGCAGAGAAAGACAATTATCATTTGGTTTCATTTGTTTGTGAATGCTGTTCTTTTGGATCACGCTTCTCCCAGATAGCCACACAGGCATTCTTCATTAATTCAAGTCTTTTCAGAGAGGCTTTCTGTGACCACACGTACTACCTAAAATAGCACCCCTACCATCATTTCTACTCCCATCACCTGTATTATTTTTGCCCAGCACCTATCACTACTGTCAATGTAAGGTATAGCTATTTGGTGACAGTCTGTCTCCCTGTCAGAATGTAAGCTCCCCAAGAGCAGGTGAATGATCTCATTCACCCTAAACCCCCCGGGTCTAAAGAGCCGGCTCATAATAGGCATCCCACATACATAATAGGTACTTCAAAGACATTTGCTGAGTGAATAAACACACTTCACAGATTTGTTCTAAAGGGAAAGGCTTAAAGTCTGGCCTGTTCAACACACAAATGTCTGGGAGAGAAGGGGTGCGAGTCAGGTCTGCAAGAAGGAAAGTATGGGAAAAGTGGGATGATTTGATGAATTTAATAAAAGAACAAAGTTGTGCACTGGTGAAGAGAGCACCTGAGAGTAATGCCCCCACTCCAGGGCTGGGAACAGACCTGAACGGCCAGGAGGGAGCAGATACCAGGGGCTGTATCTAGGAAGAAGTTGCTGAGGCTGAGGTGAAAGAGGTTACTGCTTGTGTCTCCTTGAGGATTTTAATGGTTTCCTATTTCACATTTAGGTCTTTCATCCATTTTGAATTTGTTTTTGTGTGTGGTATAAGAAAGTGGTCTGGACTCCCTTTGATTGAACCCAGCAGGAAGCCAGAGGACCAAAGCCAGACACAGAGCAGGGCGGAGACCTAGAGGGACCATAGAGGGTCTCCAGCGGGGAAGGCAAAGGAGTCCATAGGGGCGAGAGTAAGCTGTGCCTCTCCCTCTTGCTGTTCCCTAAAGAGATGTAGATGAGATCAGAGAAAGGACGTGTTGGAGGCCTCATCACCATGGGCACCGGCCTGGTGTATTGCAGACAGACAGTCATGATTCAATTCTACTGGCTGATGTGAGCGGAATTACCAGCTGGTAAGGTTTGCTAATTATTCTCTTCATAAATTTAGTTTGTCAGAGTGACAGAGTTCTTCTAAGCTGAGCTTTTGCTCCACTGTAGCAGCCACATTTCTTTTTATACCCAAATTGTCTTGATAACTTCAGGCTGCAGTGAGCAATCCTAGCTCGGTCACAGGGTTAGCCAAGCCCTTCTATGGCTTGCACCACCTTCCCCTGCCATACTGTACCTAATCAAAACCAGTGGGCCTCAGGCCTTCTGAGCCTTATACTTCCCTTAAGTTCTGGCCATGACTTCTTTGGCATCATGCTACTGGGAATGTAGACTGTATTTCTAGCAAAAAAAGGAAGGGTGATGACCCCTACCTCACTCCCAACACAAAATACAACTGAAAATGGACCAAAGCCCTAAATGTTAAAGCAAAGACTTCGGAGAAAACACTGGTATAAAACTTTGTAACTTTAAATTTGGCAATAGTTTCTCATAATGTGTAAAGCACAAGCAACCAAAAAAATTTTTTAAAAGAGATAAATCAGACTTCATAAAAAATGTTTGTACTTCTTCTTCTTTTTTTTTTTAAGATTTTATTTATTTGACAGAGAGATACAACGAGAGAGGGAACACAAGCAGGGGGAGAGGGAGAGGGAGGCGCAGGCTCCCTGCTGAGCAGGGAGCCCAATACAGGACTCAATCCCAGGACGCTGGGATCATGACCTGAGCCAAAGGCAGACACATAAGGACTGAGCCACCCAGGCACCACAAAAATGTCTGTACTTCTAAGAAGAAGCACAATCAAGTGCTATCAAGAAAGTGAAAAGATAACTCCCACAGAACGGGAGAAAATATTTGCAAATCATATAACTGACAGGGGTCTTGTATCCAGAACTTTTACAAGTTAATAATAAAAATACAAATAACCCAGTTTAAAAATGAGCGAAGCACAAGTGAATAGACATTTGTATATCCAAAGAAGATACACAAATGGCCAAACATTTGTATATCCAAAAAAGATATGCAAATAGCTAATAAGCACATGAAAAGATGCTGAACATTGTTAGTCATTAGGGAAATGCAAATCAAAACCATAAGGAGATGTCACTTCCCACCACAACAATGGTTATAACCAAAATGATGACAATAAGCATTGGTGAAGACATGGATAAATTAGAGCCCTGGCACACTGTTGGTGGGACTGTAAAATTGTAGCCACTCTGGAAAGCAGTTTGGTAGTTTCTCAATGTGTTAAACATATGGCCCAGCAATTTCACTCTGAGGTATACACCTAAAAGAATTGACAACACACATCCACACAAAAACTTGCACACCAGTGTTAAAGCAGCACTATTCATAATAGCCAAAAAAAATGGAAACAAACCAAATGTACCTCAACTGATAAATGGATAAATAAAATAGGGTACATCCATAGAAGAGAATGTTATTTGGCAATAGAAGGGAAGGAAGTATTGATACATGCTACAACATGGAAGAATCTTGAGAACATTATGCAAAGTGAAAGAAGCCAGACACATAGTATATGATTCCATTTATGTCATATGTCTAGAATGGGGAAATCCATAGATTGATGGTTGCCAGGGACTGGGGGAGAGCGGGTATGGGGACTGACTATGGAGTTTCTTTTCGCAGTGATGAAAGGTTCTGGAATTAGTGGTTATGGTTGTACAACCTTGGAAATATGCTAAAAACCACAGAACCATCAGTATACTTTAAAAGTATGAATTTTGTAGTATGTGGATTATTTCTCAATTCTTTAAAAGGATGATGGGCGATTATGAAGTGAGACTATTTCTAGTCTCCTTATTGCACCATCCCAAGGAAATGTAATAAAAATAATGAAAATCTAAAGTTGCAAGAAGAAATGTTACGGAGCTCTGGAACAATAACGAGGCCATGTCAGTTAAAGTCCCATGGGAGTTCTTGTGCTAGCAGCAGTTGTAGAAAGGGGAATGGAAAGAGGGAAGGATGAGAATTAAGGTCTGTGGGTGCCTCCTATGAACCAGGAGCTCTATAATAGCAAAGCCCAAGGTTTCCCACTGGGGGCCAGCAGACAGCATGCAGCCCAGGTCTCTCCTTCCTGAAGAGCTTCAAGGAACAAACTTGTACTGTGTTTCTAAGTGATGTGAAAGACTCAGGTACACTGAGACAATGGCAGGACTTTTTGTGTTTTATTAAACTATGTCTTAAAAAAATACAAAAAACACATCTTGTGAAATATAGACATTTTTTTAGCATAGGTCCTTATCTTGTAAATTACGTAATTTTATTTGTGGTGTGCTAAAAATATTAACTTGTTAAAAGTAAACATTCAGAACATATTATTTTTAATACCTATTTTGATATATGTTCATTTTTATTGTTGTTGTTGTTGCTTTAATGTACTAGGAGTTTCTGAAGTGGAAGTAATCTAGGCCTCTCTTAATTTCTCTGGAGCCCTGATCATATTTAATGCCCACAACCACCCTAAGGGGTAAATAGTATTGTCCCATTTTATAGGTGAGAAAACTGAGGCTCGGCAAGGCTCAACTAATCTTGCAAAGTTATTAAGTGATGTAAATGGGGTTTGAATTCAGGTCCATTTGATACCAAAACTCCTGGTGCCACTTTTACATCCTAATGAAAACGAAAGGTGAAAAATGTAGATTTTTCTCCACACACTGCACCACAGCACCCCCTACGCCAAGGTCCCAGTACCACACGGTGCCCCTGTGTACAGTGTTGCTTACAGCCAGGCTCTGGGCAAAACTACATATCCTGCTGAAATCCTTCCCCAAAGTTCTCATGCTCGTGCAAATGGTGCAGGAGATACCACTGAGAAACTTAAATTAAGACCTGCATTTGACCAGAAATATATAAATATCCTTGCAGGACCTTCTCTGCTTCTTTACAGAGAGGACCACACATTAGCTAAAGCAGAAATGCCACTTCGGGTTGTTGGCTAGGTTTGAGCAGGGCTTAATATCTTCAAGTTGGATGGTTCTTATTGGATATGGAACATTTGGAGAGGAGAGACTCTGTCTTCAGCTATCATCACAGAGAAAGGAGAGTGGAGAGAGAATAGAAAGGGCCAAATCCCATAGGATGCAAGCCACATGAATGCAAAATCCAAATGCATCACCTTCATTTTCAGAGGAAGAAACTAGAGGTAAGAAAAACAGATAAACTAGAGATGAAGTCCCATGGCTGGTAGAGCTGGCTGAAATTCAAAGCATGTAGGCCTGACTCCAGAGAGGATGCCCCTGCCATGACCATAGATGTGAAGTTGCAGGAGCACACATGTAGCTTTGCTCCATGGGTTCAAGTCGCAGCTCTGACACTTGCTGGTGAGTGACCTCAAGCCAGCTGAGAGACCTCTATGCCTCACTGTTCTCTTCTGGAAAGATAGGAATAATAATTGTGTCTACCTCAGAGAGTTGTTATAAAGATGAAAGAGAGCTTCTGGGTTGGTGAACACACGGGGGACCGGGAGAATGGCAAGCTCAGGGAGGGCCTGGAAGCTCTGTGCTCTGCCCCCAGACCCTGCCCTGTGCACTGCTTCCATCTGGTGATTCTTGAATTACATCCTTTCAGAAGAAAGTGGTAATCTAATCAATCCTCAATTGGAAAAAAAAAATCCCTGAAAATAAATAAATTATCATTGGAATCATAATATGAGAAAATTAAAGATTCCACTTTTGATAACTAGAAGAATTTTTTTTTTTTTTAAGTAGACTCCACACCCAGCGTAGAGCCCAATCTAGGGCTTGAACTCAATACTCTGAGATCAAGACCTGAGCTTAGATCAAGAGTCGGATGCTTAACCCACTGAGCCACTCAGGCAACCCTGAGTAGGAGAATATTTGAGGATCCAAGCCTCAGGAAGATCCTGACCTCCTCAAGAACAGAATCCAAAATCCTTAAGAAACTTAGACTAAGAAACTTGACGATGCTGATTTTTTGGAAAATAAACATGTTTTCATCAACTGGGATTCCCACCACTCCCATCCAGTGAGAAGAAAATCTGAGATCCACAGAGGCCTGGATATGAGTAATTTGATAGTAGATTATCTTGAAAAAAAAAAATCAAATACAAGACTTTCTACTTCTAAATTATTCCATTTCCCAATGAAAATAAAAAGAGTGATCAATATATTTTATACCTCTCAATAAAGATGTGAATACTGCTAAAAAAATGGAAGGAAAAAAAAAGATCAAACAATGCCTGGATTAGAGCAGTGCCTGACATGTAACAAATGCTATGCTATGTAAGAATTTGCTATCACTGTTTTATGCAATTTCCCCAAATCAAAAAAGTAGAAGATAATGAGCAAGGGTTGTAAAAATATCTAACTATACATATGTAACAGGATGTTAAAATGGAATGCTTTCTGCTCAGTTTCAGCTAAGCCTGCAAATCTGAGAACCAATCCATAGGTGTCAAGTTCTGCACCTGCCAGAGGGAGGTGCTAGACCACCTAAGCCAGGGCTTGCGGAGAGTGATGGTGCCTCCAAGCCAGTATAAAAGCCCTGGAAGTTAAAGGAGCAGTACAAGAGATTATGCTCGGAGAAAGCTGATTTTTCTTCCCCACTCTCACTCCCCTCTCCCCCAAAAGAGAGACCACAGGTGCTTCCCCTTCCCTCAAGCCTCATGAAAGAACTTTAGGGAGACAAATGTCGTTTTCTGTGTGTCCCTTGGAGGTTGGGGGACACAGAGGACAAATGTCTGACTCATGCTTGAGAAGTCTAAAGGCAAGGGGCTAGGAGTGTTGGCCTGAAGCAAAGAGAAAGAAGGGACCATTGATACTCATCTGATGATGAGGGCCAAAGAATTGAGAGAATTTTCCGTGGAACAGATGTGAGTCCTGCTGGAGAAAGCGGACCGGGAAGTTTTAAGACAGACTGCCTAAGGAGGAGGGGGTTGTGGATGAGGGGCAGTGGACTCTAACGGGGTCATTGTGGGGTAGACTCAATGCCTGAGGCCTAAGGGTCAGGCCAAAGTAAAGTAGATACCCAACAGAAGAGCCCCAGAGAAAACCACAAAAGCTGGTGAGAAAGAAGCAGCTATAAATAGACACTTGATCCAAAGAACACCTTCAACCTAAGTGCCCTTATCCCCCTCAAATCCCCAGTCCTTCTGGGCCTACCCCAGAAAGAGTGAGTAGTGTGAGCTGGGAGCAAAGAGGAAAAGGGCAAAACCAGGGAGGAGGAGGAAGAGAACAGAAATGGCTGTGCCTCTCCTTCCCCGCAGGCTCCCCACCTAAAACCCACCCACGGGCTGGACAAGGGGGAAAATCTTCACGTGAATATAGTTTAGAGTTTTAGTTACCTTGGGCTACACATTTTAATCACTGAAATAACCTCTTTTTTTTTTTTTTTAATTTTCTAAGAGGGAACGATAAATCCAAGGGGTGAAAAAAAATGGTCTATGGAACATGTTTGAAGGGACAGTGATGACAAAGAGTAAGATGATTTTCCGCCTCCATATACTGAGCTCCACCCAAAAGTCACTCGGGTAAGTAGCCCTCCTCAAAATATAGGAAGTTGTGCTGAGTTGGGGGTCCAGCTGGAGGGGGTGATCTGGATGTGAGAAATGCACCAGTGATGAAAGAAATACTTGCTAGATTATAAGCAGAGGAAGAATGAGATCCACATAGAACAAAGTAAAATCTGTACAATGTGTTACAGCAACTGCTATGCTGCCTTCTTGCTTTTTGAAAATAGGAAGAAGAGAGTGGAGGTGCAATCACAGAATATGTATAAAACATCATGAAGGACACCCATGTTTAATGGATGGAAATGACTTTCAATTCAAGTATATGCTCTTGATGTTAAAGCCCGTGAGAATTGTGTTCATTCCATCATTCAAACATTTATTGAGCATCAAGTATTACCAGGCAAGGTTTCTCTTGTCATGTGCTGATGTCTAATTGGAGGTGCATACTGATTAGAAAAAGCCTCCCTTAACAACAAGCTGGCAAAGACATGGTGTCCTCAGCCACCAGCGATTCTAAAGGAAAGCTGTGATCAGTATTCAAAGCAGAAGGTACGTGGAGGTTACATGTGTCCTGTAAAAATTGTATGTTTGGGGTAGAATGCACATTGGGTGTGGCTATTGATTTGTGCTCTGCCAAATGCAGGACTGTCCTCAGAGCCCAAAGAGGCACTACCCAAACCTTCAGGCATTGCTGCACGTGGCAATTACTTTAGCACAAGATTTTACAATACACCGTGTGCATCAGTCTCAAGATTGTAGCTGTCATCAGCCTCAGCCCAAACCACAGTTTAACTGGCTTTATTTGTTGTCAAACATAATTGGAATTTAGGCTTAGAAGGGGAGAGAAGATAGATCTAATCTTCACATAAAGGAAAACTCATTATTTCCTTTTTCACTTTGGTGTACCCTCATTATGGAGTTACGCTTTCACGGTGTGCAGATCTTACCTAGGAGGGCAGCATATACAGGGTTATCTGAAATCTTCTAAAGCTCTGGGAGCAGGAGTGGAAACCATCCATGTCCCTCAACAGTTTGCCTCCTACAGTGGACAGCCGCATCCCAGCTTAGGGGCACAGGCCTAGCCCTTGTGCTATTGTCAGGCTCCCTGCCAGGGAAAATGGCTGTGCCCTCCTCCTTTGTACTGGGACAGGAACTCTGTGGAGTTTCTCTTGCCCTAAGGGGAAGGAGCTGGTGTCTTGGCACACCACTTCCAAACGGTCCAGTGCCTGTTCTGAATCAACTGAAAGGAGAATGAATAGACCTTTTTATGGCGTGAGATCCTTCAGGTGGACAAAAAATAAAGCAAAGAACCTTCACACCCATTTCTGATGAGCACCATAAAAAATGTTTGTTTGGTTTTTTTTTCTCAGCTCAGGAACAGAGGGAAACTTCCAGAAAACTTGGGCAGAAAACCATTCACCAATGGAGCAAGAGTCAGAGGGATAACTCACTAACTATGAGTTGAAGACTACCTCATTTGGTTATCTAAAACGAAGCAGGCTAAATAGGACTAGTCTTTGAAACCCTGACTCATTGCTTCAGCTGAACTTGGAATTTTAGTTCCTTGAACTACAGAAGAACTTTACCCTAGTAAACACGTGTTATTTATTATTTTTTTCTGAGTAAACATATTTTAAATGAATGTTCACCATCTACTGAAAGCATAAAATGAACATGAAATTCACTGCCTTCTTTCACTCTGGCCTCTAAACCTTCTCCTTCTGTACTATAAAACATTCCTCTTTGAAAGTAAACCTGCACCCCTTACAGACAAGACAGATTCATCATTAGTAAAATGCAAATAGGATGAAACAATGATCAGAACAATGTCATAGACCTCCCCCCCCCCAAAAAAAAATCACCTGAACTGATCTTGAAGAAGATATATAGGTCCACATAATTATGCCTACAGTTGTATATGCCAGGGTGTCTTTAATAAATATCTTTTAAAATATTGCCTTGTCACAAAATATTAGCAAACCAAATCCAACAATACATTAAAAAAAATCATACACCACAATCAAGTGGGATTTATTCCTGGGGTGCAAGGGTCGTTCGAGATTCACAAAACAATGTGATATATCACATCAATAAGAGAAAAAATAGAAACCATATAATCATTTCGATAGATGCTGAAAAAGCATTTGACAAAGTACAACATCCATTCGTGATAAAAAACTCTCTGCAAAGTACCTCAACATAATAAAGGGCTTACATGAAAAACCCACAGCCAACATCATAGTCAGTGGTAAAAAACTGAGAGTTTTCCCCTAAGGTCAGGAACAAGACAAGGATGTCCAGTCTCACCACTTTTATTCAACAGGGTGCTGGAAGTCCTAGTCACAGCAATCAGACAACAAAAAGAAATAAAAGGCATCCAAATTGGTAAGGAAGAAGTAAAACTCTATTTGCAGATAACATGATATTATATATAGAAAACCCAAACACTCCACCAAGAAATTACTAAAACTGATAAATGAATTCAGTAAAATCACAGGATACAAAATGAATGTACAGAAATTTGTTGCATTCCTATACATTAATAATGAAGCAGCAGAAATGAAATTAAGAAAACAATCTCACTTACAACTGCACCAAAAACAATAAGCTATCTAGGAATAAATTTAACCAAAGAGGTGGGTGAAAGACTTGTACTCTGAAAACTATGAAACACTGACGAAAGAAATTCAAGATAATGCAAAGAAATGGAAGGATATTCCATACTCATGGGTTGGAAGAACAAATAATGCTAAAATGTCCATACTACCCAAAGTAATCTACAGATTTAATGCAATCCCTATCAAAATACCAATAGTAGTTTTCACAGAACTAGAAAAAACACACCTAGAATTTGTATGGAACCATGAAAGACCTCAAATAGCCAAAGCAATCTTGAAAAAGCAAAACAAAACTGGAGGTATCACAATTCCAGGTTTCAAGTTATATTACAAAGCTGTATTAATTAAAACAGTATGTACTATCATAAAAGTAGACACATCAATCAATAGAATAGAAAACCCAGAAATAAATTCACAATTGTATGGTCAATTAATCTTCAAAAAAGAAAGAAGGCATATCCAATGGGGAAAAGATAATCTCTTCAACAAATGGTCTTGGGAAAACTGGACAGCTATATGCAAAAGAATGAATCTGGGGACGCCTGGGTGGCTCAGTTGGTTAAGCAGCTGCCTTCGGCTCAGGTCATGATCCCAGCGTCCTGGGATCGAGTCCCACATCGGGCTCCTTGCTCGGCAGGGAGCCTGCTTCTCCCTCTGCCTCTGCCTGCCACTCTGTCTGCTTGTGCTCACTCTCGCCCCCCTCTCTCTCTCTGACAAATAAATAAATAAATCTTTAAAAAAAAAAAAAAAAGAATGAATCTGCACCACTTTCTTTCACCATACAAAAAAATGAACTCAAAATGAATTAAAGACCTAAATGTGAGACCTGGAACCATAAAAATCCTTGGAGAGAGAACAGGCAGTAATTTCTCTGACATCAGCTGTAACAACATTTTTCTAGATATGTCTTCTGAGGCAAGGGAAACAAAAGTAAAAATAAACTAATGGGACTACATAAAAATAAAAAGTTTCTACACAGCAAAGGAAACAATCAACAAAACTAAAAGGCAACCTACTGAATGGGAGAAAATTTGCAAATGACATATCTGAAAAAGGGTTAGTATTCAAAATATATAAAGAACTGATACCCATAAAACAAATAATGCCATTAAAAATTGGGCAGAAGACATGAACAGACACTTCTCCAAAGAAGACATGTAAAAGGCCAACAGACACATGAAATGATGCTTAACATCAGTCATCGTCAGGGAAATGCATATCAGAATGACAAGGAGATGTCATCTCACACCTGTCAGAATGGCTAAAAGCAAAAACTCAAGAAACAATAAGTGTTGGTGAGGATGTGGAGAAAAAGGAACCCTCTTACACCATTGGTGGGAATGCAAACTAGGTGTAGCCACTGTGGAAGACAGTCGAGGTTCCTCAAAAAATTAAAAATAGAACTACCCTTCAATCACGTAATTGTACTACTGTGTATTTACCCAAAGAATACAAAAACACTAATTCCAAAGGATACATGCACCCCGATGTTTATAGCAGCATTATCAACAATAGCCAAATTATGGAAACAGTCCAAGTGTCCACTGATAGATGAGTGGATAAAGAAGATGTGGGGTATGTGTGTGTGTGTGTATATATATATATATGTATATATATATATATGTGTGCATGTGTGTGTGTGTGAGAGAGAGAGAGATATTATAATCTTGCCATTTCCAACAACATGGATGGAGCTAGATTATATAATGCTAAGTGAAATAAGTCAGTCAGAGAAAGACAAATATCATATGATCTCACCCATATGTGGAATTTAAGAAACAAAACAATAAGCACAGGGAAAAAAGAGAGAGAGAGAGAGAAACCAAGGAAGAGACTCTTTACAGAGAACAAACTGATGGTTACCACAGGGAAGATGGTGAGGAGGATGGATGAAAAGGATGATGAGGGTTTAAGAGTATACTTATCAAGATATTTTAAAAAGTAGAGGTTTTTGACTAGGGCAAAATAAAAATAAAATAAAATATTGGGGCACCTGGGTGGCTCAGTCAGTTAAGTGTCTGCCTTAGCTCAGGTCATGATCCTGGGGCCCTAGGATTGAGACCTGTGTTGAGCCCTATGTTGAGCTCCTTGCTCAGCAGGGATCAACTTCTCCCTCTGCCTCATCCCCTCCCCCCAGCTTGTGCATGCACACTCTCTCTGAAGTGAATAAAATCTTAAAAAATAAATAAAAAAATATTGTCATGTCTAATAATAGTGATAATTACAATAATACTTTACCAAGCATAATACTACTACTTCACCAAATTTACTTGTGGTGGGTGGCATTTAAATACTTTATATGTAACAACCTCCCTTCATCCCCATAGCCCAATGAGACAGATGGGTAAATTGAAGTACAAAGCTATTGAGTAACTAGTCCAAGGTCATACACCTAGGAAGTGGCAGAACTTGGATTTGAACCCAAGTTGAACTGATGCCAGAATGTACGCCTTTTTTTTTTTTTTAAGATTTATTTATTTATTTTAAAAAGGGGGAGAGAACATGGGGGGACGGGGCAGGGACAGAGGGAGAGAGAGAGAGAATCTCAGGCAGAGTTCCTGCTGAGTGTGGAGCCTGATGCAGGGCTCAATCTCATGACCCTGAGATCATGACTTGAGCCAAAATCAAGAGTTGGACACTTAACTAACTGAGCCACTCAGGTGTCCCCAGAATATATGCTTTGAATCAATTCACCACACTATCTCTCAGCTTTACAAGCATGCTTGTGGTTCTATGTAGGGAACTGTCCTCGCTTCTTGTCCTGCATGGGCAGTCCCTAAAGAGGTCATAGAAGGAGTATTATTCATTTATCACATTTATAAGCTAACCCATTTTTAATAGTTATTCAGTGGAGTGGGGGGAATATAATTTCACATATTGAAAAATCTAATAACCTTGATATACAATCAGCATTTTAAAGAAATCTCCACCTCAAGTTTCCCACAAATTAATCATAGATAAATCCATAGCTGAGTCATTTGTTAGGTCATGGCCATGAGGAAACTCAACCAGAGAGTCCAACTCAAAGTGCATTAGAAATCCATTTTATGAAATGTTCTTTCGGTGTTAGATCTAACTTACATAATTAGAGAACATTAGAGTTGAAAAGGGCCTTGAAGTTTATAGAATTTAATCTCCTTGAGTGAGGCTGTCCAAGAAAGATAAATGAAATGCCCCAGGGCCTAGAGCCATTTGGTGAAAGGAACACCATGAGACCAAGGTCACAGGCTTCCCAGGGTCCAATGTCTTTCTCCACTGTAACATGCTGCTTGCCCCACCCCACCCCAGGTGACATGTAAAAAATTTTTTTATTTCTTAAAGATTTTATTTATTTATTTGAGAGAGAGAGAGCGAGCTCAGGGGGAGGGCAGAGGGGGAGGGAGAGAGAATTCCAAGCAGACTCCCCACTGAGCCCACTGCAGGGCTCAATACCATGACCTTGACATCATGACCTGAGCCTAAATTAGATGCTTAACCAACAGCCAGAGAGGTACCCTGTGACATTTTTATATAAGAAAAGTAAAATGTTCTGGGGCGCCTGGGTGGCTCAGTGGGTTAAAACCACTGCCTTTGGCTCGGGTCATGATCCCGGTGTCCTGGGATCGAGCCCCGCATCGGGCTCTCTGCTCAGCAGGGAGCCTGCTGTCTCCCTTCTCTCTCCACCTGCCTCTCTGCCTACTTGTGATCTGTCTGTCAAATAAATAAATAAAATCTTTAAAAAAAAAAAAAAGTAAAATGTTCTCATTACTTAAAGACACTTTCCTATGCTCTGTACAAACAAGGTTTATACAGTTAAATTCCACTGGTTGACTTTTTTTTTTTTTTTAAGATTCTATTTATTTATTTATTTGTTTGTTTGACAGTGATCCCAAGTAGGCAGAGAGGCGGGCAGAGAGAGGAAGGGAGAGGAAGGGAAGCAGGCTCCCCACTGAGCAAGAGAGCCTGACGTGGGGCTCGATCCCAGGACCCTGGGATCATGACCTGAGCCGAAGGCAGAGGCTTTAACCCACTGAGCCACCCAGGCACCCCATCCACTGGTTGACTTTAAGGAATATCATTGATCTACTTCAAACACAAGTTAGGTGGTGCTTGCCTTTTTTTCATTTAGAGAAGCGGACATAAGAAAACATGAGAAGGACATGGAATATGAGTGTGGTGAGTATCTTACCTACATGGGTACTCATTTTGTACTATCCCATTATAATTTCATCACAATCATTTGTTCCCAGTGGAAATTGTTGACAACATCTCTGAAAACCATCAGTTCTGTGAAAGAAAACGTGTCTCTTTTCAAAATGCCAGATCCTTGGCCTCTTCTGTGGTCCACGAGCCCAGGACTTCCATGGTCTGCCTGCCTCTCAGCTCTTTTCTGCCAGTTAGTTCATCTGGACACAGTCATTTGTTCATTCTTCCCAAATGACAGATTTTATCCCATTAGTTGTATCTCAAAAACTTTCAGTGACTATCTACCGTCTTTAGGGTAAAGCTCTAACTTCCAGAGCCCTGAGGAGACAGCCCTCTTCATCTATCAAATCCATGCTTTTGTGTACCTCCACAAACAGTCCACTCTGATCCAGCTAGTATGTCCCCAGTTTCCCAGACATATGTGGTGCTTACCTGTCTCTATACCTTTGCCCACATGGCTTTTCTCTCCAGGATATCACCTCATCTGCCTGTGCCAATTCACTTCTGAGTCACAAGGCAAGGCCCAGCCCGGGGGCCTCCCTGTCAACCCAAGCTTCCTGAAATCCTTTTCTGAAAGCATTTATTGCTGGTAACACTGATTTCATATTTGCTGTTCTGTTTTATTTTAATTTTCCCATGCATGCTTCTCTTGCCTTCCCATCTGGTTTATAAGCTCCTTTAGAACAAGGAACATTTTTTAGACTAAAAACATTTCCTTTATATCTTAAACACATAAAGAACTAAGCATCCATAGCTGATTTCAGTCAATCGCTTTTCCATTTTCTTGCTTCTCCCTCAATATTCTCCTTGAAGAGTTGGCAATTTAAAATATTTAGGGTGATTTTATATACCTATCTAAAAACATAAAAGCTATGGAATGTATCTTTAAGTAGAGCCTTTTACCTATAATTCACGGATCAATTCAAAGATGAGCTGTTAGAGCATTTATTAATAGGTTAAGAGAATTAAGAACTTAAGAACAGAGGAGCTCAGACTCCTGGGTGGCTCCCTTGGTTAAGCATCTGCCTTTGGTTCAGGTCATGATCTCAGGATCCTGGATCCATGGAGCCCTGAATCAAGCTCTTTGCTCAGCAGGGAGTCTGCTTTTCCCTCTCCCTCTGCCTGTCACTCCCCCTGCTTGTGTGTCCTCTCTCTCTTTCAAATAAATAAATAAAATCTTAAAAAAAAATTCATTGGCAAAGATGTAACAGTCACAATGGGTAATATGTGAACATATCCTTTTTTCTAAAATGACCACATTTATATTACTTAACGAAAGCATGAGAGTTCCTTCTGCTTTTTCCAATCTTCCAAATTAGCTTCTGAGTCATGGTGTAGTTTGGCAAATGTAATCATATTCTCTATCTTTTCTAATCTCTTCTTATAAAGATATAATCATATGTAAACTCCTCATGAATTGGATTTCTTAGTGAATAAGCAAATACATGTTTATCTCAGTTTATGTAGGACAAATCCATTTCATGGTTGATGCACAAGATTACAACAGACCAACACATGTTTTGAAATTACATGTCTAGAAGATCATCTTATGTACCATATAAGTAAAAGAAAAAAGTCAAGAAAGAGGATTCAATTTTATTCTGCTCATTTGGAGTTAGCCTTCAGGTTACATAAGGAGTTCAAGAAAGAGAGATTGTCTAGGTCAGCAATTAAACATCACTGGAGCCCAGAAGATTTGCTAATGACATTCTCTCCAGTGTTCATCTCCTCCCTCTTTCTGTTTCCCCCTCTTCTTTTTTACTCACTTCTGCTGTATATTGCCTAGTTTTTTTCTTTCTTTTTTCTCTCTTGCTTGTGCCTTAAATCTGCCAGTGACAATCATCCTTGCTGGAAATGGAATTCTCTTCCTGCTACTTCCCTCTTCTGGAATTGACTTGCTTAACAACATTAGAAATATACACTTTCAAGATAAAAAGTCCACCCGTGTCTTATAAGCTGGGTAAGTCAGGGTCCTTCACTTTTCATTTTCCCTACATAGTTGCAATCACAGCACGGACGACAGACTAACTGGCCACAGGTGGAGTTTCTAAAAAACAACAAATCATTACCTGAAAATCATTATCTATAAATAAAGGAGGAAAAACTCAAGCATTTATCCTGCCTTTCTTTTGAACTGTTTTTCAGAGTAAGAAAACAGTTGATGTGGGAAAGTTGTTTTAGAAAGATCCCTGCCGGGGTGCCTGGGTGGCTCAGTGAGTTAAAGCCTCTGCCTTCGGCTCAGGTCATCATCTCAGGGTCCTGGGATCGAGCCCCGCATCGGGCTCTCTGTTCTGCAGGGAGCATGCTTCCTCCTCTCTCTCTGCCTGCTTCTCTGCCTACTTGTGATCTCTGTCTGTCAAATATATAAATAAAATCTAAAAAAAAAAAAAAAAATCCCGGGGGCGCCTGGGTGGCTCAGTGGGTTAAGCCTCTGCCTTCGGCTCAGGTCATGATCTCAGGGTCCTGGGATCGAGCCCCGCATCGGGCTCTCTGCTCAGCAGGGAGCCTGCTTCCTCCTCTCTCTCTCTCTGCCTGCCTCTCTGTCTACTTGTGATCCCTCTCTCTGTCAAATAAAAAAAATTTAAAAAAAAAAAAAAATCCCTGCCAATAAATATGAATAAAAACAGTTAATGGATCTAGCTAGTCCATGGCAGCTGACTGTTTGGCAAAAGGCTTTTTGCAATGGACCAGGATGATGACGCCAATGTTTACATCATGGAGAAAAAGAGCCATTTGTGATACAACCCAATAGTATGTATAAAGCATCGCCTATAAAATATTCCTGCAAAATTAATTGAATCGAGTTCTAATTATTGGTTAATTATTTACTGGTAAGTAGTGGGGATGAAAAAAAGTGTTAAATGACACCATGAGGATAAAGCCAATCTTCTACATGGGAGAGTCATCTCTTCTCTCTCATTTACTTATTTATTCAATCATTTCTTTCTTTTTAAAAACATTTTATTTATTTATTTATTTGACACAGAGAGAGAGAGAGAGAGAGAACACAAGCAGGGGGAGCAGCAGGCAGAGGGAGAGGGAGAAGTCTTCCCACTGAGCAAGGAGCCCAGTGCGGAACTCGATCCCATTACCCTGTGATCATGACAGTCAGCCACCCAGGTGCCCTCAATCATTTATTTCTATCTAATATCCTTAAACCTGGACTCAAAGATACTTATTCTATACTTTGAGTTCTAATGCAACACTTACTTTGTTGCTCTAATTGTTCCAGTTTTGGCTATAGGGAGCTCTTTCAGCTGGCTCTTATGTCCTTTTTAACATATCTCTACGTGTGTGTGGGGGTGTGTGTGGCACTTTTTACATTCTGGCACTACAAGATACTCCAGGCTCATCTTGTATGTTTTGGGATCCAGTCCTACAATCAGCCATTTTTCTAATGAGTCCTGGTACGTGTTATTGGAGAGCAGTATTAGAAAACAGGATGTGGCTTCTAGGTGTGTTTGTTGCTACTGGAGTATCATTGATTCTAGGGCCTCTGAGCTGACAGAACAAGGAAATAAATATGTATACTAACTGGCATATATATATAAATATGTCTAAATATTTCTGTACGTAACTGTCTGTATCTATATTAAGCTAAACATGATGTTGGGATTCATACTGACGTTGGGACATCCAGTATGGATGCCCCAACTGTGGGGTGCAGAGTAGGGGAGGTACAGAGAGAACAAGATTGCCCAGAGGATGGTAATTGTTGAAACTGGATGATATGTAAATGGAAGTGGGACGGTGTGGTGATCTAGTACACTATTCTCTCTACTTTTGAGTATGTTTTTATATTTACATAACAAGAAAAACTTTTGTTAATAAGAATAATAAGGGTTGAAGAAGGCACTTTTGGCTTCACTCCAAGCCCATTTATTCTTCCTTTATACAACATTTTAATGAGCATTGCTAGCTAATTTGCAAACACATAACTAATTGAAACACTTTAAACATTTTAAAAGACTTTTTTAAAGTGCGCAATGACAAAAGTAAGAAATTACAGGTAACAAGAAGGGAACTTCTCAAAAAAAACTATATAAAATAATATAGAAATGATAATGTGCTGCAATCACAGAACACACACTACAGTAAGCTCTAAGAACATTATTATATTTCCATAAAAAAGCTATTCTCCATAATAATCACACCTTATCAAAAAAGCTATCTAATACTTAGCATGTTTTGTCTAAGAAAAAAAAATAAGTAAACATATCTTCAGGTTTTATTCAAATCAGTAAAAATTTTTAAGTTTCTAACCTACATAGATAGGCACTAAGTCATCATAAAAGTGAGCTGCCTAGAACAACTCATTCTCCAAGTTTCCAGATAGCTAAGTATTGGAACTCAGCTCTAAACATCCAGTTCCTAAAAATATTTAAGTACTTTATATTTCCACAAAAGCATACATTTAGTGTTCATGAGAGTCTAAGATTTAACTTGAAAAGAAACAAAAATTTAACAAAATCTATTCTTACCCTAATAATTCTGTGAAGGAAAAGTATTACATGAAAGATCTTTTTTTTTCAAACTCCGTTTCTGATTAAAAATGTAAAGCAGGTATCAGTTTATGTTCACAAAAATTTTCATAGAATACTATGTTTCTTTTTCTCTCCCTACAAAAGAGAAGCTAAAGCCATATTGATATGTGTTGTGCTCAGAGTATATATGTTTGGTTTAAAATATCCTGAATCGGGGCGCCTGGGTGGCTCAGTGGGTTAAAGCCGCTGCCTTCGGCTCAGGTCATGATCCCAGCGTCCTGGGATCGAGCCCCACATCGGGCTCTCTGTTCAGCGGGTAGCCTGCTTCCTCCTCTCTCTCTGCCTGCCTCTCTGCCTACTTGTGGTCTCTGTCTGTCAAATAAATAAATAAAATCTTTAAAAATAAAATAAAATATCCTGAATCAGTGAGCTTTTTATTGGTCAGTGCAATCTGTAGAAAGGAATGTTTCGGGGTGCCTGGCTTGCTCAGTTGGTAGAGTATGGGACTCTCGATCTTGCAGTCATGAGTTCAAGCCCCACATTGGGCATAAAGCTTACTCAATTAAAAAAAAAAAGTTTTGGAAAAAAAATGTTTTGATACATACTATTAAAGTTCTCTCCCTAAGTTAGACCCAAGATCAGAAATAGTGGGTGAAAAATTCTTCTTTTATCTATCTTAACATCTATTGTCTATTTTTGTTTCTACCCTTTTTGTGTATGGGCTGCAAATAAACAGGACTCTTTCTTTTCTGAGTGCCTGGCATCAGCAGGGCACAATAAGGACAAAACATGTGTTGGGAGGGGGGAGGCTTAGAGAACTGAAATAGCCCAGGGGCTGCCGCCTCACTTCCTGCTGAGCCACACCCCACACAACCCTCATGTCACCAGGCTGTTAGCGCTGTCCACCTTGGGAGAGCAACACGCATTGAAGAGATTATGCCCAGCACTCCCCTAAGAGGACTCTTGTTGGGGTGTGATGTTCCAGAAATTAATCCTAGCTTCTGGGTTCCTTTGAATAATTTATAGAGAAGACTAAAATAGATATGATCCTGCAGAAGTATGAAAGCAGAAATGAGGATAACATTACCTATCAGCAGACAAGGCAGGCCCCGATGAAAGGCCTCCAAAGAAGACCCACACATTGATGTTCTGTCATTCTGGTGCTGGGATACTTCCTCTAAGGATAAGATTTGTCTGCTCTTTGCTTATAGGATTTACCAGAAACGTTCTGGAAGGGGAGGCCAAGTTGCATTAGGTTAGCCCTGCTCCCTGATGACCAACATATCTTTCAGACTTCATGGACATCCTTAAGAAGCTTAGTTCAGGTAACTTCTCTCTAAAGACCAGAAATCATGTGATATATTTCCCTTCCACGTCACTACGCCGAACTCCCCCTTTCTCGCCAGTTCCTCTCAACCAGTTTCCAAAGATGCCAAGCAGAGCAGTGTCCTTTCATGTGGAAAACCACAAAGGTAGCCCCAAAGTATTGCAAGAACAATGTGCATTTGGGGCCTTTCCATTTGGCTGTCTTCGGTAATATAGTACATGGATGCCACAGTGCAGGAAACCCAAGTTCACTCTGAGAATGAGAAATTCCAAGATTCTTTTTTTTTTTTTCTTTTTAAAAGATTTACTTATTTGAGATAGAGAGAGCATAAGTCAGGGGAGGGAGAGGGGGAGGGTCAAGCAGACTCCCTCCTGAGCACAGAGCCCAAAGAGGGGCTTGATCTCAGGATCCCGAGACACCTGAGCTGAAGTCAGACACAACCAAATGAGCCATCCGGGCACCCCTCAGTTTTCTTTACTGAGTCCAGCAATACACCGTTTGGAGTCTAGGCACCAACACCCTTGCTTTTCCTTGTTTGCAAAGCATAGATAATGACACCCACTCTGGGACTGGGGCATGAACTAATTAATGATTGCACGGTGCTAAATATAAAGAGGCTTCATGGTACAGGCAGGTAATATGTCCCTTTAGGAGTGACACATGTTAATTACACTGCGTGAGAGCCCAGCAAAGCTGCATCGGTCACTTTGAGAAAGGTGGTCTGGGTAGATCCACCCTATTTCATTTTTCATATACTTGCTTTTTGGTTTCCTGCTCCTAGATTCATCTTTGTAATAGTGCAGAATTATCTTATTTCTATTTCTTATTTAACTCCTTTCCTCTGGCCAGCTAGTAGTCAGCTCAGTTTTTCTGGGTGTGTTACAGAGCATTGCGCTTACCAGGCTGTTGCTGGATAGACTGGAGAGGAGAGGCTACGGCAGCACCTTGGGGACTGAAGGGAGGCTCCCTGTCACTGAGGAGACATTCAGGATTGGCCTGGCAGCCTGAGTGCTGGCAGTGGGGCTGCACCCACACCCCCTCCCAGCACAGGCCGGGGCTTTCTGCCCTTGTGCGAGTAGACTCTGGGGGACTTGAAGCAGAGTTGCCAAAGCTGTTTGTTAGCAAACTGGTTCCTGACAAAAAAAAAAAAAAAAAAAAATTGACTTTCTGTACATGAAACAGCTACAGAGAAAGATCTTTTTCCTTTGAATGCCATTAATTGGGGCATTAAAGTCGATGAGAAGGTTGTCCCAAGGGGACATCCCAGGCATGACGATCCCCCCAGTTACAGAACTGTAGTGAAGGGAAACACTGTGCTGTACTTCCTGTGTCAAACTGAAGTTAGTATAGCAAATCACACTGAGAAAACGGGACTGCTGAATGCCTACTAAGTATTAAGCAGACACTGAGAAATAAAACAACTAAGGAAATTAAATTGAAAAAGATGCAGAGAAAAATTTATTCATTCCTTCATCACGTAGCGAGAACCTCGTCTATACCAGCCATTGTGCTAGGAGTGGGGATACAGCGGTGAAGGAGAGACAAAAATCTTTGTTTCACAGAGTTTACACTGTGAGGGAGAAAGACAACCAAGAAGCAAAGAAATGAGCCGAAAATACATAGGATTATGCCCTATGCAGAGAACTCATGTAGGTTGGGGTGATCATAACTGAATGGGCTCTCTGCAGAGGTAAGATCAAAGCTAAGATGTAAGGGGCAAGGAGGAAATCTATCCTGTGAGGACTGAGGGGAAGTGTGTTCCAGGCCAAACAAAATCTCAAGGCAAGAATGAGTCCTACAGACGTGACTGCACCGGCATGACTGCACCGGCATGACTGCACCGGCGTGGCTGGGCCCAGCAAGGAGGAGAGTCTGAGTTAGGTGGAGGCAGGACGCAGCTCACGAGAGGCCTGTGAGCCCCCATGAAAACTGAAGATTTCTTTTCTAAGTGTGATGAGAAGCCATTGGAGAGCTGACTGGAGGTTTCTTTTCTAAGTGTGATGAGAAGCCATTGGAGAGTTGTGAAGAAGCAAAGAAGTGGTAGGATCTGATTCGTGCCTTTAAAAGACTTCGCTGCTGCTCTGTGCAGAGATGTGTAGGGGTAAGAGTAGGAAAGCCAGGGGAACCCTGCTTAGTTATGATCTGAGTCCTGTGGTTGCTACTTGCTCCTTATTTGGGAAAGTTAATGACCAAGGATCATGTCGTGGCAACTTCATGTCTAGTGGGAGAATTATAAGATACCCCATTTTGAACGCAAGCTGGTGCAGCCACTCTGTAAAACAGTATAAGGGGTCCTCAAAAAGTTGAAAATAGAGCTACCCTACGACCCAGAAATTGCACTACTGAGTATTTACCGCAAAGATACAAATGGAGTGATCCGAAGGGGCACATGCACCCGAATGTTTATAGCAGCAATGTCCACAATAACCAAACTATGGAAAGAACCTAGATGTCCATCAACAGATGAATGGATAAAGAAGAAGTGGTATATATACACAATGGAATACTATGCAGCCATCAAAAGACATGAAATCTTGCCATTTGCAATGACACGGATGGAACTAGAGGGTATTACGCTCAGTGAAATAAGTCAATCAGAGAAAGACAATTATCATATGATCTTACTGATATGTGGACTTTGAGAAACAAGGCAGAGGATCATGGAGGAAAAGAGGAAAAAATGAAACAAGATGAAACCAGAGAGGGAGACAAACCACAAAAGTTGCTTAATCTCAGGAAACAAACAGGGTTGCTGGAATGGAGGGGCGTGAGAGGGATGGGGTGGCTGGGTGATGGACACTGGGGTGGGTATGTGCTATAGTGAGCACTGGGAATTGTGTAAGATTGATGAATCAAAGACCTGTACCCCTGAAACAAATGATACATTACATGTTAATTAAAAAAAAGAAAGAAAAGATACTCCATTTTTGTGGCTTGGGAAATTTCAGACTGCATTGCACAACAAGACAACTGTGGCCAGACAGGTCTTTGTGCATGTGTGGATTGTAGAGTTACCATGTTTATCTCACTCTGGCCCTTTCCACAGCCATCGGTTCCCCATTGTCTTCCTGACATACTTTTGTCAGTGGCTGCTCCGAACTCTTCTCCACACTCCCAAACCACCCTATTCTCAATCATCAGTTCTTCTCCAGGGGTAACAACTTTATTCCTTTCTCTACAAAGAAAAGTAAAACTCTCCAGTGTGAATTTTTTTGTGTTAACTTCACATTCGGATACGTCCTTGGTTTGGGAAGATGTGCCTCTGCCCTCCTCCAGAACTTCTGCCCTCCCTCCACCTGTCTGAAGGTCTGTGTCTTAACCTGCTTGAGCTTCCAAAATGATTCCCTCATTCCGAAGCATTTTTAGTATTATCTCTTTGTCCGCTTCTCTGCTTCTCACACTAGAGCCCAATTTGTCCGATCTGAATGGGCAGCTCTGCTCTCCGTGCTGCTACTTTTTGGCAGTCTCGAATATCCCCCATTCCGGTCTGTGCCTCTCCTTCAACCTGTAAATGAATCTCAGCCTCCTTCTCCAGTTCCTAGTGTCCAGATCCCTCTACTCCCATAACCGTCAAGAACTGTACGGATTCAACAATATCCTTCTTTTGCCAACAATATCCTTCCAATCTTTTCTCTGCTTCAACTTACCGATTTCTTGACTTCCCTCTTTTACTTGTTCCTGTATGAACTTTATGTTTCTCTAATTTAAACATTCATTAAATCTCTCATCATTTATTCAACACTTACAGACGACTCTCACTTCTGTGAAGTCCCTCACTGACATTCTTTCTCTAAACTTACTACAGGTCCGCAGTCCCTTATGCAAAGCCTATTGGGGCTGTAAGTATTCTAAAAGCAAAAATCTTCAGATTTTGGAATGATAATATGCATATATACCATAAGGCATTAATATCTGCTGCAAAAATGTATGACAGTTCATGCTGAGTGAAATAATCAGAGACAATAAATTACCTCATAAGAGTTCAGGACAGATTTTGGTGCCAGATGAGTTTTGATGTAAATTTACAAAAAGAAAGGAAGGGAGGACAGAGGAAAGAAGGAAAGGAGGTGTCTGATGGTATCGCAGGTCTATTTCTCTGTACTTTTTTCTGTTACACTGAAACTTTCTACCTTTTTTTCTACCTCTTTTTTCAAGTTACTACTTCAAAGTCTACATTTTCTAAAAAGAGCAAATTGACTTTTCTTGCAAGCAGTCTTCCTTTCTGAAGAATATCACTTGTTACCAGAAATATCATTTTTTAAAAATTTTTTTATTTATTATTATTTTTCAATAAACATATAATGTATTTTTATCCCCAGGGGTACAGGTCTGTTAGAAATATCATTTTTTAAAAGCCTCCTAAACTAAAAACCTTATTCCATCCACTTTTGCTCCTACATATTATCTATCATCAAATTTCTTGACCTCAGCCCATTCAACAGCTTCTACTTTAATACAAGCCCATACTATTTCAACAGCCCCTTGGGCAGTTTCTGAAATTCTAGCCCCCATCTGTGATCATGGCTTTTTATTTCCCTAAATTCCACCTTTCCCTCACACCAAGAATATCAATGGCCCTACCTCTGAAATATTTCATTCATCATGAATGCTTCTTTGCTCAAGAACTTACAACACTTTCTCTGTCAGTATTTAAAGATTGGGTCGCATCCCACATTTATTCCTGAAGAAAGTTCAGCTTCCTAAGCTTCCTCTCTAACCAAACACATGGTATTTTGATTTATCTTCTCACGAGTCCAACTGCCACCCTGATTCTGATGACTTTCTTAATTGTAAGATTAAGAACAAAGCAGTATCAGATGTAACTGATATACTGTTTTTTAATTTTTTAGTCCTAAATAAATTTTGTTTGTCCTTCCTTTTAGACTCATTTTAGGGTATGCTCTTGGCATTTTGTGTGACTGAGTTAGTCAGGGTACTCCCAACAATTCCCTTTTCATTCCCTTCCATGTTCACTGAAAGGAGAAACTCCCAAGGTACCTCATTAACAAGCATGGAATGAATAAATAAATAGCACATGTACTAAACATAAAGGAACAAAGCTTAAGCCACTGGCAGAATGTTAGCATTAAAATTGCAGAAGCACTAGAGACTTTTAGTGAGCTTTGAGTGAATGCTGAGTACATGGGTATTGAATCTCTTTCCTTATTTTTGTATACTTTGACCTTCTAGTGCTTGTTTTCTTTTCTCCTATGCTCTACCTACTAATTCCTTCATTACTATTTATGCTGGGAAAAGACGTGATGCTCTGTTTAGTACTTTGGATGCCCGTCAATGGATATTTACTCACAAACTTGAAAATATTTGCTATCTCAAATAAATTTTTTTTTAATTAAGCAGAGGGGTCCCTGACTGGCTCAGTTAGTAGGGCATGCAATTCTTGATCTCAGGGTCATGAGTTCGAACCTCATGACATGTATGATAATGAGATGAGTTAATAAAATTTTTACATAAAATGACAGATACTAGAGGTGGAAGAACATTATGTAATCTAGTCAAGTTATTATCATGATTTTTTTCAGCAGAAAAACATTTTATGCAAAAGAAATTGTAACAGGGATTCAGCCACATGTAGAAAACAGAAGTGAGCTTCCCTGAGTGAGGACACGGCATGAAGCTTGCAAGCCTGAGTTCCTCTCCTATCCACCCTCCAACCATTCCTTTCTCCCTGTTGCAGCCTTCTGGGCCCCCCAGAGAATTCCTAGGGTTCCACAGAGCAGTATCTAAACCAGCTCCCATCTCCTAATTTGCAAATATAAAAGCTGGTGCCCGGGAAGGATAAATAACCTACCCAAGCTAACGCAGCTGGTCTAAAGAAAGAAACGCAGCTGGTCTAAAGCTGGTCTGACGTCAGAGCTCTGGTCTTTTGGCTACCTTCAGTGCTGTCTAATTCACTTTTCTGGTCATTGCATTTCCCTGTATTTACTGTCTTCTATATGCCAGGTACTGCCTGAGGTGCAAATGAGATGGGAATATCCTGCCCTAGAGAATGCTAAGAATGAAGAGATAGGCTTCCGAATAATTATATGGAGAAATTACATGGGATGATACAGAATTCCATAAGACCATGAGAGATGTCAGATAATATCAGCTGAGAATGCAGGGAAACTTCATAAATGAGATACTATTGAATCAGTTTTAGAGATGGATAGATGTTGATCAGGCATAATTTTTTGCATTCACAGACACTTAATAGGTTACTATAGCCTGTTCAGACTATTACAGGTTTAAAATAGAAAATCAAAGAGGGGTTTTTAAAGGGAATTTGTCATTATTATAACATATATTGTCGTTTTATAAAATACCTGGAAAAAAATCAGAATTTTGAATTAATAGATTAATTAATAGATACCTTTACCTTTTGGCAGAGCTTCACTTAATTGCTAAACCCATAGAAGTTAATACTTCCTAGAAGTTTTTTGATATTCTACCTATTTTAGGTGAAAGTTATGAGGGAGTCCAAGGGCAAAGTCCTCTGGGTTGGTTTGAACAATAAAATCACAAACACGGAGATGCTTAAAATGAAGAATTTCAGCATCCAGACCAAAAACAGTCCCTACGTCCCTCGTTTTCTGAGTTAGCCAGTCTTCATTTTAAGATTCTAATAAAACAAAATGAGATGGGTGAAAAATTCCTCAAAATTTCCTCACTTACTTGGACCATCATGGTGAATAGCATGTTCGGGTTTATAAGATCCTCATTTAAAGTCAGCAGGGAATTTGTTTAGATGGTCCAATGTTTACTGAGATGATGCTGGTTGCCTTGGAAAGATTCATTTTTTTAAAAGACTGCATTTGTCATAACCACGGAGACCTCTCAGATCTCTCAAAACCACATGGTACCCCAATGCTCTAAGCATTTAAGTTTGTGTTGTCTGTTTATTCTCCAGTCTCAAATCTTTGTTTTTCCCCACGTTCCTGGGAACACTTTGTTCCATGTTGCTGGTTAGAAGTTATTAAAAATATCCCCTGGAAGCTGATAATGAATCAGTAATTAGCAAAGGACACAAATCTATGCATAGTATATTTCTGATTGATCTCTACATGGTATTTGACTGACGCTCTTCAGGTGCAATGGCAGAGAGAAATCAAAGTTTGCTGAGAGAAAATGACAGTAAAATCAATAGTCATGGGAATAAACACAGAACAATTAATATACTGTCCCTTGCCATTTGTCTTCAAGCTACTAGGGTCCGTCCAACCGATGTGGTCGGTGAATGGCCAACTTCAAATGTTTTACTCTACTTTCAACTATCACTTCAGCATTAGATGTTCTCCAAAGTGCCTGTTTGGCTCAGTCGTTAAGTGTCTGTCTTCGGCTCTGGTCATGATCCCCGGGGTCCTGGGATCGAGCCCCGTATTGGGCTCCCTGCTCAGCCGGAAGCCTGCTTCTCCCTCTCCCAATCCCCCTGCTTGTATTCCCTCTCTCACTCTCTGTCAAATAAATAAATAAAATCTTTTTTAAAAAGTATATGTAACACGCACACACACACACACACACACACACACATCTCATACAAACACATACACATATATATATTTAAATCTATTACCTATTTCATTAAATTATGGGTTATACTGTAATCAGTACCCTGGAGAGAAACAATACATCGGAAGTGTACAGGGCATGCTTTTCTTAGAGCACATCACAAAAACTGGTCTGACCTACACATTCTACACATTCCATTCCAAAAGCTTCAAAGCTATCATGTGAGAACAAAGCAAATATGTAACATTATAGGTGAAGAAGAGAGGGATTTAAATAAGCATCAGAGGAGAGCTCAGCTTGGTGGGGCTGGCCATCCTACATTTTACAAAGTAGCACAAAAGATTTAATACTAAAACAACACACTGGCTTCTACAAACAGGAACTGGGGATAATGAGTAAGATCAGGGTTGACCTTGATTCACCCTTCAATCTCAAGACAACATATCCTGTCAAAAGAGGTACATAAAAAGCAATTCTGAGCTGTTTATCTGGAATCTTAAGCTAATCATTCTATGTGATTTAGTAATATCTGATTCAAATAAGAGCTTGGCCTACTGAAATGAGCCCAACCCAAAGGAAAGCAGCTTTTGAGAGAAGACAAGATAACTTGGTTCTAAAGTTGGTTCTCAACCAACTTCAGAACTGGTAGTTGGTTCTGAACACCAAAGTTCTGGAAAGGCTAGAGTAAAGAGGATTAAGTCTCTGAGAACAGTACCCAGCAGGAGCTACCTTCACAGGCATTTACTTCACTGATTAAGCTCGAACCAATTGCTGTTCAACACTCAGAAAAATAAAAAGTATCTAAGAGAATATACTAATAAATAATGCCCAGGATACTTGCAAACACACAAGAATAGAATGGCATTAGCCTGCATAACAGTAATAGATACTGATTCACAATGACAAACCTCATACTCAAACATTATAAAAGAGACACTGGACAAATCCGTGACTCAAGATTCCGGCAAGGACCTACCTCAAGATCCCGGTCATGGACCCTGTTTCTGGAGTTTTCGCGTCTATTCCAGGAGTCAGGACACCTATTACGATACTCAATACTCCTGCTCCGATTATTGGCACATGCATGGCACCTGCCACAGCCACAGCCACAGCAGGTCCGGCTCCCCATCAAGGTTCTAGACAGGACTGGTCTTCAGATGCTCCCCAGGAGAGGGTGATAAGTATTGCAGAAGAAGTGGATGGGGGAGTGGAGTCCAGAGCTAGATACGCAGCCACATATGGTCCCAACTGGCCCAGCTGTCGTCAGAGTGCAGCCAGAGGCCTCTGTTCTTAGCAAAAGAAGGGATTCCCAATGAGGGATTGCTGACCCACTATGATTACAGAAAAACTCTGCATCAATTCAAAAGAACACAACCCCCGCAGTTTTTCATCTCTCCAGCCAAAATGGTGATCTGCTCCTCTCTTGATGTCCTCACGAAAACAAATGAGCATCACCGGCCGGAGACTCGTCTTTATTATGGGGATGATGTCATAAGAGCTTTAATTTCCCCCTCTACGGTATGAGCTGGTAGGAGTTCAGCTTAAAATCTGAGGATGTCAGAGAGCAGTAACAGTAATTACTACTTGTACAGAGCTTTGTCTATGCCCCAGGCTTTACAATCACTAGTGATTCCTTACAGCCAGATGGCCATGCTGACCAGGATGGTCACCAGCCAGTATTCTTGAAGGAAATGGATCTGTCTTGACTGGAGCTGAAAACAGAATCCCAAAGACTTCAAATGTTTTCAGTCCTTGATGCTTGGAGTCCAAGACTGCTGTAAATATTTTTAATAGCAAGTGCAAGAAATTTGTTTGAATAAAAGGACCGAAAGATATGCAGAAGCAGAACTGGAATGAAGGAGAGGAAAGAGCATTTCAGTTCCTCTTCTGAGACCTTCATTCAACTCCATTGTCTGCGTGACCAGAAAATATTTCAGGAGTCCCCCTCCTGATACTCCCCTGTCTGGTAAGGGCAGAGAAACATTTCCGTTTTTCACTACTTAATAGCTCCTCCCACACAAACCCCCACCCCCACAAACACAACAAACTTCAACCCTCATTGGATAACAGAACACCTGATTATTTAAAAAGAAGAAGGATATACAAAGATTAAAGTGTCCTCTATAAGAACACGATTTTTACCAATACTGAACACCAATGATCACTATTTAGCACAGTATCTTCAGCAAGATAAACAATCCAATGCAAAAATGAGCAAAGAACATGAAAATAATTCACTGAAGAAATACAAATGGCCAATAAGCAAAAAAAGAGTTCAACCTCTTTTTGATTTGGAGAACTGCAAATTTAAATGAGATACCAACATATTGGCAAAAGAAAAAGACTGATTACATACAACATTTATAAAATGCCTAGAAAAATAGGCACTTTCATTCACTTTGGTTGGGAGCTTAGGTTGATAAAAACTCTTTATGGGCAATTTGGTAGTATCTATAACATTTAAAAATCAGCATGCTTTCCATTAAATAATTCTGTTTCTGGGTAATTTATCCACCAGAAATACTGACCAAAAAAATCCCCTAGAGACAGCATTGTTGATAGAAGGAAAAAAGTGGACGTTGGGGTGCTTGGCTGGTTTACTCAGTAGAACAGGTGACTCTTGATCTCAGGATTGTGAGTTTGGGCCCCACATTGGCGGTAGAGTTTATTTTAAAAAAGGGGGCAATAACTTATGTGTCCATAAATAAAGATTGGTAAACCACACAACAGTATACCTATTATATTATATATATGAAATACTCCATAGTAATTCAAAAGAGGCATATTTATAGATATTAACTTGGAAAGATGATCCTAAAGATTGATAAATAAAAAGACAAGTTAGAGAACTGTGGACCGCGTATGAACCTTTTCTGTAGGAAAAGCACAAATGGACTCACTCTGTGTACATAAGCGCATAAGAAAACATTCTGAAAGGATACACACCAAGCTAGTTAACTTCAAAGGTGATGAGAAAATTTGTCTGTTTTATATGTTTCAGAATATTGGAAGTCTTTGCAGCAAGCATATAGAATATTTAGAAGAAGAACAATAAATATATTGTCACACTTAAAAAAAGTCCTGAAAACCCTAGCACAGTCAAAGCCTTCTAGTTTGGATTAATACAGGAAATGGACTGGCTAATATATATTTATATGTTTATTTTTATATATGTAAATAAACAGCACCCACTGTTATTACATCAAAGGAAGACAACGCATACGTTTGGGGTGAAAGAAAAACAAACATTTCCTGAGGCATCCTGGTTTCCATGATACATTCACATGCATGCTATCACAGACTGGTAGAGATGGCCTGATTTTTCCAAAGCCAGTTATACACAAGCAATCAATCTTTTTCTTATAAGGCCAGACTTTTAGCTTTGATGAGAAAAACAGCTGGTATACCATATCCTGCTCTTTGTAATGCCATACTTAGGAGATTAAAGGAACATTCTCCATCCTATGGAAAAAGAGCCCAAGCTATGGAACCTAGGTTGGAAAGGCAGTTCTAGCTGCACCCGATAATACCAGGCTTTTTCAGAGACAACAGAGTACTTCCTATGCCACCCAGCTCTCCCTTGATCTCTGCAACTCCACAGCGCAAGTGCTAGAGGAGAAGGTGGAGGCATGCTCTGGAAATGGCCACATTCTCTTTCTGTGGCCCACGCATGGCTTATTTCTGTACATATGTGGTACATGTATTCGGTGAGTTTTCCTGCTCTACTTTTGAAAGCCTAAATAAAAATGGAATTTGTTCTGGAACCGAAATGCTGCACTTTGGCAATAGCATTGTTTTCTATTATTATTATTTTTTTTTATGGTGAATGTAGAGTATTTCATTCATGCAAAATGTATAGCTAATATTCTAGCCACATGAATGCAGTCTGATCCTTGGGGCCTCCCAGTCCAGTGTGGAAGGAGACTTGTAAATTAGTATGGTGTGGTAAGTGCTGAGTTTGGGGTACATCCAAGGTAAATGGCTTTTCTGAGGCAGGCATCATAAAGGAAGAGCTGTTGGAGCAAGACCCTAAAGGATGAGTTAACAAAACATGGAAAGACTTGTAGGCATGGGAAGAAATATTTGCAAAGGCAGTAGAACGGTCCACTGAGGACACTTGGGAACAGTAGCCCCTGAGACAATGCAATCAGGACTGGCATAGATTACAACAAATCAGAGAATCATAAAAATTACACATGCATACATAAACCATTTTAATTTAATTTTAATCACAATATAACTTAAATCGTACCTATTCATTCCTCCATCTTAAGATTTTTTTGAATATGTAATACCTTCACATAGCTCAAAATTCAAAATGTGAGAAAGTATACAGCATAAAATCTCTCCTGCCCATGTTCCCTATCCATATCACAGGCAATTACTTTTGCATATATTCTTCTATATATTTTTAAAGACTTTTTATTTATTTACTTGAGAGTGAGAGAGAGCACAATTTGGGGGGGCAAAGCAGAGAGAGAGAGGGAGAAGTAGGCTTCCTGCTGAGCAGGGAGCCTGATGCAGGACTCGATCCCAGGACCCTGGGATTGTGACCTGAGCTGAAGGCAGATGCTCAACTGACTGAGCCACCCAGGTGCCCCATATACTTCTTTATTTTCTTATTTTACCTATAAATAAAAACATTTATCCTAATCCCCTAACTTTTGCACAAAATTTAACATGCCATACGCACTGCTGTCTATAATTTTGTTTTCTAACAGTATTACACTTAGACTTTTAGATCAGTACTGATAGAACACAGAGAACTCTTGCCATGAAGTTGGTCTGATAAGGCTGAGAGATTGAAGTTGGGCAGTAGACTTACCTGCGTGGATAGGACAGGTCCCAGGGTGAGGGGGAGTGGAATGATAGTGAGATCTTGCTGGTGATGAAAGGAGACATTTGGGATAAGGAAGGCCCAAGGGCTCAGCAGTCTCTGTTTACAACACCAGATGGCACAGGTGATTTCGGGTAAAGTGCCAATAGTAAGGTGAAATGTAGCATTGGGATGGATGGGTGACACTCATATGTCCTTTAAGTAAGTCATGATCAGGATGGTCTAACCTTAGTAAATGCCTCAGTCTCGGGGTGAGGGTTGGAGGTTAGACTTCAGGATTTGGGAAGTCCTACTTTTGCATCATGATTTTAGAACTGTCCTTGGTGAGATTAGTAGCCTGGGTGCCTTAAGGCAAAATGTGGGAACCCAGTGATCAATGTTCATGTAGTGTCCTAGGCAAAGCCAACAGCGAACAAGACACCGTACGATGTTCTGTGGGATAAGGCAGGGTGGGGGTGGAGTGAACAAGTCTGAGGCCTCTTAAGTCCTTCATATTCTGATCTGGCCTAAGAAATGAAGCAAGGTGGGGGATGGAGCATCCAGAGCAGAATCCGTGGACCCATGTGGAGCAGCTAGAGAGAGAGAGAGAGGAGAACAATGGGTGGGCAGAGAAACGGGGCATCCCCTTCTCAAAGTGGTCCACCACCAAGGAAAATGAATGTGTTAGAAAACAGTTTTTTCTTCTCTCCACCTCAACCAATGTTTGTTAAATTGGATTGTTATCCTTCTCGACTAAACTGGAATAAAGAGGCTGGAAACTGGAAATGCTCCACCTTAACGATTCTAAGATGAATTAGGCAATAAAAAAGCTGTCAAAAGTGATTGTGGTAGAACCGTCTCTGAGATAGCTGGGACGAAAGCAGGTACCTGTCTGTTGCAATGATTTGGGAGCATCCCAATCTCCAAGAGTAAGGTTAGAGATTCATGGATGTCTCCTGAATGACGGGGCACAGAAATAGTGACAGGACTCAAAATCTGTACAAGTGACTTCTGAAGGAACAACACTGATCTGGGAAGACGTCTCCTCTATAGATTATAGTGACTTTTTTTTTTTTGAGGGGGGCAGGGACTTATCTTATCTTTTAAAAAACTACATGTGCACACACACCTGTGGATAATAGGAACTTGAGGCTTTATCTGGGTTATCAAGAATGAAAGAATCCAAATGGTTGAAGCAAAATAGATTTTTGCTTAAATTAATCAAATAATTGCTGTTCCTGTTTATTCCATTTTATTTGCTTGACTTGGCTCCAGAATGATTAAAATCACTATAGTCACATACTATTTTCTAGATCAAAATAAGTGATTACAATTGAAAAGGGATTAAATGGGTTTTGTTCTAGAAATCATAGAAATTCTCATTAAGGTAATTGCTTTCTTTGAAGAGGCTGATTTTATTAACAATACTTGCTCAGCATCTTGTTCTTTTTTTTTTCTTTTAAAGAAATGCTTTAATTAATAAAAAGTGTCCCTTTATGTCACAGAAATACCTTCATGTAGTGGAATTAAGACATTTTCACTTATGAAATAAAGTAAGCAGGAAATATAACATGATAAATATAAGTACATAAATATAACAAAACACATAATAATCTGTAATGTTAATCCTCTCTTACATGCAAAGAAAGAATTACTCAACATGAAAGTCACTTATATGCAGAATATATGTTTTCATTTAGTGATACCAGTTCCCTCTGCTTTTCTCTAACGTGAAAAAGCGGTCTGTTAGAAACAAACATTTTACATAAACATATCTTCTGCTGTAAAATGGACTAAAGATTTTATGTGCCCATTTAAAAGAAAGACTGTTTTGTACAAATAAATATAAAATCCCTGGTGATTTTTCCCATCTAAGATTTGAATTCAAGTAATATTCTATTTTGATTTTTGTTAGGCTTTTTCCCTTATGCATGTATATATGCATTTCAGAGGCAGTACTAGCTTTGTAATTATAAACCCATATTTCCGTTTACACAAGCAAGTATAGTAAATGTCTTCTTATTTTAATTGAAGTATCCAACATAGTATTGTCATCTTTAAGGAATGGCTAAGGAATTTTAACAGCATGTTAAATAAACAAATGCAACAACAAAATGTACAGAACAAATACAGAGAATGAACAAATTCTGGTCGTTTGGGGAAAGGCAAATGCTTAACTTTAATGCAAATACAAATGTAAACACTCATTTGAATAAATACATATAACCAAGAGAGCTGTATCTACTCGGGAATCTTAAGAAGAATTTATGGTCTTTTACAAGGGAAAGATGCCAAGGGTGGTCCTCCTGCACCGGCCTAATAAATGTGCTGATTCTCCAAGGAAGTGAGCAGGCTCACTGCAGACTAACAGAAGGGTACTTGGAAAGTGCGGGGGGGGGGGGGGGGGAGGGGTCTCCTGACTCTCACAGTAGGTACAACCACCCAGAATCTAAGAGGAGTTAACTTCTGTTTCCTAATGCTCCTGGCCACGCCTGTGTCAGGGGATGCTTTGCACTTCTGAGAATGATTCCCTGACTCCCTCAGCCATGATCTCCAGAGACAAAGTTGAGAACACATCAGCAGGGAAGAGAAAGTCTGTTCCACAGTTTCTCCCTTTCTTCCAGGCCTGGTAGACTATGCAGTTGAGAAAGATCAAGAGAGCCAGGGCCCAGAGAGTGCAGGAGTAAGGAAGAGGGATAAGTGGAGACAGACACACAGAGAGAGAGAGAGACAGCAGCCCCAGAATGGACCTTGGAGGCCATCCCTCGGGCAGAACGTGTGATACAAATAGAGAGTTCAGGCGGTCCCTGGCTGACCCCATCTCGGTGACCCTCAGAGACAGTGTAGCCAGAATGACAGACTGCTTCTGCTTCCTTCTTCACCTACTTACCCTTCTCTGTCTGCTCTGGCTCGCCCCTACCCTGGGTTCCCAGTTCACCTGTCTCTGGCTGCTAGCCTCCTTGTCCCGGCCCACCCTCACAGTACTGAATGCTCTGGGTTGGCATTGGGGCCTCTCCCTCTGGGCTGCCCCGAGCCCCCGGCTCCCCGCCCACAGGACTGTCTTGGGGCCGTGAACCCTGGGAGAAGGGCCCTTCCCAGGTACCCTTCTCAGCCATCCCTCCTCAGGGGATTTGTTTTGTGCCTCAGCTGTGAATGCTGCCACCTAGCGTTTTCTGGACTTGAGGAAACATCAAGTGAACTGCCATTCAACATGCCGGTGAATGGCATGATACTTACACAATTAGTTTTATTTTGAATCATTAAAGGACGTGTGTAAGAAACAACTTGAAACTCTAACTGGGGCCAGTGACTAGATTTATTAGGTTTTATTTACAGTGATAAACTATTTCTTACAATGAAAGGACAAAATGTGAAACGAGTTTGAATGTAAGTATAATATACAGCAAGCCAGGTTAATTTTTAAAATTTAAATTTGATTTTTTATTTTAATGTTTTATAAAAGTTAATTTTATATTTCAGATACTCTGAATGATATTACACTGTTTTGAGTTACAAAGCTTCTCTATTGCATTTCCCTTTTTTTTTTTTTTCTTAAAGATTTTATTTATTTATTTGACAGAGAGAGAGAATGAACCTGGGGGAAGGGCAGAGGTAGAGGGAGAAGCAGACTCCCTGCTGAGAGGGGAGCTTTCGGGGAGTTGGAGCTTGACCCGGGACCCTAGGGTCAAGACCTGAGGCAAAGGCAGGTTCTTAACCCACTGAGCCACCCAGGAGCCCCTCCCTCCCTACCCTTATCATGTTCAAATAAAACATAAATTTTTAAAATGTTTTTTACTATTATTAAATCTCATTATTTTTTTTTACTGCTTTCATCACTAAGTAATTTAAAAAATTTTTTTATTCTAAATTGTGGTAAAATACATGTAAGAAAGATAAAATTTACCATCTTAATCATTATAAGTACACAGTTCAATGGCATTAAGTATATTCACACTGTTGTGCATCCCATCTCCAAAGCACGTTTCTTTTTGGTGGGAGGAGGATTTCTCTTATGACAAAATATCTTTCACTTCTAATACTCATCTTACAGCAATAGTTCAGAACAAGAAATGTACTGTACACCCTTCAAAGCCCGGCAGCTACACCAGCTCTCACGCTATGACTAAAGACATCATGGTGCTTTCCTGCCACGGACAAGTGTGTGAGTAATATCCTTTTATGAGTGAATGAATGCGGTTAACACGCATGCACTTCTCTATCTCCCACATTGGGGAAAGCTCTTTTTTTTAAGGCAATACAATTGAGTCAGGACTTTCTATGTAAACATCTAGATACTAAGAAGTAACTGCTGATATAATACCAACTCTAAAATCCTTGCAGTAAGACGGAGTATAAATGCTTTTTAAGGGCCTTCCAAGTATCGATGTCCTATTGATTTTGTACGCCTTTGAGCCAAAACACAGTCTGTGCAAAAAGAAAAAAAGGCAGGCAAAAGGCACTCATGACAATGAGGAAGAACATCTGAAAGCAGCACAGAGCAAAGATTCACACTCGTCTCGAGACTCATCATTTATTATCATGGTGCTTTGATAAATAGCGCCCTTCTTACAATTTACATTCCTTTTAAGTATGTGTTTTTCAATCAGACAAGGTTATTTTGCCATGTTTTTTAATTCACTCAAGTGTTTATTCTGGGAGTAAACCAAATATTGGAAACAAAGCATTACCTTTCTAAACATTCCTGGTTCCAGAGGTAAAGGGCCAGGCCCTTCAGCGGTGGTGTGAAGGAGCTGGGATTCCCCATCATGCAGTGCAAGTGTCTGGCACTCCTGAGCCACATGGCCTCCATCCTCTACCTCCAAGGCCCTGTAAAGAATGGAAACACAGTGATGCCAACAACCTATCAAGAACTCTGGAAACTCAAGAAACCCAAAGGCGCATTTCTGTCTGTGTATTTCCAATAAGCTAAGATGAGGAATCATTCTCCAAAACCTACACAGGATTGTAGATAATTTGGTTGTCTCATGCACATTTAGGAATAAGCCATGAGGACTTTGCCATGTGGCCAACAGAATTCTTTTAAACCCTATGCAGAAAATAAATCAGAGTTAGATAGGTAGAAAAATAGCATTTATAGACAGGTTTGGACAATCCAATTTCATTTTATGATTTCTCGGTTGCTCTACCGTTATTGCTGTTAAGAAAAGATATTTGTAATTGTCTGAACATTGGAAATAGAGTAGGAACTAAATCCATCAGGAGAACGATATAGGCTATGCCAGGGAAAAGGAATCATTCCCAGGATTAATATCTATTAGAGTTTAAAGAAATGGAAACCAATGAAGGCTCAGTGTTCTAGTCAAACCTGCTGGTTTCCTATCCAAAACCATTTCCTTTATCCAAACTCCCAGACACCTCCCCCTTCTCCCCCACACCCCACATGTACTTTTTCTTTACTAATAACCCTAATTTTGTTCAGATATCCATCCCCCATGTGCCTCAGAGGAAGCCACTTCTGGCTTGCTTGTCCGTTGTGACTGGCCTATTTCTGGTGTTCCAGTCCCCTCACCAGTAACTGGTTTATACATATGCCACACATCTCTCTGGCTGATATTACCCCATTGATTTATGTCTCTCTGACCCTCTAAATGGTTTGTACTTTGCCTGACTTATCTGGTGCAAGTCTGGCCAATGGGATGTGAGGGAGTCTGCAGACGGAACCAGTGGAAGGTCCTTCTCTTAAGAGAAAGTTTACAGAAAAAACTGGTTCTTTCCTGTAGTCCAGTGTCATGCCTGCCTATGACAAATGTGACAGCCTCCCTGAAACCATGAGTGGCATTAGCCAAAGGAGAACAGATGGAGCAGGAAGCAGAGAGAAATGCGAGGGCTTGAGTCTTCAAATATATTGTTGAGCAACTGCATTAACCAATCCTCTGGTACATATGGTAACCAATGGTACATATAAACACTCTATTGTTTAAGCCATTTTGAGTGGCATGTCCTCTGTTATCTGCAATTGAGCATCCTAAGTGACAGAAACATTGATAAATTTCTTTTTTTTTTTTTTAAGATTTTATTTATTTATTTGACAGAGAGAAAACACAAATAGGCAGAGAGGCAGGCAGAGGGAGAGGGAGAAGCAGGCTTCTGACTGAGCAGGGAGCCCAATGCGGGGCTTGATCTCAGGACCTTGGGATCATGACCTGAGCCAAAGGCAGACGCTTAACGATGGAGCCACCCAGGTGCACCAGAAACGTTGATAAATTTCTTAACTGTGTAATTAAGGCTGAAATAAAGATACTGGGGCAGGATAAGGTCTTTGAGTGAAGAATGCTAATGAAGCAGAAAAAGAACTAAAAGTACAAGGCTTTAATAATTCACAGAAGAAATAGAAGGTAAGTTTAGTTTCTCAATCACCAGATGAAGGGGAGGACTGTTATAGATAGTCCAGGAATGGTGCTTGCTTCGCCCATAATTCTGAAACAGGAAGTTCTGAGTGTTTGTGGTTCAGCCAATAACCTCTCACCTTCCTTTGAGGGGAGGAGGCTGATGACGTGTTGGCTGACTTCTCTTTCCCCCTGACCCAGATACAGGCAGTATGTCTGTGCACCTGGTCACAGGTGCCATTATTTCAAACTTGGCTCCGGGACTTGGTTGGAGAGATAAAGAAGGCCATGGGATGTATGGGCTGGGAGGGCTTCACAAGTGGAGCTCAACTTCAGGACAGCGTCTCACCCAACCCCAGATGCTCAGGCCACCCCATGAGCATTTCTAGTTCCTCCCTAGAGAGTCAGACACAGAACTTGTACTCATAGCAAACTTATTATACAAGTTTGTCTACTGAAACCAATCTTCACAATATATTACCCAGAAATAACAGACCCAGAATCGTGCTAGAGGGTCCCTAGGCCATGTGGTAACTTTTAAGAACATCTAGCTTCATTCTTCCAGCAAGCATTTTTACAGCTCTCTCTGTGTGTCATAGGTCAAGGTGCACAACACAAACAAACCCACCCTTTGCCCTCAAGGGTATTAAGGCCTAGTGGACACACGGGCTCCTTAGGGGGGCACTATTATTCCGAGTAATAGTTACACACGGAGCAAGACAAGATAAATCTCCTTGGCCTACAAGTCAGCCTTAGTAATAAGTGCTGTTTGTAAAGGGAAAGGCCAATTGGAAAGTTGACTAATTATTTTTTCTTTTTCAAAGGGTAAATTTTAGTTTAACTTCTGAGTAAGCTACAGGTAGTCATAAGAAAGGCTGAGCTGGCCTTTCTGGTGAGAAAGTTAAGATTTGTAAGTGGAAATACAGTTTCCTCTGTGAGCAGTCACTGCTGGTCTCTTATTAAGGACAATATCTCTTGGGTAAAAACAAAACAAAATAAAACAAAACTAGACAAAATAAACTAAAGTCCCCCAAACACTGCCGTACTGGTCTGGAGCTTTAGCAGAGGGTAATTCATTAATTTGTTTAATTATAATCTGTCCTTTCCTTATTTGGGCACAGATATGCTGCCAGAAATGAAAGTTTCGGTGCTGACTCCTTCACTTCACTCAGACTCATAAATAAGTGGAGTATTTGCCAGCGCATCCAGTCACTCTCTCTGTTTGATTTGGCTTGGTTCTAAAAACCAGATTGCCCTTTTCCCTGGAGATTAAGTTGGTAGAAAATTAATAATGGCAAGATTGTCTACCCTTTCCTAAGTTAAAAGCCACAGGCTATTTCCAGACAAACCCAAGCTTTGTGTGGCTTGAATCGTATATAATTTAGGGGGCCTCTTTAAGAAAAAGAAAAGAAGATATTTTACTTTTTCAAAACCTTTTAACTTTAGGACCTCTCCTAAAGCCTTCGGAGTAGCCCCTGAAGCATCAGCCTCATTTACTTTCCATAAATCTGCTTCAGGTTTTCCTAGTTTGGTTTACTTCATCAAGTTGTTCCTCAAGCATTTTAATACTTGTAGCCCAATATAAAGCAAGTTAAATGAGTTTCCTTCTCTGATAATTCCTCCTCTTCTTCTTCTTCTTCTTCTTTTTAAGAGTAGGCTCTATGCCCAACCTCACGACCCTGAGATGAAGAGTCACATGCTCTACTAACCGAGCCAGCCAGGCGCTCCTCTTTATCTAACAATTCTTGCTTCAGAGATAATGTAGATGTGAAATAATAAAAAGTGACACCAGAGTAAAGGTTTGGGTTTAACTGCAGGGTACAAATCGATGCTGTACCGCCATCTATCGTCTACTCAAAGAATTCTTCATGTGTTCTAGTAAGCCTTGGAACCGGGATTTCAAAGTTTCGGAAGGAGTTTCCATTGAATTATTTCCTCCTGAGAGCTTAAAACACCAGATATTTAGGACCACTCTTCTGAATCAAGGCAGTGGTTGTATAGCTACATAAGTTTCCTGGGCCATGAAGAAAGAGAGAAAACTCTTAATTTACTAACAAGCTAATAGTATGTGTAGTATTTTTTTTTTGCTGCAACCTCTAAATGGTAGAGAGCTACCTCTTTCTGAGCAACTCAGAAGATGGACAGTGTCACACCATCAGGACATTCTAGACTTGAAAAGTGCAGTCTCTTCATTGCAGATTTGAAGACACAGTGACTCCGAGAATCCATGAGGCTGGCAGAATTGGGTGACCTGATTACCCATGTGCACGGGACCAGAAGTCTGACTTCTATGCCAAGGCTCACCAAGAGGCAAATAATGACAGTGGCACAATAAGGCCATGTAAAGCTGTCCTATCTCCAGAAAACAAACAAACAAAAAACCACATTTATTTACCTTGGAAACCAAGGGTTTCAGATTTACAGAATGGGCTTTTCTTTCAGAAGCAATGTCGTATTCGGGCTTCTGCCTTTCTCAGCTAACTAAGAGATGGAATATCGCTGTGGTAAACACACAGATTTCAAGTCATACCAACCCAGCCAGTAGCATGGGATCTTGGTGAATTACATAACTTCTCTAAGCCTCAGCTCCCTCATCTGCAAATAGGGATAATAACCAGACTGTCATGAGAATTAAATTAGCTAATGCTCATAAAAATTAGCTAATGCTTATTAGCTTAGTACTGGCACACAGTAGGTGCTCAGTAAGTACCAGTTATTTTAATTATACATATGAACGTCAGTTAACATGTCCTGCCCAACAGCTTACTAGGTATCATATGGATGTTATTTTGAGCTAGCGTATTCATCAGGCTCTACCGTGAAATGATACAGAAAGAAGAGTGGCAGAGATGGGAGTACAGAACCCAGCTGACTGCCAGCCAGTTCAGAGACTAATTTCAAATTCTCTGCAGATGAGTTTCATGATCACAGTTGGATGGAGATATAAATATAACTTTCTATATTCATTCAAGTTTTAAAATCCGAAACATCCTAGGAATTTTAACTACATAAAGAATACCCCGACATTAATAGAAGTACTGAGCACCAGCGATCAGTCATAGCTTTTGACGCAGAAACTCTGCCATCTACTGGTTGCACAAGATCAGGGTCTACTCATTTTTATTTTTATTTATTTATTTATTTTAGTGTTTCTGTAAAAAGTAACACTCTCTGGTCCAGCCAGCCTCCACCCTCCTGGGCCCCTCAATGTTTTAAATGGCAGCTTGAAGGCTTGGGGCCATCTCCCAATGTGCTGTGCAGGGCAGAATGTCTAAGTTCCCCTCCTATCAGACCACTGGAATGCAAATCATCTTCTCTCCAACAAAGCCTGGGGACCTTTGCCATAATAATTGCACTTTGTGAAATCCAGGTTTTGGGTATGACAGAGTCTGTGAAAATTAATCAAGCTATCTCAGAACCAATAATATGTAAATTTTGGTCATCTGGGATCACTCTCCATAATCAAGAAACTATGAAGCCCACCCAGAACCAGGCTGGGCTCAACAAAGTTTGGCTTTATTATCGGTGTTCCCAGAGGAAGGAAGGCTCTCATTCTGGACAAGAACAAAGAGGACAGGAGACCAAAATAACCTGCGGAATGACGGTCCCAAACTCCAGGAGAACTGACAAACCAAGGTCTGTGTCTCAAGGAGGGGCTCGTGTGTGGTAGGAGACTATGTTTCATGCATGATTGCACATTCACTCATTCAGAGGAAGCAAAGACCATGGTATTTTTTTCAACTTTGCTTTATAACATTCGAGTTGGACAATTTCATTATTAAAATATAAAAAATTTTTTTGATTGCTGATATTTTCCTTTGAAGGCTACTTGAGTTCCTAAAACCTAATGGCAGAGAAGAGCAAATGTAGCCTTTCTTTCGATGGCGTATCTAATCCCCAAAGAAAGACTGTCTAATGACCTTCCTAAACTCATAAATAACAAATCAATAGTGCAAGAGAGAGTTTTTAAAATTGCTATCCTTTGTAACACAAAACAAAGCTAGCGGTGATTGTGTTACCGTGGGGCAGGCTAGGAGCAAGAAGCCTGGCTGAATATGATTATAGATACAAGTGTAGAAAACCAACCCTAAATCACCATGGGCAACCCTGGGGAGTCATCCCTCGGCTCTCCTGCTCCCATCACCCTCTCTCTGATCACCAGTCAAGAGGCCCTTTGTCACCACACCTGAGCTTGCCTTGAGAGGCACTAAAAGCACAGCCACATAAGAACTCTTTGTGGGACACGTTGCAGGGAAGCTGAGAAGGGTGTTAGCCACCATCTTACTTAAGAGTCTCTATGGTGCCTGAAAGGAGAAAGTTCTCTCATTCTTAAGTGCCACAGAAAGATTTTCTTTTCCTCACCTGCTGTCTTTCAGACTGTGGGGGTTGTGTACCTGATCTTGAATCCATTTTAGTAATGATACAGAACTTTATGAATGCATAATTCTGTTAAGTAATTGCCTTTATGGTCTTATTACATTATTATTCTTTTAGTTTTCCGATCTTCATCTTTACATTGTTAATTGGATGTAAACTGTAAATCCTTTGGAGGAAGGAGTGATGGGGCATAAATACAGGAAACCCTCATCCATTCAACTGACCATTATCCTAGTCCCAAACTTCATTACCTTTTCTGTTTCGAGAGTTTTCTGGCTATCCTCTGCCATCTCGTCTCTTCCGCATCCTCTAACCTGCTCTACCATACAAACAGATGGATCTTTCTAATGTATTCTCTTATTTGAAAGCCGTTAGATGGTTTGGCACTGGATATGGAATGAATAACCCAGTATTCAAGCTCTTCCATTCTCTGGATCCAGCCTAGCTTCTCAAACAAACCTCCCTCACACACCCTCTGTTACAGGCAGTTTTGCTCTATTGTAGTCTCATTATAATCACTGATGGCAGTTTCCCTCACAGGGTAAGTAAGGTCTTTTATCTCGGAGAGTTAAGCTCCTTACAGAGCTTGTGGGTATGATTCTCCCTGTTTTTGCCGTGGCATATACGCACGTCTGTCACATGACAGATGTTCAGTTCGGGTGTCCTGGGTGAGTGAATACGAAGCCCTTCCTGCAAAGATGGTTTGACTCACGACTACAGCAGCTGCTTGCAGAGCCCGCGCCATGATGACTATTTCAAATAACGTCAGTATAAAGCTTTGGATCAAAAGCACCTCTTCCTAACCACCGTAGCTGTAGCTAGACTGGTCCATCTGTTGTTATTTTCCAGAAGTCTCTGGTGATGTCACACACTTTGAAGTTGACTTTATAGCGCCTCTACTGTGTATCATCTGCTTCCTTTGTTTACCTTTGCCACACCTTAGCTCAATAATCCAGAATGACTCTGTGCCAACCACAATTAGTAAGAGTCTATGAAACTAGGGTCCCTAACGAACCTGGCACCAAACTCTTCTGCCGAAGTTAGCCCTTTCAGGCACTGGGAGGATTATCCTCACCAAACTTGAGCTTTGAAAAGAATTGCATTGCTGCAAGTGTTACTACTTTATAGCAACTTTAGAAGCAAGAAGTTTCAAGATAAATTGTGTAATTGTTCCTTGTATCAAAGATTTTCAGCACTTACTATAGTTCCTGAATTCACAAATATCTACTTTTCTTACAATTCAGGTACCCTCAAAATTCTCACAGCTATAATTCAGAGATTTAAAAGCTCTACTCAATACATTCTTACTATACAGTGGTCTATAAATCTTATAAACCTAGATGTGAGGATTGAGTCTTCAAATGTTACTTGTAAGACATAGAAAACATAGAAAATGCCCTTTGATGATAGTACGAAACTAAAGAAATTATTTTAAAATGTAAATATGAGTCTTTCTTTTTGTACTTTTTCAAGATAATTCTTACAGATCTTAGTTTTTACATTAGTTTCCAATTTCAACTGTCAATCTCATCATGTTTGACTTCCTGAATTTCCAAATACCTGGCAGGTGTTCAATGATTAATGCAAGATGATCAGTAATTAGTACATAGTTGTCTGAACTACATCTTTGGCTTCCCCCATCCACCTGCACCAGATAGGTAAACTTTATAAGAGACTAGAGTTGCTTAAGGGCCTCCTAGATATGTCCTTTGGCAGTGCCTAGAATTGTTGTCATTTACATAATGATGAGTTCAATTAGTATCTTTAACTGGTGCTAATGTTATAAAAGAAAACTCTCATTAAAAATCATTTCTAGGGGCACCTGGGTGGCTCAGTGGGTTAAAGCCTCTGCCTTAGGCTCAGGTCATGATCCCAGGGTCCTGGGATCGAGCCCCGCATCGGGCTCTCTGCTCAGCGGGGAGCCTGCTTCCCTTCCTCTCTCTCTGCCTGCCTCTCTGCCTACCTGTGATCTCTGTCAAATAAAAAAAAAATCATTTCTAATAAGAAGTAATAATGCAAAACATATTACGGACACATCAGGAATACAGATTTGCTGACTGACGACAATGAGAAGGTAAATCTGAGAACAGACTGATATGTATGCTCTTGGCTCCCATGAACTGAATTCCTCTGTGGTATAAGAAGTTATCACTACTCTCCATCTAGCTTAATAAGCTTGTCCTTACAGTTGCTGGTAATAAGCTCCAAATTCCCTGCCACTCCAACCGCATCCTTCCCTCACTTGTGGTCAGAGAGATTTGTTTGCTCTGGTTTCATTATTTATTCTTTGCTCAGGTTTCTTATTAATTCTTTCCCCTCTCCTCTTGGCAATCTCTGGCTATCAAATTCTGTTCAGTCTAATTTCAAAATTCATTTCCTCCAGTACACTATAATGTAATGAATCTTTTCCCCCTTAAGTATCCAGTTTATACTGAAGGAAATCCCAAATGACCAAAGGGTTGTGTTCCAAAACTTTTTTTAAGGTAACTGACTTATTATCTCATAAGTATAGTATTATAAATGGTAGTTTGATTCCCAGATAAGCTACATGAAAAGTCAATTCCATGTAGCTAAAATAGTACACCATGGCCAAAGAAAGAAAGAAAGAAAGAAAGAAAGAGATTGCTAATATGAATTATAGAATTATTGATATTTTCAATATTGAAAATATCAATGTTTTCAAGAGAGCAATAAAACAGCCTTACAGATTGTATTTCTTGGGGTGTCTGGGTGGCTCAGTCAGTTAAACATCTGCCTTCGGCTCAGGTCATGATCCTGTGATCCTGGGATTGAGGTCTGCATGGGGCCCTCCCTGCTCAGTGATGTTTCTTCCCCTGTCTCTTCCCCCTGTTTCTTCCTCTGTCTCTCCCCCTGTTCATGCTCTCATGTGCTCTCTCTCTCTCAAATAAATAAAGAAAATCTTTTTTTAAAAAAAAAGAAATAGTATTTTTTTCTTTCAAGTACAGATTATTTTCTTTTTGGGATAGGGATTATTGAGAAAAAGCACATTCAATTAAAAAGAGTTAATTGTTAGAGAACCTTTCAGAGATTATAAAGTGACTTTACAGGGCTTTCCCTGTTACCAGATCTAGACTATCACTGTTTCACAACAAAATGTGTCGTTTTCTCTTTTCCTCTTATGAATGAGATTCGCTCTTGGGCCTTACAGCCATCAACTATGTGATCATGATTCACAGTAGAATGGAAAAAGAAAGACAGACTACAAAGAAAGGAAGGAAGGAAGGAAGGAAAGAAGGAAGGAAGGGAAGTGAGGGAGAAGGGAGAGATTTTCCTTTCCAAATTAGGTGAAGATATGCTTAGGAGGAAAGACAGTTCCCACATGTGGGAGTGATGTAGTTGAGGAGAGACAGGAGAAGGCAAAAGAAAAGGGGCTGCGCGCGGGCACCTAAATGTGCAGTTCTAGGGAAACGCCGCTGGCCCCACACTTCCTTGGCTCAGGACAGGCTTCTGGGCACAACTCTTCATCCTTAAAGGACTAAAGGACAGGCAAAGCTCAGGTGAGTGACAGTAACTGGTTGTGAACTTTGAGGCTGAATGCTATGAAGTAACATTTTTATAGATCAAAACCAGTCAAATGAGGTCCAACCTCACATTATTTGTTAAGTATTCAGATCAGGTTTTCTGAGAACATACATTATCCCCTCATTTCAGTTATGGGCTTTTTAGGAGTTAAGAACCATATCGTCTTCAGGCCCATAACCTATACTCAGTTACTCAGTGCAAATAAAATAAATGTCCTTTTTAAAAAAGATTTATTTATTTGAGAGAGAGAGAGAGAGCGCACACGGGGGGAGGGGGGCAGTGGAAGGAAAGGAGAGAGAAAATCTCAAGCAGGCTCTGTGCCCAGTGCAGAGCCAGACACCAGGCTCAATCCCACGACCTTGAGATCACCAACCTGAGTCGAAACCAAGAGTTGGACGCTCAACTGACTATACCAGCCAGGCACCCCCCCCTTTTTTTTTTGATCAGGGATGACATAAAACAAGTTTTTTCTTGTGGCACTGACTGATTGAGGACCCAGGCTTCTAACACTGAGAAAGAGTTGAGTCACTAAACCACAAAACATTCTATTCCAAGAAAGTATTTATTTTGTTTAATAGAATTTTAAAGTAGGGAGTGTCATTTCATCAGGTAGAATGAGGACATGTGATTCAACAGGCTGTGTGCACATAGGAGATTTTAACTTTTGCACTCAAGATGAAGGTAGGAACTCTCACAATATTTGGGGATATCAGGCACAAGTTAACAGAAGAGAGAACAACTGTCTTCATTTTCTTCGTTTAAAAATATTTTCATCCTGCTTCTAATAAAAAAATTTAAATATTGCCAATATTTCAGAAAGGAAATAAACTTGTGTTTTATAAACCAGATAATAGTGGGACATACCATGCATTTCTCAAAAATGGGCAATTCATAAAATTAAACAGTAGATACATAAATTTCATTAAGATTTTTTATTTGCCATGTTAAAATGGAAGAAAAAAGCTACTGGAACTTTCCCAACTTCTACAATAACTTTTTACTAAAAAGAACCAAAATGATGTTACTAGCAAAATTAATTCTCCAATCTGTCATCCTTTCTTCCCTTTAAAATAGTAGAATCTTAGGGTTTCCCTCTATTTAGGAAATAGTCAAAATGAAGTATTTTCTCTCCCTCCCAAATTTAGCAGTTACTCATGGCATTGGGTTTCAAATATGAGAAAATCATATAATTGCAGTTACCAATAATTGATATAATGTATTTTTGGAAATCCAAAAAGATCTGACATCTAATCATCACTTGAATCATTCCAATAGACTACTTGTTTTTTTCAATGACTTTATTTATTTATTTGCACACTCGTGTGTGTGTGTGTGTGTGTGTGTGTGTGTGTGTGTGTGAGAGAGAGAGAGAGAGAGAGAGAGAATGAGAGTATGAGCAGGGGGAGGAGCAGATTCCCCGCTAAACAAGGAGCCTGATGTGGGGCTCTATTCCAGGACCTTGTTCATGACCTGAGCCAAAGTCAGAAGCTTAATCAACTGAGCGACCCAGGCACCCCTGCATTACTCCTTTGATCCTTTCACTTAGCCATCAACTAGTTTTTAGGTGTTACTGATAGAAAAGGGAGATACTGATCAACCTAACACTTGGATTCTCCACTTCAAATGCAAACAAGTTCCTGAGAAAGCAAAACACCCATGGATTTACCATTTATCTGGTTATAGGATCAGCCCTCTGCACTGGGGTGGGATCTGACATTGTTTCCATACACTTGCCCCACCCCGACTCCCTCTGTTTTCTCCCTTTGCCACCTCACTACAAATCCCAGGATTTTCTTCCAGTTCCCTATCAACTGTTAAACAGAAAAGTGATCTGATAGAACTAAATAATGGGAGAGAACTATTCACTTACTATGTGTACTGGGATGAATAACGTCCCCCCAACATTCATACTCCCCTAGAGCCTCAGAATGTAACCTTATTGGAAGTAGGCTCTTTGTAGATGTAATTAGTTAAATTCAGATGACATTATACTGGATTCAGGTGGGCCCTAATCGAATGACTGGTGTTCTTATAAGAGGGAAATCTGGACACAAAGACTCAGACACATGCAGATACAGAGGGAAGAAGGTTATGGGACAGTGGAGGCAGGGACTGGAGGGACACAGCTGGCAGTCAACAAACAAGAGGATTGCTAACAGCAACCAGAAGTTAGGAAGAGGCAGGGAACGATATTCCCTGGAGCCATCAGAGGGAGGTTGGGCTTCTAGCCTCTGAATACATTTCTGCTGTTCCCAGCCACAACATGGTACTACCTGGTATGGCAGCCACAGGAGACTAATACACTCTGCTACTCTGCAGAGGTGAATGTGCATTTTTAAAAAAGTTTCCTGAGAGAGGGCAGTGTTTAATGCAAAGAGAAGAAATAGCAGGCATAGCCAGCATCAATAAAAACTCAGAGGAGAAGACATTTTTGGGGAAGTGAACCTTATGAGTATCTTTTAAATGAAACCCAGCATGTGCCAGCCTCCTCCAAGGAGGTATGGGCCCAGGCTAGTCTGAGCGGAGTTGCTAGTATTCCTAAGCTTTGTGGAGGTAAGAAAGAGAAATGAAAAGAATGCATGCACTTTGCCACCCAGCGAAATCCAAAGACACCAAAAGTCCTAAGATAAAAAATGCGGCCTCAGGTAATAAGAAACTCTGAAGTAAAGCCAAGAACAATGGGAGACGTAAGGAGGAACCTCTGAGTTAAAGAGGACTGTATGTGTCTATACCATGCATTCCTTAGATCCTGGCAAAGTTATATCAAAGTTAATTCCAGACTGAAAGAATTAAATGGAAAAACCTTGAATGACTAAGAGGTTAGAATGCCTAATAAGGCATGGGAGAAGATAATATAGGATGGGGAAAAAATTCTTAAGATTAAAAATAGTGGAAGAAATAAAAAAGAAAAATACTGGTAATTTTACTAAGCAAGATTTTAAATTTTTCATACCTTGTTTTAAATAAAAAACAGTAACAAGTCAAGAAAATATTTTCAACAAAAATATCCAACAGTTGCTTAAGAGCCACACTGGATAAAGAAACCATAGAAATATACAAGAAAAGTATTAGCAAACCTAGTAAAATGAGCAAGGAAGATGAATAATTTTTAAAGGAAGAAAGCAAAGGTTAATGAATATATTCTCCCAACCTCATTAATAACCAAAATACGCAAATTAAAGTAACAGTAGATGCAATTTAAAAGTGAATGATGCTCAATGCTTTTATATATTATGGGGGATATATTAACTGTTATAGTCTTTTGGTAAGCAATTTATTAGTACTTATCAAGAGTCTTAAAAATGTTTAAATACCTACATCCTGTGATTCTACTCCTAAAAAATGTTTATAAGGAAATAATCAAAGTCTTCAAAGAGTTATTTACAAAGATGTTCACGGCAATGTTATTTATGATAACAAATTTTCAAGCAACTCAGCTAATTTGGGTAATGATTTACTAAGATATAGAACATCCGTATTATAGAGAGCCATTTATCCTTTAGGTCATTGAGTAAAGCCTGTGATGTAATGGCAAGTTGAAAAGTAGGATGGGGCGCCTGGGTGGCTCAGATGGTTAAGTGTCTGCCTTCGGCTCAGGTCATGATCTCAGGGTCCTGGACTGGGCCCGGCATCATCGGACTCCCTGCTCAGTGGGGAGCCTGCTTCTCTCTCTCCATCAGCCTCTCCTCCAGGTCTTTCCCTCTCTCTCCTTCCCTTACTCTCTCTCAAATAAATAAAATATTTAAATAAAGAAAAGTAGGATAAAAAATTGTATATCCAATATGTTAGATAAAAAAGAACATATGGAAAGGAAATACGCTAAAATCTTAATAGTGGTCTTTTCTGGCTAGTTGGATTATGAGTAATTTATATTCTTTTCTTTATTTTCCACAACTGCTACACATTTTCATATAATGAAAAAATAATTAACCAAAAAAGTTGTAAAATTCCTAATAGGCTCCTCAGGGAAGTCTAAATAATAAGGATTTTGAGTGGCAGTAGCAGAAGGTAAAACTTAGATGATGGAACAGATCTTTTAACATAATTAATAAAATATTAATGCACAGATTTTACCTGCCAGTCTCAATTTCTTTTTCCCCATTCCTTAGACCAATAATTCCCAGCCTAGATTTTGGAACACCCCAGGTTATTGTTAATTATCTCATGAGAGTCACAATTTTTTTCTTGGATATTTTTCAAGACACGACTTGTTTTAAAAATTTGCAAGGAAAAAAAAATACTTGCAGGAAACTTCACTCTGTTTAAGGCAATCAACATTTGTTTTGATGTATGTCAGAGAATTAAAAGCAATCATTGAGAGGTAATTTTGCAGGAGTGACAGCTAGATTGGGCTGGGGGACAGGAGAACACAGAAGTTGACAAGAGAATGATTTTGTCTTGTTTCCTACTGTGCATGATTTCAAAATCATTTATTCCATTTCAACAGGGGGATAGGGTGCATATAACTAAAGGGTATCCTGATTCCATTCACTGTTTCATTCTTTAGTGTTCTGTACCTTTTTGCACCTCCTGTAGCTCCTTTTTATTACCTATACACATTTTATAGAACAAATCAGTAAACCCATAAAGTGAAACTGGTAGAGGAAAGTAAGTCTTTTATCTTTTACACTGATTCTAGATAAAGGCTTCTGATTTAGTATCCTATAGTTTTCTTTTTAGATCAGCGGTTATTAAGCCATGGCCTCTAGGCCAAATCTGGCCCCCAACTTGTTTTTATAAATAAAGTTTTATTGGTATAACCACATAGTAATTGTAATACATTAGTCTCTATGGCTGCTTTAGTGCTACAATGGCAGAACTAAACCACTGCACCAGAGACTGGGTGGTTGGCAGTGCCTAAAATACTCACTATCTTGCTCTCTACAGACAAAAATTGCTGAAATCTATTTTGGATTATAAATTCCTACAAGCTTGCTTGGCAGGGTGTCATCTTCTTCTTCTTCCTCTTCTTTTTAAGATTTTACTTGTTCATTTGAGAGAGAGATAGAGAGAGCATGTGTGGAGGGGAGAGGCAGAGAGGGAGGGAGAGGGAGAAGTAGACTGAGCCAAAGGCAGACGTCCCATGAACTGAGCCACCCAGGCGCCCCTGGCAGGGTGTCTTCTTTTTGTACTTTTAAAACCATCACTGAAGAAGAATAAGCACTCCTAAAACTCTAATAGATATTATCAGGTAATTATAACAGAAGCTCTGGTTTACCCAAGTCTGGGTAAATTCAAAGACAGGAAAAATTCACCCACAACCTTACGTATAGGTCTAAATCTGAATAATTCTTTGATATATTTAATTTTCTTGATTACTAAAATATATATTTTTTATATTTATCTTATTTAATTAATTATTTATTTAAAAAATAGTTTATTTATGTATTTGAAAGAGAGAGCCAGCGCAAGCAAGGGGGAAGGGCAGAGGGAGAGGGAGAAGCAGACTCCCCGCTGAGCAGAGAGCCCAACTTGGAGCTTGATCCCAGGACCCCGGGATCATGACCTGAGCCCAAGGCAGATACTTAACTGACTGAGCCTCCTGGGCATCCCTTATCTTATTTTAAAGAAAAAAAGCAGTAGATGAGGATGAAGAGAACGTCTTCCAGGACATTTCCCATCATCCTCTGCTCCCACTATTTACATCTTCATATAGTTTCCTCTGACACGCTGATCATGATATCTCACTTCCAAGACCAGGTTATAACTCCGGCTTCTCTCTTTCTCCGTCTCTCTCTCATCACTTGCTCTGGGGGAAGCCATCTTCAGTGTCATCCTGACAACAGTGTCATGCTGACAACAGCCCCAAGAGTGATTCTGGAAATGGCTCTTCCAGCACCAGTCAACCCTTTGTCTGACTGCAGCCCTGGTCGACAGCATGATTACCGCTGGAGCCGCCCAGCTAAGCTGCCTCTGAACTCCTGACCTGCTCAAACTGAGAAGTGATAAATGTTTGTTGTTTTAAGTGCCTGAATTTGGGGGTATTTTATTACACAGCCATAGAAAATGAATATGCTTACCGCTGCCACCACTTACATACTGCGGTTTCTAGTTTTTAAAAGCCATCTGTGCTTCAAATGGACCACGAATTAGATCTAGCTCAGGACACAAAATAAATATCAAACAAATCAGAGACTTTTCTCGAAACTGTAAAAACTGTCAGCCCTGAAAGCAGCTCTTGAGCCTTCCACTCTGTGGCCATAGTGGCGTGAGTTAAAGATTGAAGTGACTGAGATCATTCGTGGGTACCTGGAAACAACAGAACCTTTACACCAGGAGCACTGGAAACTCACCAGAACCTGTCAACAACCAAACTCTGGGAGCGTCGGGGAACCAGAGCTCAGGCTTCTCAGATCTGTTTAGGCTTCCAGACAGCTTTGTGTCTCCTGCTACTTTTACCAGAGAGGTGAATGCTATCAAGGATCTTTACATTTGTGTCGCGCTCTGTCATTTGAAAAGTAGTGCTTCTGGTGTGCATTTTTAATTCTCACAGCAACCTTGACTTGTAAGTTTAAAGTAAGAGTCATCTTATTTTCTGTAAAGAGGAGAGAGAATACTAGTATAAGAACAGAAAACAGCATCTAATTATATCTGTGAAGTATTAGAAGTATTCTCTGCGGAGAATAAGCAGAGCCCAGAAGTTCAGTGGAGGTACCTCAAAGGCCAAATTGTGGGCCAAGTGGGGACAGGCTGAGGTGAACCTCGTGGAATCCATTACCAGAAATCTCCCAGAAAACTCCATTTTCCCCTCGCTGGTTCAGAACCCAGGGTATACTCATAAGAATAACTTCTGTATTGGGATTAGAGGGTCACACCCTTGACCCTCAATTGGTCAAGCCCTCCAATGACACACTGATTATCCTGAGAACTTAACTCCCTAGAGGGTAGGTGCTGGGTATCCTTCATCTTTGTACCCCAATAGCCTGTAGTGGGCTGAATTCACATAGAAGGCACTCAATTCTTGTGTGGGAAAGAGAAGGAGGGAGGAAAAAAGGAAGAGAGTAAAGAAGAGGCTTAAAGTACAATATACTTTTCCTCTTATATTACAAAGTTGTTTTTTGTTTTGTTTTGTTTTGTTTTTAAGATTTCTTTATTTGAGAGAGAGAGAGAGAGAGCGCGCACACAGGGGTGTCGTGGTGCAGAGGGAGAGGGAGAGAATCTCAAGCAGACTCCATGCTGACCATGAAGCCTGATGCAGGGCTTGATCCTACAACCCTCAGATCATGACCTGAGTCAAAACCAAGAGTGGTATACTTGACCGACTGAGCCACCAGGTGCCCTGGTATTACAAAGTATTTTAAACTTGTGTCATTTCTCTTGATGGACCTCCCTCTACTTAAAATAGAAGGGCACAAAATCTGACAAAAAACATTCATGGAAGTACAAAGTAGGGGAGAGTCGCCCCTTTTATGACTCATCTCCTAAGCAGTCCAGGTGATGAGGCATAGTTAAGAGATCACGCTTATTTGAATATTTCACTCTTAAAGTGCTTTCAGAGACAACAGGCATCGAGAAGACAGCAAGGATTCTGCCATGCTGAAATTAATATTCTGGTCTCTTAAGAATGTAATTGGCATTTATAGCAATGTTGCCTATAAACTGGGGCACTTGTGATGTAATTGATGCCTCAGCAAACAACATAAAGAAACCCTTCCATGTCAACACAAACTTGTAGGCAGCAAATTCATCATGTCATGTGTGCCCCTGAAAATACTTGGTTCTGTGAGTCCACAGTGGACCCATAGCAGCTCTAGGTCCTGATGGAATGGCCAGGGAACCAGCCAAGCCCCAGGGCGGGCTATAGAAACATTCCAAGTAAGTCTGGACAAGCCCCGTGACAGATGGACAAACCCCATGACAAAATACGTCCCGTGCTCAAAACCAAAAATACAACAAACTGCAAGGCAGTGTGGCCATTTCTGCACAGATCTTGGTATACTATGCCCACCCACAGGTGGGAAGATTAAGTCCATAAAATAGAACTCAGTGCCCTTTTCCAGGTTGGTGTATTTGTTTGACTGAAACAGGCAATTTGTTTGCCCATCTGGGTCTATAATCCTCTCCTCCTTGAGTCTGCCTCAGACATAATTTCCAAGATGGTTTAGAACCTGTGTGTTTAAAAAGATTGTGGAGAAAATATCTGGATTGAATGAAAGATTAGTGTCCACTAGAAATGTAGAATGTTGTAGACTATTCAGGGGGAGGTTTATTCCACAGCAGAGATTGGGAGGCGAATTGGCAGAAGGCTGGCTGGACACAGTCTCAGGGGGCTGTGTAACAAGTCTCCAAAGGCAGCCCCAGCAGTTTCTCTTCTCCTGGTACCATGTGCTACTCCTCACGTCCAGGACTGGAGCTCTTTTCTCCTTTTGAGCTGCCTCATAAGAGGGGCAGCTGGCCTGGGGGAGAGGCCACCTAGGGAGGGGGTGCAGGGGACGACCTCGGAACCTGACCAACAGCAAGAACGGAGGCCCTGGACATAGGCCCCAGGAGAAGCGCTCCTGCCAGCGGCCAGCTGTTTCAGCTGAGCCGTCAGGCATGTGACTGAAGAAGCCGCCTCAGAAGGTCCAGCTTCGCTAGGCATCCCATAGAGCAGAGACAAGCTGATCCCACCTGTCCGGTCCAAATTCCAGTCATCAGGAGCAAGAACATGATTATTAGTTTAGGCCAGGATAGCCGTTCTGCAGCAGTCGATAACAGAAACAGGCTGAAGTCATATAGCCTTCTGCTAAAATCTATTCTTTTTTTTTTTTTTTCTAATGGTATGGTTTGTCATTTCTTTCAGAAATCATCCACAGAAAATTCAATTGTTCCAAGAATTTTTTAGGCAGAGACTGAAATTTGAATAGATACACTTTAGAAAGGATAGAAAGATTTAGGGAGGGCTTTTTTCCTAACAGTAATATGTATGTTATAGAATGTATATACTATATACATTTATTATATATATAATAATTTTTATCTTATTTTAAATGACTAGAGCAGCAGGAGAAGACAAATAGGGAATCAACCCAGAACTACCAAGCACTTAAAATAATTACAGTTTAATAACAATAACTATTTTTTATTGGGTGATTGCTATATTCCAAGCACTGTGCTAAGTGCTCTACGTCTATTTTCTCATTTAGTCCTTACAACAAACCTGTGGGAAAGGTGCTATTATTGCATTTTATATAGATGAGGAAACTGAGTCTCAAAGAGATTAAGCAATTTGCCAAAAGTTACACAGCTGGGAAGTTGTGGGGCTGGGCTCTGAACCTGGCCAGCTGGCCTGGAAAGTGATTCAACTACTTAATGCTTACTGTACTCAATAGTCTCCACCTTTAACTGTAAAATAGTTTCATTATTTGGATACTTTTATATGCCGAGAAGAATGGGTCTCACAGTAATAACAGCTAAAAATAAAATTATATTTTGGTTTTAAATAAGTGACTCAAAGTATTTTGCACATAGTTTAGCGCCTGTTTGCATTACAACGATGGGATTTGGTCAGATTCACGCTATATAATTCTCGGAGGATATAGGAAAATTTCTCATATACGCTATGGACATCCATCCTTTTGTTAGGTTATCCTGTATTTCCTACAGGATTGTTTGTCATATAAAAGAGAGAACTGAGGCACACTTCTCTGATTCAAAATGATTTTTCCTGGCCAGGCCTCCTGTTAATTCTGGCATTTTGCTTTCTCTCTAGTTTATCTGGCCCTGCCCATCCCCACCGGCTTTACCCTTCTTTCAAACACACCCACTCTCTCCCATAAGAATACAGGTCATCCTTTATTATTCGGAGAGGGCACATACTGAATACCCTGGATCAGCCAGGCTGGAGATGGTGATATATTGCACACAGAGCCAGAAAATGTAAGAAAAGGAAGGGAACGTAATTTTGTCCAAGTGTTAATTTTCCAGGTTATCAACTCCGCCAGCTCTACTAAATGGTTTTCTACTTCGAAGTCTAAAACTCTAAAAATCCCCCAAAAGCGTTGTTCTAAAACCAGGTGAATGGCTAGGTTGGGTTGCTTCTAGAGCCTCAATAAGCAACTTCCTTTTACAAAAGATCAAGGAAAAGGATACTCTTGTTTATCTGATAAGAAGTTGGAGAAGCCACAATACCTCAAAACACCTGATCTGTTACTTCCACAAAGAATCTTCACAGCCTCTCAGCTCTGCCAAACTGCACAAGAATTTAGGATGATGCTTTGATGTGTGGGGAAGATAATGAACTGAAGAACTGATAGGCTTGCTTTATGCCAAACATTTGTGTGTCCTTGCATATTTAGACTAAAAGAAAAATCTAATTTGGTAATAGAGGACCTCAATTAAAATGCCATCGTGGCCACATCTAATTGTATCACCTTGGGCAAGACACGTAATATCTGGAATACTGAAATTATTGACCTGTAAAGTAAGGATAATGATATGACATGTTACAGAGTTGTTACAAGACTTAAATGAGACGGTATTTGCAAAAGCACTTTGTAAACTGCAAAGCTTATTACAAATTTTAATTATAATGAGTTATCCTATCTTATAAGAACATTGTACTATATACTACATGAGTGTTCCACTTTGGGCTTTCCAGAGAAAATATACTGTAATATTATTATATGTCATGTTGGTTGTTTAAGAGACACATCAAAAACCAGACTAGTGCAGACATTTAATTTTCAGACCTGATCTATTTATAATATACATTTGCCATTCAATAGATATACTCATTAATTCATTCTGCAAAAATAATTTTGAGTGACTTACCACAGTGAATAAATAGACTGAGCAAGCTTACATTTTGGATAAGAGAGGCATAGGAGAAGCACAAAAACCAGTTGATATCAATTATTACCCCAATATTGACGAGCTCCACAAAAAAAATGAAGTGGAGTAAGAAGATAAAATGATGACATCAGAGTACCTAATTATATTAAGCAAATACTAATCGATCTGAGGTGAGAAACACACAACAATACAGCAGTAGTTAGGGAATTTAATATCCTACTTTCAACAATGGATAGATCATCCAGAAAGAAAACCAATAAGGAAACATTGGACTTGAACTATATCCTAGACCAAACGGACCTAACAGATGTAGAACATTAAACCCAACAGTAGCAGAATACACATTCTTTTAAAAAAATTTTTTTTATTTAAATTCAATTTAGCTAACATACGCTGTATTAATTTCAGAGGTAGAATTTAGTGATTCATCAGTTGCATGTAACACCCACTGCTCATTACGTCAAGTGCCCTCCTTAATACCCATCACCCAGCTAGCCCATTCTCTCCACCTACCTCCCCTCCAACGACCCTCAGTTTGTTTCCTAGAGTCTCTTATGGTTTGTCTCCCTCTCTGCTTTCATTTTATTTTATTTTTCCTCCCCTTCCCCTATGTTCATCTGTTTTGTTTCTTAAATTCCACATATAAATGAAATCACAATGATATGTGTCTTTCTCAGAATACACATTCTTTTTAAGTGTGCACAGAACATCCTCTAGGATGGAGCATTTTAGGTCACAAAAAAGGCCTTAGCACATGTGAGAAGGTTGAAATAATACCAAGTATCTTCTCTGTCCACAATCGTATGAAATTAGAAATCAATAACAGGAGAAAAACTGAAAAATTCACAAGTGTGAATTGAACAACACACTCCTAAATAATCAATGGGTCAAAGAAGAAATCAAAAGGGAAATCAAGCAGTATCTTGAGACTAACAAAAATGGAAACAAACATACCAAAACTTATGGGACACAGCAAAAGCTGTTCTAAGATGTAAGTTCATAGCAATAAGTGTTTACATTAAAAAATAGAGATCAAATAAACAACTTTACACCTTAAGGAACTAGAAAAAGAAGAACAAATTAAATCCAAAGTTAGCAGAAGAATTATGGGGTTCTTAGGGACACACTGGGGAAGGGGCAGGTAGCTAATCAATAGGTAGGCTTGTACCTGCTATGTTAGAATGGCACATTCACATTCACGTGAAGATGCTGAGGTATTGGACATACAAGCTTGGGATGCAGGAGTGAGGGGGATATTAGAGACATAAATGTGGGAGTCATCAGCATACACATGCTTTGCAGCTGTGGGACCAGATAGCACACCTAGAAAGTAAATGCAGGGAGGAAAAAGGGCTCCAAGCATTGAGCCTTCAGGTCCTCCAACATTTAGAAGAGGAAGAGTAACCAGCTGAAGAGGAGAAAAGAGATTCTATGAAGAAAAGAGAAAAATGAGGAGAGTTTAGTGTCCCAAGAGTCTGATGAAAATAGGAAGGAAGCCTGGAGGTGTGCAAAAGGATGCTGATAATTTGAGTCAAAGGATGTCTATGATTTGATTGTTGAATTTGGCAGCATGATAGCCCCTAAATCTGATGTTTCATTCCATGTGGAAGGAATTCAGCTAGTGTGACTCCTGGTGCCTCCTTTCCTCACTCCACCTCTGTGAAGAGAGTCACCTCCCCAATTGGGGCAGAGTTAACTGGGCACGCTTGGTTCATCCCTCCTCCTCTTGGGAGCTCTTTGTTTACAGAGAGCAAGTATTCTCCGCTTCTGCAAGGGGAGGCTCTCTGCCCAAGGAGGGAGGCCTGAGATCTTCTAATCTGTACAGAATCCAGGCAAGAAAATCATGTGGTATTAATTAGGTTCCTCTTGGAGACCAAGAGCCTCACAGTGTTTCAGAAGAGGCTGATTGGAGTGGGCTTTAAGGGAAAGAAAGTGAGAGAAAAGGAAGTAAAGACAGCAAGTATAAACTCTTTGGTAGGGCTTTTCTGATGAAGGGTATCAGAGAAATGAGGGGGGATGTAGGGTCACAGAAAGTAAGAATGTTTTTAAGATAGATGGTATTGCAGTATGTTCACCTGCAGATAGGAATGATGTAATAGAGAGAGGGGAGGGAGAGAGGTCCATCATGGAGCAAAAATCCTTGAGTAGGTTAGAAGGGATGGGATCAGATGGAAGGCTTGGCTTTAGATAGGAGAAAAGTTGAGGATATGAATACAAATGAAGATAATTGGTGGTAGAAGGGTGTGGGATTTCTATGTGACTGGTTCTACTTTCTTCAAATGAGAAGCAAGGTTACCAGCTGAGGGGGGCTGCTTTTTGAAGATCTGGGGAGCACTGATAATATAGGAGAATGAAGGATGGAAGGAACAGGCTTGTTGGGTCAGCACCAGGGCCAATGTAGCATATGTCCTCATGAACCGAAAGCAGTCAACAGAGCTGTGAATTTTTCTCCAGTCACTTCCAGTTAGAAAATGTATTTAGTTAAGGAACTGTATTTTGTCTGTATTGGGGTATTCTCCAGTGAATATAATGTGCCAAGGACATTCCCAGGTGTCTGGGGTTGTAGGCAAAGGGGTGATTATAATAGACCCAGACTCTACACTGGAAGGAGTGAGGTGGGATGCTGGAAGGTGGTAGAAGGTGAAGGTCAGGGTGTGGGATAAACTGAGGTTTTGGAGGTGGTGAAATTGCTGGTAATGACAAGGCCTAGGGAGTGACAGTCGGCATGGTGGAGGTGACAAGGAGAACAAACTGAGAGGCGATGGTGCACGGATGGGGTCATCCACATGGATACTGAAGTCACCCAGAGCCATGCTAAGAACAGTGCCAGTAACTGGATGAGTGGGGGCAGGTGAGCAGGAGGACTGGCAAGAAAGGCGCGTGCCTCCCTGGGGCTGAGGAAGCAGGCAGAGTAATGGTGTAGAAAGAGCAAGAGAGCAGGAAAACACCTCCTCCCCCAGTGAGAGGGAGAACTGAGAGAGAACAGACATCCCATACCCTAGAGGTAATGTCCTCAGAAGAAATCCAGGATTTGCTCTGAGGGGCACCCCAGAGAGAGTTTGGGGGCCTTTTCCTGATGAAGCCCCCAAGTTGCAGAGGCTACAGGAGAAGATCTTGGGGGCAGTTCCGAGCATTCTTTCACACACCAAGAACTCTATCAGGACAGCAAATTACCAGGTGGGGGTCTGGTAGCCTTCAAGTCAGTTGAGCTTAGCCACAGGAACAACCCACTCTAGAGTGTACGAACCACCATCCACTTCTGAAGGCCTTTCAGAAGCACCTGCTCTTCACCTCCCTTTACCACTGTGACATCTCTTTCTGAAATGAAGCTCCTTGAAAGGGGAATATTGTGAGTTGTCTTAGTCTGAGGCACCTAATTCCTGTGCTTGTTGATGGTATTATCACTTCCTGATCCAGCGTTGATTCAGTCCAATTACTTGAAAAGAACTACTTGAGACCATCTTCTATCATCTGAAGAAGTTTATGTAATCAACATTAGAGAATAGACAAATAAATGAAGACCTGCATGAATTGTCCCGAGTTACAAGGGTAGAAGGAGGACTGAAACAAAACAAAACAGAAACCTAGCTACTTAATTCTTGCATCTAAAGAATTTTGTTTGCCCATGTTTCCCAAATAACAGTTAGCATATTGTTTTAGTAAGGAATTGGTGCTTCTAAGAGAATTCCAAACTTCTACATTACTTAGAAAAGGAGAAAAGGGTAAGAAAGAAATGGAATAGGTCAGAATAGCAAGAAGGAAGGAGCATGATTTTTTTTTTTTTTTAAAGAAAAAGCACTCAATAGGGTTTGGGGGATGGGGACAGAGGGAGAGGGAGAGAGAGAATCTTAAGTGGGCTCGGAGGTGGGGTTTAATCTCACCACCCTGAGATCATGACCTGAGCCAAAATCATGAGTTGGACACTTAACCGACAGAGCCACCCAGGCACTCCAAGGAGCATGATTATCTGGAAACAGAAGAATTTTTTTTTTTCAGAAGAATTATTTTTAAAAGGCTACTATGACTTTGAATTCAGGAAAATACAGTTTGAAACACTAATAAAAATAATGTTGATAGGAAACCTAATTAAGGGCCAAACCATGAAGATATTTATACAAAATCTACCTAACTTCTTAAAAATATGAAACATGAGATAACAATTTTCTCAAGTCATATCACAGCTAGAAATAAAAGAAATGAGTATCTTAGTGAAATAAGAAAAGTCCTACGATTTTTTTTAAAATTTGGATTTGGTTAAGCTATTATATTTCATAGTATAGAAGTAGACAATCTACTCATATAGTTAGGGATAATATTCAAATTATTTAACAACCACTTAGACGCACACTAATTAAGACAGATAGCCAATCAATTCAAACGAAAGCTGACCAGTATATTTCATTGCCTGGCAACTGCCATATGTCAATTCTGCACAAAATGAAATAATTTGCAGCTGTTAACTTTTTTTTTTGAGAAATAATCATGTGGAAAATTTTCATAAGATACTTTAAATGAAAAATGACAAGCATTGTAATTTATACATATGTGTAAAAACATATATACACACATATACATAATCATTCCAACATTTTTTCAAAACTATAAGACACAATATTCACAGGGGACATAGCTGGAAAATAAAACCTATGCTGAGGATGATTCAATGATTATCCCTGAATTTTTTTTTCTTTTCACCTTCCTGCATTTATTTGATTTGACAAATAAGAACATGTTTTAATTAATTAATTAATTAATAGAGAGCGAATGGGTGGACAGAGGAAGAGGGAGGGAGAGAATCTTGAACAGACCTCATGCCCAGTGCAGAGTCCAGTGTGGGGCTTGATCTCACAACCCTGAGATCATGACCTGAACTGAAATCAAGAGTCAAATGCTTAACCGACTGAGCCACCCAGCCGCCCCAAGAACATCTTATTTTTAAAAGGAAGAAATTTAATTAAAAAGAATGGGATTTAAAATGTGTCAGTCGCCAGGCTTCTTGGGTTGTTTTTTCCTTCCCTACCAAAAACAGAAGAACCTGACTATTAGACTTCAAAGTCCCTTGTCTTCCTTTTATCACCAAACTTGTAAAATGCATCATTTACATTTACTGCCTCATTTCCTCAGACCTATTCACACTCTAGCCTCTCTTACTTGCCAGCTTCGGGCCCTATCACTCTATAGAAATCCAGCTCTCAAGTATTTCCAATGATCTCTTAATCATTAAATTCAATGGCTTTGCTCAGTCTTTATTCTTCCTGAAAGCACTGCACTTTTTTTTTTAAATTTTTAAGATTTTATTTATTTGGCAGAGAGAGATGACAAGTAGGCAGAGAGGCAGGCAGAGAGACAGGGAGAGAGAGGAGGAAGCAGGCTCCCTGCTGAACAGAGAGCCCATCGTGGGGCTCGATCCCAGGATCCTGGGATCATGACCAGAGCCAAAGGCAGGGGCTTTAACCCACTGAGCCACCCAGGCACCCCAAGCACTGCACTTTTTGACTCCATTCTCAAAATTCTTTCCTCTGGGACCAGCTCCCAGGCCTCTTCTGCTGATAAGCTCTGATTTTCAGGCTCTCACTGGCTTCTACTTCCCACCTCCAAAATGAGCTCCTCAAGGCTCTCTGGCTTCCTCCTCTTCGTTCTCCACCCACTCTCTGTGTGTGGGTGATATGCTTCACCCACTCTCTGTATGTCACCGTGCAGGATCCTCTCTGAGAAGTGGGTGTGGAGAAATGAACAGTGAACCCGGGAACAGGCTATTCAGCCATTCTGTCATGCAACAAACATTTACTGAAATCTTCTGTGGCCAGGAAATAGCCTGGACACTAGAGATTCAAAACCATGGTGCCTGTCCTTGAGAGTGTGCCATCAAAAGGCCCGGAATACTGAAAGAAAGCTGAATCTAAGGTGTCAAGGGGAAAGCAGGACCCCAAACCAAGAGAATTTTGAGATCCGAGTCCACGGGCAAATAGGACAAGATGCTGAGTCACATCTGAGGTAGAGTCCAAATGACATCCTGTGGGTAGCCCTCTGCTATGGAAGGCCTTTCATGGAGGCTGGTGGCCCTATCCTCTCTGACTTAGCTCCCGTGGTCCTAACCACAATCAGGGACCAGCTACTGCGGAACGGTGTGGCCACGGGTGTGGGCGTCTGCCCTCTCGAACTCATCATGGATCCTGAAGTCCGGCTTCCACCAACCCACCTCCCCCACGGCCAAAATCAGGTTCCATAAAGGATGTGGCAAGGGGAATTTCATTGCTCAAACTTGAAATCCTGGTATCATTTTCTACCCCTCTATGCTCCCACTACCCATATCCAGTCAACTGCTAACTTGTAACGATTCTCCCTCTGTTAGCTCGCTGACCTATGAGTCTTAGTTTCCACACCATTGTTGCCTCCCAAATCGGAGATCTTACACCCCGAGGCTTGAATAGTGACAGTCATCTCTCCTGCTCACCTTCCCTGGCCACCCGCCCACTTTACTTCTGCTGTCCCGGGTGTGTGGACTTTCTGAGCTTTCCCAAGTGTGACGGCTTCCTGCCTCCGTTCCAGCAGAGGTCCACCCGTTGTGAAGCCTTCCCACAACTCGGGGATCTCCCCTTTCTGCACACGTCTGTGGCTCCAAGTCTCCTTGCTGCTCTGTCAACACGTCCTACTCTCACTCCAAACTCTCTGGTACTTGGCATTATCGGCAAAGGAGGTTTTCCCCATAAGTAAAAGTACTAGAAAATGGATGCTTGCCCAAAACATAACCATTTTTGCCAGCACTTTTTGCCAGTTGAAGTGGGTGCTTCTTTGTCCTCAGAGTATGCTGAACGTAATTCATCTTTCCCTTTAGTATTTGGAATCATATTGAAAGGTACGAAATCATTACACTGTACAGTCTGAGCTGGCTGGGAAGATTTCTGTATGGTCCCATCTCTTGTGATGAGCTGACATTAAAGGTTTCTGACCTGTTAGGCTTAGAAAGAACTGCTGGGCAAATCGGAGAGCAAAGTTTTTTAGATCTGCACCTTTGTAGACACAATGCCAAATTGATAAGGTCTGTCCTTAAGGATAGCTTCAGCATCCTGTACAGAAAAAAGGACTAGAAACGTCAAAACAGCTGTATTTGCTGCTTTGAGAATTTTTTTTTTCCTGCCTTGGGATTGTTGATAACAAATCAGAGTTGAGCTTGCTAAAAGCCATCTTTAGAGCTAGTTGAGCAGCATTTCTGTGCTGAAATTTCCAGTGTGACCATCTCATCGGTTTAAACCATGGGAGAGCTAATGCTAGTTCTCATAGTTCTTTCTCTCTCTCATGGTGCTGTGCTTACTGTATACATGTAATTCATGTCTACTGAATCCATCATCAAGGACCCAGGCCATCACCAACATCTTGTCCCCATGGCAGTTACCAGGTTGGAAAACTAGCTGCCCATTGGAAGTGAGGCCGTACAGGATGAAACAAAAGTGGGTTTGGGAAAGGAATTTAGAATTGAGTTTGAGTTGTTAATGGTAAAGAACTGATGAGACATCCACTTCATCCCTCCAGCACTGATGGAACACAACATAGCAGAGAGAAGCTAAGAGCCTTTGATTACCTTTACAGAAATTAGACTTTGGGAGACATACATGCCCCTAAGTGCAGGTCTGAGGAATAGAGCAATACTTCCCACATTTTGCTTTTTGGGATTTCTTTCCAAATCCAGAGCTGGAACCAGGGTGAGACAAGAGAGGCACCTGTGTGCAGACTGAGAGGAAGCAGCTGCTCGAAGGCCACTTGCCTGACCCTGAGAGGGAGTGGAGTGTTTTATTCCCAGATGCCTCTCCTGTCTCACCCGAGTCCCTGCTCTCCTGCCACATTCTCTTCCTCACACCTCACTGTCTCAGCGGCCAGCTTGTAGCGCTTTCTTAAAATATTCTTTTATATTAAAAAAAATTTTTGATCCTGTTTTAAAAAATGTAAATTTCATTGCTTTTTTCCTCTGTTAAAGTAAAATGTGCTTAACAGTTCAAGAAGCATAATATATATATAGAATCTAAAAACAGAAAAAAACCCAAACTCATAGAAAAAGAGATCAGATCTGTGGTTACTAGAGGCAAGGGGGTGAGGGGAGGGGGGAGGGGGACTTGGAGGCAGGTGGTCAAAAGACACAAGCTTCCAGTTCTGAGATAAATAAATACCGGAGATGTAACCTATAACATGATGGCAGTAGTTAACCCTGCTTTAAGGCACAGTTGGGAGTCGCTAACAGAGTAGATCCTAAAAGTTCTCATCACAATGAAAAAACACTGTTTTCCCTCTATATGAGATGATGAATGTCAACTAAATTCATTGGGGAAATCATTTCACAACGTTGTAAGTCATTATGCTGTAGACTGTAAACTTACACAGTGCTCTATGTCAGTTACATCAATAAAACTGAAAAAAAAAAAAAAAGAAAGAAAGAAATACGGAAATAAGTTGGAAACGAAAGTTCCCATGCCACACTGAGATTTTTCAGTTCACGTGTGTACACACAGACACACACACAGCCAAACGTATTTTTCAACCAAAATGAGATTAGACTACACATCCAGTTCTTTTTAATTTACGTAAGTGTATCATGAGTATCTTTTATGTCCGCAAACTCATATGTTTAATGAATATCATAATTTGTTTCATAAATCCTTGATTGAAGGACTTACTTGATAGTTCAAGCCTTTCGCTTTTCTGAATCACTCTGAGATAAACATTCATCTATTCAAATATTTATAATTTTCCTCCTTTTCTCAAAATTCCAGCTGAAGTCCCACATTTGAGAACAATGGGCAACACATTCTGAAGAAACAGTGTCAGAAGAACCTGAGCCAGACTTCCTAAAACACAGCAAAACCAGTCTAGCAACTATCAGCCCCCGTCTTTTACCTCAGGCTTATATAAAACAGGCCTAGAAATCTGCGTGGAGACTGGAGAATACCATCAAAGTAAAGCTGATGCCTGGGTGTCCTTCCAGTACCTCATGGGGTGGGGGGGTGCGAGGCAGGGGAGAGAGGGCTTCTCCCCCTACTGCAGCAAACCAGGTGAGCGAAGCCCAAGCCGGGAGAAAACCGAAAACAGACATTACAAGTGCCTTGCAAGAAGGAAAAACAGTATTTCCTTCTCTGATAAATGCTTTCCGTGTCTGGAATGTGGGCCCTGGAGCTACCATGGGTCTATGGGAGAAGCATTCTTGGGAGGGTCTGGCCAGTATGCCCTGGAATTTGGGGATGTACACAGACCCAGAGGGCACCACTGGATTCTTGTGGGGAGAGCCCTGGAAACAGAGAAACTGGAGCCCCTCTGACATTGAGGACAAGGAAGGAAGCATGGGAGGTCTGCCTGTTCTGGTAAGGGGAACTTGGCAATAAAAGGCCATGGGGTAAACTCTGGGCAGATTTCAGAGAAGGGATCCTAAGAGAAGAACCACATCATTGTCTATATCAGGGAATGATGCAGAGTCAACATACCTGTTGGGGTCCCCAAGGAATCCACAAAACACCCCAAGAGAGAAACAGCCAGCATCTGAATGCCTGCCATATACAAAGGCATGGAGAGGACAAATGGAAAGCTAAACAGGAAGATTTTTGCCCATTGTCCTTCAACCCTTCCTCCACCCCACACCTCAACCTTGAGGGCAGAGCTGGAGAAAGGGCCCTGGAGATTATTCATATATAAACAGGTTTTTATAGACTTTTTATGCAGAATTATGTCATCTGCTTTTTATGCAAAAAAGTAATGGCTATTTCTTGGAAGCAATTAAATACATCTAAGATGTATAAACAAATATCTTAACAAGAAGCTAGATGTTATTTAACTTGAAATCATGAGATGGTCTTTGGCATTCTATCAGTTTAGCTTTGTATATTAATGGTAACCACAGCAGAAAATCTGGACTCACACAGGTTGGAGGAAGAGGTAGAATCAGAGCTCTCATCTTTTACTTTGCCAGATTAAAGGCAAATTCATGTGGAAAAGATTAGGAGTTCTTCACAATTCAGCCAGTTAAATGGATTTGCATTCTTTCTTCCATCCTCAAGTTGATGAGGTCACCTTTAGCCAGGTCTGTGTCACTGATGTTCCTTCTTTTATAAAGGAAGAGGTTATAAACCCACTTTCAGTGTTTAAATCATGTGGGTTGACAAGTACCCTTCAAGAATTCAGTAGTGTTTCTAGGTGGTCTTTGCCTGTGGAGAAAGGGAAAGCCTGCCTCAACTCCATGTCTAGTCCTGGAAAGTACATATAGTTGATGCCTCCAATGTCTTCTTCCAGAAAGGCAGCTTGGAACTGGTACCTAATCTCACCATCTTTCTCTCTGCTCTGTTAGCAGCAACCGTCACATTGCCTGTGGGTTTTGAATAACAAGGTTCGCATGGCTGATACACATCAAGTTAAGCCAAGCCAAACCTTTACTGCTCCCAGTAAACTTTCTGAGAGTGGACTTTCCTTATCTTTCTCTCAAAAGAAAGTGAAACTTTGAAGCAAGTCAATTAAGCACTTCAAACTTGGCTTCCAGAGCCAGTGGGTTGTAGAGAAAGACTTGACATTCTGCTCTCAGTTCTTGGAAAAACTTCTCAAAGAGGAGGCCCTTCTGGGTCTGGCTCTGTAAGAGTAAAAGGTGGTAGCAACAAGTCTGTCTTCGGCCAGGCCCGTGGTGGCAGTCCATGCCAGTGGAGATATCAGGGAGCCATCATTGTTTGCAATTTCTTCCTCAACAAGGGAGCAAAAACTAGGTATGTTGCTAAGCCTTGAAGGAGTTCCCCTGGAGCACAGGAGGTCAAGATTTGCTTCTCTTTGAAGTGTTGCTATACAACAATTCACAAGTCACATTTTGGGCACCTGGGTGTCTCAGTCGGTTGAGTGTTTGCCTTGGGCTCAGGTCATGATCCCAGGGTCCTGGGATGGAGCCCCGCATCTCGCTCCCTGCTATGTGGAGAGCCTGCTTCTCCCTGTCCCACTCCCCCTGCTTGTGTTTGCTCTCTTGCTGTCTCTCTCTCTGTCAAATAAATAAATAAAATCTTAAAAAAAAAAAAAAAGAAAGAAAGAAAGAAAGAAAAGTAACGTTTCCCTATTTCAAAGACAACTTAAGTCTTTGAAGTATCCAAAAGGGACGCACAAAACAGATTCTTATCAGGTGAAAGAATACACTCAGGATGGAGGAAAACCAGAAGCTGGTTGTACTAAGAGATAATTGCCAATTTCTCCCAAATCTGCTTTTAAAAAATTAGAAGAAATACCAGCAATTCTGGAGTTTATAATACGACAGAGACTCTGGTATAGTTCTTTTTCTTTGCAACAAACCCTAAACCAGTCTATAAATTTTATGACCACACAGCATCACCCTGGTCTTTCTTTCTTTCTTTCCTTCTTTCACCCTGGTCTTTCTTTCTTTCTTTCTTTCTTTCTTTCTTTCTTTCTTTCTTTCTTTCTTTTTTTTTAAAGATTTTATTTATTTGACAGACAGAGATCACAAGTAGGCAGAGAGGCAGGCAGAGAGAGAGCGGGAAGCTGGCTCTCCGCCAAGCAGAGAGCCTGATGCGGGGCTCGATCCCAGGTCCTTGAGATCATGACCTGAGCCAAAGGCAGAGGCTTTAACCCACTGAGCCACCCAGGCGCCCCCTCACCATGGTCTTTCTAATTGAGTGTGGCTTCTCTCTTTTGCCATGTGAACTTTCATAATGCTTAAAGACAGGACTCTTGTGATGGAGTGAAGCCAAGATTTGATCAAGTTGAATCCTTTAACAATTCACATTCTTTCCATGCTCCATCTATAGTGGACATCTGTTTATTTTTGCTGGCCCAGAATTTCATCTGTTTGTTTGTTTGTTTGTTTCTTTCTTTCTTTCTCCAGTTACAGCACACTGATTACTCTTGGGGGAATCACCCCAAGCCCACTCTGACTGTGTGGCTCTGCTGGGGCCAACCCAACATCCAGCCCTCGGCATAGGCATGGCCAGTTGTGGCCAGGAGGATGGAGCATACTCACTTCACAAGCATGGATACATAACCCAAACCAGGACAATGAGACACAAACGCAAACCTATCCTTGGAACAAGTGGACAAGAGGGGTTCTCTTTTTGCTGGGAGGTGACGTAAACCCAAGGGACGGGGGCACTTCATGGCAGGGAGCGGGAGCGTGGTTACCTGTGAATGTTGCCCTCCCAGGGGAAAACAGAGCCGGGGGAGGTGGTATAACTGCAGCCTCTGGACCCAGCCATTCCTAAGGCCAGAGCAACGTTGGGCTTTTCAAGTGTGTGAATCAATAAAGTTCTTTTTTTTGTTTGTTTTTCTGCCTTTTTTCTCTTTAAGAATTTGAGATGGATTACTACACTTGCAACTGAAAAAGTCATGAGTGACACAAAAGTTCCAATATATCCTTAGATGGACTGATGTAAGGCACTTCTTCAGCTTTGCGGGCTTCACGTGTCCACTGCTAAGAACTCTGCCACACACGAGAAGTACTGAAATTTGGAACCTCCTCAGGTTCAGAGCTGAAGGTGAAATTAGGGGATAGCAATGTTTGTCTTATTGTCTTTGCTCTAACATTTCCCAACTTATATTAGGCCAATGTAAACAAAGACAGATATCCCCAATCATAAGAACAGGGTATAATTTCCTTAGTAGCAAACTAGTCTAGACACTATAGCCTAGGAAAAAGGACCACCACACCCTTTGGTAACAATCCACAGCAATCCATAAACATGTGGGATAAAACAATAATCTAGGAACATCTTTTTTTTTCCTAACAAAATCAAATTTTAAAGCAATAGGAATTTAGTGGAGATGATTAGGAAGCAACTCTGCTCCTATTCCAAATACAGAAGGTCTGGATAAATTATAATAAATTACTTAAGATACATAATTATGCTCAAAAGATAGAGAATTTTAAGGTATCAAAAGGAAGGGGAAACTCAAACCATCAGCCTAAGCAGTGTAAAGCTGCTTGGTGTAGGGGAAGGGGGAGTGTTAGGGGCAAAATTCTCTCTTTACGACTGAGTCTTTAATGCCAGCCCCAGGATGGGTATGAAGGCCCCTGTGCTCACAGTCAGGAAGGTTAACTGAGCCCACACAGTGCAAGTGCTGAGAACTGGTTATCTGTGAACAAGAACTAGAAGAATTTTACGTGGAGACAAGATGTGAAGAAAACTTAGGGTGAAAAAATCATTCAAAACCAATTTATACCTGAAGACCCCAAGCCTGTGTAGATACAGATAATGTGGTGACAGGAGCTTTGTGTGAAGAAACTACACTAACACCAAAATTACCGAGTCCTAATGAAATCTGTAGGCAAATGCTACACTGCCTCTTGGGTTCACCTTCTACAGGCTGGGCACACACAGACTCCCATGGAAACCAACCCCTGCTCCAGACAAGCTCATTTCAGAAACAATTCCCCAGTCAAAGTAAGTCAATAGTAGTGGAACATTTTGTTATGGCCCAAAGTGCCCTGTGATAGTTCCCAAAAGCCAATTTTCTCTAGAAACGCAGCAGCTTTGGTAGAAAATGTATTTCAAACCGATTTTATTATTTCATATCCACATACACAAGTGGTCTCTAATTTATATGTATTACTTATTAACCACATTTTATCTTTCATCTTCCTGGTTTTTAAGATTAAAATCAGTCTCCCAGGGGTTTTCTACAATGAGCATTTTTATGATGAATACGTTTCCTGATTTGCTTTCCCACTCTGAGCCAAGATATCAATGAAGATATGTGACTAAGAATTGCATGTTCAGATGTAATCGTTCTTTTTCTGAAACAGGTGAACTATGATGCTTCTGCATTTCCAAGGCAGCCGTTCATACACCTCTATTTAAAATTTCAATCCAGACTGATTAGATAGTATCAGCAGCAGAACTCTTCCAGTCCAGCATGGAGACGTATGCCTGTCAAAAGGCAGCCTGTCACTTTGTAAGTCGGCTTCCACCTTCCTGCGTATGTATGGAGCCCTGGTGTGATGGGAAGATCACAAGGCCAGACCTAAGGAGACCTGCAGTCCGGCCCTGCACTGTCCTCCCACAGGTATCTCACCTCGCCACAAGTCACGGAACCTCCCCAGGCTTCTGCTTCCAGACCTAGAACCTGGAGATGACATCCCAGCACCTCACACTTGTTGTGAAAAGTCCTGACGGGGAGGATGAAGGGAATCATGGGAAGATCACAGATGTGGGAGAGATCCCGCACTACTCCTCCGATAGCATCTCATGTGCCCTGAAGAAAGCCGACTGGACTTTGATGCTTTTCATCTGGGATTCTGTAACTCCTAAACTCCTTCCCCCATCTGACACTCTGTTATGACTTCCCCTGGAACTAGTCTCTCTCCGGATTTCTGTTTTGCATGTTGTTTTTAATGTTTAATTTTTTTTAATTTTAATTTTAATTTTTAAATTTTAATGTTTAGTATTTTTAATGTTTAATGTTTTGACCTTTCTTAGATCACCTAAAGTTGTTTTCTGTATCTTTAATTTTATGCCCATAGCCTTCATCATCGGAGTAGCCATTCCCCATAGGAGAGTTTTTCAAACTACACTTATGACCCATGACTTACACTGATTTTTGACCACTACTTAAAAAAAAAAAAGAACAGAAAATAATGTAACACATTACACTTGATAAGGTTAAGCACTGTTCACAAAAAAAATTATTTATGTGCGTGTGTATGTGTGTCTTATTAGGCTACAACGCAAAATGTGTTTCCCACTGTCAGTCATGATCAAAGAGTTGGAAAGCACTGCCCTACAAAGAGCAAAGCCTGTCATGTCATCCCCTTGCTAAAAATCCTTTTTATGGGGGGGTGCCTGGTGGCTCAGTCAGTTGGACATCTGCCTTTGGCTTGGGTCATGATCTCAGGGTCCTGGGATGGAGCGCCTCATCTTGCAGGGACCCTACTTCTCCATTTCCCTCAGCCACTCCCTCTGCTTATTCTCTCTCGCTCTCTCAAATAAATAAAATAAAGCGAACAAAATAAAATAAAATTCTTTTGTTAGCTGTTTGCTTTTAAGTTTTATTATTGAAGTATAGTTGACATACAATGTTAGATTAGGTGTACATCATAGTGATTCAACAAGCTTAAAATCCTTTCATGGTGTCCCACTACCAGGGACAAAGCTCACTAACTTCAACGTGAGCTACAGGTCCCAATATCTCTCAGAATCACTTTGTTCCACGCAATCCCTTGCTCCCCCTGCCCCAGCAGCCATGGGATCTTTTCAATTCCTCTTTCAACATTTTTCAGTTCAGAACTCATCACGTGACAGACAATGTTCCAGCCACCTGAGATCGCACAGAGCACTTTCCCGCCCTCACAGAGCTTACCAGGACTCAAACGCAGCCCGCTCACCCCCAACCCACATACTGTTGAGCTAAGGATCACTTCTTCCCCAGGCCCCAGATCAGGGGCATCTGAATCACCTTCCCTACTATGTCTGCATCATTCCTTTGAAAGATCATTGAAAGATCCTGACTGAGTTTCAAAGACTTATTCAGAAGACAAGAGGATAATGATATCATTAGAGATAGAAAAGAGGACTGAAAAGTTCTCAGAATCTAATTTCCTATTAAAGGGAAGCAAACTGGAGGTTCAACTCTCTTCACAGTCGATAACACGTATAAAATAGAAGTCAAGTCCAAGCCATTCACCAGTTCATATTTCAGAGTCGCTTGTTTCAAATGGATCCAACTCTATTATTTGCTCTGCAGGTGGGAAAGAGGCTAGAGGATCCTTACAATTTTACATTTCATATGAAGAAAAAAGGATCCTCACACCCCTTTTTACCTAAAACCTAATTACAACCAGAGGGTCATGAGATGATCTAGGAGCTTGGAGGAGGAAAGGCAGTGCCTGGGAGTCAGAGCAGAGCAGCGGGCCATGGACCCATAGCTCAACAAGCTAGCAAGAAAGGTAGCTCCCAGAACACCATGCGTTTGCTCTGGTCACATCGTTTTCTCTGCTTCAAAGGCTCTTCCCCTTGCTCTTCTCTACCCAGTAAAATCTGCTTCCCTTTGAATTTTAGCTTACGTATCGGTTTTGTGAAACCTTTGATTTTCCCTCAAAAAACTGATCATGTCCCCTGTATCCTCATAAACACTACAAGTTTTGTAATTTTCACATGGCACGGCAGACAGGTGCTCAGTGTCTGTCTATCCCACTAGATTATGAGCTCCACGAAGGCAGGAATTGAAGCATATTCTTTTTCCATTTCCACATCTCATTCTTCGCACAGTGCCTGGCACTTACCAGGGTTTATTCTCTGTTCTATATTTATTGCATATTTATAGAGACTATAAAGACTATAAAGAGCTCTGCTAAGTCATTCAGTTTCTTCCAATACCAAGACAAATCTTTCCATGACTACCTAAAAATAGTCTGCCCTCAGTCGTGATCAAGCTTCTCTTGTTGCACCTGTTTCGATTCCTATTCTGGAATATTCTTCCCACCCATTGCTGGGACCCAATAAAGAAAGTAAGAGATGGAAAAAACACAAGCACAATTACACTAAAATAAAAAATGAAAGAAAAAGGGTATTGCCTCAAGTAAGATCTGGTAACACCTGCTGTTACAAAGTGCAGGTACATATTTAATTAATAGTGCATCTTAAAGGACAGATCTGGAAAACCCAAGCTGAATTTATCACACAGAAAACTCCTTCTAAACCATAAGAGAATACTTAGAGCTTACTTCCTTGGGCCCAGATGGTCTTTAAAATTTTTACCATGTCTATATTTTACATCCAAAAAGTTATTCAAATGGGTTCTCTCAGCAAGTTCCAAACTTTCTAACAAAGACATGAACTTACCCTTTTAAGTTCATGATATTTAATGACTGATATCCAACAAGGGCACCAAATAGGTTGTAAGAGAGTGATGAGTTATTTTTTGGTCTAGAAAATTAAAGGGGAAACCAAAGCATGTGAAAAATTGCAACTTAGACAAAAGGCGAAAACCTGAAATTCCTTTCAAGCAGATTGTGAAAACTGACTACGATGTTTGATCTATTGACTCATGTCAGGATTTTCTACACACAAAATTGTCAAAGTGCTGACCAAAAGGCTTTTCTGAGGTGAAAAGATTTTCACAGGAAGTGGTAAGGTGACTCATCAGGCTTCTTTGGTTATTTTTTTTTAAATGCAGAGACTCCACTTGGAATGAAATTGGGTATTTAATGCATGCAAATATACTTGTTGGATGCTTCTACTATGCAAAATAAACTGCTTCTCTAGGCAAACTTCCTCCCTGAGAAGGTTTAATGAAAGGGGAACCATAGTTTGTAGTAGAACCCAGGTAAAAAACACAAAGATGAACTCCTACTCTTCATTTGTTCATTCGGTAAATCTTTATGGGGTACTTCCAACGTGCCCCATATCGTTCTTGGTACTAAGGAAAATGGGTGGCACTCGTCTTTAAGGAGCTTATACTCTGACAGAGAGAACTAGGCACGTAAACAGACAAATGCAAAAAAGCGTGATAGGATTTGTGACAGAGGGATTCAGAAAATATGAAACAAGAATGAAGGGGTCACTTTTGCCTGGAGGAAACCCAGAAGATTTCTTAGAAGAGGCAGCACTCTGACATAACATTCCAGCAATTGAGAAGTAGGATAGGAAAATGAATGAGTAAGAGTTCAGGACATCTTCGAGGCTAGAAAAAAAGCCACCCAACAGAGTTTTTGAATGTTTAGAGACATTTCAGTACTCAAAAAAGAATGTACTTCCTGTATAGGAGATAGATTTTTGCCATCAACTGCTGAAATGGCTTCCAAGCCCACCATTGTTGGTTTGTTGGATTGTTGTTGCTGTTATACTGCTCTCTCCGTTTCACATGACTGACAACCTTTGGATGTAGGGAAGATGGGTAAAGGTTTGATCTATGTATTGTACTTCAAAACTTCCTGGAGAAGAAAATGAAAGACAATTGTGTACAGTAGTTCGATGAGACTTAGAATTTTGGCACTTAGTGATAAACTGTCAGGTAAGTTCCTCTCATAATGATGCTAAATGCTAGGGAATATGGGGCCATATACATTTGGTATAGAGACGGTCAATACTTACAGCCTTCAGAGACTGACACAGAGATACAGTGGCTCAAATTCCCATGTTTTTGTCAGAAAAGGGTTAAAAGCATAGGATTTCTCGGAATTATACAGGGAGTAGGTGATTATTACAATTTATCTCTAGTTAATTCTTTGTTAGAAGTGTTCCAGTTATAGAGATTAGTGGTGGTCAAGGAGTTAGTGGTGATACACCCCACTGATTTCATAGAGGCAGGTATGGCTGTGGCCTTCCACTGACCCCAAACCATCGGGCCTGGGCATAATGCCTAACTCCTGAACTCTGTGTTCCTTGGTCACACCTTCTCCTTTATCAGAAATGAGGCACTCAAAGCTGAACATTATAAAAGGATTATGTTGCATAATTGAATTGAACTCATTTAAAGTACCCAAAAGTTAGAGCTCCAAAACTCTAATTTGATGTTTGTCTTATTTGAGGCAATTTCTCTTTTTTTTCTTTTCTTTTTTTAAAGATTTTATTTATTTATTTGACAGACAGAGATCACAAGTAGGCAGAGAGGCAGGTGGGGGGGGGGTGTGGCCTGCGGAAATAGGCTCCCTGCTGAGCAGAGAGGCCAATGCGGGATCGATCCCAGGACCCTGAGATCATGACCTGAGCGAAGGCAGAGGCTTAACCCTCTGAGCCACCCAGGCGCCCCTGAGGCAATTTCTAAACCACTGATTCTGAGTCTCCCTTGAATCTAAAGTCACATGCATATTTAAATGAATCAAGATAAAATTCATTTGGGAAAACACAACTTCTAAATGCTTTGACTTCACGTAATACCACAGCAACTTTAGTGTGGATATCTTTGCATACCATGATGCAATCAGTCAAAAATGCCAGTGTTCAAATAGTGGGTGTTTGTCTGAGGTCTTGTTTTTCTGGCGGAACAGGGTATTAGTAAGTCTACAATCTGCACATTTGGTCAAGAGGCAACACCATTAAACTTGACCTTCCTACTCCCCCATGCTAAAAGCAGTATGTCAGAGATTTTAGGGGCTGGTTTTTCTGACCCTGGTGCTAAAGTTGTCAAAGAAGATAAATGTTCTGGTAGATATGCTAGGAATGAAATTATATATTCCCACAGAAGTTGTAGAATCCTTTGCTAGAGGTGGTGAAGTCATATACATAGATGATAATACTGTAGCTAACTTGATGTTTAAATATGGAAGAATTGTGATGTGCTCTTTGCTTTCCACTAAATTTAGGTGTTCATTCAATGCTTGCACTGAAAGAGGGGTCAAAATTCTGTTTGAAAAAGATGCTGGGGGGCTAAGCAAAGATTGACACCTTATCACTATAAACTGGTAGAAATGTGAGATAAAATTCAATAGATTAAAATGCAAAAGAGCACAAAAGAAAGAAAAAGAAGTACTTTGAGATCAAAAATAAAGAGAGAACTCAAACCAAAAGCAGTAAATGTCCATGCTGGCACCCTGGCATCCTAGTAGATAGCAGATCAGAAATAAGTAGTAATATCTAGAAACTAGGGCTTTAAGGACTCTGAGGAGACAAGAGATAGCCATGGGACCATGCATAGCAGAGAGCTGGGAACAAGACCCTTTCATAAAGCTGGATTCATGGATGGGATACCTCCTCCATGAAAATGGAAGCAGCAAAGGTCTCCAATGGCCCAGGGAAGTAACAAGGAAGCTTGTCATGTGTCCAGGGCTCAGGACAGGGACAAAAGCCCCCCATGAAAAACAAAATACCAAAGCCTGTGATCTGTACAGATATGGGGTCTGAAATTATAGTACCTTTGTAATCCAATATTCAAAAGCTAAGGAATTAATATGAAAATTAGTCTTGAATAGACAAGACTCCTACAGGGAGAGCAAAAGCAAAACCACTACTTAAAGAAAACAAATTAAAAAATGCTGTATCTTTGAAAATTTATAATCTCACTTCTATATTGCTCATGGATTCCAGAAGATATCACAACTGTAATTGTAAGACACAATTGAACAAAAAAAAAAAAAAAGAAAGAAAGAAAATCCTATATAACAAATTAAAGGCATAAAGCTAAAGATAATTTGTAGTTTTAAATATATATTAGACAAAAAAGAAAGACCAAAAATTTATTAACTAAGCATTCACTCAAGAAGCTAGAAAAAGAACAGCATAAACTCAAACAAGTGGGAAGAAAGTGACTATAAAGGTAAGTCAGATATTAATGAAATAGAATACAATGAAGTAGTTGAGAGGAAAAAGAAAACTAAAAACATTAGGAATAAAGACAAAATCCACCTACACAAACAGAAATGGGTTTTTAAACCATGAAAATATTATACCAATACATTTGGAAAATTCAAGAGAGTGGAAAATAAATGTTCTAAAAATATGTAAATTACCAAAATTGACTCAAGATGAAATAGACACACTGATTAAAGTCCTACTAAATTAAGGAAATTTAAACAGTACTCCAAAGATTACTCAGAAGTTACTAGGCCCTAATATTTTCACATTAAGTAAACTTCACTAAAGTTTCATATAACCCTTATATTAAACTGTTCCAGAGAATGGAGAAAGAAGGAAAGCTCACCAATTAACTTTATGATTCTCATATATCCTTGATATCCAGAGCAGAAATGGGTCATAAAGTAAAGGAAAACTATGGGTCAATCTCGACTAAAGGCATAGTTATAAAAATGCTAAATAAAATATTAGCAAAATGAATTGTTCAATGTGTAAAAAATACAATATATACCTTCACCAAGAAAAAGTTATCCTAGGGGGAACCTGGGTGGCTCAGTGGTTTAAAGCCTCTGCCTTTGGCTCGGGTCATGATCCCAGGGTCCTGGGATCGAGCCCCATATCGGGCTCTCTGCTCTGCAGGGAGTCTGCTTCCTCCTCTCTCTCTTTTTCTCTCTGCCTACTTGTGATCTGTGTCTGTCAAATAAATAAATAAAATCTTTAAAAAAATAAAATAAAAAAAATAAAAATAATAAAAAATAAAAAGAAAGAAAAAGTTATCCTAGGAATTCCAACCTGGTTTAACATTATACAATTAATGTTACCATTAATATAACATAGGAGGGTAACATATTAGAGGAGAAAAACTACATGGTTTCCTCAATATATACAGAAAAATCTCTTGATAAGATTAAATAGCCATTCATGTCAAAATCCTCTAGCAAACCAAAGAAAGAAATTCTTGTTGGGAAAGGCAGTCTGCCATGGGTTCTAAACATCTTTACATGTCCTTTCTGAGTATGTCAACCTTGAAGGCCTTAACCAGTCTGTCCTTGAGCCATTTTTGTAGCTAGCTACATAGACAATTACATAGGTCAAGGCAATCATAACATGACTATAGTGTAACCACTCATTCTGCAGGGAAGGAGGATTGCCTTGCTTATTGTTTGATATAAAAGATGCTGAGTCCCCAGCTTTGGATTCCCTAGTTGCAGCACACTGCATCACCACATCACAGCATGGGACTTAGGGTCAAGAGAACTGGTGTTACCATATGCCCATGATGTTTGCTCTGTTGGGAATAATAAGCTGTCTTGCTCTGATCCATTGAGTCTCATTATCTTCTTCTGGCATCTATAGAATTATGGTAAGATAATTGGCTGGCATGTGTCTCTTTTGCCGTCTTATTAGTTTTTGTAATTCTTGATAGGGCTGGAGATCTTCCCTGAAAAAAAGAGTATCTACAAAAAGCATATGGTGAGCATTAATTAATAATGAAATGTTAGAAACAGTCGCTTTAAAGCTAAGAAAAAGACAATCATAACCTCTATCATTGTATTTATTTATCAATGGGCAGGAGTTTCTAGCCTGTGGAAAACTAGAATGAAAGAAATAAAATTGTCATTATGCATAGATTAGATGATTACTTAAGAAAATCTAAGGCAATTTACAAACTATTAGAAATAAGAGAGTTAGGGTGCCTTGGTGGCTCAATTGGTTAAGCAACTGCCTTCGGCTCAGGTCATGATCCTGGAGTCCCGGGATCAAGTTCTGCATTGGGCTCCCTGTTCAGTGGGAAATCTGCTTCTCCCTCTGACCCTCTCCCCTCTCATGCTCTCTCTCTTACTTTCTCTCTTGCAAATAAAGAAGTAAAATCTTAAAAAAAAAGAAACGAGAGTTTATCAAGGTTGCTACATTAAAGATCAATATATAAGAATCAGTAGTGTTTTTATTTACCAAAAATTATGATTAGAAAATAAATTAAAAAAAAAAAAGAAATCCTATTCACAACAACAAAAAACTAAAGGTACCATGGTATTCAAAGAAGAAATAGTCAAGTTCTTCAAGAATAAAATTATATTCTTTCCTAAAGGACATGAGTCAAGACCTAAGATAATGAAGAGATATAACTATGGATGAGAATAATTTACATCATAAAGAGGCCAATTTTCCTACCAATTAGTCTATAGACCCACTACTTTTCTTTTTTTCTTTTTAAGGTTTTATATATTTATTTGACAGAGAGAGAGAGAGCATAAGTAGGGGAAGCAGCAAGCAGCAGACAGAGGGAAAGGGAGAGGCAGGCTCCCCACTGAGCAGGGAGCCTAGCCCCAGGACCCTGGGATCATGACCTGAGCTGAAGGCAGATCCTTAACCGACTGAGTCACTCTGGGGCCCCATTATATACATTACTTTTCTAAAGAAGATGCCATTAGATCTTTTCAACAAACTTACAAGGCTGATCCTAAACTTATAATGGAAGAGCAAAAGGCCAAAAATAGCCCAGGCAATTCTGGGGAAGACTAAAAAGAAACCACTCAGGGAGATATTGATAAATATTATTACATTTAAAAATGTAAATTTCAGGGGTGCCAGGGCGACTCGGTTGTTTAAGTGTCCAATTCTTGATTTTGGCTCAGGTCATGATCTCAGGGTCCTGGGATGGAGCCCCAAGATGGGCTCTATGCTCAGCAGGGAGTCTGCCTGAGATTCTTTCCCTCTCCCTCTCTTTCTACCCCTCCCCCCACTCACTCCCTCTCTCTAAAATAAATAAATCTTTTTAAAAATGTAAACTTCAGTGAATACTTAGTATATAGAATTGTTGAATCATTGTTATACACCAGAAATTAATATAACACTGTATGTTAATTAGACTTTAACAAAAAATTATAAACTTCTACATTACATAAAGAATCATTAAAAATGTAATAAAAAAATTCAAAAAGAGGTTAAGCAATAACCACAAAAATGGCACAGTTGGAGAGGACCTATTTACCGTATATATAACAAGTAAAGGATTAGTATTCAGAATTTAGAAAGAACTCAATAAGGACAACCACAAGAAAAATGGGCAAAAGTTAATTCACAGAAGAGGAAGTTTATATAACCAATATACATAGTAAAAGATCTCAACATTACTACCAATCAGGAAACTGTAGATCAAACTACATTAAAACTCAAAATGAAGAACATTCTATTAAAACATAAAAACATTTTCTTTAAAATAAAGAAAAGTGGAGGAACTGATCAAGATTAAAGGAGACTGAAGATGTGACCACCAAATACTACACATGGTCTTGGAATGGGTCCTGGACAGGGTAGAGAAATGATATAAAGGACATGATTAGCCAGTGGGAAAAAATTATGAGTGGTACATTAGATAAAAGTGTTGTGTGTCCAGTTAATATTCCTCAAGTGGATCATGGTACTTGAATAATATAAGAGATGTTCTTGTTCTTAGAACACAGACATTGAAATATTTAGGTATAAAGCGCACATTCTGCACACAGCTTAATCTGAAGTGATTCAGAAAAATATATAGAGAAAGAAATAAAATGAGGCAAAATGTTAATGATTGGTGAATCTGGATAAAGGGTATCTGAAAGTTCTTTGTACTATTTTTCCAATTTTTCCATAAGTTTGAAAATATTCCCAAGTAAAAAATTTTAAATAAAAAACCCAACAGCTATATTCTGATAACATTTTGTATCCATCAGTTCAGCAAAAATTTAAGAGTTGGATAGTACCAAATGTTGGTGAGGATGTGAAAGATGGGAACTCATAGTTTTGCAAAATCTACATTGGAGAAGACTTTCATACTTTCTAGTAAGGTTAAAAATTCTATTACCTAGCAAGTCTAGACAAGGGTGCTCACTGCCACATTGTTTGCACATTTGGTGGAGGCAAACCTCTTAAACTTGACCTTTCCTCCGACCCATGCTAAGGAGTGGCATGCCAGAGATTTTAGGTGCTGGTTTTTCTGACTTTGGTGTTAAAGTTGTCAAAGAGGATAAACGGGTCTTTCTTGAAAGGCTGAAACTGAAATTACATATTCTGGCAAAGTTGTAGAATTCTCCTTTGCTAGAAGTTGGTTATGTCAAACACACACAGATGTTAATATTGGAATTACTTGATGTTTAAATGTGGAAGGATTATGATGTGCTCTTTACTTCCCACTGAATTTGTGAATTCATTCAGTATTCACCCCCAAATAGGGTGGTATTTTCAAATGATGAACAATTACAAAAACTGAAAAAATGAAATGTACATCTATAAGGGATTGGATAAATAAAGTATAGTATTGCATAAAATGCAAATCTCTATCATAGTTAAATAGACAAGATCTGCTTATATCACCAGAGATAAATCTCAAAAACTATAATATTGAGTATTTTATTTTATTTTATTTTTTAAAGATTTTATTTATTTATTTGACAGAGAGAGATAAAGTGAGAGAGAGAATACAAGCAGAGGGAGTGAGAGAGGGAGAAGCAGGCTCCCCGCTGAGCAAGAAGTCTGATGTGGCTTCAATCCCAGGACCCTAAGACCCGAGCTGAAGACAGATGCTTAAGGACTGAGCCACCCAGGTGACCCAACAATATGCAATCATCTTTTAAATGCCAAGGTTGAATGAGTTCTCTGTTTCCTGCTGAGACCTTATCAGGTACAAACATAGTCAAGTTTTGGGTTTTTGTTTTTGTTTTTTTTTTTTAAGAAATAGATATTTATTAGCCCTCTAGAAGCTCAAATATACCCAGCTTCTTTTACAACTCTCACCAAAGCTAATCTGTTTTTTTTTTAAATTTCTTTTCAGCGTAACAGTATTCATTGTTTTTGCACCACACCCAGTGCTCCATGCAATACGTGCCCTCCTTAATACCCACCACCTGGCTCCCCCAACCTCCCACCCCACGCCCCTTCAAAACCCTCAGATTGTTTTTCAGAGTCCATAGTCTCTCATGGTTCACCTCCCCTTGCAATTTCCCTCAACTCCCTTCTCCTCTCCATCTCCCCATGTCCTCCATGTTATTTGTCATGCTCCACAAGAATGAAACCCAACCATTCTCTTACACCGTACACAAAGATAAACTCGAAATGGATAAAAGACCTCAATGTGAGACAGGATTCCATCAGATTCCTAGAGGAGAACATAGGCAGTAACCTCTTCCATATCAGCCACAGCAACTTCTTTCAAGATATGTCTCCAAAGGCAAAGAAAACAAAAGCGAAAATGAACTTTTGGTACTTCATCAAGATCAAAAGCTTCTGCACAGCAAAGGAAACAGTCAACAAAACAAAGAGGCAACCCACGGAATGGGAGAAGGTATTTGCAAATGACAGTACAGACAAAAGGTTGATATCCAGGATCTATAAAGAACTTCTCAAACTCAACACACACAAAACAAATAATCATATCAAAAAATGGGCAAAAGATATGAACAGACACTTCTCCAATGAAGACATACAAATGGCTATCAGACACATGAAAAAATGTTCATCATCACTAGCCATTAGGGAGATTCAAATTAAAACCACATTGAGATACCACCTTACACCAGTTAGAATGGCCAAAATTAGCAAGACAGGAAACAACGTGTGTTGGAGAGGATGTGGAGAAAGGGGAACCCTCTTACACTGTTGGTGGGAATGCAAGTTGGTGCAGGCACTTTGGAGAACAGTGTGGAGATTCCTCAAGAAATTAAAAATAGAGCTTTCCTATGACCCTGCAATTGCACTACTGGGTATTTACCCCAGAGATACAGATGTAGTGAAAAGAAGGGCCATCTGTACCCCAATGTTTATAGCAGCAATGGCCACAGTCGCCAAACTGTGGAAAGAACCAAGATGCCCTTCAACGGACGAATGGGTAAGGAAGATGTGGCCCATATACACTATGGAGTATTATGCCTCCATCAGAAAGGATGAATACCCAACTTTTGTAGCAACATGGACGGGACTAGAAGAGATTATGCTGAGTGAAATAAGTCAAGCAGAGAGAGTCAATTATCATATGGTTTCACTTATTTTATTTTTTTAAAAGATTTTACTTATTTATTTGACAGACAGAGATCATAAGTAGGCAGAGAGGCAGGCAGAGAGAGAGGAGGAAGGAGGCTCCCTGCTAAGCAGGGAGCCCAAAACAGGCCTCAATCCCAGGACCCTGGGATCATGACCTGAGCCGAAGGCAGAGGCTTTAACACACTGAGCCCCAGTATTGAGTATTTTAAGAAGCAGGTGGTAAAAGGATAGATAAAAGCAATATGATACTAGTTATATAAAGTTTAAAAATTTAAAACAATCATATGTACCACTTACGTGCACATACACATGCAACAAAAGCATTAAGACATGAGTAGAAAGGATATACACTGATTTCAGTTTAATAGTAATAGCTAGAAAAAGAGGAAGGGAAATGGACTTGATGGGGGCAGTCTTAAAACATACCTGTATTGGGTCACCTGGATGGCTCAGTCAGTTAAGCATTAGACTCTTGATTTTGGCTCAGGTCATGATCTCTGGGTTATGAGACCAAGCCCCACGCCCACAACAGGCTTCGAGCTGGGCTCTCTCCCTCTCTCTGCTCCCCCCCCACTCCAAACCAAACCAAAACAAAGTCCCACAACAAATCTGGATTAATTTTTTTCTTTAAAAAAAGAAAAGGAGACAGACAGCAAATTGTGAACTGACTATTTTGTAGGTATGAAATGTATATTGAATAATTTAAAAGAAAACAGTTTTAAAGAAAGACATGGATGTGTATCAGCACTCTTTGGAACTTCACAACATATCCATAATTTCAAAGGAGATCCCATATTTAAAGCTCTCTTAAAACTATGAAATAATAATAAGTCAAATTTTTTAATATCTGTAGCAAGAATAACTCAAGGAAAGAAACTTTTCAGGTTCACTCTTTCAGAAGTTGATATAGGTAATTCCTTTTCCCCTAAATTGCTCTTTATAAATCATCAGGCATACACTGAGCTATGGTGAAGGTTTTAGTCAGATCTCAAGTGTTCTGCACTTTTTCTTTGAAGTGTAAATATTTTCAGAAAGAACACTTCAAAATGTGATTGGTATCCATTCTTGCTGTATATAACACACTATTGCTATCAACTCCCTAAGGCACTGCACTTCCAATTAAGAGATACTCTGTTTTTTTCTTCTTTGAAAGATAAAGCTTGTCAAGTTTTTTTGAAACAATGTTTGCTTTTAAACTTAACATCCATAAGCAGAAATTACATGGTTCATTTAACTTGGATACACTATTAGGAAACAAACTTAACTTACTTTAAATCTGCTTTGCTTTCAAAAACAAGCTCATATTTTGGAAACAACTTAAAATCACTCTATTTCTTTTTGCTAGGTAGGGTGCTTAACAATGCCAGAAATGAAAATCAAGGGGCTCTGATGTCCAGTTTTCCTAGAATTTAGCCTCTAAAACAATTCCTTGATAACAACTTAAAGATAATCTTATAAGAACATAAGGGAAGTTTGGAGTTTGAAAGAAAAAATGTTTTCAATTATCTGTGATAAATGAAAATGGACATGACACAAAAAACATAAATATTTAGTAAATGCTTAATGGGTAACAAAACCCCATGAGGGTAAGATGCTGCTTTGTATGTATAAGGAAGGTAGAAAAAAATGGGAACCGTGTCTCCAGAAAATGTAGAAAACATGACAGTAGAGAAGACAAAGAGAAGGTTAAACAATGTTGGAGACACTTATTAGCAAGCTATGTTCAGAGATGCCAACAAAATATGGCATCAGGGAAGCTGAATCAAGTGTACCCAAGACTTTGTGGCCTGGATGAACTTTATTTGTATGGATTAGAGATGATTCCAGGCAGTTCTAAAATCCAATATTGACCAGCTACCCTTCTCTTCAATTTCTGATAAAAGTACTATACATCAGCAAATATCCCACAGGCAAGAAAAGACAAAAAGGAAGAGGAAAAGGAGGAGCAATGTAAAGAGATACAGCTTTATTATATACAAATAGAGTAAGCAGGTAGTCAGCAGAGAATGATAAAGGTCTGCGAGCAATGGCAATACTTGAAAACATTTAGCACAGGGAAGGCCTGAGCTCCAGGCAATCCCTGCGGGTCTTTGCAGGGCTCGGATACTGGAGGTCCCACCGCCGGGCCAGTTCAGGAAAGGTCAGGAGTGGGGTGCAGAAGCAAAACCCAGAGGACTCTGGACAGCTTCTACTTACTCACCAGTGTCTTAGTGTTACAATATCTTAATGGTGAGGCTGCACAGATGCCCACAGGCATGTGCTACCCCAGGTAGCACCATTCTGCATCACAAGACCTGCCTTCTGGACAAAGGACCACAGCTCTCCGCTGTTCCCTCTCAGAGCTCTGAGGAGCTGTCCTGACTTCTACAATTCAGAAACTATCAGCGTATTCTAGAACTAAAATAATACCTGGAAACAAAAAAGATTCTAGTATAGAGACTTTGCTGCTCTGAAACCTAAAAATTATAGATGTGGTTTAAACAAAAAATTCAGTCACTAGATTATTATATAACATGATAGATGTCCTAGCAGTGAACATAAGCAAGCTAGTCAATGATTAAAAAAATATATATATGGAGGGGTGGGTTACCTACTGTCCACTAGTGCTCAACATATAAAAGAACAACAATTACAATACTCGGTTTCCATAAATAGTACAGAAATCTCAGGTAGTCAGAGTTTTCAGGGCTAGAATTATTCTGCATAGCTGTTTTTAAAACAATTTTAAAAAACGGGTTATTAACCTGTCAACAACACAAGAAACAATAGACGTTGGTGAGGAAGCAGAGAAAGGGGAACCCTCTTGCACCATTGGTGGGAATGCAAACTGGTGCAGCCACTCTGGAGAATAGTATGGAGGTTCCTCAAAAAGTTAAAAATAGAACTACCCTAGGATCCAGTAATTGCACTACTAGGTATTTACCCAAAGGATACAAAAATACTAATTCAAGGAGATACATGCAACCCTCTGTTTATAGCAGCATTATCCACAAGAGCCAAATTATGGAATAGCTTAAATGTCCATCGATTGATGAACGGGTAAGGAAGACATGGTATATATATAAAATGGAGTATTATTCAGTCATAAAAAAGAATGAAATTTTGCCATTTGCAACAACATGGATGGACCTAGAGAGTATTCTACTAAGTGAAATAAGTCTGCCAGAGCAAGACAGATGCCATATGATTTAACTCATATGTAGAATTTAAGAAACAAAACAAACAAGCAAAAGAAAAAAAAGAGAGAGAGAGAGAACCAAAAAAACAGACTTTTAATTATTGAGAATGAACTGGTGGTTACTAGAGGGAGGTGGGCAGGGGGATGGGGGAAGTAGGTGACGGGGATTCCAGAGTGCACCTGTAGATGAACACAGGGTGTTGTGTGGAAGTGTTGAATCTCTATATTGTACACCTGAAACTAACATTACATTGTATGTTAACCAACTGGAATTTGAATAAGAACTTAAAAAACAAAACAAACAGGTTTTTAGTTCTGTAAGTATTAAAATACTTATACTGTCAATATTATATTTTATACTGTAAATTTTTTTAAAGATTTATTTAGAGAGAGAGAGAGTGCACTCGAGTAGGGAGAAGGGCAAAAGGAGAGGGTGAGAATGTCAAGCAGACTCCCTGCAGAGCATGAGGTCCAGCAAGGGGCTCCATCTCATGACTCATGAGGCCACGACCTGAGCCAAAACCAAGAGCTGGACCATTAACCAACTAAGCCACCCATATAGGCACCCCTATATGGTAAATATTTAATTTTTTATTTTTTAAAAAGATTTAATTTATTTATTTGACAGACAGAGATCACAAGTAGGCAGAAAGGCAGGTGGTAGGGGGAGGAGCCTGATGGTGGGCTTGATCCCAGGACCCTGAGATCATGACCTAAGCTGAAGGCAGAGGCTGTAACCCACTGAGCCACCCAAGTGCCCCAATAGTAAATATTTTAAAAGAAAATCTTTCTTTTAGAAGAAAGTGTTTCTTTTAAAGGAAAGTGTTCTGTAAACTTTTCTTGCCTTCTCAAAAAGGATAAGGTAGGCTTTTCTCAATAATTCAGGATAATCAGGGATGCCCAACTGGCTCAGTCAGAACACGTGACTCTCATTCTTGGGGTCATGTGTTTGAGCCTCATGTTGGGTATGAAGAAATAAATAAACAAAAACTTAAAAAATTAATTCAGGGTTATCATTATGAATGTGAGGAACAATAATTCTCTTCCATTAATATAATGAATAAAGATGAAACCACAGAAACAAAAAGTCTATGAAATCCTTCCTATGTAATACCAGCAAAATCTTTTTCTCTTTGTATATAAAATACCACCTGTGAGGAATCTAAGAATTGACAGAACAGGAATCCCACGAGTGATGAAGCAGATTGTTACACGATTATTCCAATCACTAAACGCACAACATAAACACGTGTGCGTATTAGACTCATTCAGCATAGCTCGAGAGACATTAGGATATCATTCAAATAATGCGTGTACGCTAAAAGACAAGGACGCGTTCCTGGTGAGCAACAATAAAACAACACAAACACAAACTGCACTTTTTTTCCTTTTTTTTTTGTGTGTTCCCTCTCTTGCCATCTCTCTGTCAAATAAATAAAATCTTAGAGAGAAATTAGGAGTAAATAGTTTGAGTGATTTTATCTCCCCATATTTCATTTGCTACTAGCTCATGTTTTTTTTTATTTCACAAACTGCACTTTAATTGATTTCTCCTTCAAGTTACTAACGATCCTGACAAGCCTTAATGGAGCTGCCCTTTCGTACAATGAACGCTGATTTATCTGTGGAAGCTCTCACTGCCGTTCTCCCTTCACCTTCATCTTCCTCCTTTATCTTACAGGGGAAGAAGTAATCTTACCTCAGTGCATTGGGTGTGATTTAATTTTCAGAATTTCAAGATACTATTCCTTCCACGTGGTCTCTACCGAGGCCCTTTCTTCCCTGTGTCCCAAGCCCTTCCCCCCGGATTTCCGATTCTTTGCCTTGTGTTATCCGAGATGAGAGAGAATAGACAAGGAAAAATAGTATATCAAGGAACAGTAGATCCTCATTTCCACGGCATTGCCTTTTTCAGGGGAAGGAGGTAAGTTTCCTCTTTCACTGCTTCCTGTTCATGAAAGGGGGAACAGCAGACTTGAGGAGTAAAGGAAAGAACGATACACCGAACACACAGGTGAGGACCCAGGTATGTTCTGGCTCTTGAGGCATCTCCATCCCCCTCATAGCTCCCAAGGACACAGACATGTGCCCGGACTGTGCTTTCTAGGCTGGTGATCAGCTAGTCAGACCAACCAGTCTGAACCCACTCAGCGGCTCAGGCTTTCCCAAAAGCTTAGCTTCTTTGCTTTTTACACAAAAAAATGTGTAAAACATACACATTTTAACAGTGAGTTTCTGGAAACCACCCTCGTGGTTCAGTCAGCGGGACTGCATCTAATGCTGGGAATTTGGTGTGAAAGAATGAAGCAGGGCAGTAGTAGTATTCTGGCAGAACCCAGGGCGGTTCTCTCTGTTGGCGTCAGCATGGTTCACATCAGGCCAAAGTCAGCGTGTATTTCTTTCTCCTCACTCTCCCCTCATATCATGTGGCCAAAATGGCAGTCACTTTTGATGATCATGATGTGGAATTCAAAAATGGAATTCTTGAAATTGATCTTTTCTACTAGTTCTAATGAGATGTAATTCCCATATTGTACAATGGACCTTTTTAAAGTGTTATAATTTAATGGGTTGAATATATTCACCAAGTTGTACAACCATCACCACAGTCAATTTTAGAGCATTTTCATTGCTCTCAAAACAAACTCCATACCCGTGAGCACTTACTCCAGTTCCCTTTCCCCTCAGCCGTAAGCAACCATTAAACCAATTTCTAGCTCCATACAGCTGCCTAGTCTAGAAATTTCAGATATACGGAATTATAAAATATGTGGTTTCCTTTGGCTGTTTTCTTTCACAGTGTGGTATTTTCAAGGTTCATCCTGTGGTAGCACATACCAGTGCTTTGTTCCTTTCTACACCTGAGTAATATTCCGCTGCCTGCATATGCCTCTTTTCATTTTCCCATGCACCAGTTGATGGACATTGGGGGGTTTTCCACTTTTTCACAATTATAAATAATGCTTCTATGAATGTGTACACATTTTTGTGTATGCATTCAACTGATTTTAGAATAAAATTTGATTTTAAAATGAACTGGCCTCCCTCCCTTTCTAGTCCCATAGTGAAGAAGGGAAAACTGTCCTTCACTTCCTCCTTGGATTTTCCAAAGCAGGAATGAAGGGAACCAGGTCCTCTCTCCGGATTGGAGGGGGCTGGCATGCTGCCCGTGGATGGCAGTGCACAGAGCCTCATCTGCTCCTCTCCTTCCTCATTCCTACCATCATTAAAATCACAGTCAAGCTTGCGGAATAGCAACTTACAGGTGAGCTAATCAGCACTTGGGGAAACTTCCATGAAAAGCAGACTATTAAAAAAAAAAAGCAGACTATTGGAAGTGGAATTAAACTATTAGGAGGGAGAGAGTGCCAAGGGATGTGCTTCCTCTGCTATAATAGTTACCTACCAATTCTACCAACTGTGCCATGAAATTATGCGCCAAGAGAAATTACTTGTATGGTTCTGAGTAGCAAGGCTCTGTGAAGCTTAAGACCTTGCATTTTTTTTTTAAAGATTTTATTTATTTATTTGACAGACAAAGATCACAAGCAGGCAGAGAGGCAGGCAGAGAGAGAGAGGAAGGGAAGCAGGCTCCCCGCTGAGCAGAGAGCCTGATGCAGGGCTTGATCCCAGGACCCTGGGATCATGACCTGAGCCGAAGGCAGACGCTCTAACCCACTGAGCCACCCAGGCGCCCCGACCTTGCATTTTTAAACTGGTGTTCACGCTGCTGACCGCAGCTTCAAGTAGCAAGGATCTATGGGCAGTTCTTTTTGTTATCGTCTTTTCTTAAAAAAAAAAAAAAAAAAAAAAGATTTTATATATTTACTTGAGAGAGAGAGAGAGATAGAAGAGTGAACAGCAGTGGGGTGTAGGGAGGGCAGAGGGAGAGGAAGAAGCACGCTCCTCTCTAGCAGGGAGCTGGATGGGGGCTCAGTCCCAGGACCCTGGGAACATGACCTGAGCCAAAAGCAGACGCTTAACCAACCGACCGAGCCACCTAGGCGCCCTGCATTTTGTTATTTTCATATCAATTATAGCCTAAGAGAGATTTTTGCCATGCTGATTTTTTGCCAATTCTTCCAGGCTCTGATGGCTCATAAATACAACTTATTATCTTCCAGAATAATTGGGCACAAAGATACAAAATTCATATTCTAAAAATATTTCTTTTGGGGGGCCTTTCTGGGAAAGTCTCCCCCTCCAACCCTGTTAAAACTCTGTTGCCTGTCCATTGCATGAACAGATATTTGTTTTGTTTCGTTTCTGAGGTGTGTGATATAAAAAGATTGTTGGAGAAGCTAGAGACAGAGGTGAAAATAACAGGATCTTTTATTGGGGAGATGTCTTAATAATTTTTAAAATTGGGGGCAAAACCTCCAATTTCTTCCCCATTCTCCAAAGTTTAACTTCAACTAGAAACAGAGGGCAATGGGAGAGAAAATGAATCCTCCAGAAAAGGATACTTTTGTATCTGAAGATAGAGAAAAGAGAGTGAGCGATGGCTGGACAGCAGGGACAGCGATGAGGAAAGAAAAGTGCTGTGTGGGACTGCCTCCTCCCTGGAAAGGCGCTGCACTGGAGACCCTCACACAGTCTCGTGCAGTCTTCCCTTCCATCCTCATTTCACACATGCTCAGTCATTTGCCCAAAGTCACAGCATCTGAATAGCGACCCAGCATCTGAATCCAAGTCAGCCTAGGGCAGTCACACACAAAACAATTTTTTAACATGTTTGCTCACTTTCTAATATTATGAAGCATATCATACGTGCAACAGGCCACATTATGTCCACATGCACTTTATAGTATCAGAGTAAAACCAACACCTGCCTTCTTACCACCTTAGCTTGATAGAATTTTACCCAAGTATTGGAAGCTCCCTTGTGTCCCATCCCTGATTGTGTCCGGTTCTCTCCCTCCATCCGCAGAGGTACTGAATTTTGTGTTTATGATTCACTTGTTTTCCTTTACACTATCACTCATGACTGGAAGATCTCTTTTTACACTTCTTACTTACCCATCAGGCCGGGGCGGGGGGAATGGACGTGAAATTGGAATGAAGAAAACAATGAATAAAGGTCTGTATTTTTTTAAATGGAAAAAGCAGCAAGATCAGGACATGAAGCTTTTTTACCTTGAAGAAATGTTGGGGAGACTAGTGAAAAAGTCAAGATTAGCAGATGAGAGCAGAAATTCAGAGGCAAACATGGAGTTTTAACAAACGAGAGGGTGACTTTGAGCAAGTATCCTCCGCTCATCTGTACTCTCTTCTTCCCTTCCACCTCTCAGAACTCCTCACTCCCTCTCTGACAGACTGGGTTGGGGTGGGGGGACCACACATGCCCCTTTGCCTGAGAGGATAGTTTATGCTTGTTGTGCTGGCAAAATTGTACAAACAGCTCTCCACTCTCAAAACTGGGCTGGTTTAGGTGATCTTGTCACCCTCAGCACTGGAGATCAAATGATGAATAAAAGAGGCTCCCTTCTCATTTGCAGTTTACAACCAGTTCCCCCACATCTCATTATTTTCATCTGGGTGGTTCTCCCAGACCACAGAGCTGGGATACTGTTAGTTCCAGCTTCTCTGACCATGGAGTCCTTTGTCTTGATTTGTCGACAATACTGTGCGGGAAACTTCCCTTATCCCGAACATTTCAGCAGAGATGGGACAGAAGTTCCTAGTAGAGGTGTTTCTGGAAAGACTGGATAAATAAAGAGAAGAGAGATAACGTTTTCAGGAACCCCCCCTCACCCCCCAAGGATGGAGTGCTTACATGTGGGGGGCCCTGGCTGCTCAGTCAGGAGCCAGGGAGACATCGGTGACTCATCAATACTGCAGAGGGAAATCCTGGCTCTTTCTCAGCTGCCCATTGGCACATAGCACTTTACCCAGACTTGTCAGTTTTCCAACTGACACAGGTAAGAGACATTCCCACACAGTAGTGGCACAGAGTTGGAGGGAAATGCAATCCGTACATTACAGAACTTCGATTCCTTCCATGAAGGAAGACTGGAGAGAAAACACACATAACATAGCTGCCACACTACAGACAGAACTAAATGGCACTGGGAAATACTACTTGTAAAGTGTGGACAACTCATTCCCATAGCTCATTCGTCTATTAAATATTTATTAAATGTCTGGGGCGCCTGGGTGGCTCAGTTGGTTAAGCGTCTGACTCTTGATTTCAGCTCAGGTTATGATCTCAGAGTCCTGGGATCCAGCCCCAAGTCAGCCTCCACGCTGGGTATGAAACTCTCTTAAGATTATCTCTCCCTCACCTTCTGCCTCTCCACCCCCACTCATGCCCTCTCTCTCTCTCTCTCTCAAAAATATATATGTTTATTTATTACATGACTATTACACTGTCGGCAAAGATTTCCAAAGAAGCAACATAAAAGAACTGCAGAAGAAAAGGTTGATAAATTATTAGACCTTATTAAAATTGAGAAATTCTGAACTTTAAAAGACACGATCAAGGAGCACCTGAGTGACTCCATCGGTTAAGAGGTTAAGCATCTGACTTGTGATTTTCAGCTAAGGTTATGATCTCATGGTTGGTGAGATCGAGCCCCGTGGAGGGCTCCATGCTCAGCGGGGAGTTTGCTTGAGATTCTCTTCCACTGCCCCTCTCCACACCTCACCCCCCTGCTCACCCTTTCTCTCAAATAAATAAATAAAGCTTCTAAAAAATTAAAAAAAGAAAAAACATTATCAAGAGAATAGAGAAGCTACAAACTGAGAAATCACATATATATTTGTCATATTGTATATATGCATAAGCATTCTTTATATATATGCATTCTTTATATTATAAAAGAATATAGTTATATATACAAGAATGTGTATAAATCAATAATTTGTAAAGAAGAAAGTCCATTTTCTAAAATGGGTAAAATATTTAAACAGTCACTTCACCAAAAAAGGATATCAACTAGCCAGTAAGTTTATGAAAAGTTGTTCAACATCATTAGTAAGTAGGGGGAGATAAACTCAAACCACAATGAGATACACTATTAACCACCACGGTACACAAGAATGGCTAAAGTTACAAGGACTGATGAGCAACCAGAACTCTAACACTGCTGATGGGAGTGGAAATGGATATGGTCACTTTGGAGAATAATTTGGTAGTCTCCACTAAATGAAGCACATGCTTGCCATATGTCCCAGCAAATCAAAATCTGTGTATACCGGGGCGCCTGGGTGGCTCAGTGGGTTGGGCCTCTGCCTTCCGCTCAGGTCATGATCTCAGGGTCCTGGGATCGAGCCCCTCATCGGGCTCTCTGCTCGGCAGGGAGCCTGCTTCCCCCCTCTCTCTGCCTGCCTCTCTGCCTACTTGTGATCTCTCTCTCTCAAATAAATAAATAAATAAAATCTTTTTAAAAAATGTATCTTCTGCCAAAAGAATGAGCACCTAAATTATTTTCATGGCTATTATAAAATAGAGTCAGTATTAACATTAATGGCAAGTAATAGCAGGTGAAAAAAGCCAAAATATCACAATACAACAGAAACTTACCTCTCACTATAGGTATCAATTTGACTAGAAGTTTATGTAAAAATATAAGTGATAAAAGATGCTTTTATGTTATATATATTCAAAAAGTAAATGCCAGAAACGTCTCAACAATCTCTTTCGCACACAAAAATATGAAGCTAACATACGTTGCATAAACTTAACTTCAAATTCCTGCTCAAGAAACAAAACTCACTTCTGGGGCATCTGGGTGGCTCAGTCAGTGAAGTACCTCTTGGGCTCTTGATTTTGGCTCCAGTCAGAATCTCAGATTTCTGAGATCTAACCCCACATCTGGCTCCACGTTCAGTGGGAAGACTGCTTCTCTCCCTCTCCCTCTGCCCCTCCCCACATGCCTCTCAAATAAATTAATTAATTTAAAAAAAGAAGAAAGAAAACTCATACTTCTGAAACAAACATAAATAATTGCTATTTTCTAAAATACGACTTCAGAAGAAATCATAGTATGACTAAAGAAGTCATATTATGACTAAAAAAAGAGAGAGAGAGAGAGAGAGATTTCTGTTTTACCAGAATGCTTTGAGTTTTGAGCAATTTACCTTCTTAAGAAAAAAACATATCACTTGGGGCGCCTGGGTGGCTCAGTGGGTTAAAGCCTCTGCCTTCGGCTCAGGTCGTGATCCCAGCGTCCTGGGATCGAGCCCCGCATCGGGCTCTCTGCTCAGCAGGGAACCTGCTTCCCCCTCCCTCTCTCTCTGCCTGACTCTCTGCCTGCTTGTGATCTCTATCTGTCAAATAAATAAATAAAATATTAAAAAAAAAAAGAAAGAAAAAAACATATCACCAATTAATACCCTCTGCCCACTTTAACTTTATGCCAGAGCTCTAACAATTCAATAAGAAAACACAAACACACTGATATTAAAATGGGTAAAGGACATTCCACAAAAGAAGAAACACAAATAAAATACACAGCCAATAAGCCTATGAGACCATTTCTCCTTTCAGAATAATCAAACACATGTGAATTGTACAGAAAAAATGCAAATTTTTGCCTAAAAAATAGAAAAGATTTTTAAAACGTTAAAAGTTACAGATGAAACTATGAAGGAAGACTTGGGGAAAGGAATTTCATTTCCAAGTGCAGCTTCAGTACTGAGCCAGGATACGTAAATGAGCAGAAACACAAACTAAACTCTGGCAATTTAGAAATTGAAGAAATTGGTTCCTGTTTTATGCCAGTGTTTACTGTTATGCTTAGAAATTTTTTTTCTTAAAAGTTTAGTAGTACTTGGGGCTAATAATACATTATATGTTAATAATAAAAAAAAAAGTTTAGTTGTACTAAATATTCCTAGCTATTATAATAAAGAATTCTGTGTTTTTAAGAATGGATAAAATTGTCACGTCAAGACTACTGATTTTCCTCCTAACTAGCCACCTCTATGGTATAAAGCTGGTATTTTTACAAGATGTCTATAACCCAAATACTGTTTCTTATATGGTAGCATCTTATTCTGATTGCCAGGAGAATACATAAAAAGAAATTACTTGAGAAATAGACTTGCCAGTCTGAACTATAAAGTGAAAAGCATGATTCACAAGGCTGTATATCAGATGGTACTTTTCTCTGCACACTGATGGCTGACACCAGAAATGACTATTCTACTATAGGACTGAAGTGTATTCCCCCTTTTCAAGAGGCTACTGCTTAAAATGAAACTTTTTAATACATATAAAATTATATATTCAACACAGTTTTAAACCATAAGAGCCATTGCTTCTAAATTGCTAATAATAGCCCTAGAGGGAAGCAACTCGATTAAACAGTCACCAAAAATTCATGAAGAATACTTAGGTCCTGGGCTGGGCTGGAGGGAAGGGTCAGGTGGAAAAAGCACTCCATGTCCCTCTCCTTCTTCACAATTAAGTGCAGGTCAGGAACACACAATGCTCTTGCATTAGCCCCAAGATAGTTCAGGACCCAGAAATATTTGGAGGTGCAAAGTTGGAGATAGCAAGAATATCCACAGAGTGATTTTCAGACTTCTAGGGAAGTTTTTCAATATACACAGGAAAGAAGTGCATGTAATTTACCACTCTACTTACACGAAAGAAGTGCATGTAATTTACCACTCTACTAACACGGTAGCAAGGGCTTGAGTTTAAACTTAGGAAAAGCATTCATAGTGAACAGTCAGGTTCATGGTGGGGTGACTATAGAGCTTATCATTCAAACAAGGATCTTTTCAGAGTAAAAGGGGATGATAGTTGTGAGGGCCAGGCCAGGGAGGGCGCCTGTAAGAGTCAGCTGTTACCATAGGGGATGGTACAGTCAGCTTCTGCTCCAGGCCCCATGAAGGAAGGGGAACCTCTTCCATCTCTCTTGCCCATGAGAGGCAGGTTACAAGTTTGTCTTCCTCAGCCTTTTTCTTTCCTCACTGCTCCCTGGTATTTACATCAAAACATTTTATTTTCATTTGCAGTTCAAAGTTTTTGCAATTCCAGTGATCATTAATCTCACTGTTTGTGGAAATTTTGACAGTTCAACAAGTTCTTTAGATCCCTACAACTTCATATTGCCATTTTATTAACTTGCATTCAATTTCTAGATTGCATCGTATTGGCCCCCTGCAGAACAGCTGTAACTAAACTATATCCCAGGTCAATATTAGGAGCTATAAAAAACACCCCCAAGAAATTTGTTGTTTAGTCTATTTTAAGAAACTGTCAAACATTGTTCCTTAGATCATAGAGTTCTCTTTATAAAGGTGCCCCAGAGAAAATTCTGATCTGAATACAAAGAAACGTTATAACTCTCCGGATGGGTCTCTGATTATGTTAAAGACTGAGCTGAGTAACTTAGACCATTTCTTGTTTTTCTGAGAGCATTAGAATAGTTAGTGCCAGATTCGAGATGCAGTAATACCAGTGGACAGGTCATTATGATCAGCAGGTTTAGCCTTCTCTCTCATTTCTTGGGTTCCAACTTTGTTTTTTCTTGGTTGTTTCACTATATTTGCAAATTGCACTACTTTGGCATATTTTACGTCCCCTGGTAAGCCCCCTGAAATCCTTGCTGGATTAAGATACGTTTACAAGAATAAGAAGGAAAGGAAGTGAGGAGACAAAAATAGAACTACAGTTTGCAAATTCTATTTTTACTTTAATCAAGGTCAAAGTCAACCTGTCCTCACTGTCTTCTCTAAGGAGGACCCAGGTGCCCCGTGGCAGCTACTGAAGGGCAGTGGGTCAGAGAGGAGTCTCTGCAGACTTGTTCTGGGTCAGAGTTTAAACTTCTGTTTCCCTTCTTAGACAAAGGTGACACTAACCGCCCCCCATTAGGAGTAAGTGCTCTGTAGGTTGCCTCCTCCTAGCGGTGGTGTGCGTGCTGAGCTGAGCTACCCCCCCCCCCCCCGCCCACCCCGGCTCTCCCATGGTTCCTGCATGGCCAGCACCCCATGTCTTCAGGAAGACCTGCCTTGTTAGAAGTGCTGTTGATGAACAAGGAAATACATTTTTTACTTTGTGCAAAGCTGACCGGCCACAAGCAGAAATGAGAACCACAGTTATGGCTTTACTAAGTCCCAAGTACTAATCATGCCAACTCACCAGCTCAGACAGTCATCAACTACCCGGCTCTAAGCAGTGGCTTCACTGGTTGCAACACGTGGGAGTCTGAGTATGAAGAACTGCAGGAGGAAGTTATCTGTGGCAAACTTGCCAGATATGAGCAATAGATGCGGAAATGAAGACGTGATCAGAGGAAAAATATGCGTGACAAACTGTAAGATCCATTTGTAGGAGAGAATCGTTAGAAGTCCATTCATACCAGACCTTTTCATTTGCTGTGTTACGTGTGTTTTTTTAGGACATAATGCTCAGCCTTCCAAAACTATTATTATTCTAGTCTGCACAAATTTCATTTACATATTTACATAAACAAAAGGTTCAAGACTTTATACATCTGCTATACTTGGTTCTGTAGTAAATGGTTACTTATTACTTATGCAAAGGATACGTTTGGGAAATGGGTTCAAATATTTACAAAAATTACAATGTAAAGAAATGAAACTTTTTTAAAAAGGATTTTATTTATTTATTTATTTGATAGACAGAAATTACAAGTAGAGAGGCAGGCAGGGAGAAGAGGAGGAAGCAGGCTCCCCACTGAGCAGAGAGTCTGAATGCAGGGCTTGATCCCAGGACCCTGAGACCATGACCTGAGCCGAAGGCAGAGGCTTTAACCCACTGAGCCACCCAGGCACTCTGTAAAAAAAATGAACTAAACTCACGAGACCTGGGTTTCACCCCACCCAGCGTGGCTACCAGACAGCTGGATGCCTTTGGGAAGACCCTCTTGAGATTACTGAATCCTAATCCCCATTAGGCTACACCTGTGGTTCTCAATGAATGACTTTAATAAACCAGACTCCTAGGCCCTACTCAAGACCTACCAAATTTCCATTTCTGGAGGTGGGGAGGAATTTGTTTTTTTCTGCAGGTGATTTTGATTTGGATATCTAAGCAACATACTTTGAGAAACACTAGATCTCTTCTTTTAAGGGTCCACAAAATTTTTGTTCCATGATTAGGTCAAGTTGAATTTTCCAACATCCTCTCCCCAAAAGGAATCCATCTGCCTTTCATGGTCTGAAGACAAAAGAAAATGATTGCAGGATTTCCTATTAGCCTTCCTGGATATCAAAAATTTTGTAGTAAGTGGATTACTTAATAGCAATATGGTCATGGTGCCTTAATCATAATTGTTTTTTGCAATATGGCCAACTCAAAAATAATGATTCATCAGGTCATATTATTGTTAATAATACCTTTTTAATAATAATCACAAGTGTACAGATTATCAAAGTCTTCTGCTAGCTTCTGCATACCAGCAATACAACAACCATTTCTAAATACTAAGCTTTTAATTATGGCATTAATATTAAAAATAAAGTCTAACTTACTACAAAATATTAAACATAAAGGTATATTTCTAACAGAAATATAGTTATCTTTCTAATACATATGCTATACTCTATAAATAGCAATACATAGGAAGATTGCTTCTTAGAAGCCAACTTCACCTAGAAACAGTAGAGTTTGCACAAAACCTTGGGTGATCCTGAAAGAATAAAATTTCAGGACTCACACCAAACATTATATTTCAAATCTCAGACATTTCAAAATCTGGATGTTGCTGACAGCTGGTCTGCTTCTACAGAGACACTGATAGAAAATTCTGCATCTGCTAACATGTTTCTATAACACATCAGAGAATTTGTTTTCTCCATAAAAAGAAGAGTTTCTATAAAGTACAATCATACTTCTCCTAGAGTGTCAACTCTTGCATCACAAACACAAAGTCCTCATGGATGCTACTCCCTTTAAAGTGCTATGCCCTAGATGTGGCCTAATTAAATCTGCAATTTTGACTGCACTCACCGCACATGGACCGTCAACATGCCTTTTTGCAATGTCCATGGCCTGCTTCTCAGAGCTAAGGCCAATAGGCACTCCGGAGCCTGCCCCTCTCTGGCTGCTATACGCCTGTGTTTAGAGATAGACAGCAAGTTGCTGGAGCTGAAGATGGCTCTTGGCTTCCTGGGGGCACTGCTTCCAGGTCCCTTAGTGGTGCTGCCTTCCAAAAGTGAATGAATATGTACCTTTAGTTGGTGCCACCACAGTACAGAGCTGCTCCGCTCTTCTGCTGTAGCCAGATTATGCAAGCGCTGCAATGCCCACCCACTCTGGGACTGCTGAACTTCCAACCACGTGGAGACTTTCTGGCCAGTAGGAACCAACATTATCAAGGTAGGAAATGCCAGGGAAGCAGTGGGCTGCAGAAGTAGCCCTCAACCCATGACTGAGAGAACTGAGAGTTTTAATACTACCTCTAGTCCTCTCCTCAAGGCAGAGCATGGCCCTGACTCCTACAGAGATGTTCAGAATTTCCCATGGGGACTGACCTCCATTTAACCACAGTGGAAACTGGTGTGATAATTAGCCCCTTTATTGGCTGGCTTCCCTTCTCTGGTCCCTTCTTCATTTCCTACAAGTATTTCCTGAATTCCATCTGTACTTGAATCCCTGTCATAGTCTGCTTCTGGGAGAACCCACCTAAGACACCGTCTCATGGGGTGTCATCTCCCTCAAAACAATCTTTCAGTGGATGTGCTTTGTTAGTTTTTTAAAGTAAACTCTACACCCAACATGGGGCTTGAACTCACAGTCCTGAGATTAAGAGTTGCATGTTCTATTGATTGAGCCAGCCCTGTGTCCCACACAGGATGGGGTTTTAAACATTTAGCATTGGCTGACGCGTAACCATTGGGTGTAACATTTGTTAGTGTCCTTCAACCTCCCCAGTACCAAGTTAGAATCTCTAGTCAAATAGAACATAAAATCTGGAAAGAGATTGATAAATATCATTTCACCTTTCTGCTGGTTCATTTTTCATATTTGAGGGGAGTTGAGCTCCAGGGAGGTGAAATGATTCACCTAAGGTAACACAATCAGAAAATGACTGAAACAGGAGCAGACTTTAGACATTTTGGCCATGAGCTCAGGGCTGAAAACACTATGCTTCAAACCTGTAAGGAAACTAGTGTGCTATTTCATTACATTGAAGCTACATTATGACTACATAGAAGGAGACAACTTTTTCTACAACCTTTTTTCCCCCAAATTTTCCTCATTAGTAAGGTCTTCTAGGCTGCAAAATAGGAGTGTCTGCACATACCTCAGTTTAAATTTTATGGTCCTATGCTGAATTAGTAAAATGATGATCAAACATACAGATGTATATATCTTAAGAAATTCCTCAAAACAGCATTTATATGTCTCTGTCTTCATGTTACATGTCTAAGTTAAGTAACTCTTACAGTTTTCTTTTCTCTTTTGCAGTTGTCCAAGTGGTACAGGGTTTCTACTCCGAGGGGGTTTAAAAACTCTAACTTTGCCAACCTACCTCATGACTTTGATGGCTTTCAACTTTTCACCAACAGATACTCCCATTGAAAAGGGTGGAAAGAACTACTTAGCATTAGAACTAGTTCAGTTTCCATATGCATCAGACATTACTATTTATTGTACTTACACCTTGACCAACCTTGCTAGAAAATTTCTAAACTCAAATTTGTGATTCAAAGGACTTCAACAAGAATAGATCTCATGATGGAAGTCCAAATTTGCCCCTCTTACTATGAATGAGGAATCTAACCCCGAGGGAGGTCAGGTGATTTTACTGAGCTGAGTTAACGCAGCCAATAAGTAGAGATCCAGGTCTTCAGATTTCTGGTTTAGTTCTTTCCCAAACTGGTTTTTATCAATATTCTTTTCTGAAGTCATCTACATTACTGGTACAAAAATCCCAAAGGTAATGAGGCTGTGATAGAAATAACTCTATCATCTGCTCACACTCTCCTCTTTGTGCTAATAAACCACTGAGACAGTTAGGAGGCTAGTCCCTCAGCCCTCTGATCCATCATCAAGCTTTGATGCCTCAGGAAGCTAGACTGTAGCTACTCTGGGTTCCTGTCCTAATGCCTAAGCCTTGGCTTTGGAGCACCAGAATCTCTTGGGAATTTAATTGGAGACTTTTCAAGTCACAAGTTCCAAGAGGAAATTACTCTAGAGATATTTTAAAATCATGCAATATTTAAATTTCCTAAATGCATTGTGTTCAATGCTACTCAAATTTCCACCTCAGAAATAAAACTGAAAGATATGTACATGTTAGGACCTGAACATGAGTAGCTCTGATGGGAAAAGTGTCTAGGAGAATAATAAACACTAGGACTTTGCTCCACCAAAGTCGTACAAGTCAGGACAGTGTCTTTGGTTATCAAACTCCAAACACTGAAATGCACTAGAGATAACTGTCTTTCAAAAAAGCACAGAGTAGGTAAGAGTCAAACTTGAAAATTCAATAGCTAGCCGTTTGTCACTAGGAAAAATTCACTATTTTTTACATATAGAATTTTCTTAGAAATGTTATATTCAAGTTGTAATATTCATAGTAGTGTGATATTTAATTAGTATGTATCAGTTTCTTACTCTACAACCAAATAAATATTTCTCAATTTCCTCTTCTACTTCAATGCCATTTTACCTCATTAACATTACCTGTGTTAAATTTAAAAAGGGAAGAAGAAGAAAGGACATTGCAATAAACCAGGAAAGCTACAAAACATTTTTTTTCTATTTCTATCTATTCTGCTATTCTGTATTGTGGTATTATAATGGAAAGAGCATTGACTAAAATTCAGGAGTCCTGGGCTATTGTCCTGACTCTCATTAAACAATGTAATGCTTTGATTGCTTAATCTACAAAATGGAGACAATCAAAATTAACTACCTCCCTGGATTCTCTGGGAAGCCCACATGAGCTTCTTCTGTGAAATAAGTTGCATCTGTAAGTGGAAGGCAACATGGTGGCAGTGGCTGGGAGGAAATGTCTATCCAGCTAAACAATTCCCACAGGCAATTAATGTAGCAGAGGACTCAGACAAGTGGGGAAGAAAGCCAAGAAAGAGGGGGACAATGCAGAGCAACAGCAACAAGACCCACAGGGTCCCCCCCCTTTCAATCCACTGCTTTATGCAGGGACATAGATGAGGGGGCCCCAGACCAGCTTCAGACCAGAACTCCAGAGATAAGGAGGAATCCACAGAGAGGAGATTAATGTGGAGAAAAGATGGGGAAAAGCAAATGTTGCCATGTATTTACTCACTTCTGAAAACACCACCAGAAAAGAGAAAAGTATGTACCAGGCTTTCAGAAAAGAAGCAGTGAAAGCCAGAGATGAGTCAAAGGGTGATGGAGCTCACACTGTCTATGCACTCACAGTTCTCACTGCTCTTTCACATTGTTTCAAAGGAACCTCTTGATAGCTTTGTCGGGGACCAGGCAGGTTGGCATCATCCACATTTTGTTGAATAGTACCCTGAGACACAGAGAACTTGATGATTTGCCCAAAGTCACCTATGTTGTAACTGAGAAATTCAGAGTTAAAATCCAAGCTCTCTCATTTTTGTTACCAGTAGGTTTTTGTTTTTATTTTTGTTTCTTTTCTGCTATCACTGGTCATTAATAAATGGTGGGAATTTTATATGTTGAATTTTAAATGAATTAGTCTTATTTTACACCTGCAATAGAATATACTCAGTAATTCACATTTTAAGAGCATGGAATATAATCTGAATATCAGATCAACAAAAACATTTACTAAGATAGATAAAATTTATTTAAAAAGAGAACAAGGGCTAGGCCTTTTGAGCAATCCAGTAATCCTTGGATAAGCCTCAATACTCTAGCTGTCAGAGATCCAGTCAGTGATGACACAGTAAACATAGGAAACATTATCATTCAATTTAAATGACCTGTGAAGTGTTAACAATGCCTAGTTGCTTTGACTGCTTTGACATTTATTCTGGAAAATTATAAAATTTATATCTAGAACTGAAGCAGAAGTGAATGAAGTTAACTGTTTCTATGCACTTTTTAAATTTTTCATTTAAAGACTAAGAGAAAGTTATCATGCACCTATGGAGGAATGCCCAAAACATGGTAGTATCCATTCAGCTCACAAATTCCTGATTGTGCTTTCTATAAGGAAGAGGTTCTTAGCAAACATGTAAATGAAGGAACATTTATGAGTGGATGTAGAGGACTGTACATATGAATATACAAACTGCCAAGAACAGGACAAGGGGTTAGCCACAGTGAAAAGAGAAATGAAACAACTGAACCAGTGATATCCAAATAAAACCAAACTGGAAACATTTGGCAGCTAAGGTATCCTCCTTATCTTTCAAGTACAGGTGTCTAGCACAGCTGCGTGGAGTTTATTTGCTCCCTTCTCTCTGGTCCCAATAGCAACTGGTGTGTATCTCTATGAGAGTACTTTAATTCAATCTATGGGCATGATTCACGAATAACCAGCTCAGACCTGACTTAACTCCTCTACCCAATTCTGAATGGTCTCTTACCTTAAACGCCTGCAGTATAAAGACTCAAACACAAAAGAAAATACAAAGAGCATACTGCTTAGATTTAGCTAATATCAGTCAGGCAGAATCCCAGCAGGGAAGAGACGGCACACACCAAAGAGATGATCCAGAAGTGTTTAAAGAACTGACAATTTAACACATGTGGGCAGGTGAGGGGACAGCGGTAGCAAGAGTGGAGCACAGCGGGAAGCCTGCCACCACCGAATGCAGAGGCCAGGGAAGGTCAGAGGGCTGGAACTGGCAAGATCTGGGCTGTAGAAGAGGTCCACCCATCAGAGGCTGTAGCCTGCAATGGCAGAAGGAAACCTCCACCACATAAACTCCCGCTCCTGTCCTCTCCTCTAAAGCTTCCCATTGCCTAAACCAAACTAGAAACCAGAGGGCAAGACAGCTTGGTCCATGCAGTTTCTAAATACCGTCCAAAGGAGCACAGAGGAGGGTGAAGAGTGGATCTGGAAGGGCAAACAATATCCAGAGGCTGAGGTTGCCCACAGGGCTGTTCACTGAAGTAGTATTTATAATAGTGAAAAGTCAAAAAGAACCTAAATGTCCATCAAGAGTGGCATGAGTAAAAAAAATTATTTCACATACTTTAATGAGATGAGAAAATGCTAATGAGAATACTAAGTGAAAAATAAAGCAGGAGACAAAAGGCATCTAAATTGCTGCCTTTGTGATATCATCTTTAGTACTAATTCATATGAAAATATGTATAGGAAAAGAACAGAATGTTAATAATGTTATTCACAGATAGTGAGATTATAGGTTATTATAACTACATGGTAAAGCTGCCAAGATAGCTAAGGCAACTGTAGACTACTACATCAATCAATAAAATGAGAATCTCAATTATAAAAGAACAGCCCCTCAGAATGTTCACTGGTCTGAGCACTTCTATAGAACTGGACAGGACATTTAAAAAGTGGCATCAGGGATGCCTGGGCGGCTCTGCCAATTAAGCGTCTGACTCTTGATTTTGGCTCAGGTCATGATCTCAGGGTTGTGGGATCCAGCCCCACATTGGTCTCCTCACTCAATGGGGAGGCTGCTAGAGATTCTTTCTCTCCCTGTCCCTCTGCCCCTCCCACCTTCCCCCTGTGCACAACTCCCCCACCCCACCCCCCCAGCTTGGGCACTTGCTCTCTTTCTCTAAAATAAATAAATAAATCTTTAAAAAAAAATGTAAAGAAATAACATAAAAATAAAAGTGGCATCAGCCAAACCTCCTCAGGGGAGATAACATGATACTTTGGGGCCTGAAATCTAACTCATGTGAGAAACACAAGAATAAATTGGGCATGTTTCTCTATTACTTTCCATATTTCACATCATACTTTCTCATCTCCCCTAGCAGCTCTTTAAACGAGGTATATAGAGATAGAGAGGTCTGTATTATAATCACTCTAACCACTAAAAAGATTATGCCTGCCCCACCCCTAATATATCATTTAAAATAAGAATAATTCTAAATCTTGAAACAAAATTTAAAATATCTTAAAATAGCATTAATATCCAGGCATATTCTGGATTTTTTTTTCCTCTCTCATCCCTGCTTTGCTGATATTGTAAGTACATGCTTAATTTAACAAGTAGGCAATCTAGCACACAATACAGATTCAGATCTTCCTCAATTTATGTGGGGCCACACCCTAATAAACCCATCATAAGCTGAGAATATCATGTCAGAAATGCATTTAATAAACCTAACCTACCCAACATCATAACTTAGCCTAGCCTATCTTAAATGGGCTCAGCACACTTACATTAACCCAAATCATCTAACACCAGAAAGCCTATTTTATAATCATGTGTTGAATATGTCATGTACTTTATGGAATACTATACTGAAAGTGAAAAACAGAATGCAAGAGCTGTATGGGTCTGGAATGGTTGTAAGTGTAGGGGTTTTGGGCATGTGACTGAGTGGGGACTATAGCTGTCCGGCATCATGAGAAATGCTGAGATCACACCACATACTGCCAGCCCAGAGAGGATCCAAATTCAAAATCGGAAATACAGTTCCTACTCAATGTGTATCACTTTTGCACCATAGTAAAATTGGAAAATCGTAAGTTAGAAAATCATAGGTGAATCATTGTGAATTGGGGGCCATCTGTATAAATAAAGTACTTCAGTGTTAGAATGTGTGTGTGTGTGTGTGTGTGTGTGTACAAATATAATTATCAATTTAGGGATTGTATATACCTTAGCCAGTGTATCAATCATGGTGTTGAGAGCTGAAGGATTATAAATTCTCCAACCCATGTGAAGTTGAACCTCTTGTATTTCTCAGCCTCTTTCTTGTACCTCTTTGAATATTTTCTCTTCTTTCTTATTATAACAGTAAGTATGGAAACTTTTTATTACTTTAATTGTGAATATTTCAGCTTCTCTAAAAGACAGGAAAGTGAGACTCAGTTCCCAATGAGAGAGCCTGAACTGGTTTGCCAGGCCACACCACAGGGCCTCCCACACAGCAGGTGTCCAGAGTGTTTGTGTAATAAATGAATTACACTGGTGCAGTTTCTCACTCACATTTACTTACCTTCCTGAGTGTGAAAAACACAGTCGCTAAAGACATACATCAAGACTTCATCAAGATCAAAAGCTTCTGCACAGCAAAGGAAACAGTCAACAAAACAAAGAGGCAACCCATGGAATGGGAGAAGATATTTGCAAATGACAGTACAGATAAAAGGTTGATATCCAGGATCTATAAAGAACTCCTCAAACTCAACACACACAAAACAGATAATCAGATTTAAAAATGGGCAGAAGATATGAACAGACACTTCTCCAATGAAGACATACAAATGGCTATCAGACACATGAAAAAATGTTCATCATCACTAGCCATTAGGGAGATTCAAATTAAAACCACATTGAGATACCACCTTACACCAGTTAGAATGGCCAAAATTAGCAAGACAGGAAACAACGTGTTTTGGAGAGGATGTGGAGAAAGGGGAACCCTCTTACACTGTTGGTAGGAATGCAAATTGGTGCGCCACTTTGGAGAACAGTGTGGAGATTCCTCAAGAAATTAAAAATAGAGCTTTCCTATGACCCTGCAATTGCACTACTGGGTATTTACCCCAAAGATACAGATGTAGTGAAAAGAAGGGCCATCTGTACCCCAAACCCGCAGCAATGGCCACGGTCGCCAAACTGTGGAAAGAACCAAGATGCCCTTCAACGGACGAATGGATAAGGAAGATGTGGTCCGTATACACTATGGAGTATTATGCCTCCATCAGAAAGGACGAATACCCAACTTTTGTAGCAACATGGACGGGACTGGAAGAGATTATGCTGAGTGAAATAAGTCAAGCAGAGAGAGTCAATTATCATATGGTTTCACTTATTTGTGGAGCATAACAAATAACATGGAGGACAAGGGGAGATGGAGAGGAGAAGGGAGTTGAGGGAAATTGCAAGGGGAGGTGAACCATGAGAGACTATGGACTCTGAAAAACAACCTGAGGGTTTTGAAGGGGTGGGGGGTGGGAGGTTGGGGGAACCAGGTGGTGGGTATTAGGGAGGGCACAGATTGCATGGAGCACTGGGTGTGGTACAAAAACAATGAATACTGTTATGCTGAAAAGAAATAAAAAATTAAAAAAAAAAGACTGCTTTTGAGAGAGGGAACATCTGCTAAGTTACTTGAGTCACAAATTAAAGAAGCAAACCTAAAGCTTCAATTGTCATTGTCACTGAATAATTGTTTTTAAAACTAGAGAAAGCCTATAATAAGCAGAACTGTGGTTTAAGATAAAGTCAATTTTCAGTTGTACTCTAGAAATTGAGCAGTATTCTTGACTCTTGTAATTTATGCCACAGCATGTTTTTAGTCTAGCATGATGGAAAAAGAAACTTACTCTCTTTTATGACCTATTGTGAGCTAGTTCTGTGCATTTAATAATACTCATAGAAATTAATGAGCTTTATTAAACATAATTTTTAGATCCCTCAAATACATAAAAGTTAAAATAATATTCAATTTTCAGAGAAATGGGCACTAACAACAAAATTACTATTTCCTATAGAGACAAAGGGTATTTAAAGGATTTTCATAATCCTTTTACTTCAAACTTTCTAGCTCTATGTCTTTCAAGCCAACAGTATCTCCTATAAATTTGGAGTTTGGGTCACCAGCAATTTCTTCCCTCTTTTAGGGCTGTGATTAACTTCTACGAAGAGTGAAAAAATATTCAACATTTTCACCTTAGATTTCTTTACATACTCTGTGAATCACGCCAGCAACAGGTAGTAAAACTGTGGCTTGTAGAGTAGATTGGAAATCAGGAGCAACAAGTTTGTTAACGCTTCAGGGATTGAGTCACTGATTCTTGGCACAATTATCTCACGTCAACGGTGCCCCACTGACTTCCCAACACATATGAATTCCTCATTCTTAGATATTTCCCTTCTCTGCAGTGGGACAAGCATTTCAAGGAGAATGCGTCTTTCCTGGTTTTTTGTTTTTGTTTTGAGACAGAGTGTGTATGTATATGTGCAAGAGAGAGAGAGTGGGGGGAAGGGCAGAGGGAGAGGAAGAGAGAATCCCAAGCAGACTCCATACTCAGTGGTGCAGAGCCTGATGCAGGGCTCCATCTCACAACCCTCAGATCCTGACCTGAGCTGAAATCAAGAGCCTCCCAGACACCCCTCTTTCCTGGCTTTTGAAAGGATGATAGCTCTGAGAGCAAGTGGGTAACTACATTTGTATTACATTCTTCCATTCTTTAGCTAACTACCTACCATACACAAACACACACACACACACACACACACACACACTATCAACTACTTATTTGGTAAGCTTTAGTTTTCTCATGGTTTGGTGAAAATATTACCAGCTTTGGAGTTACAAAGACCTGGGTTCAAATACTGCCCTGTCATTTACTAACACTATCAGACTCAGTTTTCTCAGTTCTAAACATGGGAGGAAATTTACCTACCTAGCAGAGCTATTATGAAGATTAAATAAGATGCATTGAATATGAAAGCAACTGTCACATAATAGGTACTCTCTTCATTAGTGCCCTTTGTCCTATTTATTCTTGACAAAAGTTTTCTTGTGTTTACTCAACTGGCAGGAGAGGTGGGAAATTAGGAGGTTGAAAAGCATTCTCCTTGCCCATTCCCCCATGGATACCCATTTTCCTCAGAAAACATGTCCCCCTCTTTGCCCCTGAAAAAAAATAAACCATGTCCAAATCCGACTGGCTGTCACTTTTGGTGTTTGTTGATCATTTACTGAGAGACGTTAAGGTAAAAATTGGTACTCCTCTTTGTTTAACTTTAACACCAAGCTTTGTAAATTGTGGGTTTGTAAGGAGGGTCTGATTTCACACAGAGAAAAGCAACCAGGAAACCTGCCCTGAGCAAGGAAGTTGATACATAAATTCCTCAGGGGCTTCTCTGGAGTAAGAAACCACATGGTGATGAAGGATCCAAAGCCTCAAGGCATCTTCAGAGTCATCACCTAGATCTGGGGCTGGCTGTCCCCTTACGGGTATCAAAAAAAAGCTTTTAATAAAAGTGAAATGACAAGGAAGGGTACAATTAATTGCCAGCAATGTGCCAGCTACAAAGGTTTCCTGGTCAAAGTACTTGAAACTTCTCACAAGGTGAAATTAGGACAATTACAAAATGCAAATTGGTAAAACTCAAAATTGAGCAGATGCCAGACATTCAGTTGTACTTTACTTTTAATCTTGAAAAAAATCTGAAATCTAGTTTTAGACTAGCTTGTTTAAACATGTTTACTGACATACACAGGAATACAAATGCTCGTTTCAATACAAGGTATGTTCCAATGAAGGTCTCCTGATCAATAATTGAATCTCTTCCAGACAAAATTATTTTGGGGAGCTAACACTAAAAGAGCATAGTTTTGTAATCCCACCTTTGAAGCAACTACATTGTTTTGTTTTGCAGACAATAATAACGTCTTAGTGGGAGCTACACAGTGGAGGAGTAAGCCAACATTTGCAAGGCAGTAGAGCCAAGAATGGCTGGCAATGCCTAGGGGAGCCTCCACTGCACAGGCTTGAAAAGCACCAGGGCAGTTCTTAGGTTTGCGCATGGCAGTCATGATAAAGGAGGCACTGTATTTCCACACGAATGTCAACAGTTTGCTTCGACTGTCATATGTTTCTCTGATGAGATCAGGTGTGTTGAGGGTGGTATGGTCATAGACTGTCATATCTTTTCCAAATAGCAGATGCAAAAAATAACCAAGCTGTGCTTTCATAGGATATTTATAAATCCATCAGTATTATCAAAACATTTAAATGACAAATTATAAATAAAGTACATTACATGTCATAGCAGCAGCATTACTTCAAGCCCTATAAAGGGAGTTTTTGCATGAGTACAATATGGATAGATCCTATAACTTCAAACTGACATTTTGTCATTATAAAATATGGCTGTGCAAGTTTAACAATTTTTCGACCTCTGAAACTAATATACTATATGTTAATTGATTGAATTTTAATAAAATTAAATTTAAAAATTTTTTTGAAAACATGAATTCTGTTATTTTGAGTGGGATGTTTTGTTTTGTTTTTTGGGTTTTTTCTTTTTCTTTTTTTTTTTCGGTAGTAGACAAAATACTAATTATAGCAGAAACTCTGAAAGTATTCAATATGTCAGTAACCAGACTCTAGTATATACAGTGGCTAGTAACTCAATCTTGCATTCAGACAATCTCATAGTTGTTGCTTATGAAACGGGGGTGGAGCGGGGGGGGATTTCCAGGAGAATAGTCACCAGGAAGTTAAATGAATCAGTTGGGCTCCTGTCAAAGATGGGTCTAGGCCAAGAGCAGGGAGGCACAGTCTACAATCCAAGAAACTAAAAAGAGCAGCGGCTCTGAAATCAGAAAATCTGTTTTAGTCCCACTTCCTTCAACCACATTGCATCTTCAAACTTTAGTCTCCTCACCTATAAAATGAGGGCATGGGCTTACTGCACAGAGCCATTTATGAGCCTTAAGTGGGATAAAATATCAACAATGGTTTATAATTCTTGAAGTGTAAAGCCAACATAAGGTAAAATGTGTATTCACCGTCAGGGACACCTCAATGATAAATCAGGAAGTAAAACCAAATGATTCACACAGCAGGATGTCTAGAGGCCTCAAGTTAGAACTGCCCCTAGCAGCTCTGCTTGAGAAATTCTGATATCCCCTTGAGCCTGGGTGGCAACTTCCATTCTACTGCCTGTGCCAAGACTTTGGGAGAGGAAGGAGGGTATATAAACTAGGCCCACATCTCAGTTATGTTGTTTCCTGACAAAGGTTGGGCAGAAGCCTCAAACACAGGATCTAGACACATTACTTTTGCATGGTATACACTTTAGAATTTCTCTTTAAAATAGTTTTTTCTTATAAAATTTTAATGTACTTCTATTTCTATGAATTTACATACTTTTCTCTCCATGACTTAACACAAAAATTGTCTAGTACCAAAAATTAACTTGATTTCCTATATATGTTATAATTTCTCATTGTGAAACTGAAGACCTAAATATACTCATTGTGGGAATATAAAGGAGGCAGCATTAATCACGTTGATTGCAATTGATTAACTGCAGGACTCAAGACCACAATGTAGAGAATCCCAGCCCTGGACTTTATGAGCTCTGTGACACTGACTAAGTTATCATACTTCAGTGTGCCCCATTTTTCTTCAAAATGGGGATACCTCCAAAGGATGTTATGAATTAATTGCAGTGAGTTAATATTTGTAAAGCACTTAGAATAGTGTGTGATATATACTGTGTATATCAAATAAACTGCATCTTGTCATCAAATCTTAATGGAAGATAACGTTTTCACAGACATGGTCTGAAGTTGTTATTATAAACCAAATGCTTCCTCTCATTCCTTACCTTATTTAACATAGGGTATTTTGTCTCTTGACCTCAATCACAAAATAAAGAACTATCCAACTAGAGAGCCCAGAGAACCATTAGGAACTTATGCCAATCTTTATTAACTAATTTGAAAAAAAGTTAGAAAGTGTATTACATGTGGTATCTTTATGTACTTATTGGTCAAATCTCTTATACAGGCTGTTGGTATTAACTTGAGGATGCCATAACCCTGATTTCTAATAAATGAGACTCAGTAGTTTGCTGGTTTGAAATGGCACTTAACAATAACAAATATGGACAACAGCCACATTCCTTCACCACAAGATATTTTGCCAAGCTTAACAACAACTTACTTTTACTTGTTTAACTGCCATCATGGGAAGGTAAAAAACAAAAGGCACTTGTTAATTCTGTGTTTCATTTTTTTGAGTTAGCTACAGGCTCAGCCTGCACTCATTTTGTCTATAACTTGTTGATGAGAGAAATGGGGACGCCACAATAGACTTTGGATTCTCTGAGTCACTTGTATGTCCTTGGGGTCTCCTGGCACTTTGCCAGAATGCTCCCTTGTGTTGAAGGCTCTTTGTCATTGCTTCATTTCCATTGAACAGGCCCATCCAGAAGATCTTCAGTGCTGTAAAGACAGCACTAAGCAAGTGCTCATTCTGTAGAATGAAGACTTCTCATAAATCTGAATCCTTAGAGGGATTTTGACCAGGCATTTGAGTCAGCCCAATGCAGCTGTATTTTAAGGAAGCTACAAATGAGCTAATGAAACTCAACAGGCTTGCTTTTCTTACCAAACCTCTTAAAAGTATCAGACACTTGTACATACTTTGTCTTGAAAACTTGCTTGGCGACAAGGTATTGAAATCACATTTCAATTCTATCTTGGGTAAAACCTGAGAATTTGTTTTTCTGAAATGAATGTATGGAAAGAGACCTGTGGGATGAGCCCAGCAATTTGGTATGAAAATAAAGATAGGTTGTTTTTAAGGAAGAACACCTTCTAGTTTTCTGGATTTGTAAATCTGTTTAAAGAATGTTAGAACCACTTATTTTCAGCCTATAATTTTAGGATGTCAACATCATGTTTATTTATGATTTCAGCCAAGGTTTTCAAATGAGTATGTCAAATTCCAAGCCCAATCGTTCTTCCTAGGTATCAAAATATGACACAAGAGCTGAAATAATATGGTTTCAGGCTCTAGATATTTTAAGGAACTGGAGAAAATTATTTAGGCATAGTCCCAAATACATGATTCTCTTTGGCTTAGATGCTGCTATGAAGATAAATGTTCCCATGGGCACTGGATATACTTGAAGATGATTATACCCTCAAGAAGGTTTGGAGCCTTTGATGACCTTCATATCAGAGAACAAAATGTCTCATTAATTATTCAATATGAGCAAAACTTCTTCATCAGAGAAAAAAACTCTGCTTCTTCAAGATAGCCCTTCTGACCTCAGTGCATTTGATTAAATTTCTATTTCTACATGTCATGAATCATATGCTGCTTTCTTCCTTTTCAGCTGTATGCTCCATACTCCACTAGTGTACAGGTTCCTTAGGAGCAGGGATCATCTCTGATTTCATTTTTCTATTTCCCAATGCCGAATACAGAATAAGTGCTCTGTGTTTGTTGATCATAAGAAACTTCTCTAAAATTGGACTGATAAACATTTTAATAAGAAGATACAAAAATAAATTTGTGCCATAGAATAATCTATCATTAATCCTAGAAAAATGATTCTATAGGTCAGATTGCATTGCTTTTCATGAAGATCTCTAAAATATTCTATACAGTAAGAGCAACATGAAATGGAGATTAAGCAATTATTTGATAAAATTTTCAAGGTAGGCGCGCCTGGGTGGCTCAGTGGGTTAAAGTCTCTGCCTTAGGCTCTGGTCATGATCCCAGAGTCCTGGGATCAAGCCCCACATTGGGCTCTCTGCTCATCAGGGAGACTGCTTCCTGCCCCCCCATCCCGCCTGCCTCTCTGCCTACTTGTGATCTCCGTCTGTCAAATAAATAAATAAAATCCTTTTAAAAAAAATTTCAAAGTAAACAGAAATACATGCAATTCAAGATTCAATGGTCTTACCAGAAACAATTTTTTAAAAAAAATAAATCACTTTTTTTTTTTTTTTTTTTTTGGCATGGACTTTCCTGAAACCCAACTGATCCATTAGGTGAACTCAAACTTTAAGACAGGTAAGTCTTCTTAATATTCATAGTAAGATTGGCATTTTGAATGAATATTGGGAGTTAGAAAGTGAATTTCAATATCTAATATTTTTGTTGCATTGCTTTAATCATGGGAAAATAGTAAAGCAGTGATTTACTGCCTCATCCTTATGAATAAGATTTATAATTAAAAGCCAAAAAAGAAAAAGAAGGGGCACCTGGGTGGTGCCATCAGTTGAGGGTCGACTCTTGGTTTGGGCTCAGGTTGTGATCTTGTGGTCATGATCTCAGGGTTGTGAGATCAAGCCCCAAGGTGGGCTCTGTGCTCAGAGTGGAGACTGCTAAGGACTCTCTATTCCTCTCCCTCTGCCTCTCTGCCCTGTGGCTTTGCACTCGTTCTCTTTCTCTCTCTCTCTTTTTAAAAAAGAAGAAGAAAAAAGTGAAAGAAAAAAGAAGTGAACCCAAGACCAGCAGTTCTAAACGTCTCCAAGAGTGTGCACATCACTTGTATATGGATTAAGAGGATCATGGCCAAAAGCATAGAAAGAGGGGGGTGAAGAGTGACACAATGACAGAGAGAAGCAGCAAAGTATTAGCCTACACTGAACTCAGACTCCAAAATCACTTCAGAAGAAACTCCTCTAACTTCAAGTTTAAAGTCGACCTTCCGCTTCCTCAGTCCTATGTATTAAGACTCTTAAGTCACTGAATGCATAAAGGGTCGCCCTTTTACAGATGAACAGGCACATCCAGACACTCGAAGGTATTTCAGAGACTGACAGACCCGGTTACAACTTCTGGGCTCCTGAAGTTGCTTGATTCCACTTTCAATGGAAAAGCATATCTATTCAAGCTGCCGCCGCTGCTATGATGACAAGAACCACAGCTATCACGGCCCCTGTCACTCCTGCTTCCCTCACCTTTCATCTGTCCAGCACCTGCTTTGGGCGAGGCTCTGTACCAGGTGTTTTGCGGCTGTGATATCTAATCCTCCCGGAGCCCCGTGAGGGAAGTGCCAGCATCTGCATTCTACCCGGGAGGAAGCCCAGGCTTCAGGAAACTTGGATCCAAATGGCAGAGGGAGATTTGAAGCTGTGTCCGACATCACCGTCTGTGCCTTTTTCATGGCACATGACGTCAGAGTTCCTATTTATTGGGCATCTGTTCTCTTTTGGGCATGACGCTAGTCGTTTTAAATATATATTTATAAGTCTCAAGAACAGTGCTTAGAGGTGGGTCTCAGATCATTAAACTGAAGTACCTTCCCAAGGAGCTCACAGCTAGTAAATGACAGAGCTCAAGTTCAAATTCCTGTTTTATCAGTGGTAAAATAAAACCTAAAATCTCAAACTCTTGCCTTGGGCATGAGATAAATAAGAAAACCCAGTGTTAACCAGCTTAGATGTAACATTAGATAAAACCAAATGACTTCTCTAGCTACGTCCTTGATGTTAGAAAACACTAAACCAGCCACAAAAGACTGAAAACTAGAATCAATTTTAAGTCATAAAGACTAAATTCTACACATCCAGAAAGCTTTCGAATAGCATTTTAAACAACTGTTCTCTTTCTGAAGGAATAAAACGGCAGTTTATCCTCACAACATTCTAGTGATATAAATAGGGAGTAAGTTGTTCTCCCTTCTGAGGAGGGAAAGGTCCATTGCAGTACAGATAAACGGGGCTGTGTACAGGGCAGAAACCTGAGCCTGCAAACCCTGACTTGAAGGTGGGTCTCTGCCCACCCAGGGAGGTGGCTCTGGCCTCCGGCAGTGGCTGCATTTTTCCTCCAAAGGAAATGAGGTCTGCAGATTTTCCGAGGATTACGAGGTTCCCCACCACTTGAGTCTGGCTCTCTGGCAGAGAACACTAATGCTTGCTTTCTAGTTTAGGGTTCAGGGTAGTTGGAGGGCAATCATCTTCACGTCACTGCATTGACCTTCAGCTAAGAGCTACATAAGGAAATATATAAAAGGAAGCACCGTTTCCATCAGATAGCAGAAAATAAACCCATAAAATTACTACTAAAAAGGAGGCATAGGCAAGATACTAGTGAGAAAAAAGGGAAACAACCTCCCACTTACTAGTGCTGACAATGTGCCAGTCACTGTTCTGAGCACTTGATGTGCACGAACTTGTTTATTTTTATAACAACTCTTATTATGCCCCCTTTATGGATGAGAAAACTGAGGCACAAAAAGGTTAATAACTTGCTCAGGATGACATGGCTGTCACAGTAAGTAGATGAACAGGGATTTAAACCCAGATAGAGAATCCCCCCTCTGAATAAATGGTTTAAAAAATGGGGTAGAATTCAAGACATCATAAATGAGTGCCACTAATGGCTACTAAGGAAAGTCAGGCCACAGCTCCCAACACCCAAACCATGTCCTCTCCCCTGGATCCCCTGATGGCAAGAGATGAATGGAATAGACAGGAGACTGGCTACCAAGGAGGACAACAGCTCTCTTTCTATGAAAAATAACATATTAACACATTTACCAAGACCAAGCTGAAAAAAATCGTAAGGTTGAATTTTAGGAAGTGAGGCAGCCAGTGTTCAAATTGTTTTACATTGAGAAAGAAAATGACCCTCATTGATTTTTAGAACATCTAAGCTGAAATCTGCAAATATTTGCAGAATACAGAAATCTGACCTCAATAAACTTTAAACCATCATTGGAGTGGTAAGCTCTTCCAGGAAGAGAAGCATTTTTTCTCCCACCCAACCTTATTTCTTTCATTTCTTCCATTAGATCTTTGCATTTACAATGATGATGATGATAACGACGATGATTTTATATTTTACTGAGTTTTAACTTTGTGTCCAGAAGTCTGATAAAAGTTTTAAAGCGTAAACTATCATTTGATACTCACAACAGTTCTACAGAGTCAGTATTACTGCTTTTCCCATTTTTGAAATGAAGAAACGGAGACTCAGAAAGGTGCAGTAACTTGCCCAAGGTCACACAGCCAGGATATAAATTCATTTTTGCTTGTTCTGAAAGCCTATAATATTAATGGTATATGCCCAGCAAAAACATGTGGCCATCTGACTATCTGCTACTCATATAGAGACAAAGGTCACAGCAAGATCTGCACATTTTGCCTCCTTCCACCACCTCAAGTCCTGGACAGAAGTGAGTGGACATGGCCAGATGGCTCAAGAGAGCCACATTGGTCAAGATGAACTAGAAACCTAAGTGGGTTTTAGCCACTCTCTTTAGACTAGAAACAGGTACACTCTCTCAGAAGTAAACAAAATATTTAGGAAGATGATCTAACTAGGAAAACATCCCAAAGACAGACCAGTATGTTTAGTTTTCAGAACATTCATTAGTATGAAGTTCATCACAGTTTGGAAGGAAAGTTCTGTTGTTCAAAACTGAACAACAATACAAGATACTTGGGGAGAGAAGCAAAAACTTCTGTTTTTTAAGTTTTAGTCTAAAATGCACTTGGATTTGAATACATTGTCTATAACTGTGTATGATTACATTTTGATAGGAAATGATATGTCAGATAATAAAAAAACAAGGAAGTGTCTAAAATATTTATGGAGGTAATAGGAAAAATACTTCAATGATGGGTACATCATTATTGAGTAACATTTTTAAAAAGAAATTCCAACTGGGGACACCTGAGTGGCTCAGTCAGTTAAGAGTCAGACTAGATTTTGGCTCAGGTCATGATCTCAGGGTGCTGGGAATGGAGCCCTGTGAGGGTGGATTCTACACTCAGTGGGGAGTCTGCTTCTCTCCCTCTCCCTCAACCCTTTCCCCCACTCATGCTTTCTCTCTAAAACAAATGGATAAATCTTAAAAAAAAAAAAAAAAAGAAAGAAATTTCAATTGGTGATTAAGCACAGTAAGTCTTTGAATAGATAAAATTGTGTTCTATTACAACCAATTATTACCATGGATGATAAAAATATGAGAAAAAATAAAATGCCTTCTTTTGTAGCACTCCTCACCCATCCCCTCAAATATACTCTAACCATCCTGAACCACTTTGCTTCTCAGGAAATGCCAGGATCTTCCCAGTGTTGGTGATGCTGACAGTGCAATCTCAACCTGGAAGTCATTGCTCCTCCCCTTTTCTGACTAAACTAGTTCAGTCTTCCACCTCCAGGAAGCCTTCCTGGATCCCCTCCTCTGTGCTAACATCCACTGTAGGATTCATCCCACTCTTTACTTACTGATTTCCACAGGAAACTGAGAACTCTTTGATTACAGGAACCAAGCTCATTGTTTATACCCCAGCGCTTAGTGAAGGTGCCCAATAAAACTTTACTGAGTGAATGAAAATATATTGCAGAATCAATACTCTTTTAGAAATAAAAGGAAAATATATCCAAAATGCAAATTTTGCACCATTTTATTCTGGCCCGATAGTTCATAAGGGTGTATTTAACAACAACAACAACAACAAAAAACATATAGCAGGAATTACTGGATATTGCTAACTGCCCTTCATTAAAAATATTTTATACCCCCAAACCACATAAATATATTGGCACTTCAAATGGATTATTGTTCAATGAAAGTATCTATTCAGGTAGTATTATTGGATAATACGAAGTTTTTATAAAAATTTAAAAAGCACAATGACAATTATATTTTTAATAACTAGGGGCTGCCTAGTACTGTCTAATTCTGACACTAATTCCAATGGGAGCAAGCCATTCTCCTTTTGGTTTCAGGTTCTCCACCCATAAAATGGGGGTAACCATCTCCACCACTTCCTCCTCCTTTCGGATCCTGTGAGGCCAATGGAGATCTGTAAAAGTGGAGATCTTCACAATAAAGGCACTATTGTCAAAAGTATTGTGTAATTCCTAGGTAGAGTTCCTATCACTCATTATGGCAATAATCCTTCACTACCCTCCTCCTCTTCTTAGTAGGTTAGTGTCGATAGAACTCTTGCATAAAGTCTATGCCAGTCAAAGTAAAAGCCACATGGGTGGGCACGAGTTCCTCTCGCTGGTGCTTGGCCTGAGCCAGAAGCCACAAGGAACTCGTGGCCAAAAGGAACCCTCAAAGGCCACGTCTGTGCCCCTCTGGACCCTGTTAACATTCCTGCCCTGAGAAACGGACCCTGAGCCCTTCCCCTCCTCCGAGCGAGGTCGAGCGCAGCGGACGGTGGACAGAGCTCAGGGACCGCAGAGCTGGGAGGAGATGAGGGGAGAGGTGAGGCTCCAGGAGCTTACCTGGCCTCGCAGAGGGGCGCCGGGGGCGGGTGCGGAACGAACACCCCCCAGTCCGACGGCAGAGGCTGCTGCTTCTTCTTGGAGCGCCAGATATGGAAAGGGGTGTGCTTCTTGGGGGTCCTGGACGGGCTGGACTCCGCGTGGTCGCCCTGAGGTGGAGGCGACAGCGGCATCTTCTTGTCCGCCTCCTCCGCCGCCGCCCGGCCCTTGTGGAAGAACATACCTGGGCGCCAGCTCGCCCGCCTTTCCCAGCGCGCCGTCGGACCCCGCCCCCTCGTCGCGGGTGCGGAGGACGGCAGAGGGTGAGAAGACGAGGACAGAGCTGAGCGCGAGCTCACAGCAGCCCGAGCCCTCTGGGCGCCGCCGAGTGCCCGGCTGCCTGGCAGCGCCTCCACGCGGCGAGGGCCGCACCAGGTGCGAGCCCAGGTGGGGCGCACGCGCCTGGAGCCACAGGTGGAATCGACAGGCCCCAGGTCCCCGGCCCGGCGATGGGCGGCTGCTGCGGGCCAGCGACACCTTCTGGACGCCCTCGGAACTGCGTCTTCTGACCCTGCACCGCCGCCTCTGGGCTGGGAGTCAGAGCGCGGTGGGATTTCGACAGCGCCTCAAGTGAAGGTGCCATCCGACGCCTGCGGAGTTGCTGGCCACTTGTTGGCCTGTGTCAGGCTGACAGAATGAGTGACTTACCCAGGAGCCCCGCCTGAAGAAAGATGGGAGAGGCGCATCCCGTGGCGTGGGCCACCCGGCAATTAGGGTTATTCCACTCTGGCCTTTGGGTGGCTTGAGCAATGTCACACATTGGGTGGCTTCCGTTCCTTTTTGTAAACACACGTGCCAACTCCTCTCTCCCTTCAAGAGTCTAAATAATTAATTTGTATTTGCATCTCATAAAGTGCATAAGGATAAAAAAACAGAAGGGAATTAAGTATATTCCCCAGTTCCCAAAGGGCTTAATAGATCTCTCACCGTGAATTAAATGCCAGTCCCACGACGTTCTCATTATCTGCTTTACTGTTAATGACTTTCTTTCCTTAACCTCAGAGTTGTGATTAAATAGCAAAGGCAACTAATATTTAAGCAAAAGAAGTACATGAGCAATTATTTGGGAGCATTATTAGATTATAAAGAGCTCAAGAGCCAAGCACTGCTGCTTAAAAAGTAAATGCCATACAAGTCCCTCTTACACTGTAATACCTTCTTTTCTCTTTGAAGACCCAACTCATTTATTCATTCACTCATTTATTCAAGGAACTTTTATTTTTGTTTAATTTTTAAATATTTATATTGTTAGGTATAACCTACATATAATCAATCAAATGCGCAGATCATAAGTGTATAACTCAAATGTTTACATATTTGAACATTTATGTGGTTGGGGGTATAAGATGGTTTTAATGAAGGGCAGTTAACATTGTCCCAGAAAATCCTCTGTGTATGGCTTTTAAATATATCATTATAAAAATATAGAGTATTTCCCAAATTTCAGATCTCTCTTCTGTCCCCTTCTAGTGACTTATCCTCTTTTTGGTAAAAGATAATCATTATTCTGACCTCTCTCAACAGAGATTAAATTTGCCTCTTTTGGAAATTCATGTAAGTGGAATCACAATATGTATTTTTCTTGTGTCCAGTTTCTTTTGCTCAGTATTAGTCTGTAAGAATCACCCATCTTGTTGCGTGTAGCAGTTTTTTGTTTTGAATAAAAAAAAATTGTGTGTTAATCTGTGATATGAATATACCACAATTAATTTATCCAATCTGTGGTTGGGCGTTTAGGTTGTTTCCTGTTTGGGACTATATGAATCAAGCTGATATGAACCTTCTTAGACATAAGCATTTATTTCTTTTGGATATATGCCCAAGACTTTAATCTCTGGGTATTATGCATATGTTCAGCTTCAGTAAATTTTGCCAAGTAATTTCCCAAAATGGTTGTGTCAGCTATGTTTGAAATCTCCAATTTTTCTACCTCTTCACCAACACTTGATATTATCAATCCTTTTTATTTTGACAGTTCTGCTGAGGATGTATGTAAAGATATCTCATTACAATTCTATTTTTTATTGCAATTTTCATTTATATTTTCCTCAAGAAATTGAATTTGTTGTATGCTAATTATGTGCCCAGCCCTGACTTGGAAGGGCTTGGGCGTGACTGACAGATAACATTGATGATATACATCAAAAGGGAAGAGAATTAATAGAGGGATGTACAAAGCATTGTGGGAGTTTGGAAACTTTATTACCCCAGCCTGAGAGTTTGGGAGGGAGGAAGAGGAGCAGTTAGTAAAGACGTTTTTAAAAACGGCCCTTGAATTGACCTTTAAAAGGCAAATGAAATAGCAAGGAATGGGGCAGAGAACGAAAGAGGAAGAAAGGAGCAGAGAAACAAAGGGGGAAAAGGGAAGAGGGAAAAAGAGGAAGTTTTGTGCACATTTATTCAAATATTAACAAGTTCAGAAAGTCATTCTTTCATTTTGACTCCCCCAAGCAGAATTCCTCTTGCCACCCCCATCCCTTTTGAACCACCAGTGAATCTGGAACATACTTTAGTTTTCACACTGTTCACATTGCATGAATGTTACTTATTTACTTGTCTGTGTCCCATACCAGCCCCAAAAGAAACTCAAGGACATTTCTCATTTATTTTTGTATTTTCAGGACATAAATGTTCATTGATTGAAATAATTAACCAAATAAATTGGTATACTCACTTAATTGAATGCCTGGAATATTTCAGGCATAGATCTTTTAGACTGCATGCTTTGTAACTACAAAGATCACATATGTCTTTTTCACTATTACATCCCCAAGGACTAGCACGGGGCATGGGACAGAGTAGGCACTCAGTATATATTTTTAGGTGAATTATAGAAGAAATCAGAGCTAAGCATAGAAGCATAACATAACATAACAAGCATAATACTTGTGATGAATCTAATGAGGGAAACAGGCACCTAAATACAAAAAAAATTGATTAAATAATATACAAACTGCCCAATAAAATTTGGTAACTATTCTAACCAAGGTGTTCCGCTAGTTTTCAGTCATTGCTAAAACAGATCTACTTAGGCTTGTTTGAGCAATAAATTAATTTATCACAGCATATAGTTGGCTCATAGAATATTCCACAGAGCTAGAGAGCTAGACTCTGAAACCCAAACATGCCCAACCTCCCCAGAGAGCAATATCGCTCTCACCTCTCAGTACTAAGGGGTACACACAGGCTGTGCTGCTGCTGTCACCCCAAGAATCAAAGGCTTGTTCTAGTTACTCTTGATAGAAGATCAGCGCCCCCCCCACCTTACTCTACTTACACACAAACTGCTCCCTTCTAAAAGAAGAGCTTAATGAAGGCATATCCAATTGGGGGAGTCTGGGTTATTTAACAGCTTCCTAGCTCCAAAGGTAATCTAAGTTTTCTGGGCTTTACTTCAGAGAGATGGAATTCACATGGCTAAAAACTTGCCAAACATAGCACACCCCATAGCACATAAAACAGTCTAGGCCCCCAAAAGCATGAAAGATGGTCACTGCCAAAGGGAAGAGCAAAAGGCTACGAGAACCCAAAAATGACTAACTCTGAATGGCTCCAGGAAGTCATCAGCAAGGAGGTGACAGGGTTATGAGCTGTGCTGATGAATAAGAATTTGCTAGATGGAGAAGAGAGGGCTGGCAATCCAGGAAGAGTAAACAACATGGGCCAAGTCCCAGGATTGTGAAAGGGCATGCATTGTTGGTGGGGAATAGTGAGAAGCTAAGTGAGGTCGGAGAGAAGGAGGATGGGGTGGGGCAGAATGGCAGGAGATGACGATGGTAAAATCAGGTGGGGCCAGATTGCTAAATGCTTGGTAAGCCATGCTTTTAAGGAATTAGCTTTGTAGGCAGTAGGGCTTAGGTTACATTTTCAGTAGTGGAGTGAAATAAACAAATTTGGGTTTTATGAAGTGTATCCTGAATGGCGTAGAGTAGGTAGGAAGAAACTACTAGGGTGAGACTCTTTGAGGAAGACCCATTAAGGGGTTGATGCAAGAGATTAGTGGAGAGCAATGGGAGCCCAAGGCAAAGCAGTAGACTAGGAATTGAGAGGCGGTTATGAATATGAAATAATGTAGGAGATGGAATCACTAGGAATTATGGTGAAGATGGAGAAGCCATCAAGGATGACTATGAAATTAGATTCCCAGGTTAGGTGAATGGATGGCAGTGGAACCAGTAACTAAAAACAGCAAAACAGGAGAAAGATTAGGTCATGAAAATAAATTTGGCTTTGAACATACTGAGGCTTAAGTGCTTGGAGGTGATATAAGCAGAGTTTCTAAGAATTCATGGAAAAACATGGTTCTGGAGGTTACAGGTCAGAGCTACATGTCATTGAATGGTGGGAGTTGATGCCATGAAATTGAATAAGATCATCCAAGGAAAATGTATAGAGTAAGGGTAAAGGGGGAGCAAAGACAAAACTCTGAGTAATGCTAACATTTAAGTAACACTAACATTGAGAGGTAGGAGGATATCTGGCACAGAGTATATTCCCCTGGCGAGGTCATGTAATTTCTGTCTTTAAGATTTTAATAGAGAGAAAGAGGTGGAGTCCTCTATCTTATAACGCCCTTTGCACTCCTTTCCCTCCATCCAGCAATCTGAGGTCCATTTCCAATGTCTCCTCATCCTCCAAAAGGCTAACCCCCTCTAACCTACAGTGACATTTTTTTTCTTTATCTAGCCATCTGTTACACTTTCTCTCTGATTTTAAGTTGACATTATGGTAGATTGTAAAAATGCCAACAATTCTCCACTCTTTCCATAAAGAAGCAGGGTCTATTTTCTCACTCCCTAAATCTGGATTGGCTGTGACTTACTTTGGCAAATGAAACATTAGCACGAGTAATGCAAGCAGTACTTGAAAAGAGCTTGCACACTGGGCTTTCCTCTGTGCTTCTCTTGGAATCTTCCTACCATATGGACTTGCCTAGACTAGCTGGCTAGATGATAAGAGATGCATGGCCAAGTGACCCCCATCAGCCCCAGTCAACAGATAGATTACCATCACAAATGTGAGTGAGACCATCAGGGACTAGCCAGCTCCCAGTTAAATCACCAAGTGGTCCCTGACAGATGAGAGTTTATTGAGATCAGTGGATGTTGTTCCAGACCAGAACTGCCCAGGAGAATCACGAGGCAAATAAAGGGTATTGTTTTAAGCCATCAGGTTGTTTTGTTTTGTTTTGTTTTGTTTTTGTCTAAAAATATTTGTTGAAAAAAAAACAACAAACAAACAAACAAAAAAAACACAGCAACCTGGCATTAGGTCAATAAACAGCCAACTCAGTTGCAAACACCATTCTGTTTTAACCTCAGAGATGTACAATGAATGGAAGCAATGGAAAAATCCTGAACTATCACATAAAAATTCAATTCTATTCCAACTACTTAATAAGAAAATGTATCTTAGTCCAAAGCAGTTGCAAAGGGTTTACCTGAATTACATGAATTAAAATCTACTTAAAAATCATTTAAATAGTTGGAACAAGGAATCCTCAAACTGGCCTTAACAGCACAACCATCTTTATAGTACAATTGTACTACATTAGAAAGGTAGTGTTCCATTAAGCCACTAAATTTTGGGGCAATTTGTTATGCAGCAATAGATAATAGAAAGTGAATCAGATACTAGAAGATTAAAATTTGTTCTCTTCAACCACTATTTAGGTCAAGTCATATTCTTGAAGTCTCCAAGTACAAATTAGCTATACTTTGTGAGTTAATTATCTGAAATTTGGAATACATTGTCTCAGAAACAGATTTATTTAGAGGACCACTTCATAGACTAGCCCACAGGAGTTAATCTGACATATCATGGAGCCCAAAACCCTTATTTGCAATGCAAAGCCATAGAACACAATTCTGTTATTAATAGTGCTGACCGGGTGGGCTTGCCTGAGAAGCTACCACTACCATTTGTAAAACTGTTTCCATGAGATGGATATATCATGTGGTAAAACAGGGGATGCAGTAAGGCCAGGACCTAATCCTTCTTGCCTTTTCCTAATCACTCGGTTCCAGAAGGACTGAGTGACTAGAGAAACTGAGATCCTGGAGGATCTGAGTTTACTTTCAGTCCTTTTGAACCTAGGGTCTCTTCTTGTGACCTTCAGACATGGGGGTCAGCCAAGCTCTACATATCAACTAAGAATTTCAGCTGTTAAGATCCTCCATCCTTTGCTATTTCCTCCCTGCCCCCCACCGAAATATTTCATTTTGAAAAATGTCAAACAGACAGAAAAGTCTCAAAATGGAACAATGAAGAAAGTTCTGCTTCTGACCACAATGGAGTAGCTTGGACAGGACTGACTCTTCACCATGAACAACTAGCAACTAGAACAAAATAAATGAAAAAAATATATATATAGTCCATATATATATGTAGTTCCTATATATATATTGTTCACAGGTACTGGGGCAATGGCTAGCACAGGACTATGATCTATGACAAGAGGAAAACAAATGAAGTAAGCATTACAATTGCCTTGCTTTCTGCATGGAGGCACTTTCTGGAAGACATCAGAAGGTGAGTATTCCTAAGAGGTGCAAAGCAGCTTTACTTAGTTGAGGGGCAGAGGTGGAATTTTAAGGAGGGTAAAGGGGCTGGCTTTTGGGGGACAGAGAAGTGCAGAAGAAGCTGCTGCACAGAAAAAAAAAATAAAGAAATATGCTTGGGGAATTTCTTGGATTTGTTGCTGAAAACCAAACTATGCATGCAAAAGATGAAACTCCACAAAGAGGGCAAAAAGCAAATAACAGGGGTGCCTGGGTGGCTCAGTGGGTTAAGCCTCTGCCTTCAGCTCAGGTCATGATCTCAGGGTCCCGGAATTGAGCCCTGCATCAGGCTCTCTGCTAAGTGGGGAGTCCTCTTCCTCCTCTCTCTCTGCCTGACTCTCTGCCTACTTATGATCTCTCTGTCTCTCTCTGTCAAATACATAAATAAAATCTTGTTTTTTAAAGGCAAATGACAACCAGTCAACAAGATGGATAATTTCCAGAACTCACACAAGACTGGGAGATCTCAAATTCCGACCAGCCAGAGTAATGAGTCCTCATTGAATACCCAGGTATTCAACAGAGCTGGTAGAAGGGGTATACCTTAGTAGAAGGGCTAACCTCATTCAAAGCAAAGTTTACTCAAAATCCACTCCAAAAAAATTGAAACTTAAAAACAAGCCTAAGAGCATTACACAAACCCGTAAGTAATTTAACAGGACAAAGCCCAACACTCTTTGCAGGAAGACTGACCATAAGTAACTTAGCCACATCCCAGAAAAACAACCTGAAACTCTCTGGGGGAAGAAAACAAAATTTAACAGTCAACAGAAAAAGGAACCTTCATCCACTACTGGCAAGAATATAAATTGGTATAGCCACTATAGAAAACAATACAGAAATTGCTCAAAAAATCAAAAATAGAAATACCATCCAATCCAGCAATTCCACTTTTGGATATTTACCTGAAAAAATGAAAATACTAGTTTGAAAAGATTTCTGCATCTGTATGTTTATTGGAGCACTATTTACAATGATATGTGGTAACTACATTTATCATGGTGAGCATTTTGTAATGTATATAATTGTTGCATCATTATGTTGTATAGCTGAAACTAATATCATATTGTATGTCAACTATACTTCAATTTAAAAAAGTAGCACTCAACAAAGTACAATTTACAATGCTCCATATCCAGTAAAAATGACTAGACAGATAAAGAAATAGGTAAATAAACGGGGAAATTCAGTCAGTAGAAACTCATCCAGAAACGACAGAGATGATGGAAGTAATAGACAAGAACTTGAAACCTTTTATTGTAAACATGCCCAAAAATTTAAAGGAAAACATGAACATAATGAAAGAAAAGGAATATAGAGACAAGAATAAAAAATGTCATATTTAAAATGAAAGAATAAACAAAAACAAAAACAAAAACCCCACTGGATGTGATTAACAGCAGATGATTCACTGAAGAGGAAATAATCAGTGAACCTGAAGAGATAACAATAGAAACTCTCCAGATAGTTTCTGTATAAAAGAAAGATAAAAGAAGGAAGGAAGGATGGAAGGGAGAAAAGGAAGGAAGAATAGGATGGAGGGGCAGAAGAAGGAGTAGGAAAAGAGCCTTGGTGAACTGTGGAAGAAATATCAAGTGCTCTGTAAAGATCAAAGGTCTGTAAAGAAGTTCTAGAAGAGTGGGTGAGGTGGGGGGAAACTGAGAAAAAAATTTGAAGAACAAAGACAACATTTTTCCAAATTTAATGCATTATAAATCCACAGATCCAGGAAGCTTAAAGAATCTCAAGCGGAAGAAGCACCAAGAAACCACATCATAATAAATTTTCTGAAAACCAGGATAAATAGGAAAATTTAAATGCAGTCAGGAAAACAACAGTAAGAAAAACACAATACGTTGTGCATGGGGAATAAAGATAGAAATGATTACAATTTGTTTGCAGGCAACCAGGCAAGTCAGAAGATAACAGAATGTCTTTAAAGTGCAGAAAGAAAAAGAAAGTCCCCCTACGATTTTTTATCCAGTGAAAATATTCTTTGAAATTGAAGATACATTTAGAGAAACACACTCTGAGAGAGTGCATCACCCGTAGACCGGCAGTATAAAAAATAAAAATATTAAAAGAAGTTCTTCAGGGACGCCTGGGTGGCTCAGTTGGTTAAGCGGCTGCCTTCGGCTCAGGTCATGATCCCAGCGTCCTGGGATCGAGTCCCACATCGGGCTCCTTGCTCAGCAGGGAGCCTGCTTCTCCCTCTGCCTCTGCCTGCCTCTCTGTCTGCCTGTGCTCACTCTCTCTGACAAATAAATAAATAAAATCTTTAAAAAAAAAAAAAGAAGAAGTTCTTCAGCTGAAGAAAAATGATATCAAACCAAACTTGGATCTGCAGAAAAGAATGAAAAAATACTAGAAATGATAAATGTATAGGTACCTACAAAATACTTTTTTTTCTCATTTAAAAATTTTTTGAAAGAGAGTTGACTGTTTAGAGTAAAAATAATAGCAATGTACTAAGAAGTTAATGACATATTTAAAAGTAAAAGATGGCAAAAATAGCACAAAGGAGTGGAGGTGGGAAATGGAAGCATATAGAAAGAGAGAGAGAGAAAGAAGGGAGAGAGAGAGAAAGAAAAATACAATGACCACCTATATACCTTTCACTCTGACTTGCCAATTATTAAAAATTTGCCACTCCCCTCCTTTCTATCTCTCATTTGTAATTCAACATTAGTTTTGTAGAATTATTTGAAAATAGTATGCTGACATCAAGGTACTTCACCCATAAATACTTCAACATACGTCTCCTAGGTATAGGGGTGATCTTCTACATAACTACAATATAATTACCACACTCAGAAAACAGATGTAATACCATCATCTGTTATAAGTCCATTTAAATATCCCCAATTGTCCGTAGACCACATGTTTTAAACCCCAAACTGAGAATCCCTCCTAGAAGGAAGATTCCCATCCCTTGGATTATACCTTTCGAGTTCCTGTCTCATCCCTTGCACCACATAAAAGAAAACTCTTGGTTTGCTCTCATCTCTGTGAATTTCAGTCAGCTATTCTTTTGTGTGAATGTTTCCAAGTCAGGTGTCCTTTTACATTTATTTCTGTGACTTGATATTTATTTGGGTAATTCTTGGGTTAAAGTCTGCTTCTCCCATAAGACTGTTTCATAGGGGTGGAGATGTTTCCCGCTAACCCCAAATGTATTCCCAGAATCTAGCCATATACGTATTGCTCCCCCCTCCCAAATATTTGGGGAACGAATAAAGTGTTTAAGTCAGGGAAACACCTGTATCTCTTTAATGCTTCTCTGCATGCCATTGAAGGCTCTTAATGGGAGTGTACAAGATCCCTGTTAATTGAAAATATTCGATTGTTCGATTTCACCATTCCTTTTGTAATTTCCTTTGACATTTAGAGAGCAGAAGAGGAATACAGGGAATAATGAATTTGATCTCCAGTTCAGTACACCAAGATGTAAGAACCTAGTAATTGTAGAGAGAACTTATTTCTGTGGCAGTGGAAGAATTAGTTTTTCATATTTTTGAGATAGCCTCATAGAACAATCATTGATTCTGCACTTCCTCGTTGTCAAACACTGTACTGAATACATGCATTTTAAATTTCTATTTTTTAATTTATTTTGTATTATTATTTTATTTTTTAAAGTCAGATTTATGGAAGCCTACTTGACGTTCAGTAAAAGTCATACCTTTTTGTGTATAGTCATATGAATTTTAACAACTGCACATAGTTCTGTTAACTACCACCAAGATCATGATGTAGAATATTTCCATTGCCCTAAAAATCCTTTTATGTCCCTTTTACACATATTATTTAATCCTCTTAACTACTTTTTTAGGTATTCATATTTACCATTCCTATTTTGGGGGGAAGAAAAAATGAGGCTAAGTGCAACTGTGTAATTTAGGCAGGGTTACACAGTGGGTGGCTGAGCGTGGACACCACCCAAGGTCTCTCTGACTCTGAATCTCATGATTCAAGTACTCAGCATGCCATTATTAATTTGTGGTACTCCATTTGTTCAGCAGTGTATTTCCCATTTTGTTACACAATGAAATGGCCATAGAGCTGTGACAATAAGAGGAAATTAACACGAACCTTTGAAAAATACTAAGAATACAGTAAATGAATTGCAAGATAAATGTTATGTCAAATTGCACTTTCTTTTTACACAAGATTAAAGCAAGTACATCTTTAGTTCATTGATGCGGTCGTAAATACTGGTTTAGTCTGAGTTTTAAATCTACTTCACAGCTGAGGACTCCATTAGACACTTGTATCTAGAAATACCCTAAGATAAAATTGGAAATTAGTGGCTCCCTGACATGTCAGACCCAGATCATTCCTGTCCTCATGTAATTTACCATCAAGTTTCACAGAGAAAAATGATTATCTGCATTATGGTTTTATTTAGAATTTTGACACAATGGTAGCTCTAGCCCGACCCTGGTTCTGCTCTGGTCTTCTGGATTTTCAAAACCTTCTCTACCAAAAGTTTCAGAACTGAAAAAGCAACAGTAGCCATGGATCAGCTAGAGGGTCAGATCCCCTTTATCACTCTTTTTCATGAAGTCAGCCTCAAGCTGTAGGAAACAATGAATTAATTAGTTAACCGCTAAAACCTAGTCTGTTTTAGAAATATATAAGCTAACAAGCCTTAAAACATGGAATATAAAATACATTGTCCTTCCTCAAAGTTTAAACTCCAGAAGGCGACACACTTGTGGAAAAACAATGTAATTACTCAGAGCATCAACAAAACTCTTTTGCAATTGCCTTTAAACCTTTTATATTTTATCAAGGAAGCTTTTAACACTAGGAGTGGACCAATATTTCCATTGCACAATCTAAAGCCAAATATGTTGCTTTGAGTTAATTATATATATCTGTACTCAACACATGTCTTTGTACTTAGATGTTTGCTTGTAGTCACAAAATTTATTCTTCAGTCTACGTTCAATCAAACCTGTATGGTGCCTGGTACTGCTATCATTACAAACATCACTGCCATGGCCAACTTTGAGTTCTAGGAGACACACGTCAAAAATTCTCCCTTTCATTAGTATATTATTAATATTAATTCTTGAACAAACTTAAGAATGCCTAGAGAGTATCGTTTGTTAGTTAATTATAGACAGTCCTCAATACATAAATAAAACCTGAGTATAGTTAAGAATTTCTCAATATGGAGTTTTAATGTATTAGAATGATCATGTCAAGTTTATTTCAATGCATTTGATGACAGTGAATTTATTCTTAAAGGAGATTTGTTGTTGTTTTTTAACACAGACAAGAGTTATCTAAAACCAAAAAATGATGAATAAAGTAGATGTTCCAAATAGCTTGTTTTGGTGCGGGGGAGGGGGAGGTGGGTATAAAAATTAGTTGTATTTATAAAATAATGTGAAGTGTTTTCCTTCTGTATTTCTTTAACTGGGTTTATAGGCAATTGCAAAAGACTTTTGTTGATACTCTGAGTGATTTCGTTATTGTTCAACAAGTATGTTACTTTCTGGAGTTTCAACTTTGAGGAAGGACAACATATTTTATATTCCATTATGTTTGTTTAAAAAGTCACCAAACTTTATAGTTACACCTTTAATCTAATGGCCTTAATTCAAATTATTCATTTTGACTATAAAGAGAATTGTTGAAAATTGGGAGTTAACACTGGAATTTCTTAATATATGCATCCTCAGGCAATTCATAAGCATGGCTCAGGGCGCTGTTAGGTGCTATGTGGGAACCAAAATATCCCTTAGGAGTTTAACACCTAGTTTAAGGCAGAAGATTGATAAATATTCAATGATTTGAGGACAAAATAAAGAAGTTGCTGTTTTGATGTAAGTTTTTAATTATTATTTTATCACTAGCTTACTAATCTAATGAACAAAATGAATTTTGTCCTATCCTTGGCTGCAACTCACTCCATCATTACTCCTCCTTTCTTCCTAGCATGGCCTAAATAACTAGTCAGGACAACACCTATTCCTTATTTATTGAAACATTCAAATTGTTTGGATAAGGTCCCATCCTGCAGCCAAGATATGATAGATCTACATACCACAAAGGTTAAGCACTGCCCTTCCATAGTAAATTGAGATCATTACATAATTCTTCCAGATGAGTGAGGACATTGCAAGAGAGGACATAATTATTATATGTGGAAATGAAAATAATAATTCTTCCCATTTGTAATGCTCACTAACTTGTATGAACTATGTATTTCTGGATTTTTAATTCATATTTGCCATGTTCTGAAAAAGGATTTGAGGTAGGTGAGTGAAGTGTAGATAATACATAAGCAGTGGGCCATTAGGTTTGTTTCCCTACTCAGAACATAGATTATAATTTTATACGCTCTAGTAATAGCATAATAAGTGTAGCTTAAATGTTTAAGCAACCAGATTTAAATACTGCTTAACTTGATAGTGTGGGTAATTTATACTTAAGGCAAGCTAGCCAGGAGTTTTTATGTTTAGTATCCAGAGCAATCCATTTCAGTGTGAGCTAATTGTTCTGACTAAATGGATCAATTAGTCAATTCAATGCAAAGGTCAGTGTCATTGATTTTCCTCCCACTGAATTAACCTTGACTATAATGTACCCATTACTGAAAATGTTGAATTCTAGATCCAAGCCCATAGTATCAGATGTGAAACAGATTGTCATTTTTTAAATATTTTATTTTTAAGTAATTTCTGCCCCCAACATGGGGCTCGAACTCATGGTCCCAAGATCAAGAGTCACACACTTCTCCGACTGAGCCAGCCATGCACCCCAGATTGTCATTTTAAAAAGTAGAATTAAGTGAGGGGGCACCTGGGTGGCTCAGTCAGGTGAACAACTGATTCAAGTTCAACTCAGGTCATGATCTCAGGCTCATGAGATCAAGCCCCATGCTGGGCACTGCACTCAGTGTGGAGTCTGCTTGAGATTGTCCCTTTTCCCCAGTCTTTGCTCCTCCCCCTCACTTTCAATCAATCAATCAATCAATCGATCTTTTTTTAAGATTTTTTTTTTTTGAGAGAGATCACAAGAAGGCAGAGAGGCAGGCAGAGAGAGGAGGAAGCAGGCCCCCCGCTGAGCAGAGAGCCTGATGTGGGGCTCGATCCCAGGACCCTGAGATCATGACCCGAGCTGAAGGCAGAGGCTTTAACCCACTGAGCCACCCAGGTGCCCCCTCTTTTTTTTAAAAAAGTAGAATTAAGTGAGGTCATGTAGCAGACATGGCTAGTTGTCCACCCCAATATAAATATTCCCTTCTTTAAAACACTAACTTGATTAAATCTAAGGTAAGAAATGTACCCAACTAAAAATACTTGATATTTCAGTCTCTCTTCCAGCTGGGAGTATCCGTTTGATACCATTTGGCCAGTAGGAATAGGTGGATGCCCCTGGGGTGGGTTGGCCTTCTTAAGTAAAATAGTAAAACTTTAAGAGGAAAAGGTCTCAGGATTCCATCCTGCTCATCTTCTGGGACATGGATGTTATGCCAAAGAAGCCAAATCCATCTATGGTCCAAGGATGGTAGGGCAGGAAGATAGAAGTATCCTGTGTGGACCACTACCCCAGTTCTAGCTACTTACCTCTAAATTTCTTATGTGAAAAATAATACATCTCTGTCTTGGTTGAGTTTTCTGCCATCTGCAAATTACACAGACTATAAATGTACCCTAAATGGTTGCCCAGGAAATGTTAGCTATTCTATGTGAGATTTGGTAAATAGGAACTATTTTAGGAAAGTTTTAATTAATAAATAAATTGACATGAAAACAGGTGAGAGAGGGGCACCCTGTCCCTGGTCTGGCTCAGTGGGTGGAACGTGCGACTCTTGATCTCAGAGTTAGGAGTTGAAGTCCCACCTTGGGTGTAGAGATTACTTAAAAAATAAAAAACATTTTTAAAAAAGCAGATGAGAGACTCTAATAGCAGGGAGGTAAAAGCAATGATATTATTAATAATAATCATTATAGTTAATCTTTATTGAGTGCTTACTATATGCCAGGCACAGTGTTATATGTATGATATCTATAATCCACTTACTACTTACAGCAATCCCATAGGGTAGGATTATTTGTTATCCTTATTGTTATCCCTATTTTACAGATAAGAGGAATGAAGCTTGGGAAAGTTAAGTAATTTGCCTTCGGTTACATTGGTGGTGGTAGGGCTGGGACTGGTGGTAGGGCTGGGATTCCAGTTTTTGTTTTTTCATTTGCTGGGGTTTTTTTAAGATCAAGGCTTCAAAAGGTCAGTTCCATCTGAGGCCTCTCATAGCTGCCTTGTCACTGGGTCCTCACATGTCATCTGTGTGTCTGTGTCCTAATCTTCTCCACTCATAAGGATATCAGTCATAGTGGATTAAGGCTCACCCTAAAGAACTCATTTTAATGTAATAATTCCTTAAAAGACCTTATCTCCAAATAATGTTACATTCTTGGGTGCTGGGGGTTAGCGTTTCTTAACATCATGCTGTGCCTCTCCTTAATCTTCCCTTCTTCCCATTACAACTCCATACCCAGAGGGGAAGATTATGCCCAAAGGCAGAAGGACAGGATAGGAATTTGACTAAGTCTAGGAATACATGGGCAAGGAATAGTAGCACAAGAGAGTTGCCCAAAGACAAGTGGAGGAGAAAGCATTAACTCACAAAACAATGTCAACAAAAAGCAAGTTAAAGGAATTCATGATGAACAGGTTTAACTGTTAATTCCTAAATATCCAGTAAATGAGTGCCAGGAATGTAAGAGAAATCTAAAAGGGAAGAGGAGGGGTCTGAAATCAACATCAGGAGAGGCAAAGCTACAGACTGCTCTACAGAACTTCTCCTTTTTCTTTTTTTTTTTTTTTTAGGATTTATTTATTTATTTGAGAGAGAAAGAGTGTGTGTTGCACGGAGTAAGGAGAGGAGCAAGAAGGAGAGGGAGAGAGAGAGACTCTCAAGTAGACTGCCCACTGAACACAGAGCCAACTCAGGGCTCGATCCCATGACCCATGAGACAGTATTTGTTCACTAAAGTTTAGTGGCCAGAAGAATACTCCTCAAAACCTTTAGGTGTGAGGGAAAGTACTTGACCAAGGGCCCAAAGTGGACTCTGAAATCAACGTTTCCCACACTCTGCTTGTGAAGGAGTGAAGGAACTGGCCCAAACTCTATGGCCATCCTAATCCTGGGAGACACCTGCTCCTCTGATGGATACTTTGGCTTGAGGATTCTTCAACATTCCTTGATGCACTTTCCTTAGGCTGCACCAGCTGACTGCTGGCTCTTCCAGCCCCTTGCTCTGGCCCTCCCCATTTTCTATCACAGGGATTTCTCCTAATAACAACTTTTTGAGTCTAACACCATTTTGGTATCTGCTTCTGGGACGATCCAGACTAACACAAGTGGTAAATGATTCCCTAACAAAATGCCTTCGGTCTGGACTTCTTTCTCAAACTCTAGATCTCTTCAGATGTGACCAGAAATTTCCACAAAGATTCTTCGCAGGCAAGCTCCATCTTGTATGCCGCCTTGGTGTGAACATTAACTAATAGCTCAGACCCCCTCATTCACATGACACTCTCCATCTAATTAGTAACTATTTCTCCTTCCCATCCTACCGCTGATACCTTTCTTATCATTTCTCAGTTGACTGTAGCAGCTTTTCATTTGTTACCATTGCCTCCAGAGGCATCTCTGTCAAAATACCCTTCATGTTGTGGTCTGAGGAAGCTTCCAAAACCACAACTCTGATCATATCATGTCCTTAATTGGGACTCTTCAATGGCTCCCCTGAGGTGACAGCAGCAGCTTGAGGTGACCCACGGGAAGAAAGAAATTCTACATCACAGCAGAATGCACACATACTTATATAGGAGAGACATGTGTGTGCATAATATGCATATTTGAAGTAGAAGTTTTATGAGGAAAATTTACCCTTGCTACTTGTGATACACTCTGATATCTTCTACGCTATGCTATTGTATTCTGTTCTATAAAATCTATTCCATGCAAAGCAAGTACAGCAGACCACTAAACTGACCTCATAATCTACTAATAGATCATACCTTACAATTTGAAAAATCCTGGTCCAGAGGATAAAATCCAAATTCCTTATCTTGGTTTCCAAAGCTTCCCCTGATAAGCCTCCCACAACGGTTTTGGTTTCATTCACGTATTCATCAGTAAATAGGGGGCCTTCAAAGGCCCACTCCCTGTCAGGCACTATGTGGAGAATTGAACAGCAAGCAAAGGCTCAGTGCCAACCGGAGAAGAGAGTGAAGTATTTTGTGAAACATAGACCATGGAAAAGCTTATTCACATTTAATGATGAAATAGAGGTAAATACAGAATGTTGAGGCAGCACACAGGGTGTGTACTCTGGCCATTCTGGGGGGGGAGTAGAGAGGACTTCCCAGAAGAAGAGACACCCAACAAATAAGTCAGAATTAACTAGGAAAAGGGAACTGTGAGTAGGGTCCCAGGCAGAGGAAATAGCTTGCTGGTAGCCCCAGAGACGAAAGAGGGCAGGACGTTTTTGAAGAGTAGAAAGTGTTTCAGTGAGGCTGGAGGACAGAGCCCAGGAACTTATGGTAGGGGATAAAGATGGAGAGGTATTGACCCACCATCGAGGATGTTGAAAGCTTCCTGTGCTCTTTCAGGCCAGGGATTTTTAGATCTGTCTCAGGGATCCCACTGGTTCCACAGGTACCTTGGGGACTGTACAAAGATACAAGATAAAGGTCAAGCAGGTTGGGCTCTCTTTACTCCCTTCAACCTGAATAGCAAAGGCAGAACATTAACATGGTAGGGGCCAAGGGCAGGCCACCCAGAATGGACCCCAATAGCATATTGATTGTTTTGCAAGACCAGTGCTCTAACCCCTGAGCTATAGGGCCATATTGATTGTTTTGAATTGAAGTTACTTGGGAGGCAACCAGTGCAAAGACACTCAGAACCTCCTCTGCCCACCGTGCCCCCTTGGAAGCAGGAAATCTTCCACATAAAACATATGCTTTCTGTACTAAGACATAAAAAGGCACCTTTACCACCAAAGATAGGAGCTTTACGGTGGAGAAATCTACAGAAACAAACCTTGTTACTTTTTTGCTAATCTACAACTTCAGCCCAAACTCTAGTTAGAATTCCTACTAATTTAAGCTCCCGAACACCTATTTTCTTTTCTTTTATTTTTTTTTAAATTTTTTATTTATTTTCAGCGTAACAGTATTCATTGTTTTTTCACCACACCCAGTGCTCCATGCAATCTGTGCCCTCCCTAATACCCACCACCTGGTTCCCCCAACCTCCCACCCCGCCCCTTCAAAACCCTCAGGTTGTTTTTCAGAGTCCATAGACTCTCATGGTTCACCTCCCCTTCCAATTTCCCTCAACTCCCTTCTCCTCTCCATCTACCCTTGTCCTCTATATTATTTGTTATGCTCCACCAATAAGTGAAACCATATGATACTTGACTTTCTCTGTTTGACTTATTTCACTCAGCATAATCTCTTCCAGTCCTGTCCATGTTGCTACAAAAGTTGGGTATTCGTCCTTTCTGATGGAGGCATAATACTCCATAGTGTATATGGACCACATCTTCCTTATCCATTCATCCGTTGAAGGGCATCTTGGTTCTTTCCACAGTTTGGCGACCGTGGCCATTGCTGCTATAAACATTGGGGTACAGATGGCCCTTCTTTTCACTACATCTGTATCTTTGGGGTAAATACCCAGCAGTGCAATTGCAGGGTCATAGGGAAGATCTATTTTTAATTTCCTGAGGAATCTCCACACTGTTCTCCAAAGTGGCTGCACCAGTTTGCATTCCCACCAACAGTGTAAGAGGGTTCCCCTTTCTCCACATCCTCTCCAACACACATTGTTTCCTGTCTTGCTAATTTTGGCCATTCTAACTGGTGTAAGGTGGTATCTCAATGTGGTTTTGATTTGAATCTCCCTGATGGCTAGTGATGATGAACATTTTTTCATGTGTCTGGTAGCCATTTGTATGTCTTCCTTGGAGAAGTGTCTGTTCATATCTTCTGCCCATTTTTTAATATGATTATCTGTTTTGTGTGTGTTGAGTTTGAGGAGTTCTTTATAGATCCTGGATATCAACCTTTTATCTGTACTGTCATTTGCAAATATCTTCTCCCATTCCGTGGGTTGCCTCTTTGTTTTGATGACTGTTTCTTTTGCTGTGCAGAAGCTTTTTATCTTGATGAAGTCCCAGAAGTTCATCTTTGCCTTTGTTTCCTTCGCCTTTGGAGACATATCTTGAAAGAAGTTGCTGTGGCTGATATCAAAGAGGTTACTCCCTATGTTCTCCTCGAGGATTCTGATGGATTCCTGTCTCACGTTGAGGTCTTTTATCCATTTCGAGTTTATCTTTGTGTACGGTGTAAGAGAATGGTCAAGTTTCATTCTTCTACATATAGCTGTCCAGTTTTCCCAGCACCATTTATTGAAGAGACTGTCTTTTTTCCACTGGATATTTTTTCCTGTTTTGTCAAAGATTATTTGACCATAGAGTTGAGGGTCCATATCTGGGCTCTCTACTCTGTTCCACTGGTCCATGTGTCTGTTTTTATGCCAGTACCATGCTGTCTTGGTGATCACAGCTTTGTAGTAAAGCTTGAAATCAGGTAACGTGATGCCACCAGTTTTATTTTTGTTTTTCAACATTTCCTTAGCAATTCGGGGTCTCTTCTGATTCCATACAAATTTTAGTATTATTTGCTCCAGCTCTTTGAAAAATACTGGTGGAATTTTGATTGGAATGGCATTAAAAGTATAGATTGCTCTGGGCAGTATAGACATTTTAACGATGTTTATTCTTCCCATCCAAGAGCATGGAATGGTCTTCCATCTTTTTGTGTCTTCTTCAATTTCTTTTAGGAGTGTTCTGTAGTTCCTCGAGTACAGATCTTTAACCTCTTTGGTTAGGTTTATTCCGAGGTATCTTATGGTTTTTGGTGCTATAGTAAATGGAATCGATTCTCTAATTTGCCTTTCTGTATTTTCATTGTTAGTGTATAAGAAAGCCACTGATTTCTGGACATTGACTTTGTATCCTGCTACATTACTGAATTGCTGTATGAGTTCTAGTAGTTTGGAGGTGGAGTCTTTCGGGTTTTCCATATAAAGAATCATGTCATCTGCGAAGAGAGAGAGTTTGACTTCTTCCTTGCCAATTTGGATACCTTTTATTTCTCTTTGTTGTCTGATTGCTGTTGCTAGGACTTCTAATACTATGTTGAACAAGAGTGGTGAGAGTGGGCATCCTTGTCGTGTTCCTGATCTCAATGGGAAGGCTGCAAGCTTTTTCCCATTGAGGATGATATTTGCTGTGGGTTTTTCATAGATAGATTTGATGAAGTTCAGGAATGTTCCCTCTATCCCTATACTTTGAAGCGTTTTAATCAGGAACGGATGCTGGATTTTGTCAAAAGCTTTTTCTGCATCAATGGAGAGGATCATGTGGTTCTTCTCTCTTCTCTTATTGATTTGTTCTATCACATTGATTGATTTGCGAATGTTGAACCATCCTTGTAACCCAGGGATGAATCCTACCTGGTCATGGTGGATAATCTTTTTAATGTGCTGTTGGATCCTGTTTGCTAGGATCTTGTTGAGAATCTTAGCATCCATATTCATCAGTGATATCGGTCTGAAATTCTCCTTTTTGGTAGGGTCTTTGCCTGGTTTGGGGATCAGGGTAATGCTGGCTTCATAAAAAGAGTCTGGAAGTTTTCCTTCTGCTTCAATTTTTTGAAACAGCTTCAGGAGAATAGGCATTATTTCTTCTTTGAAAGTTTGATAGAATTCCCCAGGGAATCCGTCAGGTCCTGGGCTCTTGTTTTTTGGGAGGTTTTTGATCACTGCTTCAATCTCGTTACTAGATATCGGTCTATTCAGGTTGTCAATTTCTTCCTGGTTCAATTTTGGGAGTTTATAGTTTTCCAGGAATGCATCCATTTCATCTAGGTTGCTTAGCTTATTGGCATATAACTGTTGATAATAGCTTCTGATGATTGTTTCTACTTCCTTGGTGTTAGTTGTGATCTCTCCCTTTTCATTCATAATTTTGTTAATTTGGGCTTTCTCTCTTTTCTTTTGGATTAGTGTGGCCAATGGTTTATCGATCTTATTGATTCTTTCAAAAAACCAGCTTCTAGTTTCGTTGATACGTTCTACTGTATCTCTGGTTTCTACCTTGTTGATCTCTGCTCTAATCTTGATTATTTCCCTTCTTACGTGTGGAGTTGGTTTGATTTGTTGTTGATTCTCCAGTTCTTTAAGGTGTAGAGACAGCTGGTGTATTCTGGATTTTTCAATTTTTTTGAGGGAGGCTTGGATGGCTATGAATTTCCCCCTTAGGACCGCCTTTGCTGTATCCCATAGGTTTTGGAGTGAAGTGTCTTCGTTCTCATTGGTTTCCATAAATTGTTTAAGTTCTTCTTTGATCTCCTGGTTGATCCAAGCATTCTTAAGCAAGGTGGTCTTTAGCTTCCAGGTATTTGAGTTCCTTCTGAACTTTTCCTTGTGATTGAGCTCCAGTTTCAAAGCATTGTGATCTGAGAATATGCAGGGAATAATCTCAGTCTTTTGGTATCGGTTGAGCCCTGATTTGTGACCCAGTATGTGGTCTATTCTGGAGAAGGTTCCATGTGCACTTGAGAAGAATGAGTATTCTGTTGTTTTAGGGTGGAATGTTCTGTATATATCTATGAGGTCCATCTGGTCCAATGTGTCATTCAATGCTCTTATTTCTTTATTGATTTTCTGCTTCGATGATCTGTCTATTTCTGAGAGAGGCGTGTTAAGATCTCCTACTATTAATGTATTCATATCAATATGACTCTTTATCTTGATTAATAGTTTTCTTATGTAATTGGCTGCTCCCATATTGGGGGCATAGATATTTACAATTGTTAGATCATCTTGGTGGATAGTCCCTTTAAGAATGATGTAGTGTCCTTCTGTATCCCTGACTACCGTCTTTAGTTTAAAATCTAATTTATCTGATATGAGAATCGCTACCCCGGCCTTCTTTTGAGGCCCATTGGCGTGAAAGATGCTTCTCCATCCCTTCACTTTCAGTCTGGGTGTATCTTTAGGTTCAAAATGGGTCTCTTGTAGACAACATATGGATGGGTCCTGTCGTTTTATCCAATCTGCAACCCTGTGTCGTTTTATGGGTGCATTTAGGCCATTCACATTGAGAGTGATTATTGAGAGATACGTTTTTATTGACATTGTGTTATCTTTGAAGTCTTTCTTTCTGTCGATTGTCTCTATATTTCTGTTCAATGCTATTCTTAGGATTTTTCCTCTTTTATAGAACCCCCCTTAATATTTCCTGCAGTGTCGGCTTGGTGGTTGCATAGTCTTTCAAGCCTTGCCGGTCTTGGAAACTCTTTATCTCTCCATCCATTTTGAATGTCAGTCTTGCTGGATAAAGTATTCTTGGCTGCATGTTCTTCTCATTTAGTGCCCTGAATATATCTTGCCAGCCCTTTCTGGCTTGCCAGGTCTCTGTGGACAGGTCTGACGTTATTCTGATGGGCTTTCCTCTGTATGTAAGGAGCTTCTTTGTCCTAGCGGCTTTCAAGAGATTGTATCTACAATTATGATTCCTCAATTTTACTATGAGGTGCCTGGATGTTTTTTTTGAATTTATAATCTTGGGGGGGGATCTTTCTACTTCTAGTACATGAACACTTGTTCCATTCGCAAGATTGGGAAAATTTTCATGAAAAACTTGTTCCACTATATCTTCTAGACTTCTTTCTTTCTCCTCCCCTTCAGGGATTCCAATAATTCTGACGTTGGAACATTTCATGGCATCATTTATTTCCCTGATTCTGTTTTCGTGGCTTCTAAGCTGTTTGTTCCAGGCTTCCTCCTGATCCTTTCTCTCTATTTGTTTGTCCTCCAGATCACTAATTCTATCTTCTGTCTCAGTTACCCTAGCTTTTAGAGAATTTAGATTAGATTGGAACTCATTGAGAGCGTTGTGAACCTCATCCCTGGTGGCCTTCAGCTCTGCCCTAACATTATGAACCTCCTCTCTGGTCGCTTTCAATTCTGCCCTAATCAATTCCGTTTGGTCATCCATGGCTTTCTCCAACCTAGCTATTGCCTGGATAATTGTTAGCCTGAATTCTCTTTCTGACATATTGTCTATGTTGATAGCCGTTAGCTCTGTTGCAGAAGGCCCATCCTCTGTATTTTTCTTCTGTTGGGGATTCCTCCTCCTAGTCATTTTGGTGAGAGATGACTGGACAGATGTAGCTGGATGTATTGACCGTGGTGCTGTCAAGGTGCACCCTGGAACGCTTCTGAGCACTCAGGATTCCCCACCCAAATGAGAGAAAAAAGAAAAGAAAAAGAAAAAAGAGGGAGAGAGAGAGACAGGAAAAAAAGGGAAGATAAAAGTGAAGGTTCAGCCCAAATGGGCCCCAGGGTAAGGTTTATGACATATACAAACAAAAACAGACAAACAAGAAGACTGATAAAAGTATATGATGAGAGAAAATATATATATATATAAGCAAAAAAAAGGAGGAGCCTCGTCAAGAAGAACCCCAAGTATAAGATTTATATACTATCAGGACAAACATAAATACACAGAGACACTGGCAGAAGAAAAAGATGGGAGCATGGTTATAGATTCTCGGTGTGGGCGAGGAAGGTTATTTTGATTCTTCCTGGATGTATCTTGATATCTTTGTTAAAGGACTCAACTTTCCTAAGAAAAAGGGGGATTAAAAATTGGTTCACCTATAGGGGTAGCATTGCTTGGAGAAAGGGGGTTACCTTGAAGTTTAACTCTATATGAATATTAGAAAATAAAAATAAAAAAGGAATAAACTGGACTAAACTAAATTAAAAATTTTTTTAAAAATTAAGAAAATAGAAAAGCAAAAGAAAAACACATGTGTATGTATCAAAAAATTCAGGTTAGAAGTTTATCATGGAATTTGATGTACTGGACATCTCACTGTGATGGTAAATAGGTTAAAAAATTATCTATATAAAAAAAGAAAAAAAGTGAACCAGAATAGTGGGAAAGAATTAAAAATAAAAGTTGTATCTATGAAGTAGTGGTGGTTGTTCTCTTGTAGTCTTTTTTTTTTTTTTCCTGATTTGTTTTCTGGGGGAGGGGGCTGCCACGTGGGTTTTCAGTCAATGATGTTCCCTGAGTTAAGTCCTCCCGACCCCCTCAAGGGGGTGGGCTCTGAGAAAAACGGTTTTTTCAGGTTTTTGTTCTCTGGAGGTTTTTATGTTTGTTCACTTCTTTTCTCTCGCCTTGACAGCTTTTGATGGTTTTTGGAGGTTTAGAGGAAAGAAAACTGCACCCCAACCTCCCTCTCAGAGAGAAGCCTCAGTCTGCTCCCCTGCAGGTGCTGCAGCCGCTGGGCCGCTGGCAGAGCAGGTTCTGAGTCACGGTCCCTGGGGACGCAGGATCTCCTGCTTGTACGCGAAACCAAGGCAGCTGTGGCTGTCTGGGCAGCTCCAGACCGCCAGAGAGGTTCCAAGCAGCGATCGCACACTGAGATTTTCCCGCTGGCTGGGGCTAAGAGCGCAGGGCTTGCGCGCACCTCTCCCAGGGGAGGGTTTGGGGCGCGGCGCCTCCAGCTCTATCGGCTCTATCGCCGCGTGGGTCTATCGCCGCGTGGGTCCGAGAACACCAGGCTGGGCGTTCGTGCACCTCTCTCGGGGGGGTTGAGGCACGCGCGCATCTCCAGTAAGGTGCGCGTTCTGCCGTCTGGTGTGGCTCCCAGCCCCTCACGGGAGCCGGACTCCACCCGTTCTCCAGCGCACTGGCGGCTCCGGAACAAAGACCAGGTTTCTCTGCCGCACTCTCTGGCTCAGCGCCAGGGGAGGCTGCCCTGGGTCTGGGGACTTAAGCCCCTATCCCTATCCGCCCCGATTCCCACAATTTCCCCGCACGAGTCTTTGCTCTTTTGAGTGCTTTCAACAAGACTCCAAGTTAATGCTGGTCCCCAGATGCAGGGCACTCTCGTATTGGGGTATTATTTTCCAATCGGTCGCCTCTGGTGGCTCCCTCCCCCTTTTGTTTATCTTCCGATATCAGTCCGACGTTCCCACTCCACTTTACCTGCCCACTGGCGTCTTCTGGCCCCCGTAGAGATCCAGACGTGTATAATTCTGATCTCAGGCTGATTTCATGGGTGATCGGAGTTCTTTGGTAGATAATCAGCTCACTTTAGGGTGCAGGTTGAAAAGGCGCCTCCTCCTACTTCCCCGCCATCTTGTCTCTCCCCAAACACCTATTTTCTTTATCCTGTCAGTTCCTCATGAGTTCGTTGTCTCTTCGTCTAAAAAGAGGAAAAACTGCCTGCTTGGTCATTTCTTTAGGTCTCAATTTTATTATTGAGCCTTGATGCATACATAGTAAGACTTTGGGGTTTTTTTCTTCTGTTAATTTTCTTCATGAAAATGTTAGTCCAGCTGGAAGACCTGGAAGGCTAGAGGAAGACTTCTTCCTTCCCTGTAGCATTTGATCTAGAACATTCTGGCACAAGTGTGGGAAATGGATTGAAGGAGGGCCAGTCCAAGCCAGGGTAGTGTCAGTAAGTGAGTAAGAGCAGAGAGGTGGAAAGAATTTAGAGCCAGGAGGACAGCACTGGTGACAGAATTCTTGAACAAGTCCTCATCATTTACACTTGCTGCATATTCTGTTTCCTTTGCTGAGAACATGGGTTCTTAATCTGATTTATTTATTCTTATTTTTGCAGTAGGTCCTTTAGTCTGGTGAAGTCTATGGGATCTTTCTCAAAGTGTATTTAAATACACAAACATACGTATTTTTACAAAGAGACCCAATGATATTCACCTAAAATTATCCAAATACCCAAAAAATGAACTTTTGTTATAGTATGTTTCCTTATTAATTCAATAAATAGTAGATTCTTATGGTGCATCTAATACCTATGGTAACTTCAAAGTAGAGATACATGTTAATAATGTTTCAAGAATGTGAGTCAACGGCAATGTCAGTTGACTATGTCTAGGGGAAAGGGTTGGAGAGGGAGAGAAAACGATACTTCATTTGAATCTGTCTTTCAGGAATATAGAAATTTCATGTTACAGTTAGTGGTTGAAAAGAATGTTAGAAAATCTGCCTAGGATAAGGCAGTGAATAGAATAAGGATGTATGAAGGGTACATGTGTGGCAGGCAGAACGTGAAATATTCCTGTTTAACTTTGCCCTTTGCTCTAATGGCAAGCCAACCAAGATGAACAGGTTTTCTAGGGAGAAGTTTAGATCATGGGCCAGAAGCAGTCTTGGATACCTGAGACAGGAGAAGTGTCAGGCTTCTGGAAGGCAATTTCTTAGCTTCTGTCTCTTGGTGGTTAGACACACAGACAATTTACTGTGAAGCTAAACCCTCAGAGCCCTACACTTGGATGAGCCCTTTCGGAAGTCATTTGATTTTGTACTTGTAAGTTATTTGTGAGTATGTGTCCTTTCTAAAGAGTCCCTCCCAAATTGTATGAGACTTGAGACTCTGGTTAGAATATTAGAAAAAATGTTACAGAATTGTGCCCAGCTCATAGTATGCTCCATTCGTCTCAACTTACTAACCAAATGGATGTATGCTGATATTTCTAAATTCCTAACATATAGTATCTTACATTGGCAGAATAAAATAGACTCACAACACTCCAGCATGACGTGATTGGTTCATCCCTGCTTTTGATCATTCTTTATTCCTGTCCTGAAATACCTGTTTTTTCCTTCTCTTTCAGGCTCTTAAACCATGGCAGTCTTTAAATCCCATGGTAATAGGTAGATCTTAGAAACTCCAATGGATAGAGAATGTTGCCATTGTAGTATTTAGAAAAACATGAAAAGTAAACCACGGCATGAATGTGGTAGTGATATGGCCAGCAGAGAAAGGTAATGGGGAAAGATAAAGGAGGAAGGTATGGGCTGGCTGTACCTTCAGATCTGGGAGGTGAGTGCCCAAAGTAATGATAATAAAGGGCCCCTAGGTTACCCAGTCCATTAAGTGTCTGCCTTTGGCTGAGGTCATGATCTCAGAGTCCTGAGACTCTGAGATGTGGGGAATCAAACCCCACATTGGACTCCCTGCTCAGCAGAAAGGCTGCTTCTCCTTCTACCTCTGCGTGCTGCTCCTCCGCTTGTGCTCTCTCTTTCTGTTAAATAGATAAATAAATAAATAAAGTCTTAAAAATGGTATTGATTATAAAATGGGCTTTTCAAAAAGAAATTCAGTATTTAATCCACAACAAATTATTTTTTATTTTTTTATTTTTTTACAAATTTTTTTTTGAAGTAAACCTGAATACCTTCACTAAGGTAAAATACCAACCAACCAAACAAACAAACAAAACTTAGTTATTTTAAGCCATACTGCTTGTCCCTAAAATTCGGAGAGTCTTTAGGAACATACCTTTTCTGGCATGACAATTCTGACAATTAACGTATGTGGGCAAGTGATCCCACAGAAAGGTCCCAGAACAAAAGTTGTTGATATATCTGCATTAATTTTTTTATTAACATATAATGTATTATTAGCCCCAGGGATACAGGTCTGTGAATCGTCAGGTTTACACACTTCACAGCACTCACCATAGAAGATACCCTCCCCAATGTCCATAACCCCACCACCCTCTCCCTACCCCCTCCCCCCGGCCCCCCTCAGTTTGTTTTGTGAGATTAAGAGTCTCTTATGGTTTGTCTCCCTCCCAATCCCATCTTGTTTCATTTATTCTTTTCTTACCCCCCAACCCCCCCATATTGCTTCTCAACTTCCTTAAATCAGGGAGATCATATGATAATTGTCTTTCTCTGATTGACTTACTTTGCTAGGCATAATACCCTCTAGTTCCATCCACGTCATTGCAAATGGCAAGATTTCATTTCTTTTGATGGCTGCATAGTATGCCATTGTATATATATACCACTTCTTTATCCATTCATCTGTTGATGGACATCTAGGTTCTTTCCATTGTTTGGCTATTGTGGACATTGCTGCTATAAACATTCGGGTGCACGTGCCCCTTCGGATCACTACATTTGTATCTTTAGGGTAAATACCCAGTAGCGCAATTGCTGGGTCGTAGGGTAGTTCTATTTTCAACTTTTTGAGGAACCTCCATGCTGTTTTCCAGAGTGGTTGCACCAGCTTGCATTCCCACCAACAGTGTAGGAGGGTCCCCCTTTCTCCACATCCTCGCCAGCATCTGTCATTTCCTGACTTGTTAATTTTAGCCATTCTGATTGGTGTGAGGTGATATCTCATTGTGGTTTTGATTTGTATTTCCCTGATGCCAAGTGATGTGGAGCACTTTTCCTGTGTCTGTTGGCCACCTGGATGTCTTCTTTGCAGAAATGTCTGTTCATGTCTTCTGCCCATTTCTTGTTGAATTATTTGTTCTTTGGGTGTTGAGTTTGATAAGTTCTTTATAGATTTTGGATACTAGCCCTTTATTTGATATGTCGTTTGCAAATATCTTCTCCCATTCTGTCAGTTGTCTTTTGGTTTTGTTAACTGTTTCCTTTGCTGTGCAAAAGCTTTTGATCTTGATGAAGTCCCAATATATCTGCATTAAATTTTAATAACATTTTAAAGTAAAAAGGAGAAATCATCTGAATATTCTGCTCTGTGTAGTTAAATGGGGCTTAAATTTTATTACAAAAAGGGGTGCCTGGGTGGCTCAGTGGGTTAGGGCTCTGCCTTCGGCTCAGGTCATGATCCCAGGGCCCTGGGATCAAGCCCCGTATTGGGCTCTCTGCTCCGCAGGGAGCCTGCTTCCCCCTCTCTCTCTGCCTGCCTCTCTGCCTACTTGTGATCTCTGTCAAATGAATAAAATATTTTAAAAAACAAACAAACAAACAAACAAACAAAAAAAAAAAACCACTGCACCTGAAAAGACTCAAAGGAAACTTACCTGCATATTATTAAGTGAAAGAAGCCAATCTGAAAGGCTACATGCTTTATGATTTCAACTATATGACATTCTGGAAAAGGAATAATTATGGAGACCAAAGAATCCGTGGGTGTCAGGGATTGGGAGGCAGGAGGGGTGAATAGAAGGAGAACAGAGGATTTTGGAGCACTGAAATCACTCCGTATGATAACTGTAGCGGTAGACACTTGTCATTATAAATTTGGCCAAAACTATAGGATAAACAACACCAAAAGTGCACCATAATGTGAATCATGGACTTTAGGTGATAAAGACATGTCAATGTAGGTTCATCAATTATAACAAATGTATCATTGGAGTGTAGACTATCTATCAATAAGGAAGAGGTTGTGCCTGTGTGTGTGTGTGTGTGTAGACAGGAGATATATACAGATATATAGGAACTCTCTGGACTTTCTGCTCAATTTTGCTGAGAACCTAAAGCTCCTCTAAAAAATAAAGTCAGTTAATTAAAAAAGATACATTGTCTGCTCTTTAAAGTTGAGTAAGCAACGTCACAGGTAGGTCAGAGAGAGACCAGGGATTCAGACAGGTGATGAAGCTGGAAAGTCAGATTAGGGTTAGACTGAGAAAAATCTGTCAACAGCAAGGATTTTTTTTTTTTTTTTTTTTTTTTTTTGTAAAACAAACCAAACCAAACAAACCAACCAACCAACCAGGCAGGGGCATAATTAGAAAGGTGTCAAAGAAGATGACTCTGGCAGCAGATTGTAAAATGGGTTGGCCAAGGAGGAAGGGAGGTATGAAGTCCAATGAAGGACAGAAAAACAACAGCTCCCATCTATTGAGAGCTCACTATGTGCCAAGCACTGTAGTAAATGCTTTATGTGCATCATCCTACTTCATCTTCACAATGACTCTATGAGGCGGATGCGATTATTATCCTCATTTTACCTCAAGGAAAATGGAGAAGTGGAAGCTTGGAGAAGTTCCACAAGAGCCAGGTTCTTGGGCGTGTCCCTTCTGCAAGTACACATCCCTTGGTTTAAGCATCAGCTCTCGCTATCTTGTGATTCTTTTATTTAAACAAGGGACCCTCATTTTCATTTTGCACCGGACATCGCAAATTATGCATCCAGTGCTGGTTAAAGAATTTTGTCTGTGGCCACACATGCAACAGATGTAAGATATGGGATCCAAGAACTTATGTCTGTGACTGTGCTATTCTACACTATTTACAGTCCAAGAACAAATAGAATTGGAAGGAGAGGGAACAGATGTGAAAGACATTTTGTTAGAAGTGACAAAGTTTAGGGCACCTGGGTGGCTCAGTGGGTTAAAGCCTCTGCCTTTGGCTCGGGTCATGATCCCAGGGTCCTGGGATCGAGCCCTGCATCGGGCACTCTGCTCCGTGGAGAGCCTGTTTTCTCCTCTCTCTCTGCCTGCCTCTCTGCCTACTTGTGATCTCTGTCTGTCAAATAAATAAATAAAATCTTTAAAAAAAAAAAAAGAAGTGACAAAGTTTAGAAGGTGGGATTTTTTTTCAGATGAAAATAAGTTTGCTGTGAGAATGTTTTTAGGATTTCACAAGATCTGTTGAGCTAACCAGAGATTTCCTATTGGGAAACACTCTAACATCATTGAGGATGCCCATGACTGGTCTTGGAGGCTAAGGAGCTCTGAGCCTTATATCAGGTTGATTGTGACGCCTGGTGACAATAATGTGTTATTGCAAGGATTTATTTTGCTGTTTTAAGAATCAGGCTGTGCCATTTTTTTTTTTTTTTTACTTCCCCTTAAGTTACACACTTCCCAGACTATTTTTCCTTCTGTACTCACTGAAAAATCAGATTTAAAAAACAACTTGATTTATTTGTCCTAGTTATTAATAAGAGCTTTTTATGCAAAAAATTTCATGGGGGCGGGTGCCTAGGTGACATGGTCAACTGGGCCATCGACTCTTGGTTTTGGCTCAGGTTGTGATCTCAGAGTCTTGAAATCAAACACCGTGTGGGGCTCCATGCTCCACACAGAATCTGCTTGGAGTTTCTCTTTCCCTCTCTCTCTGCCCCTCCTTGCTGCTCTCTCTCTCAAGTAAATAAATAAGTCTTAAAAAAAAGTTTCATATGAAACTTTAAAGAGCCAAGTAATCTAATTCAGAGATTTTTTAGGAATAATATTAGTTTATGGGATAAAAAATTAGAACACAACTATATAAGAATTATGAATACACGTATGTGTATATATACATATACATATATATGTATATAAATATATATGTATATATATTCTCCAAAGAATATTTGGCATATAGCTTTAATTTACTCTTACAGAATCCATCTGTCTAGAAAAGTAAGTAGAGTGCTCTGAGTAGCCAGAATCATACAGTCTTATAACATAGTATTTTCAATAGAAACCTATATTTTATCTGTAGTGGTGAGAGAATTGTATATGGTACTTATAGTTGACATGGAAGTCATAAGAAAACTGTCCCAAATTGTGATCTTAAAATACATATTCATGCATGTATTTAAATTTGGGGGTTTCTTTGATGTTGCTTTGGAGTTATTTTCATTTTATCAAGCATGTAACAATGCAAGCTTAAGAAATAGTTGACTGAATGGGGACTTGACACAGTGCATGAAAGGCAGTCATTAAAGATAAAAGAGTCTATCCAGCTCCTGGATAGATTTTAGAATGCCAGTTAAGTAGATACAAATGGAATTCTTAAGACTGTTGACCACTGGAAGTCTTGAAATAATATTTAGATCCTCCAAGTGTTCTCTCACTGCATGAGAGGAAAAAAATATATATATAGATATACATTCACATATATACATATATGTATATACACATGTATGTATACACACATCTATATCTCCCAACTTTCAAGCATGTGTCCTTAGAATTACTTAAAAGTAAAATCTTAAAAATCATAAAGATGATCATAATCACAATTAAATGTGTGTTAAGTTCTTCAGTATAACACATTTTGGACTGGTTGATCTTTTATTCAACAAAATTAATATCTATGTGCAAAAAACTGAGGTAGGCAGTGTCATAGAAATATGAACAGCTATACAGGTGTGTTAAACTCCAATGCCTCTTGCGCCCAGGTAGGTAACCTAATATCTAAATCAGCGAGAGTGTGGAGCAATAACAAAGAGGGGAAGCCATGCCTAGCCTGAAAGGGGGCGGCTGCTGCCCAGATCCAGATGATGGTTGCCATGTGGCAATGTGGGTCCACAATCATCAGATTCCAGAAATCCAAACTGTTTTGTGAAAACTGTTACCACACAGATCAGCAAACTGGCCTGGAGACAGGATGCAGGAGTGTTGGAGACCCTTACTGTTTAACTTGCTAACTTTCAACTTTCCTTGCTATTAATTTTGAAATTGACAAAGTAATAATGGAAATCACTTCTCTCTGCTTAAACTCCAAGCATGAGGAAAGAATTTATTTCCTAAGGTAAGAGTGATAATCATGGAAGAAAACTCATGTTCAGCTTAGTTTATTTCAACAAACATGTATTGAATGACCGGCATTGTGTTGGCGATAAGGATTCAAAAAAAGACTGAGAAAACCATGAGGAGCACCTGACCCAGATTGGGTGGATCAGGGAAAACTTTCTAACACCTGAACTTGGGCAATGAGTGGTGTAGACCAAATGGGGAAGAAGGGATGTGGGGGATAACGTTTTAGGGAAGAAGCGTCTGGTGAAGGGTAACATTTCAGGCAGCAGGACAGAGGGATCAAGAACAGAGAAGCATGACACAGCCTCAGTGCACAGAACTGCAAAATGTTTGACACCATTAGAGTTTGAAGTGCAAAACAGGGAGTACTGGGAAAGGAAGGAAGGAACCAATTGATCATGCAAGGAAACTAGGAGTTTGCCCAGAAGGAATCGCTAAAAGGTTCTAAGTCTCAGAGTGACATGGTTAGAATGTGTAATATAGCATGGTAGTGCTCCCTTATCCATGGTTTCACTTTTTGCAGTTCCAGTTACCAGCAGTCGGTTGAGGTCTGGAAGCAGATGGTTCTGCTGCTGATATATTGTCAGAAGAAGGTCACCATATCCTAATATTACATCACATTTCCTGTGTCCTTCATCTCCCTTCATCACATCATGTGGGCATTTTATCATTTCACATCGTTACCAGATGTTGAGTGCACTACAATATTTCAAGAGAGACCACATTCACCAAACTTTTATTATAGTATATTGTTATAATTGTTCTATTTTATTATTAGTTGTTGCTGTTAATCTCTTACTATGCCTAATTTATATATTATGTATGTGTAGGAAAAAACATAGTACATTTAGGGGTTTGGTACTATCTGTGGTTTCAGGCATCCACAACGGGAGTCTTGGAATGTATTCCCTGAGGACAAGTGGGATGACTATAATCCACTCTGGCTGAAATCAAAGTCAAATAGAGATGGAGCAAGGCTTGAGCCAGGTAGACCAGTTAGGAGGTTATCCTAATAGTTTAAGTAAAGAGTGTGGAAGGATTTTAATAGGATGAGAGCACACTTGAGTATGTCCATAGACTGAAGACAGAAACGAGAAGTGAGTGAAATTGGAGAGACAGGTTAAATGGCTGGAGCACAGTCAGGGGAGCTAGAGCTGAAGTAGAAGAATTAAATTTGGCTCAACTAATTCATCTTCTGACACTAGCAGGTTGGAGACAAAAGAGAGTAGATGGGATCTTTGGGTCAGGAAGTAATGGCATGTTAGAGTTCGCAGGGATAGTAGCGACACCGTAGAGTTTAGGATGGCAAATTTAAGTAAATTTAGAGCAAAGGAAGTTGTAATCCCACAGTTTTGAGTCTTACAAGTTGTGTGGCATGCACAAATAAAAACCAGGCTTTACAAGTGCAGGCTATTATAGCGAGAGGGAAAGAAAACATGTTATTATCAGAGTCTAGTCTGGAGTCTCTCCTTTGAATTCAGAATTTTGGAGGACTTTATAAGCAAGTTCACACAATTCAGATGTCTGCCTGAGAGTAACCCAGAATGAGTTGAGGCTTGGGGGAAATGGTAAGGTCAGTCAAAAGAGCTCTTTAAGGGCGCCTGGGTGGCTCAGTGGGTTAAAGCCTCTGCCTTTGGCTCAGGTCATGATCCCGGGGTCCTGGGATCGGGCCCCGCATCGGGCTCTCTGCTCGGCAGAGCGCCTGCTTCCTCCTCTCTCTCTGCCTGCCTCTCTGCCTACTTGTGATTGCTGTCTGTCAAATAAATAAACAAATAAAATCTTTAAAAAAAAGAGCTCTTTAAGAGTTATCTTCATAGAACAAAAATTTGAAAGATATACTGCCACTGAGAGGTAAGACATTATGTTGATAAATAGAAATGACAGAGAACAAATATAGAATCCCTCTTTTCCCCAAATTTTTGCTCAAGGAGCATAATCATGAGATGGGAAAGAGTACAACTATTTAATACGGACACTAATAACTGGACCATGTCTAGAGGAGAAGGTCTGTCATGTGAAGATAGGCTGAAAGAACTCACAGTTGTTAGCCCCAAGTGAGTTGTGGGGCATGAGAGTGATTTTTTCACACCTGAAGTGCTACTAGAATAGGGGTTAGACACTTCTATTGTAGGCTGTAGTCACAAGGTTGGGAAAGGACAAGGGGAGAAAGGAAGAAAATACAGTCAATTCTTAAAAGTCACAGGAAGCTGGATTTTAGCCAATGTAATAACTTTCTTCCTATTAGGTTCTCCATAGTTTTCCCTCAACCTTTTTTGAATTATTATTATGTTTTCCAAACACTTAGCAAAGTTAAAAGAATCTTACAGCAAATAACTGTATACTTACCACCAAAATTCTATTGTTAACATTTTATGCATTATCAAGTATTTACCCAGCTACCCATTCCTCTATCTACCCATGAATCCATCTAATATTTTGGATATATTTCCAAGGAAATTCCATACAGTTTTGGCTCTCATTGGGAAGGTTGGTGTTCTGTGAAAGGGAGGTATAGGCAGATGACCTTCAAAGGCTGAAGGAAACTTAAGCCCAAAGAAAATGGCCATAAGTCCAGCTTGATGAGAAATGATTTATTAAGGGGACTTACTGACAGAAGTGTTTCTTGGGTGGCTGCAAGACCCCACTTCTTGTAAGACTTGCTTTTATAACCCAAGAGGCTGGGGAGTATAGTCTGGTTAAACAAAAACAAAGAACGCATGTGTGGAGGATGTGCTCAAGAAGGCTTCAAGTCATCACGGTCAGTTCATCCAAGAGGAGGTTAGTCTGTCACACAGTGGGGCATCTTAATTCCAAGAGCTTTTTTATAGAGGCTAATGGCATCTACTGGGGATATGATAGAGGGGATTTCTGCATTAAGTAGGAGGAGTGGACCAGACTATGGCTTTCAAACTTTTTGGACTGCTATCCATACCGAGAAATGTATTTCACATTCTTAACCACATATATTCTGAAGTAAACATTTCAGGAAACAATATTTACCTGTAACCTATGTGAAGGATGCCAATATTTTCTACTTTATTTCATTAAAAAAGCGGCAGTCGTGATCCACCAACTTGATTTGATGACCCACCAATGGGTTGTGACTCATCATTTGAAAATCATTGGACTAGTTGATCTCCAAGAAGATTCCTCTTTTTAATAGAATCCTGTGGCTAGTACTAGGATTTCTCTAAAAGTCCCAATGACCAGGAACCTATTTCGAGTCTCGGCACAATATTTATCTAGCACGTATAGAATTATGTTATATGGCATGCATGATTAGATGTTAAATACCCAGTTAAGACTTATGGATAGATCAAATTAAACACTCTTTAGGAGTTAGGGGGTTTTTTGTGTGTGTTTTTTAAAGATTTTATTTATTTGACACACAGAGAGAGTGAAAGATCACAAGTATGCTGAGAGGCGGGCAGATAGGGAGAAGCAGGCTCCCCACTGAGCAGAGCTGGATCCCAGGACCCTGAGATCATGACCTGAGCCGAAGACAGAGGCTTAACCCACTGAGCTACCCAGGCGCCCCTAGGAGTTAGTTTTTTAATTGCTCTTATTTTCATGAACATAAAGATATAGGTATGCCCTATTGGTTGGATGAGAGGGCTTCACTACTCATGTATAGTCTTCTTTTATTAAATACCGCTATTAATCCCTGCTGTGGGTCTGAAAAAGTTGAGAAGACCAAATAAGAAAACACTTCGAAAACCATTTTTTAGTATTATTCTGTGAAGCCAGGAAAGAGAGGCTGCAGTCAAGTTCTGTGGGGCACCGACTCAGTAGTTCTGAAAGTCTCTACTCTTACAGAACTTGCATTAGCCTCCCCGAACGCCAATGACTATGCCAAAGGCACGAGACTCCCTAAAAGTCTATTAAGCTGAAAACTTGGCCAGTGGTTTGACGCCCCCTATTCAAGCGCGCCTCTCTGTTTGCGCATGCTCAGGAGCGGCTCGGGCCTCCTCGCGGGGTTGGGCGGAAAGCGGAGGGTGGAGTGCGGACCACGTGGGGTCCAGTGACGTCATCTCCGGGCGCCGAGAGTGACTGGACTTGCTGTGGGCTTCCAAGGCCCCGGGGCGCTGCGGGTTGTATTGGCTGGATACCGGAGGGCGGAAGTGCAGTAGGACTCTGCTCCGACCTCCGCGGCGCAGCCTTCTGCGGCTGCGCGGGCTCTCGGGACTCCAGGCTCGCGCGCCTCTGCGGGACAGTGTGTCAAGCCCCCTGCGCCGGCGCCCTACTAGAGCCCGGGATCCGAGCGTCCTCACCGGTGCGGGAAGCCGGAGAAGGAACTGGCGTTTCTGGTAGGGTGTGTGTGATTTTGTGTGTGTGTGTGTGTGTGTGTGTATGTGTGTGTGTCCGTCTCCCCGTCTTCCTAGTGTGGGGAAATGCCCGGAGGGGAAGGGTTGGGGAGGTGCCAGGTAGGTGTGGTAAGAGGGAGGGGCGAGTGGCGGGCTAGAGGAGCGCTCCCCCGGGCGGCGGTGGCGGGTGAAGGTGGTTCCTTCGGGGGAGGTGGGGTTGGCCAGACGCCGCCCCCCAGGACCTTGGGCAGGCCGGAGGGTGTAGCCTGTGTGATCTCTCTGGGAATATCTCAGTTCCTTATGAAAGTAGGAAGCCTGGCGTCTTATCACAGGTTCTAGAGTTTAGTTCAAGACGTGCATTTTTCGTGGAACAGTTATTTAAATTGTAATTATTTTACGGGCAGTTCGATTCTATCCGAATTTAGTGGGCGATTCCTCCAGTTTATTTTCTCAACGGCATTCATTCTCATTTTAATAATAATATTTAGTGCTGATGAAGTCGTTTTCTGTTGGCAAAGAACTTTCACATCAAATCATACCTGAAACTGGAGGAACGTAGAGAAACTGGATTGATTCTAGATTTTTCTCAAGGGTGGTGAGGCACAGCATGTCTTCAGCAGCAATCAGAACTCAAGGTACTGTCAAACATCGCTGAACTTCCAAGGCCTTCCAGAATCCACGTGATAAATTTCAGAGTCTTTTGAGCTGGGTACTTGGATTTGAACTGAATTGTTTGTGATTTCCATAGATGGATTTGTTGGTTGAATTTTGAATTTGAAAGTAAAGATATTGGGCTGAGGGTAGCAGTTGAGGTGAATTTTAGAGCTTTATGCTAGATTTTTGAGTATGTGTTCTGATCTTCAAAGGTATACTGGTTAAAACTGGGGGAAGTGAATGGAATGGTACTATATGAATACGACTATTTAGAATAATGTACATACTCAAGTGTAGGTTTGCTTTATTAATTTAATAAATACTGAGTGCCTGTTATGTGCCAGGCACTGAACAAAAAGTAAATAATAAGCAGTGGACAAAACAATAAAAATTCTTGCCATCATGAAGTTCACTTGGAGGGTGAGAGGGAAAGACATTAATGTAAAAATTAATTTTAAAATGTCAGGTGGTGAAAGTGCTAGAAACAATAAATTTGTGAAGGGTAACAAGGAATGTTGGTGGCCTGCATAGGAAATTGCTGCGGTGGCTTTAGAAAAGATGATATTTGAGTGGAGACCTAAACGTGATAAAGAAGGATTTCATGTGGATGTAGTAGAATGAACCATTAGACCTACCACAAAGTCCCTAAGGCAGGAACATACCAGCTAGTTTGGCTGGAACTGAGTGAGCAAAAAAGGGGAGAAGTAGGTAATCAGGTTAGAATGGGGCCAGGTCATAAACAGCCTTGTAGGACTTTGTTAGAACTTTAGTTTTTGCTTCGAATTGGATGGTAGGATTTGAGTAACAGAGTAAACTCATCTGACTTGTGTTTAGAAGGATCTTTCTGATTGCTATGTTGTCTGTCTTTTAGGAAGGGCAGAAATAATAAGACCCCTTAGTAGGCCATTTATCCAGGTTTAAGGTCATGGTGACATGGATCAGTGTGATAATAGTGATGATGGTGAGAAATGGCCACATTCTGGACTTGTGTCTAAGCTGAAGCAAGAGGTATGAAGAAGGGTCAAGGATGACTCCAAGATATGTGGCCTTAGCAGCTAAAAAATAGTTATCACTTTGTGGTTTGGGGAAGACCACAGAATAGCAGGGAGGTGAGGGAGGAAAGTCTGAAATCATTTTTTGTTTGTACATGCTGAATTTTCAAATGAAATGTCCATATTGCATAGTATCTATAAAACTGGAGTTTATAAGAGAAGTCTGGGCTGAAGATATAAATGTGGGAATTGTTAATGTATAAATTATACTTAAAGTCATGAGAGATCTCCAAAGTGTGGCTCAAGGACTGAGTCCTTGTGCACTTCAACAGTGGCAGGAGGTGGGAGAGATTTAGGAGCTATTCCCCCAGGATGGGGGTTGGGCTGTTCATTAAAACCCCTGTTGATAACCACTCATCCTTAGTAAAAGAATAGAAGGAAATAGAAAGCTAGTTCATTAGCTGTGAGAAAGTGAGGGAGGAGATGCGAAAATTAGAGGAGATAATGAAATGATGATCTAGGATAATCATGGTGATGATAATGAAATAGTGATCTAGGAGAATAAATGGACTCTGAAAATGTAGGAATGCTGGTCAGTACTCAGGGCCTACTTTTGAGGTTAGTGTTCATAAATTTAAAAGGAGACCTGCCAGCATAGATTATTTTTAGATGTTTTCAAATTTACTACCAGTAGTTATTTGATATTTTAAATAGTTTCTAGGTAGTTAGGGATTGTGTCAGCAGAATAGCTTCAAGAAATAGGTTAGCCTTCCTTGATTTGTAGTGTGAAAGAGACTAGTAATTGTGCATTATATTTTTATTATACTTCTTGTGCTGTTTGCTAAATACTGTTGGCTGGGAACCTGCTTTGTTCCAGGCCTTGAGTTAGTTGCAGAGAATGCAGCAGTCAGGAAATGGCCCTGTCCTCCACAAGCTTACTTCTGGTAGACTGCATCATGGGTTGTGATTTCTATGCTTCCAAAATAATTGCCTTCTAATTGGATGCATGGTGATGAAATTGTAGTGTATGTATGAGAGGGGAAAATAATCTTGCAAAATAATGAAATTTGCTGATTTTAAAGTGTGATTATACTGATTTGGAGAAGAGTTTAGGTGGAAAACTTCCTTAAGTAGCTAGTATAACTTTACAATTTATATATTTTATACATTTTCTAATTGTTTAACAAAAATTCCAGAGCCTGCTATGTGCTAATTATGCTAATATTGAGGATACAAAATAAATATGACTCTGCTTCTGCTGTCAGTGAACTCACAGTTCAATATGAGGACAGGCAAGAGAGAGATAAGATAAACATAACTACAGTGCATGGTTATAACATGCTGTTATAGAAGTAATTAAATTGGAGATTGCTTAGTGGAAAGCTTCCCAAGGAGCTGATGTTAAGCTGACTCTTAAAAGGAGATTAAGAATTGACCAAAAAGAAGAGGACCAAGGGTGTTTAAGGAGACAGGTCATGGAGGCATGAGGAAATCATGTATTAAATCATATGTCATTTATTGAGTGGTCACCAGTGCTAAACACCTAACAGCCCTGTGAAACGAGAATTATCTTCTACAAATATAAGGTTCAAAGATGTCGGGATACTAGGACACACAGCTTACAGGTGGAAGTCTGGGTTTAAACCCATGTCAGTCTGATTTTAAAACCCCTTAACTATCTATCTGTATTGCCTGCTGTTGGCATTTAAATCTTCCCTGTCCTTGTTCGTTATCCTTCAGCCAGTTTTTCATTAACTTCTATTCATTCTTCCTTGGAAAGACCTCATATCTGTCTTTCATCTATCCACTGCTACCAGTCTAGGTCAGGCACTCATTATTTTATGCCTTAGTGTTGAAATTGCTTCCTGGCTACCCTCTCTCTGACTTGAAATCTCCTTTTGTACACTGTTACTAGGTAGTTGTTTTAATCTCACTGTTATAAAACCTTACAGGCTTTGTAGGCTTGTTCGATGAAATTGAGAACCCACAGTCTTCTATTTGGAATGCTTCGTGATCTAGTTTCACTTTACATTTACGGATTTGACAGTAGAGAAATATTAATTGCTATTATTTCTCAGCACTTAGTATGTGTCAGTACCGTTTCAAATATTCTCTAAATTTTTTCCCCCCAGAACAACCTGGTGAATTTCAAAGGTGAGGAAACCCTTGTAGGAAAGTGACTTGCCTGGGATCCCAGGTGATAACCATGTCACAGTGTCAGCTCTTTCATTATCTGCTACCCCTCCCAACTCAGTTTCCTAAAAACTTGGCACGTACATTGCTCCTGCCTTTGTTGATGCTATTTTGCCCTGCTTGGAGTATCTTTATTCCGTATTTTACCTATTTGAATAGTCTACCTTCTGCATATACTCATTCTTTTTTTTAATATTGTACACATTCTTTAAGTTCCATATCTTTTAAATTCTTCCGTGAACACTGTAGGGGATATTAATATTTTTCTTCTTCCTTTCCACTCTCTTCCCTTATGAAAGCTTTCATAAAATAGCATTTAATTATTACCATGGACATTTTGGAGTTGGAAGGTTGTTGGCAACTGGTATGACATAAATGAAAGAATACGAGATTGGAAATCAGAGATAAAAAAATCTTTGCTGTAACTTTATAAGTGTTGTAAAAGTAAAAGTGCAGTGAGAAAAGAAATGTTTCGCTTGAGTTATGCATAAAAGAAAGGCTGTCGGGGTGCCTGGGTGGCTCAGTTGTTAAGCGGCTGCCTTTGGCCCAGGTCTTGGGATTGAGCCCTGGATTGGGCTCCCTGCTCAGCTGGAAGCCTGCTTCTCCTTCTCCCATTCTCCCTACTTGTGTTCCCTCTCTCTCTGTCAAATAAATAAAATCTTCAAAAAAAAAAAAAAGAAGGCTATTTTGAGCTGGGTCCTAGAGAATGTTTAAGTCAGAAGACAAGGTGGGGAAGGCTGCTTTAGGGTAAGGAACGACCAGCATGAGCAAAGCCATAGAAAAGATAGGAAAGTTTATGGTATGTTTATTGGGTTAGGAGATAATATCTTCTGGACAATGCCTGAGGTTTTTTAAAAAGTTGTTATTGTCACTACCCTCATCATCTTGGATGTCCTCAGCATCTGCCACACAGCTGGGCATAGGAAATGATCAAATATTGATTGACTGTATATTGAGTGTTAATAGAAGTGTTCAATTTTTTTAAAAAATATTTATTTATTAGAGAGAGCGAGCCCATGTGAGCATGAGTGGGAGGGTCGCAGAGGGAGAGAGAGAATATGAAGCAGACTCTGCCCTGAGCATGGAGCTGGATGTGGGACTCAATCTTAGGATCAGGACCTGAGCCAAAACCAAGGGTTGGATGCCCAGCTGACTGCGCCACCCAGATGTCCCACCGTGTTTAATTTTGAGACATGCTCTTGTTGGTTCTGTAAATTATGATACTTTATAGTACATATTATGGGCATTGTCCTAAGTGCTTTACATGTATTGATTTAATTTTTGTTATCTCTTTTATGGGGTAAGTGCTGTTATTCACATTTTACAGATGAGAAAACTGAGGCACAGAGAAGTTAATTGAATTACTTGAGGTCACAGTGTTGGTGATAAAGCTAGGTTTTGAACCCAGGCAGTCTGGCTCCATATTCTATATTTTGAACCCTCACATTGTAGTGCCTCTCAAGAGTTAAATTCTGTTTTTCTGTTTCTGTTTTAAAAAATATGATTTAAGGGGCGCCTGGGTGGCTAAGTAGGTTAAGGCCTCTGCCTTCGGCTCAGGGCGTGATCCCAGGATATTGGGATCGAGCCCTGCATCCGGCTCTCTGCTCAGCAGGGAGCTTGCTTCCTCCTGTATCTCTCTGCCTGCTTCTCTGCCTACTTGTGATCTCCATCTGTCAAATAAATAAATAAAATCTTTAAAAAAAATATGATTTAATATATTCTTTAGTTTTATCAGTGTATCAGCTAGTTTTTTGGGATGTTTTTTAGTTAAGTGTATTTGCATGCTTTCTTACATAATTCATTATACATGAATATTTATTAATATTGAAAGACTAATATTTTATGATGCTATAAATTTGGATCTGTGTAGTTTGACACAGTGACATTGTTTGAAGTTTTCATAAATCTGTTTAGAAATTTCTGTTGTTTTGTAAAATTTATATTGACTACCACATGGCACCTTCAGCTGCCCTGGCTCAGTCAGATCTTCCCTTGAGGTCCTGTAAGGTATATATACATAAGAAACAGTGGTATATGGGAAATAAGGTACTGAGTTCTGTACCTAAAATCCTGCCTTAGAACTTTGGTAAAGTCTTATGTTTACCAAAATTCTGCAGTGGGATTTTAGGTATAAAACCAGTAAAAGGTAAGTCCATACTTCCATCATTGTCGGGGAGAGACTCCCAGAAACAAAGAGAAAAGGGAGACATTGGCCACTTCTTTTTATTGTTTCTGACACATGAAAGGAAGAAGCAGAAGACCATGCCATGGAAAGAAGTAGCAGGGTGGTCAAGTGTTGTCATCTGGCAGAGTAGAGGGGAGAGAAGGGAGTCAGACCTTTATATAAAAATAATATTTTTATTTATGAAAACCCCTGCCTGTTAATAAACAAGACTCAAATGGTGTCTTGGAATCTGACAGATCAGATTATTATTCCTTCTTGAGAGGATAGTGGTTGGAGAGAAGGAAAGAACGTTATTTAAGTGGCCATACCCACTTTGATTTTTAATTTTCTTTTGAATTATATTGTCTACCTATTTTTTTCTAAGGCAGAAAAATTATCCAGTGTGACAATATTGATAGTGACTTTTGGCTTTAAAATTGTATTTAATGTTCTTAAAATCTCTTAGGAAAGGAACTCTTTGTCTCAAGTTCTTTTTCTTTGTGAGCTAGAGAGGAATCTTAGTTCCAGCTAATGGTTAATTGGGTGTATTATAGTTAAAGAAACCACTGCTTACCACTGTTGTATTAGATTCAACTTTAGATTTACTTATTTGCCATAACTTAGATTTCATTGTTGCTTGTCATCAGTAAATTTATTCATAAAGAACAAAATATTAATGTAATCTAGAAATAGTGAGGTCCTTTCTATTTTCAGTGATTTAATTTTGTGTTATATGTAAACTTGGAAATTCTCTGCAGAGAAACTCAGTGTGTTGTTTGAATTTGAAGTGTATCAGGGTGGAATTATATGAAGTGTGAATGCTTGTATCATTTGCTTAAAATGGTGACTTTTATGGATGTACTTTAACAAAAATTAAAACTGCATTATGCCAGAAAGAGCACTAGACTCAGTTCAGTAACTCAGTGACCAGATTTGTTATCCTGGTTTCACTGTTACTTTAGTGGTCTTGTAATGTTTATCCTGGTTAACTGTTAACTAAATGCTCTTGTAGTGTTGGACAGATTTTTTTCACCTCTTTCAGTTTATTTACCTGTAGATAATGTTGTATCCAGTTGACTTCCAAGGTGCACTTAATTATAGTGATACAAAATTCAGAACTCTTGGGGCGCCTGGGTGGCTCAGTGGGTTAAAGCCTCTGCCTTCTTCGGCTTAGGTCATGATCCTAGGGTCCTGGAATCAAGCCCAGCATTGGGCTCTCTGCTACGTGGAGAGCCTGCTTTCTCCTCTCTCTCTGCCTGCCTCTCTGCCTACTTGTGATCTCTGTCTGTCAAATAAATAAATAAATAAATAATCTTTAAAAAAAAATTCAGAACTCTTGAGTTTTTGTATCTTTGACTAATTAACAAATGGTAATCTTGATGTGCTTGGCATTGGTCAGTGGATGAGAAAAGAGAGAAAAGCTCTTTGAATAATTCAGTGTTAGTAATTGGTATTTGGCTAAACTGATATAGTTATTTAAAATATTGCCATAGGATATGCTAGCCATTGAAAGATGGGAGAGAGGTGTGTGTGTGTGTGTGTGTATCTGTATCTTAAACATCTATATATATTTTATGTAAGATATATATCTTATATATCTATGTGTCTATATCTAGAAGATATATATCTATATCTTTGTACATATATATGTAGAAGGATATGGAATCTCAGTATCCAGGTACTGACAGTGTTTATTTCTGCATTTACTCATACAGTATATTACATTGTTACCTAGTTGTGAAATATTAGTGCTGGAAGACACTTGGATATTACAAAGGCCAAAAGCCATATTCTTCTATCATACCCATAATATTTCAGTTTGCAGATTTAGTGCTATATATGTGGGATAGAGAATACTTAAGTTAGTGTAGAAACATTTACTACTACTCATGGTGGTAGAGGATTGGGAGCTGGGTTTGCAGAGTGGGTAGGATTTGAAGGTGAGTGATGAACGTATTAGTCAGGGAGAATGGTAAGACAGAGAGCAAGGTATTTAAATTGATAGTTCTGCTAGAAGGTTTACAAAAAGAAGTATAATAAATAAGATTGGAAATATTGGTGGAACCAAACCGTGGACACGATGAAATTTAGAAAGAAAATAGGTCTATACAAAGTTTTTTTCCAGGATATATGTGTGTGCACGCACGTGCATTTTTTTTTTCCCCAGCAAAAGCAAACTATCTAGATGGAGTAGGAGAGGCTGAATATATTAGGTGGGGCAGGGATAATTGTGGGGATAATAGTTTGGAATTGGGCTATAAGGGACCATAAGGATATAGGCAAACTTCACTTTAGATGAGCAATAGACTCTCCTGGGGCTTGAGAGAATGATACAAGTATAGCTTCACTTTGGCTGTGGTTCATTAGGTGCATAAGTTAGCACACGTTATTTTGAATTGCTTACTTCTATGATCCTTTTAAATAAATAATAGCTCTGCATTTAGAATTTATTGTGCTGATTTTGCGTTCGTTCTAAAGAATGTTGATCACACAATTTTTTGAGATGAATGATCGCTAATGGCATCCATTTTTTCCTATAATCTTTGTTCTAGAACATGTTCATTTATCCTTGCAAGGATCTAACTAATGCTCTTTGTTTTATTTTCAGTTTGGCTTTGGGCGAAAAAAGAATTTAGCCTATATGCACTGCTTTAACCACTGGAAGAATGACAGATGACAAAGATGTGCTTCGAGATGTCTGGTTTGGACGAATTCCAACTTGCTTCACCCTGTATCAAGATGAGATAACTGAACGGGAGGCAGAACCATATTATGTAAGTATGCTGATGATGGAAAATGGGATATCTACCTTTGTCTGTTTTTGTAAATGAAGCTTTAAGAACCTGGAGGCTGTTACCCAACATTTTATATACAATTAATACTTGCTGATTATGGAAAAAAATTAGAAAACACAGATCAAGAAAAGGAAGGAAATAAAAATTACCTCTAATCCTACCACCCAGAGGGGAAAAACTGCTGTTGATATGTTAATTATGGGACCTCCTTGACATTCTTTTCTCATGAATATATACAATTATAAGTTATATTGTTATAGGAGCAATTTTGAAAGTAATAGGCTCAGATTTGATTCTTCTGGATTTAAGTGGTTCTTAGCAACTATTTACCAAATTCTTTTTTATAGCTCAATGAACATATGAATGTGTGGGTTTTCATATGTTGATAAGCTAAAATGTATTATATAAAATACATAATAACAAATTACTGTATGTAGACTTGTAGGTTTGAATTAGTGTCATCTGTTCTAGAAAACAATATCAAATATCTTCTGATTATAACCTGCTTGTTTTCCTTTTCTAAGTGCACATATAATCCAAACTTGAGCATCTGTCAACAGAAATAATAGTATTTTGCCTTTTTACTGAATAGGCCCTAATAGACAAAGACATTCTCAGTTGTCATTACTTTAATTTTGTCTCAGGTACACATAATACTATTTACTTAGGAATATCTGGAAAAGTGAAACTTTATATGTGGTGTTGGACTTTCTTGTTTTGGTTTAATAAAGCTTGCCGTTTGCTTTCTCCCTTTTCTGTTTGAGGGGTAGCACTGCTCCTCAGCCTGCTCCAGCCATGGGAAGTCAGACTGATGGAGGAAGCTACTTAAGGAGCCCCATACACTCACTTTTTGGGTATAGGAACGGTTTCTTTTTTCTCTGTGTATCCTCTGCATCTGGCATAGGTCATGCAAGTGGTAGGCACTCAGTGCATGAAAGTCTCATATATTCACATTGGGATTTTGTTTTAAATCGTCTCTTTGGGTTTTCTTACTGAAAATAATTTCAGAAAACTTGGGCAGTCTTTTGTTACTAGTATTCAGGTTATCATAACTGAATATATACTTTTTTTTTTAAAGATTTTATTTATTTATTTGACAGACAGAGATCACAAGTAGGCAGAGAGGCAGGCAGAGAGAGTGAGGAGGAAGCAGGCTCCCTGCTGAGCAGAGAGCCCAGTGCGGGGCTCAATCCCAGGACCCTGGGATCATGACCTGAGCTGAAGGCAGAGGCTTTAACCCACTGAGCCACCCAGGCGCCCCTGAATATGTACTTTTGAGTCATTTTAACTTTGGAAATCTCAACAGTTTTCTGCCTTTAGAAGAATTTCCGTAGTTAAAAACAAAATGTCACAGTTTATTTTTAGAAGAATTTCACTTGCTAGGTATATTTTTTTTCCCTTCTCTTTCTGTAATATGTGTTAGGATATCACTTATGTTTTGTTTCCAAACTAGTTTCTGTTATTTTAATTAAAACTTTAACCTCTGGTGCCTTTCTAATTGTAACTAAACAAAGGAATGTATGTGTCTAGTCGGTCAAAGTGGCAAATATGAGAGATATATAATTTAAGTCTGTTTACTTTTAAGTCAAAATATGATGTTTGACAGCTTCTTGTAGTTTAAAAATATCCAAGTAAAGAATATAATATTTTTCCTTCTTTGTGTATGAAATTTGTAAAATATAAAAAGTTTGTTGTGAGAGTGGAGTGTTGTTTTCTAGCTGTTTGTAATTGAATTGAAAATGGCAACAAAGGGACTCCTGGGTGGCTCAGTGGGTTAAGCAGCTGCCTTCAGCTTGGGTCATGATCCCAGAGTCCTGGGATAGAGTCCCGTGTCGGGTTCCTTGCTCAGCAGGGAGCCTGCTTCTCTCTCCGCCTGTGCCTGCCTCTCTGCCTGCTTGTGTGCTCTCTCTCTCTCTCTCTCTCTCTCTCTCTCTGACAAATAAATAAAATCTCTAAAAAAAAAAAAAAAAGAAAATGGCAACAAGTATTTGGGGATATCTATAGGAGGAAGAAAGCTCTTTTGTTTAACTGATAATTTTTTTGAAATAGTTTCCCCTAATTTTTCACTCAAAGGAACTTCATATAGTAATTATGACTATGTTTTTGAAAAATATCAGGTGACAGGCATATAAAAAATACTGAACAAAAAGCTACAGTTTAAAACCATGTGGCATCACCTATATTTTGCTCTTTATATACTTACATACATAATTAAATAAAAGTTACTACATGTAGGAAGAAAATACACAAAAACCTCAGCAGTGGTTAGTCTTAGAATTATAAATGAGAATGATAGTGCCAGTCTGGTTTTGGTTTACATGTGTCTTAGTTGTAAATTATGCTTAAATGTATTTTTAATTGTGTTACTTTATAATAATGATAATATTGTAAAGATTCCAGATGAAATGAGGTAAAAATATCATAGCTTAGGAGGCAGTAAAGCTCTTTCCTGGACATTCTCAAAGCTCAGGTGAGGTGATTAATAGGATTATCACCATGGCCTGAAAAGTCCACTCATGTTCAGGTGGTTGTGTAGAAAGGATAGGTGAATGAAAATGTAGTTTGCTTTTTTTTTTCTTTTTCTAAAAGATTGTATTTTTAAATGATCTCTAGACCCAATGTGGAGCTTGAATTCATGATGTTGAGATCAAGACCCTGGCTCTGATTGAGCCAGCCAGGCGCTTCTGTAGTTTACTTTTTACAGTGCTTATTCCTTATTTCTTAGAAACTAGGTTTAGAAATATTTACTCATACTAAATTTATAAATTAAATTATTATTATTATTATTATTTTTTTTATAAATTTACTTATTTGACAGAGATAGATAGATCACAAGTAGGCAGAGAGGCAGGCAGAGAGAGAGAGGGAAGCAGGCTCCCCGCCGAGCAGAGAGCCCGATGTGGGGCTCGATCCCAGGACCCTGAGATCATGACCTGAGCCGAAGGCAGAGGCTTAATCCACTGAGCCACCCAGGTGCCCCTAAATTAAATTATTATTCAAAGAGTCTGTTTCCTATGGAAGAGAATATTAATTTAAATATATTCCTATTTCTGCATTTTGATTTGTTGCCTCTACATAATCTCCTTTCAGCCTATATCCCATATCTATGTCAGAGCATTATATCTTATTTTGCGGGGAATATTAGGAAGAAAAAGTATTAGAAACTAGGCAGTCTTTCAGTTTCTGTTATTTTTCTTATATTTATTTAAACTGTTGACTTTCATTTAGATTATCTAATGTAAAAACATACATACTAATATGCATTCATATTTTTGACTTGTTACAAGAGGAAATCACTCATTCATTCACATGATCATAAATCTGAGTGGACCCTAAACATTACACAGTGGTCCTTTTATGTTTCCTTAGTCAGCTGTCTCTGTTCTTCTTCTCCAAAACTATTTCTCTGAGCCCTGACCTTATTTTTCACTCTTAACAGGTAACCTCACTTCCTGCTTCCTGCTTCCTTAACCTTCTGGCACCAAGTCTTCTAAACACATCTGCACTCACACATATTGACTACTTCTTTCATAATGGAAGAGGTGTCCTTCCTCCAAGGCAAGCCCTAGCCTTCTCTCTGCCCTGGATCCCATCTACAGTCTTCCTCAGGAAGATGGTGGTTTCTCATATTCTCCTACCTCCACCCCTGCCTTCTTTCCTTTCATCTTCTGTCTACCAGCTCCTTTTTTGCAGCATTTATATAATCTTACATCCCTCCTACCCTAAAACAATCCTCTGTTGACCCCATCTCTCTTTCAGTCTCTTGCTTTCTCTTCATGGCCAGACTTATTAAAAAGGTGGTCTGTACTCATTGTCTCCTTCCCACCTCCCACTTACTTTACTGGAATCACAGTTTCATACTACTCCAACAGAACTGTCTTTGCTGAAGTCACTAATGACATCTTTTTTGCCAAACTTTGAGTCTGTTTTTGACTTTTCATTTGCTTGATCTCTCAGTGGTGTTTTAATGTTGTTGGCTGTTTTCTCCATTTTGTGGCACTGTTCTCTCTTGCGCTGCAATGTTTCATAATTCTGGTTTTGCTTCTACGTTTGTGGGGGTTTTTTTGGTCTCCTTTGCCAGATCTCTTTCCTTTTGCTTGTTTCTCAATGTTGGCATTCCTTGGGGCCTTGCCTTTTTTCACCCCTCTTCATTTTATCCCCTCTGGAGTTATCATCCATTTTTATCTCTTTATTGAGCTAAAACTCCTTGTATTTATTTTGACAACACCCAAGATTTTTCTCCTGAACTCCAGACCCATGTGTGTGTCTGCTGGATATCAAACTGAGTGTTTTGAAACTGGACACATGATCATTACTTCCAGACAGACTGGTCATCTGCTATAATCCCTTCCTCTTTTTGCAAGTAGACCCAGTTAATTAATAACTCTTAACAGTAATTAAGAAAGGACTCATCCTTGTTGCTTTCTTCTCCTGTATCCCAGGCATTCAGTAACTTAGTCCATCTGATTTTACATGTCAAATATCTTTGAAACTTACCCGGTTTCTTCCATACCCATTGCTACAGCCTAGTTTAGACCATCATATAAAAACCGATGGGATTTCATAGTATTAAGTAATCTCCCTAGTTTCATTCTTGCTCTCTTTCCATTTTCAGTTTGCGGTTAGAGTCATCTTTTCAAAACACATATCTGATCCTGTCATCTGCCTGCTTAAAACCTTTAGTAACCTTTCATCATCTTTAGGCTCCTTCGTGTAGTTTACAACTTTCTCCATGATCTGGTCCCTTGCTTCTTTAGTACTATTCTGCCTCAACCCTCTATATTACTGTCGTTTTCAACTTGTGGTTCCTCATTGTGCCAGTCTTTGTCTTTCTATACTCATTCCATGCCTTCTTGCAGTTTCCTCTGTCTACAATGAGCAGCAGGATCTCCCACCCAGCTCAGAACCAGACATCCACAACACCCATGTTTGAATCCTCTCTACCTCCTGGCTGTTGCCTTAACGTAGACATCCTGTCCAGGCTTTCCCTAAGGCCCTACATGAAGTTAAATTCCATTGCTACTTGCTCTTATAACATTCTTTACTTTCTCCTTGTACTCATCACATTTGTAATTTTGTTTTTACTGACTACCTTTCTAGCCTGTTAGCTCTGTGAGAGCAAGAACTCTTGTCTCATTCAGTGCTCTATCTTCATTGCCTGGTGTGATGCCTCACACATGGAACAGAATTCTGGTATATTTTAATTCTATATTCATTCTAGGTTTAGAAGTCCCTAATTTTAGAATTTAAAATTACTGGAAAAATTAGGATTTGGTATAAAAAAGTAATATTACAGCTACCTGTTTCAGAACCAAAGTGATGTATACAGCTATATGAAACATGTATTCCTTACAAGCTGTATAGAAAAAAAAAAAGATCTTGTGTGTTAGTATTCACCGAGTTCTTGATTGTGCTAAATCAAGAATGAGAGAACAATAGATTGCAAGTAGCTGGCAGTTTTCCCAAAGGGGGATAATCCTTTTCATATTAAAAGAACTTAACCTCAAAGACATTAATGGAAGTGAAATAGGCCAGACACAAAAGGACAAATAGTTCATTATTCCACTTATATGAGGTATCTAGAATAGTCCGAAGGGCCTGGGAAGAAGAGTTGAGGGAGTTTTACTGATTAGTTGGTACAGAATTTAAGTTTGGGATGATGAAAAATTCTGAAGATGGATAGTGGTGATGGTTGTACAACAGTGTGAATGTATTTAATGTCAATGAACTATACCCTTAAAAATGGCAGATTTTATGCTAGATATATTTTACCATAATTAATTTTATCATAATTATAAGAAAGTAAAGCAATGAGATACACATAAGAAAATCAGTGAGTGGTACTATCTGGATATAGACGGTAGGATGATGTCATTTTACTGTTTTTTTTTTTTTCATTTTTACTTATTAAGTAGATAAGTTATATCTAATACAGTCATTCTTAAATCTTAAATTGTGTTATTTCTTAATGCTACTACAGGTATTTATGTTAGTTACAATTTACTCCAACAGGCTAATTTAGAATAGAAGATTCCAAGTACATTTCAGTGTAGATTCTGTCTTAAGAATGAAAATTCTTTATTAGTTATCATTTTTGGCTTTATGTCACTTAATCTTTGGGATCTGTGATTCATTCAGCAAATATTTATTGTGTGCCTACTATAAAGCAGACACTTTTGAGCATTTGGAATGTAGCAGTGAACGAAACCAACAAAAATCCCTGTCTTAATGGAGCTTACATTTTAGGGTTCCTCATTCCTTATTGTGAAGAAGTTTTCATTTCATGAAGATCATTTGTGGACTTTACAGCAACTTTAAACCCTATGCATGTAGTACAGCACCCCAGAATCAGGAGCTGCTATCCATGCTCATCAGTCCTGATGTGTCTTTCCTCTTTTTTTGTAGGTTAATATTCTCTGTAGGATACATTTACTATTTAATGCCCAAGAGCCATTTGAAGTTAAAAGTTCTGGATTTACTAGTATAGAACTTACAGTTTGATAGAACTTACAGATTATAGTTGATTCTTAACATAGGCTTGAACTACGTGGGTCCACTTATACACTGATTTTTTTTTTTACAGTTCAGTACTTTAAATGTATTTTCTTTTCCTTATGATTTCTTAACATTTTCTTACCTTTATTATAAGACTACAGTGTAAAATACATACAAAATACCTGTTAATTGACTTTGTTATTGGTAAGGCTTCTAGTCAACAGTAGACCATTAGTAGTTAAGTTTTTGGAGAGTCAGCAGTTACACATGAAGATTTTGAACTGTGTGGTGGTTTGGTGCCCCTAATTACCACATTGTTCAGGGGTCAACTGTGTACTTATTTATTTTAAAAAAATGGCTGATTTATCATGCTGTTTTACTTTCTTAGGAAACGTCCATGTTACATCTATATTTGATTTTGTCATTTCCAATTTTAATGAATCGTTTGCCATTTATTTAAAAGAATATGATTTTGACAAGTTTTTTAAACTGCCATGTAAACTAGAGGTGATAACATTGCCTGTGAAACAACTAGTGCTTTTTCTTGTACACTGTATTAGTTTCCTTTCTCTCTTCTTTCCTAATCCACATTCTAGTTGTTTCTTCATAAAGGAGGAACTTAAGTTTTGTTGAATCGTCTTTGCTATCCAAAAGCTTGTTTCTAGTATTAGCAAGTACCTTCTCTTCCATACTGGAGCATGCCAGCTACCTCCCACCCCCTGTACCCTGTTGTCCCCAGGACCACTGTCATGTTCTCTTGCCTAGTTGGAACCTGTTAATCTTGATCTTCAGTGTTTAAATATTGGTTCCTTTACCCAGAATATTTCTCTTTGTATGTATTCCCCAGCCCCATAATTCTACTTGATTTACTGACCAAAAGACATAATAACTGAATAAACAGCATGAAAAATGATGCAGAATTAGCCTCTCAAATACAGCTGAAAGAAAGTAATAAAACAGTTTTACCAGCAAAAGACAGAAGCTTAGCAAAGCAAGAAATGACTAGAGTATCTCCTGGGAAAACATGAATTTTTGCCACTTTCCTCCTTTTGTCCACCCATGTGTGCTTTATAAAATTCTAACCAGTTTTCTTAAATGCTCTCTTATGTTTTCTTTCTGTATATCTTTGGTGGGGGAAAAATAATGGTGGCGTTCATAACTATGCCAGTTGAGGCTAGCCCAGCATTCCTTCTCAGACTTTTCTCTCCAAAGTCCAAGTAGGCCCAGGCTCCATAAAGACAGGATTGAGGAAGGAGCTGGACAGTGGCAGATGACCAGTCTACCAGCATTATACCTTAAACTTGTGCCTTATTGCCCTTTAAATGTGTGGCTCAACAGTCAGTCATCTTAAACTTACTTCTTTCCTTCAATTTCTTGATCATTGATAACCAAAATCTGTTCTGACTGATTTCCAGACCTTTCTCATTTTTCCATTCCTTCATGCCCATCCCTTCATGTAATATTTCCTTAACAGATTTCCAGTTTATAATCTTATCTTCTTTATATCTACCATGGCTAGAATATTCCTCAAATACTGTTTCTCATTGTGCCATTCTTTTATTCATTGTATCGTAGTGGGCCCCTATTCATCAAATGAAACTTTCTGTTTGGTCTTTAAAGTCTTTTCTGTTGCTGCGTTGAAGTATTTTTGTAAGTACTTTTTATGAATTTTTTTTACCTTTATTTTAGCCTCATATAGAAGAGGTGTTCTTCACCGCGGTTAAGCTAATACATGGTAGATTATCAAAATATGATGGACCAATTGAGAAGTCCCGATTGATAAGTCAGGAAGTGCCTTAGGACTGAGTTGATTATTTTCTCATAATAGTTTAATTAATTCAGGTGAATCATACCAATTTTTAAGTTAAATTTAGTAGACATAATAGGTATCCTAAAGAGCATGACATCTGATTACATTTGTATTTTTATGTGGAGAAAAGTATTACAGAAAGATTGTACGTAGATTTGTGTTGTTTATTCTGGGTACTTATGCTATAAGCTCTACTTAAAGTAATGACCTCAAAAGAAATTTAAAACGTCTTAACCTTTAGCCTTTGATTTGCTTTAAAAAGCAGTTGACTTTGTGTGGAATATTCAAAATAATGCAAAGAACATGGCTGTTTTTCCTTAAAATTCAAAGACCTATTTAGTATATATTTTTTTGAAAAAATAGTAAATAAATACGGTTTTACAAATTTTCATTTCAGTTGCTTTTGCCAAGAGTAAGTTATTTGACGTTGGTAACTGACAAAGTGAAAAAGCACTTTCAGAAGGTTATGAGACAAGAAGACATTAGTGAGATATGGTTTGAATATGAAGGCACACCACTGAAATGGTGAGTGAATTTTTCTGCATTATTAAGCATTGAGTATATGCTAGCTTTATGAAGGTATAGTGCCCTGAAGCAATTTTTAAAAAGTTATATAAAGAAATAAATCAGTAGTCTAGCTCATATAATACAGTGAATTTTAAACTATTGTTCAAATATTTTATTGAAAATATTTCTTCCTTCTTTTGGATGCATGGGAGACCGGACAGATTTGTATATATTTTCAACGACAGATTTTTTTCAGTGGCATAATAATAGTGTATTTGATTATGGTTTTTTTCCCAGACATATTTAAGACTCCCTAATTAATAAGTCAGTCTGTGACACTATACAGTTTTGCTTCTCTCTCCAGAATTTTTATGACAGATCTTTATATACCCATGATTACCTAAAGTGGCATCTTTCAAACTGATTACCGCATTTAGTGCCATATGCACATTTTATCTAGCCTTGGCTTAGTATTTAAAATACATTGATTTCCTTTTTATGTGAAAAATAATTTTGGTATTCTATCATTCTTAAGAAACATATTGAAAATAAATCCTAAATCTAGGTTTATCCATGTATGGATGATGTATTTTTGTACTTCTCTGTTACTGGGAGTTTTATAAATTGGGCTTCCAAAAATATTTAATGAAACTGGAGAAATTACAGAGAAGAATATAAAAAATGGTTCAAGGTATGCTGGGATGTAGGTATTGAAATGCTGCTATATGAATGTAGTTGAATGAAAAAGTCAAGACTTAAATATGAACACCATAAGAAGGTTTAAAGTGGGCTTGCATTCTAAACCTGGAGTATTAATATGAAGAGTTTTAAAAGAGGCTCATAAAAAAGGAAGCTGGGAGATGTTTAACAAGTGCAGCTGACCTGAATGTAAGCATTACTTAGAAGTGAGGGGTGAAGTCTTGGAACTCACCTCATGTTGAATTCCCACAAATGAGTAGATTTTTCATAATGGTTTAGAAACATACAAAGTGATATTTTTTATTGATTTTGGAAGCAAGGAGATTTTGTATTGAGTTATAGGTCACATTTCTAACCTTTTGAGGCATTTCTGGGAAAGGATGGCGAAGTTCTTTATAGCATTCATTTTTAAATAACACTTGACAAGTTTCATGATCATTTATTAGATTCATTATGACGCTTGAATAGTTCTAGACTTCAGGCAGCATAGATAAGTCAGTGTTTTCTGTTTCTTTTTATCTCAGAAGAATTGGAGGTTTTGGAATGGGAAGGTGGCTTAAAAGAAGTATAAGAGGTGTGAGGATCAGCAGAGTAGAGGGAAAGGAAGGAGGGGGAAAGATTGTGGGTGAGTAGCAGTAGAATCTATCTGTATTCTCGACAGTTCGATCTGTATTATATAGTTGAATAATGAAATTGTGTTGCTCTATGTGTATTAGTTACATACACTTTATTGTTAAGAATTCATGTGACTGACACTAGGTTTTTCAGTTTTTTTAGTGTAAAGTAGGGCTTCTTAACAAGGGCTCTATTGACATTTTGACCTAGGTAATTCTTTGCTGTGGGAAGGCTACCCTGTACATTGTAGGATTTTTAGTAGCAGCCTTGGTGTCTGCCTACTAGAGTTAGTAGCATTCCCTCTAGTCATGGTTATAGAAAGTGCTGCCTGGTGTCCTGAGATGACGGGGTACAAAACCACCCCCAATTGAGAAACTCTGGAAAAGATGGGAAACCTCAGACTCTCCTAAGTAAATGATTGCTCAGTCGCCATCCTTCAGCTGCTGTTTTAATCCATCCTGTATGGTGGGGTTTTTTTGTATTTGATAAGATTTGTATTCTGTAAGTTTGTATTCTACATCAACAAATAATGTTTGGACCCATTTCTGTTACCACAGGGTAATAATTTGGCTTAAATATGTCATGTTCTTTGTTAGTATTTATGTCTTCTGAGAATCTTTTATTAAGGAGTAAAAAAAACTAAAATTATTTTTCCTTTTAGAGAGTTTATGTGAAAGTAATTATATTCACATATCTTTGCTGTAGGTTTTGGGGTGTTAACTTTTTATGCATGATGTCACTTTCGTAGTTATGTCTTGCTGTAAGCTCGTTGTATTCGATGGCTTTTGATAAAACTTTCCTTTAGTACAGTAGTCCCTCTTTATATGTGGTTTTGCTTTTTGTAGTTTCATTTACCCTCAGTCAACCACGGTCTGGAAGCAGATGATCCTTCTCTGACATATTGTCAGAAGGTTGGCAGTAGTAGCTTACCACTGGGTCATCATGCTTATGTTGTTCACTTCCCTTCATCTCATCATGTAGGCACTTACCATCTCACATTATCACAAGAAGGGTGAGTACAGTATAGTAAGATATTTTGAGAGAGAGCGTCCACACTCATAACTTTTATTATAACTTTTTGTTATAATTGTTCTATTCTACGTTATTGTTGTTAATCTCTTACTGTGCCTAATTTATAAATGAAACTTTATCATGGGTCTGTATGTATAGGAGAAAACGTAGCATATGTAGAGTTTGGTACTGTCTGTGGTTTCAGGCATCCTTGGGGCGGTCTTGGAACATATCCCCCTTGCATAAGGGGCGACTAACTACCATATTGTTAGCTACTCCATATATTTGAGGAAGGAATACTTCCAGAGGCATGAATATAATCCAGGACCTCTGGGCTAAGTCTTCATATTTTCTCTTTTTGCTCCCAACTAGAGCAGTTTCCTCCTAGTTAAAGGAGTCATCTTCCTGTGTTCAGGGAGTCATAGACTATCAATATCTACCTGGCATTTAAGCAGTGGGCTTCGTATGATAGGATAATAATTATAGGGAAGCAGCTACCACTGAAGTTTTATAGGGCTTGAGACTTTTGAGACCATGCAAGTGTCTTAAGAGTAGAGGAACATTTATTTGAGTAGGGTAATAACATCTTTCTTATATTTGATTCTTTGGAGTTTTAAATACATTCCAGTGAGAAAGGAAATCAAACACCAGCTTAGATAATTCATAAAAGAAAGTAGAAAGAGCATAAACTGGTAATTACTTCTTACTCTATAATTCCTGCTATTTGTTGTTTATTATTACAGTTGTTTAAATATCTGCATGAGATACTTGGGCATGGACTTTTGTACCTTAAGCAGTACCACATAAGAGGTGCGAAGTAAATGTTTGTTCAGTGGGTGAATGAAAATGAGGCTGAAATAAATAAAATAACTTGTTCAAATGAGTGAATAGGACCAGATTTTGAAAGTCTGAGTTCGGTCTTCCCACCATACTTGCTGATATTCTGTTAGTTGTCATTTTCTTTGGTTCTGTATGGTCGCTCTAAATTGCTTAGATTATTTGTCCATATTAGAATAGAAAATTTAAGAACAGTGGCAAACACATAATGAATACTTAGTATATTGTTGATTTGTAGAGAATCTCAGGGAGCTTTATTTGATTACCATTTTATCCCCTACAGTCCTTTGTTTCCTTAAGTTTTAAAAATTACATGGTAAATAGAAAGTGCTGATCTAACTCAAATGCAAAGATTTCTTTCTTTCTTTTTTTTTTTATTTTTGGTAGGAGTGATTTGAGTTGATTAGTCAGCAGAGGGTGCTCTAACATTGCATTTTAAAAGGTGAAGGTTCCTTTTTACTGTAAATCAAGTGGTCAAAGTTTGTATTTTTTACTTTTATATTAGAATTATTTTAAGAAAACAGTTCCTAGTTCTTCTAAAGAACACTTTGTATGTATGCCCTAATATTGGTTAGCTCTTAGGCCTTCGGAATAAATTTTACAGAAAGCTTTTCTTTTTGTCAATTATAAAAGCAAGTGTCTCTAATAGAATACTATTATTTTGTGTAAACTGGCTTGTTTTCAGGAATGGTTGGAAAGTAAGAAGTTGAAACTACCTTTTGGGGGTGCCTGGGTGGCTCAGTGGGTTAAAGCCTTTGCCTTCGGCTCGGGTCATGGTCCCGGGGTCCTGGGATCAAGCCCCTTATCGGGCTCTCTGCTGAGCGGGGAGCCTGCTTCCTCCTCTCTCTCTGCCTGCCTCTCTGCCTGCTTGTGATCTCTATCTGTCAAATAAATAAATAAATAAAATCTTTTAAAAAAAAACCAAAAAAAACTACCTTTTGAATTAAAAAAAAAAAATAAAAACCAGCAAGCATTGATGATCTTAAACATAGACATAGCAGAATGACCCAGAATTTAATACTGTATCTGGTTTCAAAAGTAAATTTTAACAAAATAACCTCTTAATTATAAATACTGTACAGGCTCTTCTCTCTTATTGATTGTCTTTTTCCTAAGATTGAATTTCTAAAATTTCATAAATTCTGTAAACTTGAATTTTGAAATGTGATTTACTTAGCATTTGAGACAGGTAGTATCCCTTGGCTGTTTTTGTACTTTTTCATGCACAAGAATAGGTTTAGAAAGCTGTGAAACACAGTGCTAATTTACAGATGTTTGTGTTTGTTCCATAGGTAAAGCAAGGCAAAATTGATTGTAAACATTAGATTACTTTGGTGTACATTTGGGTTGTACCCTTTTTCTTTTCTTTTCTTTTCTTTTTTTAACAATGGGGCTTGAACTTACGACCCTGAGATCAAAACCTGAGCTGAGATCAAGAGTTGGATGCTTAGGGGCGCCTGGGTGGCTCATTTGGTAAAACGGCTTCCTTCCCTGAGTCCTGGGATCAAGCCCCTCATGGGGCTCTCTGCTCAGCGGAGAGCCGCCTTCTTCTCCCTCTCCCTCTGCCTGCCTTTCTGCCTACTTGTGATCTCTATCTCCCTCTGTCAAATAAATAAATAAAATCTTTAAAAAAGAAAAAAAAAAAGTTGGATGCTTAACCAGCTGAGCCACCCAGGTGCCCCAGTTTGTACCCTTTTTTATTCAATGAAATATAATCCTGTTTCCAGTAAATCACTAGGAGACTTACAAATAGGATGCATTTATTTCGATGAAATGGAGTAGGACAATCATTCTGTTCTCTCTAGTTTTGGGGAAGCTTGCTTTCAATGCTGTTGTTAGAATACCGCTTTGCTATCTGACTGCAGATGTTTAGACTACTGAGAGCACCCTCTGCTGACTTAGGAACATAGCTGTTATTAACAATACATGTGACCAGTATGTGTGTATGTATTTTAGCAGTAATGAAAGGGTAGAGAAGAAACACCTATGCAAAGAAAAATGAAAATATTACTCATTTTGAGAATTTATTTTAGAAAAGACTAGAGCAATTTAAGGAAGAGAAAGAAAATGAATAAAGTGTGAAAATAGACCTGACACTAACTGTTCTGGCATGGTGAATTTTTATAGGGCAGTAGAGTGAACCCTTACTAGTTGGGCCCTCTTCTGGGATATATTCCAGGTTCATATCCTTACCACTTCCTTTTCTATTAAATTTAGGTTAGATTGGCAGGAGTAGCAGCATACGAGATAAATGGTTACATTATGATTTACTAACAGTTATGGCTTATGTGGTTTCTATGTTGTGGGTTAGGAGCCTCCTGACAAAACTATGTAGAATATCTGTTTAGAGGAATTGTACAAATTAGTACTTTTGAAACCCTTGATGTAAATTAGATTATAGTGTAAGAGAAATTCAGTACCTTTAATTCTTGCCAGTTCTGTTTTCTGTTACAGATTTTCTTGCATATTAATAGACTCATCAGAAATAAGCAGTCTTGGAACCAGTTAATTCAGATAGTATATTTTTTTGGAGTTAGTATCCTTGCATCAAAATCATTCTGACATAAACATCTGCGTTGAGCCACATATAACCTGAACATGTAGACTTTGATAATAGAAGGAAATAAATAGCTCTTTCTACTGCAGTTTTATTTTTAAAGATTATTACAGGATAATTACTAGATATTTAGAATGCTTTTATGTTGTTACTTTACATACCTTTATAGTTAAATGTAAGTATTAGAAACCATAATATTTAAATTTCATCCTAATCTTCAGTATATTGGGAAAAAGAGTCATCATTTACCATCTGAGACCAGTAAAGTTTGAAAATATATATATATGTAAGTTATTTTATAAATAATTTAGAGAAAAATAAAGCAATAGTGTATGATAACTTTATTAGAAATTTTAAAAAGCATTTAGATAGAGCAAATTCACATTTACGCTTCATAGTTACCTAGTTTTGAAGATATAGATACCAGAAATGGGCAATGTCTTCTGAATGCAGCTAACTACTCATTAGTTGTCATAAATTGAAATAGACCTCTAAGAGGTTTTGGGTTATTGTGACTTCTGGCTTTTTTAACAGCAGTGCTTAAAGAAATTTTTAAACCTTTGACAAATCATGATTTTGTTGTAAAATACTTGTTTACATTAGTAAATGCCAATAAGAATGATCAGTTCAATACTTGTTCATTTCTACATCATATAATTCCTTCTAGTCATCTTCAGTACAAATCTGCCTTTAGCTCTTGCTCACTATCCGATAAATTGCAGTGCACAAATGGCATAAAAGATGAAAAAATACTGTCACACATCTTTTTAACAAAATGACTCAGGTTCTTGTCATAAAATATCGTATGAAGAAATTCTTGCCGTTGAATGACTAAGTGGATTAAGAATACCATGTCTTTAGAAATATTTTGTTTATTCATTAGTTTTTGAATTGTGTAAAATTCACCTAGACTATTATCTAATGACTCATAGTCTGAGATTTCACTTAAGCGATCAATTTTACTACTGTCATTAAAGTCCAAAGTACTGTTATCTGTGTAAAAACCTGATCTATGTAATAATTGTGTAACATCTTCCCTTGTCGATTTTCCTCTCTTCCCCATTATGCATGGAAAATTAGACATTTTGAATTTTTAGCTATATTAATGATAGATAAAAGCAGACTCCAAAAATGGGGTCTGCATTCTTACTTTATACTTCCTTGAAATCTGCTATAATATTCTAGGTGAAACAATGAGAACATGGAAGAATGCATTGTTATATCATCCTTCTAGGCATGCCATTATTCTTCCAAATTGTTACTAGTCTTTCTTTTTTTTTTTTTTTAGCATAGTTGGGAATAATTGATAAATAATGATGAAATCATTCCTAGAATGATGAAATAGAATTCCTGGAATAGAATGAGGACTAGCAAAAGTCTGTTTTGTAAAAATACGAAGCATTATGTAGAGCTTCTACAATTTTAAGAAGTTCAGAGAGAAGTATCAGAATTGGATAGAATCTATAACTTTTCTCTAATGGAGTATTTTTGTTTTTCAAATTACTATTTTTGTTTTAGATTTTGATAGACTAGGGTTTTTTGTTTTTTGTTTTTTTTTCTGGGTTCTGAAGGAAACATTCTATTATTTAGGTAGTCCAAAATTTCCTTCAGTATTCATATTTGGTTATAAAAGATTCATAGTAGATGTGAACTTTCAAGTTTAGAGGCTTAAGGGTTATTATTAAAAGATACAACATGTATATGACTAAAACTACCCTGTTTCATTTTACTAGCAGGGCATTCATTCTAAATTCTTTCTAAATAACATGATCTGTAGTGATAACTTTTCACCAATTGTTTTATGTAGATGTAAGCAAACAGGACTAGTATTAATATTTGAATCTTGGTTAGGCAGTGTATTGGGTCATTCATTTTGAAGGGAATTAGGTGTATTTCCAGATTTTGCAGCTTCTAAATCTAGGAATCACTCACTAACATATGAAGAACAGGACTGTACAAGATACCATGCAGTCCTCTTTTTGCCTCTTTTGCCTGGTTGGAAGTATTGTTTAATTCTGTTTCATTATTGTAGCCACTTTAGTTTCTTTAAAAGGATGATTTAAAAGATAAGATTTCTTTGTTGAAATCTGCAAGGTTTGAATTATTGCTAAATAGTTTGCTTCACTGTAAGTAATATTTATATTTGGAAAGATTCTCTGATTTAGGAAGTCCTGAATTTATTTTTGTAAAAAACTTCAGTCTGAGGTTGCAGAAAAATATTCAGTGACTTTGGAAAATGTCGACACGTTGTTATACAGAAAAAGCAGGTAATAGTGTTTTATGAAGGATAAGCCTAATCTGTATTTACATATGTATGCATAAATAAAAGACTCACTTTCTATGGCATTAATATTAACCACAAAATAGATGATTGCATGCTTTTTAAGGTGATTTTCTTAGTTCTTAGAATTTTCTAATACTTAAAAAATTAAAAAATATATTTACATAAGCTTTAAAAACCTGTTTGTCCAATGTGAATACTGGGATGGTAATCAGATACTGCAGTACTGTGATACAGAAGTGGTCATGACTGATAAAAGATTCTTAAGCACTATCCCATTCTGTATACTGGGGCTTCAGTGAATGAAATGCTTAGAAGAAAACTGATACCTGGAAATTATACCATATTAGCTTGGGCAAGTAACAGTAATATGTTATCATTCTATGATTTGTGGTTAAAGCCCCCTGATATTTGATGTTACAGTATATGCTGAAATTTATTTTGGAGTTGTAGTTATAACTTTAAAATATTCATTCTTAAAACGTACTCTTTCATTTTTAGGCATTATCCAATTGGTTTGCTGTTTGATCTACTTGCATCAAGTTCAGCTCTTCCTTGGAACATCATAGTACATTTTAAGGTATAGTTTAAATAGCATTTCCCATTTCTTCCTCTTATAGTATTTCGTAGGTAGATTTAGAATAGAATTTTTTTTAAGTGAAGTTGTTTATTGCTTCTTCCATGACACTTTAATGGCTAAGCTGCCGCTAGTTTTTATCCATATATCTTTTGATTTATTACTAACTCTTGGCAGAGTCATTTAAACACTAAATGCATGAATGCCTATTTTTGGAGCTGAATATGCTATTTAAAATTTGTAATATTGGGGCACCTGGATGGCTCAGTGGGTTAACCCTCTGCCTTCAGCTCAGGTCATGATCTCAGGGTCCTGGGATCGAGCCCCACGTCTGGCTCTCTGCTCAGCAGGGAGCCTGCTTCCCCCTCTCCCTCTGCCTGCCTCTATGCCTACTTGTGATCTCTCTCTCTGTCAAACAAACAGATGAAATCTTAAATAAATAAATAAATAAATAAAATAAAATTTGTAATATTTTGGAATGTTTATATTCACCAAAAATCTCCAATAAGAAGAACAAAGTCCAGAGTTTAGATGTGGGCATGGGAGTGGGGAAGGGGTACAACTTAATGTGTTGAGTATCTCTAAGGCTGTTTTGATTGAATTGTGAGAAGCGTTAGGAGACAGAACTCCAAAGACTTGATCTGAGTGTGTTTTGAGAAATTTTAATTCCTGTAGTTTCTATGATCAGTCCATTTATTGTAACTTAATTTTGTCCTAATAGTTTATAAAGTGGTCTGTCTTCCCCCTTAACCACCTTGATTCTTCAGCCCCTGCTCCCCAAGCAATAAACAAATACCGCTGAAGAATTGAAATACCTCTTTTAGTTGATCACTAGGCAGTGATTCTCAAAGGGCGATGAATTGTGGGAGGGAAGCATGTTAGGAGTTTGAAAAGTCATTTTAGATATCTAATTTGCTTTCCTGTAAGGGGCACTCATTCAAAGTCACAGCCCAAAGGCTGCTCACCCATTCTTCCTAAGATGCTTTCCTTCCCACTTTATTCAGTTGAGTGTGTGGGTCTTTGGCATTGATTTCCCTCTCATTTGCACTAATGTGCTTTGCAGAGTACCATGTTACCACAGATTTTAGTTACCACGGAACCAGAGTAGGATATGGTTCTAATATGCATGACTTTCAGTTACCATGGTATCATGCAAAGTGAAGACTGCCTGTATTTATAATAATTTAAGTTTAGAATGGTATAAAGTAAAACTACTCCAAGCGTAATGAGTGTAGAGGTTCTGTATTGCCTAACATGTTAGTCTTTCCCATTATGTTGAAAAACAATTCCCATAATTATTCATGTGAGAGGGATGCACTCTAGGACTTTGGAATCTAGGTTAAAATATATCATAGCTACCCATTTATTTATTCATTCAACACATACCAGAAGCCTACTATGTGCCAGTCAGGCACTATTCTAGATGCTTGGGATATATGAGTGAATGACACAAAGACACTCAAACACCGGGACATTTTATGGTACCCACCTGGCACCACATACCAAGCCTTCTGTAATAACTGATTAAGTGCATGAGTGGACTATAGTAATGATAGGAAAGACTTAGAATTGTTTCGATTGTTCTAGTGTAGTGGTGCAGTGTAGTGCTTTTCAAAGCACTCTGTGGACCCATAGGGGTACCCAAGGCTCTTGGAATGGATTCATGAGGTCCAGTCTATTTCCATAATAATATTAAGGTGCTGTTTGCTCATGCCTCTGTGTTTACATTTGTACTGATCTGCAAAAGAGATGGTGGGTCAAACTGTGGGCGCCACAGCACAGAGCAGGGTGGTGCACCACTCTGTGCAAGTGGTTATTGCATTCTTCACTGCCACACACTTGCAGTAGAAAGAATATCAGCCTCACTTAAGACTGTTCTGGATGAAGCAGTACAAATTATTGATTATTCTTCATCTTAACTCTTAAGTACATGTCTTTTTAATCTCCTGTGTGTCGAAATGAGAGTGCATATAAAGCACTTCTGCTCTGTGCCAAATACATTGACTGTCTTAAGGAAAAGCACTGAAGCCCTTGTTTGAGGGCAAGCTGAACACGCCACTTTTTTCATAAAACACCGTTTTTTATTCGAAAGAGTGACTGATAAAATGTATTTGGGTATTTGTAAGATAGTCTCTTAAAATAAATGAAGTGACTCTCTCAGAGTAAGGACAACAGTATTTGTTGCCGGTGTTAAAATGTGAACTTCTAAATGAAAATTAGAACTTTGGAAAACATATCTGCTACCATGACCTTGACAGCTTTATTATTCTTAAAACAGTTTTCTGTTGAGATTTTTGGTCATTTTAACAGATCTGATTTTTAAGAAATTTTATGTAATGAAATGTGTCAATGTTTAGAGATCTACATTAATTCAGCAAACAAGTATTTTCCAAATGGTCAATGCATGATGTTACAAAATAATGTATGTGAAAAAGAACCATTCAAAATGCAAGGTCAGAATTAGGAATTTTAATGTAACAGAAATCAAAATGTTTATTGATAAGCTTTCAGATTCCACATTAATGTTCTAATAAACTATACTTATTGAATCTGGTGTAGTGTCAAAAAAGAATATCCACAAATCTGAAGTCTGTTAAAATGCTACTCCTTTTTCCAGGTACATATTTTTATAAGCCTATATATTTATATAAGTTAGTCAAAACAACATTAAAAGCACTGAATGTAGAAGCAAATAGTTCATCTGTTTTCCACAAAGCCAAACATTAAAGATATTTGCAAAACTGTAAAAGAATACCAGTATTCTCCCTCAGTTTTTGTTGTTGTTCTAGAAAATAGTTATTTTACACAGAAAATATGATTTTTGTGTTACATGTAATGGGTATGTTCTTGGTGTTTTTAAATGAATCACTCTTTGAGGTCTTTGGTAGGTCACCATTTTCTTCCCAGTTGGGAAGTTTATTAGAGAAATCAAATAGAAAGCAGAATTGTAGAGCTAATAAGGATATTATAGAGGGTGCTATAAATTTGCTCAAGCTACCAGTGTATTTCTATAAGCTCTTCTTACACTTTCTGCACCTGGACCGTATGGGGGGAGAATTTCTTTCTGTATACTAAGCTCCCTTTTTTTAGGGTTATAAGACTTAGCTTTCCTCAAAAGTTGTCCCTAAGTGTTTAATTTATGGTTATACTGATTAATGTAGGCCCATTTCTGTTATACTGCTTTATGGCTTTTGATTCATTATAATGAAATCGAGTAAGACATTTGCAGGTAGAAAAGCAGATGCTTTTAGAATGAGGAAGCAGTGTTTTGTTTTGTCCTTAGTTTCTAGATAATAGCTTATCAGTTGATTGAATTTATTGAGTAACAACTTTATGTTAGTTGATATGTCAGTGTGTATTTTATCTTTTTGATACTGAGTATGTTAAATGATATCTGTATTCTAACCAGACAGCTTGGGATTTGTTTTACAGTTGCTTTCAAAGATATAAATTGATTTTGATTAGGTTTTATGCAATAGTAAACTCTCCCAAGAGACACCCCCCCCCCCCCCCCCCGCCCTGCCCCGGCTGCCTCTACCTCACACATTTGATCATTTTGTGGTTCAGACTGAATTCTTGGGGGAGAATACCTGTTAAATAGCTTTCAGATATTTTCTCTAATTTTTAATGGACTTTGCTGCTTTTCATTTGAATAGATATATAATGTTTATAGTAAATGAATTTTAATGTCTAGAGTAGTGTTCTTCAAACTTTAATGTGCATACAGATTACCTTTGTGTCTTGTTAAGGTACAGATTTTGATTCTGATTCTGTAGGTTTGGGCTGAGGGCAAAGGTTCTGTTTTTATTTTTTTAATTTATTTTTATTTTTTTTTCCATTGGATTTTTAGACTTCATTGCACAAGTTCATCATATATTCACCACCTTTGGCATAGATGTTGACACATGAGTGTGTTTTATATCAGCTACCACAAGGATTGCCATTCCTATGAGAGTAAAAGTACTTAATTAAGAAACAACCCTCCATGGAGGAAATATTAAATGATCTCCAGCCATACTCTGAGCCTTATGTTTTATTTTCTTATTTACAGTAGGAGGCCTGGCAGGACTTAACTACTTGATCCTTATGTAGTAGCATAATTTCATTATATCTTATCGATAGAAGCATTATTTATTATTATAGGGGGATTTGTTCACTGGCTCCCATTATTTTCAGGCTATACATTTAGCTCAGCCTGAGCAAAAATTCATTTCACAAACACAAATGTGTTAACATAAGTTTCTTACCATCACACTTTCTTGACTTTTCAAGAATGCCACCAGCTAACTCTGATTATCCACATGTGTATACAGCATGAAATACCATCTCATCTACCGTAGGTTCATTCATTTCATTAATAGCAATAATGTCAATTATTTTCATAATTTAAGAGGAATTTGCATCTAAGCCAAAATTGCAGTAGTGGAATTAACAGCTGCTTATCTCAAATGACTACATGGATGCCCCCCCATATCATACCTTTGAAGAATCTTCTTACATAAATGTAAAATAGGAAGGAAAGGAATCAAGCCTCCTCCAGCTGGTGCCAAGCCAATATCATAACTTCTGTTTCTTTCTCAATTAGTGAGGTATTAGTAAAAATAATATAACTTTGTCTAAGTGAAATTAGAAGTCCAAACACTTTATATCTTGGTGACATATCCATTCCAGCTACGTTTCCAAGATGCAGCATCACCTATTGTAGAAGAACTTTTACACTTCATGATCATACATTAATGATTGTTGTCCTGATTAGCTCCTTAGTGATTTACATTATTTCATTAATGTTAACAGCTAACGTAACACACAAGTACAATAGATATATAAGAAGGAGAAACAGTTTAAACTGTTCTATTAGTCACTATCCTAATCTTGTCTTACCACCACTACAATTTCATTATATAATAGATGAAATTAATAATCCTTCCCTCACTGTAAAGACTGTGGGTTGTTGGTGATCCTGAAGCTATGAATATGTAAATATTTATTATTTTCATCATGATAAGTGTACTCTTTAATACCTATCCCCTATTTTCCCCACCTCCCCACCCATCTCCACTCTGGTAACCATCTGTTTGTTCTCTGTAGCTAACAGTCTGTTTCTTGGTTTGTCTCTTTTTTCCCCTTTGGTTTCTTAAATTCCGCGTTATCTGTGAAATCATATGATATTTGTCTTTCTCTGACTTATTTTGCATAGCATTATATTCTCTAGCTCTATCCATGTTGTCGCCAGTGGCAGGATTTCATTCGTTCCTATGGCTGAATAATATTCCTATGTATATGTGTGTGTGTGTGTGTGTGTGTGTGTGTGTGTATACATATATATACACATATACATATATATACATATATATACATATATACACACACACATTTGTATATATATAAAATTTATGTGTGTGTGTGTTTATGTATGTATATGTATATACATACATATATGTAGATACACATAAAATTTCTTTATCCGTTCATCTATAGATGGACACATGGGCTGCATTCATAGTTTGGCTGTTGAGGTTCTGTATTTTTAACAAATTCACAGGTAATTCAGTGTTACTGATTCAGCAGACCACTTTTTGAATAACAAGTGTTTGGAGAACAGTGCAGATTTAGAAGTTAATATTGTGTAAAGAACCAAAAAGTTGTAAGGATGATTCAGAAAATTAATGTTTTTAGAAATTTTTATATTATTTTTGGAATTCTGAGAGAGAAACATTACATAATTGTAAGGTGTTTACTGTTTTAAAACGTAGATTTAGATATTTATTTTGCTTTCTTCCTCCATTTATCAAAACGAATGAAAATAGTAACTTCTTCAGTCTTTTCTAATTAGCTTCAAGAATATTTATGATCCCTAAACTTCATTAGCTTACCGAGAAAATTATCTTATTTCTCGTTCTTCACTTTTTTATTTTAAAAAGTTTAAATCTGTATTTGAAAAGTTGAGAGTTGTCTAGTGAACATCCACATACTTCTTACCCTGATTTGCCAGTTGCCAACATTTTGCTACTTTGGCTTTCTCCTTCTCTATTTTTTCCCTCTAATATTTATATTATTCCTGTGGGGATGCTGCTTGCAAAGCTGTATTATAATAAGAAAGTTCCTTATAGTATGTGGGATTTTTAAAAAGAGAAATTCATTATATGGTTCAGCATCAGGTGAACATAGTAGGTTCTTTAAAATGCCAAATTCTATTGCATATCCTAAATAAAGTTTAATGAGAAAACAAAATCAGCAATACCTTGGTGTTTTTTTTCTTTCTTTCCTGATAACATGGGGCTAAATTGGTGTATTTTGGTTTTGATAAGAGCATAGATTTTAATTTTAAATTTTGATAGTGATTATTAGTGGTAAGAGTTCGCATTTGCTAGGTAAAAGAGGGTCAGCATTAAGGTAAGTGCTTCTGTGTAAAACGCTGCTGAATGATTGTGACTAGACAAAATTAGGTTTTTGGACCAAGATATTCTCTGTCTTTCCTACAGTGGTTGGAAGGCACTACCACTGGTTCTGACTGTTCTTTAAATATATTTGTATGACTGCCCACACCCCTTTTCTGATGGCTTCGTTCTTTCTTGCTAGGCCAGGAGCCACTGTGTCTCCCTGAGGTAATTTACTGTGTTTCTGCTTTTCCACTGTGTGTTGATGACATAGGTCTGAGGTAGCTTTCCTCGTTCTTGAGTGTACTTCATGGTCATTCCCATGCTTCTGCTTCATGTACTTGCCAGCTCTAAATATTGGTAGTTGTTTTATAGTATCTATCAGTAATGTAGTACATATCTGTTTCTGTGTAACAGATCACCACAAATGTAGCAGCTTAAAATAACACAAATTTATTACTTCACCATTTCTGTGGATCTTCTGCTTAGGGCCCCACTGTAATCATGGTGTTGGCTCAGCTACATTCTTGCCTGGAGACTGAGAATCTTCTTCTAAGCTCACTCATGTTGCTGGCAGAATTCATTGCCGTGTGATTGTAGGACTGAGGACCCTTTCTTTTGACTGTCAGCTAGAGGCTGCACTCAGCACCTAAAGGCTGCTTAAAGTTCCTTGCCATGTGGACTTTCCCAGTATGGCAGCTTACTTCTTTCAGCCAACAAAAGGTCTCTAGAGCTAGTCTTTTAGCAAGATTGGAGTTTTATGTAAGTGTCACTTAAAATCACGGGAGTAAGATCCAATAGCCTTCACTATATTCTTTTGGTTAAGTGCAAATCAAGGTGCTGCCTGTAGCCCATGGGAAGGGATTACAGAAAGGTGTGAAGGAGGTGGAGAGGATGTAGGGTCATGTATACTTAAAATTTTATGAAATATGGTTTGTTTAGTCACTATTTTATTCATCAAATATTTATTGAGGTTAACATCTACTTTTCAGCCATGACAGAGTAATTGGATTGGATTTTTCCTCCAGCCATAAACAGCTATAAAACTGGACAAAATATATGAAGTAGAGCTCTTTTCAGGCACTGGACATTAGAGAGAAAGAGAACAAACAAGGTGAGCACCACATTTAGCCCATCTCTGTTTCAGGGCAGTTTCCTGACTGTGTGGTGGGGAGTGGAACTCAAGCAGAGCAGGGAAGTCCTGCTGAGTTAAGGATGCAAAGATTGGAGTTCTGGGCTACTGAAGCAGCTGGAATTTGCTGAGCAGGGTTTCAGAAAAGTATAAGTGTGAGTTTCCCAAAAGTCCTTTTCTGACAGTTGTGGTGCATATTCATAGGCAATACTCCTCAAGGTCAGATAAGAGAATGCATGTTAGAGTGGGGCAAGCCCCATTATACCTGGAGATGTTGGATTCTAGTCCACCCAGGGTGGAGAGAGACCTAGTTAACTTCCTAAACATTTATCTGAGACCGGAAGGACCTGCTGTAGGAGTAACTATTATATTTCAGAGAAGGATTAGCAAATTACAGTCTGTGTTATATCTGGCCTACTGATTGTTTTTGTATGGCTTGTGATCTAAGGATGGTTTTTATGTATTTTAGTGGCAGAAAAAGAATTTTATTTCACTTTTTTTTTTTTAAGATTTTGCTTATTTATTAGAAAGAGAGAGAGAGAGACAGAGAATGTGAGAGAGAGAGTGAGCAGCAGTAGGGGGTAGGGAGGGCAGAGGCAGAGGGAGAAACTGGCTCCCTGCTTAGCAAGGAGCCCAATGTGGGGCTTGATCCCAGGACCCTGGGAACATGACCTGGGCTGAAGGCAGATGCTTAACTGACTGAGCCACCCAGGTGCCCCTAGAAAAGAGTTTTAAAAAAGAATAGTATTTTGTGAAACTTGAAGATTATGTGGAATATAAATTCTAGTGACTATAAATAAATTTGTTTAAAAATGCAGCCATCCAGAGGCACCTGGGTGGCTCAGTCAGTTAAACGCTTGCCTTTAGCTCAGGTCATAATTCTGGGGTCCCGGTTTTGAGACCTATGTCAGGCTCCCTGCTCAGCAGGGTGTTTGCTTCTCCCACTCCCTCTGCAGCTCCCCCTCTGCTTATGCTCTCTCTCCCTCTCTCACTCTTGCTCACTCTCTCTCGAATAAATAAATAAAATCTTAAAAAAAAAATAAAATGAAACCATCCATGCTAATTCATTTACATATTACTTTTGGGCCACAAGGGCAAAGTCATGCTTGCTATAGACACTGTGTGGCCCACAAATCTAATGCATTTACTGTCTAGCCTTTTACAGAAAAAGTTGGCCAACTCCTATTTAAGAGTAAGGATTACTCTGGATCTTCTCTAATAAAGCCTAAAATTAGCTCTTTTGGGGATCAGGGAGAGGCACTAGGCAGAACAAAACTCACCAAGAAAGACAGTATAATCGAGAATCCTCACACCGTATTTACAATGTCCAGCATGCAACCAATATTTACTATACATGCAAATAATCAGTAAAACTTGAAACATATCAAAGGGGGGAAAATGCTGTTAATAGAAACTGACCCTGAGATAACCCACATTTGGAATTAGGAAAAATGAATTAAATCAACTATTAAGTCAGTGACTTGAAATAAGATTACAATATTGTAGAACTAAGAAGAACAATATATGAAATGAAAAATTCACTGGTTGGGCTTAATGTGAATTAGAGATGGCACAAGAAAGATTCTGTGAACTTGAAGTCAGATCCATAGAAATTTATGCAGTATTAAGAATTGGGAGAAGAAAACTGGTGCTGGTGGGGGAGGGAGACAATCCTGATGGCCTCGAGGATAATGTTAAGCAGTCTTACATACATGTACTTAGAGTCCTGGAAAAAGGGAATGGTTCAGGAAAATGTTTTTAAGAAATAATGATTAGACTCCCATTTTTTTGTTTCAAAGCTACAATAACCCAAACTCCATGATATTGGCATAAGGATAGACATAAATCAATGGAGTTGAAGTGAAAGTCAAAATAAAAACACATACATATATGGGCAGTTAATTTTTTTGTATGGGTGCTGAGACAGTGCAGTGAAGGAAGGAGTGGTTTTTTGACAGATTGTGCTATGACAACTGGATACCCACATGTAAGAGAATGAAACTGCTATTAAAAAATAAGTAGAAGTGGATCAGATATCTAAATGTAAGAACTAAAATTATAAAACTCCTAGAAAAAAATAAATTTTGATTAGTCAGTAATTTCTTAGGTATAACACTTAAAGCACAAACAACCAAAGAAAAAGAAAAACAGGTAAATTGGACTTGATCAAAATGAAAGACTTTCGTGCTTCAAAGGAAGTGAAAAGACAACCCATAAGAGAAAATGTTTGCAAAGTCGTATGTCTAAGAAGGGTCCAGTGTCCAGAATATATAAAGAACTCCCAGAATTCAATAATGAAAAGGTAAATAACCCAATTAAAAATGGGCAAAGTATTTGAGTAGACATTTCTCCAAAGTAGATAAAAAATGGCCAGAAGCACATGCAGTGATGCTCAGAATACTTGTTAAAAAAAAGGCAAAGAAAGATAACATTGAGTTACCTCTTCAACCCGCTAAGATAGCTATAATCAAAAAGTTGGATGATAACAGGTGTTAAAGTGTGGATTAATTGGTACTCTTCTATGTTACATGTTACTATTAGAAATGTAAAATGATACGCTGCTTTGGAGAATAGTCTGCCAGTTCCTCAAATCATTAAGCATAGACTTGCCATATGACCCACCAATTCCAGTCATAGTTACATACCCCAGAGAACTGAAAACACATGTCCCCCTAAAAACTTGTACTGGTATGTTCATAGCAACATTAGTCATAATAGCCAAAAAGTGGAAGCAACCCCAGTGTTCATCAGCAGATGAGTGGGTAAACAGAATGTATATCCATATAATAGAATATAGTTGGCCCTTGAACAGCATGATTTGAACTGTGTGGGTCCACTCATGTCCAGATTTTTTTTGATAAATATAGTACTGTAGTATTTTCTTTTCCTTAACATTTTCTATTCTGTAGCTTACTCACTTATAAAATACAGTGTATAAGACATATACATACAAAACATTTAATTGATTGTTTATGTTACTGGTAAGGCTTCCAGTCAACAGGTTATTAGTAGTTAAATTTGGGGGAGTCAAAAGTTATATGCAGATTTTCGAGTACATGGGGAAAGGTGTGGGTTGGCACCCCTAACCACTTGTTTGAGGGTCAACAGTATAATTTGGTCATGAAAAGAAATGAAGTATTGATACATGCTATAGCATAGATGAATTTTGACATGTCATGATAAGTAAAAGAAAGAAGACACAAAAGGGCTGCATATTGTATGCATACTGGATTCATTTTTATGAAGTGTTCAGAATATGCAAAATCTGTAGAGACAAAGTAAATTAGTGTGACTGCTTATAAATATGAGGTTTCTTTCTGGAGTTATGTAATTTGATAGTGGTGATTGTTTTATACCTTGTGAATATACTAAAAACTACTGAAATGTACTTTTTTAAATGGTAAATTTAAGTGAATCATATTTGAATTACATCTCAATTTAAAAGAAATAATGGTTAATAATTTTTCATATTTGGGGAGAAAACAATCTTTGTGTTGAAAAAGCTCAGGAAATCCAAAGCAAGTAAATATATAGGAAAACACACAGGTATATCATAGTCAGACTGGTGAAAATCAATATAGAAAGTCTATACAAAAAAAGAAACATGACATAAAAAAAACAGTAAGTGATGATGAATGATGGCTGCTGTCTTATGAGATCAAAGTACAATGCAGTGATATCTTAAAGCACTGAAAGAAGCTACAGACAGGAGTGAAGAATGCTAGAAATGGTAGATAAGTGATAAATACAAAAGATTACCCCTTTAGCTTTTTTTTTTTAAGCAAATGACTGTTAAAAGCAAGAATAATATAATTTTAAAGAAGAGTTTGTAGTATCTTTGTAAATAAAATGTATGATCAGATTTGTCCAAAGGATGGGGTTACTGAATCTTCAGTTAACTGTGGGTCAAAGAAGAAATCACAAGGGAAGTTTAAAAATATTTCAAACTAAATGATAATGGAAACACAACAGAATTTAAGTTTGTGGGCTTCACATAAAGCTGTGCTTAGAGGGATTTTAAAACTTTCTGTAGTAGGAAAACACAGCTTACTGATACCAGGAACAAAAAATGGGATATTACTACTGATCCTACAGCCATTAAAAGGATGGTAGGAAATATAATTAACAACTTTATGCTAGTGAATTTGACAAATGGACATACTCAACAAAAATATAATTTACTGAAATTGACACAATAAATCAAAATGGGTAGCCTCTAAATATATGAAGCAGTTGAATTTGTAATTAAAAATTACAAAGTGAAATTCACAAAGTTTCATTGATGAGTTCTTTCAAATATTTAAGGAACAAATAGTACTAATCTTCACAGACTTTTTTCAGAAAACAGAAGAGGAGGGATTATTTCCCAGTTTGTTTAACAGATCAGAGTAACTGATACAAGAATATGTAATAGATATTAAAGGAAAAAAAAATACAGCCCAATATCCCTCATGAACATAAATACAAACACTCTCAAGAAAATACTAACAAACTGAATCTTCAATAAAGGATAGTACACCACAACCTGGTTGAGATTGTCCCAGGAATATAAGGGTGATTCAAATATCAATGAATCAGTGTAGTTCAGCACATTTACAGAAAAATAGGAAAAAATCATACAATCACATAGATCCTTACCAAAAAAGCTTTTGACAAAATTCAGTACCCATTTATCTTCAAAACTCTTAGCAAAAAAACGATTTGGCAAAGAGTAAATATGAAAAATCTAGAGCTAAAATCATGCTAAATGGTGGCTTATTGAATGTTTCACCCCAAGATCAGGAAAAAGGGAAAGGATGTCTGTTCCTACCACTTCTATGGGTAGTTTTGCTTTACTGCAAAACAAGTATTCCTAAAAAACAAGGCACTGTTAAAAATCACAGGACTTATGGGGAAAATGCATTAAGGGCACAAAACCAAAAACTGTTAGTGACAAAAAAGACAGAAACCTAATAAAAGCTAATAAAAATAAAATAAAAAATAAAACCTAAAAAATGTAAAAGTTTTACATAGGTTAAATGGTTAAATACATAAATACTACCACAAGTTTGGCACTTTATATAGAAAAAGACTAAGTTTGTAGAGATGAGGATCAGAAGGGATTACAGCTTATCAGTGAAGTGGTGGAAGAAAAGTTATCAAATCAGACAAAATTATAGCTTCGAATGTGGATGAGTATAGTTTGTAACATAAATTGAGGTAACAGGTCTATTGCTGAGGTTACGTTTTGTATATTTTGTGGCTCAGTTTAGCTGGGTGCAATTTCTGCATTCATTTAGTATTTTTTATGGACAGTATTTACAGAAGTAAATATGAAATTCATATTGCTGAAATTGTTCTCTGATACATGATTTGCTTTGGAACAAATCCAAAAAACTTGAATAGTTTAAATATATATATAGTTTAAATATATACATAAATATGTGTGTGTGTATATATATATATACACACACACACTGTTTATAAATATATATGCATATAATATGTGTATATTTATATAAGAACAATTAGCATGTGAAAAGATGTTCAGTACCTTTATTCATCAGGGAGGTGTATGTTTAAATCACAGTGAATGCTCAGGGCACCTAGTGGCTCAGTTGGTTAAGCTTCTGACTTGGTTTTGGTTCTGGTCATGATCTCGGGGCCATAAGATTGAGCCCCATCTCAAGCTCTCTGATCAGCAGGGAACGGGAACATGCTTCTCTGTCTCCCTCTACCTGCCGTGTCCCCTGCTCGTGCGCACTCTCTCTCTGTGTCAAATAAATAAATAAAATCTTAAAAAAAAAAAAGATAACATGTTCACAAAAGACTTGTGTACTTAAATACAATCTTTTTTTTTTTTTTTTAAGATTTTATTTATTTGTCAGAGAGCACAAGCAGGGGGAGCAGCAGGCAGAGGGGGAAGCAAGCTCCCCATTGAGCAAGGCGCCCAGTGTGGGACTTGATCCCAGTACCTTGGGATCAGGACCTGAGCTGAAGGCAGACACCTAAATGACTGAGCCACCCATGCATCCTTCTGGATACAATTGTAATGTCTACTAACAGGTTTTTGGGTGAACAGAGTGGTTTATCAATCCAATGATGTAGTACTTAGCAGCTGAAGGCAACTATTTATACATGCAGTAACATAGATGAATTTCAAAAGCATTATGCTAATAAGTAAAAAATGCTACTAATCTTGTGCTACAAATCAGATCAGCTAATTGGGTCATAATGAGGGAACTGATTGCAAAGGGCACCAAAGAACTTCTTGGGTGTCGTAGTAATATTTTATATCTTGTTTGGGCTGACACTTAGGTTTATTTAACTGTACACTTAAAATTTCTACATTTCACTCTGAATTGTATCTCAATGAAGTTGACTTAATTACAAAGTTTATTGAGAAAGTACAAGTGAGAACAGTCATGGTCTCTACCTCGTGGAGCTTAAGAGTAGTACGACCTAAGAACATAAATATTATAGAGTCAACTATATGAACTTTGTAAACTTAACCTACACTTGGGAAGTAAGAAATTTCTTGGAGGAAGTAATGTTGAAACTGAACCTGAAGATGGAGGAGGGTATTTTTGGATAGTTGTATAAGTGGTCAAGTGATAGAGAAGGAAAAAGTGTTGTAGGCAAAGGAGATATTTTGTGCAGAGGCACAGAAATGAGAGAGTATGGCTAAAAGAATGTTTGAGCAGATGACAGATAATCAAGATCATTGGACCGGGAATGTGTGTGTGGGAGAAGGGAAAGAAAATGAAATATGTGAGGGGGGAGCAGGAGATTATGATGAAGAGGTTAGCAGAAGATCTAAGTCATTTAGAACCTTGAAGGCTTTGGATGAAGTTTGACTTTATCATAGAGCAGAGCAGCTGAGTGAGAAGTTCTGATTTGCATTTTAGGAAGATCCCTGTGACTCCAAATGTGAAAAATGGAATTAAAGGGGTTAAGATTTGGGGCCGAGACCCAGCTGCAAAGTTTTTCAGAAATGTCAGATAGTTGTTAGTTTGTACTAGGAAAGCAGCTCTGGGAATGCTGAAAGTGAATGGATTCAGATCTGTTTAAGATGTGGATTCAATAGAACTTGCTTGAATATAGGAAACTATATTCGGGGGGGGGACTTATTTCTTTACTTTGGAATTTGTTGAAGTCTCCTATGCCTTATGCCATGTCTCATAGATTAATGAATGTATGGGTCCTAGTCATGGGAAGGATCTTGGCTGGAGACAGATATTGAGACTTACTAGTCTGTGAATGATGAGGAAGTAGGTAAGTTTATGAAGGGGAGTATGTGGAATGAAAAAAAAGCAATGAGGTGCTAGACTAGAAACTTGAAAAATACCAACATTTGGGGCACCTGGGTGGCTCAGTCAGTTAAGCATCCAACTCTTGGTTTCGGCTCAGATTGTGATCTCAGGGTTATGAGATGGAGCCTGACGCAGGAGATTTTCTACTGGAGATTTTCTCCCTTTCTCTCTGCTCCTCCTCCCGTCAAATAAAATAAATAAAATCTTAAAAAAAAAAGAAAGAAAGAAAGAAAAAAGGAATGGTGCCAGAATAGGCTTTTGGAAATGAGAATGAGAAACTAAGAAAAATAAGTGTGGTGTCACAGACTTGAGGATGACTGCTTCAAGGAGTATATTCAGAGGTGTTAGATGTCTGATGAGGACTTAAAAGAAGGCCTGGGAGGTATCATTGTTGACCTTCAAGACAGCAGTTGGCAAGAGTGGTGAGGACAGTGAACAGATTGCATGGATAAGAGCTGATTGCCAGCTTGGTCACCTTAAACGTTGGCTCTGAAGGGGAGAAGAGAGAGGACTGTAGCCAGAAGGAAGCTGAGGTTGAAGGAAGTTTTTTTTGTTTTTCTTTGGGTGCTTGTTTTATTTTGGAAACAACTAATGAGAAACAATGATTAGAAAGAAAATGGTTACAGATAACTACAGAAAAAAATGGGAATAATTAACTAAACTGGATTTCAAAGATTCACAGAATGGGATCTAGCAAACAGGTTGGGAAATAGTACTTAGATTGTACCAGAAGGGAAGCAAATGATTGGCTGAAGGTAAGTTTGTAGATTGGCTCTTGGTAAAATTAGAAGATTTAAGAAAATTGGGGCACCTGGCTGATGTTGGAGTTGTGAGTTTGAGACCCATTTTGGGCGTGGAGATTACTTAAAAATAAAATCTCCAAAAAAAAAAAAAAGATTTAAGAGAATCAAGAAAATTTAACAAATTTTAGTGCTGATTTTAGCATTGATTCCCATTAACTTTTATAGCATATTCTTCTCTCAACCTGAAAATTATATCTTAGAAAATTATTTGAAAAATCTTCTCCCTTGCTATCCCCGCATGCACACACACCAAAGTGGTCTTGGAAAGAAATCTTAAGATTTTAATAAAAGTAAACCTTTAAACTATGCCCTTGTATTTTCCCTGTAGAATGCTGAGTCTACTGTTAGAGGTGACTCAACAATGAAAATAACATTGCTGCGTATGTTAATTTGCTTACTTTGCCATAATGAAATGCTACAGACTAGATGGCTTAAAAACAAGAGAAACTTATCTTCTCACAGTTCACGAGGCTGGAAAATCGAAGATCAAGGTCCAGCAGGGTTCAGTTTCCTGTGAGGATTGTCTTCCCGGTGTGCGGATATTTGCCATCTCTCTCTGTCCTTGTATGTCCTTTCCTCCTTGCGTGTGGAGAGCGAGAGTGAGACCAAAAGCGAGAGAGAGAGAGAGAGAGAGAGAGAGAGAGAGAGAGAGAAAACGCACTCCACTCGAACTCTCTTCATTGTCTTTTCTTAGAAGGACACTAATCTTGTTAGATCAGGGCCCCACCCATATGAACTCATTTAACCTTAATTGATTCCTTAGGGTTCCATCTCCAGATATAGCCACACTGAGGATTAGGGCTTTTCAACACGAGAATATTAGAGGGACACAAACATTGAGTCCATAACGCTATATTAGCAACTCTTGCATTTTTAATGGGATATTAGATTCTTTATGGATCATATGGAAAATTTTTGTTTGTTTTGCTCTCTTGTCTTGAGGTATAGTTGACATACAGCATTATATTTTAAGTGTGTAACATAATTTGATATTTGTATATATTGCAAAAAGATTGCTAGTTAACATCCATCATCATATATAGTTACAACATTTTTTTGTCATGAGAATTAAGATTTACTCTCTTAGCAACTTTCAAATATGCAATATTACTATATTAACTATGGTCCTCAAGCTATACGTTACATCCCCATGACTTATTTATTTCATAACTAGAAGTTTATACCTTTTAATACCCTTCATCCTTTTTGCCTAATCCTCCACCCCCCCTACCTCTGGCCAACTACCAGTTTATTCTCTAAATCTATGAGCTTTATTTTTTCCCCTTTTAGATTCCACATATAAGTGAGGTCATTATGGCATGCATCTTTCTGTTTCCTGTTTCAATCAGATAATGCCTCAGAGTCCGTCCATGTTGTCACAAATGTTGAGATCTTGTTCTTTTTAACGGCTGAATAATATTCCACTCTGGTACATACACTACATCTTCTTTATCCATTCATCCATCAGTAGACAGTTAGATTGTCTCCATGTCCTGGCTGTTGTAAATAATGCTGCAGTGAATATGGGAGTGCATGTATCTTTCTGAGATAGCGGTTTCATTTTCTTTGGATAAATACTTGGAAGTGGAATTGCTGGATTATATGTATTTTATTTTTAAGTTTTTGAGAAGCCTTCATTCTGTTTTCTATAGTGGCTGCACCAGTTTATATTCCATCAGTACAAAGGGTTCCTTTTTCTCTACATCTTCAACATTTGTTATTTATCTTTTTGATAATAGCCATTCTGATAGGTGTAAAGTGATATCTCATTGTGGTTTTGATTTGCGTTTCTCTGAGAATCAGTGATGTTGAGAATCATGTGCCTATTTGTTGTATGTATGTCTTTGGAAAAAAATCTCTGTTCAGATCTTCTACCTGTTTTTTTTTTTTAATATTTTCTATATTTATTTGGAAAACAGAGATCATAAGTAGGCAGAGAGGCAGGCAGGGGGTGGGGGAAGCAGGCTCCCCGCTGAGCAGAGAGACCAATACGGGGCTTGATCCCAGGACCCTGAGTCCATGACCTGAGTTAAAGGCAGAGGCTTAACCCACTGAGCCACCCAGGGGCCCCTCTTCTACCTATTTTTTAATTGGAGGTTTGGTTTTTCTTGATGACTTGTATGAGTTCATTATATATTTTGGATATTATCCCTTTACTAGGTATATGATTTGCAAGAATTTTCTCCTCTATGCTAAGTTGCCTTTTCATTTTGTTGATGGTTTTCTTTGCTGTATACAAACTTTTTAGTTTGTTCTTGTCCTACTTGGTTTGTGTGGTTTTTTTTGTTTTGTTTTGGTTTGCTTTTGTTTCCTTGCTTTTGGTGCCGAGCTTGCAATATTATCAATAAATTGAAAGGCTTTTTTTTTTCCACTTTTAAGTAGTTCCAGCTTAGTATTGTTCGTTTATCTCTAATCAGACTGTCTGGATTAATATTTTAATTGAAGGACACTGGTAATAATATCTAAGTAAATGATACTTTCCAGATTACTTCTGTAAAAGTGAAATTAGATTAGTTTATCAGGCATTCTGACTTGGAAGATTTATAAAAGTGAATAAATGTTGGTCAGACTTACACCTTTATTTGCAAGAATTTGTTTGGGCTGAAAAGATATGCAACTAAACACAACTGCTGATGTGTGTAAGAAGATACTAAGAATGTAATGAATCAAGAGTCTGTCTGGAATCGTACTGTGAAGCTTTTAAGGATTTCCTACCCCCACCCCAACCTAATCATGGAAGGAGGAACATCTCATAAGTAGGAGCTGAGGGGGCTTTTTTTTTTTTCTTTTTTTTTTTTTTTTTTTGAGGGGGCTTTGACTGAGACATCTGTCACTTTATTCATTGCCACAATTAATTCAGTTGCTGTGACTGACTACATAGATGTTTCCTCTTTCAGTTACTGCTCTCCTATTTCCTTTGAGTTAATTTCATTAAGTAGTTCACTTTCCTCCTAGATAGATGTAGAATATTCTGTTGAAGCATACATATACAAATACGTGCACTCTCTTGAGAGACCCCTCATTTGCAGTTGAGACTAGTTGTTTGGAATTGTCAGCTATCAATTATGGGTGTCCCCACTGATTAAATTTAGAAACCTGCAAAACAGTGGAAATCTGGGAAAGGCAAAACTTCATTACCTTCTCTGATTGAGAAGGAGTAGCAGCCTGTACTGAAGCAACACTAGAAAATGGTGGGGTTTTCCCTCCTGATTTCTCAAACCACCGTTTTGAGAGACCCTAACTTCTTTTTTTCATAATCCGATTGTATACAGTTTTTAAGAAATTCTAACAGTACATAAGCTTAAATAGGTCATAAATGCAAATTACATGGAAATAATATTTTCTTTGGAATATGAGCTTTCATATTTTTTGCCATTCATACATAACCAAAAATAGACAATTAAATTAGCAGCATAGAGAACTGTAGAATATCCAAAAAAGCTATTCTAAATTAAGAGATCAAGTATAACAAAGTTAAAGTTTTCTCAAATAGAAATAATTGTTATAATGCTAATTCATTTGACTATGATAGAATTTATATGATGTACATTTTATTATTTATCCTGGTCAGGAAGTCAGGACAAATGTCTTCAGTCTAGCCTAAGCAAAGCAAATACAGCTGATTTTAAAGATGATTAAGGCATGGGACCCTCTCTCTGCCATCCATATCCCCTCCCATTGTTTAGTTTTGTCTTTCTCTCTATCATACTCACCTTTTGCCTTTTCATTTTTACAGACTTTTATGTTTTCTCATATTCTTTACCCTTTTGTATCTGTGTCTGAAAACATCTACCTTCATTCTTTATGGATTTTTAGTTCAAGAGCACCATGAATCTAGAATCTCTTTGTACCTAGAGAGACAATTTGTCTCAGCTGTTCCCCTCTCCTCCAGGCAGTTGTGACCAGTGGGTAGTTAAATAGTGACTTCCCTTTTTACTTAGCAGATCTATGAGATTAGACTCTATTAAAACAGAAGGAGGGGTGACTGATTCCATTTGCATCTCAAAAATAAACTTTAGAAATAGCAATAGGTAGTCAAGTGCCTTTTCTTTTGGTAGAAGGGCATGTACTTAAGTTTCCTAGTCATTCTGGCACTTTCCATTACTTGGATAATTTAATGTTTTCTGTTAAGAGTGTCCAAATAGGCTACAACTAAATGCTTTTTTTTCTGCCATATTATTTGTCTCAGTTTTTATCAAAGGACTTAAAAAACCGTGACTTTTTGGTAAAATAATGTTCAAATATAATTATCTTAAGTATTTAGGTCTTATGGAGGAAGTGGTATTGCGTAGTACTTAAAAACTGGGACTCCTGAGTCAGAATAATCCTTGACCACATATGACTCTGTCCGCTCTCTGAGCTTTTTAATTAACTAGTTAATTAATTTTTTTTAATCTATGAAATAGCAATAACAGTACTTTTTACCTCAAGGATCATTACGAAGATGAAATTATATAGTCCATATAAAAAGCATTAGTGCAACGTCCATCACACAGTAAATGTTCAGTTAGTGTTGGCTCTTATTATTAATCTTTCTTTTTTCAGTGAAAAGAGCATTAGTCATCTCATTTATACCGCTTATCTGTCCAGTGATCATTGCTTCAACTGCCTGAAAGATTCAGTACAGGTATAGGGTATAAATTTAGCTATTTGACCTTAAAAGCTATGTTTTAAAGCATAATCAGGGTCAAATTGACCTACAGCAAATTATACATGTTAAAATGTACACTTTGATAAGTTTATACTACAATTTACGTATTCATTTACCTATTGACATTTAGGATGTTTCCTGGTTTTTGGCTATTACAAATAAAGCCACTGTGAATATTCACACACAAGTCTTTGTGTGGACAGAGGTTTTTGTTCTCTTAGGTAATTACCTAGTTGTAGAATGACTGGTTCTGATGATAGGTATATGTTTACCTTTTTTAAAAGACTACTAAACTGTTTCCAAAGTGGTTGTCCTGTTTTACATCCTCACTAGCAGTGTATGTCCGTTCCCTTCCACATTCTTGTCAGTATTAAATGGCCAATCACAAAGCTATTTTTTTAATTATTACTCTTTCATATCCTTCTTTTATGTTGTTTTTTTTCTTTTATGTTGTTTTAAACTACATATCGTTAAATAAGAAGGATTATTTGGAAAAAGCACAAAATATGCCAGGTAGCTAAAGATTTTTAACTTAAAATTTAAAAAGTATTTAGAATTATACTTTAATCTCTTTCTGGGAAGTTAACAGGTGGTTTGCTAAAAATACTGGCTAATGGGGGGAGATACACTTCTTTAAGAAGCTGATTTTCTAATATGTGTACCTGTTTTATGTATGTGTTTTTTTCCTTTGGTAGAGTTTTCCAGAAAAGGACCTTCTGCACTGTCCATCTAAGGATGCAATTGAAGCTCATTTTATGTCTTGTGTGAAAGAAGCTGATGCATTAAAGCATAAAAGTCAAGTAATCAATGAAATGCAGAAGAAAGATCATAAACAGCTATGGATGGGATTACAAAATGGTAAATATCGCAGTTTAATTTCTGACTACCACTTTATAAAGTATGAAATAACTATAATCCTGTGAGTAATTTGTACATCTTAGAATTGGTGGTACAAGTTTAAATTCCAGCCTCTACACACAAAATTTTGCAAAGAAGCTACCTTGTAGTAATTCCTTACATTGTACTACATCCTTCTCTTTATGGATTTTCTAGCATTAGAGTTGCTTTGCCCATAACATCAGATGGTATAAACTTCCTGCATTTAGCTTCTGGAGAAAGTGCCCTTATTGCTAGTCATGATCTTTCTAGAATTAAAACTGAGTACCTTGTGTGCATACTAGAGTAACTCCCCTTAGGTAGGGCACAGACTCCAACACCTGCTCTTTCAGAGTACTAAGACTTGCTTTGTACTTGGATTCTGTCTCTCCTGGCTGGGATTTAGAAAATACATTCAAGGGGAAAGCTGAGAGGAATCTGCAGCTCCCCTCTATATTTTTCATCTTTGAGATCCTAGCTCCTTAATCTTGCCTGCATTGATTGTCTTCCAATGCCTTCAACACATTTGTCTTACTTACAGGTAGCCATTGTTTTACATGGGTCCAGTATGCATGAATTTCAGTTAACATGCTGTAGTTAAATAATACCAGGTCCTTAACAGAATGGTTCAAATTTCACTTGGTACTGTGTATTAACTGAAATTACATAAAGTATAAACTATATTGCTAACTCTTTAGTCCATGAGTCATTTAACAACAGATATGCATCATGATCAAAGACCAGTCACATTGCTTCTTTCAGTGTCTGTCAGTGAATCATCATTAGTCATCTGTTATTTAGTTTACCCACAGACAGCAAAGCATGTAGTTGTGTTGCCTCCTTGTCTCCAGATAAGCCCATATAACATTTTATAAAATTGCATAATTGAGAGAGGTAATTGGCCAAGAAAGATGAAAGTATGGCAAAGAAACAAAAAGTGATAATGCCGATAGCAGCATTTTACTAAAATAGTGGAATTATAGAGGAAACTACTGACTGTGGGAATGTTGACGCTACCGCCTTTTGAGAGACTAGATATGCAGCCACAGGAAATTAGTGAAGGTGAACTTTTCCACATAAGTGAGATAGAGGTTGTGACAAAAAGGGTGAATTTATCCTAGAGAAAGTGATGCTGGCAAAAAACTTAGCATTAAAGGATCTCTCAGAGATATTTCATGACATTGGAAATGCAAACGGTAACATGTTTGGAAGTTGATGCAGACTTAGAAAGGAATATAACAGTTTGGCAAGGTTTAGGAAAGATGCTTCCTTGTAGGGTATGTGTCAAGAAAGCAAGCAGTATTCAAACTGTGCTTAAAGTTTTTACAAAGCAGTAAGTAAAGGGCTTGAATTCTCAGCGTTTCTAATGTTTTAAATTACAGTGTACTAAACACATTAGTTTTATTCATTTTCTTATACATTTATAACTGAGTTTTTACTGTTTGCACAATTTTTAAAGATCACACATTTGATTATTAAGATCACTTTACGTGGTTTCATGGTCGCTTTTCCAGCCCTGCACCATTGTGTAAAGCAACGACTGCCTATGTCTTATCCATCTTTTATAGTTATTCTTGGATAGAGAATTAGTTCAATATAAGGTAAACTTTCATGGCAATAACTAGGAATAAAATAGAAGACCCACCTTCCCCCCAACCCCTCCCAGAAAAAAACCATAATTTTTTAAAAATGTGATCCATTTTTATTTTTTGGACTATATTGTCACCATGTCACGGAGGTGCTTGTGATTATTTAGTATTAAAGTTTCGTTACGCAAAACAGGGCATTATCTGAGACTTCAGTAATGCAAAGGTACATATTTTATGACACTCTGTACTCTAAATGTTCTCATTTCTTTTAAGTCTCTTAGATTTGAGTTCCATGGAGTTGGTCTTTAGTTTTATATTTGTGTGTCTAGTATTTCTAAATTAGATTACAAACTCTGCAAAGACAGGCCTTTGCCTCTTTTACTGAATATACAAATTCCTATTAATTAAAAGAGTTTAAGCCCTTTAAGAAGGTATACTTTTTCCTTTTTCTTGCTGGCTATTTGAAGATGAACTGAAATTTTAGGAGACTTGTGAATAAGATAACCTGAAAAGAAGGCGGCCAAATCTTATCAAGAAAGCAGGGATCTGAGAATAATTTGGCTTCAGAATTGAAGTAAATAATTTTAATTGGTATTTAAATAGGTGTTCTTGAAATCTGTTGTGAGTGTGGTGAGTCTGCTGTAGAGAGCTTTGGGATTCAGCAGAGGATTCTAAAAACGCTTGACATATTTCACTTGGGGCATTAGAGACTTGGGCGTGGTGGGTGGTGCTTAAGAGTGTTTAGGGACACCTGGGTGGCACCGTCGGTTAAGCATTTGACTTGGTTTCAGCTCAGGTCGTGATCTCAGATTCATTAGATCAAGCCCTGCGTCAGCTCCGCTCTCAGTGCAGATCTCCTGGAGATTCTGTCTTCCTCTGCCCCTCTTTCATGCTCTCTCTCTCTCTCTCTCTCAAATAAATAAATAAATCTTAAGAAAGGGGAAAAAAAGTTGTTTAGTCTCAGCTCTCCTAGCAGCTCCATAGGGCAACTCACTCAATCCCTTTGAGCTTCAGTTTCTGTATATGTAGAACAAGAGACTATCTGCTATGTTCTTTTATAGGTGTCCTGGAGGCTTTAATGAAACACTGCTACAGTTTATGTGAAAGTGCACGAAAGGAAGTAAAGCTGTTTCAATAAAAAGAATTGTTGAGAAGTCATGTTGGAGACCCTAGAACAGGGGTTGGCAAACTATGATCATGGGCCAGCCACCTTTTTTGTAAATAAATGAATATTTGTTAGAACCCTTCCACACCCATTTATTTGTGTATTGCCTGTGACTGCTTTCATGCTATAGTAGCGGAGTTAAATAGTTCTAACAGAGGCCATGTGGCCCACAACCTACAATATTTACTCTCTCTGACGCTCTTAGAAAACACTTGGCAGCTCATAGAAGGTTGACCAGACCAACAGCTCATATTTATCATTGACCTAAAGCATGAGTTGAAATGTCACATTCAGAACTTGGTGTAACAACTTAGTCTAAGTAACTTAATTATTGGACTTGGTCTAATAACTGCATTGCTGTTTTTTGGCCTTATATTCCTTTTTTCCTGTTTTTGTCTTAGTGCCTATTCTTTCTTGCATATACAACTGTTTTAAAGTTAGCATTGCTAAGTTTAATTTTGTTAAATTAAAAAAATGTATTAAATTACTTTTCAAATTGAGTTTCATTAAATCTGACTTAAAATGGTATGCGGATAAAATGTACTTTATTCCATTTTTATTTTTAGCTATACATTTTTTTTTCGTAGCTGTTATTGTTTGTATTGGTAATGATTGAGGTTACACTCAAAATCTGTGTAGGGTACCCTGTGGGTACTGGAGACCTTAGTAGTTTATTTATTCTACTTCTAAAAAACTAAAATATTCATTTAGGAAATTTTTAACTACGTAAATGTTGTTGCTAGAAGATATATTTTGGGGGCATCTGGGTGGCTAAGTCAGTTAAGTGTCTGCCTTTGGCTCAGGTCATGATCCCAGGGGCCTGGGATTGAGCTTGCTTCTCCCTCTCCCACTGCCTGCTGTTCCCCCTGCTTGTGCTCTCTCTCTTTGTCAAATAAATAAAATCTTTAAAATAAAACAAAAACAGAGGCACCTGGGTGGCTCAGTTGGTTAAGCATCTGCCTTTGGCCGAGGTCATGATCCCAGAGTCTAGAATCGAGCCCTGCGTTGGGGTCCCTGCTCAGTGGGACTGTGCTTCTCTTCCCCTGGCCCCCCAGATGGTGTGCTCACTCAAACACTTTCACATGTGCACGCAAAAATAATAAAACCTTTTTAAAAACGAATATATTTTGGGATAAAAGACTGAATGTTACCTACATTAAAGTAAATTGGTAAAAGGTGGGTGTAGTATTCCTTCTGCCTAAAATGCCCTTTCCATCTTTTTGTCTAATTCCTACTTATGTTTTAATGCGCATATCCATTGTCACCTGCTATGTGAAGCTTTCTTTTTAGGCAACAAATATGTATAGGACATCTAACATGAGCCTTGACACTCTGCTAGGAGTTCATGATCAGCAGTGATCAAACAGACATGCACTCTGTGTTTATGGAGCTTATGGAGGCAGAATTATCCATATGTTCATGCTGTCATGCCACCTTGTCCATTTATATGCATTTTTGCTCTCATATTTTACCACACTCTGGTATAGTTATGGTTTATGTAATTCTACTAGAATATAAATTTCTCCTGGTTAGAGTGTAGTATACATTTTTGAATCCCTAGCACTAAGTCTAGTCTTAGGCATAGAACAGATAAAACAAATACTAACTGAATGACTATTTTATTCCTTTTTAACACTGTAAGGAAATAAGGTTAATAGCCTTTTATAAGTAGTATAATACTACTTATTAAAGTAATAGAGGAAGTGTTTTGTTTGAATTTATTTATGGAAATCCAAAGGAAGGTCTTATTAATTTATGAATGCAGATACTTCACCTTTTGGTTTGTCTAATTGTAAATTGGTCAGAGCTGAGGCATAGCAGATGGTAAATGTATTTCATTCAGAACTGCACCTGTAGATCGTAACAACTAAACACCAATTTAAACAGTTTTTGAATACTTTCAAATGCTAATTTTAATTTTTCAGATCTGTGTGAAAGAGAAATAAGAAAAACTTTTGAAACCAAGAAAACTCATTTAAGACATACTGTGCCTTTCAGTGTTTTTTATGGGTTTTCATTTTGGATATAAAAGTATTTAAGCTCCCTGTGAAACCAAGTTAATGACCACAAAAAAGAAAAGAAAGTAACATTTTTATCATTTATGAGGCTGTTACCACTACATGTGCAGGCTCTTTTCTATTAAATGTCAATAGACTGTTTTTCTTATAAGCAAGAGATTTAAAGAAATCTCTAAAAAATATTTTTAACATAATATATGACTTAGTTTTTTGAGTATACTAAAAAAGATAGCATTAAATAAATTCCCTAGTCCTTCAGCCAATTATTTGGTAGTGTACCATTTTAACATAAAACTGGTTTCTAAGAGGAAAGTGATTAGTGAAGTGTGATTTTTATAACAAGTCATAATATTTTGAAAATACTTTTGTTTGCTAGGTGATATAAAAGATAATTGTAATGGTTTTATCTCTTTGGAAGCTTCTATGATAAAGACAGTTGGGTTGTAATTGCATTGCTTTGTTTTTATCAGTTGCATATGGTAGATTCAGTATTGCACTGACAATCTCTTGGTCTAAGAAGGATCTAATATTTAACTCATATCAGTTGTGTGGTCTGGCAGATCACTTTCCTCTGTGAGCTGGAGTTCCTTATAAATGAATGTGCTAAGACTTCCTGAGACTTGCATTCAAGGACTATAAAGTGGTAATCCCATATACCTACATTCTTATGATTAGATGTTTTCAACTGATTCCAAAGGATTTCTTGGAAGAAGAATTACTGTTGATGATCTCTCTCTCCCCCTGCTCCCTCTTTCTTCCTTCCCCTCCCCACCTTCCTCTTACCTTTTCCCATTTCCCTGTTCCCTTCTTCCCTCTCCCTTTTTCTCTCTCCCTCTCACTGTCCCCTTGAAGCAGGACTTAGTGAAAGATAACTCTCCAGAAATAAGTGTGGTATCATAGAAGGAGTACTAAAACAGAGAGAGAAGAGATTTTAAGACTCAGCTCTGTATCTTGAAGCTTCAGTTTCTGTGATTTTGTTACAGTGTCAGATACTGTTCTAGATGTAGGTGGTATGGAAGGAGGTTCCTAAGTAGAACCTTCAACCTTTTTTCTGTATGAAAGGTCACTATTTGATAAGCTTTCTGTTTGTCTTTTATTTTAAATATATTTATTTATTTATTTATTTGACAGAGAGACACAGCGAGAGAGGGAATGCAAGAGAGGGAGTGAGAGAGGGAGAAGCAGGCTTCCTGATGAGCAGGGAGCCTGATGCGGGTTGAAGGCAGACGCTCAAGGACTGAGCCACCCAGGCACCCTGTTTGTCTTTAGCAAAAGATTTTTAGGGGCTCCTGGGTGGCTCAGTGGGTTAAGTGGGTTAAGCCTCTGTCTTCAGCTCAGGTCATGATCTCAGCATCCTGGGATCGAGTCCCCCATCGGGTTCTCTGCTCAGCAGGGAGCCTTCCCGCTCTCTCTCTGCCTGCCTCTCTGCCTACTTGTGATCTCTCTCTCTCTCTCTGTCAAATAAATAAATAAAATCTTTAAAAAAAAAAAAAGAAAAAAGATTTTTACCAGTCATGAGAACACTGAGCCTTCATTGTATAAATAAGAGCAGAGAGAAAAGAATAATGAAGCCCCACTACATGTCACCCAGCCTTAGCAGTTAGCAATATGTGGCCAGTCTTGTTTTATCTATTATTATCCCACCCCTCCCCCACTCTGGGTTTATAGGAATTTTTCTCTTTCATCCAGTGCCACCAGTATTGCTTATAGATTTATATCCTTCATAGATTTTATACTCTGATATTTAATCAAGTCTTGGAAACAACATTCATTATAGGAGAGTCATGCCCAGATCCTGGTAGTTTGGTTCAGTCAGTTGCAAGAATCTGCCAGGCACGGGGGCCACTAGGGTGCATGTGACAGGCATGGCCCTTCCTTCAGAGTTTACAGTCTAATAGGGGAATCAGACGTTAAACAGATAGCCTCTAAATAATTATTACATTTATAGCTTGAGTTGTAGAGGAAGGAAGAAGGGATAGAGAGCAGGGCGGTCGTGATGAAAGTGTTCCAGGCACAGGGCATGATCTGGGTGAGGCAGAGAAGCAGAAAAGAGCTTCTGAGAGCTTAGAGGAGACCATTCTGAGTAGAGCATGGTGATCAAGATTGAGAGTGGAAAGTAGCAAACCGTACAAATTAGGCCTGGCGGTGCAAATTAGAGTGAGACCCTATCTATCCAGGGCATTATAGGCTATTTTAATGATATTGAACTTAATCCTCAGGAATGGAGGTAGGATAGATAGGGGACCACTGAAAGATTTTAAGCAAGAATATGACAGAGTCAGATTTTCTTTTTAAAGGCATCTCTTTGAATGCAGTATGGTTAGTGAATTCAAAGAGAGCAAACATGGAATTAAAAGACCACTAGGAGTCCATTCCAGTGGTTAGGTGAGACATGGCAATTGTTTATAAATGATGGCCTTGAGATAGAGAGAAGTAGGTGGATTTGAGAAATAGTTGAGATACAAAATTGTTAAGACTGAGTATTTGGTTGACTAACAAGTAATAGAATGAGAACTGTCAAAGTTGATTCCCAGATGTTGGAGAAACTAGTGAGTGCGCCTAACTAGTTTTATGCAGCTTACACATATTATCCAAAAGTAGATCTTTGCTGTTTTGTTACATTTAAGATACCACTTTTTAATGCCTAGTCCCTCGGTACAATTAAAATTTTTTTTAAAGATTTGATTTTTAAGTAATCTCTACACCCAGCGTGGTGCTTGAGCCTACAACCCCAAGATCACGAGAGGATCAAGAGTCTTACCCTCCACCAACTGAGCCAGCCAGGCACCCCTCCTTAATGCTGTTATAAAAGGGAATGTAGGTCACTTTGATGCCATACCTATTTTAAAATGTCACCTGATTTCTGCTAATACTGTTTTGCTTTCTGAATGCTGAAAAACAAAATTTTGTTTACAGTTGACATCAGGCTTACTAGTTGATAACATCCACTCATACTTTTAAGTTGAAACATTCGCCTGTCTCCTTACCTCAACCACCTCTCCCGTTCTCCATTGTTTTGTAAAATTTTTGGTTTGGGTTTTATAATCCTTTTAGTTCTTTTAATGTCTTCTGAAGTAATTCCCCTTTATGTGAAGACTTGCATTAACTTAAAGCAGCATACCTACAAAAGCAGAGTAGCTATGTTATTTCTGAGCCTATTGAGGGATTTTCATTCCATTTTTTCACTTTCTTCTTTGAAGATCATTCTGTGTTGGAGAAGATAGAAGCTAAACAGAAGTCCAATAGTTGAGCTTTCTCTCTGTCTCTTAGGATACTGTCTTCCCCAATAATGTTTTCCATGTTTTCTTTCTTTGCCAAACATTGTTTAGGAAGTTCGTTTTGCCTTTCTTATTTTTTTATAAGCCTCATCTTAGGCTTGGTGTTGGCCTTCCTGCTACTCTTAACATGTTCCTTGTATTAGGGTTCTCCAGAGAACCAATTTCAAGAATATATACATAGGGGCGCCTGGGTGGCTAAGTCGTTGGGCGTCTGTCAGCCTTCGGCTTGGGTCATGATCCCCGTGTTCTGGGATCGAGCCCTGCATCAGGCTCCCTTCTCAGCGGGAAGCCTGCTTCTCCCTCTCCCACTCCCCCTGCCTGTGTTCCTCTCTCGCTGTCTCTCTCTCTCTCTCTCTCTGCCAAATGAATAAAATCTTTTTTTAAAAAAAGAATATATACATAAAAAGAGATTTATTATGGGAAATTGGCTCCTATGATTGTGGGAGCTTAGAAGTACCATGATTTGCCTTCTACAAGCTGGAAATCTAAGAAAGCCAGTCATGTAATTCAATCTGAGATAGAAGTCCTAAGAAACCAGGGGAGCCAGTGGTGTAAATTCTAGTCTGATGGCATGAGAAGATAAAATGAGTTGTCTCAGCTCAATACGTGGGCAGGAAAAGAGTGAATTCCTTCTTCTTCCTTCCCCTTCCTTCCCCTCCCTTTTGTTCTGTTTAGGTCCTCAACTGATTAGGTGAGGCCCACCCACATCAGGGTGGACAGTCTACTGAAGGTTCACCTATTCAATTACTAAGCTCATCTGGAAACGCTCTCACAGTCATACCCAGAAATAATGTTTAATCTGGGTATTCCATGACTAGTCAAGTTGACCCATGAGATTAACTATCACATTCCTGATAAAACTTGGTCCATGTTTTATGGGTGTCATTTTAATGTTAATTCATTGAATTCATTTAGTTACTGTTACTGAATCTATGCTGGAGTTAAAGCAGTGAACAGAACAGACTGAAATTCATACCCTTATGCAACCAAAATTATTGTGGGGGAGAACAGATAAATGTGGTGTGTGTGTGTGTATATATATGTATCTGTGTATATATGTGTATCTAGTATATCTGTATATGTATATGTATAAAATATTTCTATGTGTCACATGATAATAAGTGCTATGGGAGAAAAGTAAAGCAAGGAAATATGAGAAAGAACTGTATTGGAATAGGCATTGCTATTTTAAATAGAATGGTCATGGAAGGTCTCACTGAATTCGTGACATTAAGTATAGATCTGAAGTAGCACTATGTGTTTATCTAGGGTTAAGACCTTCCTAGGACAAGGAACAGCAAGGGCGAAGCCTTGAAGTAGGAGAATGCTACGCAGTTTCGAAGAATCTAATCCTATTTATAGCTTTTTAAAGTTAAAGATAACGTAAGGTTTTGTTGTTGTTGTTTTCTAGGATACCTCTTCTTCTCTAGTCTTCTTGTCATATTTTCCCTCTACCTTTATAGTCTCACTTTTTTTTGTTTTTAACATTCTTTGTAGCAAAAATGACACTTTTTAAAATTTATTTATTTATTTATTTATTTTTTAAAAAGATTTTATTTATTTACTTGAGAGAGAGAGAATGAGAGAGAGAGAGAGCATGAGAGGAGAGAGGTCAGTGGGAGAAGCAGACTCCCTGCTTATTAGGGAGCCCTATGTGGGACTTGATCCTGGGACTCCAGGATCATGACCTGAGCCGAAGGCAGTCGCTTAACCAACTGAGCCACACAGGTGCCCGACACTTTTTTTTAATACCTAGTTCTTTTCATAAGTCTCCTGGGACGCAAAGCATCCTTTTGGTAGTTGATTTTACACTATTTCAAAAACAATAAACAAAATGTTAAGAATAGCTACAAGGAAGGGGCGCCTGGGTGGCTCAGTGGGTTAAAGCCTCTGCTTTCGGCTCAGGTCATGATCCCAGGGTCCTGGGCTGGAGCCCCGCATCGGGCTCTCTGCTCAGCAGGGAGCCTACTTCCTCCTCTCTCTCTGCCTGCCTCTCTGCCTACTTGTGATCTCTGTCTGTCAAATAAATAAATAAAATCTTTAAAAAAAAAAACAAAGAATAGCTACAAGGAGGGATTGGACCTATTTATATTAAGGTGGTTAGGGAAGACCTCTTTGAAGAGATAATATTTAACCTGAGATCTTAAGGATGGGAGAGAACCAGTCATTTAAGGGAATAAGGTGTTTCAGGGACATGAGGCAACAAAGGGTTTGGTATGTTTTAAGGAACCAAAAGAAGGCCACTGTGTCTTGGAAAATAGTGACCAAAAAGGAAGGGTGACATGAGATGAGATTGAAGAGATGGGAAAGAGCTAGATGATGTAGGCCAACGAAAATAATTCAGATGTTAAGTGCAATGGGAAGCCTTTGGAGAATTTTTAATCAAGAGCGATGAGATGCAAAAATGATGTAAGAGCATTGTTTTCTGAATGGAGAATGGACAAGAAGGAGCCATGATGGGAATTGGAGAGGCCACAGCAGTAGGTCCAGGTAACAGATGATGGTGGCCTCTAGGGTGATGATGGTTAGAGATGGAGAAAAGTCACTAAATTTGGGGTTTGTTCTGGAGGTAGAATGGACAGAATCTATTACTAGGTTGGCTATAAGTTTAGGGTGGAAAAAAAGGGAAAGAGTCATTTCTAGATTCCAACTGGGACATCTAGATGGATAGTGCTGCTTAGTACTGTGATATGAAATAACTAGATGGAGAATAGGTTTGGGTTGGGGAAGAAAGCCATTGAGAAGGTCAACTTTGAGGCTGAAAGTTTGAGATGTCTCTGAGACACCGATGCAGAGATATATTGCGAGGTAGAGAGGTATTGCTAGAGTTAAGTATTGTGACTGTGTGTCAGTAGATAGAGATGGCTTGATAAATTTGAATTGAATGCTGCAGCTTCTAATTTCATACTGGTTTACTTTTATAAGTACATCTTTATTATTTCATCTTTAAGGATATGATGGTTAATGTTCCCAGTGATATAAGGCAGTGAAATATGGAGCAATTCCATATATTCCTGATGTTTGGTGGTTCTTTATACCCACTGTGCTGACTTAGTCATTTCCATTATTTTGCCTGCAAAACAAGAAGGTGAGTGAGTTAAAGCTGTGTGTGTGGCATTCAGGAATCTATAACTTTGTAAGAAAGTTGCTTCAAGCAAATTATTAACCTGCTTAAGCATTCAGTTGAATTTTACTGTGGGACAGATGGGCATTTTACTCTATTATATTACGTCTTTTAAATCAATCGCTGTGTTCTACTTTCTGTAATTAAAAATAATGATGGAAATCTGAAAAGTTTATGTATTTGTGTTTTAATGTAAAGCTATACAGATACTTTGTTAGACTTCTGGAGAAAGATTGCTCATGAAATTACATGATTTAAATGAATAACTAAATTTGGTAATAATTTGGATCATAGCCTCTTACAGTTCTTTGGGTAGACTTGGCAGTGAACATCATGGACAGTAAAACTTGGTGAAAACATTTAGACAGTTATTTCATAACATTATCCTAACATAAGTTTATTGGAAAGAGTCCATTAATAACAGTGAATGGTTGTATGTCCCAGAGTTCACCAGTGGTAGGGAATATATTTTGCATATGAGATGCAGTTGATATGTGTATAAATCTGTATAACTAAGTTGATTGTCTAAACTCAGATTAATAATTGGAAATACTTTTAGTGAATTTTTAGTGTTATAGGAACACGAAGATTTGGTTTGTAATGTCCTTTAATTTCATTAAAAGGTAAAATGACTGCTACGGTAAAATGACTGCTTCATCATATCTTTTTTTTTTTTTTTTTAAAGATTTTATCCATTTATTTGACAGAGAGAAAGATCACAAGTAGGTAGAGAGGCAGTCAAAGAGAGAGGGGGAAGCAGGCTCCCTGCTGAGCAGAGAGCCCGATGCGGGGCTCGATCCCAGGACCCTGAGATCATGACCTGAGCCAAAGGCAGAGGCTTAACCCATGAGCCACCCAGGTGCCCCTTCATCATATCTTTTATTTATATTTGATCCAGTTAAAAAACTTTCTTAAAATTTATTCCTCCTAACATACTGTCATTTTTTTCCCATAAAGTCAGTGTGGGAGGGTTTAAGCAGCTTTTCTTCCACTGTAGAGAGGAAATGCAAGCAAACATCTGTCTCATAAATGATTTTCACTGTTGGAATCATGGCCTGTCATTACTACTTAAATTTATAACACAGTTCCTCAAAAAAAGAAAATTACACAATACAGGTATATATGCATTTGTAGTTTAACTTAATTTGTTTTTAAATGAATATTTTGTTTTGAAACTTAAGAATTTCATGATTTAAGAGAACAGAAAACCTCAGAGGTACTTATTTTCCTAATTTTTGTTTTGTTTTGTTTTGTCCATAGCCCATTACTTTTCTTAAGAGTACCGTTTCTCAAAGTGTAGACAGTTGGGTCAGAAGTATCAGCATGATGTAGGAACAGATTAGCAATGTACCCTAGACCAACTGAATCACAAACTCTGGGGTCCTAGCAAGAGGTCCCAGCAACCTCATGGTTCCATAAGCCCTCCAGGTGATTGAGATGCACTAAAGTTTGAAAACTTCAGTTCTCTGGAACAGGATTTCTCAACCTCAGCAATGTAGATATTTTGGAGTGAATAATTCTTTGGTGTCGGGGCAGTGGCAGGGAGGGAGCTACCTTGTGCATTGTGGGGTGTTTGGAGCATTCCTGGTCTTTGTACCCACTCACTAGATGCCAGTAGCACACTACTCCCCACTCTGTCGTACATTAAAAAATATCTCCAGGGATGCCTGGGTGGCTGAGTAGGTTAAGCCCCTGCCTTCGGCTCAGGTCATGGTCTCAGGGTCCTGGGATCGAGCCCCACATCAATCTCTTTGCTCAGCGGGGAGCCTGCTTTCCCCTCTCTTTCTCTGCCTGCCTCTCTGCCTACCTGTGATCTCTCTGTCAAATAAATAAAATAAAATAAAATAAAATAAAATAAATCTCCAGATATTGCAAAATAGCCCCCTAGGGACAAACTGACCCATTTGAAAACCACTGCTCTCGAGAGAAGTGATACAGAGGTAATGAGGTAAACTGCTTCTCCTCTAGAGTAGCAGGGATCACTTACCGAATACCCAGTTTCTGTGCTGGGCACTTCACATGAATTATCATTGTCGCCGGAGCAGCCTTACAAGATAGATTTGAAAGTCTGTCGGCTGGGCCAGCCCATTTATGAAGTTTCTTGTCTGTTTCGTCAGCCTTACACTTGAGAACTAGGATGTTCAGTTGTTACAAGGACTTATTTAGGGTGTATTTGGAACAAAAGGAGTTTGGCATGTAAACGAATTAAGAGTTATTTTAACCAGTTACCTCTTCTTATCTGTAAACCTAGCCATATGAACTTCTTATTGTAACACTTAGCCATAATTTTTTCTGGATGGCGATTATTGTGCTTTTGCTGTAGTGACTATTGAATGACGAATCAATAGCATGCTGTCATTTCAGTGAGACTAATTGTGCTTACATTTTTAAAGTAACGCGTATTTTCTATATTTTTCCTTTTCCCTCTTTCGCTTCTTTCCATCTCCCTCTCCAGCTCTCTGGGGCATCTGATGTCGTTCTGCATATCTTAGCACTTCTTTCCTCTCTCTTACCTCTCTTTTAATTTGACCTCATCTCTGACCCATTCCTTCATTATCTTTTTAGGGTCTGAATGGCCAGGTAGTTAGATTTTTGTTGAACAGTTTGTAAATAATGCCAACCAGTGTGTTACCTATTCCCAGATACCTCTTTCATGCACTTTTTAACAAAGACCTAGAAATTACTTTATTGAAGATTTCAGAGTTTCAAGCCCCTTCTCCCCCACACTCCTACCCACATCCCCATGACATTCTGTTTACTCTGTTTCTGCCTGTGCTGATCTGTTTGGATGAGTGGCTGTGTTAATGAGTTTTGGATGTCAGAATTCTGTGTATTAATGATTTAGTCCTTTCTTGAACCAAAGAAGTGAGTATGGCTCTATAGCATTGCTAATTTATTATTCATTGCATGTCTCTTCTCTTGTATCACATTAGAAACTGTAAAAGATTCAGTAATTCTTTTACGTGAAAATCACATTTAAATATTATTAAACCATACCAGTGTTTTAATTAGCATTGAGAGTTGCAAGATTTTAACACGAAAACTAGAAAAGAAATTGCTCATAAAAGAATGAGTGCAAAATAAATAAATTTTTTCATCTAAGACGTAGTGTGTTCAGTCAAGTTTTGATTATTATCTTCAAAGTGGCTTTTTAAATAAGAAGCATTACTTGCCACAGGGTGCCTTTAGGATCCAAGCTATCCTTGATTTTTGGGTTTTTGGGTTTTTGGGTTTTTTTTTTTTTTTTGACATCTAGACTTTTTCTTTCCCAGTAGAAGGATATCAGTAAAATATCCCAAACAGCATTTTTAATTGGAGCTAATTTTATAAAAGATTTAGCCAAAAATAACTTCATTTTGAGTTACTATAAGCCATGCTGAAAGCTAAACTTCAAGATTTTGTGGCTCTTTTTCTTAAGCTAGCTTCTTGGTTTTAAATATACTGTTTGGATTTTTTTCCCTACAGGTATTATGGTATTAACCTGCATTGACTTTTCAGGTATTTCAAGGTGAAATTATTTTATGTAGGATTATAAAACTCTATGAAAACATCTTCTACATATTTTTTTGCGAGATAAAAAGTGTTGTATTGATATTTGTCCACTGAAAATATAAGGAAGGGGTGGAAGAGAGGACGTCAGTGGAAATCTAATATTTAGGAAGTGGGAAGAGAAGATAGTTCCCATAACCTTACCGAGTTAAGGGGAAAGGCTTTATGTTTAGAAGTTTTGTCACCAGTATTTTTATAATAACTTATTTTTAGGTGTTACTACACTCAAAAGAATATTCTGTGAGATTTAGATATTTGATTTATAAATTGGTAGTTGAGAAACACTGGTAGAATAATTTCAAATATTAATAATATTCTTAGTTTTACCCTTAAGATTTTTAGAAATCCTGATTAAATTTTTTGCCTTGTATGATACATTGTGTATGTCACTTATCACTAAAAGCTACTGATTACAATTTAAAATAATAGTATTTAGTCCAAAATAAACTCATTATAGGAAATAATAAAATGTTATTTATAAAATGTTAGGTGGGCCCTATTTTTTGAGGTGTGTATATAATTTTAAGAATCAACCTTGTTTTGGTAATGAGTTACAATAAATTAATTTTTCAGTAAATGTCATCTGAATAATCCTTTTAGCTAAAAATGAACTATGATTGAATTTTCTAGTTTCAGTCATCTTTGTTCTTGTCTTCTTTTAGGAGGTAGTTCCTAACTGAGTAATGTTTTCCATCGGTTATCACAGTGCATTTCTCCTTGTTCTCATTGAAAAATTGTGTTGATGAATGTGTTGAAGCAAATAATATTTATTTTTGCAGCATCCGCTGCTAAGTGTTCAGTTTTGTCATCCACAACTGTGAAAGGAGACAAGATTTGTTAAACTATTATACCTGACACTACCATGAATTTTGAAGTCCAGATCTCTGGAGTTTTTGAAAATATGAACATTCCATTCATAATTAGTTTCCCAGATTCCTGTTAATTATAGGTCATTGAATTGACTCAACTTGGAGTTTTTCCAAGCATGCAGTGTTTTTATTCATAGAAATACAGCTGAAAGTTCCCTGCGATACAGTATTGTATCCCTGAGAGTCTACTGGCCCAATGGTGTCAGGTACATGTTTTACCTGGTTTGAACCTATGTTCCCTCCTGTGTAAAATGAGGATAACTATTCAGTAAGTTGCTATGAAAATCAAACAATGTGAAACCCATATAGGATGTTAAAAATAGCTAAGTTCTGTACAAGTATGTTACTACTAATGAAACCCACCTCTGAGGTCTTACTATAATCAGAACCCACAACTTTTCACTCTAGCTTCACTTCAGTGTATTTGTATTTTTTTTGTATAATACCGTTTCTTTACCAGCCTAACTTCACATGCTTTTTACTTAAGCATCTGTTGCTTGGTTATCTGCCATTTGAAGAGTTGGGGGTGGGGTGGAGAGGGCTTGAACCATTAAGCACTCGCTGCGAGTACAAGATCAAGGACAAATCAGATCTATTAGAAATTGTGATAATTTTATGTATGTCAGTTTGTCTTCTCCCAACAATATATTAAGTGAGGGAAAGAACCTATTAGGTACTTGTTTTATTTTGTTTTTATTTTTTAATTCTCTACAGCTCCCAGTACTTACTAGGTACATAAAACAAAGCCAATAAATAGTTTGATAGATTTAACTCTATGCAGATCCTACAAAGTAAAAACTTGTTTGAGCACACTATTCCTTTTGTCAATTCTTTACCCTTTCTGTCCTCTTCCTTCCTTAAAATTAAACTGGAGATTCAGAGTATGAACCATTTGCAAATGGGGGAACTTTTTGTAAAGGGCTATTTTTCATGTACTTACCATGGAGAGATTAGATGGGTTTGAAATAGAAGAGAATTTATCTGGAATTATATTACATTTACTAAAGTCTGTTGATGTCCTAGGCCTGGATATTTTTATATGTGTTATCTCAGTAGTGTCTCACATGAATTAGATAAACATTATCAACTTTGGAAATAAGGAAATGAGCTCACAGAGCTAGTAAGAGATGGGACACAGATTTGAACTTAGATCTCTGATTGTAAAATGATTGTGTTTTCCATTACATCCGAGGGTTATTAACTCTGGCTGCATATTAGAATCATCTGGAAATTTCTAAAAAGTACAGTTGTCAGGGCAGCTGAAATAATTGGTGTGGAGTGGGTCCCTGATGTTTGTCTTTTTGTAAACTCCTCAGGTAATCCAAGTGAGCACCTAAAGCTGAGGAATGTTGCACTGTACATGGTGTCTCCTGACCACTGGTGCCCCCCCAGTACACCCCATCCCCCAGTTTTTAAAGCTTTTGTTATTTGCCAGTTAGTATTAATGGGATTTTCTCATCAAAAGCATGCAGGGTTCCTTTTAGAATAGACAGAATATCCTGCATAGTAAACATTGCAAAGATACAGTGAATATAATGGAGTATCTTTTTTTTCCTCTGTCAATCTTTCAAAAATTAAAATAGATTTTTTTTTTTTTTGGTCTTAGAATTCTGTTGTGCCTTCTGAAGTGAAAATGAGCTTGATTACTTGTTGAATTTGTTTCTATCCCTCTGATTTAAGAAGGTGATAAACTGTAATTTAGTCTAAGAAGAAAAACATTTTCTCAATTTACAGTAGCTTTGAAAGGTAATAAATCAGATTATTGGTTATAAATCTATAGGTAATTTACACAGGGAAGCAGTTAATTAGTCTTGGCCCACCACTGTGCTATAGCTCTGTAAATCTCTATTTGGGAAACAAGCTACTTTAAAGATCGTCTTTTAGATTAAATGAAGACTTACTTATAATTGAAGATCATTCTTTTTTTTTTTTAATTTTAACAAGAACACATAGAATAGTTGTTTTTTTTTTAGCATCATGAAATTTTTGAATTTTGAGGCCCTTTTATGTAATTATTGGCCCAATTTCAAAATAAATTTGAAATAAACTTTTCTTAATTGGCTGAGATACAGTTATTGTGTCTATGTAAAAATAAAGTCAGTTACTGGGATTGACATGAGAGATGTTGTAACTTGCTTATGGTTTATTGTGATGTTGAAATTAAAATTTACAGTCTGCGTTTTCAAATTCCTAGTAAGATTAGTTTTAAGTTTCCAGCAATGTTTTTTAAACCGTTTATAAGGTAACCAGTTTTTACTGGCTCTGTTTATAGACCTGTGCTATAAAGTGTAACAGTTCTGAGCCTCTCATCTTCCCAGATCAACGAGAAACCTCATTTTTTTCACCACCATGCTTATCCCCTCTGTTGTAATATTTTAAGACATGTTAGGAGGGGGAGGAGTTGAGAAGGAATTGTTATTAGATCTTAATTAAAGATAGTAGAGGTAGAACTCAGGTGAGCCTGCCAAGACTTGAGGATTCAGATATTGGCCTAGGTGTTCTTGGACTACCATTCCTGCCCCCACCACCATTTCACCATTTCATTTCCCCATTTCTGGAGATTAATGCAGTCGAAATTGATGGAAGGTAAATGTAACTAAACTGTTTCCACAGCATGAGAAGGGAGGGCTTATATGGTAGTTGAAATGGTTGGAGGAAGCAAAAGGGGACATGAAGGGAATTTGGTATAGTAAAGTGTTGCAACTGGATTGTGTTACTGCTCTCAAGCTTCCCACCTGGTTAACAAAGGCCACTCAGTTGCATAACTCCAGGAGGTAGCATTCACACAGAATTGGATGTGAGTGGTGCAAGCTCTATGGCCCTGAGCCAGACTGAATGCTCCAGCAGTCTTGTGATGATGAGGTTTTGGCAGAACCACTTTCCCATACTGGTTTTGACAGTTACATTTACCTTGTTGCTGAATCTGGAAGCTCAGTGTCTTCTCTTGTTGACTCTGAGGCAGCCTAAGATCATTTATGTAGTATTTACTTTGTGCCAGATACTGTTGTATTTTGCATGTATTAACTAATTTATTTCTTCCAATGACTGTGAATATGTACTATTAATATCTTCATTTTACAGGCAGTTCCATTTATAGGGAATTGGAACACAAAGTTTAAAAGTATCTTGCTCAAACTCCGGCGGCTACTAAATGGCAAAGCTAGGAAGCAGACCAAGGCAGTATGGTTCTAGAGTGTCTTCTTTTCCCACCATGCCATGCTACCTTTGGGATTCCTTCTTTTTGTTCCCCATTTCCCTAAATCAGTCAGTCATGTCATTATTTAGTAACTTATACATTGATTGAGCATCTACTTTGTGTCAGGAGCTTTCTAGGACTGAAGACAAAAGCCTTGCCCTCATGGAACCGATATTTAGTTGGGGGAGAGAGACAGGAAATAATTCGACATGTGAGTTGGGTAATTTCAAATAACTAAAAATGTCTAGATAGAAAATAGAACAGTGCCTCAGTTTGAATTAAGGAGATCTTCTCTAAGGAGGTGGTGCTACGTCTGTTGCGACTTGAATGATGAGATAGCAGCAGCTCTGGGAAGATAAGAAAAGCGAGGATTCCAAGCAGGGGAACAAGCTTGGTGTTTTCTAGGGACAGAAAAGAAAAAGCATATGACTTGGAGCTTAGTAAGTAAACAGCTTGATGGGCAGTGAGATCTCAGAGGACTTCAGGAGCACCTGCGTTCCCAGGGGGTGAGAGGGAAAGACGGTTTGGTTGTTCATCCACAGTTTGGGCCGGGAGTCCGCCAGTGTTACAGGCAGTAAGGAAGTGCAGTGGATTTTTAAGTAACAACTCCAGTACTTCTAAAACCATATTGTTAAAGTACATCATAAAGCATTATTCCTTATGGCCCATTAGAAACCTGTGGAAAATTACTAATGATACGATTTGATTTATGTTCTGAAAGACCATTCTAAATGTTCTGTAGCAGGGATACAGGCGGAAGGACAGAGTCCAATTAGGCTGTCACAGTGGTTCAATGAGAGCTGACTGTGCTTATGAGAAGTTGTGGCGGTGAATACAGAGAGAATAAATTACACCCTGAATATGTATTTATATTGATTACTTTCCTTGATGTCAGTTTTCCAGGCGGTAGCACTTCTATTGTAGGGCAAAGGAGCAAATGTCATTGCTCAGTTTATTATGAGACAATTGATAGCCCAGGTTGAAATTTGCCTGAGATCCAGGTTTTATTACTCTTTTGATTCATTCAAACGACAAATTCCCTAGGGTACAATCCTCCTGCCAAGATGAGTGTTTACATGCGGGATTAGGGATTAGCCTTTTTTAAGACTGGCAGTCCTCTCAGCCTTAATGCAGAGGCCAGCCCTCTGGTCCTCCCTTCTTCTATCTTCATGATGAATTCTCAGGGGGCCCTGAAGCCTTCCCAAGGCTTCTTTGCTTTGGTTAGCACCCCCCCCCCCAACCAGATGGAGCTCAGTGCTTTAAGCCTCAAAGAGAAGGGCTCATGGAAACGCATGGGTGTAGTTTGTTGGGCAGCATCCAAGCACAGTGCCGTGTTGCCACAGTGAGTTTGCTCCCTGCCATGGTTCAGCTGAACACCCTATTAACCTAGGTTTCTCTTAATATGACTTGACTTAGAAGACAAGTGAGTTTGAAGATACAGGGCATCTACCTATTTAACGCACCTGCCTTTGGCAGCCTATCAAGTAATTTAATTTTTTTTTTGTTTTGCTTTACAAAGATGTTTACATATTACATATAAAGAAATTAATTCAAATAGGTTTATACTTGGATATACCTTCTGTTATGTATTTTGAAAGCCTCTGGTCAAAACACTACATGTATTACAAGGCTGATTGTAGTACTGATTCGAATAATACCGTTGATAAATGCAAAATTTTCTGAAGCTGTGATTTTCAACTGTTTGCTCTTCTCTTTAAAGAAAAGCTTAAAGTCTGTGTTTTATGTGCTGATACTTATTCAGGATGCTGTAAATCTGTTCTTTTTGACATCAAAGATCTTAGAAGATTAGGAGGTGGACAGAGTGTGTATGTGGAGGCTGCCTCCTTTCCTATAGTTTGGAGGTCCCAGCCTGCAAAGCCACATTGCCGAACTGAAGCTTAACAGCAGTCTCTGCAGTCCCTTAGATGTCCTCCACGTCTCCCAGGGAGCTCTTAGACACACGTATTATTTGTGACATTGGAATGTTAAAATTTATTTGCCTTGAGTTCTTAACTCATAAAGCTTAAGTGGAAGAACAGATATATTGTTTAAAATTGCCACCTTTTTCTTGCAATTTTTTCTCATGTGAGTACCAAAGAATAGAAAACTTTATTTTTTAAGCTTCTTAGGGAAATAGTTGATTTTTTAAAATGTTTTTTCCTGAATTTTAAAAAATTTCTAAGACCAGTATAAAACCTTAATTCAGCAATGAGAGAGAAAGTTGGTGACCACCAGGATCTTGAGGAATTCTATTTTTCATATCTTTATTAAAAAAATAGATTCACTTTCTATAAGGGAGTCCTTCAGTTGTGTGATTCTTAATTTTGTAGCCTTCTTAAATGAATAAGCTAAGTTTAAAAAACAGAAACCAACTTATCAGTCATACTGTTCTTGGCTCTGGCAAGAAGGATTTAAGTTATCTTCCCTTTTCAAATTCTTCAAATAAACTAAGTGTCCACTAGTTTTAATTTTCTCCTACTTAGTTCTATTTTAGATTTAGAACTAAGTTAATGTGAAAGTTCTTGAAATTGATATATATGTAATTATAGTTTAAAAAACGAACAGCTAAAGACGATTATGCTTCTTTTAGCTTCTTTTACTTGTAGGTATTGCTTTCATGAAAATAATTTTTATGACTTAATTATAATAACAGTATAGTTATATTCAAAGTATTCTTGATTCTTGGTGTAACAAGTCAGTATGTTCTTGATTTATCAGTATTTAGGAAGGGAGTTCATCCTTAGTTCAGTTTTATTTATTTATTGACTAGGGAATAGAAGATATACCGATATAACAAAATTCAGTGTGAAAGATGATTGGTTATACACTCAATTTTCTCAATCTCAGGACTGGTTTTCTTTTAGTTCCTTCTATTTGTGTCTTTCTTATTAATAACATTGATTTTTAAAAGGTAGATTATTCTTGTTTAGAATGTCTTTAGTAGTATTGAGGAAATAACCTGTTTTATATGGGAACATAACAGTTTCATAAGAAGATTAAAGCTACTATTAATTAATACATATCTTTTAATATGTCTTTATTCCTTTATTTTTTTTTTAAAGATTTTATTTATTTATTTGACAGAGATCACAAGCAGGCAGAGAGGCAGGCAGAGAGAGAGGGAAGCAGGCTTCCTGCCGAGCAGAGAGCCCGATGCGGGGCTCGATCCCAGGACCCTGAGATCATGACCTGAATCGAAGGCAGAGGCTTAACCCGCTGAGCCACCCAGGCGCCCCGTCTTTATTCCTTTAAAACATAGTTGTATCAGACTGGTTCGAGTCAGGAGATAGAAACCACACAGAGGGTTAAATGGGGTAAGATTCATAGGAATAATTAAACTCTGATAAAAGAGTTAGTAAAGATATAAGAAAATTGCATATGGTACTCCAGGACGAAGGGATTGGAAAGATACGCTTACATGGGTTCTCTAGCCGAGGCTGGATTTAGAACTTGTTGGAGAAGATATAGTTCAATACCCTGGATTAGTAGAGAAATTCACTCCTTAGCCCAGACTGGAGCTGGTATGCAGTCACAGGGCAGTCAGGACAACTGCAGCCCAGGCCACTAGCAGCATGTGGCCTGGGCATGCAGAGGGAGTGGCAGCTGTATGGGAGGTGGCAGGTAAGCCACCCATGTGGGCCTTCAGAGGAAACCAGGGGCTGATAAGATCTAGGGGTCCTGTCTTCAGTGTGCCTATGCAGACAGGAGCCTCTTTTCTCCTTGCAGTGTCCTTTTAGCTCTCTACTGAGAAAGCTTAATGTGGTTGTTAAAAATAGAAATGCTTCAGGGGCGCCTGGGTGGCTCAGTTGGTTAAGCATCTGACTCTTGGTTTTGGCCCAGGTCATGATCTCAGGGTCATGAGATTGAGCCCAGCATTGGGCTCCCTGCTGGGCATGGAACCTGCATAAGGTTCTTTCTCTCCTTCGGCCCCTCACCCTTACCCCCGTGCTCACGTGTGTGGGCACCTATGTGCGCACACACCCTCCCTTTCTCTCAAGAAAGAAAGAAAGAAAGAGGCTTCCATTGTGTCTGTTATGGTGGGGCATATATTAAAGGGTCATTTTGAAGCTGAGAGTCATTAAATGATAATCGGCACAATAATGTTCCTTTTTCCAGTTTATTTTTTTGCCATATAGGTATGTAAAAACTTTTGACTAATTCCCTTTCTGTACTTTTTATTGTTTGTGTTTGCTTGCCTTCCTTTAGCCCTATTGACACTTTGGGTCAGCTAAGTCTTGCTGTGGGGAGCTGTCCAGTGCATTGTAGTATGTTTAGCAGCATCCCTGGCCTCTACTCACTGGGTACTAATATCACACATAAACAGTTGTGACTGCCAAAAATGTCTCCAGACCCACTTGTGAGCAAAAGTCTCTCCTGGTGAAGAGCCACGGTTTTAAAAAACACTCAGTTAAAAACAATCTGGATTTCTCTTGTAATAAAGATTGGCTTGTGGTTTTTAGCAAATGCTATTTTAATAAAAGAGGGTGTCTTAGAGAATTATGAAGTTTTGTTTTTGGAGCAGGTATTAGAAACTATTCAGTTGAACCTCTTTATTTCATCTATAAGTGAATTAGTCAGTTTGCAATTGATTTGTTTCTATTTACCTACCTATTTAGTTGCATACCTAGGTTTGGAACCCAAAATGTTTTCAAAAAAAGGTTATGTATATAGTATTCTCTTGTTCATTCTTTGATTTAAGAGTGTATGTTATGGGGGTGCCTGGGTAGCTCAGTGGGTTAAGCTTCTGCCTTCAGCTCAGGTCATGATCTCAGGGGCTTGGGATCAAGCCCTGCATTGGGCTCTCTGCTCAGCAGGGAGCCTGCTTCCCCTTCTCTCTCTGCCTCTCTGCCTACTTGTGATCTCTATAAAAAAATAAAATTTTTTTAAAAAGTTGTTATGTATGCACTTTAGTAGATACTAGAGATTTGATGATAAGGCAGTGAGTAAAATTTCAGGTATCATGAAGAATCATTTTATTTGGCTATCACATTCTTGCTTGATAGTTGATGATAGAAAGATACTTTTTTTAAAAAAGCATTGAAAGAATAATTGATTCATATATGAAAGGACTGTGGTTAAAGGAGCTACTCTTAGCATTAAGGTGCAGTTTTGTGGTCGCAACTGTTGAAACGGTTGTGGGCCTTGAATCAGAAGGCTGAGAGTTTGGTCTTAGTTCTTCATGAAACTCAACAACCTAGGCCTTCGTTGTCACCTGTGAAATTACATTAGACTAACTGGATTCTGAGTTACCTATCCTACTAGTTCTGATACAGTATGAACTCCCAGACTGAAATTGAGAATGAGACTAGAGAAGGTCTAGAGACTGTCACGGTCTTCTAGGACAGGGATAGAAGAAAAGAAAACAACTAAACTTTATTCTTTTATATAATTACAATGACTGAAACAGTATCAGCATACTGACAGTAATTTGGATTGAGATGAGTCTAGTCTAGTAGTAGAGAATGTGCTTTAATACCAAGCTGATCTGAAATTCTGGTGCTGTTTATGTGCTTTACAGAGACTTGATTCTGACATAAATTTTTGACTATAAAAAATAATTTTAAAGTAGGATTCTGCGTAAGTCAAAAGGTGACTCAGTGGGTTAAGTCTCTGTCTTCGGCTCAGGTCATGATCTCGGTCCTGGGATCGAGCCCTGCATCAGTCTCGCTGCTCAGCGGGTAGCCTGCTCCCCCTCTCCCCCCGGCTCTCTCTGCCTGCCTCTCTGCCTACTTGTGATCTCTCTGTCAAATAAATAAATAAAATCTTAAGGAAAAAAAACAACAGAATGGGAAAAAATATTTGCATAGATTTATCAGTAAGGAGCTTGTAGCCAGAATACATTTAAAAAAACAACCTTAGAACTCAACAGTAAAAAAGACAAACAGCCCACTTAGAAAAGGAACAAAGGATTTAATAGGCGTGTCTCCAAAATAAATATGTGAGTGGCCAGTAAACAAATGAAAAGATGCTCAGCATAATTACTCATTAGAGAAATGCAAGTCAAAACCATGGGGGGTGGGGGTGGTTCAGTCAGTTGGGCATCCAGCTGCTTTAGATTTCAGCTCAGGTCAGGATCTCAGGGTCTTGAGTCAAGTCTCAGCTGGGGCTCCATGCTCAGGGCAGAGTCTTCTGGAGGTTCTCTGCTCCTCCCCCCACTCTAGAGCACTCACTCACTTGCTCTCTCTCAAATACATACATCTTAAAAAAAAAAAAAAAGTAAGTAGATAACATTTCAGACCCGCTAGTGTGACTCTACTAAAAGGGCAGTGGGGAGACACGTGGGTGGCACAGTCGGTGAAGCCGCTGACTCTTGATTTCAGCTCAGGTCCTGATCTTGGGGTCCTGGGATCAAGCCCCATGTTGGTCCCTGCGCTTGGTGGGGAGTCTGCTGGAGGATGCTCTCCCTGCCCCCCCCCACTCATGCACACTCTTTCTCTTAAATAAGTAAATCTTTTACAAAAAAGAAAGAAAAGGTAAAGATGGGCAATAATAAGCATAGACATGGATATGGACAAATTGGAACCCTCATACATTGCTCATGGGAATGTAAAGGTTTGCAGCCTCTGGAAAACAGATGGCAGTTTCTGAAAACATAGTTACCATATGGCAGTTAAACAGTTATCATGTAAATCAGTAGTTCTACTCCTAGGTTTATACCCAAGAAAATTGAAGATACACATCCAACACAAAAGTTTGTATGTGAATGTTTATAGTAGCATTATTCATAATGGCCAAAAACTAGAAAAAACCTGATTCTCCATGAATTAATGAATGGGTGAACAAAACAAAAAAATTTGTCTCCGTACAAAGAAATATTATTTTTCCATAAAAATGAATGAAATCTGAGACATGCTATAACTTGAATGGACCTTGGAAACAAGCTAAGGAAAAAAAAAAAGGTACAAAAGTCACATAATGTATTTATTCCATTTATGTGAAGTGTCTGGAATAAAGATTAGTGATTTCTACGGGGATAGGAGGAGGGATAACTATTAATGGGTATAGGTTTCTTTTTGAGAGGATGAAAGTATTCGAAATTAGATACTGCCAGTGGTTGTGTAGTACTGAATATACTAAAAAACACTGAGTTGTACACTTTTAAAAGGGTGAATCAAAAAAAATAAGGGTTAATTTTATGGTATATGAATTATATCTCAGCAAAGTGGTTTTTCTTAAACTGAGCCTGAAAAACTTATAAAGGAGTTATTTAATCACTGAGATTAAGCTACAATTGACAGTTGTTGGTTAAGTGTCAGTTCCACATTTTCTTCAAACCCTTTCCTATAATTTTGTCCTCTTTACTGTCTAATGTTTATTGTGTTTGGTGTTTTTGTTTCCTTAAGTAAGTTCTGGTTAAAACTTAGATCACTTGAAGCCGTCTTTTTCTTGTTTAGATGTAGGAATAGGATAAGGAATCTAGACATTCATTTCTGATGTTTTTTGCCTTGATGACACAAGTAGTCATCTGTTCAGGGTTTCTCTTATGAGATGAAATGTATATGCAAATACCTAGGAAGAGGAAGCAATAATGTAGAAAAATACATTTTATATTTTGCTTTATGTTTAGTTATGGAAAGATAAGTTTAAGAAAAAATAATATATAAATGAAGCTTTTTCAAAAACTTCAAAGAGAATGTTTAACAACTTTCATTTCTTCATGTGAGGTTTTAAGTTATAATGTTCATTTTTAATAACAGATAATTTATCATTACAGATAGATTTGACCAGTTTTGGGCCATCAACCGGAAACTCATGGAATATCCCGCAGAAGAAAATGGATTTCGTTATATCCCTTTTAGAATATATCAGGTAGGAAGTGACATTTTTAACAATACCAACTTGTGAATGCCTCAGACATCTTACTTCTTGAAGTAGTGTGGTGTAGTCCAAAACTCTTTAAATTTGCATAGTAACTGAAGGGTATTTATTAGGGCTTTCCAGAGCTCTGTCTTTGGGTGACAAGTCAGAAACTACATTGAAATATTTTACTCATATGCAGTTGATCCTCATTGTTTGCGGATTCTGTATTTGTAGATTTGCTTGCTTTCTAAAATTTATTTGTAACCCAGAGTCTCAGTACTTAGCAGTGCTCTTATGGACATGTGCAAAGCTACAGAAAGTTTGATTCACCCAACGTGCACATTTTCAGCAATGTTGTACCTTCTTGTTACTGTTTTCCTACTATAAACAAGTGACTTTTCCCTGTTTAGTGCTATCCTTTTCACATTTTTGTGCTTTTTATTGAGGATTTTGTTTAAAATGGCTCCTAAGAGTAGTACTGAAGTGCCATCTTCAAAAAGAAATGCACAGGGACGCCTGGGTGGCTCAGTTGGTTTTAAGCAGCTGCCTTCGGCTCAGGTCATCATCCCAGCATCCGGGGATCGAGTCCCACATCGGGCTCCTTGCTCAGCAGGGAGCCTGCTTCTCCCTCTGCCTCTGCCTGCCACTCTGTCTGCCTGTGCTCACTCTGACAAATAAATAAATAAAATCTTAAAAATAAATAAATAAATAAATAAAAAGAAATGCACATATAGGGTGCGTGGGTGGCTCTGTCAGTTGAACGTCTGACCCTTGATCAGCTCAGGTGATGATTTCAGGGTTGTGAGATCAAACCCTGGTCTGGCTCCATGCTGGTATGGAGCCTGCTTGAGATTCTCTCTCCATCTCCTCCTGCCCCGCTGCCATGTGTGCGCTATCAAAGAAAAAAGGAAACACACATAAAACAAGGTTATGCATTGGTCAGTTGAAGAACATTTTGTGACCAGAGACACACAGTACCCCAACCCTATATTTCCCCCAGGAACAGTGGTGGCTTGGTAATTGCTAATTCAGTGTTTATAGTGACTTTGTAAAAACCACAAATAAGGGGAATTAATGTATTTAAGTGGTGAGTCTTTAGTATTGCACAACAAAATAGGAAAGTAGAGCTCTCCTTATAGCACACTTTCATGGAGTAAAGAAATTCCTGTTTCTGTGGAGTACTTTAAAACTCCTAGGTAAAAAGTTTTGCATATAGCAAATTCTTTGTAAATATTTGTTGAGTGAATGGTATTCCAGAAAGTAAGTTACCTACTATCTTGAAAAAGCAGTTGAGAATAGAAATTTGAAACAAAATATCACAGATATGGGTTCTGATCCCACAGAACTTCTATTCAAACTCAGAGAGGTTGTGTCATAAGTTCCCCTTATAACCTTTTTCAGTATGCCAGTCTTTACTCTGCTACTCTGTAGTAATTGTTTAAACCTCTTAGTGAGGCATCAGTCACGTAACTGTATTAAAGAGGAAAATTGATTGAAAGCAAGTACACCAAAATCCCAGTAGACTCAAAGGATGAAAAGTGTTTCTGGTTTAAATAAGGCTTCTTTTCACTGATTTCATTAACATAATGGTAGATGGACTATTTTTAGATCATGGATTCATAATATGTACAATAGAAATGACATGAGAAAAATTCCTGTTGGAATAAGACCAGATGATTAAATTAGCCACGCTTCTCTGTTTCCTTTTTTTAATTCCACAAGTCTTTGTTAACCACAGATATTATAGAGGGTTTCGAAACACCACAGCTTATTTATTTATACATAATCTTGTATTATGAAGAACTGAGGCAATTTACACAAATACATAATAAGAAAATAAAAGAATTTAAAGTCAAAGCCACATATCATGAAAAATCTGAGGTAATTTACAAGAATTTATTATCACAAAATAGAAAATAATTTAAAATCAAAACCATTGAAAATAAAAAAATGGAAACTTAGCATGAAATTACATAAGCTATGAATGAGTGAGATACTCAGATTTATTAAAATTGACCTGCACATTTGACCCTGAGTATTCTTGTAGCCAGAGCAAGGGAAACGAGATGGGGTAACATTTTTTTTTTTTTTTTGTTATACATAAGGAGAAAACCTACTAGGTTATTAGGGAAAGCTGAAGCTTCTCATGCATTGCATAGGGAAGAAATTTCTCATGTGACTTCATTTACAGGGAGTAAATAACTTACCTGTAGTGAAAATATAGTAGTTTTCATAAAGCTGCTTCCTAAAGTGTTATTCAACAGTAGCTAAAGACAATGAATTATAAGCCCTGGATCATCCGCAGTATAATAAAGAATTGGATGAAGTAATGGGAAGGCTAGTACTGGAAAGACTTTTAGGTTATTTTATGGAAGAATGTGTTTATCAAATAAGAAGGATAGTAATTGATGGAGCAAAGCATTTGGGGATCGGGGTTAACCGTAAAGGTTAACTCAGCAAATGAAAGGTCTGTGGAGAACTGTGAAGGACTAGGAGGGGAAAAATTACTGCTACTTATGTGGGAAAGCATCAGTCTTTTCTGTGTACCGAGGAATAAAGCCATCTGCTGGAAAGAGAGGCGTGCAACAGTTTTGGAAACTGTTCTGTTTGACAGTGGGCAAGTAGAATGGTTCCTATAGTTGCGCAAAATAATAATGTGAGAATGAAAGATGGCAAGAAGACCTAGTTGTGTTAGAGAAGAAATATCTGACATTAGATACCTCTATATTGACCACCTAGGCATTCTGTAAGGGAAGCTTTTACAGAGCTAGATTCACTAGTGATAAGCTTTTAGTTATTCCACAGAGAAAAGCCAAAATGGAGCCAGATTTCATGGACTAGGTATAATACTTAGAGTGAACAGGATTCTTCATGTAATGTGTAAATCCCAAAGAGAGAGTCTGCTTCTTCACCATCACTGACATGGAGATTGGTGGTTAAAGTACGTATTAAAAACAATAACAGGTTGTCATAGAATTTTAGAGTAGTCCTTAAGTTTTCTGAGTGGATATCAAAAACAACAAAAATAAATTTTTTAAGTAAGCTGTATGCCCATTGTGGGGCTTGAACTTACCACCTTGAAGTCAAGAGTTGCATGCTCTACTAACTGAGCCAACCAGGCAGCACTCAGAAATGGTTTTTCAACAGCAGCCCACTTTAGGGCCAAGCTTAGAAGGGGAGGTTGGGTGGGGACAAGTGGGATTGGCTCAGGTGGTTGGACCCCTCTCTTGGGACTTGACAGTTTGAAAGTCATCTCTCAATCTAGACAGATTCAGGTGCTTTGTCCAACTTAGGTAGATTTGATCTAGCCTGCATTTTGGATCGAGTAATACCCTCAGAATGCTAGTGGTATTTTTGAAGGTAAGGCTGGATTAAAAAAAAGAAAATCTGTGTAGTAGGTTTAGCACAGTCTTTAATATACTTTGAGGGCTTAATAATTACTTAATTTGAAATATTAAATTAATAGGTATTAAAAGCGCCAAAGATAAAAACAAAAGAAAGAAAGAAAGAAAAACCTGCCAAAGATCACATAATGTTAAAGCTTAAAAACAGACTTTATTGTTAAATAATCCCGAACTGAAAAAGCTAGCAATTTTCCTTGGATTTAAATGTATGGTGACTTTAACAAGGATAGTGCTACTGTAGTAGTTAAGAAGACAGAACACTTTTAAAATTAACCAAGGGGTTGGGACGCCTGGGTGGCTCAGTTGGTTAAGCAGCTGCCTTCGGCTCAGGTCATGATCCCAGCCTCCTGGGATCGAGTCCCACATCGGGCTCCTTCCTCGGCAGGGAGCCTGCTTCTCCCTCTGCCTCCGTCTGCCAGTGCTCACTCTCTCTCTCTCTCTCTCTCTGACAAATAAGTAAATAAAATCTTAAAAAAAAAAAAAGAATTTAAAAAAATTAAAAAAAAAAAATTAACCAAGGGGCACCTGGGTGGCTCAGTCCGTTAAGCATCTGACTCTTGATTTCAGCTCAGTTCATGATCTCAGGGTCCTGGGATCCAGCCCTGCATCAGGCTCCCTGCTCAGCAGGGAGTCTCCTGGAGATTCTCTGTCTCCCTCTGCCCTCCCTGCCCACATGCATGTGTGTTTTCTCTCTCTCTTTCAAATAAATAAATCTTGAAAAGAATAAATAAATAAAATTAAAATGAAGGGAGAAGAGCAGGAGAAAGTGAAAAAGAACTAAAGTGTTGGAAGGGTTGAAACAGCAGTATATGGTAGTGTCAAGATCATAGTTTTGCTTTATTCACTTAGTAGAAAATTGTTTTGACTTTTTTCTGCTTCTATTTCCTAGTCTGATAGTTTGTGACTACATGTTAACCTCATTGAGCTCAGAAGGTTGGAAAATTTTGGAGACATAAAGGCTAAAGCACTTGTCCTTGGAAAAAAAGCATTTCCTAGAAAGAGCACTGAACTAGGACTAGCAGTGAACTAGGAGGACCTCCACGGTTCTGTGGGGGGTCTGACACTGACAAGCTGTGTGCTCACAGGTTACTCAGCCTGGCTGAGCCCTTGTTTCCTCACCCATAAAATGAAAGGGGCATGACTAAGTGAATTTATACATCTGGTTAAAGTTTTTCTTCAAAGAAGCCATATAACAGGTTTGTATAATTCAATCAGTGACACTCTTATTTTTTAAAACATTTTAAACTCCTTACTTGAGAGCAGATGTATTGTTCTTACAACAAACATAATCCTTTCATTTACAGTGCTTTATGACTTTTAATCACTTCTGAAAATGAAGGTAGTTTATCTTTTTCATGAAGACAGGGTAATTGTTTCATTCATGCAGTGTGTCCAGGGTCTAGAAAAGTGCCTGACATGTAGTAGGCATTTGTGAGCGTTTGTTAATTCATTAAACCATTCCTTCTGTCCTCAGTAGTTGATTTAGGGCTATTCTGTTATACCATGAGCTCCGTAGTAACGTACCATAATGCTTTCCCAGGTACTAGCAAAGTAGCGTATTTGTGGAATTTAGTGAAATAAAATATAACAGAAAGTCTAAAGACATTCCCCAAAGAGGAGTTTCAAAACTGTTCTGAGCTATATACCTGCTAGCACTTACTTGAATGGGTAGGTTCTGGCACATGTACTTTACTATAGTTTCTATACTGTGCATATTTTAAGCTCCTACAGGGAAAGTGTATTATACTATCGTTACTTACTGTGTAGGTAAGATAGTATAAGTTAGAATGGTGGTGCAGATGTACAGAGTGGGGGTGTCGTTTTCATGTTTATCATTATGTTCAGGGAAAGATTGTTAGATGTATTCATACCTCTCATTGTGGTATCACAACAGAGAGGGATTTGGAGAGAGAAAATGTGAGGGGGGAGGGAAAAGAAAGAGAGAATGAATGTGTGAGAGAGAAAATGGTTTTATAAAGTTCTATAATTAGATTGAAAGTGGGAAGCTAGAGAATTCTTAAAATTTGCTTGACAAAACGTGGCTGCCAGGTGGGGACTCGGTTAGGAAATAGCTTGCTGCCTGATCTTTTCTGTGCAAAGGAGTTGATAGTTTTTCCTCAAACAGGAGGAGCCAGCTTTCCTGTTAGCTCTGTGTCCTTCCAACTAGGTTCTTACTTGAATTTGATTAAAATTTTAGGAGTAAAGTATGTAAGTGAATATAAAAATTTAGGAATCGTAGTTTTTGCCCATTTCCTTACTTTTGCCATTCCTGGCTTTTTCCACTTCTCTATTGTGTATTTTTGAATCTTCCTTCATTCCTTGACCACAGGAAGATGGGCTCTGCTTTCTGTTTTCCTAATTATATGGTCTAACGGGTAATGCAGGCTTCTGTTGCTGACTCCTTTACAGCAGATTAGTTTGTATGATTAGGATATTCCATTAAATGTAGCTTTTACTTATGCAATATTTTGATGAATCTGCACCTTTCATTTCTTTAACACACTAGATATAAATTGTGCTATTTGAGACCTTAAATTCATAATAAATGTAAGCAGAACCTGAAAATCTAGGCCTATTAAGATAAATGAAAGGCATCATTTTTACTAAAATATTTTTCTTTGCAGAATCATAATAAAATTCCTGCATAGCAAGGGGTTTGAAAAGGAAGGGGCACTGAGCCTCCTTAAGTCAGGCCCACTTCATCTTTGGAAGCCTCGGAACCACCATATGAAGTAGGAATCATTGTCTGATTTTTACCTATGAGGAGGCTGAAGCTGAGGGATTTTAAGTTACTGGCTCAGGGACACACAAATGAAATGTTAAAGAACCAAAAATCAGACCTAGGTGAGACTTACAAAGTATAATGAAGTTTACAGAATTTTCAGGTCATAATTATCCTGTAAAGTGAAATCCACCTTGACAAATTGATAGAAACCTAGAAGACTTCTAACTGGCAAGACTCTCTAAAGACTGCCTTGTGTTCAGATTGTTGGAAAACTTCAGTTATTTTTCATCTGTAGCTTGATTGTATGGGCTCAAAATGAGTATAATCTAGTGACAGACTTTTAGTGGTGCAAGTAAAATAGGTACAAAAGTAGTCTAGAGATGCAGTTAGACCAAAAATGTGTCATTTCTGTCATTTACATAACAGTTTAGTTTGGTGTATGAGTTTCGGGTCTGTGTTCCTGAAATCCAGGTGCTTCGTATTAGCTGGTATTCTAGAGATGAGGCTGATGGCAGAAAGTGTTTCAGAAATGTAACCTAAATGTTATTTAGAATAGCACATGTAAACAGATGGTGGTTAATGAGGATATCTGTTAAAAAGTTTTGTAAAGTGACCGTGAAGTCCTTAGGCATTGGTATTTACGTTGTAGAGTGAAAATTGGACACATTTTGTTGTGTCCTTCAAGAAGCAATGGATTCATAAATGCTATGCTGCCATTAACACTTCATGTAAGAAAAGTTTATTTTATGCATTCATTCATTCAACAAGTTCATTGACTCATAGATATTTGCATGCCATGCTCTGTGCTATGTATGGGGGATACAAATGTTGATTCATATTATACGTCATCCTTCATAGAGCTTAATAGTTCAAAGGTGGAAAGACGCTAATCAAGTACGTATACAAACAAATGTAAAATCACCACTATAATGATTGGTGCTGTGAAGCAGAGATATGTAATACAACAAAGGCCTAAATCCTCTAAGGAGAATTTGATCTAGTTTGGGAGGGCAGAGAAGGCTTGTTGATGAAGTGTTATGTCTCTCGAAGAGTCGACAGATGGGCGGAATTGAGGAAGGCAGAGTGATGAGAAGAGCTTTGTAGGCAGGGGGACATTGTTAAGTCTTGAGCATGGAGTTGAGGGAAAATAAGGTTGCTAATGTAAGGGTTAGACCATATTAAGGAGTTTTCTTTTTATCCTCTGAAGATTTTTAGTAATCTGAATATCCATTCGTATTTAGATTACTTAATCACCTCCTTTGTTCTGTATGTTATTCTAGAGTTATAAATAAATTCAGAGAATCCTCTTAGGAACAACTTAATGGTATTAGTTTTAGTTTTAGTACTTGTTTTCTAAGAAAGTTAACATAATTCTTAGTTGTTTTTGGAAGTTATTCATCAGTTAAATGATGTCAGAGATTAACTTGGCACTTCCTAGACTGAAGAAGGAGTCAGAATTTTAAGTTGGTTTCAGAAATGCTGATTTATGAATTTTGAAAAGTGAGAACAATAGAAATGTGTGGCAAATTATGGTGATGTTTGTTAGGATCCCCCTTCCTCCAGGGTTTTGACAGTTTGGGTGAGAAATTGTGATTCTGTTCTTCTACCATTTTCCATTTTAGTTGATATCTCGCAATAACATGTAGCCCAAGAGGCCAGAGAACAAGAGCAGGGACTCACTGGGTGGTAAACTGAGTATTACTGCCTTTAATTTTGTTTTTTGGTCATTTCAAAAAGAAATACTGAGTAATTTGTAATATATATTTAACTGTATTTATCTGGGCACAATAGCCCAACCAAACTGACAGAAAATTTGCCATCACAATAGGTATATGGGTATCTTGGAGACTTTGCTTTTTATTCTTTTGGGTGTATACTTAGAAGTGGAATTGCTGGATTATATGGTTAATTCTTTTTTAAATTTTTGAGGAGCTGCCCTACTGTTTTACATAGCAGCTGCACCATTTTACATTCCTACTAATAGTGCACAAGAGTTCCAATTTCTCTATGTCGTCACCGGCACTTACTATTTTATTTTTTGTTTGTTTTTGATAATATTGTTTTTAGATGGAAGATATGTCTTTTTTTTTAAATTAGTAGTTACATCTTTTTTTAAAATTAGTAGTACATGTATTTTTTTTATTGTTAAGGCCCCTCCCTATACATCTGCAGGTTGCATACATTGTTATCTGACCATCCTTTCTTGTAAGATAGATTTTTTTATATGTATATCTTACTCATCTAGAATTTATTTTTATGTACTGTGTGAAATATAGAGATACATCCTTTTTCCCTTTCATCTGCTGACTTGTTGTAATAAGACCATTTATTAAATATAGTAGGGTCTGGTAAACCTTTTCTTTAAAGAGCCAGACAGTATATATTTTCTACTTTGCAGGCCAGATGGTCTCTGTTGCACCTGTATAACTCTGTAGCTTAAAGCAGCCGCAGACAGTTTGCAGATGATGGACATGGCTGTGTTCCAGTTAAACTTTATTTACAAAAACAGGTGAAGAGCACAATTTGATTTGCAGGCCATAGTGTATTGACTTCTGATACAAACTGTCCTTTTCCTGCTGGATAAAAATTCCAGGTCAGCTTTACATTAAAATATTTTAACTACTGGGATCTATTTTTGGTTTTCCTGTTTTGTTCCGTTGGTATATTTGTTTATTCTTAAGCCCATATTACTTTTATTTGATTTTATTTAGTTCTCTGATACCTGCTGGGGAAATTCACCCCTTACCTTTTTTCTTTAAGTACTTTCATGTTTATTCTGCCAATAATTTTTTTTAAATGATTTTTAAAATAATTTTATCAACTCCCCATGGCCTCTTGTTCATTTATAAGTGAAAATACATTAAATTTCTATTTTTAATTTTAGTAGAATTAACCTTCTTATGTTATTAAGTCTTCCCAGATAAGAAAATGATACATCTTTCTTATTACTCAGATTTTATGTTCTGTTTAGATTTTAAAATTCTCTTCAAATAGGCCGTGTACTTTTCTTTTTAATTTATTTTAAGTGTTTTGTAGGTATTACCTTTCTTTCTTTCACTTCTATTTCTGCATATTGTTTTATGGCATCAGCCAAAAAAAGCAAAAACAAGAAACACCTCTTCCCACTATGTCCTATCAACTGTTTTGTTTTTCTTGATTCATTGTATTGCTAATAATACATTGTTAGGATACTATTGAACAATAACGGTCCTAGCAGACATTTCTCTTTGGTTTCTGGTATTCAGTGATACAGTTTTACTATTTCATCATTTGGAGGGGACTGGGTGGCTTTGTCAATTAAGTGTCCACTTTCGGCTTAAGACGTGATCCCGGGATCCTGGGATCCAGCCCCACATTGGGCTACCCACTTGTGGGAGCCTGCTTCTCCCTCTCTTCCCCGCTTGTGCTCTCTCTCGGTATCTCTCTCTCAAATAAATAAAATCTTTAAAAAAAAAGTTTCATCATTTAGAATGATACATAGCCTTTATCAGACCAAATGAATTTCCTTTTAGATTTTTAAATTAGAAATGGATAGACTCAAAATGGATGAAAGACCTAAATGTGAGATAGGAATCCGTCAGAATCCTTGAGGAAAACACAGGCAGCAACCTCTTCGACCTCGGCTGCAGCAAATTCTTGCTAGACATGTCTCCAAAGGCAAAGGAAACAAAGGCAAAAATGAACTATTGGGACTTTATCAAGATAAAAAGCTTTTGTACAGCAAAGAAAACAGTCGACAAAACCAAAAGACAACCAACAGAACGGGAGAAGATATTTGCAAATGACATACCAGATAAAGGGCTAGTATTCAAAATCTATAAAGAACTTATGAAACTCAACACCCAAACAACAAATCATCCATCCAAGAAATGGGTGGAAGACATGAACAGACATTTTTGCAAAGAAGACATCCAAATGGCCAGTAGACACATGAAAAATGTTCAACATCACTTGGCACCAGAAAAATACAAATCAAAACCACAGCGAGATACCACCTCACACCAGTCAGAATGGCTAAAATTAACAAGTCAGGAAACAGCAGATATTAGTGAGGATGTGGAGAAAGGGAACCCTCCTACACATTGGTGGGAATACAGGCTGGTGCGGCCACTCTGGAAAACAGTATGGAGGTTCCTCAAAAAATAGAAAATAGAACTGTCTTATGACCCAGCAATTGCACTACTGGATATTTACCCTAATGATACAAATGTAGTGATCCGAAGGGGTACATGCACCCCAATGTTTATAGCAGCAGTGTCCACAATAGATAAACTATGGAAAGAGCTCAGATGTCCATTGACAGACGAATTTATCTGGATAAAGAAGATGTAAGATATATATATATAGATAGATATATCTATACACACGCACACACATAAGTATATACAATGGAATATTATAGAGCCATCAAAAATATGAAATATTGCCATTTATTACAATGAGGATGGAACTAGAGGGTGTTATGCTAAGCAAAATAAGTTGATCAGAGAAAGACAATTATCATATGATCTCACTGATACGTGAAATTTAAGAAACAAGGTAGAGGATCATAGGGGAAGAGAAGAAAAAATGAAACAAGATGAAACCAGAGAGGAAGATAAACCATAAGAGACTCTTAATCTTAGGAAACAAACTGAGGGTTGCTGGAGGGGAGGAGGAGGTGGGGGGATGGAGTAGCTGAGTGATAGACACTGAGGAGGACACGTGTTAATGGTGAGCACTAGGTGTTGTGTAAGACTGATAAATCACAGACCTGTACCCCTGAAACAAATAATATACATATGCTAATTTAAAATAAATGAATTTATTTATTTATTTTTAAAAAGAAATAGTTGCTAAATCATTGAGTAGCTTAATGAAGCTACTATTTTTCTCCTTTGGTCCTTTTTAATTTGGTACTTCTGTTTTTTTTCATTCCTTTAATGTTGACCTTCCCTTTCCTGAAGCTCACAGTTTTATTATTGAAAGATCCTACGCGTTTTCCACACTGAGACACTCTTAATGCTTTTCCTCTCCATAAGATGAAACCTTTAGAATATTTCACCTTCCCTGTACTCCTCTAGTCTTCCACTATATAGAGACCCGTATGCCACTTTTTTACTTCGGGTTCCTTAATGCGTAGCCTTTGCTAGAACAGTTCAGTATCTTCACTTTCCAGCTGTTACCAGATTTTCCATTGCAGGTTCTGCCTTCTCTTCCAAGGATACTTACTTAACATTTATGTTTCGTATTCCAGATATTCCGTAAATATCCAAGGTATCAATTCCTGATAGAGCTTTTGGTAGAATCTCTCCCTGGTCTTCTCTTTCTCTCCCTGCCTCAAGAGTAAGAAGGATCCAGCCGTATTCAGCTTTTCCTTAGCTTTCAGAGTCTGTGTGCTTGCTGGTCCATAGTCTTTTGTCCACCCAGAGAGAACACTGCAAAGGATTACAGCTCCCACCATGTAGTCCCTGCCTGCCTGCTCGTCCCCACAGCTGCTTTAGCTCAGGAGAGCTGCTGTGTTGGGTGGGAGACGGAACTGGGAGAAGGAGGGAAAGGGCAAAACATTAAGCTTCCTCACTCCCACAGTACCCTTCAAGTATAGTTGTTTATATATGTTATTTTTCATATAAAGAATTATATAACAGTATTCGGGGCACCTGGGTGGCTCAGCGGGTTAATAAACCTCTGCCTTCGGCTCAAGTCATAGTCTCAGGGTCCTGGGATTGAGCCCTGCATCGGGCTCTCTGCTCGGCGGGGAGCCTGCCCTTCTCCCTCTCCCTCTGCCTGCCTCTCTGCCTGCTTGTGATCTCTGTCTGTCAAATAAATAAAACATTAAAAAAAAAAAAGAATTCTATAACAGTATTCCTTGGGGAAAAGTATCTAATAATTCATATCCTAGCTGTGGCAGTAGCATGCTAAGATATATATTGAAACATCTGTGCTTAGAAGTTAGGATTTGTATGTTGTAAAGAAAGGCAAAATGTAAAGAAAGACAAAATACAGAATGGGTGCTCAGTTCCTAAAAATAACTTCTGATCCAAGTGCAGACAGCAGTTATAAAACAATAAATAACTTGCAAGTTGAGGTCATATCATTCATTCTTACAACCATACCACTGTCTGTTTTCATAACATTTGCAGCACCTCAAAAAAGGATCATATACCCATTAGCAGTGGTATTATGGGCATATAATTTAATATGTCCTTTTTTCACAGGACGTAATACTTTCAAAGTTCACCCATCTTGTAGTATGTACCTTATCCCTTTTTATGACTGAATAACATTTCATTGTATAACATAACACGTTTTGTTTATCTGTTGATCAGTCGGTGAACATTTGGGTAGTTTCCACTTTTGGATTATTGTGAATAATGCTTTCATGAACTTTTGTATACAGATTTTTCAGTGAACACAGTGTTCCTGAGTATGTACCTATCACTAGAATAAGTGGTAACTCTGTTTAACCTTTTGAGGAACTGCCAAACTTTTCCAGATTGGCTGCACCATTTTATATTCCCATCAACAATATATGAGGATTTCCATTTCTTCATATCACTGCCAACACTTGTTCTTTTTTTTTTTTTATGGTCCTCTTAAGTAGCTACAAAGGGGTATTTTACTTTGATTTTGATTTCCATTTTTCCCTAATAACTTAATGTCATATTGAGCATCCTTTCATGTGCTTACTGGCCATTTATGTATCTTCTTAGTTGAAATGTTTCTTTAAATCCTTGGCTTATTTTTAAATTAGGTTGTTTTTACATTGTTGATTTATAAGAGTTCTTTATATATTTTGAATACTAGACCTTTACTAGATATATGCTTTATGGATATTTTCTTCCATTCTGTGGATTGTCTTTTTACTTTCTTGGCAGTATCTTTGAAACACAAAAGATTTTAATTTTGATGAAATCCAATTCATTTTTTCTTTGGTTTCTGACATATCTAAGAAACCATTGACTAATACGAGGTGATTTTCTATAGAAATATAGATCTCTTCCTATGTTTTCTTCTAAAGTGTTATAGTTTTAGTTCTTCCATTTAGATCTTTGATCTATTTTGAATTAATTTTGGTACGTGGTACAGGATAAAGGGTCCAACTTCATTCTTTTGTATGTGGATGTTTTGGTTCTTCAGCATGATATGCTGAAAATAATTCTCTTTCCCTCATTGGATTGTCTTGGCATTCTCGTTGAAAATAAATTGTCCACAAATGTATGGTTTTTGTATGTATACACTTCTGTTCCACTGATTACCTGTCTAACCTATGCCATTACCACACTGTCTTTAATTCTGTAGTTTTGTAGTAAGTTTTAAAAATGAGAAATATGAGTCCTCTATCTTTGTTCATTTTTTAAAAATTATTTTGACTGTCCTGGATCTTTTACATTTCCATATGAATTCTAGGATCAGCTCATCATTTTCTGCAAGAAATGCATGTGGGACTTTGATAGGAATTGTATTGAATATGTAGATAAATTTGTGGAGTATTGCTATCTTAATAAACAGTATTAAGTCTCTCAATACTTGAACACAGGATTTCTTTCCATTTATTTAGGTCTTTGGTTCATTTCAACAAGCTTTTGTAGTTTACAGTATACAAATCTTATACTTTTGTTAAATTTATTTATTCTTGTGTATTTTTTGATCCCTTTTTAAATCATTTTTAGATTATTCATTGTTAGTGTATATAAGTAATACTGATTTTTAAAAGATTTTATTTATTCATTTATTTGAGAGGGGGGAGAGGGAGAGAGAGAAAGAGTTCAAGTAGGAGGAAGAGCAGAGGGAGAGGGACAAGCAGACTCCCTGCCAGGTGGGGAGCCCATGACCAGGAGATCATGACCTGAGCCAAAATCAGGAGTCAGATGCTTAACTGACTGAGACACCCCGGTACCCCATTAATATTGATTTTTTATATTGATCTTGTATCCTGCAGCCTCATTGAACTTGTTTATTACCTGTATTGGTTTTTTTCTCATTCCTTAGAATGTTCTTTGTTAGAAGATTATGCTAAGTGAAATAAGCAGAGAAAGAATTATCGTATGGTTTCACTCATGTGTGGAACATAAGGAATAGCATGGAGAACATTAAGGGAAGGAAGGAAAAACTGAAGTGGGGGGAATGAGAGAGGGAGACAAACCATGAGACTGTGGACTCCAGGAAACAAACAGGGTTTCAGGGCGGGGGTGCGGGGGGGGGAGGAAAGGGGCTGGGTAGCCGGGTGGTGGGTATTAAGGAGGGCACATGTTGTAATGGGCACTGGGTGTTTTATGCACTGTAATGAATCATTGAACACTACATCAAAAACTAAGCATAATAATAATTAAAAAAAAGATCATGTTACTACAGAAAGAGATATTTTTACTTCTTCCTTTCCAGTTTGAAAACTCTTTATTTTTCTTGCCTAATTTCCCTGACTAGAATTCCCAGGATAGTGCAAAATAAAAATGGAAAAACTGGACATCCTTGTCTTATTCTTAATCTTGGGGAAAGCTTATAGTCTTTCACTTACAGTATGATGTTAGCCTGTAAGTTTCTCTTAGATGCCCTTTAAAGATTGAGTTCCCTACTTTTCCTATTTTGTTGAGTATTTTTATCTTTAAAGGGTTAGATTATTGTAAGATTTTTTTTCTATATATAGTTTTTTGTTGAACCACCCTCATATTCCAGGGACAGATCCCATTTGGTCATGGTATGTAACATGTAACTGGATTTGATTTGCTAGTTTTCTTTGAGAATTTTCTTAAGAATTCTATATTCATAGGGATTATTAGTCTCTAGTATCTAGTATCTAGTATTCTTGTGATGTTTTTGGTTTTGACATCAGGGTAATACTGGCCTCATAGAATAAGTTTGGAAGTGTTCCCTCTTTACGTTTTTGGAAGAGATTATGAAAGATTGGTGTAAAATCTTTAAATAATTGGTGGAATTCACCCATGAAGCCATATGGTCCTGGGTGTTTCTTTGTGGGAAGATTTTAAAATTACTAATTCATTCTCTTATTTGTTATAGATCTGTTCAGATTTTTGACAGTTTTTGCCATTGTTCTTATTACTCTGTGGAGAAGATGTTATTTGAGATCGTTATTCCACCATTATTGAGGTCATGACCACCTCATAATGAATTTTGGGGTGTAGGTGGCAGAGGGAGAGGGAAATGAAGCAGTCTGTGCACTGAGCACAGATCCCAGAGCCCCATGTGGGGCTTGATCCCCTGAGATCATGACCTGAGCCAAAATCAAGAGTCGGATACTTAACCGACTGAGCCACCCAGGTGCCCCTACATAATGATTCTTAACCATTAAATTTAGATAGGTGGATTTTGTAGAAATTTGGGGAAGAAAATAAAGACTGAAGAGTTTTCTAAGGTTTTTTTTTTAAGAGATCTGTTCTTCCTAATTATTTCTAAATATAAAAATTTTAACTCAGTATATTGCTTGAGCATGAATATTGCTATAAGTGATAGGTTACTTTTTGTAAAGTTGTATGTTTTTTATTATTTTGGAAAATTTTTCTCACATAGATTCTCTGATAAATAACTTCAAAAGAATTGAATCTAATATTAAGATGGAGAATTTTCAGTTAGGTGGTTTTATTAAGTTTATTATCTCAGCTGTGTGATTTGGGGCATTCATCTCACATCTCTGGACCTCAATTTCATTATCTGTAAAATAGAGATAATCTCAAGAGTTCTTGTGAAGAGTAAATGTATTACTTTTAATACAATATTGTGCTTGATATATAATAAGTAATTTGCTGTTATTTGCTGTTATTACAAGATGTTGATATAAGTCATTAGTTTTGCTGTGAATTATTTTATCAGCAATGATTATGGCTTGCCATGCCTCCTGTGTTCTCTTATTTTTATGATTGGTGTGACATATCTGAAAAGTAGTTCATTCCATTTATCAGTTTATTTTTGGTCTCATCATGGTCTTTTCTCTGAGGCTCTTTTCTTTTCTACCTGGCCCCCAAAATCTGTTTCTCCTCACTACCAAATACTCATATAACCTCCTCTTTTTGTTTCAGTTCCCTCTTTCTTTACCACTTTCAAGGTCCTAGACTCGATACCTTGGAATCACTTTTGATCCATTTCTTAGAATTGTACATTGTAATATTTGTAATATTTGCATTTATCAGCTTCTGGCCATTTTCACTCACTTCTAGTTTCTATTACTTTGATTTTCGTAAAATGTAGCTAAACTCCAATCAAATAGTATCACATGTTGTTCCTCAAAACATGCTTAATGTTTTATTTTCTTACTCTCTTCACTTCTCCTGGGAATAGGCCTTATTCCCAGAATGCTTCTAAACTCAGTTCACTGTAATCTCCCCCAAAGAAGTCTTTTGATTTCTCCATATGTGCTTTAACCCTTCATACCAGAAATTATTTTTTCTTTCTCTCAACTCTGTTTTAAAACATTTCCTTCTAAAAAAATTTTTTCCTTCTACTTTTTATTACGACAAATGCAATTATAGAATTAGAGCTGAAGGAAGTCTTAGGAGTCATCTAATTCAAACCTCTAATTTTAGAAATAAAACAACTTGCACAAAACTCTTACTCAAAATTCAAATGGATATTTGATGACTGAGATAGGAGTAGAACTTGAGTCTTGGATTTCCAACATAGTTCTTTTTCTGTACACAGCATTGTGATATAAAATAGACATTTCTTAAGCCGTTTTGCAATATTTCACTGTGGAGCCATTGAAGTCTATGTAGTTTCTCTGTAAGCAGTAGCCTATGAATTCTTGAAGGACAAGGAATTGTTTAATTTCTCCCTGTATCTTTACAGATGTTTCTCAGAGACTACTTCCTGCGAGAATGAATGAATGAAGACATAATACTTTCCTTTAGTATTAATATTCTTAATGTTAAAACTTGGATTATTCTCTTTCAAACCTTTTAAAAGAAATTGGTGAATTGAAGCCTGTAGGGGGCAGCCCAACACAGCAAGTTTTGATTGCTCTTGCTAAATAAGCTAGCTACTACTCTGAGATTGTTTTCTACTTAAATTGCTTCCTATGTGGATTTTTGAAAAATGAAAGCAACTATAATGATAAGCTTATTTGGTGAATATATTTTAAAACAATTTTCATTTATACGAATGGGGACTTCCTGATACAGATAATTTGCTGTTTTATTTTTAAAGCATTGTATGAGAGAGCAAATGATATTTATTTGAGCTTTTTAAAATTTTGATTTATTTATTAATTTCTTACACAGATAATTTGATGGCAAATGTCCCTAATTTATTGCTAGAGAAATTAAAATATGCAAAATTGCTGTTATCCCAAGCTACTGAAGCTATTATTAAATAAAATCAGCATTTTCTCAATATTAATTTGTTGCACCGAGCTAGGTCATTGTTTCACTTAATATTCTCAAGTTTAAAAAATATTAATATCTGGTAATTAAACTGTAGACATATAACAATAATAGCTGACATTTATTGAGTACTATGTGCCAGATACTATTTTAAGTATATTACACTTTTAATTCATTTTAATTCATTTAATCCTCACTACAGCCCTCTGGGACACATGCTGGTACTATCCCTATTGTGTAGTGAGGTAAATGAGATAAAGATAAAGATGAATTATTGAGGTAAATGAGATAAAGATAAAGATGAATTATTGAAACTTGCCCAAGGTCACTCACCTTAGTAAGTGGAAGAGCTGGGATTTGAACTCAGGTAGCCCAGCTCCAGATCCCAAACTCTTAATCACTGTTCCCTTTGATAAATGTTAAACTCATTTCTCTTATTTTCTTACTCTGTTCTAGTGAAACTTTCCATTTGAGACTGTTTTCCAGTTTTTACATACATCAGGCTTCTTATTACTCCACCCTTTTGGTTGTTTCCTGCCTTTAGTCCTTTTTTTCTTCTAATAGAGAAAATGCATGGACAGAAAGTAAAAACATAACATCCTTTAGTGTGAAGAGATTGAAACAGATAGCTAAAGTTGTGTGGTCTTCTTTCTCTTTTATTTATAGAATGTTCTTTGTCTAATTACCAATTAAGCAATTTTTAGTGATCACATTAAAACCTGACCTCTCAAATTTAGGAATAAAATGAACTTCACTCCCTGTGCTTAAGCATGTGGTAGTATGGGATAATTTTAAAAGCCAAAATATTAAATACCTCATTTTAAAAGAGAGATGGATTGTGATGAGATGGTATTAACTATAAGCTAAAAATGATTTTTTAGCTTCCTTCACAAAGAAATTCTTGATTTTAATACAGTGCTTAGTGTTTTTATGATGGTATTCTAACATATGTAAAAATTAGCCTCGTTGTTACTTATTGGTATATAACTCATTCTCTGCTTTTGATAATTTCACCCGTCCTTAGTACCTCTTTGAGAATGTGAGTAGATTTAGTAAAAATAAGTTAGTTTACGGGGTTTGAAATTTGACAAAAGCTTGGGTTAAATGTGAGATGGCATAAAAAGTTACACCTGTTGACTAAAATGAATATAGAGCAGTTTCATACCTAAGTTCAGTAGTATTTGTATGACAAGCTATGAACTTTGTATAAACTTTTTTAAGAAAATACTTTTATATCAAGTTAACTCCTTGATTATTATTATGTATTTATTAAGTCACCTCAGATTACAGTTAATGCTTGAGTTTCTTGGAGAAATTGTCAACCTTGGTAATATATGCCAGATATAACCTATACCTTAGGATGGTCGGCCAGAGTCTTACTGCTGCTTTAATAAGTGACTTGTCTTCCCATCTTTCCCTAACTTTTCCTGACGTGGGTTTTAGCTTCCCAATTTACTGCTGGCCTAACAGGGTGTTGGCAGTTGCAAGCCTGAACTTAGTCCCAAATAATGTTCCTTTAACTTATTATTTGAAAAATCTAGACCCAAATTTGTTTCTTTGTGTGACTATCACATTTTTTATTCAGTCCCTTTTCCTTCCATCTCAGAGAATGCCAACATCCAGAAATGATGCCCCATGGGGTAGTCATTTACTCTGTTGATAATTTCAGTGTAAAAAAATTTGCTTAATCATGTATCTATTCCAACAGTGAAAACTACCTTCTGATTTTTTTTCTGTTCTTCTCATAAATGATTTTCATATAACATGCCAGAACACACAACACCTGTCTGTTAAGAACAGAATTACTAGGCTTTGATTCTTAGTAGTGGTTCCTTCTTTTGGGTAAATATGGCAGTTGCTTTTGGTTTAATTACTCATACTTTTAAAATAACTACTTACTAATAATTTCACGTAGGTAACAAATAGGATGAATACTCAGGAATATTAGAAGGAAAAACCAGTGGGGGATAATGCAAGACTAACCTCCTCTTTATGTTTGTCCTGGGCCTGGCAAATTTTGTTTGACACTTCATTTCCTGGTGTCATAGTCTTTGAAGAGGTGTGTATCTTAGTTTTTGGGTCATACACTTTTGTTTTGTTTTGTGGGGGGTTGTATAATCTTTGTTATCCATGTAGAGTGTTTATAGTAAGAAGTACTAAAGAGATAATATACATTTAGAAAACTTATATAGATACATTGATATGTGTATTGATTATATAGATACAGATATTGATGTATACATATTTGAAACTCCTCAAATCCTTAGGCAGGGTTTGATTGTGATGAATTAAAATGTTATTTCTCAGGGGCGCCTGGGTGGCTCAGTGGGTTAAAGCCTCTGCCTTCGGCTCGGGTCATGATCCCAGGGTCCTGGGATCCAGCCCCATATCGGGCTCTCTGCTCAGCGGGTAGCCTGCTTCCTCCTCTCTCTCTGCCTGCTTCTCTGTGATCTCCGTCTGTCAAAAAAAAAAAAAAAAAAAGTTATTTCTCAGTTACGAAATATGATCTAGTATGAACATTCAGTTGTATGTATTATCTTACTTTGATGCTTTAGGGGCACTTTACGGAATATATCTTGTCTTAAACAGGATGTATCTCTCATAGGTCTCCTTCTAAAAAGGCTAAACATTTAAAGGAAAGTAAGTGCTTGTTTAGTGAGCCACTGTTTGAGTGTATTGTTTGTAGGGGGCAGGTACTCGGGAAAGATCTCTGTAGTAGAATGATGTATCTGATCATGAGTTCAACAGAATTGGGTCTACATTTGGAAACCATATTTGATAGACCATAGATCTACCTTAGCTGTGATCTTTTCATGAAAGTCACCTGTTGGGGTGCCTGTGTGCCTCAGTCAATTAAGCATCTGCCTTTGGCTCAGGTCATGATCCCAGGGTCCTGGGATCAAGTCCTTCATCAGGCTCCCTGGTCAGCAGGGAATCTGCTTCTCCCTCTCTCTCTCTCTCTCTGCCCCTCCCCTGCTCGTTCTCCCTCTCTCTCAAATAAATAAATAAAATATTTTTAAAAAGTCAGCTATCTACATGCATATGTTGTGACACAATTTTGCATACAACATAAATTAATTAAAATTGTACTAGTTGTGAAATGATATGAATTAGTAAACTGAGGATTTCACATGATTATTGAGTTCACTAATGAGTGATTTATATATTAGATACATGGCTAAGTTAATGCACACAAAACTTTGAGAAGTCAAACTAAATGTATGTTACTTACTTATTGAACTTAATTTAACCATGTTTTACACTAAATTAAATTTGTATTTAAAACAACATTGTTAGAGCACCTGGGTGACTCAGTGGGTTAAGCCCCTGCCTTCGGCTCAGGTCATGGTCTCACGGTCTTGGGATCAAGCCCCGCATCGGGCTCTGCTCAGCAGGGAGACTGCTCCCTCGCCCCCCGCCTGTTTCTCTGCCTGCTTGTGATCTCTCTCTCTGTGTCAAATAAATAAATAAACTTAAAAAAAAAATCATTGTTAATGGAATTCCATTTGCAGTGTAGACAATTACCATATTAAGAAATAACATGTTTTTTTTAAGAAATAACATGCTTTTAAAACTAAAGACTCAGAAATCTAATGTAATAAGACTTTTTAACATTTTATTTGTCTAGATTTTTCAAAGCGTATATAAGAGGGACACTTCATGTGTATAAAACAAAAGCATTTCTCCTGCTAGTTTAAAATTTGAGAGAAATAATATATTTCAGTAGGTTTCTTCTATCCTTTTACTCTTCTTTTCTCTTTTCTTTTCCTCCTTCCCTTTTCTTTTTCTTCATCTTTTTGTCCTACCTTCCCTCCTTTACAGAGTCCTTCCTTTTCTCTGCCTCACTAAACTGGGAAGTGTTTTCACTATGTAGGAAAGCATTTCCTATTTTAATTAAAGTTTTGAAGTTTATTTTTAAAAGCAGAGCTTTGCTATACGAAAAATACCTCTATTAGCTTACATTGAAAATCCTTTTCATGATGATGAGGGTAATTATCTCTTACTTCTAAGAAGTAAGCCATGGCTAATTTCTGACTCTGTGTATATGTTTAAAGTAACTTAGAGTCAGCTTGGGCCAGTTCTGACGTCTGCTTATGTAATGCAGCATCTGTACTCTTCACTAGGTGTTCATTGTAGCTACAGATGCTTCATATAAAACAGGGTAGAGTAGCTTTCAAAAGGATGTACACATCAAAGTGTAACTTGAACTCAGTTTTTACATTGCTTGAGGAATCCTTAATGGAGTAGAACTAACAAATTTGCTTTTCCCCTAACACATTATCATTGTAACATTTAAAAATTTTTTGACTTCCATGACTTACTAGATCATATCATATACAAATGAATAGTTTTATTACTTTGGAGAGTTTTAACAATGCCCATATTAAATATTATTGAAATCCATATTCTGTGTCATAAGGAAGGTTTCCTTTAATTATAATTATAATTCCGGGAAATAATGATGCTGCTTTTGGAAGAGTAAAAAAAAAACTACTTAAATAAAGCACTCTATTCTTAAGTTGGAATAGCGTGCTGCCACTCATTTTGTAATTTGGCTAATACCTCTTCATGAGACCAACCAAGTTTATCATTTTTTATAACCTGATTCCTAAGAGATCTTTAAAGTAAGTACAGTGCTTGTAGCTATTAACCACGGTGTGTATCCTCTTTTGCTAGTGAATTATTTGAAGCAGGATGCCCCTTGCCTTCCCTCACCACTGTCTCCTTTCCATTTCTCAGATAAACTCACCTAAATTACACAAGAACTCATTTTTGATGTATATGATCCTCTTAGAACCCTGTTTAGGGGCGCCTGGGTGGCTCAGTGGGTTAAAGCCTCTGCCTTTAGCTCAGGTCATGATCTCAGGGTCCTGGGATGGAGCCCCGCATCGGGCTCTCTGCTCAGCAGGGAGCCTGCTTCCCTTCCCCTCTCTCTCTGCCTGCCTCTCTGCCTACTTATGATCTCTCTCAAATAAATAAAATCTTAAAAAAAAAACAACCCTGTTTAAAAATCACAACTTCAATGTACTAAATAAATGTTTGTGCTATTTTAAAATTTCCATTATGAAAAAGAAACCTGTAATTTGACTTGCTGAATTGGTGGCATTGGATTATTACTATCTTGAAATAAAATACTCTTAGAATACATCAGCCTGCTTTGGATTCCATAGACAGTTCTCTGTACATACTGTATTCCCAAAATTTTACATTTTTTGGCAGGTGGGGGCTTGTATGCAGGGGAGTGGGGAGGAAGAGGGAAGGAATCCCAAGCTGACTCCCCACTGAGCACAGAGCACTATCTTCATGACCCTGAAATCATGACCCAAGCCAAAACCAAGAGTCCCACACTCAACTGACTGAGCCTCCCAGGTGCCCCACCATTCCAGATTCTAAGTCAAGAATTTGCAAGAGGAAGAGTTCCTTCTTCCTGCAGAGTCCCTTGTCCCCATTCAGGTCATAGCAGTGTGGATGGCAATCAGAGATTCCAAGCTAGAAAGGAAGGAAGGACGAAGGAAGATCCTTTGCTCTCTTGACTGGTGGAGACGTTTCTGAGAAAGCTCAGAAATAGTAGACATATGAGTCTACAATCTGGGTAGCAGTTTATCAATAAGGACATTTTTTATGATCCAGACACTGGTAAGATAGACTATTTCTATTATATATACCCCCTTATTATTAAATTCTGTGTCTATTTTAGTAAACCTTACCCCCTTTTAGTTAGCATTTTTAAATTTCAGAACCTTTTGGCTTTTAAGTATCAGCATGAATTTTAAATGAGTTTTGGTGAACATTTAAGGCAAAGTTACTTAAATTTTCAAGGACAACTTTAAAATTGCTATTATGCTGTATAACTTTAAAAACTAATTTTTTTAAATTAATGAGGGTGGGAATATTTCTCTGATCCTTATTATTTAGGGGCTGTTGTCCTCCTTTAATTTTTTTTTTAATTTTGAGAGGAAATATAATTTTTTTTTATTTTAAATCATGAAATATATGATATGATGAACACTTATAAATCAAACTATGATCTGGACTGTCACCACAGGATCCCTCTCACAGTCCGTATGAGAGGTCTTTTTACATTATTTTCTTTCTCATAACAGCTTTACTGAGGTATAAATTTGATATCATGAGCTTCCCCCTTTAAAAGTTCATTGATTTTTTTCCCCTTTTATTTTTAGAATATTCAGAAAGTTGATGCAGCCATCACACTACTCTGTAATTCCAGAACATTTTTATCATCCCAAAAAGAAACCCTATACCACATTAGTGTCACTCCTCATTCTCCCTTTCCTCTAGCCCATGGCAACCACTAAACTACTTTTTGTATCTGTTTGCCTGTTCTGAATATTTTGTGTAAATGGGATCTTATAACATATGGCCTTTTCTGTCTGGCTTCTTTTACTTGCATTATATTTCCATGGTTCATCAGTGTTGTTGAATACTTCAGTACATTCCTTTTTATGGCCAACTAATATTCCATTGCATGAAAAAAATTATATTTTGTTTATTCACTAATTGATGGGCATTTGGATTGTTTCTACCTTTTGGCTGTTATGAATAACTGCTGCTGTGAACATTAATGTACAAGTTTTTGTGTGGATGTATATTTTCATTTCTTTTGGGTAGATACTTAGGAGTAGAATTGCTGGGTTATATGATAATTCTGTATGTAATCTTTTGAGGAACTGCCGGACTATTTTCTGAAGAATCTGACCCATTTCAGATTCTCATCAACAGTGTTCAGTGGTTCCCATTTTTGTGTGTCCACATCCTTGCTAACACCAGTTATTTTCTACCATTTTAAGTATAACTGCCTTAACGGATATGCAGGGGTATATATTTTTGGTTTTGATTTGCACTTCCATAATTACTAATGATGTTAAACATCTTTTCATGTGCTTACTGGTTATTTGTATGTCATCTTAGGAGAAATATCTTTAAATTCTTTGCTCGTTTTTTAATTTGGTTTTCTTTTTGCTGTTGATTGGAAGAGTTTCTCTATTTATTCTAGTTATGAATCCTTTATCAGATACATGATTTGCAAATATTTTCTCCCATATTATGGTTTTCTTTTCATTTTCTTGATGGTATCTTTGAAGTACAGAGATTTTTCATTTTGATGAAGTCTAGCTTATTTTTCCGTTGGTCATTTGTGCTGTTGGATTGTCATAGCTAAGAAACTATTGCATAATTCAAAACCATAAAGATTTCCTCTTGTGTTTTCTTCTGAGTTTTATAGCTTTACTACATTGCTTTTTTTCATTTATTCTTCAGAGTAATCAAGTGCTGTGCTTTTTGAATTTTTTAATTACCTGATTACTTCATCAGGGAGATCTGTGAAATATTTGTCACTTGTTTTCCTTTGCTACTTCTAAAAAAAAATCACCAGAATTTATGAAATCTGCTTTTTTTTCTTTTTAAATAAACTCTGTACCCAGCATGGGGCTCGAATTTACAACCCCAAGATCAAGAGTCATATGCTCTACTGACTGAGCCAACTAGGTACTCCTATGAAATTTACTTTTGATGATACTTCAGTGAGATTAATTTTTTAAATTATTTGTGTCAGAAACATAATTATCCATTTTCCCATATTATAAACTTTATTTAGCAGTCACTGTAAAACCCACAGACCATGCCAAGAGGGCTCAGGATCTTTGTAGAGCTTCAGTAGCTCCTGGCCCAGGGTTAGAAGCACTTTTCCTGTGGATGAGATCAGGAGAACAGAATTTCAGTTCTGTGGTCAGTACAACCTCTTTTACTCAGATGTTTTTTTCTTGCTACTTTGATTTCTTTATATACACAAATTAAGAGTGCTGCCTAATTATTTTACGTAAGCATACCGTAAAGATAGAAATAATCTATATACAAAAGTATCCTTGTATCCTTCAGTAGAAAACAGTTTATTAATTGCATCACTCTTGTATGCATCTTTTTAGTGTGGCTTTGGATAAAATTAGCAAAGATATTTTAAAGTTCTTTAAATCTTGAAATTTAAACTATGATTCCCTTGGTATAGTTTTGAAATCTTTTGGAAGAAACCTTAAAAGAAATAAGATAATTATTACTAAAAACATCAATCCTAGGGGCGCCTGGGTGGCTCAGTGGGTTAAGCCTCTGCCTTCGGCTCAGGTCATGGTCTCAGGGTCCTGGGATCAAGCCCTGCATTGGGCTCTCTGCTCACCAGGGAGTCTGCTTCCCTACCCCACCCCCTGCCACTCTGCCTACTTGTGATCTCTGATAAATCAATAAATTAAAATCTTTAAAAAGAAAAGAAAAACATCAATCCCTAGCACTTTCATGGGATGTTTCTCATTTGGCCACTCTACTGATAACTTCATATAAAAAATTGAAAAGCTATAACTTGTTTTATAAATCGACTCTTATGTAGCCTTAAATTGTTCTCAGTTTTGATAAGAGGGAATAGTGCTTCCCTGTAACACATTTTATTCAGTGAATTGATATGAGGAAGACACAAACTGTTGCCTGTATTTGAGGAAAATTTGCCTTAACCATTTATGGGACAAAATATATTTGGCTTTGTCTAGACAGAATTATAATAAATAGAACAATTTAAGTAACACAAAACACAAACTTCAAACCAGTTGTGTGGATATAATTCTGATGAGTGCTTTCATAGTCTCAATTAAGATACTACTGCTTTGAGGATTAAGTGTCTCTGACTATAATAATGACAGCTTTTCAAATGTTAATTATTATTTTTTAGTGTTATTGGGAATATTAAAAGTGGACTTCAGACAATGTTATCACAACTGCAGAAAGTGCTTATTTTCAAGTCTTCTACCTCCCTACGTAGAGGGTAAATGTAGTAGTCTGATTAAGTGGCACAGACTACCCCCTCACCCCCCCACCAACTCCTCTCCTTGCCCCCCTCCCCTTCCCACCACCAAAGGACTGTTTACTGTAAAGACCTAAAAGCATTCATTTGAAAATGGTCTGTTCTTTTTACTTAATGAGGTATTATAATTGTGTATATTCTTAAGCTAATTTTAATATGAGGCTTCTTTTGTAAAGCTTGTGATACAAAATTTGACATGCATGAATATATCTTGGGCCAAATATGCATGTGACAGTTTGAAGCACATATCATGTGTCGTTGTTGGTAATATCTGGCAGCATATCCTGTGTAAACCCCTGTTTTCTTTTTCTCTCTGCCACATGTTTATTCTAATTAACAAGACTACAAAGGGAACTGATGCCTGAATACGAGTTATTTTTCATTTTCTCTGTTACTGATTCTTTGGTTCCACAGTTAACCAGTGTTGTTTAAAAGGGAGGAATGAAAATCAATTCTTGTTAAGCACCTGTTGCAGTAGGTGTTTTATGTATCTCATCTTATTTAATTATCACAGCAGTCCTTCAAAGATAAATATTATTGCCATTTTTCAAATTCAGAAACAGACTCCCAAAGATTGATGTGATTTGCCCAAGGTATACAGTCAGACATGTTGTGAGTTGGGACTCCACCAAGGCTTAGTTAATTTCACAACCTTTGGCATTTCAAGCTCTAGATGCTAAGCTCTTAGCCCACTTTTGTTCCCCCATTCATTCATTTCTCACAGGTGTCATCATACAGCAGCTGCTCTCTGAACTTGAGTGAGGAGGGGACGTATGAGAGAAAGGATTGATACTGCAGTCTGCCTGAAATGGCTTTATCTCTATTTAAAAAAATATTACGTGTTTCAAATTGAAAGCTTCAGAATCTTCTGTATTCCCTCCTTTGTTTTCATGCTCTTTTGAAACTCCCTACTGTTTTCATACCTTACATCCTACCACATTTAGCATATATTTCTTTGTACCTACTGGTATATATCTTCCACTCTTAGAAGATGAAATTTTATAACCAGTTAGTAAGCTTTTCATTTTTATTTTTGTTTTTGCTCTAGCTGCCCGAAAAGTGTGGTTAAATTTTGTGTTCAGGCTTTTAAATTTTCTCTCATAGCACTTTGTACATATTTCTGTTATCACTTAACACTGTATTACAGTTACTTATGTGTACTTTATTTATTTTGTTTCTACCAACAGCAGTGCCCTAGTAAGTACTCAGTAAACGTTCACTGAGTAAAGATTTCTGAGGTAATTTATCCCCTGCCCTTTGGTCATTAGTCAGAGGTCCTATACATGAGTACTGCTATTGGGATAATTTTATTCAAACTACCTATGTGTTAATAGCTTTTGTTGTCACTATATACATGCTTTTGTTATAAGCATTCACAATTTTTTTAAACATAGGCAGGAATAAGTGAAACCATATGATAATTGACTTTCTCTGTTTGACTTTTTTCACTTAGCATAGTCTCCTCCAGTCCCATCCATGTTGATGCAAAAGTTGGGTATTCATCCTTTCTAATGGCTGAATAATATTCCATTGCATATATGGACCACATCTTCTTTATCCATTCGTCTGTTGAAGGGCATCTTGGCTCTTTCCACAGTTTGGCTATTATGGACATTACTGCTATGAACGTTGGGGTGCGTATGGCCTCTTCACTACATCTGTAGCTTTGTGGTAAATACCCAGTAGTTCAGTTGCTGGAATCATAGCGTAGCTCTATTTTTAATTTTTTGAGGAACCTCCAAACTGTTTTCCAAAGTGGCTGTATCAATTTGCATTCCCACCAACAGTGTAAGAGGGATTCCCTTTCTCTACATCCTCTCCAACATTAGTTGTTTCTTGCCTCAGATTTCTGCCATTCTAGCTGGTGTAAGGTGGTTCTCAATGTGGTTTTGATTTGAATCTCCCTGATGGCTAATGATGATGAACACTTTTTCATGTGTCTGTTAGCCATTTGTATGTTATCTTTGGACAAGTGTCCGCTCATATCTTCTGCCCATTTTCTGACTTGATTATCTGCTTTTTGGGAGTTGAGTTTGAGAAATTCTTTATAGATCTTGGATATCAGCCCTTTGTCTGTAGTGTCATTTGCAGATATCTTCTCCCATTCTGTAGAAGGAAGGGGAAAATGAAGGGGGAGAAAACAGAGTGGGCAATGAACCATAAGAGACTGTGGATTCCAGGAAACAATCTGAGAGTTTTAGAGGGGAGGGGAATGAGGGGGTGGCTGAGCCTGGTGATGGGTATTAAGGAGGACGCGGATTGCATGGAGCACTGGGTGTTACATGCAAACAATGAATCATGGAACACTACACCAAAAACTAATGATGTACTGTATGGTGACTAACGTAACACAATTTAAAAAAATAGAATAAAAAAAAAAACATAGGCAGGAAATACAGTATTCTTCATTGCAATTTATTTATCTTTTTATCTTTGTAATGCCTGTCACTGCTGTTAGTGGAGTATCAGTGACTGTGTGATTCTGTGAAGTATTATATTGTGATTTGGTTTTTTGTTGTCATTTTTACAGGATCTATAAGAAAAGTTATATTGGTCTTCATCATTGTTACCATCTTGATAACAATGAAAGTTTCACTACTGATCATGTAAAGCTTTTCAAATTATTAAATTTAGTTCGTATTTTAAACTTGTGTGTCAAATGAAAGTACACTGATTTTGTTGGTGAGATTTTTTATATCGGAGGTAGCTTTTGTGCGTGGATGACATACACAGTTATTTGCATTATATTAGAGTTGTAAATTGTGAAATCTAGTTTTTATAATGTCTTTCTGTTTAATTTTTGCTGTTATAAATATAATAAGTTTTATATACAAATGAGAGCAATCTTTTTTACTTCTTACTGTTTGTCTAATTTGTCCTTCAGATTCAGTTCTTCTAAAAGACTTAGAACTACTTGCATAGTTAATGGAACAAATCAAATTACATTATTAATCAACACATAGACATTGCTAATTTGTTGTAGTTCAGTATAGCTGATTCTTTAAAAATACCTGCAAATCTAACAAACGAAACCCTTTGCTATACTTACAGAACTCTTATAAGTCAAATAATTATTCTTATAAATGTAGTGAATCATTAATCATCCTGTTTCAGAGAACTTACAAAGCATACACACAAAGTATAGCTGATGATAGAGAAACTTGTTACGCCTGGGGAGATGCAACATATATAAATTATAAATAAAACACTTATCTAAGGCTCACTGGAGCAAATGATCAGATTACAGTGATTCAGGTCAGTGGTTGCAGATCCTGAACCTGGATACTGCTTCTAGAATGATTCTGTCCACTTTTTTTTTTTTTTTTTTAAGATTTACTTATTTATTTGAGAGAGAGAGCACATATGAGCGTGGAGGATGGGTCAGAGGGAAAGGAAAAGAGAATCTCAAGCAGATGCTCCGTTGAGCAAGGAGCCCAGCAAAGGGCTCAGTCTCAGGACCCCGAGATCATGACCTGAGCCATAGTCAAGAGTTGGATGCTTAACTGGCTGAGCCATGCAGGCGCCCTTGATTCTGTCCAACCTTTTATAACAACTGGGTCCGTTGTTGTCATCAGGTTCTGCCTGCTGTTTCAGAGGGAGACCCCCAACCCCATACTCCCCCACCTTCCTTACTTTTAGTAATGGCCATTTTTAAGGTTCACAACCCAGTGAATCATCATGCAGCTACTGAGCATCTTTTTAGGTTGTATCCTTGCTGAATTTTTGTTTTTCTCCTCCATAACTTTTAATCTTACTTTGTTTCAGTGAATAGAATCTCCTTTTACTATCTGATGAGATTCTTCCTCCTCTTTATGGTCATTGACTCCATGGTCAGTGAGCCAGATACGTCCCCTTCTAGCTGTAAGTTGTCATTTTTAACAAAACCAACATTTCTAATCTATTATATGTTAAATACTATATGACCAAAAGAGTAAAATTATTGGTAATGCTATGTAGTGACAGGATAACTGTGAGATTAGTATATCTTCTTATATAATTCTGCATGTTTTATATTATGACTCAATACAAAATACATATCTGTATTCAGTAAATTTCTGTTGAGTGTCAAGTCATATTTAGTGAGAGCATTAAGAGCACTTACTGAGCATTTACTATGTGCTGGGCATTGTTCTAAATGCTTTACATCAGTTTAACATATATAATCTTCACATGCAGTTTTAAGAAATAATACAGAAAGCTCTTTATACTGTTCACCCAATTTCCTCCATTCTTGACATCTTATATATATTATATGTATATGTATATATATGTATCTTTTATATAGTATAATATCATAACCAGGAAGTTGACATTGATACAACCCACAAACCTTATTCATATTTCATTCATTGTGTTCCAACACAAACATTCCTTGGGCTACCCCCTGCTTTTTTAAAGATTTTATTTATTTACGAGAGAGAGAGAGAGAGAGTGCGCGCGCACACGCGTGCACACACACTCACTTGCACGCGCAGGGGGGAAGGGGCAGAAGCAGGCTCCCCACTTAGCAGGGAGCCCAATGTGAGACTCGATCCCAGGACCCTGGGATCATGACCTGAGCTGAAGGTAGCCGCTTAACTGACTGAGCCACTCAAGTACCCCTGGACTACCCCTTTTATAGCCGTAGCCACCTACCTCACTTCTTCCTCTCCCTAACCTCTGACAACCACTAATTTGTTCTCATTTCTAAAATTTTACCATTTTACTGATGTTACATAAATGGAATCATGCAGTTTGTATGCCTAACATTTGTTCTTTCCATGCAACATAACTCCCTTGAGTTCCATACAAATTATTCCATATATTAATAGGGTTGTGTAGTAGTAGTAGTAGTAGTAGTAGTAGTAGTAGTAGTACTGCTGAATAGAATTCCATAGTATAGATATACCATAGATAATTTAACCATTCACCTGCTGAAAGACATTGGGATTGTTTCCAGTTTAGGGCTGTTACGAGTAAAGTTACTATGAACATTTATTTTTGAGCTTTTTGAGAACATCTAAGTTTGCATTTCTCTGGGAATACTCAAGTGTACAATTGCTGAGTCATATGGTAGATACATGTTTAGTTTTATAAGAAACTACCATACCCTTTTCCAGAGGGGCCTTTACAATTTTACATTTTCACCAGCAGTGTATGAGTGATCTTGTTTCTCCACATGCCCACCAGCATTCTATTTTAGACATTCTTGTAGGTGTGTAGTAATGCATTGGGGTATTGCAATTTGCATTTCCTTAATGGCTAATGATGTGTCAAACATCTTTTCATGTGCTTTTTTGGCCACCTATATATCCTCTTTGGTGAAATATCTGTCTTTTGCCCGTTTTTTAATTGATTTCTTTGCTTTTTTTAAAGAACTTTATTGGAAATGTGGATACAGATATTCTCTCCTGGCCTATGGCTTGTCTTTTCATCTTCTTCATAGGATCTTTTACAGAACGAAAAGGTTTTGTTTTGTTTTGTTTTTAATTATTTTTATGAGGTCCAGTGTATCAGTATTCCTTTAAACTGAATTTCCTGATTTAGCATCCAGAACTTAAGAGAAAATAAGATATGAATAAACTTAAGTCTGCTAAATTGGGATGAAACTAAAACTGTTGATCATATTTTAGGATGTCTGTTTAGGTGGTCATATGTACCGTGATTGTGCTGTGCTTATATTTTATTCAAAAACTCTGCAATGTAGATAGTCTCTCCATTTATGCCTGTGCATATATGTTGTACATATAGAAAATTATTCCTGTTTTACAGTTGAGGAAACTGAGGCTCAAGAAAGTCAGGTAACTGCGCCAGTGGGTCTGTAATAAATGACAGAACCTGGACTTAAAAACCTGTTCTTTCTGTCTCCAAAGCCTGTGCTCTTCAACAACTGCTTTGCATTTTTGTTGCAGTATGTACTTTATATAAGTCATAAGAATCAAACTTGGTCTTAATGATGTATCCATTGTGCCTGTTACTCTTAAAGTCCATACATTGTCTTATTTTAAAGCCTACCAGCAGGGACGCCTGGGTGGCTCAGTTGGTTGAGCAGCTGCCTTCGGCTCAGGTCATGATCCTCAGCGTCCTGGGATCGAGTCCCACATCAGGCTCCTTGCTCAGCAGGGAGCCTGCTTCTCCCTCTGCCTCCATCTGCCAGTGCTCGCTCTCTCTCTCTGACAAATAAATAAATAAAATCTTAAAAAAAAAAAAAAAGCCTAGCATTTCTTGTTTTATCAGCTTTAATATTAACCTGTTTGGTTAACCTGTTTGACTGTGTTGGAAATATGCCTTTTCCCTGTCTCTTGTTTCTTAGATATAAGATTAATAATATGATTAGCCTGCAGTTTACACTATAGTTGTAACACACATTATCTCTAAGAATTTGACTGTAACTCTTGAATTGTCACTTCAAGAAAATATGTAAGATTCACTAAACTTTTACAAATTTAGTTTATCATTTTTATAAATTTGTTTCCTTTGCCTCTGCTCAGTATATGTCCAAGGCAAATCAACCATGTAATGTTTCCATACAGGAAAAATTATTGTTTCATTTGTGAGTGTTCATGAGCAGAGGAGGGAGGAGGAGCAGCCAGCCAGTAGCACCCCAACCTTATATTCTGTTTGGTGCATTTAAAAGAGTAACATGTACATTAAAGTAATAAGGGCAGTTTCAAAGATGACTTGTTGAAGTCCTGTTATTTCTTGTGAGAGAGCAGTACTACTTCTTGGAAGCCACTGAAAATAGTTTGCATATTCACAAATAAATGGCTAGATTAATTGAGTATTGTATTATATTACTGTTGGTGCAGCTTTCTAGTCTGTCAGGCTAAGATTCAGATTACATGGGTATTGTTAGCACTGTCCAGTTTCATGTATACTAAATCAAAGTTGGCAGAATTCATGTTGATGGAGTTTTTCTATCTTTAGAATTCTTGCTATTTCAGGAGGAAGATAATTTTTAAATACTTCTAGCATAATTTAGTCTTCTCTGCTGAACTTCAGCTTAGGTTTAATGAGATCTGCCAAGAAATTTGCATGAAACTACCCTCCATTCCCATTGCCCTTCCGAACCTCTGTACAGTACTTGAATGTATGATCTCTCTGTGAAGGGCTTTTGTTTTAAGGGCAGTAACTCCCGAAACTGAGTCGTTTTCATAATCTTTGGTGTAACTTACTCAGACATTGAACTGTTTTTTTCTAGAATACTAAATTTTAAGGACTAAGAATATAAAGGCAGTCAGATAAATATTGAATAGATGTTTATTACATTTTTGATTGAGGTATTTTGGGTAACTGTTCTTTTTTTTTTTTTAAGATTTTATGTATTTATTTGTCCCAGAGAGAGACAAAACGCACACACAAGCAGGGGGAGCGGCAGGCAGGGCAGGCAGAGGGAGAAGCAGGCTCTCCGCCGAGCAAGGAGCCCCATGCGGGACTCAATCCCAGGACCCTGGGATCATGACCTGAACCGAAGGCAGCAGCTTAACTGACTGAGCCACCCAGGTGTCCCTAATTGTTCTTTTAAAGTAAGGTTTTTGTTACATGAGAAATAGCACTTTAATGAGAGTTTTCTTGCTTACTGTGCTACAGAATGGACTTAGACTGTGTAATAGTACAAGCCTTTTCTCCTCCACCCAAGCAAATAACATCATTATAAAGGTTGTTGAAGTTACACCTTTATTATCACTGCTCAGATTTGCATTTATAAGTATATATACTTGGGAGAATAGAAAAAGGAGAACTACAGGGAAATTGTAGGCCATTTTTCTAGCAATAAGAGAGGAAGACGCTTTCTGTTTTTTAGTATCTCGCTAAATCCACTTGGCGCCTTTTTAACCTATTGTTTTCAGGTTGTTATAATATGTTGTATTATAGCTATTCACCTCACGATTTTTTCACTAAGTAGGGGGGGAATGAATCTTAAAAAGTTTTTTTGACTTCGCTGAAAATCCTAGTGTTTTCAGCTCAGACTGTGGATGATACATTTTAACTTTTTTTTTAATTGGGGTTATAGTCCTGACCCTCCTTTTTCTCTGACCTAGCTCCAGTTGTCATCACATAGGCTTGCATCTTTCAGACAGCCTCTCACCCGTCTTCCTGATGTTACCTCTTAACCAAGTCATCGTACACTGTGCTGCTTTCCATTAGCCTTCAGAAAAAGCCTCTTTCATCACGTCACTTCCTTTGCTAAAAAGTCTTAAAAGCCTCTTCATTGCCTGCAAGATAGAAAGCCCTAAGTGGGTGGTGGCTATTTTAAATTATTACTGCAGTCCTCTATTCACTTATTTCTTCTCTGAACTCCCCAAACCCTTATTATCTTCACATAGTTAATCTTCGATTGTTCATCACATCGTTCTCAGTTTCATCTTGCGTGAAATGTATGAACTTCCCAAATTGAAGGATATCAGTCATACTGTTTTTAAAAATCCATAACGAGTTCAGTTAGTGAAATGAATTGCTTTATATTCAGTGCATATTAATTGTCAAGAGTTTATCAAGTATCAAGGCTTTTTTACATACTTACCACGGATACTTAACTATTATTGGAATACAGTTCTTAACATTTATTTACGTTTCCACTGAATACATAGTGTAAAGCTGGAAAAGGTAAGGGTGCCTGGGTGGCTCAGTCAGTTAAGTGTCCTCCAACTCTTGATCTCTGCTCAGATCTTGATCTCAGGGTGGCGAGTTTGAGCCCAGCCTTAGGCTCCATTGTGGGTGTGGAGCTTACTTTAAAAAAAAAAAAAAAAAAAGCTGGGAAAGGTAGCTCACAAGCTTGTATCATGTCTGTTTTTCTTACATTTTATTTTATGTCCATACTTAAAAACAGATTATTTTTTATACCAGATCTATAATAGTGACATATTATAATTGAGCTATACCTCCGTGATTAAAAAAAACAAGCAAACTTGTCTTTAATGCTTAGGAATTTGAAATCATTTTCTCATAAACACTATATGAAAATTTATGTTAAAAATGTAAAAATTTTTAAAAATACTATATGTAAATATGAGTATATGAGTATAATTACTTATAAATATGAATACTTATAAAATATAAAGCATTGTTCTCTTTTTATATGTTTTTATGGTTTTTTATCCCTGGGAACTTAAAATGTGAAAACTTAACATCTTAAAATGAAATAGCAGTTGGGGGCAGGGTGTTTATTATCTTTAACATTAATTCATTCATCCTCTCTCTCTGTGTCTCTGTCTTTCTGTGTGCTTGGCATACATAGTTCTTCACTCTTTTCTACAACAAACTTTTAAGAGATACAGAATGTCCCAATTTTCCAAAGAAACTGGATGTGGAATCATAAAGTACATAAGTGGTAGTGCTGTTCATACACTGGCTGATTCCAGGGCCTCTGCGTTATGAGGCGTTCCTTGTCGTTGTTATGCTCCTATAAGTGAAACTAAATTTTAAAAGTGGGCAATACATTGAAATTATTAGCAGTAAGTTATGACATAGTGCTAATCACAGTTGTCAGAGGAAATACTATATCTGGTATTTTGAAAATTTTTTTGGATTTATTTTTCTTTTTAATTTTTTAAATTGAAGTAGAGTTGATATACACTGTTAACATTAATTTCAAGTGTACAACATAATGATTTCACAACTCTATACATTATGCTATTTTCACCACAAATGTAGTTACCATTTGTTCCCAATAAACACTATTACAGTACCGTTGACTATATTCCCCGTGCTGCACCTTTTATCCTTGTAACGTCTTTATTCCATCACTGGAAGCCTGTATCTCCCACTCCCCTTCATCCACTTTTCCCATTCCCCCATTTACTCCCCTCAGGCAACCATCAGTTTGTTCTTTATTTATGAATCTGTTTCTTAAAAATTTTCAAATGTATAGAAAAAATAATAAAACAACTAAAACTGTATACTGTTCACCGAGATTCACCAGTAGTTAACATTTTCCCACATTTTGCGCTCATGCGTGCTCATGTGCACTCTCTCTCAACCATTTGAAGGTATGTTTCAGACAGACAGCATGGCTCCTCATCCCTAAATATGTAAGCATGAATTTCTTAAAGGATGTTGTCCTTATAACCATTATCCTTACAACTGTTAAGAATTTGACATTAATTCAGTAATACTATCTAATGCTCATTCTGCATTTCCTCAGTTATTCCAAAAATGTCTTTTATAGCTGATTTTTCCCTCCAACCCAGTATTCAATCAAGATTTATTTTTGTATTTAGTTTTTATATCTCACCAATCTTTTAAAAACTTTTTGTATTATTTTGTTCTGCCTTTGACTTACTTGAATGGAGCCAGTTGTCTTGTGTTTTCTTTTCTCTCCTTTTCTTTCCTTTTTTGGCCACTTATCTTTAGAATGTCACACATTTTGGATTTGTCTGATTGCTTCCTCATGATTAGATTTACTTGATTTTATGTTAAGCATTTTTTGTAATATTACCACATCTGTGGTATTATATGCTTCTGATTACACTGTATCAGAAGGTATCTGATGGCAGCTTTAAATTTCTGATCTCTTAATTTTAATTCATAGCAACAAAAACTTAATTGTTTGAATTCTTTTTTTCATTTTTCAAATAGACAACAACCGAACGACCTTTCATTCAGAAGCTTTTTCGTCCTGTGGCTGCAGATGGACAGTTGCATACACTAGGCGATCTCCTCAGAGAAGTTTGTCCTTCTGCAGTTGCTCCTGAAGGTAATATAGTCAGCAACATTAAACCATTACTCATTTCTTCTTGTTACTGAGGTATAACATAAGCATTCTGCATTTATAAATAACATTTACTGGTTACTTCAGGAAAATATTTTCATTATCTCATGGGAAACAATCTTTTGAAACAAAAGTACTTAATATTTAATTTATTACTTTATAAATTACTGACACTAACAAAATAGGGAATTGACTCTCTCTGGCAAAATAAAATAACACTGTTTTTTAATTACTCTCTTAACACTCTGATACCCTGGGTCTTTCATTTGTGGGTTCAGTTCTGGTAAATACTATTTTACATTTTGCATTGTGTCTCCTCATTTTAAAGGAATAAGAGATAGTAAAAAAAAATTTCTTACCTTTGGTTAATATTTTAAAGTTCAAAATACTGAATAACAGATAAGTATTTTGTTTGGATTTTCTACCACTTCCTAATGTTTCAGCATTGTTCACTTAGGCATTGACATTTCACATGTGCAATTAAGAACTTACCTATTTCATAGTCCTCGTTTTGTAGCTTAGGTTAAAGTTAATTTCCTGTAGGCAACGGGAAAAACATAAAAATTGCTGAATTCTGTTTTTCTTAATTGCAATATAAGGAACACAAAGAAAATGCAGAAACAATAAAAAACGAAAAATGCTATCATCCCCTAACTCATAGAGCCCACAGCTGACACAGACATGCATATGGACACTTGAGTATTTGGGAAGGGTGTGTATGTGTTTGTAAAATTGTACTTCCTGCCTCATCTTTCACCTAGCACAAAATAAGCATAGTTTTAGTCAGTAAGAATACTTTAAAGCTGTTTTTTAGGGCACCTGGGTGGCTCAGTTGGTTAAGCGAATGCCTTCAGTTCAGGTCATGATCCTGGAGTCCTGGGATCAAGTCCCACATCAGGCTCTCAGCTCCATGGGGATTCTGCGTCACCCTCTGACCTTTTCCTCGCTCATGCTATCTCTCACTGTCTCTTTCTCAAACAAATAAATAAAATCTTTAAAAAAATAAATAAATAAAGCTGTTTTTTAAATAGCAGCACTATGGTCCTTCATATCAATGTACTGTAATTTGATCATCACCTTATTACTGAATGACTTGCAATCATAGTTTTATTTGTTACCAGGTTATTGGGGAAATTTCAGTGGACTGTTACTATATTTATTAATATGTTATACAGACTTATTTGTTCTATAGAGAAATTTTTAAACTTGCTACTTTATATCCTTTATGGAAAGAGGTAAGGCATTAATAAATATATTAATATTATTGTAACAGTATAACTTCAGTAGATAATGGTATGTTTCTTATTAACATATTATAAGTTGGGTGACTGTATTATTACTTTTGTGACTAATTAACTATATCACACAGTTCAAGAAGCATGTAGTGTCTAAGGAATAGTTTGCCTAACAACCACAATTGGAAACATAGTGGGATTAGAGGAATGTTGACATTTCAGCCTAAATGACTGAACAAAGAATATGGAACTCAAAATAAGTCATTTGGTCTATGACTACAACTTTTTCCCTTAATCAGACGTATTTGCCTTTCCCGGCATTCCTGTATCTAGCTGTTCTAGTGTGCATAAATGGTGTCTTACACAGTCTCCTATCTCTCGTGCTAGGGTAAAAATGTTGACTCAGTATTTCACATACTGAATTCTTTCTTTGTGTCATTAGCTGAAACACTATTTAGGATCGTCAAATCATGGCGCAGTTAACATTAACTTGATTTTAATACTGTTGAAGAATCATAGTCTATCTTTATTGCTGTGTAATTTTAGTTTTCAGTAAGAGTTTCAGTTAAATAATTGTGCCTTCAAATTTTAGTCTTAATAAATTTATAAGTTGTACAGCTATCACCATAATCTAGTTTTAAAACATTTCTATCACTTCAAAAATTCCCTTGTGCTTGTTTGCAGCTAATCTCTGCTCCTACTGCCCGTTGTAGACAACTACTGGTCTGCTTTCTCTCTCTGTAATTTACCTCTTCTGGATATTTTGCATAAATGCAGTCGTGTGAGATTGCAACTGTTTGGTTTTTTTTCTTTCACTTAGTGTAAAGTTTTTGGGTTTCATCCATATTGTAGCATGTATCAGTAGTTTGTTCCTTTTTATTATTGAATATTAAGTTAGGTATGTATATCATATTTTGGGTATTTGGGTATTTGGATTGTTTCCAGCTTTTCACATTTATGTGTAATGCTGCTATGAACATTTGTATACAGGTTTTTGTGTGGGCATATATTTACATGTTTCTTGAGTAGATTCCTGGGAATGGAATTGCTTGGTTGCATGATAGGTTTGTGTTCAATTTTTTAAGAAACTGCTAAACTTTGGCAAAGTGGCTGCATCATTTTACAGTCCTACCAGCTTTGCATGCTTGACATTTTTTTGTTTAATTATAGCCATCCTAGTGGTTGTGCAGTGGTACCTCTTGGTTTTGTTTTTTATTTCCCTAACAACTAATGATGTTGGGTATGTTTTCATATGCTTATTATTTGTGGATATATTTGGTGAAACGTCTGTTCGGATGCCTTTCTCATTTTTTCATGGAGTTTTCATCTTATTACTGAGTTTTGAGAGTTATTTGTGTATTCTGGATACAAGTCTTTTTTTCTTTTTAAATTTATTTATTTATGTAATCTCTACACCCAACATGAAGCTTGAACTCACAACCCTGAGATCAAGATTCACTTGCTTTTTCCACTGAGCCAGCCAGGCACCCCAAGATACAAGTCTTTATCAGACATACGATTTGTAATTATTTTCTCCCAGTTTATGACATGTCTTAATTTTCTTTTGAAAAGTAAAAGTATTTAATTTTGATGAGGCCCTGTTATGTATTATGTATTATCTTCAGTTAAATAATTTTTAAAATTTTATATTGCTCCAAAACCAGAAAGAATATAAAAGAATTTATTGAAAAGGCTCTCGGCCTACCTATATCTACCAAACCCTAATTCAGTTTCCCTCTACAGGGACAACCAGTATTGCCATTTTCCTGTATTTCCTTATAGAGCTATTTAAGTAAATTTTTATTTTTGAACAAAGGTTACAGAAATTTTCACTGAGAAACTCCTAGTAACTTCTCTTGATTCAGGAATAATCTTAGCATTCCATTTCATTTTCTCCAAGCTGTAAGGGTTGTTTTTTTGTTTTTTCTTTTTAAGTCTGTTTAATGTCTATTTTGCCACATTCTTAAGGATTTAGGAATATAGTTTTTCCATGTGAAGTATAATTAAGATATTAATCTTTTTTTTTTAAGATTTTATTTATTTATTTGACAGACAGAGATCACAAGTAGGCAGAGAGGCAGGCGGGGTGGGGGTGGGAAGCAGGCTCCCTGCTGAGCAGAGAGCCCGATGTGGGGCTCGATCCCAGGACCCTGGGACCATGACCTGAGCCGAAGGCAGAGGCTTTAACCCACTGAGCTACCCAAGTGCTCCTATTCATTTTTATTGCTAACAGAAATGAGACTCATACACTTCCTACCTGTCCCATCTGCAAGCATTGGCTTTCAGTGACTCATTACTCTGTACTGTATTTTTCATTCTTTTTTAGTACTTTGTAGTATCTTAAAGAACACTAAAAAAATGCTTTTATCAACTAAGAGTAATTGAAATTACTTTATATGGTGACAGATGATACCTAGACTTACCGTGGTGATCATTTCCTAATGTATATAAATGTTGAATCACTATGTTGGACACCTGAAACTCATATAGTATTGTATGTTAACTCTACTTCAGTTAAAAAAGAAAAAAGAGCAATTGAAATTTAAGTTTATGTTGAAATAGCTACCTTACTGTTCTTTTTTTTTTTAAGAGCATGAAGCAGGGGGAGAGGGAGAGAGATTCTTAAGCAGGCCCCACACCCGGCTTGGAGCCTGACACAGGGCTTGATCCCAGGACCCGTGAGATCATGACCTGAGCTGAAATCAGGAGTCAGTTTACAAACTGACCCACCCAGGTGCCCCTTTATTGTTCTTTTCTTATATATTTTTTGACAATATACTTGAAAAAATTTATGTCATTTAAAATTTACTTCTTTATAAGATTCTTGCCTGGGGCACCTGGGTGGCTCAGTTGGTTAAGCGTCTGCCTTCAGCTCAGGTCATGGTCCTGGGGTCCTGGGATTGAGCCCCATGTTGGGAGCAGGCAGCCTGCTTCTCGCTCTCCCTCTGCCTGCTGCTTCCCCTGCTGTTACGTATTCTTGCTGCTGTCTCTCTTTGTCAAATAAATAAAATCCTTAAAAAAAATAACATAAGATCCATGCCTACTGAGTGAGAACATCACAAAGAAACCCAAACCCTTGGAAGAAGAATGTTCTGTAATGGTGTATGTCCTAGCCAGCAGCAAAATTAACAAAAACACAGAATGATGAGGGCAGATTTACTACAGAACAGGAAGAAATTGGTTGGGTGTTAATTTTATATTTGACATCTTTAAAGAATCTTTAATTATAGAACCTTAATTTAGTTCAGTCTCTTGATTTCTTAAATGAGTAGCTAAGGGTCTCTTAACTTCTTAGTTGCAGGAACTAGGTTTAGAACTCAGATCTCCATCTCCTGGTTTGTTTGTTTGTTTATTTATTTATTTATTTGCCTTAGCGTGCTTCCATTTGTTTTCATTTTCACTTCAACTTTTTAACTTTCTTGTTTAAAATAACATTTTGAAATGTTTGCTTTTTTCTAACTCTTTATGCTATGATACATGTTTTAGTACCAGATCTTGCCCTCATGCAGTTTTCCCCTACAGCATTTACAGGTATGATCTTAGGAACCTGAACTGAACACTGTTGTTGTTTTGTCCGTTTTGTTCTTTTTAATGTTCCTGTATATAATTCTGGCCACTTTCTTGTTGAACTTATAAAATGGTGGCTGTGACAATCAGACATGAAAATAAAAAGTAGTCACATGCTTTGAGCTGGCGCACTTTGTCAGAATGTACATTCATGCTCTTTTGCTCTTTTGCCATTCCTACACCCAGATCACAACAATACATACAAGATTAGTGTGGCCCTGCACAATAGCGGCACACAGATTTGTGAAGTGTTTTACTCTTTTAAAGGCTCTTTATTCTCTCCTGAATTTGTAGCCTGCCTAACCTGTACATTCATCCCTGGAGAATAGACAATGTGATTTCCCTTACATTTTTTTTGAAGGGGGCCAGTGAGGTAGCCACTCAAAACTATAATCTGCAAATCTGCCTTTTAGGCAATTTCAGATGCTAGAGGCGGGTATGTTTGTGACCAACTTCTTCCCAGCTGTCGCACACTTGGATCTACTGGAGTACACACATACGTACACATGCTTCATTGAAATGATATAAATAGCATCTGCACTTTTGAGGTACTTTTGATAGTACCTTTCATACCAGAGGAGGCCACATTTCTAACAACAGTATCTTATCTTTGGAAAAACTTGTGTTTGCCTCTTCCTTTTGTAACCTCATACTGGAAAACAACCGTCGTTTCAGGATCTATGGGGAGTATCCAAAACATCAAGTCACTGTTTCAGTAAAGAACTGTTTACTGTCTGGTTCATTACACCTGTGGTATTGACAAATGTGAAGCATTTTGAAACACCTGCGACCGACTTAAGTTGAAAGCGAAAGACTGTAAGATTGGGTGTGTGTGGATAAGAACTGGCTGTCATCACATGATAAAAAGAGAAAGTACTTCATAAATGTTATGTGGCACCATTGTCTACTACTCCTTACAACAAGTGATTCATGCATGAAGGAATTTTGCCTTATTTCATCATATGAAAGCAGAATGTGCTAATATTTATGAAGACGTGCTTTAGGTCATTGTTCTTGTGGAGTAACTAATGATGAGCTGCATTGTATGTTCCCTTTTTTGTTTTGTTTTGTAAGTGGCTAGAGGAGTTAGCCAAATTAAAGGTAACAGGAAGTAACCAAAGGTGAGCTCAGGTAAATTTTTTTGGTGGTGTCAGCCATAGTTAAAATGACTCAGAGCTAAGCTTCTGTACCAGACCTGAAGTGAAATACTTCTTTCTTTGTTCATTAAAAACAACTTACAAAAAGTAACAACAAAAATTTTAAAACATAGCTGTTATTCTTTTACTTTAGAGAATACAAAATACCTATAAGCTTTGCCCAATCATATTTTATTTCCCAGTTTTCTAATGTAATATATAAGAACCTTCAAGGTTAGGCTTATGAGAATAAAAATGTCCATTTTTACTTTGGTAAGTTTATGTCAGGGTTGTGGGTGATCACAACTGTCACATTTGGGCTGGGGAACAGATAGAGTGTATGTGTAGGGGAAGGCTTACATTCCATGGCAAATCTCTCTTACCAACAAGTAAGCATCTCTCTTACCAACAAGTACAGCCCTGTGGCCACTTGGCTCTCTGCATGTCCATTTCTGCTCTGCTTCCTGGGAATTTATTTACTCCTTCAGACCCTTCCCGACTCCCATTTAACTTTTGGTTTCCATTTGATGTGGATTTTATTTTTTGTCAGTCATTTCCTTTGCGTCATACTGACTTCTGGCACTGGACATGGTAAGAGGTGTGAGACGTAGTTCCTGCTTTTATGAAACTTTGATACAGTTGGAATGGGCAGAAAGATGCCCACATGTGGTGTGTGTAGGAACGAAGATATGCAAGGAATTTTAGGAAGCACCTGGAATTGTTCTTATCTATTCTGGATGAGGTAGTGAAGACTAAGCTGTCTTAAAAGATGAGCAGAAATTAGATGAAAAGGAGAGAACAGGTCAGACATACCGCCTGAGCACCATAGAAATAGAATCCCTCACCCGATACCCAGGGGCTAGTTGCTAGGGGTAATACCTGGACTAAAATGGTCGTCTAAAATTTCCCTGCTCTATTTGCTGAAAGACTGACTAGCCAGATTTTTCAACTTCTCTCCCATAAACATGAAGAAAATTTTCAGTGATGTCAGAAATGTGCAGAAAGCACTGAGGAGCTAAGTGATTGACCTATTTGCTTGGTTAGTACATTGGAAGATAATGTCAACAACTGGGGTTAGGGGTAATTATACCCCATTTGGGTCATCTTACTTAAAAACTTGTTACTTTAGGGGTATCTGGATGGCTCAGTCGGTAAGATTAAATGTCTGCCTTTACCTCAGTCATGATCAAGCCCCACTTCTGGCTTCCTGCTTATCGGGGAGTGTGCTTCTCCCCCTCTGCCACTCCTCCTGCTCATTCTCTTTCTCTCTCTCTGAAAGAAATAAAATATTAGAAAAAGTTATATTGCTTTATTTTTATGAGGAAAACAGTGGAATAGTTTTTTACAAAAAGTAAAAGAAGATGGTATACTCACCTTTTTCTCCTTCACTCTAACATAAGATTAGGTTGTTTATAAAGTGAATTAACTTTTGATGTTAAAATTTTTTTCCAGACATAGAGCAGTTAGAGAAAGAAACATCTAAATCTCATGTTATTCATAGGCGGCAGATCCTTTGAGTGTTAGAATTGAAGTTGGTTGGTTGATACCTTGTGATTTGAGGCTTGAGCCAGAAGTGGTCACTTCTGTCGGCATGCTGACGCTGACCCCCTCCATAAGAGGTGGTATTTCAGTTCTCAAATTCATGCCACAGAAACCTAAACCCTGCAAACCCCCAAATTGCATCAGAATGAGGATTTAAGAGTAAGAACAATAGGTTTTTCAATTTCAGTACTTCTTTTTTCACTCATTTAGAGTTTATTTTCATTGTAGTATCCCTTTGTACCTTCATACTCATTTGGAAGATCACTTAGTTGTTTGTTTTTTCTTTCTCTTTTTCTTTCTTTTCTTTTCTTTTTTTTTAAACAGATCCAGGTTTCTTATTCTACAAAATAAGGATAATTCCTGCTACTAGCCTCATAGGATGGTTGTAGGGCTTAAACAAAGTATTTGTTTAAATGAGATTTCATAATCATATTTTTCCAAGGTTTTACAGTTAACATCTTTTTCCTGCAGTTTTGTTAATTTTTTTTTTTATAAATAACTCTTCTCATAGGAAATTTATAAAATAGAGTTAGAAAGAAGCACTATTTTCTTGTTTGTTGATAATCCCACTCTGCACAGACAGGTACTTGATACTAGACGTGTGCACAGAAGGTATAAATTTATGATAAAATGTAAACTGATAGAGTAACTGCTTATATATCAGATTATGGCAAGAGTTCTGGGCCACTGATTTGTACTTTTGTTTTTAGTAAATGATTAGCATATGCTAGAAATCTGACCCTGGCAAGAAAGAAGGAAGCTAGGGCATCTACTTAATCTCTGTAGCCAGCTCAGTTATCATACACTTGTTAAAATACATTTAATGAAAAAAAATCTTAAGGCAGAGGTATCTGAAAGTGGTGCTCTTAGTGAAAGTTTTTCATTGAAGACCCTGAGCAGTAGTTCCCACATTTATTTGAAGTTTCAGCGATCCACAGGTAATCATTGAAGGCCCATTCATAGCTATGCTGAGATACTGTGAGTCTGGCCTGCCAGACTAGGTCACATTGGTCACTCGCCCTTTCAGTCTCGTCCTGACACTCGCTGCTCTTCATTGTTCTCTCTCCCTCACCGGATGCATATTTTATATGAAAGAATGATGTAGTGTCATTTACAATGGGAGTTCAAAAAGCTCTTTTAAATATAGCCCTCATGGGTAAAAATCTACTGTACTTAAGATTGGACAGAAGTAATTTGTTAGGCTCAGTTTAATCTTGGTACTTATAATAGTTTCTTTTCTGCCATCAAATTCTAAACTAAAATGAGTAAAATACTTTGCCTTGACTGTTTCACTCTCCCTTCATCTTTGTGCTTTTCCCACCACATAGACTGAATGGACTAATCTTGGTGATACAGAACCTGTTAATGACTTAGTCGATTGACATATGTCTTTTATGAAGTCAAACAAATAATAAACTGTTAATTTTTCTTATTCTCCCTGAGTGGAAATGAGATTACTGTACCTGTCAGAAGATGCCTCTGATTTCCTCTCAATTGTTGTTCTTTATGTAAATCTCAAGAAGTTAAATGAATTAACCTGATTTTTTAAAAAGTGGGTGTAGACACTTGCCCAATTAATATTTCATCTTTAACATTACAAAATAAAATTCCCTTAACAAAATAATAACACATGCAGGTGATTAAAAGCTAGTCATCTCTTCATTAAAACAGTTCTGTGAGACCTCATTCTGACCATATATAAACAATGTAATTATTGCTTATATTTTAAATAAAACAATGAACTCTCCTGTAATTCATACTTGATAAATATTAATGATTCCTATTAAACTCAACCAGAATTACACTGGGTCATTTTATGAAAGCAGATCAAAAACATTTGAATCTATATTTTCAAAGTTTGTTTTTTGAGTTTAAAAGAATAAGTTTAAATTTCTAACTTTTATCACATTTTTATCTAATTACCAGGAGACTTTTAATCAGTTTATTAAGATAGTGTTACAGTCTCTTAATTTAATACAATTCTCTTTTAATTATTTAGCAGATTTTTTTTTTTTTGGTTTGAAGTTTGGTTTATGTCTTCCTCATTAAGAAATATAAAGATTATAAGCAAAAGTCCATGAAAGAACTAACATGGACATGTTTTGAAAATCTCATTTAGAATGTTAAGACCCAAGGCTCTGGGACTATTTGGGGCAGAAATAACTTTTAAAATACATAAAATATAAAAGTTACACATGGAAAGAGATATGTGGTATATATTAACTGTGATATTACATGTTCATTAAGACCTGTACTGCTAAGTGAGTATAGATCCGGAAGAAGTTAATGTAAGTATTTTTAAATGGGTTTGTATTTCTCCGATAAACAGCACTCTCCTTCTGTTTGTGATCATAGGATAAAAGCTCTGTAAGCTTGTATATGTTCATTTTTACTGCTGCATCATGTAGTGTGCTCTTAAGATTGAGATCTCATTCCCCAGGAAGCATTTCTGTCTAAGATTAATTGCCCTTTTAAAATCAGCGTTTGATGTATTCCTTTGGCTATATCCTGGCTTGGTTTAACCCTCTTTGACCTGACCTCACTGACTGTTACTGCTGAGGCTGAGTCAGAATCCTTCAGCATGATGTATGCACTTCAGATTTCTGCCTGTGGTTTTTCATGTCGATGGATTCAATTAGTTGGCGTTTACTAATGAACATATCAGAGGTTAAAGAATTTGTTAGAACAAAATCATTCAGACTAGTGGTAATCCAGAAGCTCATCTCTTCATTTGTTTAAAACTTTTTCAGAAGTATTAAGTGTTTTCCCAAAGTTTTATCTTCAGCATCACACATTCCAAGATAACAAATCAGGTCATTTTCTGCTGAATTACAAAACATAAATGTGAAACCACAAAGCCAAACTCAGTGGTTACAGCATTTAGCCTTAGATTTCTACTATTCCATCTTTACAGGTATGCGCTAAAAAGATTAATTAAACTGAAATTTTCTGATTAAAGCATTTATCTTTGAAGATACACCATCCATTTCTTTAGCTTCCTTTAAATTCAAGGAGATTTCATGTATTTAGTATTACTAATTAAAAGTAAAATTGAAACCCATGCATCTCTCTAGAATCTCAGCTAACCTGTTTTTAAAGACATTTAGGTCATAGTCCATACTGAAAATTAGCCAAAAAATAAGGACTAAAATGTAGATCGAGGTGGGGAAGATTTGAGCCATTGCTAATAGAAATCTCTAAAAGGCAGATTCCTCATATATGGTCAGTTCTCAAATAATGATATATTTTTAGATGTATAACAAATATTTTGGAAGATTTTTCCCCTTATTTGAATGTTCTCCTCTTTAAAGAAAAAAAGAAGAACGTTACCTGAAATCTACTAAATAACATAACAGTAGTACAGTAGGGCTCGTTTGACTTGTCAGTGATATATAGATATATATAGATATATATGTCTATATATCTATATGTATCTATATCTTGACTAAATATATATCTTGAGAGCACTACTAATTTAATTCAGAGGGTTTACAGTGCTTAAGGAATTTTTTAAACTGTCATTCATTCTGTTGTTTGCATAACAATTGAGTTTTTGCATTTTTGTTGTCATTTTTCTTTTTCATTTTTTTTAGCACATTTGTAAAATTTATGTGCCACACAAATTCTCACGGCCCTTTGCATGCTAATCACATAATCGAATTCATGGTTTTTGTACATCTTAGTACTGAAAAAATTACCTTATTACCATAACTTTTTATATAGGAAAGAATTACAATGAGTGTTTACTTCTTGTTATTAAACCATGATCTTTTAAAAACTAGTCTTTTGGCTTTACTTACTCTATAAAATTTTCAACATTCTTGTGTTTTTAGGGAGTGAGCAGGAGGGAGAAGTGGGGAAGAAAGTCCCTAATTTCACTGGGTATCTACTAGGTCCAAGCCTTGTATTAGGCTGTGTGCTGAGTGTTCTCCTTGGATATCCCACTTAATCTCCATGCAACCCTTGAGATTAGAATTCTTTTTTTTTTTTTAATTTTTAATTTTTTTTTAAAGATTTTATTTATTTGTCAGAGAGAGAGTGCAAGCAGAGGAAACAGCAGGCAGAGGGAGAAGCAGGCTCCATGCTCAGCAGGGAGCCTGATATGGGACTCAAACCCAGGACCTTGGGATCATGACCTGAGCCGAAGGCAGACACTTAACTAACTGAGCCACCCAGGCATCCCTAGAATTCTTTATCCACAGTATGAGAGGAGGAAACTGAGACTCAGAAGATTAAGTGATTTGCCTAAGAATTCAAAACTAGTGAATTATGCTAATTTGAACCTGAAAGAACTATTGCTGTTTAAGCATAAAAGACTAGAGCTCTAAGACCTGTTAGTGATCCTCAATTCTAGAACATGGTTTACAAACTGACCCATGGAGTCATATCAGGAATTAACCATGGGTTGTAAGTCAGCAAGCAGCAGGACTTGGGAGACGCACAATCCCACATCAACCAAAGCCACCCCATCTTCCCCTGTATTATATGGCGACTTTCTGCATAAGATTTTGTTGAAGGAAAAATTCTACACCCTTATTATCATAAGATTTATTTAAGGGAATATTTATCCCAGAGGTTGATTCAGAAGGTCTGGAGAGGGTCCCAGCTTATATATATATTTTTAAATCTCCCAAATGATTCTGATCATCGGCCAATTTGCAAACCATGGATCTACAGAGACTCCTTCATTTTATATATAAGGAGACACCCTGAAAGAGATCTGAGGCCTGCTCAGAGCCCTTCATGACCTGACCAGGAATTCAGCTTGCTGGCCTCCGGGGTCATCTTCCAGTAGCACCTCGTTAACCAACAGTGCAGTGTTGGCCCTTGTTCCTTTCAGGCTCATTTATATATATTTTTAATCTTTTTATTATTTTTAAAGTTATATTTATTTTGGGGTCAAGGAGAGGGAGAGAGAGAATCCCAAGGAGGCTCCATACCCCCATTATGGAGCTTGACACCTGCGGCTCAGTCTCACGACTCTTGAGATCATGACCTGAGGCAAAAGTCGAGAGTTGGACACTCAACCAACTGAGCCACTCAGGTGCCCTAGTGTCTCATTTATATTCGGTATATCATTATATTCATAGTGTATATTTTGTATATATACACACTGTGTATAGGCATAATTTTTTTATATATACATAAGAAGTTACCATTGTTTTAAGTTCATAATTTTCATTAATGACTTGTGTGGCTAATGCACATTTTCTTTTTGCTGCCATATATAATTCAACCAACATCTGTCTAAATATATTTTTCTTATAATGTCATACAACTCTAAAAATGTTCACTTTAAAGTAGATGCCAGTTAAGAATTGGGTTTGTTTTTAATTAGGCTATTGATGATAATATAAAATTATATGATATATTTACATTTTTATCTTTTATAACCCTTAGATTTATAAGTAAGATAAATATAAGAAATGAAATTTTATTATATTCTTTGTGTTGATATATGATCTTTTGGGGTTTAATATCTAACTCTTAAAGTGAATTGAATTCCTCCTCTACCTAATGAAAGTAGTGTGTCTGATTTTATTTTGTCCTTTTCCTTAATTTACAAACCCAAAGTATTTATGAATGACTATCCTTATATTTACAAGATGAATTAAAATAATTAGGTTTAAAAATTGCTACGTGGACATTTTACAAAAAAATAACATGTGCTTTTAAAAAATTGTCAAGGTTAAAAAAGGCAAAATCTATCCACTATTAAATGCATGTGTGATTCCTGGACTGGATTCTAGATAGGTGAGTAAAATAATTAGGATAGTTGATAAAATTTGAAGTGATTACACATAAGTTAATTTTTTTATTTTGATGACTATATCATGGTTATATAAAAGAATATCTTTATTAGCAAGTACACACTAACATTTAGGGGGAAAGGGCTCAGTATTTCTAACTTAATTTCAGGTGATTCAGAAAATAATCATATGCATACAGAACGATAAGGCAGATGGGCAAAATGTAAGCAATTGATAAATGTGGGTGAAGAGGAATTCCTTGTACTACTCTTGGAACTTTTCCAGAAGTTTGAAATTATATCAGAATCAGAGTTACCCCCTTAAAGTGCTCTGAGAGAATTTCATATAGAACTAGTTCACTTGATTACTGTTTCAAACGTTTACCTACTTTTAAAGCATCCGACTATTTTTTTTTTTTAAATGTGAGTGGGTGAGTTGTGGTGTAACATTTTTCGCCTGAGTCATTTGCTTTGTGGTGAGATATTTCTTATTCCCAAGTATTAAATTCTAGATTCCCATTTTGAAACATGAAAACATATTTACCAAAAACACAGTTTACTTTAACAATATCATAAGTGTTTCCCTTCTACTGTTAGGAAAACAAGAAACATCTTACTAATTTTTCACTGCTTCGTTTCGTTAGTTCTGTTATTACCAAAATGTCTAGTCATGCTCTGTTGTCCTTTATGGTAGCATGAGTTCAGGTGGTAGCATATATACTTCTTGGCTTATCTGGAAACATTTTGACTTTTTATTATTTTAATAACCAAAACAGCCTTTATAGGTAGAGCTTTTCTACTTAGTAGTGCCAGCCATCAGAGACTGTTCTCTACACGTTAATTTAGGCAGTGCCATCTGGTGGTGCCTTCTGCCAGCAACAAGATTATCCAAACATTTAACAAAAATGTTTTATCCAATAAAAACATTTATTAACTATTTACTAGGTGTTGGGCACCATGCTCGATGCTGGGGTTATTGTGATGGATGAGAGGGAAACTTCAGTTAAGAGTTCCGAGGGAACTGCTCTTCCATTCTGAGTATTCCTCTGGCGGCAGTTGTGTTGATGGGGGAAATTTGAAAACAAGAAAGATCAATGTACACAGTTGAAGTATTTGGATAAATGGAGGCAGTGACAAAATATATATTCAAGATCTTAAACTATTGTATTGGGGAATATGATAGTCCTAGATGCATTTCCATGGTTGTCAAGGTTTAGTTAGTGACACTTTTATGTTACATATTGAAAGTGGCCCCAGTTTAAACCAGAGAGTCTGTGCTGCCTATTAGGGCTCTGAGAATGTGATTTATTAGGCTTGTATTACAAGGTATTTGAATAGTGCTTATGTTCTCCACCTTATGTTGTACAACTCAGACTCCCAGCGATCCTTCCGTAACAGGGTGGTTCTTTTACCTTTCAAACACACTGTGTGTGAGTGGATTGTATGCCATACTGTATTTGCTCCCACACTTAAGTACTGCTTTAGGACAACATTTTGGATCTTGAGTTGAGACTTGTTTCTCATACTCTGTTTCATGGCATCCAAAAGTAGCTCTGGCTTAAGGAAAAATTTTATAGATAAGGAACTCTTATACTACTGCTCTTTCATTTTTTGACTCAGTGCTAAGTAGGAGGAAGATTCTGAGAATATTAAAATATTTCAAAGAAATATACATAAGAATATGAAGAGAACTATACCGGAAATGTTTTCAAATATTCTAAGAAAGATTTAATGCACTGAAACCTTAGCAATCTAGAACTTACAAAGAATGAATCATTCCAGATAGCTGAGGGTTTGTCCATTTGAATACCAACAATTTAAAATATTCTCAGAGTACTAATACCATGCTTTCTGTAGTCTTCCGTATATTGCTAAATCTTTTATTTATAGATGATTCCCATCATTATGAAAATTAGTCATTGTATTAACAGTGATTGCAGCTGTGTAAAAAGTATGTGTGGATTCAACAAAGATTGTCAGAAAAATCAAAACATGAAAGCATTTTTTTAAGTGAGAAGCATTAGGAGGCGATGTCTTTTTCCAAAATTGCTTTCAAGTATGGCAGTGATTCAGGAGTTTGTTTTGGGACTTCTGCTCGCCTATGTTTGGGGTCGAGAGTGTGTTTGTTAGCTTTGTATATTTGGCATCATTTTTTTAATTCTCTAGTGTTTTTGTGTGTTCTCTTATGGTCAGTCTGTTGACTGTCACCTCCCAGGACCTGTGCTACTTCTAAAGGGGGAGTTTAAATATTTCTTTAAAAGGGTCTCTTGTTTCAGGTGTCAGCCACGCCATTATCCTCATACCTCATCAGTCCGTTTTGCCTGGACGTGAGAGCACTAGGGATGAACAGAGCAGAAAGGGGGGAAAGAAGGTATTTCCCTCTCATTGCTGTGAGCTCCTTGTTTCCTTGACTCTTGTCTCCAGGAAGCTGAGAGATTTAGACATTGTATTTTGGAGAGATTAACAGAGACAAACCAAGAAGTGTGCCAGATGAGTGACACAAAGTTCTTGAAGGTTCTGTTTTGTTTTGCTTTCAAAAAGGGAATTTGGTTTTGCTTTCTTTGTTTTCCTATAACAACCAAGGAAATGGTTAGGAGGGAACTGCTTTTTACCATAAAAGTTGTCAGTACATCGCATCAGAATCATAAAAGACACACAGTGCACCTTAAATCTGTGGAAAAATTTGAATTTGAAAGAGAAGTGTGAATTGCAGCACTCTTTTAATTAGCAAATGCGTGTTAACAGAAATCCCTTTTCAGGACTCTAAAATAGGAATCCTGAGTCAGACTCTTAGTTCCTTCTTATTAGAACTGTAACTCCCTGTCTCTAAAACTTTGATACCTATTTGAACAATTTGATTGAAAATTAACCTAGGGCTCTCATCTGTTTCATTAAACATCTTCCCAAACACTGATCTTATTCTTGATGATTTCTAGTCATATTTCTGTTTTATATATTTTAAATATGTATTGACCTACTTCATACACCTGCCATATTTAATAACCATATAGTACAGTTTTTAATGTGTAACTAAAATAAATTTTGGTCAGTGGGTACAATGGGCTGTTTTCTTCACTATAGTTTCATTAACGTCAATCTTAGGTAAGCACAGTAATTAAGAAAGAATGAATACTTTCACATATAGCAACAGAATTTTTATCAGAATTCATTGCAACCCTCAGGTTTCTGTTTTGGGTGATACATATTGCAACATTTGAACTTTCTCCATGTCCACATTTCCTGCTCAGGAGACAGACCAGGTTTAACCTGTTAAAGCTGTTAAGCCCATTTACCTCACCAGGGATTCTCAAGAGGCAGCACATTGTTTTTTCTTCTGTCTTGAACCTTCCTGATTATTGTTGGATTTCTTTCCTGGAATAGATGGAGAGAAAAAGAATCAGGTGATGATTCATGGAATTGAGCCAATGTTGGAAACACCTCTGCAGTGGCTGAGTGAACATCTGAGCTATCCGGATAATTTTCTTCATATTAGTATCATCCCACAACCAACAGACTGAAGGATCAACTCTCTGCCTGAGCGGAATCACCCTTAAACAGGATTTACCAGAGCATGTCACCCTTCTGCTTCAATCAGGTGTGGTGGAGGCAACCTGACCAGAAACACTACTGCAAGCCAAACAGGAAGATGATTCCATGTCAGATAAGGGCACTTGGGCTGGTCTTACTCTGCATCACCACTGCTTTCCTCCACTGCCGTCATTAAACCTCAGCTGCGACATGAAAGACTTCACAGGACCACTGCAAGTCTTCTGTTTTCTTGTAAAATATAATGAAGCCGAAACCTTTGGCCTAAGAAGAAAATGGAAATATGTGCCACTCGATTTGTAGTTCTGATTAACAAATAAACAGGGGTATTTCCTAAGGTGACCATGATTGAACTTGAGCTCGAGGGAGTGGAAACATTGGTTTAATTTTCTAGAGAATTAGACTTAAGAAAGTAAAAGAGAAATTCTGTTATCAATAACTTGGAGTAATTTTTTGTAAAAGATCCAATTACAGTAAACCCATCTTTCCTTAATGAAAATTTCCTATGTTTACAGTCTGTCTATTGGTATGCAAACAATCTTGTAACTTTGATAATGAACAGTGAGAGATTTTTAAATAAAGCCTCTAAATTTGTTTTGTCATTTAATAACATACGATTTTGTCACTTTTCCAGTACTTTCTGACTCACGTACAGTAGTAGATCACTGTTTTTACTCTGTGTTACCATTCAGGCGGGTCGTCATTGACATGGAGTAGATGGAGGACGTAGGATAACTTGTCTCAGGAGCTGTCGTCGAATTTCTTGCTGCCGATTTTTTAAATCTATGTTCTTTACATGCTAAATGTTATCCTTTATCTTTGCTGTTTTATCATTGTGAGCCTGTCGAATCATAGTATGCTAACCATCCATATAAGATAATTCTGCTCTTTTTGGAAAAAAACCAGTCCTTTCCAAGCTAGTGTTTTTCATTGGCTTCAGGTGTAATATTTCACTGTGGCCCCTGGCAGCCCGTCTTTGAAGTCTAAAGATTACCAATCTCCTGACTGTAGTAGCTTTTCCTCAACTTTACCAAAAATATTCAGAAGTTCCTGGAGTTCTTATTCAGTGTAAGGAAATTTTTGCTGCACTTTATTACCACGCTGCTGGGATTCGACCAGCAGAACATATTTGTGCATCGCACTGTTTCTTGTGAGCTTGCTGTCCACATGGACTGTCGGCCCATTTGAATATGCTAAAAGATGTAGTAGTATCCGATAATGGTTTTAGATTCCATAATAAAGATGAATGTTTTTCTTATAAAAATTGTACGAATGTTCAAGCGTGAGCCAACTAGTGCTCACTGCTTCCTTTTTCCTTTTGTGATTTCCACTGATTAATAATAGTGTATTTATTCACAGAACGAGATAAAGTTAGGCAAACAGCAGATATTCTGGAATGAAATGGATAAACCTCAATCGAAAAGAAAAACAAGGTACCCACGTGAGAAAATTCGACATTGGCAAATGTCATTAAAATGGAAAGTGCCATTTTAGTAAAGGCAAAAAAAAAAATAATAACAATATTTGAGTTACTGAAGGACAAAAAACCCACTGACTTGTATTTTTTCAAAAGAGGTTGATCTGAATATGATTGTTCACATTAAAAGTGTTTATTCGTCTGTTCAGTTTGGGGGTTTTCCCCCTTGATGTTTTGACAGACTGAAGTGAGCTTCAGTGAACAAAAAGGATCAAAATGCCAGGGAGTGCTAAGCTGTGAAGAAGAAAGTGTGGTAAGAACGGTAAGCCATAGTAGTTTTCCACAGACAAGACTAGTTTGAGGTTTCCGCAGCGGGCTCAAGCGAGCTGTTGATCTTTACTTCCAGATTTGAGAGTAAATTTTATTCAAGCCATTGCCCATTGTTACTTGTTCATTATTACACCAGCATCATAACTGTATTACTCTGCTCTCTTCCCAGGTAAGTCAAGCCCCAATCCCCAGAGGAAGAATAAACACAGAAATTACTGCGGGCTTAAATAATCTATTTTTGTTTCTTTTTATTTGAATATTTAAATTTTATGGTTTATTAAAAAATTAAATAAAATTTTGTGTCTGTCATTATTTCCAGAAGTTGGAAATGAAATTTATATAAAGCCAGTTACCTACTGGGGAATTGATTTAACTTTCCTTAGTCTCATGCTTGTCTAAAATTTTCTCAAATAAAAGATGCAAGGTGTAAGGAAGAACATATGAAAGAAAACTGGAGAGGGCTACAGGTCTCTATATGCCTGTTCATAACTCACTCTTGGTAGTGACTCCCCCTAAGAAAATGAAAATATGTTTTAAAACTATTGGCATTGTTAACTAGGAAGGTATAAATTCAGTCTAAATAAAGTAAATAATTGCTTGTCCATCATAGTGTTGTCTTTCATTTGGATGACCTAAGTTCTGACGATGGATAGAGTTGAATTGACAAGCACTTTATGTATCTAGAGACCCAAAGGAGCCTGCTCATAATTAAACAAAGTTGCCCTCCCAGGCTCTAGTGTGGTGATGTCAGCCGAAGGTGAACCAACAAATGCATTAGTCCTGTTTTGTCCCCACCGCCCCCCTTACATGCAGACAAGAAAGGAATTGGTCATTTGCTAAGAAAACAAACAAGATTTGATTTTGAATGGTAGTAACTTTAATTGGCAATCTTTCTAGGATGTGTTTGTTTTTTATAGGCTGTATGAGATAACTTTTTTTTTTTTTTTCCATTTTCAGAAACTTGGTTTATGTGGGTCATGCCCAAGAATGACAGTCTCACTTTTTATTTATCATACTGTTGATATTTAGGTCTGAGGTAACCTGGGTTTCCTACTATATGTGCTACCATTGTTGAAATAGAAGTGTAGACTCTTGGAGTATGATAGGAAAAAATCAACCATGATGGGATTTGTAGTCAACCCCATTCATAGTCAGTGGGATGGAATCAAATCAGAATACTTACCTGTCTCTCTTGGCTTCATCATCCTCCTAAGTGTTTTCCAAATTTATCCCCATCCTGGTCTGAGACTATTAGAAATTACCCACAGGGGTCTTGGGAAGGAGAGACGCATGCCTCTTTTCAGATAATTTGAGATTGAATGACACTTTATAATTAAAAAATTCATTTACCATGTAGCTTTATTTGACTGAAGAACCCTTTACATTCTCTCAAGTGTGAATTACAAGTCTTTTTTTTTTTTTTTTTTGGTAAGATTTATTTAGTAGAGAGAGTGTGTGGGGGCATACAGCAGGGGAAAGGGATAGAGGGAGAGAGAACCTTAAGCAGACTCCCCGTTGAGTGCTGACCCCAATGCAGGGCTCCGTCTCTAACCCTGAGATCATGACCTGAGCTAAAATCAGGTCAGATGCTTACTGGATTGCACCACACAGGCATCCCACAAAGTCATGATTCTTTTTTTTTTTTTTAAAGATTTTATTAATTTATTTGACAGAGATCACAAGTAGGCAGAGAGGCAGGCAGAGAGAGAGAGAGGAGGAAGCAGACTCCCAGCTGAGCAGAGAGCCCGATGCGGGGCTCGATCCCAGGACCCTGAGATCATGACCTGAGCCGAAGGCAGAGGCTTTAACCCACTGAGCCACCCAGGTGCCCCAAAGTCATGATTCTTTATACCTATTAGCAAAAGTAATACTACTGTGGAATCTAGTAAGCATAGTCATCTTTAGAGTATAAAAGGACTCAATTTTTAGATTCTTTAACGTGTTCATTAAGTGTTTAGGTTTTTAAGTTTAACTGAACTGCTCTTAACTGAGAACATGTGAGAATGATCCACAGTGAGAATAAGACAAATCTGAAGATTTAGGAATGTCTGTATACTTTGACATAACCACTGATTTTTTTGAAAGTGATGGATCTGGCCTTCCTTCTGTAGCATCCCCACCCCCACTCCACAAGGATGAATAAAATACAACCAGGCTGTTTTCCTCTTTGTTTTCCCTGGTTCTTAGCAGAGTGTCTAATAGATACATAGTTGTGCTTGGCAAATGAACATAAAAGAAGAAAAAATTAACTCGGGATTATTTAATGATATTTTAAAATCAGTATGGTGTTTTTCTGCCAAAAATACCCACTATAAAAATAGGAAGAACCTAGTTGTTTAGAAATCAACATACAAAGTACAGTTGGTTCGGGTTTGCATTACTGTGAAGACTTGCTGACTCAAACCAGCTACTTTCAGTAGGAACCACTGTGGATCAGATCCTTGCGTCAGTCCACATTCATTTTAGTTGCAGAGCAGACCACAGGACACAGCTTCTGTTTCTACATCACTCTAATTTAAGCAGCCCCTAAAGCTGGAGCTATTCTCATCAAGCATCTGGACCTATTTATTAATTTTGACCTTTTCATAGATGAGTGGTTTGTGTCTTGCTTTTGCCTCCATTCTTTACTTCTGAAAATGTAATACATTTTTAGCAAGGAAAATGTGTAAGACCTGGGAGCAAGGTAGACTGTTAAGACCCTGTTCATGAAAAGCTTTAAGAGAAATATCTGGCTTTCTATCTTTCCTATTGAGTGAAAGAAGATGTCTGCCTGCTTTAGAGAGTGTTACTTAGAACATGCTGTCTTCCCCCACCCCCCATAACATTTACTGTGCTTTATAATAAATATCTGTGTGAAATTTGTTTCTCACAGTGAGCATGAACTCTGTAAGAGCAGAGACCAGGTTTGTCTGGCCCAGTATCCTGTTCCCAAGACCCAGCACTGTACCTGAAACAACAGACTGTACTAAATACTTGTTGAGGAAAAAGCTGTGTGACATATCTCCCTTGCAGAGTCCAGAGCACGTTGCCATACGAAAGGCACTGAGAAGTTGTAAGGTTATGAGACTGACTGATCCAGCATTTCCCAAACTTTTTTCACCATAGGATTCTTTTCCCCAGTACCGAAAATGCTACATTGAATCACTAGGTCATGATGATCTAGAGTTTATAACAGAAGGCTCGTTCCTCCTATTCTGTTTGAAAGAAGCTCCAAAGCTTCTGACCACAAACAAAATGTCGCTAGCCTGTTCATTCCTTCCTCCAGATATGCCTCCTTTTGTCAGTGTCACTCTTAAAATAGTCAGCAAGTGCGTCGTGAGTATCTACTACATGCCGAGGTATGTGCAGGGAGAGAATGCAGTAGCCGGGGAATTCGTAGTGCCAGGACTAGGTGGGTGGTCAGCTGCTCATCGGTGCTGTAATTTGGCAGGACACATTCAGAGTTCGATTTAGTAAAAGGGCTGGGAACTGTAAGTCTCTTCACCAAATGTCCAAATATAAAAACTAAGGTAAGTGGTCAATGGATTGGAGAAGACTCACTTCTCGGTTCTGAGGTATGAGTTAAGTCAGAATCAGAGGTGAATAATGGCTCTCAAGGAGTCACCATAAAGCTAGCCAAAAGAGCCACGGAGCTGAAATGTGGCCTCCTAGGAAAATAATCACTACCAGTCCCAAAGGGAATCCCTCAGGCCAAGCAGAGAAGGCTGGCTCCAGGGATAGGTAGCCCTGGCATGTGGCGGGCACTTCTGATTTCTAAGGGGATACTGTGCTTGTGTGGGATGGCTAACTGTCTTTTTGTGTTGTCTAGGGGACATTTTCCAAATAAGTTGCTGAAAGCTTACGTTCATTAACTTAGATGTTGATATTTTTATTCCTCAGAACTGTTGGTTTTTAGCTTTCTTTTCCAGAGACAGTAACATACCAGTGACCTGTTAACTGTACCTGATTCATTTTGTGCAGGCCTAGGGAAGAATTTCACCCCCTGACTGCTGGCCTTTTTCTGGGTATGCCTTTTCAACCACACGTCCTTAAGCATTTGGTCATCCCTAGTGCCCATATTTCTTTAGCTCCTTTTGTCCTGGTTCTGAAATGAATTATCATGTAATATAAATTATCAATTTATCCTGAGATCTCTGATCTACTGTGATGATGCTAAAATTCAGGTGTGACAGAGAAAGACCTCTGAAGGTATCCACTGGAACCGACTTTAGCAGATAGATAGCCAAGTCGTGTGTGTGTGTACACATACATACAAAGATCATGTGGAGCAAATACAAAGTTAAGTTACTTTTGGGCTGTACCATGCTGTACCATTAGAGTTTAAAAAAAAATAGAAATGTCGGATAAGTTGTGATTAGCAATAGTCCAACCCAGATGTATGGTAGACATCTTTCATTTTAGGCAGACCAAAGCCCACATGGTAGTTTTTAAGAACATTTAGGATATCTCATTAAAACCAGTTTTTAATTGCTAATTCTGTATTAGTGTATTCTCCCAGATTTTCTAGAATTCCACATAATTCATTCATCTATTCAAACACTGAGTAAATAAGGTCATGAATGTTCTGGGAGGAATCAGACATGGTGTCTGATCTTAAGGAACCTCTAAAAGAGAAGAGAAGACAAAAATAACAATAGAACATAATGGAAATTGCAACGAGAAAGGTACAAATAAAGCACTATGAGAAAATAGAGCTGAGAAAACTGATTTACTTGGAGCTAACCAGATGGTAATCTTGCATGACCTCTCAGAAGCATTTGGCAGTTGTTGATTACACCTTCATTCTTGAAACACTTTCTTCATTGGACACCACACCCTCCTGGTTTTCCTCCTACCTCAGCCCCTTTCTCGGTTTCCTTTGATGATTCTTCTTGACCCCTGTGTTGAAATGTCTCAGGGCTCAGGCTTTGGTCCTCTTCTCTAGCTACAGTTAATAATGAGCTCATCCCATGGTTTTTGACACCATCCATGTTCTCTCCGATATTAACTTCTCCCATGAGCTCCAGACTTAACACCCAGCCACCTGCTTGACACCCATTTTAGATGTGTCATAGACAATTAAAATTTTATTTGGTCAAAGCAAAACTTCTGACTTGCCCCTCAACCTGTACCTCTCCCACTCTTTCCCATGTTAATAAACACTGCCCAGCCCCAAAGCCTATAACCTCTATTTTTACTTCCTTTCTCCTCTTCATATACGTATCTATCAGCAAGTCCTAGTTAGTCTACCTTAAAATAAACCCTGGATATATTTATTTCTTACCACTACCACCAAAGTCTAAGCACCTGTCATCTCACTTGGACTACAGCAGAGCCTCCCATCTGGTCTCACTGCTTCCATTCTTGCTCTTTTTCAGTCTTCAAAGTATAATGACCTTCTCAAAACATGAGTGACATCATGGCCATTCCTTGATCAGAATGTCCCATTGTCTTTCTATGCTACACAAAATAGATCTAAAATCCTTACCAAATTCTGCTTGATCTGGTCCCTGCTTCTGACCTCATCGCTCGGCCTTTGCTATTTTATTATGTCTATACCGACCTCCTGGCCCATCTTGTCCTCTGACTATGGCAAATTCATTCCTCTAGGGACTCCGTGTATATATGGCTATGTAGTTTATAGTTACTGAATGTTTACAGTGTCCCAGAGACTGTTTCAAGCATTAGCTCATTTAATTTCAAAGCTCTAGGAGATAGTTAACTGATAGTATCCCCATGGAGAAACTGAGGCATGGGATAGTTTAAGTAACCTTACTAACATTATGAAGTGAGTATTAGAGCCCAGATTTAAACCCAGGCAGAATGGGCCCAGTATCCACTTGCTACAGGAGTCTTGGCTTTCTCACAACAGAATGTAAGCTTCATACCTCTAACAGTGCCTGACACATGACAAGGCCTTATTAAACATGAATTGAATGCATGCATTTCTATAACATCTGAGTAGGTTATGAAAACCTTCACTAAGAAGACTTTTGACTGGGAGCTTAAAGGGAAATTCTTTCTCTAAGAAATTGGAAAACGGGGTGCGTGGGTGGCTCAGTCAGTTAAGCACCTGACTCTTGATTTTGGTTCAGGTCTTGATCTCAGGGTTGTGGGGTCAAGCCCTGCCTCAGGCTCTGCACTCATCAGGGAATCTGCTTGAGATTCTCTTTCTCTCTCTGCCCTTTCTTCACCCTGTGCTAATGTGTGTGTGTGCATACTCTCTCTCTCCAATAAATATTTTTTAAAAGATTTTATTTATTTATCTGACAGAGAGAGATCACAAGTAGGCAGAGAGGCGGGCAGAGAGAAAGGAGGAAGCAGGCTCCCTGCTGAGCAGAGAGCCCGATGAGGGACTCGATCCCAGGACCCTGAGATCATGACCTGAGCCGAAGGCAGAGGCCCAAGCCACTGAGCCACCCAGGCGCTCCTCCAATAAATCTTTAAAAAAAAAAAAAGAATGAAATTGGGAAGAGAGGGAAAGAAAGTGACAGTGAGCCAGGTGGAGCCACATGATAAAAGCTCAGAGAAAACAGCCAGTTAGGCTGTCACTTGCAGGAAAGAGGGAAAGATAAGACAGGAAAGATATGTTCTGCTCTGACAAGGTTACAGAAAGCCTTGTGTACCATGCTACGGAGATGAGATTGTTTTTGGTGTGCTGTAAGAGCTACTGAATTTTTTTTTTTTAAGATTTTATTTATTTATTTGACACACAGAGAGAGATCACAAGTAGGCAGAGAGGCAGACAGAGATAGAGGGGGAAGCAGGCTCCCCGCAGAGCAGAGAGCCTGATGCGGGGCTCGATCCCAGGGCCCTGGGATCACGACCCGAGCCGAAGGCAGAGGCCTAACCCACTGAGCCACCCAGATGCCCCAATATTTTTAGTAGACCATATGTTCAGAGCAAATTTTGAGGTGATGATGCTGGTGGCAGTGTGTTGGGAGGGTTAGAACAGGCTGAGTCTGGGGACTGGTGAGAGAAAGCTGCCATGATCAAGTCACTAACATGTCTGGACTATCCCAGTAGCCTCAAATGGAGTTCCCACATACCCTCTTGCCCCCTTCAATTCCTTTCTTCAGGTGGTAGCTAGAAAGATCATTGAAAAATTTGGCTCTGGTCCTGTGGTATTGTGATTTATTATAAGAAATATACGCCTGGGGCACCTGGGTGGCTCAGAGGGTTAAAGCCTCTGCCTTTGGCTCAGGTCATGATCCCAGGGTCCTGGGATCGAGCCCCACATCGGGCTCTCTGCTCAGCGGGGAGCCTGCTTCCCCCTCTGTCTTTCTGCCTGCCTCTCTGCCTACTTGTGATCTCTGTCTGTCAAATAAACAAATTAAAAAAAAAATCTTAAAAAAGGAAAAAGAAATATACGACTGGTCTTCCTGTTTCTGGTGCAGAGCTCCAGAAACCCTTGGAATTTCCTAAGTGATGACAGCCATAAAGGTGTCTTTTGTTACATGAGGCAGCCCCACCTAAGGATGGGGGTTGGTTGTCAAGAGAACCAACCATGTGATTAGAGGGTTGGAACTTTCAACCCTACCTCCCTTAACTTCCAGGGAGGAGAGAGGGGCTGGAGATGGCATCAGTCTACAGTCACCAATGGCTTAGTCAGGCCTATGTAATAAAGCCTCCGTAAAAATTCAAAAGGAGATTTGGAGAGCTTCTGGGTTGGTAAACACATGGTGATTGGGGAAGAGAGGCACCACTTCCCATATACCTTGCCCTAAGCATCTTTTCCATCTGTCTTTTCCTGAGTTACAGTTTTTCATAATAAACTGGTAATCTAGTTAGTGAAATTTTTTACTGAGTTCTGTGAGCTGCTTTAGCAAATTAATTGAACCCAGTGAGGAGGGGGTCAAGGGAACCTCCCATCTACAGCTGGTTTGTCAGAAGAAGTCAGGGTGGGAGGTGATCTTGTGGGGATAGACCCTTAACCTGTGGAATAGGACCCTATCTGATGCAGTAGTGTCAGAATTGAGTAGGCTTGTACATCCTGTTTGTTTCAGAGGATTTCTTCTTGGTGGTATGGGCAAAACCCCATCAACACCACCACATTGGTCCATTTTAGGTCCATTTTCTCCTCTGCTTGGGATCTTTAAATGGCTTCCTGTTGTCTTTAGGGTACTCCAGAATCCTTACCATGATGCAGGCATTGCAAGATCTGGTTTCTCCTCACTAGGTTAATTCCCAATACTCCCCTTCTTCATGAACCAACCATGTTATACCTCTTTCAGATTCTGAAAAGCATGAAACTCTCATTACAAACTCTTGCCTCAACTACTTCTTCTTCCTGGAACGTCTCCCCTCTCTTATCACCCTTATTTGCTTACTAATTCCTACTCATCCTTTATCTCAATTCCTAAGGACTTTCCTTACCAATTTGACCAATCCCTTCCTGGTAGGGTTGCCAGATGTAGCAGATAAAAATACAAAATGCCTGGGGCACCTGGATGGCTCAGTCGGTTAAGTGTCTGAATTTGGCTCATGATCTCCAGGTCCTAGGATTGAGCCCCACGTTGGGTTCCACGCTCGGCAGGGAGTCTGCCCCCTCCACAACCCATGCTCTTTCTTCCTCTCTCTCTCTCTCTCTCTCTCTCTCAAATAAATAAAAATATTTTTAAAAAAATACAACATGCCCAATTAAAATCAAATTTCAGACAAGTTATTTTTAGTATAAGTATATCCCATGCAATATTTGGGGCATAGTTATACTAAAAGGAATCTGTTGTTTATCTGAAATTCAGCTTTAACTCAATCTCCTGTATTTTATCTGGTAACCCTATTCCCTAAACTAGATTTGGTTATACGGTAGTCTCCCTTATCCACGGGGTATACATCCCAAGATTCCCAGTGGATGCCTGAAACTAGATAGTACTGAATCCTATGTATACTATGTTTTTCCCATACATACATAGCAATGATAAAATTTAATCTATAAGTTAGGCACAATAAGAGATTAACAGTAATTACAATCAAATAGAACAAGTATAACAATATACAGTATAATAATAAGTTATGTGAATGTAGTCTTTCTCCCTCTCAAAATATCTTAATATACTGTACTCACCCTTCTTCTGATAATGTGAGATATAAAATATCTACGTGATAGATGAGATGACGTGAGGTGAATGGTGTAGGCATTGTGACATAGGGTTAAGATTACTATTGACGTTCTGAGGCTGTGTCTGAAAGTAGATTATCTGCTTCTGGACCATGGCTGACCACAGGTAGCTGAACACATGGAAAGTGAAACTGTGGATAAGGGATGGATTATTGTACACCCGCTCCCCAGCTCACTCTACTTTTCCTACTTTTCTATCTCACTTGTGTTAACTGCTTCATATTGACATGACCACGTGGGCTGTAAGTTCCGTGAGGACAGGACTGTGTCTGCTTTGTTTCCCAGTGCCTAACACAGTGCAATGGCATGTCATAAACTCTCCATAAATATCAAATGAATGAAAACAATACAAGACTACTGGAGTTCTAGAGAGGTCAGTGCTGAAGACGACACTGGGAACTTTGCTGCATGGAAGTGAACTTTGAAACAGAAGGGAGTTGGGGAGAGAGAACACACAGCAAAGATACAGGGTTAGAAAGAGAAGAGATGACCTTCAGTTAAGCTGAGGGGAATGCCCACGCTCTGGTAGCAAAAGGAGGAAGAAGGCAGATGCTGGAGATGATGGTGCTAAAGAAAGAATTCATACATTCCTGATAGATCTGGGGAAGTCACAGAGACCAGGCCTATGGAGCCAGCAGTTAAATACTCGGGGCCTTGGGGAGAATGGATTCAGGTCTGACAGCTATCTGGTTGCAGACTGCTCTTGAGAAATTTAGTGATGTGGAAAAAAAGATTGTAGCTGAGCCGTTAGCATGGTGGAGAGGAAACGTGTGTGTATGTGTATGTTTATGCAAGAGGGAGACCTTTGTGTCATTGGTGAAAGGGAAGGAAGCCGTGGAAAAAGAGGTGATCATCCTGTTGGAAGGGGTAATAGATGGTCTAGGAAGGCATGGAGGGGGTGAATTCAGAAAAGAGGAAGGATGTTTTCACAAGTAAGAGGAGGGTGGGAACAATGACTATTACAGTCTTTTCTGATAATGCAACTCTCATCTCAAAGAAGTTATATTATCTTGGGGCGCCTGAGTGGCTCAGTGGGTTGAGCCTCTGCCTTCGGCTCAGGTCACGGTCTCGGGGTCCTGGGATGGAGCCCCGCATCGGGCTCTCTGCTCGGCAGGGAGCCTGCTTCCCCCTCTTTCTCTGCTTGCCTCTCTGCCTACTTGTGTTCTCTCTCTCTGTCAAATAAATAAATAAAATCCTAAAAAAAACTTATATTATCTTCATTGCTAAAGATTACATGGTGTTCACTGAAGGGTATAACCTGAATCTGGACATGGTTAAGGTTAGTCCAGAGCTTCTCAGACTTTAGCAGGATAGTGATCCCCGCCTGAGACTCTCATTTAAAGCAGCCTGTAATGCCTGTGGGTAGCTGGGACAGCCCCGGGAACGTCTGCATTTCCAGCAGACACCCAGGGGATGCTCTTGCTGCTGTTCTTAGATCTGCCATCCAAGCTCTGTGAAGCTTTTTTTTTTTTTTTTTTTAAATGACAGCTGAGGGGTGTCTGGGTGGCTCAATGGGTTAAAGCCTCTGCCTTCGGCTCAGGTCATGATCCCAGGGTCCTGGGATGGAGCCCCGCATCGGGCTCTCTGCTCAGCAGGGAGCCTGCTTCCCTTCCTCTCTCTCTGCCTGCCTCTCTGCCTACTTGTAATCCCTGTCAAATAAATAAATAAAATCTTAAAAAAAATTGAAACCTTATAAATGACAGCTGAACTTAAATGTTTTACATTTGGCTTAACCTAGTAGTGAAATCTATGCAAGACATTGAATATCCTTTCTCCTGAAGTTAGCTGAATTGTGACTGAAATTTATCTCTCCTAAATGCTCTCTAGTTTTTTTGTTTTGTTTTGTTTTGCTTTGTTTTTTTAAGATTTTATTCATTTGACAGACAGAGATCACAAGTAGGCAGAGAGGCAGGCAGAGAGAGGAGGAAGCAGGCTCCATGCTGAGCAGAGAGCCCGATGACGGGCTTGATCCAAAGACCCTGGGATCATGACCCGAGCCAAAGGCAGAGGCTTTAACCCACTGAGCCACCCAGGTGCCCCAATGCCCTCTAGTTTTAAAATAACTTAGTTTGCTTACATGTATCTCGGACATGAATTCCCTCAGAACTAAGAAAGGAGTTACCTTTGCAATTTGAAACCATATTGCTTTGGAGTGTGAGAAAACAGAAAATTGCTTAAAAGCAGAAAGTGATCTTAGTGAAATATTTTTCTCTAGTAAATTATCAACCAGTTATTTATTGGAGGGATTTTTTGTTAACTGATTCAAAGGGAAATCTCCTCCAGAAGTATCAGTATGATTAATTATTAATGCTTGAGATGATTTTTAAATGCCTTACATTTAACAGAGTAATGCTTTTTAACAGAAAACCACAATATAAGTGTGCTATTTACAAAATAACTATAGGATTTTTATAATTAATTCCTACCTTAGAATAAACGAGCTACGAGGAACACTGCCTTTCTTCAATCCATTCGTGTACTTCTACCAGTCCATGGAAAGCCTTATTTGATGAGGACGTTAAAAGCTAGGACTTGTCAGGCAGAATAGCCTACCTGCCCATTACCGGACATGTGTGGACAGGTCCTGCCCAAAGCAAAAGGCTCAGAGATAATTCAAGCATAAATCAGAAAAAGAGATTATTCTAACCTCTAGCCAAAACTCAAATTTTTTTTCCTCTGGAATCATTTTTTAAAGTTTATTTTTAATTTCGAATATGTTGTCCATATACAAAATTCAAAAAATTTTGAATCTCCAAATATGTCGAGTGAAAGTCTCTCTCCTTCCTCCCGTGGATCTTTCACAGAAGTCCCCTCTGTTCACCGGTTTCTTGCGAGGCATTTGTAACGCCTGTGTGTGACAGACAGCCCACATATAGTAAAGTGCCATACTATGCTCACCGCGCGTTCTGAATTCCTTTTTTCACTTTATATATTTGGAGATTGTTTGATAAGAATACCCAGTTTGCTCTATTCCTACTAATGGGTACATAATTGGGTATGATTTTCCATCATTTTCCCCAAATGTGAATTTTTTCATAAACAAGTTTATATGCAAAGAAACATATTGAGCATTTAGGACCATTAAGGAAGAATGTCAAGCGACGCTTACAGGAAAATCCAGTATCCCTTGAAACTATCTCTTCACACTACCTGAGACCATACTGAAGGCTTGAAAGCCCTGCTAACTCTAGCCATTCGCACAGAGTGAGGAGCTCCTGCTGGGGGTAACCAGACACCAGAACAGAGTACAGAGAAGAAGGCATTCCCTCCTGGGTGTCTGCAGACCTACTAGTCAATACCATCAAGATGTGCTTCAAGGATCTAAGCTTATACCCAGCTCTTTGGTGCCTGCAGATGACATGAGGACCATTGAAAACCGAAGCTGACATCTGCATGACTTCCAGAGGGCCTCCGAGGCAAACACAGTCATCACCACGTACAGAAATGCAAATCCAGCAGAATGCAACAGAAATGCAAACAGAAATGCAAACCCCACTTGACAACAGTGGTTCTAGAGTTCAACTGGGGTTCCAGCAGGACCCTCCTTGTCCGTGTACCCAGTCACGCACCCATCCACACACTTCTGAACAGTCACTATGTTCCAGGCAAAGTTCCAAGTGCGGCAGACAAGGCTCCTGCCTTCAAGGAACTTACATTTCAGGGGAGCGTATCTGAGTCCACCTCACTAAAGCTAACCAAGCCTGCCCTCACGTTCTCTCACGACCACCCCCACACCACCTCGTTCCTCTGGAGTCAGCCCGTACACCTGAATGCTTTGCTCATGGTCTCCGCGTCTGTATTCATCTACTCATCATCCAAGGGTCTTAAGTGTCTTCCTTGTGTCCAGCAGGATTTGAAGTGCTTTGTGAGTACGCCATACAACCAACGGAATGCAGGCCCTGTTCTTGGCAATAGGCCTGAACTTTTATTTCAGTAAACCTTTAATTTTAGAATAGTTTTATATTCACAGAAAAGCTGCAAAGATACAGAGGTATCACATACCCCTCACCCAGTTCCTCCTGTTGCCAGCATCTGACCTTACAATGGCATATTTATGTTATACTAGCTTAATTAATGAACCGGCACTGATACCTTAACTAAAGTCTAATACTTTTCATTAAAATCTGAATCTCCGATTTCCTTCGATTTTTCACTAATTTCATTTTTCTGTTCCAGGATCTCACTTACCACATTGCAAGTGATTTTTTTTTAAGATTTTATTTATTTATTTGTCAGAGAGAGAGAGATCACAAGTAGGCAGAGAGGCAGGCAGAGGCGGAGAGAGAAACAGGCTCCCTGCTGAGCAAGGAGCCCGATGCGGGACTCGATCCCAGGACCCCGGGATCATGACCTGAGCCGAAGGCAGATGCTTAACCCACTGAGCCACCTAGGCATCCCTACAAGTGATTTTTATATCTCCTTAATCTCTGGCCTGTGATAGTTTTTAGTTTTGTTTTTCATGAAGTTTGGCAGATCTGAGGAGAACTAGTCAGTATTTTATAGAGTGCCCTCTATATGGGTTTGTCTGGTGCTTTCTTCTTGATGGATTACACCAGGGCTACGGGTTATGGGAGGAAGCCCACAGAGGTGAAGTGCCCTTGTCATCACACCACAGCAGGGGGTATGGACCATGCACGTGACATGGCAGAGACAGCAACCTTGAACACCTGGCAAAGCACTGTTTGCCAGTCTCCCCCCACCCCCCACCCCCATAAGGCAACCTTGTTCCCCCTTCCCCTACTCTGTTGTTTGGAAGCATGTCACTTGGGGACAAATAAGCTCCACTTCCTGGTGGGGAGGGGGGAGGCAGCAGCTATATAAATTATATATGATTTATGCACCTATGAGGAACTCACATGGAATGTGAGAAGAGGCCAAAGAGGCAAGGAGGCGCACAGCCCCGCAGAGGGGTGAGGAGACAGGATTTTAATTAAAGAGTGATGGGAATCCATTGGAGGGTTTTAAGCAGGGAAGTATTGGTGTTTCGAAGAGATCTTTGAGGCTACTATATGGAGAATGGAAGGAGAGGGCAAGAGAGGAAGCAGGGCCAGTCCATGCGAAGGCTCCTCCAGTGGCCCGAGCAACAAGGGTCACCGGAATGTGCGGGACACATTCCACTATCAGTTTTGTTCCCTCAGCCGCTAGAACAATGCCCGGAACCCAGCAGGCCTCCAGCGTGACCAGCTGGATGAACGCGTTACACCGTTGTTGTAGAGATGGAGAGAATCTTTAAGTCAAGACATACTGCAGGTTTTGCTGCTGTATTTTTTGGGTGTGGGACAAATGGGGGGGGGAGAGTGAGAGCCCTCCTTCCCACATCGCATCCCTCTGCACTTGTGTATGCTCTCTCTGCTGTTGGACGACGTAGGATAGCCACAGGATTCTTTTAACTGTTTAGACTGTGTTTCTGCCTCTGCTTAGTCATACTGGCCAGGACTGGCAATAACAGAATTTTTCAAGAGAAACCAAGATTGAGTAGAATTGCAAAACCAGTTCCCCTCAGATTTTCAGCCCCATGGGACTTTATAATCTTTGATGCCCAATCTCTAAACCTCTTTGAGAGTCAACTGCTAGCAAATAAAGATCCTCAGAGGGGTGCCAAGATTCCTTGGAACTTGGCATTCTGGCAAAGAACTGATGAGATAATCATTTACATAACTGTGTTCCAAAGAACCTCCCATCTGATTTTACATTACAATGAAAACATGTTGTGACAAAACCCTGCCTTGGCACTACTTTCCTTACCAGTGGTGTTGCCCAAGACCTACAGCGGGCTGCCCACTCGCCCGCTGGTTCCCTCAGCAGAGCGCGGGCAGCTCTTGTCACCGTGGAGGGTGCTCGAAGCACACAGACTAAGACAACGTGGAGCAGGAAGGTGAGAGAGCCAGATCCTGGCATCAGGAAACTGTGAGTCCTCTCTGGAAAGTCTGGCACCAGAGATGGGCATGCTCCAGAAATGCTGATTAATTTTGAAGGATTGGTCATTTCGTTCAAATGGGTTTTATGCTATTGACAGACACCAGAGCAATAATCAGCTGTTATTGGGAGTGATGCCCGGCGGCATTTGCACTGATTATGATTTTTCATGTAACAAATAACAAACTCAAACTGGCTTAAGCAAACACGGGGACTGCATTGGCTTGTCCCATGGAAACTCTAGAGTGCCATCTCGAACTGACACCCTCCTCACGGTACCAGCTCCGTATCAGTTTTGTTCATAGCAATGCCTGTTCTGTGCGCTGCTTCATCCTCAGGCAGGCACCTCCCCCGGGGCACAGACAGCTGAGAGAATTTTGGACCTTGTATTCTCTAAGACACATCCAGGAAAAGAAGGATTGTTTCTCCCGGTTACCCAACAGAAAGCTGACGAAGCTTGTCCTCAGAAGCTCTAGCAAACATTTCCTCAAACCTCACTGGTCCGGATTGGGACATATGCCCACCCCTGAGCCAATCTCTGTGGCCAGGTGATGGCTGCTCTGATTGGCTTACGCTCGTCAGGGTGCACACCTGGGAGCTGGATGTATCCACCTGCTGGAGAAAGGGGAGGAACTGAGGTTCCCTCAAGGCAAAATGGGGGTGCTGTGATGGGAGAAGGGTTAAATAACACTGAGGAGGAGGCAACCTAGGTATTTTCACCACATCAACATCATTATTATCATGATAAAAGCCAAATTAGAAGCAATGCAGATATAGATAAGAAAACTTCTGCTTAGAACCCCAGTTTGCCTGCTTCTAGGTCAGTCACTTAACCTCTTCAGGGCTCAATTTCTTTACCTGAAAAGATGTGGATAACAGTACCCTCATGGAAGGTCAAGTTCATATATCTGAATATGCCATATATATATATATATATATATATATATATATATATATATAATCTCAAAATATATAAGGTTACATATTTGAAAAAACAAAATGAGGTACTTTTTGTATTTCCTTAAAGTGTCCAATCTGGTCAGTCTTGTCAGAGCCAAGACTGAGCTGCTGTTTTGCTGAGCAGAACAGCAGATGGAAAGAGACGTCCCTGGCCACCATGAGTGCTGGGCATGTCAGGACCCGTCTCACATCTTCAATGCAAGAAAGAAGTTTCACTGGTTCAGAACCAAACTCAAGCAGCAGGTGTTCAGGGCTGGGTTGTTGAAGTTTCAGCTTTGATTTTTCTATGAAATCGTTCAGGTTATTAAAATGTCGGTCCTATTCTCTTGTTTAAGAACTGGTTTCATTTCTAATGACACAGCACCATCATGCCATTCCTTGATTTAGTCACGAGAACCAAAACTAATGTGTGGCTAGTTTCATGTCGTTTTTAGAGCAGTTAGTACAGAGAACAACAGGCTCCTGTGAAAACAGATGTATTTGCTATCTATTTCTCTATCTGCTGCCTCTTAGACTCAAAACCCGATTTCTGAGTCGGCTTGGTCCCCTGGTTTGGTCTTTGTGGGAGAGGCTTCGGGGAGGGCAAGAAGCTGGCTATTCTCAGCAGGGAGGCTTTTTATAAGAAAGAAGACTGTCATCCCCTGAACCTTATAAAAAGATTGTAAAGGTGTGTCAGAAAGGGACCTCTCTTCTCTTGAGAGAAGATTCCCTTGGCAGTATTGTCTGCTGCAAACACAGTGTTCTTTATTTGATGAGCCGCTGTAAATTTCTGAAAGGCCTTGTGCCACTGCATGAGAAAGTGAGCACGCATTCAGTGTTGCTGGATAAAAGCAGTGCCTTAATAATAATGCTAATACTCTCAAAATGCCAACGCAAAGTCTTTATCATCTACAATGTCTCTGTGACCAGGTTAAATAACAAAGGTTGGCAGATGCAGGAACAGAGACATCGAATTTTCCGTGGCTTCAGAGAGAGAGTGTTAAAGAATTTAATTAGAGTCCTAGGCTGCCTTCCATTAGGTAATTGCCTGATCTCCCTGTGTCTGAGCTTCCTCACGTATAAAATGCAAATAACAATATAATAAATACCTCGTGGGGTGGTAGTGAGGGCTGTGTAAACTAACGCGTGTGAAGTGCTTAGAACAGCACCTGGCACGCACACGGTCCACACTCAATAAATGTTGTTGCAATTACCAACACCTTCACTATCCATTTTTCTCAATTGCAAGTTGAATGCCCTTGCCTCTTTGACTCAGACATATACAACCCCCTCCTCCCCGACCTGGCCCCCCTCCAAGCTCAGTTACTCATCTGATCTTTAATCTCAGGTTGTCTTCCAACATGTATCTCAGACTAAGGCAAGTCTTGCTTCCATGCTAGCAGGCTGTCCCACTCCAGGTGCCTTCTCACCAGTCTTTCCTTGTGGCCTTTTAATGTTCGATGGGACTCCAAAGGCTGCCAATTAAAAAAAAAAAAAAGATGTTGAATATTGACTTGAATAGTGTATCTCTGTAGATCCAACTCACTTGGAAGACTAGATTTAGCAGTTGGGCCCCCTGCTCTTTGCTTGGACTCCAGCTCTTTGCTGGAGCCTGTGGAATGCTGTCCTCAAGCCCAGGGAAGCTTCTTGGTTCAGTTTAACATTTTTCATGCAATTCGATCCACATCATTTAACTTAATTCCTGCTTTTTTTTTTTTTTAATTTACACATGGAGACATTGTCAAGAAAGCCTTTCTGTATTTCATTTCTTTGATTATCTTATGCATTCATTTTTTCTTTCAACTGGTCTTCTCTTATTATGTTCATCTGAACAGTGCCAAGAATATTGTTGTTATGTATGGCTTTGTGTATCTACATCTTGTCCCTTCTCCTGGACTGGGAGTTTCTTGAGGCCAAAAGCCATGGCTTCTACTTCTTCCCATCACCTGTAAGATGGGATGTGTGGGGCTTGGCTCAGGGAAGGGCCGTGACTGCATATAGGTCTCTCCCTGACATTTTCCCTCATTCACATTCTCTTTTTGTCTCCTAAGAGTTTCACAGGCCCTTTCTGCCTGAATGTTGTTACGCCATGAGCAAGCAGAGACACAGAGTTCATTGCCAGGACCTTAACTTGCCTGTATTCGAGGCCTTGAGGCTGATGCACCCAGGAGTGTCCCTGGACCCAACCTCAACATACCAGGTTGGCGTATGTGTTGACAGATTACCTGCCATTTCTTCAGACAAGTGAACATGTTCTCTCTTCATGTCTCATTGTGCTTTCCTTGATCTAATTTCCTACCTCCTACTCAAGGTCTCATTCGCCCACCTTTCCCTGAGTCTCTTCCAGGCCCATCCCATCCCAGGCCTCTCTTCACGCATTGGCCGTTACCCTTGCTTGATCCTTCTCTGGTTCACTTTGGTTTCTGTTCCCCCTCTTCTTTTTCTTTCACTTTCCCCCACCCACCAGTCGTTTTTAACAGTGTCATCATGACTTTCAGTGTGGGAACATGGCACTCACTGTCTCCCACATTACACAGCCACCCTGGCATTCATGAGACCAACATTCCTCCCCGAACCACCAGGCAGGATGGAAGCTCCACTGCTGCCAGACATCGGACTGCGGCCCTCACAGTGAGTCCTGCTTCCTGCCCAGCTCGGGAAGCCAGGGCAGGGCAGAAGATGGAGGCCACAGAGCTGGGCCCTGGACTTCTCGGCTTCTGTTGGGCAGCATGAGTGGGGTGTCACCCAAGACAGCACTTAGAACAGCTGCGATCTGTGAAAGCATGAAACAAGGAGGGTTCTCTTAAAGGAATGGTACGGGCTGCGGGGAAGAGGTGGGGTAGCACATATGACTGAGACCAGGGAGGTTTCTAGTGCTGACATGACTTGGCCTCCTAATCCACAAAACTCAGCTGAAACAGCCAGGCCAATGAATATCAGGGTCCCAGTCATAAGCAGAAAACACTCTTCCCTTTTTCTTCCCTTAACCTCACACATGCAGGCTTGTGCAATCTCTTCTTATGCAAAGGTCTGCAAAACTGTCCAAGTGGAGGACAGGTCTGGGGCATCTCTGACACCCCGTCCTTTCCAAAGGGTCTGCAGTCAGCTGGGACACCCAGAACAGCCTGGACTGCCAGAGCATGAGGGAAAGAGAGTGTCAAGGCTGCTAGGAATGGGGGCCTTCTAGGACTCTGCCTCAGAGATTGAGAAATGGTCTTCTTATTTCAAACGTGCAAACCGGATTTGGTCAAATACTCTCCCTGTGAAGCAGCTGCCCTTTGAAGCCGTGGACCAGGGTGGAAACACAGCTCTTGTCTGAGAAAGGATAGGTTTCTTTCTTACCCTTTCTGCCGACCATTCTATTTCCTGCTGGTTTGCTGCACTGACCCTCCGCTGGCAGCGTGGGGCTGGGGCTTCGGCGGGGGCGGGGCGCGGCAGCGGCAGCGGCAGCCGCCGAGCAGCAACAGGGTGAAAGTGATGAACCGCCTGAGCTCTGCAGGCGGGCGGGCGGCCCTAGCGCGACCTCGCCAGCTTGCTGCTGCCGCCCTGTGAACCAGGCTGAGCGGGCTGGTCGGGGCGGGGGCGGGGGACGGGGGGGGGGGGGTGGGGGGGGAGGTTGGTGGTGGTAAGGAGTAAGCCACGTCTCCCGGTACCTTCTCAAGCACCAGGATGGAAACGCAGACCCAGTCCCGGTGCTCTTTTTCTTCAGGTGCAAGTGGTTAAAGCCCACCCACGGGGGCAGCTCAGCCATGACACAGGTGGGGAAGCAAATACAGCTCAACTCAAGAGGGGCATTTGTAGGCAGAGGACCGCCCACATTACCTAGTATAGTGCTGAGAGTGCGTTTAATATCCACAGACCCTTTCGACGTTTAAATATGGCCTGACCAAGGTAAAGGGAAAATATAAAAGGAAACTTGCCAAACAGGATCAAGGGATGTCATTTTTAGGAACTCTATTTTTAAATAACTGTCTCTATAGAACCTTAGCTTTAGTTGGTCTCAGCCAAAGTGTGCCCAGGCCCTATTTCTGACTGTCTTATTTTAGAACTAAATGTGTAATGTTACCCGTACCAAGTATCTCAGATATCTTTTTCAATTGATTTTGATAGCTCACAGAGCAGATCTCCTGAAGCCCCCTCCTGGGGACCTGTGGGGTACCCAGAAGAAAACATTTTAACTTCTATTTATATCTATGCTTTAATCTAAAAATGAAGAAAGAAATTAAGCTTTACTATTAGTAATAAATATGACTAATATTTACTAATCTGCAAGTATATATGTCTACAAAATTTACAAATAAATATAAAATTTATGAAGGTGCACTTTCTAACTTTTGGGGGGGGATTGGATTGGATTATCAAAAATATTTGGTGGGACTTCTCTTTCTGACCCATATGAAATAAAAGAGGCCAAATTTGCCCTCTGGGCTGAAAAAAAGACCCACAAAAACACAGAATTTATGAAACAACAGTTTTTAAGATAAGACACATCAGGCAATGAAGAGATCCTGGACATACAGGGAACTAGTGAGGTGAGCCCTCCGGTTGCCTCAGCCGACAACACTGAGTTCACACTGTTTAATAAATAGTTATGTATGTTTACAAAAATAAAGTTTGGTGACCTTTTTACTAGACTATAACCTCCTTGAGGACAGGGGACATATCTTACTCACAACATACCCCCAGGATCTAGCACAGATGTCACATAATAGTTGCTGAATGAACATGTGTGACTGAATCACTGAAGGTCTCCAGGGAAGCCCCAGAATGGTTAGATCATAGATGATGGGATGTTAGGGCCCAAATGCACCTTAGAGCTGCTCTAGTCCACTTTCTTCATTATGTGGATGAGGAAATTGAGGTCCAAAGCAACTCCATGACTTCCCCAAGTCACTCAACCCCTTAGTAGTGGAGTTACTAGGAATATTACTTCCTATAAAGAAACCCTTGAGTTAAGCAAGTCAGTACATCAGAGCCCCAAGCTGCAGAAGGACCTTCTGTTAAAAGGTGAATTCCTGCTACTCAGGAGGCAGGGGCATAATGGAGTTCTAGATGTTAAAGGTAGTGTGCTCAGATGTCAAGAAGTATTATAGGCAGAGCCGCTTGGAATTGAAGCCATGGCCAGACACTGCTCAATTCTAGAACAATACTGAAAGAAATTCCCAGGTGGGGCAGAGAGGCCAGAAGAAGATCCTTTCTGACACAAGCTCTGGCTGTCATCAGAGAGGCCTTGAGAATCTACAGGAGACCATGGATCAAGATAGGCCTATCTACCTGGAAACCACAGGAAATTCTGGACAGGATCCAAACCAATCAGTACTTCCCTGGATATTTTGCAGGCGATGGGTCTGTCCTAGGGTGGTGGGTCCACAGAGAGCATCCCATGTTGGGATGCCTCTGCCTAACTACTTGGCCTGACTGTACTCTGGGAGAAGACCAGAACTTAGGAGATGCTTGTCACTGCATGGAGCACCTTCAGGCCACAAGATGTGTTCTGTCACAGAAGGATCTTTCTGCTTAGGGCTGAAGGAGCTCCTGACACTGTGTACCCTCCCAGTAGGAGCCAAGTCCCATGGGTTGGTTCTGATGGCTCTCTATGGTTTGGTGCCTTGTCAAGCAGCCTCAGCGACATCACTTCTCCATCAGGGTTTGTCCTGGATTCTTCTGGGAAGTCTCAGCCTTCATCGAACCCTTTAACTCTGGGTTTCTCCTCAGTTCCAATCACTGTCTGCTCCTCAAAGTCCTTGAAAAGGCAGCCCAGCTCTTTCTAAGCACTTTGTTGAAGGCCAGAAAATGCTAGGACATGGTAATGGCTTCCTGATATTATCTTGAGAGTTTTAGGATTTGATCTGGGCCTGGTGTAAGAATGGACTTCTGACTCCCCATAGATTCCTATTAATACCTCTACTGATGTCCCAAATGCACCTATGGAACATATGGGTTAGAAGCTGGTGCTTGGCTCTCGTGCCAAAGACTTTATAGTAGCCTCACAGTTTGACAGTTTTCAACAGTGACATTTGGGCTTCACCTGACAACATGAATGACAGGGTTTGAAAGAGAGTGGTGATGTCAATGTGACTTCTGGAGAATTCTTCACCCTGGAAACCCCCAGAAGAGCTCCTCTAGACAGGGGATTATTATTATTATTATTATTATTTTAGATTATTTATTTATTTATTTATTTGACAGGCAAAGATCACAAGTAGGCAGAGAGAGAGAGAGAGTGAATTAGGTTCCCCACTGAGCAGAGAACCCGACACGGGACTCGATCCCAGGACCCTGAGATCATGACCCGAGCCAAAGGCAGTGGCCCAACCCACTGAGGCACCCAGGTGCCCCTTTTAAAGATTTTATTTATTTATTTGACAGACAGAGATCACAAGTAGGCAGAGAGGCAGGTGGGGGCGGGGAGGGGAAGCAGGCTCCCCACTGAGCAGAGAGCCGGATGCGGGGCTTGATCCCAGGACCCTGAGATCATGAACTGAGCCGAAGGCAGAGGCTTAACCCACTGAGCCACCCAGGTGCCCCTAGAAAGGGGATTATTATATAGCTTAAAGGGAGTCTCCTAAACAAGAATTACTAGCTGGTTTACATCGGATTTGGAGGTGAATCTCCGTGGGCCCTGGGCACCACTTGGGAGGAGGTCTCTGACACACAGGTGGGCCGTAACAGGCCAAGCTGCCCCTGTGATGTGCTTCTCCTCAGCAGCAGTGAGTTGTTAACTCACAGTGGCAGAAGCCACAGTGCAGAGCCCTGGAATGAGAAAAGAGCCAGGGATGACAAGGTGTTTTCTGCGCACTAACTAAACTGAGCAACCAGCTGGGTTGTTCGTTTTCATTTTATAGATCAGGAAACAAAGGCATTGAAAATTTCAGTAAGGCACCCGCTGTCACAGGGTGAGTCAGCAGTAAACTGGGTCCAAGAATGCAAACTTTGTGCCTCCTGGGCCAGCATCAGGTTCTGCCTTGGGTTCTGTGGTCTCAGAAAATAATTCCCGATTTATCCATAGCAAGAGTCCTTTGTGACACTCATTTCATGAATCTTACCCCAATACTACCGGTTCTCTGCAGGTTTTTTCAGCAGCCAAAGGCCTTGCCTTCCTCAGTCTCCCTTCATACCACCCTTTGGCCATCTCATGGGCTGTCCAGCTCCAAAGGCCTCTTGTAGACTCGTCCCAGTTGGATTTCCCTCTTGCTCTAGCGCATCCACCAAGGTGGTCCCCTTGGCCATGCCAGCAACTTCCCCACACGTTATGGCTCAGAACTACAGCTCTGACTGGGACTCCCAGGAATATTTCCTTCCTTACTGCTTCTATTGTTCGCACTGGTCTCTCTGACTCAGCAGTGATGTCATCCTCTCCTGCACCCCCTTCCTCATGTCCATTCTCTGCCTGGAAAGCTCTCCTCTTCTCAGACCACCAAGGCTCTCCAGGAATTCTGGGCACCTCCCAGCTTTTCCAGAATTTCTGTTTCCCTTCTCTGTGATATCTTTCTAGACTCATTAAAGAAATGTGGTGATCTCTGCAGCCACCATTCGCCCACAAAACTGATCAAAATTGATTTGTCCTCATCTCTTACCAAGGCCTCAAATTGCTCTTTAAGGTGATGTGGTAAGCAGAATTTTAAAATGGACCCCAGATTTCCTGTTTCCCCTTCCCTTGTGTGTACTGCCACTGAATATGATGAATTTTACTCCCGTGATTAGGTTATGTTTATGGTGCAGCTGACCTTAAGCAAAGGAGATTTATCACACTGGCTTTAACCTAATCATAGCAGGGACCTCAGTCCTATGACCACAGGGAACTAGATTCTACCAACAAAGAAGAAAACACTAAAAGTGGACAATTTTCCCAGAGCCCCCAGAAAAGAACCCAGTAGCGCTAACACCTGAATTTCAACACTGTGTTATCCTGAGCAGAGGACCTAGGCATGCAGTACCAGGCTTCTTGTTTATAGGACTATGAACTAGTCAGTGGGCATTGTTTTAAGTCATTAAGTTGGTGGTAATTTGTTAAGCAGCAGTAGGAAACTACTGAATAGTCAGTAACTACTGAATGAATAGTCATTCAATTGTGTTAGAGTTGTGGGATCTCCGTGTTCATCCTGGCACCAGTCTCAGCTGAGGGGCTGCAGTCACAGTTGGGTGTACGGCCAGCCGTTGGCTACAGACTCCCAGCAGGAAGAGAGCCTGGCCACTTGGTTTCCCTCTGAACATAGTTCAGCTGCAAGTGGCATTGCTTGGTTCCCATCACTCTGTTGCCTGTTCTGAGGCAAAGATGAACTTGGCCTTCCTGCCCACTGGGGCTCTGAGGGAAAGATGAACTTGGCCTTCCCGCCCACCGGGGCTTCTAATCTAGTAATTAAATGAGCACATAGTGAATACAAAGGGAGGAGGAGACAAGGAGCAGAATGCTCAGAGATCAAGAGAATGGAAATCATGTGAAAATACTTCGTGGAAGAAATGACATTTGTCCTGAGCCCTGAAGGCTGAGTCAGGTTTTACCTTAAGGATAGAAGTAGGAAATTAAAAGTGAATTTTTAGAGCTGTGTTGGACCTTTGACACATCAGGGGTAGTATGATTAGGATGGAAATAGTATTCGGGGTCTACAATGTGAAGGCTCTTGAATCGTTGAGAGTAATGTGTGGGTGTTTTCTGATGATACATGAGTGTGATAGAATCAAGGTGGACTGAGAGTGTAGGATAGATTAAAGGAGAGGCAGGTCGGAGATGGGGATTATTTGTAGACCATGGGAACAGAATAGGCAAAAATTAACCAGAGCCTGCATCATGGCTCCGGCAGTAGGGACAGAAGGAAGGAGAAGAACTAAGAGCCACTGGGGAAGGTGGAACTTCCACTGACCAAGCCACAGAATGAACACAGCGTCCATCGTGGGCCCACCCATCGGCCCTGCCTGCCTCCATTCATTCCAGTATTTCAGATGTGTTATCTGTCTGCTCCATCCAACAGTCTGTATGAGGTGCTGCCCCAAAAGGCAAAGCGTGGCTACATGCAAGGAGATGAGAATGGCTACGGCACCAGGGTTAAAGGGAGAGTCCTCCAAGGGAAGCGTGGCTGATGGACCACAGGTCAAGAGGGAGAAAGATGACCCCCAGTTGTAACCACTGTCTTTGGGAAAGAATGACATGAAGTCATTGTTTTGCTTATAGGTGGACTATTCAAAAGGAGAGGGGGCTTTGTATATCTCCTCTAGACTACCAACAAAACTTTATCTCATCCCAGGACACACACGCACACGCACACACACTCAGAGGGAGCCTACTGACTCATGCCTGTATAACTTTCACAATGACAAACAGAGCAACAGTTATTTCTGCAAATGCTTAGTTGGGTTGGTCTAGAAGACAAATTGATAGCCATAAAATGGTCCTTTGAGCCCTTCCTTAGACACCGGATTCCTTCGCCTCCCTCCCCGACTGCCCAGGCTGTGGTCGTTATCATGAGCTTATAGGGTAAGAGGCATACAACGTCATTTCTGTTCAACCACCACCAGACCAGTCAAGGGCACACTAGGCCAACAGGGCTCTTCCTCCTTCCCCCTCGGTTCTGGGTAAGCACACATCTTCCACCCTTACTTTAAAGGCAGACAATTTGTTTTTATCATTTGCCAACACAGCTGAGGATGATTATTAATTAATCAAAAACACTGACTTTTAACTTCCCACGCTCTCTCCAGAGATGCTCCAGTGACGGCTTGCATCCGGACTTCAGAGCTGTTTAGATAGAAGTGGGCACCATGCAGCAAAGACTTGTTTTTTTTCTGGTTTATTCTTTTCAAAACACAACTCTAGCTTAATCCCATTTAGCCAGTAAACTTGATTTTAAGGTGGTCTCATTTTGTGGCGTTTCTGTGGGTCTTTTTATACAGCTCCCTTTGAAACTAGAAATGCTGTGTCAGGACTTCACAAGAAGGGAAAGAAGTCGAGCGCACATTTTCTGCTCATCAAAAGCTGAGTCTAAAGCACACCAGCCGCGTGTTCCCATGAATAATGAAACACCGTTGTCTTCCTCGGCTCGCAGTCTTGTGTTCACCTGCCAAATGCAGGGTCTCGGCACTGAATACCTAACCGTGCCTCAGAGCACGTTTGAAATGTTACATTTGGAATACAACAACAAAGGATTATGTGATTCAGTTGGCTGAGGTTTAAGCAATTGAGTCCTTCCTCCCAGCCCCCCACCCCCGCCCCGTTCTAAGATGGCGCTGCTGGGCAGCCATCCTCCCCTCTGTACTTCAGCTTTGTGGCTATACAGTGGTTTTCAGTGAAAAAAGAAAGGGGAGGCAGCAGAGAGCTTGCCTCAAATTACACATCAAAGCAGAACGGCTACCTCTACAGTGAGATGGGGGTGCGGCGCAGGCTTTACCACTTGGCAGAGGCTAGAATCAAAACTCCAGTGCCTTGAGGGGCTGCACAGAGTGACAGAAGGTTCTAAGCAAAACCAAATTTAGGAGGAAAGTGTGCTTCTCTTCCATTTAGCGAGGGCCCCATCTTCAGGATCTCAAATACCTGGAAGGAGCGTGTTGTCCCATAAACGCAGTGTTCCAGACTTGGGGAAAGCGTTTTGTGAGCCCTGGAGCGAGCCTCCCAGGCAAGGTCACACTCCCGGGTTTCTGTCACTTCTCCTTCCCGCCTTCAGTGATGGATGTTCCCGAAGACCCCCAACTTCCTTAAGATGAGTCCCGGGAGCTGCCCGCTAAGGCTCAGACCATCGGGGCTTTTGTTTCTTCTCTTTGCCCTCCTGCCACCTGTCTCGTTGTCCTTATCTTCGTTCATTAGCATCTCCACTGGAGGCGTGTGAGGGAAATAAAAGGCGATAAAAACTCAACTAGTCACAGTCCATTTGCTTCTTGTCCACAGCTCTGGTAAAAGGCAGAGAGGAAGCTATTGGTCAAGATAAGAGTTTAGATAAGGTTTGGGGATTATCTGTAAAATTCATTTATTCATGGTTACCCTCCAGTCACCTGAGCATAATGGGGAGGTGGGGGATCTTTATCTCGCATTTTTTTTTTTGAAGGTGAGAGCAAAATTCTTCAGTCATTTCTAAGAGCTGGTCAAAATAACTTGATTAGATAAAACTAGTGTAGCTACTTTATACCTTGGTGACATAGAACTAGCATAACGACTAACTATCCACTCCATTCTTTAACTCTTTGAAGCCAGCTGCCTCTGGACAGGGAGAATTTCCTATCTTTAGCTAGGCAGGGAAAGAATTTAACTCATTCTCAGGTTAATAGGGGTCCTTGGACAGCTCTGTAGTTCTTTTGAATGGCTGGGAAGAAGCAAATTGAATAGATAAGTTGTGGTCTTTGATTACAGGTAATAGAAAACAACTGAAACTAATTTAAGTCAGAAGGGTCAACTGATTATGTAGAGCTTCAGCAGGGGGATCTCCTGGGACCCAACAGCCAGGCCTCCTCAAAGGGGTGGGGCTGAGGCCCGGAAGGTTTTAGGACTCTTGGTCTGTCCCTCCCCCTTAAAAAAAACAAAAACAAAAACAAAACCCACCCATTCTTTTCCGTTGTCCTCTCACTTATATTCTGGCCCTCCCTCCTGTCCTCCTTTCCTGTCCATACACGGGGTCAGGAAAACATGGTCGACCCAGGCTTCCCAATTCCAACTTTCACCAAGCCAGCCACGAAGACACAGAGATCACTTGCTTTCAGTACTGGTTTAAAATTCTCAACAGAGGGCGCCTGGATGGCTCAGTGGGTTAAGCCTCTGCCTTCGGCTCAGGTCATGAGGGTCCGGGGATCGAGCCCCACATCGGGCTCTCTGCTCAGCAGGGAGCCTGCTTCCCTTCCTCTCTCTCTGCCTGCCTCTCTGCCTACTTTGTGATCTCTGTCTGTCAAATAAATAAATAAAATCTTTTTAAAAAAAAAAAATAAAATTCTCAAGAGAGAGCGTCGGATTCACCCAGCTCGTGTTAAATGTCCTCACGTGGCCCAACCCGCTCTGACACGAAGCTGGGGCCATGAATATAAACATGACTGCTGGGTCAGAGCGAGCCAGCATCCAGGAAAAGGATGTGGATGATGGAGCAGGAACACTCAGTATTTATCAATCCCACAAAAGAAAAGGGACAGGCTACCTGTCCCCCTCCTGCTCTCGCAATCTGGAGACGTACTCTGCACATGGAGAGCACAGACTCGTTTAGTGCCAGTCACGGTGAGGATGAAAAGCCTGATTAGAATGAACTCTTAGGAAGCAACCGAAATGGCCCATCTTCGGTAGAATAAATCCATTAAGAATGTGCATAAAATGGGACCCACAACACAGCAGTGAACATTAATGAGCTACAGCTACATATTTCGGTATGGAGGCATCTCGAAAATATAATGATGCATGAAAAAGGCAAGTCACAGAAAAATAGATACCAGATGATTCTACTTGTGTGAGGTTCAAAAACATGCAAAATTGAACAACGTATAATGTAGAGTTACAGATGTAGATGGTGCAGTATACAGAACAGTGGGAGGAGGAGAGACTGAACCCAGGACAGTGCTTTACCTATGAGGGGGAGAATGAGAATGTGCTTGGGAAGAGGGCAATGGGGGGCTTCGCAAGGGCCCGTCACATTCTATTTCTTAAGCTGGGTGTGGGATTGGATGGCATTCATTTTATTATTATATAATCTACACTTATTTCCCTTTTCTGTTTATGTGACGTATTTTGGAATTTACAAAAATATAAGCCATTGAGCAAGAGTTCGGAGGAAGCCATTTCCTGGTCTTGGGTGATGGCCAGTGGTATTGTGCTCACGTGGTCCCGGAAGGATAGTGAGTAATACGGTTTGTCAAATGATTTTCTGGTTTTCATCCGTGTGACAGCCACCCTGACAAGACAAGTGTCTGGGGCGGCCTGTCAGCACTGCAGGCTGAGAATGCCTGAGGTCTGGCCATACTTTTCTCAGGTCCATGGGCCTGCAACAGTGATTCCTCTTTGCTCCCTGCCCAGACATCCTATCTCCATGCAAGAGAGCTACCTAACTGCTGAGCATTGCCCTCAGAACACAATGCAAATTGACGGGTTCTCAAAAGGCTAGACGGAAACTACCGTATGGCCCAGCAGCTCAACTCTTCCATAACTGAAATCAGGGACTTGAACAGATACTTGCACATGATGCTCATAGCAGAATGAGTCACAATAGTCAAAAGGTAGAAATAACCCAAGGGTCCATCCAGACATGAATGGAGAAACAGAAATGGTAAGTCCATACAAAGGAATATTATCCAGCCAAGAAAAGGAATGAAGTTCTGACCCAAGCTACATTGTAGAGGAACACTGAAAATGTTATACTTAGTGAAATAAGCCAGACACAGAAAGGTAAACATTATATGATTCCACTTATGTAAGATACCTAGAATAGGCAATTTCATAGAGATAGAAAGTAGAATGGTGGTTACCAAAGGCTGGGAGGAGGGGGAACAGGAAGTTATTGCTTAACAGGTACAGAGTTTTCATTGGGGATGAGGAAGATGTTTTGGGTATAGATAGCTGTTGGTGGTTACACAGCACTACAAATATATTTAATATCACTGAACTGTATATTTGTAAATGTTAAAATGATAAATTTATGTTATGCATATCTTACCACCATTAGAAGGAAACACAAATGTAGAGAACTAGGGAGGACATATCTGGAGGAAAATGATACCAGGGAGAGGTAGAAAAGTGCATGGCATCTTTTTCCTTTTTTTTTTTTTTTTGAGATTTCTTTCTAAATGTTCTTTGCTAGTTCCCTGCAGAGTATCTAAACATCAATTTCTTTCCAATCTGGTCTTGTAGTCTAGGACCATCATTTCTAGCAATAGTTTTCATGCAACAGAATAAGAACGTACATGTGCCTCAGGGAGTGTGATGTCATGGGGTCCTATCTCTGCTGGAAACAAGTCCACAGGCACAGGGCTCAGCAAGCCCCCAGCTTTCCACCCCCCTGGGTGTTAGAGGTAGGCCAGGGGGTGGGGTGAGATGCCCTAACAGTGGAGCGTACTTCAGAGACGTGGCGAGCCACTGTAACCCTATGTTCCCAACTTGTGAATGCTGCATTTGGTGGCTGATGCTCAGTGTTTCAGAGGATGAGAAGGAGAAGGAAAAATGTGTGTGTGGTCAAGTCCGTCTTATATTTTCTTTTAGTTTGCTGAGACCAAGCAGTTGCCTCTGACCTGGAGAATGTCCTGCTTTTTTAAAAAAGAGGCAAAGATTGCCCCCAGATCCAGAGAATGGTGACTGGGGAGGTTAGGCATTGGCCTGGAAGTAACAATGTGCAGCTGGTGCTGGGCCTACGCCAGAAAGGGACCCCTTGAGAGAGACAGGACACAGAGGCAGTCACACCTTACCTAGGGGCCATGGCCACATTATGATCTTTGAGGGTCTGGGGCACTGTTGCCTCTGTAGTCCCCTCCCACCATAATAGTATCGATATAAAAAATTATTTGTAATATACAGGGCACCTGGGTGGCTCAGTGGGTTAAGCCTCTGCCTTCGGCTCAGGTCATGATCTCAGGATCTTGGGATCGAGCCCCACATCGGGCTCTCTGCTCAGCAGGGAAACTGTTTCCCATCCCCTCTCTCTGCCTGCCTCTCTGCCTACTTGGGATCTCTCTGTCAAATATATAAGTAAAATCCTTTATTTTGAGAGAGAGTGAGCGAGAGAGAGAGAGAGAGCACAAACAGGGGCAGGGGCAGAGGGAGAAGCAGGCTCCCACTGACGCTGAACCAACTGAGCCTACGCAGGTGCCCTCGGGGTTTTCTTTTTTAAAAAGACGTCAGGTATAAAGCTACATGTTACAGGACAACCACCCAGGAGAGATGGTCTTGCCTGGCCACATGGACCAGGGCTTAAAAGATAGGGGCAATGAGGAAGGTCAGTGGTCTGTAGGGCAGATCGTTATCTACTTGCAGTTTCCTTTTCTGCTCTGTAACTCCCTTATGTTAGGCCTGAGTCCTCAGCTGGGTGCGTGGGGGAGACAGAGGCAACAGATGCCGGCCTGGGGGAGCAGAGTGAAAGACAACAAAGCGAGCGGGACGGAGCTGGAGAACAAGGTCGTATTCCCACTGAGTCCCCAGAGTGTGGGGGTGTGTGGGGGGTGGTGCTGGGAGCTGTGATGGTTACTCGGGAAAGCGTGACCGAAGGGCTGGATGCCGAGGGGACACAAGACATCCCTGACAGTGAGCAGCAGGCAGGGGCTGAGAGCTCGGCCACAGGAAGAGTTCAGATGCCATCAGTTTAACATCTAACGTTTCACAGGAGCATTTGAGCAACGTGTTTGGGTGTGGATTCACACCTGGGTTATTCCAACAGCCCAGCGTTCCTCTAGCCACAGCGTTATCGTCCTACCCGCTGTGTCTTTATTTTCTGTGGATTTTTTGCGTTTCTTTTAAATTGCAAAAACATTCTATGCTTCTCAGGAAAAGCTAAATGAGGCAGATGTGTATTGGAAACATTTTGTCAAGTGTTATGTTAAAATCAAGAGGCACCAAGCCCGTGGCATTTGCCAGTGATCTTAGACAAGGAGGCACCCTCTGGCCTTCCGTGTTACCTGTCTCCTCATCTGCCCTCTCGTCACCTCTCCCAGGTCAAGCGTGTGGTCCCGAGCTCCGGGACCAGGAGCACCCAAGGGAGCTGGAGACACTCAGATGACTAAGAGAATCACATTTGAAGTTCCTCAAGGCAGCGTTGTCACTTAGCAATAGTATTTGAGGGCCAAGCAGGATTTTATGAGGGGCATGGACATAGCACTTAGAAGAATATTTTATGAGTGTACATGATAAAATGTTGACTTTTAAATTTCTGCACATTAGGTAGGAGAGATCTGTTTCTTTCACCTGCCTACTTCCTTTTCCACCTTTTGTAAGGAGCACCCCAGTTTTCTTTCAGGGAGCCACTCCTCCCCCTTACTTTACCCCAGTGGTTTGTGAAGGACTACCCCCCCCCCATCTCCTGGCTCCACGAGCAAGCATGTAGCCAGGCCTAGATGGCGAGAGTGACATCGTCACCTGTCACGGTGACCGCAGAGAAGGTCACGGAGTCCAGCAGGCCCACCACAGTCATGCCCAGGACTGGTGGCTTATGCTATCAGTAAAGAAGGGCTCTCCACCTGCAGGGCTGCTCTGCTGGAGGAAGTCAGCCTGTGTTCCAGTGACTCCCTTTGCCCCCCAGCAGGACCACGCCAGGCCAAGACAGGGAGAGACATAGTTTTCTTATGGGAGCCCGGCTAGACCCGAAGCTGCCCCTGGCATTCAGTGCCTCAGCCAGTTTAGTAGACTTCCTGACACTGACAACACAGGGGCCAGAATAAGGGTCTCCTTTTAGAAACTGCACTAAAAAAAAAAAAAAAATCTTCCTGGATAAAAGAACCGGCTTGGTAGTTTTGTGTATTCTATATTGAATTGAGCAACTAGAAATATGAACACGAGTGAGAGAATTCAAAGGAGGCTGTTCAGTATGATCAGACAAGCTGTATTTGGGGGTTTTAAGTGGGTGCAAGGTTCATAATACTCAAGCAGCAACTGGGCAAGGCAAGCACAAGGAACAGGGATTCCCACGTAGTGGCTCGATCGTCAGCAAAAGATCTCCACTTGTTCACTGCACAGCAAGGGAAGGCAATTAACTAGTTCTGTCAACTCCTTAAACCAACCACACCATGAAGGAGACAAAGAGGGGAAGTAGGGCAGGCTGGGCCTTTGCACTCAACTGTGGTCATCAGGGTCCCTGCCCTCCTGACCCAGAGCAGACACAGCACGCCCGTTCCTGTCTGGCTCTGAGCGTGTCCACTAACAGCAGGTGACTGGCTTCATCTGGTCAGGAAGGCCAAAGCCACGCTTCCCCTATCATTCTGTGCCCTAAACTCCTCTCCGGGAGCCTTTTTTGGGGTGTAAGTTTAATGTTGTTTTGAAGTCTTTGTTGACAGGCAGGTGTGATCCATGCCCCAGACCAGGAGATAGGGAAGCCCAAATTTTAATTTCAGGTATGATACCGAGACTCTGTGTGGCCTCAAAAAAGCCACTTAACCTCCTGGCCTCAGTTTCCCTGTCTGCAAAATAAGGCTCATAATCCAAACTTAGATGCCTCGTTGGACGGCTGTACGCATTAATTATTGTTTATAGTGCAAGGAGAATGGAGCTGTGTTAATTATTATTATCATTTCTGGGTCTTCCAGCCAAGTTTAAGCCAAGCCCTCGCCTTCCTCTTAGTTCCTGAGATCTGACAAGGTCCTGCCCCAGGCCCCGAGGAGGGCCATCAATCAGGGCTAATCAGTAGATTATGCGTATCTCACTGCAAGGGACTGGCCCCAGAAGGCCCTGCCAGCCACAGGCCTTGGGTTCTGGGGTTCCAGGGCAGCCCAGAGACCCACAGGCTTTTATTTAAGAGCTTCACTTTCACAGAGTAAGGGTGTGAAGCTGCTGCCACACTCCTGTCCCTTACCTCTTTGTGTCCCTACCATTTAATTTACTAAGAAGTCTGAAGATCAATAAGAGGCGCTCGCCCTGTCATTAGACAAGGCCCTAAATTGCAAGTTGCAGGTGGAGAAGCTTCAGGAGTATTGTGATCACTCATGAAGAAAGATGACTAATCGCTTTCTTCTGGTCACTTATTTGGCTTCTGACTTTGGTTTCTACTCTCTAAGTACAACAGTTATCAGATTTCCATGTAAGCAGGTGGTTGGCAGTCGGCACTCCCGCTTCACTGAATACACTTGTGGGTTCTGCCACGTCCCCCCAAGTCCACACGGCTTAGTTGCATTTTCTCTCACCGTCATTTGAGGTCTAGGAGACGGGTGGAGGGGAGGAAGCTCACCTCCGTCCCTGCGTATCTAGCACAAGTGGGACAAACCATTCCAACAGGTCTGGATCTTGGCTGTGAGCAGAATCCCGGAATTTAGACAAACAAACTCCAAATCCACCAATGTCCTGAGGAGCAGGGGGTGTCCATGACCTCTGGAAGGTTTGAACCCGATTGTCCAGGGCCCAGGTGCGACCTACTTCCTGTATCAGCTCCCTTGACAGGGGCAGGAGCCCTCTGATTTTAGGGGAATCCTGAGCCCCCTGTGGGACCCCGACCTTCCCTGCCTGGGACCACAGCCAGGGGTTCAAGGGCTGGTCACCTCCCTGCCTCTGTGCTTGACCTTCTTATCAAGGAGTCTACAGCCCCATCCACTTGCCCTGATTCGTACTGTCTCCTTCCCGATGTAGCCCTTGATGGGCGGGCCCCTACTCATCCCCCACTCGTCACCCCACGTGCCCTGGCCCTCACTTTCCCCAGCTCGGCCGTCCCCCACCCCCACCCCTCAACCCCCGGGGCAAACTGGCAGGTCCCGCCCAGCTCTTTTGTCTGCTCAGCAGGGCAGCAGACAGCGGGGTGGCAGCGAGGGCTGGTCAACTAATTAATGATTGTAAAGCACTTTGAAAACATAAAGAACGAGATAAATGCCAAGTATTATTGTTATTAATGATGAGGAGGCTGTTTAGTCATCCTTTGCCGTGAACTGGGCTTGCTGCCCCCACTGTGGCCGCAGGCTGATCTGTGAACTAGGATGAGAAGTCTCCTCCTCCCGCAGGCGCTGTTTCACACTGAGTCAGTGACCAAGGTGAAGGGCAGGGGCCAGGAAACCTCTCCTCATCTCCCACCTGCTCTCGAAGCACTGCCTGCTTTGTGGCTGGCCGTCATGTTAGCATTTACCGAAAGCCAGGCTCTGAAACTGCCTCTCTGTTTCCCAGTCACCTGTTCAGTAAGTTCGCTGATGTTTGAGTTCTTGATTGTGGTGATTAGACTGTCCCTATCTGAGCACAGGATGGAGCCCAGAGTGGAGCCCCACTTTCCATTTAGCGGACGGACTCACTCACACACCTGATCGTATCTCTTTCACATGTTTTTAGGACAGTATTTTTTTTTTTTTTCTAAATGCTTGTGTGCACATTTGCTGATTTGGTGGAGTAATTCTGTTGGCTAGGGAAGGCAGATGTTCTCGTCCCCGTTTTACAGATGGGACTCCTGAGGCTCAGGGACGTTAGAGACCTTGCATGAGGCCCCACGACATCTAGAATTGGGGAAGGGGCCAGAGTTCACCCCAGCTCAACAGAGCCCCAGGCCGAGTGGTGCCCTCTGACACCTGAGGTGACTGTGACAGACCCCAGACACCTGACAGGGTGTGCCAGGAAAGGTAAAGAGGCGCTGCAGTGTTGACCTGAAGCAGACAGGCTTAGCAGCCCCTGGTTCCCACGCAGCGGCCCCCCCCCCCCCGGGAAGGCCCAGCCCCTGGCTAACACCGAGAAGTTCTCCGTGTGCTGCCCTAGGCTTGGGGTCCTAGAATCTGGCATCCTGTAGAATGTGAAGACCCAGAAGACCTAGAATCCATCCCCCGCATCACACACAACGCAGCTGTCGCCCAGAGAAGTCCAGTTACTTAAGCAAGATGGCAGCAGAGCGGGTCAAGAACTGAGGCTTAAGGCCTGCTTTCCTCAGAGGCCCCGGCTCATCCAGCACCGGTTCTTGCTTCCTGGGCAGTGACGCTGTTGTGGGGGGTGGTGGTGGAGGAAGGGGGTTCACGTTCTTTTTCCTTGTCCATATTTTTCAACATTTCCCTTTGAAATAAATGATAAGAGTCATCAGAAAACAAGAGATTGGTCGTAGACGCATAAATGCGAGGTCGGCCTTTTTCTTCCCCAACCACACAGCTCTTCCCTGTTTTGATAGATACTCCCTCAACGGAGGCTCATTTGAGGGTCCCTACGTTGCTGGTTGGCTTGGCCCTTCCAGCTGTCGTCATGGAACACCACAGGGCATGTGTTTTCTACACAACAGAAAGAACATAGTTCTGGAGACTGGACGGCCAAGATCAGGGTGCTACATGGTCGGGTAAGGGCCGTCTTCCAATTCACAGATTTGTCATACCCTCTCATGGCAGGCGAAGGGGCAAGAGAGACCTGAGGGGGTGGGGGACATCTTTTCTGAGAGCATTAATCCCATTCAGGGAGGGCCCCATGCTCATTAGCTAAGCACAGCGCCCCCCCCCCAGGACTATACTAATGGCAGCACATTGAGGATTAGGGTTTCCACATATGAATTTTTAGGGGTGCACAAACATTCAAACCATCACACTGCTTATCTTCTCCCATTTGAGTTCCTAAAAAGAAATGTTGAGTTCCTAAAAAGAAATGTTGGCTCTAGCTCTCAGCCATCAAAGATAGGGCTATGGAGTCTGGGGGTGGGAGGGGTGGTCGATCTGAATGACGGGGAGCAGCCTCTCCCTGCAGGGGCCCCACTGCTGTGATGACAGCTGCCTTAGAAATCACTTCAAGCGCTCGGCAATGACCATGAGATCCAGGTAACACCACACGCGGTACACGCTTCTGACCAAGGTCTGTGGCCTAGCGCTGTGGCCGAAGGGGCTGTGGGATTTCTTTTTTTAAATAGTGAGTTTATTATGTAGCTAGTTTTTAAAAAATTGCAGCTTCAAAGTACATTGAGGTTCAAATGTGCAGCAAGGACACTGTCCTGGCCTGGACTGGAGCTCAAAAGCAGAGTAGCCCAGCGCCAAGCCTCCCTGGCCCCGAAGAGGCCATGGCTCTGTTCGGAGGGGAGGCTGAGGGAGGAGGGCACTGCCAGCAGATTTGATTCTCCTCACTTCCTTCTGAGCAGGTGCTTTCTCCTCACGAGTTCTAGAGTGTCTGGAGAAAGCAGAGGAGAACAGCATCCTGGGGAGAAACACCACCAAGAGGCAGCAGATGCACTGGTCAGGTGGAAAGTAAGGCAAGCACATGTCTGAGAAACCAGCAGCCCTTTGGCGTGTTCTGGCGTGAGCATGGCTAATTCACACGGCTGAGGGATAAAAAAGAAAATTAGCTTCTGAAAGCTTGAACCATCTCTGATCACGTCCATCCCACCCTTCTCTCTGCGGAGCTAACAGGCCCAGGGCACATCCAGTGTGCCCGGCACGGCTACCTACAGTCTCTCACTCACAGTTTCCCAGAGGAGGATCCCAAGGCACAGATCGGTTAGGGCCTTGCCCCAGACATAAGCCCGTGTAGAGGCTGGGCTTGGAGTCACGTCCTCCTGCCTCCACAGCCCACGCTTTTCATCTTTCGGGTATGTAGACACCGTAATCCCATCTAAACCTCTCTAATCCCGGCAGCCCTTGCAGTCTAAGGGCTGAATGCAAGTGAGAATGTTTCAGGGTCTCTCATCCTCTTGGAAGAATTGCCCCAGAGAGGTGACGAAGGCTAGCCGGTGAGTCACGTGATGGAGGCTCTCCGGCCAGAGACGGTGCTCTTGGTGGAAGGAGGAAGCACGCTGAAAGGCTTCCCGGTGAGGAGGGCAGCATCCAGGTGGGGGCTGGTGTGTGACCCCCACATTCAGGACAGAGAAACCAGGCTTGCCCAGCTGGTCAAGAGACTAGTTTAGAACGGCGTTAGCTGCCCCTGATTCGAAAACCTCAGTAGGATTTCCCCCTCCATCCAAATCCACGGGTGGACCCTGCTTCGATCGGTCTTACTGTCCCAGAAGGAAGGCATCGGTGCTGGGAGAAAGGGGTTTCTGCAACAACAGCCACACGTTTGCAGTCTTCTGGGCAGGCCGTGGTGTCCGTGCTTGGCTTCACCGGGCTGAGCATGTTCCATTAGCAGAAAATGCTGCCCAAAGCTCTGCTGAGAATTTTGGACTCTGGGCTGAAGATTGGTGCTCGTTCACATCTACCTCAGCAACACGGCAGCACCCCTCTCGTCTGGAGTTCCTCGGTGGCTGTCCCGAGCTTGGAAGCCAAGAGTGGAAGAGAAGAACCATGATCCTAACACCATCCACCTGAGGAAGCCTCTCATCTGACCAGCTCAAAGCACGTGGGGCCCTCAGTAGTCCTCACAACACCTGCCCTTGGTAGCTAAGCATGATGACCTCGTTTTTATAGATCAGGGTGCAGAGGCCCATGGTGCTTGTAAAGGACTTTTTCCAGGTGGCCCCTCCCTGAAGGGCCGGGACTGGATCCTGGGGCAGATCCTGGATTCTGAGACAGCGGCGGAGGAATGCCAGGCCCAGGGAGCGGGAGTCAGACCCTTGTCACCTGGCCGCCTTCCCCTCCCCAGGACACGTGTTCCCCTGCACATACTAGCTGTGGCTACGAGCTGGGAGAGGGGGTTTTAAGAAGAGTCTCACAGACTCAACAAACCAAAAGGGGGGGAGGGTTGTGTGGTGAAGAGCAGAAGAGAAAGAGAATGAAAAGCAATAAATAGCGCAGAAGGAGGTTAGAGGTTCTCTCTGACTTCCTGTAAGTACAATCCTACCAGCCACATGTGAGGGAAACCAAATGTCATATAAAGCAGTGAAATTGTCACCCTCAGGAGGTGGGGCTCATAGGCAAAAGGTCAGAATAATCCCTTCTCTAGCAAAGCAGAAGTCCCGTTGCTATTTTTAGAAACTCCTAGAATTTGCCGCCTATTTTTAGAAGCTCCTAGAATTTGCCACCTCAACACGATATGAGAAGTGCCAAAAGAATTACAGTTCATCACCCTGCAGTGCAGCGTCACACTTCTCTCCACCTGGGCTGACAGGCTTCTGAGAAGCGTGTGGAGAACAGATGTCCGTCAAGGGAATCTCACCTTGAACACATGGGGGTTCCTAACGGTTAAGGGCTTGGGTAGAAAATCAAGGCAAACTTGATTGTCCAGCCTAGTGGTCAGGAGGGCAGGCTTCGAAGTCCTGCCGAGCTCAGCTCCAGTCTGGCCCCCCTGCCCACCGTCGTCGGGTCACTGCACGAGCTGGGCTTGACCTCCATGAGCCTCCATGTCCCCCATTTGTTAATCAGAGCTCATCGTGCCTTCCCTCCTGAGGGAGTCACAAGGGTTACGTGTGGTGACACTAGTCCCTAATAAGCATTCAATGAACAGCAGCTATTATCACATGCTGAAGTTTTACATATTGGTTTTTCTTTACTAAAAGAAAATCATGTCTGTGGGGCGCCTGGGTGACTCAGGTGGTTAAGCGTCTGACCCTTGATTTTAGCTCAGGTCATGATCTCAGGGTTGTGAGCTTGAGCCCTGTGTCAGGCTCCACACTGGGCACAGAGCCTGCTTAGGATTCTCTCTCCCTCTGCCTCTGCCCTTTCCTCCGGGTCATATTCTCTCTCACTCAACAAGCAAATAAATAAATGGATCTTTAAAGAAATAAATACATAAACAAATAAATAAATGGATATCTTTCCTAGATAACTGGAGAGATGACTGGAACATTGTGTTTCCTTCAAGTTCTAAAACACACCATTCCTGCAAGCTGCTTCAGTGTGTCCTCTAAACCCAAGTTATGGGACATGACTGATTTGCCTCGGCCTGCAAGGCCTCCCTCCCTTTTTAAAAAAAATTTCCTTGGGATAAGCGCAGATCAAGATGCCAGCCGGTGTGGTCTTGGGAGCCCTCTCCCGTGGTTTTTCAAGAGGATCAGCATTATTTTTCTTTTAATAGAGGGTCTTGAAGCAATGACTGGACCTTTTTCAGTGTCCCCTTAAGAATTTGATAAAAGTCATAGTTCTCTCCCTCTCAAAAATGCACATGTACACAAAGTTTACACAGTTAATTCTCTCTCTCTCTCTCTCTCTTTTTTTGTGGTGGTGGTTATGTTCTATAAAGTGGCTGGGAGTGCTGAATTTGAGATACTGAATCTTGGCCCCTACAGAAAATACAGAGTTAAGTTCCTGCAAACCTCTGATCATAACATTTTCATCAACTGGTCAACATTTAACTGTTTCATGTGTGTCTCTACTTTGAAACACCTTTTTAGAAATACATTATTGATTCATTACCATTGAACCCCCAGCCAATAGTGCTAGAACTCCTGCCGGATTGAAACTCATCTGACACATACATATAGGGCATACTAGCCTTCTCATGTGGGAATACAAGACAGCACGCACTTCAGCACCATGCTTGGGGCCATCACTAACAAAAAGTACACAAAGGCAAATAACATGAAATTAAAGACACTGTTTATAGTACGAGAGCTGAAACAAGAAGGTAGAGCGTTGCCTCATTCAGTCTCAGTGGGCAAAGTGTGCATCAGGTGACTTAAAGTCTTTGTTGCTCTGCCTGAGTGCATGCCCAGGAATGACTGCAGAAGTGCCATAAGTATTGATTTGGGGAGTCACAAATAAATTTTAGCAAGTAGACGAGTTTGCAAATACTAAGTCTGCAATAAGTGAGGATTGTCTAGTTTCTGGGCATTCAATAAGCCCATGGAATCAGGCCAGTGGGAGTTGGAGCAGAGTCAAGAGTTTTATCTTTTGCAGCCCCTGGGGACTTGTCTAAAACTCGGAACATGTAAAATGTCCTTCTGTAAGGCACGGGCATTCCTATTCTTCTCTTCCTTGATATTTTATACCACTGGGCTTTGTTCAAGGCCCAGCAGTTTAAAACCTAGGCATTGGGGGAAAATGAGCCTATTATTATAAAAACTAAGAATATTTGGTATTTTCTTACATTTATTATTATTGGCCTCAGCAGGAAAATGTTTATCTTTCCCAAACAAGTCTGATTATAACTATGTGAAAAAAAATCTGCCCAAGTAGGGACATTGGAAGGAAACACACACACACAAAAATGAAAACAGTTGTTGGGGTGGCAGAATATAAAAACATTTTTTTCCCTCATAATGTGCTCTTCACTGTTGATGTTATGTGGTCTCAGACATAAATAAACTGAAGAAAACACTTCAATGAAAACAATCTGTCTGTGAGTAGAAAAATGACCAGTGAAAATCTATTTAAACACAGGGGACTTAATAATCTTTCATCATTTCTCCCTTGGAAGTTTGCCCACATTGGCAAGAGAAGGTGGAGCACTCCGTCTCACCCCTCATTTCTGTTCTGCAGGATCCTCTGCAGGCCGTGCTATTCCTCTGTTGGATGGGTTTTAACATTCCAGGCCCTTTAGATGTTTCCATTCCTGTAGACACATAATACTAGGACAGAAAGTAGGAAGCCATACAGCGGGGGTATAAACAGGTAAGCAGCTCATCCTCAGGTGTCTCTGGGAACCGGGAAACTCAGCAGCATGTGGTTTGATGAGAACCCCCAAGGTGAAGGCCAGTAGGGGTAATAAGTGGCCCATAATAAGGCGGATTGGATGGCAGTGCCCCCCACCACAGGCTTTGAGCACAAATCTGATGCAATTCATGGGCCTAAATGCCTTAGTAAGATTCCCCTTGGAGGCCACAGCAATCAGCCAATCCAGGTTTTGTGGAGCGCATTTCATATGCCAGGCTAGGCTACATGTGGCGAGGACCAGAAAAATCACACCCCGTCCTTGGCCTTGAGTCCAGGTCCCCTTGGGAAGACCTGGGGGCAACCTCTCAAACCGATACTTCCAACCAACTGGAGTTGATACGTGAGTTCAAGACTATTTGCCACTCATACTATAAACAACGGGAAGCCCTTTCAAGGTTTTGAGCAAGAAACTGCTCAAATAAGTGTTTTAAGAGAGGTTAATCTAACCATGGTATGCAAGATAACTTGGAGGGAACTGAAATGGGTGTGCTTGAGGCCACTTAGAGGAGAATATTCATTGTGTGCATTTATTGAGCACCTACTATGTCCTAGGACTTTACAACCTTATTTATTTTCACCAACCTCATAGGTAGATCATATTATCTCTTTTGAACTATTACATAAACTGAGGTGCAAAGAAGGAAAGTCATTGGCCCAAGTGAAGAAACCAAGATTTGAACCTAAGTTATTCAGCTCCAAAGCTCTTGCTCATGTCATTATGGAGCACTGATGTAAGGGCAAGACGATGGGAATTTGGGTGGAAAGACTGGACAGATGTGAGAAACATAAAGGAAAAATTAGTGAGAGTTCATGACTTACGGATTCTAGATGAAAGGCAAGCATAGGGTCAAAGATAACTATGACAAAAGAAAATAGATCTTGTTGTGTAGAAAAACATCTAGAGTGACACTCATTGAACTATTAACAGTGGTACTTCTGAAGGGAGGAACGGGGAATTGGGAGAAGCACATATTTACTTGTTACTTGATAAGCTACTGAATATTTCTTTTTCGTAGTAAGCATATAATAATTTTTTAATTAAAAAAATCAAATTACTTAAAAATATTCTTAAAAAAATAAAAATAATTCTAAGCGTTTTTCTCCTGGGTGACTGAGAGATGCCACTGACAAAATCTGGCAGATGCTGTTTTTGGCTTGGAGGTAAAAATCCATTCAATTTAGACATGTTCAGTGAGGCATGGGTGAAAGAGCCATATGGCAGGGACCTACAGCATTTTGATTGCAATTTAGTCCCAACCACATTCATGGTTCTGGGCTCTGACTCTTCATCTTGGGAGGCAGAGCATCCAGGCTCTCCGGGCATTCTCCATGAAGCAGGTCCCTCAAACCAGGAGCACCATGGATGGAGGGCATGGAACCAAGGCTGCACCCAGAACTAGATGGTCTGACCCAGCTCTGGTCATACCCTGTTGCTTTGTTTGTTCCCTGTTCCCAAGACTCATCCTGGCAAGGTAGGGGGTGAGGGGACGCATCTAGCATCCCTGCCCCCTGGGGACATTGTTTCACTCCAGTCTAGGAGATGAGCTCTTGCCAGGAGTGAACTTTCTGGGGCGCTTGACCTCTCTGTGCCCTGTCTGGGCATCACGCCATACGTGTTTACCTCAAAGCGATGGGCTTGTGAGCAATGGCTAATAAAAAGAGATATTTGGACAACTAGCAGTTTACATAATCACAACTGTAACAAGAACAATATTAATAATATGTCCAGGAAAAACAACAGTTCACTGAAAATTTGAGAGTAGATTCCTAAGGCAGGAGTAAGGTGCCCCCATAATCATCTTACTTAAGATGGCTTTTAATAGAAGGTAATAACCAGAAATGAAACCATCAACATAATGTATGCCGTGTCATAAAAAATAATTGTCGGGTCGGCCAGGCTCCCTGGAGCAACCTTCCTCTCCCCTGCTTCTTGGTTGCTAGCTGTAGACTTCATTGTCACCTCCCCAAGGAGTGACCAGTCCTCAGTGTGCAGACGTTCAGATTCGGAGCAGAGAGAGCCCATTAAGCCGATACATATTGTCCCAGCTTCCGAGCAGTCTGGTAGCTTTGAACTCCAGGAGTGGGCCGTTTCCTCTGTGGGAGAGAAATGAGGGGCAGAGCCAGGATGAACACATTTCCCTCCTGTTTGTTTACCATATGTGTGGCTTCCGAGAAATCTGGCCGGGAAGCTACATCACTAACACGGCCCGGGTGGGCTTTTCTGTGGGACCCTCAGCGCTGCAAGACTGGAGAGTCTCCTTTGGGATCTCAAGAAGTCGGTCACAGGGTCATCTGCCAACCCCAAAGTCCAGAAATGTGTGTAATTTCTTTTAGAAATGGACGTGAAACACACCAGCTGTCCCAGAGAGCAAATGCCCCCCACTGGCACCGGGGGAGCCAAATGGGTCACGCCCTGCCAGGCCTGCACCCTGCGTCATCTTGACAGTTTACAGGCTAACATTTGACCAGAAGTCTCTCTGTCCCCATGGTTAACACCTTGTGACCCTGGAACTCGACTTTCATTTTAACAGGCATAATTCTTTTTCTTTCTTTCTTTTTTTTTTTTTTTTAGAGAGAAGAGGGAGCACCAGTGAGTTTGGAGAAGGGGCAAAGGGAGAAAGAATCTTAAGCAGGCTCCACGCCCAGTGCAGAGCCTGACATGGGGCTTGATCTCACCACCCTGAGATCATGACCTGAGTCGAAATCAAGAGTTGGATGCATAACTGACTGAACCACCCTGGCGCCCGTTAGTAGGCATAATTCTAAAGCATCATTTTACATGGGTGACCTTTGATAGGAAAATTCCTCCCAAGCAGCAGAAGGCAGATCTTGTGTTCGCGGGACATGACGTGGCTCTTTTTCCTGTGCGGCGATCCCGGGCTGAACCTGTGAAGTTTGGGAAAGAACCCAGATCACTGTAGGAAACGGCGGCTTCAGTGTGGTGGCCCTGCCCTGCCTTACTCAGAGTCTCAGAGCTGATTCATCCCAGTGATACAGAGAAGGGAAGAATCAGGCAGCTATTCTCTGTTACACACCTCTTTGTCACATTTAATCACTTAGAATCATCTGACGTAGTTTGAATTGTTTTACAGTGTGTTATTTCCCATTTTATTTTTGAAAGCTGGAGGGAAGATGAGACCCATCGCCAAGGCCTCACCCATAGAGAAGGGGCACCGGGAGCTTAGGTCGCTGGTCGGTTAGCTTCACTGGCTTGTCGAGTCTAAGGGAGCCGCTGAGTCCGCTCTTCCCCTGGGGCTGGTCAGTGGCATTCCTCTCGTCCCTCAGATGAGTGTCTCTCTGGTGCAGTCAGTGGCTTCTCCCTCCCTTGTCAGGCTCTGTGAGCCCAAGTGGGCAGGATAATCTCTAAGCAAGTCCCAAAGTCAGTAAAAGGCCTCCCCACCACTTTTGGGAGTAGCAAATCCCCTGTCGCCTGCCTCATTTCCTCTTTGGCTCTTGGCTCTGCCTGGGCCTGTCAACCTCTCCCCTGACCGCCCAGAGTCCTAACTGCTGGAGTGACGTCGGTTTGCAAAGTCTCAGAACCTCTGAACCCATACAGGGCGCTCACCCCATTTCTGTCCCCTCTCTGCCCCAACACTTCTTCCATTGTTGACTCTTCTCTACTGCAAGAGAATTTACTCTGCTCAGCCAGCACCAGGAGGGACAATCATTGGACATTTTTCCTTCCTTTGACTCCCAGCACTAAATTCCTGTGGTCAGTGCCGGAAAGGGGCCTCCTCAAGTCCCTGGTCTGCAGTGTTCCCAGCTGAGTGACACACCAGGGCCCAGCCTGCACCATCCACTCCGGCAGCCCAGATCCACCCTTGTAAAGTGGTGGGCTCAAGGAGAAATGTGCTATCAGTATAAAATACAGACCAGATTTCTAGGATTGAGAACATCCACAAGAGAATCCCAAATGTCTCACTGATTGGTTTTATATTGATGATAAGTTGAAATTATATTTTGGACATAGTAGGTGAAATGAAATATGGAAATTATTCACTTGTTTCTTTTTAATTTTTTTCTTCTAGAATGTTTCAAATTGCACGTATGGCTACTATTCTATTTCTTTCTGTTGGACAGTGCTGATCTAGGGTGAGACACTAGCCATTACTTCCCAGAGCTCCTTGGGACCACAAAGCCACACCTTAGCTTTTTTGAAATAGCTCCAGAACACGGCCTTAAGGCTGAGCCTTCAAGTGATCATTTCCACCCACACAATGAAGATTCGATTAAGAGGAAAAAGTTTTTTTTTAAAAATCCCTCCTAACTGCCTGATTGGCTTATATTATGGGTCCCCAGGGACTATGTTTTCTTAAGCCTTAATTGCTATCAACATGGTGTCCCCCAAGAAACATGTTAATTACTGTGGCTATTATTAGGCCCAATATTAATAATAGCCATAATAACCATCTGTTGAGCCAGAGCGAGTAAAATATTCCCTGTGAGATGTGCACTATTAGCTCAGGGCACTAGAGAATGTGTATGTGTGTACGTGTGTGTGTGTGTGTGTGTGCGTGTGTGTAAAATGAGCTCTTCTAGGAATGAAATGATACCTTGAATTCAGAAAGAGGTAATGCGAAAAGAGTGTACTGCCAAGCAGTGTTATCCTTAACTCCACACGGATGGGTAGAGGCACACATGTATAGGTATAAAAATTGCTATCAGTGTGTCTGTGCAACCCATTCCTTCTGTGTATCAAAAGTAGTTGTAGGAGTGACAGCTCTTCCAATGCAGAAGTGGCTGAAAACCAGACTCTTTGGCTCACAACTCTACCACAGGTCCTGGGAGGTCAGACAGGAGCTCCTGTTGAGGCTTTGCTCCTGGAGCAGCTCCCCATTGTCGCTGTCTGCAGACCCTTCTGTCTTTCATCTCTCAGCCTCACTGGATGTTCTCCTTCCTGAACCATGGAAGGGTCCATGGGGCTCCCTTGCTCAGAGTTTTGTGAGTTTTCTCCTGTCCGAAGACTAAATCTCAAACTCCACAGGACTCAAGGCCCTTATCACTAGGATCCCCGGTTCCTTCCCTCACTTTTTTTTTTTTTGGTCCCAACCACTCCACACACAGTTCAACCCAGTTGACAGGTCATTCATTCATTTCACAGACATAGATTGAAGGCTGAGGATATGTCTGGCACTTTACCAGGCTTTGAAGACACAAACAGATGCCATTCCTACCCCCTGGAGTCTACTGTCTGGTGAGGAAATGACTATACAAATAATTGTTTTCTCGGAAATGGCTATGAAAAACAGGGCTTAAGAAGTATAACTTAGCTCTCCTTAAACCCTGTTCTCCACCTCGGGTGGCGGCTCCCGATGAGAGTCAGGTCTTTGCTTCCCCAAGACGACCCACCATGTTGCTCAGCTTGTGGTGGGTGCTCAGGAAATTCTAGGCAGAGCTTATTGGTGACAAAACATGACAAGCGAATGGGCTATGCCAAGCCATGTAGTCAGTGGTTTTCCATGTCTGAGCAGCAGCAGACAGTCAGGATGCAAGATGTGGCCCAGCCCCACCAGGCTTTGCGCACGGCGTTCAATGGCAGTATTCTTCCTGTGAATTCCACCCAAAACTGTAGAGACCAGTTCATTCAGTAGAATCCTTTGACTGAGGAGCACCACTTTTAAAAACATGTTTGGGATCTTCTAGCAAGACCCTCCTTCCAGAGGGAGGGCCCTGAAAGGGAAATGCTGGCTCCTCACCTTTGAGGGACTCAGAGGCCGCCCAGAAGGTGCCCTGCCTGTGAGCATGTCACCAGTGGAGTATGGCGGGTGATGCCGTCTAAGTCATGGTGTCCCGCCCTCGGTTGCCAACCGAAGAGCATGTGGAGCAGGAAACAACGCGACACCATCGCCCATCGAGACACAGCCTTACATCATGCAGATCCACGAGGAGTTTCTGTGGAACCAGAAGGAGTGAGTCTCTCTAGCTGCTGTGAGGCGTTTCATGAGTTAAAGCGAACACGAGTTTATGAAATCACAACTTGCGTTTTCTTCTTCATCCTGTGCTCACTGGGCTGGGCAGCAGGTTTTTTAAAGAGACTCCCTCAGGCTACTTTCCGGTTAGAATCATCTGGGGATTCCTGTGCCTCACCCCAAATCATCCAAACCAGGTCTGGGGTGAAACCCAAAACCTGCACGCTGCCTAAGCGCCCCGGGGCACTGGTGCACACTCAGCCGGGGTTGAGAACCGCCACTGAGCATGCGCAGCCCCAGCCTTCCCAGGGTTCCTTCCTCCGCGTCCCTCGTTGTCGGCCCCGCCTCCTTGTAATCGGCCCTGGGAGTGGCGTTTTGCGTTCCTTGGTCCTCTGAGCTTACAGTCCGCTACCAAAACCACCCACCCTGCTATCACCCCAAACTTTCTAGAGTTGTTAGAGTTGCTTGTTGGTAGGGAGTGACCCTTCTAGTGGGGGCTGGCCGCTGCTATGGCCCTGGAGAGAGAGGGTACAGCTGCCCTGATGGGAGAGAGGGATACCTCTAGAACAGGGTGCTTGGGTGAAAAACACAAAACTCCTGTTGTCCTTGTGTTTCCTAAATGGAGAAAAACGCATTTTTTTTTTTTTAAATTGTAGAAAAGGTGAACTTAAAAGGCCCAAAAAAGAATAAGGAAGAAAACAAAAATCTACCGCAAACTCGGGCTGTGGACGTAATCATTAACATACAAACAAACTCCCTTAGAATCTTTTTTCCTTTTCATGTGTTTGTGACCTTTATGTTCTAGCTTACCAGTTCAAACTACAAAATGATCACAGCTCTTTTAACATTAAAATTCACCAGATTTGGGCCCCCGTCCTGCCTATGATTCTGTCGCTTCCTGTGATAATTTTAAGAAGTTTCCTTGGTCCCAGTGCTCTTGTTCAGTTCTGGTCTTAGTTCCTTGATGCGGAGGTGTTGGGATGTGTTGTTGCTGCCTAAAGTCAGTCTCTTTGATTTTAAAAGGTGGCCTCTATTCCTCTGCTGGAACAAGAGCTTAGACATGGCCTCTGAGGCGGGAGGATTCTGTAACATCTCTAGGAAGCCAGTCAGTTCATCAGAGACATTCTTACAATATTGAACGTCAAAGAATAACAGCCAACAACTCAATCTCTTTCCTCTTTGGCAGTTCTGACAATGTGTCCACTCTCTGCCAACAGGAATGTCCTAAAACCTATGGACGGGGACCACCTTTGTCAAGTTCCCCCCAACCCCCAGCTCAAAAGTCCTCCTAACCCCTGAACATAAGCGGAAAACACCCCTGAAATGATTCTTCCTAAGGCGACCAACCAGTTGACAGCAGCTCAAAATAGAGGTGGCTGGGAGTGCCTGGGTGGCTCAGGTCATGATCTCAGGGTCCTGGGATTGAGCCCCACTTCAGGCTTTCTGCTCAGCAGGGAGCCTGCTTCCCCCCCTCTCTCTGCCTGCTTCTCTGCCTACTTGTGATCTCTGTCTGTCAAATAAATAAATAAAATCTTTTTAAAAAAAATAGAGGTGGCTGGAAACTTCTAAATGTCATCTTGCCTTAAAATGTATCAAAAAATGATGTGGATTTAAACTATATTTTTAATGATAAAATGACTTTCTACTTTATCCGTTCTACCACTCCCAAATCCTGATTACTATTAATAAAAATGTTTGAATTATAATTTTTTTTTCCAAGGCAGCCTCTTAAATTCTATGGGGGCTAATCCTGGAGAGCATTGTGAATCTGGCCTTCTTATCTCACATTATTTTATTCCCTTTCTCCATCTCAGGGCCTGTCTCTCCCTAGGCTGTCCTTCCCAAGTCTTTTCTAGTAAAAGTACTTTCATAAAAGCCAACTTACTCTAACAAAACCAACCTTTAACTAGATTTTAGGACTTTTCCAGTAGGAGGGCATTTTTTAAAGAGAATGAGAGAGAGAGAGACAGAGAGAGAGAGAGAGAAAGAAAGTATAATGGCTAGCACCAAGAATGAATCACTAATGATGGTATTCATCATCTGTGAGGTGAAAAGCATTCGACATCCTTCCAGTCACACTTTGTGGTTGTTTGAAGGTTGCTCTGCTGGAGGCTGGCCCCAAATATTTCCGCCTGCTGGAAAATTAAAATAGAACAAGTTTCATGTAGGCACACTAATGCGTACTCTTCAAAACTGAGAAAATATTGATAAGAGTTGAAGCTAGATGATGGGTACATGGAGGTTCATTATACTATTGTCTCTATTTTTGTGGATGCTTGGAAATTTCCATACTAGAAAGTTTGAAAATGCTCTTTAACCAAAAACTGGTTTGGTGATTATGCTGGGCTTTCAACTTAGTGCAGGTTGAAAGAGTGAGTAAAAAGCTGTGAAAAAAAGAGTGAAATATATAATTTCATTTAATCAGTTCATAACTGACAAGTTCATTTAGAACATGAGGAATTGAATTAAGTCATTGTACAAAACTATGCCACAAATCCAGTTCCTTTCTCTTTAGTAAAATAATACTTTTATAATCCAGGAAGTAAAGTACCATTATGCAAAAAGGGAGGGATCTATGTATACAGTACAGGCCCTCAAAAAAAAAAAAAAAACAAAAAAACCCCCAAACATTTCGTGTCTGAAAAATAACCACAGTTCCAGGCTGACTCCAGCTCTTGCCACAGTCATTCATGAAACCTGTACTAGCAGAAATACAGGGTCTTCTGAAATAATCATACATACTTTAAAGACTCATGAAGTTAAGGCTAATTATTGTTTCATAATCTGAGAACATGTCACTGGATGATATAAAATTATGGTCATCAGAAACTCATTTAATAGTGACAGTGTGGGCTATCTCAGGGATAACTTGCATTATAAATAAGCAAAGTAAAATGACCATCCAGAAATCTTGGGGAATGAATCTTTTTTTTTCTTTTTTTGCTATTTTGGTGATACCGATATCCTTCAGGTAAAAAAAACTTTAACCATTACATACAGGAATTCTTTGGGAAAGTTGTGAAGCTCTTCATCATGTTACAGTTAGTTGATCATGTGTGGGTGACTTAGGGATATCACCAACACCCCTACACAATTATTGCATTTTTCGATGTCAAGGAGGCTGTGGATGGGCTCTCAGTTCCTACAGGAAATGATCTCACATTTATGCCTCCCCAAAGGTCTTCTGTCTCTTCAGCTATCATCTCCCTCTTCTGTAGGCTCTGGGATGCAGGTTTCCAGTGTCTTTCCCTCTGGGCTCTGCCTTTTCATTTGTTGTTTCTCATCTTCTATGGGCCGTAAAGAAGATTCCCAAGCCCTTTTAGAATTATGTGGAAATTAGGAGTAAATAGAATCTCAGTGACTCTGAATGAGGGGCTTGCCTAATAAGCCAAGCACTGGAATTTAGCACTGGGCTTCTACAAAACCCTTGCTGGTGGATCAGAGGCTAACATACTCAATGGATAGGGTTTTCCTACCAAAGTAACTTCTCTGGTTTGGGTAAGCATAACATTTCTGCATCATATTTTAGGTTTTACATTGCTTTTTCTCTTTTATTAACATCTTAGTGTTTTCCACACCAGACTTTGTCACAGTAGACAACGCCCAGACTCAGATGTCAACTTATTGAAGAGGGTTAACATCCATGGATCCAAATTACATCAAATGAATTATTTTTACATTTAAGGGTGTGTGTGTGTGTGTGTGTGTGTGTGTGTGTGTGTTTTAGTTGCCCAAGAGGTGACTAGGCAGCACATAGGTGGGGAAAAGCAGGGCAGCGTGGTATTAAGAGGCAAATCACCTCAGTGGTAAAGTGGGGACAAGCACATGGTTGTTGGGTGCCATGGGAGTTGGTATTTGTAAGACATTTGGTGAATATTAACTTATTTTTAGGCAGGGAGAAGAATGAGCCAAGACTAAAGACGGGTTCCAGATCAGAACAAGAATACATTTGCATTCTTCTTCCTCCTCAGGGAAGGGGAAGAAAGAGAAAAGATGACAGTGCAAATGGAGAAGAAGGCAAGAAGCCATGGAGGCACTCTGTGACTCTTTGTGTCTATTTGGGAAATGACCATCGCCTGAACAGAAGCATAATGGAAATGTTGACTCATGCATCCACCAACATCTGGCAAACAACCTGTAGAAATGACAAAGGGAGAGTGAGAGGACAATGAAAATAGTCATGGGAACAGAACCAAGGAGGCAAATACCCCATAGGACCTGTGTAGCAGTGGGAACTCACTGCTCCTTCTGGGATCATTTCCTGGTATCTGGAAGGAAGTCCGAGAAAGATGGAGTCAGACATGAAAGTAACCAGGGTCAGGCCAGGGACAGGGGCCGGGAAGCAGCAAGCCTAGCAGGCTTTTTCTTTAATTTTATGATCTCATGAAATGCAAACTCATCTGCAGGGAAGTGCAGTCTTGAGTTGTTAATTAAACACCGATTCAGTAAATGAAAGGACAAAGCCTGAAGATGTGGCATAATTAATTTAGTGGTGTACTTTTTCCCCCATCTGCGACTTGAGTCATTTCCAAAGACAGACAGCAAAACCCTTGAGCTGTGGCTGGAAATGAATGATTAGCTTAGGTGTTGACACTTTTTTATTCATCAAGACATGGGACACTGGACATAGGGTAGACCTTCCAAAGCTTTCCATGAAAGCTGAACAACAGTCAAGGAAGGTCAAGAAATAAGAAGACCCCTGCCTTCTAATAGGAATGGAAGCTCTCTCCCTGCTTCTCAGTTTCCAGGCTGTCATAACACGAAAAAACAAGATGGTTGGTGGTTTTCGTTGTAAACATTCAGCTCCAAACAAATACCTCAATTCATTAGGCAGTCAGATGAGGACGATGATCCATTTTGACTCACGCTGCCTTGGTGGCGGAAGTCCCACTGCAAACAGCAGAGGAATTAGATGAGACTAAACTAACTCAGGTGTCTGTGGAAATGGGTGGGAAGAGGTGGTGACTCATGGTCAGGATGAAGATAAGCTACTTCTTGTCCTTATAAACTCCAAGTCCATAGTCCACTTTCTGAAGTCATTATAAAGAGGAAATTTATTTTAGTAAATAGAAAGTAAAAGGCACCAGAGCTCCACAGGTGAGACTGTCAGTAGGGTTCGAGGTGATGAGCTCAGGCAAGGTAAGTATTCTCCACTCCACCCAGTTGGCTCTGACGCCCAGACGCCTGACCCCACTGATTAGGGAGACGTGAATAGCAAACAGAGAAATGGTATCAAATGAGGAAAACATTTGGCCCTTATTACATTATATATTTAAAGTTTCTACAATTATTGACTTTTTTGTTTCCTACAGAAATGGGGGACAAACGTTTTCTATTTTCCTTCGTGCTTTCTTTAGTCCTGCAGTCTATGGTTTCCAGGTCTGAGACTTGGAGGAGGTTTTATGTAACCCATCACTGACAAAAATCAAAATAGTACACATTTCAGGGTGGAGATTTTTGATGCTGAAATTTCCAGGTTGGACTTGATCCACGGTGGGGGGCTTGGGTTTCCTGAGGAATACCTGTCCTGGCTGTTTGCAGGGAGGTCTGTGTCACTCACCTTCTCTCCAGCAGAAAGAGGGAACTTCTTGGTGTCTCCACTGCCACCCCCAAAACCTGTCTCAGCAGCCTGGATTTAGGGAAACCCTGAGCCTGACTTGTTGAGTTTGCTCTCAGTCTTTGGTCACTTTTGGGGGAATGACTGTTATGGCCCTAACATTGACCCTCCTGAAAACCCAAGAGGACTGAGACTATATGAAGGGTCATAATAAGAGGATTGGACTCAGAGTTAGAAGGCCAAGGGTACAGTTCCAGCTTTGTCCCTGATGCCTGATGTGTCCATGGATGGGTACTCTTCTCTGTGTCCTGACTGTGAGGTAGGGGAGTTGGGGATAATTGCCACAATCCCTCCTCCCTCTGAGATTCTACTAGTCTATGAAGAGCTATCATGAATGGTAGCTGGGGTCTGATAAGCTGCCATACCCTCTGAGAATGTTCTAGAAAGAACTTAGAAACAAGAAGACAGGGCACCTGAGTGGCTCAATTGTTTAAGCAACTGCCTTCAGCTCAGGTCATGATCATGGAATCCCAGGATCAAGTCCCACATCAGGCTCCCTTCGCAGTGGGGAGTCTGCCTCTCCCTCTGACCTCTCCCCTCTCATGCTCTCTCTCTCCTTCACTCTCTCAAATAAATAAAATTTTTAAAAAAAGAAAGAAAGAAAGAAAGAAACAAGGCCTGACTCTCCATATGACAAGAGCCAGTGCTGCCAGTCCTCTTTGTGACCACATGTGTTCAGGTGACAGAGGACACCCATAAGTGTGACAGAGCCAGAAGTTGTTTCAGGAAAAAAACTGCTCATGGCACGTCCAGCCTGATCTCCCATGTTCCCCAAATCTCTTCCTTCCTACATCTTTTTGAATAGCCATGTTGAAATGACCTATAACTCCAAGTCCAATGTTTAGTAGGTTTTGAAGTCCTATTCTACATGTCAGGAGCACTAGATTGGAACTGATTTGAAGGGGACAGAGCTATAGAACTTCCAATAGAGCTATTTCCAAACCATGTGCAGATAATTCGCTCCATTTTCAGACCTCTATGAGAAAAGTTCTCTCTTTGTCCTTTATTTAGTGAATACCAGCCCTCACTGTTGAGATCAGGCACATTTTAAGTGTTATTTTTTATTAAAAAATTTGATAGGGGCGCCTGGGTGGCTCAGTGGGTTAAAGCCTCTGCCTTCGGCTCAGGTCATGATCCCAGGGTCCTGGGATCGAGCCCCGCATCGGGCTCTCTGCTCAGCAGGGAGCCTGCTTCCCTTCCTTTCTCTCTGCCTGCCTCTCTACCTACTTGTGATCTGTCTGTCAAATAAATAAAATCTTTAAAAAAAAAAAAAAATTTGATAATACGTGTACCTGGTGCAAAATTCACAAGAGACAAAAAGATATTCCAGTAAGTCTTCCTCCTACCCCATTCCTTAGCCTCCCATGTCTTCCGTAGAAACTTCTACTTTTTCCAAATTCTTGTGTATATGTTCAAAGACATTCAATGTGTATGTAAGACTTTGCATACATCTTCCTATTTTTTTTCATTAATGGGACTGCAGTACACACTGTTACACATTTGTTTTTTCCCTTAAAGCTGTAGGTTAAGGCTCTTCCATTCTGGTACAGGTAGACCCACCCCATTCTTTTTAATAGCTGCATAGTATTCCACTGTACAGGTAACCATAATTTGTTTAACCTGTCTTCTATTAATGGATAGTTAGACATTTGCCAAAATGCTTTCATAACAAAGAATGCTGCAGTGAATATTTTTATACATGTACGTTGTCTCATTGGGCTTTGCCACATATTGGCTTGTGCTCTTAGTTTCATTTTCACGGGTAATGTCTACCTTTTCAGTTAGATTGTAAATTCCAAGAGAACAGGAGCAGACATTGTGCTATCTCATAACTCCAAAAACACAAAGCGAAGCATCATACACGTGGTTCAGATTTCATAAATGCTGGATGGACGAATTAAAACTCCCTATTGTGCCAATGTGCCATATGTAAATGGTAATTCAAAGGTTAAATGACTTGCCTAAAATCACAGAGACCAGGCATAGGAAACACTGATAAAATAAAATAAAAGATATGAAAATAATACAGATATTTAGAATAGGTTCCAAAGGTACATATTTTTCCAAGTTTATATGCACCCTTGGGAGAGAAAACTCCACTGGCTACCCCTGCAAGGTGAGTAAATAATTCCTCCAGAAACACTGGTCGTCTTAGGACGCGGGCATCTCCAACTATTGCAATTCCATTCGTAAGTGTGGACTCCAGTTCGCCAAACGGTGTTCCAGTGACCTGGAAAAGTCAAGCATCACCCTGACTGGTCAGTAGGGAGACATTTCCTCACATGAGGAAATCTAGTTCAGCCCAGAGGAAGATTTAAAAAAAAAAAAAAAAGGGAAGAAGGAAGAGGAAAAGGACAAATAATCAGGGGGAGGAAAAATGTTCTCTGACCGTATGACAGCTCTGGAATCAATCAGGAAAAAAGAGGGACTGAGATGATTCTGTGTTGCATCAGCTGTCATCAGGAATACATGAAGAGAATGCCCCTTTGTTAGCAAACAAGGAGGGCGTGTTTATCATGATGTTTAATGAACACTCATTATAACCCGGTAGTATGAAATGTGTGGTCTGATTGGTTGATCTCAAAACAATTATGTCGACATCTCATAACTTAAAGATTATACATCTTTGTAGTTTCACAACTTATTACCCCCTAAAAACAAAAAGTTTTCCATGCAGATGAGTGTTGTATTAATCTTTTTTTTTTTTTTTTAAGATTTACTGATTTCGTGGGGGGTAGGGATAGAGGAAGAAGGAGAAGCAGACTCCCCACTGAGCACAGCACCCCAGGTGGGGCTTGATCTCCCAACCCATAGATCATGACCTGAGCCAAAACCAAAAGTCAGATGCTTAACAGACTAAGCCACCCAGGTGCCCCTGGAAACTTCTCCAGGATTTCTAAGACCTCCTAACTACCCAGAGCAACACAAGTGTTGACATCAGTGCTTTGAGGCAGGTCCTTTGTCATCAAAGTGCTGAAAGACCGAACTCACTATGTCTAGGAAGAATACCCAGACTCACCCTCATTCCTAACCCCAACCAATAAAAGCCTTGTCGTTGGGTTTATGGGTTGGAAGTCAACAACCAAATGACACGGCACAAGGGGCAAGAAGGAAGGATGCCACACGGCACTGAAATGCAAGGATCATTTGAGGAGCATTAATTATCCAAGGTGGTGGATGGTGAGGGATGGAGGTTGACACTCCTAAGCTTGAGTAAAGTGTCCTGGAATCTGAATGATTGTAAATGGTCTACATTTCAAGTTCCTGCCTCACCCCAAAGGGCCAGCAGCTCACTCATAACAAGGCCCACCTGGGCACCTAGAACCCTGACCCACACGGCAGAGAGCCACGTGCCGAGTCATCAATAAATACTTCTCAGAGCTCTGGGCTAAGAGCTGCAGGGCAACACCACCCTGTTTTCCTTGGCCACCCTGACCAAAACACCCCAGTAGGCAGAGTGGCTAGAAGGGTGTGCCACCAGCTGAGGGTTCAACAAGACCTTTAATATCAATGCAGCTTTATTAAAATAAGCTACATGCTTTTATATTCACTGATTTGTAGAAATGGACGTAGAGGGCATCTGGCTTAACGACTGCATTTTACAAACATGAAAACAGACCTAGAGAGGTTACACCCCTTGCTAAAGTCACCCAGCTGGCCAAACCAGGAATAAGCCCAAGTCCCTTGATGACCTGTCCCCCTTCTACCCACCCCCGGCAGAGTGTTCTTTGCATGTCATGATGCCAATAACTCCCCTCCCCTTGCCTTGTTGTTACTGTCCTGGGAGTAAACTCTTCTGAAATAAAATAATGTCCCAACATCATCTTATGAATCCTTGTAAGGTACTTGGGGAGTTGAAGATAAAACCCAGAACATCTCAGCATAGAGTATTTTTTCTTTTCTTTTTAAGATTTAAAGCATCTGCCTTCAGTTCAGGTCATGATCCCAGGGTCCTGGGATCAAGCCCTGCATTGGGCTCCCTGCTCAGCGGGGAGCCTGTTTCTCCCTCTGCCTCTGTCTGCTGCTCTTCCTACTTTGCTCTCTCTCTCTGCCAAATAAATAAATAAATAATCTTTTAAAAAAGATTATTTATTTATTTTAGAGAGAGAGAAAGCAAGCACACAAGCAGGGGGAAGGGAAAGGGGAGACAGAGAGAATCTCAAGCAGGCTCCGACTCATACCACTGAGCGTGGAGCCTGATGTGGGGCTCAATTTTACTACCCCGAGATCATGACCTGAGCAGAAATCAAAAGTTGGCTGCTTAACTGACTGAGCCATCCAGGTGCCCCAGCACAGTATGTTATATAATGTTAAAACAAAACAAAATAAAACAAAAACAACCATGACTTAGAGCTCTTTTTGTTTATGATCTTATTAAGAAACACATTTCTGGAGATCTATATTGAAATGATACTTTAGTAGTCCTATTTCAAGGATCTGACCACTGACTCCTAAATTATTACTGATTTATAACAAAAATTTAAAAACTTTCCTTGCAGGCATAGCCAGATTTATCAATGAGTTTTGTTGATATTCTGTTTTATCATTGCCCCATGGGGGCTAGTACAAGTATAACAAGAGGAACATGGAATTTTCAATTGGACATATAAAGCCAAAATTTTACACTCTTTTTACTTAAATAAACTTTTTAAGCCAAAGGCAAATTAAATACAGGAAGATGCCCCAAATACCTATAGAATTAAACACTACAAAATAAAAGCTAGTAATTATTCTATTTCAATTTGATCCCTCTTAGCAGATAATAAAAGTAATATATTTAAAAGGGGCCAGTAATAGTGATCAGACTGTACATGGTTCTCTCTCTCCGGAAGCAGGTAACTCTATAAGATAGGCTCTTGGTCTTATTCATACCTGAACATGACCCCCAGCTTAGCCGGATACTGGAGATACAGAAGGCAAGCCATAGATGTCCTAAGAATGAATAAATGAGTGAAAGCATGAGTAAAAATGCAGGATTTATCTTTTAGTGTTAAGATGAAAACCCCACAATTTGAGACCAAAAACTCCCTACAAAACTAAGAATTGGGGGGCGCCTGGGTGGCTCAGTGGGTTAAAGCCTCTGCCTTCAGCTCAGGTCATGATCCCAGGGTCCTGGGATCGAGCCGCGCATCGGGCTCTCTGCTCAACAGGGAGCCTGCTTCCCCCTCTCTCTCTCTGCCTGCCTCTCTGCCTACTTGTGATCTCTCTCTCTGTACTAAATAAATAAATAAAATCTTTAAAAAAAAAACAAAAAACCTCAGAATTGGTATGCTGTATCACCTATCTGATGAATGGATTTAAAAATAAGAGGAACAATAAGGAAGATTTTCTAAGCATTTTTTTTCTTCAAGGGAAATGGGCCGAAAATACAGGAGACTGTGTGAATTACATCTACAGAGTCTTCGACAAACCCCCAATTCCACAGCTTGTACATGATAACGTGGAGTTTCCGGAACATCTTGAGAACGATCTGTCTTATATCTTGTGGACTAAGGTTGCTTACGCTGAGGTGCAGAGAGAAGTGACGGCCATGGTTCAAGAAGGCTCAGGTCATAGTCATTAGCTGGGTGGCATTAAGCATGTTACTAACGAATAGTAACTGTTTTGGAAGACTGTGTGCACTGGGTCAAAGTGTTTTCCTGCATCATCTAGTTCATTCGATCTCCCTGGGTCTCTGCTTTCTTGTAGGTAAAACGGGGACAGTAGAACCTACCTCAAAGGGTATTTGTGAGGATAAAATGAGAAAATGACCCTAACAGGGCATCATAACCTATACAGTATAGACCAAATACAAGGCATTATTTTCGTAATTATGAATGTATTACAGAAGCACCAAAGTTAGTATTTACCGTGCATTTTTACTTTCTGTTTCTTCTGTTGGAACAATGCCATTTAAAATGAACACCATAGAAAAAAGATAGACATGACTCATGAATCATATGTTCTTTGGAACCTTAATCTGTAGCTTTCTTCATTTATCTCACGAAGGAAATGAACTGAAGTAGGCAAAAGTCAAGGTAAGAGTGAGAGGAGACAAAAAGTTAGTCTAAGAAGTGACCAGCTAATTTCTAGAAAGCTAATTTCTTCTTATCAGCAAAGAGCATGGTCAAATCGTTCGGTGTGTTTTAAAGTGTCTGTGTGATGACTGGAGTATGATTCGTAATCTTTCTCTGTATTTTCTTCCCCTGAATTTTGACGCTCTCAAGAGTCTCCCAGTTAGAAGTATATCATAAGGCCTGGAAGCTTTGTTCTGGGCGGGAGAAAATGGGTCTATGGAAAAACAAGCCAACCTTATTCGGGCCCTTGAAGCTTGACAGTGTCATTTATGGAGTGACAGAGTCACGCTGTAAATGACCAGAGACATTCCAGAGTTCATGGCTGTTGTGTAACAACAACACTTCAAGGGTGGCTGCGGGGCCGGGAGGCACAACAGGCGGGCCCTCTCCGTGAGCTGAATGAGGAGGAACCACTCCCCCTGGAATGTGGCCTTGCTCAAAGGCTGGCCTTCCTCCCCATCCCCACCACCAAGCGCTGGGGGCAGGAACTGGACGGACTGGAGGGACGACTCTATTTTCAGGGAATGACAAATTGATTGAGCTGATTGGGTGAGAGTTCTTACCGGCCTCCTGCTCCATTTCCAAGGACAACTTGCAGGGAGGATTTGTTTAGAAGCAAACGTGTATGAGGAAGTGTCTCGGGGCCATGAGAAGCCAAACAACCTGCTCCCAAAGAGGACTGCAACCCAGGTTCCATTAGAAAATTGGAGACACGGGGCCTTCTCCTTCTCATGTTCCTCCAGCCACCACGTTGCTGGAGAGGACATTCCATTCCACTGAGAGAGAGAAGGAGACAAGATGGCGGCTCTAAATTACATGTGCAATAGCCCAGGAGGCTTGTAAACATTTAAGGAGTTGATTGTTATTTTCATTCCTGACTGGTTTGGTGGTGCCAATAACAACTCCATAAACTGCTGAAGCCCTGCTGGAGTGCTGAGGACACGCATTTGAGAACGTGATCCGAGGGAGTGATGAATATTCATGGCAGAGTGAATCTGAACTGCTCCCCAAATGGGTTGGCTGGCGCGCCAACTCCAGACAGGGCTTGGTATGGAAATCAAGCTTCCAGACTGAGCCAAAGAAGAGCACTCGTGACTTCGTAGCATGAACAAGGAGTGTCACTTCTCAGGGGCTTAGAGGGCACCGGGAAAGGGGAGCTATCCCAAGGGCAGAGTCTCACCTTTGTGAACTGGAGAAGGTTCTAGGGATTGGCAGTACCACAAAGTGCATATGTAGTTAACACGGCCAAACTGTATGCTTAAAAATGGTTAAGGTGATGAATTTTATATTATTTTTTTTTGTCTTACCACAATTAAAAAGGAAAAGGAAAGACATGTCACCACAGAGACTTCCCTAAAACAGCTCAAAGCAAATGCAGAGCTGTGCCCTAACCTTTCCCCTCATCCTTCCAGTCCATCAGGACAAGTACTAAGGAAACAGGTACAAGCTAGTCTCAGGCTATACAGAGGTCACAGTGGCCACTCTTCGGGCTTCCCAAAACCACAGAGCTCTTGAAGTGAATACTCTTTCCTGTGTCTAACGATCTCTTCCTCCCTTGCCCCGAGATGATCAGGGACATTAAAGATTGCTTTGCTCCTCTACGGATTGGAGAGCCCGGCCAGGGTGGGTACGCTGTGTAGGCCAGAGAAGAAACCTTAACGATTTCTCCTGGTCTCCCCTCTCCCCACCACCCTCCTGCATGGCCCCCAACACCTTCTACCCCCACATGCACCATCAAAAGGGACTTTCCCTCTCTAACCACCAGGGTCTCCAGTGGTGAGCAAAGAAGATGACAAAAGACGTGATGTGGTTTCTACTCAGTTAGAAGCACAGGAAAAACTTTCAAACACCCCTTAGAAGGGAGAAAAACCCAAGTACGGAAGGAAGTCTGTGCGCCTTGGGTACAGGCTTTACCCTGCTGCTGCTGCTGCGGCTGCTGCTGCTGCTGCTTTTTTGTCTTTCAGAGATAGATGCCTCTCTGGTGTGGGGATAGATGTCTGTCCCCCCACACGCCCAGTGGCCCTTGGCAGGACCCCCAGAGAGCTGGGACTGCAGGTCTCTCCCCGCAAACACCCGTCTCCACTCTACACCTTTCAAACGCTCCTTTTTCTGATGTGAACAAGATTTGAACCCGAATTTGAGAGATGCTTCTTTCATAGCTAGTTTTAAAAGATTCCTTCCTTCCTTTTCTTCCTTATTTTTTTTTTCAGCCAATCCTCTTAAGAGCATATAATTCTTCAGGCTCTAGATGAGCTATAATATATCATGCTCTCACACTGAAGCTGGAGGGAGGGCTGAAGCAGCTGGGACCTATCTACACCGGGCTGAACGGTTTGCTTCAGATAATGCAATTTTCAGTCTGGAATCCACGTGTAGGTCAAAGCTAGAGAGGACAAGGACTACCGATTTGAGGCAGTGGGACTATAAATCTTGTAGGGTTTCTGTTGGTTGCAAAAGCTGTACGGCAGGTGGGCGCAGCACTGTTCTTCAGAGAGTTCCTGGAGGAATTGTGCCTTCTGGGATGACATGGCCCGGGAACAAAAATTTGGAGCAGGCTGGTCTCTCTCAACTTTCCTCTCTGCCTTTCGGAAAGCTGGTTGACTGTGTACGGGCAACATTTAAAACACAGAGCATACCTGTGTAAACTCAGAAGCAATAAGGTTGTTTTTTGTTTGTTTGTTTGTTTTTTATGTGCTCTTGAAGTAGAAAATACGTTCATTTGTATGTTTCCTGTCTTGTAGAAAACACGTTCTCCGTATTTGGAAGTAGGATGAACTTAAAGTCAGTTTATCCCAAGGAGCATCGGAATTTTTGCCGTTGTCCGATGCCTTCTACCCAAGGATCACTGTGCCCTTCAGCTGCACTTGCCATGTCTCTCTGAGGTATGCTCTGATAGACGGGGGGGGGTCAGCTCGTGCCTCAGTTTCCTCTTTGGAACCCTGGTGACCCGAGGCTGACACAGAACTGCTGAAGTCTGACACCTACCCTTCTGGTAACACACAAGGAAATGCCAACTCAATCTGGCACTTTGCAGAGGAAATGGCCAAGCCCAGGGTAATGAGAAGCATCCAGGGAAGGGGCATCTGGAAGGAGGTTGGCTTCAGAGACTGAATGGCTGTGTGAAGTGGGATGGAGACAGAAAAACAGTGGTTGTTGCAGGCACAGGTTTCCAAAATCCCATCTCTCCTCCTTTCTTTCCTAAAATGTCTGCAGAACTCATTAAGAGTCAAGCTCCGGACAAGGCAGAAGACAGTAATTTAATGCTACAAATCTGTGCGGTTCGGGCAAGCCAGGCCTGAGTCCAGGCAACGTGAGGGGGTCCTGTGGGCCCTGCCCAGCTCGCAGAAGCATCACTGACTAATCTGCTAACGTAGGAAGCAGAGTCAGAAAGCCGGGATTTGGTGTCCAGGTCCGGTAGAAACCTGTCAGGCGGCTTGGGTGTCTCTCCTGACCTTCCGTGCTTTGATATTCCATTTCCCCGATGGAGAGACTCGAAGGCCAACCCTACCTACCTCCTTCATGAAGAAACTCCCGAGAGGAGAGAAAGAAGGTTGCCTTCAAGCCTCCAGAGCACGAGGCCAGTTAACCTTTTGCAGCAACAGCAAGAGCGAACACTGAGATCTGTGTGGGGCTTTGAGGAAAACCTCAGCCCCATTGGCCAGATGCGCTGAACTGCTCTCTTACCCTGGTTATTAAAAATGAAACATCCATTAAAATTGGACCTCATTCTTTGATTGTGCAGCAGCTGTGTGCATGGGCTAGCTGCTCCATGGGTCACTTGGGTCAAATGTTCCCCCGGGGTTGGCTTCTCTCAGCCCCCAGAACACTGGCAGGCCACCTGCCCCCTGGAGTCCGCCAGAGACAAGGGTGTGCTCAGGTGGGGTGAGTGTCCCCCTCATAGAACACCCCCACTCAAATCATCTTGCAATTTGTGACCCCCCCCATTCCCCACCTCCTTGCTGTTGGAGCAGATCATCAAACATTTGCTGCACGTAGAAGGCTCTGATACAGGAGCGTGTTCTCCACTCGGAATGAGAAGGAGGGAGAACCTGCCACTTTGGAAATGGCCATTCCTCATGCTGCTGGATCTGTCTTCTGGTGGGACCCCCCCACCCGGCCCTTCTTGGGCCCTCTTCCGGGAAGGAGGCTCCGAGGGCGGGGTCGCCGTGGGACAACTGGTTCCTCCTGAGGCTCCCATGCTTCCTCAAGGCTACAGGCGAGGAGGCCTCCCTGCTCTGATGGCGCTTCATTGGCTAGCCTGGAGCCCACGTGTGTCGCAGGGAGGGGTATTCTGTGGGCCCTTGACACACACAAAAGACACTTGCGGGAGGGCCACGGTGTCCCTATGGGAACACACCACCAGGAACGACAAGGAGTGCCCAGAGCGATGTCACGTTCAGATTTCCAGAAAGGGGCAGTGGCGGGGTGAGGCCTCTCGAGCGTCCTGGCTTCTCCTTCCTTCAGAAGAAGAGCTCACCTTCCCCAGCCCCGCACCCCCACACCCCCCATCCCCCACCCCCCCACCTCGCTCCCCTTTGTCCTAGGTGTCCTCCGGAGGGTCCCGCCCGCCCGAGCGTCAGCAGGTTGGAGAGATGACCAAGTCGTGTATTCTGGGTTCAGGGCGGTAAGGTGGCCTACGGGCCCCTGGGAGGAGGGTAATCACAACGAAACTGACACTCAAGTAGAAAGCGGGGTCCGCCCACAGGACCTGCCCTGCACCTCGGGGCTCAGCCCCCCGGGCGCTGCTCAGGTCAGCCGCTGCCTTCCACGAGCTCGTGATTCAGTAATAACTGGAAGCACAAGGGCTTTTTCACTCACTCGTTTTTAACGGTTTATTCATAAAGCAATTTTTCACTTTTCACTTATTTTCAGCCCCTTTCACATCTATCGACTCACGGTTTCTGTCTTGGTGTAACCTTTCCCTCTCTCCTCCTCCTTTGCTCTGCTTCATTTTTCTTTATTCCCTTTTTTAAACCTCCAACCGTTAAAACAGTCTTGAGGCCTCCAAGGCTCTGCTAACCAAAAGGTTTCCTTTTCAACGTCTTCCTGGGTTCTCTTTCTCTCTATGGGGTTCTTATTCTCTTTTTTAGCTACCAGTGTTTGGGTCCCCCTTGTTTTCTTGTGGAGACAGACTTAAATCCTTCCCAGTCTTACATGTATGCCTTTGGTTTAAAAAAAAAAAAAAAAAAAAGACGAAAACGAAGGAACAAAACCCCACTAAACTAAACATCCTAGAATTCATGGTACTTTACTCTAGCAGAGGTTTGCTTTAAGCACAACCCATTATTTCCATTAAAAGAATCTTGATTCCTTTCAGATGAGCATATTAATTCCTAGGGAAAGTTCATGGTTCTCACAAATTAGCAGGACCTTTGCGAGCCCAATCTTTTTGCCAAAAGAAGCCACAACAGTGGTTTCCATACAAGCCTGCCCCTCATTTCCATTTTCTAGGACATCTGCTCTCTAAATTACAAATATCTGCCTATAGCAACAATCAGAGTTCCAAGGAAAACAAACGAAAAGGAAGTAAGAGAAAACGATGGAATCTTAGCATACAAAGACATATAACATTTCCACAAGAGGGGGAAGACGCCCCGGGATCGACTCCTTCATCTTGTGGGTCAGGAAACTGGGGCCCAGGGAAGCCAGGACCCCGTTGAGAGCACAGTTAACCAGGGGCTGACCCTGGCCTAGAACTCAGCGTCTCTGGTCCCAGTTCTTTCCACCAGAGTGGGCGCTCGTGATCTCAGTTTGGGTCTAATTTTAAATTCTGGCCTGGGGAACCACGGAAGGAGGAGTGACATCATCCCATTAATGATTCTTCATTAGTTGTTCTCCCACCAAGTCACTACCAGATTACTGGTACTAACCTGGGGGGCAAGAAAGGGTTCCATAGAAGGGAGGGAGGGTGTGCCCCACCTCCTTTGCCCGTCTGAGTGAAAAATAGTACTCAAGGGAGCCAAGCTGTGCTGATGGGAGGAGTGGGAGGGGCTGGTCGCTGCTCTTCCCCGGGGCTGCTGGCCTGGAGGTAGCTGTGCAGAGTGCCAGGTGCCCGATGAGAGAGGAACTGTGTCTCGTTCACCCCTTTCAGAATCCCTGAGAAGAACTAACTGTGGAAGGTATTTTCAAGTATTTTACAAAATAGCACATTTGCTTTCATGGTGTTGTGGACTCATCCTCAGAATTAGACAAGCTCTCCAGATCTGCCTTCCATATATATTTTATATATATACACACATATATATGTATACATATACATATGCATACATACATATATATGTATATATGTGTACATATATACATAGATATGTATACGTATATATGTATAGTAACATATACATGTAGTGTGTGTGTATATATATATGTATATAAGTGTGTGTGTGTGTGTGTGTGTGTGTGTGTACATGTATAAGTATACAGTTTCCTAGGAGGCCTCAAGATCATTAGGCAAGTCAAGTTCTCTACCGAAACCTTGTATCCATCTTGTCCCCAGTCATTCAGTCATTTCTAAGGTCAAGAGAAATCTCTGAGGGGCTCAGTCGCTAAGTGTCTGCCTTCGGCTCATGTCATGATCCCAGGGTCTTGGGATCGAGTCCCGCCTTGGGCTCCCTGCTCTGAGGGAAGCCTGCTTCCCTCTCTCCCGCTAACCCTGCTTGTGTTCCCTCTCTCACTGTGTCTCTCTCTGTCAAATAAATAAAATCTTAAAAAAAAAAAAAAAGGAAATCTTTGAATCTTTGACCCAGGAAAGGCTTGCGAGAGCATCTTGGGCATCCTGCATTTTCAAACAAGCTGACTTCTCTCTGAGTCCTCCCAGGAAGGAGATTCTACTCCTTCCTGCCCTTGGAAAGGAAGCTTTGTGAAATCAAGCCTAATGGAAAGTGTTAGTGTCTGTGATTTAAACCCAAGTTCCCCCTGCTCTGGTCTGATGGGTTTCCTTTGCCCTGCTCCTCACCTGCCACGGAGAACTGCTGGTTGCTTCCATCCACAGGCGAGTTCTTCACATACCTCAACGTGGGAACGTTGGCCACAATTCCATGAAAACAACCACCTTTCGTTCATACGCTGAAGAATTTGTTATGAAGATTAACCATTGGCACTTATCTGTCACGTCCTCTTTCTTACTGGGGGCAGAAGAAAACTACAAAGTGACTATGTTCACATTTATATGAAATAAAAGCTTCTTTCTTAAATTTAGAGAGAGGGAAATGCACATGTGGTCGACTCTGGTTCATCACTTGTCAAACCTGGAAGGAAGAGCACACTGGGAGAGGGCTTGTTAGTTTACGGTATTTTGTGAAACTGGGCATGGAGAGTATTTGCATAAATCAGGTTAAAAATAAATTTTGGAATCTTGCTGTGGTTTTTTTTTTTCTGCCTAAATGCCTAAATTACATAATTAAGGCTGTATTGAGATTAAAATCACTTCTCATTTAAGGAGCAGCTGTCAGCAGTGCTTTGAGCAAATGGACTGGGGGGTTCTGAGGACTTGAAGTTTGGAAAAGGAAGTGATGGGAGAATTATCTGTGAGTCCTGAAACGTTTCTTGCAGCTGCTGTACACCCAGAAGTGGACTCCAGAGAAGTAGCCAGTGCTCAGAGTGATCTGATTTCTTCTGGCCAGAAGTTGAAAATGAAATGGACATGTTACGGACAAAGTTCTCATGGTCTCCTGAAGGAAGTGGAAGTGTCTTCTGGACTGGTTCAAGGATCACTTTCTGTGTGACTTCTCTCCTGTTCATTGATTGTTTTAAGCTGCCACTCTCAGTGGTACACCCTTCCTTTCTAGACCAGATTATCCTTGAGGCCTGGTTTTACATCAGAAATCCTGCACCATGTGCCTCTAATTACTTTCATTTCTCTGCTCTGGCCTTTGCTTATTATCTTCTTTTAGAGAAGGCTACACACACACACACACACACACACACACACACACACGGAGATAGGAATGAGCTCGCTTATACAAACTTACGGGTCCTAAATGGATTTCCTGTCCTTCAAGGGAAGAAATAATCCAGAAATATGCCCATATACTCCCATGGAACCATATATTCTGTATATTCCCTTATGTTGGGGGGAATTGAATGTGTTATTTCAGAACAGAGCTTTTATTTTAAGGTTAAGACTCAGAAAAAGATTACTTCTTCAGTCTTGCCTTGCCCTGAAAACAGCTGCATGAAGCCTTGATCCAACTGTGTGGATGTCAGCTGGGTAGACTTGAGCTCCTAGTGAATATTATCTTTTCATGTAATGTTTCATTAAACGGCTAAGTCCACAAGAGTTCCCAAGATACATAACTCTCAAGAAAAAAGAGGCATGCTTTGCCAAGTAAAGAGCTATGATTTATGGTAGTAACTGTTACACTCTGAATCTTACTGGGCTTTGTTTTGAAAAATTATTACCACAATGGTTCTGTAGAATTTAGTAGTGCAACCAGCACCATTTGGCACATTTATGACAATAGGGTTCTGGTTTTCTTAACTCCACAGTTACATGTTGGCAGCATTTCAAATTCTTGGCACAGATGTGAATATAAAGAAAAAACATGAAAAAATATATTGGGCAGTTTCGAGTATCCAAATGTAAGGAGCATTATTCCTAACATGCGGCTAGCATGGAACGATGAACTTGGTAATAGAGGAGATGGCAAGCACAAACATTATTTGCAAGGGACTTTTAAATTTTTTTCATTGAGGGCACTAACAGTTTTCTAAAAGTATCTCCTGTTCATATCTACCAAATGAAACTCAACTTTATTTTTTGCCTGGAGACAGGTTAGTTTCTGGATCCTCCACAGACAAGCAAATAAACGCTTTCCCAACACGTGACAGTTGGGACCGCATGGCCATACCAGCATGTCTCTGGGTTTCATCCTGACAATAACCAGCTTCTGGTAAAACAACAGCTGTCTTGAAATTCATTTTAAATGAACAAGTGGCAGATCTACTTTCTGAGCTAAGATGTAAAGGGAAAAAAATACCGTGGGATGTAGAACAGGAAGACTGCAAAAGCACAAAAGAACTTATTCCCTATGGCACGGTCAGTGTTAGCTACTGAGGCAAAAACGTTGTCCTCACTGGGCAAAGTGTTGTTCCTCAACCCAGTTTTCCTCAGTGTCCCTTACCCCTGAGTCTGTTGGGTCTACACACATACACACACACACCACATACATGCTGTCCTGAGGCCAGCAAGGCTAGGGATCCAAGTCTTCCTTACCTCACCACCCGATCCCCATCAATAGATTAAAAGAGACAGACAAAATCCATTACTAATGTTTGAAATGCTTTCCTTAGAGAACACTTCTATAGCTCATAATTGAAAAATCTTAAACTGTTCACTTATGAGAGAAAAGAGATCAACACTTCAGATCACTCACACGTGTGGTCCCCGATGGAAGTGGGGGATGAGGGACTCACTGCTGCTGGGGAGGGTAGGTGGGGCAGGAGAGAGGCAAACACTGTCATGTTCAAAATTGTTCCCTAAGAAGATGTAACTTCACTGGCCCCTCACTGAAGACACTAGACAAGCATTGGTAAAGCATGAACATTTATATTTAATTTACATTTTGACAATTTGCACATAAATAACAATGTAAACCAGTACGTAAACATAAGATAATCTGTTGTTCTAGCAAAGTAAAAAGCCAATAACTTTGGTCAGTTTTAACTTTGATTAGAGGAAGAAAATAAAACCACTGTTGATTGTGGGCTCCACATACACATGTAAGAGGCCTACAAGGGAAGGTCAAATGGCAAAGAGAATCATGTTTCGAGCCATGCGGGTCTTGGTAAAAATTCCCACAAATAAGAAAGCACAAAAGGGAAAGAAGAGAACAAGTGAGCAGAACAGTTAATGTTTGGTGTCAATGTCAGTGTGCAATGCTTTGGTTTACCTACAATTAAGGACTGCGTTGGCCCAGCACTGATCCATAGAAAATCGTCAGTTTTGCCACTTAGAGGAGCAGATCAGTAAGGCTCTGAGGTTTCTCTGGATTCTCCTAAGTTCATTCTTTACTGCAGGCTGACATAGTTGCCATCAATAAAAGGTTGAATGTAGAAACCAGACTGATAAGTGATGCATCAGTTAGTGAGGAAAGGAGAGAAAGAGAAGAAAAGTTAATAGTGGTAAAGGGAGTGATGGGACTTTATTTCCATAACTTGGGTGTGACCACATAATTATAATGTGGCAAAACAAAAATAAAGCCATCTTAGACTGCCCTTACTGGTGAAAAATGGTGCATCTCTCTCTCCCTGGTTGTTATGCAGTCTCCATCTTTGCACCAAGGTTTTGGGGTCTCGTACAATAGCAAGGAGGTGCCCAAGCTCACCAATGTCTATGATGATGAGGTCCTCAAGTGTTAAGCAAAGCCTCAGAAAGGATTTGTTTTTTCTTTTTGCCCTTAGGAAAAGTAGGTTCTTTTACATGGTTTGGCTCACAATTTAAGTGGTTATAAATATATTATATATACACATGGTATAGTGGTATAAATAGATTTATAAATATACATCATTCTTTGCTACACCTTGAATGCTGACATGTAATCTTTGGGCTTAGCAGAGTAAAAGACAGAATGGCACACATTCTGTCCTTCTGGAGCACACTTGGTTTCTCCTGCAGAGTAGCAAATCACTGCATAAGACATCACTTCCTGCACTACTGGACGCACTCAATGAGGTAATTGTTGTTGAACAGCTTTGCAATGCCCTTTCATCTTTAATTAAATTAACCATAAAATGTAAAAACACAAATACTGAGGAAAATCTGAGTTTTACAGAACAAAATACAATTGATGTGTTGGGGATAGGAATGTGCATTGCCTGCTTTTACCCTAAGACAACAAGAATACCCGTTTTTCTTTTTTTTGGTTTTTGTTTTTGTTTTTAAAGTGTGGCCTGAGCCTATCTACCTCAAATCCTTCCTGGTAGAGCACCATGTTTGTGCAATTTTGACATAACAACAACAACAAAAAACCCCAATAACAAAAACAACACCCAGACTCAAGCCCCCAAACCTCACACATACAAAACCACCTGTGCTTTGGGAACATTTTGCGGCGGTTTTAAACATGGCAGTTTGTCTCATTCACATTTTCAGATAATACACTGGGATTCAAAGGTCACGTGACCACTCTGAATGGCCATGTGACTTTGGGGGTGGGGTGACCCTGCTTTTTGGAGAGGAAGACAGGTTGAAAGCCTTCTTCTCTCCTTTCTGGTAAATCTGTGGCTAGGGGGAAAAGAATCTGAACTATCTACACAAACATACAAGTTCCCTTTCTTGTTTCTTCTACTGAAGTTATTATTGGGTAATTCTGCACACATTCCCCCCATGGTATACAAGGCTGTTCAAGTGAGATCTTATGAGTTAACACATCAACTGTCTAACTTTGGCAAAACCAAACCTCATTTTCAAACCATTATTATAGAGGGAGGTCAACTGAAGTAATGTATTTGTTTACTAAATCGTAGGTACTTAGACAGATGTGCAGAAACTATCTACAAAGAATAGCCACAAGACAAAAATATAACATTTATAACTCAAATTACAAGGAATTTTTCCAGTCATTGTAAACTTTTTTAATTATTGCTTTTTGAATGATAAATTGTATAATAAATTATGAAGGATTATCATTGAAAAAATAATTATGGCTAGGCAATAGTCTTAGCAATGGGAAGGCTATGCAAACATATCCACACAAATATTCAAAATACACAGGTTCAAATATATAGATGGGGGTGTAAATAAGTATATATAATATGTATATATATATTGTCTTTGTCTCATTTATGCCCTGAGATTTCAGTAACTTTGGAGTTCCTTCTTTAATTCCAGACAGGTGAGGGGAAACCATCTGCCGTCAGGAGAGCTTCGCAGAACTGGAATTATGTACAAGCATTTGCTACAGGCACCCTGACTTGCCAAGTCATAAGTTAAGAAACAAAACAAAACACTTTTTGTTTTCTGAAAATCTTAAGGATCCATTGGTTCAACTGTTTCCTGTTTGACCTTTACAGGCCCCAGAGGTAGTGGGTTGCTGTGAGCCAACTTCATGAGGGATGGGTCTGATGACTCATAAAGGCTACACCCTGAGAGGAGTCCATTCCCCATGTTTCTTTGCAAAGACACTTTCAGGCCAGTTTCTTCTTTCTCTTTTCTGACCACAGCCAGAATTTCTTTCTCCACCACAGAGGTCACATCGATGTTGTCCTCCATGTCCTCAAGCCGGTCGGCGTTGTCACTGATGTCAAACTTCTCAATTTCTTCGTTGATCCGGGTCAGATCCTCCAAAGGCATCCCTGTGGCTGGGGCCACAGGACAGTTCCCCTTCAGGTGGACCTTGAGGCTGCAGAGATGGATGTAGCTCTTGTGGCAATGGGCACACTTGTGGGGCCGCTCCCGGGTGTGTAGGCGCTTGTGGAGTTTCAGGTGCACAAACTGGGTGAACTTGGCAGGGCACACCTTGCACTGGTAAGGTTTCTCTCCAGAGTGGAGTCGCAGGTGGGTCTTGAGATTGCTGGTGCTGCTAAATCGCTTGTGGCAAACCTACAGTGTGGGGAAGAGGGCAGGGATGGGAGGCGGGAAGACCAGAAGATTAAGAGTTGCCGGTGGGAAGGGCATGCTTACATACCAACGCCCAGCAACCTGTGAGTTGAGAAGCCTCCCCGTGGCACCTATGGTGTGGCATTAAGCAAACAGGGAGATGTGGGCACTGCACGCGAGGTGTTTACTTCCCCCTACCATTTTCCACCCACTGGAAGCCGGCTGTGTCATCACCTCTGCTCCTCAGCAGATACAGGGTTAGGAGACGCGGCCAGGCAGAATTCTTGTGCTGGTTTAGACTACGGGGCTATAGGACACAGGGAGACCGCTCCTGACACATTCTGTACAAAGGTGAAAATTTCTACCGGAAAACACTGCCCACCTGGCATTCATGTGGCTTCTCTCCCGTGTGTACCAGGTAGTGTTTCTGCAGGTGGGCAAGCTGAGTAAAGCCCTTGTTGCAAGTCTGGCATTTGAAAGGCCGTTCTCCGCTGTGCACTCTGAGGTGAACCTGGAAAGAAGCCACGTGCGTTAGCCCTGCTCTCGGTCGGTGGGAAGACCTCACATTTCTGCTCAAGGACTCAGGCATTTATGATGCAGACACTTTAGGAAAACCATCACGTGAGAGCTTAAACCGAACAGATAAGAGCCCCAGTGTTTTCAGAACGCTTCATCTTGTTTGAGCCAAAGGAACAAAAGCCGCGGGCCAACAGGACTTTACACTGACTTTCTAGCCCAAACACCGCATTTTCATTACTCAGAAGAAACGCAGCAGAGAAGTAATTAGTCCGAAGTCACAGAGCCAGAAATGGCCAAAGGAACCCCGCCACCCCTAATCCGCTTTTCCCGCCCGTCTCACAGGTCGCAAAAACCCCTCAGCACCTGCGCAGAGCGAGCCACACGCAGGCGCACAGGCGCACAGTGCGGCCCCGGCGCGCAGGCGTAGTGAGGCCCCGGGGCGCGCAGGCCGGCTGCTGCCCCCGTGTTCGCTGCGTGGCCTACCTTCAGGTTTGAGAGTTGGCCAAAAGTCTTGGCGCAAACGTTGCATTCATACTTTATCTTGCCGTTCTGCTTCTTTAGGGGGTAGGGCAGGGTCTTGTAGCCTGTCATGTTTCTTTTGTTTTTAATGAGATTCATGGCTTCGTCACTGCCAGGGGCCGCCAGCGCCGCTGAGGTAGCTTTGGGCTGCACCACGTGCTCCGCCGAGGCGGCCGTGCCGGCTGTGGGCGACCCGCTGGTGGGGCTGCTCGCCCTGTCCTTCATGCTGGCGGCCGCCCCGGGGAGGGAGAAGGCACTGTGCGGCGCCGGGACGAGCACCTCGCGCGCGTGGTCGGGCTGCAGCGGCCTGCGGGCCCCGTCCGAGGGCAGGGAGCTGGGCAGGGAGGCCGGGCTGAGCAAGGGGTGCGGCAGGCCGCCACCGCCCAGGAGGCTGCCGTAGACGGGGTACAGCCTGGGGAAGAGGCTCAGGTTGCCCACGCCGCCCATGTTGCCCACGGTGCCCAGGCCGTTGCAATTCACGCCGTAGGGGGGCAGAAGGAATTTGGGGTAGTGGGCGTTGTAGGAGGGGATGAAGGCCGGGGGCAGGTGCGGGGCCGGTGCGTACCCCGGGTAGGAGCCCAAGCCTTCGGGGCCATAAGGGGCGTTCAAGTAGGCGTACGAGTCTCGGGGGTCTGGAGGGCAGGGCGCCAGGGGCGACACCGTGTTCCCCGGGCTGCTGTGCGGGCTGCAGCTTTTGAGGCTTTGGTCGGGGCTGCTTCTCGCCGAGGGGCTCGGGGTCGCGGAGGACGGGATGGGAGAGTGAGTGATGTAGGTCGGCCTCTCCATCCCATAGGCTTTCAAAAAGTCCTCCGGCAGAGGGGCCCGGATGGGGTAGACAACCCGAGGGTAGAAGGGCATTTCGGGGCTCCCGTTTTTTCGGAAGTCGTCCGCCTCCTTTTCTGAAGCGAAGGGTGAAATGTTGGAACGGTAGCAGTCCTTTCCTTTGGAGGGGTTGGAGTCCAATTTCAGGATTTCTTTCACGCTGTACTCTCTCTTTGGAACACTCTTGGTGCACAGCTCATTTTTCTCAGTGCTGGGCTGCTTTGGATGGCTCTGGGTTTGTGCTGAAATAAAGACAGGTCCGTTACTCAAAGGGTTATAGAGAACTGAAGTGAAAATGCCAAAGCTGCTCTCTCCTTGAGAAAACCTGAGCGCCAGCTGGCCACAAGTGAGACACACCTGGCTTCTCAACGCCCTCTCATTCTTGAGGGCTCAGGGGCCACTCGCTCAAACGCACCGCTCCATTTCCTTCTGGGCAAAACGGGGACAGTGACAACATCTCAATGAAGAGCACTAACTGGATTATTTTGTTTCTACTAGTAAAAACCGTATGATGGAAAAGTGCTGTTCAAGCTAGAACGGGAGAGCTTCCATTAAAATGGGGTGGAAAAATCCTGGTGTGGGGGTGTCAGAGGTTAATAAAAGTCATTCTGATGTTCACAGTGTACCGAAAGGAAATCAGCACACCCTGCAAACTAGATGTGAAAGATTAAGACTCATTTCAAGTAACAAGCAGTCATCAGTTTTCACCTTGATTCTTGTTTAATACGAATTTGATAAAACCCTGTTCAAACTGCCTGTGCCAAATAGATTAGCAACGTGGATGCCACCCCTTCCCCTCAAGTTGCTGACAACACAAGAATGGCACCAAGGTTCTGTCTGGTCTAACCAGGCTCCCAGCAATGCTGTCCCCTGGAATCACAAGGCGTGACATACTCATCTCTGCCAAACCACAACAGGCACTTCCCGAGCCAGTTCAATTACTTAGAGCACCAAAGAAAACAGGCAGCTAAGATGAAAGCATTTATTCTGTATTATTACTCGATAAATACACTATTTAGGAACAGCAGCAATGAGGACAGTTCCAGACTCTGCAGGCCATCACCAGCCCTACCCCTCCAAACACACGAAACAAACGATGCCTTTGGGAAAACACCAGTCAGAGCAGGGAACACCAAAAACTCCCAGCTCAGCTTTCCCTGGAAATCAAAAGTAAAACAGATGCTGCTTTGCTGGCGCTCTGGTTATCAGAGGGCAATCGCTCCAACTGAACAGCTGCCCCACAAGGAGGAGTAGGTTGAAGGCATGAACCAGCCATGTGTGTGGACACCTTGGGAGGCAGGGGAGTTTTGGCCTCGGTATCAGAAGGGGACAGGTTGGGGACCGTGCTGAAGCCTCTGTAAAAGTATCATTCACCGTCTCAAAAAAAAAAAAAAAAAAAAAATTCTATTTTATTTCACTCAGAAAGCACTCCAGGCTTGATATCTGATAGGTCTAGAAATGAAGTCTGTGGAAGTCCAGATTCTGAACTCTTCAAATCCATTCTCTGGACTGTCAGGCTTGAGGGATTCGATTCCAGTTTGAGAGGCCCTCGGAGAATGTTATCTCCTGCTAGCTGTTATCAGTTACTCCTGGGTGAGCCAGCAGCCCCAGAATAAACACAGCCAAGACACTATCAGGGAAGATGCTGATGGGAGCAGTGATGGAAAGCTTGTTGAGGGAGAGGGATTTCTGAAGCCACTAAACCAAAATAAATAACCCCTTATCGGGCCAATATCAGTCTTTCAGTGAGGCCCAGCAGGCAGGAAGTTCAAATTGTCACTTTTGTTTTTTAAAGCTGAAATGGTAAAGGAAGAGAGACAGCTAAGTTGGGAAACTGATAGGCGAGGCATCTCACAGTCACAGGAAGGAATTTTATGGAGGTGAAAAAGAATAATCTGGAGACACCCGTGTAGGCCCACATTAAAAAAAAGATGGCACCCTCATAAAACGTACAGAAACTTTACCATTTTCACGTGGCAAATTATACCCCAGTCTCAAAATTTTTCCAGTGGCTTCGATACTCTCTTGGTTCTAAAGTTCAACAGATTGAGACCATAAGCAAGAAACGAGTGTCCATCAGCAGCCCTGTCCCTCCTATTTAGTTAGGTGTTCTCACTAGGTACCTTAATAATTCAGTTATTAAACTGAAAACAAAGCTAATGACTGGGCCAACAAACAGGAAAGTCAGAATCTGTAATTTTCCATGCAAAATTCTTAGCACAGGGCCCAGCACATAGTAAATTTACAATCAATGTTTGGTCTCTCTTATGCCTCCATAGAAAAAAAAAATTCTATTTTCTTCCAAAACAATATCCAGAGGGAAATGTTAGCCCCCTAAGTTGTTCTAAGGTGGAAGTCATGGAATCTATGTGAAGGTACATTTTAAAAAATCATCCTTCAGCAGCTGAGTAATCAGTAGAGCTGGTGTCATTTCTGACTCTCCCACTCAGCAGCAGCTTGAGTTAACATGAAGAAGAAAATCAAGATCTGTTTTTGTTCTTAAATCTTAAATGGCTGTAGGCGGACGGAGTCATTTCAAGAGTGAACTGCTTCTGAAGGCTCTGAATGGCTTAATTATGCCGACTCACATTTTCGATCTATAATAAGAACCCCCAAGACTACAAGAAAGAACCTAGAAGTTCTGCAGTAGGCAAAACAAAGTCTGTTTTCAACTGAAACTGAGAAAGCAGATTAACATTTAGAAGTCTATAATTTGGTCAACTGTTTTCTAGATGGGTTGGTTAGATACATAGGAAAAAATACCAAAAAACCTGGGAGGGGTAAGAGTTAAATTTAATAGTTTCTACTCCTTTTCTTTCTTTCTTTTTTTTTTTTTTTTAAATGCCAATTTGCTATTGCTGGCTACTTACTTTTTTTTTGGGGGGGGGGCTCAGTTTAATTCGAATCTCTTCTCAAAATTCTACCAGTTGGACCATCATTGCCATTTAAAGTCCTCACCGAGACTCTGGCACAAACCTCTATTGTGCGGGGAGCACGGAAACCCAACACAACTCATTTGAAGACACAATCTACCTATTAGGCCTGATGAAAGAGTGGAAATTTTCCTGATCAGAGGTTCAATCATCAGTTACCACACCTAAGACAACTGGTTTCACAATCAGCATCGGGAGTCTTGGCTTTTAATGTGACTGGTTATTTGTTCACTCTCCTTCTTAACTATGAATACTGGATAAGGAAAGCGTCCCTGAAAATGTTAAGCCACCATTTAGAAAAAAATTCTGCATAAATAAAAAGGAACTTTTGTGGGAACAGAAGTGTCATTTCCACAATATACATGGAAATTGCTCTGAACACAGAGAATAAGCACTTGAATCTTAAATGTTGTGCAAAGCCTTTCTTCGGGGAATAAAAACGCAGGGCCTTTGAAACCATATTCGGTGAAGGATGTAGGTGAAAAAGCTTCTTTGTGGTTGGTGCAAAGTCACTGGGGTGGGTCACTTCAAATGGAGTTACTGTTTGAAAAAAAAAAAAAAAAACCAACCAAGGTCTTTCTCTGAATTCACAAATGATGAAGTTCAAGGAGTGTAAGGAGACCCTCAAGAAGAAGTGACTTGCATTGCTGAGAAAGTCAGGAGGAAGCAGCACATCTTCCTCTGAGAGGCTCTGCTAGACTATAAGCTGTCTTTTACCATGGGCCTGGCATGGCGGGTCTGGCACGTGCAAATGCCGAAACAGCTGAATGGCTCCTGGGGTGCTCAGCAATACCACAGACTCTTGGGAGCTCAGAAGAGATATGAGGGAAAAGAACTGACTCCTTTGGTCAAGACCTCACTCACCCCTCATGCTCATGTTAGTAGCCAGCTTATTTCCAGTGATTCCAAGACCTCTTCCTAAAGTTCAAGGGTGCCCTGAGTGTGATATGTGTGTGTGTGCGTGTGTGTGTGTTTGTGTGTGAGTGACAGAGAGGACCATGAATGCAAACTTGAAAGGTGATCCTGAGAGGGAGATTCATAAGCTTTCATAGTCCCAGCTTTTCAGAAAACTGCAAATACGGTATTGAGATGGTAGGGAGATCAAGTAAACTAGACAGTGTGGGATGAGCACCAACTAGCTACAGAGTTGGCTTAGCCTGACCAGGGCAGGTAATGGGTTTGTTAACTGGTCCTAAAGTTGAAGTCAAAATCCTAATCTATGTTAAAATTAACATTCATTCCAAATGTTTCAAAGGTGGAAATGTGAACTAAAGCAATTGAGCCGTCAGATAAAACAATTAAGCCTGCATTATCAACAATTGGTGAATCTGGGTAAGAGGTACCTGGGAATTCTTTGTACTATTTTTGCAACTTTTCCTCAAGTTTGAAATCATATCAAAACAAAAACTTAACAAAAATTTCAAAATTTAGATGCCAAAACTTTTACATCAAAAGGACCTACTGTTAAAAAACTTCCTTAAAATGTAGCAGTCTAACCGAGAACACAGAACCATAATTACAACAGACTGGAGTTTTATGGTCATTCTTAAATTGTTCCTAGAGATCACTTGAGAATGACTAAAATGAGGTAGCCTTTTGCAGAGGGGTTATGGCAGTAACTTCAACCAAATAAAAAAGTAAAAGCTTATAAACCTAAGGAACTGAGAATTTTTTAAAACAAAGTGTTAGGTGGGACGCCTGGGTGGCTCAGTTGGTTAAGCGGCTGCCTTCGGCTCAGGTCATGATCCCAGCGTCCTGGGATCGAGTCCCACATCAGGCTCCTTGCTCAGCAGGGAGCCTGCTTCTCCCTCTGCCTCTGCCTGCCACTCTGTCTGCCTGTGCTCGCTCGCTCTCTCTCCCTCTCTCTCTCTCTGACAAATAAATAAAATATTAAAAAAAAAAACAAACAAACAAACAAAAAAAACAAAGTGTTAGGTGGCTACTGTAAAAGTGATACAGAGGTTAGATAATTAGGTTTTTGCCTTAAAGAAGGAGGCTAAGATATAAAATCTTTAGTTATCCACTTAGAATAATATTTTAAAAATTATAGCTGTGAGTTTTTCTAGAAAACAGTGTGCGGTGTTCTATATCAGACCATACATTGATAACCAAATGTGCATCTCTACAATATTCCAACACACACTGTAAGCACCAACAAATCACCACAAACAAGGGCTATACCTCGCATAATAGGCATGTCAGGACCAATTCCTTTTTATACTCCCACCTGCCCCCTTTTGGAAAGATTAGAATTAGACATATATTTCTTCCTGTAACTTTCTGAATTAAACACTCAAAATAGCTCTTAATATTTTACATGATCAAATTTCTTAATGGGGGACAGGGACTACAAAATTTTTTTTCCCTTTTCCTTGTCCCTTGTTTAAAGCCACCTACTTGGCCCCACACATAGAGCCGTATAATTAAACAACATGTTATTAGCTCCTAGGGGCAGAACTGACATTACTGGCATTTTAAATTTTTTTATTATTATTTTTTGTTCTATAATCCACTTACTGAGATTCATCATTGTTAGCTCTCCGGGATAAGGGTAGTGAAGCCTCTCTGCAAAGTCCCGACAATACCACACAAGAAGCTCCTGGTTGGCAGGGATGGGCTTAATGGTGTAGAAGTAGATGTTCATCCCGTTCTGACACGCAGCCAGGTTCTGCTCCCGGGCAGAGTGCGCCGGATTCACATAGCGCATCCAGTTGCTTTTTTCCTCATTAAAGCCATCGATGAAGTGGAGAAGCTCCCCTCTGGAGTAGATCTGTCCGAACAAAAAGACAGACGTGTAAAAGAAAGTCAGCCCCAAAGCAATGACAAGCTTCCCCAGCACCTCCGAGAAGAAACACGGCAAGGACCGTGTGTGATTTCTCATTCCCTGTTGCCCACATAGAAAAAGAATGCAATTGGTTTAGCCAGAGTTGTCTTGAATCAGCAGAAATCAGGACGGAAACAGGTAAGGCACACTTTGTCAGTTACCTTTTCCATTTCAGTTTTATCATCTTTTCGTGTTGGGGGAAAAATGACAGAAGAATGAAACACCACATTTCATTTAAGGAGCTGCCTCGGACGGATCAAACCACCAGAGAGTATTACTTTTGCTACAGCCGTGAACGGCAAATGGGCGAAGCTTCTAACTTTAGTTCCGATTATGCTGACTTTGAATGCTTTGAGTCACTGGGTAGAAGACCAAGCCAACCGACTACGTCAAACTGAGTCTCTCAACTTTTTCTATGGCCTCTGTACTTGCCGTTTCCTACACCCCCGCCCAAGGCTTAAACTATGCAAACATCCTCCACCCCCAAGCCTCCAAGTCCAGAAGTAACACTTGCTCATATGAATACTTGGAACCCTGCCTTTTTGTGGAAACACTGGGTGGGGCAAAGGTGAACTTCACCTGCCATAACAAAGTGAACACCGGGACAGAAGCCAGGATTTGACAGTCGACTGAGAAGTCACTTTTCCTCTTGATAAACATGTTCAGCCTTGCACTTCTCTTTCAAGCCGAAGGAGGGGAGAGGGAACCCTCTTATCTGTAAGGTGGTTGGCTAAAACACCAACTCACAGAGCCCTCGGCATGTGTTTTTCGAAAAAAGAACAGGAAGAAACTATTGTCCCTTAAAGGCAACGCATAGTGAAGAATTCTCCCTCCCTCCCAGTGATATGGACGCACTCAGGCTTGATTCGGTAAAAAGACAGAAGTGAGAATAGGAAAAATTAAAACATTCATTCTTGCTGAAACTACTTTATAAACCAACTCCTCACTCCTCCACAGAAAGTTTCTCTCTCTCCCTCTTTTTAAGGGACTTAAAAAGATTTAAGAAATTTCCTTATCCTTCTTCAGACTTAAGAAATTTCCTTATCCATCTATAATCAATACCTGGTTATCTGCAACTTGTAGTCTTCAAGTAGTAGGACACTGTTCGTAGCAGAAATTTGGCTCTAACCGGACAGCAGAGTATGGCTTTGTTCCTAGTCACATACCGACTATGATAGTCTATAAATCGCGTCTGTAGTTCACTCACACGTTATCAGAAACAAAAAGGAACTCTGTCCCTTTAACACGGGCAGTAAACACCAGAATCACTTTCTTTTAAGAGTAACTTCCTGTAAATTGTGAAGGGGGAAATACATGTGGCTTCATCAAAGCAGCTTGTGAGAGCTTTTGCGGTGTGTTTTGTTAAGAGAAAATGGAACAAGCCTGGGTGAATTCTGCTATCAAGAGGGGTTTTCAAGTTTGTTTACTCTGATGTGCAAACTTCCAGGAACATGGGGTTCCATCGTTCTGCACTCTTCGCTGGGCGGAGACTGCTTTCTAAAGCTACGGGGCGTGGGATTCCAGTCAGCCTTCCATGGACTACAATTTACTGTATCCTCATTTAAAAACAGAAACGACTGTGCCATGAAGTCATAAGCACACACACACGAAAATAAAATAATGCGTACATCCAATGAACACTGCTCCTTCTCACCTCACTACACTACCATATATTATCAGGAAGATTAAAAATGTGCTGACTCATAGTACAGTTACAAGAAATGTCACTGGTTTCTCAACTTGAACATCCCTACTCTTCTTTGACTGTGTAATTTGCATGAAACTTTTTCTTTCCTTACAACAGATGTTCATATTCCTGCCAGCAAAAATCAGGATGCTTTTGACAACATGTGGGGAGTTTTCTCCTACAATATCCTTTGTATGTGAAAGACTGATTCAGATAAATCCTCCCAGGGAGAGCATTTCAGTTACTTAGGGTGAATCTTTAATGAACCAGGGAACTGGGACAGAGATAGGAGGTTCTTAGGTATTTCTTGCTTTTTAAAAAATGATCATACATTAAATAAGTCTTAGGTCGGGTTGTGTTAATTCAGACTTTTGACTCCAAGACTTACACACTTCTGAGAAGACTTTATTGCCAATAAAGGCAAAAATGTAGTCACTGACATTTTGCCCATTATGTCACAAAGTAAATATATTTTAAGCATGTGTAATTATTAAATAAAAATTGAGCACACAGTTCTTAGAGAACAGTTCTTCGTGCTCTTTCTTGTTTGGAAAAATAGTAAAAAAAAAAAAAGTCTAAAAACACAAAACTTCCTGTATTTAAAAAAAAATCCTATTTCTATGGAACAGCATCTGAATGATTCCCAAATAGAAGTCTTTTATAAAGATACTTCTCCCGAGATATAACCATGGTAGGTAAAAACTGGCCAAAATAAGTATAATCCAGTTTTGGTGGTTGTTTCTTGCAGCTGTTTTTTTAAAGAATTAAGATTCTTAAAAAATTCAAATAATGGTTCCCTGGTAATCATGTACGTTTTATGCAAGTATGCATAAAAAAATTACTTTTAAATTTAGTAAGCATGTTCCTATTTTCTAATTGAGAAAAGTGAATATCCTAGAGAGATCTATGGGAAGAAGGAAAGCAGTCTAATTTTTGTCCCTGTTCCCTTCTAATTCTGGGTCTTTTGTTCAAAAACTCCATCTAATTAGTTCATCTTTGAGGTCCTTTCTAATCCCGATATTCCAAAGGAGGTTGTATGGGCCAGATTTTAAAGCTCTCACAAGATTGTAAGCACCTCCCTTACATGGGAGTAATGTACAAACGGTCAAACCCAGCAGTTTTATGATGCAGACGCAAGTCCCAGTCATCTCCATTCCCCTGGTGGCATCTTCTACCCATCCTTCCTTAACGGCATTTATTTTCAAGCTAATTCATTTACGATTACTCTTCCATTCAATTAAAGTTAACTCAGCAAGAAATCAAGAAGGGTGAAATCTAAGGCTTGGTGACTCATTACTACTTCCTTGCAGAGAAATGCAAATGAACTTACCCTTGAAGCAAGCAGCACACTGTTTCCTTTCATCACAAAGCTCTAATGAATTGCAAAAATTAAGATTCATATACAGTCCATATCTCCATCCTTAATCACCTAGGGGCTGCATTTCTAGAGCCAAACAATTAACCGGTTTCAATCACATTTGCTTACAACTCCCTGTGTCCACAGGGGCCTGGAATAGTTGTGGTAAGCCTGAGTACAGGTTGAAAAAGGAAGTGACCCAGCACTTCTGGCTCCATTCCCCCCCCACCTTTAATTCTTAAGGAGTCTGAAAAAATTTTCCCTACTTACCCGCCAGAAATATTTCCTGTTGGCGTTCTTGGGAACAGTATCATTGGTGTAGATTTCACCTACTAGAGGTCCAAAACGTGTTCCCTTTGGTATGTATTCTTTACTCACCACTCCAATAACCTGAAGGGGATAAAACATGAAATAATTACTTCAAACTGTAAAATATTAACCAATGTTTTTATTGAATCGAATTGGCAAGTGGTAGTACAACCAACAATGACAAAATGATGATACAGAGAACAGATATCAATGGTGCCCACATAATTTTAACAACAATGTTCATCTTAGGGGGAAACCAACTTTTACGTTCCCAGGTCATAAGTAAATACCCAACCAAGCATTAAACTAGTCTAAAGGATTATTCTCTGGTGACTTTTTCATTTTTACTATTACTTTTCCTACTAGAAGATCAGAGAGGGTAACCATTCTGTTTTATCTGATTTTAGAATCAGATACTACAGAATTAGATGGTCAAGATTAAATTATTTCAGCCTGCTCCTAGTTTCTTATTTCTCCTTCATCAAACCATAAACACAGCATGCTTGAGGGGAAAAGAATAGTTTTAGCTTCAGAAACCAAAATAATGCTCTTGGGTTGTTCCACAAAGACCTAAGGAACCAGAAGAAAAACACATTATATTCTTTTCATTCCAAATGAGGTGTTGTTTTGTTGGTTGGTTTGTTTGTTTGTTTTTTCATAACTTACAAGTTCTCTGTAATAGAAGAACGATCTTTCAAGTGACTGACTTTGTTCTTCCCTAGTATCTTCTACTCAACAGTGGTCAAAAGTCGTCCTTTGAAATGGAATTTATACTGAGGAGAGCTGTGGGTTCTGAGAGCTGGGGTTCTAAGATCTGAGGAAATGACCTTCTCAGACTGGATGTATCACACTAGGGCCCTGCTAAAGAAACAAGTTAACTATGCCAGTTCCTCCTTGATGGTAAATTTCTTTAAGGGAGTGAAAAAAAATCACCAACCACGAATCAGGAAGCAATTCATCACTATTTAAAAGAAGTCCTCTGTAAGGAGTCCTCTGCAACATTTCAGTTAGTTACAGTTTTATATACTGGTTTTTATTCAGTCACTTTCTCATTTTTATTTATTTATTTATTTACTTATTTTTGGTCTGAAATCACCTACAAATTAACTTACTGAATACCTTACTGAAATGGATCAAGAGGGGAGGTAAAAGAATATTTACTTCCAGGTTTTACTAAGCCCGATGGTTCCTGTGTAATTGTGTACCTGCTGTGGCAGGTCCAAATATATGTATCAATAAATGGGCACAGTGGAATCTCAGATTTTGGTTGTGACATACATTGATACATCAACACATCTCATGAAGAACTTAAAACTTGTTGAAATGGATATGGAATAAGCACATCTCCATGGTTGTAACAGTCCAATCTTTCTCATGTACATTTCTTATCAGCCAGTGATTTTTTAAACAATCTAGTATTTAATATACAAGCCAATAGAGCATACCCAGACTGGAAAGACAGGAAAAAGAAAGAAAGAAAGAAAGAAAAAATTTCCTACACCTAACACAAGTTGAAACAATGTTGTGAGCTAAAGTGTTATTTTTGGTACTTTATGAATTTCTGGCAGAGAGCTGAAAAAAGCAGATGTTCATCTCGTCCTCCTCTGCCTTCATTTACATCTATGTGCCCTTTCAATACAGTTCATCGTTACTGGTATTTGTTGGCAGTAAAACTACTGGGGACAGGAGTAGCTCAGAGCAGTCTTGAGATAAAAATATGTACTAAAGCTTAAGTAGACTTACTTATGAGGATTTCATTATTTATGATACATTATTGAACCTAATTAATTTGAAAAATTCATGGAATTGACTTCTATGACATGCAAATCATTTGGCATTCACATTTGAGTGATTATTCCATAATATTAAGATGACAAACAGGAAAAACAAATAATGTCATTTGTTGGTGAGCCAATAATTAGCAGTTGATATTTTCAACATATCCACTTTAAAGCAGTAATTTAAAGAAAGGTACTCAACTGGTTCATCAACTTTGTTTTAAATTACAGTCTCTTGCAGACAGTGTCTTGGGAGTCAGAGCTTGATTACCAACAAGTAGCATTACATTGAGGTCAGGTTTTTTTTTCCCCCCTTCCAAATTGCTCTTTTTTTTCAAACCCATGGGCCTCTTGGTTCTCATTTATCACTCTTATACTAAGAAAACAAACAAAATTTTCTTATGACCAAAAAGAAATCAACCTGAATTTTATTCTTACAAAAGAATTTGCAGAAAACATAACCACCCAGCACCTATTTGAGAACAACTATAAGCGAGTCACTGAGGAAGCTATAGTACAGTACTTGCCATCTATAACCTTACAAAGGCAACTAAGTAAGCAGACAGAACAACAATTAAGAAGAGGAGGGTCTTTGGTGGAAGAGAAGTCTATGAAAATACTCAAGCCGCAAACAAATAAAAGAACCTACACTTATCATGGCGAGCATTTCATAATTTTTTAAAAAAAGAGCCAAAGAGCCTCAATATTAGATTATCTTTACAAGTGGCACAGAACCCTATTATTTCAAGTTCCATTATACACATAAACTCACACAAAGTGGATACACAGAGACACAAAATAATAGAATTTCAAGGTTGGAAGGAATTGTGTAGCTTAAATACAATCTCTTTCCATTCCCAGCCCAGCACTTTAGTATAGGATAAATAGCTTCATCTCAAATCCATGTCCGAGACATTAGTCAAAGAGGACATACGAGCTGCAATTCTAGGATTACAGCACTCGGCAAGATTACAGCGCTTGGCTAGGTAACCGGAGGGGGAACAGGAACCAAGGTTGTTTTTAATGGGAAGTGGAAGACCAGGTCCTATTCCCCGCCTTGCCCCAGAAAGATCCAGATGTGAATCTTAGCCAACAATATTCTATCCCCAGAGCAAGCACTTGAGACTGAGGAATCTGGTATGTGCCTTGGATTTCACAGTGCTAAAAAAAACTAATTAAGAACGTGTTCACCTAAGCTTGAGAAGGAAACTTCACTGGAACTGACCAGGGTCCTAAAGAATTATTACTAGGGTCAGGCTGCTGTCTGTGTGTCTCCCATAATCCTATCTGGGAGAAGACCCTGCCTCCACACTGGCCTTGCCTCCTCTCTCGCCGCCCCACAAGCCCTTCCACGCAGTGCCTTACGTTAGGAGCGAGCCCTTCCTCCACTTGGGCAGATCCGTCTCTGTCAGTGGGCTCAGTTACAGCACACACCCTGATGTCTGAGGCTTCCAGACAAAAAAAGGTGGGGGGGGGGCTTGTTTTTCATTGTACAAAACGAAGATTTCACAACTTAGGATGGGGCTTACTGAATTTAAGTCCGATATGAAGGAGAAAATGAACTTGGTTTTTTTTAAAAGCAATTCCTCCTTTAGGGAATCTACAAGCACACACATATAGCAGAGGGCTTTAAGCAGAAACATTATTCAGGTTTAAATGTGGTTTAAGCATCCTCACCCCAAATTACATTAAGATGATTTTAATTACTAGCTATCTCTTCCCCTCCCCAAATCCACCCCCCCCATAGAAATGACATATTCGATGAAAATTTTATTTCGAACATAAGGATATTTGCATTGAAATGACTAGAACTCTGCAGTGGACTAAGACTTCAGTTTGTAATTCACTTCTTTTTTTTTTTTTTTTTTGGAAAGGGAGTGGGGTGAATGGAGATGTTTTTGGAAGATTTCCTCCTTGATTATATTAAAGGAAACATGGTAATGTCTTGGCACATTGTCTCACAAATAAAAGGCAGTAGGAAGAAGAGGGAATTGCATGTTATGGTGAGATACCTTTTACAGATGGCTTGAGTTAATAATGGACTTCAATCAAAATAGGCATTCGGTGAGTCCCCATCATGGGTCTGATGTTTATCATCACATGACTCTTGGAGGTCAGACTTAGAGCCACCGTGCCTCTTGAATATAAGCAAACTCGATACAGGCTGGTGCTTCTAAAATATAACTGTTTAAATTGATCTGCCTGTATGCACGTCTTCACAAAAGATTATTTCAGGAGGACAAGGGGAAAATCCCCCCTAAAAGAATAACCCATCAGTTTAAAAAAAAAAAAGTTTTAAAAGTTTTGAATAGTATGTCTATATTTGGTTTGAGTTCTGGAAATAGGAAGTAAGAACGGGCTCATTAAAGGTACAGAATGATTCTAAACCAAATCTAAAAATGAGGGTCAAGATCAGAAATTTGGTTCGTATGTTTTGTTTTTAAACCAAAAGAAAAAAAAAAAGGTGCTGACACATAGCACAAATTCATAATGAAGAATAGTCTTGTTAAAAAAAATCCCCAAGTATGTCAGCACAACAGTTCACAGTGTAACATCTTCTGTTACTTAAATGAAAACATATAAAGAAAGGCAAGATCAACCAGTGAGATAAAAACCCCTTACAGAAAGGCTCCCCCCCCCCTTTCCATGGCTGGTGGGACCGAAAGAACTAACTGAATAGTGTCAATGTAAACATTTCATCCATCCTGAAGGTTTCTGCCGGAGACCTGGCTGTCAGGTATCATACCCTCCCCATGGCTCAGTTCCATGCACCTCTCTCCCCACCACAAGGGAGCTGTCCTTTCCCAAAGTGCAGAAAAGAAGGAGAAAGAAACAGAAAAACAGGTACAAATTCCAGAGTGAATGTAAGACAGCATCACATTAGAGTTGGCTTCCTGGTTGCTTTTATGATTAGGAACTGGAGATGTGTTATTCAAGTGTTTCAGTTAAATAAAACATGGGAAAAGAGACGAGGAGGACCCTGATCTCTTATTAGGTGAGTTTTGAAAGACCCTCTTTAGGGATACAAGGCACTGTATGAACATACTGAAATAGGAAGTTATATGTTCAAAGGGGAAAAAAAAACACAAAAAACAAACAAGCTTAATAAAGGATCCAGGCTGAAAGACGTAAAGACGATAAATAAAACCACAGTGACACCAAGAGGGGCCAGTGTAGCATAATCAAGAAGCACTGGCTGGGGAAGTCAGAACTTTGCTCCCAGTCCTGGCTCAGACTTCTCACTACACATCTCGAGTAAGTGACTATCTTTCTGAACCTTGGACTAATGATCTGAGGACATTCCTTTATTTAGCTATGATTTTAAGTAGAATGATGGAAATGGAAAAACAAGCTAAGAGCTGAACGGGAGATAAGAAAGAACATTATAGAATGAAAAAGCAAAGATGATCCACAGAATAGAGGCCTTTATTTCAGTCCACTGGGTAGGACAGGGCAACACAGCACCAATGAACCCTGGGAACAGACCACTATTTGGTCAAATGCGATATGGGAAAAAACACACGACACCTTCTAAAGCCACAGCCAAACCTTAAATAGCCAAACAAATCCTACATTGATTTCACGGGCCACGTATTATGAACTTTTCTATTGAAAAGAGTGTTACTCTCAGAAAGAGGTATAATTAAGGCCGACCTCTGGGGTTAAATTTTAGGTTAACGTTCATGTACAACTGCAATTTAAATTTTGGTTTTTATGAAATCTGCCTCTATTCTTCCAGCAGGGGGAAAAAAAAAAGTTAAGCTTTAATGAAACTCAAAGCAGAGCTGCTCTATTTAATTTTAGACAGCTGTGTCACCCCCTCACCAAAAACACTGAACTCAGACAAACAGGAAAGAGACAAAGTATTTTCCAAACAACGGTCTCCCCCGACTCCTTCAAATACTGTTCCTTGGGGAAGGAGAAAAAGTGATCGGACAGGGCTCTAGTGAACACTCCCAGTATCCAGTCATAGATTCCCACAGCAAGGAATCACTTCTTTGTGAAGGCAGAGACAGAAATGACAGTGACCCATGGTAGTCCTGGGGGTGGGAAGTCTGTTGAGGGTCAATTCCCTCCACTCAGCTCTGTAGTAGAGACAAGCAGGAACCACTGCAGTAGCTGAATTCTCAAAACAAGAGTGGTTCTGCAAGTTATTTCACAGCTAAACATCACGCCTAGCTATAATCGTTATATAAAAGGGTAAACACAAATCCTTTGCTCATTCCAAGTTTGGGTCTCCAGCCCCTTTGAAACAACAAAGAGGGTACCCACTTCAGAGGCCAGTAAGGAATCAGCTTGCCTGCCCCAGCCAGAGCAAAGGAGCTGCGGCAGATAAACAGTGGTTAGCTCTGAAGTCATCCGGACAGAGGACACTTTTACACGAACCTCTTCTTGGTTTATACCATCACTTCGGTTCATAAACACGTCAAGGTTTTGAGTACAATTTTAGAAACCCAGCTAATAAAGCTGGCCCATTAAAAAGAAGAAAGCCACCTAATGACCCAAAGGAGACAAAAGCAACAAGGAAAACTTTTTTTCTAAGAAAGTTCTCTCCCTCAAAAACTCTGCTACACCTGGAGGACCAGGGTCAGCGAGTGCAGGGTGGACAGTGGCTTTCTGGAAGGCTGCTGACAATTTCGCCCACCTCGGGCTGCCGTCGGGCTATGCCATGATGTGTCAACTTGCCAGAAGATTTAACTGTTTCCTAATTAGGATGGAACAGTGGAGGGCTGGAGGAAATGAGGAGGACAGACTGAGGGGAGGAGAAAGCAACGAAAGGAGTGAATTAAGAAATCAATTATTTACTGATACAGATTCTCACAGAAATACGAGGCTGCAAGGGCAAGTGGTAGGGAGACTGGGTGCCCCAGGCCAACCTTCTTCAGCAAGAAACCAGAGGCTTACCTCTTTGCTGTTGGTGGCGTACTTGAAAAGCAGATTCCTCGGTAGGGATGCCTCTGCCTGAACCGAAGTCCCTCCGTCGGCACCGCAGTCCCAGGGGTGGTCGTTCACAATGTATGTACACTTCTCTTCGAACTCAGCCTCTGCCCACAGAGTCATGTCTGCGTCCTCCATGTCCATTTTCATGGTCCCGTCCGTCAAGCCTCGCAACCTCACAGTGCTGGAGCTACACTTCGGGGCAGCCTGGAAGAGAAGAGAAAAAGGCCTTTAATCCCCATTGTCCTGTGGCTCCGTCCCAGAGGCTATGACTAATACAGGAGTCCGGAGACTTGAAAAGCAGATGCAGAGTGCCTGGTACAGTTGAGTAAGAGCCAACACGCCGTATAAAGAAGACCGCCTTGAAGAAGCAAGGTTTTCAAATGCTACTCTTACTTCGTTCTTAAAAAAAGAAAGACAGACAAGACTGTGGCAAACTCACTGGGGGTTAAAGGAAGGAGGAAAGAAAGAAAGAAGTTAAAGAACCACCTCGGAACAATCCCCGGCTTGACCTCTCACAGCAGAAGAATGCTGTGGGCGCTCGGTCCTAGGTCCCAGAGCTCCTGGGGTCATGGCCGCCAGACCCTCAGCGCTGTGGAAAAGCTGCCTCAGAAAAGTGTCACAAACAAGGAGAGGAAGAGGAAGGACCTCTGTCTGCCTCTGAATGAAGCTAAAAATGGAAAGCGCGTGTGGGGCAGGAGCGGAACCCAGCCGGCCTTTTCCAAATGGGGAAGACTGAACTTTCCCACCAGCTCCCAACGCAAAACAACTTTCAAAACAACTCGCCGCCGCCCCCCCCCTCCACTGCGCGCTCCCTTTCATCCTCTCACATGGAAGACTGAAAGGGTTGCATCCTGCCAGCATCACTGAGCTGCAGCTTTTCAGAAATGGTTCGGGAGCACAGGAAAAAGAGGAGGAAAAAATGGGCGAAAGGGAAAAACTCCTGGCAGTTTCCTTTGGTGGGCATCTCACGCCAGATTGAAAGAGCAAAAACAAAGCATAAAACTGTTCAATAGCATTCCCTGCAGAGAATTCCTTTAGGAGCCCTCAGCTACAAATAGCACTTTCCATTTAAATCTGAAAGTGTACGAATTCCCAGAAGTCACTGATGTGCTTCAGTTTACTGTAACTAAAGTTCTAACAAATATAGAAGACTCAGAGGACAGGCTTTTGCTTCCACTTGTAAACTGATAAGGATATTCCCGCAAATCCCCCCTTACACACTCAGGAAAAGTGCTTTCTGGAGAGAGAGAGAAAAAAAAGGTAAACAACTTCTGCAACGCTTTCCCATACAATGTTTGATGAAAAGTAGGAACATGGGCATCATTTCCACGTAAGAACGTGTCCTCCTTAGAATGTAAACACAATTCTCCGCTTCCAAGTGGCTTTCACATTCTTCTCTTTCTTCCCTAAATATGATGCTCTTTTAGAAAGAAGTCAGATGCAAAGTTGTCTTTCCTGAGTGACGTTTTAAACAAACTTGCTTGTTTTTATTTAGTTCCAACATGTACAGTCATGATGCCACATAAGTGTTAAAATAAAGCAAAATGTGAAGATTCAGTCAGCCGGGAGAAGTCACTTCAGCGGTGGGTAGGCAGGAGCCACTACCGAAATTTCAATGAATTGACAATTATGCCTCGAACTGAAAGGGTTAATGATTCATAAGGAAAAAAGTCTTACAAATGTTTGACAGTTCTAAGAGCCCTAAAGCAGAACCACTCCTGGTTTCTACTGCGACTACGCTAACAACCACCACCACCACCACCATTTCTGATCAATTTCAGAATGAAAAACAAGATCAAGCTCCTTACCAAGGTCGTACCCACACGCTTTTCCAAGCAAATATCCAACATCGGAGAAAAGTGTCGCTCATCTCTACACAGTCCACATTTCCTCCGCGTCCCCCCGCGGGCTGAGGACTGGCGCGCAGCTCGGCGGTCCCTCCTCCTCCACGGCCGCCCCGGCGCCCGCGTCCCGGCTCTCCGCGGCGGACAGGTGCCGCGCGCTGCTCTGCCTCTCCGCAGCACTGGAGGGCTGAGTGTCACCGCAGCACTTTCAGTCTGTGTTAACCAGACCGGAGGCTCCTTTCCCCTCCCTGCTGCAGATTTCCCATTCGTCTGATTCACTCCCACCAGCTGCTGAAGGGAGGCGTGGCCACACCTGGACTCGCCGGAGCCGCGCCGAGAGCTCAGCCCAGGGCTTTCCCCCAGATCTCGAGCCGCCCAGAGCTTCCTCTCTTCGCATGTGAATTTCAACATTTACTTGGAATCTTCTTACTTCCCTTTGAAAGCACTTAACCTCAACGTTTACTCGGGCTGTATTGTATTCTAAATACTCAGCCCGCCCTCCTTCCTGCTGAGGCTTTCTAAGGGGACGCACATTCCTTAAATTAAGGGAAAGCTAAAAATTACCTAAAAATCTTGTAGTTCCTCGGCTCAAATTCACAGTTTAAAGAATAGACAAAGGGTACCTGAAAAGATCGTGCGAAATTATTTTTGCATTTAATGTAATAAAGCGTAGCTGTCTAATCCTGCAGTTACAGCCCCAATGCACGTCGCCCCCCCCCCCGCCGTCCTCCCCCCACCCCCAACTTGTCAGCTTTCATGTTTCCTGCTAACCGAAACACATTCAGATTTGGTAGAACTAACTTCCCTCTTTCAACCATTTAATAAATAGGGAAATAGGGAAAAGTTATAATCCTACGGATTGAAAGTCCTTGCCTTTGCTCCCCGTCCCAAACCCGCAGCCAGACTTCCGAGGAGGAGCGTGTAAGCAAAATGTAGAACATTAATCGTTTCACAGTTAAAGAGAATGTTGAACTGATCACTGCAAAGGGAGGGCAGACGGAGGCAGTAATTAGTGGGGCTCGCTCTACGCCCTGTCCGGCTTTTCCTCCAGCCCCAGTCAGCCCTCTGCTGAAGGAAGGACATCCTGTGATGATCGCATACAATGTCCTGTTTGTTTATTATTAAGAGCGTGGACCTTGCATTCCTGCTTCTCATTACAAAACAAACCAGATGCTTTACTTCCTTCAATGGTCTTGTGCCTTCAGCAAGGAATCCTCTAATTCAGAGAAACAATGATGCAAAGGGTCATTTATAGCAGGCACCCCATTACAATTACTGTTTAGATCACTGAAACACAAAGTCTCCCACTTTTCCTGCTTGCCTCATATAGGTGGTTGTTTTTGAAACCGTCTCTCCTTCAACCTTAGGCTGCAACGTCTTTTCTAACATTTTAAATACACGTGTGCATACACACCCACGTCCCAACACACACACACCCACATACACACACCCAGTCCCGACCTAATGATACCAACTTAGTCATACAATGAAGTGGACATTTGAGTATTTGTTTACAGGAAGAAACAAAACAAAGCCCAACAAAAGCCCAAGTGGATCATAGAAATATGTCTGTTTATCTTTAACCTTTCTTTTCCCTCTTTCAGGAAAGTTTTCTAGAATTTTTTTCCTCTCTTTTAGGAAAGTTTTCTAGAATTGCCCCGGGGGGGGGGTCGTGGGGAGGGGGTGGTAGGAGGCAAAGATTATTTGCCAGGAAATGGTTTTTGCGTCTAAAGTCCTTCCACAATCTCTGTAGTACAAAACAATTACATTCCCACTAGGGGACATAAGCAACACACACTCCCCGCTCGGCTGCCTGGAGGCTGCCATTCCACGTTTCGCCAGAGGGGACGCTAGCAGCAAGAGGAAACAGGACTTGGCCTCGGCAGTTGTGCTAAGGGTATAAAACCGAATGAACAATTCCTAAGAGTTCTCAGAAAGCTCCAAGATGATCATTAAACAAGAGAAATCCAGCCTTCTCGAGAGGGTTTATTAACTGATGCTGAGTCAGCGCCACAATGGACAGAAAAACAATGTAGTCATAGCGAAGGCTGGCCTGCTGTTGCAGCAGTCTCGCCGGCAGATGGTAGGGAGTATTTCACTTCCCTTTGAGAGTCAAACTGTGTTCTTGGGCCACATACACCATGCAAGTGCTCGTGAGTCAACCATGGTGGAGGGACAGGCCAGAAGTTGGATATTTGAGGTGGGAAGAGGCTATTTTAAGCCCAATATTTACTTGAATGACTGGAAGATGCCAGTGAATCAACTCGCTGTTAATTAATATCAGCCTGCACTCACCTTCAGAGGTGGTGAAATGGGCTTGAGTCTAGGGGAGGACGCAAACTTCAAATACCAGTGTGGGGCTTAGCTGGGCAACCCTAAAATTAGTTCCAGGTGTTCCAGCTGAGCTGGAGAAGGCCACGAGTGGAACTTTAAGAAAGTCAGTTTTAAAAGACAGTGTTAGACTAGAAAATCCTTCAAATGTTTGCTTCTTGCCTAGAATAGTACCCCAACGCCCCTCCCCTCCTCCAGTCCATCCATTTCTATTGCAACGATAGCAGTCGAGGGTAGGCAATAATATAATTAAAACTCAAAGATGCAGAAAAGAAAGAAGGAATAAAGGAAACATGCCCCCAAAAGAACAAGCATGCTCCTCTAGTCATGTTAGATAGGGTCCAGCACAAAAATGTTAAGCAGGGAGAAGAAGGGGGTGATTCCTGAGCTTCATCCCCTCCTTCGAGAAGTCCGAGTACCACATTTGGAATGTGGACTCAAGCAGGGAGTTGTTGGTATCGGTACAGCTGTGCAGACAGAGCTATCTAAGGTTGCGGCCATCGGGAATCTTAAGTCTTAAAATGTCCGTTTCTAAATAATACCTTGATGCATTTTTCGTCTCTGTATTATTTCCCTCCCTGTTAGAACACCAAAACAAAACAGGGAATCTGCTTCTCCCTCTCCCTCTGCCCCTCCCCCCTGTTATTGTGAGCAAGAACTCTCCCCTCTCTCTCAAATAAAGAAGTAAAATCTCGGGGGCGCCTGGGTGGCTCAGTGGGTTAAAGCCTCTGCCTTCGGCTCAGATCATGATCCCAGGGTCCTGGGATCGAGCCCCGCATCAGGCTCTCCACTCAGCGGGGAGCCTGCTTCCTCCTCTCTCTCTGCCTGCCTCTCTGCCTACTTGTGATCTTTGTCTGTCAAATAAACAAATAAAATCTTAAAAAAAAAGTAAAATCTTTTAAAAAAATTAAAAAGAGTGTTCACAATGGCAACCAATCATAAATGATCCTGATAGCTCTGTTCTCAGAAACCCCCATCTATTTATTCCCTTTGATGCTCTCATCACATCGCCTCAACAAGCCCATGTTACTGGGTCTGGGCTACTGGGCCTGGCCTAGTGCTGGGGGTGGGGGCTGGAACTACAGTGTAGGTGGCCAGAGGATTGTATGGAGAAGACGATATGGTAGAATGAAGGGAAACTGAGTACCAAATCTGGAGATTTGACTCCACTTGCTGGGGGGGGCGGGTTGGGGGGGGAGAGCGCATCCTAAAGAAAGTAAAAAATGGGATGAAATGTGTTCGAGATGAAACGTGTTTTCATTTTCTAATTCAACTCCTGCTATACCCAAACAAGGTCAATGACAGACTAACCACATCAAGAGAACACCCCCCACCCTCTTCTCCCCACTCCCTACCCACCCACCCACCCTCACCCCCCACACCCATTTCCCACTTCCTGTAAGTTAGGCATCTTCATGCTGGTAAACATTTGGGGACCAACTGCAAGCCCGAGCTCTAAAAGAGGGGCGCCACGGCTTTGAAGCCCTCCCACACGTCTCAAAGCCATGCCGAGCACTAGAGGGACACTTGGTTTTTAAACTTTAACAGCCTTTTCAACTCAATTCACTGGGCTCAGCTTTCTGGCTGCTTTCCTTTTGTAAAGCCGGACAAGAAGAGCAAGTATGTGTATGAGTGAGAGAGAATGTATGTATGACACATGCTATGTTACAATGCGGCCTGTGTGTGTCATTGGTATGATATGTGTGTGATATGTTTCAATGATGTGTTGCATCAATTTAAAAATAGCACAAGCCTTCCTTCTTATGACAGGGCTCACCACCCCAATTCTTTGGACAAACACACTCAGGGCCTAAACCTTGGGCCGGTGATCCTGGAAGGCTGTGGATGTTTTGAAATGAGGTCAGTGTTTTGACTTCCTAAATAAGGGAAACAAAAATTAAGTAAATTGAAGAACCAAAGTTGAGCTCCTGGCCCTCACTAGAAATAAAAAATCTGTAAGTGCCATCGAGAGGACCTTATAAAACCCACACAGTGTCTGAGGTCTTGGTATGGACAAAACCACCTGTGTATCATCACACCTAAGTGTCTCCTTCACGCTCCTTTCAGACCGACAGTTGTGTGCTTACCCCGTCATTCATAGATTTTTAAATGATTCATTGACTTTGACATCCACCAACTTAAAAAATAAGCAGTTATACTCTTTTCCATAGGCTGTGTGGAAACCCATGTAGGTTTCTAATATTTGTTTGTATTACTAATTCTGTTTTCATTTTAGGGAATATTCAGACAAGAAAGGGATTTAAATTTCTGAAAAGGTTGTGGGGAAGGTCATTGGAACAGGAAGATCCTCTCTGAACCCAGAAAATATTTCAGAATCTTCTATTTGGTGGGGAAAGGGAATAAAACGAAAGTAATAGAAGGCAAAAGATGTAGAGGAAGGGAGGGCATACAATCTGCAGCTCAGGTTTCTCTGACCTCTTTGTTTAGGGAAAAGGAAGAGTAGCTTCCACACAAGAGAAGGAAGACCACAGGCAAGGGTTTGCTTCTCTCACCTTACAGCGGGCGGAGAGGCCACACTGAAAGTGGGGGAGGGCCCACGGTGGAAATAAAAAGAAAAGTTGTCGGTAGGAATGGTTTTCTAGAGGAAGAGGAAGGCGGAGGAGAGTGAGATGAGCAACCACAGCTGGGAGGCCCGGAGTCCCCAGGGAAGAGGAAAAAGTGTCCCCTGGGTAGGCCTGCCACAGTGTGCTTCCCTGCCTGAAGCCACACAGTGTTAAACAAAGGGTCAAGGAAGAATGACTTCTTCTTAAAGATGGGACTGACAATTTCTTCTCATCCTTTCTGAGGAGACGTTCGAGATTGGAGAGGCTTGATTTTTATGTTCCAGGATGAATTGGGAGAGAAGAGAGAGAATTAAAAGGTTAGTAGTGAAATCATTTGAACTCCCCATCAAAGAGAGAAAAGGGGGGGGGAACAAGGCAAGAGCCTTATAATTTGTTTCTAGAAAGATGCCCCCCACACTCCAGTTCTGTTGCAAAGGGAATTTAGTGTGTGGCCTGAGTGGAGGACCACAGATCCAGCCAACACCTCATTTCCTGCTGAGGAAACTGAGGGCCAGAGGTCAGGAAGCAGAAAGGTCACCTCTCCTAGGCCTCCTTTTGATACTTGGCTCTTATGTCCAACTGTCAGCCTGGCAGATGCCAGCCCACAGACATGCTCTGCTCAGGCAGAGGACAAAACCAGACTTGGCTCTCTGGCTTTCCAGCCAGGAGGCCAGAGTTCTATAGGGAATCCTCAAATATTATTGAGCACCTTCTGTGCCCAGGGTACAGTTGGCCCAGAAAGTGGGGGTGGGGGTAGGGGTGGGAGAAAGAGATGCACCTAAGTACAACTTTTCAATGTTTAGCTGGTGAAGACAGGAATACAATTAAACCAACCTCATTCAGTGTGTGGGTTTGGAGGATGGTTGGCTTGGTCCCATAAATGCCTTTTTCTCCATCTTTAATAGGCACTTTATCTTTTGAAAAGCGCTCCAAGGTTGACTCAGAATAAGCCCGGAAGCCTCTTGCAACCAGAAGATAGTATGGAGATTCTAAAGCTATGAACCCTGGTTTATCTGGTCTCCATCTAGGGCCTATTGTTTCCTGCGAGCACACACGCAGGAAGCTGGAGCAAAGGGGTTTAAGGTTCAATAGGTATCTTCCCCCTTAAGGTGTGCCCCTGGGGACAGAAGGGCAACACTGCATTACCCTAGAATAGGACCAATCACAGACACTGCAACAGCTCGGGTGTTTTTCAGGCTGGCTTTCCTACAGTTCCTTTTAAAAGAACAGGCACTGTCTTTAGGAGAGATAATCCCACAATGGAGGTCCATTAAAAGTATTAGGATGTAGACTGCCACCGTGATCCTCGGGTGGGGTGGGGGGGAGAGCTCTGTCCCGACAATAGACAATTAAAGCTGTTAAATCCAAGCTACTTGTTGCTGTTCTAATTCCTCCTAATTGTATGCTACTTGTCCCTGGCTCCTGCATTGGGGGGATGAAGCCCGCTACTCTAATCTCCAAAATACCTGACCTACTTCCTACAGGATCTTTTCAGCACTCTTTTCTTCCCATCTGGACCCCCTTTCCTCTTCTACTCACCCCCCCCTTCCTTAGGAGGAGAAGGAAGGGTGTTGGCGGGGAGGGGGAGTGGAACAGAAGGCTGCATCCAAGGCATTAACTCTGGGGCCGCAGACAGTATACTAATCGGTAACAGCTAATCATGCTCACGGGCACACCAGTGACTAAACCGCACTTGGCATTGGGCTCAACAAGTGGCAAGGGGCACACTTCGGATCCAACTGTTAGATCGTTGCTGGCTGCCAAGTCTGCGTGTGCTTATGCGTGTGGAGTGTATGCCTCAGTGAGTCTATTTGTAGCTGTCTCACTAATTATGCTGCCGCCACCAGCTACTCAGAGCAAGGCATTCATCCTCCCCAAGCATATAATTCTACCAAAACAACAGAGCTCTAAATGCCAGTTTGGTGCCTGCCTGCATGTGTGTGCTCTCCTTGCAGAATCTTTCCAGAATCTACAAAAGGAGCAAAATGGTCTTTGCAATTCAGTGTTGGCCTCCGGGGTATACTTTTTCATGTTCAAAAATCTTTATAGAGCTTCCTCTGCGAACCCTTCCCCGGCTCAGTAGCCGAAAGGGTGCGTAGCAATCTATCCTTCAAAACAATATAGCTTTGGAATTAACAGCGATCCCAGCAATCCACAATAACATGCTGTTGGTTGTTTTTCAAAGAAATCCTTATATTTCAAATACACATCCTGAAATATCTATGGGTGACCTTCTACACTTTCTGGGATTTACTTCAAAATCATGAGGGGGTGAAGTTAGGGTAGAGATGAAAACCCCGTTCTTGAGTTGATAATTGTTGAACTAGGTCATAAGGTGCATTATACCCTTGTCTTTAGTATTAAAAAATTTTTTTGTAATAAAAAAGCTCAAAAATAAAACTCTAGGTTCTGCCTCATCCACTCAAGTTTCTCATGCTGTTTAACTCACATTTACCACAGTTCATTATTACTGTGAATAAACGTTAAATTGAGAAGCACTCGTATATAATGAGGAAGGCACCTGTCCTGCCCCTGTCAAAAGAAGCAATCTCTGGGATCACCGTCATTTGAGGGGACACGGTTCTTCAGTGCTGGGCAGATACAGGGTGTCGCCAGTCCCGTACCTTCTGCGTCAGAGGTGTGACAATAGCCTCCGCACGGGTTTGATTTTGCCCATTTCATAAAACTGAAAACTGTGTCTCATTCGATGCAATTTTACAGTGGCCATACCAGGAATGGGTTGAACACAACTCCTCAGAGACATCTGAAGGGGTCCCGGAATAAAACACCCTCCACTAGACAGAGGGAGGAGGTAGGAAATACTGCAGAGAACTCAGGTTTTCTCCGCAGTAGTGGGAGCCCGCAGCGGACAGCACCCACCAGGGCCACTCAACTGATAAACTCTGTCAAACTCAAACCATTTGTCAGCTCCAAAGAGAGGGGACCAAGCTGAAAGATGGACTCGGGAAGCAGATTTATCGGGCACAATACATTAACTAGTATAAATACCAGTGGAAAAAAGTAAACACATTTACCCAGCAAGAAAGGACCCATCACAGGTACCTCGCTGCTTAACTCAGTGTTCAAGACCCAAAGCTTTTCACTCATCAGACAAGGGACCTCAACCCAACCTGGTGCTCTACCCAGGATATATTTAAACAAATCATAAGTTTTATTTCTCTACTGACTTCTATTTCATTAGCAACTCGTTTACACTAACATTAAAACTTTCTGCAGGACTGAAGGAAAGTTTTCAAGAGATACTGTTCTTCCATTTCTTGGGAGAGAAGTTTTTCCAAAATGCCATTAGGAATGAAAACATTGTGTGAGAAATGATTCTTCGAATTGTTAAGCCTATGAAGCTTACACATTCCTTCATGTGATTTTGGACCTTCTTTGAAACATTTGTAATTTCAGAAGTCCCAACCAGGAAAAGAAGACCAGCATGATGGTCAGTAGACAATAATGGGTTACCGAAGTAACTACCTTTGCTAGGAGATGCTGGAGGATGGTCACAGCACTAGGCATGGCCCGGGCACCTGGCTTCCAGTCCAGGCTGTGTCTCTAGGCTCTATTTCCTGGTGTGTCCCCCATGCCTCTCATGATCTGCTAATGAACCCGGGCACCCAATGGGGATCTGTCTCTGCAGTTTGCTACTTAGTGGAACTGTGAACAATCCCAGACATCTTTGAAAACCGACCACTCAGCGCCATGCCTGGCTTGTTTTAGATGTTTGATTAATGTGTGATGAATGAACAGATTAAAAATGGTTCGGTCCCACCTGTGAATGAGGCATTACGTAGGTAGGCTCTGGAGATAACTTTCTCTTTTCCTAGAGAAAGTGCCAACGGGTGCCAACGGCTGTTCAACACTTGCTCAGAGAACTTAAAAAAAAAAAAATGTTCTCAGGTGGAAAAGCCAGGGTCCTCAAAATGTGCATATTTACGCGGGAAGGGAGGAACCTACCTCAAACAATAGAACTTGAAAACCAGTTCACCCGCTAAAAACAAACATAATAGTTTTCCAAGAGTAAGTGATTTACATAGTTCTTGTGGAATCTGCTTTTGTCCATTCTCTTCCATGTGCACATCCCAGTGTTGGACCTCTTCCTAAAAATTTCCCCTGCCGGTCTTTGGACCTTCCTCCTCTACACAGCCACTCCACCCCACAGTAATTAAATTTAACAAGTGCAATTAACAAAGCAAACTCCAGGCTGCTTAGTGGGCTGATAATTCTGATTGCAAAATTGTTTTAGGATGTGCAAAGCAGTTGAAAACAAAGATAAATAAGTTATGCAACCATTTGCCTATAATCTATTTGTGTATAGGAGACAGAGGTCCATGTCTTAAATAATGCAATCTAAAATTACCATTACATTTCAGCTACATTTTACTAAGCAGTACGCCTTCTTCATATAATATTAAGTCAGATCTAATGAGTCTAATTTGGATTATTTTCCCAGTGTTAGAGTTATAAATGATTGAGACAGATGCCTCATTTTTTCTACTCATAAATAAATAGAACTTCAGTGTTTTTCAAAAGGAAGATCAATGTAAAAATAATACCAACCAATTTCCTGAAAGCCTTCTTCAAAAATACTATGATTTCAAGTCTAATTTTGACACAGTCACTGTAACTGTAGATTATTCTTTCTGTACACTAAAAAAAAAATGTAGCACAATTCCAAGGCTTTGCTTATTCTTCAGTAGTAGTATCACATAAAATTTCAAGGATATTTGGAGTTTTATATATTTTAACTTTCCCTGCAGTGGTTTTATGACTGTCTTATACCAGTTCCCTTGACTTAGGGAATAAGAACATGGTGATGAAGGAAAAAGAAGTTTCCTGGAACTGTACCTAAAAGGGAAAGCCCAGGGGCGCCTGGGTGACTCAGTGGGTTAAGCCTCTGCCTTCAGCTCAAGTCATGGTTTCAGGGTCCTGGGATGGAGCCCCTCGTGGGCCCCCCCCCCCACCGCTCTGCTCAGCAGGGGGCCCGCTTCCCCCTCTCCCTCTACCTGCCTCTCTGCCTACTTGTGATCTCTCTCTCTGTCAAACAAATAAATAAAATATTTTTAAAAAATAAAGAAAAGGGAAAGCCTACATTCACTTTAAAAAGTATGTTCTCTTTTCCACTTCTGATGAGGGTCTGACAGTACTAAGATTCTCAGTGTTAAAACTGGGATAATCCCCCAGGAAAACAAACATTTCCGAGGATGAGAGAAGAGACTTAGAGCCAGGGACATGTAATGGTTAATAAAGGCTACCTATAAGCTTGCCACTGTCGCCTAGTATTATGTCTTTATTCTGAATGACATAGATCACTGGAAATAAAAATCCAGTTGTCTCAAAATGTATAGAGCTGGTGAAGAGCCAGAGTGAAAATCATGGTTAGTATGTTATTTTGGCTTCTAGAAATCTAATCTAGTCTAGGAAATGAGAAGTCTTTAAATTGTTTGCTTTAGAAATGAAGCCACTGAAGGATTCCTTTAAATAGCAAACTGTCTTTGCTTTAAAAAAATATCATTCAATTTATAAAAATTTGCCTTTGGAAAAAATTTCTATGTTGGTGTATTAAGAGATATTCATGATACAAACCAAGTTCTGTTCTGATCAAGATTAGCTTGTTAAGGGACGCCTGGGTGGCTCAGTGGGTTAAAGCCTCTGCCTTCAGGTCAGGTCATGGTCTCAGGGTCCTGGGATCGAGCCCCAAGTCAAGCTTTCTGCTGGGCAGGGAGCCTCCTTCCTCCCTCTCTCTCTCTGCCTACTTGTGATCTTTGCCTGTCAAATAAGTAAATAAAAATCTTAAAAAAATAAAAAATTAGCTTGTTAAGGTCAAGATTACCTTTCTTTTGTTTTCTTTCTTCTTCTTTTTTTTTTTTCCTAATTTGCTGAATAGTCAGTACAGTTCATGCTTTCTTTTTTAAAAATTTTTGGAAGATTTTATTTATTTATTTGAAAGGGAGAGAAAGAGAGTGAGAGCATGAGTGTGGGGAGGAAACAGGGAGAGGGAGAAGCAGACTCCCCACTGAGCAGGGAGCCTGATGATGCGGAGTTCCATCCCAGGACCCTGAGATCATGACCTGAGCTGAAGGCAGATGCTTAACCCACTGAGCCACCCAGGAGCCCCCAATTGATGGTTTCTTTTCTTTTCTTTTCTTTTTTTAAAAGATTTTATTTATTTATTTGACAGACAGAGATCACAAATAGGCAGAGAGGCAGGCAGAGAGAGAGGAGAAAGCAGGCTCTCCACGGAGCAGAGAGCCCGATGCGGGGCTCGATCCCAGGACCCTGGGATCATGACCTGAGCCGAAGGCAGAGGCTTTAACCCACTGAGCCACCCAGGCGCCCCCAATTGATGGTTTCTTAATCAATGCAACAGGGACTAAATTAAACAAATTATACAAACAGGTAAATAGGACTTATAAAAATGGTAAATACTAATCCTAAACACCGTATTTGGAATTTATAATATATCAATACACATCAACTTCTCTTTCTCCGATGCAGGGCCAAGGCCTCTGAGTGTGAACCTCTTCCTTCTTCAGTGTCCAGTGTCTTTTCTGCATATGCTCTCCTGTAGTACATTGCCTCTCAGTCCAAGTAACTTGAGTACAAAATTCTAGAATTACTTATATCCCACTCCTCCAATATTTTTATCATTTGTTCACACACATCTATCTCAATTATAGAATTTTTCAACTACTATTTATCATCTTTCCAAAGAATTCTGCTTTGTTTTAATGGAGTCAACTCTTAAGTTTGGGTTTGGGAACAAATACAAACAACTCTTGCTAAGTATACGAATCAGAAAAAACAGAAATGTTCAGAAATGTTAGAAGCGAGCTAGAGAGACATGGGGACAAAGAAGTATGTTATACAGAGAACAAGGAAACTATAAAAACATACAGCAAGTTGGTTTAATGAGGTTAGTTAAGCATTTCTAAGTGGTCAGCCAATAACTGAATTCTTCTAAATCACCCTACTTGGGTTAATAAATTGCTCTGAAGCAGCTAATAATGTAAGAACCAAGGAAGAGCTGTGATTTTTTTTTTTTTTAAGATTTTATTTATTTGACAGAGAGAGAGCACAAGCAGGGGGAGAGGCAGAGGGAGAAGCAGACTCCCTGCTGAGCAGGGAGCCCGATGCGGGGCTCGATCCCAGGATCCTGGGATCATGACCTGAGCCCAAGGCAGATGCTTAACTGATTGAGCTACTCAGGCACCCTGAAAGAGCTGTGATTTTAAAATATCATTCAAGGGGCACTTGTGTGGCTCAGTGGGTTAAGCCTCTGCCTTTGGCTCAGTTCATGATCCTGGGGCCCTGAGATCGAGCCTTGCATCAGGCTCCCTGATCAGAGGGGAGCCTGCTTCTCCCTCTCCCTCTGCCTGCTGCTCTGCCTGCTTGTGCTTTCTCTCCGCCTCTCTAATAAATAAGTAAAATCTCTTAAAATAAATAAATAATAAAATAGCATTCAATTTTTTCTTTTTGTCCACATTTCTTCTAAATTATGAAAAGTGATTTTTAATAAAGAGTAAACTTGAAAGATTGACTCCATAAAATAAACATTCTGATCTAAAAAGTAAAAGGAGGGCACCTGGGTGGGTCAGTCGTTAAGCATCTGTCTACAGCTTGGGTCATGATCCCAGGATCCTGGGATAGAGCGCCACACTGGGCTCCTTGGTTGGCGGGAAGGCTGCTTCTCCCTCTCCCACTCCCCCTGCTTGTGTTCCCTCTCTTGCTGTCACTCTTGCTGTCAAATAAATAAAATCTTTAAAAATAAATTTAAAAAAATAAAATAAAATGAAAGATAAAAGGATATAAAACTATAAAGTCTTTATTTAAGAGGGTATCATAATATATACTTTTCTCATACGTAGTTACCTGAGATGAGTTTATTAAACTTAACAACAAATAGTACTAAAAGAGCTCAAATCAGAAAGAAGATGTCTCTTAAAGTTCTACCTGGGAATTGAATCAATAGTGATACCAATAAAGGAAATATTCAGCTGGTAGTTAGAAGCTTTAAAAAACCTACATTTAAAAATAAATTATCGTTCTATTTTAATTCACAAGCAATCAGTGTTCACACTAAAATTTCTATAAATAAAGAAATGACTATTTCTTATAATATCACGGCAGCTTTATTGCATTTGCTTTTAGATGCCCAGGAGATTATTTGATGTGCCTTGTTCATAAATCCTTAACAGAAAGCTTTTTACCTGAGATGGTTGAAGTGGGTTTATTATTCCTTGCTACTAAGTGAACCTGAAGAAAACAACCATTGTTGACCTTTTGGCATAGGTTCTTAAGTATCATTTTTCAGATGGAATTATATTATAAACAGTGTCTTATAACCCACTTTCCCCCTTTACTACTGTGAACATCTTCCCATGTCTGACGCATTTTTTATTGCCATCGAGTATTCCGAAGTACATCTATCATCCCATGTTTTATTTAATCAAAAATCAAACACACTTTATTACTGTATTTTTAAACTACTTTGCAGAATGTTGTGAGCAGCTGGCAATTTGAGTATGAAATTCAGGAGCGTCAGTCCATGCAAGTTAAACAATCCCTGGAAATCTTATCTAATTTCTTCATTTCACAAGGGAAGAAACAGTCTCCCAGACAGAAAAAGTAGTTTTTCCTTTGGTCACCTAGTTACTAGTATAGGCCCAGGATACCTCTATAATCCCCCAATCCAAGAAGCTCTGAAAAGTAAAAGTCATTTCACTTTTCATTCCCACTACCATGCATCAACTCTCAGCACTAAGATACTACAATAGCCTTCTAATTGCTCTGTTTCCAGTTCCACTCCTGTGCAATTTTCATCAACACCCCTGCCACCAGGATTATAACTCTGGGTCACAGCCTTCCCCCAGTCCTTCCCTCCCCCAAACCCTTGCATGGCTCCCATCGCTTCCCACCAGAGACTGTCTATGTCTTTGCCTCCATTAGTGCCCTTTGTGCTGTTTTCTGCTGCAGAGATGTTCATGTTTGAGGAAGAACACCTCACTGAGTGTATATGCATCAGCATTACCTCCCTAAAATTTGAGAAAGTCTGAATTCCAAGCCACATGGGGCCCTGAAGGACATAGACAAGGGAGTGGGGTGTGCATCACGGTCAATCCTAGAGCTAAGACTGCTTCCTCAGACAGCCACTGCGCCTGCGATCCCATGGACACGACTGCTGATGGCCCAAACATGTATCTTCACTGAAGTCAGTTACTCAGGTTTTTGTTTGTTTGTTTGTTTGTTTTTGTTTTTTTAAGCATTTATTTATTTATTTAACAGAGACCACAAGTAGGCAGAGAGGCAGGCAGGGGGGGTGGGTGGGGGGGGAAGCAGGCTCCCCGCTGAGCAGAGATCCTGATGCAGGACCCGATCCCAGGACCCTGAGATCATGACCCGAGCCAAAGGCAGAGGCTTAACCCACTGAGCCACCCAGGCGCCCCTAGTTACTCAGTTTTAATACTTTCTCTTCTTACACAAACTTAAAAATGACAAATAATTTTTAAACAACAATGATACTAAGCCGCCTATTATCTAGACAAAACTATAAGTTAAAATAATAGTTCCTAATTGCGGTTCCCCTGACCAAAAGATAAGGACAATAGAACAGCTTAATCACCGTTGGGACTGAAGAAATGGCCGGACATGCTATGATCCTATACACCGCCCTTCACACACGTGGTCAGAAGAAAATGGGGAGACCTGGTGGGTTCAGAATGGATACGTGCACACACAAATTCATTTACCACTGCGATTTTAGATGTCTACTCCTCTTGGCTGGCTCTTGGTGAGGAGAAGCGCCCGCAGCCCGTTCTCATCCTCTCTACCGCACACTTTAGCAGTACTACTTCCCCCCTCCCTGGCCCACCAGAGTCAAATTGTACACGAAACAGGCCACGTCTTCCGGGGAAGCTCAAAGGCCTGCTGGCATAAGGTTCCCTTCAAAGCATCCCCTGGAAGTCTGTGTGGGTTGAGGAGTATTGAAACCATCCCTCTTCCAGGGAAGAGCTAAACCCACCCCACCATGTTTCTGTTCTCATTTACCCAGGGCTCTCGACATAAATGGTTAGAAGGTTGTCCTGCTGCTCCCCCACGCAGACCACACCACAGACACAGGAGAAGCCCCACACACATCTGGGCAGAGCCTCCCAAACGGGACACGCTGAAATATGGTTATCTGGTCTAGACTTGTATGAGGGCTGAGTTACAGAGAAAAGCCTGACCCTGTGACTAAATAATCCTGGGAAAGAAGAAGGAAGCAATGTCTCCCTTTTCCTCTCCTTCCCTGTTCTCTTCCTCCCTGCGCTGAACCAACACTGAAATTCCGGGGGGGGGGTGGGTCGGAGGGGGGCGGCAGAAAGGTGGGCGCTCTGTTTAGGGAATGTGAAATCCCTTAATTGCAGAGGAGACAGACACAAGAGTGTCAGGTGCTTCTATGCAAAGAGGACATAGGAGGTCACAATTCCCAGAACTACCTCATTTATAATTTGAAATCCCATATGTTACTCCTCAAAGGATACCTGCAGAGCAGTTTCCAGGTTAAATTAGTTGTAGCTGCCTTTTGGATGTGAATTTACTCCTTACTTGTCTCCTCTCTTCCCATCCCCAAAGAAGTAGCTAAGAAGTATGAAGGAGAGCTTCCCCCCACAGGCTGCAAAGATCAGTGCGTGGGACTTAGTGTGCACAGAATGCAAAAGCCCAGGCAGGGCATTGGCAAATGGAACACCCTCCCCCAAAGCCTTCAGTGGTCCCCAAACATTTCTATATACTAGAATAGCTGGGGGAGTTTTAAAATACGTCGATGCCCAGGTAACATCTAACACCAATGAAAGCAGAATGCTGGTGTGGGAGGGGACACTGCTGATTTTTAAAGATCCCTGGGTGATTCCAATTGTACTGGCACCTGGGTGGCTCAGTCAGTTAAGCATTGGCCTCAGGTCATGATCCCAGAGTCCTGGGATCAAGTCCCACATCAGGCTCCCTGCTCAGCAGGGAGCCTGCTTCCCCCTCTGCCTCAGCCTGCCACTCCCCCTGCTTGTGTGCTCTCTCTCATTATCTCACTCTCTGTGTCAAATAAATAAATAATAATAAATATATATATTAAAAAAATAAAAAAATAAAGATTCTTGGGTGATTCCCATTGTACTGTCAAGTTTGGAAGCAGATGTTTTACTTACTGAGAAGCCTGCCTGTCTTTTAGATTATATCTATACTTACGGTAGTATGTTCCCCAATCCTCTCCTGGCCAAGAAAATGTACTGTGGTTGTGGAACATTCACAGGAACACCCTGTCAATGTATGGCCTGTGTTAATCACTGGGTAATAGACAGTCTGCCTCTAAGATTAGCCAAGAACTGGGTCAATGAGGCCAAGGACCTGGGTTCTGTACCCACAGGGATCATGTAGGCTGGCTTGGGTCTATGACCACAGATTGTGCCCCTAATTTCAGTTGTGGATGAATATGGTGTCTGGGAGAGGAAACTATCACCAAGAATATTGATGGGTAAGCACTAAAGCAATACTCAAAACTAGAAAATCAATTGAGAATTCTACATTCTACTGAAAATGGATCAGTCTTGTCATCTTTGTGTGTTAATTTTTTGTTGGCTCTTTACATTACGGCTCTTATCAGACTGGATTCTGATCATTGTCTGAATTAGAACGTGAATGAATAGTCATATCAAGATACATTCTTAATGTAGACAGATCAGACCTATCATTATAAATCATGATTATCTAAAGAAATGGTCTGGAGATTGTTTGAAGAATAAATATTTGAAAACAGCCAAAGCTACACTTTGAGGTATCACATGGTGCTTAGCACATAGCCAGGCCCCACATATGTTTATGAAATGAACAAAGGATAGAAGCACTGTGCCATGGGGCAATTTTTCAAATATTAGGGGCATCACCAATATTTACATAGAGGAAAATATTAAAATATGGAAACTCTTGAAATTTTAAGCTAAATCTTAATGTCCAGATATTTACAGAATATACTGTGTTGCTCTATATTTTCTGGAAAGAAATTTAGCAATATGTACCAAGAGAGACTTAAGGATTCATAAACTTCGATCAGGTTATTATACTTGTGGGAATATACTGACAAGACAATCATTTGAGCAATATTACATAAACATGTGAATTGCAGTATTATGTACGATTTATGACAAAATAAAAATAGTCGGAGTGTTCAAATCGGCACAGATTCCTGAATAGATTATTATGTGGCCACAGGATGTGAGTATTTAGGGGCCAATACAAGTTTTTAAGTAAGTGTGATAGGAGCGAAGGCCCATTATACCCCACTGGATGAAAACAGCAGAATGCAAAACTCTACAACATGATTTCATGTGTGTTCTTTTTACGACTATTAAAAATGCCCTGTCTTTAAAGTAAAAGAAAAACTCCACAACAATTAGAAGGGATATATGAATGTTGATTCCTAATTCTATTCCTCTAATTAGTCTTAATGAAGTCAACAGTTTTGTCATAAATTACAATTAACTTTAATCCTCATCTGACACACACCCACGGGTCCATATGTTGGGCCTTTTCGTCAACCAAATGTGACAGCCTTTGAAAACCGATTCAGCTAAAAAACATGCAACAGACACACAACGACAGACACCCAGGAAATCTGAAAAGATAATCATTAAAAACAAATCGAGGGGAGGTGAGATGGAAGAATTGCATTAAACCTGTTTTCCCATTTTTCTCCCTCCTTCCAGCATACGTTAATCCAATCACAGCCCGTTAAAAAGCTTAGAGAAAACTGGAAGGTGAAAAAACACACACAGGGCTCTAGAAGCCAATGCCTTATTTCCCATTCTCTTCACTAAGGCAAGCCCTTCCACTGCAGTCAGACAACCCGTTAAGAGTGCAGTGCACAAGAGTGCATTTTTTTATCCAGCAGAAATATTTAGCTTGGCTGTCTGCCAGGGAATGCTGGAAGGACGGACTGAATTAGGGGATTTACCTTCCACGTGTTTGGCACGCGTCATTTAGAGTATCTGAGAAGCTCGTCTCTCTTTCTCCGGGGTACGGGAGCTGCGGAGAGGGCTGCCAGACCGAGGAAGAGTAATGTCACTGTGTACATGGTTAAGAGACACGTGATCTGAATTTACAAACTGGGCATTTTACTCAGGTTCCAGTTTGCTTCCTTTCCATGACTGATACATTTACAAAAGGGCATTCTAGCTATCTATCACAATCAGAAGAAAAACCCTATAATATTTTCCCTAAATTCTAAAGATGCTTCCATTTCCAGCCCCCCGCCCCCTTTGAACACCCTTTGGAGCCACGTAAGTCTATTCGCAATTTCGGATAACCTTGATTAAAAAGAAGCTCTGCGTCTTAAGTCAGTTTTAGCATCTTCATTTATGCATTAGGAGGAGCTGTTATTTTGTTTATTTTAAACAAAAACTACTGGAAGTTTTATATAATCGAGTTACTGGATTTGTGTATATTTTAAGTTTGTTCACTGGTTGGACGCTATGCTAAGCTACTAACCACCCAGTAGACTCTAGATGCTGGAAGAGCCCCTACAGGTCACCTTCTCCTTCGTTTTATGAGAGAGGCTAAGTGACCCACCAAAGGTGGCAGCTGGCGACACAGAACTGGTACCAGATCTGAAGTCTTTACCCCACGTGCCCGTGTGATGTCTGCAACCCCAGCCATCAGCCCATCAGGCACCGAGCTAAGTGAGTGAAGGGAAGTCACTTGCTGTTAAGGAAGGCACTGTCTATGCTGAGAAACCATGGCCAAAGGTGGGGACATACTACAACCTCCAAATAGAGAAAGTTCATCAAGAACCAATTCCTAAGGAAATTGCCTATTTTCACCTGAAAACAAACTAAAGAGGATAATGTTAATTTCTTTTCGGGGAAAAGAAAATGCCTGTTTGTTTTCTCTTTGCAGGTGGTGACATGAGGCTATCATCATATCTAGCTAGACTTGGAAAGGTTACCCCAAGACTGCACTGTGTTTCCAGGCCAGGATACCCATCTCTTGGCCCAAACCCCCCAGCTCGGTACAGCCTGTTCAATAACAGCATTCAATTATATGACTAAGGATGAGAGAGAAAAACTTCAGACATGTTTTAAAGCAGTGCATGAGTTGAAGTGGAAAAGGGTTCTATAAATGCAAACACAAATGCCTTTGCGTCTAGGGGCGCCTGGGTGGCACAGTTAAGCATCTGACTCTTGGTTTTGGCTCAGGTCGTTCTTAGGGTCATGAGATCAAGCCCTGCACTGGGCTCCACATTTGGCAGGGAGCCAACTCCAAGATTTTCTCTCTCTCTCCCTGTCCGTCTGTCTCCCACTGCCCCCCCACCTCTGCCGCTCTCCCCATCACCTAGTCAACCCATCCCTCTCCCACTTCCCCTCTGGTCACCATCAGTTTGTTCTCTATAATTAAGGAAAATTTGCCATTTTAACCATTTTTAGGTATGCAGTTCAGAGGCATTAATTACGTTCACACTGTCGTACAACCATCACCAATATTTACTTCCACAACGTTTTCATCACTTGAAACAGAAAACTGGTAAACTTGTTTACCTTTTAAACAGTAACTTCCCATTCCCCTCTACCGCCCTCCCCCAGCCTCTGGTAACCTCTATTCTACTTTCTGTCTTGATGAATTTTCCCATTCCAGGTTCCTGTATGAGTGGATAACACAAAATTTATCCTTCTGTGTCTGGTTTATTTCACTTACTGTAATGTTTTCATGGCTTATCCACATGTAATATGTATCAGAACTTCATTCTTTTCATGGCTAATATTCCATTGTACAGATAGGCCACATTTTGTTTACTCGTCTGCCTTATCCATTTATCCATATACCATCTTATACGCCTTTCTGTTTGTTCATCTGTTGATGGACACTTGAGTTGTTTCTACCTTTTGACTGTGGTGAATAATGTTGCTCTGAACATTGGCATACAAGGATCTGATTTGAGTCCCTGTTTGCAATTCTTGTGGGTATATATCTAGGAATAGAATTGCTGAGTTATATGGTAATTCTCTGTCTAGCTTTTTGAGGAAGAAAACTCACATGCATTTAAATACAGAAATTATACTTGTAGGGATTTATTCTAAGGAGGTTATTGTAGATGTCACCAGAGAACTATCCGCTAGGTTACTGATCATAAGCACTGTTTCTAATACTGAAAAATTGGAAACAAACCAAATGATTAGTGATATGGAATAGGTTAAACATATTATTTATGCAAACAAGTTGTATAAGGTTGTTGGAATACTATGCAACCATCAAAACAACTGAAATCTTGCCATTTGCAACGATGTGGATGGAACTAGAGGGTATTATGCTGAGCAAAATAAATCAATCAGAGAAAGACAATCGTCATATGATCTCCCTGATATGAGGAATTTGAGAGGCAGAGTGGGGGGTTTGGAGAGTAGGGAAGGAAAAAGTGAAACAAGATGGGATTAGGAGGAAGACAAACCATAAGAGACCCTTAATCTTACAAAACAGGCTGAGGGTTGCTGGGGGGAGGGGGATATGGAGAGGGTGGTTGGGTTATGGACATTGGGGAGGGTATGTGCTATGGTGAGTGCTGTGAAGTGTGTAAGCCTGACGATTCACAGACCTGTGCCCCTGGGGCAAATAATACATTATATGTTAATAAAAATAATTTTTAAAAAAATCGGCTCCGAAGTCATCCTGTCTCTCCTATTTACATGCTGACTGTAGGCAACTAAATTACGTTCTCTACTTCGCAAATTCTTCATTGGGAAAATGGAAATAATAATTGAACTAAATTCGTTAGAAGATTATAAGACTAAATCAGTTAATACGCATTGAAACATCAAAAAAGGGCCTGGCACATAGAATGTGCTTTAAAAATGTACACATGTACTGTTAGAATACTTTACAATAAGCATGTACTTATTCTATAACAAATAACAGTGTTGCAGAAGAAATGTTAAAATGGAGAAAATATTTGGACTTATAGCTGACATTACTATAAGGATTTCTGGTGAAAATGTGTAAGTGTATGTATCTCTAGCAAAGAAAAAGATTAGAAATACATACACAAAGTATTAATAATCAATCGTAGCTAGGGGGTAGAAATATTATGCATTTTTTTCTTTTCTGCATTTTTCAAATATTTAAGAATAAATATTACTTTCCTAATCAGAAAAGAAGTTAAAAATTAGATAGGAGAGGAGCAAAATACTGCTATTTTTTTGAACACCTGTCACATTTTTAATTTTGATTCCTAAAATCAGAGCAATTTTGTTGTTCTGTCATCAGAAATGCTAGATTCTAAATGCGACCTGCTTTGAGGGACAATCATGAAGCAGAAAATTCTCCTTCATAAAGCTGCCTACTTGGTTAAAATTTTATTTAAAAATCTTCATTAAAATATGGTAATCATCTTTGATGGTCAAGTTCTAAGATTGACTTGACTAAGCCTTCCTCCCGGCTCCCTCCCGCCTTCGTCACGATCAGCTAGCTCCTGTTCAACAGTGTGATGAATTAAATGTATGACAGATATGACAGGTGAGGAGTGCATGGAGGGGCTTAACCAGCAGGGATAAGATAAAGCCCCCATTTAAGAACAAAGCCCCCACCAAAGCTTGCCCATTAATGACCATAAACAGAATCTCTCTTCATTTGTCCCATTTGGAAGGAGCGAGTGGAAAGCACAGACAATGTGTGGTTATACAGGGTGGCTATTTCTCCAAGGGCCTCTCAGCTAATTGAAAATCCTTGATTTTCTGCTAAACACGTCTGAAAGGGTCAGCTTTCCGCGGGTATGAGCAAGGCTGCCTTTCAATGCTATAGTAATACAATAGACTTAAATTTACAGCTGGACTAAGTGGAATTATCGTATATAAACCATAATATCTATCCACAGGGATCCAGCTAAGCCCTAGAGAGACAAGTCTAGCAGGGCAAATCCAAGGAATTTTGGAAGTCAATCCATTAGGATTACCAAACGGCCTCTGATTTTGGAAATCACAGGCTCAATCTATAGAAGCAATGAAGTCTCAATCTTCTTTTATCCTAACCTATTAACTGAAGGTCTATTGACCTGGTTTTTATTTAAAATAAACTGATAGGGGCTCCTGGGTGGCTCAGTCACTTGGCATCTGCCTTTGCCTCCAGTCATGATCCTAGGGTCTGGGGATCGAGCCCCCGCATTGGGCTCCCTGCTCTGCAGGAAGCCTGTCCTCCCTCTCCCACTCCTCCTGCTTGTGTTCCCTCTCTCGCTGTCTCTCTCTCTGTCAAATAAGTAAATATAATCTAAACTAAACTAAACTAAACTGGGGCGCCTGGGTGGCTCAGTAGGTTAAGCCTCTGCCTTCGGTTCGGGTCATGATCTCAGGGTCCTGGGATCAAGCCCCGCATCGCATCGGGCTCTCTGCTCAGCAGGGTGCCTGCTTCCCCCTCTCTCTCTGCCTGCCTCTCTGCCTACTTGTGATCTCTGTCTGTCAAATAAATAAATATTGAAAAAAAAATAAACTGATACACTACAGATGACATTATAATTATATGCTACAATATTGACATGACATTACTGGGCAGGCAGCCTAATCACATATGAACTTCAGTGTAGTAAATTAAAAACATATTTTTGAAAACTATTTGCATAGCAAAAGTGTAGCCTTCTTAATCCATGATCACAACAGCCTGAATATTGCGGATGATACAGGATGCTAGCAATGGACATGAGAAACACTGGACTGCTGGTCTGATGTCCTCCCTCAACACTTTCACCTTTCATCTCAGCATAACCACACAAGACTTTGTAAAGGGAGAGAAATTATAGGATGCTCTTTGACAACGGACCGTCTTCGAATGTCTAGCTCTTATAGACTGATTTGTGCGGGGGGCAAGTCTATACACAGTAGATATTCAAAAACTGCTCGTTGAACAAATAGCATATACGTTTAATAAAAAAACAAAAACGAAAACAAAACAAAACAAAAAAACCCTCTAAAGCTATAGACATCCTCCTGGTCTTCCGGAGGCAAGAATAAACCGATTGGGAGTCCCTGACCATTCCTGCAGTCTGTGCAAGTGCAGTCACATTAACAGCAGCTGTGGCTGGTAGAGGTCCTGGTGAAGAGAAGTGAGAAAAAAAGAAAATAGAGGGGAGCGTCTTCTCTTTCCTACAGGTGAGGAAACAGCAGTTCAGTGAAGCAACTGCCCCAAGAGCAAGCAGTTCAGTGACTGGATCGAGAACTTCCCAAACCTGGGAGTCACCGAAGTTCTCTTTCCCTCTGCTCTCCCTCTCACCCCACCCCGGTGGAAAGTTTCCCCATCAATGCAAGCTTTTATTTCGCATCTGGGAGAACTCTGGCTAAGCGAGCATTCTTTCCTTCTCACTAAGGAGAACCAGCTCTGGGAACATCTGAAACAGCAGGACCCAACTTACGCATGCACTTGCCAGGAAAACTGGACGGAGGGTTTCCTGCACGCAGAGGTCCCGGGACCGTGGCCCCACCTGCACACGCTCAGACAAGCTCTCCCTCTCACCCTGCTTTCTCCCTCCAGTTTCACACAGGAGGACAGTGACTCAGATGTTCCTCAAAACAGCAGATTCAAATCATTTGTTACGTCCTCCTCGGGTCGCTGTACTTGGACCCATGGTCAAACCATCCACCTGTATGTCAACAGCCCAACAGCTTCCCTGGTAGCGAAGCGGCTCACAAGGCAGGGGTGGGGAGGGCGGGCTGGGACGCGATCCCTGTCGGAGCCCTGTGAACCGGCCTGGGTTTCGTCTGTCTACAGCTCAACACCTCCAGAGGACACTGCGCAGAAAAGCCAAAGAGACATTGAGGCAAGCCTCCTTGGGGCCTTATTATCTGCATGACAATACTCAACTTTCACCCCCACGCCCACCGCACCCGGGCTAGCCTTGCAGAAGAAACAGTCACACTCAATTACTTCTCTTTCTCCCAGACAACTACTGTTTCATCCTACCTCCAGCTGGTGTTAACTGGTGGAAAACACAATGCTATTTTTATTTTATTTATTTTATTTTTTAAAAATATTTTATTTATTTGACACAGAGAGTGATCACAAGTAGGCAGAGAGAGAGGGGGAAGCAGAAAGCCAGATGTGGGCCTTGATCCAGGACCCTGAGATCATGACCTGAGCTGAAGGCAGAGGCTTAACCCACTGAGCCACCCAGGCGCCCCACAATGCTATTTTTAGACAGGACAGTGATTTCTCCCTTTCATCTGCAAGAAATGTACTTCCTCTCACACTTTGGTCCATCCCTGCTGGATTTGGGGTAAAATTTTAATACGAAGGCATTACTACCCTTTGCAAAGTGAGTTCTCTGAGACAGTTTTGAATTGAAAGCTCCCTCTATACTGTGTTCTGTTAAAATGTAGAAGTAAACATAGTATAGACTAAATCCCCACCAGCCACACGCTTGACACAATGACAGAAGATAACTCACTTCAAATAAGAGTAGGGCACAAGTGGGAAATTAACCAAAATAACAAAAAAGCTCTTTGATGCATTTTTGCTTCCTACTCTCCTTTTCTGAGCTCGTCCTCACTCCATCCTTTAAATCTCAGACTAACAAATGATTTGATCAAGAACTTAATTCAGCATGTAGAAAACTTAAAATGGAATTTCGAGAATTGACCAATAAATATTTCTGGGTTGATCATAATGCCTTTCTTTTGTACTTTTTTCTAACTTTTAAGAAATTATTTTTCAAGGAACCAGGAATTGCTAAATAGATTCTTTATCTTTATAAGAAGTCATGTCTTAGAGGAAAAAAATGTATCACACAGAGCATGTAATTGCAGCTGATTCCTGAAAATATAGAGCAAGTCATGCCTGACGTGTTAGTAATTCCTGCCCTTGCTTTAAAATGTGTCTGTTCATTTCTTGGGTGTGGGGTGGGAGACATGTAGAGGCAGGATGTAGATTAAGATCAGAAAAACTCTACCAACTCATTCGAACTTTAGATCAGACTAGTTGGTGTCAAGACCACTTGCTCTATACACAAAATGTGAAAATGTTGGGAGTGCAAATACTTGCATAAGGCAGCTTTGGATAATCCAAGCACATTATTTCCCTGGGCAATTTTTTGCCATTTGAAGAATGATCTGGAAAGGAGGTGTTGAGTTGGTTTACATTGACCTCAGCCTGACCTGGAGGTAGAAGTTTTAAGAGCTGAGGAGTGGCCACAGTCAGAAAGCCCTGGGAAAACACCATGAAAAAAGATTGCATTTGCGGGGACCCAAGAGTCACCCCGCCATTCCTTTTGCAGACTGAGGGCATCCTCTTCACCCTTTAGGGGTAAGGGAATTCATCCATCTTCATTAGGCTCTTTTGGGGGGGGGAGTGGGGAGGGTGCAAGGAAAGGGGCCTGCCATTTCCTTTGACTCTTAAAAACAGAAGCCAGCAGTGATTATTCATTTCAACCCCAGTGCCCCCCACCCAACCCTCTTAGGGCAACCAGGGGAGGATCAACATGACCTAACACATCAGCAGGCCTTCTATTAACCAGCTGCTGCAAGGTGAGTAGCAGCAAGCCACAGTTTAGTCAAAACCTGCACTTAAAAAATGTAGATGTGTTCAGGGAGGAGAGAAGAAGTGTAAAAGGTTTGAAATCGATTCATAACTTTTTCTATACAGGAATACCTTCCATCAGAACAATTCCATATCAAGGCTGTTTCCCCCTCTTGGAAATGGCCGGGAGACGCCAATATTTTTTGTCTGCACTGCACTACAATTACTCTGGTAAGATTCTGCTTTTCCACACTCCCATCAGCAATACTATCAGGAGTTGTATCTGGAGCATTGGAAATGCATCTCGAATTGTTTTGCAGCATAAATCAGTGACAAGGTCAGTTTCAAGCTATGAGTTTCAAGTGGATGAACCTCATAAAAGAAGGCGTTACACATTTTCCTTCTCTGTGAGGAGAAAAATAAATAAATTTAAGATGAACCCTCCAGGACAAAGACATTGAAAATTACTCTTGGTAATTAGATCTTAGAGAACAAGAGGAAATACTGCACGTTAGAATGATGTGTTCCAACATATGTAGCAAAATTTATTTTTAAGATTCTATAGTTAGTTTCAAATTTGAAATATTCAAAAACTTCTTTATCAACAATCTGAGAGAGTTATAAAAACAAGATATGTGGACAATGGGGGCTAACAGTTTTTCTGTTTTAATAAATACATCCCACTTACTCTCCAACCCTGATGACTGTATTATTTACAACTTCACCAACAGTGGGTCCCCCCCAAACACACTCTTGCCTATTCTGGCATTTTTCAGGTATTGCCTTTCCCAATCTGATAGGCAAAGTGGTATGGGATGCCTAGTTTTATATCAGGATAGATGGTCTCCTGAGTATATCTTGCAACTGGGCTTTAGAACCTATCCACTTCATTTCCAAGCTTCTTGGACAGGTCTATGGTCTAAGCCCATACTCTAGAGTAGAAACTGATCATGGATGGGCCAGGGCTAAATTTGCCTGTTGGATATCATTATGGTGTTCCATTGCCTCTGAAATGCATGAAGGCCACTGCCTCTATTATGTGAAAGCTTCCAGCATATCACTCAGTATCTCTGAGCCTCAACTGCCTTATTAAGACCCTCAAATTCAACATGTCCTTACACCGCAGTACTTGTTGCTGGAGGTGGCTGAATGAAGTTGAAGAACTTAGAATCCAACCGCATAGTGGAAGACATATTTGAAATAACTTTGAGCTATGGGACATAATTATGTCGAATGCAGATGATTTCAGCCAGAAGAAAAGCCAGGGACATTCTAGATGGGGTGGTAACTCCTGAGCCAGGTGTTTAAGGACAAGGTGGATATGAGTTGCTGGAAGACATTTAGTACAGGCCAGTAGAAACACTGTGACTGTTTGGGGTTTGTTTTTGTTTTTGGGGTGTGTGTGTGTGTGTGTGTGTGTGTGTGTGTGTGTGTGTGTTTGGTCTTTTTGACACCGTATCTAATACTTGGTACTTGTAGGTACTCAAGAAATATTAGTTAGATGAGAGAATTATTAAATGAATGAATAGGTAGAGAATATATATGCTATAAATTTAAATTTGGTTCATCAAGGGACTGTTGAACACAGTGATTCCTTGAACAGAAACACTGACAAGGCGATGTCACTAGGTGGCTCAGTTGGTTGGGTGGCCAACTCGTGGTTTGGGCTCTGCTCATGGTCCTGGGGTCCTGGATCAGCCCCGCCTTGGGCTCTGCACCCAGCATGAAGTCTTCTTGAGGATTCTTTCTCCCTCTGCCTCTGCCCCTGCCCCCATTTGCACTCTCATGTTCTCTCGCGCTCTCTCGCTTGCTCTATCTCTCAAATAAATAAATAAATAAATAAATAAATAAATCTTAAAGGGGAAAAAAAGAAAGAAAGAAAGAAAGAAACACTGACATGAAGCTGGAGCTAAAGAAATATGTCAGCTACTTTGTGTGAAAGCAAGACTGGAAGCAAATGGAGGCCAGCATCCCTTGCTCTGAGGCTGCCCAAGAAACGGCTGAGAGTTGAAAAGAACTTTTGCCAAATATTGCTGCAGGGTGGTACGTCCTGTACAGAGGACCCAAGGAGAGCATGAGTCAGAAAACACTTCAAGAGTGTAAATCTATACAACCAAGAGGTGCTCCTTGTCCAAATGAGGAAGTCAGGAGGAACTAGCATGGGGCAATAGAGGAAAACTATGAATTAATTTGCATCATGTTCTACCTACCTTTTTTTTTTTTAAAGACTTTATTTATTTATTTGGGAAAGAGAGTGCACAAGCAGGGGGCAGGGGCAGAGGGAGAAGCAGACTCCCAGCTGAATAGCTAGTCTAAAGCAGGGCTCCATCCCCAGGACCCCAGGATCGTGACCCGAGCTGAAGGCAGAGGCTTAACCAACTGCGCCACTCAGGTGCCCTGTTCTACTTACTTTTTTTTTTAATGTTTTTAAAGATTTTATTATTATTAATTTATTTGACAGAGATCACAAGTAGGCAGAGAGGCAGGCAGAGAGAGAGAGAGAGGAGGAAGCAGGCTCTCCGCTGAGCAGAGAGCCCGATGCGGGGCTCTATCCCAGAACCCTGGGATCATGACCTGAGCCAAAGGCAGAGGCTTTAACCCACTGAGCCACCCAGGCACCCCCCTGTTCTACCTACTGCTAAGAGCAATAGTTAAACTATGAATTTCAGAATATTCCCCTCCTTATTGTCTGGATTATCTACCTTTAAATATTTTAAAAGAAGGTAAGTGATCTAAGACACATTTTCTTAGAGTTAGAAAAGTACAGAAATGAAAACTGAGTTTTATATACAGCAACCAAATGATTATTACATCCAGTATCATTTTAAAAGAGTACTTATAGTTCTGGTAGGAATCCTGTCACTCCAGATTACTTAAATGGCTCTTTTCATATGCTTCCCTTTGAAATATACTGAATTTGGCATAAATATATGTAAAATTAATTTATTAAAAAAGTCAGTATCATGCAATAAACCAGTAAATCCTACAAATTTAGGAGAACACACACACACACACACACACTCGACTCCTATCAGCTTATACACTATACAGTATGAATCCCAAACCAACAATCGAAAAACTAAGGACCACTGCCTCCTCTCAAGGTGTACAGGAAAAAGCTGCATTTACATAAATCTACATGGCAGATGTATGAGGCAAAAAGCTTCTCTTCACCTTTCTATACAAATATAACATTAACAAGAGGGCTCGAACATGCTTTTCTCTAAACCACTCATAAAAATTCTTGAGGTTCTTAACCTTACTGAGAAAGAAAACCTCAGATGACTATAAAGTAAATACACAGCATATTCTCAATATCATGGCCATCTTCAAGCAATTTCTCACACTTATAATGCATTTATTTTTATATAAAGCAGATGCATGTCTTTGGGGCAAACCATGCCTTTTATTCTTATGTTGTGAAAGTCCCTTCTAATTAAAACAGGAAATACAAATTTCCTTGTCTAGTTCTAAGGATAAGTCCTACTTAGCACAAGCAGCTGTCTGCAATTTCAGATGAACCCTTTCTGGCTATTATGAGTGTGCACTGCTGAATTCTTGTTTTGTGGGCATTTCTGAATCCCCATTCCAAAAATGAAAGGCACAGCCAGTGTCCGTGCGCTCCCCCCTTCAGGGTCTTGCCTACTTTGGGCACCTTCACAAACTAAATTACAAATGAGCAGTGTTGCAGCTTCAAAACCTTATTCTGAACTGAGAAAGCTGAATAGGTTCTGGAGGAGGGGTTAAGTCAAAAGTGAAAAATGAGAAGACAATTCAAAGGAAAAGCTAGGCATTGAGTGGCTAGAACGTAAGTGAATTCCTTTTAAAAGATCCTTTTTTAAAAAAATGTTTTACATTATAACTCAAATTGCAATTAAGAAGACCGGTCCCACCCTTCTAATTAAAAAGCACAAGTAGTTCCTCTACTGACCACAACAAAGGGCGAAGAGACTCAAACCCACTTCCTCTGTAGAAGCTTCTCTTGCTGCTTCTGAGGGGTTCGTGCGTGGCCGATAAAATGGGCTAGTGGGTCTGAGGACGAAAATCCCAAGCCAGTTCATAGACATCGGAGGATTCAGTACAGAATCTGGTGAGTGGACAGTTTTTCCACTCTTGTCAGGCCTCGATTAATATTTCTACTAATTGCATTTTAGGAATGGCCAATTAGTTGAAGCCCGATCACCTGCACAGGAGAGGTGGCCAGAAAGTGGGGAGACCAGAAATAGCCCTTACCCTCGTAAGGGTCAGTGGGTCCCGGCCCAGACTCCTTGTGCTTCTTCCATCACAGTTAGGAAGGCCAATTCTCTAAATCCTGCTGCACTGCAAAAACAAAGAGTTGGTGATGGAAGTTTGCGCTTAACTAATGAAATAAAACGGCTTTGTAGCTTCATCTGTTAAGAATTATGATACAGGGACGCCTGGGTGGCTCAGTTGGTTAAGCAGCTGCCTTCGGCTCAGGTCATGATCCCAGCGTCCTGGGATCGAGTCCCACATCGGGCTCCTTGCTCCGCAGGGAGCCTGCTTCTCCCTCTGCCTCTGCCTACCACTCTGTCTGCCTGTGCTCGCTCGCTCTCTCTCTAACAAATAAATAAATTAAAAAAAAAAAAAAAAAAGAATTATGATACAGAAATTCTTGACTTCAAAGGGTTTTCTTTTAATCTTGAGTACCACACTTTCTACCTTTATATCAGAAACAATGTGTTTTTACCTTGAGTGAAAAACTTGATGTTTGTTCTTAAGAATGAAACTGTCTCCCAATTCCCTTCCCATAGAGACAACTTAAATTTTATTTGGCTCCTCCGTCAAAAGAGTCTTATACTTCCGATTTTTGCAAATTCAGCAAAGCGATGGTTGGGTCTTGGAATGACGACAGGCACACTGGCAACTGAAGTGTCAAAAATGCTGGACAGGGGTACCTGGGTGGCTCAGTGGGTTAAGCCTCTGCCTTTGGCTTGGGTCATGATCTCAGGGTCCTGGGATAGAGTACCACATCGGGCTCTCTGCTCGGCAGGGAGCCTGCTTCCTCCTCTCTCCACCTGCCTCTCTGCCTACTTGTGATCTCTGTCAAATAAATAAATAAAATCTTTTTTTAAAAAAATGACTGGACACTTCAAAATTCTAGTCAGGGGGCGCCTGGGTGGCTCAGTGGGTTAAGCCGGGGACTCCCGGTTTCAGCTCAGGTGGTGATCTCACAGTTGGGGGATAGAGCCTCGATTTGGGCTCCCTGCTCAGTGTGCAGTCTGCTGGAGATTCTTTCTCCCTCTCCCTCTGCCCCTTCCCACTCACGGGCTCTCTCTCTCTCTCTCTCTCCCTCAAAGGAATAAATAAAATATCTTAAAAAATAATCTAGTCAGGAGCCAGGAATTGCACCCATGATTCTCCATAAACGTGGCAAGAAAGTTAGTTAATAAACACCAACTAACTTTTTTCAACTCCAGCAATAAATTGTTTAATTGGTGAAATGTCCACAACTTCTGCTCAAAACACCTTATGGATTGTTTAATTAGCAAACTCTTGCAACACTCAACAAATAGATATTGGCAAGTTAGAGAGACACAAGGTCCCTGAAGTATTAACTCTGTTGATAATCTAATCTGCAGACTTCTCAAAGGGACACATGCTCCATTTTTTTTTTTTTTTAAGATTTCAGACCTACCAATGACGAATTTTTTCCATTTTAGATGTTCTAACAAGTAAATAAAACATAAGACGCACCATGACAACTAGTTACATTAGTGAACCAGGTTGTTAACCACACACTGAACCCCAACTAGACTACTAAAATGTCTCATGGATGTAATAATACCGGACATGTATGCATCCTCCTGGAGTAATGAGAGCATTTTTTTCATACATTTAAAACAAAATTAAAGAAAAAATATTCCTCCAAAAACTAAGTCGTCTTTTTGTTTCAACAAACTGCAAAGTAGGGTATTATCAAACAAACATTTAAGGTCCCCTGTCCACTCTCCTACCAGCCAAAGTATAGGAAGTTTCACTAGAAGGGCTGAGTGGGGTGGGTCATCTTTTGCAACAACCTTTTCTGCAAAGTTACCAACATTCAGGGGAGGATGAATATTTTGACTATGGTGAAGCGAGTCCTAACCCATTAATTGCAGGGAAACTCATGGTGGAGCCACGTTTAGAGGGAATGTTCTCTTTCCTTGGCTCAGATAATACAGGAGAGACCACACGCTGGTTAGTTGATGAAACCCAAGTCATATATCCATTAGCAGTAAGGATCTTCTCAATACATTTGTTTCAAGGGTACAACCCAAGTGTCAGTATTCATAGTAACGATATCTTAAATAAAATGGTGTGTACGAAAATGTCAAAACCTTATTCTTTACTATGAATTGAAAATATATCTCCCCTTCATCAAAGGGTCAGTAAGTGAGACATTTTTGCTTATAAAAGAATACATACACAGTATTCTCATAAAGATAAAAGAAGTGTGTATCTTTTCTTGGCATAAAAAAGTTTGAAAAGCATTAAATCAATCTTCTCTCTCCTTTCTCCTTAACAAGTACAGCTAGGATTCATTACCATCACCACAAAATAATTGATTAAGCGGCACATAGCTATTCTTAGTTCTACCTGAAGAAGTTAAAACACATGCGGTCCTTATCTTCTTAAAGCTTATATATTAATCTGACACTGATCCTCTTAGGCTGAAATGCTTAAGTCTTTCATATATTAATTTGTAAAGCACGAAAGAAAACACATAACACTTATCGATTTAGTTGAAGAGCAGTGCTTTTTATCCATGAAAAGGTCTTTTAAATACTTGACATATTCTTGAAAGAAAACCAAATACCATCAAAGACACGCTCCCCCACCATCCCAAAACGCACACAATACAGAGTTCATTTCAAGTGACAGACAGATACAGAGAGACGGGAACAAGTAGCGATTTGATTTTCAATTTAGAGCAGAAGGATAGCCAGGCATACACATAAACAATTTCAAAATACTTGTAAGAAAGAGGTGAATCATTTACTTAAGTCCCAAGGCATTTAAGAACGCTTCTGTGAAATATCAGAGTTTGTACGTTCCTTCAGCTTTCTTTATACAGAACTATGGGAAACCTTTCAGACGATCTTGTTCTCTATTTGTCTGCTACAATCAAATAATGACAGCTACCTTGGGACACCATCAGTCTGGGTCAGTCGCTTCATCCAGCAGTAGGCAGACTGAGGCTGTGAGCAGATGACCTCTGATCCAAGCATTTAGTCTCCATGAAAAAAGAGACCAACCCAATGATCGCACTATGCAGTGAAACCCCAGAGGGGCTTTTATTCTGGAAGTTGTTACAAGTAGTTCATAACCTTTGTACTCTAGGCACTCATTCAAACTACCTCACCACTCTGTAAACCGGGGGTTAAGGATGCTCGAAGGCATGAACTTTCTACCCAGAGTATTGTAAACATTTGGGGGAGGCACAGAGCTACTGCTAAAATAAACCATAAAAAAGGACATTAGCCACGACACTTTTATTCAAGGATCCTCTCTCACTTCAGGGAACTCAGTTTACTTCAACCCTTTTACTCAAGAGCTAGGTCCCACGGAGGACAAGCACACCACTTGAGAGTACTGGCATTTTAAAGTTTTGTCAGCATCCTTAGGTGCTGATAAAAAGTATAGTTAAAAGAGCTAAAGGACTCGGGATGCAATGGAAGAGTATATTTATGTATTTATTGTCTGGGTCTCAATGGTGTTTTCTCTTTTTTTAATTGTAAGTGAAACCTATAAAAAACATGTAAGGGGAGAATATTATTCAAGAGATCACTTACTAGTATCTCCTCTTCCTTCTAATTTAGATGTTTTAATTTTCATTTTTGATTGAGTTTTAGCTTTCATTAAGAGATCTTCTGTCAAGTTCAAAGATATTTTGATTACAAATTCAAATTAAATGATTTGATTCTACACTGCAAAAAAGCCTTTTCTTCTCTGGGGGCTAGAGGGAGAGTAGGGAAGAAGGAGATCGCCAGTGCCAAGCTCATTGACTCTCTCCCAAAACCTGTATAAATAAAATCATCAGGGGAAGCAGGAAGTGAAAGGGAGTTAATTGAATAAAATAAAAGACTGAATGTTTTCTAAAACTCATATTTAACTGAAGTAAAATTTTACTCTAACAACTACTTTAAATTAAAAAGTAAAATTGTAGGAAATAATAATATAATTTTTAGGTTTTAACAACCTCTAGATGATGACTATGGATTTTTTTTAAGTTGTATAATGAAGATACACATAGCTAAGAAGTGTATGGGTGCAAACCTGCCATCTCACTAAATGCATCATCAACCGCTAACAAGGAGACAGTCTTCCAACAGAGGATCCAAAATAATGGAGTTTGATATGCTGGACATTTTATTATGTCACAGTCTGATGAGGCAAATTACATATTATTTAAATCAAGCTGATAATTATTCTTAGAATTGTTAGTTAAATGTAAAGCATGTAGATATAAAAGGCATCTGTTAACTAGCAATTAAAGAAGACCATGCCTTTAACACAAAGGATGTGGAAATTTTCCCATAGAGCAAAAAATATTGCCAAAACACTCAGTTCACTTCAACGAACAAACGGGTCTATCTTAATCATGATAACCTCCAAGTCACTGGACCAGATTTTTAGAAGTTTCCTTTGGTATATCTTATAATAAAAATGTCTTTGAACGTTATTTATCATAGCTGATTTTTTTAATGTGGCAAAATATACATAAAATTTAGCATTCTAATCCTTTTTTTAAGTGCTCAGTTCAGTGGCATGAAGTACATTCACATTGTTGTGCTACTATCACTTCTGCCCACTCCCAGAGCCTTTTCATCATCCTCAAACTCGTTAAAGAGCTCCTCATTCCTTCCTACCCCTAGTCCTTGGTAACTTCCTTTCTACTTACTGTCTCTTTAAATTGGACTATTTCAGGTTCCACATATGAGTGGAATCATATAATAGTTATCCTTTTGCGCCTGGCTTATTTCACTGAACGTAATGTTAATTCTTTTTAAAAAAATAAGTAAATCTTACTTATCCAACTTGTATGTGAAAAAAGAAAACAAACACGTTACCCGGAAAACAGAAAGGCAACACCATTCTGAAAACACAGCATCATCATCGTTGCCTACCCACTCACCTTTTCAAAAATAATTTTTGCCTTCTACAAAGAAAATTCAAGTTTCAGCATCATTTCCCCTGGAAGGGCTCAGACTTCAGAATCTTCCTGGACAAGCCATAGTGTGGTCTACTTCTTGCCTGGAAAAGAAAGTTATGCCAGCTATCCTAAGCAACCCTTTGCTGCACCACACACCTGTTCAGACAACGGGTCAGTTAAACAAGCAAAATAACAGCTGAGAAAGCCAGGTCAGCCACCCTATGATCTGAAAGACATTTACAGAACCAGTCCCCCTCCTCTGCCTTCTTTATGTGAAAATAGCAGTTGAAGTAACATGATTCCTTCCTTTCCTGTTTGAAGAGACAGTGAAAGCCCTCCCGCTGTGAGTCCACTCTCTAAGTCTGGGGAAGAGGCCTCCTCAATCCTCCAGCTTAGTCCATAAGCCTGGGTCTACAGGGGAAAGAAGACCCATTCCACTGTGGTTATGTTTGTTTAAGGAGCCAGGTCCAACTCAAAGAGTTAACGATTAACGAGAGCCATATTACATGTCACATTTTCTTGTTGCCATGCTTTTTAGTCCTAGGTGTAATTAAGGAGACGTTTTGTTTTCTGAGCTTTCTTAAGCTTCTCTTCAGTTGGGGTCAAAGAATCTGAACGCAAAAAATACACAAACTAAATGGATAACATTATGGACTTATGATAGGTGAGATCTGACTTTTCTAGAAAGAATTTTTTTTTCTTAATTTGGTACAACACTATAGTTATAGCAGCAAAACCAACCAATCAGGTGTAAAGATTTTATGAGCGTACTTCTTCCAAATATGTTTTTAGAAAATTTTCTCCAAGTACAATTTATTATTAGATTATAAGTACAAAAAGTACACAATTCTTTTTTAAGGACATGACTTTTTAAAATGTTCTCCTTTACTTGTAACTTCTGATTAGTGTTTCTCTCAATCCCTTAGGTGTGAGTATATTGGTTTACTTTATCTCAAGGAAGAAAAAAAGAAAGGATGAATGACCCAAACCCACCTACGTACTGGCTCATGCACAATGTGTTTTTGAAGGTATAACTCAAAGACATCTATTGGACAAAACTAACAAGTCTATTAGAGCCTTTTGTCGAGAGGGAAATTTTGTCTAGGTAGGTGTAATGGAGGGAGGCAGAAAACTTAGCATGCCTGGAAACCTGACAGCTCAAGAAAATACATTATTATGAAACAATCTCATCTGTTTTTGTAACCAATCAATCAACCAATCAATAAAACTTAAAAAGAACCCCAACACCTTAAATCCCAAAGTATTATAAATAACCCTGGATAAAAACAAAATCCCTATGGGCAATAACTCTCTTCTCGGTTTTCATTTTAATTTTAGTCAAGCTTTTTTGGTGCTCTTTAAGATCACACAATTTTTGAATGCTCTATGGAAACTTCGAGATGATGTAGAATAAATAGCATAACAGTATCCATATGACTTTTTTTTTTTAGTAGAACCACCATTGATTATCTTTCTTTTCTTCCATTAAACCTACTGAAATCTTTTTTTTTTTTTAAGATTTTATTTATTTATTTGACAGAGAGAGAGATGAGAGAGGGAACACAAGCAGGGGGAGGGGCAGAGGGAGAAGCAGACTTCCTGCTGTGCAGGGAGCCCAATGCAGGGCTCTATCCCAGGACTCCAAGACCATGACCTGAGCCGAAGGCAGATGCTTAACATCTGAGCCACCCAGGTATCCCTAAACCTACTGAAATCTTAAGTAATCTGAACAAATAATATAGTAAAAGCAAAAATCTGTCTGGGAGGCAACCTGGGGATCCAAGGCCCCTGCTTGAGAACCACTGTCCATCAGTCCAATCCCTTCATTTCACAGAAGTGGAAACAAGAGGTCCAGTGAAGTCAGGTGACTTCTCCAAATTCATATTAGAGTTGAGATTAGTATGCAAGCTCCTTACTCATTGCCTACATCACTCTCATCCAAATCTTAATGTTTGGGAATTTCAAAATAATTTACTATTTTGCACTTGAAGGAGAACTGAGGGAGCGGCAGAAAGCTTAGAGGGTTATGTGTGCTTGAAATTCCCGATCGCCTAAATTTGTGTTCTTAGGCCAAAGAGATGACAAATAGAGGAAAATAGAGAAACAGGGAAAGGAGGAACCAAACTGAAATGAAGGGTAAAAGCAGCCACTCATCATTCTTTCCTATATTCATTTGCTCAGGGAAGTTATGACAGACATGGTGCCAAGTACTGAGAAAGATGCCCAGAAAATTAGGACATTGTTTCTGGGCACGAGGTTCCGATCTGGCATAGTAGGTGCATGTGCTCGGAGTTCTCACATCCAGTCCTCGGATGTGAGAAATGCCACAAAAATGACACAGGAGAAGCAGAGAAGAGGTGAGGAAAAGAGCAATCAGGGCAGGGGACTGGAGGAGGTGTCATCTGAGCTGAGCCTCCAAGCGTACCATGGGGGATGACGGCACCAAGGAAGGATCCCAGCAGCCTCAACTGGACAAACAAAGGTAGAAAGAACGCAGTTCTCTCTCTCCCATCCACACTGGCTAAAATGAAGGACTCTTACATAGTTGTGGGAAGTATGTCTGGAAAAGTTACTTGGGGCAGAACTTTGAAGCTGACCCCACTCTGCGGTGTGGCAAAGAGAAAGGGGTTCAGGGTGGGGAGAAGAGAGGTAGCCAAGAGACGAAGTAGAGACCAAGGCTTCCAACTAGTGTTACGGGACTGGGCAGTGAGGGAAGGGAAGTGCCTGTTTACTAAAGGGACAAATGGAAAACACATCCTTGTAGAAACAAGATACGTAAGATCAGGTCAGCCACCGAAGGGCTGTTGGTAAAAGGATGCTATGGATTTTAACATTTGTTGACAAGCTTTACTCTATAAAAACTATGGAGGCAGCAGAATCAGCTTTCAGGGCTACCCCTAGTTTGCTTCCTAGGGTCAGTTTCTTTACAACGTAACTCCCCCTCCTCCATGCTTTGCCACCTCCAAAAGTGCGGACATGAAGTTGGAAAGCCTTTCCCTTGTATTTAGACAATAGAGCTTAAAAATATTAAGGAATAGGGGATAAAAATACATTATACGTTTATTAAAATAAAAAATTAAAAAAAAAAAAAAAAGAAAAAAAAAATATTAAGGAATGGAAAAGGTTAATTCTGAAGTGAGAGAAACATACCACCAAGGAAAGAGAAAAGTCTTTCCCTACCTCCTGGCCTTCAATATTCCATAAAATGCATTTCTCTCCTGATAAGCCCCTGTGCTGACCAGGCAACCGCACTTTACTGCAGGTTCACTAACTGAACTAAACTGTCTTTTTCAAGGATATCAGTGCAACCAGAAGAGCCATAAAGTTGTGAAATTTCGAGAAAAGGGGGCTAAGTCAAACAGAGGCTTGGCTTCGCCGGATCTGTCCAGGTGTGGACACAGCTAAGCTGCTGACTTCGCGATAATGCGGTGTGGTCCGGTCTGAGTGCCGGCGTCCTGCCCACCCCCGCTTGTGCACTGCTTCTGCTAGAGATGTTGTTGACAGGTGCTGTGCCCATGCCATCAGCAGTCTGGAAGACGGAGAGGAAACTTTCCAAATTCTAGTCATTCGTACGAAATAAAATACAAACAAAAGCATAACCCTCATTTGCACTTGCCACAATGTTTTAGGATTTCTGGCATAAGCTGGCTAAGAAGTGCAAAATCTGAAGTTCTACAGCTAAAAAAAAAAAAAAAAGACTATCCCTCTACTTTGAACGTATTTATTAACGTGTCCCAGATTCTAAGACCTGTGCAGTTCATATAGTGGCCCTGGCCTTTTGGCCCTGGAGGAGACCAAGGATCAGAGAGGTATGGGGTGTGCTCTCACTTGTCTGATCAACACTGAAAACTGACAACTCTCGAGGCTTCTCAACTTCTGGCTCTTAATCTTTCTGTTACCATAATGGTTTTCTTATTACTCTGTAAAATTTTAGGAAAGTCAATGTAATTCTTATTCTTCTGGTGCAACCATTGGAGAGATTACAGCAAAATGGACCTCTGAAGATAAGGCTGCCAGGAGAGGGAATTGCAGTGAAGATCCTAATACACATTTTCCCCCCTGGAAAGCCCCAATCGACTTCCTTTGACAAAGCCTTTATATCTTAACTCTTGTGTGATCAGCTAAGCCACACACAATGGAAAGAAAATACGCAATTCTCAATGTACCTTTTGACCAACTGTTCATGTGTCTGTCTGCCTCTCTGCGGGCATTTCCACCAAAGACCTATTTCACTGCTAAAGACCATTTTTAAAATGTACTATGCCAATAAAACCCAACTTAACCAACTTCTCTTACTGCCCTCAAAAACTAACAAAAATGGCATAGAATTAAGTTGCTAAGCTGTGACTAAAAATGAGGGATGCACAACACGTAGTACTTACAATTAAGGAAACAAATTAAGATTTCAAATCCTTTCCTCACCCCCATGGGTTAATCTTTTTCCTTTCCTAGTATTTCTTTCTTTCTCGATCCCAGGACCCCAAGATCATGACCTGAGCCCAAGGCAGAGGCTTAACCCACTGAGCCACCCAGGCGCTCCTCCCTTCCTAGTATTTCTGAGAAAGGTATTGGCGGAGAAACCAACACAGATACAAATACAGAAAAATTACGAAGACCCAGGACACTTGGTCCTGTGTATTTATTAGTTTGTTAAAAAACCAGAAGAGATCATCTAAGTCACTTCCTACGGTGATTATCAATCTCTTAAGGGAGTCTTGGTTTTCAAACTTCTTAATCGGTAAAGAAGTGAAAAATGCCTATGACCATTCTATCTGAAATTTCAGAAAAACTGTTACTAGGAAGAATGTCATTTTTCCTCCCAAGGAAAGAATGTATTCTCAAGGTACAATGAGAAGCTCAGAGAATTTCTTAACCTTGAATTTATTTGTCCTTCATTCCTTTTTCATTCGGCTCAAATAAGACTTTCTCCCACTGTTGATGAAATACTCACTTTTGCACTCAAGCAGCCTGGAATTCTCCCCCAGGGCCTCTGGAAAGGCTGCCCCTGAGCAGTGCTCTCCCTCTCCTCAGTGCAGCGTGTGGCCAGGAAGAAGCCACTCGCCACTCCTAGCCCAGAATGTGGATCTGCAGAAGAGGCCTGTGTCAACAGCCCTATCGGGATGATCACATGACATGGCCTTTGTCTCCTTCCTGCCGGTGTGTCAGTGGTCATGGCCAAAGACTGCGACAGGGGATTGCCAGGGGATGAAAACTGTTTCATCTGTATTCTAGCTGTCAAAACGAAGACAAGCAGCCTCTCCTATTGCCTTCCAACACCGCCAAGAAAGGACCCCGCTTCTCCCACCTGAATGGTTCAGGACATGCCAGGAGCTAGAGATGCAGGAAACTAGACCTGAGGCCAAGAACCCACAGCCCTTATTCCATGGAAATGAAAAACAAGTTGCTTTGATCACCTTGGAGTACCAAACACCTCCTTCCACTGGAAGCTAACCCCACCTTGGCAGGGATTGCCTCCCCTCCCCCCAGGCACCCCACTCCCTTCTACTCTGGCTTGAGTATCAGGCTAATCAGTTTGATCTGACAGATTTTAATTACATTAATTAGGGCTGTTCTGAATAGGCCTGATTAGCATCCTACTAAGGGCGCTGTATGTGTGTGTGTGTTTCTGCTCTAAAGGAGCTCTACTAAAATCAGGACTAATACTTTCTTTCCCTCTAACAACAGTGGGGTTTTCTTGTTTGGTTTTGTTTTGTTTTTCTGCCTTGCTCAGGGTAAATAATCAGACAATTGGTGGAACTGGGTGTGAGAGTATATTTTATAATAATATCACCCAGGAGGGTCTGAAGTTAGCTCTGCTTCTAGCTTGTGAGTCCAAGCGGGTGAGCAGAGATGGGTTTTTTAGAACATTTGTCTGCAGGATAAGCATTTGTTTTGTTTAGACTTTGCCTTGGAAACACTACATTTAGTTTGAGTTTTAAAAATCCAAAATTCTTCTAAATTTTCCCCCATGCCCTTATCAGACTGAAGCACGAAGAAATAGATTCTTTCCTGTCTGCCCTATTTTATCCATCACATCTTAGAGACAACCAATGATAGCCACACAAAAGCCAACGGAGACGTAGCCTTTGTCCCTCTGTTGTTTCTGAGAATAAAAATACTTCAAATGTCGACAAGGTTTTTACTGAAAATACTTAGTTTCAGACACGAATAAAAGAGAAGAACATTAATTTCTCAGAACACTGGACAAAGATTAGCATGGCACGCACATTTAGCCTTGTTGATCATCTGTACTGAAATTATTGCTTTAAAATATGCTGTTTTGAATAAGCCACAATAAACGAGGGCATAGTTCCAGACACCAGGAAGAAAACCTGCCATACTAAATAAAGTTTGTTTGCTTTTTTAAACAGTCTAATATGAAACTAATTTTTTTTAACCACATATCTTAGGGAAAGCAGTAAAAGCGTGGACTTACGACCCTTAATCCAAGTTTTGAATCCTACTGACATCCTATCTCCCTGCTGAAGCTTGTGCAATATACTTCTCTGAGGGTTAAAGCTGCTATTGTTTTGTTTTTTTTTTAAAGATTTTACTTATTTATTTGACAGACAGAGATCACAAGTAGGCAGAGAGGCAGACAGAGAGAGAGGGAGAAGCAGGCTCCCCTGCTGAGCAGAGAGTCCGATGCGAGGCTCGATCCCAGGACCCTCGGGCCTTGATCCCAGGACCCTGAGATCAGGACCTGAGCTGAAGGCAGAGGCTTTAACCCACTGAGCCACCCAGGCGCCCCGAAAGCTGCTTTCTTGTTCACCTGAGCGATGTCATGGTTATGGTGGTGTTTCCATGGAATAGTTCCTGAATTGGTTGAAATCTTGATAAGACAGCTGAGAAATCACATTTTCTAACCACAGTGATTTACCAGGAAAACAAACGTAAAAAAAAATTTTTTAATCACTTAAAAATATATTCTAATGCCACTTTTTCCATTTGTAGTATATCCAATTATCTTATCTTTAAGGGTCAACTTGGATTTAACATTTCTAGTCATTTGGTTTTCTAGTAGCTTTAAAGAGAAAGTGAAGCCTATGAAGGTGTGTATATATTCACCTTTTTTGTCCATTTTCTGGAAAAATTATCCCTCATTAAAAATGATATTTATTGCCTTTTGTTAGCACTGGGTTCTCACTAGAAAAGAGTCTTCTTTCCTCCTTTCTGTGATCTTATGAGGTAACTAGGATGTGCTTCAAAAAGGAACCTGATTTAACTCTGTCTTTGATGACTACCAAGCTTACACCTCACCAATCACAAGAATGGGAATGATTCATTATTCACTTGCATGGGAAGTAGCAGGGGTCCAAAACTTTCAGCTCTCGGTTTTAATTTTTTTTTAAAAGATTTATTTATTTAGCTTTTTAATCCAATTCGGATCAGACAATTATGAATTTCTAGGAAGAATTTATAAAAAATTGAATAAATTGAAGGCCAGAAACAGCTTATATAGTTTGGTAGACACTGAAGAGTACAGGCGTATCTCGGAGATCTTGTAGGTTCGGTACCAGACCACTGCAATAAAGCAAATATTGCAAGAAAGCAAGCCAAATGAATTCTTTGGTTTTCCAGTGTCTATAAAAGTTGTGTTTACACTCTCCTGTAGTCTATTCAGTGCGCAATAGCATTTTATCTAAAAAAACAATGTACATCCCTTAATTAAAAAACAACAACAACAAAAAAACCTTTATTGCTAAAACATGCCAACCACCATCTGAACTTTGAGGGATTCATAATCACTGATCACAGATCACCAGAACATGTGATAATAATGAAAAAGTTTAAAATATTGTGAGAATGACCAAAATGTGATACAGAGAAGTGACATGAGCAAATGCTGTTGGAAAAATGATTCCAATAAATTTGTTCAAGACAGGATTGCCACAAACCTCCAACTGGTAAAAAATGCAAGATCTGTGGAGTGCAATAAAACAAACGATGCCAGTACTGCTCCAGTGACCCCCACCCCCCAATGTTTGCCCTGGAGAGGATCTATTATATGTTTAGCAGTGATGGTTAACTTTGGGCTCCCCTTGGCAATAAATACTAAGTGATTTATTAAACAAACACACAACAACAACAACAAAAACAATAAACAAACAAACACTCCATGATAACTTAGTGCCAAATTTTACCTAATACTCACTTTAATTACTTAATTACAACTTTAAATTCTTCTAAACAATTTAAAGGAAGAGAAAGGAAGTTAGAGTCCTGTCAGCCAAACTTACAGAGTGGGAGCAACAGAATTTGGTGGGGGGAACAGAATAGAAAAAAAAGTAGCAACAAAAAAGAAAAGAACAAAAAAAAAAATAAAAAACAGGGGAAAGTGGTTGGTGGGAGAAAAAAGAATTTAAAATTTTTGTTTCCCAAAGAAATTGAGAACTGTAAAACCAGTAGTAACTTTAAAAATATAGATGTTGATACATAGGCAGATAAATTTATGTGCAAGAGAGAGAGAGATTGAGAATGTGTGTGTGTGTGTGTGTGTGTGTGTGTGTAGAGAAAAAGGGAGAAGGAGAGAGACAGTTGGGGTGGGGATTAGGACACAAAACCAAAACAGAAAAGTACTAAAAGTAAGAAAAAGCCTTTCCTTAGATTTTAAAATACTCTAGCGTAGGATACTAGAATACTTCAGTGGTTCCGTTGTGCTCTTTTATTAAATTAAGTACAATGATAGTCACTAACCAAACTCAATGCCACTTACAGTTTACATGGTTAAAAATATTAAAATCTGAGAGCACCTGGGTGGCTCATTCCATCAAGCATCTGCCTTCGGCTGAGGTCATGATCTCAGGGTCCTGGGATCGGATGGAGCCCCACACTGGGCTTCCTGCTCAGCAGGGAGTCTGCCTCTCCTTTTCCCTATGCCCCTTCCCCACTACTCATTCTTTCTCTCTCTCTCAAATAAATAAATAAAATCTTAAAAAAAAAAAAAAGTAAAATCTGAGTGTAAGCTCTCCAAACATATTTTTGTAGTCACTTGGTCAATGTCTGACTAGAACATGATAGCTCTTACTCAGTCAGCCAGCCAAAGTTCATTTATTGATCATCTACTAGGTAGCAGGCATTGAGCTAAGCAGTAGGTATACAGTATTCAGCAAACCTGACAGGGTCTTTGCCCTCAAAAGAGCTGATCATTAAGTGTCAGAGGCTGACATTAAACAAGTAAATGTAAAAATATAATTACCAAGTACGAGATGTGATTTTTAAAAGGTGGGGGGAGGGGGCACTTCCAAGCTGAAGTTTAAAGGTATCAGTCTTGTAGAATGGAAGGAAGGGAAAGGGCAGAGGTGGAGGCAAGCCTGGATGGAAAGAGAGGCATGCAGAATTCCAAAATTAGGCCCAGCTGGTGAGTTCTGGAAACTGAAGGGCCATAGGGTGGCTGGGTGAGCAACATGAGTTTGGGCTGCAGAACTTCATAGTCCATGTAAGAAAGGGATTTTTATTTTGAAGCCTGAATTTTCTCCTGAGGACAATTCTAGTATGAATAAAAGTTAAGTATTCTTAAATTAACAGCTTTCATAGCACACTTGATTTTTAAAGTAACAGTGGGGAAATATACTACAATTAGAACAGTTAAATAAATTAGGTACATCTTATGAAGGAATATTATCCAACCATATAAAAATGTTTTAAGAATATTTAATGGTACAAAAAATGTTTAAGATATTTAAAATCAGTATAGACGTAAACATATAATACCATTTTGTAAAAGAGAAATGCATCTGTAATTATATTCATAGAAATACTAAAAGGAGGGGGTGCCTGACTGGCTTAGTCACTAGAGCATATGACTCTTGATCTCAGGGTTGTAAGTCTGAGCCCCACGTTGAATGTAGAAATCCCTTAAAATTAAAATCTAAAAAAAAAAAAAAAAAAGTAGAAGGAAACACCAAAATGTTCAAAATGATTAAATTAGGTGGAGGCATTATAGATGGTTCTATTTTTTATTTAACTTTTTTTCAGTTATCATTCAGTAAAGTGAACTTTTTTGGGAGGGGAAGATGTACAGTTCTGTGAATTTCAGCACAAGTATAGATTCCTGTAACCATCATAACAACCAGGATTCAGCATGGTTCTGGTGTGCCAAAAAAAAATTCCTTCATGCTATCCCTTTACAGCCACATCTGATAGTTTATTTCAATCTTTTTTTTTTTTTTAGTTTATTTCAATCTTTACGCTTTTCTGTAGCTTTTAAATTCACTGCCATTAGCATGTATTGTTTTAATATATAGAAAAAAGCATAATTTGAAGTACTGGAAGTAAAAGAACAATGTAATAAACAGTCATTTCTAACGCAATGACTTTTTTCTTAACCATTATTTGAGATAAACATGCTTCAGATATTTTTAGATTTTAGAAATCTTCCTCAACTAACTCATTCTGCTCCTGGCCAGAGCACTAAGCTTTGAGCAATGTGAAAAAAATACCACCAGTGGGGGTAAGTCCTGGGGGTTGGGGGGAGAATTTATGTTATCTAGAAGAAGATTCTCTCAAAGGAACAATGACAATGAAAAGTAACAGGAAGACATACAGTAACATTAGCAGTAATGCTAAAGCTCAAAAGACCTGGTGGGGAAAAGAGACAATGGCACACAAGAAACCTCCTTGCTCTTTTTCCTGTTTAATTAATCACCTATCCAGATGATACCAGTACATGTATAAATAATCCCAGGCCTTGGGTAGCATTACAAGAACTAGCTACCAAAAAAAATTAATTAAAAAAAATAAAGAAAAAATATAAAAAAGAAAATATATATATATTAGACTGGTGAATAGAACAGAGTCACCCACTTAATTTTCGGAGTATTTTGGTCTCTTAGAAGAAACTACCTCCCAAAATTTTAAAGAACAAAAAATATATATATACACAAAATAAGGGTAAACATGATGAAGGGATGGAATATGACTATAAAGATGAAAATTTTATTGTTTAATTTCTAATAAAGGAGTTGATAAGTTGGTTGGGAGAATAAAGAAAAAGAAAGTGGAGAGAATTTGCTCAGGCTGGAGACTAGAACAAAGCCCTGTGCTGGATTTAGGGTATACTTCGATCTACTAGAAGAAGTTATATCCCAAATTTTTTTAGAAGGAAAAACCCTATGTGTATACAAAAAAATAAATAAAGTTAGATACAATGAAGGATAAAATATGACTATAATAATGAAGGTTCAAAAAAGTTTTTTTTTTATGAAAGGTATTGTTAAGATAAACTAGTTAAAAAACGTTAAAAGAGGAAAGAGTAAAAGTTAAAAAAATTTAGCATAAGAAAAAAATAAAATTAATTAACTTTGCAAGACTAAAGAATCATGGGAAGAAAGCCATGAATTCCATGCTTTGCTTTCTCCTCCTCTGGAATTCCGCTGTTCTCCTTGGTCTTGACTGGATTTCTTGCTCATCTTCTGGGGGAGGGGCCTGTTGTAGTGATTCTCAAGCACCTTTGCCTGAGGCGGAATTGGACCGCACTTACCAGGGGCTGGGCTTCACACCAACAACAAAACAGAAGAAAGAGAAATTAAGGAGTCAATCCCATTTACAATTGCACCCAAACCCATAAGATACCTAGGAATAAACCTAACCAAAGAGACAAAGAATCTATACTCAGAAAACTATAAAGTACTCATGAAAGAAATTGAGGAAGACACAAAGAAATGGAAAAATGTTCCATGCTCATGGATTGGAAGAACAAATATTGTGAAAATGTCTATGCTACCTAAAGCAATCTACACATTTAATGCAATCCCTATCAAAATCCCATCCATTTTTTTCAAAGAAATGGAACAAATAATCCTAAAATTTATATGGAACCAGCAAACACCTCGAATAGCCAGAGGAATATTGAAAAAGAAAGCCAAAGTTGGTGGCATCACAATTCCAGACTTCAAGCTCTATTGCAAAGCTGTCATCATCAAGACAGTATGGTACTGGCACAAAAACAGACACATAGATCAATGGAACAGAATAGAGAGCCCAGAAATAGACCCTCAACTCTATGATCAACTAATCTTCGACAAAGCAGGAAAGAATGTCCAATGGAAAAAAGACAGTCTCTTCAACAAATGGTGTTGGGAAAATTGGACAGCCATATGCAGAAAAATGAAATTGGACCATTTCCTTACACCACAAGAAAACTGACTCAAAAGGGATGAAGGACCTCAATATGAGAAAGGAATCCATCAAAATCCTTGAGGAGAACACAGGCAGCAACCTCTTCGACCTCAGCCACAGCAACTTCTTTCTAGGAACATCACCAAAGGCAAGGGAAGCAAGGGCAAAAATGAACTATTGAGACTTCATCAAGATCAAAAGCGTTTGCACAGCAAAAAATGCTTTGGTTTTTAACAAAACCAAAAGACAACTGACAGAATGGGAGAAGATATTTGCAAATGACGTATCAGATAAACGGCTAGTATCCAAAATCTATAAAGAACTTATCAATCTCAACACCCAAAGAACAAATAATCCAATCAAGAAATGGGCAGAGCACATGAACAGATATTTCTGCAAAGGAGACATCCAGATGGCCAACAGATACATGAAAAAGTGCTCCACATCACTCGGCATCAGGGAAATATGAATCAAAACCACAATGAGATACCACCTCACACCAGTCAGAATGGCTAAAATTAACAAGTCAGGAAACGACAGATGCTGGTGAGGATGTGGAGAAAGGGGGACCCTCCTACACTGTTGGTGGGAATGCAAGCTGGTGCAACCACTCGGAAAACAGCATGGAGGTTCCTCAGAAAGTTGAAAATAGAGCTATCCTACAACCCAGCAATCGCACTACTGAGTATTTACCCTAAAGATACAAATGTAGTGATCCGAAGGGGCATGTGCACCCAACTGTTTATAGCAGCAATGTCCACAATAGCCAAACTAGGAAATCTAGGAAAGAACCTAGATGTCCATCAACAGATGAATGGATCAAGAAGATGTGGTATATATACACAATGGAATACTATGCAGCCATCAAAAGAAATGAAATCTTGCCATTTGTGACGACGTGGATGGAACTAGAGGGTATTTTGTCTAGCGAAATAAGTCAATCAGAGAAAGACAATTATCATATCTCCCTGATATGAGGAAGCTGAGAGGCAACGTGGGGGGTTTGGGGGGTAGGAAAAGAATAAATGAAACAAGATGGGATTGGGAGGGAGACAAACCATAAGAGACTCTTAATCTCACAAAACAAACTGACAGTTGCCAGGGGGAGGGAGTTAGGGAGAGGGTGGTGGGGTTATGGACATTGGGGAGGGTATGTGCTATGGTGAGTGCTGTGAAGTGTGTAAATCTGGCGCTTCACAGACCTGTACCCCTGGAGCTAATAATTAAAAAAAAAAGAACTAGCTACCACACCTTTATAGCTATCAAGGTCTATTCTGGTTCAATTATCCAGCACTGAAAGAAGATTTAAGACACGTTTCATTTTAATTTATTAAGCAGAAAAATATACTTCTGCAACGCCAAGTTTAGATAGATGGTTATCGTCTGGACAGGATTTCATGAATCTGTGCCTTAGAGCTTTCCTGCCATCCTCCCCTCTCCACCCAAATCTAAGTAGGGAGCAACTGCAGGGGCTAGGCTGGTCTGGATAGGGAAGGAGGCTTTGGGCGCTGACTATCTGAAGATAAGACCAGGATGAAGAGATCTGGGGAAATGTGGCCGTAATCCCCACTGGGCCCCAAACACACATAACTTAAGAGTCCTGAGGCTTCAGACGAGATCCTTGGATAGCCTCACCCCATTCTGCCAAGGACACAGCCCGAAGCTCTGCCTTGACTCCTTCCTCCAACCAGATAGCTAAACAGGTGAGCTGAATTATTTTGCCCAAAGGTGAGGCAAGTGGTGCACTCTGCTGTAGAAGAGACATGGGAGGTAAACATTTTCATGCCCTCCATTTTGCAGAGGAGGAAAATGAGGCAGATAGAGGTTGAGTAACTTGCCAGAGATCAAGAAGTTGGTACGTGGGAATTTCAGCCTTCTAATCCAAGCAGTTCAGCTTCAGAATCCATGCTACTACTACCTCTTTTAGAATGTTGTGCTGTTTATGGTGGGAAAAAAAATGCCAAACTAAAAGAATGCCCGTTGGAGCTTCTGGGTGGCTCGGTGGGTTAAGCCTCTGCCTTGGGCTCAGGTCATGATCTCAGGGTCCTGGGATGGAGCCCCCCATCAGGCTTTCTGCTCAGCAGGGAGTCTGCTTCTCCCTCTCTCTGCCTGCTTCTATGCCTACTTGTGATTTCTCTCTCTGTCAAATAAGTAAATAAAATCTTAAAAAAAAAAAAAAATGACCGTTGGCAGGAAATGGGGGGATAAACTGTAGTGTTGCCATGCCAGTGATTACCGGGCATAAATTAAACTGAAGCAGTATCTGTCATAGTGAACTTAGAAGGATTTAACTCATCCATTTTTTGAGAAAAGTAAAATATATAATACCACCCGATTTTTTAAAAACAAGGACAGAGAATGCTATATATGTTTATGCTTCTCTATAGTTACGTGAGCATGGAAGAAGATTATCAAGGACATGCACACCATGTCGCTAATACTGAAAATGGAGTTTTTATTCTTAATTCATAAAAAGCAAGTTAACAATAATTCTTTTAACTGTTTTTTTAAGATTTTATTTATTTATTTGACAGACATCCCAAGGAGGCAGAGAGGCAGTCAGAGAGAGGGGGAAGCAGGCTCCCCTCCTGAGCAGAGAGCCTGATGCGGGGCTCGATCCCAGGACCCTGAGATCATGACCTGAGCCGAAGGCGGAGGCTTAACCCACCGAGCCACTCGGGCGCCCCTAATTCTTTTAACTATTAAAAATAAGGAACAGACAACCTTCTGATCTACTATAGTCAAGTATGTATTCAGCATGGGATACAGGTTTGAACTGGAAAGGGTGCTTTATACAGAGAAGTTGCAAGCTGCTGCCAAAAGGATTCTTAATTACTAAGAAGGTAGAACAGAAACTAGAACCATATCTCTTAAGCAAACTATCTGCCAGCCCTTTCAATCCTTTTATTAGAGGCTAAACACACCATGGTTTGAGTGTGGATGGAGGCAGTGTGCTCGCATTTGTGTGTTCTAGCATGCATGCTCGTGTGTATTTATTCAAACACCACCACACAGTCCATTGCTCCAGTCTAGTTGGAACAGTCCTGGAAAATGGAGCACCAAAAAGTCAATTTAAATTTAGCAGCTCGCCCTCAGCCACCTCAGGAAACCAGCTGAGTGCTCTGATTTCTTCATTAATGTCAAGAAAAGGGAGAACAATAGGTCCGAGCCATTAAGTCCTTCCCAGTTCAAGATAAGAAAGAGTTAAACAGATGATAATCCATGCATTTAGCTGGATTTCAAACATTTGGCTGCTTAATCATTTGTTCCTCACTGCCCCCTGTCCAAACACACAGGGAATGTTTGAAAAGCCTTAGTCTTAGGGATGGGGGAAAGGAGGAGGGTTTCTAGAGAGGTGTGGGGAGGAGAAGGGGAGATGGAGACAGAATTCTCAGGGGTGGAAAAGCCGGGGAGATTTCACAAACCTTTCCTAGGAAATGAAACCTTTTCTCAGTTGCCATTTGGGAAACAGGCTAAACTCAACCTCACTGTCATGGAGGACTAGCTAAATGATTAAGGCAGTCATGTCAGTATGAAATATTTATTTCAAATAGTGTATGACAATAGATTTGTGACTAATCCATTTAGTACTATTGTTTTGCAAACTAGCTCATTGTAATTTTTTGAGGTGACATTTTAATGTCAGTGTTTAATGTTTCAGTGAAACATTAAATGCTACAGTGTTTAATGAAATGAAACAGTGTTTAATGTTTAATGTTTAATGTTTAGTGTTTAATGTTTCAGTGAATACTTCGGGGGGAAAATTATACACCTGAGTTTAATGATAAGGAGAGACAGAAAAAAGCAACTTCCAGGTAGCCTATATTTCACTCTTTATAAAATAAAAACAATAACTACAAAGAAAAAAAATGGCGTGTCTGTTTCCTGAAATGAGTGGGTTTAGAATATAGACTTGTCTGATAAATGAGCACAATGTTTCAGAAACATTGATGACTAACCAAAACAGTAGCTGTAGAGACATTCATCTTCCTATAATGAATGTCCTGGATAATACAGAAACTTCTGAAACTATAACAAGAACTGATTCATTTCTCTCTTAGGTGAGAGAAAAACTTAAGGCAGACTTCTATGAATGCACAATATAATTTTATATTCTTTTTTTTTTAAGATTTTTATTTATTTATTTGACAGACAGAGATCTGGCAGAGAGGCAGGCAAAGAGACAGAGAGAGGAGGAAGCAGGCTCCCTGCTGAGCAGAGAGCCCATGTGGGGCTCGATCCCAGGACCCTGGGATCATGACCTGCGCCGAAGGCAGAGGCTTTAACCCACTGAGCCACACAGGCGCCCCTAATTTTATATTCTTGATATAATAAAATCTGTATCCAGATCCGTATCCAGAGACATAACTGTCTCTTTTCTAAGGAATGTCTTTATCCTTTGTGGGAATGTCTTAGTCTCTCCCTACTCCTCCAAGGCAAACTGAAAAGTAGAGATGACCCCAAGAAACCAAATGGAATGCTTATACCACAGTTACTTCTTCACTTTCTAAGTTTATAGTCTACTTATAAATATTGTGAGCAACAAAGGAGATACTTCAGTTATTTTCTAAATATTTTAAAAGCACATATACTGTTTCACCTGAATGGCTCAGTCAGTTAAGCCTCCTACCTGATTTTGGCTCAGGTCATGATCTCAGGGTTGTGAGGTTGAGCCACATGTAGAACTCTGCTCTGAGCAGGGAGTCTGCTTGAGATACACTCTTTCCCTCTCCTCTGCCCCTTCTCGCTTGTGCATGTTCTCTATAAATAAATAAATAAATAAATAAAATCTTAAAAAACATTACATATTATCTCATTTAATCTTTTCTAGCAATGGATCATTAGGATTGACAAGTTCTATGCAAATCTGAATAAGATTCCTGAAGATAAATGTGGAAGGATAGAATATATATGCTCAAAATGGCAATTGGAGGAGAGGATTCTGGGAAAATGGTAGAGTAGAAAGCAGCAGGAATTCATCTTCCCACCTAGACAATAATAGGACAAGACAAAAAAAAATCTGTCTAATGTAATTATTTTAAAAATCAAATATTCCAACATGAATTACTAGAGTTCCAGAAGAAAACAGAGAAAAAGAAGTGAGAATATATGAAGAAATAATGGCTGAAAATTTCCCAAACTTAACAAAAGATGTGAATATAAACAACCATGGAGCCCAACAAACTTCAAGTAAGATGAACTTAAAGGGATCCACACCAAAACAGATTATTATCAGACTCTCAAAGACAAAGAAAAAACAGACTGATTAGACTTCATGAAAATTAAAAACTGTGCATCAAACACTATTAACAGAGTGAAAAGGCAACCTATGGAATGGGAAAAATATTTGCAAATTATATAATTGATAAGAGATTACTATTAAAGCACATATATAAAGGACTCCTTAAATTCAACAACAAAAACCCCAAGTCTGATTCAAAATGGGCAAAGGACTTGAATAGACATTTCTCCAAAGATATGTGAATGGCCAGTAAGTACATGAAAAGATGCTCAACGTTACTAATCATTAGAGAAGTGCATATCAAAACCATGATGAAATAACACCTCACACCCATTAAGATGGCTACTGTCAAAACAAAACAGAAAATAACAAGTGTTAGAGCATTTATGGGTAACTTGGAATCCTTGTGCACTGTTAGTGGGATTGTCAAATGGTACAGACACTGTGGATAGCAGTATGGTGATTCCTTAAAAAGTTAAAAATGAAATTATCATATGACTCAGAAATTCCTCTTCTGGGTCTATACCTAAAAGAACTGAAAGTGGAGTATCAAAATGATATTTGTACACCCACATTCATAGTAGCATTATTGATAATAGCTAACAACCCAAGTGTACATCGGCAAATGAATGGATAAGCAAAATGAGATATATACATATAATGGAATATTATAAAGCCTTAAATAGGAAGGAAATACTGACATATGCTATAACATGGATGAATCTTGAGAACATCATACCAAGAGTTTCAGTTTTACAAGATGAAAAGAGTTCTGGAGATGGATAAGGGGGACAGTTGCACAATAATATGAATGTGCTTAATGTCCCTTAACCGTACGCTAAGAAATGGTTAAGGCGGTAAATTGTATATTATGTATATTTTACGCAATCGAAATAGTTACAAAATAAGTTTAAAGTCAAAACAAAACAAAACAAAAAACCCTGGGAATTATTCTAGCCAAGTAATTCTAGCCAAGTAATTTGGCTAAGACTTCAGAAAGAAATTCTCTAGAAGTGTCTATCAAAAATCAAGCCTTGGTACATCATTGGTAGATTCCCAAAGTATGGATGAAAAAAAGGGTATGGGCTTTACCAGCTCTATGCCTATTCTGTATGTTATAGTTGTGTGTTCCTTTTGTGACCTTTAGCTAAAGCTTTGGAAGATGATAAAATATATTACTGAAAACACCAAAAATCAAGGTTGTATGGGCTTCCCCCCCCACCCTCGATTCTGAAACAGATAGTTTTTATCCATAGAATCTGTCAGAAATCATAGGGGAATGCATTTGAAAGAAAAACAGAAAGTCCTAGGCTGGATTCCTTCTATCTCATTAAGCAGATAGTATGTACATCTTACATCAAGCTTCCTCTGCCTATGGGCTCAGTATGTGATTCATCTAGTAAATGAATGTTTGAGAATATTTTAATTGTTCTGTATTAGCTTTGGTTCACTCTAGTCAATGATAAAAGCTTCTAATGAAAAGCGAAAAGTGATTTCAAAGAAATGTAAGTCAGTAAAATTTCTCCCTACGACAGGGATAGGAAGCAGATCAGTGTTTGCCTGCAGATGCAGGTGGAAGGAAGGAGGAATGCATTAATGGATTACAGAGAGTCACAAGGAAACTTTTTTTGGAGGTGATGCTGATACAATGTTTATTACCTCGATTATGATAATGGTTTCACATGTATCTGCAGATAACAAAACTTATTGAGTTGGATTGAGTTGAGCACTTTATTTTTAAAAAAAATATTTATTTATTTATTTATTTGAGGAGAGAGTGTGTGTGCACACCCAAGGGGGTGGGCAGGGAGAAGGACAAGCAGACTCCACACTGAGTGCAAGCCTGCCCCAGGGCTCCATCTCAAGACCCCCAAGATCATGACTGAGCCAAAATCAAGAGTTGGCCACTCAACCGACTCAGCCACCAGGCACTCCTGAACACTTCAATTATATGTAGTTTTGTTTACTTCAATTACAGCTCAATAAAGTGAAAAAACAAAATCAAACATAGGATTATACTTACCTACTGCTTTTAACTTCGTATGATGTATACACATTTCTATATAAATGTCTGTATTTCTGCACTGTTTTAGTATTCTGTCACATGAACATACTCAGATTTATTTAACCAAACCTATTATTAAATATTGAAGTTGCTTTCCACTGTTCACTGTTATAACCTCCAGACAGCAGCATTTTCAAAGAGAGGCCATGAATAATTTTCAGTTGCATTACCTCAATTAGTAGGAATACTACACTCAGCAAGCAAAGATCCAACATTAGAACTCTGTTCCATAGCCATGAACTTGGACTTACCCATAGTCTCGGACTGTTGTGCTGAAAATACACAATTGGACCAACAGGCACTGGAGTAGCTGGATGTGAGGAAATTGACTAACAGAAATTGACCTCCACCCTAAGAGAAAGAAACATATGCTCCAATGGAGAATCAACCTCATTCTCTCTGAATGCAAAGACCATATTTAATCAGCCTCAAAAGAAGAACGAACAAAATATATATTGCAGGTATTGAATGTGTATTCTGGGGTACGTGAGGAACATAGAAGAGCTCTCCAAGGAAAATACTACTATCTCAGCTCCGTGTGTGCTGAAAGCTGGTCTTGCACTGAGAAGGTGAATTAAGTAGGTAAATGCACTAATTTCCGAACCCACTCCCGGGGACCCTGTGTGAGGAGCTAACCACCACTTGTCAGCATGGCCTGAAACCCAGCAGTAAGAGGTAGAGAATGGTGGACAAAGCAGTGAAAGGACATTTCACACCAGTTTAAAAAAAAAAAAAAAAAGGAAAAAGAAAGAAAAAGAAAAAAAAAAAGACAAAAGGATATATGCAATACTTTTCTCTCTCCCAAAAGAGAGAGATTATTTCATTTGGGAGCTATTTCCCAAATGATGGAATCAGAACCACCCTTTCAGGATAGGAGAATAACACACTACTTAATACATACCCGGTACTCCTCAGAAAAAGCAGTGAAGCTCTCCTTTCTCTCTTCCCTCTTCCCCTCCCTTCCTGGTCCCCCACCACCTTTTTTCCGCGCAGCCTGTACTTTACAACTCTCTCTCCCTGCCGGGGCTGGAGCAGACCTCTCTCCTTCATGCCAAAACTGCCCTTTGAAGTCTGCCCTCCCATTAGGGCTTTGGTGTAGGTATTCAGACTGATCACACGAGCCCCGCAGAATTCCCGGACGGTCCCCGTTCTGTCGTATACAGTTGTTTCATGTAGCCTGTGATTTACAGTCTTAATTAATGCTCAAAAGAAGAAGAGCACATCTTTGGTGGGGCTTTTCCCCCCTTCTTTCTACAAAACAGGACTCTTGGGGTTTCTGCGGACATTGTGCAGGATGGTTTTGCCAAATGGAATGAAGCACACTTAATACTTTTCCTTTATAACCTTTGCCATAAATCAGCTGGCACTCCGTTTGCACAAGTGCGGCGATTAATGTCCCGCCCCTCCCCCAGCACTTCCCGAATTTTAAACGAAGTAGGAATAAACTGAGGGTGAACAGAGCCAGCGGGCCCAGTAAATCAGTTTAATGAGATCTGAATAGATCACATAGGACATACTGCGGTAAAATAAGGTGGGTGGTGGGGATCTGAATTTCACCAGCGTGGGAGTAGCGGGGGCCCGCTGGAAGTTGCGGTAGGCGATGCTCAAACCTGACACATGTCTTTGGTAAAAACAGCACATCTTACATTCTCTTTCCCATTTGCTGAAACGTACTGCTGTGACTCGTTTGGATTTAGCACTGTTTCCTGTCTGTGGTTTTGCTGGTCCATGTTTTCCCACAGATGGGGGATTTTCTGTTTGCTTCTTCTCATCCAGGACTACATGGATCTGCATTCATTCTTAGTCTACGACCTCCCGTCCACAACCGTACATCTTTGCCTGCACAGATACTTCGCTATATAAGAGGGGGAAATGACCTCCTATCTGAGTGCTGTAATAAGAAGTGAGAAACTAATTGTTAGGTTATATCCATCTGCCCAGGGACCGCCAGACACTGCTCAGTATCCCCCTTTGCTTACTGTCACCAAGGAGCAGGAAATTTACACTCCTCACTACCCACACCCCCCCTTTGTATCAGAGAAAAACAAACTGTTCGGTTTTCTGCTCTTTAAATCAAATACACAAATAGGATTCCTCCTGTACTCAAAACTATATTATGAGGAAAATGAAAATAACCTTCTTTCAAATAAGTTCCATGACTACGCATGACCTTAATGTTGCTCAGACAATAAAGTGTACAATCAAAGATGCCTCTATGAATAGTGCTCTCATGAGTTACAGAATTTTCTGGAATATTGTTGAAGGAAATAAAGGGGAAAAAATGAGAGAAAATGAAAGAACACCTTCATAATGTTTATTTTATGAAATGGATGAGGTCTGTTTCAAAACTCCCCAGTCCCCTGTCTATAAAATTACCAACTTTTAGTAATGTTGACTTGTTCATATCACTCTCCATGACTAAACACCAGAAAGACATTACTTTAGTATGTTATAAGGCTAAGTGACTTTCTGAGAAAACGGTACGAGCAATTTATTAACTCCCAAAAGAACATCTGTTTGATGGTAAGAAGAGATATAAGAATGCCATGTTATTATACTTTAAGACTTGAGTTATGGGAAGATACAGATCATTCTTCTTCCTCTTTGTAGGAGAGAATATAAGTTACGTTTATATATATCTCTTCCCAATTAAGCCTGAACATACCAAGCAGACTCTTAGCCTCATACTAAAAAGTTTCTTCTAGGAAACAGATTGAAGATTTTGAATATTCCAAATCTGCATTGTAACTGGAGAGCAACTGAAAAACGAAGCACGGTTTTTAGCTTCCATCATCAGGGGTAATAAGCACTAATGAAACGTTTGTAAGCTTAAAAATTGCCGGCATACTAAACCTGAGGACCGTCAGCGAGCTGAAAGTTACGTATCGTCTATAGCAAATTCAGGCATCTCATGCTTCTGGACTATTTCACGCTATGGATTATGTCACGCACGTGGCATCAAAATTAATGCACTCAACAACACAAAGGAACACAGCTGTGGGAGAGCTTCAGTGACACAACGGCAATTTTGCATTCTAACATTTAAGGGCTCTAGTGCTTTTCAAACTTAACATAAGGTCTTCATCTCCAACTCTCCTCCCCTTCTTTTCTCCTTTTAAATGTGCAAGAAGTTGATTGATAACATATTTCAACCTTACCAGATAGCTCGGACATGGTGTGCTTGTTTCAAACACACACACACACACACACACACACACAACTACATGCAGCATGACTTATTTTTAAATCATTCCTTTTGCACATTCTTTTTCTTGCAGAGGTCAAAGATGCTCCACCTCGCTGAGATAAGAAATAGAATATGAGGTAGACAAGAGATTCGCTACCAAGGGCTAGATCTCCAACACCTTCCTCTGCACAGAATCACTTTCATTTTTTTTTTTAATGAGCACAAATATATTACTTAATATATATTCTATCTACAAAGCTGATGGCTAAGAAGAAAGAGGGATTTTACTACCTGGAGCATGGCAAACAACCCTGGAAGGATGAGCTAAACACGGTGTCTGGTACGGCTGTAAAGAAATCAGTGTTAGTGTTCTTCCTTCCCCCACGGAAAACCAATGCCTTCGTTTGTACCCTACTGGATAGAAAAATATAGACTCAGATTCGGTGAGATTTGAAAAGCTTCACACGTTCTTAATGTGACTTCTTCCACTGGACAGATGATTAAGAATGCAGAAAGTAAGAGTTTGAATTTACAGTATAATGACATTTTCAAATGTGACATGTCTGTCTCAAAAGAAAGTCATCCATTTCCTCTTATAACCAAGCAGTCTGAGACAAATTTAAAATTTCAACTGCGATCTGTCATTATTGTCATATCACGCAAATAAAATGAGGTGTCTGAAGTATTTTCATCCTCTGACTGGGACATAGTACTAATTTGGGGGAGAGAAAGTGTCCTTTGTGGTGTTAGTATATACCATTTTTTTTTAAGTATATGTGCTGCCGAAGCGAGCACAGTATATACTAACTTTTTAAGGGCCAAAGATCCCTGACACTTTGAAAAAGGTTCTGGTCATAGTCATAGGCACACAAATGTCTGCATTTAACTTGAGGGGTTTGTGAGGCAGCTACAGGATCCTGCTCCCAGAGAAAGATGGCCTGCTAGGGATGAAAGGAATCAAACAGGCTTTAGGAACAGTGAAACAAACATATAGTCCCTCAGCCTGATTTTTCTGGATCTCTTATCAGAGGAAAAAGTTAAGGATCCAGGTCACGGCTGAGATATGGTAGGACAACTTAAGAGTCAGATACCAACAGATTCTCTCCATCCCAATCCTGGCTCTGCCCCTTACACCAGCCCCAGTTTCCTCCGTGTTTTTAAAGTCAAGACAAAAGTGCACAAAGAACATCCAGGCTTTTTCATGCAAGAGGTATGGTTCCTACTCTAAGGAAGAGGTAAGAATCCAGCGGGCTCCACAGAGATGAGAGCACAAGGGTTTAAGCAAAGTTCCTGTCAATGAAGAAAAAGTAATGACCTCCCTTGCCTGCTTACGGAAAGCTTCTTAGAGGAGCTGAGGGCTGATCAGAACTTACTTTAAATCACTAAAATCTAAACCACTGTTCAACACTAAGGTAGTCTTAGTAAAGTGCCAGAATCAAACAAACGTTATATAAAATATACCACAGCAGAGGAAAAGAAAAAAAAAAAAAATAAGAAAAATGTCCACGGTGTTTAACAGACCAAATAACCAATAGAGAGGCAACAAAGGTTGTGTCCACAGATCATGGCAATTCCCCACTGTCGGTCATTTACTTTTATATCAAAGACAATGCTAATGAATTAATTACCACATTTCCAAGCACCAGAGCAGAAAATCAGAAAAGGCAATCGGAAAGGATGAAGGAAACCACATTAATAACACAAGAGGGGCAGCTGACAGTCTTTCAGGGGGAAAAAAAATGGAAAAGCAGAATAATTAAGAACTGGGGAAAAAAAAAAATCACAGTAGCCTGAAGTCACTTGGAATAAAGGACCAAGACCTTGAAAAATTCTTTTTGGGTGTGTGTGTGTGTGTGTGTGTATGAATATCTGTTTTGATTCATTACTATTTCTTGTACCAATGTAATGATTTCTGTTTGCTCTCACAAGTAACAAATAGGTAGATAGATATTCCCCTAACAAAATGCAGCGCCTCTCCCCTTGTTTGAATAATCACTGAGTAGCTTACAGAATAACTTGCCCCATTCTAAATTTGACACCAGGGACCTCGGACAATTTTATGACCAATATTCATGGCAATGACCTTAAATTTTTAAGAAATAGTCAAACGATGTTCAAGATTCTATTTATTGCTTAAGGGCACATGTGCCTCGCTATCTATAAGATACACCTGGAATTTTATGTTTCCAGTTCTGACAGAATAGCTTGCTCCTTCACCAGAAATAGCATTATGCTTCTGGGGCATTCTATGCTTCCTACCCTCTCTCTCATTTTATTCCATCCTTATGGCAGTCTTTTGGGTAAGAAGGCAGATATTGGAATTCCCACTTGAGGTAAGAGGAAACTGAAAGACCAGGCATGAAATGACTTTCTCAGAATCATCAATCGACTTAAAGACAGGCTCCGGACTGCAGGCACATACTTGAAGAAGCAAACATTCCAGTGGAGGGAAGGGTGGCAGTGTTTCTTTTGCTTCTTAATGAGCAGCGTGACTAGCAGTACCATTTCCTACCCTAGCGCTCAAGAAAACTTCCTTTTGCCCCCAGGTAACGTAGTGAGAGCCTCTGGGGTCACCTCAGAGAGCACCAGCCCTGTCAGGCTTCCCCTGCTCCAGGGGGCCCCACTTAGCTACGTAAGACTCTGCCACGGGCCGCACACACAGTCTTCGCCCGCTTTTCCTCCATTCTCTGCATCTTTGGCCGGGATTGGAATGGGAATAGGAGAGGAGGTCAAGAAGGGAAACTACCCAAATATAGGAAACTGGAAGTACTTTAAAAAATAATCATTAAAAACAAGTAATGAGAGAGTCTGATGTCAGTGAGCCTGAAGTCTGGTCAGTTTACACTTGGCATCAGATTACACACGCTTGCCAACTTGATTTAGTGTGCGCACTTGTGTTTTTCTTCAGTTATCAAAAACCAAATAAAACTATCTTTCATAAGTTATTGTTATGAATGGCCTACTTTTTAAATTCTACTTCTTAATGCTAGTGAGCCTTTTATAAGAGCCCAAATCCACTGTACCAGAATCAAAATCCTCAGAGAATGTGAAGCTAAAAAAGAATGGGCAGGGCTGACGCAGAAGAAAATACAGGTGTGATTTCTGGGAAGGCTAAGGTGGTCTACTTACGTTCTCTTTGTACCCATTTGGACACTGAGATTCAGGTGTGATGGGATTTGTCCAAGTAACTAAGGGCCAAAAAATCAGTTTATAAATTACGCAAGTCATGGAAAAGTGGTCTTTGTGCAACGCTAAGAACGTTGCTTAGAATTTTCTCCAAATCAGGGTAAGTTCTCTGTCTCCCTCTATCAAACTCACTGTCAAGGACAGGAACAAAAGGTTGGGATAGAAGTACAGAGTAGAACACAAAGAGTATGCAAGGCTTCTGCAGAGCTGGACTGGATCCAGATTAGTCTGTATAAACTTTCAGTAAACTGTTCCTCTCTCCAAGTATCAGCTTCCTCGTCTGTGAAATGGGAAAAAAATATACTCTACCACGCCCTCCCCAATCAGCTCTTAGAGTTCCTAACAGATAATATAAATGCAAACTGGCTGGTATACAAGAAGAAAATGCTGGTTCTCTTTTTCATCATCAAGTAAAACTTCAAAAAAAAAAAAAAAAAAGGAGAGGCAGAGAAAAAGAAATGAAACAAAAGTGAACATAAGAAATCATTTATTACTTAGAGGCTAAATAAGCAATATGGGAAATATTCACATCTATTCCTCCAAGAACGCCACTCCATTTTTAGCTAGCTTACTCATGCCACGAATAAATGAAAATGTGAGTTAATCAAGTTTTCAATTCTTTTTTTTTAAGTGTAGAGGGAAAAAATAATCAAAAGCTGTCAACTAACTCAGTATCTGTGATTTACGTATATTTCAATTATTCTTGTTATTTTGAATAAATTTACATGAGTAAATAATATGTAATATTAAACTTTTCTTAGAATATAAGACTCTCTACACCAAGTAATTTATGTAGATACTCTAGACTCAGAGATGGAACCCAAGTCCCTGCTCCTTAAGTTTCATCTGTACATAATGACCTCCTTCCAAAGAGTACAATATGGAAAGGTGGTAGTGGTGGGAGGATGAGGCAGTGCTGTAGAGAAACCTGACAAACACTAGCTCAGCCAGTGATCAAGGTCAACATCACCAGATATAGTTCATGTTGATAATATGTACCCTTGATATGATATGATGAATTGTTACTTTACTTCTGTGGTCACCCTCTCCCAAACCCATTACTCTAGACTAATCATGAAAAAAAAAATTAGATAAACCCCAACTGAAGGACATTCTACAGAGTACCTGACCAGATATTCAAAACTGTCAAGGCCATTAAAAACAAGGAATTATCTGAGATACTGTAACCCAGCCTAGAGAAGCCTAAGGAGACATGACAATTAAATGTAATAAGGTATACTGGATAGGATCCTGGAACAGAAAAAAAGGACATTAGGTAAAAATCAAGGAAATCTGGGGAAAAAAAAAAAAAGAGTGCACTTTAGTTAATAGACCGTTATCAACATGGGTCCATTAATTATAATAAGTGAGCCATACTAATGTGTTAATAACAGAAGAAACTCTGTACTAGCTTATCAATTTTCTGTAAATCTAAGTCTGTTTTTTAAAAAACCTATAAATCATTACATTAACTAGACTATTTTAGTAACTATATATTCCATGACTAGAGAACTTATTTTTCTAGAGTCAAATGTGTATTCAGTTCCAGCTTTGTTAAAAAAAAAAAAATGGTGTTCTGTTGAGGAATAGCCATCATTAGAAAATCGAATTGTTTCATAAAGGTTGCACAGTTCAGATGAAAATGGCATCTGCTCAACGCGTCCTCAGAGTAATATGGTCTTACGAGACCTCCTAAGCAAACTCGTCTATTAGTTTCCTCACCACTAAATCCAAGAAGCTGGGCTAGATCACCAGTACTGTTCTTACCAGCTTTACAATTCCACCATGTTCAATATCATTTCTCCGAAAGCCAAACACACACATTCAAAATAACACAGAACTTTCCCACTCCCACCCCTCCCCCTTTCTCAGCTCACCACAGTCTTTATTTCTCATTCCAAAAGTGGGGCTGGGGGGCACCTTGGTGGCTCAGTGGGTTAAGCCTCTGCCTTCTGCTCAGGTCATGGTCTCAGGGTCCTGGGATGGGGCCCCCCGCATTCGGGCTCTCTGCTCAGCGGGGAGCCTGCTTCCCCCTCACTCTCTGCCTGCCTCTCTGCCTACTTGTGATCTCTCTGTATGTCAAATAAATAAATAAAATCTTTAAAAAGCAAAAAACAAAAGTGGGGCTGATCCTTTATCTGCCCCAGCATTCACATCATCACCATGACTGACGGAATCAACCATGTGAGGCCACCATTAAATCAAATTCCCTTCAGGGTCCCTTTGCAAAAAGGAGGGGGGAAAAAAAAAACAACCCACCTCAGGCAGCTGGCCTTGGCACCAGGAGGATTGTTCAGCTTGGTCAAAGCTGCTGCATCATCCATCATTGAGAGATGAGGGGACATCTGCCCAGGGTCAGACTGGCCAAGCAACTGTGTGAACTTACCCCCAAACCCCATCGTCACTTTACTTTGCCTGTTTCTAAACTTAGATGCTTTCTTCTTCACAGGGTGCCCTCTGGCAGGGGTAGGGTGTTGGTGCATGGGGTCATCCTCTATAGTCAGTTCACAGTGGAGTCACATACCTACACTCACACACACAAAGAGCTGGAGTGTTTTCTATTAGCCCACATCCATTAATATTGTCTTCTGGCTGCCATGTTGTGTTTGGAAAATGGTTACATTTCTGCAGCTACTTCCCATCATCTAAATGTGCTTTAACTTAGAACTAATTCCAAATAAACAAGATCATTGCTTCGCAGCTGACAGAGCTGAACAAATACCTTTGGATTCGTCCTTGTCTTTTTTGAAGTAAACCCAAAACTCCTTTTCTGCCTACCGTTTAGTCATGCAGCAGGCAGACATTTATAGTAAGTGCCGACTGAATACGTGCTTGTTACTCTACTGATGCTGGGGATACAGAGATGAATAAGTTACATAAGAAAATGCCCTTACTTTCAAAGTTCATAGTCTTAAAAGGGAGGAAGATAAAATGTAAATAATTACTTGTTGTAAGTATATGATTGTATGAAGAAAGCAGTGAAAATCAATCACGATAGCCAAAAGGTGGAAATAACACAAACATCCATCAACAGATGAATGGATAAACCAAATGTGGTACATACAAAAAGTGGAATATTATTCAGCCATAAAAAGGAATGAAATTCTATATGTACTACAACACATATGAACCTTGAAGGTGTTACACAAAGTAAAAGAAACCAAACACAAAGAGCACATATTTTATGATTACATTTAAATGAGGTCCCTAGAATAACCAAATTCATGGAGACAGGAAGAAGAATAGAGGTTACCAGGGGTTGTAAAGAGAGATTGTTATTATTTAATGTGTACAGAGCTTCTATTTGGAATAATGAAAAAGCTCTGGAAATGAATATTGGTGGCAGTTGCACAGCATTGTGCATGTACTTAATGTCACTGAAATGCACTCTTAAAATGGTTAAAATGGTAAATTTTGTATTATGTGTATTTTGCCACATTTTTTGCACCTCCCTCAGAAAAAGGGGGGGAAAAATAAAACACTAGAAAAGAGAGTGCAGAGATCAAAATAGGATGGGAGTGGGGAATTTGGAAAATATTTATTTTTATTTTACATTTTTGGATAAGGAATGCATTGCATGATTCAAAAGTCAGGATGATATTAAAAAATATCCAAGGAGAGTCGCACTCTGGGTCCTGTCTCCAACCCTGCCTCCCACCAGCCCCTCGCATACCCCACCTGTCCACCAGAAACCATGGACTACTTTCTTTATTCTTCCAGTCCTTCTGTAACAAACAAGTAAATGTGAAGAGATATTCTCATCTTTCCCTCTTTCTTACACAAAAGGTGGCATGTTATTGTCACCACTGAGCACCTTGCCTTTCATTTAAATCTTGAGCAGCTTGAAATGTTTTAATGCAAACTCAAAACTGATGATTTTACACATTTGTAGAGGAACCGGACACAGATCTTTTTTTTTTTTTTTTTTCTTTTTAACCCAAGTAGCACTTTTTAACAAGTGCAGAGAAGTTCACTTTCTTCTTCCCTAACTAAAGTTAAAAAGAAAGAGAGAGAAGGAGAAGAAATTTTAATTTCAAGAAGCATTAAGGATGGCTGACTTGCCCTGGGGGAAAAGTTTACAATGTGTAAAGCCCCTCTTTCAAAGCAGCCTTATTTCCATAGGCAGCTAAGAGATTACCACCTTGTAAAAGAAAGGAAGAAACCAACCTCCTCACCTTTGAGTTATCGGGCCCAGAAAAGGGAATGCTTGCGGTGGGGGTTGGGGGGGATGAGGGGGTGGCCTCTAGACGGCCACTAGTCAGACTCCAAGGGTAAGGCTCTGTTCTTTCACATGTAAGGAAATTCACTGAGCGTCCCAGGGGACTGTGTCTTGAACTCTATGAACCTATTTACCCCTAGGCCTCCCTCTCTTCTCAATCCTGTCTCACAAAAAGATGGACAAAACAAGTAAAACCCAGCTCATCATCTCCCCAAACTATTTTGGTCTCACTAATTTACAACTTTAGCTATTATAAGAGAGAGAAAGACACCTGTCACCAGAAAACCAACTGTTGCCTTTTATGTTTCTATTAAAAAAAAGCAACACTTTCTATCTTGTCAGGATAAATCCAAACTTTGGAAATGCGATGATCGTAGCAGCTATTATATATCAAAGGTAGATAACATATATGAGAGTAATCTGGTTTCAAACTTCTAAAAAAATCTTAAACCACTTTGGCATTTGCATTCGTTCAAGTCATTCATTTATTCATTATTTCTTATTCAAGTATTCCATCAAATATCTTCGAAGTCCTAGAAATGGATCTAGACACGGGGGACACAACAGTGAATTCCTTGTCCTCGTGGAATTAGCATTCTGGGCGGAAAGACAGACAGCAAAGACATAAATAAATAGATATTTACATTTAGACAGCGATAAGAGCTATGAAATAACAAAATAAAGCAGGATAAGAGGATGGTCTTTTTTTTTTTTTTTAAAGATTTTATTTATTTATTTGACAGAGAGAGATTACAAGTAGGCAGAGAGGCAGGCAGAGAGAGAGGAGGAAGCAGGCTCCCCGCAGAGCAGAGAGCCCGACGCGGGGCTCGATCCCAGGACCCTGGGATCATGACGCGATCCGAAGGCAGAGGCTTTAACCCACTGAGCCACCCAGGCGCCCAAGAGGATGGTCTTTTAGGACAAGACCTCTGTGGGGAGGTGACCAAACCCAATGAATGGAGGGGACCAGTTTCGTGAAGATTGGGCATAGAGGAGGAGAGCCTAAGAGGGTATGCAGAGGACAATGAGGCTGGCCTCAGGTGGGAAGAAGAGAGTGGTAAGAGAAGGTCAGAGAAGCAAAAGGGGCCAGAGAGGGCCAGATCTGTAGGTCAGGGGCTGCCAAACCATGACCCAGCACCAATTCTGACCTGTTGCTTGTTTTTGTATGTATGGCCCATGAGCTAAGAGTCATTCTTACACCTTTTTAATGGTTAGGAAGAAAAAAAAAAATCAAAAGAAAAATAATTGGTGAAAAGTTTTTATGTAAAAATTCACAAAATTCAAATTTCAGCATACTCACTCGTTTTTTTTTTTTTTTCCTGGTTGCTTTATACTACAATGGCAGAATTGAGTAGCTGTGATAGAGACCATAAGACCCACCGCTATGGACTGAATCATGTCCCCCCACCCCAAATTCATATGTTGAAGCCCTAACCCCTAATGTAATGACATTTGGAGATGGGGTCTTTGGGATATAAAGAGGTTTAGATAAGGTCATGAGGGTGGGAGAGCCCTCATGAAGGGTTAGTGTCCAGATGGGGTGTGAAGCAGGAGAGGCTGAGGGAGTTTTTGACTTGTGCTTGGGCACTTCTGGCCATGGACAATGGCCTAGGGTACCCTGTTTCTCACACTTAAACAGAGCTCACTCCACTCACACACCAGCCCCCTACTTTTATCCCAGGAAGGAAGACCCAAACAAGCCCTATATTCTCTGTCTAGAGACTGACTGAAGAATTCAGGTCTTGTGAAAAAAAGGACCAAAGTGCCTAAAAGGTTTCTGATAACCACAGTCAACATCAAGACCTCCCGGTATGGTATCAATTTCCCTTTCACAGGCCAGGCCAAAATCGGGTGCTAGAAGCTCCTCATGGAATCTCACTTCTGTTATTGTCTATTATAAAAAGTGGTCAATTTATGTCTTCCGTGAATCTTGGGTAATACCTGTAACAATGCAATTTAATTCTTCAAAATAAGAAAGCTAAACCAAGTGAACAGAAGAGAACTACTCCAAGACAAAAAGATGCAATGAGAGAGGACAATGAAGATAAAAAGTTATACCAGACAGGGATGAATGGAGCCACATGTACTAGGGCAATAGTTCTCACACTGAACTCTGTGGACTGTGTCTGCTATTATTCTGTGGCTACAGCTGAAATCCTCAGGGGTCCATTACTGATCAGAAGGCCATTTGCTTTGCATGGGTCTTTTTTAAAATGCAGTCTTACGCAAGTCCAAGCGTGTAAGTCCATCTGAAGTGGACCTCCAGTCCCTACACGCTGGATCAGTGAGATCCCAGAAAAAGCTTGAGGCATTGTCCCATGCAGATTCTCTGCCAAAAGGGAATTGTATATTAACAAATGAACCCCTGACATGACCAGGCATGCTGTGATAACACAGGTCCACCGTGGCAGGCTGGAGAGAGCTCTAATTTTAGCACTTGTATGTTTTTGGGTGCTTTTTTGATCTTAAAACTAGAAATTTAAAAAAAAAAAAGAAAATTTAAAAAGAGAACCTGATGATAGAGATAATAAGATTAATTAGCCTTAAGATGAATTGAGCCCAATTAGGCAATACTTTCATGAAATGGATTAATTTGACAAGGTGAACACAGAACAATATACGGAATTTAATTGGATGCCCATCCATAACCACAGATTTCATAGCTGGGTTTTGAAAAGTGTTGAATTGATTCATCTCATAAGAAATAAAGGCTTTAAATTTAAATACATAAAATAAGTTTCTAGTATTCTGCATTTCCTTTATAATATTAAGCTATCACATACATATCTTATTGATTTAGATTCTGAGCAAACTTGTCTCTGAGAAAACTTCTCTTTGAGAAGGGGGTTCTATCCCTTCACGAAAAAACTTTAAGGATTAGATGTGCTTATAAGGAGAGTGCCTGGCCAGATTCTTGGGTGTTTCAAGCTGTGAGGCTTAATTATACAAGCTAACTTAGTTTGCAAAGGGCCTACTCAGGCCTCACCATCCTCCCAGAGAGGAGGATTGGGCACCTTCTGGGACCCCTTAGCTTTCTGAGTGGCCTGTTGAACTTCTGTTGACTCTGACTTGACCTGCCATAATGGTGAGTTAGATATTCAGGAGGGAGGAGATAATCACACAAGCTTGGCAACTTTCTCGGGCCTCCAACCCCTTCTGCTAGCTCCTTCTAATATCTCAGGTCTTTCTCTCCTATTTGCATTCACTTCATTAATTCTAGCTTCTCCACCTATAGTTTTTTCTTTCCTCCATACTTCCGTGTGTAGATATATGTTCTGTACCATCTTTCTCCTTTACTACAATTCTGAATATGTGTGAATTTTTGCAATGGGCAGAGTTCGCGTGAAAATCAAAACAAGACCTAACCCTCAGGGAATGCTTTGCCTAAAGAGTGTTAATTACTCACCCAAGTAAATTTAGAGCCTTTTTAAATTTTGTCTTTATTTTAGTATGATCTAGCTCTCTGGACCAAAAGGAAGATAAAGCAGTCCTAAAATATCTGTTAACATTTGCTACACTATAAAATGGAACTCTAATGAATCCACTTTGAAGCATATGAATAGCATTTTAAAACTTAATTCTTTTTGTAGGCAATAATTGTCACATATATAATTAGAGTACATTTCATCCATTTGGAATCTGTCCAATTTCCTTGCTTCAAGTATCTTTTGTCAAAATGAGTTTACTTTAGGGGCGCCTGGGTGGCTCAGTGGGTTAAAGCCGCTGCCTTCGGCTCGGGTCATGATCCCAGCGTCCTGGGATCGAGCCCCGCATCGGGCTCTCTGCTCAGCAGGGAGCCTGCTTCCTCCTCTCTCTCTGCCTGCTTGTGATCTCTGTCTGTCAAATAAATAAATAAAATCTTTAAAAAAAAAAAATGAGTTTACTTTATGCTGAGAAGCAAAACCAAGTGCGTAACAGCCCCTGTGCAAGAGACAATAATGATTAAAATAGTGAGGAAGCCAAGAGAGGGTAGCATGGTGGAAGGGGGAGCCTCCGACACGTGGCAGAGTGTGATCCCTGCCACAAGACAGGAAGGGAGGCAAGCCTAAGAGACCATTTCCAATACAAAGAGTCCATGAGAATCGTTGGGGCCATTTCCTAATAGGCCTTGACAAGAATGCAGAATTAAGGTGCTTAAAATTTAGTTTTTCTATAAGGTAAAGCCATTATAGGCTCTGGAGATAAGGTGAGATTTCACCACAATGGGGCATTTTTCACTAAACAAACACCCATGAATGAAGGGGTACAGTGGAGAAGACAGGCCTGGCCCCTGCCCTCACAGTGTGTGAGCTTCAGCAGAAAGCTGAAGCTGACATCGCCGTGAAGGAAGGACGGTCACAGGGAGAGCCTGGAGCTGGAGACAGTTGAGGGCTGACCAGTGCAATGGAATGGGTGGGCAAGCCTGCAGTTGGCTGGTCCTCAAGTGTGGACTGACAGTAGGAGAAAGTCTTCAGGAATAAAGAAGTAGGGGAAAATCTAGATACTGGGGGGGAATGTATGTGTATTTCCTCCTTTGTTTAGACGTCTTAAGAAAGGCTCCTGGGTGGCTCAGTCAGTTGAGCATCTGCCTTCAGCTCAGGTCATGATGCTGGGGTCCTGAGATCAAGTACCACACGGGAAGTGGGGTGGGGGGGGTGTCCCTGCTTAGCAGGGAGTCAGCTCCTCCCTCTACCTTTGCCCCTCCCCCAGCTTGTACTCTCTCTTGCTCACTCACTTTCAAGTAAATAGATAAAATCTTTTAAAAAAATTAAAAAAAAAAGTCTTAAGAAATTAAAACATCTAGAAATACCAAGGAAATCTGGGGCACCTGGCTGGCTCAGTCTGAAGAGCAGGCGACTCTTGATCTGGGGTTGTGAGTTTGAGCCCCATGTTGGGTGTACAGATTACTAAAAATAAACTTAAAACAAAATAAAAGTACCAAGAAAATCAGTTTTGAATATAAGTTTTCAATTGCCAACTCTCTCTCTTGCCTTTACATATATGTAATTTGGAAGATGGAACAATATATAATTTTTCATGAATGATTTGCTCAAATAGCACTGTAACAAAAATGATGGCTGCTTCTGGGTCACCAACTGCTAAAGAGCATGCCAAACAGCAATGACACAAAGTAAGAAAAAAACCAGAGAAATCACAAAGCGAAAACAGGTCAGAGGTAATTGTGACAAAGCCCCAGTGAAATACACTGCGGAGAATGCGAATAATAATAATTAATTTGAGCGTAGTGTATTATCATCTGTTAGCACACCTTCCAAATTATATGCAAGTGGCATAAGCAATTACTGAACATGGGAGTTAAGTCAACTTGCTAGGATACACCCTGGCCCAGGGAAGGAGACAACTGCTCTGTTGTGAAGGAACCGAAGGCACGGGGAGGATTCCTGTCTTCCAGGGGAATATTCTCTCTTCACCACCACACAGTGCCTGGGTGGGGAGCAGAAAGGAAGCTGGTGGAGGGGGTGGCTGGGACCTGGACATGCCTTCACCTCCCAGGACAGGAGAGAAGAGTCATTTCTCCTTCACGTAGGCCCTCCAGGCCCTGAGGATACTCACTGATGACTGGTAATGGTCTTATTTTCCTCCTTCTTTCTCTTCCGGGGGTGGGGGGTGTGGGGGGGAGGGGATGGACTGGGCTACCTGGTTGAGGACGGAGGAAAAGAGAAGGTGTCTTCTCAGTACAAACAGAAGCTGGCATGACCCGGAAGCTAAATGATGTTCCCAGAGAATAGCAAGCTTCATCAAGTTTCATCGAGTTGAGGCTCACCCCACAAGGCAAATTGATTAAGTTCTCATAATTGCAAGCTCATTAGCAGGGGTCCTTTGAGGAAGCAAAGCCTCTTCTTTCTCCTGACATGCTTTCCCCTTCCTGAAAAAGTAAAGCCTGTGCCTGGAGTCAGTAATCAACCCTGTGGAGAAGTCACACCATTGGTTTGGGCTGAGTCTGAACACACCCATAAGGAGAGGCTTAAGTGTTTACACAGAGCGCATTCGCCTCGATCTAAACAAGGATCTGATCTCCCGGGAACATAGCACTTTCCATGCTCCAAGGAGGCAGACACCTTCGTTAGAAGGAAGTGGAACCTGGGAGGAAGTAATAAGCAGTTTGGATGAGGACTGTTGTTGTTGCGAACCGAAGAGGCTAGAAGTGGCTCATCCGGGGTCGCAAAACCAGCCTGTGACTTATTTCAGGCTCAGAAGTCCTCAGAACCCAGAGAAGCAACCTGTCTGGAATCCACAGAATTATAAACACCAAGGGAATCTCAATCCAGAAGGATGTGCATAGCTAAAGTTGTCTGGTTTCTATTACCAAAATTATATTGGAGATGATTATAAAAGAACATGTAGCAACATCATCAAGATTTAAATCCACCAACAGCATACATTTTAGCAGAGAGAATCTTAAGTATTTTCCTATTTTTCTTCTCCCTCATTTAATCCCCCCCCCAAAAAGGGGGCAGGAAATCCTTAAATCTTGTATTTCCAGCCAAGACTGGAGTAAGTGTTTTAATAAAAATTCGAGTGTAATGTGTGAAAAATGGAATTCAGTGGTCAAACTTTTAAAGCCAAAGTCTGGAATTGAAAGTTGCTTTTTTTCCCCCACTTTAAAATGTTTTCCGTATTGATTTTACTCAAAACCTAATATCCAAGGAGTGCCTGTGAACAAACAGAAAATCTAAACCTCATTGATTTTTACTGGAAGATTTGTACGAAATAAGTTCTCTTGAAATTAAACACCTGGTTTGACAGCTTTGCTAATTACAGTCCGCTCTACAGAGGAAGGCCAAGGCCTGTGGCCAAGCAGACAGATTAGCCACAGTTACTCAATAAGACAACTATTTAGTAGAGACAAACCCTGGGAGAGAAACCTAAGAAGTCATGTGCATATCCAAACAGGCTGCCACAGTGTAAAGAAATCCCCTTAAGTCACTTTCGGCTTCATTAGCACATGAAAATGGGGCAATTGAACATTCTTCAGCCTTCCATCAAGTGCCAAAATCAATCATTCATGGAAATTAAGTTTTGATAAGAGGTGTTTAAACACTGTCAAAGACTTCTTGAATGTGTCATTCTTTCAGCCTGAAGAAGATTCCAGCCAGCACTTAACTGTACAAAGGGATTGGAGAATTAAAAGCATCAGTCTTGTTGTAAATTTATGACATTATTAGAAGAACCGTAAGTCAGAAGAGGACATCTAGCAAGGAGTTTGTTGTTTCCATTAAAAAAAAAAAAAATTGTTTTGGAGAGATTGTTCTCCTTCTCACAAACATATCACTTCTAACAATTATTTTCATAAGTTCCTAAGGATATGTTTTTCACTAAACATCTATTCTAAGAAGAGGTTAACGCAGACCATATATTTTTAATCACAATGCCAAAATAGATAACATACTTTAAAGTGCTTCAACATATGCGTAAAGGCATAATGTGTTATACTATTGCCACTATCAGCAGCATCCCTCAAGAAAAAATTCATCCAGATTTTGTGTTTCCAAAAGCTTAAAAATAACAAAGCAACAAACCTTAAGGGAAAAGAATGAGGTTTAAAATAATCTATTACACTCCACAAGCAATACCTCTCCCGCCCCCGACTTTTTTCAGATAAGCTATCTTCTGAACTGTAGGAAAACCAAAAAATAAACACTACAAAATCACTTGGCTCTTTTGTCAAACTATATTCTTTCAGCCTGTAAACAGTTACTCAAGTAAGTTACACTTACCTTTGTGCCACACATGCCAATCTTTTAAACAATGTTAGTTACTAGTTGCATTCACTCTTGCTGAACAAAAGGATTCTGAACCAAGGGGCTCTGATGAAAGATGAACAATCTGTTTCAATATTTATGTTTTTTTTCTACCTCCCATAGCTCAAAGTTATCAAATCCATACACAGATACACACATTCCATCTCAGAAGCACCTGGGAAGGTCGTACCTGCAGCTTTCTATCCAGTTGCCTATCAAGCACTTGGTCACAAAGAGAGTGGAGAGGTCAGGCTGCAGAGAGCTTTCTAGACCCTTTCCCTTTTCAGGTAGTCCAGCCCCCTGGGAACCTTTGATCTGACTATCAGCAAACACACACTCCCATATTTTGTGCTTTCAGGGATAGATTTCAGAAAAGGGGGGGTGGTGGTGGCGGTGTTACCCACAAAAACAAAATGACTCTTTCCAAAACAGTCCGTACAGCCAACCCAAGGAACCCCCCACCTCCTCCATCCATCACCCTCCACCCCCCACTCATTCTCCCCACAGAGCAACAGTGCTGGAGTACAGGCACATAAAGCTGTTTTGCTGGGTCCAAGGTTAGCAGGATTCAGATCTGAGGTGAAAGTCTGTGCTCCTTGCAGATTATTTTTAATCCAAAAAGGACAAAAACAGAAACAAAACCCCATATAAAACCTATGACTTCAGTCACTGGACAGGAATGAAAAGCATATGGGCTACTAGGAGCCCTTCTCAAATGGTTCAAAAAAAAAAAAAAAAAGGCTAACTGATTTGCCTAGAGAATGGTCTGGAAATCTAATTACTGTAACTATAAAATAAGAAAAGTAGTAACAAAGACTAGGGCCAGAAGTATGTTACCAGTTCAAAATAAAAGATAATGATAATTTTTAAAAATGTCTAAAGTACACCTTAAACTATTAATATGATGACATATGTCAGTTATATCTCCCCCCGCAAAAATGTCTAAGGATAATAAGGAAGCAAAGTAGAGATGTAATTTTTAGAAAAGCAGGACCAAGACAGGGTATGCGAAGTTAATGAAACTTGCAGATTACAGCCAGGCACACTTAGCACCCAATAAACCTGCAGTCTCTGGGTGTTTGTTTTATATTAAAAGGTGCAGTGACTATACAGAAGCCTCGTCCTTCCTTCTAATCAACTCCTTCCCTTCCTTTCCCATCCTAAAAGAGTTAACTAGGTTATTAAAAAACTTCCTGGTTCTAGGAAGTGTGATACACAGTGGTCAGGGCCCGATGGTTTGCCAGGGAAGATCCTGGTTTGTTTGCTGCTCCTAATGCCTCCTTTCACTCTCAAAAATGTCCTGCTATGGCTAATAAATTTTATGGTCACTCTAATCATTATGTGCGTATGTATGTATGATGGGTGAATGAATAAATTTCAATCCCAACCAAATGTTTTCACATGGACCTGTAGAGAACTTCTCTGACTAGGCATATCTCAGTCTTTACTACACTTGGAAAAAACCAACTAATATAAAAAGAGAAAGAACAAAAAATAACCACAGTCTAAGACCACTGTATTATAATGAAGGAAAAACTCCCATACACCATAATACATAGTCCTGCCGAAGGCTCCGAAGGAGAAAATAGCTAACTCTTTCCTCTGTGCGACCACACACAGCTAAAGAAACTGGCCGAGTAAGAGTCACAACAGAAAATGAATGAGAAATTGAGAAAAATCAGGAGTTTGAACAAGAAACTACTCTCTATAGGTATACACAGAAGGAACTAGGGCCACTGTATGGTAAATCATTAAAGACCATGAATTGAATGCTTGAAGTATCATTTCTTCTTCCACTGGACAAAGGCAATGAGAAGTGAGAAAACAAAAAAAAACCCAAAACCTCAAAATATTTATGAAACAACTACAATACCAATTCATATTCAGTGGAGATAATCTTAAGTATTCTGGAAGTTTGTACAAAGGAGAATACATTTTAAAAATCAAAGCCCTAGACGTCTTCCTGCTTTTTAATGTTAAGGTTCACTTCCAATTTTAAATGTCTTAAGGACGAAATAATTCAAAGTAAACTTCCAATTAAATAAAAGTTTGTCAATCCTATTTTTACTCAATCCCCAAAATAAACACGTTATGAAATCCCTATTGTCACCAATAGACACCATTATCTAACCATTTCCCTGCAGCTCAACAAGGTAAATGTTTCTAAGCAATTCTCTCTTAAGTTAAACATTAAATTAAAAAATTAAAACACCACTAAGAAACCTGTGATGACCTGAAGGCATTTTAAGAGCAGCAAAGGTTAGAAGGGCAGCTCTCAAATAACACCCATTGTTCTATCTCTACTTAATGACAAAAGGAGAAAAGAAAGCGATTACCTGGCCTTACCTCTACATCTCAATTCAAATGCTACTTAAGAAAACAAAAACCCTCATTTCTTGCAACCAAACCCTCTTGAGCTTAGTCAAACTGGTTCTTTTTGCACAAAATTAACTTTTAAAACTCAGTTTGAGCACCAGAATTCAGAACAGCCAAATTCAGCAGATTTGAAGTTAGGATAGTATCAACTGCATAATGCATTTCAATGAAGTTCCAAAAATTAAATAGGAGAAAATGTTAAGTAAGTATTTCCAGCTTGAAATTCCACAGAAAGTTATTTGAGGACATTAGCATCCCCCCCGAAAAGTTTTTTATAATCTGTTTTTCTACTTTTTTAGAAAGTATATATACTGATACCAAAATCCATACGGAAGAGCAAAAGGGCAGGAATAACTAAAAACAATTTTGAAGAATATAGTTGGGGAACTTGCCCTGCCAGATGTCAAGACATAAAGCATTTTACCCCACTGTAATGGTACAAGGATAGCCTCAAGAAAAGAAAAGAAACACACAGATGACCCTAATGAGTTACCTCCATCATTTATGAGCTGGTCTCATAAATGATGGAGGTGGCGTTTAAAAAAAGTATCAGGAAAGGACGAGCAAATTAATAAATGGGGGCTTGGACAATTATCCATTTGGGAGAAAAAAATAGTTTTCTACATCATGCCCAAAAAATACGTTTTTAGGTAGATTAAAGACCAAAAAAACACTTTACGAAACTCAGAGGAAAATATGGGTAAATAAATGTAGCACTTCAGGCTAAGGAAGAATTTCTTAAACAAGAGATAAAAGCACAGGGGCGCCTGGGTGGCTCAGTGGGTTAAAGCCTCTGCCTTTTCGGCTCAGGTCATGATCTCAGGGTCCTGGGATCCAGCCCCGCATCAGGCTCTCTGCTCGGCGGGGAGCCTGCTTCCGCCTCTCTCTCTGCCTGCCTCTCTGCCTGCTTGTGATCTCTCTGTGTCAAATAAATAAAATCTTTTAAAAAGAGAGAGAGAGAGAGAGAGAGAGAGATGAAAGCACAAACTTTAAAGGAAAAAATAAATATATTTCGCTATAGTAAAAAAAACACTCTTGCTTATATGGGTATTTAAAAAAAAACAAATTCACAGAAACAGAGAACAGACTGGTGGGGTGGGGGTTGGGTGAAATTTATGAAGGAGTCAAAGGTACAAACTTCCAGTTATGAGATAAATAAGTCCTGGGGAATGGAATGTAATATACAGCGTGAAGACCCTAGTTAACAATACTGTATTATATATTTGTAAGTTGCTAAGAGAGTAAATCTTAAAAGTTCTCATCACAAGAAAAAGAATTGTAACTATATATGGTGATGGATGTTAACAAACTTACTGTGGTGATCAAGGTACAATATATACACATATCAAATCATCATGCTGTACACTTAAACTGATACAATGTTATATGTTGATTGTATCTCAATTAAAAGAAAGGGGGGGCACCTGGGTGGCTCTCTGCCTTTGGCTCAGGTCATGATCTCAGGGTCCGGGGGGATTGAGTCCCCACATCCAGCTCCCTCCTCTCAGGAAGTCTGCTTCTCCCTCTTCCTCTGCCCCTGCTCTCTCTTGTGCACTCTCTCTCTAATAAAGAAATAAAAGATTTTTTTAAAGATTTTATTTATTTGACAGAGAGAGACACTGAGCAAGAGAGAGAACACAAGCAGGGGTATATATATTTATTTTTAAAAGCGGAAGCGAAGAGTTTTGATGCATCTTGAAGACAGGTACATAGAGATAAGCAGATTGGAGATAGTTGTTGGTTGTATTATTCTCCATGCTTTCGGGTATAGTCGAAACATACAAGTGAAGGAGATCACATTGTACCCTACCTGAAAAACGACATCAGTGAAAACACTCTGAAACTCCTGGATTTAAGCTGGACATTTTTTCAAACATAATTTCTTTTCAACTCTCCACATTTAATCAATAGGGAAACCAAGGCACTGCAATTAAGTAACTCTAAAGGTTATAAAAGTCTTTGATAAACTGTGGGTCCAGGTCTATTTCTACTGCATTCAAGGCCCTGAGCCAAGCCATAGTACTTGAGGGCAGAGGATTGGAAGGCCTGCTTCAGTATATTTGAGTCCATCCCACAATGACACTCAAGTCTGAGAGAACTGAATGCTAGGCAAGTAACACAGCAGTGCCAACATGTATAATAGAAGTCCGTAGAAGGATTGCCACTGGCTGAGCAAAAGATCCCTAGGAACCAAGTCTACATGGGACTGTCAGGAGCAGACAGTATCTCCATGAGCAGAGCTGGAAAGAGACCAGAGGAGAAAAGTTCCAAATGGGGAAGTATTTGGAAGGGCATTGGATCTGCTGTGTACTTGGGATATCAATTCTCCCTGGTTCCAAGGTGCAGTTGTCCACAACCAGAAACTTTCTAGATGCTGGTGTCTTGCTCTAGTTTAATGCAAACAAAAGCATTATGATGTTGGGGCACCTGGGTGGCTCAGTCAGTTAAGTGACCAACTTCTGATTTCTGCTCAGGTCATGATCTCAGGATCATGAGATGGAGCCCAGCAACAGGCTCCTTGCGTAGTGTGGAGTCTGGTTGAGATTCTCTCTTTCCCTCTGCCCCTCCCCCCACTTAGACTCTCTCAAAATAAATAAATAAAATATTTTTAAAAAACCATTATATGGGCACCTGGGTGGCTCAGTAGGTTAAAGCCTCTGCCTTTGGCTCAGGTCATGATCCCAGGGTCCTGGGATCGAGCCTCCATTGGGCTCTCTGCTCAGAGGGGAGCCTGCTTCCCCCTCTCTCTCTGCCTGCCTCTCTGCCTACTTGTGATCTCTGCCTGTCAGATAAATAAAATCTTAAAAAAAAAAAATTATAGAGTCAATTCTGTCTGTAACTTTAATTGATCACAACGTAATTTCTAAATTTGGATGAAAATGCACATGTGTATTATCTTTTTAAAACTCCCCATGCGAAACTGTAGCCCATTTGATTTGTAATAACTCAATAAAGATAGATACTACTAGTCATAAATGATAAAAAAAAAAGTCTCTTTTTCAAGAGTTGACTAACAGTCCTTGGGGTGACACAGAAAAGATGTAAGAAGGAATGAAGTTCTTAGAAAAACTGGGAATTAATGTCATTTTAATTTAAACGAGGTGTACTGGTTTCCCTGAATCTGACTTATGAAGCAATTGAGACCGGCAATCGTGGGAGAGGTAAAAATCTAAATAAAATAAAACTGTCAAAAATACAGAAGGAAGCCACTCAGTGTATCCATTTGACTCAAGAGTTTGTTAACAATCTCAGTGTCTTATCAACCAAAATGCTGCATTTTTAGATTAATTTACATTAGAGACAGAAAATATTTATTATCAAATAAAAGTATTCTAAAAATTTTTAAGTATGTCTCCTCTCTTATATTGAAAGTATCCCCTTTTAATTAAAAAAATGAAAAAAAGTTTATTACTTAACCACAAACTTCCAGTTTGATGGACTGAAAACACAATTCACAGATATTTCAAGTGTGAAATGCTGTGAGAGGCAGCAATGTTAATCTGTAATAACAAACTTGTTAGAAAACCACAACCAGATGCAAATTAAATTTATAATGAAAATACTTAAAATTAATATATTCAAACTCTTTGAGTATATAATTACATATGTTAATATAAAATAGAAATCAACCAAAGCATATAGTTTTCTAACAGAACATTTCTAAATTCTAACAACCAGTTTACTTTTTAATTCTACTTGAGTATATAGTGCCATTTTACTAAGTGAGTTAGTTACAAAACACTGATTCTCATTGTCAGATGTGAGGAAATACTACAGGCAGTGATCTTTTCTGTAAAGCAATGACCCCCACTATTACTAAAGTTTAAAGTGTTCCAGTCAAAAGAAAATATTTTTCTTCTGCAGTGGTAATGTTTAACACACATGCTTTTGTTCATATACTCTGCACAGATTGTATTAGAGTTCATAGGACCATATTTAAAATTTCATTAGGGAAAACCCCACACGTATTTTAACTGTTGAAAGACATTCCACTTGGAGCACAAAGTCTTCTACTGCTTACACAAGCAAATTTGTTTACAGAACTATTTAAAAGAGCAAAAGTGGCTAAAATCTTGAAAGAAAAATACTTCCTTCAAATTAAGGTACATTTCTATAGGGCAAGAAACCAACATATTTAACTGCTGAACAATAAAATACTACTGAAATAGACAGTATGGTTCTCCCCCCCACCCCCCCTTTTTTTTTTAACATATTCTGGAAGCTCTCCTCCAGATACCCATTACAGAGCCCAGAGATCTCTCCTTTTATTTCCCAGTATTGTCCAGTAGTTTGTGCTGCCACCAAGTATTTTATAATTTCTAATAGGTAAAAAGAATACTTCAAAATCACTTTGGTGAGTATGAGGAGGACAAGTTTTCTAAGGACAACCCCCCCCCCCCCCACCAAACCTACTTCCATTAAAAAAGGCTTGTAAGTGGATTCATAGCAGTACTCAGGGAGACTTTAGTCCTAAATGAAGTATCATAATCTATATCCAGTTAGGGAGGCAAGACTAGACCAACTGTTTCCAAATAGATGAGACTCTTAAGTTCAATGAACAAAGGTCATTGGCTGTAAAGAACAAATAAGTAATTTTGTTTAGAAAGGATTAAAATTATACTGTCAAGTGAGCAAATATCCTAATATTTTAAAAAGACGGAACAAACTGAGAGAAATGATTAAAAAATATATGTAATCCCAGGCCCACACTTTTAGGCTTTCCATGATAACATGACAAAGCTCACAGACAATTTAGAGAGCTAGAAGTTACTTAGTATAAAACTATAAATACTACTATTAAAAGGATGTGCCAGGAAAGTAAGGTGACCCATCCGTGGACCTTATACTTATTTGTGAGGCATTTTCATTTATAAACACTGAGTCCCTCAGCTTCCACTTCTTACCCCACCCCTTATAGTATGTGCTCAATACACATTTGTCATTTAAATTAGACTGTCCATCAAGAAGATTTTTACTGCTCAGAGCTCTGCAGCAGCCCATATGCATATAGCATGAGTGCACAGTGCAAGGCAGGTAAGTGAGGGAATCACACAGTCATCAAACAACCAGAGAAATTAGCTGCACCGTGTGCAAGGCCCGCATTTGTCTTCTCCTTTACTTAAATGTGGCAAACCAAAATCCTGATGTGACTCCAACCCCGGAGACAGCCTATGTAGCAGAAAGGACCTTTAATTTGTGTCAGAAACACAGGAGTCTAGTTCCCTCTCTGTCAAAATGATAATATCAGCCCTATGGACCCTTTAGAGATGTTATCACTATAAAACAAAATGAGCTTAAAACTTAATGAGCGCTAAGATTCAAATGGGTACAGACTCCCAAGAAGATGGACTGCAGGTTTAATATTCCCTCTTCTTTGTATTTAGTTTTTAAAAACTTTTATTTAAAATAGCCATAAAAATCTACTAAAAGATAAGTTATTCTTACACAGAGGCTGAAGTTTGTTTGAAAACCAAACGATTTCAAAACATAGCATACATTAAAATACAGTCCAAACCATAGGGTTGTTTTTTTTTTTTAATCAGGGGAGGAGTCGAATGCTATAGAAAACATGTTAACTTTCCACTTCTTTCCAGTGCTTAGGAAACAGATACTTTACAATGACAAATCTTTAGCCTACCACATAGAGTTTAAAAGGCATGACACTGTAAGAATTAGGAACTGGATATATTTGGACTTCTCACTTAATAATTTGTCTAAATGTTGTGTATTCAATTTAGAAATGATCAATCACTAATTAACTTTCACTTCACCAAGCAGAACCAGAGATTATCACATTTATTTGACAACTATTATAGAGAATTTGACCTTTATACTAATATTTCAGAGTGCCTGAAGTTTGGCAATGTTTATTCAGATTAAATTATACATATTTAAGAACTATATTTAAGTGAATAGCTGCTTAAGTATATTCTTCATAACACTGAGATTATAAGAAAAAGATGTGTGTGATCTGTCCAAGACCATGTGGTATATAAATGATTTCACCTTGTCTTGCTGACTTGTTAAAATCAGGAAATATTTTTAAAATAGAATTTCCTAAGGTGTTTTTTTGACTAGAAAGAAATCAAGTTGGGATAAAGAGGTATTGGAGTGAGAGAGGATGGGGGCCATATCGGACTGAAAGCCTTTTCAACACTGAGGAAGGAAACAGTGTCACTGTAAGACTCTGGAACAAATGTGTTTCCCTGTGTTTTTGTATCACAATGTTGAAAAACATCTTATTTTAATTTCAGGCCTTATAAACTAAAATTGTCCCCTAAAATTAATTGTACTTATTATTTTGGCTCAAAGTCTGTGGCTGACTACATCTATTAGAAACTCCATTGTGCTTTGTAATTAAGGAACCAAATCTAGTTGGCTGATGGGAAGGAAAAAAGTTTAATTCAAAGGGAGATGTAATACTATGAAAATAACCTAATAATTTGTCTCAGCAAGACTTTTGGGGGGAGCAGAGCTTCTCAAATCATCTATATGGTGCATCTACTGTGCAATTTACTATTTTTCCCACTTGTGTCTTTCTTATTAAGTTACAGCTAAAGGTTTTACTTAACCAATTCTCTTGAAACGCTCTTCCTCTATCCTGCACAGTGGTAATTTCAGGGAAGGCAGCTAAGTAAAAGCAATTCCAGTGCAATTTTTTTTTCCTTTTGTTCTTCCCTCCCGTTTTGAAATTTTGTTTTTCGTTTCTATATACATCACAACGTTTAAAACTTAAAAAATAATTTTTCTTTCCTAGAAGGCTCCGGAAAAAAAGGTGGGGGAAAACCTACGGGACCATCCCTAAGAGTGCCGAGACCGCCGGGTTAACAAGCTCCCAGCCAGGTGATCAAAGGGAGAAGCAGTCGGTAGTTCATCGACCCCAAGGAGAAGGTGACAACACCGGGTAGGTGCCCCCAGATGGCACCTGCCCAAGACCCTCTTCCGACCAAGCCTAACCTATACACTAGCCTGGAACCGAGGACCTAAAAAGAAGGTGGGGCAGGTAGGTGGTGGTGGAGGGAGGATGAGACTGGGCGAGAAGCTCAGATTGCCTTTCGGCAGTGTTCGAGTTTGACTCATCTCTCTGGCTTTCAAAACCGGGAAGGGGGAAGCGCGCGTCTGCTAGGAGTTTGGCTGTGTGCTAGGCGGGAGAGAAAGCGCACTCAAATCCTCTCGACCAGGGGCTCTCCTCTGTCCGGTACGACAAGCCCACTGTCACCCGACTGGGGCGAACGGCGCGACCCGCAGTCCCAGGGGCGCGCTCCCCGCCAGCCCCGGGCCCTGCGCGGGGGCGGCGGCGTCGGTGCCTGCCCTAAGCGCTCTCAGAGCCGCGCGCCGCGATTTCCTTGCAGTTCTTACACTCGGCGGCCCGTGCCGCCCGGGTTGCTCCAAAAAAGCCACGCTTACGGAGTTACGAGCAGGACCGCGGTTGTGACCGCAGGGCTACTGGGAAAAGGATTTCCCTGGAAGCCCGTCCTTCACAGTCCCTTTCCCCGGAACCCAGCGGACCTCGAGATAGCATGAACTCTAAACCTATTCCGAGAGTTCTCTCGACCTGATGTCAGGATCCCCAATTCTTTTCTTCTCATCTTGTCCGAAAGAACACATTTTGGTAATTCTCACCACCACCGTCCCCCTCCCCCCCCCCCGGTTTTTTGGGTGAGCGACTTTAAATAAAGGAGCTCGGAGAAAAAGGTGCGTAATCGAGAAGTTATCTCCGCTCTGTCACAAGTCCCCGCTAGCCTCCGAGCGGAAGCTCCGCTGCAGGATTTTTTTTTTCTTTAATTACGCAATTTAGGCTAATGTAGTCCAGTCGAGAGCCGAGAGCCGTTAGCTGCATGCACGCTGAGCTCAGTGGAATTCACTGTGGAAATCGCTTCTTCAACAGTGACCATGCGGGGGAGAGCCTGTCCCGAGCAGGACCCCCCTTTAGCGGCCTCTTACCTCGACCCCCTGGCCTCCCACGGCGTCTCCAGTGGACCGTCTACTCCTAACGTCCCCCACCGGCCAGCTGAGCGCCCCATCCCTGGAGCCGCTCCCGCCCGTCGCCTCCCTAGTCCCCGGCGCTTTTGAAAACTTTGAGCGCAGCTTTTACGTGACTGGACAGTTATAAATGCTCCTGCCCTTATTCAGCCAACATAAGACATCGTTGCTTCCCTTCACATTTCATAAATTAGGAAAACATCTAAAGTTAACATTCCGAAAATAAAGTGTATCCGATTCTGGATTTCATTTACCCTTACAAGCCGGTGACACGGAATTCTATCTTTCAAACAAACTGTAATGATCACTCCTAAGGTCCATCTTTTTACCCCGTTTTGAAATACCGAATAATTACAGCCAGAGAGTACTATCAGCTTTGCTAGTGTTTACAGATTAGGGAATGGCAGAACACCAAATCACCACTCTTCTTACAATCCGTAACCCTGGTCTCCATTCTCTTCACTAACATCCTAGCCGCCCTGCCCACCCCCCCTTTTCCCATCTTTGAAAATTTATTTCCCCAAATCGCAAACCTAACGTTTTAAAGACCTTCTAAAGTCTCATTGCCCTCATAATCCGCACACCTGCGCAGCTCAGCCCGCTCCTGAAGACGTCGAGCAGGAGACCCAGCTATTTTCTGAGCGGCATCTTCTCTGCTCGCCTAGATAAACCTAAAAAACAAGCAACTTCAATGAATGCAAACTCAAGCTTTCCTGGGGAGAAACGGCGAGGCAGCTACCATCGGTCTCTGGTTACACAAACATACCTAGGGGCAGGTTGGCGTGTGAAGGAGGGCTTCGGGATGGGGGTGGCCAACCTAGGGGTGGATTAAACCGGCTCCATTGTTAGTGAGTTGAGGAGAGCTAGCTTTTGTTTCCTGGGGGGACACTGGGGGTAAAAACCGAGGAGTTTCAGTTAAGCCTCCCAAAAGTCTGTGAAGGAGCAAAACTTTAACTTAGGACTTTGCTTCTTTTACATTGTTTAAGAGACTGAATGAAGCATGAAGACTTCGGTGGAGATGGGGCACCTGGGTGGCTCAGTGCGTTAAAGCCTCTCCCTCCAGCTCAGGTCATGATCCCAGGGTCCTGGAATCGAGCCCCGCATCGGGCTCTCTGCTCAGCAGGGAGCCTGTTTCCCCCTCTCTCTCTGCCTGCTTCTCTGCCTACTTGGGATCTCTGTCTGTCAAATAAATAAAATCTAAAAAATTTTTTTTAAAAAAATACTTTAAAAAAAAGACTTCGGTGGAGAAAAGATTTGAAGTCATTTGGAGTATTGTAAAAGAAGGGGCGACGTCTGCATCTATCTGCCCTGGTTTCCTGGGGCTCACTGGTCCCCTCGGTCGTAGCGGGGAACCCAGGTGGCGACGGCCGGGCAGCGCTAAGGCTTCGTACTCCGCCTGACCATCACTTCGTACTTCTGCTTTGGAAGAGGGGGCGAGCAGTCCCAGCTCCCTCCCCAACACACGGGCCCGAGCTTTCCCTAGCCCACCTGGAGACACGAGCCCAAAGCAAATGCTCTTTCCCGCCCATTTAGGTAGGTGGCGGCTGAAGACGGTGATTGTGCACAGTGCCCAGGAGCTCCGAGGGAGGGATGTCTGACTCTGGATGTGTACGGGCAAGAGGGGCCTTTAGCGGAAGGGGTGCGAAGCCCTCCGTACGCCGCGTTTAGGCGGCAACAGCCCGACTGACAACTTTCATTGACCGAGGAGAGCTTCCCAGGCCCAGTCCTGGCGCGAGCCGCGGGGCGCCTCTCGGATTGGGCGGCCTCGTGTCACGTGACGGGAGCTTCGTCCGGGGCCCCGCCCCCATCCCTGGCGCGCGCTCCGCGGCATTGGCCGGGCCTCGCGCCCACTTTCACTTTTTGCTCCGGGGGTTCACACCCAAGCGATGGCGTGGGGTTTTTTTGTTTTTTTTGTTTTGTTTTTTTTTTTTTTTCTTTTAGGATTTTTGAGGAACAAAAGGGAAGCACTCCAAAGAAATAAGGGCTGCACTTGCTCGTGGTGGGGGACTGCTCTCCGGGAAAGGAGCTGGGAAACGGGTGTTTCCCGCTTTCCAAGGGTAAAACCGAGTTTGCGATCTACAGGAGGGGCTAAAAACGCGATTAAAAGTAGAAAGCAGTCGGTGCCTCACCTTCTCGGCCCTGACCTGGTAATCTGGTTTTGAGAAGAAAAGTCCTCCGCGTAGTTGATTGCGTTAGAGCGGGTAAAGGGCTACCAAAGCCAGCTCGTTATGCAAAGTCAGTAACTACGCTCCCTCGGAAAAACTGACCACGGCTTCGGTCTCGTCTCCAGTCGTAGTGACTTGGCTGGAAGCAGTTCAGTAGAAGTGTACGGAGAGGGCTCTGTGCTAACTCCGGAACGAACGAGTGACTTGGTGAAACCCAGGCCCAGCTAACAGTCCAACGTGCGTGTTTGGCACTTCTACTCTCCCTTATTATCTGTTATCATGACCAGTTACTGTCTATTACCTTACAAACATTCTCCTGTAGTTCTAAGTAACAAGTTCTCCATTAGAAATAAAATATTTCAGAATACTGAAAACAGTTATATTATTACTAACGCTGTGGAGACGGTGCATGGGTCAACAAATAACCCGTTCCCTTGGTCCTTTATTTATATAACAAAGTTATTATACATATGACCTATTTCCAAGGGCCTGACCTGCTAGATTCTGGGTATAACAGCAATATGTGAAGCAGATTGAAGCAGTGCCCTCATAGTGTCCATCAAATCAGGACAAATTGCAACAGTACTGGATTTTGGAAAGAAAAAAAAAATCCCCCTTTTAGATGTCTCCACCATTTGATAGCAAAGTGACCTTTAGCAAGTTTGTCAACTGTCTAAGCCCTGTTTTTTGTTTTGTCATCTGTTTCTTTCACAGGGCAAGAGGAAACCAGGTAAAGCTTGGACAATTGCCTCACACAGTGGCTGGTGCAAAGTAAATGCTCAATACATTATTATTAGTATTGTTATTGTTATGGAAGTGAAACAATTTACACTTCCTCCTCGTAATTTTAAGTGACTATACAGTGTTGTCCATTCTTCCATGCTCTATATTTATATAGAAGTTTGATTAGGAGAAGGGAAAGCTCATAAAGCAATTTGCTTCAGTTGTATGTTGTGATAGTAACTTCCACTGACTAATTACATGTCATTTTGAAAGTATTTCCTCAAATTTGTTTTGAATATATAATATTGACTTTGAATTTCCTTAACTTCCCCCTTATACTTTTACAAAATGAAAGGGTATGTTCTTTGTACTTTACCACTAGTTATTTCACAACCAAACATGGTAACTTTTGGGGGGAGCTGGGGGTAGGGGAAGAGGTTATTATTTTCTCTGGGCAGTTAGCTAAAAATCTCCTAACAAAAAATGAAGTCTGGAATAAAAATCAATTAAATAATGAAAAAAGAATCACATTCTTTTGTATTCTCTATCTGGGGGAAAATCATATTTATATACAATCTTATAAGAAACATTGCTGTGTTTTGAGTTCTGTTGTTTTTGGAAATCAGTTTAGAAGTTGGAAATTAAAGTAGTTTTCCTTTTAACATTAATGTAATTATCACTAAGTAGAAGGAATATCTCTGGGTAAACCTCTCTCCGGAGCTCCAAATTTCCTCTGCCACAAATGACACTGGATCTGCTATTTATGGGTTTATATGAAGCCAAACTCATCACTTCCCCTGCCCCTGTCCTTCTCCATATTGGAGACCTCACTTAGTTAAATCCTCCTGGTTACCCATACTCCAAACCTGAGTCATTTTCTCTTTCTCCCTTGCTCCATTATCAGGTGCGGCCTGCCTTAACCTCCTGATTAGGCCTCAGATATGTTCCCTCCCTTCCTTTCTTATTCCACTCTTCTATTTCAGGCCTTTCCAGTAGTGCTTTCCAGCTCCCTTGTTGCCACAGCCTCTTAACTGTGAGGTTCTGCCATCATCAGTCCCTTTAAATCCTTTCTCTGAGTGACTTAATCTAAAAAGCAGATCTGAACATGCCACTCACCTTTAATGGCTTCCCCTTACTTACCAGATAAAAATCTAAGCTCTTCACCCCAGCATTCAGAGCCTCTGTACATCCCTCCAGTGTCCCTTCTCTCCATTTCCTGTCATGACTTCACATTCCAACTACGCTTCGCTTCGTTCCATTTGTTTAACACTGCTAAGGGCCAGCCACTGTCCTAGGCACTTAGCATACCTGGGGGAGCAAAACTTGTATCTTTGCCTTCCTAGAGCTCATATGGAAGGGGATGGGTGGTGTCAGTAAACAAGAAACACAATAAATAAGCACATTTCACAGGCTCTGGGGGGAGTGGAATTTTAGATTGTCTGATCAAGGTTGTCTATTAAAAAGGTGAAATTTGAGCAAACCCTCCAAAGGAGGTGAGACACTGAGCTACATGGATAAACAGAGGAAGAAAATCTAGGCAGAGGGAACAACCAGTGTGCAAAGTCCTAGGGTGGGAGTGTGCTTACTACATCAAGAAGAGGAGAGAGCAGAGAGAGTAGTAGATGAGGTCAGAGAGAAAACAGGGTGTGTGAGTGTGATTTTAGACAGGTTCTCATCAACCATTGTAGTAAGTTGGAAGCTTCCTTTGCATTAAATGGGAAGCCAACTACTTGTGGTCACTCGCACAAGCCATAGAGCTTAGACCTTGTGTTCTAATCATATGCTCCCTTCTCTTTGGATTGTACCCCTCTCCAGCTGAATAGGTCCTGTAATTCTTTTTGATTGTCTCTGTTACTGTATTTGCCATATTACTTGCAAGTCTTGAGGAAGGATTTTGGTTTATTCATCTTTGTATCTTCAGTGCTCATTAGCAAGCACATAAACTAATGAATAAATAATGATTGTTATTGTTTATAGGTCACTACATATGTTGGGTGTTTTATATGTTTATAAATTCTTAAAACAACCCTACAAAGTGGGCTTTATTATACCTATTTTACAGAAGAGGAAATGAGATTCAGAAAGGTTAAGTAACTTATTATGTCCCATGACTGGTAAATGTCTGAGCTGCGTTTCAGACTCAGGTGTCTGCCCAATTACTACATTGCATTCTTTTCATTCATGAGGCTTCCTCACTAGATTGAATGAAAGATGGATGGAGGGAATTGATTTCTGGTTTGGTTTCTTGCACTTAGGTTTCCTGAGCTTAAACAAATGATCAATTCTACTGTTTATTAGTTCATTAAATATTTAATAAGTATTTTGTGCCAGGTACTTGGAATATAATACTGAACAGAACATGTACACCCTTCCCTTGTTCAGTTTACACTAAAGCAGAGAAGACTCATAACTGTATAAGCAAGGGTGGTGATGTGTAGCCAGTGTTCTGATGGAGGAAAGGACAAGGTGCCACTAAGGCAACTGTAGCAAGCAGCTTCTGACCCAGCCACCCAGACCGGAGAATGCTGTAGACTGAAAGCAAATTTCCTGGAGGAAGATAATCCAAGTGGAATTTATCCTTGGCCTTCGGGACACTGAAATTCAGAAAGTGGAGATGTGTTTAGCTGTGAGTAAAAGAATCCCTTATGGACTTCTATAAGGTGCTAGGTATTATATAAAAATCCAAAGGATCTTGCTGTATTTATTTTTTTCCCAACTTTGGCAAATGTTAATGCCCTTTGCCCAAATTTGATTACAAGCTTTATATATAAAGCCTAAAGCATAAACTTTTTAACCTTTGTTTAAATTTTGTTATTTGAGAAGTTATTTGACTCACTCATTTGTGAACAAGTAGTGCAATGTGTTTCAGTAGTTAATAAATTCCCCAACTATGGAATCTGAGGGCTTATTCAAATTATTTTGTTCCACTGGAATTTGGTGGTATATTGCATCATTGGCTGGGGTTTGGTAACTTGTTACAGAATGCAAATTTTTATATTATGTTGGTGGAAATGAAATTTCATATTTACTCACTTTGAATTACTGTTCAATGGGTGAAATAATTCAGGAAACCATGACAGGTGGTGTGACTGAGACAGGAAGAAGCCAGGCTAGAAAACCAAAGACCCATATTCAGAAAGTAGCATTTTAGTGCTTTCAAGCTGTTGGAAAATTAATAGGTTGTTTTCTATAGATTTCCCCTCTTTTTCAAGTGGGGATAAATTTGACATAATAACTCTAATATATGACTCAGTTTTCAAAATTAAAAATTTAAGCATGACAATAGTTGTTCAGACAGCTTGAAACTGGTGGTGGTGGCAAGAGAGCAGTTGTTTTTAATAAGAAAATGATGGGGAAGATCAAAGAAGAGCAGGGATCAGGATGTGGGAGTGAGTTCTCTTTATTGCAAACTGCTTTGGAGGGAGGTGAGAGATGGAGATTAGAGATGATGAAGACCTTTCCTTTTGGCTTCTCTGATCTAGCCATGGATGATGAGAATCCCTCTGGATGAGCGTCAAAGAAAAGACATGGTTAAATGGGTAATAAAAGAAAAAGCAATTGCCCATAAATACTAAGTGTTTTAAGTTTGAAATTTTCCCTTAAAAAAGGAAAAAAAAGAGAAAGAAAAAAAAAACCTTAGCTATTGCAGTTATCCTGTACAGCTTGTAAAACACAAGTTTCTCTAATGGAGCAGGTCCAGCAAGTCTTGGTTATAGAAAGAGTTAGGAATATTGTGAGAATCTGAAGAGTCCTGGCAAATATGTGCTTTGAGGCTTTAAAAAGAGCCCCAGAGGAGGGGAAAATATGCTGAAAAAAAAATAGCAATAAAGTATTTTTTATGTTAAGAACAAAAAGACAGGAAATGTTTTTTTTTTCAAATATTGTTGCATTTACTCCATCTGGTAAAATAAAATAAGACAGATATGTTATCCTCCACTGTTACACAAAAACACCACCAGCAGGCCAGTTAAATGGTGGAGAGCTGGTGTCCTTAGAACAGTATGTATGGCATTCTTGCCCCCCAGCCTCCCCCCAAAATGCCAGCGCATGTACTGTTTCTCTGAGGCCATCAAAAGTTTTTGGCTTATAACATAGGTTTTTTGGTTAACAGAATAACAATTATGGAACTGTCATCATTATGGTCTAAGGAAACCTTCCCTGTTTGCTAACTTCCTCCCCAAACATGTTTTGCCCTAATTACATTTTTGTTGGTGGTTTAGAGAGGCCAGGACAACCCAAGGGAAAGATTCCATTCTAACTGCACCTTTCCTTTCCCAGAAGGCCTGTGTCCTTTCATACCCACCTAACTCACTTGTTCACTTGATTAACCGTACTGAGAGAAAACAAAAAACAAAAACAAAAGAACACCCAAACAAGCCCTGTGAAATTAACTGGACGTTTTGTTTTTGTTTTTCCCCTGCAGGGATCACAGAGCTGGTGTGCGCTCTCTGTCAGGCATCCGCTCTTCGGGGGCTCCAGGTGAACTAGAGAAGGCGTGGGAGCGCGCCTGTGTGGCAGTGCGTGGGGGTGTGTTCCTGAAACGTCCGACAGGCATCCCCAAATGTTGTGTGTTCGGAGGCCAGTGTCCATAGCTTGCGTTCAATTTTGAAGGGATCGATGACCTCCCAAAGGTTAGGAAACATAACATTCAGATTAATTCCTTCACTGTGGCCAGACTGGGATCTTGCTAGGCCCTGTTGGCTGGAAGGCACTGAAAAGATGCCTTGTAAATTCGGTTTAATGAATTTCTACAATAACCCGTGACATCTTCAGCAACAGCCCTCAGGATTTCACCCGCGGGCACGGGAAAGTTGGTCCCAGAGACGAGGACGCCCCGGGGAGACCCGGCGCCGCCAGGTTCTGGGCGTCTGGGCTGTTTGTCCCAGACCAGCCAAACCTCCCCGGATCCGAGAGGGCCTTCCAACAGTCTTCCTCGGATGACCCGTCTACGGGAAACTTGGGTTCCCCTTTCCTTCAGACATCTGAGGGGCGGCAGTGGACGGAAAAAGGAATACCTCTTAAAAAAAATAGAAGGCAGGGGGCCGCGTCCCGGTGCGTTTCCGAGGACGCTGCAGGCGCAGCGGCGGTGCCGCGCTCCCGCCGCTCCCCAGTCCGGCGGGCGGCCCCTCGCCCGCCCCCAGCGCCGAGACCCGCGTCCCCGCCGCACAGGCGCAGCGCGGCGCCTTCCAGTTCCCGGAGCGCGCCCCGGAGCCGAACGCGCCCCGGAGCCCCGCAGCCCGCTGCGCTCGGCTCGCCGCTTCGAGGGCGCGCCGGCCGAGGCCCCTCGCCTCCAGGTCCGCCTGGAGGAGCCGGCGCGCCGGCGTGTGGTGCGGAGCGGGGAGAAGGGGTTGCTGCGGGGCCCGGGGGGCGTCGGGCGCCCCAGCCTGCCCCCAGCTTCAGGCGCGACGACTGAGAGGGCTGGCTCCTGCCCGGGGAGCCCCCTCCCGGCCCTTGGCTTTCTTCGTGCCCTCCCTGAGCACCTCGCTCGTTCCCGCGTGGCGCCGGGGAAGCTGCGTGAAGATTGCACCGCGTGTGCCGGTAAACGGGCCGTAAGATGCGGGGGGGGAGCTCGGAGAGGCCGAGGAGTCAGTTTTACGGGCCCCTTTCTCTCACCGAACCCAGATTACTCCTCAGTACCCTTACTGGGGGTGCTAGTATCCCCATTTCATGGAAGGGCAGCCAGAGATTAAACGGCTTCCCTGGGGCCGTGGCAGTGGGGCTGGCGGCGGCCCTTTAATGCTGAACGTGGCAGGCTAGCTTTTGCCGCATCCCAGCTGCCTCCGGTGAGAAGGGTTACGGTGGAAGCCACTGTTAACCCAGGTGCCGACGCGTGCTCTCCTTCTTCAGTCCAGATGAAGTGGGAAAAGTGGGAGCACGGCGGCCCGTCCTCAGCCTCTTCTCACCTGCCTTTACCCCTTAGTGACCTCTGGCAGTCACCAGCGCCTAGAGCCTGGCAGCCCCTCCCCCACCCCGGATTTAAAGAAATCATATATATATATCTATCGATAGATATATCTCTCTATCTATCTATAGATATTGATAGATAGATAGATAGATATATCTCCAGCCTGAACTTCTCTAAACTCCAACCTCCAGTTTTGTGTATTCAGCTGCCTGCTGGATATCTGTGTTCCCGCGAATGTCGGAAAGATGCTCAAATTTAACTTGTTTGAAGCTTTGCCTCCAAAGCTGCTCCATCCAGGGTACCCCTTTCCATCAAGAGCAATCCTTTTTTTTTTCTTTTTTTCAGGAGGTGCTCAGGCTGTAAACTTTGGAGTCATCCTTGACTCCTCTTACTTTCACACTCCAAATGGTGCCTACTGGATAATGCTTCTCTGTATATCCAGAATCTGACTGTTCCTTATGACATCTGCTACTACTACTTGGGCCTACATCATCATCATTTCTCCATTAGGTTATTGTGATACCCTCTTAACTAGTCTCCATGTTTCTGCTTAGCTCCCTGAGAGTGTCCTCTGTGATCCTGTTCTAGCCAGAGTGACCCTGTTCTATAAGGGAGCTTAGAACCCCCAGTGACTCCCCACCTCACTGAAGATAATAGTCTAAATCCTTCACTCTACACTCCTCAGTGACCACACCTCCTCTGACCCTTCTACTCCCCTTCTCCTAGCCTAGGTCCCCTCCACTCCAGCCATGGTATTAGTCTTGCTTTAGGGTCTTTGCACTTGCTCATCCCTCTGACTGGAGCACTCCACCCTCCACTCCCCCTGGCTTAGTTTTCTTCTGCTTTTCCCTGAAATACCATCTTCTGGGTAAAATTCCCCCTCCCCTACCACGCGTTTAACATTGTAAACCCCATTCCTGCCGTTTCCTTTTTCCCTGCTTAATTTTTCTCCATGGTCCTTATATACTCAATTTACTTTCGTCCCCTTGTTGCTTCTGTCCTTCCACAAGAATGTAAATAATATATATATGTGGGTAAGGATTTTTTTAAATTGCTGTATCTCCAGTGCATAGAACGGTGCCTGGCACATGGAAGGCACTCAGTAAATATTTATTATAATTGAACCCACAATAAAATGTGAGCAAGGGAGTAGCTCCACTATATACTAGCTCTGTGATCTTGAGTAAGTTATTTAACTGCTCTAAAACTCAGTTTTCTCGTCTGTAAAATGATGGTAGATACTCCCTTACAGGGTTATCAATGTTATTAAATAAGTAAATACATATAAAACACTAAACACATAGAACACCATAAGTGGTAGTGATTTTTACTGATATATAGTATTGATGGTGGATATGCAAGTCAGAGTTCTAATTGTGCATGTGCATATGTCTTTATAAGTCATTTCTCTATTTGTAGTGGTACAATGTAAATAAGAATGTAGCATCTGAAATCTTTTCTTTGTTTTTGATATTTCTTTGTACAGTACCTCGGAAGTGTGTGGTCTGTGTTCCTGCTAATAGCTGAGAGGGAAAAATCCACTTTTTGCTTGGGTTGTGTCAGCATCATTACAAACCATCCTTGTCATCTTCCATGGAAAGAAGGAAGGGGAAATTAGATTCCTTGAGAGAATGTGAGTTATCCCCTTTTATTGATTCTATCACAGAAATTCTTCTGAATATGTAAAAGGATGGACTACTGGGTATGGGGTGGAATGGAGGAAGGGGCACTTAACTTAAACCTCAGGGGTTGGAAGTGGAGTTAGAATGGGGGTTTCCCTTCAGCTTCCCAGCCTGTTTCCTTAGGCAGATCTCCCAAGGGAGGACTCAGTGGATGGGGGATGGGGAGTGTCAGGGAGTAGAGGCAGATGATAGGATTGAATTAGGGACATTGACCAGTAGGTTCATTCTGCTCTTCCCTCTGGCTGGCCCAGCCTCTTATGGCTCCTCCTTCCCCTGGTTTGAACAACTGTCCACTCTCTTTAGACTGGCAGCTGGGCCCCACTGCCTGTTCTTATTGTGAGACACACTGTGTTTGCTGTGTAACTCCCCCACCTCTCCCACCCATGTGAACTCCAAGGGAACAGCAATTGTTGTCTCTTATATTCCCTGCTTTCTTTCTAGTTCCTAGGACAGGTCATTAATTGATAGAATGAGCCCTCTACTGAGTTTATTTAATTCTGCCAAGCAGCCCCTGACATTAACTGAATAGTCCTTGTGCCAGAACAGTTAAAATGCATATCTCATACTATTCTCACAGCAGAACTCAGGGTGGTGTTGTTACAATTCCCTTTTACAAACAGAAAATGTAGACCAGTGAGGTTAAGTAACTTGCTCAGGGTCACAGAGCAGCTGAAAAATGGTGGTGCTAAGGACAGAATCCACACAATCTGGGTCCAGGGCCCGAGTCCCAGCCATCTTTGGGATGAAGGTGAAGAGGGCTGATGGCAGCAGCCGGTTCAGTAAGCCTGAACCCCCAAATGTCTTAAAGTTGAAAGGTGGCCAGAAGCTAGCACGAATAAAATGTCCCTTTAGAGTTTCCATGGCCGCCAGGTGGGTCCCGGGCTATAGCCAGCCTCCCTGGCGCCAGCGTGGGCCTGATACATGACCATCAGTCTGACCAGTCTGCCCATCACTCTGCCCAGCAGAGAAGCCTCTTCAAAAATGTCCTCCCTCCAGAGTACCTGCTGCTGCTCAAATAATTCGAATTTTCCGCGTGGGGATAGGCCGTGGTCAGTGGGACGAGGGTGAACCACCAAAGGCCCCACAGATCGAGCCCGGAGTGGTTGCGGGGAGCCCGGAGTGGTTGCGGGTTTCCCCGGCCAGAGGCTCCGCCGCTCTCCGATCCCCTTGGAAGACCCCGAGGGAGAAATCGCCTTGATAAGGAAACTAGAAACTGGAACTCCGACTCTGGGAACAGAGAACCCGACTGTACGGGGCTGGCCTGAGGGTCTGTGCGGGGCTATTGGTCACCTAGCCCTGGGGGACGTTCGCTACCCGCTCCGGAGGGAGGGCGGGGCGCAGGGGCCACGGCGCGCCCTAGCGCTGGCTTCTCGCTCCTCGATCTCTTTTCTATGCTAAAAAACCAGGAAACGACTTGGAGGCGGGTAGGTTCACCCTGTGCGCCGGTTTTTCTCAGTCCTTGCGGAAAGAGAGCGGATGTGGAATCCGGGCTCCCTGCCCTCCGCCCTGCCCCCCGGATTCGGTTCTTGCCCCCGGGCTGCTTGCGGGCACCCAGGAACCCGTTGACCCACCAGGCCTTCGCTGAGCCAGTTTTTAAATGTAAGGAGAAATACAGAGGATACTGAACACAAATGCATTGCGAACGTCACCGAATTCATGGGAGCTTTTGGTCATTGCGTGCTTATGTGTGTTCTTTTTAGTCAAGAGATACTAAAATCATAACCATTCATCCTGAGGGCTCCTGGGAAAATTTGGAGATTAAAATACCTGAAAATTCTGGTAATCCCTGTTCAACTGAGTCAATTAAGAAGAATTTGTTTACCACCCCCAGGTAGAATCATAGGAAAGTCAATGAAGAAGTATGCTCAACCTCTCTAGTTCTGTTTGGAAACTCAAAACCAACTCCCTGCCCCGCCACCCGCCACCCTCCACCTCCCCGTCTTTTCAGCATATTAATTGCCCTAAAATGTAGAGATTTGCCTTTTGCAGACGTTTGTTTTTGAACCGGTATTTGCTTCAGTTTTCTTCCGTAGACGTTAACTGATACCGTGGAGGTATTAAAACAAAATAAATAAAAAACCTAGTTGATTTGTGTTTTTTCTGTCTCAGTTATGGCATCTTGTACACTTGGCTGATATTTTTTAAAAGGCGGGGGGCTGGGGGAGGGCTTCTTTTAAATGAATTTAGAGTAAAATGTAATTGAGATGTTTGGCAACCTCATGGTAAGACATAATAAGGAGCCCCAGGATACAGGCTAGAATTTAGTTCCGTTTCTTGCTTCATTACTCACCACTTGATGTGGCCTCTGACAAGTCGCTTCACTGTCCTGGGCCTCAGGCTCTCTCTCCATCAGTTACAAGGGGAGCATCTTAGACATCTACCTGCCTCCTGGGGGTATTGTAAGGGTTAATGAGATATGTGGTGAGTGCTTTGATTCTAGGGTAAATGACCTGTACAAATAAAACATGATTACATCTCAGATTCTTCTTTGATTCATCTGAATAAATCGACCTTTCCTTTATGAACTCTTCCTGTTACGTTTCCTACATTGAGTTATTTGATTTTAAAGTTCTGTGTTGGGGCAGTCTATAGATTCACACTCTGTATAAAAATCCTTGACAGGTTATATTACCCAGGTTAGGGAGAACCTCTGTTTGTTCACAGATATTGAATAACTTACTCTCCTTATGCAATTCATCTTATGTATTCGACAAATGTTTACTGAAAATGTACTCCTTCTAGGGATTGCCAGAGGTTGGAGGGAGTGCTGGAAAGAACTGCCTTGTGTGCCTGATGCTCGAAGACACTGTGTTTAAACACTTTGTCTATATGATCTCACTTAATGCTGGCAACAGCTCCTTGAAATGCAGGTTCTAGTCTCACCCTGTGTGTAGAATGCAAGGGGAAGAGTTTCTCAGTAATTCGGGCAGCCAGGGACTGCTAGAGCAGCATAGTCCTGTGAGGTCCCCTGCAACAGTAAGGGACTACTTTTTTGAAACTTCTGATGGAAATTTAAGGTCACTTTTTTTTTTTTTTTTTAAAGAAAAGATTTTGCCAACGCTGCCTCAGCAGGCATGAAATTTAGCTATCTACGGTGTTTAACATCCTTAGACCAGGTGGTCCTGGAGTTAAGAGGATGTTAGAGAAAACTGACGATAAATTTACATATAGGCAAAATATGATAACTCACTTGGAATTAGCTAAATACTCAAAAGTGTAGCCACCATCCCTCTACCCACTCCCCTCCCACACCCACCTTCCCCCACTCACCCCATAGGAAAAAAATCTGCATAAGCTTTTATGGAATCACTACCTGGTGTTTAGAAGTTATCTAAAAGACAAAATTGTAAAGGTTTACCGTGGGCACACAAGAAGGTGGCCCTTGTATCCTGATTCAGTGAGGGAAAAGATAAACCTGGTGGATTAGGCCTATTTTGCATGAAGCACAAAGAAAGATCCTTTATCCATCCCTGGAAATGTGATCCACCAAATGCCAGCTCATAATGCTGGACTGGAGAAAAGAAGCAAATTAAGCCAGAAAGTACAGGATTTTGTCTTCTGTTGTGGACAGTGAGGCCAGCTGCAACAGATTGCTTAGAAAGTTCAGTATTTACACTATAGTATTATAGTATTATACATTTGCTGCCTGCTGACAATGTGCTAAGTCATCAGCATGATTAAAGCGAACACCTGTATGCTGGATTGACAGTGTACTGGTTTATGGTATCAGACATATAACATTGACACACACACACACATAACAGAAGCAGGTGTATATATGGAGAGCAGAGAGCGTTGAATGATTTAGATATATAGGAATTAGTTGTAGTGCTTTCAATGCATGAGAGAATAGAAAGTGAGACATATGTGTCACTCATTCAGAGAAAGTAGTCTTGGGAGAATTAGAGGAAACTCCTGTCTTGCTTACAGTTACTTAGTTGGGAAAGGATTCTTGATCAGGAAACAGAAATGGGGATTTCAGAGTAACAGAGTCATAATATGTTGGAATTAGAAGGGACTTGAGAAGTTTAAATCCAACTGTTCATTTTATGAATAAAGAAGCAGGGGCCCAGAGCCCTAGACTGACTAGTTACTAGCAGATTTAGAACTCTAATGCAGATGCCCACCCTCTGATGTGCTAGTGCTCATCCTTATTAGAGGGTTTTTCTTGCTGTTGTTTTGTTGAGTTTTATATTACTTTTTATTATGGAAATTTTCAAGTTATACAAAAATTTCACCTCCATATATAATGGGGAATAACCCTCCGTATATATTGATGCCCCATATATATTGCCTAGATTTATGCCATTCTTATTTCATCATAAGAATCTATTCCTTTGCTTTTGTTTTTTTTAAGATTTTATTTATTTATTTATTTATTTAATATTTTATTTATTTATTTGACAGACAGAGATCACAAGTAGGCAGAGAGGCAGGCAGAGAGAGAGGAAGGGAAGCGGGCTCCCTGCTGAGCAGAGAGCCTGCTGTGGGGCTCAATCCCAGGACCCTGGGATTATGACCTGAGCCGAAGGCAGAGGCTTTAACCCACTGAGCCACCCAGGCACCCCTATTCCCTTGTTTTTATTTTTATTCTTTTCTGGAGTATTTTAAAGCAAATCTTAGCATCCATATTGTTTCGCTAGTAAATTCTTCAGTATGCAACTCCAAGTGATAAGCCTTTTAACAAATGCTATTCATATACCTCACAAAATTAACAACAAACCTTAATATTATCTAGTACTTGTATCTTATTCACATTTCTTTAATAGTCTCAGATATCTTTTTTTTTTAGCTGTTGGTTTGTTTGAATCGGCATCTAAGTAAGTTCCACACATTCCATGTCATTGTTATGGCTCATAAACCTCTTTTATTCTATGACTGTCTCTTATCCCCCTTTTTTTTTTTTTTTAATGATTTTGTTGGTAAAACCAATGGGCCATTTCTCCTTGTAGAATGTGCCACAATGTGTGAATTTGGCAAATTGCTTCCCTTGTGGTGGTGTTCACTTTCTTTCTCTAGAGTACGTATTTCCTGTAGCTTGGTGATTAGATCCAGAGTCTTGATTAGGTATAGGTTCAATTTATTTATGCAGACATAGTTCTACCGGGCAGGAATACTTCTATAAAGTATTATGTACTTGCTGTGGCATCAATTCTTGAAGCACAAAATGTTTGGTTATCCTGATTTCGGTAATGCCAACATTGGCCAGTGGGCTCAGGGGGTGTCAGCTTAATCTCTCCATCAGCCCTTCATTTAATGGTTTGGGATCCACTGATGATCGTTGCTTAGAAGTTCTGTTATTTCACTGGAGGTTGAAAATGGTGATTTTTTTTCATTCTATCATTCATGTGCATTTACTAACTGAAATACTTTTTTTTTTTCTAAGATTTTATTGATTTACTTGAGAGAGAAAGAGTGCAAGTGAGGACATGAGGCAGGGGTGTGGGGGCTGGGAGAAATAGAGGGGCAGAAAGACAAGCAGACTCCCTGCTGAGTGGGAGCTCATGGGGCTCTGTGAGGGCTTCTCCAGGGGCTCACAGCAGGGCTCAATCCCAGGCCCCTGAGATCATGACCTGAGCTGAGGTCAGACTCTTCATCAACTGAACCACCCAGGCGCCTCTGGAATACTTCCTTAAATAACTTTCTCCCATTTACTCATTGGCTCCCTTGAACTACTACAGCATAGGAAAGAGAGTATAAATGCTTGAGTCTTTCTCTTTGGGTTTTAATTTCCAGGGCAATGAGTGGGGTATGATAGAGATTGCCAAGGTAGATTCAATAATTCGGGGCAAGGTATTCAGAAAGTATTTCTCAGAAGAAAGAGAATTTGAGCTAGGACTGGAAAAATCTCTATGATCTTGATCGGCAAAGAAGAGAGGGGAGTCAGAGCATCACGGTCTGAGGGAACTTCACTAGCAAACCAGAGGATGAGGTTGAGGAACTGCTGTGACTAGATCATAGAGCACACGGGCCTTTTGGGGAGGGACAGGTCTCTCTCAATAGATTGTGACACTCTTGGAGGAAGGATCTGTGTTTTCTTCTCCTTTGAAACTCCAGTGCCAAGAAAGTCACTTGACTGAACATTTTTTCAATAACTATTTGTTGACTAAATGAAAAAACTTGAACTTTCTTTGAAGCTTGTGAATATATATATATATATATATATATTTTTTTTTTTTTTTCCCTCTCATAGTAGCTTGTTTTGTGTTCTTGATCAAACAAAGAGCAAAAGTACAGGCTATTTGTCATTTAATAGAATGAGGGGAGAAAAGCAAATTATCATCTGAATTGATGTAGAATAAGCATTTGACAAAACTCAATACTTTTCATGATAAAACACTCAAACTAGAAATAATAGGAAAATTATGTTGAGGCAACATAATAAAGGTCATATATGAAAAGCCCATAGCTGATGTCATACTCAGTGGTGAAAGACTGAGAACTTTTCTTCTAAGATCTGGGACAAGACAAGGGTGCCCACTCTCACCAGTTTTTTTGAACATAGTACTGGAAGTTCTAGTCAGAGCAATTAGGAAAGAATAAGAAAAAGCATTCAAATTGGAAGGGAAGAAGTGAAATTACCTCTATTTCATAATCTCATACGTAGAAAACCCAATTCCTTAAAAAAACCTAAGAGACGGAATAAAAGTATTTGGCAGAGTTGCAGAATACAAAGTCAATTTACAAAAATCAGCTGTATTTCTATACATTAACAATGAAAGATCTGAAAAGAAAATTACAAAACAATCCTATTTAAAATAGCATAAAAAAGAATAAAATACCTAGAAATAAACATAATCAAGAAGGTGAAAGATTTGTACACTGAAAACTACAAATCATGGCTAAAAGAAATTAAAGACACAAATAAATGAAAAAATATCCTGTATTTATGGATTGGAAGGCTTAATATTGTAAAGATGGCCAAATTACACAAAGTAATCTATAGATTCAATGCAATTTGTCAAAATCCTAAATGCATTTTTGTATTAATAAAAAAAATCCATCCTAAAATTCATATGGATTCTCAAGAGACCCAAATAACCAAAACAATATAAAAGAGAATATTGGATGCTTCATACTCCCTGACTTTGAAACTTATTACAAAGCTACAGTAATCAAAACAGTATGGTACTGGCATGAAAATAGATATATAGAGCAATGGGATAGAATAGAGAATGCAGTAGTAAAACCTCACATACATGTCAGATGATTTTTGACAAGGGTACCAAGGCCATTCAATGGAGAAAGGACAGTCTTTTCAACAAGTGATGCTGGGAAAAGTGGATATCCACATGCAAAAGGATGAAATTGGGCATTTACCTTACATCATATACAAAAACTAACTCAAGATAGATTAAAGATGTAAACGTAAGAGCTACACTTATAAAACTCTTAGGAGAAAACAAAGGGGAAAAGCTTCATGACATTGGATTTGACAATGATTTCTTGACTATGACTCCAAACTCATAGATAACAAAAGAAAAAAGTAGGTAAATCTGGCTACCTCAAAATTAAAAACATCTGTGCATCAAAGGACGCCATCAACAAAGGAAACCCACAGAATGGGAGAGAGAGACTATTTGCAAATCAAATATCTGATGAGAAGTAAATATCCAGAATATATAAAGAACTCCTATAACTCAATAACAACAAAAAGAAATAATCAATTAAAAAAATAGGCCAAAGACTTGAATAAACATTCCTCCAAAGGAAATATGCAAACAGCCAACAAGGATGTGAAAAGATGCTAAGGGAAATGCAAGTCAAAATGACAATAAGATACCATTTTATACTTCTTAGGGTGGCTACTATTTAAAAAAAGAAAAGAGACCCAACAAGGGTTGGTGAGGATGTACGCAAATTGGAACTCTTGTATGCTGTTGATGGGATCGTAAAATAGTGCAGCCTCTATGGAAAACAGTATGGCACTTCCTCAAAAATCTAAAAATAGAATTACCATATGATCCAGCAACTCCACTTGTGGGCGGATACCCAAGAAATGAAAACAGGGTCTCCAAGAGATATTTGGATACCCATGTCTATAGCAGAATTATACAAAATAGCCAAAAAGTGGAAGTAACCTAAGTGTCTATGGAAGGATGAATAGATAAGCAAAAGGTGGTCTATACATACAACAGAATATTATTCAGCCTTACAAAGGACAGAAATTCTGACACATGTCACAACATAGATGAACCTTGAAGGCATTACATTAAGTGAAATAAGCCAGTCACAAAGAGACAAACCCGGAATATTCTACTTATACTAGGCATCTACAGTAGTCAAATTCATAAAGACAGAAATAGAATGGTTGTTGCCAGGGACTGGGGCAAAGAAGAAAGGGGGAGTTACTGTTTAATAGGGGCAAGAGCTTTAGGTTTTTTTTTTTTGTTTGTTTGTTGTTTTTTAAAGATTTTTACTTATTTATTTGACAGACAGAGATCACAAGTAGGCAGAGAGGCAGGCTGAGAGAGAGGAGGAAGCAGGCTCCCAGCTGAGCGGAGAACCCGACTCGGGGCTTGAGCCCAGGACCCTGGGATCATGACCTGAGCCAAAGGCAGAGGTTTAACCCACTGAGCCACCCCGCCACCCCACAATGATACATTTTATATGGCACATATTTTACTACAATTAGAAAAACTTAGGATAAGTAAAATTCCTTGCCTCTATATACTTAGTCATAGAATAGGAGAGAGAGCTAGAGAACTTAAAAATATAATTCAGTGTAATACTCAGCAAGGAAGAATCCCATTAAATAAATTTAAGTTCATTTATAAATTTTTAAAAAATGTCAAAATCGTGAAGACAATGGAGGGCGGAAGAAGTGTTCCCATTAGATGAGGCTAACAGACATGACAATTAATTGGAGTCCTGGGATCCTGGCTTGGGTCTCAGAACACAGAAAACAGAAAAAACTATAAATGACATTATTGGGACAGACGGAAAATTTGAAAATGAATAGTAGGTTGGATATCATTACTAAATGTTATGTTTGTTGATTTTGGTAAGTGTGCTGTGGTTATGTTAAAGAAAGCCCTTGTTCTTGGGAAATATACACGGAAGTATTTGTTGATAAAGGGGCATTGTGTTGCAGAATTACTCTGAAATAGTTCACTCTGAATGAAATGCTTCAGGGGAAAAAAATACAGGGTGAGCAGATGATAAAGCAAATGGAGGAACATGCTAACAATTGATGAAACTGCGTAAAAGGCGTACAGGTCTTTGTACTGTTCTTGCAGCTTTTATGTGTGAAGTAAAAAGTAAGAAAAATCAAATGCTGGTCATATGATATTCAGCCACTCTGGTCTCAATTATGGATTGAGGTGCAGATAACAAAGGAGTAACACGTGACCCAGTCAGTGCCCTAGTGTGGCCTCGCTGGGTGAGTTTCGTGCTTTATGACTTGCATTTTCTCTGTCAAGAAACAGTTGGGGGATTGACTTCATTAAATGGGTACTTTTGTATCGGTCCCTTGATACATTAATGGTTTAATGCTGAAAAATCCTCCAAATATAGGAGAAAACCGCTAGACTAAATTCTACGGATGTTATTTTTTGACGTAAATAGATGATGTAAAATCAGAGTTAAAAAACCCCCATGTGCTCTGTGGCTTGTAGTAGTCAGCGCTTGTGTTCGAGGGGACAGAAATGCAGCTCAAACTTGCTTTATTCATTAAATACTTATTGAGGGCCTCCAGTGTGCCAGTCCATTTTGCTGATACTGGAGAGCCAACAGAAAACAGAACAGGCAAAAAGCTCTGCCCTTTAGAAGCCTCCATTTTGGTGATGAAAAACAAACTGGCCAACATTAGACGAAGAAAGGACGGGGGCGATCTGCTGTGCTTACACAACGGGCGTACTGGTCAGCCATGTCTGTGTCATAAACAGCCGTGCAAATCTCAGCGACACGTGACAGCATTTGTTTCGCTCGCACATCTGTGGGTGGCGGGACCAGCTCTGCTGATCTCTGCTGAGCTTGCTCTATGTCAGCAGATTTAGGTTCAGGAGGCTACTTGCCTGAGCTGCGGCTCTGCTCCGTGGGTGTCTCTCAGCTTGCCTGGAAGCAGGTGAGCAGAGGCACGTTCTTCTCCCGGTGAGGGCAAAGGCACTGTAAAGCCCTTGTTGAAGACAGGTTTGCCAACATCCCATTAGCCAAAGTAAATCCCCCGGCCAAGCTCAAAATCAGGGAGCTGGGAAACATACTCTCCCCATGGAAGTGGGGGAACCATCAAGTTGTAGACAGAGGGAGGAGTGGAAATTCAAGCCAATTATGTGATCTGTCACATTGGCAAGTTCACAGCGTCAGACCGGCTGGAGGGTACCTCCTTATTTCCTTTTCTCTCTTTTTCTCTGTCTCTCTCCATGACCACTAGTCCTTGCTTCTTTCTGTGTGCTCTTGGCCACATTTTCTCCTGTTATCCCCAGGATCAAAAAAAAAAGGGGGGGGGTAGGGAAGGATACTTATTCTTTGGATTTTCATCTAATAAATCTCAGAGAAGGAAGGATTTTTTTGTGTGTGGTGCCTGCCTGGTTAAGATTAAGCATTGAATGGAGGGTCCACTGCTGTGGTCAGGGTACCGGAGTGCTCTAAGTGCTGAGACCTGGGCCACATGCCCACTTCTGCAGTGGGCCCTGTGGCTGGCAGGTGCACCAGAGCCCCACAGGAATGCTCCTGGGTGGTGAGGGTTTATATTTTCCAGCAGAAAGAAGACGGCTGGGTAGATAAAACAAGGTGTCTGTTTTCCAAACACCCAGTTTTTGGAATCTTGTTCATAGAACAGAGTATTTCCTCAGCAAGGAAGTTAGGCGATCTTTGGCTATTTGCAGATATTCAGGGGAAATGTTACCGAAAAAGAGGTCTCAAATTTCTCTTTTATTTATTTATTTTTAATGATTTTATTTATTTATTTATTTGAGAGAGAGAATGAGAGAGAGAGGGAGAAGCGCAGTCCCCACTGAGCAGAGAGTCCGAGGTGGGGTCGATCATAGGACCCTGGGATCATGACCTGAGCCAAATGCAGAGGCTTAACCAACTGAGCCACCCAAGTGTCCTCTAATTTCTCTTTTAAAACAAGTTCTGACTACCAGCATAAATATGTTTCAGAGAGCATTAGTTCCTGCTAACATTCTGTTCATTAGGCTTCTCAATGAGCAAAATATTATACTAGAAAACAAGTTACAGAAATTGCCCATTTTGAACCCGACAGCGAGTATTTGATTCTTTTTTTTTCTTTTTTAAAGATTTTATTTATTTATTTGACAGAGATCACAAGCAGACAGAGAGGCAGGCAGAGAGAGAAAGGGAAGCAGGCTCCCGGCTGAGCAGAGAGCCCGATGCGGGGCTCGATCCCAGGACCCTGGGATCATGACCTGAGCCGAAGGCAGAGGCTTTAACCCACTGAGCCACCCAGGCACCCCGAGTATTTGATTCTTAAGCAGAAGTGGAACCAGGTACCAGCCTCCCAGCTGCAGAGCATGTCCTTGCTGTCAGTGGCTCACCCAAAGCACTGACTGCCATGCATCCACCCCTGGGGCTCAGCTCAACTCCAACTGGTCTGAACAGATCACAGGAGGCTTGTTCTCCTTCCTAGTGAAAGCTTTAGGGACCAGCTGGTTTGGTTCTCGACAAGGAGATGGGCAGGAGTTTCTGAAAGAGGCATCTTAGCTCTAAAAAGAGACACAAACCTCTGGACATTGGTGTTTGAGGACATGATGCTTTAACTGTCTTGTGATTATGAGGAGACAGAACCGACCCCCCGGTGATGAGGTGGGGAGGTGGAAAGACCCTGGGTCCATGGCCATGTTGCTGAGCCATTGAATTAATGAACTCTGGAACAGATCATCCTCTGGACTTCCGTTGTGTCAGAAAATAAGTTCCCCAAGCTTTGGCCACGTTTAGTTGGGTCTTCAGTTACTCACTGATGAAGGCATCCTAATGGAAACAAAGAATTCTTGTGGTTCTCTGCAGCTTCTTTTTCACTTGGGGTTGAGTAGTTAGCAGGAGATGAGACTTAGGCACTACCATAACTGCACCCATCCTTCTCTCTAAAAATAGATTCATAAATGAAGATACAGTCCTTACCGTGACACATGTAGAATGTTAGGAATGCAGGTAAAAGGTGGAGTCTAAGGTACAACAATAACTCTGGCTACCTCTTGTTCTGTTACTTAGTTTGCCAAAAATATCTTGTCCTACCTTGTGCTCTTTTTAAAACAAAAGTGATTTCCCATACCTGTTTTAAAAACCTTAATTTGGGGGCACCTGAGTGGCTCCGTGGGTTAAGCCTCTGCCTTCGGCTCAGGTCATGATCTCGGGGTCCTGGGATTGAGCCCCGCATCAGGCTCTCTGCTCAGCGGGGAGCCTACTTCCTCCTCTCTCTCTGCCTGCCTCTCTGCCTACTTGTGATCTCTGTCTGTCAAATAAATAAAATATTAAAAAAAATTAAAAAATAAAAACCTCAATTTGAGAACAGTTACGTGAGAAGGAAAGCATTGCACTTATTCAGAGGTTCTCTCTCTCTCATTTCTCTTTCTTGCAGGAGGAAAAGCAATGAAGGACGAATTATTCCCACCCCCAGTCTCTCATCAATTCTAAAGTTGAGGGGAAAGTGTTAGTTTTGTCAGAATGAAGGAATCGAACTGAAAAAAGTGACAGTGACTGTATTTCAGTCTTTCTTTGTGTTGTGCTTTGGTTCTCTTCAAGTACCCAGTTTTCAGCTCCTTGTAGCTTTGTCGAGGTGGGAAATTCTTTTGTGAGATGGAGCTTCTATAATCACATGGTCTCTTCACCCCAGATTGCTGTTAGTACTGGTGGCACCCTCTTGAAAAGGGCATTCCAGTTAGCCCTGCCGTATGGCATCTCTTAGAGGGTCACAGAGTTGGGTATCCCCCATTTCTCCTTGGGATGAGCAAATGTGTTGGATTTTTATCAGTCTCAGCTATTCTCTTCGGCTTTAAAAAATAATTACAATTTTGTTACTCTTCTGAAGACTTGCCTCTTTCAATATTGATCAAATCCCAATGAAGGGGAAGCCCCTGGTGAAATGCTGTGTTGCCTTACTCATTCTTTTCAAATGACACATGTTTCATATTTAAAATCAGAAAGTGAATTTCCTTTAGGCCAAAAATAAAGCAGTTACCTTCTTTGAAGGCCCTTGGCAAGAAGGGATTAATTTTTTGTTAAGATAATTCTTTTTAGATCCATTTTAGGTTCACAGAAAAATTGAGGGGAAGGTATGGAGGTTTTCCATATACCCTCTGCTCCCCGCCCCCTGCCAACCTCCCCCATTATCAATCTCCCTCTCCAGAGTGGGACATTTGCCACAATTGATAAACCTACAGTGACACAGCGGAACCTTCCAGAGTCCACAGTTTATGTTAATAGTTCACTCTTGGTGTAGTATATTCTACGGGCTTGGACAAATGTATAATGACATATATTCTTCATTATAATATCATTCAGAGTAGTTTCACTGCCCTAGAAATCCTCTTGGTTTGCATCCTTCCCCACTCCCAATCCCTGGCAACTGCTAAACTCTTTACTGTCTCCCATTGGTTTGCCTTTGCCAGAATGCGATACAGTTGGGATCATATAGTAGGTAGCCCTTCCTGATAGGGTTCTCTCACTTGGTAATGGGCATATAAGGTTCCTCTTAAATGTTTTTTCAATGTCTTTTCATGGCTTGATGGCACATTTCTTTTAACTGCTGAATAATATTCCATTATCTGGATGTACCGTAGTTTATTTATACACTCACCTATTAAAGGACACTTAGTTTGCTTCCAAATGTTGGCAGTAATGAGTAAAGCTGCTCTAAACATCCATGTGCAGGTTTTTGTGGATATAAATATTCAACACCTTTGGGTAAATATCAAGGAACACAATTGTTAGATCATACAAAAAGAGTATGTTTAGTTGTATAAGAAAGCAAGAAATTTTATGTTCCACTGATCGGTTAATTTCTGAGTAAAGAATAGACAGTGCCCTCAAAAGTGAAGAAATAAGGTTATTGAGGAGGTAGGAGACAATCTTATTCTAGTATGAACAACTTTTCTTTCCTAAATATAAGCCATCTGCTGTCCTTCTGCACCGGAAGCAAGAGGGAGTGAGATGACTGGAGGAAAGGGCAGCTTAGGGTGTCTGCCTCTAAAGACATTCCTCCAGTGTGCCCGGCAGGGTTGGATCCAGGGAAGCTGAACCACTATGTCTGGTACAGAGTAAGAGCTTTATTGCAGGGAGTTGATTTAAACAGTTTATGTAAGCTTGTGGCTTCTGTGCCTGGTGCAGGAACCTGAAGTCAGCGGACCAGATAGTTGATCAGGAATGAAGGACATGAAGTGGGGAAGAGCGAGGACATCCTGGAACTAATGAGGATGGACTGGAGATTGCACTGGTCTCTCATCACTCCTGCGCTTTCAGCTTGGACAATGGGAGTAACCTGCAGGAGAAGCTGGTGGCCTTCGTCTTGGATCTCAGCCTGCACCTGGCCTGGAAATCCAGGAGGCTGGAGGAGATCCGAAGGAACTGGAGGAACTGGAGGAGCTGCAGGCTGAGCTACCATTCTCACCTGTCTCCCAAGATCTCCTGGCCCATGTTATCTGGCAGAACTACAGAGAGGGAATTCTGGGAAATGTAGTCCCAACTTAGCTAAGTTGACAGGGTACGAATATTCCAAGGTTCCACAGCTGCACAGAGATGGAGGAGGAGCTTTGCAGCACCACAGTAGTGAACAATAGGAAACATCCTAACTGTCCATCGGTTGCAGAATGACATGAATAATGTGATACCATTTGTATAAATTCAAAAAACAAAGAATATACCACATACTGCTTATGAAAAAAAAAATGAAAGAAAGGATACACCATAAACTCAAAGGGATGTTGCTATCAGAGGGGAAGTGAACGGGCTTTGAAATGGTGGGAAATTCAGAACTATTTTTTAACACTCTCTCTCTTTTTTCTTTTTAGAAAGTGATAATATAGATTCATTACTTTTTTTAATGTGGTAAAATAGAGATGACAAAATTTAGATATATTACCTTTGTAACTGAGAAGCTTCTTATGTTATTTTCAGGGGCAATGTTCTCATTCTGAGAACACGGTTATATACTCTACCCTCCTCTGCTGAAAAGGGAAGAATACGAAGAGACAGAGCCAGGCAGATATTTGGAAGTAGGGAGTAGGGAGGGAATATTTCCCTTCTCTCCCTCTCTCCTTGCCAGGAGGGCTTCTAGTAAAACAGAAAAGCCAGGGATTAAAGCCAAGCATTGTGTCATCATTATTGATATTCAAGAATTAGATCATTATTGCTAGCCAGTAGTGTTAGATTGTTGGTTTGCTTGTTAAAATTTGTTTGTCTTTTTTGAGCTGTGTTGCTAGGTGGAATGAAAACAGTCCCCTTGTATGAGTAAGAGAAGCAGAGAGAAGGGCAGGGTGGGCAGCCTCACACATTGCAACTGTATCTATCACCCACTGTTGCTTGCATTGATTGTCACTAATTTGAAAACATGTCTCGGAATTCCGCTGGTGGGATAATTTTTGTGTGCCGCTGTATTTATTTTAGGAACATCCTGACCCTAAGGAAGACAGGTCAGGATTTCATCCTTCAGTCATCCAGCAACCCCACAGAGTGGAAAGCAAAAGAATTTGGCATTGGGTAAAATCTCTTTCTGTAGCCAAATGGTGGGTGTTTCTAGGTTCAGAAGCCTGCTCGTTTCCTCATGTATGGAGCTTGCCTTGATCCCTGTGGCCAGAAGTGATTTTTCTTTTTCTGAACTCCTAGAGGCCTGTTCATATCTCTGTTGTGACACTTATTACTGGAATTATATTCTTTGTATCAAGTTACCTCTTCTACAAGATTAAAACCCCTTGCATTCTGGAATTATATTCTTTGTATCCAAGTTACCTCTTCTACAAGATTAAAACCCCTTGCATTCTGGAACGTCCCATTTATCATCACATTACCCATAGCACGCTAGTACTGAGTGCTTGTGTTTAATACGTGGTTAGGAAAAATATTTGTACAAAGAATGAAAGGGTCAGAAAATTGATTTGGGTTCTTTAAAAAGAATGTTTTCAGAGGCTTTTGCTGACTCTTCGGGTGAATGAAGAAAACGAAAAGGCAACACATTTAAAACGATGAACACTTGATGTGAATGAATGTGTTCTGGGAACACAGATTCATTAAGTTGTTACATGATGTCATCAATACATTCATTAGCACTGAAAATAAAATAAAATAAAATAAATCCACACCTTTTTAGAGATGAAGGTTGTTTCTAATTATTTCCTTTATAATCGTAATACTGCTTTATAAGACTGCATCATGATCTCCCTCTCTCTACTTCAGTGTTTCCTCTAATTCATTTCCTATTTCCTCACTCTCTAAACTGTTAAAGTCAATTGCCATTTTTTTGTAATCACCTGGGGATTTGTTTTCTTTCAAAAAGGATGTAGGCATCCCTTTTCTGTTCTGCATCTCACTGCTCCATGCTTTCATTTCAGGCCCTAAAGACCTTTACCTTTTTCCATGCTTGCCTTGGTTTTTTGATCAGGGCAATAAACCTTAACTCATGCTCCGTTAGGATTTTGCCTTTTGACAGCAACCTGCTGTAAGAGGTGACTTGCAGGAAAATATCACTCTCTACTGCAAACTGAAGTCTGTGGTCTTTCTCCCTTCTACTCCCCCGCCCCTTTTCTTTCTTCACCTGCCAAATATTTCCTGTCATAAATATTTCCAGAAGTCATGACCCATAAGACAAAACTTCAGGTTCTGAGCTTATCACTTGATGTTGGTCGTGTCGCCTGCCGTACCTTCTTTCATTCCAAACTGAGTTCAGTTTGGCTTAATGTATGTTCTAGAACTTCAACCATGGGTGAAGTGTTGTGTTAAATCAAGTACAAAAATGAATAAGAACAAATCTCTGCCATCAAGGAGCAGATAGTGAACCCCCTAAGTATACCTTGAAGGACAATTTATACAGAAATTTAGTCCAAGGCAAAGGTCTTCAAATAGTTCTGCTCTTGGACCCCTCTTAAAAGAATAAAGCAAAATAGACAAAGTAAAACAAAAAAGAAAAAAAAAACAAAAAAGAATAAAACAGAATTAAAACTATGCATTTCTGAACATTTTAACGTTGATGTCTAAAATTTGTCCTCATACGGTTAAATCATCACAGAGATATAATTTTATGCTTGTGCCAGTGGACATGGGCTGTGGCTTCCCGTGAGAGAGTGGGGACGGGGAAAGACCTCCCCCAGTCTTGATGGAAGTCTGTGCATCTTCTGATGTGCTGGAATTTTCTTCCCTCTGGGGTTCCTCCCACTTGCTTGCTCAAAAGAGTGCTTTTTCTCAGGGTCCGCATGTGCTTGGGAAGGAATCTTTGGTTCTGTAGGGATCCCCACTGGCCTCAGATTCATCATCTCTAAATTGGGAGTAGTAGTACCTACCTCTGAGTGTTGTGAAGACTTCCTGAAACAGCAGCTCAAGGGGCTAAGCTGGTGCCTGGATGCCGGTGCCTGGCAAACATGGGGTTCTAAAGAGCTCCCCAGCTCTGTTATCTGCCCCCTGGCTCTCCTGTTCGCATCTTCTCTGCCTCTTGCCTATCACAACAGGTTCTTATCCGGTTGTCCAAGGCCACTCGTTCGGGAAAACAGTCCACATTCTCTGTGAAGTCTAAACTCTTTAATTATGGGTTTGAGTTTTTCATGATCTGGCTCCAAGCTCCATTTCCGATCTCATCTTCTGTCTTATTACTCCCACTCACCCTGGTGCCAGCGAACTGGGGTTACCTTCACACGGGCACAGCCCATTCATGGATGCAGCCCGACGTCGTGGAATACCAGTTATGTGCCAGGTGTGGCATCCCGTGCTCTAAGTGCAAAGACGAAAAAGCACCTCTCAGATCTTTCAGAGTTGGCATTCTGACTGGGGAGAGCCGTGGGTGAGGAAGTAACCCTAGGACCTGTGGTAGGCGCTGTAGAGGGAGCTGAGCTGTGTCAGAGGCCTGGGGCATGTCACCCCGCAGGAGGCACGTGAGCTCTGCCTCGTTTACTAAGCACTTAGTGGCGTTGCAGGTTCATCGACTCTGTTCTTTCTGCATTCCATGTCTTGGCTCAGGTTGATCCTTTAATTTTGAATATTCTTTCCTCTTCCTGTTCCTGCCTGGTGAAAAATTCCACAGGTTTAAGAGCTAGCTCCAATACTCATTCGATTGTGAAACACGCCCTAAAGCTTCTGGTGCTCCTCTAGTTCACGCTTTTCACCTTTGCAGAGTAGTAATACTGTTGTAACCCCACTGTGGGCAGGAACCACCTCTCCCTGGGCACTTCGCCTACAGTAGTTTCTCCACGAAATTTTGATTGATTATTGAATAAGCAATAGATCTCTCTTACTGCCTAACTCCTACACATCCAGGAGAATTTTTCAAAGGTAAGCTGTGAGAGAAGAGGCCATCTCCATATTTTTGTTTTATAACCAGATATGTTAGAGAGAGATATTGGTGTAGTCACTAATGACTCTGAGCCAGGGCTAAGGGGGAGCTGGAGGAAACAGGACTCTGCTCTCCTCGCACCTGCTGTGGACTAGAAGGAACTGCTTTGGCGGGGGGGGGTTGGTTTCTCCCCTGTTTGTGGAAGGCATTTTCACTTTCGTACAGAATGTCATTGAAGGCTGCAAGTGAATTTGTTCATACACAATATCTGTGTTTTTAAGGGTACCATCTGAGGGTACCTTCAAAATACCTGTGTGTTTATGTATGTCCGATTTCCTATACAGGATACACAAATAAGGACCTGTCAATAAAATAAATTAACTTGCATTTGCATGGTGTGACACAGACTGCCCACCCAAATTAAAAAAGGAAAATCACACTCAATTATTTTTTTAATTTTGAACTTATTTATGCTGTAATGTATAGCAAGATATTTAACTTCTTCCATTTCCCTTGTATTGCATTGTGTTTTATCCATGCATTATAAAAGAAATAGGGGATTCATGGATGGTCATTGATTCACAGCTATAGGTGACATATGTTCTGAGATGAGCTCAGTTCAGTTGGAGTAAGATTGCTGTGGTGACAACGAGGTGGACTATTTGCCATCAGGACATGTGGCAGCTGTCTTCATGGCTACTGGGAGGGCAGACAGTGTCTCCTGCTTGTGCTGTGCCCCACTCGTCCTCTCCAGGAATGTCCTATCTTTGTTCTTGGCATAGTCATCTCCTGATTATCCAATCCAGTCCTCTGGGAGTCAGTTTAGATCACCTCTTATCCCTCTCTCCACTCACTCTTCCATCAGTCAGTTTCTTTTAATCATCCTCACATCCCCTCTCTTCTTTGTGTCCTCATTGCCCCAGACTTTGCTCAGGCCCTTACCATTCTGGGGTGGATTTCTGCAATAGCTTGAGTTTTATCCCTCTGTCTCTTAACTTTTCCCATCCCCCATTTATCATGCTTTCTACCGCCAGAGTGATTTTCTTAAAAAAAAAAAAAAAAAAAAAGTGCATATAGGGTAACGTCTCCCAGGATAAAGACCTTTATTAGCTGGCCTTTTTCTGTTTCTGCAGGGCATGACCTACCACTTCCCCAAGTGCACCTTTCTCCCGTCATGCTAGGTTACTTTTAGTTCCCACCTGTGTTCTCTTGTGCTCCTGTGTCCTGTGCTCACTGTTCCCTTCTTGGATGGTTCCTTCTCTACTCTGTGTGTCTGCTAAGGCTAAGGCTGATGCTTTGTCAGGATCAACTCTTAAGGGTTACTTGATATGCTCTGAAAAACATGACTTCATAAATGTGAAATGTTTGGATAAATTAAAGGAAAATATCTCATAACTTGAAACAAAAATGTCTTCTAGAATTCTTCCCCTGTTCAATTAGGTGCCAGTGGGTTTCTGTGGCAGATGAGATACACAGAGACACACAGACACACACAGACACACAGACACGCTTCATATTGAGGTAAAAATTTTGGTAGATGCATCTGTATCACCCAGTGGTCTATGAAGATGAGGTTTATGGTGTGTTAGTCCCCATATCCTTAGTACCCAGCAGAATGCCAGGGAGTACAGTGTTGTACAACAGACTAAGCAATGAGTGAGTAAACACTGAGATGGAATGAGACAGTTAATACACGAATGGAGGACTCATGCTCAGACCCTGTATTCATCAGCCTTCTTTCTCCTGCTGCTTCTACAGTGAAATATCAAGAAGTTCTCTCTACATTTTGACGTTCCCCTTACTGCCTCACAGCACAAGATAGAAGGGAGTGTATTAGTTTCTAGGTGCAAATAACTTGAACTCCTAATTCAGTTGGCTTAAAAGATTAGTAATTTATTATTTTAAGCTACACAACATTCAGAGAAGTAGGCAGTTTCAGAGTTGGTCTGTTCAGTGGCACAATAGTGTCACCAGGGATCCAGGTTCCATGTTTCTTTTCCGCCATTTTCATCCATGTGGTCTAGCCTCCCTTGTAGTAGTAGCAAGACAGCCATGGTAGTTGGACAAGCGCTTTGAGGTACAAACACAGGTAGGGGCAGAAATGGGATCTTATTGACCAGATCTAGGTCATGTGTCCTTTCCTAATCTCATCATTCATTGCTATGTATGCCAAACACTAAACAAAGTTCACCCCTTCGCCCTGGGCCTTTACTTAGGAAGAGCGTGGGTACCTGAACAAAATCACAGTCTGTTCAGCAAGGAAGAAAGGACAATGGCCAGTGGGGAGGACTTTTCAGTATTGTCTTATTGTTTCCCATACACAACAACAACAACATCAACAAACACTCTCTTTCCACTGAGAGAGGCTGGGTCAGCAGTTGCCTTCATTAAGGATATTGTTTTCAGCTCGTACCTCTCAAAAGTGAAAAAGTGCCAAGAGAAAACTGAAACCAATGGTGAATGTCCTGGAACAAAGAACAAATGTTACTCCCTGGAAAGAAAGTTTTTGATCTTATAAACCTAGCTGCTTTTATTCTCTAGCTTCCAAAATCCATAAAAATGCTCCTAAGCGAAGTTAACTTCCAAGTCCATAAAAATGTGATTTATCATTTACAGCATGACATTTATAGTATCCCTTTTTGGTCCTCGCAAGGGGAAACCAAGAGAAAGGTGTGAAGACTCCTAGTCTTTGAAGATGACTAATGACATGGTATATCGTTACTCACATTCCTGAAATATAAGTATGCAATTGCATCTACTCAAGTCTAACTAACAAAGGAGGCCAAGTACAATTTAACTTATAATGTAAGTAATAAAAATTTAAATATGCTGCCTTATAATTAATGAAACACACATCATCAAACAGGAACTAAAACTTGAATGTTGCTGTAGAACTGACGCTCAGTGGTGCCTGGGCTGCCTCCTAGTAGGTGTCATTGTCTGTGTTTGTATGTGCGTGTAGGTATGTGGATGTGAGTTCTGCATTTCTGTATACCATCTTACACACTTTTTCATATTATAAATAAATATAAATTAATTTACATAATATGATATACAAATAAATATAATACACACCAATATATATTAATTTATAGAATTATTAATATATAATATAATAATTAATATATATTAATGTATACAATTATTAATTTATATAATATATAATATATAAACATATATTATATATAAATATAATTTATATGCTATATAATATAATATACAAATACATAAAATAATATACACTGCTCGATTTCCAAATCCATGCTTATACACACGTCCACATTTTGTGAAAGTTTTTCTGGTGAATCTAATACAGCTACAGACTTGAGCTCCACGTTTTACAAAGCTGTGTGCCATTTGACTCCTTTTAAGCAAAATACTTTGGCAGAGGGCATAGTAACTCTAGTGACTATGTGTAGATTCATATTGGGAGCATCCAGTCTGTTGATTTCGTGAGTTTTATTGGGGGTGGAAAGTGGAGGCTGGAGAGAATGGTTGGCTTTTGCTTTAATTAGCCAGATAATTACCTCAACTCTCCATTTTACATTATCTGCATTGATGCTGACTTTATCTGTGCAAAGAGTAAAAGCCAATCAATGGATCAATCCACAAAGACGTGCTTAAGTGCTCAAGGTTATATTAGGTGAAGAGAATTGTGTAAGGGGCTCAGGGTGGTGACAAGCACTAGGTACGTGAGTGCTAAGGAATAGAAAAAAAGTGTAATTTCCCTCCAGTGGCTTATGGCGGGCAGATGAGAATGTTTCATATGAAACAATTAGGGCACAATATAAGACCGGGAGAAATTTCAGGCAGTGGTGCACCTAAGTCCCATGGACCTGAGTTAGGTCAGTATCAGTTAGAACACTCTGGGTTTGGAAGTTTTATGGGATCTGGGTCCAATGGTGCACTTGTTGGTTTGACTTCTGTGTCCTGAAGTATAACGGCAATGTGCCTTGGTAGCCTTAGGATGTTTGGAAATCATCTGCTTGAGGACACATTTCCTAACTTAATCAAGGAGTTATTTTGCTCTTTTCATAAGCAAAGAGGTGGGGAAAGGTGCTATGATAATAAATGTAGAACTTCCTTGTTTATGGTTGCTAAGGAGAGCTTAAATATGTTAGATGTATGTGTGTATGTATTTTGCTAGGAACATAAAAATAAGAAAAAGAAAAAAAATCTATATACTTCTATAACATATTTAATTATTTAATACATTTTTTATAAATCAGTTGGCCAGAAAGAGTGGGATAGTTGAGTAGATTATCAAGAAATACAAATAAATTTTGAGGTGTTTTAAAGGATTCAGAAAAGTACTTTGAAAAAGTGACTTTGTACCTAGGCTTTCCTAGGGGGAAGACTCAGGAGCATAGAAGACACACACACACACACACACACACACACACACACACCCCTGTATTGTACCCACAATACAGAGCAATAGAGAAAAAGTAAAAGAAAGTATTGATCCTTACCCCACCCCTTTTTCTTAAAGTAGGCTCCAGGCCCAGCATGGAGCCCAATACAGGGTTTGAACTCACAACCCTGAAATCAAGACCTGAGCCAAGATCAAGAGACTCTGAGATCAAGACCTGAGCCAGATGAAGAGTTGGTCAATTAACCAACTGAGTCACCCAGGTGCCCCTTGATCCTCTTTTTTAAAAAAGGAAAGCTTCTAAGAGAAGACATGAAAAAGGCAATGTCATAGTATATAGATACACTCCTTAGAAAAAATTCAATAGAAAGAGGAACCAAAATAAAGAAGGGAACTTGCCTTTGAAAAACTAAATTGATCTTGATTACTCATACTTAAGAGCTTTAAGAACACCAGCACTTCGTAGTACCAGCACTGACTAAGATGGTAGGGCAACTGGTTATTTTTCAGAACTTATCTGTGATAGACAATAAATCTAGAATTTAGAGAAAGTATGACCCTTAAAAGTGTGCCATTAGGGAAAAAAGTAATCATGGATTTAATCTTCTAAGAGTTTAAAGAAGCCTTGGGTGGTGACAGGCTGCTTGTAAGTGTGATCAGACTATCTTATCTCTTACTGTGGTAGGGTAATGGGATTGGGAGGGCAAAAGGAAATGACAGATTTTATCTTATTGATTTTAACAAGAATTTTGGTTTTGTTTCTCCACAATGAAATTGCGAAGTGCGGTTGGCTCGCCAACTTTTTGCATTCCATCCATTAATTGTTTAGGACAAAAGATGTGAGGGAATGCCTTCTTTAACAATCATTAACAACTGCTTATAAAAATCTGGATATATGCTGATTTGGGGCTGCAGAGAGAGAGAGAGATAAAAACCCAGTCTTTGCCCTTCAGGGGGTTTATAATCTAGGAGGTGAGAGACCAACATAAACAAATAGCAATGTAAAGGAACGTATATTGAACTTCATTTGTATGGTAAATGGTAAATGGCACCTTGAAGAAATAACTTTTCTTAAAGAATTAAGTTGAAGATTTTTCTTACTCTCTCAAGCCTCTTCAAAAGATGTTGTATTTTTACTTTTACAGATAAATTACTAGTTTATGCTAGAAATGTGGTTATAAGAAAAAATCAACAGCATTTTAAGAGATATCAAAACAGCAGACTCTCGGAGGGTATTGGGGATGATGTTGGCCCTACCATCCTGTACTTTTCTAGAACAGTGCTTCTGAGACCAGTGTGCAAGGAATCACCTGGGATCTTGTTAAAAGGCAAATTCTGAGTCAGTGGTGAGTGTGGGGTCCAAGAATCTGCATTTCTAGCAGGATCCCAGGTGCTACTGGTGCTGCTGGCCTGGGAACCAGACTTTGAGTAGTAGCCAGAGGCTAGACCATACTGAATTTACACATACCAGATGTAGAAATCATCAGGCCTGGCATATAAGTCTGTGTTGGTTAGTTAGCCTCTTGAATCCTCAGACCAAAGGACATAGGAAATTTTGAGTCAGAGATACAGTTAAGAGGAAATTAATCTTGCAAGAAAGGATGAGAAAAATGATGATCATGAAGCATTAAAAAAAAAAAGGAAACTGCACGGTGATTTTAAAATGCATCTAAAATATAGACTGTTACACAGAGAGTTTAATAGCTTTGTTAGATTTGCGTGTGGTGGACATGCATTTTGGCACAACTGAATTACATACAGGATAGAATTATTTCTCAATAAGGGTACAACCTCCTAAATGTGCCATTTGAATGTCCTTCCCCCACCCTCCAACCCCCAGAAAGTAAGATGGTCCCCCAAACGGGTTGCCTCAAATGAGAGACCTTCTCTAAATGTTGAGAGATATTCTCAGTGTTCCTTCTGAGACCCTAAAAGTGACATTGAATCTGATTCCCACTTCTGGTTTCTGAGTAGCAACTGTTTACAGCGAAGGAATAGTAGGTGTGATTACCCAAACTGTGTTCACTCTCATTCAATACAGTAAATTTTCATGTCATTTCTTTTATTTCTGAAGGCATCATCTCCTACCTCTCCACAGACAATTAGTTCTACAAATACTTATTTCTTAAAGAGAAATGATTTTAATGTACTTTATTTCTTTAAAATTTTTTAATTTAAATTTGATTAAGTTAACATACAGTGTATTATTAGTTTCAGGGGTAGAATTTGGTGATTCATCGGTTGTATGTAACACCCAGTGCTCATTCCATCACTCGTCCTCCTTAATGCCCATCACTCAGTTTCCCCATCCCCCCCCCCCCCCCGCCCCAGCAACCCTCAGTTTGTTTCCTAGAGTGAAGAATCTCTAATGGTTTGCCTTAATGTCTTTTAAATATAATAATTAAGGGATTTCAGTTATATAACTACAAAGGACCTAGGTGGGTCAGGGAAAGAGATCTTTTTTTTCTTTTGTTTGTCCTAGTGATAAAATCCTTCACTCAGACTGGGAAATCATGTATAATGAAAGTTTTAATTTTCTGCTGTCTGATTAATATTCTGGTTTTATAGAATTAAAGCTGATATTAAATGGGATTCAGCAAAGTCTTACAGCTAACCATATGCCCATGTTTTTTTTTTTTTTTTCCCCACAAACTTCAAAATGGTTCACAATCTTCTAGGGTATGTGTTGGAGTCTTTTTATTATTTTCCTCTTGTCCACGTCCCTCTAATGAGAATATCAGTGAAATTCATATTTATAATTTAATTTTAAGGATGGAGGATCTTAGAGGAGGATGTGGTGGTTTCTATCCTAAATTGAAGGCTTGGGGAAGAGTGAGCCATAAGGGAGAGTGCCATTAGGATATTTGGGGGAAGAGTGTTCTATGCCGAGGAAAGAGCCAGTTGGAATTGGGTGTGAATTGTGTGCCACCTCAAATCCTCTCTTCCTATCACTTACTCCGGCTATCCATTCCCTCAGGCTTCAACCGGCTGCACAGAGGTATAATCAGATAGTGCCTCCACTGGGGCCTGACTCATATACTTTCCCATGCTTTTGACTCCTGACCTGGGACTTCTGTGTCCCTACAGCATGGGTGTCAGCAGAAATCCAGTCAATAGTCTTGCATGTACAACACAGCTCTGCCGGAGGGTTTATGGCCCTGGGGCCACCCTTGACCAACAGAAAACTGGAGCCTATAGATAAATTCTACACCTTTTTTGTTTCCATGGCAGACATTTGAAATGAATTTCCTAAGCTTTTCATAAGGATGATCCTGTGGGATTGAGTACCTGTCTCCCGCAGAGGTGATCCCATCAGTCATACATCTTTATATCTGCCCTCCTTCTTCCTGTGACACTCCTCCCGTCCCTCCTGCTTTGTTCCCACAGAAATGACCCTAAGTAAGCCTGGTCTCAGAGTCTATTCTTGGAGACATCAGGCTATGGGAAATTGCAAAGGCCCTGAAGAGGATGCATGCTTGGTTCTTTTAGAAACAGCAAGAAAACTCTTTTATGTGTGTCTCTTGCAGAGTGGAAGAGGGCAAAGGTGATCAGCCATGATGGGATAGGTTAGGTACAGACCCTAGAGGCCATGTTAAAAAGGAAGACTTTGGAACAAGGAGGTGACAGGGTCTGATTTCTATTTTAATGGGATCACTTTGTGGAGAATGGACTGAATAGATAGAAGAGAACTCCCTGAAGTGGAGCAAGCTGGAAACAGGAACACTCCTAGCTCGGAAGCATTTAAAACAGTCCATGTGTTTGGGGTGCCTGGGTGGCTCAGTGGGTTAAGCCTCTGCCTTCGGCTCAGGTCATGATATCAGGGTCCTGGGATCAAGCCCCACATTGGGCTCTCCGCTCAGCCGGGAGGCTGCTTCTCCCTCTGCCTGCCTCTCTGCCTACTTGTGATCTCTGTCTGTCAAATAAATAAATAAAATCTTAAAACAAAAACAAAAACAAAAACAAAACAGTCCACGTGAGGGAGGTGGTGCTTAGAGCAAGATACTAGAGGTGAAGTTAGTGAGAAGGGCACACATCGATATAATATTTTAGACAAAACACAGATTTGAGCTTGCAGTGGACATGGGGTGGAGAGAACCTGATGAGTCAAGGATGCCTCCAAGGTCTCCGTCCTGAGTAATGGCAAGTAGGCAGCTGCTGTTTATTGGAACCACTGTAGAAGGACAGCCATGGGAGTAGATTTGGGGGTGAGGAAAAAGAGGAGGAGGAAATAAGCACCTTAACTTTGGCCATATTAAGTTTGAGATCCTACTTGGAAGTCCATGTGGAAACATGAGTAGATGTGATCTGGGAGCCACCACTGTGAGGATGAAATTTAGAGTGATTAGACTGGACGAGGTCCCTGAAGAAATGGTAGAGAAGGGTCTACTTGGTATTTTGGAAATTAAATTTATGTCATCCCATGGTAATAAGGGACTAATCAACACACGTCTGCCATGTGAGAGAATGGGGAATTCCAAAGTTCGCTTCTGATAGCAGTGGTTTCTGTGAATCTTGAAAGATAGTTAAAGAAGTACTTGCAGAAGATTGGCAAAACCAATAAAATAAGCTAGAGAAAAGAAAATGTTATTAAGAAAGTCATAAGTCATGGGTGGTTCAGTTGGTTAAGTGTCTGACCCTTGATTTTGGCTCAGGTCATGATCTCAGGGTCATGAGATGGAGCCTGTGTCTGTGTCAGGCTCCAAACTGGGTGTGGAATTGGCTTAAGATTCTCTCTCTCCCTCTCCCTCTGCTCCCTCCCACCCACCTCCACCCTGCTCAGGCTCTTTCACTTAAAAAAAAAAAAAAGAGAATTATTTCTGTTAAAACGAAAAGTAGAGTTCCAGGGTCACAAGGCATTAACCATGGGGACAGAGAGACTTCTGGTCAAATGTTAGCCTATAAACTATGAAGATGACACACAGTGCAGGCCTGGCAAAGTGTGACTCATTTAGTGTGTGTCACTCCATAGAGATTCCTTCCCATGAAAATATATGGTCCTGGGTCACCTGGGTGGCTCAGTCAGCTAAATGTCTGCCTTCGGATCAGGTCATGATCTCAGGGTTCTGGGATCAAGCCCTGCATAGGGCTCCTTGCTCAGTGGGGATTCTGCTCCCTCTCCCTCTGTCTGCCGCTCCTCCTGCTTGTGCTCTCTTTCTCTGTGTCCAGTGAATAATAAAAACCTTAAAAAAAAAAAAAAAGAAAAAAAATATGTGGTCCCTTCACCCCTCTGCCCAATTTCCCAGCCTAACCATTTTGATTTCACTATTAAGCCTTTGATCATTCAGGGTCTGGCTCCAAGGAAGTGGGGATTGGCAGGCTGCCAGGGTGTTCTTCCTTCCATCTCCATAATGCAGTTACCCCAAACCTACTGGGGACGGCTGACAGGCCGTGTAAATCCACTTGAAATCTCTTAAGTGCGTTAAGATGGACAATCATTAAAATTTCCCAACTCAAATTATGTCCATGTACATCTATCAATTTAGAAGTTCTATAATAAGATTAAATACCTACACAAGGATATCCAATAATAAAGTGCCACCAACATAGAGGTGCCCCAAATTTGAATAAAAATCTGCTCTATTATCAATCTTTTAGGAAGAAACTCAAGTCCAAGGATGAAATTCCTTAATAAGTCAGAGTTCAGTGAGGTTTAAGTAAAAAGAAATTAATTCAAAATCTATCCCTCTGATTTCTTATACTATTCAGTTATAAGTCAAGAGTTTTTCCGCTTCGGAAGCCGAAGTCTTCATGGTCTCAGAAGTTGTGTTAATTCACTGTGGAGGCTCTCATGTACCTACCTTTTTTTTTTTTTTTTAATTAAGAATCCAGAGAATTAATGTATATACGAGATTATCACCGCAATAGCCAACACCCCCCGAAATTAAGAAAATAAGCAAATCCTCAGCCTAGGGCAGTTATTTCAAGTAAAATGATGTTCCCAGAACCTGGGACCTAGTTTTGCCAAAGGCAATGGCAGAGACTCAGTGGAAAAAATTCTTCTAACTCTTTGTCTTGCCAGGATCCCTGTCCTCTGATGCCAGCCATTATTCCATGACCCATGAAATACACCCAATTGAGAGAAATCTTCTGTTAAAGAGGTAGATTGATTGATTTTCATATATGTTGAACCAACTTCACATTCCTTGGATAAATCCCATTTGGTAATGGTGCATAACAATCTTTATCTGTTGATAAACTCTCTTGCTAGTATTTTATTGAGGATTTGTGCATCTATAGTCAAAAGGAGTATGGTCTATAGTTTTTGTTTTTGTTTTTTTAAAGATTTTGTTTATTTATTTGACAGACAGAGATCACAAGTAGGCAGAGAGAGGAGGAAGCAGGCTTCTGTTGAGCAGAGAGCCCGATGCGGGGCTTGATCCCAGGATCCTGAGTTCATGACCTGAGCTGAAGGCAGAGGCTTAACCCACTGAGCCACCCAGGCACCCCTGGTCTATAGTTTTTTTTTATGATGTCTTTGTCTAGTTTTTTAGTATCAGGTAATACTCGCCTCACAGAATAATTTGCGAGGTGTTCCCTCCTATTCTATTGTTTGGGAAGAGTTTGTGACAACCTGGTGATAATTCTTCTTTAAACATTTGGAAGAATTCACCACTGAAGCCATCTGGTCCTGGGCTTTTATATGTGGAAGTTTTTTGATGACTAGTTCAATCAATGTAATATACCATATTAATAGAGTAAAAGACCAAACTGCATGATCATCTAAAAGCTTTTTTCTTAAGATCAGAAGGAAGAAAAGGATATCTGCTTTTACCTCTGCTGTTTAATATGCTAATGGAGTTTCTAGCCAGAGTTTTTGGCAAAAAAATTTTAAGAATTAAAAAATAAAAGGCATTCAGATTTGAAAGGAAGAAGTAAATCTATTTCGAATTGCAGATGACATGATCCTAAGGATCCAAGGAAATCTACCGAAAAAATCTGTTAACTATGAGAGCTGATAAACAAGTTTAGCAAGGTTGGAGCATACAAGCTCAGTACAAAACAATCAACGCATTTCTATACCCTACCAATGAAAAATCTGAAAATCAAATTGAGAGAGAATTCCATTTATAATACTATCAAAAAGAACAAAATACTTAGAAATAAATTCAGCCACAGAAGTGATTCTGACAATTTTTGCCAGTTTTCTCAATGCTTATGTGGAAGAGCAAATTTTTGGAGGTCCAATAACACTTTGCTGTGTTAACTAATATTTCCCTGAGTCACTTTTTAAAAATTATTTATTTATTTATTTGACAGACAGAGATCACAAGTAGGCAGAGAGGCAGGCAGAGAGAGAGGGGGAAGCAGGATCCCCACCGAGCCAAGAGCCTGATGTGGGGCTCAATCCCAGGACCCTGAGATCATGACCCGAGCCAAAGTCAGAGGCTCAACCCCCTGAGCCACCCAGGCACCCCTCCCTGAGTCACTTTTTAATTTGATCCCTTTCCTTCCATAACACAGGCAGGCTAGCTCTGTGTGCTGGAATTTGGTCGCTTCTTTTCTCTTTTTCAATGCTTTATGGGTCAGATCATTCTTTTTCTTATACATTCCTTTACAATCTAGATTGTTTCTTATGGTATCTCCCATTGTGAGAGACAGAAACTCAGTGAGTTTGGGGTCTGTCAAAAGCATCCCATTCAAACACATTTTGTCGACCTTACCTTCTGGATTAGATGATCCCACTCATCAGACCACTATCTAACCCAAGCCTGGACACAATCTTATTATCCTTGAGTCCCATTAATATGTCCCATCATTGCTGTGGCTGCCCTTGGAGTCCTAATTCCACAGATTTCTCCAGCATGTTTCCCTAGGGTGCAGGCAAAACCGGTGTACTTATCTATAGTAACTGTGTTACCCTGAAAGTTATCCAATAATTTCTTGAATATTTTACTCTGATATTCAATGTTTCCTATCAGAGATGCCCAATTTATATGCAGCCACTTGGTAGAGATGTCATAATATTTAAAGGATCATCACTCATGTGTGCTTATAATGGGTACCTTCTCTGAAGTTTTAAGAGAATGTTTCCTAGTGGTTTCCTGAACTCTGGCTCCTATGAAGGCGGTTTTCCAGTCTGTCCTCCAAAATCTTGCCTTCTTTCCTCTGTGAGACTATTGATGCTGGTCATTTTTCTGATCTCATTTTGAATTTCCTTTCAAAGAGCCATTAGACCCAAGTGCGTCTTCTTTTTCCCTGTTATATGTCCATTCTGACAAGCCGGTCTTTTGAGACTTCCCTTTTTTCCTCAGTTAATTTTTCCCTTCTTTCAGGTATTTTAGCCAATCCTCTTTTAATTTTTTTCATTCTTTTCATTCATTCTTTCTTTTGTTTATTTATTTTTGAGACAAAGAGAGAGGGAGAGAGAGAGAGAACTCAAGTAGAGGGAGTGGCAGGCAGAAGGAGAAGCAGGAGTCAAGCAAGGAGCCTGACGCTGACCCTGAACCCAGGACCCTGAAGCTCAGGGAGTGAGCTGAAGGCAGATGCTTAACCCATTGAGCCACCTAGGTGCCCCCTTTCTCCCATTTCTATTCTGAATAAAACCGAAGCATAGTTTTGAATCACACTAGTTTTTTCTTAATTTCCTGGGTACACCTGATTACCAGCATTCACATACTCCTAGGACATAGCTGTACTCAGCAGTACTGAGTTACAACCTATACCCCCAGTGAGCCTGTTGGCTAAGGGTGTCTGGTTCTGTCAAGCTGTGCTTCCTATGGGTTGGCTGACACCCAAGGAGAGAGCAGTCTGCATGCTGTAGGCTCAGCAACTTCTCTCATACTCACTGGTCAAGTAAGCCACTTCTCCTTGGAAAGCAATGAGTTGAGGGGGTGGAGAGAAGCCAGGAATGTTAGTTCCTCCATATGGGAATATTTATCAAGGGAAAATCAGGTTTCCCGCCTCCATCAGAAGCTACATAGAATTCATGGTCACTACCCTCACCTAGACCTTCAGAACTACCTACCTTGTTTCTCAGGTAGGTCAGAATGTTCTCCATTTTTTTCCCCCTGCAATTAGTGTAGCTTTTTATTAAGTCCTGATATCCGATCAAGTAAGGTAAGTTCTCTTGCTTTATTCTTCTTCAAGATTGTCTTGGCTACTTTTCATTCTTTACATTTCTATACAAGGAAATATATAGAAATGATTTCCATTGCTGGACTTTGATCAGGATTGCGTTGACTCTGCAGATCTGTTTAGGTGCAATCAACATCTTTACGATAGTGCCTTCCAACACATGAACATGGTATATTGCTTCATTTATTTAGGTCTTGTAAAACTTCTCTCAGTATAGCCTTGCAGTTTTTCACCTAAATGTCTTACAAATCTTTTGATAGATCTATTTCTAGTATTTTATTTCTTCGGTTACTATTACAACTGCCTATTTAGAAATATAGTTGATGTTGTTTACATTTTATCCAATGATCTTACTAAATTCCTTTCTTAATTCTAATGGCTTGTCCGTGGATTCTTTTGGACTTTTATAATATGACTACACAAGTGCATCAATCCTTATTCTTTTATTTCATTTTGTCTTCTTTCCTCATTGATCTGTCTAGGATCTCAAATGCAATGTTGTAGGCATGATGATAACCGGCATCCTTGTTTCATGGGGGAATATTTTAAGCATTTTATTGTCAAGTATCTTGTTTGCTATAGAATTTTTATATATAACTTTTATCAGATAAAGGGCATTATTTTTTATTCCTAGTGTGCTGGGTCTTATTTTGTTTCATTTAAAAATGAATGGGTGTTGAATTTTTTGAAATGCCTCTTTTTCATCTGTTTAAATTCCACTTCACTTTCTTTATACATTACTATATTCAATTTGGTAATATTATGTTTAAGATGTTTTGCTTTTGTGTTTGTGAGAGATTTCACTGTGATTTTCTTTTCTTGCAATATTACTGTTTCATTTTTATGTTAAGATTATGTTAGTCTTATAAAATTGCTTAGGAGTGTTCCTTCCCTTTCTCTTCTCTGGAAGATTTTATGAAATAATTGTTATCTCCTTAAATGCTTGGAAGAATATATGAGGGCACAAAGTTGTTAATTAAGATTTAATTTGTTTAACACAAAAAGTACTATTTGGTTTTTTAATTTTCTCTTGTGTTAGTTGTAGTAAATTCTTTCTTTCTTAGAAGGTGTTTTGTTTAGAATTTCACATTAATTGGCATCTAATTCTTTGTAGTGTTCTCTTCTATCCTTTAAATGTTTTTAAGACATACAGAGATATCTCCTTTTTCAAACAAGAGAGTGGTAATTTGTATCTTCTCTCTCTTTTTCTTGATTAGTCTGGCCATAATCTTGCAGTTTTAATATTCTTTTGCAAAGAACAAATATTTTTCCTTTTTCTAATCCTCTCTATTGTATGTTTCTGCTTTTGACTTTGTTCTATTTTCTTTTGAGTTTAACCTGCTACTTTGTTTCTTGAATTTCTTGAGGTAGATACTTAAAACATTGATTGGCAGTCTTTCTTCTTTTCTAATATATTTATTTATATACATTTATTTCTAAGTATAACTTTTAGCTGCACTCTACAACTTTGATAAGTCACATTTTCATTATCATTAGTTCAAAATATTTTAAGATTTCCATTATGATTTTTCTTTCACTGTTGGATATTTTAGGTATGTATTAATGTTTATAAGTATTTGCAAAATTTCTAATGCTCTTCTTGTTATTGCTTTCTAATTTATTCCAGTGTAGCAGGACAATATGTATTACATTATTTCAGTCCTTTAAGAATTCTTGAGACTTGTTTTATGACTTACATGGTCGACTTGGGGAAACAGTTCATACACATTTGGAAAGTATGTGCATTTTGCATTATTGGTGCAGTATTTTATATTGTCACTTAGGAAAGATTTTTAAATCATGTTATTCAAATCTATATATTTATTGACTTTCTTTTTTTCATCTTGTTCTATTATTTTTTGAACATGCTGTGTTAAAGTCTGCTTTATAATTGTTATTTATCTATTGTGCCTTTTAGTTCTGTCATTTTTTTCCCCTTTTACATTTTGTGGCTATATTATTAGGTATATATTTTAGGCATAAGAATTTGAGATTATAATATCTTCCTGGTGGATTGACTCTTTTATGGTGTTCTTTGTTTATCTTTAGCAATACATTTTTGTCTTAAAGTTTGCTTTGTCTGATATTATTATAGTCATACCAATTTCTTTTGCTTATTATTTTTATTTTTTATTTTATTTTATTTCATTTTATTTTTTTAAAGATTTTATTTATTTATTTGACAGATAGAGAGTACAAGTAGGCAGAGCAGCAGGCAGAGGAAGAGGGAGAAGCAGACTCCCCGCTGAGCAGGGAGCCCGATGCGGGGCTCAATCCCAGGACCCTGGGATCATGACCCGAGCCGAAGGCAGCTGCCTAACCGACTGAGCCACCCAGGCGCCCCTGCTTAGTATTTTTAAAGTATATTTTCATCCTTTTATTTTTAAACTTTCCTTTTCCTTATATTTAAGATATAACTCTTAAAAACAATGTGTAATTAATTTTAACAAATAATTTTAGTTAAAAAATTTAACCAATTTTGCCCTTTCATAGAAGTATATCATTTATTTTTATTTAAGGTGATTGCAAATATACTTAGGTTTTAATCTTTCATTTAACTATTTATTTTTTATTTGTTTCCCCTAATTCTTCTGTCTTTTTTCAATTCTTTTGTACTTTTTAAAGAAACATTTATTTATTCCACTTGATCTTAGCCAAAAGGCCAAGAAGTGATTAAAAAACTTTTATTTATTCAAGTAATCTCTACATCCAATGTGGGGATCCAATGCATGACCCTGAGATCAAGTCACATGCTTTTCTGACTGAGCCAGCCAGACACCCCTATACTATTTATTTTTATTTTTCTGTTTTCTCCCAGTACTAGCTTGTCAGTTATACATTCTTGTACTATTCTTTCAATAATTGCTCTAAAGTTCAAAATCCTTCTTCAAATTATTCAAACTGATGTAAATAACTAGCTTTCTCACTTCCAAGACATGGCAAGGTTCTTACTACATTTGAACTTAATTTACCTCTAATCTTTATGCTATTATTTCATATGTTTTAATTTTATCTATATTTAGATCCCAGGACATTATTATTATTGCTGAATAGAGTCAATATTAATTAATTAACTTATTTTTTATTTTATTTTTTAAAGGATTTTATTTATTTATTTGACAGAGAGAGAGAGAGAGAGAGAGACACAGTGCGAGAGGGAACACAAGCAGGGGAAGTGGGAGAGGGAGACGCAGGCTTCTGGCTGAGTGGGGAGCCCCACGCAGGACTCGATCCCAGGACCCTGGGATCATGACCTGAGCCAAAGGGAGACACTTAACAACTGAGCCACCCAGGTGCTCTGTAAGTAAATAATTTTCAAAAACGTTTTATTTATTTAAGTAATCTCTATACTCCATGTGGGACTTGAATTTACAACCCTGAGGTCAAGACTTGCTCTTCTGACCCAGCCAGCCAGGCACCCCAATTTTTATCTGCATATTTACCCTTTCTGATGCTCTTTATTTTTTCTTTCATTTCATGTTCTCAATTGGGGTCACATTTCTTCTACTTAGAGAACTTTCTTTAGTATTGTATTATTGCTGATCTATGGGTTTTGCATTCTTTCTAATTTTGCCTGAAAATGTATTTCATCTTCTTTTTTTTTATCTTTATTTTTAAAGGGTATTTTCACTGGGTATCAAATTCTAGATTGGTAATTATCTTTCTGTTTTTTAAAAGTACCATTTCTTTGTCTTTGGACTTTCATCATTTCTATTGACAAATCAATCATTGGCACCATGATAGTTCTTTGAAGATAATGTGTCTTACTGTCTGCCTGCTTTTATGATATTCTTCCTGGTTTTCAGAAATTTTACTATGTACCTAGATGTGGTCTTTCTTCATATTTATTCTGCTTAGAGCTCTTGGTGCTTCTTGAATCTATAGGTTAATGTATTTCATTAATTGTGGATAATTCTTGGCTGTTCTGTCTTTGAATTTTACTTCTGCCCCATTCTCTCTTTCTTAGCTTTCTGAGAATCCATTTACATGTATGTTAGTTGTTTTAACCATGTCCCATGTATCTTTTAACGCTCCTTTCTGTATTTCCCTTTTTCTATCTCTCTTAAACCTATCTATGACTTCCTAATTCTTATTTACTATTTTTTTTAGTTCTAAAATTTCCATTTAATTTTTTTCTTATGATTTTCTTCTGAAAGTATCATTTATTTTCTTGAATACTACATTTCTTTTAGAGTACATGGATCTCTTGTAGGTATGATTCTATTGTCTATTTTCATCTTAATTTGGACTCATATAAATTTCATCTCTTGGATATTCTGATAATCTCTATTTTTGAATGCTCTACAGAATGTATGAAAAATTGTAGTGAAAGAGACTCTGGAAGATGTTATTTTCTTCTAGAGAATACATATTTATACCTCTGGCAGGTAGATAAGCTGGTTAGCTTAATCAAATCACGGATATAAGGCTGAGTTTCAATATTTATGAGAGCTGGTTTCTTTCTTTCTTTTTTTTTTCCATTTTATTTTGTTTTATTTCTGGTTAACATTTTTTTTTTTTTTTTTAAATAGTGAGGTCCTTCAAGAATTTTAACTGCAATTGTGGGATGTTTATGAGGGCTCTCTCTGGAGCATCCCAGCTTCCATATTTTTGTCCCTACATCAGTGAGACTGTAGCGTACTCTGCTAAGCTGTTCTGCTTCATAATGGCTCTTGACAAATGCCTTGAGAAGAAAAGCTGCTGTGAGTATCAGGCCCTTTTCATTATATGTCTTTTTTCTCTGGTATCCTGCCTTTTCAAGTTCTGGCTGTCTCAGGAGCTTTTTTCGTCATCAAACATAGTTTAAAAATATTATACTCATGATTGCTAGTTATTCTTGTCAGGGTGGTTCATCTGATACAAATGAATTCACCATTTTGAGTAGCAGAAGTTCTTTTTACCACTTTTGAAGATGATGATTACACAAATGAAAAATGAGGAGAGATAATGGTTCTTACACTTAAAGAATATAGAAACATGCAGATTTTTTCCATTATGCCTTTCTTTTTTTTTTTTTTAAAGAAAGATTTTATTTATTTATTTGAGGGAGAGAAAGAGAGTGTGTGAGAGGGAGAGCTCAAATAGGGGGAGGGGGCAGAAGGAGAGGGAGGAGCAGACTCTCTGCTGAGCAGGGAGCCTGATGTGGGGCTCAATTCCAGGACCCCAGGATCATGACCTGAGGCGAAGGCAGATACTTAACTGACTGAATCACCCATGCACCCCATTATATCTTGTTTCTGAATGAGACAAAATGTATTACCAAGATGAAAAATACTCCAAGAGGTCATTTATCTGTTATACAAAACTATCTAAGGCATCAGATTGCTCTATAATTTTTAAAATTGAAAGCTTACTTCAGTTAGACTGAGAGGAAAGTTGTAAAAGTACAGAGAATTCCCATACATCTTGGGCACCATCTTATGTATCATAATTTCTTACATTAGCATGGTACATTTATCACAACTAAGAAATCAGTGTTGATAGATTATTATTAACTAAAGTGCTGTTTATTCAGATGTAACTAGTTTTTTTTCCTAATATCCCTTTTTCTGTTCCAAGATCCCATCTATGATATCACATTACATTTAATCATCATGTCTCCTTAGCTTCCTCTGCTCTGGGACATTTTCTCAAATTTTCCTTCTTTTTGATGATCTTTGTAGTTTTGAAGAGTTTTTTTTTTTTTTGTGTGTGTAGAATGTCCTTCAGTTTGGGTTTGTCTTATATTTTCTCATGGTTATACAGGTGTTGTGGGTTTGGGGGAAGAAGACCACAGAGATGAAGTACCATTCTTGTTACATCATATTAAGAGTACATGCTATCAGCATGATGGTAAACCTTGATAACAGAGTGAGGTGGTGTTTTCCAGGTCTCTCCCATGTAAAATTACTTAACCTCTTTTACTTACTTTGCTCTTTGGAAGCAAGTCTATATAGGTGCAATCTACAGTCAAGTGGTGAAGAGTTGAGCTCCACATCATTGAAGGGTCTGTAATTTCTAGTGATTTGCTGCCTGCCTGGTTGATCCCATAGTCAGTTACCCTTTCTTTCAGATTCTTCCTTGAGTCCAATACCACTTCAGTATATTGTCATTAAATTTACTTCCCCAAATTTATCTGCTTTTGCAGTAAAGATGAAGACAGACTCTGAATAATGTTATAGACATGCTAATACTGAAGACAAAAGAAGATAGGATTAAACATGGACAATAGTAGTTGAGCATTTCTTTATATATAAAAATCTACCTTAAATTCCACTTCATAAATATAAATTTTTCAACTGCCATTATAATTAAACAATAAGAATAAATGTAGGGCGCCTGGGTGGCTCAGTTGGTTAAGTGTCTGCCTTCAGCTCAGGTCATGATCCCAGGATCCTGGGATCGAGCCCCACGTCGGGCTCCCTGTTCAGCAGGGAGCCTGCTTCTCCCTCCGCTGCTCCCCCTGCTTGTGTGCTCTCTATGTCAAAGGAATAAATAAAATCTTTTAAAAAAAACTTAAAAAAAAAAAAGAATAAATGTAGAAGATTAAGGTTCTGGTTCCAACTTTCCAACTCTAATTAGCCATGTGATCTTGGGAAAAATTAGCTCAACGTTTTGGTGCACAGCTTCCTTATATCTGCAGAGGAGATATCTGGCTGGACTATAATGCCTGTAAGTTCTTTTCTTTAATTGAAGTGCAATTAACATACAGTGTTATATTAGTTTCAGGTGTACCATATAACGATTCAACAATTTTTTAAAAAATATTTTACTTTTAAGTAATCTCTACACCCAACTTAGGCTTCCAACTTCCAACTCCAAGATCAAGTGTCACATGCATTACCGACTGAGCCAGCTAGGAGCCCCTGATTCAATAATTCCATATAGGGGCGCCTGGGTGGCTCAGCGGGTTAAAGCCTCTGCCTTCGGCTCAGGTCATGATCTCAGGGTCCTGGGATCAAGCCCCGCATCAGGCTCTCTGCTCAGCGGGGAGCCTGCTTCCTCCTCTCTCTCTGCCTGCCTCTCTGCCTACTTGTGATCTCTGTCTGTCAAATAAATAAATACAATCTTTAAAAAAAAATAATTCCATATAAAGTCTCTAAGTTCTTAGAAGAGTTACTTGATTAAAAAAAAATCAAAAGAGCTTTAAGCAGATATTTTATTAGACTACTGGTGGAGTGTTGCATGGTATCTCTGTGGGCCCATCCTTGTTTCAAATGCAGTTTGGAATCTTTATTTTCAGAAAGCAGATTGCTCTTGTTTGGTACCCATCTCGATAACAAACTAGCAGCTCCCAGCTGAGGGGAAATGATACAAGGTGAAAAAAGCCCCAAATAGTCCCTTAACACTTTTAGGAAGAAAATACCAAAGGGAGAAACATAGGAATATATATGGTTCAGCATAAACAATAGCCGTAATGTAGATCTCACCCTTACTGCCATTTCTTCTCCCTAATACTGCACATAACTTAATAATTTGTGTTGGAAATGAGAACATACCTCCCGGTTCTTGCGGTGTAAGAATGACATCATCCATTTTTGTGGTTTGGCAAGAAAATAAATGAAATTTCTCACCTCAAATTTCAGAAAGCAATAAGAATTGTTCTCAAGAAGAACTTGTCATTTCCTTGGAGTGATTATGAAACCTGTCTGTGGTTGTGGAGAATTTTTCTTCTCCAGGGAAAATTCATGAAAACTTGAAATTTTCCAGACTTGAGAAATAGTAGTAGATAAATAAAAAAGTTGAGCATCTTAGTCTATTGGTTCAACTTTGGGATGTGATTCAAATTGTGTGTCTATGACTATGGTGGGGTCCTGGAGCAGGGAAAAAAACAAGCTGAGACTAGCACTTTGAACAAGAGATGGATTGTGTCAGGGCACCAGGCTTGGCTATTGCTGGGTACGTGTGTGGGGAGGCAGAGATGTGGGGGAAAAGGATTTAACACCCTATTCATTGGACGTGCATATATGTCAGCACTTTTTCAGGTGCTTAGAAACTGAGCACTTTATTTTAGTGATTATAGTAGTCTGTGATGAAAACCTAAAGAAAATCTACTTAGGCAGAAGTCTACACTGAGGGCCTAGGGAGGGTGATGAAATTCTTTCACCCATCCTGGGGTTTAAGAAGCCTCACATTTCAGCTCTAGGGCAGCTATGAGTACAGGGACAGCAAGTTGAAGGACCCCATTAGTGTGAATGATGGCTTCCTTTTACACACCAGTCAATTTTCAGGCAAGGCCTTTCATGCTGTCAGGCGATTAAAAAAAAAAAAAAAAAAACCTTTTTGAAAATGTCCTGGAGGTGACTTCATGGCAGAAGTAGATCCCAGATTAGTCCAAGCAGCTGTTTGTTTATATTGTTCAGTTATTTTGAAAACTGTTAACCTATTGTTTCCAAGATGACAAATAAGTGAATTCTAAGGTCACTTAGAATCAAATGTTAATCTTCCTAGTGTCAACACCAGGGCAATTTGGGAAAGAAATAGAATCCCTCCCTTTCCTCAACCCTACCCCTTTATATCGTTACTCTACAAATTATATATATATTTTTTAAAAATGGCCCTTTTTCAGGGAGTGTTTACCCTTGTGATACCTGGTTCATGTGGACCAGGAGAAATCCTTCATACTTCCTCTTCCTACCCAGGATCTTTGCTTCTTTTTTTTTTGAGATAAATATAATAATTTTATCAACAGCACATAAGCAAATCAAACTTAAATGGGTTTCAAATAATTTTAATCTTTAAAAAATGATCTTTTCATCTAAATTAAAATGTTTAATTTTTTGTGTGTGTGTCTTATTTTGTCTTCAGCATTGGTCGTCAGCCTATGTGAGAGTAGAACTAGAAAGGAATCAGTGCTGGGAAGTTTTTTTTTTTTTTTAATTAAAAACATTAAAAACTTTGTTACTGAAGTATAATTGACATATAAGGTAGTATAAGTTTTAGGGACACAACATATTGATTCAACCACTCTATAGGTTACTGAATGTTAACCCCAACAAGTGTAGTCACTATGCAACATTATCACAGTATTAGTGACTATAGTCTTTATGGTATACTTTTAAATATATCAAACATTTAAAACTCAGTTATTTGGTATCTAGATCATTCATTGATCAGGGCCTTGGAAATTGAGACTCTGTTTTGAGCAAAAGTAGTTCAAGTAGTTCAAGTAGTTCAAGTAGTTCAAGCAGGGCTAGAATCACCCTCAAATACCTCAAATACCCACAGATCTAGTGAGCCCAGGGCAACAAGGTAGAGTCCCCTCCATGAGGGTGAGTTCCCCTTTGTGGTCCAGTGGAGATGATGACAGCTCATCAAAGAAGTACTAATAATTTTGAACCTTGAAAGGGAAAAGATTGGGGTTTGGACTCCTTTCCCCCAAGAGATTCCTTGGTTTTTATGCATATATAGGTTTCCATCATCCTCAGGTTATGACAAGATTCTGGTCTGAAGACTCTTTGCCTCGTTCTGCTTTTCCCCCCTTTTATCTTGCAGAGGTGTGACCTCCAAATAAACGACTTGCATTCCTAACCCTGTCTCAGCATCTGCTTCTTAGGGGACCTACCTGACACAGATCAGCTAACTTACTAGCTCATTTTAACTTCACAGTAATCTTCGGATACTTATCGAGTATTGATAATCTCTCTTGGAGCTCTCAGAGAGCTGGGGCACAAAAAGATTGGTCATTTGGATTAGTTGCACCATGTCACTGAGTCTAATGACCCCAGTCCATGACCTCTTCCACTGCATTAGTCAGGGAGCTTGGCAGGAATGACTCTGGCTTCTTTGAATGAAGAGTAGTTAAAAGGAAGTTCACAAAATCAAGGATTGTTGGAGAAGCAGGCTCAGAAATGAAGGATACCAGGGCATTTCTGTGGTTCTTGGAAGTAGGAACTAATCCATGGTTTTCTGAAAGTGCCACTACTGGGATAGCTGAATGCCTCAGTTCTGCCCTTCCCCCTGCCACTCTTCCATCACCCTAAGAGTCAAGCCTCCGGGGAAAGACTGATTGGCTCTGTTTGGGTCACATGATCACTCCTCTCAGCAAAGAGGGCTGGGAACCTTGAATGAGAATCCCATCAAATTCACATACGATGGGGAAAGAGAGAATTCCTCAAAAGATAATAGGCGTGCTATTACAAAAGAAGCCTGCTGGCAAACAACAAATGTCCTCCCGCAGACCCTACGGCCACTCTTCTCCGAGTCTTTAACAGCCTCCCATGTCCTGCCTGAAATCAGGGAGTGAAATATACATCCATTCAAGGTGATTTCAAGTCTTCAGCTTTCCATTTAGTTGCTTTCTCATTGTATCCTTTGAGGGCAGAAAGAATCCAGTTCAGTGCCTGATCCATAGCAGGCACTAACCAATACTTGCTCCATGAGCTTTCTTCAAGGAACCTGAGAGCTCAGCTAGGAGCATTTCTTGTTCTCTCCTGTGGGTCTGTCTGGTTATACGTGCAGAAGTGCTTGCCTTCTTCTCCCTCTCCTCCCTGCAGCCCTGGGCACCAACTCCTCAAGACGTCCGTCTTAGTCTGCTGGAGACTTGTTCATAAAAACGAAAGAACAAAATGGCAGGCACTGTTTTGTCCCCCATTCTTTGAGTGTGCTGAGAAATCTCTGTAGCCAACCCACTCACTTACTTACTCCATAGATGTTTATTGATAGCCTCCTGTGGTTGAGGCACTGGCGATAGGGCAATGACTAAAGCAAATCAAGTCCTTGCCTTCATATAATTTATATTCCTTCTATTATGTTAACATGAGAGGCCAACAATAAACACACATGGTCAGGTTGATCAGGGATTGCCTTTCTGAGGTAGTGACATGTGTGCTGAGACCTAAATGACTTGCAAAGATTTGAGGAAGAGCCAGGGGAGCCCCAGGCCTCAGGCACTGGAATGGGACTCTGCTGAGTGTGTTTAGAGGGCTAGAAGGAGAGCCAGGTAGACCGGACTAGAGTGAATGAAGGCAGAGCAGGGAGACATGTGGCTGGAAAGGGTGCAGGGGTCGGATGATGGACATCTGCATCAGTGAGCAGGACTGACTTGTCCCTTTGACACAGGTGGCCCAGTGTCTAGAACCCATAATACCTTCAGGGCTTGGGAAAATGTTTTAATTTCTTTTGAAAGAAACAGTATAATAATAGTGAATATATAATAATGAATCTTGCCTGGGTTATATTCATCTTTCTACCAAGATAGTCATCAAATATAATTTTTATTTTTATTTTTTCATGGTGGAAGGGGTACACAAAGGCAAAACTGCCTGGGACTCATGAGGCTCACAGTGTGTTGCTGGTGGTGAGGGTGTTTGTAATGCATCCAAGCTCCAGCTGAACCAGGAGCATCTTCCCCCAAGTTAGAAAGTTCTCTAAGATTTTCAAGTGTCAGTTCTTCCTAAGTTTCTTCAGCCATTGGCTACCTCGAAGCACCTTTTCTGATAACACAACCCCAGAAACCATAACAGCATCTCCATTTCTAAGGAAGAACTTCCAGGGACCAGGATATTGCAAAGAAGTAGCACAGTATGCAGTGACAGGTTCTCTTCAGTCTTAGCTCCTGATAAGCCACAGGACACCCTTTATTTGCTTCAGTGCTGGAAAGGAACACAGAATGATGCCTGTGATTTAGCTGTTTTTGTTTTTTGGTTTTTGTTGTTGTTGTTGTTTTTAAAGATGCTGTCAGCAATGTTATCTTGAAGTACAAATAATTTGCTATCTATAGAAAACAATTCACATGCTACTCTCATGAGGGTAGTCAGGATAGGGACTATTATGATCATAAGGCATTTTGTAAATGAGGAGATGGATGAGATATTCATAGAACTACTAGTTGGTGGAACTGGGACTCATGTCAAGAACTCTGGACTCCAAAATGTATATGCTCTTAACATAGGAATTACTGTTATTAATGGATCTAAAGGTAGGTCCTGGCTCTTGGTAGATGACCAATGGAAATATGCTGAAGACTAATAAAATAAACTATTTAGGAGCCTCTGAGAAAAATACATTTCAGGCTGTGTGGTTCAACAGAAATAAGTGGAAAAAGTGATGAGATGAAAAGCATTCACTAACACCTGAATTTCTTTAGAGTTTCTATTAGTGGGTATCTGCACTTGTCTAGTTTTCATATGCGGAAGACTAAAGCAGGAAACATCTGTGTGTCAGAAGACAAGTCTCTGGAATATTTTTTTTCCTTCTTTAACCATTATTGCCTTGCCAAATCTTTTTTTTTTTTTTTTTAAATTAGAACTTGGTGGTAAAGCAAATGTAGAAATAATGAATTAGAGAATCCGTTGAGTGTATCTGCAAACTCTGGTTATCTCACTGAACTGAAATTACCCAAATTTAGGTACGCTCAAGAAGAATTTATGGATTTTTTGCTATATCTTCCTAGTCTTGTGGGAGACAGAAACAGAAATAAACTTTCTGTAGAATGTGAGCTTTTGAGGTCTATAGAATGTGGATTTTAGGTCTAGCTTGCCTTTATGTTCATAGATCCCAGTACATGGCTTGGGGCATGGAGTTACACTCAATGTTGAATCTGTCTTCAGTTAAAACAAGCTCTTGAAACCTGGTGATAAATCTAGGTTCTAGACACTCAAAACAAAAATTTGCAGGACACCCCTCTGTGTTTATTGCTCCTTAAATTCCCATTATCTCCCTTTATTTGTTTGTTCATCTAAGTCTTAAACCCAGCCCTCCATCACTTTTCTCTTATCCTGGGACCAGGGGATCCTTTCATCTTTGGTAGTGAATAAGCAGCCATCTGTGAAGAAACAGACTTATTACTATAAAGACAAGAGGAAAAGCAGGTTGGGGTAGGTCATAACTATGAGTGAAGATAGAATAGAGCTGAATTAATACGAAATTTAGCAAGTTAATCCTCATGCTTTGTTGCTGTAGATAACATAGAAATAGTGACATTCCAGACGAGACCTTCTCAGATGAGGCCACTTTGGCCCCGTTCCCTAGCTTGGAAGTTTAGTAGCTGTTCCGTTTAGAAGACTTTCTGGAGTTAACTTTCATCATCAAGGTTTATGAAACTCACAGGAGGTTGACGTATAAGCTGAAATATTAACTTACCAATTTGTGTTGGTAAATATTCCTTGCCCAGGATATTCTGCTCACTAGTCAGGGTCTCAGCAGAATTTCTATTCAAATAATTTCCAGGAAGGAATACAATCAGAGCAAAGGAAGGTAGATGGCCTCCTGGACAGGTCATATCAGCTGTGATGAATCCCCTGGATCATCCCTGCCCAGCAGCAGACTGTACCTCTTAAATGAGCAGAAAATCTGTGTTCAATAATCTAGTGTTTTTCTATGTACAGTGCTAGAATGAAGAATATCCCCTCACCCTTCTTGATACATAACAGCTTCCTCATCTGTAAATGGGGAGAATACAAACAGTACTGGCCTATAAGGGTATTGAAAGGATTAGCAAGTTAATATAAGATGAACACTTAGAATAATATGCCTGGTGCATAACACTACACTCCAGGCGTGATTAGCTATTGCTGCTACTGCTGTTGTTGTTGTTATTATTATTATTATTATTAATTTTTATTTTATTTAGATTTAACTAATTAACATGGAGTGTATTATTAGTTTCAGAGTAGAGTTTAGTGCTTCATCAACTGCATATAACACCCAGTGCTCCTTCCATCAAGTGCCCTCCTTAATGTCACCCAGTTACCCCATCCCACCACCTACTTCCCCTCCAGCAACTCTCAGTCATTACCATTTTCCCAGACTCTTTGCAGACAGTTTTCCTTCTGCTGTGTTAATCTTCCTAGCGACTTTCTTAAAACAAGTGTTTAGATACCAGCTTTCTCAATTATATTCTCATTCTGGTCATGCTTCCCTGGGGTCACACCCTAATCACCTGGCTTGTTTTGGAGGTCTCAGAGTTCTCCAGCCACACATTTACTGTTCACTACCCATTTATACATGGGCTGATAGGGTCGGCTTTGCATTCTTTTCTTCTAGGTACCCTCTTGGGGAATAACTAGACAGGTAAAAATCTTCAGACCAGGTGCGCCTGGGTGGCTCAGTGGGTTAAAGCCTCTGCCTTTAGCTCAGGTCGTGATTCCAGGGTCCCGGGATCGAGCTCCGCATTGGGCTCTTTGTTCAGCATGGAGCCTGTTTCCCCTCTCTCTCTCTGCCTGCCTCTGTGCCTACTTGTGATCTCTGTCTTTCAAATGAATAAATAAAAAATCTTAAAAAAAAAAATCTTCAGACTGATGGTTTTATCCTTATGAATTGAGACAGTCTAAGGCTAATTTCCTTTCACTTAAAAAAAAAAAGATTTTATTTATTTATTTGACAGAGAGAGAGACAGTGAGGGAGGGAACACAAGCAGGGGGAGTGGGAGAGGGAGAAGCAGGCTTCCTGTGGAGCGGGGAGCCCAATGCGGGGCTCGATCCCAGGACCCTGAGATCATGACCTGAGCAGAAGGCAGACACCCAACAACTGAGCCACCCAGGAACCCTTCCTTTCACTTTGTATCTTCCAGATAAATGAAGACCAAAACTTCCTGAGAAAATTTACATCATATTCTTGCCTTTTAGTGACATTGACTCAGTAATATGTCATAGATCAGAATGAACCAAATAGACCTCTGGATGTTAGTATTTGTTTTCTGCACTCTCTGGACTCTCAGCTAGATCTTGGCATCTCCTGCTCAAGGGCACTGCTACTCCCCAGATCTGAGCTCCACTCTCCTGTGGCTGTGCTCCTGCCATCCCGACCTCCCCAAAACATTCCCCTGTTCTATCTCCTACCCATCTCACACCCACCCAACTTGCCCACCCTGCCTAGCTTGCCCTCCCTTCTCAGCTGGAACCTGAGCACAAGTAGCAGGTGTCATATGTTGGTCTTCTCTTCTGAGTAGATTGGCACCAATCTGTGGAAATAAAATACCTTTCCTCTCTTGACAGACTCATTGTTGGCTGTAATTAGGAAGAAAGAACAGGGAAAAGGATCTGGGAAAGGTGAGCAAAGCATTCAGGATATATTAGCATCCCGATACGTCAGTTTTGCGGTATTTGGAAGTCCCAAATGCATGTATGTTGCAATGATCAGGAGTCAGGACAATTACGAGGTGGATAAAAATCCCATCAAGGATGATTAATAAATTGCATACATAAATAGTATACAGATGAATACTCAACCTGATATCGTATTATGGAATTTCCTGTTTCAGAAACAGAATCTGATTATTATTTCAACAGAACCTACAAAACCTGCTTGCTAGTCTGATTTCACAGCATGGATTTATTATCAAATTATATCTATCATAAATGATTAAGTCTGTTTATCACTTCTAAAGATAGTACTGTTATCAGTTAATCTAGTATGGATGTTTCGGTGTGTAAAGTTTCTTTATGTTAGTTTCAGCCCATTCTCAGGGAAGGGGAGAATGGGGCGTTATTTAAAGGGTGTATACTTCTAGTTTGGGAAGAGGAAAAATGATCTGGAGATGGATGGTGGTAATGGCTGCACCACATGAATGTACTCAGTGCCGTTGAGCAGTACATTTAACAATGGTAAGTCTTATGCTACGTATTTTTCCCACAAGCAAAAAGAATGAAAGTCACTCTTGCTTGTCATAAAAATTTAAACAGCATAGAAGGATGAATCAGTAAAGTTTGTTTCTCTGCCTTTTACCACTACCTATTCTCATTCCTTAGATGTAACCACAGCTGATACCTTTTCAGAAATCTATTAAAAATAAAGTGTATAAGTGTATATATTTACGTAGAACTATGTTACCATTTTTTAAAAAAACACATACTGTTTGGCCCCTTGCCTTTAGCACTTAACAATGTATCTTAAGTACTTACATATGTATTTTATTAAAAATATTTTTTCAGGGCACCTGGGTGGCTCAGTGGGTTAAGTCTTTGCTTTCAGCCCAGGTCATGATCTCAGGGTCCTGGGATCAAGTTCCGCATCGGGCTCTCTGCTCAGCAGGGACCCTGCTTCCCCCTCTTTCTGCCTGCCTTTCTGCCTACTTGTGATCTCTCTCTGTTAAATAAATAAATAAAATCTTTACAAAAATATATTTTCATATCAACACCTATAGAGTCTCTGTTTTTGAAAAGAACTGTATGATGTTTCTCCCACTAACAAACATTAAACTTTGGTTATGATGTAACACAACTGTATTTCCGTTAAAATGGTTATTCTTGTCTTTTTCCGACATCTGCCTCCTTATCCAGCTCTGCCATTGTTCTTCATATTCAATCACTCATTCCAAACAGATTTGATGAGGTTCTAGCGTGGGTGATGTTATACCTTTGACATTCCTAAGCAGACACTTGTTCTCTAGTGCCATAGGAGTTCTCATTTATCTTCATAACCTCACTTCACCATTCCATTCATGTTGGCTCAGGGATACTCTAAGCATACAAGGTATCTGTTGAATTAAAAAAAAAAAAGCCTGTCCTGCTTGTTTACAAACTTGACTATAAACCTGATTTAGAGTACTTTGTACACATCAGCACCTACTACCCTAAGTCGTCATCAGATCCCCCCGACAAGTGGTTCTAGGAATTTTGCCTGACAGCCTATCCCTTCTAATTTCCTTTATTCCAATTCTTTCTTTCCTCCCCCTTGAGACTGCTGGGTCTCCTGCCCTCTTCCATTTCTAAGAAACCCTTCCTATAGTTCTAGAGATTCCTTTCTTCTGCTCTTTTTAGATTTTCTTCAAGAGCTGAATGCATAGGAGATGCAGAGATACTTCTACTATAGACAGGTATATACCAGAGGTGTCCTTTGTCCTAGAAACAGAGAAGGATTCTTGATAACCCTTGCTCCGTCCCTCACTGGAACATGGATTTGCTTTCCCATGAATATCAAAAGTGTACTGACTAGATTCAAGGACAACATTAGCTCTGTGGTTCACCTGCATATGGAGTACTCAGGCTCCCCTGGGGCTGCCTACAAAGCCAACCACCCTTTGTCATATTGTTTCTCTGGGAAAATGTATCCAAGTTCCCAATAATTGACTTGTCAATGTCTATTTTGGAATAGAGCCCATTTGTAAGCTGCAAATAGCTTGTTCTTTTTTCTCAAACATATTATCTTTCTCTCTCTCTTTTTTTCCCCCCATACAAAAGTCTGTAAAATAAGTATCTTGGTTGATAGAACTCATATTTTATTGATAAAAAAAATCAGTCACCTCATGCACACACACTGGGCTCCAACTGGGCCGATGTTTGTGATCTGCCTTTGTAGTGGTTGGAATTAGAGGGGATGAGGAAGTGGATGGGCCAGTTAATAAATGTTTCTTGCATTAGCAGAAACTTTCTATTTTAAAGTAAGGGATAGTACTCAAGGAGAAATGTTATGAAAGAAAGCTCATTTTCTATTGCGGATGTGTGGTGAATATATTGCCCTTATCTTATGTTCTCCAAACAAATCTGCCCTCATGGATATCATCCAAAGCCATGGGAAAGATAAATTTAGGAAGGGAAACCCAATTAGGAAAATTCATGCTGAGGGATATATAAAAGGAAAACCACAACAATAACTGTTCCAAAGAGTGAAAAACAGTAATAAAAAAATAAATAAAAATAAAAAGCAGAGGCAGACAGGCAGGCCAGCATCCAGAGAGAATCATGAGTAGTAGAATGAGGGCATTCAGAAGGGAACTTGTATGAATCAGGACCTAAGGATCTGTTTAGGGGGGCTGGGTTTAAAACTCAAGCTTTCTCAATAAGCTGGTTTTATACACCCTTTTTTCCTTTTCTTTATGAAAACAAAACAAAACAATTTTTAAAACGTGTTTAACCAGTACAGTTTGGGGTTGGGGTCATTTTTGAAATGTCAGGGGCCTTATCTGTCAAGAACAGTTGTGTTATTTTGATTTTTCTACTTTTTTAAAAAGCTTTTTTTTAAAGGTTTTTATTTATTTTACAGAGAGGTAGAGAGAGAATACAAGTAGGCAGAGCGGCAGGCATAGGAAGAGGGAGAAGCAGGCTCTCCACTAAGGAGGGAGCCCGACATGGGGCTCGATCCCAGGACCCTGTGATCATGACCTGAGCCAAAGGCAGCCACTTAACCAACTGAGCCACTCAGGCACCCCTGATTTTTGTACTTTTAAGTATTAATAGATTGATATGAAAAAGACAGTACACTGATTGTGGGTCAAACACTGATGATTATGGACTGAATTATGTTTCCCCCAAAATTCATGTGTTGAAGTCTCAATACCCAGTTCCTGAGAATCTGACTGTATTTGGAGACAGGGTATTTACAGAGGTAATCGGGTGAAAATGAAGTCACTAGGATGGGCTCTAATTCCAATATGACTAGGATTCTTACAAGAGGAGTCTTGGAGACAGACATGTACGGAGGGCTAATGGTGTGAAGACAGGGAGAAGGCAGCCGTCCCCAAACAAAGGAGGGATCCTGGAACCTGCCCTTCCCTCATAGCCCTCAGAAGGAACCAACCTTGCCAACACTCTGATCTTGGAATTTGGGTATCTGCAACTGTGAGAAAATGCATTTCTGTTGTTGAAGCCACCCAGTCTGTGGTTCCCTATTAACGGCAGCCCTGGCAGAGTACTAGACTGATTAAACCCTAATCCTTAGAGCTGGAGAGAAAATGCAACAGGACATTCAGCTTATTGGAGAGTTAAAAGGAACAGATGAGAGTAGGTAGGTATGGTAATGTCCCTAGAAGCCCAAAGGGCTAAGGTTCCTGCTTCATATGAGTGTATAGCCTTAAACCAAAACTGGCCTCCAAAGGAAGAGGCTGCTGGGCATTATTCAAAGTTCTAATTTGTCTTCCCAGGGCAAGAAAAGGACTAGGTGAAATCACCGAATTAATTTTCAGCTCCATTTGAACTCCGAGTTTTACAAAATACTCTTCTGTGAAGTAGACCATTTCCCTCCACATGCGTGGGAAGGAGTTTATAATTAGAACATCCTGGGGAACTTCTTCTATTAATTGTTGCATACCTGAAATATCACAAAAGAGAGTGTAGGTAAAAAATTAATTGGAATCATTGTTTTGCCTTTGTCATTACAAGAAACTACAGGAATAAATACTTTATGGCCTTGGGCACTACAAAGTCTTTATCAAGCCAAGACAATAGGGGTTTCTGGAAGTGTGTGAACTTGAGAAACCTGCAGGGTGTGGGGAGAGCAGAGCTTGGGGCCAAGAAGACATTCTGTTCAGAGCAAAAAAGTAATATATAGAACAACACCCCATTCTGTCCCCTCCCCCCTAGATGCAGGTTGGTAACCTTGAAGATTTACAAAGGAAAAAAGGAATGCTTTGTAGAAAAATGGAAGGTTTTTCCCTTTTTTAAAACAGATCTCTCAAAGATGAGATTTTCAAATCTTGGGAAGTCTCTTGACCCTGCCTGAATTCCAGCGCAGAGGTTAGAAACCTGGATTCCAGAAGCAGGCTGCCTGGGGCACCTGGGTGGCGCAGTTGGTTAAATGTCTACTTTCGGCTCATATTATGATCCCAGGTTCCTTGCTCAGCAGCGAGTCTGCTTCTTCCTCTGCCTGCCTCTCTCTCTGTCAGATGAATAAATAAAATCTTAAAAAAAAAAAAAAAAAGAAAAAGAAGCATTTGGATCTCAGCTTGTTACCAGCGTGTGAGCTTGGATCAGAACAAAGCCTCAGTTTTATCATGTATAAAATGGAAATACGGATGCAGTACACTTATTTCATAGAGTCGTTTAGAGTGTTGAGTGAGATATTCCAGGCGAAACACAGAGTCTGCCCTGTGCTAAGTACTCAAAAAATACTCGTTTTTATCATTCAGACTTTAAGGATGATTCTGTATGTCAGTAATGAGGTGGGCACTGTTGTCGCTTTGAATTCAGACATGAGTGACATTTTGGAGAGTCTCATTTTGGAGAGTTGTGGGCTCTGGGCTACATCTTCTGTTTATGCTGATGCTACAGAGGAGGTAGGGTTTGGTTTATTTTCTTTTTGGTAACTCTTCTGTACTTTAGCATCTTGTTTAAGGCCGATGTTTGCTTATGCATTTTCTGTCCGGATGATCTATCCATTGATGAAAGTGGGGTATTGAAGTCCCCTACTATTGTTGTATTGCTGTCTTTTTCTCCCTGTAGGTCCGGTAACATTTGTTTTATATATTTAGCTGCTCCTATGTTAAGTTCATAAATATTTACAAAAGTTGTGTCCTCTTGCTGGATTGAGCCCTTTATCATTATGTAATGCCCTTCTGTTTCTCTTATTACAGTCCCTGTTTTCAAGTCTATTTTGTCTGCTAACCCGGTTTTCTGTTAGTTATGTTTGCATGGAACAACTTTTCCCTTCCATCACTTTCATTTGTATGTGTCTTTTGCATCCATCTGAAGTGAGCCTCTTATACGCAGTTACAGATTGGTCTTTTTTTTTTTTTAATCCATTCAGCCACTCTACGCCTTTTTTTTTTTTTTTTTTAAGCAATCTCTATACCCAGTGTGGGACTTGAACTCACAACCCCAAGATCAAGAGTTGCATGCTTTACCCACTGAAACAGCCAGGCACCCCTATGTCTTTTCATTAGAGAATTTAGTCCATACTATCCTATACTTTAAATATAGGAGTTTTATATGGAGAATAAAATAATATCAAAGTTAATGTAGGCATATACATTTATACAGCTGTATGAGAGAGTAAGATCAGGCTTCAGAAGAAGTTTAATTTGGAAATATAGAATTTGACCACTTCTACTTTGATCTTCTTGTAAGTAGTGTCAACCTTAAAAATACAACTGTTATTTTACCAGCAAGAATAGGTTTATTCATGAATAGCAGAGAATTGCAATCCCGGACAAGCAAGCTACAGCAAAAACCACTGGCAAGTCCACAAAACAAAGCAGAAGAATTTTTTTTCTAGAGGAAAGGGGTGGGGGGATTGGGAAGGCTGTTATAAACAAAAAGTCAATTAGAAGTAAACTGGAAATTTAAAGTATAGTTTAAAGTATAGTTGCTTTTCATTGCCTGAGTTGTGCTAAGCAGGGAGACTGATGGGGGGCTTGATCTTAGGACCCCGAGATCATGACCTGAGCCAAAGACATTGACCCAATGGACTGAGCCACCTGCGTACCCCTATTGGTTTCTTTCTATTGGATTTGCAATTGATGGCCAGTGGTAGAGCATGAGAACTCCCCCTGCCAAACCTCCCGACTCCATTTTAGTGAGGTTTCCCTTTGTTAATTTTCACAGTAGCATGGGACACAGTGCCCCGTGTGGTGCTGAGTATGGGACAGGGGCTTAATGAGTTCTTGTGGACTGTTCGACAGATATTTTAGAGGAGTCTGAAAGCCCTATACAGCACAGAGTCATGTGGAAGGATATCAGAGGTAACAGGGGATACACCAATCTGGTGGTCTTTCAGTGTTTTTTTTCCTGGATTTTTCCAACACTGTTATATTACTCAGGGTCCCAGCAAGAAATAGATAGTACATGCAAATCAAGGGATAGGAAGATGATATAATAAAGGGACAATTCAAAAGGTCTTGGTGGGGTGTTGGGCAACCCCGCAAAGGATAGAGCTGTCTGTCACAGTTGGTTGCTAACACCTAAGGCTTGAGGGGATGGTGGAAGGATGGATTACTGGAACTTGAACTGGAACTTTGTGAAGGGCCTGTCTGACAAAAACTGTGGTCTTTGGTGGAAGGTGTATCCTCCTTTAGTTGGAGGGAAGGAGCTGGGGGAAAAGGTTCTGATCTCCCCCCTCCATCCCTCCTTTCCTCTGCAGAAGCCAGATGACAAGGGATCCTTATTGATACTAACTATGGTGAGCTCCTAGGGCAAGAGAGCAGGACAAAGAGAGGTGGAGAGCAGACAGGGAGGGAAACAGAAGATACCCAGCACCATCATCTTTACTGTTAGTGCTGACTTAGGGAAACAAAATGGGAAAGAGTCAGACCACCTGTTTGAATCTGTTATGTGGAATATTCTTTAGGAATGCACATGCCAGCTGATGCAAACTGTGTCCTTGACCTGTTAATTAGCATTTTCCCTCTTTTTTGCATCCTATGCTGCTTACTTCTCTTTCATATTTGACTGTTACTGTAATGAGCAATTCATTTCAATAGATTTCCATGCAGCAAATTAACTCTAGCTACCGTGAGGGACAGATAGTATTGGGGACTGCATCTTTAATTTTTCTGTCTCTCAGCTGCTAAGGGCTCAGGTAGTTTGAATCCAGTGAAATTGTATTGACTTTGATCATGGGGTTGGCACAATCAATAACTTGGAATTTCAGTTAATCAAGTAATTAATAGTTGTAGCCTAACTTATTTCCAAAAGGGAGTTAATTTCACCTGGAAATGTGCGGCTAGAGGAATAAAATCCTTCCAGGATCACTTTGTGGCATGAACACCAATCACTTGTTTTTCTGTAGGCATATGTTGATTTGTGATCAATGGGTATGACCATAAATGTTTTAACAACTCACTTTCTGGACAAAAAGGCCTGATTTGTAGCATTGGCCTATTCCTCTGGTGTAAATACTCCCACCATGGCCCATTTCAAGTTAGCCATACAGTATCTCTGACTGTGGAGTTGGGAAGAGACACACAGAATTGGTTCTGGAGAGCCCAGAGGTGTTGACTCCAGCACATCACTGCATGTAATCCCTCCTTCCCTAACAGAAGGAAATGTGCAATTTCTCCCTAGCTGTCCCTAAATAGGGCCAGGACTGGAAGTCTCTGGATCATTCATCACGCTGTAGGCCTTGGGAATGGATTTAGAGTCATTTATTCTGCAGTAGGGCATGAGGGACTCTGCTGTTTTGTTAGGATCTTTGATGCTTATTAGAGAAGTCTTACCAAATCATTGCCAGCTTATGAAAACAATCACAGTTGTCAGCATGTTCTTGTTCATTGGTGAGCATATAATATTATTTCTTTCTATTTTACCATTTGCCACTTTGAGGAATCACCCAGAAGCATCTAGGAAGTGAAGTTTTATGTCAGTTTCTTAAAGTTTTAACTCTTTCTCCCTTCCACTAGAAGGTTTGGAAATAATTGAAGTTGATTTGTATAAAAGTGGAAAATCATTTATCTTTTTTTCTATAAAAGCCCAGAGCAGAATATGCATTTCTTTCTTAAGGGTATTTGACATGTTGATATTTATAGCATCCTATATGGTTCCCATTTTATATACATTTCATATTTCATTATGTGATACAGTATACATTTCCATGTGTATTATAAGTATCTAACATGAGTATAATATTAAGTTAGAATAAGGTTACAATAAAGTTAATACTAAAATAAGCAAGAAACATTCCATCTATTTTTAATCTTATTTAACTTAAAGTTGTTCTACATTATAAACCAAAATGTGCCAAAAGTTATAGTCATGTCGCAAATGGATCTGGACAACATATTTTAGCTATTCACCAAACAGTTATTTCTATTTTATTTACCCAAATAAACACATTCATGTGCTCTTTATTTCCAGTACAAAATCCAATTTATTTACAACAGATACTCAACAAAATTAAATATATGTTTATAGTGATATAGTTTTATTATATGTATACATATTTTTAAAGATTTTTTTTATTTGAGAGCAAGCACAAACCAGGGAGAGGGGCAGAGGGAGAGGGAAAAGCAGGCTTCCCACTGGGCAGGGAGACCAATACACACACAGGGCTGTATCTCAGGTTCCTGGGATCATGATCTGAGCCAAAGGCAGATGCTAAACTGACTGAGCCACCCAGGCCCTCCTAGTTTTATTATATTTTTATGAAAAGGGAGAAATAATATTTCTTATATGTTAAAGTGCACATCTGAGCTATCTGTAATTGGGAAGAATTTAGCTGTTTTCTAACTGGTTTCTTGTTTATTTATTTTTGACAAACATAAGTCATGGATTTTAGCTAAAGTAAGGTAGATAGCCTTATAAATAATTGGATTAGGAAAGTATATTAATGGGTCTGTGTTCTTTTTGAAAATGTGTTAAGTTTGAATATATCTATTGTACACATTTTTCATTAAGTAGTAGTGACAGGCAAAATAAAAACATGAATAAATCATTCAATTTAAAAATATACCTAAAAAAAATCTAACAAATAAATTTGTTAATTATTCAACAGAATAGCACCCTTAGTACATTTGCTATTTCCTATTTCAGAATGCGTATTTGGCTACCCCACTTTTATGCTTTCTGATCATTTGAAAATTACCAATAGTTCCAAGGTTAAGAAGAAATGAGTTCAGTACCTCTGTGTCCCATTAAAATCTAAACAGTCAAAAAGCATAGAGGGAATAAACACATACTAACTTCTCCGTTTGAACTAGATTCATCTATCCATCCACCCGCCCACCCACCCATCTGTCGAGCCATCCATCCACCCATCTTTTTATCAAATAGATATAAGTTATGTGGTCTCAATGCTTTTCCCCCTCCAGATATTATACTAACACCAGGGATACCAAAATGAAAATAGTAGCAGCAACAATAACAAGATTCTTGCTTTTAATTGCTTTCAGGGAATAATTAATTCAGTGGAACTGAGAACACTCAGGTTAACAGCACAGGAACTTTCCACCCAGTTGGATGGGGGCTCAAATTGGAGTTCATGAACTGCTACAGAGAGCATAGCCATGTGTCTGATCTTGTGCATGCATCAGTGTTTCCTCTCTGCCTCTGTAGAGGTCAAGTGTGTCTGGTGGCTCTGTTGTGGTATTATGATCTTTAGTGGGTTCTTTTAAGCTTTTACTCCATCTGATAACAGTAGTCTGCTCCCCTCTGTAAATTGGTCTGACTGATTAAATCCATACCATCATTTGTGCTTTCTGTAAAAGGTCATTGTGTTGTTCTTGTAGTAGTCGTACAACCTTTTGGGGAACCTTTTAATCTACTCTCCATAACTTTTAGGATACCCCCACAGTGGATATTTCACAGCTACTTTTTTCTATATTGCCAATTCAGATCCATAGGGTCTTTTTGAAGACTGTATCGGTTTTAAAATTTGTCCACAAATTATTTTATACTCTTCCCTTCAGAAGGTGGAACTTAATTCCTCTTCCCTTGAGAGTGATTTAGTAACTCATTTCTGATGACTAGAATACGGTGGAAGTGACTGTGTCATTTCACAGATTAGGTCAGAAAAGACATCACAGCTTCCATTTTGGTTACGCTCTTGGACCTGGGCAGAGCTAGCTGCCATGGCGTTAGGATTTGTGACATAAAATTAAGCCCTCAAACCAACAGCCATGTTAGACATCTTGGAAGTGGATTTCCCAGCCCTAGTCAAACCTTCGGATGGTTGCAGCCCAGGTAGACGTCAGGACTACATGACATAAGGGATTCTGAGCCAGAACCACTAAGCTGAGGTGTCTCTGGATTCCTGCTTCTCATCAGTTGTGTAAGTTAGTAAATATTTGCTGTTTTAAACCACAGGCTTTTGTGTAATTTGTAATGCCACCATACATATTTAATATAGAGATTTGTCTCCTTTTCGGCTACACTGGAAAGAGAGTCAGTTCCAGGTAAACAGTCTCTATTCTTTGATTTTTGCCATCATAGGAGAGTTCTTTGAATTTCTCAACATCATTCTCCTTAGCACGTCAGATAAAAACGTGTTCTTTCATTATTATTTACTTATACTTTGGATCTCATTCTTACCTATCTTCTCTAAGATCTTGTCTCAAAATTTCACCTATAATCTCTTCCTCTCCTGGACTTCAACAAGCTCTAGTGTCTCCTATCATCAAAACAAAACTTCCCTTTGCTCCTGCTCCTTTTTTGGCACTTGTCTCTGTTTGCAAAGTCTTGAAGTCCTATCTATTCTTTTCTTCTCAGTCCTTTCCTGCTAGTCTCTGCCTTTAATGGAGGCATTTTCTCTCTGAGATTAATTATCATTCTTTTTCCCTCATTCTATCCTGTCCAATCTTTGAAATTTTCATCCTCAGAATCCCAGGGATCCTGAGAGCTGACACAAATCTCAGAGGCCGTTTGTAGAAGGTGACATGGAGGCCATACAGGGTTGGACACTTGCCCCAGATCATAATCCAAACTTCTGGCAGAGCCAGGGTTCAGTTTCATCCTCCTTTACTGTCAGTCCCGAACACTTTTTTTTTTTAAAGGAGAGGGAGAGCAGGAGAGGGGCAGAGGGAAATAATCTTTTTTTTTTTTTAAGATTTTATTTATTTTTTAGAGAGAGATTGTGGATGCGGAGGGGCAGAGGGTGAGGGAGGAAGAATCTGGAGCAGGTTCCCCACTGAGTGGGGAGCTGACACAGGGCTTGATCCCACAACTGGGAGATGGTGACCTGAGCTGAAACTGAGAATCAGAGGCTCAACCCACTGACCCACAAAGGCACCCTGGGAGAGAGAGAATCCTAAGTAGGCTCCATGCCCAGCACAGAGCCCAATACAGGACTCAATCTCATGACCCCAAGATCATAACCTGAGCTGAAACCAAGAGTTGGATCTTAACCGACTGAGCCACCCAGGTGTCTCTGGGCCTGAGCACTTTCAATTGTATCACAGATAATTCCTTGAAACCAAAATCATGAAACTCCATTTTTTACATCTTATTCCCTTTTCTTTTTAACTTTTCATTCTCAATCCTTTCTGTTAGTTCCTTTTTCTTTTGTACCTAAAGCTCTGTTCCTTGTCCCCAGCTTCTCTCTTGTGATTTCACTTACTTGCCTGCCATTTGATCTCATCTTTATACTTCGATCTTCAGGCCTGTTTCTGTCATGGACTATGACTCTGTATTGCTGACTGGCCAGAGAGCAGCTCCATTCAGAGTTGCCACAATCTCCAATCCCATTCCCAAGTTGTATGCTTCTTCAGTTTTTCAGAGGTGTTTTTCCTTTTCTTGTCCTTTGGAGTAAATACTTAGAACCATCCTATTAGCTACCAATCCTGTCACCTTTCTTTTCCTTCTTTGTTCTATTCATTCAACTAAAAGTGTCATGCATTGTGGGGTCAAAAACACGAGGCCCCAAAGACACATAGTCTAGTGAGACTTTAATCTGCTTTCTTGACTTTTCCATGGTCACAGCTCCAACCAGCGTCTCTATCACCTAAGTCTGAATTACTCTGACATAGATGTAGTTTGTCTCTTTGCTCCTCCTATCCATCTAACCTACTTTCTTCATGTTATTGTTTGGGTACTATTACTACCTATTATCACCACACTGAGACCCAAGTTATAACCCATTATAGTTTTGTTTGTCCTGTTGTTTTTCTCAGGGACCCTGCATTCCATACCAGGTTCTCGATGCCCCTTTCAGATGATCTTCCAATTTCCACTGAGCTTTGCTCCTCTTTTGCTTCTTTGGGCCATGTCTTGACTTTACTCTAGTTGTGAGCAGAGTAGCTCCAGGGCAATTTCTCTTAATTATTTCTGAATATCATTGGTAAGATAGGGAGCAAATATACACCAAGGGACTCAAAAGGCTTGAATGAAGATGTCTACTAAAATATATTGTCAATTTGACTTGTTTTAATTTTTTTATTTTTCCCACAGAGCTACCGTGACTCTATTACATAAAATTCCCTTGTACTGAGGTGAGGAGAGAAATAGGTGACGTCAATGAAGAAAATTGATGAAAATATTTGCTTTTCCCTTTACACTTGATCAGACTAAATATTAGTGACTATTGGGTAGGGTTTTGGGGATTTATAATTTGAGCTAAACAAGATTTCCCCACATTTCACAGTCATCTCTTGATTCAGGATGCTTGGAAGGCAGTAGTCAGTGGGGACATTTGACAGAAACCAACAAGGTGATCTTTCCAGGAGGAAGGTTCCCTCATGAGTGTGACAAATCTTGAGGGTGGCTGAATCTCTTTATGAAAGCAAACAGGTTTAGAAGTAAGGAAGTGAGTAATTCTCTCCATGTGATGCCTTTCTACATCTCTTATCTATGATTGTATCTTATATTAGAGTTACAGATTACTGTAGTTTTTAATGTGGCTACTGTGAGATGTGGATTCATGGTAGAATTTCTAGACTGTCAGAGATTTCTGGATGTACATAAATTGGATATAGAGACTTCAACATTTTCTGATTGAATTCCTTTTTTTCACAGAGAAAATAATTTCACGTTTTCTTTGTCATTTTCTGGCTTATTCTTTATTTAATCAACCATTTAACAAATTTTGTGTCTACCTTATCCGTGGTGGAGTACAAAGTAGAGTGGTGAGCAATATAAAAAAGGTTTTGACCTTTTTCTTATAAATCACAGAGCCAACAGGACATAAAGTATAAATGGGGTATTATCAATTTTTTACATCAACCCTCAGTGGTTCTCTGGTTCCTGCCTACTGTCTTTTCCTGTTTTCCCTCCTACAAAATGTCCTTCTTGGGTGGCATCAACTTCTTTCTGTAGCCTTAATATCCATGGTGGTGGACGCTGCATATCTTGCATGGCGAAGGTCAGGAAGAGTGGTGTTGTAACTCAAGCTGGGCATCTGATCTGGTTCATTAACATGAAGCTTCATCTGCTTTAATGGCAACATTCTTCATATTTTTACAGTTCATTTGTTACCTTTTAGCTTAGTGCTTCATTGTCTCAGCCTGTGTCAATAGTTAAAATATATTTTCCTCTTAATAGAAGTGACTCAAGTGGGATTTATTCTATAGTAGAGATAGAATATGAATGACAGGGTCTGTCACACAGTAGGTGTTCATTAAGTATTTAGAAAAAAACGGAAGGGATTATACAATTACATTGAATGAGTAATTATAATTAATCAATTACAATTAAGATGTAAATATTGCTCTTCTTCTTCTTTTTTAAAGATTTCATTTATTTATTTATTTGACAGAGAGAGAGATCACAAGTAGGCAGAGAGGCAGGCAGAGTGAGAGGGGGGAAGCAGGCTCCCAGCTGAGCAGAGAGCCCGATGAGGGGCTCGATCCCAGGATCCTGAGACCATGACCAGAGCTGAAGGCAGAGGCTTAACCTGCTGAGCCACCCAGGCTCCCATTCTTCTTCTTCTTCTCCTTCTTCTTCTTCTTCTTCTTCTTCTTCTTCTTCTTCTTCTTCTTCTTCTTCTTTTTTTTTAACTTACCAGAAGAAATAAAACATGGAAGAAAAGGGATGAAAAAAGAAAACAAAGAAACCACTGTGATTTGATGACCAGTACGTCATATCTGTAACCTCTAAATGCTTCTTTTACAGTATTTCTAACCAATATGTTAGACAAGTCTTTCTCTTTCTTCATCCTTCCTTCCCTCCTTTGTTTCTCCTTCTCCTCTTTCTCACTCTCTCACAGTGTGTTCTGCATGGCACTCAGCTTTCAAAGGTCAGAGCAGTATCAGATGGTGCTTAAAAGACCAGAGTCTGGTGCCAGGCAGACTTGGGTCTCAGTGTTGGGCTACTGGCGTGTGACCTTGGGCAAACATTTCTAAGGCTCTGTTTCTTCATCTATAAAATAAGGAAAGTAACAATGTCTAAGACAGAGTTTTGTGAGGATCATGGGTAATGATAATGTTTGTGAAGTGCTCAGCATTTTGCCTGATGCTAATAATGTCTGTGATGTTTGGTCTTCTCCATCCTTTATTTCTCTCCCAGGAGACTATGCTCTAGAACTCTGTATACAGTGGGTGGTTTTCTACCAAAATTAAATATATATGTAAGATGTATTTTTTTTTCATCTATTTTCAGCTTTGAATAATTTGAACACAGCTAAAGATGTTTTCTCCAGGCTTTGTAAGAACATTCTTTCTGAGATGTGATCAAATTTGGGAAATGTTGATTCAGAAGCAGAACTTTTCAGTAAGTCATAAGCAAGTGACTACAGGATTATAATGTGAATCTGTGTTCTTCAATTAGCTCAGAGTCTGCTCCTACAGCCCTTCAATAAATATAGTAAATGGATCCTGATGAATGAATTCAAAGTTAAAGTCTCTGGAATTAAATTTACACCATTTTGTGTCAGCATTTTATTTTCAACAATGCTTTTAAAAAGTAGACACAATAGTCCAAATCAGTGTTTTGGCATTGTTTTTAGGAACGCCAATTTACATTCTTACTGCATCTTGGAGGATAGGAAAAGACTTTTTCTTCTGTGTTGGCAGTTTGCAGGCAAGACCTCTGCAAAATTTAGCATTCTTGACAGTAATTGTTTAGTGGTCATTTCCAATTTTGTTTTGCTTAGAATACAGACCCATGGGAAAAGATCCAACACCACAATAGAAATGCCTCATGCTGATCAGAAGACCAAACTGAAATGTTATCTTCTTAAAAGTGTCCCTGTATTGATAAGGAAGGAGAAGGGAATCTTAATGGGGGAAGAAAATGATGCTTAGTGCTGAGCTCAGCTTGGTTGAAATTCTAACAATTCCTAGCCTCATTTTACGGGTAAAAGTTACTTTTAAATTAAAGAGCAAGACGCCTCTCTCTTGTACCCAGTGGGATTTGCAGAGTCGAACAGTACATCTATATCAGGAAATTCTATTCTAGCTTTTACTGTGCTGATGGAGAAAACATCTTTCCAGATGGATTTCTGTTTATACAGCCTTTAAAATTTTTACTTGCACCCAGTTTGTCTCATTGGCAGTACTTCCAGTTCTATTTTTTAAGACGTTAAGCCCACAATAGTGTTTATAGAACAGGAAGAGAAGTGACTGTTTTAGTGAGAGAAAAGAAGCTACAAAACTCATTACTAGAAATATCTCTTAAAAACATAATAAACAGTACTGATGCTTTGTCAATAAGATTTTTAATATTTTATTAAGAAATGCTGAAGGGATTGTATACTGAATGCTCATAGGCCACCATCAATATTCTACAATTAGCACTTTGTTGTATTTTTTCTCATATACCTATCAATCTCTATTGATTTTTCTATCCATTTATCAGTTTGTATTATTTTTAGTTTGGGGCAGTATGCATTTCATAGTGAGTTGCAGATATCAGAAGTGATGGACTCGTTTTCAATCATGGATGATACCATCTAGCCATTTGGCCAGTGGTAGATTGCATCAAGTAAAACCAGGTTCAGCTAAAGTTAACAAAAAAACCCCCAGAATAGCTTAAGGTGTTTAAAAAGCATTTGTTTTCTCTGGTAAAAGAAGGCTGAAGGTAGGAGTTTTTTTTGTTGGTTTGGTGGTTCTAACGCCATAACTGGCTTTAACTCTTTCTGTCCTTCTGGACTATAGTCCTAGTGTTTGACAATCACCTGCAAGACCTGTCATGGCCTGATACTGCTAGAGCTCCAGCTCTCCCTTTCTAACAGTAGGAAGGAGGAAGGGGATAAAGCCTTCTTTTAATGACTTATCCCGGAAGAACCAATAATTTAATAATCAACTTCTTTAGCTCCAGAAAAAAAAAACCTGAAGGAATTTTATGGGGATCATATTATAGGAGAACTCAGGAAAATTTGACACATTTATTATGTTTATGTTTTATTAAATGTAGGCACATTTGAGAGACTTAGAAATATAGTGTTATATATCCCTTTGATTATTTAGATGGCTTACTAATTGTAGCCATTTCATTTTGTCGGAAAAAATCAAATGAGCTGGGGTTTCCTGCCCTAGCATAGCTGTGTGGGTCTAGGGTTACTATTAGAAACGTTTGTGAGGGTGCAAAAGGTGAGTTTGAATAAGTTTTAATGTAACTTGAGTTCAACAAAACCATTTGCCTGGTAAGTTAATTGATCCTTATATTGAAATAATATCAAAGTGATACTTGTTTATAGGATGATCAAATCACTTTGATCAAAACATAGTGTCATGCAAACATGGTGGTTCAAAAGCAAACAAACAAAAAAACATGGTGGTTTAAGACGAGAGGACCAGATGGTCAGTCTACATTATCCTCAGGAATGCAATTTTTGAGAGCTTTATGGGTTGAGAATTTGGCTTAATGGTAACAAAAGTCCTGAGGAATATTTTAAATAGCATTTAAAAGCTTTGTCTTTGAAGAAGAAGCTTTATTTTCTGTAATTAAAAATGATTCACACCTGGGGAGGTCTTGGGCTGAGCAGAAGAGGGTTAAAGGTAGATGATAGAGGGTATCTAGCATGGTTAGGGATGTTTGAGGAACTCGGTGAACTGGCCCATGTGCCACGTAAAAAGAGGAAAAGTCATTTTTACGTTTATGTCCAGAAATTAAAATGGCTGCCATGAGTAGAAAAATTAATCCATACCACCATCCTTCTATTTTGGGCAGGAAGATTGGAGAGTTCCTGATATGGGAATTTCTCCCTATCCCCAGCCGTTTATATTCTAAGACTTTGTTTTTTAACACGAAGAATTAAAGTGTTTTAGCTTATTGTTTTGAAAATCTTATGTGCATTTATCTTATTTTCTCCCCCTTAATAATTTTCCTGGAATTTTACCTGAAATCGAAATGATCTTCAGAGTTTTATACTAAAGCCGCAAACACAAACAATAAAGCAACAACCACTTTTTCAGAGGAGCAGAAGTCCTTAGTGGGAGGAAGAGGGTTATCGGAGAAGGGACAAAATAGGATAGGAAATTAAATACAAGTTAAGACATTTTTTTTCCCCCTAGGTTTTAGAGAATGATGATTTATCATTATAGCTGTAGAAAGTAAGTCTTCAGTTGATCATTCTCTTTGCTGAAATACACTGTAGTTCTGTGTCTTCTTTATGCTTCAATTTCTTATCATCTATCTTGAGTGTGTTTCACAGTTTGTTTGATATTACTGTTTTGGATCTGTAGAGTATTGTTTAATAAATTCTTAGAGTCCTACCATGTGGTTATATTTAGCCTTAAAAAGTCTAGAGTATTTGTATGTTGGAAATGCAAGATTAGGAATTTAAGGAAATGATGAGAATTATTATATTTTTGCCAGAGGCATGTAGTAGAACTATTACACTGTATGTAAATTATATAAAATAGAAAATAGTACCATTAGTTTGTCTTGAAAGATGTGCAAGTCCTAGATTGGCCAGAAATGTATTATTGTTTCTAAGTCATGTGAAACCTAAACTCTCCTGCCTTAGCCTGGACCCCTCAGAAACCAGAAACTGAACCAAAGTTTTAAGTGCAAATGTTCATGGGAGAGTAAGGTCCAGGAGTTACTAGTGACATGCAGCGATGCAGAGCAGGGAAGTAGGGACACCCAAAGCAAGTATGCAATGCAATCAACCACAACTGTGGACAGATGGTTCCTTGCTCCCCCAGGTCTGTCTGAGGAGTTGCATGAAATGGGTTTCAGAACCTTCCATTCAGTGGCAGTGGTAGGAAGAAGATGGAAACATTCATTAATCATTTCCTATTTGCATTAGTCAAAGCTTTTCTCCCTGGCTATAATTGCCCCTCTCCCCAGTCTCAGTAGAGAAGCCCTGAGGTAGGAGGCAAGAGGCTTACTCGAGGGTATGCAGCCTTTGGGAATAAAAGAAAGATAATCTTTTAGAGATAATCTGATAGAGGGCACAACCCCCCAACCTCATCATCTTGTGGATATGATAAATTACATGAACACATTACCAGAATCTTGCTGTATCCAAGCTCCTGCTGGCTCACATGGGAACACTGGGACTTTGATTGACTTCTGCAAGTGTTGAGGAACTCTCCAAAAGGTGCCTAATAAACGTTCGTGGGTACTCCTGATGACAAAACTCCTGGCCTGTGCTATGCTGCCAGTTCCCCATCAGACTCCAGAGCTGGTGATCCTCATTCTTGTTTTTTAAAAGTTTAGTGGTCTTTTGCAAAGTGGGAAGAATGACTCAGGAGAGAGGCTTGGACCCATGGAACAACTGAACTTAGTGAACCTGCTTTTTCCATGTGTAAACCCAGTGGACCAGCCACTGCATGTCCACAAGGTGCTCATGTGCTCATAGGAGAGCTGGAGGGAAATGGTTCAGACTTACGCCAGCTGCTGGGCCATACCCAGAACGTGACGCTGCTCAGGGGCTCTGGTACCAAAAGGCATTATAGCTGGTCCAGTCTGGTTTGGTAGATAGCTTCTCTTTATGGCAAATTTTATTTTGGTGTGTGTGTGTGTGTACAGGAGAGGAGACCTGAAATCTGGCTTCCGTTCCCCTCTCATTCTTCATTTCCATTCCCACCCCCGCCACATCACATCTCCCAGATGTGTCTCTAATATCTGCTTCCTAGTCATAGACACAGCTCGAGATTTTCCCCAGGATTGTCCTTGGTCCCCAGGCAAATTAGGGATGCAGATAGGTACTTGGATGGAGTTGGGGTATTGACTAGTTCCACATAATAGTGACACTAGTGATAACACAAATCCTGGCTCTGGCCCAGCTGGGTTCTGATCCCCTTTACAAGTTACATATCTTATTTCTACAGTCCTAAGGACTCTATTGATCATTCTATAAACAAAGCCAAAGGAAATATTTACAAATATGTAATTAATTCCGAACAAAATAATCTTTTCTTCTACATGCAGATGATACAAATTCAAAGAAAAAAAAGAACGTGCATTTGACTTCAACATTAATAGTCTTAATAACTAGTGAGTGAATGAGTGAGCCACCTTAAGTGTATATCAGCCCGATCTTGGCAATCTCTTTGAGACCTCAGAGACAGGGAAAAATAACAAGATCTCAGGATTCCTGTTTTGCTGCTGGAGAATTTAAGGCATAAGCAACTTTAGACATAGCCTAACTTAGTGGTTCTCAAGCTTGACCTTGCGTCAGAAGAACTTGGAGGGCTTGTTAAAGCACTGATTGCTGGGCCCTACTCCTATATATTCTGATTTAGTAGGTGTGGGATAGGGCTCCCAAGTTTTTATTTCTAACACTTTCCCTGGTGCTACTGATGCTGCTGGTCCAAAGGACCACATCTTGAGAATTGCTGGTCTAGGAGAGAAAAGTAGTTTCAGATTGAATTCTGATGACTATTTTGGCTTCTTCTCTCCAAGTCAGAGCTAGTTTCACTGCCATTTCCCTTACTAACAGTGGTGTTTACTATAACTCATTTTTAACTAGATTTTAGTCACACACTTTTTGTACTAAGTAGATAAAAAAAAACTAGAAAGCAGGTAGAGCATCCGCATCAAAACTAGAAGAGAGTATTTGGGGAAAGAATTCTTAATGCTTTATATCTGGGGTTGGCAATTGATGATCCATGGGCCCAATCAGGCCCACTATCTGTTTTGGGAAATAAAGTTTCATTGGAATGCAGCCACACATTGATTTATGTATTTTTTTTTAAGATTTTATTTATTTATTTGACAGAGATCACAAGTAGGCAGAGAGGCAGACAGGGCGGGGGAAGCAGCCTCCCCGCTGAGCAAAGAGCCCGATGCGGGGCTCGATCCCAGGATCCCAGGATCATGACCTGAGCCAAAGGCAGAGACTTTAACCCACTGAACCACCCAGGCACCCCTGATTTCTGTATTGTTGATGGCTCTTTCATCAAGCAGTTGTGGCAGAACTGTATGACCCATAAAGGTGAAAATAATTACTATCTGGCTCTTTACAGGAAATATTTGCCTATCCCTGGGCTCTGTGTTCCTTTCAGTAACTGTTGGCTGATTTAGGGAAGCTTTTCTCTTGAAACCCAGCAGTAAGCAACATTAGTTTACTTTAGCAGATATGAAACTCGAATCCTAACACTTTCTTCCGCCCTTCCTCAACCCTTCTCCCTAACATGGAAAGTGGCCCAATAAGTGAAATGAAACTTGGCCCAATCAGCGATATTTAGAAAGTGGAAGGTGAAAGTGTTGACATCTGCTTGTATTTTGTGGTCCAAGCTTCCCTGGTGGCACGTGATATGGCGAGAGTCTTCTGGTCAGCCAGGCATCTCACGTTTTGTGAAAGATTGCCTCGTGCTATCTGACCTCAGTTGGATTTATGCCTAAGAAGAAATGCAGTTGGATGAAAGGTCTGCATTCCTGCCTACCCATTGGCTTCCTAAGTGAACTCTTCCTTCAGCTTTGATAATTTAACCAGGCAGAGTATCATGTAGTCAACATTCGTATGTATACATCAATAAACACATATGTATATTTTCAGGCATATGTGTATTTTAATACATGGTCATTTCCATTTACCTCATTGCCTCTACTTCCTTTCTGATCTTATCTGCTTCTCTGCAGTTGGTTCACATCCCAGAGAAGGAGATGCCCAGACAAGATGAGAAATATGTGAGATTTATTAGGGGAAATGTCTGGGAAGAGGTAAGGTGAAGAGGCATGAGAGTCAGGAGAACCTTCACATTGCCTTATAGATCTGACTGGAGGAAAGTAGGAGGGTTGCATAGGAAGGCTCAGACTGCAGCCTTGTTCTAATAAAACTGTGGCCAGGTGGATGGGGAGTCTTTGAGCCAACATTGGGGGAGTCCTGTGTTCCAGTGGAATGGGTTAGAGCTAGTGCCTCCAGCCATTGGCTGGGGACAGCTAGGAAAGGGCATTCCCAGCCTGAACACGATGGTGGATGCACAGGGTCAGTGTCTTGGGTGATCAGTGAATGTGCTGCCTGCTGCAAGTTCTGAGCTGGCATTTTCATGGCTGCCTCACTCTTGTACCTTTTGCATCTTGCCACCACAGTTATTTTTTAAAACAGAAAAGCAACCACAGACTAGTGATGGTTACCCTTTACTTGCAAAATAAAGTTGTAAGCACTCTGCCCTTGGCCCCATTTGCCTTTGCAGCCTTTTCTCCAACACGATCATACCATTGCCTGAAGGGTCTCTGTGCTTTTCTGTTTGGGGCACTTCGTCCACATGGTTCCGGATTCCTCACATGCCCTCCCCATCTCAGTCGCCCATTGAAACCCTACTTCCTTTTAAAAGTTCTTCACAGCAGCACCTGGTGGCTCAGTGGGTTAAGTGTCTGCCTTGGGCTTAGGTCATGATCCCAGGGTTCTGGGACCAAGTCCTGCATTGGGCTCCTTACTCAGTGGAGAGCCTGACTCTCCCTCTGCCTGCTGCTCCCCCTGCTTGTGTGCTCTCTCTCTCTCTCAAATAAATAAAGTCTTAAAAAAATAAAATATCTCTTCACAGAACCATAAATGAAATTAACAGCTCCCTCCTTGAATGTTTAATTTACTTAGGAAACATTATTTGGTTATATGTTGAATGCTGTGAGGAGTACAAAGATGAGTCAGATGCGAATTCTGCTCTGAAGGACTAAGTTTAATAGGAAAAATTAGTAAGCACTGTATTAAAAAGAGAAAGCAACAGAAGTTATAAGCTGGGTACAGAGAATATGTGGGAATTCAGAAGAGGGAAAGATACCTTCATATCAGAAAAATCTACTATGGATGGTATCTGGGTGGCTCAGTTGGTTGAACATCTGCCTTTGGCTCAGGTCATGATCCTAGGGCCCTGGGATAGAGCCCCATGTTGGGCTTCCTGTTCAACAGGGAGTCTGCTTCTCCCTCTCCCTTGCCCTCTTCCGCCTGCCCCACTTGTGTGCACTCTCTCTCTCTGCAAATAAATGAAACCTTTTAAAGAAAAATCTACTATCAGAGGTGGTCTTTAAAGAATCAATAGGATTTGGGTATGAGGATATGAGGGGAAAAGGAGATTCTAGATTAAAAGAATAATAGAGGCACAGGCATGAAATTTCTGTAGAACAGCCTCAATGACTAGGGCTTTTCATACTGCACATTAGACTCGTTAGTGGAGTGTAAAACAAATTTAGTGGTCCTCTTATCAGAAGAAGGAGGAGGAGGAGGAGGAGGAGGAAGAGGAGGAGAGGGAGGGAGAGGGGGAGGAGGAGGAGGAGAAGAAAAGAAAAGGAAAGGAAAGGAAAGAAAAAGAAAAGAAAAAAAAATAGAACCAATAGAATAGGCTGGAGAATGTTTGGAATGTATGGTATGTGGCAAGGGTATTATTTTGTGAAGCTTTTGAAAAAAATTGATATAGTCTTTACCTTCATGGAGAATGTGTCACTACAGTGGTTTTCAGACACTAGTGGCATCAAAAACATCTAGAAGGCTTTAATAAAACACATATTGCTTCAAACATTCAGAGATCTGCTCAGCAGGTGTGGGTAAGGCCTGGGAATTTGCTTCACCAACAAGTTCTCAACTGATGCTAAAAGATGTTGGTAGTGGACCACATTGGACACTAAAATAAATAGAAATGGATACACGATGGCAAGTTGTGGTAAGTGTTAGGAAGAAGGAGAGTGGAGAACTTTGAGAGAGAATACCCTGGAAACTTATTTTCTGTTGGATGGTCAGAGAAGGTGTCTCTGAGAAAGTGATGTTTAAGCAGCAGGACCTGCACACTCAAGGACCCAGACGAACTGAAAAAATGGAGAAGAGAAGGATTTGAAGGGAGATTGAGAAGCAGATAGGGGCTGGGTCATGCAGGGTCTTTAGCCTACTGATATTCATATTGGGACATGCATATTCCCAGGGAGCATGAAGAAATCCTAAGGCTATGCAGGCACATATAGTTCTTAGAGTATCATCTTTTTGTGTTCTCCTAAAATGGGTCTGCCCAAAAGGGCTTACTTACCTTTCCTACCCCCTTATGAATAGAGTCATACTTATTTCTTAGTGAATCTTGCTAGGGTGCCTTGTCCTAGGGTGTATAATCACTTGGGGCACAAAATAAGGAATAACTCAAAACCTTGACATCTGTGTTGAAAAAATGAATAACTCTTATCATGGAGTGAACCCAAAATCTATCCTCAAGGCAATTGGTCTCTAGTTCTTGGTTTTTAACAAAATTGAAGGAGGCCCCACGAACACATGAAAAATTGCTCAACATCACTTGGCATCAAGGAAATACAAATCAAACACCATAATGAGATACCACATCACACCAGTTACAATGTCTAAAATTAACAAGTCAGGAAACAACAGATGTTGGTGAGAATGTGGAGAAAGGGGAACCCTCCTACACTGTTGGTGGGAATGCAAGCTGGTGCAGGCACTCTGGAAAACAGTATGGAGGTTCCTCAAAAAGTTGAAAATAGAGCTACCCTATGACCCAGCAACTGCACTACAGGGTATTTACCCCAAAGATACAAATGTAGTGATCCTAAGGGTCACATGCACCCCAATGTTTATAGCAGCAGTGTCCACAATAGCTAAACTATGGAAAGAGCCTAGATGTCCATTGACAGAAGAATGGGTAAAGAAGACGTCGTCTATATATACAATGACATATTACTCAGGCATCAAAAACGGGAAATCTTACCATTTGCAAAAACATGGATGAAACTAGAGGGTGTTATGCTAAGTAAAATAAGTCAATCAGAGAAAGACAACTATCATATGATTTCACTCATATGTGGAATTTAAGAAACAAAACAGAGGATCATAGGGGAATGGAGGAAAAAATAAAATAAGATGAAATCAGAGAGGAAGACAAACCGTGAGACTCTTAACTATAGGAAACAAGCTGAGGGTTACTGGAGTGGAGGCGGGTGGGAGGATGGGCTACCTGGGTGATGGCCATTAAGGAGAGCATGTGATATAATGAGCACTGGGTGTTATATGCAACTGATGAAGCACTAAATTCTACCTCTGAAACTAATAATACACTATTTGTTAATTAATTGAATTTAAATGAAAAATATTGAAAAAATAAATTAATTAATTTAAAAAATTGAGGGAGGGCCTAAATATGCAGTCAGCAGAGAGGGCTTTAAAAATAATTTTTGGGGCGCCTGGGTGGCTCAGTGGGTTAAGCCTCTGCCTTCGGCTCAGGTCATGATCTCAGGGTCCTGGGATCGAGTACTGCATCGGGCTCTCTGCTCGGAGAGGAGCCTGCTTCCTCCTCTCTCTTTCTGCCTACTTGTGATCTCTCTCTGTCAAATAAATAAAATCTTTAAAAAAAATAATTTTTGATGATGGACCACTTTATCATTTTGGTATATAACTAGGAGGGAGACCCTAGAATTTAGGGTTATCGCTGTAACAAAACTTCTATTTCCTCTATATATTTATGTGGATGAAACAAGCATTTTCTCAGTGCTTACCTTTATGAAAATGAAAAATTGGGAAAAGATGTGATTCTGAAAATTGCTGCAGTGTATTATTAATAATTAAATCATAGATACATGAATTAATTAGGATAAAAACCAATGTCATTGAATTCATTACGAGACTAATTTCCAATACAATATATTTATCTATTTAATAATTATGTGTAATACTTATAATATACTTATGTCAGATTGATCGGCTTATACTTGTAATGTAGTACTAACACTAACCAGGATAATTTTTTTGAAACATATCAGTTATTCTTTGTAAGAGATTGTAAGAAATTTAGAACACCGATTTATAAGGATGAACTATTGGTGAGAGAAAACACAGAATGGAGCTAGCCCTGGAGTTGAGACCCAGCTTTGATTTGGGGCAGAATTTGGGTATCCACAACTGATCAACCTTGTGCTGGGCTAAAAACTTGTATTTCTCTGTCAAAGATCTCACCTTACTGGCATCTGGAATTTACATAGCTGCTTCTGCCGAAGTCAGCATCCGTGAGATGTTTTGGGATTTCATACCACTGATATCGGTTCTAGAGGACGTGGTGATGACAAATGTCTCCTGCATTCTATGCTAGAGAATTCGGTGATCAGAGGTCCAGTCACAAGTGGCAAGTGCCTGCTCAGACACCTTCGAGAAGACCACTCTTTTACCTCAGTGGTGCGGAGGGAGGATGATCAGAATGGTCCTGGGTGGGGGATGGTAGCTCAGTTTTTTTTTTTTTTTAAGATTTTATTTATTTATTTGACAGAGAGAGATCACAAGTAAGCAGAGAGGCAGGCAGAGAGAGAGAGAGAGAGAGGAGGACGCGGGCTCCCTACTGAGCAGAAAACCCGATGTGGGGCTCGATCCCAGGACCCTGAGATCATGACCTGAGCTGAAGGCAGAGGCTTTAACCCACTGAGCCACCCAGGCACCCCGGTAGCTCAGTTTTTTTCACCTGCTGCCTGAGGGGTTTTTGCTGTCTCCACAGCTTTTGAGGAACCTCCCCAGTAGGATGGCGTCGAGGCATTTGTGAAGTCGAGCCCGTTGAGGCCACCATTCTCGTTACCACCAACCGGGTTCGTGACAGTAGCAAGAACTTTCTCCCTTCTCTTTTCAATCCTGAATTTAGTTGCTGAACACTTCCTCTTGTACAGAACAGATCAGGAATATTTGCCAATTCCTTTGACCAGGATGGGATTTTGGCGGCAGTGAGATTTTCCGCATTGAGTGTTTTGGCCTTGAGGTGATGCTTTTAACTTTGCTATGACATCAGCCTTCTTGGCTTAGGGTTTCTTCTCCTTTCTCTCTGGTTTCTCAGCCTTTTCACCTGCCATCTTGCAAGATGGGGAAGAGCCAGAATTTATTTATCTATATATAACTATAACTTTATCTATATCTATATATTATTTTAACAATTAAAGCATGATGGCCATAGGAAAATTTTTTATTTATTTATTTATTTATTTTTTTAAAAGATTTTATTTATTTATTTGATAGAGATCACAGGTAGGCAGAGAAGCAGGCAGAGAGAGAGGAGGAAGCAGGCTCCCCGCCAAGCAGAGAGCCCGATGCGGGACTCGATCCCAGGACCCCGAGATCATGACCTGAGCCGAAGGCAGAGGCTTAACCCACTGAGCCACCCAGGCGCCCGGCCATAGGAAAATTTTAAACATTTCTATCTCTATCACTTCTCTCTCTCTCTCTATGTAAATGGAGCTGGGGCATATTATTTGTGTCCATATATATAGCAGGAACGTGTTATCTGTAGATAGTCTAGAGAAGCATAATGAAATGATCAACAAAAACACTTTGAGGCAGAAATGAGGATAACTTTCTATTGTAAGTATAAAGGAAATAGGAGTTTAAGGAGAAAGTGAATTGACCTCCTGACATGCCCGCAGGTACAGAAAGACTCCTGTCAGAAGGACCGGATGAGAGGTGTGAGTGTGTGAGGAGGTTTCTGGAGATGAGGGGATTAACCTCAGGAAGAGTTTCGAAGGAAAAAGCCAGGGCTGTGAGCGTGAGGTCTGGAGTGGGAGGGTTCTCATTCTTGTCCCAGCTCTCATTCTAACGTCCTGAATTTTGAGTGGGTATCACTGCTTCTTTCCACTGATTCCCTGCCTCTGTCTCTCTCGTTTCTCTTCCCTTCCCTTCCTACCTTTGACCGCAAAATTGGTCAAATGAGGGTAGGATGGGGAAGAACCTCAGTGAAGCTGAGGTGGAGATAAAACATAAAATACGGTTAAGTTTGCAGGCAGTCTTTTTCCTGCGTGCGTGCATGGGGTAGTGAGAAAAAGAATTGCAAAAGAGAAGCCACATCATGTCTGTTTTTCTTTCTACTTTAAGCCCTAAGCTCGAGTTTCTGGCTAGAGAATCTTGGGAGGACTGCAGTTTTATCCCTTTGGATGGGGCACGTCCTGGCCTCGTCCTGGCCTCTGGCTCCTTCTAGAGATGGGAAGATCTTTTAGAGAAGGGAGCTGGAGCAGCACCATTCCCTCGGGACTGGGGATCCGGAGAGCTGGATTCAGTTCGCGTGCTGTCAATTTTTCTGTGATGTTGAGAAAAGCATCTATGTTCTGGATGCCTTGTTTGTAAAGAAAAAAAGTGAACAGGGATCTATATGTTTTCTCCTTATTCTAAAATAAATGTTTATAAGTTATGAGCATTGGAAAGAGCTTGTAAAAGTCCAGTAACTTTTATCTTTCCCGATTGCCGTTAAGGAGCAAAATGATAGTGAAAACTTTCCAATTCATTGTTAAAAAGAGAGAGAGAAGAAAAAAGAAGAGAAAAGACAAGGCATTTCCCCCCCACTTTTCTTTGAGAAACATCTCTACTCTGTCCTTTAATATTTGCCTGGGTAGAATTTTTCCATCTTAGCACAAAGCGGCTCGACCTGGTTTCAACTAATCCCTTCTCTGTACACCCCCAATTTAACAAGAGGAACTGGAAGCGTCAGACAGTGTGTGGGAAGACTGAAGAAAATAAGGAAGGTATAGAAACCACCAGAGATGGAGATAAGTTAAACATTCTGGCAAATTGTCACGGTGTATTGCTCATGCTGAATGGTTAGGCAGTTGGGAAGGTAGTTAAGAGAAGGGCTCTAAATGCTTCATCTAATTGCAAGCAGCTGTCGATTAGTGGAGCTTGACCAACTGTTTTTAATTCCACTCGGTGGTGATGAAGAGAACGAGACTTTTAAGGGAAACCGGCAGGGGCTGTGTGTGCACGAAGCAGCTTACGCTGTGTTCAGAGGGCAGAGTGCAGGGACTACTAAGAGACGCTCTCCGAGAAACCGTTGCAGGCTTCCCCAGAGTTTACCAGCATTTGCTGAACTTTTGGCGGGACGCAAACTTCTCTGTTACCCAAATTCTGGAATGACTTTTCATGGGGAGTGATTCATCTCCCGATGGTGAGTGGCTGGATGGCTCATGCCAATACAGAAGCAATTGTTGTTCAACGTGGGCAGTCAATCTAGAGTGAGAGGTAATACTGCCATTTCAGAGTCTTCTCCTTTGGAATGTTTCATTTCACTTTTTGAATTAGAAAACAGGAAAAATAAGAAAGTGGAAAATTTTAGCTAGTTTTTGTGGTTGTAAAACCTGCTACGAATTATCTACATTTGAGAGTTTTCTGGAAGATAAAGTTTGAGTGGCCCAGTGTAATCAGCCTGATACCTTTTTTTGATGTAGTTCTTTATTTTCTTTTTCCTACCAGGACTGGTGATCTTCCCTGATAATTATTTATCTTATTTGCTTTTATTTCTTGCCATGCAATTTAAAAGCTGTTGTTTGGGTGTTTCTGCATCGCAAACTGAAGAGACTATGAACTTAACCGAAAGCAAAGCTTCTATGAAACCAGGAAGGCCTTGAAGTTCTAACAGTGGCTATCCGACTGATCTGAAAATATGCAAAAGGAGACAATTGTCAGAGTCTTGGGGAGAAAGGGACTATACTCCTTCAATGCTAATTACTATCCATATTATTTCCTGAATTTTAGTGCCCTCAAAGAGAAAGTAAATTTCCTATGTACCTGTGCAAAGATTATCAAAAGGATATTCTTCACAACTGTGTTTACCGAAGCACAAAATTAGAAATATCTTAAGTGTTTACAATTGACATTAGCTAAGTAACTGATGGTGTTCATCTGCAGACATAAAAATGTGGAAGAATAAATCAACCACCAGGCGAAGTGGGCATACTACACTCGGTGAAAAAATCAGAATTAAAATGAGTCCTTTTAATAAAAACCTAAATATTTAAAACTGTGTGGTATGGGTACAAGTCAGAAGAACAAAATGGAAACAGTAGCATCGAGCTTTTTATTTATTTAGGTTTTTTCCCCCCTCCATTTTCTCTAAGTAATGTAAAGTACTTTTACAATTAGGACGAAAACCTTATTTTAAGATGAATTTCCCAAAATGTCAATTCTTGTGTCCTAAAGGATATTATTCCTTGTCAGGGTGAAGCTACGGAGGAGATTCATGTCTGGCAAGGGAGAAGAAAAAATCAAGAGGGACGGCACTCAATAAACACCTAATTTGGTTTCTGATCTCGTGCCTGTTTGAAGCGCTCACACTTGTTTTGACTCAGCTAGATAAGTCAGCTCCTCTAAAACAGTCACAATTTCCACCAGCTGTTTTGGATGTTTGAGTTATGTTTTTGTTTTAGTGAACTTCACTGCCTATCCCTTGAGCTAGCTTATGAACAATTGTGAAGGAAGTCTTTGAGGCCGACACAGAGGAAAGCTGCTAATCTCAGGACATCCCTCAGGATTTGAAAAGCAGCTCCATCTGTGGTGTTTCTGTTTTTCTTCCATGGCAGGCCTCTTGATGTCAGAAAGATGGGCCACGTCTTGGGCCCGGTTTTCGAAGAGTTCCGTGACCACAGCTGTGCGCAGTGGTTCTGATGGACTCCTCAGGAGGCAACAGGCACGTTTCACTACGAAGATGTGTGACAAACCCTGTGCCAGGTATACTTCCAAACCTTTCCTGGGTTCTCTTTTCCAGATGGTAGTTCCTTCCCATGAGTTCAGGGTTTGTGAGGGCAGGAAGCGATTTATCACTGAAAGCCACCAAAGGAGGGCTGCCATCGTCTTTGTCCACGACTCTGAGACTTTCCTTTGAGCTAGAAGTTGGGGGTGTGGAAGGGGGAATGCTCATTTCATTGCATGATGTGGCAGAGTTTCTGGAAACCGATTTGGGAAGAGGAAGCTGACTTATGTGGGAGTCACCATCTTAGCTGTCCTTCCCTGGCACCCCCTCCTCCACAATGGCTTTTTCAAAGAAAAGAAAAATGGTGAAGCTTCTGGTGGGAGTTGGGATTTAGTTAGAAATATTCTAGAGTGGAGTGAAGATTTACTTGACTTCGAAAGCTCAACTTTGCAAGTTACTGCCTGTTTCAGTTGAGTATTACTTCTACTGGGCTTCACTCCGCTCGGCCCCCTCTCCTTTTTTTCTTTCATTGCCTTTGGATGCCGACTGATCAGATCCAAACTTGATATATTTCTTTCGAAGCCTGTTTGCAAACAGTTATTCCATAATTGTCATTAAATAATTGAGCACCTTGCGTGGCAACCAAAACAACAACAACAACAACAAAAAACGGTTACAGAATGCATACTTCTTATATTCAGGGAGCTCAGAGAGGAAAGAAAGAAGGCGAATAAGCAGTGTTGAGGCTAGGTGCCTTGCTAAAGAATTGATTTGTTGGGAAAAATTTATTCCATAGAATCCCATAGGGCCTGGTAAATCCATGGGCCTGGCAGTTCTGTCTTTCTTGAGAGAAACCACTAGAGCAGTTGGTTACTTAAACATCCTAGGTCAGACCCATGCAAGGGTTTACTAGTAGAATTTCATCAGTCAAGACTTTTGCACTGGATGTTCTATGTAAATGATGAATCACTAAATTCTACTTCTGAAACCAATATTGCACTGTGTGTTGACTAACTAACTAGAATTAAATTTTTTTGAAGAAAACCCCAAAAGATTCTTTCAGTTGTAAACAGCAGAAATTTAGCTCAAGTCCAAGAATGTTTTAAATTCAGACCCTGCTGGATTCAGATGAGGTTGTCAGGAGTATGTCTCTTTCATCTCTTGGCTAAATTTTCTTCAGTGTTATTCTCTGTCACACTCTTCCCTCTGGAGCAACGGCTACCAGAAGCTCCAGACTTACCTCCTACAAGTTTGGTACCTTCAGGGGAAAAGAGGGTCCCTGTCCCAACAGTTTTGGTGGTTGTCCAGGGTTGACTCTCATGAGGCCAACTTGTATCTTGCCAGTTCTGAACCTAACACTGTGGGCTGGGTGTGGCACACACTTATTGGACAGATCTATGTTTGAGGCTCTTCCCCGTGTTGGGGTGGGGGTGGGTGGGGGATGTCTGTCTTACCTGAATCCTAAGGGCCGAGAATTAGGGAATTCCCAGAGGAATATGAGCTCTTTTTGAAAGAATGAATGAGTGAATGTTGGATAGGCATTACTACCACAAAGGTCCTAATGTCTTTTTCTTGAAGAGTAATAATAATTCAAATGGTCCTATGTTATAAGAATGGTTTCAATAACCTTCGGCCTCAATGCAGAAGAGACCGGTATTTTGATTTTCTGTGTTATTTCCCAGAGGTTCTTTAATCCCTGTGCAAGTTTCCCTACTTCCTGCCCAGCAATGAGACCTACCTCTCCAGGGGTTTACAAAAGGTGGCCCCATTCCCCCAAAACAGGAGAGGCCGACTTCTCTTATGTTTGTATGACTAAGAGGGGTGACTCAAATGTTTAGTGTAGTGGTTCTCAGGGTTGTGGTCCCCAGCATCTGTATCACTTGGAAACTTGTTAGAAATGCAAATTTTCTGGCTCCATCCCAGATCTACTGAATCAGAAACTCTAGGGGTCAGGTCCAGACATCTGTGCTTTAACCAGTCCTCCAGGTGATTTCTGATCGCAGCTCAAGTTTTGAAACCACTAATTTAGGGAACAGTACGATAGTCTTCTCTAGGAAGACTCTGAGCCCTTTTAGATCTTTCTGCTTCATATTCTGCCTCCCTGGGCTCCTGACACCAAAGGAAAGAGTCTTCATTTATTGACTTCCCTTGTTGGAAGTGAAGAGGTTCTTTCGTGCTTGGCATAGAGCTTTGCGATGAGTTGCAGCTGAGAATCTCTCAGTAGACTCATGCTGGCCACATGTCAGGGAGTAGATGTTCCTGGAGATACTGTAGCTGCCAGGCTCATCTTAGACAAAGGAACTTTGGAAATCTTTCTAATTCTCTGAGGAGATATTGTTTGACATAGACCTGGCAGGGTTCTGCTGCTGATTAGAGAGTCTACCAATTACCTATTCATGTAGTCATTCAACCTATAATACTGGGATAAATGCTGGACATATGATTGCCCATAAAACAGATCTGCTCCCTGTTCTCCTGGACCTCAAGGTCTAATGGAAGATAAAGCTATGTAAATAGGCATTAACAATAGTGTGCGATTTGATGGGGAAAATTACAGGGTATTGGGGAGTTTACTGCAGGTCACCTAACCCAGACTGGACTGTTCAGAGAAGGTTTGTCAGGGAAGTTTTGTCTCAACTGTGACCTGAAGGATGAATAGCCATTGTTTGACAAGGAAAAGGAGAAGAGAATGCCAGGTAACCTATAAAAGCCTGCAGTTGAGGAAGGATTTGGTGGGCTCAAGGAACTAGAAAAAACAGAGCGTGGCTGGAGAGTAGAGTTTAAAGGGAGGCAAAAGGAGAGGTGTGATAACGTGAGATGGGCCAATTATGCAAATCATATTAATGAATTTGGACCTTATCCTTAGAGCAATAGTAAGCCATGAAAGAATTTTAGGATACAGACATAGATGATGGGATTTGTTCTAGAATGAGTGCCTGAGAATGGATTGGGGATGAAGTAGAGCAGAATCAAGATCACAGACAGGAGGACAAGTCAGAAGGCTGTTGTGATAATGAAATGAAAGTTGGTGGTTCCTTGGTCTAGGATAATGGACATGGAGTTGGGGAGTGGTGGATTAATTTAGAACACTGGCATGTGGTTGAAGTTTATACCAAGGGAAAAAGCATTCAAATGAGGACTTCTAACAATGAGTGAATGGAAGTCCTTTACTGATAGGAAACAGTAGAGGAGGCATAAATATATATATATTTTAAAGATTTTATTTATTTATTTGACAGAGAGAGAGATCACAAGTAGGCAGAGAGGCAGGCAGAGAGAGAAAGAGGGGGAAGCAGGCTCCCTGTTGAGCAGAGAGCCCAATATAGAGCTCGATCCTGGGACCCTGAGACCATGACCTAGGCTGAAGGCAGATGCTTAACCCACTGAGCCACCCAGGCACCCCAAGGAGGCATAAATCTTTATGAGAAAGTCATGAGTTCAATGTTATACAAGTTCGTAAAATGCCCGGGAGGAGATACCCAGTGTGCAGTTGCGTCCAGGTCTGAGCTCAGACAAGAGGTCTGGGTGAGAGTAAATATTTTACAGTCATTAACACAGAGGTGACACTAAAGCCAAGTGAGCAGAGATCTTCTGAGGAGAGTGGAAGGGAAGAGAGGAGAGGTTAGAGCCCAGAGGAACTTCAGTATTAAGAAGAGGCAGATGAGGAGAAACCTGTGAAAGTGCACGAAGGACTGGCTGAGGGAGATGGGAAGACATTCAACTCATGGAATATGCTAGATGCTATGGAGGCCAAGGAAAGCAGTTTTCAGTGCTTTCTACAAGTACGTGAATATAATGCTTCAGTTCTGTACCTGCCTGAGATCTAGCCACGTCCTTTTCAGGGAAGTCCTGCAGGGCTACCCTTCATCTGCCAGAAACCTCTGTCACTATTCCAAACGGCTCATTCACAGAGACTCTTTTCAGGAAGCATTGCTTTCCTGTAATTATTTTCTTAGATAGATAAAATGGCACTTGCTGAGTCATAATTTATTTAAGGAGACCCCATCCCACACTTTCTTTCAACTTGCCGTCTCTTTCCAAGTGAAATCCGTTAGATTCCTTACATATTTTCCTCTCCTTATCTTATCTCATTCCTCTTTTGGGTCATTGTATTTCAGTATGCCTCTGCCCCCCAGCATGCGTTCGCACAGATGGTCACAGACAGATGTGCACTTTGCAATTTTAAGTTACCCAAATGTGGTGGTGGCGGCGGCGCCTCTTCTGGTCCCCAAGTGTCATAGCGATCTGTGGCCAACTCAAGTCTTTAGCCACTGTTGGCCTCCCTGACTAAATTATTTTCTTTCTTCTCCTTTTCTTTCTCTCTCTACAGCTGGATGCTCTGGGGAGTTACTTTGGCCAGAATTAGATATGCACAGCTGATACCTCCAGCTGCACATTCTTTGGTTCTTTTTGGCTCTACAAAAGCTCTTGGTGTTCTTACAATTTATTCAAGTGGAGAGCGATAGGGACAGTGGCCCACCCAGCTATTCTTTAAAAGCACTCAAAATGGTCCTTAATTTCTGTAGCCAATCCTGGCAGTTGATGTGATTAGGAGGAATGGCTCAAAATATATCAAGAGCCAACACAAATATAGGCACTCTTGACAATTCATATTTTGTGACTTGATTAAGCTATCAACAAAAAGGGTGTGGTATGGTAAACCTACTTATGCAGCCCACTTCTTGAAAAAGATGCAGTGTATTTTCACAGTATTTCATCTTGAGCTTATAATATGCCACAAAGGCCAAAAGTTTAACATAGTTTAACGTGGCAAAAACACAGGAATTCATTCATGGCTTTAGGTATCACCTCCAGGCTGATGATTCCCAAGTCCATTTCTCTAAGCCTGTCTTCTCCCCTAAACCTTAATAGAAAGTCTCTTATTATCCATTAGCTCTTGTGACCGAATTGTCTCACTACCAGTGTTTCAAGGTCCAAGGTTCTGACTGAACTCTTTTTTTCTCCGGGCAAACTTCCTCTTATATTTTATTTCTGTTGCCATCAGCTCTGCTGACCTCTCACTCAAGGGCTCTAGGTCTTCTCTGACTCTTCCTTCACCTGAACTCCTAATGCCCCAGTCGGCTGCCCAGGTCTTCCTGGTCAGGCTAACAAATCACCTCTTCACCTCTTTTCCTCTCACTATGGCCAGACCAGACCAGATCCATAGACTTTTATTGTTGTGGGACTGTGAACATTTCCTAAGTGTTAAGTGGCCTTTCTCCTTGGAATCCATCACATAAAGAGATGTCCAATTAATCTTCTGAAATGTGATATTTAATCACAATGCCTCCATATTCTAGGTAATTCCATCGTTTCCTACTATCTCCAGGACGAATCTAACACCTCTCCCAAAGACTTTGTTGTCCTTACCCAATCTTCAGCTGCCCTCTGGAATAAGCTTACTTCAGCCACTCATTTTTTTATCTTGCTTCATTCTTCTAACTTGTCAAAATAATTTTGATTCTTACTGCTACAAATGGGTTTGTTACCTGGCTCAGTTTTGTATCTGTATATGTGACATATACAAGTATATTTGGTTTCTTGATAAGTAGCATTAAATATGATGGAATGAGAACACAAGGATAAGCCCTAGAGATTTCTATAAGATTGAATTTTTTGAACTGGGGGCTAAGGTTGCCACTGATCCTGGAAAGCAATCCTCTGCCTTCTGCCGTATCCTCACCTAAACATGTCATGGCTCTTTGGGCCATTCCTTTATTCATTCATTGAACACTGACTGAACAGTCCCTTTCTCAAATATAATTCTTTTCTGAGTAGGTAAAGCTGTTTGGAATCCACTCTTAGTCGTTTGTTTACATATGAAGGATTTGTCAGAGGTAAAAGACATTGATGGATGTTGACTTCTGTGGAGAAAACTCGGAAACTTGTTTTGACATCTAAGAAATAACTCCCACTTTTCTTTCTTTTTTTTTTTTTAAGATTTTTTATTTTTTTATTTGACACAGAGAGAGAGATCACAAGTAGGCAGAGAGGCAGGCAGAGAGAGGGGGGGAAGCAAGCTCCCTGCTGAGCAGAGAGCCCGACGTGGGGCTCGATCCCAGGACCCTGAGATCATGACCTGAGCCGAAGGCAGAGGCTTAACCCTCTGAGCCACCCAGGCGCCCCAACTCCCACTTTTCTATATTGTTCTTGTTCCTATTGCTACATAACTAATACCACTCCAAACACAAAGCCATAACTATTTTAGTATGCTTTTGAGGCAGAAATTTGGAAAGGGCACAGTGGGGATGACTTGTTTGAGCTTTCCTTTCCCCATGTCTGAGCTAAGAAAACTCAGTCTGGGGTTGACTTAGTAGCTGGGGACTGGAATCATCTGAAAACTTGTTCATTTACATATTTGACATGTGGATGAGGCAGACTTGAAGACTAGGACTGCCAACTGGAACATCTTCACATGACCTTCCTGTGTGGCTAGGCTTCTTCACAGCATGGTAGTCTCGGGAGTGTCAATTTTTACTTGTCGGCTCAGGGCTCCAATGCCCACTGTCCCTATGAAGCAGATGGAACTTCTGGTTTATCATTATCTGTGACCAAGCCCCAGAAGTCACACAGCAGCACTTCTAACACATTCTGTTGGGTACAAGTGAGTCACAAACTGCCCAGATTCATAAAGCGAGGCGTATAGACCCCACCTGCCCAATACGAAGAATATCGGTGAATTTGAAGATGGACTTTCAAGTTGTCACATATATGAATTGAAGAATCAGCTGTAACTACTACCTTTAGAAATGTGGCCCAGGAGCCTGCTGTTTTGAGACCCTTGCCAGCTTATCCAGTGCAAGTAACTCAGGGTAAAAATAATGTAGGGGTGCCAGGGTGGCTCAGTGGGTTAAGCCTCTGCCTTCGGCTCAGGTCATTATCTCAGGGTCCTGGGATTGAACCCCGCATCGGACTCTCTGCTCAGCAGGGAGCCTGCTTCCCCCTCTCTCTCTACCTGCCTCTCTGCCTACTTATGATCTCTGTCTGTCAAATAAATAAATAAAATCTAAAAAAAAAAATGTAAAGAAATGTCATAATCACTTACTCCTATTAACCAAAATTCGGCCAGGTCTCAATGTTTTTTAGGTTTGAGTCCTTTTTATAAAGAGAAATCTGGTTATATAAATATCTTTCTCCTTTTTTCTTCTTTAATAGGCTAGAGTTGATATGTCTTTTTTTCCTTTCCTTTTCTTTCTTTCTTTCTTTTTCTTTTTTTTTTTTTTTTGATATTTCTTTTAAGACTTAAGAAGGGTACTTCTGAGAGTTTCAACATTTGGCAGCTGGTAATAAGTGGGAAATGTCATTACATAAACTCTGGTTTGGGTTAAGAGGCAGGTGGTATTTTTAGGGAAGTCGGTGTCAACGTGAGGCTGCAGCCACACTGACCACCTCCAGCCCATCTGCAGAGACATTTCGGTCTCCCGCAAGTAAAGCCCCCTCCTTCTGCCTGCTTTGACTGCCTCCTGAGTTCCCCTTTTTTTTTCGGCCTTGGGTTTCAGCTTGATGAGTTGTCAAGAGGACTGGGCCACTGGATTATACCTGTAAGAACTTCAGAGGCTGTGTCCACGAAGAGGGGCCGTTTTCAGCTCTCATATCATCTGTGTTGACATTCCTTAAACAAATACACACTGAGAGCCTTTTATGTGCCAATCACTGTGCTGTGCCATATAATTATAAAAAAGTGAGCAAGACCAGTCACAGTTCTTGAGTTTGTGGAACTTCCATGTAAGGGAGACTGAAGTTGCAACTTACCCAGTATGCAGGAAAGGTGTGAGATGCTTTGAAAGCTCATACCAAACGGGTTTGACATTGTGGGGCCAAGGAAGGTTCCCTGAGGAAGCAGCAGTTGAGCCAAGAGTTGAGGTATGAATAGGTGTTAATCAGGAAAAGAAGGGAAAGTGATCCAAGCAGGGAGAACAGCCTGTGGAAGGAGAAGGAGGATGAGTTGAGAGGACTCAGGATGAGAAAAGGATTCGAGAAGGCCAGTGTGAGGGTAAGAGACGCCGAGGAAGAGTTGTTGGGTGGAAGGTGTAGCTGGTGAGGAGGGTAGGAGCCAAACTGTATGAAACCTGGAGACCATGACCATGGTTTATCAGTCAGGGTTCTCCAGAGGAATGGAGCCAATAAGAGATACATATACCATTTACATATATAAACAGAACCAACATAATACATAATATATATCCTATTGTATAAAGTACATATCCTATGTACATCCTACAGATATTATCTATACCGTAATCATATACGCAAGATTATAGATGTAAGTTAAGAAAGCTGACAAGCCTGAAATCTATAGGGCGGGCTGGCAGGCAGGCAGACTACAAACTGAGGCTGGAGTTTATGCTGTAACATTGAGGCAGAATTTCTTCTTTTCTAGGAAACTTTGGTTTTTGGCCTTGAGGCCTTCACCTGATTGGATGAGACCCACTATATCATTGAGGTAATCTTCTTTACTCAAAGTTGACTGATTGTAGATGTTAAACATATCCAAAAATGTCTTCACAGCAATACCTAGATTGGGGGTAGTAAACACTGGGTACTATAGCCTAGCCAGGTTGACCCCTAAAACTAGTCATAACACATAGTAAGGAGCTTGGTCTTGATTCTAAGAGAAATGGAGAACCCTTGAGGGAAGGAAGAGGGTGGCATGGTTAAACTTGTATTTCTCAAATGTGCTCTGTGATGTCAGAAGAGGGTTGGTGTATGTGACCATCACCAGGGTTCTTGTGGTGGTCATAAGGCACATTAGATCATTCATGCACTTCTTATTCATGGACATGGTGCCCTGGCATTGAATTGGTCAGATGCTCCTTCTGGGTGTGCCCTTACCATCTTGAAATTACCTCCAAAGCAGGACTTCTATGTTTTATTTTGTTTTGGCTTTTCTCTTTTTCTCCAATGAGACTGGATGGTCTTTAGAGGCAGGAAGCATGTCTTGTTCACCAGAACATCCTTAGTGCCTGTCACGTGGTATATACCCAGCAAGCATTTGTGAATGAGTTTGACTGAGTTTGTGGATGAGTTTGACTGGGTTTTCCCCAAAGTATCTTACAAAGAACAAAGGAATAACAGTCCTATCAGTAGTTCTGGGTAGCAGAAAACCAACTATTAACATGAAAATTTTTATCTTATTTCTAGCTTCCTTTCCTTGGCATGATCTATAATTGCATTTTAACTTCGTTTGCATAGATTGCCTATTTTAGGATGTAATAATCACTTAATAAGCTTTTAATTTTGGAATTATTTTAGATATACAAAGAAGTTGCAAAGATGGCATGGGGAGTTCCCATATGTCACCTAGTTCTCCTGTTACATCCTACATCACCATGGTACATTTGTCAAAATGAAGAAATGGAATTACTACTAACTGAACTCTAGACTTTGCCTTTCACCAGTTTTATCTGCCAATGTCCTCTTTTGGTTCCAGGATCCAACTCAGGGTACTACACTACATTTAGTCATCATGTCTTCCCAGTCTTCTGGTCTGTGGGAGTTTTTCAGTTTTTCCTTGTTTTTTTCATGACTTTGATGGTCTGGAGGAATACTGGCAGACAAGTACTGAGGATCCTGGAGTACCCTCAGAATGTCCCCCGGGCTGAGTTTGTCTGATGTTTTCTTGTGAATAGGGTTATAGATTTTTGGAAAGAATACCACAGTAGTGGAATGTCCTTGTCCTATCATATGACAGGGGACTCAATATCCACATGATATCACTGAGGATTTTCGTTGTTATCACTTGGTTAAGGTAGCATTTGGCAGACAGGTTTTTCCACTGTACAGTTATTTTTATTCCATACTGTGTTCTTTGGAAGTGAATCACTAAGTTTAGTCCATCTCCAAGCAGGTTGGAGGGAGGGAATAAGCTCTATCTCCCAGGCTGGAGAGTATGTACAGGTATTATTTAGATATCTTCTGTAAGGAATATTTGTCTCTTTCCACCCATCTGTTAATTAATGTAATAATTTACTTATATCAGTATGGACTGTTATATATATATATATATATCCTCCTATAGGATATATGTAAGTATATATAAAGATATATTCATACCTTGTTATAATCCTATAGGATGTTATTTATTTTGTTGCTTAAATCATTCCAGCTTTGGCCCCTGGGGGCTTGTTCAGGATGATTCTAGTGTTCCTTTGGTATTCTCTATCCTTTTATCTTTTTGGGTTCTTCTTTCTTCTGGTACTACAAGGTACTCTAACATCTTGTATCTTCCTTGCCCCAGTCCTGGAAACAACCTTTTATCCAGTGAGCCCTGGTTTCTTTCATTGCCAGATGGTATTTAGAAACCAGGATCTTGGTTCTGGGTGTGCTCATTGCTCCTGGGGTTTCTTTGCTTCTAGGCCCTATCAACAGAAAGAGCTGAGAACATGTGTGTATATTAACTGTATAAACATATACCTATAATTATTTCTGTGTCTATCCATCTGTATATATGTTAAGATAAACATGAGTTTACACTGGTGTCTCTGACTATAATCCAGCTCTACATGTGTCCGTCCAGTCTCCCTTTCTTGCTTCTCTGTAACTCCTTCTCTTGGAGGAGAGTTAGGAAACCTGGCTCTGACTGTCCATTTAATTATTTGTTCAACCATGATATAAATGTAAAACTGATTTAGGATTGTTTACCTGTATGCCTATGGGAAACACATTTAGCAACTATATTACAGTGTTTATGTGTAGTTTTTTTGCTTTTGATATAACCATTTTTGTAAGGAAGTGGCATAACATAGAAGTTGAGAACAGTCTTAAAGCTAGATTGCTTGGGTCCAAATACTGGCTCCATCACTTATTAGCTGAATGAGCTTGGATGAGTTACTGTCTTCTCAGTTCCATCATCTGTAGAATGGGGATAATAATGGTATTTACTTCCTGGGATTGTGTGAGGATTAAATGAATTAATAAATGTAAAGTGCTTAAATGTTGTATGGCATATAGTAAAAGCATTTAAGTATTAACTATTATTGTTAGGACAGAAATAGTCTATTTTATTTGCCACCAGTATATTACCATGTATATTGGGGCACTATAAACTTTTGAACAGTAACATCCTCTCTATTCACTTAACAATCTTCTTACAGCACTCAGCAAAGATGTTTATATCTAATTTCCTTTCTATATCCTCTTCTGTTCAGCATTCATGGTATTTTTCTTTGTGGAGTCAATTTGTCAGTCATTTCTCTACCAGCTTTTTGTGAATTCAGAAAGCAAAAGATTCTAGTCCAAGATTTTTTAATGCAGATTTTAAGTCTAGGACATATCCTAGACTTTGGCTTTCTTCAAATCATGAATCATAGCCTTATTAGAAGTTTGCGTCCCTGGCTTTTAGGGCATCATTAGAACAGTGAATGACGGATTTCATCACAGTGATTGAGGAGTCTAGTGGTATAAGCTATATGTTAATTGCTGGCTGCTTATTCTGTTATTAAACGTGGTTACTTTGTGGTTATCACTGCTTGGAAAATCATTGATTTTTGTAAACCTTGAAATAGAGGTTGGGGGCTTCACTTGAAACCCTTATGATAATGTTCTATTGCTGTTATTAATATTGCACAGCAAATAGCTATGGGTTCTGCCCAGTGGTAGTCAGCACTTCTGGGCAGGGTCATGTGTTACTGGAATTTTAATTAGGCTTCAATGAACCCAGCTGCAACTGTGTTAGCAGTCGCTTTAAACTATTTTTCACATTTGGGGTTTGATAAAATACAACATGTATTTCCCCCACTATTTTCCCTTTATGCTAAAAAAGAAAAAAATAGAAACCAACCAAAAAACAAAAACAGAAAACCCACATAAACCAAAACCACATACACACAAAGGTACATTAACTTGATATGGGGCTTCTAATTTTTTTTACGGCTAGTAATTTTTGAATCATTAGAATATAAAATCAAATGAATAGCTAATGCCTAATCATTTAAGTCATCTTAGCTCTTTTACAATATATCCTGGCCCTTAGAAATAGAGCAAGCAACACTTTATCTGGCAAAAATATCTGAAAGTAGGAATTCTCTGCAAATTCCTAAGGTTCAAATGCTTTCTTTTCCCTTATTTTAATTATCATAAGGCATTGTAGATTTCAGGATTAGTGTTTAGAATTGCAGCCAAATATAAGGGGAACTGGTCAAATCCACGTGATCCAAAGTGGATGGAAGTCATTCAGCTACTGAGGAACCTGTAAAGGGGAGGTGTCCCTATGGCTAACTGAAGTCAGTAGCCAGACAACTGAGGTCAAAGCTACTGACTGTTATCACTTAACAATGACCAATGAGCTGCTTTAATTTTTTGCCAAGTTTTCACTCTTTGCCTGCCCCTGGTTTCTTCAGCAATAACTGTTTTGGGGGAATTAACCTCTGTTGCTAAACTCTGATTTACTCTTTTTGGAAAGGTGGACCACTTCTTCCTATGGGATATACCACCCGTTTGGTGTCCATTTCTTTTCATGAAGAAAGTGGACCCCATTTCTTGCCTTGGCTCTTTTCTCTTGCGTTTGGTACCTACCTGTCTTTGTTATGGTTGAGGGTGCCGTGGTGGGTAGAAGGACTTTTCGTGCTTGTAATTTGGGTAGAACACAGCAGAGACCAAGGATAGGCAGCGTTTGACACCTCAGTCTCTGACTGCTTGGAAAACAGATGGAGCTGAGCACCCTGCTGGGCCATGTTCAAGTGTGAGCGGCCACACGATCTGTGCACAGCTGGGCCGCCACAGTGGTTAACCTCCCATGGGGGAATTGGTATGTGGTGGGCAGCATTAGTTACCAGGGGAAATGATTTGGCCATTTCTGGGGATTTGTTGTAAAATAGAGCTATGTATATAATACCTTTTATTGAGTTGCTCAACACACTTCATAGAACAAGAAACCTTCCTGCCAAGGAGCAGGTGTCTCTACGTTTCACCAACAGGAAAACAGATTAGGTTTGCTTTGGCCTCAGAGGCGCTCAGAGAGTGGGAGGATCTAAAAGAAAACGTGGCCCTTGTGACGACTTGGAGCCTGTAAGCTTCCAGACCTGGCTTGCTACTGGGTCTTTCTCTTTGGGCAGGTTATGAACTGGTCCGACTGCCCTCTTACGTCACAAGGCCACCAGCACCAGAAGCCCATCTACTTAGCTGTTTGGAGCGTCGTCTTATCTGTCCTGGATTCCCAGCTTTCCCCCGGCTTCAGTGTTTGCCTCTAGCCTCCTCAGGGTTGCCTCTTACCCTTCTGTCCTTCATCTTGATTACCAGGTAGTGGCTTCTCCTACCAGAGGGAGGGAAAAGTGACCTTGGTCCATTTCCCCCTTAATGAAATAGTGTTCTGTGGAAAGAGTTCTCCCTTCTGAAGACTATAACTAAACCACAAGCAAATTGTATTATTTTGAGAGAGTTGTCCTATGAGAGTTGTCCTATTACAGTGTATCCCGGAAGTGATCCGTTCTAGAGCAGGATTCTGGGATCGCAGTTTGTCAGTTCAGAAGAAGAAAAAAAAAAAAAAGCCACTCTGTCTCCTTGGCCAGATAGTGATGAGTCAGCCCTGACCTGGCCAGGCCCAGACTGCTGTGCAATACGGGTCATGACAGAGGAGGGGAAACCCAAGCCACAGTTGGATATCTAAATCTCTGGCCCTGGATTTCCAGGGAACTGCTTCTTGTGCTTTCTCTACTTGAGAAAGTAGAAGCTGGAGAGGCAGGTGGCCAAGTGTGAGGGAGTAAGGCAGGCTTCAGAGGCAGCAGATCTGAGTTCAAGAGCAGTGTACAATGGCAATTAAAAACATCGAATTTGCAGGACTGTGTTGTAAAGATCAGAAATAACCTATGCATCGTGTGGTTCAAGATAGCCATTTGATTAATAGGAATTTGTAAGGATTAAAAAAACACTGGTACACAAATGACGATAGACTCTCACAGACCAAAGAGGGTGATTGATCCCGTCCTGTGTCCCTAGAGTCCATTAAAAAAAAAAAAAAAAGACTGTCTTTAAAATATTTTTCTTTTCTTAAAACTAATACGTGTTCAATGTCAAGTTGGTAAAATGCAGAAACTTAATTCCATAGTTTTTATTTTAGTGCATTTTCTTCTTCTATTTATATACTTAAATGAAATTCACTTTAAGATCCAAATGTGGTTTAAATCCTGTTTCTTTTTTGTTTATTATTATAATGAGAAAAGGTTTAAGTGTCTTTTTTCTATGTAACAAGAGATTACTGAAAATGTTCTTTTTGATGGACCCACGCTTAATGTGTACGCTTACCCAACACAGAAGCAAACTCCTAGAAAAGTGTGCAAAGTCTTTGCTCAATAGAATGTTCAATCTTATAATCAAAAGGAAGCACAAAACCAAAGAGCATATGTTTGACTGGTAAGGCCAGGGGAAATGGCGCCTTAGCTGGCCTGTTCATATGGCACATCTAAAAGAGCTTGTTCTGTCTTATGGAAAATTTCAAGTGTACACACAAATAGAGAGGATAATGCCTGAGCCTACAGGTTTCCTCTAGCCCCAACTGTTATAAACCCAGGGCCAACCTTGTTTCACTTCTCCTCCCATTTACTGTACCATCCACAACCCCTCTACGTGATCTTGACATAGATCTCAGATACCATTTGTTTTCCCCTGTGACACACTTTGGAACCTGACTCCCTGTTGCTCTGTGTTGTCTGGTTCACGCTCACTGGTGATATGTGAATAAGCGCAGACTTCAGAATCAGACCTGCTGGTGTTCAAATTCAAGCCATGAGTTCAAATCCAAGTTGCAACATAGAAGCTGGGGCTCAGGTGACTCGGGTACAAAGCGGAGCTAAGGCTTCCTAGAGTTATTGTAAGAATGAAAAGAGACCTATAAAAAGCTCTCCCTGCCACCCACAATTGGTAGGTGCTCTGCAAATATCACCTCCCTCCCCTCACGTCCAGCCTCCTCGCCCACTCCTGATAGCTCCTACCTGGGACTGACCTCCTTGAATTCTGCCCAGTAGGCTCCCTGGATGCTTGGACTCGCCATCTTTGTCTCTCACAGCAGGTCCCTGGTCTTCAAACTCCTCTACTGAGAATTTAAGCTGCTTCTATTGTGAGCCAAGCTTGACAGAAGTAGAAATTAACAGGGCCTCTGCCACTCAGCACACTGGCATGCTCAGTCCAGTTGGGAACCCTGGTGTAGCCTGCATCATCTCTCTTCCTTCACTGGACTGAACTAGTCTGGTTTCTGGAATGATCTCTCTTTGGTAACAGCTTACCTCCATTTTCTCACTGGGTCTGGAATTGGGTCTCCTATTGTTGGAAGACCTGGATCTTTATTCTGTGTTGGTTTTGATTGTTTGAGGCAGAATCACCTTATTGGGGCATGAGCTTTCAGAGGAGGGCATCTCCTGAAGTCTCTGGGTTGCAGGAATGAGGGTATGATTAAAATGGCAAAAGCCAAGGCTGAAAGTTGCTGGTGGGATGAAGTGGATGAGGGCTGGGTGGCCTCAGGTTAAAGAGTAGCAGCACTAGTACTTCCTTACAGAAGATTAATACTTTGGGGGAGGGGCAGGCACTCACAAGGTCCCCATTTAGTATGGGAGAAGGGTACTAGCCTGTGCAAGGGCACTGGGTATGACTGGCCCTTTGGGGAGGGCTGATGTTGGTGGGTTGGCCCTTGACAGGGGTGTGTAGGTCTTTTTCTCTACAAATGTGGCTCTCCCACTCTAGATGCGATAATGGGGGAGGTATGGCAGGGTTATGTTTTTTGTCAATCAATGTCCTTCCTCCTAATTTCAGCTGTTAGACAGCTGGGGCCAGGTGGTCCAGTCTCAAAGTTGCTGCGTTGAAGAGGCATTGTCCAGACAGCAGTTCTCCTCTTGCTTTACGACTCTTGCTCACATTCAAGAGTTTTCCAGTACTCAGTTCATAGCAGTTCTCTTTTTACATTCTCCGCCCTCTTCTCTAGCCCTTTCGCATTTTGGGGAGCCCTTCCCCTACCCCCAACTTCCCAACTCTCTAGCACATTCGCTTAGTGCCTGATGTCTTGTTCTGCGATCCCCTCTGCTGTCTGCCTCATTCCCTCCAGCACATGCCTCCTGATGCGTCCCACGTCCCACCCACCAGCCGGTTTAGTTCTTCTCCGTTTTTCCCTAGAGGACATATTGGTGTGACTTTTGTCTTTTCTCAGATAATGGAGAAGGAGGAAGAAGCTCAATGAGAAATACTTTCAGGCTCTGTTAGCAAGGGAAGAAAAGACCTTAATGTTCTTCTATCCTATAACTTCCAGCCACGGTCTGTCCTACTGACCCCTACCCACTCCTCACCGAACATGTCTGAATGAGATGCTTTGCTCTGCCAGTTGCCCTGTTAGGGTAATGACTCCAGGGAGTTTCTACCTAGGTCCACTCAGCCCACTGTGGTCCCAGTGTGGCTTTTGGCTGAGTCAAAGCAATTTATGAGAGACTCCTGCTGAAGCACTTTGAAAGAATCAGAGGAGATGTAGGTCCTGCCCTCCGCAGGTCACTTATCTTGAGTTTGATATCTGGGCTTCTGCCCTAGTCTTTGTACCTAAATCCCTATCTTTGGAAAGAGCCCATACTATAGTCTCTTGTTCTGCCTGTGGAATCCCAACAGGGTAACCAAAGCTTCGTGCCTGCTTCTTTTCTTGATCTTGTTTTGATTTTTGTTTATTTTTAACAAATGAAAATTGGATATATTTAAGGTATACAATGTGAGGCTTTGATATGCGTGTACACTGTACAATGATTACCATAGTCAAACTAATTAGCTGTCACCTCCCATAATTACCTTTTATGTGCGTGTATGAAAGAACACCTGAGATCTACTCTCTTTTAGCAAATTTCAAGTATATGATACATTACTATTAGCTATAGTCACCATGCGGTACGTTAGAGTTCTAGAACTTATTTAAGGTCTTAGGGTGAGCTTTAAGCACTTTGCAAGACATGGCCACAGTAAATTTTCTATCAGAAATCCAGATAGCCATGATGTTGTCATTGGGTTTATTCCTTTACCTCATGTAATCCCAGTAACTGTGGTGGTATTTAGAGGTGAAATAGCTAAGAACGAACCCCTCTGGGAAGAAAATTCTAGACCATTTGTAACTCAAAGCAAACAAGAGTGTTGAATATGGGTATCAACCATATTCTACACTTTGATTCTTAATTTTGACCAGTCAACTCCCATATAATTGGAAGTTTGTACTCTTTGATTAATATTGGTCAACATCTCACCTTTTATCCTTACTCCCAGCCTCTGTGCAACCATTTTACTCTCTGTTACCAGGAGTTTAGCTTTGTTTTTTAGATTCCACGTATAGGTGAGATCTTGTGATATTTGTCAGTGTCTGGCTTATCTCACTTAGCATAAGGTCCTCTAGGTTCACCCACCTTGCCAGAAATGGCCAGATCGGTTTTTTTTTTTTTAATTAATTTTTAAAAAGATTTTATTTATTTATTTGACACACAGAGAGATCACAAGTAGGCAGAGAGGCAGGCAGAGAGGGGGGGAAGCAGGCTCCCTGCTGAGCAGAGAGCACGATGCGGGGGCTTGATCCCAGGACCCTGAGGCCATGACCTGAGCGGAAGGCAGAGGCTTAACCCACTGAGCCATCCAGGTGCCCTGGCCAGATCATTTTTAATAGCTGAATATGCATGTATGTTTTAAATGTGTATCAACGTGTATAGAGATGAGTATGTACAGAACACATATGTAATTGCTTATTCTTCTCCAGCTGTCTGACAGACACTTAAGCTGTTTCATCTCTTGGCTATTGTAATGTGCAATGCACAGGGCAGTGCAGACATCCTTTGGAGGCAGTGATTTGCTTTTGCATGAATACCTAGAAGTGGGGTAGCTAGACGGCTGGGTTTCAGGATCACATGGCTGCCTGCCTCCTTGAGGCTGCTGGGCCCTCTTTGGGCCATCCCTGCTCTTTCCTGTTGTCCTTCTCATGCCTACAGCTGGGCCTGCAGTTGGGTTGTGTGTCCGCATGTCCGGAGTGAGTAGCATCTGAGCACCTCAGGCTGCATCTGCCCCTTGGTGCTTTACTCACTGTTGTGCTCCATCCCTCTTGGTTTCCTTCCTGCTCCGGACACAAGGCCATTCTCATTTGTGCTGCTTTTGGTGTTCTTGATAGCTGCCATTTCTCAACTGCCTGTTTTGTGCCAGGTGGTTCCCTCATATTATCGTGTTTACTCTTCACAAAAACCCTAAGGGCTGGATATGATAAACATTTTACCGATAAGAAAACCAAGGCTCAGAGAGGCTTGATAGCTTCCTCAGTGTTTGTCCCTAAGTAATGGCAGAGCTGGGGCTCTCGCTTTAAAAAAAAAAAAAAAAAAGTATTCTTGGATCGTACCAAAAGAGATCCTAATTTGTAGGTTTGGTGTAGGGTCCAAGGAATATATGTATTTTTAACAACTGCATAGATTTAAAATCCATTGGTCCATGAACTGTCCTTTGTATACCATTCTTGACTGATATAAAGCTAATTATAGCCTTTGTGGTTCTCGTTTCTCTTACATCGTGGAGGTCATTTAAGAATGCCTTGTTGTATGTAACACATATTAGACGTGTTTTGATCCTGTCCTCGGAGACATTCGTGGGGTATGTCTTCACAGTCAGCTCCCTGCGGAAATTTGTAGGCTCAGAAAACATACTCTCAAAATCTGGGGAACAGGTGAGACAACCTGTCTTGTGAAACAGAAGCTTCAAAGGAAAGGGAAGAGATTGTCTTATGTTTGTGAAAGTGCTGTCGACGGCCCTAGGATATTGTAAGAAGCCTGGATGTAGCATGTTAAGAAAACCATGAACTACTCAGCTGCATTTCAGTTTGAGTAATTGCTGAGCTGCAGTAATAGGAAGGAGTGTGAGGTACGGGGCTCAGGAAAAGGCAAGCTGAGGAATGAGAAGTGTACCCAGCTGTATTTAGACAAGAACGTGTTCTATTTCAGGGCAGCTAGCCTCAGTTCTTGGTACAGAAACCTCCCTTGGTGGGGGGTACTTGGGTAGCTCAGTGGGTTAAGCATCTGCCTTCGGCTCAGGTCATGATCCTGGGATTGAGCCCTGCATCAGTCTCCCTGCTCAGTGGGGAGTCTGTGTCTCCCTCCTGCCCCCCACTCTCACATGCACACACACTCTCTCCCTCTCAAATAAATAAATACTAAAAGAAACCTTCCTTGGAGGAGAGGCACACTCTCTGACTGTTAGACTATTTCTGGCAGACACTATCTCTTGACAATGAGCAGCTTCTTGTGATCTAAGGTCGAGCTCTTTAAGCAGCTGATCCATAGTGGATCCACTGGGAGCTAACCCAACCAGGAAAGGGAAGCTACTACAGATAGGGGGCTCAGTTCTCAAAGCAGCCCAGCTCATTAATTCATTTGTGTTCTGCTTGATCAGTTGCTCTCACGTGGGTGTGGATAGTATGAGCCCATTGCATGGAGCATGATCCCCATTGGCTGAACCAACTGAAGCTGAATTTCTAAAGATCGAGCTCTGAACCCACCATGGTTCCATCAGGTACTGATGCCTGTGAGATTCAATCTGGAACTACCTTCCAGATTTTCTTAGCTGGGAAAAAATCTTTGTCCAGGCTTAGGGGCCTCAGGGCTGGGCAGAGAACTCTGGGACCTCTATTGCCAGGTGACCCTAGTCCCTCAACACGAACATTGGAAGCTTAATTTTTCTCTTAAGGAACATATATTTGAAAAATGCTCCATTTTATCCTAACCAAAGGTGAAACTTGGTTATATATATATATATATATATATATATATATATAAATTATATATATAAATTAAATTAAAAGATGATTAACTTTGTGTATCCCACATGGGTGGGTAGGAAATTTGAATTATACCATGGGGAGACTGAAGTAAAGGAGAATTGATTGGCTGCCCCATGGCCCAGTGGTAAAAATGCCCATGTTTCTGTCTTCTTATCCTGTGCTCAGTTCAATTAAATCTCAACTATTCCAAACAGTGTCTTATTCTGTCTTATTTTCCTTCTGGTTTATTCCTTGAGATCATCTCCTTTTACTGCCTTGGATTGGGTTGTCTCATGAGTTCCTTCATGTTGGAGATCTTGGGGGAATTTATTTTGCATATGGTAAAGAAGAGCTTATATGATCTCATTGTTATGATCAGAGAAAGATAAGAAAGAGCTAAGAGATCTCACGTAAGGCAGCTCTAAGTAATGGACAGAGCAAACAATCCCTCTCCATCACCTCACCAAGAGAGATATTCATGGGCTTTGCTGAGGTTGATTCTCTACAGAATGGGAGGTAATCTGTGTCAGCAAAAGCCCCAGGAATCGTTCCACTTAGATTTTGGTGAAACTTTGAGGGAGATTGTGGTGAGTGTTAAGATGGTGAAATTGGACCCCAGGCTGGGGACAGGAAGGACATCTTATGAATGAGGGCTGAGGACACAAATTAAACCAAAACAGACACCCACATACTCCCAAAAGACTTTATAGTTTTTTGTAATATAAATTATTTAACAAATACATATAAATTTTCATCATTAATATAGAAATTAGTTTATAGTATGACTTAAATCTTTTTTTTTTTTTTAAGATTTTATTTAGTTGAAAACCCACAAGCAGTGGGGGAGAGGCAGAGTTGGAGAGGGAGAATTAGACACCCCACTGAGCAGGGAGCCCAATGCAAGACACTATTCCAGGATTCTGAGATGATGACCTGAGCTACAGGCAAATACTTACCTAACTGATCCCCCCAGGTGCCCACTAATTCTGTCCTTAAGAGTTATGTATCAAATGCTTCAGTCTCCTTTTCTCTGGTGTTGTCTGCATGCCCTGTTGGTTTGCGACAAACACGCACTGTGAGTACTGACTTCCCGCCCACCTCTGCTGCTTGCCTCCATTGCCCCAGTACCTGCCCCTGGGGATCTGCCCACATGCTTGCTGATGGCTCTTCATGAAAAGGGTCAGCAAAACTAAAATGAACTTTTGCTGTACTCTGAGTGCCCACCTTGTGAGGTAGTACATGCCTGACTGGTGACATTTTCCTGTTCGGAATACATACAGAAGTGCTATGCCAAACGTGGCGTCTTCCATCTTTGAACTTATTGAAGACTCTAGAATTCTCTGGCCAAAACAGATAACACTTACTGGAAAAGCAGTGGATCCTGGCATGTCAGGGATTGCTTTGAAGTTTCCCCTTCTAAGAGAAGGACATCCTTTTATATATCACCATGGTTTCTACCGGGTACTTGCAGTTTTCGAAAACAAGCCTACAAAAAGGCTTTTGCTATTAAGAAGTTACATGTGCCACGAAGTTGAAAAGTTGCCCATTGGCTTGAAAACATTTTGTCTGTGCAAATGACTAGGGGAGGCAGAAGGAGAGGTGGTCAGGGAGGAATAAACACAGCTGGTTTCAATATTAGAAGCAAAGATAGGCCTTTTACTCTTTATTGTGGTACCTGCTTTGGGAATCAGATGGAACACATCCACAGGGTGGGGGTGGGTATGGGCCTGGCTTGCAGACGGGGAAGGTAGGCTGGGGGGGCGTGGGTTCCCTTCACCACAGCCCTGTGGGAACATCATCTTCCCCCGGCCTGGCCCCTCATGTCAGCACTCTTGGTTTTCACTAATTGTGAAAGTTCCTCTTTTTGCAGAAGGATCTACGTCTTCCTTGCCTCATAAAAATCATCCCGAATTTAAGCTGCAACTATAAAAAAACCCCCAGCAAACAAGAAACAGCCTTTCTGATCTAAGTTATGGGAAAGTGGACTTTTATTTTCTATTTAAAGAAATATGAGTCTTCGTAATGCATTAGTAATTCTAGTAAAAAAAAGTTTGATATGGACTTGATTTCATAAAAGAAGGCCGTCCTTAAGACATGTATCCATTTCTGCTCCGAAACATCACTTTCAGTTTTTATGAAAAGTAAAACAAATTTGGAGTTGGCAGGGAAATCAGTTGTCACTTTTAATGTAGTGATTTCTGCACGAAGTTTAAGGGAAAGGGAAAACTAATTTTTTAAACTAAGTGGCATTCCCCAATATAGTAGATAGTGATAATTTGGTATTTGTAGTCAAATATAGTACATTCGAGCAAAAATCTATCATGCCCCTACAAGGGCAATCTCCAATACCTGAATCTTCCAATCTTCTAATACCTGAAGTATTCCCTTGGCATTCTCATTCCTGTTGTACGTTTCCACTAGACTCTTTTTTTAGTTAAAAGCATTTATCTATGGTTCTGCCCAATTTTAGATTCATTCAAGTAGTCCCTAAGTGTCTCAAAGCTTTACCACATGCGCCATTAAAATGGAAGAGTCATGAGTTCTAGATTCTTGATCCCCTCCTCACCTGTGCCAGAGAGACTATGTTCCTGCAGAAGAACCCACAGGGCATCATTTCCCTCAGTTTGTAGCATTAACACCCACTTTGGTGCAATGATACACAAACATTCAAATGTTATGGAGAAACTTGAAATTACCGTTCACGTGCAATTGAGTAGTTTTTAAGGATTCACTCTGCCTTCTCTGCCTATTGAACTCTCCTAAATACTGAAACTGTGATGCTCCTTATAAAGACCGACTGGCCTTCAGCTGTCCCGCAGACCATCCTCACACGGCTACTGTTGTAATGTGGAGTTGTCTGCACCGGGAAGGAGTCTACATCTCGCGCAAGTTGAGTTTTACTGGTTCAAATGGAAGACCCATTTCTCTGAGGGTTCATTTATTTGTCCCAACATTTATATGTGGTAGAGGATCAGGAGGAACAAGGGTATGTTTTTCTTTGCCTGTGATGGCCACCTACCAAGACCAGCTCTCAGAAAGGTCCCCAGCCTCCTCCCCCTCTCCCCTCAGGTTAGCTCAGAGCCAGTGGCTAGTCACCCAGACAGTTCACTTGGCATGTTTGGGCCGCTGGTCCCCAGCTGACCTGGGAGACAGAACGTGCCTGAGTTAGTTCAATGGTAACATGTGGCCTGGGAAGAGTGGACACTGAGTTCAGGCAAAGAACACACGCAGAAGCCCTATTTAAGCCTCAAGGCCCACCACCACCAAGCCTTCACCGAGGGACCCACCTGGCCACAGACTCTTGTCCAGTTAGGGCAAAAACTGGAAGAAAATGAATATAGACTAGTCAGTTTGTCCTGAGCCTAGGAGCTTGGTCCTTCTTGAAAGCTTTTTGCGAACCACGATCGAGATTTGGGACAGTGGAAGTCACATTTGACCACCTCCAGACTTGAGGCTGTTATTTTTGTGAAAGTCTATTTTAATCAGAGGAAATCCTGTTTCCCCAGCAGCCCAGGCAACAGCCCTGAGATGCACAGTCGTCTCAGGAGTGTTGTGAGGATACGGGCTCTCTTTAATCTTAGAATAAAAATATTTGATGTTTACAAGGTGTATTAGTGTAATTGGAATGTGTCTGCCTGTCTGCTGGCCTTCCTTCCACAGGGGGGACCTCATAATTAAAGAGCATGATGTTCATGTGGCGGCCTGTTTTCCTTTCATAGCTGCTGGTGAGCAGTTAGGGCAGGACCGTTACCCTGGGCTCTTGAGAGCTCATCCCGGCAGACAGCTGCCGCCAGAACAAAGGGGAGGCTGCAGGCTGCTTGTGTTCTCCCGGGGACCCGCGGGCCGAGTGGAGATGAGACTGGGCCAGCTCCGGGTCTCAGGGATGCTTCTGACCCCAGAGAAGCCGCCAGTGTGTGCAGTGGAAATACACCTTGATAAAAACACAGGAAGGCCCAAAGATTTCCCTTTTCTTTAAGTGAAAGGCGGTGTGGGGGGGGGGGATGGAGAGAAATACCCACCCATATCCCTTTGTGCCTTTGGAATGTGACATTAGATATCAAAATGAGATTTCTAATGCTTCAGGACTTGAGGAATCAGAACCTAGAACAGTCAGGGGAGCATGAAGAAATCACATTTCCGAAGCTTGGGACTGGGTTTGTTCCTGTTCTCTTCGGTAACCAATCCCAGAATCTCCAGCCGTGCCTGGCAAGTAGTAGGTGTTCAATAAATACGTTTTAAATGAATGATTGATTCTCACTGCAGAGTTCTTCTCCTCCCCAGCCAGTCTGGAAGTCCCCAGCAGGATGTCTGCCCATGTGCTCAAGTGGGTTCGTCAACCACAGCCCCCTTGTGACCTCTGGCTGTTCCGATCCCACCCCAGCCCCTACTATTGCCTGATGGTACCTGGTGGTTGCAGCTGTGGCTGACCACAGGAGAGCTCTGAGCTACATCAGCATGTATTCTTCCCTCCTCTCCCATCTCTCATAGTGCCCTCGGCCCTGGCCCTGGACTGCCCACAGTGTCCCCGCTCTCTCAACTTGTTCCCCCCTGCCTCTGATTACTGTCTTCCTAGAAGCCCAAACCACCTATGGAGCCGGCCAGAGAAATGTCTTCAAACCTCTTTTCTTTTCCACTCAGGACTTAAGGATTCTGGTCACAAAAATCTCCCTTGAAATTAAAAATGCCTTTATGTCTGTGTTTTTCAGCCCTGGTTAAGTAAATGTGTCCACCGAGTCCCCTCCCCTCAGATCCTTTGATCCAGCGGATCTAAAGTGGAATCTGGGCATTTGTATTTTTCCAAGGCTCTCAGGTGATTCTGGGGCACATACCGTGTTGTGAAGGACCCTGCCTCAGGTTGTCCACTCAGTGTAACGGGGAAGGGGGTGGGGGGATGGTCATCAATTTGGGCTCAGCCACGATGCTCTGCTAGAAAATGACATCTTTAGGGAAGCAAGGAAAATGTTTTAATTTATTTGAACAACACCATCTTTATTTATTTATTTTTTATTTGAACAACACCACCTTTAGATCAAGAGATAGCTAATTCTTTTTCATGTGTCATCCTAACCCAGGGCAGAAACTATAGAGGAAGTACTGAGCCCCTGTCACCGGAAGTACCCGGAGAGGCTGAATGACCATCCATATGGGAAGCTGTAGAAAGACTATCTGCACGTGGTCACACTATCTCTAAGATGCTGTGATTTGATTGATTGCCCTAAGACCCATTTATTGGATCCCCGTTGGGCATTTTGCAGGTTACAGAGGATCGTTAGATACGCACGCCACCTCAGAGAGTGCGCGGAGTCTAGAAGGGGGGCCCTAGAGTGCATTCTCTGTTGACTCATTCATTCGCTTTGCCAGACCCTCTGAGTGCGTCCTCAGTCCCAGGCACTGTGCTGAGCTCCGGGGCTACCATGAAGAGGAATACCCAGTGTCCCCGCCCTCCCTCCTGTAGTTCGCATTCTGTCAGAGAGAGACAGCAGGTGGACAGCCAGTCCCCTGAGGGGGTAGAAATCGGAAATGTCCTGTGAGAATCCTGGGTAAAATGCTCTCAAGAGTTTGGAGAAAAGGTAATACCTATACAGCGGGGGGTTAATCCTTTTGAGAGGAAAGTGGTAAAATTCACATTTTGAATACAACCCTTAGCTTGTCTAATGGCATTTTAAAAACAGGTTTTATATTTCTAGAGCAGTTCACAGCAAAATTGAGCAGAAGGTAGAGATTTTCCTGAAATCCCTCATCCCACACAGCCAGAGCCTCCCCCCTTATCAACAGCCCCCTCTAATGGCATTTTTACAGGTGAAGAAAGCAAGCTGTAGAGGGCTAAGATAACCAGATTGCCTGTGTTTGTGTCCCTGCTGCTTGGGGGCTCACGGCTGGTTGTAGGTAGGAGTGAGTTCACTGGCGAGATGGGGGTGGAGACTCTGTCTTTTTTTTTTTTTTTTTTTTATCACTTCAGTTTTGAGAACAGATTTTTACTCATGGTTTATGGAACTGAAATGAATTGAAATAACATGTCAGCTGATCTGCACCCTTGCAACTAAAAAAGACTCAGAGGAACAAGCTACCTGACAATTAGACAGCATTTTCTGTCTGCAGGTTGTTTCAACAACCACAGATGTGTGTCAGAGCAACAGTGTCAGGGTTCACTGTAACACTGTCTTTCCTGGAATGAAAGGATTCATTTTCATATAGAAATCGAAAAAGAAATATGCTCTTATTTTGAACTGCTAGTTAAGACAGCTTTTTAAGTAAGAGCAGTTCCAAGTCACAGAGATGTTTTCCTGGTCTGCTGCCTGCAAGGGGGTACAGTGCAGAAAATAAAGTCTTAAGGACTGGCCAAATGTTTCCTTGGGGACAACTCACCCGCGTGCCCAGATCCCCCCAACCTCTGCTCATACAACTTAGAATGCACTCCAGTGGCGGTGGCCTTCATTGTCTTTATTGATTAACTGATGTTTAATGTTTTACTAGTTATTGCACACTACATATCAAACCTGTATTCAAATGCTTGTTAATGAGAAGGCAGGATGTATACCTGTCCCTCTTAGTAGGTTGTAAATGTTTGAGAGCAAGAAGCTCTCTCTTGGGGGTTGAGGGGGTGTGGGGGGTGCCTGGGTGGCTCAGTTGGTTAAGCATCTGCCTTCAGCTCAGGTCGTGATTTCAGGGTCCTGGGATCCAGCCCAGTTCAGGTTCCCTGCTCAGCGGGGAGTCTGCTTGTTTCTCTTCCTCACCCCTTCTCTCCTCCCTCCTCCTCCCAGCTCCTAGTGCTGTCTGTCTAACAAAATCTTGAAAAAACAAAAACAACTGTCTCTTCAATTTAGTTTTTTGTTTTTTCTTTTAGAAATTTGCCATCTACCACCATGTAGTACAAAGTGTAACATGTGACATTTCATTTCTTAATAAATACCGATTATTTTGAGCAAGTGGCTCTTTGTAGATAATCTGAATGTCCAGCACTAATGTCTGATTAGTAGGAAAAGTCTAGGAAAACTTAGATTCGTAGATGGGATTTGACATACATGAAATGCTGAAGAAACAAACAAACAAAAAAATGTCCCAAGTATAAGGCCTTATGGATCCTTGTGATTTTGTTCTTATTTATGTTTTTTTTTTTCTCCCTAAGGAGGTGTGATTACCATCTTCACTTACTATGAGGTTTGGGACATTGTCAAGATATGAATGTAAACTTTCAGTTTAAGAACATACTTTGAAATACATTTAGTTATTTTAAGATTTACTTGCTTTTTCCTTGAAATAGAGTTCTGGATTTTCTGATACTTCCCTTTAGAAGTGAGGTTTCTTTGAATAACTGGGGCCTTGAGAAAAGTTACAACACCACTGTCTTCAGTCCATCCCCAAGACTGTCTTTGCACGCAAACACCCATTGACGTCAATACAACTTGGGTGAAGTTCTTTTTTTTTTTTTTCTCTGTCACTGGGAACTGGGGAGTGGAGGTGGTGGGGTGAGGTGCACGGGACTGTGTCTGAGTACTGGGATGAGTTGACTGTGATGCAATTTGGAATGTTACGCTTTTCTAATAAAACTGGGTCTTGTGCTGTTTTCCCACAGGACAAGAAAAAAAAAATACACTCAGAATGACATTTATTCCAGGAACTTTAAAAATTCTTCCACCATGTTTGATAGACTAGTGGCTGTTTTATGGTTTATGAGGACTGGCCAATGTTAAAGGATTTGGCATTTGATTTTGGAAGATTATAACTCTGCGTGGAATTTATCAGACTCTCTGGGTCTGTTCTCCCAGTGGAGGTCATTTGCCTTCTCCTTACAGCTGATGCTTCTACATGGGAGATGATATGTTTAAACACATACATCTTAAGTTAATGCTAACTAATTTCATCTGAGATACAAAGAATTCATTATTTTTATCCAACATTTCCCAGTCTTCCACTTTTGTTGTGACTTGTGAATTCACTCCTAAAACTTTCTGTCCTACTATACTTGAGTAAATAAATAATCACCTGTCTTTGGGCACTTTGTATCTAGAATTATTCTGTTTGACTCACGCATTTTTCTTGTGTGCCAATGTGCCTGTGTCAAAAAGTTTTTTTTTTTTTTTTAAGGATTTTATTTATTTATTTGAGAGAAAGAGAGAGTGAGAGAGAGCATGAGAGCTGAGAAGGTTAAAGGGAGAAGCGGGCTCCCCATGGAGCTGGGAGCCCGATGCAGGACTTGATCCCAGGACTCAGGGATCATGACCTGAGCCGAAGGCAGTTGCTTAACCAACTGAGCCACCCAGGCACCCTCAAAAAGTTTTTTATTTAAAAAGAATTTTTTTAAAAGATTTTACTTATTTATTTGAGAAAGAGTGAGAAAGAAAGAAAGTGAGCACAAGCAGGGGTAGCAGCAGAGAGAGAGGGAGAAGCAGGCTCCCCTCTGAGCAGGGAGCCCAACAATGGGCTGGATCCCAGGACCCCGGGATCATGACCTGAGCCAAAGGCAGATGCTCAACCAACTGAGCCACCCAGACGCCCTTCAAAATTTTTTTAAAAATGCAGTTGGTGAGAGAAGACAAAGACATGGACCATTTTTGAGAAAAAAAAAGGTAGTTAAAAATCTCAGTTTAAGTGCAATTGGGTGGAGGAGATGGGACTTCAGCAGATCTTGAAGGTTTCACACAAGATGCATAAACTATCAAAAAGACAACAGAGGATGGGAAATTTTAAAAATTAATTACGGGTTTCTCGAGGTCGACCATAGAGTCATGTGTAGACAAAGTTTCAAATTGAGCTATGTCTTCTTAGATATAGCTTAAGTCTTTGTATGTCATGTGCCTGTGAATTCTTATTAGACTATGTTCCTTTTATTTATAGCTCCCATTTGTTTGTGCTCACAAGGTTGTTACTAATACTGACAAGATTTGTGGGTACACTTTGAAAAGAACCTTTCCTAAATTGTTAAGTTCTTCAGCTAATTTTAAGGGGAAACTGAACAAAAAAAAGGGTAACCAAATACCGTGAAACCCCTAAATTTCTTAACCTTAGGCCAGGTGTCCATTGTGAATCTTATTAATTCGAATCATTTTCAGCTTCTTTCGAATTAAGTAACATGAAGACTTTTCTTATCCTCATTCATCTGATAGGAGCTTCACATAATTGATCAATCAACTAGTGAGTATTTACTAGACACCGATTATGCACACAGAATTTTCTTGTCTATAATTTAAATTCTGCCTTTTAAAGTTTAAAATTTTAGCAGCAAAAATACAGGGTTGAAGTATTCAAGTGTTGGTTAGAAGTGTGATGCCAAGTGTTAGAGAAGTCCAGGAGAGAAGGAAATGAAAAACACCTTGGTTAATTGGAGATTGAGATAACCAGTGAGAAGGGAAGGACTTGCCCTGAGTTGAACAAGTAGGGGAAGCCCTGAGGCAGAAGAGTGGGTTATTGAAGTAGAGAAGGAATTAGAACTGATAAAGTGTTTTCCCAAACAATTCTTACTGTCCTTGTTTGAATGTGCAACAGGGAGAGTCCTGAAATAGTTTATTTAACGCTCTTGGGCAAACCAAGTCTGCTCTTTCTCTTTCTGTACATACACATACCCGCCCCTCCACACTCCCCCCACCACACACACATCACACACAAATGCACATAAATATGTATCTACATAAAGTTCTCATTAATTCCCTTGATTATGTTTGTAGTTGATAATAAGGAATAGGTATCTTTGCTACAACGGGCAGGAAACTTTTGTGTTAGCTCTGGTCTTAATTTTTAAAGATTTAAACTGTGAAGTTTTATTGTCAATTAGATTTGTGATTATCATTTAAAAAAATCTTAGTACAGATTTTAAATATGTGAGTTCCACGGTGAAAAGAGTCACAGCAATGGAGACTTTTCCCTTCTATAGGCCATTTGGAAGTAAAAGTTAAAGACCAACTATGAGAAATGCAGAAGTTATAAAGGGAACTTGAGAATTTATTTTTAGACTATTAACCAGACACACTTTTCTTGGCCGGCCTGAGACCCATTGAAACAGTGCTTTTCCAGAGAAACTGTGATCAAATCTAAATAATAGTTTCTAAAGAAGATATAAACCATGGGCAGATTTGTCTACCTGACTAAAAGGCAGCTGATTCTCTTAAAAGTATTTTTTAAGAGAACCATGTGTCTCAAGTGTTGATATGCATTGTAGACCATCTGGAAATCAGGATGCGGATTCTGATTCAGCAGGTCTGGGGTGGGACCAGGCTTCTGCATTTCTGAGCCGTTCCCAGGTGCTGCTGCTCCTGCTGCTGGAACATGAGCCACACTTGAAGACAGAGGTACTAGAGAGCCAACTTAATGAGTTCATTGGCATCTGTTTTACCTTTCTTTTTTTTTTGATGCTTTACTATTGTTATTTGAAAAATTAAGTGCAGGGTCAGGAGGTGAAGGAACTTTTACACCTTAAGCATGGTCCAACAGTGTTGACCATTCATGAAATCACTAGAATGTAGATAGCCACCCGGTGGGGGGGGGGGGGGCAGCGACCTAGTCACTTGCGTTCTCTACTGTATCCTAGTGGCCAACACAGAACAGATACTCATTAAGTGTTTGCTGAGTAAACAGATAAATGGACTGTTGTCCTGGGAATGCTGTTAAAGTCTACGCTTTTTCTCATTACACAGGCAGGGCCTGACTAATAACTAGTTTATTGTGAGAAAAGCAACTCAAATTTAGGAATTATGGAATGGACAGCACACCAAAACCACAAAGAATGCAAGGAGCTTAGGAGAAAAAAATCAAATGGATGGAAGCCCTATCTTCCCGAGGGACTTTCTTGAAGACAAAGTTCTTTCCACATAACAAAGACTTCCTGAGCACCTTCTTCTCTCCTCCTTCTCCATCCTGAACTCGGGCTTCCCCCTTTCTCTTCACTCCAGCCTTTTGAGGATTTTAGCTGGAACCCAGTGGCCACTTGCTGTGTTCTTCACTTTTTCTCCTGCTTGCCTTGTCGGTGTCCCCTGTGTTCTCCCCTGGGCCATTTCTGGCCAAGATCGATTTGTCTTGTCATTTATTAAAGTAGGATGCAACTCTTTTTTCCTGACTGCCTTCACATTACCTTAGCATTTGAAATAGTACCTATTTAGCTACTTCCGGTACTGTAGTATTACCTTGGTACACGAGGATTACTGGAGAACTCAGTGGTACTCCACCTGGAGAGTCACATCTACTACACACTTTTCCCGGTTTTCTTCCCTTTTCCTCTCAGTGGTTCACAACAACAAAGTACAACCCGCCACTCACATGACTGTAAACTCTAACAAAGACAGCGCTGGCATTCAGGAGATCATGAAGTTAATCGAAAATATGCTTATATTTTTACAATTATTATTGAAGTGGAAACCCCAAATCAAAAAATTCTTGTAGAGCACTTGAGGACAGAGTATAAATGCTTCTTCAGACCTGAGGGGATTCCTAAAGCCCAGGTAGAGAACCTCTTCAGCTCTCAGGGCACCACTTCTAGGCATAAGGAGGCTTCTGGCTTTACCTGGTTTAGTCCATCTTACCAGAAGAAAACAGAAGGCTTCAAGGCAGAAGGCTTATCAGCAGTGGGTGTGTGTGCGTGTGTGCGTGCGCAGCTCCTGGGTGCTCTCCCTCAATACACCTCCCTTCTGAGCCTCTCAATACGTTTAGTATTCCTAGTCCTAGTCATCGTTCAGCAGGCAAAACCCCCACTTAGGATAAGAGCTGCGACTTCCACAGGAGACAGGAGAGCGGCATAAGCCGGATGAAGAGGATTCCAGGCTGTCTTGTGCAATTCACTCACAGCAAATAGGAATCAGTTTTGCTTACACCTGAGATGTTTCTGAGCCAATTTACTAAATTAGAGGGTCCGTGTTTCCACACAGTCCTCTTCTCACCTCTGTCCGATACCTTTCTTGGCAAAGCAACCCATCCTATCAAATCTATCTGGCTCTACCCTGAACACACGCCCATTTGGGAATCTCTACCCATCTGCGGTGTCTCGCTCAGTGCCATCCCATTAACACTAATCATTCTGTTCTTCTCTTCAATTTTCCATTCACTTCCTTGCCAGGAAGCTCTAGTCTTCAGATTGACCAACATCTAATTTTCCTCTCCCTGGCCCTCCCTCTAGACTGTAATCAGTTGGTGCCTCTCGTTAACTTCCTTTCAAGTCCTCTTTCTCCTTAGAGAAAAAGAACTACGAAGCCCATAAATCCCCCTGCTACAAGAGACTAGAGTGTAGAGATGCCTCTAAACTATGGTCAAGCCCTCTGATGGTATTAAAAGCACTCTAATTGTAATTAATGGAATTCAGAGTCTTGAAAAACAAACGAACGTGTCTTTACTAATTTGGAAGCATCTCCGATCATATATTTCAAGGTGTAATATTCTCTTTTGGAAACCTGGGAGTCATCTTTAATTTCCTCTCATTTCTCTCTCTGCTTCATTTTCTTGTTTTCTTCATTCCTATTCCTCCTAATTTTGCTCATGAGACCGCCACTATTAAGACAGTCTCTTTGCAACCACTACCCACCCCTATGCCCAGTCTTACTCCCTCAAAAGTGATTTTTTTTTTTAAAGACTTATTTATTTATTTGAAAGAGAGAGAGCAAAAGGGAGAGGGGCCGAGGGAGAAGGAGAGAGAGAATCTCAAGCAGACTCTCTGCTTGTAGAGCTTGATGCGGGACTCAGTTCCACGACCCTGAGTTAATGACCTGAGCTGAAAACAAGTGTTGGATGCTCATCCGACTGAGCCACCCAGGCAGCCCCAAAAGGGATTTTTCTAAACACAAATCTGATCAATTACTCCTGGGCTTTAAATTGTTCAATGACTCCCCATGGTCCACAGGATACATTCCAAACTGCTTAGCGTGGCTTACAAATTTTGCATGGTCTGGACCCTGTTTACTTCTCAACCTCAAGTCTTACCATACCCACACACACTCGGTGCTCCAGCCAATATTGAATTACTTTCAGTTCCCCTAAGGCAGGATGCCATTTCCCATAGCTAGTCCTTGGCATGTGCTGGCCCCTCTGCCTAGGAGGAGTCTTCCTTCTAGACTCCTATTTTTCCTTCAGGAACTCAGTGTAGACATTACTTCCTTGGATGAGCCCAGGTTCCCACAAGGCTTTGAACTTATTCCTTTTATGGTCCTTAGCATTCTGGACTGAATTTATCTACAACTGACTCTTGAACAATATGGGTTTCACCTGGGTCCACTTATAAACAGATTCTTTTATTTTGATAAATGTAGTATGGTGCTGCAAGTATATTTTCCTTATGATTTTCTTTTATTTCTTTTTTTTTTTTTAAGATTTTATTTATTTATTTGACAGAGAGAGAGAGAGATCACAAGTAGGCAGAGCAGCAGGCAGAGAGAGAGGGGGAAGCAGGCTCCCTGCGGAGCAGAGAGCCCAATGTGGGGCTCGATCCCAGAACACTGAGACCATGACCTGAGCCAAAGGCAGAGGCCCAACCCACTGAGCCACCCAGACACCCCTCCTTATGATTTTCTTAATAATGTTTTCTTAACTCTAGCTTACTTGATTGTAAGAAGATAGAATATAATGCATATAACATACAAAATATGTGTTAATTGGTTGTGCTGTCAGTAAGGTTTCTGGTTAAAAATAGGCTATTAGTAATTAACTTTTAGGGGAGTTAGATCATACATGGATTTTTGACTGTGTGTGGGAGGGTCAGCACCCCGAACCCCTGTGTTGCTCAAGCATCAACTGTATTTGTCGTTTCCATGCAGGATAGTGGGGAGCAACTCAAGGGCAGGTGTTGGATCTTAATTCATCTTTGTATCTCCTGAAATTCCTCAGAATCTCAGAACTTTCCAACAGCCAATTTTATGACAAAGTAATTTTAGTAAGGACAAGATGAAGCCAGTCATTCTGATTTAGTTTACACTAGAGCACCAACTACTGGATTATCTATTCCATATAATAAGAAGTGAATTCTTGGACACCTGGGTGGCTCAGTGGGTTAAAGCCTCTGCCTTCAGCTCAGGTCATGATCCCAGGGTCCTGGGATTGAGCCCCACATCGGGCTCTCTGCTCAGCAGGAGGCCTGCTTTCCTTCCTCTCTCTCTGTCTGCCTCTCTGCCTGCTTGTGATCTCTGTCTGTCAAATAAATAAATAAAATCTTAAAAAAAAAAAAAAAGGAAGTGAATTCTTCCAGGCTCAATCTAGTGTCCTGATAAAATCAATTTATCCTTCCTTTATGTAGGTAAGGGTTAACCCACTGCCTGGCATATAATACATTTTTAATATCCAGTAGCTGCAAGATAGAGTGCTAGAACTTTATCCACGGGCAAATTACCTTCTAACCAAGGGGGCCAGCAGGTCATATAATTTAGTTATTAATTAGCTCATTTTCATTTAAATATACTCTAAAATGGGATTTCCTGGTCTATTTCTTTCTTTGAACTTACTCTGATCCTTAGTATGTCTAGCCCCGAGTCTTCCTTACACAAAAAGGAAAGGATAACATTTAGGAGACAAGAAAGTCCCGTGGGAGGAAGGATTTCTCCAAATCCCTTGTTAAACTTGCTGAGTTTAAGGGCCCGAGACCACCCTCCTAAACTGAGTTGTGGGAAGTTTCCACCTGTAACTGTAAACCAAGTGAAACCAAATTTAATTCATCCTTGCCTAGGAAAAGCAAGCTACCCGTCCCATGTCTAAATTTGAAAAGACAACTAAGAGTTAAAAAAAAAGTCGTGTGTGGGTGCATGCAAAATTAAAACAACATGATAAATGCCAATTCTGACAACCTGAAAGACTACTAAATTGAACCCATTATACTGATAATGCCTTTCTTCAAGCAATTAGATTTCAATAGATTACAAGGACGATAACGATTGAACATTCATTCTTTCACCAAAAATTGAGTTCCTTCTCAGCATTAGGCATTTTGTTAGGTGTTGAGCAGACAATGGTGAAGGACACAGGCTGTCCTAGCATGGATGGTTTCCTCTCCCCTGACAATGACATTAAGTTGTCACCAGGCAGAAAACTGAGGAATCAGAGTGTGAAGGTCTTACCAGCTGCTAGCCATTGTGCAGGAGAAGACAGGTTATGTAGCTTCTCCATGACCTAGAGCAAGGGTGCCCAGAGTAGGAGGCAGAATCTCTCAATTCAGCTAAGGGCAGGAGGCTGAATGCCCAGATCCAGGAAGAACAAAAAGGGGATTTTGGAGGTAGCCTTTTTTTGCTAAGCTCTGGGCAGCAGTAGCTCATTCATTCTTACCGGCCTAGTATTCCGTCATGTGAGTAGACCACAGCTTATTCCTTTTCTGTTGCTGGCCATTTGGTTGTTTCTACTTTTTGTCTTTTACAAACAGTGCTACTATAAACGTTCTTTAAGACATATTTTGGTGCACCTATGACAAATTTTTGTTGGATGTATAAATAGAAATGAGCTTTCTGGGTCACAGGGCATGCTTAAATTTAACTGTAGAAGGTAAGGGCAAACAGTATTCTGAAAATGTTGTATCAACATATTAGAGTTGCTCTCACATCCTTCCCAGTTCTCTGTAAAAATCAGTCATCTGGGGTTTTTTGTTGTTTTTGTTGTTTTTCTCACGGCTAAAATTGCTAATTTTATTGATTACTAATGTCGTTGAGCACGTTATGTATTTATTGGATTTATAGATATCAGATATATTTATTAGAAAGCTTCTTTTGTGCAATAACTTTTTTATTCTCTTGCCCAATTTTTATTATTTTGACTGCATTTTTCTTATTGATGTGTGTGTATAGAACAAGAGAAAGGGAGAAAGGGGAAGAGAAGGAGGAGAAAGAGAAAGAGGGAAGGAATGGGAGAGAAAGAGGTAACTACTCCTTCCCTGTGGATCTATCCTTATCACGACCAGCTCTTTCTTGTCACATCGCAGCTTAAGAGTCACTTTCTCAGACAGTCTTTTCTTCTCATTTGGTCTAAAGGAGCTACGTTGTTCCTCTCTGTCACAAAACCCTACTTTCCATGTCACCCAGGTATGTTGTTCTTGTTTTGCTTACTTGCTTGTTGTTGGGTTTCTCCACACACTCAAATGTAAGCTCTGTGAGGGCAGGACCAGGTGTGTCTTTTTCACAGACACATGGATGAATTTCATGAACATAGTATAGAGTGAGAGAAGCCAGAAACATACATCTTGCATACTTCCAGTTATGTAAAATTCAAACACAGACTAAACAGATCTCTGGTGTTGGCAGTCAGCCTCCTTCATAGAGAAGAGGCGGGAATGGAAGGGGCTTCTGAGGCTCTGGTAATACATATTTTTTTAGAAATGTGGGCAATCTAGGTGGTAGTTAATGGGTGTATTCCCTCTGTGATATTACATTAAGTTGTATGGCAATAACCTCATTTTTCTCTATGTGTTTTGTACTTTGATAAAAAGTTAAAAATCTGAGAATACTTACTGAATGATTCATGTAAAGTCACACCCGTGGTTTGAATTTTCTGCTTCCTCTGATACGTTTTTTTGAGAGTTTATTTTGCTCTCTTTATCCTGTGGTTGTACTTTGGTTGTTCACCTATCCTGCCCATTCACGTTGAAGGCTGAGGGTAGAGGGGCTTTGTAGGGAGGTGGTTGGGCGGTTCTGTGAATTTAGGGGCTGTCTACTTAGAAAGGGTGAGGAGCTTTACCCTAGACGTTTCCCAGGTATCACAATGAAGGAAACTTCATGTTAGCTTTTCTAGCTCTCTTCAGAGAGTTCATTTAATTTCTTTAGCAAGGAACCCAACAATTTTGGGTGGTGCCTAGTGATAGCTTGTGGCTGGCTTTCAGTCTGGGTACAGGAATAGGGACTGGAATGTGGGGGTGGAGTGGATACTCCTCCCAGATGCAGACCTTCAGTTAATCTTCCTGTTTGGCCATTTTCCTCACCCCTGTACTCTTTCGCACCTGGGCTCCAACCTTGATGTCCCACTCCTTCCTCTATGGCAACTCCCTTTCCATGAGTTCTAGGTGCAAGTTCCTTTCATTCCATTTTAATTCACCAGTGTGTCTTTACCCATTTTTCAGAAGCATTTGGAAATTTCTCATGTTCTTGTAGTACCTCTCCAGTTGGTTCTCTTTGGTATCATGTGCTCATACCCTTTCAGTGTCCTTTATATTTTCTTGCATTTGGGGAGGGAAGAGAGGTATATTATTATTTGGCCATTTTTGATCAAGACAACTCACTATTTCATTACCTAACATAGTCACACTTAAGCTTTCTTTCCTGCTTTATCACTTGGTAATGCACATTACATCTCCCAGGAGGAATCAAAAGCATTTTACTACCTCTCACTTCCCTTTCCTGCTTCAACTTCTGATTTTTATCATTTCTAAATTGTCAAGGTTTATGTCATTTACATTTTTTCCTTTAATAAAATTAAACTTTTCTGTTATTACTCTAAAGAATTTTAAAAATCAAAGCCCCCTCAAACAGAACTAAGCCATGTGATTGGACCCATTTTGAAGGAAAGTTAATCCTGTGCCAACTGAAAATCTTGTTGCTCAGAATAGATGGTCTTGAGTGTCAAGCTCCAGTGGAGCCTCTTTTAATTATTTTCAGCTTCTTTTACTCCTTCTTTGTCATATTCAGATGCCACTGTTTTTTGTTGAGTTGTTGTTGTTGTTTTTTTTTTTTTTTGGTGTTGCTATTATATTTCTTCCAATAATGTATTCATACTGGATTCTTGGATGTTACGATTTCTTAGTTCTTACATTTTTTTTAAAAGATTTTATTTAATTTGACAGACAGACATCACAAGCAGGCTGAGAGGCAGGCAGAGAGAGAGTATGGAAGCAGGCTCCCTGCTGAGCAGAGAGCCCGATGCCAATGCGGTGCTCCATCCCAGGACCCTGGGATCATGACCTAAGCTAAAGGCAGAGGCTTTAACCCACTGAACCACCCATGTGCCCCAGTTCTTATATGTTTAAAAATGTGTTTATTTGTCCTTCATTGATAATTTGGTAGGGCAAAGACGTTATATATTCAAATAAATTTCCTTTAGAAAATTATAGGCCTTTTTTTCTTCTAGCATTTAGTGTAGTGGTGAGAAGTCTGATGTCAGTCTGATTCTTATTCCTTGCAGGTAATCTATTTATTTTCTTTGGAACCTGCTAGAATTTTCTCTTTATCTAAAAAGTTTTGAAACTTCACAATGTTGTGTCTAGGTGTGGATTTTTTTTCCCATTCATCTTGTCCCTCACTTGCCCTTTTATTCTTAGGACTTGTGATTTTCTTTGGCTTGGTGAAAGTTTATTTTCTTGTTTCTTTTAATTATTATTAGGTATATAGTCTTTCCCTTAACGCGGAAAGGGACTTCCTGTATCTATCTTCCCATTGATGATCTTTTATATTTCTCTCTTTTCATTTTTGCTTTAAGTGCTGGTATAATATCTGAACTTAACTATCAAGATCACCAAGTTGGTTTTTTGCTCCACCAAACCTACCATTTAGTCTTTATATATTTTATTTTGATGATCACATTTGTTATTTTGTGAAGCTCTGTTATATTTTCTGGTTGTTTCTTCTTATACTAGCTTTTTTTTTCCTTTAGGGGACCTGACATTAAATGTCTCTGAGACTACCATATCACTGTTTCAAGGTTCTCTTCAGTTCTTTGAAATAGCTCTGTTTCTTCTGGGATCAGTTTTTTGGTTTGTTCCTCTTAGCGCTTCTTTTTCTATTATTCATTTACACAAGTATTCTGTAAGTCATGGTTGCCAATGAATATTCATGAGTGAATCAATTTAATGTTGACTCATATAGCTATGTAGTTGGTTAGAGTTTTCTCTGCATTTGATTATCATTTATAGCAATTTTGAGCAGGAAAATTTTCCCGTTTTATTTTCTCAGTAGTAATTGTCTAAAGGCAATTTTGATAGTTCTTTTATATCCAGCCAATTTTTAAAATATCTTCTTATTTCTATTACTTTTCCCATTGATTTCCTCAACTTAATATACTGCCTTCAATTCATAATTTTTCTTCTTTCTAGCAGTTTTACCTTTTATTTTTGTTTCATGTCTTATTGTTTTGATAATTAAATAGTATGTTCTAGGCTCTGTGGTATGTTTAATATACTTAATAATAATAAAAAACAATAATACTTTGTAATATCTGTCCCTGTAATGTCAATCTTGGTTATATAAAATCGTCAACAGACTAAATTAGGTGTCAACTACCTTCAAGGCAAATAAATATCAAGTATTTAGATTTGGTAAATTTCATTGACTTTTGCTCTTCTGGGTAGGGTTGATGTACAGAGAGGCCACAGAGTAGTTTTGTTTGCTTATTTGTGTTTTAAATTGCTACTGCCAGAAAATTTCCTCTTAAAATTTAGGAAGATTTTAATATGGGAATCTGGAATGAATCTTTTCTATCTTTTGAGGCTAGTCAGTTTCTCTAGTAGCTACTTACAGTCTTCTCAAAATGTAAAATGGATAAATATGCCCCATAATCACTGTAATTTGTCTCTCTTAAATCTTCAACCAGAGTTATTAGATGAAGTTACAATCCTACTCTATCAGATAATTATAACAAGACAAAAGCAAAAACAAACAAACAAACAAACAAAAACAAAAAAAACCCAGCAACAACTGCACAGGCCCAGATTTTAATGAAATGGAATCTGATCTCTTGCTTTATAAATAGATTACATATTTGATTATACATATTTAATATCCAGGTTGTGCTTTTGTTGTTGTTGTTTTTCCAAACCACCATGAGAAATACCTACTACTTATTTCATAAGATAAGTTCTTTGTATAAAATATCTTACTACTTCTAACTACATCTATTACTGTAAGATATGGGACAGGTACATTCTTATTTGGCAGATGGGAAACCACAATTTCACTGAAGAATGAAGCCAGTCAGGCACAGTTCATGGATTAGAATTAGTTTCCCATTTTTTCTAGTTTTGAGATGAAGAATAAAAAAAAAATGATCTAATTGGATTTCCTTTTTCACTTTGTCTACCAAGAATTTCATAGAAAAATCTAGAGCTCAGTTTGCATAATTGTGAGATGCTCTGCCTGCAGATACATGCTTTCTCAATTTTTCTCTGGCCCAAATTTCTATTTTGATATATATTATCCCTGCCTCTGAATTTCTAACATGACTTACACTTTTAAATTTTGGGTTTTGGGTTGCTTTTCAGCCATTTTCTAGTCTATTGGATGATACCAAAGAAATGAGAAAGGGCAGAAAAGGAAAGAAAAGGAAGAGAGGGAAAAAGAATGGAAGAGAGGTGGGAAATTGAGTTTATATGTAGATTTATTTTAAGGAAGGATTTTCTGTTTTTTGGATAAGAATTGGCTGTGGCCTAACACATATTTCGACAGCCTATCTCTTTCCCTTTCCTCTCTCTCTTCTGTTTCCTCCTCCCTCTTTTTCTCTTCCAATTGCACCCTGACACTGGCCAGCAGAGGCAGACAGTCCAAGGAGTCCGTATTAACTCATTTCAGTAAGTGCTGCTGACAGTTACTACCATTCCATGATCAGCTCCATTTTCTTGGATGGGAAGAGAATCACTCACAGATCCAAAGACCAGTGTCACAGGATTCAAATAACCAAAGAGAGCACTTGGGTGAAGGATAGGAGAAAGGAAACCTGCTGTGTCAGAACTCTCAATCCTATTTAAATGAGAAAACTGCTTTGCTTTGCTTTTTTTGATCTGGGTCTGCAGCCCCTCATCTGTCCTTACACCCTTGGCCCAGGTACACATACATCTGCGCCATCTTGTTCTGTCTGCACTATATCTTTCCCCCTGGAAGTGGGTCTAGGTTACTGCTCTTTTCACTCTGACATGTTACTCTGCAGGCAAAGAAGATTTTCAGACTTGCCCATGAAGCATGTTCGTTTCTTGCCCTGAGTGCATTAAACCAATCTCTTAAAAAAATTAGTCAGAGTTGATTACAAAATGATCTGCTTATTCAGTAGTTCAATAAGTGAATGATAAATGGTTTTAATATATGATGTTATCAAAGGGTCTAGTCATGTTTATTATTTACCTCTGTTACATAATCAAGTATTTTGGGTTTGTTTTTGTTGCTAAAGATGATGACACTAAATTAATTTGTAAATCAATCTGTTTTTATAATTGCCTTTAAAGATTTTCTAAAATAAGTAAAATGAAAAAGTAATACCCTTTGCAGTTGCATTGCACTAGCCGCAGCAGCTTTAGGTCTGCAGGGGAGAACCTTTCTTCTATTTTTGCCATGCCTAGTTGATCTTATCTACTACATTTGACTCAAAGAAGACCCCTGCCCAATAACATAACTGTCAGAAGAGAGGATTAACATTGTTGTTATCTTAAGTCCATTGCTATGACCTCCTAGTCTCTAAAACCTTGGATAGGATATCACCTTGCAGACTTCCCACCTTGGTTGGTACAGGACACCAGAACTGATGCTGGAAACACCAGGCCCCACACCAGAGCTCTGGAAATACCCCAATTAAGGACCTGCAGATGTGCTGGGCAAGGCACTCTGAGGCAATGGCTGAAATCCCTGATGGTGCCAGAAGGTACAAAGAGGCCAGTCCTACAAGGGTGTCACCCAGTGCAGCTGGCCAAGCTGGAAAGGAAAATGGATCAAAACACTTTTCATTCCCATTTTTGACTTTGTATTTGTTGTTAACCAGGGGGCAGACCGCCTCCTGGCCAAGCCACAGAGGTCCAAAGAGGTTCCTTAGGGAGTGCTCAGCATGCCCCTGTTTCCTTGAGCAGAAAGGCTGTTTCTGATTTTGGGGTATGGCTCCTCACCACCTGTTTCAGGCTACAGCTGCTATTGGTTCTTTTGTGTCTGTTACAAGACTTATTACTATTGTTGGTTCATCATTTCATAATATTGTATTTATAGTAAAAAAAAATTAATACCATGTTGTTGTTCTTTTTAGAATGAAGTTTTCTTGGGGGCACAACAGATGCATGGAAACCTCTGGTTGTCCTAGGGAGGGAAGTTCAGAGTTGGGAGAAGGGACCTGTGATAATTCTGCTTTACCTTCAAGGAGGGGAATACACCTGTGCATCAGTGGTGTTGAGCTTTATCATAATCTTCTTTAAAGATAAGTGACACTGGGAACTTGAAGAAAGTCTAGAAAACAAACTAGTGAAATCTAGAATATATTGGATAGTGGTCTAGATATATAGGAGATATTGTGTTATATGAGGAATAAGCTGCTTTTAAACTTCCTTTGCTTGAGGCACTTGGGTGGGTCAGTTGTTTGGGCATCCGACTCCTGGTCATGATCTTGGGGTTGTGGGATCAAGCCCTGAGTCAGGCTCTGTGCTCAGCATGGAGTCTACTTGAGATTCTTTCTCCCTCTCTTCCTCTGCCCCTCCGCCGGCTTGTGCACACACCCTCTCTATAATAAGCGTTAAAAAAAAAATAATAATAAATTTCTTCTGCCTGATCCTTTTTTAAAAATCTGACAGCACCCTGGAAAAGATTGCTTAGAGATCTTTTCAGTAAGAAAAACTTTCTTAGACTTGCCTTTAATGTTGTAAGACATATTTTATCAATTTGTCGTTGATTAGGGGGCCCCCAAGGAGCTTATCTTGTGTTTCCTGGGACTGTGTGAGAAAGTAAAGCTTCCTGCTTCGACCTTGGTTTCACTGTTGTCAAAAAGCCCTTTTCTTTTCTTTCTTCCTTTCTTTCTCTCTTTCTTTCTGTCTTTCTTGGCTGTGACTATTGAAGGACAGCATTTGGGTGCTGCTTCTAATTGCTGTCACTCCAGGATACATACGTAGGACTCATGTACCCATGAGTAAGAAGGGACAATCAAGTCTTTACCTCACTGTACACCTGAAACTAGTATTACAGTGCATGTTAACTAACTAGAATTTAAATGGAAATGTAACAAGATTGAGGTATACACTTGACCCTTGAACACTACAGATTTCAATTGCACAGGTCCAGTTCCATGTGGATTTTCCTATCAATACAGTAGCGTACTATAAGTGTATTTTCTCTTCCTTATCATTTTTCCCACTATTTTTTCTCTACTTGTAAGAATACAATATATAATACACATATAAAATATGTGCTAACCAACTGTTTATGTTCTCAGTAAGGCTTCTAGTCAATAGTAGGCTATGAGTAGTGAACTTTTGGGAGAGTTGAAAGTTAGACATGGATTTTTGACTGCACGGGGCAGGGGTAGGGTGTCAGCAACCCTAACTCTCACATTGTTCAAGAGTCAACTTATTGGGACACCTCATTTTAGAATTTCCTTTTCCGGGTAGGATGATATTTGTATGCTCCACCTACTGTAGTAGTAGTATGTAGTAGTAGTAGTATGTAGTAGGCACCAACTATATGAGGTAGTGGTTGAATCTTTGATCAGGTTTGGAAGATGTTACTCTACCATTGCCAGCCTGCTTAATAGTTTAAATTGTAACCAGAAGTAGGTGGGGAGTTGAGGGCCTATGCCTATCCTAGGGGAGAGAAAACTCAAAGGGTGGCTGGAGAGACGAGGGGGTGACCTAGCTCCATAATGTGTGAGCCAGTTGTTGGCCACTTTGCATCTACTGATAGTTTGCTTTTGGACCAAGTCATCTACTTTTTTCCACACCATTTCATTATGGAAAAAATGGCCACTTATTGGGAAGAGATTGACTTAACAAAATATGAAGACCTTTCGACATCTAATAATAGTTCATATAGTGCCTATGATGGGGAAGGCACTGAGCTAGAAGCTTTACACATATTGTCTGTAATCCCTATAATGACCCCAAAGACCAGAGCGTGTCTTCTAGTTTCATGGGCAATAAGGCAAAGGGTCAGATATGCCACCAAATATGGCCAGTGTCCGAAGACAAGTAATCAAAGAAACAGAATCTCAGTCTTGGTCTGAATGCAAAGCCTGCCATCCTTCTGCCACCAGACCTGTCTGTGCTCTTATTAGCCTCATGCCATCAGCTTACTAGCTGAACCAGGGAGCTCAAACCTCTTTTCCAATATTTTGAATTAAAAAGAGGAAACTCTATAATATTCTCATGTAGGCTAAAACAAACAAACAAGCAAATAAAATTCCTGCTAAGTCAAAATCTTACATTTGGGTTTTAGGCTTGCTTCCCTGAAGAAATGGGAACTGGAGAAGGAACATACACAGCACAGAGAGGGAATGTAGACTAACATAGACGAGGTGGATTTGACTAGGAAAACTGTAGTGTACCTGGGGGTGTCTGGGTGGCTCAGTCCGTTGAGCATCTGCCTTCAGCTCAGGTCATGATGCCAGGGTCCCGAGATCGAGCCCCATGTCAGGCTCTCTGCTCAGCGGGGAGTCTGCTTCTCCCTCTCCCTTTGCCCCTCCCCTTGCCCCTGCTCATGCTCTCTCTCTATCTCAAATAAGTAAATAAAATCTTTACAAAAATGTAGTGTACCCAATAGCGTGACATCATCAAAAAGCACTTTTTAATGTCTGAATCAAATGGACCTCCTTGCAGGCTTCTGTATTAAGAACTCTGAACACACCAGCGAACATCACCAGAAGTCTACAGGACGCACAGAAAACAGGGGAAGAGTTAAATCCATACAGAACATGGATGTCACCTGCCTGTGTTGGGTGCACACCAAAGTGAGTGTGCCTTGTGGGCACTGGGCTTGAGTGCACAGCTGGGGAGGAAGGTGAAGAGAGTGTTGCTAGAACACACTAGGAATTCTCATGGCCACCAGCCACCACCCCAGTCCCGGCTGCTACCCAGATAAATGTGTAGACAAGTCAGTAGGGAAAGTGCCCTACCAAGTATAACCGCCACACTCCTGGGTTTTTGGTGGCTTTGCTATATAGTTAGTGGCATTTCCCATCATCAGAAAATTTATCAAAAATCACCCTTGAGGTTTTTTGTGTTTTTTTTTTTCTTTCTTTTGTTTTTTTGTTTTTTGTTTTTTTGTTTTTTGGGTTTTTTTTTTGTAGAAGTTCTTACGAAAACTAATTTCTTTTCTTTTTTTTTTTTTTTAAAGATTTTATTTATTTATTTGACAGAGCTCACAAGTAGGCAGAGAGGCAGGCAGAGAGAGAGGAGAAAGCAGGCTCTCCACGGAGCGGAGAGCCCGATGCGGGGCTCGATCCCAGGACCCTGGGATCATGACCTGAGCCGAAGGCAGAGGCTTTAACCCACTGAGCCACCCAGGCGCCCCACGAAAACTAATTTCTAACCTTGTCCCAGATGTGTGGTCTCACCACTCGGACCCCACCTGTGTTGCTTTGGGGAAGCCCTCTGTCAGTCTCTCCCTCTTCCTCAGGGTTGCAGGCAGATGTGGCCGGCAGAGAGAGGTTAAGGAACCAGCAAGGCCGGACAGCTGGGGATCGTTAGCAACAATCAAGGAGCAGCATTAAAAGGCAGCAGGGTTGAGTGTCTTAGTTCTTACGCTGGCCTGCCTGAGGAAGCCATCTGGACAGAGGAAATTTGCCCTAAACCTTGGCAAGAGAACCTCGTTCTGTTTGAACTTTGTTTAAAGCCTCAGAGTGGGTGATCATTTTGTTTAAACTTTCCTTAAAACAAAGAGCGGGAGATCCCCTGCAATTAAGAACAGGAACCTCTTCCCTTCTTAACAAATTTGATAGGAAAAAAATGCAAGGACTGTTCTGACATCCATGAACGTGGTTCAATTAACAGTATGGAAAGAAAACACAAAGGGGTGGGATCTCGCAGTCTCAGGAGGGTTTAAGTTATATCAGAAAGGTGTAATCCCATCATGCTTCGTCCTTAGCTGGACCTTCTCGCATCAGGGGACGATCCCCAGCCGTCGCCGAGGGCCTCCCCTTGTGGCTACCCAACAATAACGATTTCATTTTCAGCACAATTTTCTGCGTTTAAGGCTCATCTTTGCCCAGGAATTGACTTAGTGGTCACAATTAATGGGATTTACCAGTCTGCCTTAAAGTGATTCAGTAGGGGAATGCATCCTCCCCGTGGTCAATGCAGCTGCTTTCCCCCTAGCCTTGAGTATTTGTTTAACGCAGTTCAAATATTGGACTTCCTCCAAATTCATAGAGGGAGAGTAACCAAGTCAAAGTTTTCTCTCTAAACCTCAGGTTACTATTACATCTGTGTCTGTGTTGATGTTATCTGGAGCGTACATATTTATACGTGAGGATATGTATGTATCGAGCTCCCTCCCCTCCCCCGGAAAGTTTACTGAGAAAACCCCAGCATCTGGCTGGGGCAGGCCTGTGGCAGAAGTGTGCGGTCCACCTTCCTGCTCGGCTGCCTTCTTGTTTTCTGATTGTAAGTAGGCACTGAAGGAAGCCAGCATGGTCCCTGGGCAGTGCCTCTAGCTGATGTCCCAGCGCCTGCCCCCCTCTCTGCCTAGATGGTTTCCTCCCTATTTGTTTGTTTGTTTGTTTTGTCCTACCCTGCAGCTCTGCCCCTCTGCCTGGGTCACTTCTGTGCTGGGTTGGCCCACAGACCCCTGCCTAGCCTCTCTACTCCCCCAGTCTGCTAGTGTAGTCCCTTTGTGTTGTTGTCATTGGTTGTGTAGTTGCTTGTCTGTTTGATTAGACAGTGATCCTCATGGTGATTGGGGGGGGGTGCATTTGTCCTGCTGACTGTCCGGTCCTCCATCGCTAGGACAGTAGCTACCGCATGATGGTAGATAGGGTTCCAGAACTATTTTTTGAAGAAAAGAACAAATGGAGAAATGATGGATGAAAGAGAGGAGTGATGGTGCTGTTCCCTCATTCAAACACATTCCTTAGAGGTGAGTTTAGAATCTCAGTGGAAGGGGTTGCTGCCTCCCCACGGGCCTGACATACCTGCTACACTTGCCCAGGACATTTAAAAATCATCACCTTGTTGCTTCCTCATGTGCTGAATGCAGAAGTGTGGGGTTCTGAGGACAGAGCTGGGGGCTGTGTGGATGTCCTTTGGCCATTGCTGTGGGAAATGTAAACCAGGGGTACCTTCTCTCCTCCGGCGGAGGGGCTGTGAATAGCTAGGCTTCTCTTTAAGACTTGGGGCCCCAACAGGCACAAGGCCCACATGTCCTGGCCATGCTTCCTGGCCTAGCGGCCCTTCTCTATCTGGAGAAAGGAAACTTGCTTTTCTTTCCCCCTGCCCCTCTGCCAGTAAGTTCTACACAGCAGGAGCCAGGATCATGCACACAGTTTTACCATGTGGCTCGGGGGCCAGGATGCCCTGCAGGGATGAATAGAGTTCGGGCTTCCTTCTTGCTTCTTTACCATTCCCTGCTCCTGCCCCTAAACCTGATCTATTTCATTCCTTAATTCTACCTTAGTGCTCAGATGTATTATTACGTGGATTTCTATTTATAAACCATATCAATTAAATATATAAGTAATTAGTCCGTGTTCCTGAAGAAATATAAGAAGGCAGTTTTATGTACTAACCATCCCATTCCAGATGGGACTCAAGCTTAATTTCAAATGTATGTTTTTTCCCCCTGGTGTTAAGAATAGCCAGATATTACTGGCCAGGTAAAAAATAAGAAAGGCAAATATGACCCTCTCTCTATACTACATGTTAGAAAGAAGCATGTATTTATAAGATGTTCTTATGCTCTACCTCAATAATTTGGTATGTCTTAAGGAAATATTTTAAAATGGTGACAGGATATATGCATGTTCAAAACAGCATTATTTATTAGAGTAAAAATCTTGGATATAGCCGTGCCCAACTTTAATAGACTGGACAAGTAAATAATTGCATGGCCTTTAATAAAAAGGAATGAAGCTGTAAAAATGATCTCCACAGATGATTTTCAATGATTGTTAGTGCTGATGATATAATTTTAAGTGTGGAGGGTGTGGGCATGGTTTTACCTATCTGGTTTAATAGGAATAAACGAAGGAAAACACATACCATAATGTTGACAATGATTGTGTGGTTAGTGGGATTATGAGTTGTTAGTCTCCTTATCACAGTCCCTACAACTCTTGCAATGAACCAGCATTACTCTTTAAGGGATGGCTTTTATGGTAAGAAATAAATGATTATAAAACATCCTAACAATGTTGTGCCATTAGGTTTTATATGCTAGGTCATCACTCTTGGTTAAGAGTCATGGCTTCTTTTTAAAGTTGCCAAGGGCACCAAAAACTACAAAGAAGGCATGCAACACAAAACTCTCAAAATGAGGGTATTATTTTAAAAAATATATATATGTTATTTATTTATTTGACAGAGAGAGAGATCACAAGAAGGCAGAGAGGCAGGCAGAAAGAGAGAGGAGGAAGCAGGCTCCCCATTGAGCAGAGAGCCTGATGCAGGGCTCGATCCCAGGACCCTGAGATCATGACCTGAGCCGAAGGCAGAGGCCCAACACAATGAGCCACCCAGGCGCCCTTCAAAGTGAGGGTATTACTAGCATCCAATTCTCACTAGAAATTTCCGAATGAGTTGTACTGCATAAACTTTTCCTTCAGATCAATAGTTAATAAATGTTATCAGAATGGAAGGAACGGTTGGATTGCTGATTAACAGAATGTCTTGTAGAGAGCCTGCCGTCGGCATCAATGAAAGTTTACTTCTTGGCTTACACTACAGGACACCTGTAAGGTGATTTGGGTCTTGGTTGAGCTATTTGGGGCCTTATATGGCACAGACTTTGGTCCATCATGGCCCAGTTTGGGATTGCTCTGTTCTCTTGCAGACCTTACTTGTGCAGGCAATAGCCAGACGATTTCAAATTAGTGGCGGCCTCCTTTGGGATGGCGAAGCTGTATAATTAAAGGTCTAGGTCCTAGCACATTTAGTTTGATGCAATCTTCTCTTTTCCTCTGAAGAGGCTAGGTCAAACAGAGGCTTCGGGTCATGTGTGGACGTGACTGTGGTCTCCGCATCTCATTTTACTTGCATTTCAAAACTGCCCATGATGTGCCACAATAGGCACCTCTTTATAAGAGGAGGAAGATTGCAGTATGGAAGGAAAAAGAACCCTATTAGGGTTGGTTCATAAAACTCCTGACTCTTCCTGTGTAGGCTGAGTCCAGTTTTACTCACTCCCTCCTTCCATTTGCTTCTCTGAATTTTGGAGCAATCTAGCTCTCTGATTAATGGCAAGGGAATGACCAAATTGAAAGAGCCGTCAGTATGCGTATGAGTTGAGAAAGAAAGATGGGAACGAAGGGAACAAAGGAAGAACTCCCTGTCTTCTGCATAATCCCTGTATTGTACCCTGTAGCTCAGGAATATTTTCCATCTCAGCTAATCCTACCAGGGATTTATGAGGCTTGAGTCCCCCCACAGATGCTTTGTGGCCTTATCTTACTGAATCCTCACAAGCAGCATTAGAACTGGGTATTTATTTTTGAAATCCCCATTTCATAGATGAGGAAAAGGAGGTGTAGAATGGCTAAAGTGGAATATGGTATTCCCTCTAGCTCCCACTAGGGCAGGATTCTAAATTATGGGCCTTCCACGAAGGACTGTTACAGAAATCACCGGAGAACCACCATCCTGTTCGTGAACAATGTAATTCCCAAACTGCCTCTGCATTTCCCTGTGTATGGGATGAGAGCCTGCCCCAGTCCTCAGGGTGTCCAGGCCCCTGGAGTCACTAATAGTTTAGAAAGTCCCCATGAAATCAAGACCTGAGGCGTTCTCCATCTTTACCTCAGACTTGCTCAAACCGAGCCAAAGAATGAACGATGAAGAAAGACTGTAGTTTTGCTGGGGTGTGTCTTCCTGCCATGTTCCCAAGAAACAGGCTAGAGTGTGAAAATCCCGATGGAGGCTTCGAGGATCTCCAGCAATGCTGCACTGCTCATTGTCTCTCATGCAGGTGACGCCAGTCACTCTACCCCTGCTTTTAAACATGCCAACTTTACCAGGTAGACGAAACCTCTAGTTCTAATGGATCCTGTAGGCTTTTAGGCAAGATTAGTGTTGTAAGTGAACACTTACAAATTCAGGGACTCTCCGGGGACAAAGACTTTATTGTAGAAAGGTAACAGGGAGTTTATGGAACAGAAATGAATGTAAAGATCCAAGAAATGATGAAGCGGTAGAGAATCATTATTCACTGAATTGACTGAGCCTCTAATTCCAAGTGAAGTTATCATCAAGTTATTTGGAGAGGAAGTAGTTTTATTGTTCTTGGAAACCCCTTACTGGCCTTTTTAAATAAACAAAACCAAACACTGAAGTTTCTCTTTAACAAAGGAGTTGGTAATTACTATTGGTGATTTATACCGGAGGCACCTGCCCAAGTACACGGCTCTGCCTGCAAGAATATTAAAGGGTATTTTAGTTACCTTTGATGGGGGGGCCAAAGACCTCCTGGCAAAATATTTTTGAAAAAATACAGGTTGTTTATTTCATGTTCTCAGTTACATTTTCTAAATTCTTCACTGATTCTCCAGGTAATTCATAATTTACTTCAAAGTGGGTGCTTGTATACTCACCTAGATCATCTGGGTGCTCACCAGTATCTTGTTTTCCATTCCCTCTTGCGCACAGGAGAGACAACAATTCCCAGCCACTTCCGGCCCATGGATCGTGAGTGGAAATGCCACGTGCCACTTCTAGGTGGAGGCATTGGGAAGCCCTTCTGCAACCCTTGAACTCTCTCTTTTCCTAGCCAACCTGGTCTGGAAACCACGGGTTAAAATGGTGGAGCCAGAATGTGGCAGCAGCGTGATTCCTCAGTCACGGGTTGGGAGGGAGCTTCCCCCGAGAAAGCCGCAAGATTCACCACAGACTGCAACAGGGAGAAAGCAAGCTCCCTCTGACTTTGGAAGCCCTTCGTGTTCAGGGTGAGGCTGTCCTGAGGGATACACGAACCCTTTCACAGGGTAACCTCCTAGTGAACCCCCTCTCTACTCTTCCCTCATCTATTTTGGAATATTTTTCTGTTTTCCAAACCTACTTGGAATCAAGCCCAGTAAAAAGAAATTGCTGAAAACAAGAGTTTTCTGGACATCTGGAACAGTTTTCGAGATCTATCTCAGATTGCCAGGTATCTGAATTTTGTCCACAAGGTCTTGATAATGGTCTTGTGTTTTCCTACACATGAGTGACTTGTGCCCTGGAGGCTACAACTTGCCATGGAACAAATGAAGGATGGGCGCCTCTTTGGTTTTCTCCATTCAGACTATCCAAGCTAAGAGTGACTTGTATAGCTCCCTAGGCTTGTATGGCTTCCTAGGACAACCGGTTGTTTTTCTACCACTTTTGTGATTTTGGCCATATCTTTATACCTCCTCTGTTATACTCCACTTAATGTTTTTGTCTAAGAAAATTCACTTTTTAGCAAATATATTTTAAAAGTAACTACTTTGCCACTATTATAAATGGAAATCCACTATCACTTGCTAGAAATATAATGTCACTAAAAAAGTAATTATAATGAAAAAAAAAGTTTATTAAATTCAAACTAGTTATTGTTACTTGCTGCTATAGACTGTTTGTGTCCCTCGCTCTCTCAAACTCATATATCGAAGCCCTAATCCCCAGTGTGGTGGTTTGGGGAGTAGAGTCTTTGCGAGATAATTAGGTTTCCATGAGGTTATGAGAGTGGTCCTTTTAAGAAGAGGAAGGAATGTGAAAGTTCTCTCTGTTTCCACGTGTATGTGCAAGGAAAGACCATGTGGGGCCACAGTGCAAAGGTAACCATCTACAACCTGGGGAGAAAACTCTCACCAGATGCTTAATCTGTGGCGAAATAAATTCTGTGAAATAAATTCCTGTTATTTAAGCTACTAACCAATGGGATTTTGTTACAGCAGGTTGCTGAATATCCCAAGGCTGAGAGCTACCTTTGCTTTGAAATTAAATTGAGGAGAAAAGCAACTGTTGGAGGCTAAATGCATAGCAACTCAAACTGAGACTTTCTAGGTGATGCAATTAGGATGGAAAGCAAATGGAATGGAGAATAAATTTTCTAGCATTAAAACCACATAGAACCTCTGGTGGTATTTGTCCCACACTTGGGTATCCATGAGCCAGGGCAAAGGAGAAAATCAGAAATGTATTTCCTGGGACCTCGGGTAACTCTCAAGTGGCACCTTTTTCCACATACATCGTATGTGCCTCATATCTTTCTCTTTTCATGTTACTTCTATCTAATTAATCTTCATGAAATGTTATGATATGAAATTAGAGGAAAAACATCAAGCTCTGTTTCATATAAGGCCTGTATCACTTTTCCACATTAGCTAAAGAGAGGGAAAAATTTGCATGAAATACGTTGCTCATGTACATGAGTAAAAGCAAAATGAACAGCTTTAACTATTCAAGAACAGCTGAGGCACCAAAAGTTGTGTTCTCACTGTCTTTAAGTCCACATGTTTTGCTTAGCATTGAATAACTTGTTTAACATAATATCATTAGAAAATGCAACTCTGAGTAGTTTTGCTCGTTTGATAGAAGAGTTCTTCTTGTCCACTTGTCCTGAATTCCTTTGGAAGCTTAAAGATGGAGTTTATCTATCAGCCTCAGTGATGATAGGACTGTCAAAACTCAATATGGAACTCCTGAACGAATTCTGCAAATGGTTTAAGAGCTCATTTGCAAACTTAAAGCAGCCCATTTCCCTCAGATTTAAAGTAGAATGCTGTGTTAGTTCCAACAACTGCAGGTGATGACCAAAGGAAAATCTTCTCTCTTCTAACACAGGGCATTATCTGACACGTTTGCCCCTGGCAAGGTGCAGGAGAACAAAGATAGCACCTAAACCCAAGTTTACTTCTACCACTTGTCTGTGAGGAAGTGTTATGCAAATAATAATTGCTTGTACTGAGTTTCTTGGGCTGTTGGCTTTGAATATTCCCAGTTATTTAATATCGTTTTCTACCCTTGTTATCAATTCTTTTCCTTCATTTTCATGCTATCCCATGGATTGTGAGCTCAACAATCTGGCTGTCTCAAGGGCCCCATGATTCAAAGGCTTAAGCCTTAAGGAAAGTGACTGGTTGTTTGACTAACCAGAGGGTGAGGAGAGAGCAGTGGCGGAGATGCAGGAGGCTTGGGTGTTTGTCCTTGCTCCGGGGCATGCTGATTGCCTTCTGGGGGAGTGGACAGAGACACAGTTTTTTCATTCCCAGAATGAGGGATGGTCCCCCCTTCCCAATCTTTTTTGATGTAACTCAATGTCTCAGCCCCATTATTTTCATCATCCTTTGTCTTTTTATTTTATTGGTTTTTTAAGTGTTTCTGTACTTTCGTTCCAATTTCTATGGTCAACTACTTCCATTTCTCCTCTTTACTTTTACAGCTCCCTTTTTCTCACCTTCTTGTTATTTCCTTTCTCGTCTCCTCAGTAAACATGTCTACCTCCTTTCTCCGTGTTCCTCAGACTGTCTTCTGCTAGCTGGCTACTAAAAATGTCCAAGCATATGGAGGAAAGGGAAAGGTGGGGAGGTTGATGGAGCAAAAACATCATCCTCTTTCCACTTGGATTCATTGTGTACTGAGTTTCTTGGCAGCGCTTACTCCTGAGGTAGCGCCCTCCTCAGAGGGCTCAGCCAACTGCCAAAATGGCACCTGCCTGTTTTGTATTCCTTAAGTCAGGCTGGATCCTGAGTACCACCCCTCCTCTTTCCTGCATTCCTTTCTGCCATTGTTAAACATGTCATTATTAATTGTTAGGTCTCAAACTGAGAATCCTGGCATGAAGGGAGCTTCCTTCCCTGTTTTCACTTGCTAGAATAGTAGCCCATTTCATTCTCCATCTCTGCCCTGGGCTGAGTCATCTTATCTCACTACCTCCTGTGGATTCTTATCTTTGAATCCTATCTTGTTGTATTCCCCCCGACTGTTAGCCGCAATTGAAAGTTTCCCCCTTCCTGTTCCAAAAGCCAAATTCCATTTTTCTTTCAACTTCCTCCTCAAAGTATTCTCCGTGAGTAAGGGGTATAAACAGGGCCATAAATGTCCTCTAATGTTAGTAGTCTTCACAAGGGCTGATCTTCCTGCCTGGGCCCCACTCCTGGCTGCTGACCATGTGTTTGCTCTGGGGCATCCGCCAGTGTGGATCCTGTCCCATGACTGACTGTTGGTGGTCTCCAGGAACCCAGACAGGGCTTGGCTCACACTGATTCACCCTTGGAGGGCTCTGCTCAGTGCAACCAGGTGATTTCCTGTACTGTGTACTTGTACAAACTTCTTTCCAGAGCAGGGTCTCCCAACTTAGGGGAACTATCTGTCAGGAGAAAATTATGAGCCTGTGCCTCTAATGTATGCCTCCTGATTTATGGATAAAACCTATGCATGTTCTACTATTTCAAAGTATATATTTTATAAGGCCTACACAATCTATAACTTTTAAAACCATGAGCTAGGGTTGCAACAATGTTTTAAGCATAATTTTTATTTTATTTAGTATGAAAGACCATTTTGCTCTTGCTGAAATAAGTATTTTTAATAATACTTTTAATGAGAGCAGTGTGATATAAGATGTCAGTTCTGATGTGATCATTATTGTTTTGGTCTCACGATGTGGATGATGAACAGCTCTTACAGTAGAAATGTTAGCTTTGCTAGTTTCTTGTTTACTGATCCTCATTTACTAGTATTATTTTTTTTAAATTTTATTTATTTATTTTTTACTAGTATTATTTTTAATCCACAGTTTCTTTAAAATAAACCTTTTGGGCTACTTGACTGTTTTGAGAAGTCTAGCTTAATTAAAAGTAGATTCTACGAGCTGGAAGGCCACTTAGCCAGGCACATGTGAACTGTGATACACTGCAGTCCCCTGACCCCACTATTCACCAAGGGAACCCTCTCCCTTGGGACCCCTCCTGAGCTGTCACTGTGGCCTTGACCTTTTGACTATGGATAAAATGAGGAGGCCAGTGCCAAGCCCTATAGTAGATAATGATAAAGCTTAATTCATAAAAAGCTTTTCTTTTTGGATTAAAGAACTATAAATAGAGATTTTTTTTTAAAGATTTTATTTATTTATTTGTCAGAGAGAGTGACCACAGGCAGACAGAGAGGCAGGCAGAGGCAGAGGGAGAAGCAGGCTCCCTGCTGAGCAAGGAGCCCGATGTGGGACTCGATCCCAGGATGCTGGGATCATGACCTGAGCCGAAGGTAGCGGCCCAACCAACTGAGCCACCCAGGCGTCCCTAAATAGAGATTTTTAAAACTTGTTTCCACATCCCAGTAGGTCATCTCATGCACTTTGGAGACCATTGACTTTGTCATCGTTTCCTTACATATTCTGAGTCTAACACTTTCTAGGACCAACCCTGTCCCCTTTTCCCAGCTCCCTTCCAGTGGTCCCCCTGGCAACCCTCCTAAGATACAGCCATTCTCAAGAAAATATTGGTGACAGTTTCTTGAGAACCCCTCCCTGCTTTCCTCTGCTGTTCCCAGCCCTCCATCTCAGGAGTTCTTAAATAAAATTTGATTGGATGTGGTTATTTTTTCCAGCAAAATTGACTTGAATTTATTTTGGTAAATGGAGGGAGAATTTAGCATGTGCCCAGTACTTTTGGGAACCCATCTCATGCCACCTTCAACAACCAGAGGAGACAGATATAATACGAGGTTCTGGGACCCAGAGATGTCAAGTGATTGGCCAAGGTAACAGAACGAATAAAGAGGAGAACCGGAATTTGAACTCTGGGCTTTTTGAAGATTAAAGTTCACTCGTGTTGACTTCTATCAGGGGTTCACTGATGAGAACAACTGGGCAGGGGCTTCTGACCAGGAAGCATGGAAGCATTACTTTCTGACAGACTAGGAACCTCTGACAGATCAGGAATTTTTCCAGGGAAGCTCATCTCTCCATCCATCCATCCATCCATCCATCCATCCATCCATCCATTCATCTATCCATTCCATGAAAAATGTTTTACCTGCTCTGAGTTAGGCATTGAAGTAGGCACCAGGGATATAGCAATGAAGGCAACACATAGGCTGAGATGAAGAAGGCTGGGGGCGAGGGAGAGCAGTCTCTGTTTGGGTAAGTGTAGCTACTGATAGAGCCAAACAGGGAAGGAGGTGGAGGTCGGGAGGGCAGAGCTTGGAACAACAGTGTTGTCGGGTTGGTGTGTGTGCTTTAAGATGGAAGCTGTAAATAATTTTTGGAAGTTTGAAATCCTCCTTAATGTCCTGCCATTAAATGGTACCCATGTAGGCCGGGACAGCTAAAGTGCTGGGCAATAACTGGACACGGTTCCTGAGGCACTATGATCTCTCTCCCTGTTCCTTATACCATTTTTCTGCGAGCTGGGAACAAACAAAATGCTGTGTACTCACTCTGTTGAACTGATTCATACTTGGTTAAAGATCTATGCTCCATTGAGAATGGTTGTATTACTTTTAGCTGATTAAAATGAGACCCTTGATAAAGATCATAACTTTGTTTTATAACCTCAGCTTCTCTCTGAAAATTAGATCAATTCACATAATTCTTTCAACAGTGTCCTTGCTGGGAAGCCAACCCAAGTAAGCATGAGGCCTACCTATCCTAGTACCACTCAGGGCCCTCCGGGACATTTTCTTCTTCCTCCTTCCCCAGATGTTCAGGACGTACACAGAGTTAGTCAACCAGACATCCAAATCCAAGTTTTGACAATTGCTAAAGAATTGCTTCACCACAGCAACAAGACAGGGAAGGTTTCCTGTTACAGTAAACCCCATAAATACAGAGCCTCAACTGCCGTATTTACTATTAAGTCACCTGAGCCCAGAACAGGGCTGGACACATGGTAGCTGCTCAGTAAATATTCGTGGAAAAAATGAACAAATGAGTTTTTAAGTAGAGAATAATGTATTGTGTTTTACTTTGTTCATTGCCACTGATCGGTGTCTTTCAGCTTTTATTTGCTGAAGAAAATGTTAAGCAACGAAGGAACTGTTTACTGTTTTAAGTTTAAAAAAAAAAAAGTGTGTTCTTTTGTACTTAAATTGGTTTGGGTCATAGGAAGTAGCCCTGAAGGTAGTTATTCTGGGCTATTGACAGCTGAGATACATGCATGTACTCTCAGACCAAGCCTAGGCAGATCCCTTTTATCCCTTGTCTGCTGCAAGTATTGAATTATTTTCTTTTAAATGCTGGTGGGCAATATACCAAATGTATTGTGTTGGGGACATTTTTTTTCATTCATTTCTTTTTAAAATCCATGTGTGTTTTCAGGGAAATGTAAGCCATAAGTTTCTGATTCATTTACACTTAACTCCTCAAAATGTGGTTTTGTGAGCACCCTTTGATATCCAAGAAGCCTTATGATCCTTTTTACTATACTGTTCCAGCCTTTTTCCCTTCTTAGAAACGGGAAGTTGCATTTGGCCAAGGATATATATTATCATGCACCAAAATACTTAAGTTGGACCCAAACTCCAAAATTTGAGAAGGCTTTAAACTTGAGAAAATTTTGTCACAGCTCGATACCTTTTCCCCCATCAGCTAGTGCTGCAAAACCCCCCAAAGGACAAGGGAACCATGTGCTGGCTATTGCTTGGGAAGCTTTTTCGTTCATTCTTTTGAGAGAGTTCCTGGAACTTCTTTTTTAAGGAAGTAAATGTGTGTGGCTTCCAGTGGATTTTCGTTGACAATAGGACCATCAAATATCAGTTTTTCCTTCTTATATTTGAATACCACTTATACTTTTTTCAAGTGAGGGCAAATAGTAACATGATATATGTAAGAGGAGCACTTGCAAAATTTTAGTATTTGAAGAAAATGAGCACAATCTATGCATTAGTCTTCTCTTTCCCATGATCTGGACAGAAGCTTTAAGTCCTCAAAACAAGTATGCAAGATTGTTGAGCTGAATATAAATCACCTGGTTCCTGTAAGAAAAATATTTTAAGTAGTAGTTATATGTAGCTAGTATAGAAATTTTATTTTTTTTCGGAAAGTTTTTTTTTAAGCTAAATCATTATCAGAATATTTTGTCATGCAGTTTTCCAAAGAAAAACAAAACAACAAATGAGAAACTGAAACATATCTAGAAGTTAAATGTTCTGAATCTCAATGCCCTAACTTTACAATACACATAACTATGAAAGTATTGCACATCTTATTTGGTTGCACATAACATATATTTAGGCCTTTTGCTAATCTTTAGACCTTGCTAAACACACATTAACACCATTTTCTGTAACAAATTAGTCTGAATGCTGAGCTGGCAAACAGCTGCCGTGGGTTGCATGAGAAAAATAACTCGAGAAATGAGAACATGTTATTGGTTCCTTAAATACTGGAGGTCAAGACTTTGAGAAGACAGGAAACAAAGTGCTTTGGGGTTTTGCCAGGAGGCTTCATCAGTTTCAGCTGTGGACAAAGGCCCTTCTCTAACACCAGGGGTTTTTTTCACCCCCTGCCTCTATGTGAGTGATCATGGGCAGATTTCTAAGGAAATCACTGGAAAGACATCAGAAGATGACATCCACTCTCTTTAAATGTCTTACCTCATGTCATTCTGAGTATATTTTCTTCTTGGTTACCTGCAGTTAACTGGTCTTCCCCAACTTATCATCCATTCATTAGACTGGGGCAGCCTTTCAGACTTAGATAAGAAAGGACCCACCTGAAAATAGGAGGCTGTGTTCCCAGTTCCACCATGGGTGTCTATGACAGTGCACCTGCTTTTGTCTAAGAACTTCTCTCAAATGGACAGTAAGATATGGAATGGCTATACTTTGCTCATAGAGTCAGACATAAATAATTCAAGGAACGAAGAGCTACGAAGTCTTGCAATCTAATAATGCCAATACTTGAAGCAAACTAATGTCTTGTGACTGATTTAGGCAGTTTTGCATATCACCACATTTTTTCCTAATTCTTTGCTTCAACTGAGATTCTTAATCTGTTTTTGCAGCTGAAAACAGGTAGAACATCTCAACAAAGCAATATTGTACAGATATTGCCAAAGATGGACATTTCCAACTATGTTCAAGAATCAAATTTTTCTGACCACATTTTCCAATCATTTTGTGATGATAACAAAATATCTCTAAGGCTGTGACATATTTATTATGACTCAATCATCCAGTCAAATTCATTGGTGGATAATTCTTAGAAATTGGGGAAAGTCATCAAGTGTTATTGACCTTCCCTTGACTGGTGGCATTCCTATCCTGAGCTCTTGATGCAACAAAAGCTCAGAGTGAGGAGAAATGGATGTGTTCCTATTGATAGAACCATCTTAGAAATGCAGTGCTGGGCACTTTGGGGAGCTCAATTAAAAAAAAAAAATCAATGGTGGGGTGCCTGGGCGGCTCAATCGGTTGAGCTTCTGACTCTTGGTTTCAGCTCGGGTCATGGTCTCAGGATTGTGGAACTGAGCCCTGCATCAGGCGTTGTGTTCAATGCGGAGCCTGCTTGGAGCCCTGTCCTCTGTCCCTTTCCCTCTCCCTCCGTCCCTGCCCCCTCTCTCTCTTTCCCTCCAAATAAATAAATACATAAATTTAAAAAAAAATCAATGGATCAATATGGAGAAAAGGTGGAAGATTAACTATTAGGTATAAATTAGGAAATTATAATTCCCCCAAATGATTAGGAAATGATAGGAAGAAGTGGAATTTCCCAAAAAGTGGAATTCATCTGTCATTAGTTCCCCACTCTTTCCCCATCCTGTCCTGTAGCACCAAGTCACCAGAATTTAGGGAGAATGTGGAAAAAGAAGTCCAACTCTAAGATAGAGTTGATTTTGCTCAGCTCTCTCCTATATGGAGCAGTAGTGATTCATGCCTTCCTTTGCTGTCACACTGTCAGCATCCGCTAATCATAGCCCCATGATCACAGGACTTGTGGGCACGAACAATTTCCAGGAGGTACAGAACGGCCCAAGTACCTCTCAGGCAAAAGCACTGGTTATTCCGTAATTCATTACACCCCCTCCTCATCATCTTGACATGTGCTTGAAATAATAGCTTTCTTAAAATGTTTGAACATGTCAGTGGACTAGATCCTTTCACTGTCTTTGTTACATACATTTTTGTCACAATAAGTCCTCTTCCTTTGAAATGAACATTTTGGGCTATTTTGATGAAGCTCATTGGATTTGCTTCTTGAAGACTATCAAGAGGATACGGTGATGGGATTTCAAACACAAGCTGGTTCCTCTGTGCTTTGCATTTGCATATTTTAGGAGACCCAGAGCACTAGAGTGAGGCTCTTTAATGCTATTGTTAAGTAGCATATATTTGGTGTTTAAATTTGTGTATTTTTTTTTTTTTTTACACTAGTAAGGTCATTTAACTCCCACTCCTCCTCAAACAGAGGTCTTCAGCAACTAAGTTAAGTTCCTCTAGTCAGACTCTTTATCCAGCCTGAGGCAGGAGTCAATAACTTCTAGTTACTATGATATAATTAGTTTCTGTATTCAGTAAATACGTATTTATTGAATGCCTACTCTGTTGTGCATTGCAATAGACATCAGAGAGTCTACAGTTTCTGGTCCCATGGGAGCCCAGAATTAACAACAGACATTTACCACTTGAAACCAGTTATCTAGTGCCTAGTCTCTGTTGGGCTGTTTCAGGGAGGGTTGGTAGATTGTATAATACTGGACTTTAAACATAGAAAAAGAAATGTTATCTATTCCTTGTATGTCTCGGCTGAGTCTCCTCAGTCTAGAAAATGAGAAGGTTGTATCTATGTTGGGCATGTCTAGAGTCAAGTGTTATCTCGCTAGGGATTCTTAGCTCTTTAAGTTGTATTTCAAAACTTAAGCCAAAATTGATCAGTTCTCACATTTTAATAGACACACGTAAACCTGTTTCCCCAGTCCTTTCAACAAACCTGTGTAGGGATTAGAATTATTCCTTTTTACAAATGAAGGCATAGGATCAGTGTGTTTACTTGATTTACTTAAAATAAGTTAACCTAGGTGCTATGTAGGGCCTGGGTTTGGCCCCATGATGTAATACCTATACCCTTTTTGTGCCAATTAATGAGAACAACAGTCAAATGTGAAGACAGGGCATTGTTTTAGTTTGGGATCATTTATGGATATTGGTTTGATTTTCACTGTACTTCACGCATCACATGCATGTGTCAACTCTGATACATTATGTGAGAGGCACACTGAGGGGGTAGAACTTCCAAATCATTTAACTATGATTTTAGAAATCATTATTTTTCCTAACTATGCCTTTTTTTTTCATGCCCTGTGAACTAGTAATAGTTTTAACTATTCAAGGAACTGATACTGTAAAGCCTAATTGTCATGAACGGATCATTCAAAAAAATACAAAAATAAAGAAAATGTTAAAATGTACTAATTAGCAATATATAAATTTAAATAATGAAAAGATAAATAAAATAGAAAAAATCAAAACCCAATAGTTATCGTAATGAAATAGATCTCTTATATTTTGCTGACAAAATATAAATTAGGACAAATACTTAGGAAAGTGGCTGGGTGCTATCAAGAGCCAGAAAAATATCTGTGCTCTTTGACCTTGTAGTCCCTCTTCTGGGAATCTACTGTAAGGAACAATCCAAAATATCAGGAAAGCTATACCTGTGAAATAGCAGAAATAACGTGTCCAACAGGTAAATTCATTATATTTTATTTGCTTGATGGAATTAATAGCCATTAAAAAGAATGAATAGTGTAGGATACAATTGTTGGCTGAAAATACAAAATTAAAATGTACACAAATTTTTCATATAATTAAAAAAAGGAGAAAAGCAGATGCATAGGGGAAAAAAAGGTAGAGGAAACTAAATCTAATAGCAACAGAGGTTTAGTTAGGGTCATGGGACTTCTTGGTGGTTTTCTCTTCTTCTATTTTCCAAAATTTCAGTAACGTTATTTATATTACTTTTATTCAAATTATCAATAAAAATATGTCTAATTGAGTTGTTCTCCACAGCTGTGTTGAGGCTCCCCGGTAGGTTTGGGAGTGAGTGGGAGGAAAGGGGTGGAGTTAGAGTTAGCAAGCAGAACATGTCACAGCAAGCCCTGTCCCCAGCACGTAGCTGCCCATGAAAAGGGACAGTTACTGAGGGAAGTGTGTTCTGCTGAAAGCTCTGGAGAGACATTTTGTTAGCAGAAATAGTAATAAAGTCTACCTTTATTCACCCGTTTCTTCATGTAAAGTACTGGAATCATAGTATTTGTCTGACTTCCTTGTAGTGTTGTTGTCAATGCAACTGTGGTAATATGTATGAAATTACATTGTGTACTAGATACCCCATTCCATGTTAGTGACTATTGTTTCAAAATAATTAATAACAGTAAGATTTGAGTTTTGGTTTCATTACCTGAAAAAGAGCAATCATAGTTTTTGTCCTGTACCCCTTGGGCTTATTGTTAGAATCAAATGAAATAATGTATGTAAATGAGTTTTGTTGACACTAAGTGTTATAGAAATGAAAGCAGTTATTTTTGACTGCACACCTGGTTCCCAAGATATTGTGACTTTTGGAGTAATGTGAGACCTAGGCTTACAAAATGTGGCCAGTTTCAAACTTTTGGGTTCATACTTTCTCTGTGGCAGAGAAACACATGTTCCAAAAAGGATTTCCTTCTAGCTCTGGCTGGGCCAGGCTAAGAAAATACTGTCTATGTCTATGAAGTAAGTTGTTTAGTGGAAGAGCTGTGAAAAATAATTTGCGGTCAGGATGAGGTGTCACCGTGTGAGCCATTTATCTGAGGATGGTTGTGTCAGCTGAAGGAACAATGATGGTCCAACCATTATCCTCTAGAGATGGGAAGCAGCAACCATCAATGTGCTAGAAAAGATGTGGAACTTAAAGTCGCCACCAGCATACCAACTTTTGGGACTTCCAAGATGTTTTCAGTCAGAAGTCCAGAATATTCCGCAGAAAAAAATCCATTCAGCATAAATCCCATCCAAATAGAGCATATTCTGCCAACTTCTTCCTTTAAAAGTCAGGTCTACAAAAGAAAGCTCTCAAGGTTCTTATTACTCTACAAATGGCAGGTTAGAAAGAAAAGATGAGGGAAAAAAAAAAGGGTAATCTTCCTAAGGTGTTGGCACCAGAGTCATTTGTTTTCAAGCCACAGCTTCAATGCCAAGAGCTCTGTGTGCAGAAAAAATCCTGACATTTGAGGCCAATATTGGGCAGGTCTCCATTTGCCTACAGACTCAGAGAACAATTTGGAAGTAACCATTTGGATTAATTGCTTTTGTAGAATGAAATTAAATCTCCTAGGGATCACTTATGCTCAATAAGTGAGGTAGAATGAAGGTAAGTTCCTTTTATACTTTGTTTAGGAAAGAAAACAGCCTTCATAACATTTTACATGGACTAAAGAGAGTGAAGTATGGAGATAGACCACAAGTCACACATGACAGAGGAAAATCCCTTCTTGGGACTTACTAAGGTGGGCTACCTTCCCTCATCAAGAGCTCCGCACCCTCAGAAATGACCTCCCTATTCCAGTCAGGAAGCTCGTTGGCCTTCCAGTTTTACATGAACACAGTTTTCCTGAGAAGTCTGTTTAAGATCAAACCCAGCCACAAAAGAGAAAAAAAAAATTAAAATTGAAAGGAGTTGGGGGAAGGAATGGAGGAAAAAGGAACTTAAACCAAACATCTATTTTAAAGGAACAAATATACTTGACCAGATCTCTTTTTGTGACAGAGTAAGGGCTCATTGGAACCAAAGTCTACAAAGCACAGCTGTAGTGTAAATGCTTTATGTCAGACACACTTGGGTCGGGGGTTCAAATAACAGTCTGTTGACCCTTAGTTTTCCTATCTGTAAATGCCAAGTTATGAAAATTAACCTGGATAATGCCTGAAATGCCTAGAATATCAATGTATCTGATATATTTTGATATACAGATGGATATATACAGAGGTATCATACTCAAGCAGTATAATAGCTCTGGAATGGCTAGATTCATAATTTTTTGTGAATTGGATCAGCTTTTGAGAGATTCTGCGTGGAGTGGCTATGAAAAGGACCCCAGTAGTAAAAGATCTTATAACATTAGTATTTACCTCTTATTTTAGTGGCTTGTAAATTGGGATTCTTTTTGCCTTAGTAGAGCATATCTTGTTTTTAACTTTAGTGTTAAAAACACTTTTCATTTTGTGTTTCTTCTCAACATGATAAAATACAATTGCTTTATCTAACTTATTTATTTCATGGTAGAAGGATACTGAGGCCCAGGGAAGTTAAATGGTGAGGTAGTGGCCAACCCCCATATTAATTTTATTCAGAAAAAAATTTTTGTGTTAAAGTGTCTTAAAAAAATTTTCCATATCGATGATTTTTCTCTAGCTCTTTTGTCCACAACATATATCGAAGAATAGCATTTTTGCTCTCTGAGAGCTTCAACATTGGATTCGTATAATTTCCCAAGAAAACTCCCTTTCAAAAAAAGTTTTGTAACAAGTAATCTAAAAGTGATTTTTTTTTTCTTCAAAGAAAATTCCCGTTAGAAAAGAAGGAAGTACACTAAACAGGACAAAGGCAGCCAGCTGAGACCAGTGACTCAGTCTGTTCCACAAATTATAGCTCTGAAGTCAGTTTGAACAAGCGCTCACATTTTCAAGAAAAAGATTGTGACAACACCTAAGGGTGTAGAAACAGCTATGGCAGCAATTAGTTCTATAAAACAGAATTATGAAGTGTATGAACCCTAAGTGAACACACAAGCTCAGAAATACATATTGAAAGAGGGAATTGCCAAAGTCCCGGTGGTGCATTGAAAAATTATTCCCTGGATCAGCAGTGAAAGTTAAGTCTGTGGTATGTATCCATCAGAAGAGCTTGACTGTGTGTTCAACTGTTATGACCTAGGTTGGGGAGGGAAGGTGGAGACAACATAGAAAAGCCAGGTGCCATGTTTTCCTCAACTGGAAGAACATAATGGACCCAAGTGGTCTGTTCTTACAGGGCCTAGTCCTTGGTCTTCTTTTCCAAGACTGTAGATGGTAATCCTCTGGGAAGCTCCCACTTAAATGGGTGTTCTTGATGATGATGAAGATTGGTTGAGAGTCTGAGTAACTGACCTGGAGAAGTCCAAGTTATTGCCTAGAAAGTAGAGTTACGTTGGTGAAGATGTGTTCTCTCCAGACATCCCATCACACACATTCTTTTATCACTGCATTCCTTAAGTTTCCTTCTTGGCCACACACATATGTACACACAATTGTGTATGTTGGAACACCCTTTCAGGAGCCCTTGGCCAGTTCTGTGCGTATACTTTCAGAGAAGTCTTGTCAGTTTCAATCTCTCTCACTGGGGACAGTTTCCTGTGAATCTCCCCTGCTCAGCTTACCTCCGACCACACCACACACAGCTGTCTGATTCCGGCCCGCGCTCAGCCTTCCCAGGTGCACTTTTCCTGGTCCTTGGTGTCTTGATGTTCAGTCACTGTGTTAGGTGCAGAACTTGTCCCATTCAGTGACCTTTTCTGCAGATGAAGAGGAAAACACAGTAATTTCTGCTTCATTCTCCACTCTACATTTATGGAGCAGAACTGTTTTTCTCACTAGTGAAAGCAACTGAGAACCTTCTAGGAAAAGTACATTTAGGTCTGCTTGAACTCCTGCATAATTTCATAATGTGATTATTTTTTCTCTTGTATAGCTCTATAATAGTTTCATTTGGAAGTTCTCATTAGTGTGAAGTTTTGTCACGATTCCCAAACAACCATGCAAGTCCCTTGAGACTTGGTGCCTTCCTTTCCCTACTCATGGATTGCATGGGCCCTGCAAAATGAATGGAACATGCACAGAGTATCCTTTGTGGCTAACCAGAAAATTCTGAGACTCATAAACTATTCCTTCTTGAAGTCTAAGACCCTCCCCCATTTGACCATTTCCTATGTAATTGTTTTAGATATATGAGAAAAATTAATGGGTTCACAGCCTTTGAAACATACTCCGTATGTTGTCCACCTGAAGCTAATACAATGTTATATACCAATTTTATATGAAGGGATCAGATAATCAACTCCTCCAGTCGAGCTGTTCCCTCTTCCATCAAGCCTCTGCGGAGAAACACACTGTGGGGGTGATGATGGTCATTTATATTACCAACCTCTACCCATTTCAGGGGGCTACTTCAGAAATGCCAGCCCTGATGTTTTCTCTGTCAGACCCTTTTCTTTCCTCACTGTCTGTGCTCTCCCTGGGTGATGTTATCTGAATCTGTAGTTTTAATTATCATCTCTGCCTACGAATACCCATATTCTATGTCCAGCTCATGTCTTCCTTCTGTACTCCGGAACAGCTCTACTGTTGCCTACCTGGTGTCTCCACTTGTAAATATCAAAGGAACAGCAAACATGCTCATTCAAACCAGACCTCACAGACTTCCCCTACCTACTCCAACACCCTACCCGCTGCCCTTTCAGTGGTCTCTCTACCTACCAGAAGTTACCAGTTTCCTACGCCCAGGACTAAGGAATCTTCCTTGACAAAGTCCTCTTTCTCACACCCCCTGTCACCAAATCTATTGCTCTTGCTTACATATCTGCCCAAATCTCTACTTCTCCCTGGTCTAGCTTACCTCATGTCTGCCTGGACAACTATGAAGGTCACTCCATTCTGGCTTCCTTACAGTTTTCCATGCGGCGGCCAGCATGATCTCACTGTTAGAACAGTTAACAGAATTCTTAGTGTGGGTGCATCTTGCTTCCCCTGCCTTGTTTTCTGTTACACTCACTCTGTACTCCAGCCCCACTGGTCTGCTTTCAGTTCTTTAAACTATCATTCTCCTTCTGCTAGAGGCTTTTGCACGTACTGTTTTCTCTTAGGGCACAGTGCTTTCTCCCACTTTGAGTCTTGTCCATAGATTAGCTCCGATGTCGGTTCTCCAGGGAAGCATCCCCAACTCTTCCATTTAGGTCAAATTCCTCCACAATACGTACATTCATGTGGCAACTTGTTCCTTTTCTTCAGAGCTCCTGACTTAGATTTTCAAAATATTTGCATGTGATTTTTTTTTTTTTTAGAGAAATATTCATTTCCTTCATCAGACTGTAAACTCCATAGTATTGGTTAAATGTTTACTGAGAAGATATACACAATCCATTTTTACATAGAATTTGTATTTAGTTAGGTCTTTGATATACGTATTTGAGAGGGAGAGGGAGAGCAGACAAGCGAGGTGGGGGAGGGGGCAGAGGGAGAGAGAGAATCTCCAGCAGGCTCCCCGCTCAGCAACAGACCCCAACGTGGGGCTTGATTTCATGACCCTGAGATGACCTGAGCAGAAATCAAGAGTTGGATGCTTAACTAACTGAACCATCCAGGAGCCCCATAGTCCTTGATACATATTTTTAAAAATTCAGTGATCCAGCAGTTCAACGTGACCATAACAGACGTAAGGCACAACGATCACCAGGCAAGCTGCAATGTCTTTTTCCATTAAGTACCCAAAGCTCCTTCTTACCTTTATTGCTCCCTTAAAGGCAAGGAAGTAGCGTCTCTCCCGGGAACCTGCGCAGATAGAATGATGCGGTGAAGGTTAACAGAAGGGAGGCTTCAGAGGAGGCACTGGTGCTAGAAGGGTTCCTTTTCTTCTGGCTTTTGGCCCTTGATGGTGCTGCCAAATTCCTTGAATTCATGTTTTTCACACTTTAGCAAGCATCAGACTCAACAGGGGGACTTGTTAAAGCTCAGAATTCTGGGCCCCACCCCCAGAATTTCTGATTTCATAGTTTTGGAGTGGGAACTAAGAATTTACATTTCTAATATGCTCCCATGGGATGCTGCTGCTGGTGCCGATTCTGATTGCAAAATTCATGTGTCTGAGGAAGTGTACGTTGTGCGGGCAGAGCATGGCCCCTGGATGATTCCACAGTCGGGAGAGTTCTGACTGATCTTCATTATCTTACCAGTATTAGCACCTTTGCCAGATATTTTCCAAATAAACAAACATGTTATTGGTCGTTGTATTTCCAGGTATTTCAAGAAATATAGTAGACTAATTAGAATGTGTAAAGGAAAGACAAAAAAATAGGGGATCTTCTGCTTGAGCTAAAGAGCATATGAGCAGTGTAATGGCATCTTTTGGCGAGGGGCAGCCTGCCGGAGTGGCATGAGGAAAGCTGATGCAACCCGGCCCAGGTGGTGGGGGTGGGGTATGCAGCCTTGGGGAAAATGGGAGCTCAGGTAGAGACAGCTTTTGTGGGTAAAATGGAATTTTAGTCTAGTAATATATTAGTTTAGATGTCAAGAGACTCGAAAGAGCACAAGGTATGAGGGTGACAGTGTAATACCATGCACAAAGCATCAGCTGATGAATGCCTTGAAGATTTGTGGTTCTGATTCTGCTTTGCCAATATAGTCCACATCCAAGGGCTTTACATCTTTCATCTATAGAAATGAAGTTGCTAGTCTAGATCAAGTGTCAGTGAATTTTTGCTGTATGGGGCTAGAGAGTAAACACTTTTGGATTTGTGGGTCATACCATCTCTGCTGCAAATACTGAATTATGTTGAGGTAGTGTAGAAACAACCACAGATGTTATAGAAATGAATGGGCATGGCTATGTTCCCATAAAACTTTATTAGCAACAACTGACAGTAGACAGAACTTGGTCTGATTAACCTTTGAACTTTTTGGATCACACACTCCTGTAAGTAACAACAACATAAGCAGTTAGCCTGCATATTTCAATAGATATATACTAATTAACAAATAATATGAATCTACAAGTGTCTGATATACTATATACATTATAAAACATACTCTAATAATAGAAGTTTAGTAAGAATATGACAAAATAAGTAAAAACAGGTGATGTAGTATTTTTTCTACATTCTAATGGATCTTCCTGTATATCCCCTTGGTACCCTGGAAGCCACTCACCTTGATAGTTTCTAAGGTTCTTCAATGCTCTAATATCCCATTGTTATGTGTGTGGCAAACCTTCCAGGATGCACAGCCGCCAGGTGATTTTTGGCTTAATCAACTGGAGAGTTAACTCTGATCTGTACTAACAGAAGGAAGAAGAGATGCAAGTAATTGATGAAAGAGACAGCCAAATGTGGTTTTGGAACACACCGAAAGCCCAACTCTGAGGGACAAGTTGCCCCTCTTGTCAAGGCGGTTGGCATGACCATGGCTGCAGTAGGCTGGGCACTGGAGAAGAGTCAGTTCGATTGGCTGCGGCAAATTGGATATTAAATATGTATATGAAGGAAACAGGTCATGAACTTTTAATTATGGAAGAAACCTGTTAGTTTACCTCCTTCATGTTTCGGATGAGATCTTGGTATCCAGGAAAATTCTGTGATAGGTAGTTAGAGTTACCTGAGTTCCAGGTAATGGGCCTGGAACTCAGGACTTGAAACATTCTCGCTTAAGTCCCCTCCACAAAAAGATGTTTCTCTGTCAGTGCCTTTCACTTCAGTACAACCTTCTTTTCAAATCATTATGCGCTCCATGGTGAGAATTATTCAACTCCATCTGCTGACGAACATTTAGATTGAATGATTTTGTAGTCCCAAGCACACAATGGAACTGGAGGAAGAAATGTGTGTTGTGGTTTCTTTCTCAGTCTTTTCACTTTACCTTGAACCTGGACCATATGGGCACCTGGAACCTGAAGGAAACACATTACGGAATTGGCAGGGTGCTCTAAGAGTAGTCCATGTCCACATTCCCTTGCAATGAGCCATCAACCTGTGGTGAATATAATGGTATTTGTAAAGGAAAAGAAATGGATGCCAAATCCAATGCAAATGCTTTCATGAATTCTACTCTTTGAACCAAAAGAAATATGGAGAAATTGTATATGGGGAAAGTACATTAGCAATCCTGCAAAATTACCCCATCCGACACTATTTCATGGAACTTTTGAAAGAGAAACTTGGTGCTTTATTCTGGAGTGAAGAACTTTGCCTTCAGAAGAGTGGGGGTCCTGGGTCCTGCCCCTGAGGGATCCAAGAAGGGCAGGGCAACTAGGCTGAGACTGTCTGGGATACGTAGGATGCTGAAGGGAGTTTGCATGTTTTGAGCAGGAATGGGTGCATCAATGTGGTGTTTCAGGAAACCAGGGCTCTGCTGAGGGCTTGGCAAGTCGACTGTGTACTGGGGGTGGCCAAGAGGGCTGTACCTCATAGGGTGAGAAAGTGATCTGCCTAACTCCCTGGTGAGTAAGTGCAGCTTGTGTAGACACATCTGGTGTCTGATTCCACACAAATCCAATGGCCAGTCTGCCTTTCTGGATGTACTTTTGGGCATTTCCCTTCCAGAAAGGCTTTAGGATGGAACTCCCCAGTGCTCTGTTCCTTTCCTCTAAGTTAATATTTCCATGGTAAGAAGTACAAAAATTTTCTGTGTGGGTGGATGCCAGAAGGGTTTCTCTTTCTTCCTACCCCCCACCCCCCCCACTTGAGAATAATGATGAACATTCCCTCCCTACGAGGTCTTTTGGCACAGGAATACTGCCCATGCTGTCTGATCCTACCGTCTGTCTTGTTGGTTCTTTCTTTGCAGATCTAATTTCAGAATAACTAGGCAGCTAAACACATTGAATTGTAGACCTGGAAGAGTTTTATAACTGCCCAGATCTCCCTCTCTTATACATCTTCTGGAGATTTATTTCCCTCTCTAGTCCTTTTATACATCTTGGTTTCTAGTTTGCTTTGAGTGAGATTTTGAGAATATTTTCCCCCTCTGGCTTCCATTTTCAATCACTTGATGGTGTTATATGTTAGACATACTCGTTGTTTCAACATTGTCCAAGAAGTAGTGATTCTGGATGAATGTGAAAGGAGGGGAAAGTAGATAGGATTAGATTATAATCTAAGAATCTGATTACATTTCTGTCCTTGCTTTCTCCTGGAAAAGCTAAAACTTTGCAGTAATTCATAATTTACCTGCTCCTTTCCTTTTCTTTAATGTTTGGGCTAAAATGTCCTCTTGCTCTCATATTTGAATATGGATACCTGATTTAGGAAAATCACAGCTGACAAAATTGTCTCAAGTGGGCATGAGATCTGGTTCTCTGCAATTTTCCAAATGCAAAAGTTAAGGGGGAAAAGTCATTGAAATGCATCTGGGAGAGCTCAGGGCCCTTTTAGGGGAGTGTGGTTTTGTGTGTTCAGGGTTGGTAAAAGGTTGACAAGGCTTGAACCTTGATGGTAAGTGTCAGAGGTAAACATCCTTCTGTAGCCAAACTGAAGAGGCTTACTGGGGTGGGGGAGGGGAGCATTTTCTAGGAAGTGCTTAACACAGAGCTGACAGCATCTTCCCAGACAGAAAGTAAATAGGGGTTTTGTGTTGGTCTTTGAATACAGAACTGGTAAAAGCCCCAAACAGAAAAACAAAAATCTCCCAGATACAGATTCTAGTAAAAGGCATCATGTTTTCTACCTTCATCCAAAAAAGAAAAAAAAAAAATCCATTGAGAGTAAACAGCACCTTCAATGGCTCTTCAAACGCTTCATTGCACACCTGAGTTGGTTGATTGAGTTTCCTCCACAGGCTGAGGGGTATTGTTCCCATTCTCAGGGGAAGACCTCAGAATTGATCAGCTGAATTGTCTGCTCCTGAATGGAAGCCTTCCTGTCCATGAAAGTTGTCCAAAAGCTAATCACAGGTGATGTATGAGGACCGCATTCCTTCCAAATGCACCTTTCTTTATAAGAGAGTGTTTGCACTTTACGTAGAAAAGAATGTCACCTCCAACCCCCCACTCCCAGGCTATTCTCCATGGCTCAGCGAAACCCTGAGTCTCTTCAAATCCTCAAGCACACTGAAGGAGACTAATCTTTTTGTACACAGGTGAACTTCTGTCATATTGATTCAAGGACCTCAGGTGTGACTTGACTTCTTTCAAAACAGAGAGGAAACTTGGACACTGAATTCTTACATGCAGCATCATGGAGGACTGAGGGTATAACTAAATAACCAGAATCCTCATTTACCCTCCTCTGTCAGGGTTATCATTGATCTGATGGTTCTTTCTTCCTAATCAAGAGGGTATGCGATCTGTCATGTTTTTTCAATGCCCTTACCCTTTATTCCCCAGCAGAAATCTCACAGGTCTTTCTAGGTCCATTCAAATGCACTCTCCAGTAGGTTTGGAAGACCATTTTCATGACCCGTTGTCTATAATTCTTGCTGAAGTCATCATGTTTTTCTGGAATGTCAGAGTCAAGGCTTTTTGTCTGTGTTTGTCCTCACCACCACCCCCCTGCAGTAGCACATAATGAGTACTTAGTAATACTAACTGATATCTGTAAAGCACTTACCTGTTACAAAGTACTTTAATAGATACCCTCCTACCTAGTAATAGGGGATGAACTGAAGTGAACCGAAGTAATTGAATTGAGCAATTCCACTGTGGTATAGAGGCCTAGGCAGAAAGAGAAGAAAAAGGAGTGGGCCTGGGAGGAGTAGGAGTGCTGAAGATGGGAGTGGTGGCGTGCTAATGGCGTTTCAGTGCGGCAGCAGCTTCTCCCAGATGCCTTATTCCTGCTACTCCCAGTGGATTTCTTCTCTGTCCATACAAAGCACTCTGGTCTTCAAGGCACAAAGATCCTACAAAACTGGAAAAATGGGTTATTGAAAAAATGTTCCTTTTTTTTTCCCCCCCTGACTAGAAGGATGCTGCCAGGAAGGACTTACATTATGGCCAGGACCCAGTGGTTTGTTGTTTCTGTTTTTTCCTCCTCTGCTGAGAGAATGAGCAGGAATGGAGTTCAGCTGAGCTGCCTAAAAGGAAAGAGATGTTTTTCTTTCCATGAGGGAGAAGTAGGAGAGGCAGCCGAGCAGGGAGAGGACTGGTAGGTCCATGGGTCTCTCTCTTTTTAAAAACATTTTATTTATTTATTTGAGATAGAGACAGAGAATGAGAGAACAAGTCGGGGGGAGGAGCAGAGGGACAAGCAGACTTCCTGGGGAGTCCAACGCAGGACTTGATCCCAGGACTCTGAGATCATGACCTGAGCCGAAGGCAGAGGCTTAACTGCGGACCAAGCCACCCAGTCTATGGGTCTCTTAAAGTCTAACTGAAAGGTGAGGCCTTGGACCAGGAGCTGGAGCAGAAAGAAGTAGCAGGGAATGGAAAGAGGTTTCTTAAATCAGAAAAAAGAAAACCGGGCTTCAGTTCAGCACTAACTGGTCACAGAGAGCAAGATGATTTACTTGTGATTTTTTATAGACCTCTCAAATTTCACTCTGAATTGTATCGTAAGCCCCTAAACTTAAAGATGGATTTATCTATTATTTTAATAGTTGTATTTTAATATTAAACATGCAAATCTGTGTTTTACGTATTTATATAGAAAAAGGAAAATTAAATAGATCTTTTTTTCTATTCCTGCTTCTTCCTGTGCCTACAGTTAAATAGAGTTTCACTGTTCAGTTGACTTACTACAGATAGTAAGGCTCTGAGTAAGAAACTGTCAACTTTGATACAATCGTCTTTACCTAAAATCAAACTTACCTAGATAAAACAAATGTCTTATCTCTTTGTACTCAATGCCATGTTTTGCATACCGTCTGCCTTATGCATTTTAGGTACATAACCTAAAAAGGCATGAACCATGTCTGTTTCATTTCTCTACCATTCTTTCCAGGGCTTGGGGTAGGGAGATGCTCTCTGATGGCAGTAACGAGACTGATAAGGGGGGGACAGTATGTCAAATCGTAGCCATTCTTCCCCAAGACAGCTAGCTGTCTCCAAGCCAAATGAGCATGAACTTTCTCTCACCCCTCCCTCACCCCAAATTCTGACAGCAGTCTTACTCCTGAAATATTTAACAGCCAAGACTGCTCTAGCACACGTGCATCAGAACAAGCACAGTGGGAGAAGTAGAGCAGGGTCTTGAATCTGTGCTGGGGACCCATTCCCCCTTTAGTTGTTGAACTGTTGAACTGCGGGCAGGTCTCAGGAATGGTCCAGGGGGTGGGCAGAGAAGGGGTTTCAGAGTCTCTGAGCAGTAACCACTGAACAATTAGTACAGCCATTGCATTCTGACTGTCAGCCCTGTGAGCACCGTAGTTAGTGTAAGTGAATCTGAGAGCCACCCAGTAAAACAACTGAATGTCTGCCCTGTGCTAGGCTGAGCACAGGGGTTGGAAAGATGAAAAAGACCCCTTCTGAGCACTTTCCTCCAGCCGGTGGGGTTGGTCATTTCTTCCTTCACACAGCTGATTAGCTAATTCCACCTCAACCCTGAGTCCTATCTCCGCATCCTGTTCATTTCCTTCAGAACACCCACACGATGTGGAGTTTAAATACATACACTGGTGTGTCGATGTGTGAGTGTATGTGCCTATATTAAGACTTCCCAGTGGACATGACTTCTGTGTGTTCTCAGCTCCCATCAAGGTGCCTGACAGGAGGTGCAGAATAAATATTTGTTGAAGAAATGAATCAGTGGTCACAAAGGGAGTACTGAGTACCATAAAACCACCCTGAATGATAGAGCCTTACTTCTGCGGAAAACACACCTGTATATATATGTAGCATAAAATGCTAGTTTTTGAAGTTCTCCTGGGTCACCACAGGTAAGATGGGTTTTGGACCCACTGCAGATGGGTTTCCTTTTTTAAAAAAAAATTTTTTTTTTAAGATTTTATTAATTTGTCAGAGAAGGAGAGAGAGAGCACACAGCAGGCAGAGGCAGAGAGAGAAGCAGGCCCCCTGCCGAGCAAGGAGCCTGATTCGGGGCTCGATCCCAGGAGCCTGGGATCGTGACCTGAGCCGAAGGCAACGGCTTAACCCACTGAGCCACCCAGGTGTCCCAACAGATGGGTTTCCTAATGGAAGAACTCCAACAGTACCTGAGATTAGGAAAGAGAGAGAGAGAGAGAGAGAGAGAGAGAGTGTGTGTGTGTGTGTGTGTGTATTTCTTGTGAACAGTCGGACAAATGACACCATCAAACTTCGGGCTATTGAGACGATTAGGCTACTCAATGTCCTGTGGATGGCCAGCTGCTTGAATGACCCAAACTTTCATGAACTCATTTAGGTCATTGGAGGAAATGACACTTTGAAGTATCAGCAAAGATTCCCTTCAGGATCAGCCTGAGTTGTGGGGGATTTTTTTGATTTTTTTTTTCCCCTCAATTTATTTGACTCATTTCACTGATCCTTGCAAACAAGACAAAAATAGCCTTTTGATATTTTTTCCTCCCCCTTTATTAACTGTATGAGTCCCAAAGATCTCAGAAAGAAACAAGGAATGGATCAGGCTAGGAAGGACGAAAAAATGCCGTCGGGACAACTTTTGCCGACTCTTCCCTCACGTTGCACGAGTCCTGCAGAAAACCAGAAAGAAGGTTTGCCCTCAGAAGTGGAGTCTTGCTGGTGTCCTGATTCCCTCTCTCTCTCTCTCTGCTCCCCCCAGCCCCATGTCAGTTCCTACCCTGCTCCCCAACCCAGATCCTCCAACTCCGCCCTTCCTTTCCGTTGCCCTGAAGGGGAGGACATGAGTCAGCATTCAGACTTGAAAGTGTGAGCTGCCTCTGAGTCCTCAGAATGTAATCATTTCAGAAAATCTAGGACACACAACTACAGAGAAAGTCACCCTCCCCACCTCTCTCTGTGGCCAGACATTTACTCCCACTCTCTGAATGCAGCTTTAGCTGGGGTTGAACTTTAACCTTAACAACAACAACAACAAAAAAAAACAATCTGGGGGGCCCCTGCAGGGGAGCCCAAGTGCAATTGGCTGAACGGCTTTTGCAGAGAACTCCCAACAGTTTACCACTTTGAACATCTGGTGCTTGGCCTTGTTCAGCCTGGAATTAAAAAAGAGAGAGAGAGAAAGAAAAAAAAAAATCATGCTCTGATCAGAATCTTACTCCTGCTCTTAGAAGCCAGAATTAATTTTCTCTTTCGTTCTTCCAAAAGAGAAAGTACATTGGAATTCTCGCCAGGTATCTCGTTGAAATATCCAGGCACACCTTTAGACCCATGCTTCTTGGAAAGGAACCAAATTCACTGATGGCTTTGTTGCCGCTCAGCGGACATTCTGTCCGTCTCCACATCCAGGCTTTTGCTCGGTACTGAGAAAGGAAACTTCAGTGCATGCCTCTTGTCTACCCAGAGTGCTTTCTTTTGTCTTGGCTTTTAGAGAAAAGGCAAACAGGCTCACACAAGGGGTTGTTGCAGACTTCATCATGGATCAGACAGCTCTGAGGAGAAAATCTACTTAGATTCTTAAGACTCAACCTGTTCAGGATTAGGAGAAAGCCAAGACCTCATCTGCTCTTGTGTATAGCAATCGGGCAAAAAGTAATTTAGAAAATTACGGTTCTTCAGCTATAGGAAGCGGGGGGGGGGGGGGCATTGCCGAGCTCTCTATGAACTTTACCTGCTGGGTTTCTAGCGTGCAATCTCTTGTTCTTGTTTGAAGGTTTCCTCCTTCCCCACGTCCTATTAGCAAGGCAGGCTGCGTTCAGAAAGGGAGAGTGAGTGCTGTAAGTCCAGTTAACGGAGCTCCTATGTCCAAGTCTCTTATTGCCAAAACAGACAAGAAGCGTTCTTCCCACACTCTGAGTTAACAGACTGATCCTGGACGTAACTGACTTGATTGAGCAAACAGAAAATCAGAACTTCTCAGGCTGCAGCGGAACCCTGGGGGAAACAGGAGGAGGAGCCCCGGATCCCCGCTGTGTCTGAGGAATTAGGGAGACATGCACGTCTGTAACACCGAAGGAAGCTGAGAGGCCTACTGCGTGAGAAACACGAGGCTGGAAGACCTGGGCCGCACAACCCGTTCATGGCGGATAAGAGTAGCGCTCACAGCGCCTGTGTCAGGCTTGGTCTTTTCCATCACACCACTTCTCGGTGGAGTAAAGCTAATCAGGCTGTGAATGATCAGTGAAAGGAGAGCGATTGTGCAGGGCCTGTGCGTACTTGTAGGTGAGGGAGGAGAGAGGGAGGATGGGGTCCATGTGTATGGATGTGTGTGTGTGTTGGGATGGTGGAACTATCCAAAATGATGACCTGAACGGCTCCACACTATGGAAAACAACATTCACTTTCTTTAACTTACGGGCAACTCAGCACTCTCAGTATGAATGCAGTTGGCCTGGGGACCGTTCAGAAAGTTCTCTTGGACATTGCTCTGTGCCTGCAAAGTGCTTGCGACTCTGGGCGACTCCTGAGATGAGTAAGACCTGGGCTCTGCCCTTTTGAATTTCACAGCCTTATTAGGGAAAGTTACAGGTACCCCCAGGCTCTGACACTAGGAGGACTGCTGCCCTGATGGGCTGACCCATCGGTCCTAGAGCACGCAGCGTGTGCTGGGAGGTTTGAGGACGAGCCCCATTTGTTCAGGGATCTGGGGTTGGAGATTGGTCTGTTCAGCACTTTTGGAGCTCAGGGAGACAGGGCAACTGTGTGAGAGTCTTCTTAGGAAGTTGGCTCTGGAATTGGCTTTTCCCTTTGCTTTTTCTCCTAAATTTTCTGGGGGGTTTTTGAGGAGTTGTGCATGGTTAGCTCAAGTGATAGCTATGAAGATTACAGGCATTTCAGGGGCATTCCTAGTAACCATCATCTAAATCAGGCAATTTCCAACATGCTGGAGAGAGGTGCAGTCTGAAACTGACTGATGTCAGTGTCTTAACTTCATTTATTTTTACCTATATACTTTATTTTAGATATATAAAAATATGTATGTATGTAAGTGTGTGTGTGTGTGTGTGTGTATGCACACATTTAATTAAAAAAAATTTTTAGCATGATCATCTCCAAAGAATAGCATATACTTGTAAGGGAATTTAAGTAAATCAAAGATTTTCCTAGAGAAACTGTTCCTTTGTTGTTGTTGTTGTTGTTGTTGAAGTCTTATTCACAAGATCACTCCAGCTAACAAGAATCAACAGTGTATGTCCACCTGCCTTCCTTCCATCTTACCTCCCTATCTTTTGTTTATTTATTTTTAAGACATCTGAAGGTAGAGTTGAGGGACTCTAGCACTTCAGTTTTTCTTTATGAATTGTATGACTTTTAAACTAAAGACCTGGTAAAATCCCCATTCAGGGTGCCTGCGTGGCTCAGTTGGTTAACTGACTGCCATCGGCTCAGGTCGGGATCCTGGAGTCCCAAGATGGAGTCCTGCATCAGGCTCCCTGTTTAGTGGGGAGCCTACTTCTCCCTCTGACCTCCCGCTCTCATGATTTCTCAAATAAATAAATAAGATATTTTAAAATAAAATAAAATAAAATCTCCATTCAATGTAAACACTAAGGAAGTCTCAGATACTAGGATAACTTGCAGGGTTGTAAATTCTGAAAATAGGGGATGCTCCCTATTAGTAATGTTCATTGAGAGCTAAGAATGATCGTGCTATTGTTCCTGACACTATGGTCTGTGCAGAGAATTTAAAAAGGGCCAAACTCACCAGTGTGGCAAAAACAGAGAGGAAGCTTGAGAACACTTGACAATACCGAATGCTGGTGATGGGATGGAGAACTTGGAGTTCAAGTTCAATCTTGCAAGAAGCTAAACTGGGAGGACACCTTGGGAAGCTGTTTGGCACTCTCTGTTGAAGCCGGCTGTATGCACACTGTATAGCCAGGCGAATCCACTCCCACATTTATACCCAAGAGTAGTGAAAGCACAGGAGCATCAAAAGATGTGTATAAGAATGGTCCCAGCAACACTATTTGCAATAGCCCTCAAATGAAAACAACTCCAATATCCATCAACAGAGGAATGGATAAATAAATTGCAATATGTTTATGCAGTGAACCACCTATAACCAGCTATAAAAACATAGATGAATCTCACAAACAGAACCTTGAGCAAAATAAGCCAGACCCAAAAGAATATACACATCATAACTCTATTTCTACAAAACTTAAAACCGGGTAAAACCAACATATGATTTCAGAAATCAAGTTTCCTTGCAGCCAGGTAGCAATGGGCAAGAGCCACAAGAGGGGCTTCTAAGGGGCTGATTATGTTTTATTTCCTCACCTGGGTGTTGGTTATGTGGGCATGTTTGTTTTATGAGAATTCGTTAAGCTCCCACCTTGTGCACTCTTCTGTGTATGTGTCAGAATTTAATAGTTTTTTTTTTAAATTTTTTTTTTTAAAGATTTTATTTATTTGACAGAGAGAAATCAGAGCTAGGCAGACAGAGAGAAGGGGAAGCAGGCTCCTGCTGAGCAGAGAGCCCGATGCGGGGCTCGATCCCAGGACCCTGAGATCATGACCCGAGCCGAAGGCAGAGGCTTAAACCCCTGAGCCACCCAGGCGCCCCCAGAATTTAATAGTTTTAAATCCCTAAATCAAAATCATGAGAACATTCTATTTTGTTATCTGAAGTCATCTGTTTTTACTATTCTCAGGTTTAGGAAAAAGTGTTTATATTGTCCAAACTAAACTTCTGGAAGTTTATACCCTGTATTCAAATCTAAGTTTGGCTTAGGGTCAAGCAACACCACAGGTGTCACAGTTGAAATTCTATTAGATACTTACACACATGCAATAAATATGTGTTCTAGGGTCCCATGTCACACCTTTCTTAACCTTGGAAAAGCATAGGGTGTTTCTGTTTTGGGACAAGGTATAGAAGGGGAATAGGGAAAAGGTTGGCTTTAGACAAATGGGTGCTTGAATGAAAAATGAAGATGTTGGCTGGTATATTCCTGCTGGTCCTTGGCACAGGCTTAGTAGCTGGCTCCTTTGGTTCTGTGGTCTTCTCGGGGACTATATTGAAACCCCTGCTGTAGGACTGACCACCCAACAATGATGGGATTGGTGTTTTGGTTTTTTTTTTTAGTCCCTAATATGGCTTGGCTAGTTAAAGGATAAACATGAACACTGAACATGAAGTCCCTTTTGCACAAAAGGTAGATTGGGAACACCAGAGCATAGGCTGAGATAAAATGCTCAAATAGCAATGGTTGTTACCCAGCTCTGACATCATTTGAGGTTCAGATTAACCATTTGTGGCAAGTTTCAGGCTGACTTTATCTAGAAACCCCAATTCTGAGAAGTGTGGCCCTTGTGGCATGAGAAGGGGTCTGTGAACTTTTAAAGTGAGTGTGAATATGCAAATATGAATGTGAGTGTGTGTGTGTGTGTGTGTGTGTACGCATGAATGCGTACAGTGGGGGGGAGGCTTAAGCTCCATTTCAAAGATAGCAAAAGTCCTTCTGAACTTAAAGTTTCCACGTTGGTGAGAGATGTAGGAATTAAATACCTCATTTAACAAATACGATAAAATATTTTCTAGAATGTTTCTCAGATATAATAAGTATATTTTTGTCTTCTTCAGCTATAATTCTATTTGTTTTTCACTGACATTTAAAAAAATATAGTTTATAATCTGTTTCCTCTCTCCCTAATCCATGTTTATCCCCTGAAATCTAATCCCCACCCCCACCCGTTTGCCCAAACTGGCTCCTAGAAGTCACCAACTGCTAATGCAACATTCAATGTCCTTCCTTTTGATTTTGTTCCCACTATCCCTTCCACAGCTCTCATTATTTTTCCCACCTGCTTCTCGGAAATTTTTTGTCCTTTCATATTTCCTGCGCTCTACTCTTCTCATTTCCCTGCTAATTTTCCTGTTCTCCCGAAGTTTCCCATCTGCCTCTTGTTCCTCCTCATGCCCCATTACCCGAGGCTCGGTCCTTGCTCTTCTACTCGTCTTGCTGGCATCGCGGTATGTGGACATCGTCTCTATTCTCACAGCTGCGACGAGCACACGGGGCTGATGACTCACACATTTACAGCTCGCATCCTGCCCCTTGCTCAAGGTTTATTCCCATATCTCTGACTGCTCACTGGTCATTTTCACTTGAAAGTCTTCCCATCGCCTCACATTCAACAGTCTCTAACTGAGCTCATCATCTCTCCCCCACAAAACCAGTTCCCCTTCCAAGTTCCTGGTTTCTGCCATGGCACACTTGTCTCACAGTTGTTGCAGCTCAAAACTTTGAAGTCATCTCTAACATTTCCACTTGCTTTATTCTCGCCTGTCCCATTCCCATCATGTTGGCCGGTCATCAAATTCTACTGCTTCCCACCCCCACCCTGAATTTTCTTACATTCTTGAGTACTTTCCCTGTCCTAATTTGGGGCTTCATCATTTCAGGGCTAGGTCATGATAGCCCCGTCCATGCCAACCTGCCTGGCTCCGGTCCCCTACCCACCAATCTGATTTGGTAGGCTCAAGTGGTAAATTTTCTTTACACTCTCTACATTTGCTCATCATCCCCCTGCCTCCAGCTTTTGAGACATCTACAGTATTCATTGTTTTTTCTTGGTTTCAAATCTTAAAAACAATTTCTCTTTGAGTACCAATATGAGCTGGGTGCCTTGTTAAATGCTAGTTGGTGGAAGGTACATTGATGAGTACATTTATCATTCTACCACTCATAGGGAACCCTCATGTTCCCACCTCTCTGCCCTTTCAAGTTTAGAAGACAGAACAATAACCATGTCGCAGAAAGGATGAAAGCATAGGGAGAGATCGGAGAATTGGAAATGCTGCTTGTGTGCTAAGACTGGAACAGAAAGCCCCGGGGAGCCAAATACTTATATTTCTGTAGTAACATGTGCTGATTTCAAAGCTCTGCTATCTTAAGACTGGAGGTGGTGAATTCTCCCCCCAACAGGAGAATAATAACTGGTGAAGGAGACAATGAAAGTTTGTTTTTTTGTGGTTTGTTTTGTTTTGTTTTGTTTTATTTATTTATTTGACAGAGAGAGAGATCACAAGTAGGCAGAGAGGCAGGCAGAGAGAAAGGAGGAAGCAGGGTCCCTGCTGAGCAGAGAGCCTGATGCAGGGCTCGATCCCAGGACCCTGAGATCATGACCTGAACCGAAGGCAGAGGCTTAACCCACTGAGCCACCCAGGCGCCCTGAAAGTTTGGTTTTGATCATATTTCTCTTCCTAGGGCTTGATCTGTTTGAAGAAGGGACCTGATGATATTCTTTAAATCTCACAGTGCTAATTTCTAAACCTGTAGGAGTTTTTAGAAATTCCTATTGACTAACCATCGTTGATACTGCTGAATTTCTCTGTGACCTCCACTGACTCAGCTAATTGCTGAATCCCAAGCCCGACTTACTTGAAGGTTAATTTCCATACGGAAACAATGCCAGTGGTACAGCAGGTTCTATCCTTGTTTCAGACATAGTAGGCCAGTCACATCTACATGTACCTCCTTCAGAAAAAGGAACCAGGAAGGACTCTTTCAATTCAGTTACATCTAGATGTTGGGGAAAATATGTTGGGAGATGATAAAATAACCAAGTAAAGTAAGTTAGGAAGGAAGGAGGCTAAAAAAGAACCTACTGGATTTTAAAAACCCTTTTTATTTTAAAGGGGAGTGTGATTTTCTACTTTGTTCTTGAAATCACTTTCATTTTCCTAACCACAACAAGTTGATAACATCCAGGTAAATATTTAGCTAGATTAATTCCTCTGGATAGCTTTGTCAAATGATGTCTGTCCAAAAAAGAATTCTGTGTATTGACACCCCCCTCGCTCCGCAAACACAGAGCACTGCAAACTGCAGGCAAAAGCAAGAGATTTGAATGCTAGAGAGTTTAATTCTATTAGTTTTTGAAAATTGCCACTCCTGATCCACATATTCTTGGTCTAATGAGTGTGCAGGTGTCTCTACCAACCCCACAGACAAACTGGGCCATGTTTGTCATTGTGTTTGTAAATTTTGCAAAACAGCATAATGTAGGCTCTACATGAAAACAATATAGACTGAAGTGGTGGGGTAGTTCCTCTGTATGAATTGCATTGTGGATGTTGACATAGTCTCCTGGGAGTGGTAGTGTAAGGCAAAAGTGTAAAATGAAATGGAGGTATCTACTCTCAGGACTGAAGCCAAATCTCAAAAAGTCATGGCATGGGGAACAAGGGAAAGACAAGTATGGTGTTAATGCTAAGTCTTTAAGTCAAGCCCTCCATGAAATTCCTTAGGTGGCTAATAGGTTTGCACCCTGGCTTGAACTTCATCTTGACTTGTATGGAGAAAACACTGGACTCTGTGAAGTCTCTTCCATCCAATATGTTACAAAACAATGTCTGTATTATCATTTGTTGTAATGGCATGTCCGGCACAAGTGCCTATTGAATAATAATAAGGGGATGGTTGTGGTTTTATTTGCTTCAAAGTGCAGAGAGCTCCCAGAACGGGTACGGGCCTGCAGCTTTCCCAGTTCCCACTGGCGGTGACAGTATATATAATGTGTATATATATATATATATATATACACACACACACACACACACACACAATGTATATACAATGTATATACTATATATAATATATATGTATATATAATGTGTATATATGTATATATAATGTATATAAATGTTAGTTTTACTCAATAGTTGATAAGAGTTCCATTCCTTAGTCTCTATTTTAAGTACCAATGATAATTTTATATAGATCAAAACACAAAGCAGAAGAAAGCCACTTTTTAACAGCTCTTAGTGTTTTGAAATGAACATGCAGGACCTTAGGCAAGTCGTGAGACTACTTTTGGTATTGGGGCTGTAGATGGGATAGACAGATGATGTGCGGCTTCTCTTGTGGGCATTTTACAGATTGTGACTTTTACTCTACGTGTGATGGGATGTCAGTGAAAGATTTAAATTAAGGGAATGGAATGATCTAAGTTATTTAAGAAGACCACATGTACTGCCTTGTAAAAATGAAATGAGCTCCCATCCTCCGTCCCTTGGGCTTCCTAGCCGCTCAGATCCCGTGACTCCCAAAGCTACTACTTTTTCACCCCACCCTCAGCAAGAGAAGCTGCTGATGAGTCAAGAGGAGCCTTTAAGAAGGACAGGGCGGCCAATGAGACCAATACTACCAAAAAGCTGAGTAAAATAAGGACAGGAAAATATCCAGTGGATTTGGAGCATGGAGGTCACCAGGGACCTAGCAAAAGCAGTCTCAGTGTCAGCCACTTATGGGGAGGTGGGATCCAGACAAGACTTCGTTGAAGAGAGAATTGGGAAGTGAGCAAGGGCAACGGGTCTGCACAACCCTCTATAGAAGAACAGCTAGAACACGAAGTGGAGAGGAGTAGTGATTACAGGGGAAGTAGCGGCAAGTGGGATCTTTTAGGATGGTTGCTAGCCAAGTCTATTCTATAGACTTACAAGAATGGCCCAGTAGGCAGGGAGAGACTGATGCAGGAATAGAGTCCCTGAAAGTGTGGAAGAGTGTGAGATCTGGCACCTGTTGAAGGGATTGCTTTTCCATAGGAGAAGGGGTACTTCTTTCACTGTAATGGGGTGGGGGGAGAATGTAGATGCTGACATAGGTAGGTTTAAAAACTACAGTATTGGAAAGACTAAGGAGGGAGTAGCTAGGCTCCTTTGGCTGTAGGCAACAGAAAGCAACTATGGTTAACTGAAGTCAAAACTAAACGTATTAGATGAGTTTTGAGTAGCTTTAAAAAACCTGCTAATAACCAGTGATGGTATCCCTGAAAATCCACAAAGGGGCCTGGCTCCCTTTGAGACCTCTGGAGAGAGAGGCAGGTAAGCATGGGTCTTTACTCAAAGATCTAGCATACCTCACAGAACAGGGTAGCATAACAGGTTGAAGATACATTACATTTCCTTCCATTGCATGAGAGTAAGAAGTCTTTATTTTTTTAGATGGAGAGCACAGTGGGCAGGGTCAGAGGGAGATAGAGAATCTTAAGCAGGCTCCATGCCCAGCACAGTGCCCAAACTGGGGCTCGATCTCACCACCCCAAGATCAAGACCTGAGCCGATGTCAAGAGTCGGATGCTTAACCCACTGAACCACCCTGGCATCCTGGGTTACGATGTCTTTAAAAGGAGGTTGTCACATATGTTGTCCTCTCTTCCACTCCCTCTCTTTAGTCTTCTTTCTCCTTCCTCTGTTCCCCCTCTCAAGTCTCCTAGCTTCTAGGTTCTAGCCCCATCCTTGGGAAGTGGAACCTCCGTCTCCAGGGGCCTTTCTCCTTCATAGCCTTTAGCGTGTGCCAGTGCTAATGGTAGCTCCCCATCTGGGGTACAGTCCGGAGAGGTCTTGATAGACCAGACAAGTGAGTGGGTTGGTGGGGTGCTCTAAATCCTGTTTGGTCTCTCAGGCCAGTGAACAGTGTGACTGAGTTTTCATAGGAATCTTACTCCTGCAAAGAGCATGGACTTTGTCTGCAGAGGCAACACAATTTCATCCCAAGCAAGGGAAACCTATTTTGTCGCTCTCCCTTGCACAACAGCTATTCTGGTTTTACTGTGTTGAGAAGTACGTGATGTGGTCCAGAGCCTCTTTTATTACCAGAGTTACTGCCATTGGCAGCAGATAGCACTTTCTTAGCCATCTATGATCTAGCCAATGCCAGCCCTTGTTGAATTTTTCCTCATCGTCTGGAAGAAATGGTAATAACTTCAGTTTGTCCTGCCATATCATTATGAAGCTTCCAAGCTAAATACATGTCAAAAACAGAGACCAGGTGACCATTTTAGGTAAAATGTCACAGATAATCATAATAGTCCAAACTCTGCTTCTAAGCTTTGTAGGCTAATTAACCATGCCAGTCCTCCGAAAGTTTACAGGTTCTTGAGGACTCATGAGCAGTTGTCAAATTCCAGGAGACATTTTTGGATTGTTGTTAAAATAAATTATTCTTCCAACTTACTAATTTAGGAGATAATTCTTAAAGTCAACATCCTGTGTCAATTGAACATCTCCCTTTCTCTACTGTAGAAAACTCTGCATGGAAAACCATATTGCTACTTGTTGCTTCTTGGCCTGAGAGTAACTGGGATGGAGGACAAAGATAGCCCCTCCCAAACACAATGCCCAAGTTCAGTTTGGATCCTTCAGGTTCTAACCCCTACAAGGCACTTTCACTTTCGCTTTCTCCTTATTCATTAGCTTCCTTGAATTGGTTCATAGCCAGTGATTTTTTTCTTCCCTTCACTAAACTCCTTTGAATAGGGGCCATGTTGTCTCCATCTTTGTATTGCTACATTTTCTTTCCAGAGGCCAGGACTGGTTTTGCATATGGTAAGTGTTCGAGACTGGTTTGTCGTGTTACCACCCAAAGATTTCTTGAAAAACACTTCCCACCTTGTCCCTAAAGAGACTAGATGATGTATGGAGTGAGTGGTGGACACATAGCCAGAAGTTTTAAGTTTGATTTCATATTCTGCTACTTACCAACTTATGTGACTTGAGGTTAAATCACTCAGCACCTCTCAGCCTCAGTTTCTTTCATCTGCAAGATGAACAATCCCTACCCAACAAGACTGTTGTGAAGATCAAATAAGACTAGGTATGTCCAAGTGTTTTAAAGCCCCTATAAAACCTAAGAGTTTACTAGTGATCATGGAGTCAGAACAAAGGAACTGGGATGACCTTAATAACTATTGTTAACACCCACCACCAGCACTTTGGTCTACCACTCTTTTCATCTCCATATTCTTAGCAACTAGCATGGCGCTTTACAGAGTAGGTTCTCAATAGATGTTTTTTGAATGAAGGCCAATGCTATTAAAATAAGTTTTGCATCCTGCTTCGGTGTTTGCCGGGGTAGTAGAAGGCAAATGGTTCTAGAATGTTTCATGTGGATGTGGATGAGAGTAATGCATACAGAGATGGAGAACATGCCACTCTTGGGGGAGCCTTGCGAAGATGGAGTAGTTGTTGGACCTGCTGAAGTTTGGGGACGCCATAGGGTGTGCCTGCCAAGCTCAGCCTGTGTTATCACTGGAGCAGGTTGTCCCGATGAGACTTCCTGGTTGTGGCTTTGTTATTGGGACACCAATGTCCACATCCTACACAGCAAGCTCAGGATCAGGAGTGGGATCTGCATTGATGACAGAAAGCACACTGAGAAGTGTGGGTTGCTTTTGGAAAAGAGAGAGTGTGAGCTATGCTAGTACTGGCCATAAGTCAGAGGAGGGGAGCAATGGAATGGGGAAGGGAGGAGACAAAGATGGGAGCAAACTGACTGTCCTGTGCCACTGGCATGGCCACGGGTGCGGGCTCTACAGAATCCTCGGGCGTGCCCTCTCAGTGGTAGCAACGAAGTAACCAAACACCAACCTTCCCTGAAAACATCCTTTTGAAAATTAGAATGGTGATTTAACCAAGTCATTTTTCTTTGACCCACCTCATTAAGGGATTACTTAATATAAAATAGATTTTTAACATTTCATAAGATCTTAATTTTATTACAATACCATCTCCTTCCTTTCCGCAAACCTCTCAAGGACACAGTTTATCGGGAACATATGCATTTTCTCCGTTCTACTGCAACTGTAGAAGGACTGGTTTTTCAAAGAAGATGGGTTTTTTCTTTCCTTCTTCTACCTACCACACAATGTCCCTGCAGAGGAACCAAAGGCCTGTGAGTCTCTCTGCCTGTCAAGCTTGGGGCAGATTTTGGGAAGCTGCTAGGCCTAGACTGGGAATTTACTTCCCAGCCCTGTTCATGAGACCGTTTGGAGCGTAGGGAGTGTTTGCTGGACTCTGGTGTGACAGTTCTCTGAAGGCCTTGTCATCTGCAGCTATCAGCTCTGCCCTTACCCCGCGACTCAGTACTCCTAGGGCTGCGTTTCAATCCCACCATGGATGCGCTGGGCTCAGTCGTCCTGCTGAGCCTTCTCAACAACAAACCAAGCCCTCTGTGGGAGGCTGTGGGGCAGCACGAGCCTGGCCTGACAGAGTAACCTGGAACACCGGGAGTGAACACAAACAAGGACATTGCAGCTTGAAGAAAAAAAACTTGGCAGAAGCAAAGTGGATCTGATGCCTTGGCTTGGAATGGCAATGAGGAACCCGATTATAGTACACTCTGTATAGAGAGTAAAAAAAAACAGTGCTTTTGTTTTGCTTTAATCCCACAAAAGTAAATGAGGGAATAAGAACCAGATTTCGAGTAAGTCTTTCTTTCAAGATTTTCCTTGAGATGGTGTCAAGATGGAAAATATCTTTTGGAGACTGAAGAATGCTCTTGTTTGTAGAACAGCTAATTAAAGCGTCTTATAACCTGAATGACCTGTTGTGGGACTCTAGAGCTAAGCAGAGAATGCACTTCTGACAGGAGAGGGGCACTCTTACCGGGCCTGTGTGATGTGTTCTGTGGGCTCTCCACTCTGATATGGGGGCACACTATGAGAATGGCCCTCAGAATTCCTCAGTGTAGTTACTCATCTAGAAGGGAAGGTGAGTACTTGTACAGAGCTACAGTAGAGCAAAAGCCCGTCACTGATAGCTTGAGGCTTGCATGAGGTCACTGTAGCTGCATGTAATGTTTTAGGCAAATATATATGTATAAATGTATGTATTTATGTTTAAATATATAAGCATCCATTTTGTCATGAGAGTAATTCTCAAGGGAGTCCAGTTATTTCAAATCTAAGTGGCTTCAGTCAGAACACTTGAAGTGATTTTGGGTATCATGTTTAGATTTTACATCAATTGTGAAGAGTCTACTTTTTTATCATTACGATTGCCTAGCGTAGACCCTACCCTCTGATCTTTCCTTGGGGCTTGCAATTAAGTGAGTAATGATCTTGGAAGGTTAAGTAGATAGTATGATTGTGAAAACCTATTAAATCCAATTATTATTTTTTTTCCATGACCATGAAACACAATGTCTAAAAGCTGAACTTGTGCAACTCCCTGGAAGGCTCATGGCTCAGCTCAGTGTTGCATCTAATGAAAACAAAACCAAAAATACAACACAAGTGATCCATGAGGCTGGCTCTTTGAGCCTCATTGCCTATAATTGTAAACATCTGAACTTCAGGATTTTCAGGAAAAGTTCTGCCCTGCGAGCTATGCAGAAAATGAAGAGTAACCCAGTCCCACAATTGTTTTTGACCAGGGACACTTCACGCTGCTTGTCCTGATTGTGCCAATTCAGGTAGAAGAGGTATTCCTTTCTGCCTGGAAAAGCTCCTCAGTGGCCTGAAAGAGCAAATTGGTGTTGGAGGTCAGCTTTTCTAGAAGTTTCCTTGGTCGGCCAAGATCCTTAGGTGGAGATTCACCATGGCATCCCGGGTCTCTGTCATATCATCAGGAGGGGGTGCTGACCCATGAAAGCGCTGTCATTACCTGGACAACTGGGTGGTGTTCTGAGTGGCTGTTGCACTCGATACCAAGGAAAGGGTGACTTATGCCACTGTCACCTATATTGCTTCAGGGTAGAAGGAACCCCAGTTGCCTGGTTACCTGTGTGTCGCAAGGTTTAATAATCTTTGAAGGGTGGAGCTCCCTCTGATGAGTTTTCTTCTGATTGTTAACATTCAGAATGTCCTACCCTCTCCGTAATGATAATAACAAAAATAATGCTTCCTTTGCTAAAGGCATTATCTTTTAGACTTCTGTTTATAATGCATGTTTATGCTGTAGGTCTGGCTTCCTCCAATCACATGAACAATGGCTTCATGATAAAAAAAAATACAATCCCTTTCATTCATAGCACACATTAAATTTTATGAAGTACTTTTACACCAATTATCTCCTGTGTCCTTCAGGTAAACCTGGGAACTAGACAGGGAAGGCTTTCTTCCTTTCTCCCCTCCCCACCACCCCTTTCTAAGAGAGAAAGTCATGCAAGACCCCAAGTGTTGGGCATCAAAATTCACCAAGGTAGTTAACGGTTAAAACCAGGACTAAAATAGGTCTACTAGCTCAAAGACTGGGATTCTGTTTTTGCCAGTATTTTGAATGTTTGGTTGCAGAATTATTTGATGATTTTTTTTTTAAGGGCAAAAAAAAAAAATGACTTGATAATACTTCAGGAAAACAAATACTAATAAAATAATCTGCTGGTAGCATCTCCAAATCTTCAGGTCTTTTGCTGAGTCTCAGTTATGGGGGAGAGATAGTGGTCTTTTACTTGATAGAGTTCTGAGGAGTGGGCTGATATTGCCTTTTGAGCCATTCAAAATATTCAGGGTTCTGAAAGTTCCTCAAGGGGAGACTGCATGCCTTGTAGTGCTGCTTTGCTAGTTCAGGAATAGAAAGAGGTCAGATACTCTGAACCCAGAGCTGAAAGCAATGAGATAGACTATTTCTCTCTCCACTAAAGCACTGTACTCATGAGAGCATCAAGGCCCAAAATATTAGGTGATTACAAGGTTACGCATGTTAGCCCAGCATGTGGACAAAGACAGAAACTTATTTATGTATTTATTTATTTCCCAACATGGGGCTTAAACTCATGACCCCAAGATCAAGACCTGAGGTGAAATCAAGAGTCCGACACCCAACCAACTGAGTCACCCCCGGTGCCCCAAATCTTAACTTTTAAAATTATTCCAATCTAGGGGCACACGGGTGGCTCAGTCCGTTAAGCTCTGCCATCGGCTCAACTCATGATCCCAGGGTCCTGAGATCCTGCATTTGCTTCCCTGCTCAGCCGGGAGCCTGCTTCTCCCTCTCCCTCTGCAGCTCCCCCTGCTTGGACTCTCTTCTTCTCTCCCTCTCTGTCAAATAAATAAAGTCTTTTTTTAAAAAACAAAAAAAACCCGATTCCACTCTACATCATGAAAACCACTTTTCCTCCAATGAAGAATGTCATTTTCAAGTGCAAGCTGTGTGTGCCATAGTCTGCCCGATGGGAATCGTGCAGAGTGACTTATCTCAGACTTGTGCAGTATTTGTATGTGGAAATAACACATCGATTCCACAAATAATTATTACTGTAAGATATGGTGAGTGCACTGAGTTTGGATCAACGTTGGTCAGCTCCCTTCAGTGAAATGCTGAGCAAAGAGCAGGGGTGTACATGCAGAAGTCTCACACTCGCTGCAGTGGAGAAAAGCTGATGTGAGGGCAGAGGGGGCTTTCACCCCAGTGGGGCATGGCCTGCATCCCAGGGGCCCAGGGCACTGTGCCAGCTTGTGAGCTCTTTAGACTTCTGTTCGTGTGAGCTGTTGATGGTAAACAGCGAGGCAGAGACAGTTTCCTGACTAAGAAATCCCTTGACATTCTAGCAATGACTCATAGAGCCACTTGATGCCCACAGAGTAGCCAGTGTCACGTCGTAGTGTTCTTGGCTTGTCGCACGCAATGCACGTAAATCACGTAAAACGCGGGGATCCAGTTCTTCCGGTGCCAACCTGCACTCCTGAGAGACTGCTTTCTTCTGTCCTTGAAGGGAGATCTTACGGCAGCTTCAGGTTCTCCCAGGGCCTCTGGTCCTGGAGTTCTCCTGCCCCATTGCTCTCCCTCCCTGATCGCCTCCCTCCACCCCACCCCCCCACCGCCACCGCCTGACAGTCTGTCTCATGCTGGGGTTTTCTCCGGGTGATCCCTTTTTGTTATCTTTTTGCTATAGTGTAATTTTCCTGACAGTGGGATCCCTACGGGATCCTGTATCTCCTATGTCCTAACAGAATACAAGCAATAGTATGTACTTTAAGATACTTCTATATGATTAGCTGTGTGGTAATGAGAAGAGTTTTCTAAGATTCCTCCCTCTTTTCCTTCCTCTCTTCCTGCCCCCCCTCCTTTCCTGCCTGCTTTCCTCCCTTTTCCCCTTCGTTCCTTCTGTCTTTCCTTCTACAAATACCTATTGCAGTAGGAGACAGGCATCATACTTGGTTTGGGGAGAGGGTGAGGAGGAAGACCAGGGTGGCCCTTCTCATCGTGGGTCTGATGACTTGGGATGTTACCAGCAGTGCCGAGCAGGGGAAGGTTGTGCCGTGGAAAAGAGCATGAAGGTGTTTATCTCATAATCAGAGATGAGTTTGAGATGGAGACAGCCTGGCTTCCTTCTTTACTTGGGGAAGTAGAGCTGGAGGAGATGGGGAGGGGGTGGAGGCCTGTGTCCTAAGGAGCAGCAGAGCTAGAGGCATAGCCAGACTCTGACTCCAGCATTTTAGAAGCCTGGGACCTTTGGGCAAGTTTTAACACTGCCAAGCCTCTGGGGTTTCATCTATAAAACAAGGGTTTTGTGAGGATTACATTAGTTACATGAAAATGCTTCTTAAACTCCTGTATAAATGTGAAGGATTTTATTGCATAGGCATGTCACACTTTTTTTCCCTTCTGAAAAACTTGACCTGAATAGTTGGTACCTCCCCTCTGAACATGAGATAATAGGTAATAGGCCTATTCTTTGCGAGTAGAAGTAAGAACTCCGTGCCTTAGACATAGTATACCCCTGAAAACACATTTATTTCTACACGGAAGCAGTATTTTGTTAAATGACACAGATAATGCCTGAATGAGCTAATGAAGTTTCCGCTTGAAATCACACTTGGAAATTGTGTGTAATGGAGAACATGGTCGCATGATGGTTTGAAAAAAATTTAAGGTCAAAACCTACTTTTCTGGGCGCCTGGGTGGCTCAGTGGGTTAAGCCTCTGCCTTCGGCTCAGGTCATGATCTCAGGGTCCTGGGATCGAGTCCCACATCGGGCTCTCTGCTCAGCGGGGAGCCTGCCTCCCCCTTTCTCTCTGTCTGCCTCTCTGCCTACTTGTGATCTCTGTCAAATAAATAAAATCTTAAAAAAAAAAAAAAACCTACTTTCCTGAAAAGACCACCCCTCCCTCTGCCCTAAATCGACCAATTCAACCCAAAAGATGAATCCCTCCTAGATCTGGGTCCCTTTTCTCACTTACTGTTTTTTTAGCCACAGTTTAGGGGACCACTCTGTGGCCAGGCCACAGGGCCACAGCATCCCAGGTGTGATGCTTCCAAGTGTCTCACCATGGAAGGAGGTTAGAAAGGCCAAATACTCACCCTGGTTTCTCCATCGGTTAAATGGGAGATAGGTACTGACCTGATTAATAATCCCCCCCCCCTTTTTTTTGAGGAACAACACGAGATCTGTAAAACCCTCCTGGTAGAACATGATGTTAGCAAAGCCGGACGTGACTGTTAAACCAGTTCCCGTGGGTGACAGCCACCATATAGCTTACGTTGCTTTCACTGGGAGCCACCCGTGGTGCCTTGTGTTGAAAGCCTACTTCCCATTACATAAGAAGAGTGGTTCCTTCCCCAACTATGGCAGAGCTGTCAGTCAGATCTCTTGTACTGGTCTACGAACTTTAGACCTTGCTTTCTCCATGGCCGCAGACTGGCTTTCTTTAGATAAAGATGATTATGGCCTCCTTCCAGGATAGTTGAGGTACCATTTGCAGTTCACAGGCTCATTGGCTTTAAAGGTAATTTCTACAAGGTAATTCAATCAAATAATTTTTTTTTGGTTGAGTCATTTTTTGGTTTTCAAAAGTTGCAAGTAGCAGAGCGATGCTTTCCAGAGACTTGCTGAGTAACAAGAGCATGTTTGTCACATTTGACTGGTTTCCTGGTTGAAATGGAGACAATTATGGGTGTTGGTATTATAATCAGTGATAGAGAAATATACTGACCGCTGATAACATCTCCTGATCTTCTCCATTCCTGAGAAGTGGTGGCCTGACCCTGATGCAACATGTAGCAAAGTCCCTGCCTACATGGGGGAGACCAGGTGCAGGACAACACATTTGTTTCAATGACTTTGTCTTGGGCGGTAAGCTGTGCATGTGGTATTAATGTGGTTGAGTTTAGAAGAGTTTCTGGGCATTGATATTTTCATATGAAAAATGAAAACAAGATGATCTTCGAGTCCCATCTAGGGTAACTACTCTGTGACGCTGCATTAGGAACAGTCTTTTGGATTAACTGGAAATAATAAACTCTGCTCTTATTTTTGTCTTTGCTTATAACTTGGTAAGTGATCTATGACTTCCTCATCTGGGTTTTGGGCTTGCCTTGTTGACTTGTGTGTGTCCTGCCCTCTGGCGTGCATTCTTCTCCCTTCACCCACAGGCTCTAGACTATCAGAAGGCCTGGGGAGGGGCTGTCTTTCTGTAAGGTTACAACTGGCTCCAGATCCGCGGTCACTGGTCCCATGGAACCATGCTTCCGTGGTTCAGGCACTGTTCAGGGTGACAGATTCCACTGGCGCATGTTCCCGTCTACCTTTTCTTTCTGGTGCCTGTAGCCAGGTCAGTGTGAGATTCTTGGACTTAGTTCATCAGTTAAGATGACAGTCACCAGCATAAGGCACAGGAAACCTGGATCCAGAGCAGCAATTTAACAGACAATGAGAAGCCCCTTGGGAGTCAAAGGAAGTCTAGAGCATGGCCTGAGAGTGAGGGGGAGGTTCTGGAGGGAGGTCCCACCCCACTCCCTGGGCTATCACAAAGGGATCAGGTCAGTGGGGCAGACAGGTACCTGCAGTAAAATGACGCCCCTGGAAGGAAGACTGGCCTCCTTCTCACTGGCCTTGGGTCAGCCCCATGGGTGCATCGAAGTCCAGGTGTCAGCATGACCTCCTAGTGTTAGCCAGGAAGTCTAGTTGGTAAATTCATCAGTAAGGTAATGTTTAACCTTCTATTTCCAATCTACTTATTTTGTTGAAGTTATCCTCCAACTTCTTAGTTCTTACAGTCGAGAAGTGAAGGATGATGTCCCATGACATTTTAGATTTTCATGGTCATTATATTTCACAACAGGAGTCTCACTTCCATCAATATTTTCATGTCCTAATAACTGTAATCAAAGCTCGGGTTGGTCATATGGTAATAAATAGTCGTGCATCTGGAACGTGTCTCTGTAAAGCACAGAACAGGAAACTCCACATCATATGGAAAGTTGTACTTTTAGTTTCATAACTCAACTTTTGCCTAACAAAGATAGCTCTTATTGAAACCGAGCCCTTAAAGCATAAGAAATATATTTAAATATTTTGTGAAAATGATATCTTTATACAAATTATTTTCCTATATGTCATCTTTGTGGAGTATCACCACGATTCCCTGAGGTAAGCAGAGAAGTCATTATTATTACCAATGTATAAAAGAGGAAACTGGAATTCAGGGAAATTAAGCGACTTCGTTTGTGTCTTAGAATTAGTAGACACATCATAACTGGATCCCGAGGTTTCTGCCTCTAAATCCATGATTTTTCCACTCTCCTGCGGCTGTCTCCGTGTGGCATGGTATGTGTGTGTGAATGTGCATATATAGTAAAACATGTGTATCCCAATGCATAGAGGCAAAGTTTATTTTATCTAAGAACTGTAAGAAGAATTCTTGGCTTGGAAAATGACAAACGTTTGCCTATGTAATCTGTATGGTACTTAAGTAAAAGGAAGACACTTTCTGAAAACTTATAACAGAAAAATTCTATTATATTAAGGGGATAGCAGTACCAGTAATTTTCTAAACTTATTTTTATTGCTGGATGTATGGCCTCTAATAAAATTGTGGTTGGGGGGAACCTGGGTGGCTCACTTGGTTCAGCGTCTGAATCTTGATTTCCTCTTAGGTTGTGATCTCAGTGGTATGAGACGGAGCTCCCTGTCTGGTGTGGAGTCTGCTTAAGATTCTCTCTTCCTCTCCGTCTGTTCCTCCCTGCCACTTTCTCTCTTTCTCTCTCAAAAAATAAATAAAATAACAATAGTGTTTTGGTGAACAGATTTTAAGAAAATGTCTCTAATGAATGACACTTGTGCAGGAAATGTTTCCACTAATTTTTTTTTTTAAGATTTTATTTATTTCTTTGAGAGAAAGAGAGCATGAGTGAACATGAACGGGGGAGGGGCAGAGGGGAAGCGGACTCCCTGCTGGGTGCAGAGTCCCATGCGGGGCTGATGTGGGGCTGGATCCCAGGACGCTGAGATCATGACTGAGCCAAAGACAGAAGCTTAACTCACTGAGCCACCCAGGCACCTCTCCTCTAATTGTTAAATACCTACCACCTATTTCATATATCTAAAATGCACTAAAGAAGACTCGCAGTTTCACAACTCTATGATTTTGCTACTGGTAGCAAATATTTATATAGTTTCGTATTTCACCTAAACCATCCCCTCTCTGTCTTTTGTTGTTACATTATCAAAATGAACACAAAGTCAATAGAACATGCTCCACGGGTTTATGGCTTGTATAATGGCTCCCATAAAGTAGGATGTATGGATGCTACCTCTCCCTTTCTCTCATTGAGATCAAGCCTTCCCCTCTTTAACCTTCCAATCTACTCCAGAAAGGATGAATGCCAGTTTTCTAGCCCCCTCCCCGCTTTTTTTTCAGTTTCTTGGTTTTTTCTTGTTTGTTTGTTTGTCTGTCTTGGGGGCTTTTCGAGAAATATACTGAAAACCAATTATGTTAATTCAACTTTACTGCCCTATCAAATTGGTTATACTGTCTTAAATATTTAACCACTTTTAAATACTTTGAATGTTCAAAATGTTTGAAGACTGCTGTAGAACTTTGCATGGAAATGGAAACTATGGCATGTCTATTAGGAAAATATTATTCTTGTTTACAAAGAAGGGGTACTACTGACTTCAGTAGAAAGAATGACTTTGAAATGCCTGACGAGTTTCAAATGCTTATTTTGTGAGCACAGGTTAAAAAAAAAAACAAAACAGGGGTGTTTGGGTGGCTCAGTGGTTTAAAGCCTCTGCCTTTGGCTCAGGTCATGATCCCAGGGTCCTGGGATGGAGCCCCGCATTGGGCTCTCTGCTCATCGGGGAGCCTGCTTCTTCCTCTCTCTCTGCCTGCCTCTCTGCCTACTTATGATCTCTGTCTGTCAAATAAATAAATAGAAAAAATAAATAAATAAAATTTAAAAAAAAACAGCAACAACGACACAAAAAATAATTAGGTACCATTTTTTATGAGACCTCCTGACCTTATTTTGATCAATTTTTACAAAATAAAAATACAAACAAACACTTCAAAACTTGAACTTTGTAGTATTTCAAAGAAAGTATAGGCTGGATTAGATAGCTGAGCATTGAGTCTTTTAACACAAGAGCAGGGTTGGCTTGACCTATGTGGGAAATGCTCTTCATTTACTATCCCTTCCTACTGAATTCTGGCTTAGTTTTTCCTTTAATACCAAATTTTCATGTTAGGAAATAAGCCACAGAATGTTATTACTTCTCTTTTTCTCATCCTCAGGAAACCAGAAGGCTTAATGTGATCATTTCTTTCAGACAGTCTAGTCTCCATTTTCTGTCTGTGCCTTTGCTTCTCCTCATATGAATCTTAATGCCAGTTTTAGCACTAATGTTTCTTTTATTCTTTGAATGTACTTTAAGAATCCCTATTTGTGTGCCCTCGATCATGTTATTCCCACATTTGAAATGTCTCCCCCCTTATTTTTACTAACGGAAGCCCTCCTCTATCTTTCAGACTCACCTCAAATCTCATTTCCTTTGTCACATTCCCCAGGGTCGGTGTTCCCTCAGCCCTCCTGCTCCGCTCATCTCTAAATCACTATTTTCTCAGTTAGCATTCATTATTCACTTACATTATTCACTTACCAATTTTGGGGATCCAAAGATAAAGTTAGGTAAACATCTTGTAAGGAGTTTGTAATTTAGTAGAAATGATAGCCTATGTTTTACAAAGAATATCCCATGAGCAATGAAGGATAGAGAGATCCCAAGTGAGAGGGAACATCTAATACACGAGAAAGCCCTTAGGGCAGGACTTGGTATATACCAGTTGTCTGAGTAATTATTAGACCCTTTCTGTGTGGCTGAGGAGAGGGAAGAGGAATCACAGAAGGCCTCATGGAAAAGGTGGACTTCTGTTTGGATTAAATCGGGGAAGCCTGGATGAGTGGAGAGGAGGAACTTGGTCTAGACCAGTGAGTCTTAGACGTTTTGGTTTCAGGACTCTTTATACTATTAACACATATTGAGCGTACCCAAAACTTCGTCTATGTGGATTGTATCTGTTGATATGTAGGTACCTTATCTGAAATTAAAACTGAGAAAATAGATTTTTAAATTAAATATTTTTAAAAAATAATGATAAACCCATCACGTTTTAAGATTGCTAACATATTTTTATTGAAAGAGTAGGCAAAATTTTCAAAACCAAAATGTTTAATGCAAGAGTGACGCTCTTTTCCCATTTTTGCCAATCTCTTCAATTTCTGGCTTAGTTAAAGAAAGCTAGATTCCTTATCTGGTCTGCATTCAGTTTGTTGTAACATCACATATATTCTTCCAGAAAACTCCATCATACACTCATGAGAAAGGTGAGTGAACAAAGCAAGTAACATCTCAGTATTATTATGGAAAGAGTTTTTCCCTGGTGGGCTCCCTGAGAGAGATTCAAGGTCCCCCAGAGGTCCCTGGACCACACTTTGAGAACCAATAGTTAATACTATACATGGTTATCCATCTTTTTATGGATATTTTGTATTCTCTCTCTCTCTCGTTAAATTGCAAGTTTCTTGAGGGCAGAGATTGTGATAGGTGATTACTGAAATGAATGGCTGAGGTTGATTTTGATGATGATCATGGTGTATATGTGTGAGTTCACATTTAAAACCATATATATATGCACACATATACATATACGTCTAAGTACATGTATATGTGCATATCTATCTATTGTTTGGGGGGTGTAAAAGTCTAAGCAGTATAATGCTATTAAATGATAGAGCTGACTATTAATGATTTGCCTGGAGGTAGTAACAGAGGCAGTGTTAACAATAAAGCTAATTACTCTTTCTACAAAAGAAATTAGTCAGAAAAGGAAATCCATGTGCACAGACAGCATGGCAAACTTCCAGTCTCACTTGTGCAAATGTTAAATTCCTTGGGCTTTTGGTACCACTTTATCATGTCCCATTTCTGCCTGGCGATATAGATGGCAGGTGTGGTCACCTTTGCAAGCGAATTACGCATCTGTGGAAACCCAAGCCTTGAAATCGGCCACGGGAAGTCCATGCGCTTTAGCAAGTTTCCAAGAGAATTGCATCAAGAAGAGCTTAGCAGGTTCTTTTGGAAATCAGTTTTAATAGAGCATACTCAGGGCTCTGAGAGACAAGTGAAATGTGCCCCCGGCCCCCGATTCCTCTTTCAGAACTTGTCCTTGGGAGGCATGTCAGAACAAGGCCCGGTCTCACATTACCTTCCTCCAGTGAAAGCCTTGACCAGACTTGATTTGCTTCAACTCATACACTGAGGTTAGAATTTAGCGACAAAGAAAGCTTGAAAATTCTTTGGCATTTAAAACTTAATGTATGTTTCATGTATCTTATTTCTATTCGTAGATGGAAAGAACAGGTGAGTACAGATCGAAACAACCAGATACACGGAAGGAAACAATGTAAATTTACACAATTTTCAAGGAGTTCAGGGGTTGTTTAGTGAGCCCAACACTCCATTTTACAGAGGACTCCGAGACCAGGGAGGTTAAAGAACTTGCCTGAAGACTGTGGGCTTTCTGTTTTCCAGTCTCTGAACTGAGGGTTGTTTGTGTCCCATGCCGTGCACCAGTGAGTGGTTGAGTTTAAGCTTTTTAAGAACCCAGGCATTATCTTCTTTAGGACCTGCACCGTTTCCTGTATTGAGAGCTTGTGCATAAAATGAGGTCTTGGGGGCATGGGCTCTGGCACCCAAATGAGTGAAAAGAGGCTTCTCGTTTTGCTCCTAAAGGGGCCACCATGCTTCTCAGTGAGGCTTTCCACCAGTCATCCAATAGACAGGGACTCCAGGCTGGTAGTTCTCAATCCTGGCTGCCCCCTCCAACCAGCTGGGTTGGGTTACAAAATCCGAAGTCTCTGGCCCCCCAAACCCAGATCAACTAATTCAGAATGGCAGTGGGAAAGAGAATGAACATCACACCAGGTAACAATCATGCACACCAGAGTGGCGGGCTTTGCTCCGGAGTCTGCCTGGGGCTGCTCTTGGAACCTTGCTCTCCTCCTGCTCTGAAGATGGGCTTATGCTGCCCACTTACACCCTATGGAAGAGGCAGCATCCCTTACAGGTCTTGCTACAATATTTCAAGGAGGACTAGTTGATTTTGGCGGTGAGGGAATGCACAGCCCATCAAGGCCAGTGACCACCACCTCCTGCTTTGCGAAGGACAAGTAACTCTATGACACGTAGCTTCCTGCTTGTCTGCACGCTGCCCACCACACCACACGTCTGGCCTTCCATGAGCAAAAGTTTCACTACTGAAATCAGTGGGTAACCTTTCTCGTTTTTCATACACCCGGAAGAAGAGACAGTTTGCTCTCGAGTAGGTTTGCTATCGAGTTTAAAACTTCTGCAAGACGGGAGCATCTCGCAGTGGAAGCCGGAATGGGGAGCGTTTCTTAATGCCTTTGTCTTTTTCACTGTTGGCTGCTGGCCGGTATGGTTTATTTTGTGTATGTTTTCAGTGTCTTTGTAACTCACTGAAGAGATGTACTCACAAGCTATCCAAACTGTGTGTGGTCAGGCAACCATTATTTTCTCCCCACTTTTATCCAAAGATGTTGGCATTGTGCAAGTAACTAGGAGGTGCCAAACTGTGATGGTCAAAGTGCCAGCTCTTCCCTGGAGGGCTTAGGACATGAGACCTGTCACGGCAATGCGCTGGGGAGTGGGAGCTGAAAAATCATCTCCTGCAAAAGCCTAGTGGGAGAACAGAGAAGGAACAGGAAGCCCTGAGGCAGAAAGGAGAAGCTGGGCAGTCTGCCTGCAGCCAGCTCCAGCCTCTTCTCCCCATCCCAGCTCCTCCTGCCTACTTCCTCCCACCCTGGCCCCAGAGCTCCCGGCCAAGGCAGGAGCTCCAATATCCCCAGCAGCCGGGGTGGGTGCCCTGGCCCCAGCAGCCCAAGGCTGATCTTGCATTTGAATTATTCGAGGGAGGAAAAAGAAAACTCACCTTCCCCTTCAGAGAAGCCAGTCCAGAGACTCCCTCGGGAAAAATCGTGAAATTAAATGTTGATGTAATAAATTCTACCTCAGGAAGTAGTTTTATTAGCAAAAATTGTAATTCCGTTGAGTGGGTATATTTGCAATACTGAGTGTATTAAATAAACAACCAAGTGTATTAAATACATAGATATATTCGTGTATTTTGACCATATTTCATTATGATTAATTTATTTTGTTCAGATTCGTAGGAGATACCATTACAAGTTTGGAAAATTTTGTGGAAGAAAGAAAAATGATAAAAATCTACCAATTATCTTTCTCCCTCTGCCTATTAGAAGACCACCGTTGTCTATTTCAGGGGAAAAGCACCTCGGTTGCACTTTTGAAGCAAACTTGGAGAACTTCTGGCATAGTGAATGAACCGTTAGACTCTAAGAAAAACCGTACCCTGTCTCAAGTTGAGATTCTGGTCAATGCTCTGACACTAACAAGCCTTGTGGCTTTCAACCAACTCCCAGCCTTCATTCCTCCCTGAAAAATGGTGTTCACGCCGCTGGGCCCCCAACACGCTAAGATTAAAGCTAAGTTGTCAGTGGCCTGGAGGGAGGCGACAGATTTAATTATAAAGAAAATCTCCCAGCAAACATTATTTGATGATAACAGAATGGAAACCAGCTGGCAGAAAGGCAAATCATGTGTTGACCAAGAGCCAGAGCAACCGTCTCTAGGAGCTGATTTTTTTACTGATGCACCTGAGGAAAGAATCTGAATTTCAGGCTTGAAGGGGAAGAGACAGGCGTGGGAGGACCCCATACATGGAGAAAACAAAACTCAAGTGGCGAGAGAGGGAAGGACAAAAGCAAAAGAGGAAGTTCCTCATTGTCTGTCAGTTTTAATTACTTCCTCTGCAGAGACCCAAGGACAAAAGAAAGAAGGTGCAAGCTAGCCGGGGAAGGGAAAGCTTTGCAGGTCGGGATGTACAAGGGAGCATGAAGATGTGTGTACGGGTGCCATGGAGGGATAGAGCAGAACCTCATACTGAAATGCGATGACGGATTAATTCACTTGAGGGTCTTCCAGGAAAATGACTGAAATAAGAATGACTGATGACACTGGTGCAAAGATGAGGATATGGGGGGCGGGGTTGGAGGGGAAGAGCTTGGATTGTGTCCTCTTCGGATTTGGGATTCCAGCCCCAACGTCAGCATTTAAGAACCGTGAGACAGAGATCAGATTGTTAAAATAGCTCAGCTTCCTCATCAGCAAAATGGTGAGATGAACAACTTCTTGCAGATTTCCTATGTGAAGGACCGATCAAGATTCTGGCCCCAGAGTGAGCGTTCCATGAAGAGTAGTTCTTGTCATCTCGTGTTGAGTGAAATGGGGATTGGGGAGGGGACTTAAGAGCTGAGCATACCTATGGGGCAGGAAGCAGGATAGTTCCATGTGGCTCCATCTGGGATTGTGAGCTAGGAACTTGGGGAGTAGTTGTTAAGATAAACCACTCAGTTATTCTGTGTGTGTGTGTGTGTGCGTGTGTGTGCGCGCGCGCGCCTGCGTGCTGGGGGACCTGACTGGCTAGGTTCAGAATGCAGCTCACGTGGTCTTCAGAGGTCAAAGAGACACTACAGTGGCAGGCAGCCCTCCCGCCGCTGCCTTGCGGATGAATAGAGATGGAGATGTGAGGTCACATCCCCCCAAAGGCAGGCCATGAAAAGCCGGCTGTGGAGAAGCAGGTACACTGGATGTGGGGCTGGTCCAAACCCCCGCTGGCCATCTCAAAGCTCAGGAGAACTGGTTGCAAAACAACAGAGAGAAATAGGGAGGACAGTGAAAGGAAGAATCCAGGAGAAAGATCAGGGTAGGACAGAAATCGAATATAGAAATAAATATGGGGGGGGGGATGGTGAAATCAGCACCTTCTTTCTCTTATTAAAGGGTGATTCATGGACTAAGAGAGCAAGAGTTGAAATTAGTGGTGTGTGAAAACACTGGGTTATGACTGTCTCTGGAAGAGTCCAGGAGGCAGTCTGAGTGGGAGTCCTTGGCGGTGAGAGCCCGGGTGCCTCTCTTCAGCATGTGGTGGTCTCAGTTCCAGTGAGAGGCAAGGACACTGGATCTGGGTCCTAGCTTCCCGTCAGCCTTTATCAGGCTCCCTGCCTCCCCTGGAGTCACTTCACCTCTCTGGATTCCAGCTCCTGGCTCTGCAGTGAAGGTGTTGAATCAGAATATCAATTCTAAGCATTTAAACGAATGCCCACCTCCCTTTGAACAACGTAAGACTCTTGTGTTGCTCTCCTTTGCCCCGCGTGGACAAATGGTCCTTTTCAATAATCCCCAGCCCCAGCTGAGAACCCCCAAGCAAATCATCACCTGGGCTCCTCCCGAGGCTCATGTCTGGCTGTTCTGTGAGGGGAGAAAACCGTAGGTGTTCCCAGGACAGTAATAAAAACAAAAACAGGGTGGAAAGGAAGACGGAGGGGTCCACACGGGTTCTGATGTGGTCGCTGCTCTAGAAGAAATCGTCTTGTAACTGGAAACTCCTGTGAGGACGGGAACAGTCAAGCTCTGGTCTCACAGCTCTCCAGCTGTTGGAATGCAGCCTGGGGAGCCTAGAGCAGGAGATGACCCCTTTCGTGTGGCTAATTCCACCAGGAGACTCTCTGGGGTGGCTTCATGCAGCTCTCCAGCTCCAAGGAAGTAAGGTCTTGGAAGGTCCAGCTCCAGGTTGCCCTGGATATTCCAAATCAATATTGTTGCCAGACTGGGTAAATGGAAAACCGGCCAGGGTAGTCTGTGACCAGCCCCTCCGCCCTTCGATCGGTGGTGATTTGAGCCTCAGCTACATCCTATTTTAACTTCCTTTGAAAATCCCTGCCCCCTCATCCTACTACACATATGCAGCTCAGTAAATTCTTGTGAAATGGGGGTGAAAGCATCAAGAGGTAATGCTGCCTCATGGTTAAAAACTGAAATAAAGCAGGGTCTGGAGCTGCACCGCCTCAAATACAAGCCTACCAGCTGTGTGTCCTTGGCAAGCTACTTAACCTCTCTGTGCCTCATCTCCTCAGCTGTAAATGTGGTTAATAATCCTCTCACCCTCCTAGGATGGTGACAATAAAGGAGTTAATGAGTGTAAGATGCTCAGAAGAGTGTTTGGCACGGAGTAAGCACTAAACAGTTTATTATTAGCAGTTAGTATTTTCTAACTTCTCGTGTTTTTTTCCCTAAATGTGAGAAATTTTTCCTTTTATTACATCCTTTCTCAGTACTTTAAAGACTTTTTTAACTTTAATTTTTTTTCTATTTTTTGGCAAAAGGGTAAAAGGCAGGAGCACACGATAAAGGAATTGTAGTCAGTGGTAACAAACCTTAGAAATTTTCCCTCTTCCTCGTGCCTCTTACTCCTACTATAATTTAGAAAGGACAATTGGCCGATATTTTCTACTCACTCGTATAGATAATTCCATCCCCTGTGACTCATTGATTTCCACCCTCACCCCCCACGCTCAGCCCCCGCCCCCCCCCCCCCCCCCAAGGAGTGCTAGTGAACTTAATGGAAAGAGGATTTGGGAGAAACCCGGGTGGGGCCTCTCCTCCCCCAGGTCTCTGTCTTCCTCCTGCCCTACCTCCTCCACTCTGCGGAGAATTTAAAACCACGAACACTGGCCCTCGATTTTTCAAGCTCAGATTTAAATTTGATGCTAATTTTCAGATACAGTTTCTTAATTAATTTATTAAAATAAAATGGAGAAAGAATATGGTGAGGTTTTCATTGTTCTGAGCAGAAGGAGAAATCTTAGCAAAGAAAACCCTCGTTGCAGGGATTACAAATCTTTATATAGATGTGGAAGGTATCTGGAGGACAAAAGCTTCAAAGGGGAATGGAACGAACATTTCTATGTTCATAGGGCTTTGTTTAGCTATAGAGTATTCTACGTTGGAAAGGAGGTGGGGAAATAAAGCAATACTATTATCTTTAATTGTAATTGTGTTATTCTACATTTGTTAATGAAAAATTACTGGGGAAAGATTTTCCAACAAGATATCCTGAAAGATAAACACAGGATTTAAGTTCAAGCCAATGAGGCAAAAATGTTTTTACCAATGTTTTTGTGTGTTTGTGAGTATTTTTGTTTTTTGTTTTCATTTTGTAACATCAAGGGTTTGGGGTTTTTGGGTTTTTTTTTTTTTGCCTCCCCCCACCCCCAACCCCGCCGCCCCGCCATGAAATCACAAATATTTCCTGGCTGGGTCCTTTCAACTTTGGGATTGCACTTAGCCTTATGCACCCAGACCCAAAAGTTCTTTAATCAAGGGAAAGTCACTTGACCACACCCCAGAACAGGAAAAATAAAAGACATGTTTCTGTGTGAGCCACTTTCTTTCAGGCAATGTGCCTGTTGTGATAAATTATTTCATTTATTCATCATGAGCTGGAGACAGTCATAGTACCTTGTTTACAGGAAGTTCTTTCACAAATGGGCTTTGCTAGCTTAACTGAACTTACACTGAATCCTATCACTCAGAACCCCACCTATAATTATTTTCTTTCCTTCTTACCCGACCAGGTGAGGGGGTATAGGCTGGCGGCCCTCTGAAGACAACATGCTCTTCTTGAAGATTTCTGCCAGTCCAAAAACAGGTGGAAAAAATGGCATAAACGTATCTTGGCAGGGCAGGAAATTTCTTGAAGCTTCTCTACACTCTTGGCTACCTGTAGCATAGTGCTAGCCCTGTGCCTGCCTCCTCACTGGACTGTGAGCCCTAGAAACTTGGGTCCATGTCTTGTTCACCTTTTATAGCCTCACGGCCTATAATGTTCTTTGAACTTACTAAATTATTATATTAGGAATCTTCTAAATCCCTTTTCATTCTGCCAAAGAACTTAAGAGGTGCTCAATAGATATTCTTGTGGAATTAATACATGTTTTTGAATTGTATGCACTTGGCTACTAAGAAGGCAGAAGTCAGACCAGGCATACCTTGATGCCATGGCAGAGATGATTAATCTTCAAACCGGGGGGCAGGGGTGGGCGAGGAGAGAGTATCTGTGGAGTCATCCGGTGATAGAGTCCTCCCCGGCAGGAGGGTTTACCCAGATTCCCTTTTATCCCTGTTTGTGTAATTACCCCTCTGACTTTGCATGAACTCAGACAGTTGTCTGGCATCATCCATGTCTGTTACACAACCAAAATGTGTTTCCTTGCAAGCTATGGACATCCCTTAGCAGACAGGTTTTTTGCTCGTGTACAGTGATAATCATCACCAAGTGCCAGTTTTGGCGATCCCCACCATCGAGATGAAGAAATGGGAACCCTGAGGTAGTTGTCCCGCTCCAGGTCTCACCCTCTGGGTGAGAATTGGCTCCATCCACATCTGCCTTACCAGTAGTCTGCTTGGCCGACTGCACCTCATTGTTTTTTTTTTGGAGAAGTCTTTGCTTTGAACTAAAGATGTGGGATCACCAGTCAGAAGAAACAGTTTACTGGGAATCGACTTATTCCATCACTTGGCCCATAGGGAGAAGGCTGGGTGGGAGGCACAGTTCCATGTTGGAGCCTAAGCTTCTTCTTCAACAAAGGATGAATTTAAGGGTGACCACAGGAGAACAATACTTCCTTTGTTGTGGAAGGCCTCCTCTAATTTTTCTCCTGGTTGTGGTTGCTGCTAAGGCTATTTGTTCATACAAGTGTTTATGGCGTGCCTTTGCGCTTTGTCAGGGGAAACTGGCCTTCCATCCTGCCATTTTGCAACATCACTTCTGTCTGTATCTCATTGATCCTAATAATAGACATTGTGGCAACCACCTGTGCTTAAGGTCATTGCCTCATGGGTTTCACTCTAATGCTCTCCTTCCTGGTGTCCTAGTCTCGGATCCGAATAGGCACACCCCTTCCTAAGTACATGCAAATATGTCATTAGAAACAAAACAAAACAACTTGCTTCTTCATGAATAGCTCGTGACTGGCACTCCACCAGGTTTAATGTTGACAAACCTGTTGTTCCCCTTCCTAACTACGAGTTTGGTAGATGCCCACTACCTGAATCACCAGGCAGTCTGAAGGAAAGTATTTTCTGTTATTGTATAGCTTACACATGAGATGTTCAGTGAGTGGATACTTACATCAACTGGATTCAGTCACATGGGCTATAATTTCGGCAATCCAGCCCTACAGGTCATTGACACATGTCTCTTTCAGGTTGGGTACCTATTTACACAGCTGATACCTGATTTGTAACACAGTATGTTCCTGAATAATAGAAATGAAGATGAGGCAAGCCCAAAGCAATACAGAACCAAGAACACTCTGGGATGCTTGGCTATGAGCCTTACATTTCCCTCTCTTTTTGTTAGTTTCACGATCCAAGTTGCTTAATCTTTTTTGGTTTATTTGGTTCATCCATAAAATGGGGCTATAACAATACATTACCTACCTCAAGACAGACTGCTTGATAATGATCTTTTAAGGTGCCTTAAGATCTCATTCTGAATCATGCTTTTATATCACCGGTACAGAATTTCCTTGTAGGTTTGTTTTTGAACTGATTCCAATGAATGGATCTTTCATTGACACTGAGATTAAGTGCAATTGAACACAAGCTACCCCTGCCTTTGTTATCCCTCAGTCTTGCTCCTGTTCAGTGACAGATCAGATGGCTTGGGGTGATTATATATTACAAATAAGGAGTCCTCAGGTGAAGCCTCATGTCAAAATTGTGAGGTTTAAAATTTTTGCCTGTAACCTAAATTAGATGGGCTTAACCAATTCAGAGTGACCTTATCATGGTACAAATTAGTGTGCAGGTTAGTGGAAGGCATGGTTATTCTCTTTGTGCTGGATTCCAATGTATAGGAGTGGAGATCTTCAAACCATACTGTTCGCGCTCCTTGTGTCAGTTTAGAGTTAGGTAACTGTCTAATTGTAAGTGGCTTTTAGCCCAGCTGGGTAAGTGGCTTTAAGAGTTTTTTAGAGATGAAACTTTGAAAACAATAACAACCATAAGAAATGACTGTTGGGGATATATTTTAATGATCATCTGCAAATGATTAGTACATAGTACTTGTCGTTAACAAACTGACTTACCCTACAGTTTTCCTTGCTTGATGCACTGTATTTCCTGCATGTATTTATCACAGTTTGGCATCATTTTTAAAACATCTGGGTCCTGCCTGATAAAGGGGATTTGAATACAAAAAAATTGCCCATAAGTAAAAATAACAACTTTCTCCCCTCTTAATGTTTTTCTCTCCTCCCTTGATAACTGCCCCGGACTGTGAAAGGAGAGACTTAAACGCAGACCCCCACCCTCCACGTTCCCCATGCTAGAACCCCCACCCCAAGCTCACAGACTCCTTTTTCTTGTCTCTAGCCTATTTCTCTACTGAAGGTCAGTTTGTGTCTCCTTCTTTTTCCAGACTTTTTATCACAACTCAACACACAAACACAGCTTGTCTATTATGTTTAACAAACCCTTATAACACCTAGTATGTCCAAGGCACTGTTCTAAGTAGCTTAAAAATACTAACCCATTAAATCTTCATAATCGTAGGTGGTAGAAACTGTTATCTCCACTTTGCAGATGAGGAAACTGAACAGAGAAAAGTTTAAGGAAGTTCCCCAAGGTCAATGCTTGTAAACGGTAGAAGGCATTATGAACCCAGGCCTAGATTGTACTTCTGTTCTGTTCTGTTTTAATTTCTTTACACAAATGTTAATCAGGATCCACTAAGTTTCTTTATTGTCATGAAAAACACTAACATATCACTCTAACCCTCTCATCACTGTAGTTGGGTAGCACAGAATAAATAAATTGCCTACATTACTAATTTGGCCCTTGTCAATGGTGTTATTAGTTATCTTTGTGGGTATTTAACAAAGTGACTGTGGTAAACACCATGTAACTCAGACTTTGGGTAAAATAGTGATGTCAATTGCTAAATGAATACCTTTTCTGGGTTTTAGGACCAGGTGAAGGTGATGGTTAGCTCAAGGAGAATGATTATGTCCATTATCAGCCATTCCAAGGAGAAGTTAATATCTAAGGTCTTAGTTTGGGATGTAGGCGTGGCTACTTCCTCTTTCTGAGCTAGGGATATCTTTGATCTAGACTCTGAGGCATGAAAAGTTTGGAGTGGGTCCTTTGATAGAGAGGAGCTCTCCCTAGCTATGTGGTGGTCATTGGAAGTGAACAAGGAATCAGTGAGGACCCAGGAGGTGAAGCTGGGTTGTTAGCTGGTTATAGATTATAGTAACATAAGGGAGAGCAGAGTCTGCTCTCCTGAGACCATAGTGGGAATATATTCCTGTAATGCAGACCCTGGATATTCTTTAATACACTCTTTGGTGATTGTTCCATGTTGGCAAAGGGCTGTGCCCTACCTAAGACATTCAGGACCGGGGACCTAGAGGTGATTCACTAGCTAGCCCTTAGGGCATCCCTTGGTTCTCAAAATGCATGGTTCCATAAAGTTGAAGTTACTTACATAATGAAACTAAGACCATTATTTGCTCTTTTCATTCTCACTCTTCCATAAGTATAGAGTTTTCCAAAGCTACCTGATAGGTCATATCACAACAAATTGAATATAGAAATAGATACAAGAATCTTAACCATCTTCTATTAAGCCAGACTTTAAAGAGATTTTCAAAAAATAGGAAACAATTCCATCTCCTAAGTTAATTTAAAAAAAAAAACATAGTTGTTACTAATATTAACAAAATACTTAAAATATTAACAAAATATATTAACATGTAATGTTTTATTATTTTCAATGAATTAATAAATGTAGACATTTTTAAACTTTTAATTTTCAGTAAAGTACATATCACCATATCTCATATGAACAAAAAGTTATGACATCATTAATAATTTTTAAGAATACAAAGTGGTCTTGAAACCAAGAAGTTTCAAAACTGCTGCATTAGAGCATTGATGTTGTCTACGTGGATCAAATCTGGTTCACTACCAGACTTGTGCTGGAGATGGCAGGTAGAGAGAGAGAAGGGTTCTTCTTCTTCTTTTTTTTTTTTTTTTTTAAAGATTTTATTTATTTATTTGACAGAGAGATATCACAAGTAGGCAGAGAAGCAGGCAGAGTGAGAGGGGGGAAGCAGGCTCGCCACTAAGCAGAGAGCCTGATGTGGTGCTCGATCCCAGGACCCTGGGATCATGACCTGAGCTGAAGGCAGAGGCTTTAATCCACTGAGCCACGCAGGCACCCCGAGAAGGGTTCTTCTTGTACTCGAACTTGTGTTCTCTGTGCAGCTTCTTGAGCTTTCCAACATCGTGGTAGCTGGGTTCCAACAAAGAAACATCCCCAGAGTGAGTATTCCAAGAAGATAAGGCCCAGTGTGCAAACACTTATAAAGCCTTATACTCCTACAACTAAGCCCACGGTCAATGTGGGAGGGAAATACACAAAGACATCAAAACTGGGAAGTATGGTTCATTGGCTGTCACTGAAGTCTACCTCAAGTGGATTTAGAACAAGGACTATAATTTTATTTTTATAATGAGAGGGTAGAGCATTCTGAACCACATGGATTAAAAATTGTACCTTACATAATATATATTCCATATTTTCCTCATGAAGAATATATCAGATATATCAATTCATTCATACTAGATACTACCAAAATCATAGCAATTAAATGATTAAATTATTTAAATCTTAACAAAAAGTAGAATGACCTGAAATTGGGTTTTTCCAAGGAAAGTCATGAATTCTATGTCCCTGGTTAGACAGTAGCAGAGACTTTTTTCCAACATTCGGTATTTAGGGAGTTACAGTAAGACTCCACGAAAATTTGATGACATGTTGGAGTTCGCCTTCTGAAATAGAAACCGGCAAAACTCAATAACTAAGGGGTATGGTCAGCCAGGTGGTTAGGTGTTTGTGAATGCATTGTTGATGATTATGGAATATCTACTGAGTCCCATCATTGAGCCTAGAACATTTGTCAAATACAACTCAGGTGACTAGCCCATTTGTTCTATAAAATAAGACTGTAATATATGTGATCATAAAAATGCAAGTTGCCATTACTTAACAGCCTGATGACATATATGATGGCAGCAATGATGCTTTGTAAAACTGATTAAAAGGGAAATGAAGGGTAAAAAAATTGTCACTGCAATAAAACACTGAATGTATGAGTTATTTATTACTTTTTTTGCTGAGTAATAATCTATAGTATGGATTTAACAGAATTTGTTTATCCACTTAAAAGTTAAAGGGCTTTGTGCTGTTTCCAGTTTTTTTTTTTTCTGGTTATGAATAAAGCTATTATAACCTTTGTCTTTGTGTGGATATATGTTTTCATTTTCTGAGGGGTAAATACCTAGGTGAGTATACATGCAACTTTACAAGAACTAACATCGGACTCCGTCAGTTTTACAAAGTTTAGTCATTCTAATAGGTATGTAATGGTATCTCATTGTGGTTTTAATTGGCATTCCTCTAATTATAAGTAATTCTGAGCATTGTCTTGTGCTTATTTCCCATCCATATGTTTTCTTTGGTGATCTTTCTTTTTAAATCTCTCACTTATTTTAAAATTAAGTTGTTTGTTTTCTTATTATTGGGTTTTGAGAATGCTCTGTAAATTCTGGATTCAAGTTCTCTATCAGATATGTGTCACAAATCTCTTTTTCCTGTCTGTGGCTTTTCATTTTGTTTAAAGCATCTTTTAAATTTTGATGAAATCCCATTTATTACCCTTTTTCTTTTTATATGTCTTGCTTTTTGTGTCCTAAGAAATCTTTGCTTGTCCCGAGGTCACAAGAAGTTTTCTTGTATTTTTTTCTTCTAGAAGTTTTATAGTTTTAGATTTAACATTTAGGTCTGTGATCTATGAATTTCTTCTATGTGTTCCCAGGTATGGGTTAGGGTTCATTTTCACATATGGATGTTCCATCACCATTCGTTGAGAAGACTGAACATGTGCCATTCAGTTGCCTTGGCACCTTTGTCAAAAATGAAATGACCCACTGAGTGCATCTGTTAATGGGCTGTATCTTATTCCATTAAACTGTTTATCCTTTTTCCAATATCACACTATCTGGATTATAGTAACTTTATAGTAAATCTTGAAATCAGGTTGTATGTGTCCTCCAACTTGTTTTCCCTTTAAGGATTATTTTTGTTATTCCAGCTCTTTGTCAGTAGTATGTTGGCTAAGTTCCTCTTCTGAGTCTCAAGTTTCCCACCTTTTAAAATGTGAATCATAAACATGTCTACACCACAGAGTTATTGGAAAGGTTTAATTTTTGTAAATTATTTAGTAAGGTGCCTGGCATGTTTTAACCTTTCAGTAACTGGTAGCTGCTATTACTATTATTATTTTCATTCTGTAATTTGCATGGCAGCTTTTCTATTATTTCATCTGAAAACTTGTGCCTTGCTTTCTTCTGAAACATGAATACACCTGCTACAATTCTTTTGTTTGCTCATTTTTTGGTTTTTTTGGTAGAGATTCTTTTCCTGTAAAAAATTTTTCAGGATAGGACTTTGTCTAGTTGAGGCATTAAAATAGAAATTTGAAAAGGAGTGTCCTGGCATGGAAATATTTCTTGAGTATCTCAGTTTACTAAATTTTCATGGGAAATGATACTGAAAAACAGTGAAGATTAATGAAAGATGCCATTGACATTCTGATGGAGGAAGAAACCGCTTACACATCAGGAGGAAGACTCTGGAGTCAGAACTCAGTTAACCTGTGTCTTGACTTGCAACTTCCTAACTATGAAATCTTGAATGCATTCGTTTATAGTCTCAATTGTCTCATCTACTCCAGGTCTCATAGGGCCTATGGTGAAGATAAGTGAGTTGATGGCTGTGAAAGTGCCTTATAAAGTGCAAAATACTAAATCCATGGTTCCCAAACTACATGCCAAGGTACCCTGGATGCTGGAATGAAGTCATAAGGGTGCTGTGGCTTATTTTAAAGTTTCTTAGGAAATATCTGTTGAACACTGTGTGAATCATTATAGTGTGTTATTTGGCCCTAACTACTTAATAAATAAAAATGTTAGGTATGCATTTTGGTGTAGAGCCTGTGAAAAAATTACTGAGTCATTAATTGTACTGTGAATGGGAAAGTTTGGGAACCTTCGTGATAAACATGCATTTTCATGAAAGCTTTTTAAGTGCTGGGCTCTTGTGCCTGGGATAAATGTGAGTTATTATTTTTGGTGGTTTTGTTACTTAATCTTTGATGTGAATTTCTGGTGTAAAAAGCCTTAAAACCCATGTCAGGGAATATTACCAGAAGTATTAGGACAAACTTGTAGCATCATCAGATATTTAAATGGCCTCGCAAGAAGCCACTCCCCTTCTCTTTACCTTCCCCAGAAAACACACAGAGTGATCTCATGTGCTAACTGCTGCTGCATATCTTAACTTAATTAGTCTCTGCCACATCTTGAGAGAAGCATTTTTCATACTCTGTTGCAGATACAAGCACAGGTTGGAGAGGTTAAGGGACTGAACCAAAGCCACAGAGCTAAGTGACAGATGTTTGACCCCAGCCCTATTGTGCCTTAAATATGGTCTGCTAAGAAAGCCAAAGATTGTAGGGGAGGGAGTCCTAAATGAGTGATTTACTCCTGTTTATTTTTAAATTTATCTATATTGTTTTCAAAGTCTCATTTTGATCTTAAACTATTTGAGGAAAAGTGCTTGGTGAGGTTGGATGGAGCTTACCTATAATTATTCTTCAATTCTTAATAGCATGACCATGTGTTCCTATAGCCAAAACTTGGCTCTACCAAAATCTGCATGTTATAGACCCAAGAAACTATAAAAACTCAGTTTTTGTTAAGTGCAAAATGTTACACAGATTTTTTTTAATACATAAAAAATAAAAAGGGGGATAAGATGTTCAAATAAAAAATTCAATCTCCTTTTTTCAAAGAACAGTAATGATTTCATGATGTGGCAAGTTGCCATCATTACCAGAAGACATATGGTTTCATATATACAATTGGTGAACTAAGGATGCTTGTTCAAACATTCTGGCCATGCAGCTTTCCAAGGCTGTAGTGACTGGTTTATAATGAGAGGCAGAACTTGCCAGGACTGGAATCCTTCTACATTTTGTGATATCAGCCAAGGAACCCATGGTCTGTCTGCACTGGCCTCTACTTCCTGCCTCATCACCTGGGTACCCTCTCTGGATAGCCTGCCCTTGAGCTGTACATAACCACCTGCACTTATCCCCACCAACACCTACTCTTAGGTTTCTGTGCTGTCACTCTTCTTTTTGTTCAGAGCCAGTGCTCTTCAGTAGAAATTTTTGTAATGATATCCAGTATGGTCAACACTAGCCTTATGAGGTATTGAGCACTTGAAATGTGACTAATGTGACCGAGAAACTAAAATTTGTATTTCTTTGGTTTTTAGTTAATTGAGATAGGCGCAAGTGAATAGTGGCTACAGTATTGGGCAGTACAGTTCACATGCTCTTTCCCTTCTTATCTTCCTCTTCCATCTCTAGATCTTTATTGTCAGGGTCAGGTCACCTCCTATACTCATTTCTCAAGATTTAAGAGTTGGTCTCTTGCAAAGCTTTCCCAAACCTGGCTGCACCTTCTCCCTCTAAAGCCACATTCAGAGTTCCATGGCCCCATCTTTGCACCCATGAAAAAGTCTTTCCTGGATTCTAGTAGCACTATGATAAATATTTTGTCCTCCAAATTGGGAGCTCTGTGAAATTTTTAGACTATGTCTTTGAAACTCCCAGTATGCAACATACCACATTATAGCTGGTCAGTTCCTTCTTGTGCATTAAATAGGAGTGGATTCAGTGAGCCTTTCAGTTGTGAAATTCTGTGGGTAAGTAGGAGAGAGATTGTGGAATGTTACACTGACACCATCATTGAATAAGAAAGATACTTTTCTTTACCTAAGGGGAATTTTAGACCCACCCAGAGGATATTGTTAGGTATCACCTTTAAAGTGATCATATTGAAGGCTGTAATTTCTCTTAACATTGTTAAGGAACTTAACATAGCATTCTGCGTTACTGTGTCCAGTTCTTGGCTCGCCATTACCAGGACAGTCTGATTTTTGTAGAGATAAAAGCACATATTTCTGGAAGTGGTAAACCAATATCTCAGGTTAGGAGAAATTGAAGAAACTATCCTAGAAAGTTTATGTGGGTATCCCAAACTCCTCACCAACCCCCCTATCTCTAGAGGTGAAAATTGAACAAGCTGAATATCTTCCCTACGGCAAGGCCAAAAGCTTATACAAAGGAGTAGTTCCGGTGCCATTTTATAGCATCTCCCAAGGCTAACCAGATCTATTCTTTTTAACTTGGTTAAGACAACATAAGCTATTTCCTTTCTTTCTTCTCTTTGTTTCCCTAAGGATTTTTAGAAATACTAATACTTTGGCCCTTTTATCCAAGGGACTTATGTCTGGTCATTTGATACAAATATGGAATTCTAAATCAATTTTGAAGATAGTAGCAAAACCCATTAAAAGTTTTAAAACAAAAATATTTTCCCAAAACAAATAATAATGATAGTAAGTACTACTAATAAAACTTAACCCTTTTGTACCAGGTTGAGCACTTCACCACTGTTTGTCTCACACTATGTAGTTGGGGTGAGGGGAAGGAAATTTTTGTGTCTTAGAACTAACTAAAATTAGCGTATAGTTCATTAAAATATGGGACACAAATTCAAATAGTATGCCATAATACTTAACATTTGGAAAGATGTTCTTATGCTTAAGTAATAGGTTTGAGCTCCTGGCATTCAATTAAAATAATGTATATTTAGTTTATGATTAGCAGGTCTTAAGTTGCCTTTCCACTCCCCCCCCCCCAAAATATCATATCCAGACATTTGAAAGTCTTCAAAAGCTTTGTTTAGCATCAAAGCATTTTCACTTGAAAATGTTAACATTCAAATGAGTCACACAGCAAGTGGATGACAAAAGATACAGCAGCAATGTTGTTCAAGGAATGAACAGTTTCAAGTTAACCAAGTCAATCAAGATATACTTGAATGAAGTCCACAGTTGATTCCAGACTCCTAAGTGGAGTTCCTGGGACATAAGGCCTACACTGTCATTGGCACTTTGAGTCATTCAGGTCACCCAGGAGAAAAACTGGCCTAGCAGCATGTCCTATATGACTCAACCTGGTGTAGGTTTTAGTCAGGGGAGTGATTCTTTGATTGGAAATTTCAGCGATGGAAAAAGCAGCTTTTAATAGACAGCTTTAACTGGATAATTAATCAATTTCATTGATGTTTTACTGTCCTTTTCTTCCTGACTCACCCAAGTCTGATCTCTTCCTTTAACTTTTAAAAACTTGTGCTGCCTACTACAGATTGTGCATTCAGTAGAGAACCATTTCATTCATTCATTCAGCAAATATTTACTGAGCATGTACTATTGGACAGGCACTGTTTCACACACTGGGACTAAACCAGTGATTAAAATTAAGTCCTTTCCTTTATGAAGCTTGCATTCGTGCAGGGGCAGAGAGAAGATAAATAAATGAATAAACACATAGAGTGTGTCTAGTGTTCTTACGTGGTAAGAAGAAAAATAAAGTGGGTTAAGAGGATAGAAAGTGATTGGTACAAAGATTACTTTTTTGTTTGGGATGGCTAAGGAAGGGCCCTCTGGTTAGGTGATGTTTGAGCAGAAACCTGGGAGGAGACGGTATAAATCATATAGATTATCTGAAGAAAGGTTTTTCTAGACTGAGGGAACAGCAAATGCAAGAGGCTGATAGTAAAGGGTGGGATCAGAATATTTAAGAAAAAGAGGAGACAAATGTGATCAGAGCAGGACTAAAGGAAGGAGGGGCAAGACAGGAAGCAGAGAAACAGGAGGCAATTGCAATGGCCCGCTGAGATAGCCAAGTGGGCAAGGACACCGGTAGGAGATAGATTTTATGGAGGTAGCCAGGACCAGATCACTTCCTCTGAGTGAAATGGAAAGCCCCCCCAGTGTTTTGTTCAGAAGGTTGACATGTTTTAAACAGTTTCCTCTGGCTACTGTAAGAGATGATGTTGGGACAAGGATGGTAGCAGAGGAAGCAGCTAGTAGGCCATCGTAATGACCCAGAGATTATGGTGGCTTGGATTAAGGGTCTAGAGGTGAGAAGTGAGAAGTGATTAGAGAGTCTTGGTATATTTTGGAGACAAGACCCTCAGGATTTGCTGGAGGATTAGATATGAGAGGTACTAGAAAGAGTGAAGTCAGGGCTTCACTCTTTGTTTGAAGGCTTTGGCCTGAGCAACTGGAAAGATAACCATAGAGTCGCCGTTGGCTGAGATGAATAAGACTGAAAGACGTGAAGGCCTTTAAATTTCACTTTGGGGGGGACTGGAGAATCATGTGTTTAGTTGTAAACATGTTAAGGTTGAGGTTTCTTTTAGATGAGCAGATGGAAATGTCTAGTTGGAAGATAGATGTATGAATCTGGGCAGTAGGCATATGGTCAATGTTGAAAATACAAAAATTGAGAGCCATAAGTTATGGACAGCATATAAAGCCAGGGACCAGAAGATATCCCTGAGGAGTGAATATGTATGTAAGACATATGGAGGCTGGTGTGTATTGTGATGAGTTTTTCTGGAAGGGGGCTGATGAGAGACCAGTAGGAATGGGTTGAAGAGTGTGGGAGGGGAGGGGTTAGAGTCAGTGAACATAGAAGGTTGTTTTGAAGAGTTTTCTTGTAAAGGAGAACAAAGGAATGAGGCAGTAGATGTGCCAGTGTGTGGGTATGTGTATGTGGTGATCGAGATATGTAGCAATCAAGGCAAGTCTTCATCATGGCATGTTTCGACGCTTATGGCAATGGGCAACGATCTTTTAAAGAGAGATCGCATTGGAGATTGAGAACATTCTTAATTGTGCTTTGTGAATGCAGATGACTGTAGAAAAGTGTCTTCATGAATGGTGTAATCACTGCTTTCCCTTTGCTCCTATATTTTTTATTTGAACAAGTATAATAAACCATTATTTCATTCTGCCTTTTATAATGTAAAAGTAGCATACATTTAAAAAAATATTTACAGCACACAGGAAATGTGCTGGTTTATTTTACTGAACTCTTACAATAATTATATGGGTATTTGTTCTTATTTTCATTTTACAGAAGAGGAAACTGAGGCTTGAAGAGATTATTGGTTATGCCCAAGGTCACAAAACTGGGGTTTGTGTTCAGATGGTTTTGACCACAGAATCTGAACTCTCAACCACTATGTGTTTACTTCCTTCTCCATGTATTATAACTGCATTAAGATGGGACTTGAATATTTGTGCATTATTTATACAGTATTTGTCCCTGTTATGATATGCATGTAGTAGCTTTCCATTTTTTTTTTAAAGATTTTATTTATTTATTTGACAGACAGAGATCACAAGCAGGCAGAGAGGCCGGGAGAGAAGCAGGCTCCCCGCTGAGCAGAGAGCCCGATGTGGGGCTCGATCGCAGGACCCTGGGACCATGACCTGAGCCGAAGGCAGAGGCTATAACCCACTGAGCCACCCAGGCGCCCCGTAGCTTCCCATTCTTTAAAGATTTTTTTTATTTATTTGACAGAGAGAGAGAGAGAGAGAGAGCTCACCAGTAGGCAGAGAGGCAGGCAGAGAGAGAGGGGGAAGCAGTTTCCCCCCTGAGCAGAGAGCCTGATGTGGGGCTTGATCCCAGGACCCTGAGATCATGACCTGAGCTGAAGGCAGAGGCTTAACCCACTGAGCCACCCAGGCAACCCAGTAGCTTCCCATTCTTAGGAAAGAAATAGGCACCGATACCTCAAGTTTTTGCTCCCATTAGCTACCACACACCCCCAACCCTAAAAAACACATGCACCCTTTCTTAGGTGCATGTACTTTCTTGCTGCTTCTGCAGCATCCTTTCCTACATAACTGAGATGACCTGCATCAACATTCTTTATTTGGAGGAACCAGTAAAGGATTCTCTTGAGTATTTCTTAGGCACCTATATAATGACAGACATAAAACCAAGCTCCTATATTCTGTGAACTTCCGTGACTAAGCAACCTAGCCACACGTGCCTTGGGCAGTGTTATGCCAGAAATGTTGACGTTATACAAGTTAGTTTCATTTTTATCTTTCATATTGTTTTTTTAAAAAAAAACACATAAAAATGTAAGGCAATGGGGATTGTGCTACAAGGGAGACACCTGTAAGTTGTTATGTCTAGCTGTGCAAGTGTGGGCCCGTGGGGAGTGGTTCTGAGGGAACAGGATTCTGCCTTAAGCTCAAGAGTATCCAAGTCCAGCTTCAGTCTAAACATTTGTTTGCAACTATTTTTCTGGAGTGAGTAATGTTTGAGATGAATTTTACATGAGCAGAAATGTTGTGCTCTGGTGAGTTAGAACTGGGGGCTCGTGACAGGAATCAGTGAACGGGGCAAGTAGCCAAGGATGGTTCAGCATCACTGCCTGTGGAGCTTACAGAAGACGTTGTGGATGCAGAGGGCAGGGTGCAAGTGGACTGCAAATCAGCCGGTTGGGTTGAAGGTAACAGAAAGCCAGTGAAGGGAATGCTGATTTAGAGAGAGCTATTTTGTGTTATGAGAGCCCAACTTTTACATAACTGAAAATTGTATTTCTGCTACACAAATATATTAGATTAGTTTTCCTAAATGTCTGTGCCTGTTATCAAAGAGTCTGTTCTAACAGGCCTGGCTGAATAGCATGTAAGTCTTTTTCTGGACCAATAATCCTCTTGGACCTAGGAATTTGGAACTGCAACTCACGGAATGTTCTTAGTCTCAGTTGCATAGTGTCAGGGCAGTGGTGGGGTGTCCTGTCTGAAATAAGTTATGTGTATGTGGAGCAAAAAAAAATCTAGTTTTGGTGGAAAAGAGAGAGAAAATGAGAGAGATGGAGGGAGGAAAGGGGGGAGGAAAGACAAAGAAAGAGAGTGAGAGAGGGAGGGATGGGGGGAAAGGAGAGGGAGGAAAAAGAGGGAATAGAGGAGAAGAGAAAACTGAGGGAGCCTAAGAAGGCACCAGACTCCACTACAGTTAATAAAAAATGACAGGGAAAATGAGGTGGCAGATAATGAAGCCTTTCACCTACAGTCCCTCAAAAATTGACAAACTTAGAATGGATCCTTCTTGCACTTAAGTGAGCAGCTGACTTGTACAGCATGTGATTTTGTAAATGCAGAGATATCCTGAAAGAGTACACTGTGCTGATGTGTCACAGTTTGCAGATTTAAACCCTATCTGCAAGTTCCTTGATCTTTCTCCCATTGAGAAGTGAGGCTTAAGTTCTACCTTAAATCAGGGCATGCTTGGGCTGGCCTCAACCCATAGAACATGATGTGCGATTTCTGAAGCTTGGGTACAAAAGGCCATATACCTTCTGCTTAGTTCTTTTGGGGTGCTCACTCTGGGAACAGCTGCAGGGAAAGAAGTCTGACTATTTTGGGACCACCGTGCTGGGGAGGCCACATGTTTGTTCTCTAGTCAACAGCTCCAGCCAATAGTCAACGTCAACTCTAGCCACAAGAATGAGCTGTCTTGAATGTCCAGTCTTTAAACAATGGCAGCCCCAGCCAACATCTGTCTACATGTGCATGAGAAACTCTAAGCAAGAACTTCTCAGCTGAGCCCTTCTCAAATTGCTGACCCATAAAACCATGAGCGAGAAGATAGGGGATGGCTATTGACCACGCAACCAATACCTTCTGCCACAGATGGCTTGACTAAAGAAAACTACTCTTTCTTGCTACCACTAAAAATGGTCCAGCGGGCAGATATTTTGGAAACATCTTAGCTTGGTTGGTTATAACATTGGCTCAGAAGTTCAAGGATATATATATGTGTATATATGTATATATATATTTTTATAGTTCAGTCTCCGTATGGATTAGCTAACACCTCTCATTTCTATGCCAAAGTTGAACTCAGAATTCCCACTTGCCTTTTCACAAGATTCTAGCATGAATCACCAAGTGTGGGGGCAGGGTGGGAGAGCTGGTAAGAGTGCATGTGGGCCAGTGCAAAGTTGGGAAACTGCCCCTGGGAAAAACTAGATAAATGCCTCATGACAGTGCTGGGAAAAGTCAGCGCAGGGAGGCAGGAGAAAGGAGGGAAAGTCATGATGTAGTGGGAGAGGGAGTACTTGCTTGATTGTGTGCCAACCATCTTGGTCTTCAGAAAAGTAGGGATTCCAAATCCCCTCAGACTTAAGCATATGACTTCTTTAGAATAGTCATTTCCTTGGCGCCCAACTCTATCAGATCACAGCTCCAAGCATGTTATTTCATGATTTTTTTCTGATTTATGGAATCAATTATGCTGCCTTTTAATGTACCATCTAAGAGCTCAGTGTTAAATGGACTGCTGTCTAGAGTTAGTTAACATGAAACAATTTATAGTTGAGAGATAAGGGTATGCTATCTGTTCATTCTAGATCTAGCCTCACATGTACACATGTGTCTAGGAGTCAGACCAGCCTGACCAGTGCAGGAAGACTTTTAGCTGAGATTATGATGAACATATGACCCAAGAGTCATTGGCTGCTGAAGGCCATCTAATGGCTGTAAAGAAAGTGATTTAATTTGCCAAATATTGCAGCCTTTTAAAAGAAAGTCCAAAGTTGGATTTTTATGTAAAATCTGATTTTTCAATATCAGCAGTTGATTAGAATTTTTATAAAACACACTGTGTGCCAAATCCAGCCTGTGACAGCCAGTTTGAAATCTTTCCGGATTCTTTAAGTTTTATTCCTGCATCAAGCTAGCTCACTGGAAAGCAAGTCATACAAAGGCTGCGTTAGCTTGACTCTTTGTAGAAATATTCATCAAGCTTTATTTTAATATGATGTCCTTGACTTCTGTCAAAGATCAATGTCTATTTTGCTATGCAATATTTCTTATATAAAAATGTACACAGCAAATTTCTATTAGAAGTCACTAGGAAAAAGAAATCTGTCTTTCTGGATAAACTTGTGTGCTTCCTTTCATCAGATAATTAGAACTGTGTAACTCATTATGTTTCCTCATTTGGCTTGACTTCTAAGAAACTCTGAGTTAAATATAGTCCTCATACAAACATACTCCATGTTTTTGGTACTGTGAACTTTCACTTTTGTCTGATTCTGAAGAGTTTCTAAGTTTCCTTTCATATATGTATAATACCTGCTTCTCACATGTCTTCATATTATTTTTATTTATTTATTTTAAGATTTTATTTATTTGTCAGAGAGAGAGAGAATGAGAGAGAGCACAGCAGGGGGAGCAGCAGGCAGAGCAGACAGAGGGAGAAGCAGCAAGGAGCCCCTTGTGGGACTCAATCCCAGGACCCTGGGATCACAACCTGAGCCAAAGGCAGCGGCTTAACTGACTGAGCCACCCCAGTGTCCCATGTCTTAATATTATTAAGAGATCAAAATCCTTCTTGGAATATGTGTAATATGCGTATATCACATACACATATATAACAGACCATATTTTACATGACATATAACATATTTATGAGTCCAGTAACTCCTTTTAATACTTCATAACACTCCTCTGCTTTGATTTTTTAAAAAATTAATGCAGGGAGCCTGGGTGCTCAGTTGGTTAAGCAACTGACTTTGAGCAATTTGACTTTGGGTTGTGGGATTGAGCCCTGCATGGGGCTTGCATGCTGGGCATGGAACCTGGTTAAGGTTCTCTCTCTCTCCCTCTGCCCTGCCTCCTGATGCTCGTGCATGCTTGTTCTATCAATCAGCTAATCAGTCAATCAAATAAATGCAACAAAATGTTGAAGACCAAATACTTTGCTCGATACGTCTATCTGTCTATTTGACTATCTTAGAGATATTCCTTATTACATCTTAGGTATGCTTTTTTTTTTTTTTAGGATTTCCACATCTCAAATATTTAAAAAATTATAGATAATTTAAAAATATATATAAATCAAAATAATTTACAGTTTTATCACTAATGACTATTACCATGAACAAATTTTATTTTCTCCAATATTCTTCCATGTATGTTTACTATAGATAATATGTACTATATTTACAATATTATATATATTTAATATATATTATATAAATGATGTATGAGATCATATTTTGAATATAACCTTGGAATTGGCTATTGCTTCTTAATATTACATTAAGCATTTTCCCATGACCCTAAATGCTTTTGATATAATAGTTTAAAACATTTTTATATTGTTATGTGAGTAAATTAATTTAACCCTTCTCCTTTAGTTAGAGTTTATAGAGAAATAATTTGAGTTATTTCCCACTTTTCCACATTTAAACAGGGCTACAACAAATGTAAATATTTGTGTGCTTCTCATAGTAGTCCATGGGGTAAATTCCTAGAAGTAAGCTTCTGGGGGGTCAAAGGGCACGCCTTTAAAAAAAATTGGCAAATTACTTTCCATAATGATAATATTAATTGAATTGGTACAGAAGTGTCCCTTTTACCTGACAACCTGTCAAAGACAAGATTATCACATTAAAAAATATCGTGCTCATTTTATAGATGAAAAAGCGGGGCCTTAGTATTTTATATGGTATCTCCTTGATTATAAATGACGTCAAGGTTTTTATTTGTTTGCTTTTCCTTTTTTGAGTCTTGGCATTTGTATTCCTACTTTTGCAAACAGTTATCTTCACATCTTTTGCCCATTCTTGTGCTGTAGCGTTGGTTTTTTTCTTGTGCCTTAAAAAAGAAAAAAAAAAAAAAAGGGCCATGTGGGCTAGACATTCCGTGACTGTTACACTCCTTTGGACTATCTGAAAAATCTCAAGCTTCATACCAAATGTTTCCAGACTAAACTCCACTAGCCCCTTCCTTCCAGTCATATACAGATCTGCAGTTTATTGAAAGGGAAATTCTTGTACTTTGTTATAACTCTCAGTGTTGTTTGCTGAAGTTCAGTTCCTCAAATGGATAGATACTGACATGAGGTCCACACTTTGCTCACGCCCTCCGACACGACCAGAATACTGATTTCCCCAGGCAGCAGAGCCGAATGCCACTGCCCTCAAGAAATCCCATTTGCCATCAATTCGGTTTTCCATGTGGGGCTTTCCTGATGGGGCTTTCTTGATTCTTACTCATTCTTTTCTTTCCTGGCCACCCGGTGCCCCTCCTTCTTCTCTCCTTCTTCTAATAATTTAGAGCTCTCTTTCCAGAAATATCAACCAGGCGGGTACAGTTTTGCAGGGCTTCCTACTCTAGTGACGTAAAACACCCACAGAAATTTTCTGCTAATCCTGAGTAAAACAAACAATAATATGTCAGAAATGTTCTCGAGGACAGATCGTGCAAGTCAAAATGCACACCCACCAGTAGCGAGCCCGTCACTGTGGTGTGCGTGTTCTGGAGAGCCAGCAAGACAGCTTTTGCTTAAACCTCATATATACCATTATTTAAAGAAATCAAAGATATTTGTTTTGGTTTGGTTGGAAGCTGGAGTTTAGACCTCAAAATAGTTCCATTTTTTTTTTTTTTCTTCAGAATTTAGCATTTCCAAAGAAGCAATTTGTAAGCAGGAGGAGAGAAGCAGGGCATGGTTTCCTTTCAACTTCATTTTGTGCACATTAGGTTTTGTTATTGTGTTTACATAAGGCATTTCTTTTGAAACACTGTATATTTGGTAGAAATAGGAAAAGCAAACATATTTAGGTCTCGTCAGTGTCTCTGTTTAGCTTTGGGAGAGACATGAAGGGGCACAGAGTTTGTCATAGTATTTGCTGGGCTGGCTTCCATGTGAGGACTGTGGGTAAGAGCTTTGGACAGAAAGCTCCAACAGGCCAGTCCTTGTGGGCCTTCCTGGCCAGATGGAGGTCTTGTGAAGGATTTGGTCTTATTGACTCAGAGCCCTGAAAGCTATCCAAGTGCAAACAAGTAAGATGAATAGAATCCACTCTCTTCCTCTGATTCCGTGAATATTGCTGTGCACAACCCACCGCCGCCCCATCTCACACTCGCCTTCCACCTCCCAGAGCTAAGGGGTTCCCAGAAGCTCATGTCTCAGCCACAGACTTGACCCAAGGCATGCTTTTTAAGAATCCAAGACAGAGGAAGGTACGAACCACTCCGGTTAGAGAAAAGAACAGTTCAGAGTTTCCTGAAATAAACCCAGATTGTAGGTCCCTCAGCAGCATGGATGGACCACCACTGAGGGTGGGGCTAGGAGCGGAAGGTGAGGGTGCGGCACTGGATAGGATGTTCAGGCGGTCTTCTCTGAGCCCCTCATGTTCAGGTTCTTTATTTCTATTGGGCATCTGTTGATCTGAACTTCTGGTTGAAAGTGACTGAGCCAAAATCCAAACCTCAAGACGATACACTCAAATGAGTTTAAAGGATTAAAAATAATTTATTGTTGTTGTTGTTGTTTTTAAATCTGAGAGATAGAAAGAGAGAGAGAGAACACATGTGAGCACAAGTAAGGGGAGGGGCATAGGGAGAGGGAGAAGCTGACTCCCCGCTGAGCAGGGAGCCTGAAGTGGGACTCCATCCCAGGACCCTGGAAGGCAGATGCTTAACCAACCGGGCCAACCAGGTGCCCCCAAAATAATTTAGTTAATGTAACTGAACTGAACAGTCCAAAGGCAGGGCTAGTTTCTGACATGACTGGAATCAGAAGCTTAAACATGATTTAATTTTAGCCCCATCTCTTTGAAAGTCATTTCCCAGGGTGAGTATGATGGGTCAGGGCTATTTAAGACCTACCCACACCCCCGGTCTCTACAACTCTACAGCTCAGCAGAAAAGTGTATCTTTTACCAAGAGAGAAAGACGAGGAGGACTGGGGAAAAGGGACAGTGGACCAGCTTTGATCAGCTGTCTGATCTGTACCCAAATGGAGGAGATCTATATACTAGGTTACATGTCCACTCTTAAGTAGGGGATTGGGCCTCACAAGAATGGGAAGTCTCTATAGTCAGGAAGAGAGGACTCCGTCGATAGAAGAACTGAAGCCATCAACTGAACCACTTCATCATGGCGTGGTAGCAAAGGCACAGGCCTGTGCTACTTTGCCACCATCATTTTGTCCCCTTGGGCAAGACAGCTCTCCAAACTTCAGATCCCTTAGCCATTGTGTGGGAACAAGAATATGCATATGATCACTTCAGGGAGACCACTGTGTAAAGGGTCCAGAGACAATAAGAATGTAAGGGATTATCACTATGATCTCTTTCTGGTCCCTGAAGCCATCCATTGCAGATCAACTGTTTACTTGTGTCTCGGGCACAATTCAATCTGTAAAGTTCTAAAAGGGAAGGTCATTGCTTAATGTTCAAACCAACCAGCTGACTTCAGCTACTCAGGTGTTCAGGCAGTGCCTCTGTCTTGCACCTGCTTCACCCAAGTGATGCAAAGAAGAGCATGTTGGTTTCGGCTTCCTAATCATGACCGTCAGGACAGTGAGAGGCCCCCCTCTGACGCAGCTTCTCTCTGAAGTGTTGGGTTTCTATTTGAGGACTCTTTTAGAAACTGTCTTTGACTTCTGAAAACCAAAGCGTTTGAAATATTCATCTTTTTTATCCCTGAAAATGGAAGAGGGGGACTGGCACCTCTCGTAAAGCCCCAGCCACACCTGCTGTTTATCCTGCCCTCACGCAGTGATGACTCTCCCCTTAGCGTTCATGGCATTTCCTTTGACACATCAAAGTGAAACTCCTAGAAGACAGAAACAACAGGTCTATTGTTAGATGAAGAGTAAATACTCTGTTTCAAGGCAAAAGCGAAAACACCAGGTTGAACTCTTTTTTGAAGTCCTAATACCTTGAGCGTTTAGATTCAGGGGATAGGGACAAGTGAATGGATATTGGTGAAAGTGCAAGCTATTATTCTGCTCAAGCCATCCCCCTGGAAAAGGACAATATTATAGAAATATCTCAGAGAGAACAACAGACCAACTGAATTCCACAGAGGTTTTCCCCAAGGAGTGACTTGTGTCCATATGGAGTTTGTCACCAGATTCCCCACACTCTGGATTTTACACTTAAGAGAATCCTCTCCTTTTTCTTCCCCTCTGCCTTAGTTCTGGTACCTTCATCTCCTACCTGGATGGTCTCTCCTAACTAATTTTTTGTTTCTGTGACAGAGAGAGGGAGAAGGAGAGAGAGAGAGAGAGTGCATGCACAGAAGGGGGTGGTGGGCAGAGAGAGATAGAGAGAGAATCTTAAGCAGACTTCCCGCTGAGGGCAGAGCCCTCTGTGAGGCTCCGTCTCAGGACCCTGAGATCACGACCTGAGCCAAAATGAAGAGTTGGATGCTTAACCGAGGTGTCCCTCTCCGAACTCATTTCTAATGGCTTCTCTTTTCTAATCTGTCCCTCCAAACTTCCTTCCTCTCAGTCTTATCCATCTAAGGCCTTTTTGTGTGTTGTTTTGGGGCCAATTCATTAACTCTTTGTGGCTTATTTTTCTTAGTCGTTAGCTCAAAGGCTTATGCGAGGATTTTGTGAGTTAATAGAGGTAAAGTGCATAAAATCACGTCAGGCACCGAGGAAGGTCTAAGTAAGTGTTGGCTGTATAAGCTATTATTACCCGATTCATGTAGTCTGTGACTTTAAACTCGTTGCCATCTTCTGGTCAGGGAAGGAGCAGCTCTTGTGCCGGGGCGCATCTCCTCATGGCTCCTGGCTATGGCTCCGCCTCCCCTCCCGCCCTTCTCCCTCATGTCCTCGTCCTCTGTGCTCCAGCCACTCTTGGACACCAGGCATGTTTCACCCATGTGCTTTCTTCTACTCTCCCTCCATCATTCCTTGTGGGATTCCTCATTCTTCAGGGCTGTGCCCCAGTGAAACCGCTTTTAGGCTTCTTTAGGGATGACTTCAAGATGTCTTCCTCTGGTGCTTTCTTCCATTGTGGTACTTCTTCTGCCGTGCTTGAAAATAATGGAAATAACTACTGCTTTTTGGGTATCTAGACTGTGCCAGGGACTTTACAGACATCATTTCATGTAATTCTTACAACAAAAACCATTATTCCTATTTTACAGACAAGGAAACTAAAGTTCACAGAGCTGAAGTGGCTTATTCAGGGAAACCGTGGTGCTGGGATTGACACTCTGGTTTGATTCTGGAATCCACAGTTGCTTGACTACATGCTATGCTCTCTTCAGTGTGGTTATGAATTTCCTGTCCTTTCTCCCTCTCCGAAACTCTGAGCTGCCTCAGTGCCATGAACAGCATCCTCAAGCACTCCCTCACTGTTCATGGAGGAATCTGTTCCCAGGACACGTCTCTAAGCACCAGGCACCCTTGACTCAGAGAGTCCTCCCTATCGTCCTCCACTGCTACATGGGGACCAATGCTTTCATTTGCTTTCTTCCATTTCTGATCCTGAACTGGATTTTTCTTCCAGGTCAATGACTCTTCTACCTGACTTCTGACACTGATTCTCTAGAAGTAATGGTCTTCTAGTTCCTCTTTGGGAATAGAGGAGTCACCGCTAGCTGCCCATATTGGAGTCCTAAGTCCTTTCTGACTGAAGTGGCTCCCCGGGTGCCATTGCGTCCATCTGTCTAGTGTCCTTGCCTCCTTCCTCCTGAAGAGAAGGGAACTGACAGCAGACTTCTTGAGGGCAGCAATTGCACCTTGGATACACAGAGTGGAGCCCAGGATCTGGCACACAGTAGATACTCAGTTATTAATGGTTGAATAAAGGAATGATTGGAAGATGCAGTGATAACCTATCAATAGAATATATGAAGTGGAAATTGAAGACAAGGAATGGGCCTTCAGAAAGGTAAAGAAATGGCATATTTTCCATTTTGAACCTAATGAGAACCTCATTAGTGGTTTCACATGAGGAGAGTGGAGGGTGGCTCAAAGGATCTGGATAATGGTTGTTTGAAGGATGGATTGAGACCCCTGCTTGTGCCATCATCTGCCTACGTGCGAATCAAGACAGTGATGATTGCGCTATCTAGCCACACTTGAGCTGGAGGACCTCCCCTTTTCTCAATTATTCATTTACTCCTCAGCCCTTTGAAATTTAAAAACTTTTCTGATTTATATCAATTCTTTTTAAAATTTAGTTTAATTTGTTTTTATATTCAGTTAGTCAGCATATAGTACATCATAAGTTTTTGAAGTAGTGTTCGATGATTCATTAGTTGTGTATGATAACCAGTGCCCATCACAATACGCGCCCTTCTTAAAATACATTATATACAATGGAATATTACTCAGCCATCAGAAAGGATGAACACCACCGTTTGCATTGGATGGAACTAGAGGGGATTGTGCTAAATGAAATAAGTCAAGCAGAGAAAGACAATTATCACATGGTTTCACTCAGATGTGGAACATAAGGAATAGAGCAGAGGACCACAGGGAAAGGGAGAGAAAACAGAATGGGAAGAAATCAGAGAGGGAGACAAATGATAAGAGACTTTGGGAAACAAGCTAGGTGATGATTTGTATCAATTCTAAAATTAACAGAATATATCTTCCTCAAGGAAATGAGATAATAAACGCAAAATGCTTTAACACAGAATCTAGTCCATATAGAAAGGCTCATTATGTTTGCTTTGTTTTTCCATTCCTTTCTTTACTAAAAACACGTTGTGAATACCAGTTATGTATGATCCTTGAGATCACTTGTAAAAATTGATTCTTCTTGACAGCTAGTCAGTCTTCTAAGAAGTAAAGTAGAACGAAGAGAAGAAGGAAGTCAGGTGCCATTTTAAAAGAACCACACACTAACTATAAATCAAATCAAATCTGTGTGGAAGCCAAATATGTCACCAAGGAAGATAATGCATCTTTGTCCCTAGAGCCTCTATGGAAACCTCGACATCTTCCACCTTTACGGGGGAAAAAAACCTCCTGCGATTTCATTTCTCCGAAGTCCTTAGACATACGATCTTGTCTGGAGGAGGAGCCCTAGTGCAGAGGAATATTTGCATTCGATCCCTTGTGCCTACCTGCCGTGTCCCTGTGGTCTTACACACTACTCTCAACCCAGTTCGGTTCAACCTAGAGCTTTTTCCAAAGCTGACGTCCTTAGGGTGTCACAGTTCCCTCACAAACTGTCCACCTCACCAGTCCCAAAACATTTCCCTTTCAGCCTGTGAAAGAGTGAGTGCTCATCCCAGCCAGGCATCTTCTTGGATTAGTGTTTCCAGGCCTTTCCAAGCTCCAGGGAACTTGGCGGGATTGTTTGGCAGCTCCCTAAACTTACTAGAAATACCAGAAGCCCACAGTTTGCATAATGTTAATTGAGTTTTCAGCTCAGTCTCCAAATCCTTGCAGTGTTTAGAAGATGGAGTCATTTGGGAAATGTCCTCTATATAGACTGACCAGAGAGGAGACCAAGCCCAACGCACTCAAAAACCAAGGCTGTGGAATTCATGAACAGCCGTGGCCAGAACCCTTCAAGAGGTGATCCTTTTTTTTTTTTTTTAACTTTTTTTTTCAAGATTTTATTTATTTATTTGACAGAGAGATCACAAGTAGGCAGAGAGGCAGGCAGAGAGAGAGGGGGAAGCAGGCCCCCCCACCGAGCAGAGAGCCCGATGTGGGGCCCGATCCCAGGACCCCGAGACCATGACCCGAGCCGAAGGCAGAGGCCTAACCCACTGAGCCACCCAGGCGCCCCGAGGTGATCCCTTTTTAATTGTGTGTCTTCACTTGCAATAAGAATCCTCTGAGCCTCACATCATTTTCTAGTATCACTTCCTGAGGTGCCTCTATTGATTTTTCTCCTTCTGCCCCACAAGTGTTTGCTTTTCACTGAACCGCCACACTCGGTAGGTGTGGTGATACTCTGCTGTTCTGCCACGCCTCAGGGGTGTGGTGAGACGGGGTGCAGGAGCCAAGTGACTTCCCCCACCCAAGGTGTGGTGATATCACCTATTCTTACCACATCTTGGAGTATTTTATTAATCTCGCACTATAAGTCATCCATAAAGGAAAACATGTTGGTCTGGTGCTTTAAATCCCTCCTTTGACAAGCTTTAAAATACTGGTTACTGCCGTGGGGCTCATATTGTATGTATATCAAGGGTCAAGGCTTGCCTTTAAAATTTTGTATGCTAATTACCATAATATCTTCTAAGAAAGAAAATGCCAAGTGTGGAGACTGAAGTAGAATGGGAGACACTGGACTTTCCCCTTTATATTGGAAATTCACCTATTTGGAGAGGGCACAAATCAGGGTTTGAACTTAGTCAGTGTTCCCTAAAACTGTGTTTGAGTGTTTGAGAAGATCTTTCAGTAGTTAATATATATATATCTTTTCTAATTTAGCACTTCTGAAGTAGGTACTGATTCCTGGCTTCCAGCCACGGCTGGATGACCAGTCCTCTTCCTTGAGCTCTGGAGTTTCGGTGCCCACATGGCCAGCATCACTGTTAATTCAGCGTAGTCGGGCCTTGGCCAAAGGCTCTAGGCCAGAGAGGTGGGTGGACAGTGACCCAGTCTAACCCTTAAAGGAGTGCCAGGGGAGAAGCCAATCCTACTGACAGGGAATTAATGGCCTCTGATGGTGCCTGGTATGGAGTTAATTAGTTTCTAAGGGAAAGAAAAATAAGGATAACATCAGTTTCTTTCTTGGAGTGTTTCGGGTTGTATTTAAGAGTCAAAACTGGCATGAGAATTCATCAAGGGTTAATGGTAAATTATGTGGCACAGATCATAAATTCGATGGACACACAAAGAAGGTGGCCTTAAGGATGGACCAGAATGGCTGGGGAAGGCTTCCAAAAGGAGCAAGGACTGGTGCTGGGCCGAGACAATAGGCGCACTTTGGAAGGTCCTGTATAGGGATTTTTATAAGGTTCAATTTGTATAAATCACTCTACAACAAACATTGCTTGGGATGTTGGGAGGTGTCAAAAAAACAAAACCAGGTCCCCAGTTTCCACATACTTGAGTTCTTTCCAGTGCTGCTTATGAGAAGTCATTTACAGAACACACAACTCAGTTTAGGAGTAAAGTATATGTACTGTATCAAAAAAATTTGTAAATTATTAATGGGAGAGCGGTTGGCAGAAATTAAGATAAATGGTCTCAGTCAGGTAGGAGTAATCAGATGAGGATTAATTTTTTTTTTTTAGTCAAAGAATCCTGTAAAACAGGAATTGGCAACAGGCAGGCCTAGGACCCAGTCAAGCCCCTTGCTCTTTGTACAGCCTGAGAGTAATTTTTATTATTTTTATGTGGTTAAAAAAAAAATCAAAAGACTGATATTTTATGAAAAAAGCAAAAAGTCCTGAAATTCCAATGTCAGCATTCATAAATGAGGTGCTGTGGGAACACAGCCACACACATTTGTTTCAGTATCATCTCTGACTGCTTATGTGCCCCAACAGCCTAGCTGCAACAGAAACCCTATGTGACACTTCCATTGTTTTGCATTGTCACTCCATGCAGTGAAAACTGCAGGGACGTGATTATAGCTGACCATGTTCTGGGCACCACGTGAATCACCTCTAGGTATGAAAAGACATTTTTGGAGGTGAAGGGCATAAACTCTTCTTCCGGAACAGCGTTAATAGATGAACACTTGCAACCGATTCGGATCATTAGGAAACACTAATTTTAACCCCTATTAAGGAAATGTTAGCTCCCCCCCATCTAAGAATTTCATTATTCATATTAGTAGACGTGCATTATAAAAAAAACTGTACTCAATTACTGTATTTTGAGTTTCGCCCTCAAAGTTGCAAACGCCCCCCCCCCACCTCCCCCAGTGGATGTCTAAAACCCAAACTCTAGTCCCAAACACTAAGGCATACTATGATTTTTCCTATACCTGTATAACTATGAAAGAGCTTAATTAATAAATTAGGCACAGTGATAGACTAATAATAAATAGTGGTGAAATAGGACAATTATTATAACTATATACCACAATAAAAGTTGAGTGAATGTGGTCTCTTTTGCTCTTTTCAAAATATTGTTCTGTGTTTACCCTTCTTCTTGTGATGATGTGAGATGATCAAATACCTCCATGATGAGATGAAGCAGATGATGTAGGCATGGTGACGTAGTGTTAGGCTCCTGGTGACCTTCTGGCAAGATGGCAGCAAGAAGATGATCTACTTCCAGCCAGTGGTTGATGGTGGGTAACTGAAACCACGGATAACGGGGGATCACTGTAGAAAGTAGCTACATAATATCCTTGCTTTTGCCTCTTGGTCCACAAAGCCTAAAATATTTATTATTTGGTTCACAGAGAAAGTTTGTTGACTCCTGCTCTGCAATAAGAGTTTATACCTAAGATCTGTTTACATCTAAGATCTGTTGGAGGTTTTATTGTGGTTTATTTAGGTTTATTTATTTCCCCTACCATCTCATATGGTCTTTACAACTTTATGAGGTGGTTAAAAGAGATACCGTTATCTTTATTTTATGTAGCAATTTTTCAAGTTGAGAGAAGCTGATAGGTATGTCCTGTTACTTTGTTTGTAGCCCTCTTTGTTTCACAAAGGTACATTAAATAACCACAGCCATTGCTTGGGGGTAAAATATTGTGATGCTTTGAAGATGATCCAGATGCCTGCTCTAGTAATTTTGTCTTTAAGGATGAAGTGAACTGATATCCCTGGTAAGAAAAGGGTCTTTCCTTTGGGTGAGAGGAAGAATCAGGAGCATAACTCCTGCTGAGAGACCTAATATGGTGGGTCCATAATGATGCTGAAGTTCCAGCATTTGGCGTGGCTGAATATGGATGTTCATTTTGACCCAGTGTGATGCTTTAAATTACATTCCACCAAAAGAGGTTGAAGTCCTAACCCGTACCTGTGTATGGGACTTTACTAGAAATAGTCTTTATAAAAATAAGAAAGGTAAAAGGAAGTTGTTAGGGTGGGCTCTAATCCAGTAAGATTGGTATCCTTCTAAAATGAGGGGGTTTGGACACAGAGACCAATATTTAGAGGCAAGACATTGTGGAGAGACAGGGAACATGCCATCTAAAAGCCAATGAGTGCCTGAGGCCACCAGATGCTACAAAGAGGCCTGGAATAGAACCTCCCTCACGGCCCTCGGAAGGAACCAACATGGTCAACATCTTGATTTCGGACATCTAGCCTCTAGAACCGTGAGACGAGATGTTTCTGTTGTTTAAACCACCCAGTTAGTGATGTTTTGTTACAGCAGTCCCAGGAAACTCATACACCCACAGCCTCCTTAGCACCATGGTCACACTTGGGAACAGTATGTGACAGTAAACAGAAGAGCACAGCAGTGAAGACTTGACTGAGTCCTGCCCCTGGGCTGGGCAGTCCTGATTCAGTGGGCAAGAATGACCAGTCAGAGCGTACAGGAACAGAAAGCAAAGCACACAGAGCTTCCGTGTTACACTGAGCGACAGCATTTGTTGTGACCTGGTCAGACTCTGGATCTCTGAACTATTTGTGGCCCATACATGCCCTTGGACTTTGGATTAATTTTCTGGATCTTGCTCGAGAGGAAGTTACCAGGTGGCTGGTGAACAGAGCAGGTTCAATCTTAAAAGAAGTAATTTTTTTTTTCAAGATGTTACCCCTTTGTTTTCTGGTTTGGGAAATAGCTTGCCCAGTTAAATTTGTAAGCAGGGATTTGCTACATGCTAGTTCTGAGATGGTGTAGGCAGCAGGACCACGAAAGAGTAGCAACAGACAAAAACACAGATGTCGGGATCTGACCCAGTCCAAGCTCATCACACCACGCTGTGATCAGTTACGGGCTTTTTGCTGACTTACACATGGTCACAAAGATGATCTCCATCAAAAGACTTCTTTTTAATGAGTTTTGCTAAGAATTACAATATTATTTACAGAAATGTATTCACTTGGGAAAGGTTTAAGCATTTCAAAGCCTATTCACAATTCAAACCACTTATTCACCAACTTAGTTCATTTTATTAGAACTTATTAAATTTCTCCTGGGCACTGGCAGTGTTGACAAGCAATAAATATGGCTATTTGTTGTTTCTCACCATTTTATCCTCAAACTTGAATTTTTCAGCATTGCATGGAGAGATGCTTTTTGGTGAGTCTATTATAGACGTGAGTGTTTGGGTCTCTCTCCATTCCTCCACCTGTCTTCTCAGGAAGTCACTCACAAGAGAGTGTCCACCTCCATATTTGGAATGATTTTTAAAATACCAAACTGCCATTTCAGTTAACCATAATATATTCACTAAGTATTTATGAATAAATTTTCATTTAAGCCACTCTTGAGTGGCAGTCTAGGTTGACAACTCAGTTATGAATAGATTTTCAAATTTTTTCTGCGTATTTGGACATATTCTGGGAAGCCCTTCTGTTTGAAGCACCAAAAGTAGCAAGACATATTAGGGTGTTTTTGAAAGCTCAGGATTGAAGCTGGAGTGAATGTGACCCAGAACGTGTTGCTGACTACACAGGACCATCTATATTTAGGAGAATAAGCAACCCCAGGACAATACGAGTTTTAATTTCATCATGCCTGTTGTCATCACAAAATAAAGGTAGTGAGAGTCTAATGCTTGCTTCCTCCAGGCCAAGTTGGAGCAGTGACCTGTCTGGTATTAGGTAATGGCTTAGCTGAGCTCGTCACTGATGTTTCCTTCTCTGATTTCCCCACTCCTTTCCTCTTGCCTCTTACACATGACTGACGGAATTGAAAAGTAGGGGGAAGGGAGCAGGGACAGAGGGGACCCTCACTAAAGGTGACACATAACAGAAGCAAAGGAGAGCATCATGGTGTCAACTAATGCATGATGCAAAGGTTAATGGGCACACCCTATGTGGGTGGTGAAGCACACAGCTTCAATTAATGAAACAAGAAGCACCCAGCTCAAAGTGGAAAGGTGATATTGCAGAGGGAAACAAGCCTCTAGAAGATGGAGATCTTATTTCTGGCCTCAACATTGCTCAAGAAGCTCTCATATACATCCCTTCACAATGTGGGCTTTATTCTTCATTTCTTGTGGGAAACTGAAGAACATGGGCTTGGCATTTCCCAGAGATTCTTGTGTGTACCTGGCAATCGCGTGTAAGAGTGTGAGTGTGGGTATATGTGCACTTTGTTCACGTGTTGGGAGGCAGGGGGTGGCAATGAACAAAGCAGTGGGTTCAAGCTCATTTTCCTAGATATAATAGTCAAAATTTTTGGGTTCTAGACCACTTGCCTAGCACTGGCAAGTTATATTGCACTTGAGTCTGAAGATAGTCTGGAAGCAAAATTTCCTTATTCTCAGGGGACCTCGGTCTTTCTATTAAGGTTTTCAACTCATTGGAGAGGGCCTACCCACATTAACATGGATTATTTCATTTAGTCCGGACTATAATCACACAGTTAAAGAGAATTGTTACCATTTTGCAGATAAGGAACCTAAAGGCTTAACAGAATGTATTAATTAGTATTCTCTGGAGAAACAGAATCAGTAGGATGTATGTATTTACCTATCTTGTGAGAGATGTATTTTAAGGAATTGGTTCACAAAATTGTGGGGGCTGACAAGTCTGAAATCTGCAGGGCTGAGATGCAGGGAAGAGTTGATGCTGCACCTTGAGTGGGAAGACAGTCTGGAGGCAGAGTTTACTCTTTCTTGGGGAGCTCAGTCTTCCTATGAAGGTCTTCAACTGATTGGATGAGGACCTCCCAGGTTTGTCGGGGAGGATAATCTGCTTTAATCAAAGTCTACTGATATAAATTTTAATCATATCTAAAAAATACCTTCACAGCAATATCTAGATTCATGTTTGGCCCAATACCTGGCAACTATGGCTAGCCGGCTTGAAACAAAAAATTAACCCTCACAGAGAAATACAGCCTATGTTACTTGGCGGTAAAATAGAACCAAGGTTTGAACTAAGACAGCTTGACATCACAATCCATGGCCTTCTCACCTAGGCTGGTTGCTGGCGTGCCTGTGTGAGAATGGCCCAATGTATCTACTCCCAGAAGTCTCAGCAGGAAAAACAACCATGCAGTTTCTGCTCTGTTTACTACCTAGGAGGGCAGTGACCCCAGGGGATAATGTATCCAATAGTTCTTAGCATGATGTGAAAAAATGTCAGTAGTACTAAAAATATGGGGTCATTTCTTCCCCCTGCTCCCATGTAGAATGATTTCTTTGGGAAAGTAAATTAGCACAACCCTTTTTAGAGGGCAGTTTGAAATTTACCTTTAAAATAAAAATGTGAACTCCTTATGATCTTACAATCCCACTTCTAGGAATCTTCTGTTATAAACAGACAAAGACATAATTATAAAGACACTATTACAACATTGCTTCAAAGGCAAAAAAAAGTTAGAAACACTATAAAGTGCACAATAATAAGGGAACATGTAACAAAATGATGATAAATCCATACTATGAGCTACAATAAGATTATTAAAAAGAATGAGAGACTGCTACACAGAATACCTAAAAATGTTTTGGGTATATTAAATGAGAACAATATGTCACATTATATGTTGGAATGGCCCCATTTTTTAAAAGAAAGAAAACTTTCTGTGTGTATATATTGATAAACATATAAAAATGTCAATGTATATGTATTACACTGGTCCCCCTGCCGAGCAAGATAAGAAGGGAGGAAGGAGACCTATCTCTTTGGCCATGCTCTGTATACTTTTATATTTTCTGAATATGTTACAATGAAGTTTCCATTTGCTTACACAGTTAGTTTGTTACTAATTTACTTTGGAAATACATCAAATAAAGATTTAAAAATTAACATTTGATCGGGAGGGAGACAAACCGTAAGAGACTCTTAATGTCACAAAACAATCTGAGGGTGGCCGGGGGGAGTGGGAGGGTGGTGGGGTTATGGACATTGGGGAGGGTATGTGCTATGGTGAGTGCTATGAAGTGTGTAAACCTGGTGATTCACAGACCTGTACCCCTGGGGCTAATAATACATTATATGTTAATAAAAAATTTTTTTTAAATTATTAAAAAATTAACATTTGACCTTAGCCTATTTTTTCTTAAATACTAGGTTTACTGCTCTCCCACCCCCTGATGAGGGGTCTAATCATTTAGATTTAGCCATACCTTGGCTAAAGCATGTACCCAGAGGAAAGTAAGAAGAGGGGTCTTGTGCGTCTTGTGACAAGATGAAACACCTTGACTTTATAAGGACATTTTGGGAAGACATCCCCTAACCTGTTCTCTCAACCAACAAACATTATGGCACCCATAGGCAACTGTTTTAGCATTTCTTGTCTTCTCTGTGTCTAGCAATACCCAACCTGGTGGAAAAATGATGGTCTTTAGATTAAGGCAATCTCTTCCTGATACATGGAGACAGATGTGTGAGTGCCAGTGCTGGCCCACTGGGAAAGAAAACCCTCAGAGAGACTCTAACAGCTTTCTGTATTGGGGGAGTGACTTCACTACAAATGTAGAACTCTTCAGGGGAAAAAAAAGTCCAATAATAAAAAAAAATTAATCGATTTTCCTTCTGTAATACAGAGCTACTAGGATGGTATTTTCATCTACTGGACAAAGAGATAATGAACTTCAGCCAGAGACTGTATTTCTGTTCCCACCTATTGCTCTGAAGAGCTTCTAGACCATTCTACCTAACCAGAGCAGATCTTTGAATAATTAATATCTGAGTGATGTTAACTATCAATTGAAAGCTTCCTGGAGGCAGCAGCTGGTCTCTGTTCATCTCAGTGTCCCTAACACCACCGTGCCCTGGGTCAACTGAATTAATCTTCTGCAGATTTTTCTATCTAGAAAACGTTTGCACTTTGTATTTGATCCTGAGGCTGACAGTTGGGCTGACAGTCAGCCAGTTATGCTGGTTCCACCACACAGAAAGTTGACAGTCAGTCTCCCTTCTGACTGGCCAGGTCTATGCCTTTCCAAGTTGCTAAATATTTAGGACATCACCCCTGCTTACGTGGTCCCTGCCCACCTGTCAGCCTCATCCCCTGTTCGACACGCCAGCAGTCATGCTCTGACTTCGTTTTCCTTGAAGGTGCTGGGCTCCAGGACACCTCTGGCCCCACTCATCATTCTGTGTCTTCCACTGGGGAATCTTTGTAGTATTTCTTCACCAAGTTGTTCATCTTTCTCTGTCTTCTGATCTTAGTTGTAATCTCAAGACTACAGACACCTTCACTGAACCCCTGCTCCAGGTAGGGGTCCCTTGCAGAGCACACTACAGTTTCCTTTAAGCATTAATCATAACTTCAATCAAATGACGATTTGGGTAATTGTTTATGATAGTCTCCATGAGGCCAGGAAACTCCTCTTGTTCTCACAGCACCAATGTTTGCTACACAGAAGATTCTTAATAAATATTTGATGGAGTGAAAGAATAAATAAAAACTTGGGCCAAAGCAGTGTGAATAATCAACATCTTTCTCTGAGCTATTCAGTGTCTATAAATAACCCTTGTTGAGTAAGAAGAGCTTCATCTCAAGCGCTACTTGCATACTAATTTCGGCCATGTTTGAAATGTAGTCTCTGAGGTGTCTTAGCACTATTGCAGCTAGACAGACCTACTTGAACTATTTAAGGGCTCTATTTTTACCTTTGTTTGTTTGTTTTTGTTTTTAACATTCCCTTTGCCACTACTTCTTGATTGCATCCTTAATCTCTGGGGTCATGGCCAAGTAATGTTGAGTTTTTCCTGTATGCGAAAATTATGTGAAAACCAACCTGGAAACAGAAATAAAAGGTGGAGCTTATTGAATTTCTTTTGGGCTCTGTATCTCGACTTATTTTGGACCCTAGGATTTGAGCGTGTGCTTATTTGTCTCTTTCATTTTTCTAGATTGGTTGTATTTTCCTGTATTTATTTGAAGTAAAAATATTTTCCCATATGAAAGAGTTATTTTGAGTAATATAACAAAGCAGAGTTGGCAATGCACATTCTGAATGCTATTGCCAGTATATCTTCTTCTTTTTCTCAAGTTTGGCTTTAATTAGTTTTATGACCCATCACGTAGTCATTTCTATGAATGAACCCTATGCTCCATGACTCTACAACTACCAGCCATTTTATTCAACATTAATAGTCAAGATAAATCTCTACATTAAACCTTAAAACACAGTTGCAAATACCCAACTAAAACTCCCCAAACCAAGCCAAACACATAGTAATTTTTTTCTTTTTTCAAAATGGAAAACACATTTTTCTTTGGGTACTATCAATGTTCACTTTAATTTTTTTTATTTTTTTCTTTCAAAATTTTATTCCATTCAAATTCAATTAACTAACATATAGTGTATTATTAGTTTCAGAGGTAGAATTCAGTGATTCATCAGTCTTATATAATACCTGGTTCTCATTACATTGCATGCCTTCCTTAATGTCTAACACCCAGGCATTCCATCCCCCCACCCACCTCCCTTCCAGCAGCCCTCAGTTTGTTTCCTGTAGTTAAGAGTCCCTTATGGTTTGTCTCCCTCTCTGATTTCATCTTATTTTTCCCTCCCTTCCCCTATGGCCCTCTGTTTTGTCTCTTAAATTCCACATGTGAATGAAAGCATTTAATTGTCTTCCTCTGATTGACTCATTTTGCTTAGCATAATACCCTCTAGTTCCACCCACGTCATTGCAAATGGCAAGATGTCATTCTTTTTGATGGCTGAGTAACAGTCCTGTGTGTGTATGTGTAGTGTGTGTACCACATCTTCTTCATCTGAAATGATGTATTCATTTTCCAAGATTCTCCCCTAGCTGAGATGATGCTTCCCAATGCCTATAACCTTGGAATCATTAGCTAAAGTCAAATTCCCTAAGCAGATTTTAATGTAACCATATGGAGGAGAAAGTATGATAGTGGGCAAGAGAGAATAATATTCTTCTTAAAGAGAGACAAAAGGGAAATAAAAAATTGTGAAAAATCAGCAAATGTCCCAAATGGTACAGTTTAGGCTCTGGTGAAAGCCAGTGTGGGCTATCCAGAGGTAAGCAGGCACAGACGAAACAAGCTGGTTTAGTTTAAGGAGTGAGATACTCTAGTGAATCCCAAGATAAGCCCCCGGGTTCCCAATCAGCTCTCCCAAGAGAGCACAGAATCCCCCACTTATGGGCTTTGACTATTCCCCGGATGTATGTGTGCAAGGACAGGAAACCCAGAAAGGTACAGGTAGAAAGCAGCAGTAAATTCTTTTTTTTTTTTTTAAAGATTTTATTTATTTATTTGACAGACAGAGATCACAAGTAGGCAGAGAGGCAGGCAGAGAGAGAGGAGGAAGCAGGCTCCCTGCTGAGCAGAGAGCCCGATGTGGGGGCTCGATCCCAGGACCTGGGATCATGACCTGAGCTGAAGGCAGAGGCTTTAACCCACTGAGCCACCCAGGCGCCCCAGCAGCAGTAAATTCTTAAGGGAGTGCTCCACTTGATACATTCTGAAAACCTAGTGGATTTTTTAATGCCCCTGAAATTCCTCCACCCAGGAATCTATATTAGATATGCTTTAGGTGAAAAACACCTGAAAACAGTCCCTTTGCACTCTCATTATTAAGTTGCAGGAGGAAGGAAAGTGTGTATCATTGTCTGGTTAAGGTACCGTCAGGAAGGAAGGAATTCCCTCATGGCCTTAGCTCAAGGCCCCTCCCCAAATGGGCTCATAGCCTATGATGGAACTTCTACTCTGTGGACTAAAGGGGCAGTCTGAGGACAAAAGGCTTCAGCCCTGATTTAAAAGAAATTTTATAAGAACAGTCAGAACTTGGGGCTTGTCTAAGTTTAGCTGTAAAGCTTTGTTTGAGGCTGACTCTGTTTAATTCCTTTAAAAGCTTAAGTCAGGACAGGGAGCTTATTGGAATTCTCATATTGCCATATTACTTAGTGAATAATTGTACTGGGGTGTCCTTTTGATATAGGGAACAAGTGACTGCATTTTCACGTTATCACAGTCACAGTAAAAATACGGCTTTTCATGTTTCTATGTTGACTTGTTGAAGAGGTATTGTAGATGGTGACTGAGAGAGGAGGAACATCTCCAAATTAAGGCTAACGGTCCCTAAATTGCTATTTTTCTAAGGGTTGATAAAATTATGGTTTCAGTACAAGATTTTTAAAGTTTCTAAATGAATCTACATTTATTTTCAATGAATCCAGATCAGAAGAGTCAAAAGAAGTTTCACTGGTTGGCCAGGATTAAGACATGTTATCAGAGATCATGCACAGTGACAACTGGTGATCACTCTCCACATATCAAGGCACTCTGCACTCAACACTTGAAATGAGAATGTTTACCAATAGAGTTTATAGGGAAGTAATTTTTTATGTTTCTCTGCTTTTTTTTTTTTTTTAAAGATTTTATTTATTTATTTGACACAGAGAGATCACAAGTAGGCAGAGAGGCAGGCAGAGAGAGAGGGGGAAGCAGGCTCCCCGCTGAGCAGGGAGCCCGATGCGGGGCTCGATCCCAGGACCCTGAGACCATGACCTGAGCCGAAGGCAGAGGCTTAACCCACTGAGCCACCCAGGTGCCCCTGTTTCTCTGCTTTTAAAGGTGTAGTCCAGCTATCCATGTCAGAATGCTTTTTGTTATAAATTTTAAAATCTCAACTAAAAATGATGTAGCAATAAGGAACATCTGTATCCCACATAAGGTATTTGGAAGTTCAGTGGTTTCAGACTTGTTTCATTTATTGTTTAAATGATATCATCAAGGTCCCAGGTTCTCTCCATCTCCCCTCTATAAGACTTTGGCTTGTCTTTTTTTTTTTTTAATATTTTTATTTATTTATTTGACAGAGAGAGAGAGATCACAAGTAGGCAGAGAGGCAGGCAGAGAGAGAGGAGGAAGCAGGCTCCCTGCTGAGCAGAGAGCCCGATGCGGGGCTCGATCCCAGGACCCTGGGATCATGACCTGAGCCGAAGGCAGAGGCTTTAACCCACTGAGCCACCCAGGCGCCCCTGGCTTGTCTTTTAAATGAATTTTCTCATGACCCCAAGATGGCTGCCATCATGCCCACTCTCAAATGCAGACAGCAAGATCCAGTGGCAGCAAAGGGTTTGTTTCTTCTTGTGTGTCTCTTGTTACAAATAAGGAACACTTTCTATGAGCTCCCAGCATATTTTGCATTTCACTGTCGGGGGAAGAAGGCACAGGGAGGAATAGCAGTTTAGTAGGCAACAAAAATTATTTGTCACAAAATTAGCGTTCCAACACGCTAAGCACCGATGGGCTTTCCTAGGAGAGAGAGGTCTTCTTATGTGCTTAATCATTGGCAATATTTGGCTTCAACCTTTTCCTACTTTCACAAAGGGATGAAGCACTTTCTTTTTTGGAAATGAAAACTGGGGAAATAAAGGCTATTCACAGACCATAAATTTTAGGTAATACCTTCAGTGATTCTCAAATGGGGGCAGCGTTAGAGTTTTTTCTGTAGTGTATTATTCTTAGTAACTTTCTGCTTCTGTAAGGGGAACCTGGTGTTTTAGAGATCTGGAGAACACACCTGCTGTATCTTTTCTTTCTTAAGCTTACTGAGTGATACATGTAGGTATCAGAGATCTATTTTGTATGCCTCAACCTCTCTCTGAAGCAGAATGAGGAAAAATGCTCAAGAAGTTTATCGACTTCTCGGACTGAGAAAATAGCAGGGAAATTAATTGGGGGGGGGGGGATTGTGGAATCCAGAGATGCAAAGGTTGTAGTGTCCTTAGATGGGTTTTTCTCTTAGATGGGTCCACCACTCCCACCATCCTCTCACACTGCATATCCCCCATGTTCCCTGGTTTTGTCCTGAAAAGGGGATAGCCATGTATTTCTCTTTGCTATGTAATGATCCCAGTTTTGAAAAATGACTAAGAAGGGCAAAAAGAAAAGTTACTGTGAGAAAATCCAAAAGGGGGTAGGGGAACAAGGAGAGAAGAAACCTCAAGCACCTGACATATTTCAGAATCAGAAAAGAGGAGGTTAGCAAGCTAAGGGAAATTGGGGATCAAATGTAAAAAGTTTGTTTCTTTATCTGCTTTAAAAATATCTGTAATTCTGGGGTAGAAGTCAAATGTTTAAGGAGTGGAAATGGAATATAAGATGCTGAATTTTCTCAATCTTTGTTTGAAAGAAAACCTTCAGATACTCAGTACTCAAGCAGTGATCACATTCAAGTCCTTTAATTTTGTGCTGTTTTTTTTTTTTTTTCATCCCTGGATTCCCTAGTTCCCAACACAGTTTTATTTTTAAAGGCTTTGTACAAGACAAAGTGACCAGAGAAGGGCTGTTTTTTCAAAAAGGGTTTGAAGTTTGTTTGCTTAACAAAGTGTTTGCAGTCATAATTAGGTTGCATATTAAAGTTCAAAACCATCTCGTGTTGGAAGTGACTGAAAATTGTTACCATCTGATGACTTTGTGGGCAGAGCTTTCACAAACGACACTGCACGCACGAAGGAATAAAGACCCGTTTTCTGGGCATTGCCCTGGGACGCATCCAGGGTCTGGGCAACACTCAGACTACAGATTTCCCCTAGTGGCATTATGGGTTCTTAAATCTAACTGTCATGCTGCTGTGTCCTTGATCTGTTGGAGCCATCCCAACTTGAGTCAGTTCTGTTGCTATTCTCATCTCTGTAGCGCTCTCTGATCTCCAGTCCACCTACCTATCATGGGACCAGAGGAGCCATGACAAGTCCTGGGCACCGCTCTGTAATTGTCACCATGGAAAATGCATCTCCAAGCCAGGTTTTCTGGGGGAGAGAGAGAAAGAAGAGGGAAGAGAGAGACTGGTTAGGGTGTCCGGGATGAGTCAGCTCCTCATCTGTTGTGTTGAAAGGCAAAACTGTCTTTAATTTTAACAGTGCTCCACTTCCCTCTTCACTGGCATATGAAGCCTATTTGGGAACAGAAAGAGAAGTTTTACATGGCACATTTCAAACATTTTGCCTCAGGTAAGAACCTTACTGTTTCTGGGACAAAAATCTCTTTCCGGGCCTCCACACCTGAGTCTTTCACTTCTACTTAGAAGAAAATGGAACAATAGAAGCTTGTCTGTCTTGATGATGAGCACAAGGCAAGAATTAAGGTCTTAAAAAAAATCCCTGTGATGGGGCATAATTCTATGTGAGCTAGTTCAGATGACCATGATGTTTGGAGTCACCACAGACAGAGTGTTTGCTGAACATAATTCCATGTGTAGGTTCAGGTCTAAATCAGGAAACCAAGTTTATGTTGAGTAAGAATGAGAATGGATTTTTTCAATATTAGAATCATAATTTAACTTGGGTCAACTTGAAGATGAATTTTTGTTATTATCTCATTAATCTTCTTGAATATTGGAGCTTGATTCCACTGATTTCTTTTTGGATATTCTGCCTAAAAGGAAATGTTTGCTGGTATACCCATTCTGCTTAATAAAATAAACAAACTAAAAAAGTGGGGTCAGAATTTGGGAGAAAGCCAACATAATGACAAAGGAAACGACTAAGTCTTTGGTTTTGTGATTCAAAACAGAGAACAACTTTAAACAAAATAAGAACCATAAAATATAAGATTGACTTTATAATGAGCAGAATGTTTGGGGGGAATGTAAGGCAGGGGGAGGACACAGCTAAACAGAATTCTTTTTCAGACTTTTCTGAAAGCGAATTTTGGAAGAGTTATTTGAAATCTATATCAAAACCAGGTGCTTTCAGCAATCCGTAACAAATGAGTCTTGTCCCTTTCCCTTCTTATCCTACAAGAGCAATAACTGGAAAATGGCAACAACTAGACATTAGTTATCATGACACTCTCTCTATGCACGGATCCCTACAATATAGATGACAGATCACTGTATTCAGAGAATAGAATCAATTTGAACCAATGATACCACAGTATACACTAGCTTTGCAAAGTGACCCATTATTCATGAGCATCTAATAAAGATCACTAGAATCTGCTAGTATAGAATAACACTGTCACAGGGAGAACCTCCAAATCCAATGTTTACTGAGATAATGTCCCTTTAATCAGTGAAGGTTCAAAATGACAAATGGGGTTTACCATCTTCTAAACCAAACTTAATTACTTTGTTTAATCAATTTGAATTGTTTAAGTGTTTATTGCTTTTCAATATACTGCTACCACATGACCCTAACTCAAAAAATAAATGTATTACATACTAGCCAAAAAAAAAAAAAGTCTCAAAGCTTTCAAAAGGAAAGGTCTTTAGTGATATTCTACAGAGAGATCAATAGATTAAAATGCCAGGCTTCACAGAATGGATGTAAGGATGAGTAGCTATACCTTTGGGAAAATGTGTCTGAGGCCCATGTAAGTTTCACAAATGGAAATATCAGGTATCTGTATACTCTGTTCTTGTAATCATTCACCATTACCCTCTGATAGGTTCCAGTTCTTATATCAAAGAGAGAATATTAGGATTGAGATAGGCAGACAAGCCCCCTGGTGAATTGATTGGTTTTTGGAAGCACCGACAGAGAAATAAGTTAGATGACAAGTGAGTTCAGGGAGCACACAGTGACCCGACTCTTTAAACTCAGAATCAAGAAGGAAAATCTGGTACTTCTTTGTTAAATTCCAGCCACGAATGACTACTACAGGGCAATAAAGTGATCAACAGGATTAACCCAAGTGAAACATCTATTGTAACTAGTTGATCAAATTAGTTGAACATGGTATTGTACAAGTAGGAAACAACACTATATTTTCCTCACACCTAACTTTTACATCTATTCTGGTAGATATCATTTTTTCTTTCCCTAAACAGTATCTTTGGAAGGTCCCTCTCCAGTTCGGGGCACTTTCAGGCTGAGCCAATGTCCAGCCTGAACAGTGACTAATGGAGTTATACCACATACTTATGACTACTGTGCATCCTGACTGGTTAATGTCCATGCTATCCTTGCTGGTGAACATGTGAAACATCACCTCCACCTTCTGATATTAATGAATAGTCATGTTTTCATCAATTAAAGATGTAGACTTTGATGTTAAAACTTGGGTTTCACACCAATTCAAAGCTTTTCCCTCTCTACATCACTCAGACTCAACCCAGTCTCAGAAACTTGCAGTGCAAGAAATAGATACTGACTCTTTACTATTTCTTCACCTTGCCCACTATTCCCAGCTATGTTCTACTTCTGGTTCCTCCAGGCTAGAAAAAAGAAAGGAGAATATGAGGTGACATAAAGAGAAAAGAAAACCATCTTACTTGGCCCTTGCTCTTATAATCTGGCAATGAGGCTCTCTGTATAGCAGGAACCGAATTATGGCTTCTTTCTCTCATGGGGTACTATCTTGGGTACTCTGGATGGGCCCATCAACCTCAACCTCCTCTTCTGTTACTTCTAGTAAGAGGGGTTGGACACATGAAAACTATACTTTCCAGACTCCTTTGCAGGTACGTTTCTCGATGTGAATTCATTTCCGTCATTTGGATTTACTTATCAGATTTGGAAGGCAGGAATGAGGTGGGGATCACCTTTTTGAGGTTTTGGGCTATGGTGTCTAAGAAGTAAGATGGTGGAAACAGGAAGCTTTCCTACAGTAGTGTTCCAGTGTCCATCTCCACATTCTAGTGTGTAGAAAAGTAGTAGTGGCTCTGGCTCTCACTTCCAGCTTAAGTGATGGCCTCAGAAGTGCTTGTTCCCCTCCTGGGTCAGTTCTGTATCATTCTACACATCATCCCAGAAGGTTTGCTCCTTCAGTTCTTCCTAAGATTTTGCAGACTCTAGTATTGACTAATGCAGGTGCTTTTGTGGGTTCATGATGAGACCACTCCTCTCGTCTGCAGAAGACCTCCAGCATTACTATTCCTAGAGCAGGGGACGGTCATCTGGCCGACTGCTTGCCATGCCAGCTCACCTTCTCCAACTGACAGGGCACCCACACAGATTTTTCTGTTGTTCAGACTCTTCCAGGTAAGAATGGATACCAATCTCTGTATTGCAGGAAACGCAGGCCAAGTTTTCCCAAGAACTCCATAACCAATCAAGCTCTGTCCTGGATCTCTGTTTAGAGAGCATATAAGAAAGGGATAGGAAGAGTGTTCGAGCTGGATAAAATGTCAATATCCCTTCCTGACAAGACCCACACTCTCTGCAAATGGTTCTTGTAAAGGCTCTTTTCATTTATCTTGAACTGAGGGAAATACCATACTCTCCTCCAACAGTGCCCTTCAAGGAAATCCACACTGTCATTCTCTTCTGATGAGGTTGAGGTAAAGGCCACTTCTTTGGCAAGCTCTGCAGAGGTGGTTTAACATCTCTCTTTAGAAGGTGAGAATAGTTGTCATCTATGACTATCAGCTTTGGGACCTCAGTTGAAAGGGAGGTAACAGGGGAGTTCTCACTTAGCATCTAGTTACACTACTCTGGCTGATATTCCAGATTGGAGGCCAGTGCCTTGCCTTGACGGTTGTTTGGGGAAGGGGGAGACTGGTGGCCTGTTGAGCAGTTGGGAGTGTTCTGCTGTAACATTGAAGTAGAACCACCAACTTGGAACAACCTTTTAACCAAAACTCTTACTATTAAAACAGTGTTTCTGAGATTGAACCCAATGGACAAGAGATCTTTGAGATTTACTAGTCATTCAAAAAGTAATGTGGCTATATTTTGGTCTTATTTCACTTTTTAGATTTTATTTATTTACTTTAAATAGAGAGCACACAAGTGTGGGCAGGGGAAGATGGAAAGGAAAAGAATCTCAGGTCTCCTTGCATGGAGCCCAATGCAAGGCTTGACTCACAAGCCTGAGATCATGACCTGAGCCAAAACCAAGAGTCGGTCGCTTAACCAACTGAGCCACCCAGGTGCTCCATAATGTGGCTGTATTTTAGAAACCTCTCAAAGCAAAACAAACAAAAAACCAGAACCAGGAATATTTGACTTTTAAAAAGAACAGGATAACAAGGAGCTCACATGTGTGTGCCTCAATTTCCTAAAGTATAGAATGAGTGATTGGATTAGCCAGCCAAATTCTCTCCCAGTTCTGATGCCACATGGCTTTCTATGAGTCAACAGAATAAAATGGCCAAGCATTAGCTACCCTAAGGAAGCATTGTTCAAAGAGTTCAGATTGGCTGAAAACAAAACAAAACACCCAAATGAGTTGAACACTTATGTCCATATAAATGCCTGTGTACAAATGTTTATAGCAGCTTTATTAAAAACTGACACAATTTGGAAGTAACCAACTTTGTCCTTTAGGAGATGAATAGATAGATAAATTGTAGCGCATCCAGGCAATGGAATATTATTCAGTACCAAAAAGAGGTTGACTATGAAGCCATGAAAGGACACAAGGGAAAATTAAATGCATATTACTAAGTGGAAGAGAATAATTAAAAAAGGCTGTGTACTGTATCATTCCAAATATGTAACATCCCGGAAAAGGCAAAACTTCAGAGAAGTAAAAAGATCAGTGGTTGCCAGGGGGTAGGGGTTAGGAGTTACAGGGGAGAGATGAATCAGTGGAGCACAAAGGATTTTTAGAGCAGTGAAACTATTCTGTATGACACTACAGTGGTGGGTCCATGTTATTAAACATTTGTCAAACCCATCGTTTCACCAAGAGTGACCATTATGTAAACTATGGATTTTGAGCATTAATGATATATCAGTGTAGGTTCATCATGTATAACAAACGTACTGCTGTCATACAGGAGGTTGCTAGTTGGGGAGGTTATACATGTGTGGGAGGTTGTACAGGATATATGAGAACTCTGTATTTTCTACTCGGTTTTGTTATAAACCAAAAACTCCTCTAAACAATGAAGCTTATTAATTAAAGAAATAAACAAAACATAGTTAAAGTGGCATTAACCTTTTTTCTTTTCCTTTCCTTCCTTTTCATTTCATTTCATTTCTTTTCTTTTTAGTTTCAGGGGTAGGATTTAATGATTCATCTGTTGCATATAATACCCAGTGCCTGTTACCTCAAGTGGCTCCTTAATGCCCATCACCCAGTTACCCCATCCCCCCACCTCCCTGCCAGGAACCCTCAGGTTGTTTCTTAGAGTTCAGCATCTCATGGTTTGATGTCCTCTCAATTTTTATCTCATTTTATTTTTCCTTCCCTTCCCCTATATTCATCTGTTTTGTTTCTTAAATTCCACATATGAATGAAATCATGTGGTATTTGTCTTTCTCTAATTAACTTATGTTACTCAGCATAATATCCTCTAGTTCCATCCATGTCCTTGCATATGGTAAGATTTTGTTCTTGATAGTCAAGTAATATTCCTGTGTGTGTGTGTGTGTGTGTGTGTGTGTGTGTGTGTGTGTGTAGATCGATACATGTAGATATTTATATCTATATATATGCCACCTCTTCTCTATCCATTCATCTATCAATGGACATCTGGGCTCTTTCTATATTTTGGCTATTGTGGACATTGCTGCTATAAATATTAGGGTGCAGGTGTCCCTTTGGATCACTATTTTTGTATCCTTTGAATAAATTCCTAGGAGTGCAATTGCTAGGTCATAGGATAGCTCTATTTTTAATTTTTTTGAGGAACCTCCATATTGTTTTCTAGAGTGGCTGCACCAGTTTGCATTCCTACCAACACTGTAAGAGGGTTCTCCTTTCTCCACATCTTCACCAACATCTGTCATTTCCTGACTTGTTAATTTTAGCCATTCTGACCTGTATGAGGTGGTATCCCATTGTGGTTTTAATTTGGATTTCCCTGATGCCAAGTGATATGGAGCATTTTTTCATGTGTCTGTTGGCCATTTGTATGTCTTCTTTGGAGAAATGTCCGTTCATATCTTCCGTCCATTTCTTGATTGGATTTTTTGTGTTTTGGGTGTTGAGTATAAGTTCTTTATGGAATTTGCATACTAGTCCTTTATCTGATATGTCATTTGCAGATATCTTCTCCCATTCTGTAGGTTGCCTTTTAGTTTTGTTGTCTGCTTCCTTTGTTGTGCAAAAGCTTTTTATCTTGATGAAGTCCCGATAGTTCATTTTTGTTTTTGTTTCCCTTTCCTTTGAAGACAGTCTAACAAGAAGTTGCTGTGGCTGAGGTCAAAGAGATGCTGCCTATGTTCTCTTCTAGGATTTTGATGGATTCCTATCTCACATTTAGGTCTTTCATTCATTTTGAGTTTATTTTTCTGTATGCTGTAAGCAAGTGGTTCAGTTTTATTCTCCTGTATGTGGCTGTTCAATTTTCCCATCACCATTTGTTGAAAAGACTGTCTTCTTTCCATTGGATATTTTTCCTGCTTGTCAAAGATTAGTTGACCATAGAGTTGAGGGTCCATTTCTGGGTTCTCTATTCTGTTCCATTGATCTATGTGTCTGTTTTTATGCCACTACAATACTTCATACCATCTTGATGATGACAGTTTTGTAATACAGTTTGAAGTCCAGAATTGTGATGCCTCAGCTTGGTTTTCTTTTTCAACATTAGTTTGGCTGTTCAGGGTCTTTTCTGGTTCCATGAAAATTTTAGGATTGTTTGTTCCAGCTCTATGAAAAATGATGATAGTATTTTGATAGGGATTACATTGAATGCGTAGATTGCTCTAGGAAGCATAGATGTTTTAACAATATTTGTTCTTTTAATTCATGAGCATAGAATGTTTTTCCATTTCTTTGTGTCTTCCTCACTTCCTTTCATAAGGGTTTTCTAGTTTTCAGAGTACAGAGTCTTTACCCCTTTGGTTAGGTTTATTCCTAGGTATCTTAAAGTTTTACATGCAATTGTAAATGGGATTGATTCCTTTATTTCTCTTTCTTCTGCCTCACTGTTAGTGTATAGAAATGCAACTGACTCTGTACATTGATTTTATATTCTGCAATGCTGCTGAATTCCTATATCAGTTCCAGCAATTTTTGGTGGAGTCTTTTGGGCTTTCTTCAAGAGTATCATGTCATCTGTGAAGAGTGGTAGTTTGGCTTCTTCTTTGCCAATTCGAATGCCTTTTATTTCTTTTTGTTGTCTGATTGCTTAGGCTAGGACTTCCCCTACTATGCTGAACGACAGTGGTGAGAGTGGACACCCCTGTTGTGTTTCTGACCTTAGGGGAAATGCTCTCAGTTTTTCCCCATTGAGGATGATGGTCACTGTGTAGTACATGTTGCTTGAGAAATAATTACATTTAGGTAAAATAATTTGTTATAATCCATGTTAAAATTAAGTCTATTCATGCATCATAAAGAGTAATGTAAACCGGACTATCTGTAGCAAAATGTTTTCATGAAACTTATGTGAAAGAAATCAAGGAAGCCAGATATTAACTGAATTCAAGCCCAAGTTTTAGCAACTTCCAACTATTTCTGTCAAACTGAAAGGTTAAAGATGAACCATTGGCTGATATCCAGAGGTCTTATATGAAGAAGCAGCAATCACCTTGTTTAAGAAGTACATGTTGAAAAAAAAAAAAAGAAAAGGAAAGGAAATACATGTTGAACTTTGAGCATGACTGTCTTCCAAGTAGCAACTATTGGAATGTTGGTTCTTGGCTTATAATGCTTATGATGAAAACATGGTGGAACAGGGAATGAATTTTTAAGACTTTTACTTACTTTCAAGAATCATATTGAACTGTTCCATTTTCTGTTGGCCATATCCACCCTTCTCTGAGATGCATTCTTCCAGTTGTAATAGAGTAGATTTGTAATACAGTTTTAAGTCTCTGTCTCCAGTTCTGTCAGATGTTCTTAAGATTTAATGGAGGATAGATGAATTTATTTCTTTACAACTTCACTTATATCCATTTAAATGAGAGTTGTGGGCAGGAAGAACAGTGTTTTGAGAGTAATCAATTCAGGAGTAATCAATAATCAAAGTATTTTTTTAAGTGTATAGCGTCATGATGCCCTCTAGTGGCTAACCCACAAGAAAAGTGCCTCAAAAATCCCTCAGAAAATAGAAATTCTTTTTTCAAAGGATGGATCTTCCTTTCTGTAGATGGCATCTATTAAAGTACACTGTTATCTTTGATTTCTTTAATAAAAGCAATGGGGCTTTATGTTCAGTTGCTAACGCCTTATTGCCTTAGTACCTCAAAGATCAAAACATGTTAGCTTAATAATAATTATTGTGTTAAAAGCATTATAACTACCTGAGTAAGGCCAATGGACAGATGTGGTCCACTACAATGGATTTATTATCTTAAAGCAAAGGAGTAAACCTCGGAGGGACAACGCGAAGATTCTTCTGGGATTGACTGATTTGTCACTGTTAGTGTTTTCCATCATTGAAATGGCTGCCTTGGATTCCTAGGCAGGTAGCCGCACTATTGAGAAAAGAAAAGAACAAAAAATAGACCCAACTGAAAAGAAATCAGAAAATTGATCACTGATCCTGTTATTTGGTGAATGACTTATAAGGTTGTTTTTTACATTCTTCAATTTCCAAGAGCAGCCATTAGACTGTGTGTGTATGTTTTCGTGTGTGTATGTGTACATGTGTGTTATATAAAGATGTTTTATAAGCCTGAATAAACATTTAGGAAAATTAGCCACGTTCTTAAAATTGTTTGTGTCTTCTAAGCTTTAGATAGTTTCAAGTAATGAAAACCAAAAAGGCTTACTAATTGTTGAGTTGTACATTTTCCATTATTCTCTTGAAACTAACCTTATTATTTAGATACATTTAAAGACATATTTTAAATGATTTCTTCTGGATGACAAGTCACAAGCTTCACATTCTCATATTCTTCACTGATAAATCTATGGTTTTTCAGATAGATAAAGTTCCATGACAATAGATCCCTTTAAAAGAAAACATTCTTCGTTGTAAAGCTGTTTATATGACCTGACAGACATTGGTCTATGATAGCAGTGGTTTTTGGAAAGTAACTGAAGCATTTTCTCCATAATAAACTCAACAAATATTTTTATTAGTCTCCCTCCATGTGCCTGCCAGTCTGTATAATAAAGTTAACTAATTGTTGACAGTTGGCACTGAGGAGAAAGGCTGAAAAACTTATGGCAACATACAGCTGAATAGACCTTATGTCCTGCCATCCAGCAGTACTTCTCAACTTCCTTTCCCTTTTCCCCCATTAAGCATTCTATCCTCTAACCATCCCCACAAGGAAAGAATAATAATAATGACAATAACAGCAACAATAGTATATCCCAAACAATCCAGCAAAACAAAACAGTACACCCCTAACTACCCCCCCCCAAAAAAGGGAAGATCTGGGGCTGACATTAGGAAAAATAAAATAGGAGAGCTGTCTGAAAGTAAAATCTCTCTTTCCCTTCAAATTTTGTTTCCCTAATTTATAATTAATTCCTGAGAGTGGTTCCCTTCTCTCCAGGTCCATAAGCTGCACATTATTTTCAGCACTATATCCCTCATCATAAAATGATCCTCTCATGAAATTATTGGTCAGATTTCATAGGTTTGTTATAATGGACTTTTGTCTACTGTCCACTGAAACTGCTCTTTTTCCTCTTTCATCCTTACAGATTCTAAAGCTAATGTATTCAGCAATCTTCAGCTCTTCCTTTCACTTTCTTTTTTTTTAATGATTTTTTTTTTATTCATTTATTTGACAGATCACAAGCAGGCAGAGAGGCAGGCAGAGAGAGAGAGACGGGAAGCAGGCTCCCTGCCGAGCAGGGAGCCTGATGCGGGCCTTGATCCCAGCACCCTGAGATCATGACCTGAGCCGAAGGCAGAGGCTTAACCCACTGAGCCACCCAGGTGCCCTTCCTTTCACTTTCTAAAGGCAATGAGGACTCATCCAATCCTTTGAGTATTAAATCTACAAATAAGTGGGTCTTGTGTACACTAGATTCAGATGCCTTAGGTTTATAGGACTCTTAGAGAAGCCTAGTCACTTTCAGGTGATCTGAAGAACACCTGAGCCTACTTTCCTGAGCCTACATCAGAGTATGTATGTTTCACTAGGTTAATCTTGGTTCTGACCCTGCCTTCCCAGGATCCTCCAACTGGCCAGGAGCCAAGGCTAGGCAGGAGTTCCTGGGGTCCTTTAAGGGAGAAATTAATTAATCTGGCTGGAGATTAATCCAAACTAGAGATGGTAAATTTCTTCAGATTTTGCAACCATGGCCTGGGGCTTGTAGGGGCTGGGTGGAGTCTTGGAATGGGTATTTTTTAATCTTCTTTCTGAAAAGGGAACTAAAATATATGCAAAACATTTTGAATTGCCTTTACCAAATGAAAACTTTTAAAAGGAAAAGACACAATTTTATAGCATAATTTGGTTTGCCCTAAACTGGTCAAGTCAGGGTATTAATTTGCAAAGGTGTAACTTATACACACAAACTAATTTTCTAATTATATTGCTTTTAAGGGTGTATAGTTTTAATTTCAGTGGAGTTACAGTGAATCATATTTTAAAGTATCTGAAGTGATTATAGGTTTTGCATGTTAAGGAGAACCAAGCAACAGAACAGAAGCAACTATGAATAGTAGAACAAAATAATGAAGCAATATTCTGATCTTAATGTCCTCCACAGTGTCAAGTTGATGCTTATTTTCAGAAATAAGCATCTGTTTTGTGTCCTGAGTTTTTAAAATAAACACCATTAAAATTTCCTCATTTGTTGTTTTCACTTTGAACGCGTCAACATACTTTTATTTAGCTTGCTTTTAAATATTATCAGATTAGAAATTTTTTTCTATATTGACTAAACATTTGTATTTCTTCTTTTTGTCAATTGCTCAACTATACCCTTTGTGTGTGTGTGTGTGTGTGTGTGTTTTAATTGAAATATTTGTCATTTTGTTACTGATTTATAAGATTTCTATATATTAAATCTACAAACCTCTGGCATTTCCTCTGCAAATAATTTCCCCTGGTTTACTGTCTATCATTTTTTTACATGGCCTTTCTTTTAAGTACAGAAAAAAAAATTTTATAGTCATACTTATCAGCCTTTTCATTTATATTTTTGTCTTTGATGTCACTCATTGAAAAGTTTTTCTCTCCTAAGACCATATAGCCACTTATATTTTATTCCAGTATAATTATAATTTTGTTTTTTGCATGTCAATCTTTAGGCCATCTGGGATTCATTTTGGTGTCTGATGTTATAGTAATTTAACTTTGTATTTTCTCTCTTTGGTTAGCTGGTAGTCTTAACCAGAAGTTGAGTAATCCATTTTTCCTTTGGTTTGAATGTTAGCTCATCGTGTATTAATATTTTCTATCTTTTATTTATTTATTTTTAAGATTTTATTTATTTGAGAGGAGAGAGAGAGAGAAAGCCGAGTAGGGGGGAGGGGCAAAGAGAGAGGGAGAAGCAGACTCCCTGCTGAACAGGAAGCCCAATGACACTTACTGCAGGGCTCCATCCCAGGACCCTGAGGTCATGACCTGAGCCAAAAGCAGACCCTTGACCTACTGAGCCACCCGCACCCCAGGATGTGATATCCTTACTATTTATGTAACACTATTAACGTCCCTGTATAAAATAAAAATTTAGCATTTTTTGATTTCCTCTTTCTCCCTACTCAGTTGACTTACTGCCCTTATTTTTATTATGCTCTAATAATCATTTATTTATGCTCTTACTAGACATTTGTATTAAGTTTACTAAGTACTTTTTGACTTTGTTCTTTTTATTAATTTCTAGGCTGGCTGGTATGTATTTTCAATTAAAAATATCAGAAAAGGCAAATGATTTCTTGCCTTTCTTCATCCTTATATTCCCAAGAATAGTCTTGCTATTGATTTTATACCTTAGAAACAGTAGGGATGAGCCCAGAATTTGGGAATTTACTGTTGTAGGGATGAAAACAATGCTAACTGGCAAGTTTCCCTTTCCTAAGAAACTGGTTTTGTTTATTTCTTCACAAGAGGCCTGTGGGATTTTTCTTCTCCTTTGAAATTTAAAATGTTGACCTAGTTAAGTCATTTCATTAATTTTGCCACATACTTTATAAATTTTTTAAATCTAAAAATCTAAATTCTAAATCTACCCATGGTCAGGTCAAAGTTCTTCTATAGGTTTTTATGTTAGCTTTTTGTCCATTTGTTGTATTTTCTTCTGGAATTTAAGCTATGTATTTGGTCTGCATTATAACAAATTATATAAAATTTTTTCTAGACCATTTTTCACATCTTTTTTCTTTCATCTTAATAATCTCTATATAACTGAGTTATAGAATAAATTTTCTTCTAACTTTTTGACAATTTTTTTCCATTGTTTGCTGCTTATTGTTACTTCTGGGCTCCCAGCAACTAAAAGGTTTATTTCCAGTTCCTATTGCATTGCTTGGCCCAGGAAAGATAATGAAAAAAAGTGTATTAAATTATATTGTAATAAAATTGCTCAAATATAAGATGGGAAAATTATTAGACATAATTTTCAGTGACAACAGTAAGTATATCTTGGTGTAAAATAACTAGATATGAACTAGATTAGCTGTCTTTTCAGAAATTATATCATGTACAAGAATTTTAGCCTAGAACCTCTAGTATTATTCAGTAATGTTAAAATCAAACCCAACCCAACCCCAGCCACCAGGCACACAATTATGTGCAGGAGTAAAAAGATATGTATCAAAGTATTGAAATAACAAAATAATATTTGTTGAGCCTTACTGGTGGGAATGACCAAGCTAAGGGCTCTACACATATAATCCCATTTAATCTTCTCTACAATTTTGATAGGCCTTGTATTTGCTGATGAAGGACCTGAAATTTAGAGGGTCATTTGCAAAAGGACATACAGCTAATAAGTAGCTGAGCTGGGATTTGAGCCCAGATCTGGTTAATTCTGAAGTCTATGATCTAACCATTAAGCTAGATTGGACAGCGTTTCCTTTTTCTAGTCTTCCCAATGCTGAGATTCAATAACACAGCACTATTTCTTGGTTCCATATACGGAATGCTTTTTTTTTTTTTTTTTAACTTTTCAGAACTCTGATTTAATTGCATAGAATCTGAATCTTTAAGGTTATAGGCCACGAGGGGCGCCTGGGTGGCTCAATCGGTTGGGCATCTGACTCTTGATTTCAGCTCAGGTCATGGTCTCGGGATTGGGTGTCAGGACCCAAGTTGGGGTCTGAGCTCAGCACAGTCTGCGTGAGATTCTTTCTCCCTCTCCTTCTGCCCCTCCACCCAACTTGCTCACTCTCTCTAAAAATCTTAAAAAAAAAAAAAAAGAAAGAAAGAAAGAAAGAAAAATATTATAGGCCACAAAAGTGGGAGGTTTAACCTGGATTGAAAACTATTAAAGCCAAAGACATAATCCTATCTTCATTTTACTTGCTTTTATCCACATAATTAAAGGCCCAATGTTTGCACTGACTACAAAGAAGCAGAAGTGGGACATAGCTCTTACCCACAAGAGAGTTATAGCCTGGTTGTGCAGGACAATATAGAAAGAGACATCACTTCATACCACTCCTTTTAAAACAATTGGCTTGGGGACACCTGGGTGGCTTAGTCGGTTGAGATCCCGACTCTTGGTTTGGGCTCAGGTCATGATCTCAGGCTCGTCAGATCACAGCTCCTTCAAGGAGTAGCAGTGATGATAGAGATTATGAAAAGGCTGAAAAGGAAAGGAGTATGGTGTATTAATTTAAAAATTGAGTTCTTCCTCCACCAATTAATAGCTCCATGACTTTTTTTTTTTTTTTAATAGCTCCATGACTTTAGCCAAGTTCTTTTAAAGCCCTCTAAGACTCATTGTTCTCACATTTTATATTAAGTACTCAGTAAATGATAGTTATTAGCTTTACTATGAATTCACAGAATAGAGTGGGCTTTTTTTGTTTGTTTGTTTTTTCTACCTAGCATTTATTTTATCTTATTTTGGTAACATCATTAATTTTCACACCTCTCTCTTGGTGTAATTGTCAAGGTCTCTGTGTAAAAGTTCTAGTGTAAGAAAGGGATGGATATATGACTAGACTAAGCCAACCAGACTTTCTTTGCAGACTTTTTTTTTTTTTAAGATTTTATTTATTTATTTGACAGACAGAGATCACAAGTAGGCAGAGAGGCAGGTAGGAGAGAAAGGAGGAAGCAGGCTCCCTGCTGAGCAGAGAGCCCGATGCGGGGATTGATTCCAGGACTCTGGGATCATGACCTGAGCCAAAGGCAAAGGCTTTAACCCACTGAGCCACCCAGGCGCCCCTCTTTGTGGACTTTGAATCTTGAATTAATTGACAGTCTGAAGACATTGTCCATTGATTCCTGCTACCTGGACCTCTAAGAGCTGCCTCAATTGCTCTCTGCTTTCAAACTCCATACTTTAACCACCTTATGTCCTACTAAAATCCTCTTCTGTAAAATGTTGGCCAAATGAGGTGTTGTTTACAACCAAAGAAACCGGCCTGCTACATCTGGTCCATCTTTCCCATTCTTGTGTGGTTGGTCTATCTTTAATTTACTCTAAGGGACCAATTGGGCAATTACAGTGGTCCTAAACATTGCTCTTCAAAATAATTTAATAGTCATCCTAGGCATCTCCTATATTGTCTTACACTTCATTGTGATGTGCATTCATTTTCTCCACAATGTTTCTGGGCAAATCTAAACCCCATGTCATCCGCGGTAACCTCATTCGTAGCCGAGAATATTGAATCTGTCTTCTCCATGACATGGCGCACCTATGTTGCTGCTTTGCCTGTTCTCCAGACTGAACATGCCCAAGTTTTTCATCTGTTCTCATAGGGTTTCATTTCCAAACCTTTTATTAACTTGGTTGCCCTCCTCTGAACTCCTTCCAGTTAGCTAGAAAGCAAAATCTATCCAATAATATCGTGTCATCATCATGGAGACCATGGAGGTCACATCCTGGCTAGAAGGTAACTGGGTAGCCCCACAGGCATGAAATTTTTTCTTCATGCCTAAGGTAATTGGGAATGTGCTGGGTCTCCTGCCCAGGCATACCCCAAGCATGCAACAAATGGGGTGCGGTCAGCAGGCAGGTACCCACGTATTCAGGGGAAGAGTCATTGCTTATTTGAACAGCAGTAATCAGTTCAATTTCTCTTTGTGGCTACTTTGAACTACAGCCTTCTTCCTAACTCAAAACACCAAAGCTGAGTGATAACTAACAATTATTGAGTGCTTATGATGTGCTAGGCATTATGCCAAATGCTCAACATTTGTGAACTCATTTAATCTCTACAATAACCCTTTACATGAGGCTATTATCTTCATTTTACAGATGCAGAAACAGAGGGTTATAGTGAGCCCAGGTCACATGGTTAGGAAGTGATGTGGCAGAAAGTTGAACTCCGGGATTGGACTATAAAGCTCATGCCCTTAACTATAACCTTTACTTGTTTGAACACTCAAGAGGAATAGGCTAGAAAGCATTGGACACAAAAATTGGGAAAAGCATGTGCCTTTTTAAAAGGCAGGGTTTTACAATTTGTGTAGCATGGAAAAAATGATTTCATGATTAAAAAAAGTATGAGAAATAGTTTATGCAATTTTGCCTTCCTGAAGATTAAAAATAAATATTCTATTTTGAAGGCTATAAGAAGTCTTGGTGTGAAGAAACTTATTTAACCCACATTCCCCAAATATATTTTAACAGAAAACACCTCCACTTCACTAAGTGTGCAAAAATATATACTAGACTTAATGTTAAGGAGATACATGAAGCTATACATGGTATACATCCCAACATCATAATAATCTTGCAAGAAATACATTACTACTTCAATTTTGGGGGAAGGGAACTGACTCCCAGAGAGGTTTACCTCTCCAAAGACTTTTTGTGGGCAAATAACTGAGTAGGGGTTTTATTCCACTTTTGTATAATTTTAATGTCCTTATGTTGCTTCTGCACGTAAAATATTTATTTTGCCCCTCATGCCCTAAATTAGAGAAAATTCAGTTTTGAAAGTTATTATCACCCCATCTGCTTTTTAGATATCTTGGTCATGTGAAGGCAGCTTAATGAAGAGGGAAGAGCCCCAGCTCAGTTCTAGAAAACTCAGGCTGGGTCAGATTATCACCTCTGCTACCTACAGTTTGGCTTTCCCATGAAAGTTGCTTAATCTCTCTGAGACTTTTTTTTTTCCCTTCCAGTTTTATTGAGATGTAATTGACATATATGACATTGTACAAGCTCTAGATGTACAACATAATTATTTGATATTTCTATAAATTGCAAAATGATCACCATAGTAAATTTAGGTACATCCCATCAGTTCACCTGGTTATAACTTGTTTTTCTGTGATGAGAACTTTTAAGATCTGCTCCCTTAGCAACTTCCAAATATATGATAACAGTGTTAACTTGAGTCACCATGCTTGCACGTTGCATCCACAGGCCTTATTGATTTTATAACCAATTCTTTCATAACCTTCACCAATCCCTACCTCCCACCTCTGGCAACCACGAATCTGGTATGCTTCTATGAGTTTGGTTTCTTTAGATTACACATGCAAGTAAGGTCATAGGGTACTTTTCTTTCTCTGTCTGACTTATCTCATTTAGCATAATGTCCTCAAGATCCATCCATTTGTCACAAAGGGCGGGATTTCCTTCTTTTTTATGGTCTGAGCGTATTTTCTTTCCTATGAAGTAGACATTCATTATGTGAATGGCTTATTAACTTTTTTTGTTCCCTCCATACTATCTAACTCCATATTTCATTTTAACAAAGCAAACAAAACGAGTGGCTTTATTTGGAAGTCAAAGATAGTACCATAGTTCAGACTATCGTTTTCAAGTGTTACAAAACTTTAGAGGTGTCCAAGTCTGCCTGGTCTGTGTTAGTGAAGAAGGTTCCAGGAGTGAAGCAACCAGCACAAGGACTGGCTCCAAGAGCAGCAGCAAACTCCAGCACAGCTCACTGGCCAGTATTCCTGGATGATACGACACTGACGTCAGCTGGGTTTTCAATGGCAATACTGACATGAGTTGTCAGTGGAAGCTTCTCCCAGGTTCTTTTCAGATTATGATGTAGATACTATCCCTTTGCCTTTTGTGGAGGTACTGTTCCATTTGGAAGTCAAGGTTGGTACCACATAAGTGGGTTCCTGCTGCAAGGAATTTGAGGACATCCTCCTCCCTTAGTTTTTTATTTGAGAGAGAGAGTGATAGGCAGCACAAGCTGTGGTCAAGGAAACAGTATCTAGGGAGGGGCAGAGGGAGAGGAAGAAGCAAACTCCCACTGAGCAGGGGGCCTGATGTGGGGCTCAATCCCAGGACCTTGAGATCATGACCTAAGCCAAAGGCAGATGCTTAGCCAACTGAGATAAGGTGCCCTTCTTATCTTCTCGATAATAGCTATTCTAATCTATGAGATGATGTCTCATTGTGGCTTTGATTTGCATTTCCCTGATGATTAGTGATATCGAGAACCTTTTCATGTATCTGCTGTTGACCATTTGTATGTCTTCTTTGGAAAATGTCTATTCAGATCCTCTGCCCATTTTTTAATCAATGTTTTGTTTGTTTCGCTATTGAGTTATATGAGTTCCTTGTATATTTTACATATTGTTTATCAGATATATGATTTGCAAATTTTTCTCCCATTCAGTAGGTTGCCTTTTCATTTTGTTGATGGTATCCTTTGATGTGCAGAAGCCTTTTAGTTTGAGGTAGTTCCAACATACTTATTTTTGCTTTTGTTGTCTTTGTTTTTGGTGTCAAATCCAAACAAGCATTGCCAAGACCCATGTCAAGGAGCTTACTGCCTATGTTTTCCTCTTGAAGTTTTCTGGTTGCAGGTCTTCTGTTCAAGTCTTTAATCCATACTGAGTAAATTTTTGTGTTTGGTATAAGACAGTGGCCCAGTTTCATTCTTTCACATGTGGCTGTCCAGTTTTCCCAACCATTTATTGATTCCCAGTCATTTATTGAAGAGACTATCTTTTCATCATCATATATTCTTCCTTCCTTTGTGTAAACTAACTGACCAGATAAGTGTGGGTTCATTTCTGGCCTCTCTATTCTGTTCTATTGATCTATGTGTGTGTTTTTATGCCAGTACCATATTGTTGTGATCATTAGAGCTTCATAATGTAAAGGTAGGAAGCATACTGTCTCCACCTTTGTTCCTTGTATTTTTGTTGTTGTTAGGTAATCATATTAATTGGTGTCTTCCAATGTAAAAGTTGGAAGTCCAAATTATGAGTTATGTAAGGAGAGAGTGACGAAGTATTCCTTCCCTCATTCATTCCTTCATTCAGCAAATATATAAGAAATGTTTATGTGTACATTTTTAGGTCCTGAGATACACAAGTAAAAAATCCAGGGAATTCTCTACCCTCATGGCACATTGGTTCTGGGGAGATATGCATAGGTACATACAAATAAATTAATTAATTTAAAAAGCGGTTGCAAATGGCGGTAAGAGCTATAGAGATAATGGGGAGAAGAGTTTACTACTTTCATACGGTCATTCCGTGAAGACCTCTTTGAGGAGTTGACATCTGAGCATTGGTTTGAGCCAACTCATTCCTGGATGATGGAAGAGGGACAGAACCATAAAGATCTAAGCAGAAGGAAGCATCAAGGATAACAGCTGTAGAATGAACTTAATGTCTTTGAGGAATAACAAGCAAACCAGGTGGAACCTAGAGAGGAAGAAGGAGGGTCGAAGGCAACGAAGTGTGAAATGTGAAAGGGCCAGAACGTGTAAGATTTGGTAGTGCTGGTGAGGAGTCTGTGTTTTCATTCAAGTGAGATGGATGCTGTTGGGGGGTTTGGAGCAGGAGGTTTACATTTGAAGACGATTGCTCTGCCTATGGTATGGCAGATTCTAGGCTAGAAAGAATGGAAGGTGGAAGGCAGAGAGCTTTAGATCAATCCAGAAAAATAAAACTTTTTTTTTAATATAAAGTTAACAGACATTTGAAAGAAGAGAAGGGGAGGCGATGGGTCAGGGAAAGGAAGACTGAGCAATTAGTCAGAAGACTGGAACTCCTGGAGAAAAGTATCTGTTGAGAAATAGTAATTAGTGAGATGCTCTTGTCAATATGTCTGAAACATTTTAAAACAAGGCAGTCCACGAGTCAGTTTTAAGTTATCTGTGGTTCAAGGATGTATGCTTCCTCTACTACCCTAAGCCTTATTTAAAACTTGCTCCACATACAGTATTGCACTGGTGGTACTTTGAAGACAAAAAGGAATCAGGTTGGTGCCCAGCGTAAGACCACACAGTATAGGATAAGGAGAGCCTACAGAATATGGCAAGATGACTCACACAATAAACAAATCTAGTGGATTCAAGAGTGTGAAACCATCAGTGATGAACAAAAATGGAAACTCCTCCAAGATTCTCAGGAGGGATTTGTGTAAACATTGACTTTCCCAGGACATAGGTGATGGTGGTTTGAGCCAACTCATTTGAAGCCTGAAGGGCAGGATGACCTGGCTGATTCCAGGTCACACATGTAACTAAAGAACAAAGAAGACAGAATACAGTTTTATGGTATGATTAGGTCAGTAGCATAAATCTTTAGCCTCAGCTTTCCCACTCAGATGTTTTTCCCAGCGGTTACTTCTATTAATAATTCATTTATGCATTCATTTGACAAATATATACTCAGCACCTGCTCTGTGCCACATACTGTATTGAGAGGTAAGGATATGGCAAGAAACAGCATATAAAACATAATAGCCATGCCAGTTGGTAACTTGACCCTACTCCAGCCTTCAGAATGGCTAGACTTTGGCCCAATGAAACACAAGGGCACCCATACTGGGGCATTTAGGGGAAAGAACCTGCATTCCTCTTCTGTAGGAACTTCTTGTCTCCTTCATGTGGAGAGCCATTAGCTGCTCAGTACAAATTAGCTATTATCATTATTACTGCACATTATTTATCTTTTCCTTAACTTTTTGATTTCCCTTACTATGTCTTATGTGAACCAAATTTCTAAAATAGTTTCCTTACATAGTCAGATCTTTTGTAATTTACCCTGATACACAGCTTGCAATAACAAGATTTTTGGCATATGATTAAATGATTTCCTGAAAAGGTCAAAATCCGTCCTAGAACAAAGTATTTTCTAAACATTTAAACAGAAAAAGTAAAGACAATGTAACAAACACTTTGGAAAATTGTTTGGCAGTGTCCATCAAAGTTGAAAAGAAACATAAATTATAAACTAGGAATTTTACGCTCAGTATGTACCCAGCAGATACGAAGAGTACTATTTGCATTATTTCATTTACACAAAGCTTGAAAACTGACAAAGCTCAGGAGACTGACTACCTGGGGGTTTAGAATGACCAGAAGGGAACAAGAGGGAGTTTGGGGAGCTAGTCATGTTCTGTTTCTTTACCTGGATGCTAGTTACATGGATATGTTCACATGATAAAAATTCTTTGAGATGTATATTTAAGATTATGTATTTCTCTTTATGAATATTATATTTGAGTGAAAGGTTTTTTGTGTTTTTTTTTAAGATTTGAATTCAATCAGTCACCATACAGTACATCATTAGTTTCAGATGTAGAGGTCAGTAATTCATCAGTTGCAAAAAACACCCAGTTCATCACATCACTTGCCCTCCTCAATGTCTGTCACCCAGTTTACTTTAAAAAGTGGATGTAAAATGCATTTTATTATTCTCCCTGGAATTCATAATTCACTATTTTGAAAAACTGTGGATTGTCAATGAATATTTGGTGATGATTACTGTCATTTTAATTACAATTTTTCCTTTTATCATCCTCCTAGGGGTATAATTTTTCAGCAAATGTATGTTGGAAATTTTTGGAAAAGAAAAATAACTAACTAAGCAAAATGGTTCTAATCTAGCATAACATTTAACTATTATTACAAAAAAGGATATGTACCACTGAACCCTTATCCAAACAGAATCTACAAGTTCTATTGAGCTGGACATTTGTTTTTCTTTTTTTGAAATTAAAATTTCAAGCTTATACCCTTCAACATGACTCTCTTTTGCTAGTTATCTATAAATATAGAAAATAGTTTTCTCTCAAATATTTCTTGAATCTCCTATCATCTGATCTCAGCTCTCCTTGCTTTGGGGCAGCTTCTAATTATCCTTTCCTAGACTACAGCAACAGCCTGATATTTGTCACAAACTGACCCAGTCTTGCTCCCTCAAAACAGCCTTTATCTAGCCTCCATAGTGACCCATCTTACAATAATCTGATTATTATATTCCTTCCCTTCAAACCATCTCAGATAATGGAAACTCCATCCTTAAAGTTCTCTTGCCAAACATTTTAATTTCATCCTTGACTTCTTTCTTTTTATGTGTCCAGAAAATCCAATTAACTCTATTTTCAAAACATAATCCAAATCCAAATCTGTTCATTTGATATCACCAACATTACTACCATCTCTATCAGAGCACCATCATTTCTTGCCTATACTATTTATTGCAAAGGCCTGCAGACTAATCTCCTTGTTGCCATTCTTGTCTCTCTACAGTCTTGATGTAGCATCTTGATGGACCACATTTGCTATAGCACCAGAGTGATTTAAACACACACATACATCAGTTTATGGTACTTGTATGCCTCACAGCCCCCAGTGGCTCCCACTTTCACTCAGAGAAAGATCTGAAGACCTTGTGTATCCCTGTAAGAACTTTGCCCCCATGAACCCTCTGACTTTATCTCCTGCATACTCTCTGGTTTTTGTGGTGTTCTCCGAACACATCAGGCACACTCACTACTTAGGTCTTTCCCATTGGCTATTCCCTCTATCTGGAATACTCTTCCTCAGTTATCCATAAACCTCATTCCATTACTTACTTCCAGGGTTTGGTCAGATGTCCCTTTTCTCATAAGACTTACCTGCACAGGCTGACTTACTCTGAAGATCTGCTGGATGGTGAAGGAAGGAAAAACCAGAAGTGGCAGGAGCAGGGGGGTTGGGAGGGGTAGACAGGGATAGACAGTTGCTGCTTTCAGGGAATTAGACTATCTTGAGCATGGAAGACTATAAATAGACAATTGCAATACAGTATAATAAGTGCTGGGAAAGAATTGAAAAGTATAATTTTAAACTTAGAAGAAAGGCAGGAGTAGGACATAAAAATTTGAAAGTAAATTGCATGTAGAGGGCTATTTATGAGAATATAGAGAATGGGAAGAGAAGACGATTCAGGATAGAACATGAGGGAACAGTCAAAAATATAATTGAAAATTCAGGCAGGAACCTTACTCAGGAAGCCATTACATATAGACTTTCCAGAATAAGGGGGCTGATCTGAATGTAGGTATTAGAGTTGATAATTAGCTCACTAATGACCTTGATATATAACATTTCAAGGGAGTATTAAAGAAATTAAACAGTTAGCAGTGGATTAGGGTCTGGATGAGGTCACAGAAATGAAATTGGTGGGTGTGATCTATATAAAAAATTCTTTCAAGAAGTTTGTCAAGAAGGGAAGAAGGAAGGTGGAATGAATAAAGAGGAATTTAATCTTTATACAAGGTAATGGTATAAAGAGAAGGGAAAATTTTTGAGAAAATTTCTATGTGATTGAAGGGGAGTTCTCCTTAGAGGAAATACCCTAGGGTTATAGAGTGCTAGGATAGCTGGAGAAAAACTGGCCAATGAGAAGGTAGATAGCTACGTCCCAGGAAAATGAAACCAGCCTGGATGTGTAGGAATCATAGGAATGGATGACTATACCCAACCACAGTCTTGAATTGTACAAAGGAAAAGTGAAAATAAAGAATGACTATATTTAGGGAATCAAGAGGTATTTTCAGAGTATGTCTTATAATCAACAAAATATTAGTAACTGAGAATGATATGCGTTTTGGAAGTGACCAGTATTGGGGGAGGACATAAGTTCCATTTTCCAGAATGGTCACATTTATTATTTTAGGGACTTTAACCATATCAACTCTTTGGCTTTATCTACCAAATTGAAGATTTCTAATTTGTAAAAATATATCTTAATTTAGAAACCACTACAACTCCATAATAATTTAAATTTTATTTTTTGAGTCTTCTCTCATACTTTCATCTGTATTGAGCTTTGGTGACATAACTACTTTAGTACAAGGCAGTAATTATCGTTTCTCTAGTATTTGAATATGCCATTTAAGGATGCAAAGCATTTTATGAGTCTTTTTGGCTATCATAGAGCTGATGCCTCTGAGAATATTCAACAAGGCTATTGAAGCTTCCTCCCAGGTAGAAATTGATACATCAGAATTATCACTGCAGTGATAAAGTGATTCCTTTTTTTTTTTTTTTAACATATAATGTATTGTTTGTTTCAGGGGTACAGGTCTGTGAATCATCAGTCTTACACAATTCATAGTACTCACCACAGCACATACCCTCCCCAATGTCCATCAACCAGCCACCCCAATCCTCCTAACCCTCTCCCCTCCAGCAACCCTTAGTTTGTTTCCTTAGATTAAGATTCCTTATGGTTTGTCTCCCTCTCAGGTTTTGTCTTGTTTTATTTTTTCCTCCCTTCCCCTATGATCCTCTGTCAAGTTTCTCAAATTCCTCATATCAGTGAGATCATATGATAATTGTCTTTCTCTGATTGACTTATTTCACTTAGCATAAGACCCTCTAGCTCCATCCACATCCTTGTAAATGGTAAGGTTTCATTTTTGATGGCTGCATAGTATTCCATTGTCTATATATACCACCTCATCTTTATCTATTCATCTGTTGATGGACATTTAGGCTCTTACCAAAGTTTGGCTATTGTGGACATTGCTGCTATAAACATCGGGGTGCACTGCCCCTTTGGATCACTACCTTTGTATCTTTGGGATAAATACCAGTAGTGCAATTGCTGGGTCATAGGGTAGTTCTATTTGCCACTTTTTGAGGAACCTCCATACTGTTTTCCAGAGTGGCTGCACCAGCTTGCATTCCCGCCAACGGTGTCGGAGGGTTCCCCTTTCTCTGCATCCTCCCTCTCCAACACCTGTCATTTCCTGACTTGTTAATTTTGGCCATTCTGACTGTGTGAGGTGGTATCTCACCATGGTTCTGATTTATATTTCCCTGATGCCAAGTGATGTTGAACACTTTTTCATGTGTGTGTTGGTCGTTTGGATGTCTTCTTTGCAGAAATATCTGTTCATGTCTTCTGCCCATTTCTTGATTGTATTATTTGTTCTTTGGGTGTTGAGTTTGATAAGTTCTTTATAGATTTTGGGTACTAGCCCTTTATCTGACATGCCGTTTGCAGATATCTTCTCCCATTCTGTCAGTTGTCTTTTAGTTTTGTTGACTATTTCCTTTGCTGTGCAAAAGCTTTTTATCTTGATGAAGTCCCAATAGTTCATTTTTGTCCTTGCTTCCCTTGCCTTTGGTGATGTTTCTAGAAAGAAGTTGCTGCAGCTGAGGTCAAAAAGGTTGCTGCCTCTGTTCTCAAGGATTTTGATGGATTCCTGTCTCACATTAAGGTCTTTCATCCATTTTGAATCTATTTTTGTGTGTGGTGTAAAGAAATGGTCCAGTTTCATTCTTCTGTATGTGGCTGTCCAATTTTCCCAACACCATTTGTTGAAGAGGCTGTCCTTTTTTCCATTGAATGCTCTTTCCTGCTTTGTCAAAGATTAGTTGACCATAGAGTTGAGGATCCATTTCTGGGCTCTCTACTCTGTTCCATTTATCTATGTGTCTGTTTTTGTGCCAGTATCATATTGTCTTGATGATTACAGCTTTGTAATAGAGCTTGAAGTCTGGAATTGTGATGCCGCCAGCTATGGTTTTCTTTTTCAACATTCCTTTGGCTATTTGGGGTCTTTTTTTGGTTCCATATAAATTTGAGGATTATTTCTTCCATTTCTTTGAAAAAAGTTAATGGTATTTTGATAGGGATTGTAGTAAATGTATAGGTTGCTCTAGGTAGCGTAGACATTTTCACATTTGTTCTTCCAGTCCATGAGCATGGAACACTTTTCCATTTCGTTGTATCTTCCTCAATTTCTTTGATGTGTATTCTGTAGTTTTCTGAGTACAGATTCTTTGTTTCTGGTTAGATTTATTCCCAGGTATCTTATAGTTTTGGGTGCAGTTGTAAATGGGATCAACTCCTTACTTTCTCTTTCTTCTGTCTTGTTGTTGGTATATAGAAATGCAACTGATTTCTGTGCATTGATTTTACATCCTGACACTTTCCTGAATTCCTGTATGAGTTCTAGCAGTTTTGGAGTGGAGTCTTTTGGGTTTTCCACATAAAGTGTCTTATCATCTGCAAAGAGTGAGCATTTGCCTTCTTCTTTGCCCATTCAAATGCTTTTTTATTTCTTTTTTTTTTTGTCTGATTGCTGAGGCTAGGACTTCTAGTACTATATTTAATAACAGTGGTGACAGTGGACAGCCCTGCCATGTTCCTGACCTTAGGGGAAAAGCTCTCAGTTTTTTCCCATTGAGAATGGTATTCACTGTGGGTTTTTCATAGATGGCTTTTATGTTACTGAGATATATACCCTCTTTCCCTACACTGTGAAGAGTTTTGGTCAAGAAAAGATGCTGTACTTTGTCAAGTGCTTTTTCAGCATCTATTGAGAGTATCATATGGTTTTTGTTCTTTCTTTTATTAACGTACTGTATCACACTGATTGATTTGCAGATGTTGAACCAACCTTGCAGCCCAGGAATAAATCCCACATGGTCGTGGTGAATAATCCTTTTAATGTACTGTTGAGTCCTATTGGCTAGTATTTTGTGAGAATTTTTGCATCCGTGTTCATCAGGGATATTGGTCTGTAATTCTCCTTTTTGATGGGGACTTTGTCTGGTTTTGGGATTAAGGTCATGCTGGCCTCATAAAATGAGTTTGGAAGTTTTCCTTCCATTTCTATTTTTTTGGAACAGTTTCAGGGGAATAGGTATTAATTCTTTTTTAGATGTTTGGTAGAATTCCCCTGGGAAGCCATCTGGCCCTGGGCTTTTGTTTGTTAGGAGATTTTTGATGACTGCTTCAATCTCCTTACTGGTTATGGGTCTGTTCAAGTTTTCTATTTCTTCCTGGTTCAGTTTTGGTGATGAAGTGATTCTTAAATTCAACTGATTTGGATACTTTCTTTACTCACTTCCTGCCCATTAAGATTTGTGTTAACTTGGTTTGAACTAAGGGCTAAATTTGGTTTAATTTGCAAAACTCGCAAAATTTTTGTTCAAAGTGTGTCTAATAATATTATTGAAAGAGGGGAAGGAAATTACACTCAAACTTCCTTTTGAATTTTTCAGCCATGACCTTAGAAATCATGGAGAAAACCATAACACTGAATATTACTTGTCATTATATGCTATTACATGTTATTATAGGACATTTATTATTTTATGTGATGTGTGATGATTAATGAGATTTCTCTCTATAAAATTGGAAAGCAGACCTGTGTTTTTGGTGATTCCATCCTTGTGTTTGGTACTCTTTCATACCATATTTCAACCATATTTCATTTAATAAGTGCTTCCAAAATATGGTATCAAGTTAGGAATTAGAAGGCGGACTCTCAGACATTTTATTTAACCCCTAACTATTAAATCTAGCCACAGAACCATAAAAATAAAACACTTAAAGGTGAAGATATATGTAATAAAACTATCTTTCTTTTGCATATTACATATTTCAGGAATGGATTCTAGCACTGGCCGACTTCGGGTGGCCTTGTCTGTAGTTCCACCATGTAGTGATAGAAGGACTTTCCAAGCACACTGCCATGTGCTGCTATATGAGGAGGGCCCTGTTGACCTGATGGCTGCACCTGTGGTGGATAAATACAAGAGGATTCTCTCTGTAGGTAAGTTGGATGAGGCAGCCCCAGGTGTGAGAGCACAGATGGATGTGATTCCTTCTGGTGCACAATTGTTTCACTGGACAAAGAGAAATTGTCACCAGATGATGATAATAGTGACAGATCATGTGGCCCAGGAAGTGGGTGAAGGGAGCTGAGTAGTATGTGTAGGCTGCCTCAGCTCCATGTAGCTCCAGGGCTCTAGTGATTGAAAGCTTCTTGGGGAAGTTTGGTGCTATTGTGGTGAGTAAACATCCTTGAGACCCTTTCATAGAAAAGTCTCACATTCCAGGTTATTATAGATTGAATTGTGTCACATACCAACCCCCCCCCCCATCATATGTTGAAGTCCTAAACCTTCATACCTCAGGTCTTTAAGTCTTTATCCTATCTATAAAGATAGTGTCTTACAGAAATAATCAAGTTCAAGTGAGGTCATTAGGGTAGGCTCTAATCCAATATGATGGTAAGCTTATAAAAAGGGGAAATGCTGACATTGAGATAATGTAAAGGGAAGACCATGTAAAGAGATTGAGAAGATAGCCATTGACAAGCCAAGGAAAAGGCCTGAATCAGGTCCTCACTCACAACCCCTAGAAGGAACCAATCCTGTTGACATTCTGATTTCTGACTTCTAGTCTCCAGAACTGTGAGACAATCCATTTCTATCATTTAAGCCACCTAGTTTGTGGTAATTTGTTATGGCAGTCAATACACAGCTATTCTGACATTTTGTTTCTTCATCCTTCTTCCATCAACCCTCTTATTTCCTGGTTTACTAGCTACACACTTCCCTTCACAAGTCATTTCTAGTTTCATGCCCACTGGAAAACTTGTTCTTCTTCTCAAGACTTCATCTCAAATTGTTTCTGTGCTAGGGATCCACACTTTGCCCCCTAAACATCTCTACTTCTGCAATTCAATATCCAACAAGCAGAATCCCTTTTCCTCAGCATTTTGTGCTCACATCTCTCCTTTATTTTTTTCTTAAGATTTTATTTATTTGTCACAGAGAGAGCACAAGCAAGGGTAGGAGCAGGCAGAACAGGTAGAGGGAGAAGCAGGCTCCATACTGAGCAAGAGCCCGATGCAGGACTTGATCCCAGAACTCTGGGATCATGACCTGAGCTGAAGGCAGATGATGAACCAACTGAGCCACCCAGGCATCCCTCACATCTCTTCTTTAAATAGTAGGTGAGAGTCAACTGAGATGACTAAATGAGAAGACTCAGGGGTGAGGATGTAAAAGAAAATAGCAGGGAAAAAAAACCCAAAACCTTAATTTATATTTCAAATAACATCATCATGCTGCCTGTATATAGACAGAGATTCATCAATATGGTTGCCCCAGAATGGGCCTCTGTGTTCCCTGCCCACAGGGAACAGTGTCTCTTTAACCTCAGACAGGAAAAATGAAACAAGAAAGTAGAAGGATTGAAAGTTAAAGAAATGACCAAGTTAGAAAGACTTGAATGTTTTTAGTACTAGCTTTGTTGTCAGCCTATGACAGCAGCACCATTGTAGGCAGGGAAATAATCACACTCACTGGGGGTTTCCAGTGCACCACCAAGGGGTTTCAGCCTTGTGGGTCTAGGAGTGAAGTGTTTACATGATAGACCAGGAAAGACCAAGATAAGTACCTCTTAACCTCCTCAGAGAATAGGCACAAATGGAAGCAGAATCAAGAGAACCAGGAATTGTGCTCAGTTGTAAAGCATTTAATACAGTGACTCAGGATGAGCACCCAATAAATGTCAGTTGGTATTATTATTACCATATTTCATTAACTCTGAGATGTACTTTTAAATTTTTTCTGGAACATTTTAAAGAAACACCAAACATCATGTTATTTCACTTGGAAATACATTTAGAATGTATGTCAAAGTTGATTTTTAAAAAATATTAATCACTCATGGAGATTTTCTGATTGCTTCAATTTTTCAATTTTCTCAATCATAAAAGAATTTCAACAGACTCCCTTCACCATATCTATCCATATACTTACCATCTGGACCATATACTCAGCCTCTTACCTGTCACTATCACCAAATTCACCATGTTCCCCTCAAATCCAATGCCCCACTTTTGCTCTAGTTCCATTTCCTCTTACCCAAAGGATATCACTCTAGAAATTCTTCATTTTTCTCTCTTGCATCATTCCCCCTCCATTGGATCATTCCACCAGCAAACATGCATGCTGTTCGGTCTTGCAATTTAAACTTTCTTTTGGCCATACTTTTCCTTCCAATTAGGTCTCATTTCTTCTTCCCTTTGCAGCAAAACTCCTTGGAAGAGTTATAAGGCATAATTCTTTCCCCCCTAGCATTTTTTAACAGTTTGGAAATCAGAGCATCCATGAAATGAAAACTCACAATCACTGACGCGAACCTAGCAATGATTAGTGAAGAAGAGAGAAAACTTAGAGCTGCTTCTGTTGGTGGGCTTTGTCATGAGTTTGGAAAGCTCTACTTGAATGATACTGAAAACAAGATCTAGAATCTGAGTGGATTCAAATCCTAGTTCTTCCAGTTATTAGCTGTGTGATCATGGACAGGATTTATTTTTAACTCTCCAAGTTTGAGTTTGCTCAACGATAAAATAGGAGAAGAGTACAATTACCTATGCATTAAATTTCTTATGTGAATTAAATCAGATAATGCATGTTAAGTGCTTAGCAAAGTGCCCATGACATGGTACTCAATAGAGTAGCTTTCATCCTCATGATCGTGTATCATCTTATGTGCACATGTAAACACATGTACAATGATTCATGGTGGGCCATGCCAGAATAACCATATAAAAGATTTATTCACATTATATAACAGGCAGGGCAACATTTTACCCTTTACCCCATCCTCTCTTGGTGAAAATACCTGCCATTCAGTTGTGACACAGTCTTAGTGTTATCAGCCTAGCAAGGGACACAAGAATATTGTAAATGGCAGTCTTTTCATGGTCTTCAGCAATCTATTGAAAATTAAATGTAATTAGTGGGACAAAACAATGGCTTGCATCTTTTAATTACTGTTCTATTTTTTGACAGAATGTTTTAATTACTGTTTTCTTTTCTCTTCTCTTCTGTTTCTATTGATTTGTTGCCAATTTAATTGTGCCGCTAGGACCTCCCAGTTCTCAGTGGGTTGGCCTCAGGGGATTCTGTCTGCTTCATTGTTTTAAAGTAAACCAGATCCCTAAATACCTACAAAACAAAATCAGAATATGAAGCCATCTTTTTAAAATGAGGGAAAACTAGGAGGGATAAATAATAAAGCATAAGATTCAAGGTGTAGAGGGAAATTCAAAAGAGCCATAGTTACCAACTTTAGTTCTAGAGGAATGATTATTATTAATAAATGTGCTATAGACTTACCTATTTAAGGCATTAATGCAGAGGGGCAATAAAATAACAGCGTTTAAAAACCTTTTGTTTGGGCTCACCAGCCAAATTATTTCTTGCAATCATGTCAGATGAGTGGTATTCTGATGAGTATAGCCTACAGGTAGGTGATCACTGTGAAGAACATTAGTGAAGTCTATCCATCAATGACTTAGTATTCTGCTTGATTCTTATTTATTGAAAATTTCGAGTTGCCTTTAAAGTGAAAATTTAATGAAAGAATTTTAAAATGGCAGTAAAAGATAAAGAGAACATCAATTAATGTTTGTTTTTATGACCAGCTGGTGTCATAAGCAAAGAAACAGGAAAGAAACAAGATCAATTGGTCTAGTGATCAAATAGGAATGGCTTGTAAACACCACCGTGAATGATGACAGCGTTGTCTCAGACAGACTTGGAGTGTTGACTCCACCACCATGTAGACCTTGAGTAAATTACTTGACTTTCTGAATCCTTATTTTGCCATCTGAAAATGAGGACAATGTTAGAACCTTCCTTATAGGGTCGATGTGAAGAATTAAATGAGATAATGCATATAAAACATATGGTTAAGTGCTCAGTCCATGTTGTTAAAATAGTATCAGAAACCCAAGATTCAGTACAAAGCTTCTTTAGTGAGTATATACATAAATGCCTCCCTCTAAAGGAAGCAAAAAACAAATAGCTAGAGTATTGCAGAGTGATCTGGCTGGGAGCATTAGCTGAGATTTGGTGTCTCTTTGTCTCAGTGTGTTCTCTTTCTCCACTCGTGGAATAAATGGCATCCCGGAACCACTGCCATGGCTAAAAGTTGGGTTATGACCATTAAGCAGGTCCCAGGGTCATACCAATGGTTTCTGAGAAATTTAGCTTGATGAGGATCTTGAAACAATGGTATGCTACAGTGGCTTTCACCTGTTTTTCACCATTACCCAGAGCAAGACACCATGATTTGTCACATACACACATCCATACACACAACTGAAACAGAAGTTTTATAAAATAATACTTACTCTTATGAGGTATCCTTTGATACTTCTCTCCTGTCCTATTCCATTTTATTTTACTTTTTTTAAGCATTTGGTTTCACCAAATTGATTTTACCCCATTAAAGGATCTCAGCACAGTTTGAAAAATGTGCCATAATGAACACTGTTCTCTATCAGTTTCCTAAGGTTATTTTTTTTGCTTTTTTTCATCTTTTTTCATCTTTGTCATTTTCTCTCCAGGTGAAGTAAATGCGATTACATAATAAGAGGATTGAACTGGCAATCCTGAAACTCACTGTTGTGAGTTTCTAGGCCATGTGAACATGTTTGTTGTGGGTAGGATTTTAGGGGCATGTTGGGATAGAATAGAAGCATCGAATTGGAAAGCAGTGAGGGTTCTCGTAGAGTTGAGATCAGGCTATAACACCTTAGGTTTCGAAATATCTCGGACGCCTACTTGTGCTTCCACTTCCTGAGCATAGTCACTGACATGAAACACCTTTAGATGACGGATCTGGGGCTTTTCATTTACTCCTTCAGCCCCTTTGAGTCTGGATAGCCTCTATTACCGCTCCTTGTGGTGTTCTATAAAGGTTACTTGATGAGAAGGAGAAGGAGGGGCTGGAATCTGCTCATTATCAGCAGCGCCTCATGGCCAGAGCTGTTGAGACATGCAAGGCAAGTAAGTCTGAATGATCTCCAAAGCTGAGAGGTATAATACCAATAGGGCTAGCTGGGAAGCTGGCAGCAAGGCGACAATCTCAGTGCACCTTATGTGTTAGGATGGGCAGGACCCAGACAAACATGTGCCTCTCCTAACGAGTCATCCTCAGCAGAGACATGTCATGATGCTCTGTACCATTTTTGTACAAGCTATCTCTTCAGTTAAATTGTAAGTTCCTGGAAGTAAGAATAATATGTTGTTATTGTTATTATTATTATTATTATTATTATTATTCTGTGTATTCTTCTCTATAGACATGCACATTGTTTACACTCAGTCAATGTGGATTGAATGAGCAATATGTTATGACGGCCGCATTTTCCAGATTTGCTATTTAATTTGTTTGCCCTGCAATATAAAATGCTACTACCCCCTCCCCCACCCTCCTACCCCCCCCCCCCAGAGATTGGATTGAATAAATTAGATTGAAGAAATTTTAGAGAGACATGCAGAAAAACTAACAGCTTGCAAATGTGCACGATGAGTTGGTCATCCATGGTAATAGGGATGTCTGAAGTCTTTCTGATGACATGACTAGAATGTGTGAAACTTGTAAGAATTCAAACAATTCATAAACCTCTGAATATCTTGGCAATTTCATTTTCAAAATTACAGAAGCAATGAGAGAAACTTGTCATGAGTTGAGCAAATTCTCTGCCAGACTTTCTTTCTTTTTCTTAGTGGTACTGAAGTGACTACAATAGAAGAATGGATTAGGATGCAAGCTGCCTGTTTGTCTCAGTTGTTTTAATATTTGAATGGTTTTCCAAAAGGACCCGTTGGCAAATGGTGTTGGGGGGAATTGGAACTAAACTTGCCCCTGAGCTGAAACTTGATATGTCTAGTTGTAATAAAGATCCCATTTTATGATAGAGTTACCATAAATACATGAGCCACAGGGGTTCTCATGAAAGCACCAGGGAATGAAGACGTGACTGCTGGAACAGGTCTTCAGGTTTTATTTTCCTCATTTGGTTGAGTCCACTTATCTCTAATGATTCTTTAAATAAAAGGGAAGTACCCCTTTCATTTAGTTTCCTTCAAGCCAGGGGAAAAAATGTCAAGCTTTGAAAAAGACCTCTAGGCTGTAGGCTTCATTAAAAGCAAAACAAAAGCAGACACCAGCTATAATTTCATAAGGACAACAGTGGCCATACCACCCAATGAATTGGTGACCTTACCAGTCACAGAGGTACAACACACACCAGCAAAGATGGATCATCTAGGGCCGATGGGTAGGTGAGAGGAAGAATCTTACTTACAACACAAATGCTGTCAAGTGCCTTGTGGTTTGAAGAGTGATTCAGAAGAGCATAGATGAAAGACAAAGTGGCCATTTGAATATTGACAAACCAGAACCTGAGTTCCTTAGGAGCTTGGAGATTGCCAGGAGGTTCACTTTGGCATTTTAGGGGATAGGTGAGAACATGTGTAGGAAGTATGAGGTGTAGCTAATGGAGGGGTTCCAAAAATTCATTCATCCACCAAACATAAACTGAGTACCTCCTATGGGGATTATATTCATTTTATTGATGAAGAAATGATGAAGCCCAGACGCTTTCTGGATCCTTAAATGCCTTAAGCTTGGAGCACTCTTCTTTTCCAGCTCCCTGGCCCATCCCCTTCATTCTCCAGTTTATTGCCTGCCGAGACTGCATACCTCCCCACTCTGGACTCCAACTCGTGGTTCAGTTTGTAGCTTAAATGTGACTTCCACAGAAAACCCTCCTACCTCCCCACCCCCAACAGCTGATATTGACTGAGTGTCCATTAGGTGATAGGCACGGGGAATATGGAGGTGGGTAAATGCCAGCTCACAGCTCAAGGTCCAGTGGGGGTGACACCAAGCAGACAGATGGCAATCCAACATGGTTGCTGCTATGAAAGAAGTAAGAACAGAGTCCTAAAGAAACACAGTTCCAGTATTCTGGGTGTCCACCGGTAATAACACTTATTTTAGAGTAGTAACTCTTTATTTTAGAATAATTATAGTTTCCCTTGAGGGAAAAAAAAGAAAGATCGCTTGTGGCATTATTGAGATATCCCTTGAACGTACTCAGTCCAAGAAGTGCTACACACCCTCTGCATGGCTAGGTGGAGATTCTGGTATCAGGAAAACTTCCTATTATGAAAAATCCTATAGCACTAAAGAGAAGCATTTAAACAGATTAAGATAAAGATTTTGCTTTTTTTCCCACCCAATATTACATTCACATGTGAAAATTTTGCCACTGCTTTTATTTAAAACATCATGATCCATGTAAAAACAAATTTTCTCCTGCCTCTTATTGGCCAAGGAATTATTTTATTTTTATTTTTATTTTTTTACCTTTTTTTGGTTAGCATATAATGTATTGTTTGCTTCAGGGCCAAGGAGTGATTTTTAAGCGCATTCTCTGATCTACCCTCCCAGTCCTGCCCTCTCTTCTGCAACTCCTATCTCAGCTGATGGTGCCCTCATCCCTCCAGTGGCTTGGGGATCGTTAGCTCCTTTTTTCTCATGCACTTCTCTCGTATGTTAGGAAATCTCATTCACTCACTACAAATATTCTGTCCCGCATCTGATCATTTCTTACTACCTTGGTAGATGGCACCACATCTCTTACTTGGGTCATAATAGCTCCTAATTGACCTCCCTGCTTCTACCCTTCCCACTCACTCACCTTCTCCACACAGCAGAGCAAGCCTTCTAGAACCCTTGAGGGGCTTCTCATTTCACTCAGTAAAAGACAAAGAGAGGATGTGCACTGGCTTAGGACGCCCCAGAGGATCATTTCTGTCACCTCTCTGACCTCAGGCCCACCTTACCTCCTTCACCCCACTCTTGTTTTCCCTCCACGGGACTTTGGACAATGTCCGGAGACATTTTTTGTTGTTACAGCTAGGGTTGGGGGGTGTGCTACCGGCATCTAGTGGGTAAAGGCCAAGGTATTTGTTAACCATCCCACAGAGCACTGGACTCCCCTCACTGCAAGTTCACTAGCCCGTCATGTCAATAGCACTGAGGTTGAAAAACTGGATTATCCACATGTCTAATCACCTCCTTCAGGTCTGGGCTGAAATGTCACTCTGTCAATGAGGCTCTTCCTGGTCCCCCTGTTTAAAGGTAGCTGACACACTCCCAATCTCTGTATCTTCCTTGCCATTTGCCATTTTCATAACACATCCCCCACCAGCAGATTGTGTGATTTATTTTAGTTTGTTGTTTATCTTCTATCTGCCCAACTAGGGTATAAACTTCACCAGCGTAGGCGTATCTGTGTGCCTTGTTCACTAGGCCAGAAGAGTGGCTGACAATAGTAATGCATTTCATTGTAAAAACAAATTTAATGCTCATGCATGAAAGACTTGCAGCCGGACTTGGGCAAGGTGTGACTCTTTGATCCTCTCCTGCCACTCAATATCCTCCTTAGGGATTCTTTAAACGGAAATAATCATCTTGTCAAAGCTATGAGTTTGCATCATCTGTTGAGGGGTAATTTGAAATTCTGAGTTGGAGGGTTTTCTTCTGTAACTTATATTTGCCTTTGAAATAATTAAAAGAATATTACCAAGAAGCTCCGTACTGTTTTTCTCCAGGTATAAGTAAAATATGTGCATTCAGGCAATTTCCTTTCTTTGTATTTGGTATGAATGCCAGGCAATATTTATTTAATAATTTCATAATTTGTCAGCTTTCTTTGATGAAATGTTGCTAGAAAATGGCCAGTAGAGAATATTTATTGTTTTTAGACTCCAAAATAAAGAGAAGGATAGATCCTATATCTCACCAATGCTATTTTGTTGCCATTAATATAGATTTTAGTGTTTTGTCCTCTTCAGTTTGAAACATCTCCAGACATAATGAATTGGTTATTTCTTTTGAAAGTTCAATAGCTGTGATTCCCAGTAGGTTTTTTTTTTTTTAATGGTATACATTTCAGTTTTTCCTTTTTTTTAAAAACTCAACGGTGATTTTGCATTTATTAGAAGATGATTTTTAGATGCCATTTGAATATAAATTTTTGGTACGTGGGAGTCTCTCTCTGGCCCATTCCTTCCTCAGGAGCAACATTTGTCTCTCTAGAGGGGAAAAAAAAGGACTGGCTTGAAAGGTTTCAAAAAACATTGTTTATTCTCACAATATTACAAATGCTTGCCTTTATAGCTCATAATTCCCTTCCCCCAACCTGTTTTCATTCACACTCAAGTTGTTCATTACACAAGGAATCTGGGAGTCCAGTAGAAGGAAACTGCACATTTCAAGTAAATTGCAGGTTTCAAGATGATACAAATTTGTTGTTCAGGCACACACTCTGGTTCTTTTCCTTTCTTGAAAACATGTAATATTGATTTGTGGTTTAAAGGCCATTTGCTCTGTATGTCTTTCTTTAACCTAATGAACAAAAATAGGGGGATCGTTGTTTTCTTTGTTCTAATGGCAAAGTATGGTTGCAACACAGGGGAGGGAAACTGGCAAACGGCTTTTTACTTTTAAGGACGACTTACAAAATAAATCTTCAGGCAAATGTTTTGGGAGACATCTGAACAAATCCCCTGTGATCTTTAGCTGGACTGTCAAGCTATTTTTTCCCTCCCCCCCACCTTTTAAACATGGGTAGCTTTACTGCTTTTCTGTAAAACAAACAGAGCCAATTTTGGAGGGGGGAGTCAGTAATTACATCTGATTTCCATTATGATTTCTCTTTTCTGTGCTAAACAAAGAAACTGACACCAAGACAAAAATCTCTTCTTACTTTCCTAAGATTTGAATGCGTCTAAATGAATGAATAGTTGATAACTTTGTAGGGCTCCCCAAATGTTCCAGAAGATAAATGTGGACCATTTAAATCTTATGATCTGTCTTAATTTCTTGACCTTTATCCTCTTCCATTTATGAAGTAAATTTCCTCAAGCAGGATTGGTAAGAACACAGGGATTTTCAAATATTCAAATGATTTTAAAAATTGCATTATCTTGAAATCAAAAGGTCTGGGAAGGAAATCCCGGACTTCGTAGGACTGACTTTATTTGCAGAAAAAATATAGGTAGAATCTGACATGGATGATGAGGAAGTGAATCAGTAGAATGTACACTGTAGACGTATCAATGCCTTCCTTGAAATGATAATAGCCAGTATTTTCGTAGGTTGTCCCTTAGAGGACAAACTATTCATTTGGTATATGCACTAAAATATTTTTACATCTTTTATACAACAGTGAAATAAATGTATTGTTAATACATTTGTGATCTAGTACTTAGAATGGTTCTAGAGTTCCTGCATGTTTAGTTTTTCTGCAATAAACTGTAAATTATATCATGAAGATTATCACTCAACAATAGCAGAAAGACATGAAACATTAAATCATCATGGGAGAAGGACTCCAGCATAAATTTCCAATCGGACAGTGGCAATTGTATAATTAAGAGTTACCACCAGGCCCAAGATACTCTGAAGAAAGATCTCGCTAGGCCTAAAAGACAAGAATCAAGTGGAAAGCACTCAGCTATTTGTCATAACCAGTGACCTTAACGGAAAAAACGTGACTGTAGATTTGTTTCCCCAAATGGTGTGCTGTCTTAGTGATTCAGAAGGGGGAAGTACAAGTTTTAAAAATGGCTTATGCTCAGGAACAAAACTCAGGTCTCTTTTCTGTTCCTGTAGTGATATATGCCAAAAAATAAGAGTTGGTTCTCAGTCTGATCTGTCCACAGATGCATGGTTTCTTTCTTTAACCAGCTGTAGCTAATTGCATGAGGGCCGCCTCTTGTGCTGAACATGAAAAGGAAACCTGTAATTTATTGCAACAGACCGTACCATTTCTGCTGTACGACTGCCTTTTCTGTCACGTCAATGAGTGGATTTCTCATGGTACATTGGCAGCTCAGAGACTGGAAAACAGCATTAGCTGGGAAGAGAGAGAGAAGAGAGAGAAAAGGGTTTCAGAATCCCTTCATGTATTTTACACAGAGCTCAATAAAAGAATAAACTGGAAACAGAATTTCCCTTTGCAATCTGCCAGGGGCAGTTGGGGGGGGGTGGCTATTGTTTACACACAGCTCTTTGAATCAACTCCACTGACTTACCAAGATACAAGTACAGTGTTCCATGTGACATTCAGCATAGGAGTGGTTTCTGTTGAGCAATCATCCCCAAATACCCAAAGAAATGGCCAAGGAGATGGCTCGCTGTAAATAGAGTAGGGCCCCCTACTTGCCCCCATCCTCCCCACAGGCCTTCATGGTTTCAAAGGGCTCATGAGTTCAGTGAGGTATAAAATAGGCACGAAATAACTGGGCCAGATTGTTATAAACCAGATCTGCCCTTCAAGGTGTTTACTAGAAATTTAGTTCCTAATGAACTAGACTCCGCCCTGCCTTAAGGCCCACTTGTAAATGCTTGTCAAAGTGGTGCCCTTCTTTCATTGAGTGGAAATCCAAATTAAAAGACTTGCTATTTTGCAGCAATGGAAAGAAACAAGTTGAGAAAGTGCCATGTATGTTTTCCAGTTGACTCATGGCCCCCTCAATAGTCCTTTTGTGTGAGGGTGGTAAGTTTTCCCTTGATGCTCTGACAAGGGTGAAGAAGGGAGCCCTGGGATGCTAATTCCCAGAGAGCTGGGTGGAAACTCCACAAGGGTCTCCAAATGGAGCTGTTCTCATTATGTTGGGTGCACGTGGTACCTGGAGCCACATAGCTGGGTGATTTACACGTACCCACTCCCCAATCTAATAGTTTGGGAAAGATTCTAATTAACCATAGAATTCCTAAGGAAGCCCAGTCATCTGCCCATCTGCTATGATTGGCCTTCCAGAGGCTCCCTGAGGTCATTTCCAATCCAATCCGTCAATTCCAGCTAAGATGTGTCTTAGTACAATTTGAATCATTGAAAAATACCCAGGTTTGCTTGTGTGACTTCAAGAAACAAATCCTGTTATAGTTTTTGTTCTTGTACATTGCTAGGCAATGATTTCACTGAGGAAATTAGTCAACATATCCATCAAAGTAATTAAGAAATAACTAAACAACACATTAAAATGTGTTAAGAGAAAAATGCCAATTGAATCATGCATAAATCTACGAACAAATCAAATATATATGTGTGTATATACCTATGTGTGTGTGTGTGTGTGTACACACACACACACACACACCTTACAATCCAGGAGTCATTTATGTCTAATCAGATTAATATTTGCTAACTGGAAAAATATTATACTATTGTGTTCATCCCAATCACATGATGTCTATTTTTTATCCTTTGTGGAAATAAGGAGCATAAGGGACTTTTCAAAAACCTCAAAAAGTGAATAGTAACCAGTTTTCCAACCACAACCCTCACAAATAAGCTTCCCTTTTTGGTTTCTTATACTAGTTTTCCATAGGGAAGTTGTTCCTCCCCTTCCACAGGAAAAAAAAAAAAGGGGGAATCCATAATGCAAAATCACACAACCATCCCTGTCTATGACAATATATAATTTAGGGTTATATAACACCTAGAACTGTTACAATAGTACTAAATTATCCTTATTTTCCCAAGACACTCAGTATTTTTGCATTAGGAAACTTAAATAGAGAATACACTACACTACATAGTTCTTAAAATACACCTTACAAGTAGTTTTTTCCTTTCTTTAAATTTTTTTTATTTTTGTTTTTAAAATTTAATTCTAATCTAGTTAACATACAGTGTTATATTGGTTTCAGGTGTACGATATAGTGATTCAACAATTCTGTATATTACTCAGCGCTCGTCATGGTAACTGCACTCTTAATTCCCTCCACCCATCTCACTGACCCCACCATCACCTCCCCTCTGGTAACCGTCTGTTTGTTCTCTATAGCCTTATAAGTAGTTTTTAAATATATCAGCTATAATTGGGTTCCCTAAGAACTCTAATTCCCAGGGAAGGTCCATTTTATTACCTCTCATATAAAAATACATAAAATAGTCATTTTTTACCAACCCTATGAAAATTAGCACCACACACTTTACTTCAAATATATTCTCAGAAGAGCTTTTCAGGAATTGCATTTAACTCGTCTTTATTGAACTAAATTGTACTTAATTCTAGAATGTATCTAAGTGAGATTACAAATGGAATTTGTTAGTTTTCAGGGTTCTTGGGGACACTCCACATTATTGTTTTTGTTAGCACTGGGGTTCTTGAAATGGTTGTTTAGTCCAGAACTTCTTAGGCAGATAGATCCATTAATACCCTTTTATCCTCAAGGCTGAAAGAAGAAGAAATTACACCTAAACATGAAAAAGTAACCATTGTATTTGGAAGCCTGGGTTGGTTCCCTAAAATGCCTGAGAGCGTGGAATGAAGTGTTAAGCTCTGAGGTGCAGGGTTTAGTTGTCATGGGTCAGCAGCAGCTGTAATCAAGGAAAGGCTTCATGGAAGAAATAAATGGGTTTCTTTGTGATCAAATGGGGTATTGGAGCCCCTATCATCACCTGGAGGTCAAAAGACCTTTGGGTCATGATGGTTTTCCTAAGGGGTAATTTATACATGTCACATCAACTGTAGCTTTGTGAAAACTTGTGAAAGGACTATGGCTTTATAAAATCAGCATAGAGGAAAAGTAAAAAGAAGGAGGGGAAGAAAAGAGACATTTGTTGTACCCTTCTGTGGCAAACACTAGGCTGGGAGCTTTGCTTATTTGTATTACAGCCTTAATAGTCACAATGATCCAGTAAGTCAGTTTATTATCCTCATTCTACAGATGAAGGCACCAAGATTCAGGGTGTTTAATGATCTTACTTATGTTCATACAGCTAATAATTGTTAGAGCCAAGGTGGGTCTCAGGAGGTCTTCCGTGTTCCTAAATGGGTCTCATTCCAAATCCCACACTCCTTTCTCTCCAGTGCACGGCTCTTAACAAGGTCAACTCTGTGGACCCTTCTTAAAGAATGGTATGGCTTGCAGTGGACAAGAGTTGTTAAGTGCAAAATAAATGGAACTTAATTTCTTTAGCTCGGCACAACTTTGATTCATGAAATCGACCTTAGACTAAAATCCTTCTTTAGACTCTCTGTTTTGATTTTAGGTTTGGGAAGTGTGGTGTATTTCCTAAAACAAACAACAACCCAAAAAACTTTCTAATTTGCACTAAGCAGGAGATAATGAGAGTGTATATAAAGAGAAGGCAATTCAATTATAGAAAAATATAAGGAGAGCATCCTGCAGAGAGAGGTGACCTGGCATCCAAGCTCAGCCTGGCCACTCTATCTCCAAGTGACATAAATCATACATCCGGACTAAGGCTCAGTCTTCTTATCCTTCCTAACACTAACCATCTCTCCTGGCTCTTTTTCTACACCCAGATGGTACAGAAATCTTCAGACAGGCTCCATCTGCCTACCTACCCATGAAGAACTGTCATAGAATAGCTAAAAAGTAGTTTTGTTTATAATCTCAGAAAAAAATATTATCTTAATAGATGTTGACTTTGATCAAAACTCTGATTTTAATAAGGTAAATTTCAATTGCAGATTTTGGTTTGAATTGTAATGTCCACCCATTTTCCTGCCTTCTAGTTTATGGGACAGAAGTAAATGCTCTGTAAACTCTCGTCTGACCTTGGGTGAGACGTTTACCCCTGAAAGTTCCATAGTAGCTTCAGTTGATGATGTCAAACAGTTGTATTGGGACACTATATTGATACCATGCAAATCTGGAAACCGGCCAGCCAGTGATCCCATTGGGCTGACATTTAAAGATGAGGTATTCTATCCTATGTGGAAAGAAAACATCAGGCAAATTTATAGCTTGAATTGACTATATTAGGCTAAGTGAGGTATAAATGTTCAAAGTTCTCCTTGAATTATTATTTTTGGGGTCATTCTGGGGTGATGCTCAGGCACAGCATAGGTGAAACATACACATTTTAAGTTAGACTTAAATACCTTGCACCTGCAAGTGAATCAACCTGCATAGATCAGAATCAGCGGCTACTGATGGTCACAGGTGGTGAAATGTACCATGAAGTTGGCACTCTCAGCCACCAGGCAGCCCTGCCCACATCAAAGTCATGAGCACACTTTGATTTCATAGTCCCTTTCATTGCCCTTTTATGTTACTGTGACTGAGGTTTCTGTGGTTAAAATCAGATAGTATATCTGCCACTCACCCATTCAAGATAAGGTGCTCAGAACTTTAAAGAAGTAAGAAGAACTTTAGAGAACCAGGGAGTTGGTTCAGATTTTCAATGGTCCATCCCACTGACTTTCACCAAGATACTGCATGAAAAGATTTTTCAGAACTATATGGATTTTAGGTTTGAATAAGTCATAATCATCTTTCAAAGGAACAAAATGTTTTTTTCTTGAACATGACCACTGTATGTCTTTGTTTCTTCCCTCCCACACCCTTTGCCATGCCATATTTTCCTTTGCGCTGCTGTGACAGACACCTGTGGCATGCTGGTTGAGTGTTTTCATGTGGTGCAGGAAACTCCCTGATTCCAAGCTGACCCTTTCTTGTAATTTTGACCCCTTTATGAAATATGCTGTTCTTGCCAGAGCCAAAACAAAGCAACACATGGAGACAAGGAACTTAGGCACTGGCTCAGAGTAAATGAAATGCACTGGTGACTGATTCAGCCTCTGTATTTTGTCCAACACATTCCCTATTTCTTAGGATACAAATTCAACCCTATGGCTAGACCCACCAGTTCCCCAGAGAGGGAGGCAAAGATCTTAGCTTTGGTGGCAAGTTTTTGTCACATTTCTTGTGGTGGGAAAAAAAAAAAAAGAACAATACTTCATTTTAATTTAAGAGTAAATCCAGAAAAGAAATCTTCTAACCATTCAGAAAGTTCCACAGCTTCATCCAGTGATCTCACGCTTTTTGGATCTTTCATTTTGTTATATGATATAAAAGTTCCTAGATTTCTATCATGATGAAAACAAAAAGCTTATTTTTTCCAAGAAGCGTATTTATAGTATAATATGATATTGAACATTAATGGTAAGTTTTAAGGACTTCAAAATTATTCTAGAATTTTGAGGAATAAGATTTATTCTGTACATCTTTTCACCAGGAAAGAAGAAAATTAGAAGAAACATCTAATATCCAAGATTATTGTACCATTTCAAAAGTTCTCATCTGAAGATAGCAAATATATTTAGGGCCAATAATTTAGGGCTATTCTGTCTTTGATACATACCCACCTAGACAACACATGTTGTTCTCATATGGCTACGGGGCAGACCACTAGCTGAACACTGTCTAGTACATGTGCCATCCATCCAGAAAGTTTGTGGGCTATTCATGCCATTCTGAATTAGACTTTGATATTCTAGAATCATTGGAATATGAACTGAGGCAACTGGTCTGGGAAGGATATCTTTAAGGTCAGTTACACAGACAGTAGGTACTTATTCAGGTCAAAGACTAGAATGTGTTGGTGGATGGGAGTGTGTGTGTGTGTGTGCGTGTGTGTGTGGGGTGGTGGCTAGTAGTAGTGGTGGAGTTTATAAAAATGGAAATCCCAAGTTAAATGCACATCAGATGAATGGATAAAGCAGATGTGGTTCATATATACATGGAGTATTACTCAGCCATCAGGAAGGATGAATACCTTCCATTTGTATCAATATGGTTGGAACTGGAGGGGATTATGTTAAGTGAAATAAGTCATTCAGAGAAAGACAATTATCATATGGTTTCACTCATATGTGGAACATAAGGAATAGTGTGGAAGACCACATGGGAAGGGAGGGAAAACTGCATGGGAAGAGATCAGAGAGGGAGAGAAACCATGAGAGACTCTGGACTGTGGGAACCAAACTGAGGGTTACAGAAGGGAGGTGGGTGGAGTGATGGGGTAACCGGGTGATGGGTATTAAGGAGGACACGTGATGTGATGAGAACTGGGTGTTATACACAACTAATGAATTGCTGAACACTTCATCAGAAACTAATGATGTATTATATGGTGGCTAATTGAACATAATAATAAAAATAAGTCACAAAAAATGTATATGTGTGAACATGCACATGTGTACACACACACACACACACACACACACACACACACACTCCTAGCCACCCCTGAGTCCTTTAGCATCTGACCATTGCAGAATAAGGTATTTGATACCCTGTACTAACCAAGGTAAAAGTAAGATTTTTCAAAAGGTTTGAAGGAAACAGGAAAAATGGAACCACATCAAGTAAAGACACAGTTACAGAATTATGATGTTTGATCATCAATAAAAAGTGTTTTCAAGTAATTATAAAAGTCAAACTCTCATACAGTATGTTAACTTCTCATCACATCTGACCCCAAACTGACTGTCTTCCAAATAAGGGCTACACTGGAATGAGGACACGGCATATACCAAGCCTCTTTGCACCAAATTAAGCCTCATTCTTTCTGTGGCGACAATTTAGTAGGTCATTAATTCTCAAATGAGTGTCTGTGATCCTTTGGTAGGATGCTAGTAAGATCACACTGAGAGACTTTCTAAACCGTACATGTCCAGATCCCTATTTATTGGAGAAATGAATTGTATTGACCATGTTTAATAATCTATAGTGCTGGGGTGCCTGGGTGGCTCAGTGGGTTAAGCCTCTGCCTTCGGCTCAGGTCATGATCCCAGAGTCCTGGGATCAAGCCCTGCATCTGGCTCTCTGCTCAGCAGGGAGCCTGCTTCCCCCACTCCCTTCAGCCTGCCTCTCTGCCTACTTGTGATTTCTGTCAAATAAATAAATAAAATCTTAAAAAATAATAATAATCTATAGTGCTGTACTCTACAATGCAAAAATTCTCATCATTTTATGTATTGTGTTATTTTTACTGTTATAAATCAGAAGAAGGAAACTTGTTTGGATGACTAATTTTAGAAGGGTTCTTTGAAGAGACTTCCAAGGAGTCTTAGTAATATTTAAAAACTTTTTAAGAAGTGAGATTGATTGATTTTTGTCATAAGCTTCCTTGTAGTAAGAACAGTCTCAGAGACCAAGTTATTGGCCATTTTCTGACTTTGAAACCAATGCTCAGCTTCCTCCATCTTTTAAACTTCTGTTTTAGAGACTTTTCCTTGGTACCTGACATTTTAAAATGCTTGAATTTTTGCCTTTTCAGCATTCTACCCTTGTGTGCTTCCACAAAAAGAGTCTGGAGAAGTCTAGAAAGTTCAATTAAATTATGACTTTGTTCAAAGACAACTAAAATTAACCCTAAATTTAAAAAAATTCAAAAAAAAATAAAGTATTTCCTTGTGTCAGGAAACATTCTTCTCCCATCTGGTCTTTCCCATCAATATTTCTAGCTGCCTGGTGCACTTTGTTACATATCGTTTCTCACCAGACATATTTTTATTTATTTGTTTATTGTATATCCCTCCCACTCACCTCACTAGAATGTAATCTCCGTGAAAACAAGAACAGTGTTTTACTCTTGTTCTGTTATAATGGTACCTGGCACATACAGTATATTCCGTAAGTCCTTGTTGAATTCTTGAACAATTAAACAAAAGTAAGGAGAAATGTTAGAATCTATTTTCCTTCCCCAAAAGAGAAGTGAGGAATAACAGCTTGGTGGCAAGTCTGTTGCTAGAGTATTAATTTTGTCTTTCCAATAATTTTAAGAATGTTTTATACTATGTAGCTATATAGGAATAAACTTGATTTTTTAGCAAACTAACAAAACTTATATCTGCCTTGGTATGCCTGGGTGGCTCAGTTGGTTAAGCGTCTGCCTTCTGCTCAGGTCATGATCATAGGATCCACCCTGTTGTGCATGATCGCTCTTTTTCTCTCTGACAAATCAATAAATAAAATCTTTAAAAAAAATAATAAATTAAAAAAAAAAAACTTCTATACCCGAATAACTATTATCCTTCATGGTAGCACTCTTGAGAAAATATGTATCTATTCAAGTAAAGCTCACAATATTTTGGGAATATCTCTTTGAGATCACTTTAATGGCTATTTGTCGCCTGTACAAGCAAATTGACACCACTGATTTTTTTAAAAAAATTTATTTTTCAATTAATTTTGAGTAGCCAACACACTTGTATGGATAGTTAGATTATAAATATTTGAGAGTATTTCGGATATATTTCTTTATCAGTTTCTAATTCAATTCCATAATATTCAGAGAACATAAAATGCATCATTTAAATTATTTTAAATTTAGCTAGATTTGTTTTACGGTCTAGAATATGATTTATCTTAACTATTCTGCTTTCCCTTTTAAAGTAATGTGTATTCTGCTGTTGGTGGGTAGAGTGTTCTACAAATGTCCATCAGGTCAATTTGTTGATAGTGTTGATTAAATCTTCTATATTATGATTGATTTTCTGCCAGTTTGTCCTACTGATTGTTGAGAGAAGGGTCAGGTCTGGCTGTAATTGTAGATTTCTTTGTTTCTTATTGCAGTCCTATCAGTTTTTGCTTCATATATTTCAAACCATTTTAGGTGCAGAAACATTTAGAATATGTTATGTGACAAACCCCCAATACAAAGGTATTTTACTTTAAACAGCTATTTTTCAAAGAGATTTAAATAATGAAGAAGCCTTTAATGTTTAGCCACATGAATACCACTTCTAATACTCACCATTCTTTTGGGGAGATTTAGACTTTGTCTTTAATCTTTTCCTTCTGCCTGAATGACTTTCTTGTAAAATTTCTTGTTTTACATGTCTGCCAGTTATTAATTCTTTCTGCTTTTGGATGTCTGAAATGTCTTTTTTGTGCTTTTGGTTTTGAAAAAACTTCTGGGTTTAGAATTCTACTTTGCCTTTTTTGTTTTTTTAAATTCTGTACTATAGAGATATTGCTCTACTATCTTCTGGCTTGCATTGTTTCTTAGCATAAGACTACTTGTCAAAAAAAGACTGCTTTTAAAATTTTCTTTTTATCACTGGTTTTAAACCATTTGATTAGGATATACTTTGAAGCTTTATTTATGTTTCTTACATGTCAGCATTCTTTGATCTGTAGGTTTATCATTTCATCAAATTTTGAAAATTTCAATCATTATTTATTTAAGTTCATTTTCTACCCTCCTGCTTATTTCCATTTGGGATCCCTATTGTATGTATATTTGAATGAGACCCTCTTACTTTTTCTCTCTGTTTCATTTTGAATAATTTCTATTGTTATATCTTCAAGTTCACTAATCTTTCTGCAGTGTCTAATCTGTTATTAATCCCATCCAGTATATATTTCATTTCAGAAGAATGTTATCCATTTCTCGAATTTTATTTGGTCTCTTCTGTGTCTTCCATATTTCTACTTAACTTTCTCAAAGTTTTCTCTAGCTTCTTGAACAAAGTGGATAATTTATAATAACTATTTTAATCTCTTAGTCCACCAACTTTGTTACCTGTATAATTTCTGGTTCTGTTTCAGTTGATTTACTATTCTCATCATGAATCATATTTTCCTGCTTTTTTGTATGCCTTGCAATTACTGATTGAGTGTTAGACATTATGAAATCAATTTTCTTATATGCTTGATATTTTTATATGCATATAAATATTCTTGAGCTTTCTTCTGGGACACAGCTACCTGGAAACATTGTGAATATTTTGGGGATTTTGCTTTTAAGCTTTGTTGGGTGAGACCAGAGCACCATTTATCTTGAGGCTAATTTTTCTCTAATACTAAGGCAATAGCCTTCTCAGTAGTCTTCTGATGCCCCTTGAATTATGAGGCTTTCCATTCTGAATAATGGGAACAGAAACTATTCTTGGCCTTGTGTGAGCCTGAAGGAATGTTCCCTCCAATATTCTTGGGAGATTTTTTTCTCCAGCCTTAAATAATTCCCTCACATACAAGTTCTAAATATTACCCAGATGAAGACTTAAGAGGAGCCCTCTGTAGATATCTAGAGTATTCTACATCTCTGTCTCTCTCTAGACCTCTTCTTTCCAAACACAGCAACAGATTAAAAAAATACAAAATTAAAAAAAAAAAAAACCAAAACCTGCATGATTAGATTGTGACTGCTTCTCTCCTATGCACTCCTGTCCTCATTCCCTGGAAATATCTGCCTAAACCTTCATCTCTACAAGTCAGTATTTTTTGTCCTCACTTACAATTTTATGTGAGTGGATTCTTTCAAAACAGTAATGTCTCTATTTTGATTTTAAGACTTTGATTCCTGCAAGAAAATTTGCATTTCCCTCCCTTTTCCTAATTTCTTGAAAAAGTATTTTGGGGTTGGGACTCAGAAAAACATAAACTTTCTAAAAAATACCAGAATGAAATTCTAACACTATCTTACAGTTTCCCTTGCAATTACACTTGACCACATGACTAAGTATATGAGTAGAAGGAAACTGTGAAACTTTATTTTGAAGTTAAAAAAACAAAAACAAAAACAAAAAAACACTTGCTTGTGTCTTCCTTTATTTCCCTTCCTAGGATTGTGGGGCTAATGAGCCAGCATAGATAATACTGGAAAGGACATCGATACTAAAAATGTTCAGCCCATAAGTAGACAGAACTTGAGTCCCTGGATGACTTTATGGAATCAAGTTTTCCTGCAATCCTGAAGTGTTCATTTCCAGACAGTTTTATAAGAAAGAGAAAATTTTACCTTTTTTAATCCACTGTATTGGTGATTTTCTTTGATGTACCAGCTTAGATCCTAACTAATATAATAGGTGTATTAAGCCCATTTATAGTTACCATTATGATGGACAAATTTGACCTTAGTTCTGGCATAATTTATGATTTTTATTTTTTAAATAAAAAATTAATTATGTAGTTTACTTACTTACTTTCACATGTATGTACAGTTTTTTGGGAAGGTTTGGTTTTTTTCTTTTCCACTGATGACCTTTATAATAATTTCCCTCTTTTCATTTTCTTCTCACAATTTTTGGTATTATTTCTATCTTGTCAAAACATTTAGTTCTATTTTATATCGGTCACGTATACTAAATGTTTGTGTCCTGTCCAACTGTCATAGTTTTCCTGGTCATCCTTTTGTTGGTTATATTTATATCTATTAGTATCCTCAGAAAGGGCTGATAGGGAATATAGTCCTTGAGTTCTTGCCAGTTGAAAACTGTTTGTCTTCATCCTTTACATTTCCTGGTTGTGAGATTGTAGGACTAAGTTTTCTTTCCTTCCGTATTTGTAAATGGTATGAATCTGTAATCTCCCACATAGAATTTGATACAGGGAACTCATCTCATTTTTGCCCCAAAATATCATTATAATTTAGATCATATATTCTCAGAGTTTGAAGTATATTATACTGATTTACAAAATGAAAGTGAGAAAGGATAGGTAGATTGTATTTTGGTTTTTGATATATGTGTCATGGGTTTTATCTTTAATTATATGAGGATAGAACCCTGCCTCAGGGAGAATGACAAATACAGATAATAAGAGTGGAATCTATACATAGCTCATGTGGACATATCTTTAAAGATAAAAGAAGAAAATATTTATAATGCTATTAAACTAACCAAGGATGTAATTTAAAACCCTCATAGCTTTATTGCTCAAGTGACTTTGTTTCTTCTTAGAGCAGTAACCCAAGAGGGAGGTACTGTAGACAGAGATTAAACCCTTTACCCTGTTTCCTTAGTTTTACAGAGTGCAGAATTTGTGGACTGCATGTATCACTTCAAGTTGCCTGCAAGTTATTCAAGGTAAACTAATTAAAATGATTCTACATCTGAAATATTTGACATTGACATATACACAATTACCCATGGATAATTCAGGGTATTTATAATTAATAACATTTGCTAAGCAATGAGGCTGAGAGGGCCAAAGACAAAGTCATTTCATCATAAGTGACAAAAATTTCAACTTGTCTTTGTAAAAATCTTACATTTTTAACCTGAATTTCAAATTTTATCATTGCCAATTTCAATACTTCATGTTTTCTGGGAACATTTCTATATACAGTACTTCACTGCTCCTTTGCTTATTTATTTACTCAACAAATATTTATTAAGTACCTACTACACATCATGCAGAGAATCAGTAGTGAACCAACATTAGATAAAGTCCTGGTTCTCCTGGAGTTTATATTCTGGTACGGTAGATAGTCAGAAAGATAGACAACTAGCCAACCAGCCAGCCAGCCAGATATCAGATTCTTATTAAGAACAACAAGCCCGGGGGCACCTGGGTGGCTCAGTGGGTTAAGCCTCTGCCTTCAGCTCAGGTCATGATCCCAGGGTCCTGGTATTGAGCCCCACATCGGGCTCTCTGCTCAGTGGAGAGCCTGCTTCCCCCCTCTCTCTGCCTGCCTCTCTACCTACTTGTGATCGCTCTCTCTGTCAAATAAATAAAATCTTAAAAAAAAAAAAAAAGAACAACAACCTGGATAAGGATAGAGCTAAGTGCAGGGAGGGTAGGTTCTGCCTCAGATAAAGTGGCCAGAGAAGGTTTTTCTGAGGGGATGAGCAGAATCTTAAATGGGAATAGTTGGAAAAACGTGACCCAGGCAGAGAGAAGTTTAAGGGCAGATGCCCCCAAGGGCAAACATGCTTAGGTATCCTGGGAATAGCCAGGAGGATGCACAAGCTGAGAGAACAAATGCAGTTGGAGGGTTGGTGGGAAAAGATGGTGGGGATGATACAAAATCTTGTAGGCCATGACAATGCCATGGACCGTGGTCTACGGAAGTAATGGATTTAAGTCTATGGAAAGATACTGAGAGGTTCTGAGTAGAAGAGTGACAGGACGTGATTTGCATTTTAAAAGAATCTCTGACTGCCATGTGGAGAATAAGCTTTGGGGAGCATAGGTAGGAGCCTGGAAACCAGGTAGGAGGCTATTGGAGTGATCTAGGAAAGAGATGAAGGGGGTTTGGCCTAGGATGATAGAGAAAGGAGGTGCACTGAGACCTGTTCAGACAGAGATCATATTTTGAAAGTTAAAATCAATAAGATCTGTTGCTAGATTGAATGTAGTTATATGAGAGAAAAAGAATAGTCCAGAACAATTCCAGTGTTCAGCTTAAGAGCATGGCTGACTGGTGGAACCGTTCACTCAGAAGGGGAATGAGGGCAAAAGTGACGGATAACAGGGCTTGAATGAGCTCAGTTATGACATATTAAAGTGAGATACCCTCTAGATGCCAAAGTGGAGAAGCTGGGTAGGCAGTTTGATATACAAGCCAGGCATTCAGTAGACGGTTTGAGGCTGGAGGTAATAATCTGGGAATTTCTTCATACACATGCTATTTAAAGCTAGAACTAGACAAGGTCACACAAGATGTGAATTCAGATTAAAAAGAGAAGAGATACAAAGATTGAGCCCTGGGAACTGCCAATGTTTAGAAATAGGGAGAGGAAGAGAATCCACATGAGAGATTAAGAAGAGAAGGAAAACCAGGAGGATGGTATCATGGATACCAAGTGAGGAAAGAATTTACAGAAGGCAGGAGCAGGTCTTAAAAGTTTGAGCATAATTGCACTATGGCTATGACAGGTGCTATTATTAGAGGAAGCTGGGTGATCAGTACACAGGAACCCTCTGAACTATTTTTGAAACTTCTGTGTGCGTCTAAAAGTATTTGAAAGTAGACATTTAAAAACGAGTGAAAAGTGGTTTCAAGTAGAAGAGCAAATTCTGCTGAGAAGTCCATTGAGAAGAGGGCTTGGGGCTGAGGATTCAATGTGGCAATGTGGCACTCATGAACGAGTTTGCTAAGAGTGGGGTCATGGAGTAAAATTTCAAAGTCAGTGTTTTTAAGAGAGAAAGGTAAAAGAGGATGTCAACACAGTGAGCAGGGACAATTCGTTGGGGGATTTTACTGTAACAGATATCAGAGAAACACTGTAGTAGGCAGAGGTGTAAATGGGGCCAGGAAAGCATCATAAAATACAGCCAAAAGTTGACCTTCCTACTGCTTAATTCCAACATTTCACTAGCCACCAGTTCTTGTTGTGATATATTAAATCGTTTAGTTCTGACAGTTTTGCATTTTCTCTTTCCACTCGTGAGTTTGCTTTTCTTTCTCCTCTCTCTCTCTCTTTCTTTTTAAATTGTGATTGCCCTTTAAAATTAGTTCCTTTGGTTTCACTCCACCATCACTCGGTAGTAGTTTGCATCATTTAAAGCGTCTGTCAGCTGCTCTCTTCCTCAGACTGCATTTTTCTGCCCGAGAAAACATGTAACTAATTCTCAGGAATTCTAGAACTCCAAGAACATCATTATGTGTGTGCACAATTGAGGTTCATATTTGTGTCCGTATGTGTAAATACGTGTGTGTTTAGCAGTTATTCAACAGAATTCATTTAGGAAACTTTGTGGAAGGAATGTGGCCCTGGGGGGTTATGATAATGCAGAAAGACGTCAAGGGCTCTGTGTTTGGTGACTGTGGATGCAGTGTGGCTAGTTGTGGTTGTGGCCTAATTTAATAGGCCAACTCCTTTCTGTGGCTGCTTTATCATGTTGTAGCTCAAAGGACCACAGACCCTAAATAGCTCTTGTCTCCTTGAGTATCTCCTTCCAACACTTGTAACAGAAGTCCAGTAGTCCAATAGGTAGGGTGGTGCCTTTTAACCAGCAGCACATACGACGTTTGCCCAAGTGTAGTGCAAGAAAATACTCAGAGAATTCCTGTTGCTTTTCTGAGAGATTCAGCAGCAACAAAAGGCAAACACTGAGTTTCACAAAGCACATTAAACAGGGCAAACAGGCCTCTAATCCAATGGTTTAATTACAGTATAGGGCATTCATTGCGGCAAACCATGCTTAGCATTTCAAACCACTCCATGTGTTTCTCAATAAAAAGGAAAGCTCACCCAAAACCCCACAATGCTTCTCACACCCTGCAAAACCAATGGTGTCATAGAATAACACTCTGTTTGTTTTGTTCTTAAGTTTTTAAACCATCCCAATTTAACAAGAGGTGACTAAAATTTGGAAAGACTCTTTTTATACTTTTTTTGCATCTTCTACCCAGTCTGACCATCTGTCCTCCTGCCTGCATGCCTCCCCGCCCCCCTCCCATTTATTTACAGTCTTTTGGAGAGCAGTTTCAGGTGTAGGTTTCTAAGCTATAATTACCTCACCAGTTAAGATCATCATCAGTCCAGTCAAAGCCTCTGCAAATTATGACATTTTTTAAATTTCCCCCTTTACAGACAGTGGCTCCTGTGTACTCTATGTCCTTGGGTGTGCATACAAACTTTAAGGACATTTTGTGTATGCATGTGTTCTTAATTCACATAAATGGTTTTTTACTATTAGTTTCATTCTTCAATTTATTTTTAAAATTCATCCTTGGGTTTTATATATATATTCATTAAGTAAAGTCCATTGTTTCTAACTACTTATATATATATTCATTAAGTAAAGTCCATTGTTTCTAACTACTTCTAACTACTTCTAACTAAAGTAGTTAGAAACTACTTTAGTTAGTAGTTAGAAACTACTTTAGTTAGAAACTACTACTACTTTCCTCAATATGCATCTCCATTTTTTAGTAATAAACATCCAGTTTTCTTCCAACCCTTAATGTAGTGACCATCTTCACATATGTGCATTTACAGCATATACCCCGAAGTGGAATTACTGGGTCACACACATGGAAAGTACTGCCATGTTGCTCTTTAGAATGGCATTTCTAATTCATATGCCCACCAGAAGTGCATGAGGACTCTCATTTCTGCGCATCCTAACAAACACTTGATGTTGTCTGACTTTGTGATTTTTTAAAAAAGATTTTATTTACTTATTTGAGAGAGAGAGAGCATGAGCGGGAGAGGGGCACAGGGAGAGAGAGAAGCAGACTCCCTGCTAAGCAGGGAGCCCAATGCAGGGCTCCACCCCAGGACCCTGGGATCATGACCTGGGCTGAAGGCAGACTCTTACCGAATTGAGCCACCCAGGTGCTCCCTGACTTTGTGATTTTTGCCAATCTGATAGGTGCAAAGAATTGTTTCTTTTGCATTTATCTTATTACTATTTCAGTTGAAAAATTCTTTGTATTCTCACTAGATGTTCAGTTTTTCTTTCTGTGAACTGTCAATTCTTCCCCCCTCAACACTTTTCCTGTTGGGTTTCCTTTTCTTATTGATCGTCAGGGGTTATATGAGTATTCTCGTGATTAATACCTTGTTGGTTTTAGATAAGGTGACTATATGCCAGATTTATGCCTATTGTTCTAGCTTAATAATTAATAGGATACCCTTGTTATCAGATATATCCTTAAGTTTAAATGTTGCAAATATCTTCTCCCAGTCTATGACTCTTCTCTTGATGTTGTCATCGGTGTTTTAATGCAGTTAAATTTATTAATTTGTTGCATTATTGTTTATGCTTTTGAAGTCTTTTGAAGAAATCTGTTTTTAATCCAGTTTGGTATTATTGGATGTTTAGGTTTTTCTGGCCATTTTCTCTTTCAGACAATGCTGTATTGAACATCCTTTACATCTCTTTGTTCATATGTGTGAGATTTTCTCTAAGTTTTGTATCTATGTGGGTGAGACTACTGTGCCAAACAATTCCTGTCTCCTTTTCTTCTGCATTCACTGTGGCTGGAATACATTCCACGGTGTCTGTTACAGTTATTAGCTAGGTGCCATATAACTGGCTTCTGGCCAGTAGAATGTGTAGAAGTGCTATATGATTTTTCCAGTCATGGCTCATGAAAACTTCCCATATAGGGATCCTCCAGTTCTCCTCTCTTTTCCCTTGCTTTCTGGTCATACAGTGAAGAACTTAAGCCTGGGTGATGGTGATGCTACCAGACAGAAATACCTTCAGACCTGGAATCACTAGATGGAAGGCCATCACTTAATATTAGATTGAGACTTATGTGAGCACAGAAAAAAATTCTGTTTAGCTGCTAGTATTTTAAGGTTGTTTTTATACTAGCATATTAGTTCTCTAGGGCCACCATAACAAAATACCACAGATTGGGTAGCATTTTTTTCCCAACAGTTTTGAAGGCTAGAAGTCCAAGATCAAGGTGTTGGCACAAGTTTGGTTTCTCCTAAGGTCTTTCTCTTGGCTCATAGATAGTTACCCACTTGCTGTGTCCTTATATAGCCTTTCCTCTGAGTATGTGTATCCCTGGAATCTCTCAGTATGTGTGTCTAAATTTCCTCTTCTTATAAGGACATCAGTCAGATTGAAGTAAGGCCATCTGTACAGCCTCGGTTAACCTAAATTGCTTCTTTAAAGGTCCTATCTCCAAATACAATCATATTCTGAGATACTGACATTTAGGGCTTCAACATATGAATTTTGAGGGACACACAAGTCCATAACAAGCAGCTAGCAATATTTACCTTGACAAATATCACTAAGCAGTGGAATTTCTAGATCCTCAGAATTTTATAAGATGTTGCAAAATTACTCTCCAAAGTACTTATATTAACTTACACTCTTATCCTCGTGCATAATTCTTATTGCTTTACATTTTTGTCTTCATTTGGTTTTGTCAAATTTTTCATTTTTCCCAATTTGATGGGTATAAAATACGTGTACCTTTTCCTGTCCCTTTACTTTCTGCTTTCATGTGTCATTTTTTCACTACATAATTGTCAAAATTTTATTGATTCTAATTTATTTATTCAATTTGAGATACTTTTTTGGACTAGCAAATTTAAGCCATTTACATTTATTGCAATCACAGTTTTATTAGGACTTACACTGCCTTTTTCATGTTTTTATTACCTAAATTCTTAGTTTTGTTGTATTTTGTTCTTCCTTTTTCTCTTGTTTTCCTTGTTTTACCTCTACATTAATCAGTCTTCTAACCATCATTTTGGAAAAATTTAGATTTTTCTTATAATTATTGTGTATTTATTTTTCTTTCCTCCTCCTCCTTTATATCCTCCTTCTTTTTTAAATTTAATTTAATTTAATTTTTTTCCAGTGATCCAAAATTCATTGTTTGTGCTCCATGCAATACATGCCCTCCATAATACCCACCACCAGACTCAGCCAACCCTCCACTCCCCACCAAAAACCCTCAGTTTGTTTCTCAGAGTCGATAGTTTCTCATGGTTTGTCTCCCCCTCCGATTTTCTCCAACTCACTTTTCCTCTCCATCTCCCAATGTCCTCCATGTTATTCCTTATGCTCCACAAGTAAGTAAAACCATATAATTATTGACTCTCTCTGCTTGACTTATTTCACTCAGCATAATCTCTTCCAGTCCCATCCATGTTGATACAAAAGTTGGGTATTCATCCTTTCTGATGGAGGCATAATACTCCATTGTATATATAGACCATATCTTCTTTATCCATTCATCTGCTACTGGGCATCTTGGTTCTTTCCGCAGTTTAGCAACTGTGGCCATTGCTGCTATGAACATGGGGATACAGATGGCCTTTCTTTTCACCACATCTGTATCTTTGGGGTAAATACTGAGTAGTGCAATCGCAGGGTCATAGGGTAGCTCTATTTTTAATTTCTTAAGGAATCTCCACACTGTTTTCCAAAGTGGCTGCACCAAGTTGCATTCCCACCAACAGTGTAAGAGGTTTCCCCTTTTTCCACATCCTCTCCAACACTTGTTATTTACTGGCTTGTTGATTTGGCCATTCTAACTGGTGTAAGGTGGTATCTCAATGTGGTTTCGATTTGAATCTCCCTGATGGCTAGTGATGATGAACACTTTTTCATGTGTCTGTTAGCCATTTGTATGTCTTCTTTGGAGAAATGTCTGTTCATGCCTTCTGCCCATTTTTTGGACATAATTATCTGTTTTGTGTGTGTTGAGTTTGAGGATCAAAATTCCACTGGCATTTTTCAAAGAGCTGGAACAAATAATCCTAAAATTTGTATGGAACCAGAAGAGACCCCCAATTGCTAAGGAAATGTTGAAAAAGAAAAACAAAACTGGGGACATCACACTGCCTGATTTCAAGCTTTACTACAAAGCTGTGATCACCAAGACAGCATGGTACTGGCACAAAAACAGACGTATAGACCAGTGGAACAGAGTAGAGTGCCCAGATATGGACCCTCAACTCTATGACCAAATAATCTTCGACAAAGCAGGAAAAAATATACAGTGGAAAAAACACACTCTTTTCAATCAATGGTGCTGGGAAAATTGGACAGCTATGTGTAGAAGAATGAAACTCGACCATTCTCTTACACAGTACACAAAGATAAACTCGAAATGGATAAAGGACCTCAACGTGAGGCAGGAATCTATCTAAGTCCTAGAGAAGAGCATAGGCAGTAACCTCTTCGACATCGGCCACAGCAACTTCTTTCAAGACATGTCTCCAAAGGCAAAGGAAACAAAAGCAAGAATGAACTTTTGGGACTTCATCAAGATCAAAAGCTTCTGTACAGCAAAGGAAACAGTCAACAAAACAAAGAGGCAATCCATGGAAAGGGAGAAGATATTTGCAAATGACACCACAGACAAAGGGCTGATATCCAAGATCTATAAAGAACTTCATCTTCCTTCTTGTTTTTCGTGTTCTTCTTGTTTGTCTTCTTTCTCCTTTCCCCTTTCTCTCTATGTAGGCTTGCATATAGAAACTCGGGTTTTTACTCACACTTATTTCCCGTATCACCTAATTTCCTCTTCCCTTAATAATTCTTTTTTTTTCTTGAAATATTTCCTCCACATGTGTTTTCAGACTGTTTTTGTGTGATAAACATTTTTGGGTCTCATAGCTGTAATAAAATCTTTATTTTGCTCCTGTAAGTAAATAATAATTTATCTGACTATAATATTCTAGTTTTATAGTTTTTTCCTTCAACACTGAAAATATTTCTTCACTGTATTCTTGCACCAAGGAATGTTTTTGAGAACTTTCATGTTAATCTAATTCTTGTTTCTTGGGTAGGTGATATCCTCTATTCTCTGGGAGATTTTAGAATTTTTTTTTGTTTTTTTTTGATGGTCTTAAATGTTACTATTAGTGTTTCTAGGTATGGTTTTTAATTCTCCATACTTGTTGATATTCTCTGAGAATTTGTAATCTCAAGTATTACATTTTTCTTTAATTTTAGTGAATTTTGAACCATTATTTCTTCAAATACTTTATTCATTTTGGTTTCTTTTGATATTTCAATTTTATAAATGTTGATACTTCAATTTCTTTTCTCCGTATTTCCTTACTTTTTCTTAACTGTTCTTGTATCTCTTTACTTTCTCTGATGTCTGGTATACCCTTCATCTAGGTTTTCCAGATCCCAAATTCTTACTTCAGCAGCACTCAAGTATACATCTAATCCATTAAGCACTTTTTGCAACCAGTATATTTTAATATATTGGTTTTTCTTTATAACTATTTTTTCCTTACTAATGTTTTCAATAGTTTTCTTTGATAATATATAATTTGGCTTTGAAATTTTTGGTTTTGCTGCATTATGACAAAAAAAAAAAAAGTAAACATACAGATTGGAGGGAAAGAACCAAAATTCTCTGCTTGAAGGACATGATCATCTACACAGAAAATCCTAAATTATCTAACAACAGCAACAACAACAACAAAAGGCTCCTAGAGCTAATAAATAAGTTTTTCAAGGCTGCAAGACATGAGGTCAATATCGATATATATGCGTATGCAATATATACATATACAAATGCATATTGTATACAATATATACATAAGCAGGTATATTTATATGTATAAATTGTATACAAATATCCAAATATATATACTTTCATATTTGCATACTAGCAATGAAAGATCAGCAATTGACATTTTAAAATGTTCTTTTTTAAATTAAAATTTCATTTAAAATTGAAGTAAATTGTTATATGTAATACATTTATATACAAATATACATATATATGTGTACTAGTAATGAGCAATCTGCAATTGAAAGTTTAAAGCCAATACCATATACAATTACATCAAGTTATTAAAAATACTTAGGGTTAAATTTGACAAAAGTATGTACAACTTGTAAACTACAGAACATTCTGAGAAAAGTCAAAGAACTAAATTTAAGAGATATGTTGTGTCTTTGAACTGGAAAAATCAACACTGTTAAGATATTTCTTTTCAAATTAGTGTATGGATTTAAAGCAACCCCAGTCAGAGTCCTATCACACTTCTTTGTAGAGACTGACAAGTTTTTTTAATTGGTGAGTTTATTCTAAAATTTATATGGAAATATAAAGTACTTAGAATGGCCAAAACAACTTTGAAAAAGAAGACCAATATTGACAGATTGACACCAGCTTATTTTGATCTTATTATAAAACTATGGTAATCAGTATAATATGGTATTGGCTTTTAAAGAGTCATTTTTATTAATGGGAAAGAATAGAGAGTTTAGAAAGAAATAGACGTGTATTTCTTAAGTTTTGACAAAAATATCAAGGCAATTCCATGTAGAATAATAGTCTTCAACAAATGATGCTGGAACAATTAGCCATGTACAAAAAAATGAACTCTTACCCTAACCCTTAACTCGACCCTTACCCTTACCTCATACCATGTACAAAAATGAACTCAAAATGAATTCCAAATGTAAAGCCTAGAATTATAAAACTATAAGAAAACAGGAGAAAATCTCAGTAACCTTGACGTTGACAAAGATTTCTTAAATACCTCACCAAAAGTAAGAAGTAGAAAAACATAATACATAAATTAGACTTAACTCAAAACATTTTTGAAGTTTGCTCTTCAAAATCAGTTACAGGGACACCTGGGTGGCTCAGTCAGCTAAGCCACTGCCTTCGGCTCAGGTCATGATCCCAGTGTCCTGGGATCGAGTCCCGCATCGGGATCCTTGATCAGCAGGGAGCCTGCTTCTCTCTCTCTGCCTCTGCCTGCCACTCTGCCTGCTGTGTGTGCTCTCTCTCCCTCTGACAAATAAAAAAATAAAATAAAATAAAATAAGCAAAGTCAGTTACAAAAACAAAAAGACAAGACACTGATTACAAGGAAATATTGACAAAATACATATCTGACAAAACCTGTGTCTAGAATATAAAATGAATTCTTAAAATTTAATAAGAAGACAACCCAATGTTTTAAATGAGCAAGATATTTGAACAGATAATTCATCAAAGAAGATATACAGATAGGAATTAAGCACATGAAAATACACTCAACATTATTAATCATTGGGGAAATGCTAACTATAAATGGCAATAGGATAATGGTAGATACCCACCAGAGAGCAAAAAATTCAGAAGGGTGTTTATATCCAAGTTTTGGTGAGGATGTAGAGCAACTGAATGTCTCCTACACTGCTGGTAGGAATGTAGAATAGTACAACCATTCTGAAAAACAATTTTATAGTTTCTTAAAAAGTTAAACATATGCCTATAATACATTCAGCCATTTCACTCCTAGGTATTATTGACCCAACAGAAATGAAAGCATGTGTCCATACACAAATGAAATCTTCATAGCAGCTTTATTTGTAATAGAAAAATCAGGAATCACCCCAAAGTCCATCAATAGGTGGATAAACAAGTGGTGTTATAGCCATACAACGGAATACCACTCATCAGTAAGAAATAATGGACTAGTGATATACACAATGGCATAGATGAATTTCAAATAATTATGCTCAGTGAACAAAGCCAGATACAAAACAGTATATTGTATATTTCCTCCTCTATAAAATTCTAGAAAAATATCAACTATTCTATAGGGACAACAAACCAGTGATTGCTTGGGGATAGAGGATGGAAGAGGAATGGGCAGGGGAGAATGAAGGAATTCTTGAAGGTGATGGAAGTGTTTTTTACCTTGGTTGTGGTGATAGTTTCATGGATCTACAAACATGCCAAAACTTGTCAAATTATACACTCCAAATACTAGCTTATTGTACATCAATAATACTATTAAATAAATTAAAAAAACAAAATAAGACAAATTGTAAAAAGAATCTGTTACAAGGCAACAGCTCTTATAAAATGAAGATCCTTTTCCTCTCAAGGCACTTACTAATTTGATTTACAAATATTTTTTCCCACTCGGTAGCATGTATTTTTATTCTCTTAACAGTGCCTTTCAAAGCATAAAACTTCTTAATTTTAGTGGACTCCAATTTACTCTTTTTTTTTTTCTTTTATGGCCTCATACCTAAGAACTCCTTGCCCAATCCAAGCTTGCAATGTTTTTAAAGTTCTCTTCCAGAAGTTTTATGGTTTTAGGTTTTACACATAAGTCCATGATTCATTTTGGACTTTATTTTGGGTTTTATTTGTTATTTGTTTTGAGGTATGGCTCAAAGTTCATGTTTTTTGTACTTTGGGGATATTCAATTTCCTAACACCATTTATTGAAAAAAAACTATTCTTTCTTCACTGAATTAATTTTGCACTTTTGTCAAAAATCGATTGACTATATATGTAATTCTATTTCTGAGCTCTCTAAACTGAGGCTTGAGACATAGAGGATAAACAGAAAGCAGCAGCCTAGAGTTTGCTGCAGTCCCTGTGGGTTAGAAAGATAAAAATTGGCTTTCAAGCCTATCAAAGTCATGAGGAACTGGGGGACCAAGATTCCAGGCAGAAAGGGGCTTCTAAAAGGCTAATGGTCCATTCAGAGATTTTTGACATATCAAAGAACTAGGGACAAAAACACTTGTCCCCCTCCCAAGAGGGAAAGAGTTCTGGTTAATACTCAGGCTTTCAGATTCTTAAAGGGCTACCCAGGTAAGGAGAAAAAAAACAAATTAAATTAAAAAACAACAACAGAAATAAAACAGGCTTAGTCTCAATCCCAAAAAGGTGACCTGCCTGCCAGGAAAATATATTAAATTCACTCTGGAGAGAGACAACGTCATTCAGTCTCAATTTTTCATACATAAAACCCATTTTTTCTTTTTCTTTTTTTTTTTTAATTTTATTTAGTTGAGAGAGATGACAAGTAGGCAGAGAGGCAGGCAGAGAAAGAGGGGGAAGCAGGCTCCCCACTGAGCAGAGAGCCGGATTCAGGGCTCCATCCTAGGACCCTGAGATCATGACCCGGGTGGAAGGCAGAGGCTTAACCCACTGAGCCACCCAGGCGCCCCCACAAAACCCATTTTTTAGAAAAAGTTTTTAAATGATTTTATTTATTTATTTATTTGACAGAGAGAAAGATCACAAGCAGGCAGAGAGGCAGGCAGAGAGAGAGGAGGAAGCAGACTCCCTGCTGAGCAGAGAGCCGGATATGGGCCTCCATCCCAGGACCCTGAGACCAGGATCCAAGCCAAAGGCAGAGGCTCAACCCACTGAGCCACCCAGGCGCCCCAAAACCCATTTTTTTTCCAATTTGTTTTATTTTATTTTATTTCTTTTCAGTTTTCCAGCATTCATTGTTTATGTACCACATTTTTAATAGAATTACGAGACATGTCAGGAAAAAATGAGCGAATAGTTAAAAACAAAGATCAAACTTAGCCCAAAGAAATAGACTCAAGGTAGATTTAAAAAGTTGGGATTATCAAGCATGGAATGTTAAATAACTATGATTAAACCCACTCAGGAAACTTAATTACAAGATGTAGAATTTTGGCCAAGAACTAGAATCTACTTAAAAATCCGACAGAAATTATAGAACTAAAAAATACAATAAGTGAAATGAGTATTTCTGCAAAACAAAAACCATTTGACCAAGCATTTGGGGAGTTTAGCAACTGTATTTTATAAAAATAAATGATTTCAAGAAAGGGTGGCCTCCCAGAATTCCCAGAAAGGAGTGGCTTTCCAGAATTTTATGATTCCTATCTCATCCCTACTTTCCCACCCCTACCTCCAGAGTGGCTGCTAAATTCCTCCCCTTCTTTGAGTGGAGCACTTCCAAAGGCCCACAGGCTCCCAGAGTCTCTTTCCTTCTTACAAAAGAATCATGTTAAATTTTCTTTTCTTGGGTTTGTTCCAAAGATGAATACTTTGTGACATCGATCTTTCCTTTCATTATTGACCACCCCCTGCATATGAACAAGGTATAGATCATACTAGACACAGAAAAATGGTTATTGACTGAAAGAATAAATGAATTAAAGAATCAAAAGAGTCTTTTGCATAATAAAAAAGAATCAGCTCAAATACTTTTTTAAATTTTTGATCTGTTACTATTTTGGCACATACTGAAAAGCTTGTCTAAACTTTGTACAAAAATGAGGTTGGAAAACACCTTCCAACTTTTTTTTAAAGATTTTATTTATTTATTTGACACAGAGAGAGAGATCACAAGTAGGCAGAGAGAGAGGAGGAAGCAGGCTCCCTGCTGATCAGGTAACCCAATGCAGGGCTCCATCCCAGGACCCTGAGATCATGACCTGAGCCAAAGGCAGAGGCTTAACCCACTGAGCCACCCAGGCTCCCCACCTTCCAACTATTTTGTAAAAGCCAGCTCATTTGATTTTGGTGTAATGAGCAGAAGTAATGATTTCTCACAAATTTCATTTGTGTGATACAATGGGAAATATTAGTACCTTTTTTGTAACTTCTGCTCTTTCAAAGTGGGAGAATAATACACATGCAGAAACCCGTGCAAATACTAAACACCCAGCTCAATAATTACCACAAAGTGAACTCACCTCTGGGAGCACCACCAAGATCAAGAAAAGGAGTATTACCAGCATCTTAAATAACACCATCCTCTTTCCTCCCAATCACTACACCTCTCTCCTCCAGAAATAGCCACTTTATAACTTCCAGTTCCATAAATTAGTTTTGTCTCTTTTATAATCTACTTAAATAGAATCATACAATTACATATATCTTTTAAAGTCGCATTGCATTGTGGATTTGCATAAGCTCATTTTCTCTAAAATATTTCCTGAAAAACAATCTATTACTAATATTGTATAGATACGTGACAGATAGATAGATAGATAGATGATAGATTGATAGATAAGACATAGATAGATATTTAGACATGGATAGAGATCTATAATTCCGTAAACAAAACTGTTAGCTGAGAGGATAAATATTGTAACAGATTATACTATGTACTGTCAGCCAATGAGGGTTGGTTGTAACAGTCAGAGTCCCATAAAGAAATAGAAATACACTTAGATGAGATTTTTTTTTTTAAGATTTTATTTATTTATTTGACAGATCGAGAACACAAGTAGGCAGAGAGGCAGGCAGAGAGAGAGGAGGAGGCAGGCTCCCCACTGTGCAGAGAGCCCGATGCGGGGCTTGATCCCAGGACCCTGGGATCACGACCTGAGCCGAAGGCAGAGGCTTTAACCCACTGAGCCACCCAGGCGCCCCTACATGAGATTTTTTAAAAAGATTTTATTTATTTATTTGACAGAGAGATAGAGACCAAGAGAGCAAAAGTAGAGGGAATGACAGAGGGAGAGGGAGAAGCAGATTCTCCACTGAGCAGGGAGCCCAATATAGGGCTTGATCCCAGGCCTCTGGGATCATGATCTGAGCTGAAGGCAGATGCTTAACCATTTCAGCCACCCAGGTGCCCCCTTAGATGAGATTTTTAAGGGAATTTAATAACACTTAGCACAAGTGTAGGCAACATTGAAGGATGCAACAAGGGATGTAGAAGGGTCCAGAGACTTGCATAAACGGACAGCATTTCCCAACACCAGTCCTAAAGATAAGGAAGAGAGAAAACAGCATGTTGGGAGTCCATTGGGAACAGCATGTTGGGAGTCCATTGTGCCACAGAAGAACCTCCTGACAGGAGGTGTACAACAATTACCGGAATCGAGATTCTGAAGCAGAAGTGAGTGAGCAAGAATCCTTCCCAGCTTTTCCTCCTCCACAGCTTCTGACATGAAACCCGACAGGAGCCCAGAGTAGCAGAGCCCAAATGATGCAACGCAGCCCACAGAGTAATGTTCACAGCCTCCGTACCACTCCTGAGAAAAGCAAAACAGGGCAAAAGATTAAGAAAGTCACTAACGAATTCAAATACGGGGCAGGAAAAATAAAACAGTAGAAAAAAATTAATGAAACCTGAAATTGGTTCTTTGAAAAAATCAGCTAAGTTGGCAAGCCCTTGGTTGAGGGAAAAAAAGAGGAGACTCAATTTACCAAAATCGGGACTGAGAGAGAGGATCTTACTACATAATGAAATAGAAAATATTCTATGGCAATGCTATAAACAATTTTTAAAAGATTTTATTTATTTATTTGTCAGGGAGAGAGATATTACAAGCAGGAGAGCGACAGAGGGAGAGGAAGAAGCAGGTTCCCCTCTGAGCAAGGAGGCCCACGTGGGTCTCCATCCCAGGATCCTGGGATCATTACCTGAGCCGAAGGCAGATGCTTAACCAACTGAGCCACCCAGGAATCCCTTTAAACGATTTTATGCCAACAAATTACAGAGCCTAGATGAAATGAAAAAAATGTCTAAAAAGACGTTAATTACTTGAACTGGTTCGAGTAGAAATAGGAGTTAATGAAATGAAAGATTAAAAAAAAAGAGAAGATCAAAAGTTGTTTTTTTTAAAATGATCAACAAAATAGACAAAACTCTACCTAAATTTTTAAATTTTTATTTAAATTCAATTAATTGACATATAGTATATTAGTAGTTTCAGAGTTAGAGTTTAGTAATTCATCAGTTACATATAACACCCAGTGCTCATTACAGCAAGTACCTTCCTTAATGCCCATCACTCTGTTACCCTATTCCCCCCACCCACCTCCTTTCCAGCTACTCTCAGTTTGTTTCCCACAGTTAAGAGTCTCTTTTGGTTTGTCTCCTTCTCTGGTTTCACTTTATTTTATTTTCCCTCCCTTCCCCTGTGATCCTGTTTTTTGTTTTTGTTTTTGTTTTTAATTCCACAAATGAGTGCAATCACATGACAATTGTCTTTCACTGACTTATTTCACTTAGCTTAATACCCTCTAGTTCCATCCATGTCACTTCAAATGGTAAGATTTCATTTTTTTGATGATAGATACACACACACACACACACACACACACCCCACATCTTCTTTACCCATTCATCTATCAGTGGACATCTGGGCTCTTTCCATAGTTTGGCTATTGTGGACATTGCTGCTGTAAACATTGGGGTGCACATGAGCCTTCAGATCACTATGTTCGTACCCTTTGAGTAAATACCTAGCAGTGCAATTGCTGGGTCATATGGTAGCTCTATTTTCAACTTTTTAAGAAGCCTCCATACTGTTTTCCAGAGTGACTGTACCAGTTTGCATTCCTACCAGCAGCATAAGAGCTTTCCCCCTTCTTCACATCTCACCAACACAGGTTGTTTGCTGACTTGTTAATTTTAGCCATTCTAACTGGTGTGAGGTGGTATTTCATTGTGGTTTTGATTTGTATTTCCCTGATTCTGAGTGATGTGGGGCATTTTTTCATGTGTCTGTTGGTTATTTGTATGTCTTCTTTGAAGAAATGTCTGTTCATGTCTTCCACCCATTTCTTGACTGGATTTTTTGTTTTTTGGGGTATTGAGTTTGAGAACTTCTTTATAGACTTTGGGTACTAGCCCTTTATCTGACAAGATATTGCAAATATATTCTCCCATTCTGTAGATTGTCTTTTAGTTTTGTTGACTCTTTCCTTTGTTGTGCAAAAGGTTTTTATCTTGATGAAGTCCCAATAGTTCACTTTTCCTTTTGTTTCCCTTGCCTTTTAAGATGTGTCTAGCAAGAATTTGCTGTGGCCAAAGTCAAAGAGGTTGTTGCGTATGTACTCTTCTAGGATTTTGATGGATTCTTATCTCAAACTTAGGTCTTTCATCCATTTTGAAAACTCTACCTAATTTAACCAAGAAAAAAGAGGACTCAAATTGCTAAAATCAGAAATGAAAAAAAGGGACATCACTACCGACCTTGTAGAAATAAAATGAATTATAGGGAAAATGAATTAAAAGGAAATACTGTGAACAACTGTATGCCAACAAATTACTTAACTAAAATAGACAACTTTCTAGGAAGACAAAAACTACCAAAGCTGACTTAGGAAAAACTAAAAAATCAAGATAGACCTATGACAAGTAAAGAGATTATATTAGTAACAAAGGAAACAAACAAAAATCCCACAGAGGAAATCCCAGGAGCAGATGGTTTCACTGGTGCAGACTATCAAACAAGAGAGTATTAATTAAAAATTAATACTAATTCTTTGACAATTAAAAAAATAGAAGGAAATACTTGTCAAGTTTTTTTAATAAGGTTTATACACCAAAACTATAGATTAATATCCCTTTTAAATGTAGATACAAAAATTCTCAACAAAATATTAGCAAATTGAATTTGATATATATAAATATAAATATATAAAATATATTTGACTGATATAAATATATTTTAAATGATATATAATTGAATTGAATGGAATTGATATATATATATAAATATAAATATATTAAAAGGATTCTGTATCACAACAGGGTTATCCAGAGAAATAATAGAACTCCCTTTCTCCCCACTTCTCTGTACAGATATACAGTGAGCAAGCTGGTGACTCAGGTGAGTTGTTAGTGTAGTTCTAGCCCCAAAGCCAGCAAGCTCAAGATTCAAGAACAGATGATGTTTCAGTTTAAAATGAGTACAAAAGAAGACTAACATCCAAGTTCAAATAATCAGGCAGGAGGAATTCCCTCTTACTTGTGGGGGAGTCAGGATTTTTGTTCTATTCAGGCCTTCAACTGATTGGATGAGGGCCACGAACATTAGGAAGGGAAATCTGTTTTACTCCATCTACCATTCAAATATTAATCTCATCTAAAAACACTTTCACAGTATACCCAGATAAATGACCAAATATCTGGGCACCCAGTGGCTCCATGAAGTTGACACATAAAATTAATCATCACCAAGTCTACCCCCTTTCAATATGGTATCCATACACATCTCCTTAACCCAAACTTAATGTTCAAGTGAAGACAATAACGAGGTCATAATTCTGCCTAACATTATACAATTGTCCTGTGTACAGCTGAAAACACAGTAAACCTTCCCCAGAAGAAGAGATAAAGTCCTTGAATGAGGTTTACACTTTTCCTTGATATCCTATAATTTAAGTAGTATGGTGTAAAACTAATAATAATTAATGTATGATGTATGGCCAATATATCTTATGTTACATGATAAGGAAATAAGAGAGGAATGAACACACACACACACACACATACATATTCGTAAGAAATAAGGAGGAAATACTCATGACAATTATAATCCTTGTTTCTGTAACTTGTTATGTGGTCATAGCTGATATTTATACTTACATTCTTCTATTCATTCTGTATTCTCTTTGCTTTCAACAAGCACCTCAACTGGTTGTTATTCTTTACCTGGTGAGGTCACCCAAAACTTTATTCCTGAAAGATCCTGGGCCATTAGTAGGGTTTGTGTTGCTGTAGTTCTCCATTGACATTAATCACAGTGTACAGTAATACTAAGATACACCCTAAGGCATCTCCTGTATTCCTTCTTTCCCTCCTTGGTGGATGAGTCGTCCAATTTCTCCATGGTAGTCAGTATCAATCATTTTATTATTTTTTAATTTTTTAAAAGATTTTATTTATTTATTTGACATGGGGTAGAGGGAGAATGTGCAAGTCAGCACAAGCAGTGGGAATGTAAGAGGGAGAGGGAGGAACAGGTTCCCCCATTGAGCAGGAAGCCCAATGCAATGCTTGATCCCAAGACCCTGGGATTATGACATGAGCTGAAGGCAGATGCTTCACCAACTGAGCCACCCAGGTACTCCTCAATCACTTTCAATAGCAGAGCAACTCCCTTCTTGTCTGTTGATCCAGAGGCATGAGGAATGAAAAGTGGCCAGGCAGCACCCTTAACTTTTAGTTCAATGGAATCATTGTTGCATTTCCTAGTAGGAGCACTCTTATCTTTGCAACAAAGACTTCTAGGCCAGGAGAGCATAAATTCAGGGGAACAGGAAGAAAAGCCTTGCTAGTGGATCACTAGGGCTAATAGTGAGTAGACCTTATTCCATTTCCATTCCTTGATTCCTGGACCCATGTAGTCTGCTTGTGGGAGAAACAGAACCATATTTTGGTCAGTGGTTCAGACCATATATCTCCTCTTGGAGAACTTGGCCCCAGCTGTGCGAGGTATTGTCACCTAGCTGGCACTATAACTGAGTCTTCAAAAGGGGATTCCACCATTCTGTCAAGCCAGCTGTTTCAGGATGGTGAGAAACATGTTAAGACTAGTGAATTCCATGAGCATGGACCCATTGCCGCAATTTATTTGCTGCAAAGTGAGTTCCTTTATCAGAAAGTATCAGAGGTAATACTATGTAGGATGCCTTGACAGTGGATAAGACATTTTGTATATCCAGTTGGTAGTTTGGGAAGAAATGCTGTGAGCAAGGAAGGCAAATCTATATCTCGAGTACTTATTTCCAGTAAGAACAAAATGCTGCCCTTTCCATTGATTGAAGTGGCCCAATGTAATCAACTTCCTACCAGGTGGTTGGCCAATTACCCCAGGCAGTGGTGCCATATCAGGGACTCAGTGTTGGTTCCTGCTCCTGGTAGATTGGACACTCAGCAGTTGACATAGCCCAGTTAGCCTTGGTAAGTGAAAGCCCATGTTGCTGAGCCCATGTGTAACCTCCACTCCAGTGACCATGGGATGTTCATAAGTTCATTGAGCAATGACAGAGGTTTTGGGGAAAAGAGACTGACCAATATCCATAGAATGGGTCATCTATCACTTTGATTATTTAATTATTGATTATTTTATTATTAAAATACTCTTCCTCTGTTGAGGTTACTCTTCAGTGAGTGACAAAATGAGACACAAAATCTTTATGGTTTTTGTCTGTTCAGAGATGTCTATCCACATACCTCTTCCCTAAATTTTCTTGTCACAGCTTTTCTAATAATGTTCCTTCCAAGTCCCTGACAATCCAACCAACCCATTGACCACAACCCACGAATCAGTACAAAATCACACATCTGGCCATTTTTCCTTCAAGGCAAAGTGAGTAATTGAGTTTGCTTGTTGAAGTCCTATCCTAGAAAAATTTCTATTTACCATTGTCCTTCAGGAACCCTTGCAAAAAGCTATGGCTCTCTGCTCTTGAGTCATGCCTGTGGATTGTGAAGAATATCTGTAAATCAGGCCCAAGTCTTTTCTTCCTCTGTCAACTGATCATTGGAAATTCTCCATAAGGACATTGGTATAAGCAAGGAGAAGGCAGTATAGTAGAAATGGGGACCATGGGCATTTGGGACACTTATTCATGTAACTTATTTGTGCCTCTAAGGCCTGCTCAGGCCTGCTAATATATATGCCATTTCCATTAGATGATGGAATGCTGTTGCACATGCCTAACTTTATGATTTTGTGGGTCAGACAACACCCAGTTCAACATAGGCACCTTGGGTCACATGCTAAATTTCTGGCTCGTGATTAAGAATGAGGTCTCTACCAAGACCAGGTAACAGGTCAAGAGTTGCATCTTAGTCAACATATAGTACATCATCAGTTTTTGATGCGTGTTCAACAATTCATTAGTTGTGTTTAATACCCAGTGCTCATTGCCATACAGGCCCTCCTTATTAATGCTGGCTAATTGAACATAATTTTTTAAAAAGTTGCATCTTAAAAGGAGAGCAGTTATCCAAGAGGGTGGTAAGGCTTCGGTAAAAAATACTAAGGGCTTGCACTACAGTTTACACATATGTCTTGCCAAAGGCTCCAAACCCCATCCCTATCTGTCACTGAACTTTCAAGTACCACTGGACCTTCTGAATCATATGGCCTAAGTGGCAGAGCAGCTTGTACAGAAGCCTGGACTTGATTCAGAGCCTTCTTTTGTTCTGGGCACTTCTTAACACTAGCCCTTGTCTTGGAATTCCAGTCTCCAGAACTATGAAAAATAAATTTCTGTTGTTTAAGCTATTAAATCTATAGTATTTCGTTATGGCAACCTGGGCTAACAAAGACAAGCTTTTGTACCAGGAGTTAGGTGCTGCTATTACATATACCTGAAAATGTGGAAACAACTTTGAAATTAGGTAATGGGTAGAAAATGAAAAGTTTTGAGGTACATGCTGAAATTATGGATGTTACAGGCAATTCTGGTGAAGTCTTAGAAATGAGGAACATATTTTTGGAAACTGGAGGAAAGATGATTTTTGCTATAAGGCAGAAAAGAACTTGGCTGAACTGTGTTTCAGTATTTTAGAACTTGAGAGTGATGGAGTTAGATATTTAGCTGAGGAGATTTCTAAGCAAAATGTTGAAGGAATGGCTTGACTCTTTCTGTTTATAGTAAAATGTAAAAAGAAAGACGTGGGTTACTTTCTCTTTCGCTGTGACATGGTGGGAAGGCAGCCATCCGCAAGCCAGGAAGGGAAACCTCACTAGAACCTGACCATAATCGCTTCCTGATCTTGGACTTCCAGGAAATAAATTTCTGTTGTTTAAGTCATCTAGTCTATGGTATTTTGTTAGGGCAGCGCAAGTCGACTGATACAATGACCAACTGAGATTTATTCTAAGAATGCAAGATTGGCTTAATATCAAAAAAATCAAGTAATGTAATATATCACATCCATATAATAAAGGACAAAAACCACATGATCATCTCAATAGATGAGAAAAAAACTTGTCAAAATTCTACACCCTTATGATAAAAAAAATTCAACAACTAGTAATAGAAAAGAATGTCCTCAAGTTGATAACCTCTATGAAGAACCCACATTAACTTTATACTTGATGGTGAAATACTGTATACCTTCTGAAGGGAAGGATGTCCAATCTCACTCCTTGTATTCAACATTGTACTGAAGGTTCTAGCCAGGGCATTTAGGTAAGAAAATGATATAAAAGACATCCTGATTAGGAAAACAGTAAAACTATTTCTTTTTGTAGATAGCATGATCATGTATATAAGAAGTTTTTAAAATTCACAAATTAATTAATTTAGCAAGGTTGTATGATACAAAATCAATATTCAAAAATTGATCGTACTTAGGGGCACCTGGGTGGCTCAGTGGGTTAAGCCTCTGCCTTCGGCTCGGGTCATGATCTCAGGGTCCTGGGATCGAGCCCCACATTGGGCTCTCTGCTCAACGGGGAGCCTGCTTCCTCCTCTGTGTCTCTGCCTGCCTCTCTGCATACTTGTGATCTCTGTCAAATAAATAAATGAAATCTTTAAAAAAAAATTGATTGCACTTCTATATAGTAACCATAAGTATACTGAGGACGTAAGTAAGGAAATAGCTGTGTTTGCTGTCAACAAAAAAGATAAAATACTTAGGGATAAATTTTTAAAAAGAAGGACAAAACTTAGAGTTTGAAAACTATAAAATATAATTGAAAGAAATTTTAAAAGATTTAAGTAAATGGAAAGACATTCCATGTTCATGGATTGGAAGACACAATATTGTTAAGATGTCAGTGCTCTCCAAATTGATCTACAGATTCAACACAATCTCTATCAAAATTCTAGTTGCCTTTTTTGAAGAAATTAACAAACTGATGCTACCATTCATATGAAAATGCAAGGGACCTAGAATAGCCAAAACAAGCTTGAAAAAGAAAAAGCTGAAAGACTCACACTTTCTCATTTTAAATCTATTACAAAGCTACAGTGAACAAGACAGTGTGTTTCTAGTATAAAGATAGGTATGGAGGTTAATGGAATATCATTTAGAGTCCAGAAATAAACCCAAACATTTATGGTCAGAAGAATAGTCTTTTCTACAAATGTTGCTGGACAGTTGGATACCCACATGCAAAAGAGTGAAATTGGATCTCTATCTCACACCATACACGATAATTAATTCAAAATAAACCTTAGAATGTAAGTGCTAAAACTCTTAAAGAAAACATACGTGTAAACCTTCATGACCTTGGAAACCTAAGTGGTTTCTTAAACTTAAGACCAAAACACAAGCAACCAAGCTGAAAATAGATAAATTGAACATCATCAAAACTAATAAGTTTTATGCTTCAAATAATGTGACTAATAAAGTGTAAAGACAGCCCATAGAGGTAGAGAAAATATTTGGAAATCATATATCTGACAAGTATTTATAATCCAGGATCTATAAAGAACTCTTGAAATTCAACAATTAAAAATATATAACCCAATTTAAAATTGGGCAAGGTATTTGAATAAATATTTCTCTAAAATAATACAAATGCCTAAAAATACATATTCCAAATAAACACATAAAGTAATACTCAACATCATTTGTCATTAGGGAAATGCCATTCAAAACCACAATGTGATACTTCTTCACATTCAGCAGAGTACCTATAATCAGAACAATGAAAAATAACAAGTGTTGGGAAGATGTGGGGAAATTAGAATCCTCACATATTGCTGCTAGAAATTAGAATTGTTTGGCTATTTAGGGAGAGCTTGTCATTTCTTCAGAAAGTTAAATCATAGAGTTACCATGTGACCCAATAATTCCACTCCTAGCTATATACCCAAGAAAATTGAAAACTTATATTCACACAGAAGCTCGTATACCAATGTTCATAACATTATTCATAATAGCCAAAAAGTGGAAACAACTCAATGTCCAACAACTGATGAATGTATACACAAAATGTGGTAATTGCATACAATGGAATATTATTTAGCTTTAAAAAGGAATGAATTACTCATACATGTTACAATATAGATGAACTTTAAAACATGCTAAGTGAAAGAAGCCACAAAATGCCACATATCATGTGATCTACTTATATAAAACCCCAGGATAGTCATAGCTATAGTAACAGAAAGTTGATTAGTGGTTGCCAGGGACTGAAGGGAGTGAGTACTAATGGGTATGATGTTTCTTTGAGGACTGATGAAAATGTTGTGGAAATACATAATGGTTGTTGCTGTATAACTTTGTGAATATACTTTTAAAACTTGCTTAATGGTACCCTTCTAAAGCGTCCATATTATGGTATGTGTATTATATCTATTTTTTAAAAATATAATTATCTCTATATTAGTAAAACTATATAATGAGACTGAATAAGCATAGCCTAGAAAGCACAAGTGGAAGCTCGCCTCGTGATGCTCTTTCTTAGTGATCCTATTATTAATCAATCAGGTTAAGCTGCTCCTTATGTGTGCAAGTGATCTCAGAGACAAAACCTCCACTCCAAACACATTATTACCTGCTCTGCCCCTCATCTCTCAGAAGGGCTCTAAGTCCCTATGCTTGGGAGTGTGGTGAGCCATTCATGTATCAACTCCTTTTGTGCTCTGATGCTGGTGTCTTGGGAACATGCCTACAGTGGTGACTGAAAGGAGAGGGACTGTTTCTGAAGTGATGGGCTGATCTCATTAGTATGGGACAGAATGGGGCCTCTTCTGAGCCCAGGTCAGTTGACTATTATGAAGCGAACTCAGTGAGTGCTACATTCTCTCATTTTTTTGTGTGTAGACGCTGGAATGGTATCTGTCTGGCCTAAATGCTGCCACTCACCTCAGCCAGACTAAACCTTTCTCTCCAATCTCCCATGTGGACACCCTGGGCTATGGGAAACTTCTGATTCTGATGGGAATGTTTTGTGTCCTCAGGTTTGACTATGTGGAAAAAAGGATGGGAGTCACTCCAGGTTCCAGCCCACTGTGGAGATGCTCATCCTTTGTTTGGACTTCTAGGCAGAACAGCCTCTGAAATGAATCATCTCAAATATCCAGGTATTTTAAGCTTCTAATAGTAGAAAAGAAAAATTCTGTCTTTATTTTTAGGAAATAAGAGTTGAAGTAATATCCTGAATTCTTCTAAAAGTATTTTCCTTCAGGGACTAACACAACCCAAATCACAAATCAGAATCAAAGATTCAGAGCACCATCAGAACTGATAGATTTTACTCCCCACTGAAGTAAATCTATTAATTTTCATTTTTTAATGTTTTCTTATCCTCATTTGTCTAACTAGACCCTTATCCTTTCCATATTCTTCCTATTCAATTTTCTTTCTTCCTTCTCATCTCTAACTAAAGGAGAACCAAGACATCTTAAATGACTTACTTGCTACTATTGTGGCCTCTGGAATCTTCGCTTTTTCAGCATTATATTTTTGAAGAGTGAATCCGTGAAGTTAACTTTAGTCTCAGTGACTAATAATACTGACCTTCCTCTCGAAGATGATGTGAGAATTAACACCTTATGAGTAATGCTTACAGGAAGAAAAAATTAAGTTACTTAGATATTAAATGATCATTTAGGTAATGTATAATTACTCAAAGTGCCCTCATTTGTATTGAACTATATATCTAGATGTCATTATGCTGTCTCAGAAAGAACCCTTCATCATGAGGTGCCCCTAAAGCTTATTTACAAGCCAGAGCTTTGCAGAATATCTATCTTGGCTCAAGCAATCCTCCACAGGTCATTCTCATAGTAAGTAAGTAAACAACTGAGTCAGAAATAATTGGCCATGAAGGATATGTTTTCTAATTCAAACTAATTAAAATGAATAAACTATGATTCACATGCCTTTAGGAATGCTTTCAGTAAAAGGTATACTCCACCCATTTATTTTTACTTTTAAAAGTGGATCATTGACCTTTCTTTTCTTTGGTCAAGATGCATGAAAGCCAGGGGAGGTGAAATCTGGTTTGCACAATCAGCATACAGGCATACCTTGTTTTATTATGCTTTGCTTTATTGTACTTCACAGATAACCGTGGTATTTTACAAATTGAAGGTTTGTGACAAAGCTGCATCAAGCAAGTCTTTCGGTGCCATTTTTCCAACAGCGTTTATTAACTTTATGTCTCTGTGTCACACTCTGGTAATTCTCACAATATTTCGAACTTTCTCATTTATGTTATATTTGTGATGGTGATCTGGGGTCAGTAGTCTTTGATGTCACTATTATAATTGTTTGGGGGAGCCACAAATTGTGGCATCTAAGATGGCAAACATAAATGTGTGTGTTCTGACTGCTCTACCCACCGGCCATTTCCCCATTTCCCCATTTCCCCCATCGGCCTCCCTATTCTATGAGACACTACAATATTGAAATTAGACCAATTAATAACCTTACAATGGCCTCTAAGTGATCAAAAGAAAGTCTCTAATAAAATCAAAAGCTAGAGATGATTAAATTTAGTGAAGAAGGCATGTTGAAAGCTGAGGTAGGCCCAAAGTTAGGCCTCTTGTGCCAAACATTTAGGCAAATTAGGAAGGCAAACCAAAAGTTCTTGAAGGAAATTGAAAGTGCTACTACGGTTAACCCACAAACGATAAGTAAAACGGCCTTATTGCTGATATGGAAAACATTTTAGTGATCTGGATAGAAGATCAAACCAGCCACAACATTCCCTTATGCCAAAGCCTAATCCAGAGCAGAGTCCTAACTCTCTTCAATTCTATGAAGGCTGAGAGAGATGAGGAAGCTGCAGAAGAAAGGTTTGAAACTAGTAGAACCTGGTTCATGAGGTTTAGTGAAAGAATCCATCTCCATAACATGAAAGTACAAGGTGAAGCCAAAGTGCCAGTGTAGAAGCTGTAGCAAGATAGCCAGAAAGATCTAGCTAAGATAACTTATGAAGGGGGCCATACTAGACAACAGATTTTCCATGTAGATAAAACAGCCTTCTATTGGAATAAGATATAATCTAGGACTTTCATAGCTAGAGAGGAGAAGTCAATGCCTAGTCCAAAGCTTTGAAGGACAGGCTGACTCTCCTATTAGAGACTGATGCAGCTGGTGACTTTAAGTTGATGCTAATGCTCACTTATCATTCTAAAATTCCTAGGCCCCTTAAGAATTATGCTAAGTCTACACTACCCATGCTTCAGAAATGGAACAAAAAGCCTAGGAGACATTGTAGCTGTTTACAACATGATTTATGGAATATTTAAGGCCCCCATTGAGATCTACTGCTCAGAAAAAAGAGAGAAAGAGAGAGAGAGAGAGATTCCTTTCAAAATATTACTGTTCATTGGCAATGTACCTAGTCACCTAAGAGTTCTGATGGAGATATATAGTGGGATAATGTTTTCATGCCTACAAACATCCAGCAGCATCCATTCTGTAGCCCATGGATCAAATAATTTTGACTTTCAGGTCTTATTATTTAAGAAATACGTCCTGGAAGGCCACTGCTGCCATTATTTTGTCCAGATCCATCCTTTGATGGATCTGGACAATGTAAATTGAAGAATACTTCTGGAAATGTTTTCCCATTCTAGATGCCATTAAGAACATTTGTGATTCATGGGAAGAGGTCAGAATATCAACATTAACAGAGTATGGAAGAAGCTGATTGCAACCCTTACAGATTACTTGGAGCGGTTCAAGACTCCAGTGAAGGAAGTAACTGCGGATGTGGTAGAAATCTAGAATTAGAGGTGGTGCCTGGAGATGAGACTGAATTGCTGCCATCTCATGAGAAAACTTGAGCAGATGAGGAGCTGCTTCTGATGGCTGAGCAAAGACAATGGTTTCCTGAGATGGAATCTATTCCTGGTGAAGATGCTGTTAAGACTGTTGAAATGACAACAAAGTACTTAGAATATCACACAAACTTAGTTGATAAAGCAACATTGGGTTTAAGAGGTTTGACTCCAGTTGAAATTCCAGTATGGGTAAATGCTATCAAACAGCACTGCATGCCACAGAGAGATCATGCATGAAAGGAAGAGCCAGTCAATGCAGCAACTTCATTGTTGTCTTATTTTTTTAATTGCCCCAACCTTCAGCAACAACCAGCCTGAACAGTCAGCAGCCATCAACATCAAGCAAAATGATTATAACTTGCTGAAAGCAAAGATGATGATTAGCATTTTTAGCAATAAAGTATTTTTTAATTAAGCAATATACATCTTTTAGACATACGCTATTGCACACTTAAGAGACTATGGTATAATGTAAAAATAACTTTTACATTTCCTAGAAACCCAAAAAATTCATTTGACTCACTGTACTACAATATTCACTGTATTGTGGTGGGCTGGAAGTGAACCTACATTATCTCTTGGGTATGCCCATGTAATTTCAGGATCTAAACCACCGTTTCGTCCTCTAGTCGTTCTCTTTTCTTGCCACACTTTACAGAGTAGTTTCTTCAGTTTTTACTGTTGATGTGTGTTCTACGAAAGCTCCCTGATTTTTTCTGCTCATGACAGAACAATTTCCTATAGCTAATATTTCATGTGCTCTTTCATAAGAAAATGAATTGATATTTCTGCAGATCTTGCTTGAGTAGTTGGTTTATGAGGCAATACATCATCATTAAAATTCTCATCTATTCAGGTCAGCTCTGTATACCTAATCAAAGCCCAATGCTTTTACATTTGAAATGACAATTCAATTTACAAGAAAAGCTTCAGTTGGCATTTTCAAACCCTCAGCTTTTTCCCTAAATTGTGATTGTACCACAGATTCATCTCGCTTTGTGAGCCTTTGCCTACTCCGATGCTTCTCTATATGAGTTCTTTAAAGGTCTGGTTAACAATGTTTCCACCCCTTTAAAAAGTTTAACATCAACTTGGGAACAATGAGTTGTCATTGCTAATAATTATTAAGGCTGAGTTGATTCATGGTTTTATCCTGGGGTCCGTTCTTAATGGAATGGTATCTACGTGATGCCATGATCATCAACTGAAGAGTTTTAGGAAGCAGTTAATCTTTTGGTTATGTTGTCTGGATTTTTTTTTTCTTTTTACAAAATTAAATGCTTTGATTGGGTCATACAAACTGTCTATTTTAGGCTTAGGTGAGTCTCTCATTTGTCCTAATCACTGTATTAAATATTTGTGGGAGATAATTAATCATCATGTTGTGGTGACAACTTAGTCTTGCTGAGTCAAGAAGAGTTGCTCTATTAAACTGATATACTAGTAAAAAGTGAGAAAAATGTACCATTAAACATTTAAGTTTTTCAGTTGTCACCAGATGAGAGTGGTGGGTTCAGTGACAGCATCCTGTCCCTCTGATTTTGCTTTTCCAGGTTAAAGTCTTTCTTCCTCTTCTAGCCAAAGCATCATCATTTTCCCATTTATTTTCAGCCTTTGAATGTAGTGGTAGGATTTCATGTATGGCTTTTGCCAACTACTTAAGTCCAAATACTTTAACTCTAAAAATTGGTATAATCATATAGAAGCAATATTTGATGTGACCATGTTTATAAGTTTTCTTGAGATCTGCAGTTGTTGGTGGTGTAACAATGTAATATGAGTTGTTACTGAGAATCCCTATATTCTCTGAATCAAGTTTAAAGAGATTTCAACCTCTTTCTTGTGGACCTAGAATGTTTTTAAAAATTCTCACAAGGAAACCAGCTCCTTATTTTTTAAAAAATTGGAAGAATGCCTGAATATTTATTTCTAGAAGTAATTTAAGAAAGAGCTGGGTTTGGGGGGGGGGGGGATTTGTTTTGCAAGGGATTAGAAATGGAGTTCAAACTACAAACTAGAAATTTTTCAGTATTCCAGAAAAGGATCATTGGTATATTAAAGGAAAGGATTTAAGAAATGGCAGGAAATCAAGAATTATTAATGGGAAAATAAAAACAGAATGGCACTATTATATAGAGTTTATATACATGCAGAGCTTTAAAGTTTAAAAAGTATTTCTGTATACTAATTCAGTCCATTCTCACAACATCCCCATGGGACAGATGGGGCAAAATCTATGTTTTATGTTTGAGAAAACTGGTATCTGGGGAAGCTAAATAATTTGCCCAAGATTCCATGGCTACTCTCTTTTTTGAATCAGGACTTGAACATGTATCTTCTGATTCTCGGAGTGATTGTACTGTGCTTTAGAAAGGAAGATAGAACTTTTGCTTGCATAAAAAAGATAGTATTTCTAACAATTTGCTTTAAGAGGAATTGCTGTCTTTATACCTTAACAGGGATATCCCAAGTACTTCATCAATGAGAATACATTGGCCCACACAAAGGCTACTCCAATCACCTGGTTCTTCGGTGTTCATTTTGGTCAGGTGAAGCCTGAACCCCCAAGGAAGAGGAATCTGCTTTTAGAGTTTCATTGGATTGTCCTAAGTCAACTGTGTGGTATCATTATTGTCACTTCTTGACCAGTGCTTTCTCTTCTTGTGGAGATAATTCTGTTCCAACAGCTCATTCTCAGTGAATGAGTAGGTAATGGGAATAGAAAGGGAATGGGTGAGCAGTGCCAGGAAGAGTGAGCAGGTGTTGGGAGGCAGTACGCTTGGGGTTCACGTCAACTTCATGGGAAGATGAAGAGCTACTTATCCCTTCCTGAAACTCAGCCTCTTTAAAATGTTGAGTTTGAGGACAAAGAACTGGTGCACTGAAAATGGAGTCATGGTTATGGGAGAACTGAGGTAGACAGGTTTGGGTGTTAATTATTTATTTACTTGTCTCTGAAATTAACACTCACACAAACTGGATGAAGGGGCGCCTTTTGCAGAGTTACATTTACTATCTATGGCTTTCCTTTAGGTTCGTGAATTTAACAATCTGAATGAAAATAGATGACAGGATTTCTGAATGAAAATAGATGACTTGGCAGAAGTTTTTTTTTAACTTTGCTCAAGTCATCAAAGGATGGGCTCTGGATGGGAAATGGAAGGGGTAGAGAAGTAGATCTTATTGAAGATGAAAAGCAATTTGAACAGTTATTTCAGGAGAGATAACCACTTCCTAGGACATAGTAAACTCTCTGGGGTGCCATGTATAGTTTGGAGGAGAAAAAAAGTAATATACCAAATTTTTGCATATTTCAAATTATAGAATATGTTTTACCAACTCTTTTTAGCTGAAGATTTTCAGAAAACTGTGAGAGATCATCTGGGCAGGGGATTTTAGTTAGAGAAGTTTTAGAAACCCTAAATAAAGAGGAACCAGTAATTCCTAGAAGGAAAACAATTTTGAAGGAAGCAAGGATTATCCCAACCCAAATGCTAATGAAAACTGATAGCCCAAGTGACTTCTGTTTGACAAAGAGATTGTCACTGTTGACAGGGATGACTGGCAGGGTGGGAAAATAGGGGAAAAAATAAAGCTTTGCAGAAAGACTTCAGAGGAAATTTGACACCTTCAAAACCACAGGTGTGAAGTTAAGTGAAACTGGTAAGTAAAAGTTGGTGTTGTTTTTCAGGGTCTGATACTCTACGTACTTTTAGTTCAAAATTTAGGATTCTGAACAGGGCATATGAGAGAAGTTGGAATATGGGAGGCCAGGAATTGAAGGGTCAGAGAATTATTTTCTGCCCAAAAGGCTCCTCAGACTTTATTCTTAAGTGTGCTCTACGATACTCACTAAGAGCTCTAAGAAGACAGGCTACCTTCTTTTTCTACCAACCCAGCCTGTTTCAAATTCCAGGCTGCAGTGGGCTTTCTAATCCAGTTCTCAGTACTCATTGAGTGCCTGAGCTTGGTGTGTATAGATATAAAAATGTTTTAATACATAGCCCTTGCCTTCAAGGATTATAAATAATCAATGAATTCAGCCTAAAGATGGATAATTCTCGAATAGAACTAACAGTAAAAACTAAAACAAATATCAAGTAGTATAAATATTTTTCTAGGAATTCAGAGGTGGGAGCTACTGCAGTTGGAGAAGGCTTTTTGGGAGAGATGGAAGTTGAGTTACATTCTTAAAGCTGAGTAGATTCCAGACGGCCTGGGTGAGGATGGGGTTGGGGTGAGGGATGAGAAGAGATGGGGTAAGAAATGGGAGAGAGACTTCCCAAGGGGCAAAGAAGCTACTGGAGCAAAGGGACAAGGGATTAAATTTAATAACCCTGAGATGTACCATCTGAGAAACCAAACAGTAGCTTTTGTAGCAATTACTCTTGTTTGGCTCTTCAAGCTAAGTATTTGCATTTGCTGAGAATTTGAACAGTTGATTGTTTTAAAGAGGGTGAGACTGACCTAAAGTGAGGGGCACTGGACCTAGGGCCGAACCCTGGCCCTATCATTCTTTAACAACATGGTTTCCAACAAGTTTACCTCTTCATGCCTCAAGTTCTTAAATTTTAATGCTAGTATTTAATGCATCTGGTAGTTGTGAAGTTTAACAACAAAAAAATTTTAATATGCTTATTATAGTACTTGGCCCAATAAATCTTACTGATTAATTTTGTATTAATATAATCATAAATAATATGAATAAGAATAGCAGTAATAAAATTTCAAAGCCAAGTAACATGAAAGTCTTAACATGTGCATGAGCACAGAGGAGATTATCTGCAAAGAGGGGATCTTCAGAACCTACTTCTGTCTCCTGATCTCCAAGAAAGATGAAGAAAGAAAAAAATAGCTTTTTTCTTCTCTGATCCTCCCCCCAAGTTCAGGAGTTCCTGAGTGGTCATGAGGATCCCACCATATGCTTTTGCTTGGGTTCTCGTTGCTTCCCCGGTGCTGAGGAAGAAAGCACTATTCTCACTGCCTGAGCCAAGATGGAGCAGAATGCTTTCCTGCATTTCCATATGCCATGGGCAGGCTCAATTACCAGTGCCTTTTATTTATACAATCCACAGTAAGCTGTTTATTTCTTGTCTCTCTTTTTAGCAGGATAAGCAAGTCAAGGCAGGCCACTTTCTAGTAGATTGTGAGAAGATAGATCTCAGCAATAGCTTGACTTGCGGGTCTGATGTGGAGAGAAGAGAGTCAAAAGGAAATATTCTTGTGGCTTTCTATATGACTGAGAGGCAGCGAGGCTGTTGTTTGCTAGAGCAGCCGATTAAAAAGAGTGACATTCTGGCCACCGAATGTTAATAGGCCAAAGTGGAAGTACGGTGACCAAAGTTGAGTCATAACTTGAGAGGAAACCAGTCTTACCCATGTTTTTTTGTTCTTTAGTGGAGACCCTTAGTAAGCTCTTCGAAGACAGTGGCTTTCTACAGAGGAGAGCGACAGTAACCGTTGGCCACAGCAAATGGCTCTTCTCACCCTTGTGTTGGAACAAGAACCAATTATGAGAAGCCTGGGTTTGGCTCACTTTTGGTGTGGTTAATGTTGGTGGGAAGGTTACTTACGGGTTTCTTCATGTATTAGTGCATTTGGTCTCAGGCCCTCAGAACTTTCAATGGTTATGACTGTATTGCCCTGGCTAGCTCTGTCCAGGTTGTTAACGGAATTCAAACCACCTCTGTACTCCTAGGAGAGAGTCTCACAAAGCCCCTCTCTGTCTGGCTTGAGGCTAGGTGAGGGATCTCCAAGTGGCTCTCTGAATATGAAACCTGGGTGACCTGGCACCATTCTTGTAGAGTGACCTAAGACTTAGGGAGTTTTGTGACTTTTCCAGGGGCTTTACTTGACAACAGAAATATAGAGGACCTCTGTTTCAATGCTGGAAACTGCAGCTTTGTCCCAGGTTTATTCCTGGGGTTGACTGGTAATCTGAACTCTTCAAACTTAAGGGAGAGCCCAGTGCCTATGCCGGAATAAATATGCAATTTGGACCAATTCTATTATGGAGGAGATGAGCTTTATGTGAGATGAAATAAGCAAGGTCTAATACTCCTCCATCCCAAGGTAAACAAAATAGTGCTCTTATTGTCATGTTAGCACAGGCCTGGCCTCCTTATTTTTATCACTCTTATACTCATTGATATTGTTTTTCTAATTTGCAAATATTCTCAGGTTGAAAATTTCCATGCCAACAAATCTTGTCCTGTGTTCTGTTTCAATTAATTTACTCTATGAAGCATAATTTACAACACCTGCTGCCACTTTCCTCTTAGGAACTTGGTTCAAAATCAGATTCAGGTTGTAGATGAGATTTAAATAATTCTTTCCCAGTTCCTTTGTGGAGCCCTCTGCTAGCACTCTTGCAGGCCAGGAACCAAAACCTGTCCCTCACAAAGAAACCTTCTTCCATGGTGAAAGTGCCAGTACGTATACAGGTAGATTCTAGGAATACTCCCACATCTCTCCTCTTGCCAGATAGCAAATTAATCCTCAAGGAGAATCACTGGAAAACAATACCACTCTGTATTGCCTTCCTGTTTTTTTTCCTTTCTTTCTTTCTTTCTTTCTTTCTTTCTTTCTTTCTTTCTTTCTTTCTTTCTTTCCTTTCTTTCTTTCTTTCCTTTCTTTCTTTCTTTCCTTCCTTCCTTCCTTCCTTCCTCCTCCTTCCTCCCTCCCTCCCTCTTTCTTTCTTTCTTTCTTTCTTTCTTTCTCTTTCTTTTTTGCCTTCATGTTTTCTACTGCAAGAGGCTGTTACATAAATCAGCCCCCAGGGATTTGCCAGGCCCGCTTTCTAAACCAAGGGGCAGCTGATTGGTCGTTCTTGACGTGCATTAGAGATTCAGGTCAGCAGCAGAAGTCCCTATCACCAGCAAAATCTGGCTGTTGTTCAGCTTTCCTGTTAGAAGGTTAATGCCGATCTCTATACACTCAAGAAGAAAAATCTATTGAGTAATGGATTGGGTTCCAACGTTCAAAAAGTTAAACTTAAAAAAATAAGACAAACAAGTGGGCTTTCCCATTCTTTTATCTAACTCAAATCAAACCAGGTAAGAAGACTAATAGGGAAGCCTAGAACTTTGGAAAGGGGCACCCATATGCCTTGCAGGTTCTGTTCCACACTCAGGAAGGATAACCAGGTAGTTCAGTCCAGGGCATGTTGGGTGGGATTTTACTGCTACCTCTGCTCCATGGTAAGTCACTTCCCAAGTAGGGTTTGCTTTTCCTCCTTAAGTAAAAACAGGCTTAAAAAAAAAAAAATCCTTCCTCACAATGGTAAACAACTCTCCGAAGTAAAAGTCATCAAGGTAACCTCTATAAAAGAACTTCTCTAGGTGATTCCACTCCACTAGGGCAACAGAGTTAGAAAGAAAAATCTTGACTCAAGTTTTACCAAATGTATAAATGTTCTTAGCCAACAAAGTTCACCTGGTGGGAAACAAGGAAATATAAATTCAAGTGTAAGACTAATCATAAGAAATCCACTTAGAAGTTTTGGTGTTTTCTTGCTCCTGGTCAATATAGCTATTGCCTCCAGCATCAAACCCATCCTTCTATACTTTCCTTTGGGATGCTGGGTCTCTGCCAAACACATGTCCTTCTCTATTGCTGCCCGTCCCTATTGGAGAGTGAGACTAGAGGGAGACCATAAGCCTAGAGGAGGGGAAAGTTTGTCTTCCTTCATGCTACTTCTGAGCTCAGATTTGCTGGCTGTTTTTTGTCCCCCTCCCCAGTGACACCCAGCAATGCTTCTTTACCCAGGCTATGGCAGTTCATTCCAATAGCAGGAGTTGATACCAGTGTGCAATTTTTCCAAAACTTGTAGAACCTGTCTCGGGCCACCCCCTCAGAGACATTGTCTTGTCTCAGTTGGCAGCACCCTTAGATGTCTGAGCCAACCCCACAGGCCCTGCTGCTGGCCTTAGATACACCAGCAGCAGCCAGCTGCCACCTCCTCATGGGAGGTCTGAATCTACCCTCCACAGGGCCCATTTTCCAACGTCTGAGGCTGAGTACCATTACAGCAACACTCCCTCCTCAGACATTTGAGTGTTGGGTCCACTGGGGCTCCAAGCTTCTGGTTTTAATCATTCTCATCTCTTCTTCCTGTTCCCCAGACCTACAGGTGGTATCCCATTTCCATAATAACTCAGTGTTTCCTTTGTGCATGTTCCATAATTTAATACCTAGTAAATAATTCTTTGTGTTTTTTACATTAAATTCTCTCCACTCATGTAATTTGTCTCCCAACTGGTTCTGGAGTGATAAAATAGGAGTCCTTTTCTTTATCTTACAGCTGTCTCATTGAGACTTTGACTAAATCTTACAAGGTGTACCTGGAGCCAACCTGAGAATGGTGCCCTTTGGGTAGGAATTTATTATTGTTATTTATATTATTGTTATTTATATATTGTTATTTATTATTGTTATTTATTCCCTGGGCCTAAAAAACTAGAGTTTAGTATGGGTTCTTATCCCAGACCCCCAAATATGCAAGAGGTCTATTTACTAGCTGAATTAGTCTTTACATAAGATGGGATGAGGAAAGTCTTTTCATTTTTAATTGATAAAGAAGATGTACAGAGGCCCCATTTTCACATTCTAAGTTTCTATGGAAAACTACAATGGTCAGACAAGTTCTTTTCACTCAAGGCATCAGATGTTCTAGAAATAAGAGATTGGAAAGATTGGTAGCATTAGGCAAGGGAAAAGGTTGATGGGTTTAAGTGACATAATTGAAGTTCTCAATGTTAGAAACCCCTTTTATAAGCTGGGACACCTAAAGGCCTGGCAAGTATCCATACCCATTAGCCATCTGCATCACTATTGACTGTGTGTGTAAATTGAAGGATTTAATGAATCATAGACATATGATCACTGCATGGAAAAAAAGTGTGTTGTGCCTAGCATATTCTTTTCCATAAAGAAAGCATTATTGGGAAATGCAAACATGTGGAAACAGGCCACAAAAATGCAGCAAATTAGTCCTTATTATCCTCTCATCCATGCAGGAAAGTTTTAAAAGGTAATAAAGTCCTAGGTTCTTAAAATTGGTACTTTAGCCTCACTGTTTTTGGAGTGAAATATATAGTGTTGGATAACCACTACGCATCTAGGCATTTAGCGTAGCTCTTAACTACCTTTCAAGTCAAGAGGCATTTCAGATCATGCTGTCACCCGTTCCCAAGTTCTCCTATGCAGATTACCATCCCAAACTACCTCATTAAAATGAATGAAAACAAATAGGATTATCCTAGTGAATTGTCACTAACGCTATTATAAAGTAAGAATGTTTTGGCACCATTCAATAAAGCTACCATTCTAAGCTGTAAATATAACCCACGGAAATTCGGATGACATCTCAACTCATTAGTTCGTCTGTTCCATATTCGTGCCTGTGTTTGAATTAAATGGTAATGTAATTCTCTACAATCACAGCATCATAAGGGTCATTGTTTTCTCTAATGAACAATGATACTATTCTACAATTCCATGATCCTTGTTTGTCAAGTGTTCTGTTTTATTGTAATTTCTGAGGACAGTGGATAATCTTGTTATTTAAATATATGTATGCCCACTGCAGAAAGTCAAATCTATACATCTTTCTAAAGAGTTTTTCACAAGTTGCTTTCTAATTTTCCAATATGTGTTGGAGGAGGCATTGAGCTAAAAACTTGGATAAATTTTGTGCATATTTTCTAGAGATTTTAACCATAAATTTTTTTTAGCTCAGTATGCCTCTCATGAGATCTAGCCCAATTGAGAGACAGAAACAGAGAAGGAGAGGTGTATTGAAAGTAGAGACAAACTATCAGAAGCAGAGGTGATGAACTATCAGAAAAAAAAAAAGCGCAGGAATTTATCTGCCTGACTCAGAGGCACCCTGAACCCAACATATGTGAGTTTTTACAGAATGTGAAATGATCTTTAGAAGGCAGTTTCAAGGTTTGGGATGGAAGTCAGCACACTGTAACCACTGTGTGCTATGACACGGTGCACAACTGCATCCCCCAACTTTCCATCTGGCCATTCTTCAGCCAGATGCACAGGAAGCTGAGAATCAAAGCGACCAATGTGGTCACATGTAAACAGCACATCTGACACTAGGGGAGTGTTGGTTTTTTGGCCCAGGACTCACCACTAGGGTGACAGAAACTCTTAAGAGCGAACAGGAAAATGATGATTTCTGAGAACTCGGAACATATGCTGAAGCCACAGTAGAGAAAATTTTGTTGCCGGTATAGAAAACTCCCATTTAGGTCCAATGGTAGTCTGGGAAATAAAGCTCAATTTTTTGAGTCTTTCTTTAAATAGTTGCTTTCTGTTAAATGACCCTACGATGGTGTTTCTGCTTTCCCAGTGCTAATAAACGGTAGCATTTTTCTCTCCATTGAACGTGCCTCCAATGGTTGTGTCTTAAAATAGTTCGGTCGTTATCACTTGGAACATTGAGTAAGATGAAGCCAATAATGAAATGAAGAAACTCAGGTGAAAGTGGGAAAGCACAAGGTGACAAATGTTCCTTTAGCTGCCTCTTACTAGCTGTGTTATCTTAGGCAAATTACGTACCATTTTTGAGGCTTAATATTTCCATCCTAAAAATGAATATACACATAGAGCTTCTGGGATGATTGACATGAACTAATCTTTATCATGCATCAAACCCAGAGCCTGGCAGTTCTAGGTGCTCAGGAAATGTTAATTCCCCACACACTCCCTTCTCTTGTTATCCTTCTAGGCATCTTACCAGCTTTGAAACATTTGGGCCTAAAAATAACAAAACCACATAACATATGTAGAAAATTTAAACTATCTAGTTGGTCAGATTAACCAGAAAATGTTGGCTATCCCGTCATTTTGGGAAGGCTACAAGTGGATCAAGAGTTCATCCTACCTAAGACTTCTCCTACTGGAGAAAGGTACTCCAGTTCCTGCTTCCTATAGATCAGAACCCCAAACTGAAAGAATTTAAAAGATGGTGGGGCATGGAGAAAAAAAAGAAAAGAAAAAGATTGATGTGATTTTGGAACAAATACATCCACACTCTCTGGGCCAAACAGAATAAACAGAATCACCCAAGGTTAAGCGTGGATTCCTCGGAAACCTTTGGAAATTTTAGTGCTCTCAAGGGCTCTAGAAATAATATGAAGTCCCTGGCATTATATGGCCATGGATAGGGTGACTATATGACCTGATTTTCCTAGGATGGTCCAGAATTATGTTTGTTCTGTCAGCATAATTATTGGTAATGCCCCTTTTGTTCTTCAGAGTGTCATGACTTGAATGATATGTGGTTTTCGTTGCCATAAGCTACTCAGAAGATTCTAAGTCTCCAAGTGTAAGTCACTAATCAAAAGAATTTACATTGGTCTCCAGTATGCTGCGATTGTTATTGGTGCTTTTGATATTGCTTCTAATAAACACACATTTTCAGGAAGCTCAATCTTGCATAACACCTGAGTATATAGTAAAGAATTATTGAGGACAGCTCTTTCAATGTATAGTTTTAGATTTTTGATAATCCACTCCATTCGGGGCCATAACTTACATAACTGACCCACTTATTTTCTCTGTTATTCTCAAATTATGTATTTTTTTTTCATATACTTCTGAACTCTCCATTTGATTTTGTCCCTGAACACTTATATGTATCTAATTACCATAGCTTCGTAATGTCTTGATATTTGATAGGATATGTTTTCCTCTCACCCAACTTAATTCCTAGTTATTAAAAGTTGTTTGACCACACTTGTAAATTTATATATAATCCATTCTACTGAAATGTCAAGTGACAGACTCTTATTTACACTTTGCAAAGTAGGAATATCAAAGCCCTATAAAATTTCCTCTACCAGTCTAACCTGTTTCATTTTAGGATCTCAGGTTTAACTGTACACCTGGATTTAATTTTTCATATGTTTATACATGTTATGGATGGGTGGTGAGATGTGCTTGTTTTTGGTGACAAGTGTTATGAAATGAAATTTCCTCCTAATTCAGAGCAGACTATTAACATGATGGTACAATCAAGACATTCATGGAAACTTAATGACAAAAACATTCCAAGAACTGCAGAAGGGCACTTCCCTCATCTTTTCATCCCACACCCATTAAAATAAAAACTCCTTTTGGCACATGCTAGGGAGAATCAAGGTAGAATGATTAGTTGGATTGTACCAAGCTATAAAGGGCCTTTACCCCTTTAAATCAGCACAAGCTAAGCTATTAAATATGTATGAAAATTAATGGCATTTACAGCCATTGTTGTGGCCATGATGTTTATACAAAAGCCTTCACATTTAATAGGAAAGAGAGTATTCATGTGACACAAGTCCATGCTGGTTATTTTCCAACATCTTTGAAATGATTCTCAAACTGGGAGAACTTTATGCTTAAGTATCAGGGATAAGCCAATAATGAGACTATTGGGGTGCTGAGTTTTGCTCAGATCCTATTTTCTACTAATCCCCTAGGAGTTTTCATACCAAGCTTCCCAAGTTGAATTTGTTGAGTATGATGGTATCCTTTAAGAACAGATCTACCCTATCTGTGGATTTCCCTATGAAATCTACAGATCTCAATATAAGTAGGCTTGGATGGACTACAGATGGGGGTCTAAGAATCTGCAGATGCAGGTTGAATGTTCATATGACGTTAACCAAAACACACACATAAATATGCCCTTCCTTTATCACCATGGGTACACTGCTGGCTAAGACATAGGTTCCTGCAGCACAGAGACAGGTGTTCCTATTTGAGTTATTCACTTAAAACACAATATACTTATTATCCAACTTGGACTGCTCCAGATCTCCATTTTTCCACCAAAACAGGAATCTTATCACTGCACTCATTGACCATGAATCTCACCCTCTTACAAAGAAATCCTGAAAATGGAGTGAGCTAAGAACCTTTTCTCTTATAGTCCTTGACCTTATCTCTGGAAGGGAAAATAAGATACTGTTATGACAGCATAGAGGCTCAATGTAGCAAGTCAGTTAATACACAAAGCCCTCATTTTTATATCATTTCCATCCACCATATTCTCATGTGGTTTTAACCTTCTTTTTAAGATGTTTTATTTATTTATTTATTTGACAGAGAGAGAGATCACAAGCAGGCAGAGAGGCAGGCAGAGAGGCAGGCAGATGGTGGGGGGGAGCAGGCTCCCTGATGAGCAGAGAGCCAGATGTGGGGCTCCATCCCAGGACCCCAAGATCATGACCTGAGCCAAAAGCAGAGGCTTAACCCCCTGAGCCACCCAGGCACCCCTTATGCATTTTTAATCTTCAAAGCTCTTCAGAGTAAGCCTACACACACACAGCACAGACCAACCCTCCATGGCTTCTCCTCCAATATCTTCTTTATTAACTGATGGCTGGAAGCCCCATGCTCGCTTTCATGATCTCCCTTTTTCTATGTCCTATTTGTGGTACACATTTAAAAATTCAGTCTCAAAATATCGACCACTTACTATGTGCCTGTCTTTGCTCTTGATGCTAGGGATGCCTCATTGAACAACACTATAATCTTTGTCATTGTGGAGTGAACCTTCTAGTTGCTTCCCAGGGATATTTGCCTTTCAACAGGCAACACTTAGGGAAAGGCTGAGCTCCAAGTTAGGATTCTCCCAACAGAGGCAAGTTTGCTTCTCTTAGTCCCAAGTCTGAACTGAGGAACAATTGGAATTATATTCCAATTATATTGATATATATATATATCATATATATATGATATATATATTATATATCCAATTATATTGATATAGTAACTAAAATTATATTTCCTTCCATCTTAAGGAAAATAACATGAATCTGCTTTCACCTTTTATTTATTACTTTATTACCGTATCTGTCTATGCTGTTTCCCTTTGGTGTTCTGGATATGTCATCATGGCAAGGACAGTGTACTCTGTAGTTTACATCAATAGTTGGTGATAACTGGTACAGCATTTGGATTTTAATTCCTGTGCAAGAATTACATCAGGACAGAAACTGCCAAATTATATCACCATCTCAATTAATGTGAAAGGAAACTATATTTAATTCACTTACACTCTTAACCTTCACCCTAATGCCATGAAGCATTTGGAGATAGGGAGGTTGTGTGACTGAAAGTATTTTTATTTCGCCCCTTCTGTGGAAGGATAGTTTAATTAGGTATACAATTACAGATTGACAGTTATTTTCCTTGTATTTTTTTCTTTATCAATCCACATTTCATATAATTTCTTCATAGAAATCCAATTTCCACTCAATATTCATATTTCCCCAATTTCCTCAAAAATGTCTCTTTATAGTTGATTTATTTGAATAAGGTTCTAGAAAAGGTCCACATTGCACTTGATTATTAACTCTCTTAGTCCCTTATAAACTCTAACTTTATTCTCCTTTTTTAATGTCATTTTTTTTCTTTTGTTGAAGAAACCAAATTCTTTATCACATAGAATACTCCCATATTCTAGATTTGGTAGCTTGCTTCCTAGTAGTATCTTTCAACTTGTTTCTCAATCCATATACTTCCTACTAACTGGCAATTAGATCTTGAGGCTTGATTCATTCTTAGTTGGGTTTTATTTTTAAAAAAAATTTTTTTTTGAGGGGGTGGCTGGTAGTAAGAATATATCATGGGCAGATGCTGTATGTGTCCTATTTCTTCACATCACAAAGCACCTACTATCTGATTGTCATACTTTTAAAGGCACTAAAACTGGCCAAGCCAGTGAGTATGAGTGTTAGCCCAATCCCTCTGTTATAAAATTCTGGCAGATTGGAGGGGGAAATGTCTTAAAGTATTTTTCTGAACATATCAGTATTGTGTGCTTCTTTAAAAAATACAAACATTCACTAGGAAGAAAATTAAAATGACCCTCAATTTCACCTTCCAAACATACACATCCACACGTATATGCACATGCGTATAGTTTTATATCTAGCTTTTTTTCAGTTAACATGAATTGAGAACAGCATTTAGAAACACTTATCCTTTGCAACAAATAGGAAGCAAAGAGCCTCCTTGATGTTATGGTCGTGAGGTTTCTCTGGTATTCTCTGAATGTCAACCACACCTCATAGGCATCTAAAGTAACATAAAGTACGCACTGTCTAGACCCTTGTCATCACTGCTGGCATTTACTGGTAGGTTTTAGATCATTTAGGTTGGGAACCAGTTTGTATAGTCTGCCACTCCAAAAGGTTTAAAGATGAATCCTTGAATGGGGTTTATATTCTGGTGGCCCAAAGAAGCAGATGGTCAGACATTAAATGTGCAACTAAAAATGTGTCTTGATATTATACCAAATCTAATATCAGTATCAAATTTAGATGATCTGTATATATAAATTGTGTAAAACCAGATAACCCCATATAGCATGCCTACATTTTCAGATACCTAGAAGGTCATACTTTAGTAGTTTGGTTGAAAATCCACACAAATATTGCAGATGCTTTCTGGGTAAAGTGGACATCCTAGTAACATTTGTTTTGACAATATTCCAGGCCTGAATCAGCTGTGTCTCACTATGATATAGAACTAGAGGCTTATAAGTGCCCATGAGCAGAGGTCTACCTAGAGTCTCTAGTATATTTTTTTAGCTGATGTTGAAATAATTCAGCTTAAAAACCAATACTTTTCTAAGATAATCAAGAAAATGGATAAAAAGTTTTATGTTATTTTATTATAAAATATACTCTGAATTCTAGGATGGAAAATTTCTTTCACATGACAGTGAGAGATGATTGGCTTTTGAAGGTTTCTTTAGGTAGCCAAACACCAAAGGCCAGCACTTCAAAAAAAAAAATTGAGCTGTTTTGCATTTTGTGTCACAGCTCTGGGTACTGAGATTTATTCTGAAAGTATGGAAGAAATATAGGGCCTCCTTCTTAAGTTGCTTGTGGGCCCACAGAATGGTATGACACTTGCGTGTGGAAAGAAGTCTGCAACATAAGGCAGCTTTGGTACCTGTGCCTGAGCCCACTCTGGGCAAACTCCTGACTTCTGATGTGCCATAAGCTCCTTAGCTTCCTTCAGGTGAGGACAGAGTAAGATTTAATACACTAGAGAACACCAGTTTCTCCAGTTTCCTGATCTAATGTCAACCCCCCATCTATTCTATAGACCCTCTAACATAAATACATGCATAGTTGCCATTGCTAGAGTTTCCTGAAGAGGTTTTAGATGACTCCAGTTGAGAAGTACTCATTATTATGCTACCAGAATGTTTGTAAGATCTATCATGAAATCAAGTCTCTTCTGCACCCTTCTCCTGGGGGACTCCATGTTTGAAGAGCTTTAGTAGAAGCTCATAGAGACCTTTCACTGAGCTGCCCTCCAAAATTATGCTTTTGGTTTTAATACTTCAAAAAGGTAAGCAAGCAGAGGATAGCCATAACAAATTGCTTCTGGTTTGTTATAAAGTGTTGTCAAGGATAGAGTCTACAAGACACTCAATGTAAGGCTACACTTGAGAAATTTCTTTTTGGAGTTAGAGCCAGGATCAACAAAAAGACTTTTCTTACAAGACTGGTGGGGATTCTCCTTTTTAATAGAGTGTGTTGGACTAGCTGTTATAACAAAGATATCTCAAAACAGTGGCTTACGTGGGAGGAAGTTTATTATTATTTTGTGTAAAACTCCATAGATAGAAGGTCCAGAGCTGGTAAGAATCCATACCATCATCAACACACAGCTTCCATCTTTGGGTTCAAAGTAATTGTTCCAAGGGACAAAGGACAAGAGAACCCAGAATTGGCCTACTTGTGTTCACCCCCTACTGGACAGAAATTAGTCTCATGGCCATGTCTGGCTGTGAGGGAGAATGAGAAGAGAGAAAGGAAGCATTGATATTGGTAGACAGAGTCTGCCAGAATTTGCCCCTTCAGCCATCCAGATATCCATGTGTGTTCTCCTCATACATGCAATATTCTCCATCAGATTACAGTCCAGAATCTTCACAGCCTACAGTTTCTCCCTCACACCCCATCAAGTTTAGCTCTAACTCCTATGATCTGGTGGCCTACCAATTAAGAGACGAGTCACATTCAGGCCCACCTTCCACCCCAATACCACAATAAACAGAGCTTTATGACCATTTTATTGTGGATAACCACAATAAGAACTCCCATTTAGAAAAGTGAAAAATGATAAACATACAGCACCCATTAGTCCACAGCAACTGTCAAACCCCTCCATCCCACCCCCCGGACAGGAATTGCAGTCTCCATGTCCTGGCAGTGCAGGGACCCCTTGTGCTGGAAGTCCCAATGCTAGCAACTCCCCTGAATATTTCCCTTTCTGGTTCTGTGGGGCATGTTCTTGTCTTTATCTTTCTTGGCCACATATAAAGTGAGCTTAGCTCATTGCCTCCTGCTGAAAGTTTAGGAGACTGAGGATTGCTTTAAGTTTCGGATAGTTTTTGCAGGCCAGTCTTGTGGTTTCTTTGGCAATACAATTCCTTTAAAACCTGATAGACTTATGGTCTACTTGTTTCCTGTCAGTTTCAGATGCCAAAGATCTCATCTATCCATACCTCTTAAGCCAGAAGATTCTGTTCTTTTATTTCCTGGTCTACATGTTCAACATACCTCTCCCTCCCATATTGCTGGAGACTCCCCAGTGGCTATCCAAAGCAACAGGCTTGAATGACAAGGCAATAGCCTCCATCTTTACCTTGAGAGAGTCCCATTGTCTAGTAGGGAACATTCTGTATTGGGCTCTGAGGAAGGCTTGAATCTATTTGGTGGTACAAAAGCAGCTGCATTTGCAACCCTTTGAATTACCAGACCTTCATTCCATTTAGATTGCTGGCTGCATGTAGGAAAGACCTGCCCTGAGCAGAGGTATGCTTGCAAGCTGAAAAGCTCTCACCTGAGTTAACCTCTGTCATCAGGCTTTGCTAAAGTTACCAATTATCAGTCATCTGTCACTGGTGGTAGTTTTGGCAAATGTTTACCATGACACAACAATAGTCAATGGCTATTGACAAAGATTTCAATATCTTTGTCCTCAATGCCTACTGCCTGACCATTAAGGGACTATCATCTATTTCAGGGTTTCTATTTTTACTTCAGGATTCAGATATTCACTTTTGTACTGGTAGAATACAATCTAAGTTAATGAAACAAAAAGATCCAAAACCACAGTAGCTTCAGCAAAGTAATAGCCTAAAGGTTAGCAGTCCAGGTATAGAGATTCTGCCATCCTGAACTCACAGTCTTTCTGAGTTCTAAATAGCTGCTCCAGCTCCTGCCATTTCATCTGTATCCCATCTTATGTCCATTGCACTAAAGTTGTGAATTAAACCTACCAATTCCACTTATATCCATTGGCTAGAAATTAATATTATAGCTGGGCTAGCTTTAAGAAAAATGTGAAATATCATTTTAAGAAAGGAGTAGACATGGGTGAGCAGCTGTAATTCCCACTGCAGAATCGAATTATCTTGTCATTGGGTTTTGTTCCTTTTAAAGTCCAGGAAATCAGGAAGCTCAAAGTCAAATTTGTAGCATTTACTTATATAAACAAATACACACACACAAAGTTAATGTATTTAAAACACTCTTTCTATATTTTTCCACTCTGTAGTTTTGATTTTATATTTTGATTTCATTAAGCTTTTCAGACATACATACTGTAAGGTGACCCAAGTCTTCTTCAGGAAGGGCTGTGGTGAATATGAATAATGCAAATTCTAACATGGGACACTCTGAAGGAACATTCAGCCTCATTTTCTCATTTACTTTAGAAAATGTTTGTTATCTCAAATATACTAATTCTGAACTCCGTTTAACTTGCAGTGTGACGACTTGCCTAACATATTGCCTGATATTACACCATTAGAGGTTTCATTCCTTGGCTAAAGAGCTATACCATACTAAAGTATAAATACTATCAGAAGTAATCATTTAAAATAGTAATATCAGTCATCACTGCTGTAGTGAGAATTACCTAAACCAGTTTAATTGTAATACTTCCTAGAAGGGGTGGGTCTATGGAAATGTAACGCAATAGCAGTGAGCCATCATTTTGGGCAGGTTGAGAAACTCCTGGAAGGATATAAAGTGGACACTACAGGAAGCCTCACCGTCTCTGGATGGCTTATTGAGCCACACTCGGGCAACAGAGTAGAGGGTGGTGGAGGAGGAGCTTGATATTTGTTAACTTTTATGTGTAATTACCTGTGCCAAGGAACTTTTAAGGGCTTTACATGCCTGTATTACCTCATTTAAAACAAAAGGGCCCTGGAAGTCATACAGGGGAAGACAGACGTAGTGTGTGAATACAATTGCTAACATTGTCTTGTACTCACTTACCAAGAGCTTTCACTGAGCTAGTCTCATTTGACCCTGCAGGGGCACTCCTGAGTAAGCTGGATAAAGGTAAAGCAACAAGGTCCAAAGAGGCCAGGTAAGATCTCAGCAGCAGAGCTGGGACTCCAACCTACATCTTCTTTCCCAAACTCAGCTTGCTATACCACTACCATGCCTCCCAATCCAATGTCATTTCATAAAGAGTTGGTCTTATATCTAAAAACAAGGATTAAGGATGCTTTTAAGTGGGGATATGGAAACATTTCTAGATAAATAATGGAATAAAAGGTTTTACCATGAAAACATCATAAATACTCCAACACTGAGTAAGAACTTTTTCATGGTGGCTGAGATGTTAGGCCTCCTGGTTAGGCTGGTCTCTCTCTCGTTCATGTTCTCTCCTTCTTGAGGACATTGTACCTTACCTTCACATTTCACATTCTAAATCTGGCCGGTACTACCACAAGAAGGGAAGCCCTCCCAGCATTGCCCCTAGCTTTTACCTCTGGGCTCTCCTTCTGTTGTTTTTTCTTCTCTTTCTGTTGTTCTTTCTTTAAGTTTTTCATCAATAAGTGCCATTCACACCTCATATCTATTTACGCATTCCCCTGAAAACAGGTCTTTGCTCATGACACCCATTCTCAGTAAGGTGGTTAAATATCTCCTAATGCCAAAATCCGTGAACTCTTCTCAGTTTCTTCCTTTCTTGCTCTTTCTGGGACATTTGACAGGACCTGCCACTCCCTCCCTCCTCTTTTGTTTTCTGTGACACCACCTACTTAGGTTCACCTTCTATCTCTTGGAACATTCTTCCTCAGAATTCTTGTTGACTCAGACTTCTCTGTCCATCTCTCAAACATTAGGATCCCTGAGTTTCTTTCTGTTTTGTTCCTATTTTCTCACTCTTCCTGTTCTACCTGGATACCTGTCTCCACTTCCATCTTTATCTTATCTTATATCTATATCTCCATTCCCCAGGCTCCTGAAGAAATTAGCTTTTCTTTTATTGGACAATGGATATTTTCTCTACAAATATCCACGAACAACTGAAATTCATTACTTCTGAAACTGAACTTCTTACATTTTTCCCCTACTCAGTCCTAGATGTCTTCCCACATTACTCATGCTAACTGGTGACACCACTATCCACCTAATCTCCCCAAGGAGAAGCCTAGGGTCAGGCAGGACTCCTTCCTTTGCTGACCCCCATCCAATCATTCTTCAGGTCTCCCCGATTTTGCCTTCTAGACATCTCTGGGATCCACCCTCTCCTCATCATCCTCCCCACTACAGCTCAAGTTCAGACCACCCTTGGATCCTGTCTAGAGAGTAGCAGTACATTCCCAATTGGTCCCAGTGCCTCCTGGCTCATTTCTTTTCCATCCAAGCAGCCTAACAAATTGGTCTTGCTAAAACACGAGTCCAGTTCTTCTTAAAATCCTTAATAAGTCCCCAGAGGTATGAAATGAAATCAAAGCTTCTCTACAGGGCACGTAAACTTTTTAAGAGCTGCATCCTGTTTTTCTACCCTCCAGCCTCATTCCCTGTTATTCTTCCATCCGTCGGCTTTTCCTACCAATCTCCCCCTGCCTCCATTCCTTTATCTGCTACACTCTTTTCCTCTTCAAATTCTGTCTATAATCCTGTGTAATCTCCACCATCTATTCACCAAGTATTCCCGAAGGTCCCAACAGAGGTCTATTCCAAGGACACTGGGACTGTAGAGAAAAGAGCACCTATGTTTGCTTTGGGAAGTCTGAGCACAAGAGTGTAATGCTTGTGCTGAACTTTCAAGGTAAGGAAAAGCCTTTTCCATGAAGGCTTCCTTGACCTCCAAGGATTTTAAGTCCTATTTATAGCCAGGATGACACTGCTGCCCCAGTACATTGACTTCCTTGTTTCACCTGGTGGCCTGTGAGCTCCTTTAGTGTGGGGACTACATGGTAGCCCTGGGAGTATCCCAGTGCCACGTACAGTGCCAGTGCTTTGTAGGTCTCAATAAACTTGTTAAATTAGATTGAATCAGAGTAGCCCAAGGCCACTGAGCTCATTAGTGGCAAGTGGTTGGCTTAAGAGAAATGGCACCCCAACCTCAGGAGGACTGGGCCTGGAATCTTGACCTCATTAGCACTCTGTTCCACCCTAACCTGCCAACTGGCTCTGACTCTCCAAACGTTAACACTACACATCAGCACGTGTGAGCTAAGTATGTGCACACCAAGTATCAACATGGCATATGGATATGTAGTATATGGAAACTAAACTCGTTTCACTCACCAAGTTTACAGCCCTTTTAAACCTCCTGGGTTAGTTTTGAATCAAACCCAGATTTTCTAGTGTTTCAGTTCATTTTCTTTTGGCAAACACATCTTCCTGTTGTTAAGAAGAAAGACTTTACAAAGATTATTTAAAAGTTTAACTGGTTTCTTGAACATCAGCTAGTTCTTATAATACAGGATTTTAATGGTACGAGTGTAAATGAATTAGAAACACATGGGTTAATATCCCCCAAGAACCTTCAGGCTAATTATAGGAGATATTTGAGGAAAAATATAGTTAAGGTTTCATCAGATACCAAATGTAGAATATTTTAAGATATTCTGTGAGCTCCAAGTCTGACTCTGCCAGCCTGTAGGGATTAGTATGTATGTAAGTGAACTATTTAGTAAGTAGAGTTATCGTGAGTGGACTGAAACTCCTTAGGCCATAAGGTCCTATTTGAACAAAATGGCTGCCACCAGACAGTGAGACAGACCTGGAACTCAGAGTTTTGACCTCTGATCCAACTGGTGACACAGAGAAGCTTTCTTTCACGTTCAGTACAGCAGCCCTGTGGAGGCTGGTGCCTTAAAGTTGTTCCCTTAGGAGTGCTAGATATGCAGAGACATGGGACACTCAAGTGAAAAGGAAAGCGGCGCAGGGGTCCGACCTGTCTCTTTAATGGAAACTCTTTCTTTCATTATGAAACTACTGCCTCATTTGGCACAAGTTGAGTACATGCTGGGAATAGCAGGGTAATTGCAGGTCACGATGATCTAGAAGGATTAGTTAGTTTGTATAAACATGTTCCAAGTCCAGCTATGTTTCAGTTAAGCTGCACACAGAAATACCAAAGCAGGCCAGCCTTGGTTCAGTGTCACAAACTGTTTATTTGTACAAGAGATCCCTAGAAGTCTACTAAACCAGGAGACAGCCATTTTAGGGAATTAATGGGACCCTCCCTGTCGTGGTTATTTTGAAACCAGATTAGACCGGGCCCTTGAGAAAGTGGCATAGAAAATAATTCCACGTGAACTCCTGTTGTGAAGCAGGGACTGTGGATCTTTTGAAAGAACTTGCCTATCACAAATGTCTATTGACTTCATTTGTTCTAGAAGGATGTGAACCATGACAGGTACAAGGCTGTGGCTTACACATTTATGTAGGAATGATATTTATGTAGGGCACTGCTTCTGTGTCGATCGTGCTTTCCTTCTTGCCTGTTGAGAAATAGTTGTAAATTTCCTGGGGTTCAAGCAGGCCTTCACGAAGCTCCTTTTGCATTTTGATGCTTCTAACAAAAACCACAAATGGAAGCTACACTGGTCGTTATTCATTAAACATTTACTGAGCATTTCCTGTGGCCAAGGACTGGGGTTCAGGGCTGGATACAGAGAGGATAGTCAGAGATAACAGGAAAAACAATGTAACATCTTCAAGGAGGTTACAGTCTGCTTTTGGTGGAGGGAAGGGGAAGGGAAGAGACAGATATGTAAACAGACCATAAATGCATAAGGAGATAAGTGGTGGAACAAAGTTAAGGACAAAGTGCTGGGTGGGTTCGAACTCCACAGGGTAGGGAACAACTCACTTTGTGAATTGTCTGGGGAGATCAAGAAAGCCTTCTCAGGGGAGGTGATTTTGAGGCAGGTCTTAAAGGATGGGTTGGAGTTGAGTAGTCGATCAAAGTCACTGGCTCCAATAGGTAGGGAGACCAACAAGAAAAGAACTTGACCGAAGGCTAAGGATTGACTTTTGATTGACACACTCTGTATCTCCTAAAGAATAGTTTGGTTTCTGTCTTTATTCCTGTGACAAGCTGCGTCTCATTTGTTGCTTTGACTTCTCTCCTCTATCTAATCTCCTTTGGCAATCTTGATTCAATTCAACTTGGCGTTTATTGATGTCTTATAATTTTCAGCTCTGTATCAGCCCTGTAGGAGACACAAGAGGCCTTGTTCTCCCAGGCTTGGATGGGTTTGGCTTTCATGTCCTCATGTCAGTGCTTTGGAAGCAGGTTGTTGAAAATTATCTTCTGGTCCTTAAAAGCCATCCAAATGGACAGCTCAGCCTAGTCTCAACTGGGAGGTTAGTGAAAATGTCAGAAAATATGCTAGGCATGGATGTTGATGTTTCTGATATAAGCTGTAATTGAAGCTAGAGATGGTGCAATATAAATCCTTTCTTATGACAAACACAATCCCCAGGAGTGAGACCACAGGCTGATTCATTTATCTTTCATATGTTTTAGGACAAGCACAAATTTTCCAAAATCTGAAGTTGTCTGTTTGAGGAATATATTCCTAAAAGCGATATAGATGAAGATATTCCCGGCACTAACATCTCCTGAGTTATAAGTATAAGGATCTCTAAGATACAATTTAAAAAAACCTACAGTGTTGCATGCATTTTTTTCCGCACCTTTTCTCTTGGCAGATAAAGGAAGGGAAATGCTAGCCTCATTATTAGTTTGACTCTGTAGACAACCCCCCCCACCCCCCCCCCCGTCTGAGGGAAAAAAAAAAGTGATATGAATAGTAACAACCCACAATAAATTCATGCTGGCATTCACCACTCTCCTTTGAGGAATAAAAACTAGATTTTGTTCTTATAAGTGTTTATATTTTGTATACCTGGAAAATCTTATCAATTAGCAAGGAAAAGGCAAAGCCACGGCAAATGAGGTCAAGAGAACTTATATTGGATCTGAAAGTACCAGGATAGAAGGGACACTGAGGACCTCTGCCACCCTCTCAGAACACCAAACTCAGATCTTTCTCATATTAAACATGCACTAAACCCAGAAGGCTTACACTGCAGTGCTTGCCATTCAAAATGTTCAAATTGACTTTTAGAATTCTTCACATCACTGGGAGGAAGGAGACCAATGAACTTCCAGCTAAATACTCTCTTGAATTCTAGTTGTTTTTGTTTGTTTCTTTTTCTTTTTTTTTCTTTCTTCCTTTCTTTTTTTTTTATCCTTCCCACTCTATTCCCAAGAACCAAATTGAGTTCATCAAAAAAATTAAACTATTTAAGAAGTCACGTGCTTAAACTTTGATACTGACTCTAAAAACAAGAGGCCTAAGGTCTTGGATTCATTTGTTTGGGCGTGCTTGGGGCGGTGGGGTTGGGGGGGGGTTGGGGGGGAATGGGGGGGTTGTTTTGTTGTTTTGCATTCCAGTCCTTTTCGCATTTACCAAGTGACTAATACTCTTTGGCAATATCAGTTTACGCCGAACCCAGGACCCTTCATTCTGGCCACGTATGCTCATGATTATTCAGGTATTTCTGTGAGGTTAGTTGGCCCAATCACTTAAAACTCTGTATGGGCGACACAATATTTTCTCATTTGTTTTCTTATTTGATCCTTAAAACTAACCTGTGAGGTAGAGTGAAAAGGTTTGATTATTCACCTTCCACGGACAGGGAAAGTAGGCCCAGAGAAGCTAATTTAGACTCAATTATCCTGATTTCAGCCTTAATAAGTAGCAGAGCCAAGGCTTACAACTAGGTTTCCTCTCTCTGGGCTCAGAATTTCTCACAGAACACAGGAGGCGGTGTCTGGGCAAAGAAATTGTGGGCTGGGTGTAAATCCCAGAGATAAGAGATAAGACCTTTCAAGAGAAGTCAGGGGCTGAGGCAGGATGAGGCAGGATGATGGCCAGCTGCTCCTCAAATTGATAACCTCTGAATACTTATCTTTATTTAGCGAGGGTATAGATAAACTGATTTTCTAATAACAAAAATTCACCCTATCTTTGTTTTAAACAAGAAGTCCATCCCCTTGCCCTATAGTTCCAGCTCCTTTAAGTCAAAAGTGTTAAGGGCCCACATACACCTTGTTAAAGACCTAGAACAACGTAAGGAGAAGGTCCACACCGCAGCACATTACTTGAGAGAGCCCCTTTGGATAACACCCCTTTTCCAAGTCTCTCCTCTCTCTCCCTTTCCCTTTCAGTGCCCCTGCACCCCAATTCTGAACCCTGACGGTAGGTCTTATGCTCCTGAAATCTCTCTCCCTTTCTTGGCAGAGGAGCTTAACTCAATCGCAGCCGCTCTCCCTCTAGAAATCTTCAATTATGTCAAAGATCATTTCACTGGGGATAAAGACTTCCTTGAACTCAACAAACCAAGGCACCAGGGCTCAGCAGCAGACTCCCTCTGATGAGGAGTAAGGCAGTAAGGAAATTGTTAAAATACATATGTAAATTCTGTCTTGCTATTTGATTAAATTCAAATGAGGGATTAATACATATGCTATGCAGAAGCGGGGCCATTTTGTATTTCACTGGTTATATAAGAAACCATGGGATAAAACGATTCCGAGTTGACATCATATTCCCAATCAATTTCAAAATGTTTAAATTCCTTTCATTGTGTTTTTTCAACTTTTTTAGAAGATTTAGTAGTTCTAAAGTAGCCTCAAAATACATGAAGCAAAATTTATAGCACTATAGGTAGAAATTTAAAAATAGAAAACTTACTATATGTCAATACATCTTAATTATTTGAAGGTCAAAATAAATCACTAAAATATAGAGCATTTGAGTAACAGAAGTAATATGCATGATCTGATAGGCACACCTGCAGATCCTGTACCCAACAATTAGAGAATATATATCCATCTTAAGCACACTGAAACATTTTTCAAAACAAAACCCCCAAAATTAATGTAAAACCACTAAGAAGGAAGAGCTGCTGTGATATAGATAAGCATTAACTTGATTCTCCTTTTAAATTTTTTCTTAATTTCGAGCATTACTAGCACTGAGCACAATGCGTGTGGTCATTGTTCCCGAAGCCATGATCATCACCCTTGTGAAACCTATCCATTTTTTTTTCCAGTTGCAGACCCTACCATGAATTGAGAGAGTACTGCTTACATCTCTGCTCAATGGTATGAGCAATCTCATTCAGCGGTTCATGTTTATTCTTTCAGCTTTATTGAGGTACAATTAACAAAATAGTAAGATATTTAAAGTGTACATTGTGAAAATTTGATATACATATACGTTGTGAAAGGATTCCCACAGTCAAGTTAATTAACATAGCCATTACCTCACATATTTGCTTTATTTTATTTTGAGTGAGAACATCCAACTTCTATTCTCTTAGCAAATTTCAATGATACAATATGGTGTTATCAACTATAGTCTCCATGTTATACATTAGATCCCCGAACCTAATGCTATCTTAACCGAAAGTTTGTACCCTTTTATAAACCTCTCACTATTTTCTATACTCCCCAACCCCTGCCAAATGCTTTTCTACTCCTTCTAAGAGTCTGACCTTTTTTAATTAAGATTTTTTTTATTTAAGATTTTTAAGATTTTCCAAGATTTAAGAGACATCATTCAGTATTTGTCTTTCTCTATCTGCCTTATTCCCCTGAGCATCGAGATCTATCCGTGTTGTCACAGAAGGCAGAATTTCCTCCTTTTCTCACGGCTGAATAATATTCCGTTGTATATATGAATGACACGTCATTGATGCACGTTTAGATTGTTTCTATGCCTTGCCTTGTGTACATAACGCCGCAGTAAACACTGGAGTGCAGATATCTCTTCAATAACCTGTTTTCATTTCCTTCAGACATATACCCAGAAGCGGGATTGCTGGGTCATATGGTAGTTCTCTTTTTAATTTTTTGAGAAACTTCTGTACTGTTTTCCATAGTGAGGGTACCAATTTACAGTCCTGTAAGTTCCTTTTAAATAGTTCTTTTGGGGGCGTCTGGGTGACTCAGTGGGTTAAGCATCTGCCTTCAGCTTGGGTCATGATCTCAGGGTCCTGGGATCAAGCCCCACACTGGGCTCTCTGCTCAGCTTTCCCCTCTCTCTCTGCGTGCTGCTCTGCCTACTTGTGATCTCTCTCTCTGTCAAATAAATAAATAAAATCTTTAAAAAAATATTCTTAAATAGTTCTTTTGGCAGCTGCTCAATTGTATTGCTCTTTCATTGGGCTCTTCTTCTAAACATTGGTTTCCTCATTTGGAAAGTGGGGATAGTATTTACATACACTGTTTTGATGAGAATTAAATGATACGCCCTAATATAACACACCTAATCACAGTGTCTGTTCATGGGAGGTAATAGACAAATCTGTGCCCTCGCCCCTACCTACATATGCCCACCGTACTTCTCCCATCAGTCCAGACCCAACTCCCATCAAATATTGTTAACGTTTCTGGGGACAGGACCTTGTCTTTCTTCTTCTCCTCCTCCTTCTCAGATGCCCCTCTCCTTCTTCTTCTTAAGACTTAATTGTTTAAAGTAGTTTCAGGCTACCCCAAAATTACCAAATTACAGAGATTTCTCAGACATTCCAGCCCCCACACATGCACAGCCTCACAGCCTCTTTCATTTTCAACCTTCCTCACCTCAGAGTGGTGCAATTGATGAACCTGTGTTGACACATCATAATTACACAAAGTCCTTGTTTTATATTTCAGTTCTTTCTTGGGGTTTAGACAAATATATAAAGACATGCATAATAAAATGTATAATGACGTAACGACATTGTATTTTTACTACCCTAAACATCTTTTGTGCTCTATCTATTCCTCCTCTCCTTCCCCCAACCATGACAACCATTAATATTTTTACTGTCTCCATAGTTTTGCCTTTTCTAGAACGTCATATAATTGAGATCATAGAATAGGTAGCCTTTCCAAATTGACTTCTTTCATTTGGTAATATGCAGTTAAATTTCCTCCATGTCTTTTCAACGCTTGATAGCTCCGTTCTTTTTAGCACTGAGTAACATTCCATTGTCTGGATGAACCACAATTTATTTATCCATTCACCTACTGAAGGATATTTTGGTGGCTTCCAAGTGTTGAATTATGAATAAAGCTGATCTAAACGAATGTTTAGATTCACATGCATGTTTTCATGTGGACATGCTTTCAACTCCTTTGATTGAATACCAAGGAATATAATCAATAGATCATATGATAAGAGTATGTTAGTTTTTTTTAAAAGCCACCAAACTGTCTTCCGAAGTGGCTTTGCATTCCCAGCAGCAGTGAATGAGAGTTCTTCTTGCTCCACATCCTGTCCAGTGTTCCAAATTTTGTCCATTTTCATAGGTGTACAGTGGCATCTTGTTATTGTTCTATAAACTTGACTTTTGATCCCCTATGCTTAGCATAATGTGGCAGATGCTGAGTATAGAGAAGTCACTCCATAGATGTTTCTTACTTGATTTTCCAGGTTGGATAGATTTTTCTCTTCCTCTCCCTCTCCATTCTCCTCTCAATTTCTGCACATGTGTACATGCACAAACCTATAACCATATGTACATACATATTTTAGCCTGAAATTTCCTTATATTTATCAGTAATACAGATTTATGTGACAATAAAAATATTATCTTTAGAAAAGAGATAAGAAGTCATAGTTACTCAACATGGTGAGCCATTGCTTTTTATACCTGAGAAAAAGTTAAAACTCCTACATTTGTTGAAATGATCATATCTGTGGCAAAGCAGGACTTTAGTTCTCAAGGTTCCACCTGGAAGACAAAAGTTCGTTTTCCTTACAAGAATGATTTTATCTGCCCATGAAGGATAAAGGGGTCACTTGAAGTGACAGAGGCCTGAAATGCTGGCTCCCAGAAACACTCTTGCTAGTTTTTCTTAATTCTTCTTCTCTGGCTGGAATATCACTAACCCCCACAACAGAGTTTGTGATGTGACTCACATTGTATTTGACTTCATTCTTAACCCATCTATGAGTGCTTTGTAGATTAGTGTTGTGTTTTGGAGATACCAAGAATGCTGGAGAATTCAAGTGAGGCTTTTAAAAATTGATCATCAATTTGGTAAATAACATCTTCCTAGCAAGAATGTTTAAGTTTGGCCCTTGGATATAAACTTTTTTAGGAAGTATATTAACTAGTTTGTTAATTCAATTATAATTAATATCTTCTATTATTTTTCTCTTACTCAAACACTACAAAACTTTTCCCTTGAGTCTCAATTATTCCACATCTTTTCGCTGTGACCCAATCCTCAGTCACGCATGAAGCAACTCTCATGTGTTGTGCACTATATTAGACAAGACACCAGTGTTGGAGTACACATGGAGGCTCATGTGACATATGCCTAAATATTTCAAGTTTGCAAATGACAAAATATGATCTATCCTCCCACCATGATAAATATACCTTCATAACTACCTTGAAGGCCAAGTTCAACTTTAGAACCCTCTAATTCCTTGAGGCTCCAGGCCCCAGCTCTCCACCTAACTGCCTGTTCCTCCTAGTCCTGCTCTGACCTCATCACTGGATACCTCACATGCATACATCTAGACATTTTAGCCTATTTATACAAGTTCTGTCCATATGCGGGGCGCCTGGGTGGCTCAGTGGGTTAGGCCTCTGCCTTTGGCTCAGGTCATGATCCCAGGGTCCTGGGATCGAGCCCCGCATCGGGCTCTTTGCTCAGCGGGGAGCCTGCTTCCCCGCCCCCCTTGTCTGCTTCTCTGCCTACTTGTGATCTCTCTCTCTGTCAAATAAATAAAATTTAAAAAAAAAACAAAAAACAAGTTCTGTCCATATGCTTCATGAAGAGCTGCCTTGGCCATCCTCGGATCTAGGAGTGAGCACACCTTCTTGGTTCCTTCTTGGAGGACAGATCTTGGGAAAGAGCTTGTCCAGACCGCAAAGGGAAGGTTAGACCATTTGAACAGGGAACTCTTGGGCTCTAGGTAAGCGGAGCCTGGTCTAGAAACAAGGAGCCTGGGACCCAGGTAGACATGGAATCCAGGAAGGCCCATCCCTGGTCCTGCTGACTTCTCACCTCAGGTGTAGGGACACTGCTAGAGGAAGGCCGTGGTGGATTCTTGATTCTCTGAAGTCTGACCCACCTTTTTCAGGGTTTAAGAACAATGTGTATGTTAGATAAGGAACTAAGATCCTGACTAGGCTGCAGATTGTTATCTCATAGTTCACTGAGGAGACAGACAAACATATAAACGGTGCTACACAATGTGGTGCATGTGGTAATTTTAGATATGTGTATTGTGCTAGCATGACAGAAGAGGGTGGTGTCACTAGTCAAGTCAGGAGAAGTGTCACTGGAGCTGAGTCTTGAGAGGTAAGAGTACTCACCAGCCAATGTACACCTGGATGAGATGGCAAGGAAGCGCAGTGCCTGAGTGGCTCAGTTAGTTAAGCGTCCAACTCTTGGTTTTGGCTCAGGTCATGATCTCAGGGTGGTGGGATCAAGCCCCACAACTGGCTCTGGTTCACGGCAGCATCTGCTTAAGATAGTCTCTTTCTCTCCCTTTGCCCCGCCCCCCTTGCATGTGCGTGCGCACTTGCTCTCTCCTTTTCTCTCTCTTGCAAACCAATAAGTCAATCTTTAAAGTAAACAAATGGGATTTTGAGAAGACCCGAGCCCTTTGTTTGTCTCTCAGGTCACGTCAGGTGTGTCCACCATGAGGCTGTGCACACAGGAGCCACCTACTAATCAAGCAGGCTGGCGATACCAGCTCTGAAAGAAGGCACGATGCAGGCTTCCAAGATTATAGACCTTCCTTGTGCCACGTTTTTCATGTTGAAGAATAACTTGTCTTATGTACAAAATTTGATCTACCTGACTTAGTATCATTTCACAAAGAGTTTATCATGCAGTGAATCCAGGCCCTTCTGTTTCTCCTTCTCTATATGAATCCTTCATGGGATAGTCAGGAAAACAGTGCCATCAAGAAAAATGAGCACTTAGAACTTTGGAATATAGTAGAGGGCTTGGATGAAGATGGATTTATAATAACTGTGGAGTTTCTAAAACCATGTACATTTCTCAGGTCATTCTTATCCTTGTTTTTCATTGATAAGCATTGGCTATAACTGATTCCACATGCAGCTCTCAGATTTCAATTCCCCTTTATATTTACTTTCCCCATCCCAGAAATAATACATAGGAACCGTAATAGTTTAGTTCAATTCCTCTAAGAGAATAACTGGGCTTTTTGTTCCTGCTGGCAATAATGTTTCGTGTCTAATGATTAAGAATAAATAATGGGGCACACATTTCACTGGCAATCTAGAAAACAAATCAGTTGAAAAACTATGCCCTGAATTTCTCAACTATTCTTAAGATTGGGTCAAAGTACAGGAAGAAAATAAACTCTTGTTCAAATTCTTGCCCTGCTTAGCAAAATCTCCATGTGGAGGAAGCATATTCAGGGTAAACCCTCTGACTTGACTTCTAGTCCTACTGGCACACCATGAGACATCAGCTAAGTTGCTTAACTTCGCACTGTAAGCTCTCCTATCTGCAAAGATGCATTTGATGGTGATCATCTTGTCAACAAGCATTTATTGAGCGTCTATTTCCGTGCACCCCTGTACTAGGTACTCTACCAAGATGCCTGCCCATCAGAGATATGGTGAAGATCAATGAGATAACAAATCTAAAATGTTTTAATATCCTTGAAAGAAAGAAGCTGTGCCAAACCAAGAGATTCTGCATTTAAAGGTGCATAAGGGGGAAAAATGGTCATCACAGTTTTCCTAATTTTAAATGTATTTAGTTGATGTGGAGATAAGGATTCATCCCCATACAGAAGAGCTAGCACTGCACAGAGACAAGCTCTGTTTCAGGGCCGGGAATCTAGGTACGGACTCCAGGGTCTCCAAGGGGATGAGGGTAGAGAGCAAACCTGAATGAATAGTGGCAAATTTATCATAACTACACTGGCAATAAATAAATAAGTAAATAGCCAAATCCACAAAGCTTTTTATCCTCCAGTTGGGTTGCCCTAGCACATTAATCCTCTGCCTTTCTCCACCCGGCTGTATGTACTGGGCAGTGGACCCCTAGGGACTCCGTCACCAGTCTCCCTTGCCACAGCCTTCCAGTTTAGTCTAGCCAACAGGAAGCCCCAGCAGGACACAGGAAGTGGGACAGAGATGGTGATCAGGGTGTTTCCTCCTGGCTCCCTGTCTTCTTCAGGTGGGTCTTTGGCCAGGACCATAGTCTCCACCAGCTTCCACAGGGATCGAGTCTCATCATTTCCTCCCCTTGCCCTTTACTCCTAACAGTGGTAACGGCTTCCCACTGTTGCTCTTCTCTGGGTGCATCAACATCTCTTGTTTGTTTCTTTTGCCTGCCAACGCCTTTGTCAGTAGTTATTATTTATTAAACTGTCCTTACTGGAAACTTGTGGGGTGTATTGTGTTTCTTACCAGGACCCTGATGAATATATGCATGCTTTAAAAATTTTTTTATAAAGTCCATTGAGACCCTTATGTAGATTAAGATATTTTTTATATGAAAAACAAAATACCTAAGTATTTGAATCAACCTCTCCACAAGATGTCCCTGAGATGTTTTGATTGTATTTCTTTGAATTTCTTGAACTGCTCACACAGGAGCATTAAAATCCTCTGATGAAACCATTTTTAAGCTGAGAACTCATTGTGAGAATATCATAGAACGGGTGAGAAACCCCAGAGAATACTTTGCACGTTGTTCTTTTTCCTTTACGTGGTTGATGACGTGCATTTTAAGTCAGAAGAAAGGAAAACACTCAGTAATTTTGGCTTTTCTTAGGCAATAATGTGTCTTGCAGGTCTGGGGATCGGATTTTATTTAAGAGGTTACAGTGTACATGGATTGAAGGCTTGTGTCACTCACAGAAAACACAATGAGGTGTCAGCAATCCGCCGTCTGGGAGGAAACTTACTTGATCCAGAGTTGACCTTTTGTGACTCATTTTACCTCCCTTCTGCACTATTAACTAACACACTACTGAGTGGGGAGCCGTAAATGAGTCCATTTCCCGCAAATAAGATTTTAATGAGACGCTCCAGTTGGTCACACACCAACACAAGATGATAAAATGTTGATTCCTTCCCTCCCGCTAGTGATATAAACCCTGGTCAGTGTTCTTAAACCAAATTTAATTTTAGCCTGCAAAATCATAACAGAACTGAAAATTAGGTCAAAATAAGTCTGTCTCTGGTGGCAGTGACAGGGGACTTTTGCACAAAACCAAGTGATCTCACACTAGAAGCCCATTCCTGCTTAGTGTCATGGCAAACACAACATTTTTCTAAGAGTCATGCTTCATTTGGTAGGCTTTGGCTAACTAAGTCTTTTTCTGGGCTTAAGAATGGACACTGAGGTAGGTTGGAGAAGGGGAAGTTACATTCCAACCCTCTCTCCATGGGAGCTGGAAGGTCTATGTGAAAAACCATTTGTTTCCTCCCCACAACTTGTCTCTATTCTTTATTTTTGGATATTAATGGGTGAGAAGGGCACAAGGGGCACAGACATGATGAGGAACCAGTGAGGAGGAGCTGAGGGAGGAAGGAGATACAGGAAGAAAATCTTTATTTTCCCCATTGCATCGTCTATTTTTCTCCAAGTAAACAGTGCAAGTTCCAATAGCCTGAACCCAAAGGGACTTTAAAACTTCAACTGATCCTATTCATTTGGAACTTAGCCCATTGCTTGCAACATCTCTTATTGCTCCTAAGGTTAAAGACAATGAAAGATAAGAAGACATATGAGAAAGAAAGGGTTGAACAATAATATTAGCTAATCTACTTTTTGATTTTTAATTGTTCATTGATTTATTCATTCAACAAATACGTACTAGGCACCTATTATGTGTTGCGTAGTCATATAGATACTGTGGATCCAAGGACAGAACAATGCTAAGTCCCTGCCCTCAAGGAGCTTACTTCTGAGTGGGGCAAAGAGAAAACAAAATAAAAGGCAAATTGATACATAACATGATATCTGCTTTCATAAATGCTAATGTTAGAGGCTACATCAAGAATTTACTAATCGAGAGCTCATCTGCTCCTCACAACAACTCAAAGGGTAAGTTTATCGTCTCTATTCAGAGCAGAGAAGAACTTGTTCCAGGTCATGCCAGGTGGAGCTGAGCTCAGGTCGGCCTGGCCTCATAATCTGGAGACAACCACATAGGTTTGTTGGCCTCCCCTGGCCCTTCATACATCTGCCTGTCCTGAAGAGGCCTTCCCACCCGAGGGGAAGAGGAGACCCCAGAGAGAGCACTGGGGTCTCAGAGCACTGCTTGCTTGTAAACTCATTTAGCAATTAACCATGGGCAGCCTTCTGGAAGCTGCCATCTCTTTTCATTGAGATCTGTTACTGAAATATTTTATTTCTATTTAGCCTGATCCTGATTAAAATTTTTGTCCCCGATTTTGCTATGAACTCCTTGAGGACCAGAAACACTTCAAAGGTTTTCATCCTTAATGGCTCTTAAGGCATTTACTTCGCACCCTGCGCACAACGGACATTTAATATGGAGTTTACTTAGTTGATTGTCTAGAAGAGGCCGTCCTGAGAATTTGCTGAAGGGTCTTCATTATTATCTCAAGTCATAAATGAGCTCCTTGCTCTTTGTTTCTCACTTGAAGATAGGTAGGGCTAAATCTTAGAGCATTTCTTCTCTTAAATGTGGGGTTTGCCTTACAACACTTCCTTGGAAAGTAAAATAAACTGGTCCAAAGTATTTCAGTATAGCTGGAACTCCAGGGTACTCTGTTACCATGAAACATTCTATTTACAGAAAAGAACAGAATTGCTAGACTTACCATTTAAACTGGGAATTTAAAAACATGCAAGGGGCACCTGGGTGGGGCAGTCAGTTAAGCATCCAGCTCTTGGTTTCAGCTCAGGTCATGATCTCAGTGTCATGAGATCGAGCCCGGCATCTGGATCCACTCAGTACAGAGTCTGCTTGAGATTCTCCTTCTCCCTCTGCCCCTCACACTTGTTGTCTCTCTCTCTCTCTCTCTCTCAAATAAATAAGAAATAAATCTTAAAAAAAAAAAAATAACACACACGCACAAAACAAAACAGAACCTGGGGATAAAAGGATTTGCCATTGCAAACCATGTTACAGGAGAAGCATTCCTCCAAGCACTAGGTTCCAAGAGCATCCACTACAAACCGTGCTACCCAGTGTCCAGAGCAGTAGGACGGCCTGAGTCCCCTCGCATGACAGGCCACTCTTTTTACAAGAGGACTCACCAGGCCCCCTCACTCCTATAAAACATTCCATTTCAACATAATGTTTCTTTTTTGTTTTTCAACATAATGTTTCTTAAACAAGAACGCAGAGCCAAGCAGCAAGAACATATAAAAACAAATACAGCCTTTGTGGATGTGTAAATACTCTGGCCCTGCCACTCTTGCCTCAAAATTTACTGGAGCCCGGGAGGCTGGAGCAGCGTGACGCTGACAGGGAAGTGCTTTCAAAGTACAATCAGGTTTTAGTCACACAAATGTGATCTTTCTGAGCTGTTGTGTGTCGTTATCCCATAATTTGAGAAAAAAAAATATATATATATGGATGTAAAAACGTTTTATTAGAGTAATTACTTCAGGATGTGGGGCAGCTCCCCACCCTGCTGAGCCGACTTCCCGCCATTTTAACATTTCCTGGGTCACTCACTGTACCAGCCCTCTCCTCTCTTATTTTGATCACCTCAGAACTGGCAGTCCGAAAGGGCTCTCCTTAGGAGCCGGTTCAGCCTCTCTGAGGGAGAGTTACTAGCCTGATTCTAGAAAAGGAGCACGTATGACATTGTTTTGCTGTTCGAACTCATGTAAATTGGCATCTTTGGGCCGGGCATACTGTCATGATGAGAAACCACAGCCCCCAACAGCTATGTGTACATCCAGTGGGGGAGGACTGCTTCCAGATATCGCTCACGTCCTGCATGAGACCTCTGACAACTAGGAGTCAGTTGGCTTGTGTTAAAGACTTAGGTGCAAAATAAAGACACGTACTCAAACCATTGGAATTAGGATGGGAGAGGATGAATGAAAATGGGGGGGGGGAATAACACATCAAGTGATTAGAGGCTGATGATCAAACAGTCAGGGAAATCCTTCCTTCCTTCAATCAACAAATATTTTTTTGATATATGTCAGGCACTCTGTTAGATTCTGTGATTAGAAAGATGAAATACTGTCTCTTTTAAGAGTAGATAGAAGCAGAGATGGGTTCAGCATTTGTAGGACAGTGTATTATCTTGCTAGGGCCACTCTAGTACTATAGATTGGGTGGCTAACACAACAAAAATTTATTTTTCACAGGTCCAGGGGCTAGCTGTCCAAGATCAAGTTGTTGGCAGGCTTGCCTTTCCTGAGGCCTCCCTCCTTGGTTTGCAGATGACACCTTCTTGCTGTGTCTTCACAGGGCCCCCTCCTCTGTGTACATGTTTTTCTAGTTTTTCTCCTCTCCTTATGCAGACACCAGTCTTGTTGGGTTAGTCCCCCCTCCTGCCCCCACAATGCCTCATTTTAACTTAACCATGTCTTTCAAGACCTTATTTTCTATTACAGTTACATTCTGAGGTACCGAAGATTAGGACTTCAACACATAAATTTGCAGGGGGGAGGACACAATTAAATTCATAACAATCTATTATAAACTATGATAGTGGTTGCTTGGGAAGCACAGAAGAGGGGGGACAGTCAGAGAAGCTTCACAGAGCATCTGAAGAATAACCAGGTCTTGTAAGATATATAACGATTGGCCTAAGGTGCCAATGGTGAGCTCTTCCCACAGAAGGAATAGGATCTGAATTAAGAACTCATGAGTCCATGGTGACATTATGTACTGTTAGAACCCTTATTTTCAGTCTAAAAATTCTGCAATGGTATATGTCCTTACAACACAAAGACACAAAATAACAATGTGTACAAGTAGGAAAGATATTTGGAAACAAGAATGATTGTTGGCATGGGACAGAAGCTGAGCTTTAAGTTTAGCTGAAGCAATGCAATGATAGAATGTGGGGGTGTAAACTGGGTACAAGGGAAGAGACAGAGGCCACGAGAGGCCTACACAGCAACCATTTGTTTCTTACGTGCTCTGGGGCACTGTGTGTGTACATCTTGAGCCAACAGCAATTCTGTATCACACAGTCTTCTTCTAGGCTCCTGCCCCCCAGTAACCTTTACCTGAGACACAAACGAATGAGGTCCACACTCCATTGCTCTGTATGGACGTTATTGTTCAGCAGATAGTTTTCCCTTTGAAAGAGGCGTTAGGCGGCAAAAGTTTCTGGATTTGCAGTCCCCAGAATCATGCCGGAACTCTGTCAGATTAATACAATTGTGGTTTGTGGTAGAGAATTAAAGAGATGAGAAATTCTTCGGCTTATATTTGTGTAATACCGCTGTGCTGCATCCCAAAAAACCAGCCTCCATTTTCCCAGCTCAGAATCAGTGACAGTAATAATGACTTGAATTTAAAACTGAAATTGGATAATTTGGGGGTTGGAGAATGGAGGAAATTATGGATGGAATCAAAGAGTTATATTCCTCAGAGGAAGCTGCAGGTGGGTAAAACAATTCATTTGAGTTTGGTTTTGAGGATTAAAAGGGGGAAATTCTTTTTCAGAGGCACTGAAAAATGTAAGCAGTATGTGATTCAAAGATGTCCACCATATGGATTTGAATGGATCAGTTTTCAGAGAACAGTGACATCAGAGAGCAATTCTCAACTTCTGAAGCCCTGTGAGCCCAGGAAGCAGGGGGAGCTTAAAATGCCCTGAAATTAATTTTCCTGCTTTTATGATTTTAGCCAGTGTTTTCATTTTAGTATTGATACCCAGAAGCAGTTTCTCAAAGGACTCATTTTTTTTAAATCGCATCAAATAAGCAAATGACACTATTCATTTACTTGAATAAGTAGAATACAGATTTCAAAAATTGTTGAATTGTGTCAAGTTCAAATGACCAAGATCAAATTTACATACATTCAAGCCAATTAGGGGATTTACTCAAAATTATTATAACTTTGAAATGTGAATTTAAGTAAACTGCCAAAGGAAACAGAGGTCAACACCAGAATTAAAAGTATGTAAATGTTTTACTTTGTTTCCATTTGTGTCCCTAAATTTCTTTGAGCTTTTGATAATTCTTTGTTTGACTCCATTTATCTATTTTTAGTTTTTATTATTAAATTCATAAGCTCCCTCCATATTTAGTATAATACCACAACAATGCACAGTTCAATGAATTTTTATTTACATGTGAATTTCAATCCCAGTCCCAACAGGAAGTTTTTACATTATCTAATCCATTCATCTCAGTTGTCCAGAAGAAACTTCAGGCATGAAAAGTGTGGGGGGGGGGATGGAAATAAACACTTCACAGTGACACAAAGTGATTCAATAGCAGAGCTAAACCTCAACTACAACTCAACTACAACACCTTCTCCCACCTCTCCTCTTTTTCCAGAAGATTATCTTGCCTGGATGTCTGGAACCTTCCGGGTCCTCCTTCCAGTCAGGATCTGATCAAGTGGACAGAGATTGAAGTTGAAGATGAATAGAAAGGGATCATGGTCATTAATGAGGTGTGGGATTTATCACAAATCAGAGTCAAATTCAGATGAGTTTTGTTTGAATTGTGAATTGTTTTTCAATTTTTCACATTCCTCCTTCTTTTCATTAAAACAGAATGTGAAAAGCAAAACAGACCTTCAATCTAGATTTTCATAGTAGACTGTGGGACAAGAAATACCCTCATTGCTTCTCCATCATATTTATTATGGGCCTTTGTTTGGCCAAAGTTCTGTTTGAAAAAGGTTTTTAATTCGGGGGTCAATTTCCTTCACATAAAAAAATCATGATTCATCTCCAATTATGTGCATAAAAGTGGAAATTGGGGAAATCCAAAGATGTATGGCATGGTCTCTGCACTCGTAAAGCTTATGGTAGTAGAAATTTTCAGTTAAAAAATGAAACTTTTCAACTTAAAAAACACTCCTAGCTTGCCAGTTAGTAACGGTTGCGTGTTCTTCTTTCTGCATTTACTGGAAGGAGAAATCCTAATAGTTTAGTGGGAAAGGGCATCACTGGGGTTTTCCGCCGGCATTCTGGAAGGAAGCATGCACAATTTCAGACAATACAATAACGTTCTTCCAGCAAGAAGGAGCTCGTTCAGTGCCTAAAAGTGGTTCAAGGCAAAAGTTCCTGAGAGAAAGTAGTTCGGGCGAGACTTAAATGGAATCCTAAGGGACTAGCTTCCCTGGTCGTTTCATAACGCTGCCACAAGAGGAAAACAAAAGCTTTTTCCCCTCCCACTCTTCTCTGGACTTCCATTGGCGGGATGCCTGTGAGTGACAGCTGAAGGCAGCAATGCTACCGAGGCTCTACTTGGTTTCCCCTATTTGGGCGGGGGGGGGGGGGGGCCGAGGGGGAGGTGACTCCTGACTCTAGGATCCCTCTAAGTATAGTGAAATTCTTTACCGAAATTTTTACTTAAGAACACAAAATTCTAATTTTCATCATGGTCAATGAAACTTGTATTCATGAATATGAAATGTTAACTTATAAATATGTAATACAGCGGTTCCCCGCGCAGTACCTGTCCCCACTCCCGGGTTTCCTCTGGGCAACCTGATTCTTCGGCCTCTCTCTTTCAAACCAGGCCCCCAGGAGGCCGTCCCCCTCAGGAATTAGCAACCACCTGTCATCCTAGCTTGACGGAGCAGAATCCATTTTTTTTAGCCAGCTCAGTTCATTATAAAAGGGACAGAAGCGATGGGTCCAAGACCTCTACAGGTAGGTGTGAAGGGCTAGTCCATTTGTTAACACAGAAACACAATCATGAAAATAAGGACACAGTGGGGACATTCAAGAATAGAGTGGCTTTATTTTCTTTTTAATTTTATTTATTTATTTGACAGACAGAGATCACAAGTAGGCAGAGAGGCAAGGCAGAGAGAGAGGGAGAAGCAGGCTCACTGCCGAGCAAAGAGCCCGATGTGGGGCTCAATCCCAGGACTCTGAGATCATGACCTGAGCTGAAGGCAGAGGCTTAACCCACTGAGCCACCCAGGTGCTGCATAGAATGGCTTTAAAGACTGTAAATGTTTCAATATCTATGTTAAGCTCTGTGGCAACTCTGTGCAAAGCTGAAGTTAACTCGGCCTGGGTTAACTGTAGTTACCACAAAATAAAGGAAGCCATTGGAATATTTTTGTTTCCCTCCTTATGATGATGTAGCCATGTTGTCTCTTTTGGAAAGAGAAATTTAGATCTCTGCCCCTACCAAAGCCTTTCCTTCACACATTTAAAATATAAATAGGGGGCGCCTGGGTGGCTCAGTGGGTTAAGCCTCTGCCTTCGGCTGAGGTCATGATCTCAGGGTTCTGGGATCGAGCCCCACATCGGGCTCCTTGCTCAGCAGGGAGCCTGCTTCCCTCTCTCTCTCTGTCTGCTTCTCGGCCTACTTGTGATCTCTCTCTCTGTGTCAAATAGATAAATAAATAAAATCTTTAAATATATATATATAAATAGAACCACTGAAGGACAGTGTCGGGAGAGCTGGTCTTACCACCAGTGTTCTGTCTTTGAAGTGTCTGTTTTTGCTCTGTTCTTTGGTCACGATGAGTGGAGGTGGGGCTTTCCTGGAAGCTCTGTTGTGGTGAACTGGCCCAGACCTGGCCTTCCCCACTCAGACCATGTGAGCAGACCCACGACCTCACCATCACCCTGCCTCGGGACAGCAGCAGAAAGCACGGTCCATGTCACAATAGTTCTATTTAAATCCCACCGGGAGAAACCCGTCCTCAGAGTCACGGTTGGCGGAGTCAGGGGCAGACTGTGCGTGTCTTTCCTTTCCTTTCCAGGGTCGATCCCTCGTGTTTAAAGTAGGAGACTCTCAAAGTCAGGAAACTAGTCAGACGTCCGAGCTATGCAGTGACGCTGAGGGCCCTGCGAACCGGAAACAGACATTTACAGTATCCCTTTCCAACTCAGTTGGTTCCAGATATCTACCTCTGATGCTAAGGGGAGTGGGCTCTTGGCCCAAAGTTCAACCTGGGCAGAGGCAAGGTATAGTTCACCAGGGTCACTTTTTTTTGTTTGTTTTTACTGTTTAGAGAGTTGGGTGTGTAATGTTGGCGCTTTTACAAGAGGCTGGTAGAGGGAGAGGAAAGAGAAAAAAGTAAGACTGTTTTTAATTCATCAAACTACTGCTGATCTCAGAATAATAAACACAAGTCTGTTTCCTTGATGATTTTATAAATCACAAATATTTGGGTAAGGAATTTGATAAGTGCCCTGACCATAAAAATTATTTACCAAAATGATGCATCAGTAAAAACAAACAAACAAACAAACAAACAGTGATCTCCACAAAACCCTTGAGTATGTCTGTGACATTCTTCGGTCTGGTTCCCAAGGTCCTTAGTCATCATTTCCCTCATCTTTTGAACTTGATCAAAGCAATACGAGGGCCTCTGAGGGGAAAGATTGGTTCCATTATGCAAAAGGCAATAAGGTAGTGCCCTTCCCAGCAGTTAATCGACAGGAATGTTGTAAAATACCGTGTGGTTTTCAAATACCAAGGCGGAAGTTTTCTGGTTTATAGCCTCCCTAGTCGTCCTGGCTGGTCTCTGGCTTTCTCAGGCATCGCTGACTGATTCCACGCTAAGCCAGACGGGTGAGGCTGGAGACCTGCTGTCCCAGGTAGACCAGCCCTCTGCCTGATGCTTACCTACAGCGGCCCTCCGAGCCCCCAAACCTGGGCTTCTCCCCCAGACCCCAGCCAGAGGTCTGGAATTTCCACAGCGCTGAGTTACTGTAAGAGCCTCCCAACTTAAGTCACTGACCCAAACAGGCAGCAAATTGCATTTAAATGAGCAACGCAGGCCCTGAGGAAAATAGGAGGGAGAATATAAACTGTGGTCACTGCATTCTTCTGATATTTGAAAATTAAAATGGAAATATTTTGTCCACTTGGATTTCTGGGAAATTTAGGGTGGGAAAATTCTTCTGCAGGTCTTGGAAGTAGGGTATCGCTTTTTTAATTGAATGATTACCAAGGAAAGAGTAATGAAATTATATTCTATTTGTTTATTTGTCCAACAAAAATTTGTTTTGAGCAACTCTCTTGGCCAAGGCCCAGACAGGGTCTGACAAGATGACCATGAACAGGAAGGGTCTAGTTCAGTGGGCTGATCAAGAAAGGAAAACCCATACCACTGGCATGATGGTTCTCTTAAGGTGAAGCATCTCCTTACTATGTGTGAAGAGAAACACAAGTGAACCATCCATCTCCCAGGAATCTCCCATTTCTTAGAATAGTTTTTCCAATTAGAACCTCAAGAAGTTACAGGTTATCAAAGCCCACAACCTGACGACCGTGCTCTGCCTGGTGATTCCAGAATCCTCGAGTCCCTGGAGACCATCTCAGTGCTATTTACAGGTGGGAGGGGATATTCTCTCTGCTTCTGAAACATAAAATTCCTCATGAAGGGGTGAAGGGGGACGTCTGGGTGGTTCAGTTGGTTAAATGTCTAACTCTTGATTTGGCTTAGGTTGTGATCTCAGGGTTGTGGGATCGAGCCCCACATTGGGCTCCACGCTCAACATGGAGCCTGCTCGAGATTCTCTCCCTCTCCCCGCCCACCCCCCACCGCAGCCCCTTCCTCCCCTCACACTCTCTCTAGGATGACTCCAGCCATGCAGCAGGGATCCCATAGTCCTTCAAGACAGGATTAGTTTGGGTTTCTGAATGCCTCCTTAATCAAGTTAATAAAGTTGGTCCCTAATCTAAATCAGGAAAGTACCTGCTTTTAACCACGTTTGTCTCAAGGTCTTTGAGTTACGTGATATATCCTTAATCCAAGTCACAGATTGTTCTAGGGGACTGAAGGACTCAAAACAGCCTAAACGTGGCACTGGGAAGCAGAAGACTCTATTTGACCAGTTTATAACAGGCCAGAGAGGAACAGGAGTGTCTGGCAGCTCAGAAAAGGGCAGCTCATGACAGGTGGGATATAAATGGAAGGGAGGAGGCTTCCAGGCAACAGCCTTGTTCATAATGGAGCCTTTTCAAATGATAGTTACATGTTACATACAAACATTTTGCGCAAGAAAATAGATTGGATTTAGAAAAGACTTTTCTTTTGAATAGCTCAAAGAAAACACACCATCGCATCTAAGACTAGTTATGTTGGAGGCTCTCTCGGTGTGAGCCTGACATCATGCTAAGTGGAGGTCAGAAGAGGTTTCAAACTTTGCAAAACCATGTTATCCTTATACAATATCTTTCATTTGAGCAGTATTTCTCCCAGTATTTCTGCAAGGGTGTAGGTAATTTATGGCTTATTTTATGGGTAGAGAAACTGAAATGGCTAACCATTAACAGGTTGTGTTTTCTCAAAGTTACCCAGTAGGTAATTAGTAGATTTAAGAAAACAATCCAAGACTGCAAATTCCCGGTTTCTTGGCCTTTCCCCCTTAGACCTTTATACCTTAGATCCTAAATGCAACACCATAAGAATGTAAGAAACACTGTATTAAGGACCCCAGGAGACTATTGCCTTATTACTGTCACAAGACATTTTGATGGGGAGCTTGATAGGTAAGCTTGATAGTTACTGTATATGATTTTCTTTCAAATTTAACTGCTCTTATCTTAAAGGGAGTCCTTAAAAGCAGGAATCTTACCCTGACCCCTTAGATCGTGGCACATACCACAAAAACATACTTATTAAGCACCATACGGGTGTTCAGGGCTGGTACAATATAGCCATTACGCCTAACCTGATGATGAGTATCGGTCCCTGGGCTCACGGAAACCCTGTTGTACTTCTCTCGCTCTGTGTCCCTTTGGACAAAAGAACGGACCAAATGCCATCCAGTCTTGTGGGCTGTGCCACTGCTGACATCAGAGATGGGCATAGCTTTAGAATGTGGAAGGTCTAGGTAGCCGAAGCACTTAGGTAGAAGAAAAGACAAAAGATAAATTAATTAATTTGTCAAGTCCCTCCTTTCAGATTGCAAAATCAAGTATCACTTCCTGGTGGTGCTGAGCTCCCATTTTTCTTCCTCCTCTTTGGGTCCCAGTTGGTGGTTCCAGAGACATTCAGGAGTTAGTGTGGTATTCACCATGGTTGCAGATGGTGACTGAGGAACATTTTACAATATGAGGCGCTCTGGTATTACTCCTAAATTGTACATCTAGAGGGCTCAACGTACCACTTGTGAATCATGATATTGATTCTTTACTTGAACATAAATACTAAAGCATATATAATGCAGACCTCGAGTAGGACGGTAGAACCCATAAATACAACATGTAGACCTGTTCACAGGTTATTGTCACCTTACCATGGAGCCTTGGGCAGGTTGTAACTTCTCTGAGTTTCTGTTTCCCCATTTGTAAAAGAAAAGGGTTTGGACTAGCTGCTCTCTAAAGTCTCTTTCAACTGTAAAAACTGTTTTTTTTTTTAAATTATTTGACCTATTTATAAATATATATATGCTTCTAACAAAACTTAAACAGCCTTATAAAAAACCTACTATAAACTTTATATGACCCGCTATAACCCTTGCAAAACTGGCATAAAAATCTAAGCCCTCCTTCTTGCTCATTTTGCCTCTCCGGCCTCATTCATTCATTCATCAGGCATGTATAGGGTACCAGATAGAGGACGGAGATGGTGCTGTACTTTGAGTGAGAACGCAACAACAACTAAGCCACAGCTGACGTGTTCAAACATCTCACAGGCCCAAAGACACATCACGAGACCAGTAGGCTGCGATCAGGTCCATACAGTGACGGCTGGGTCTGCAGAAGGAGACAGCCCACAGAGCAGTGTGCCCCTTCGCTGCCCTGAGGGATGGTGGGCCAGAGAAGGACCTGTGGAGGAGATAGGGTGTGAGTTGAATCTTAATGAATGAACAGTAGTCACACCAGTGCAGAGAACCGGAAGACCACCTTAAGTAGAGAGGACAGCGCGACAAGGCACAGTGAGGAGGGCAAACATGTTGACAGAGTGTCCTGTGTGGAGCATGGCCCCAACGGGCAGCGCCTGCAGCAGCTGGCAGGTGCTGGGAGTCTTAGATAGACTTATTCTGTAGGTGATGCAAAAGTTTCAAAAGATTAGAAATAGGGGAATGACATAATAGATTTAGGTGACAGATGGGTCGCATTCTGACAGCGGTCTGGAGGAATGATGAACTAGTGGAGGCCCGATTAATCAGAGGAACAAGTTGGGGGCTGCAGACATAATCCAGGTGAGAGATTCTCAAAGCCGAGGTGGGACAATGACAGTAGGGCAGGATTGACGTCATATTTTGGAAAAGGATGTGGATCTATTTAGGTAACACCCAAGTGCGTGCCTACGTTGGGCGGTCAGTTTGATTCTCCCACTGTGAACAGCGGGAGGAAAACGTTACTGGCTCCACATTCTCAGACTTGCATTTTTAAGGTTGTACTTGCCGCTTACTTCACATTAGGGAAGTTGAAAGAGGGACACGGTCTCCCTGCGTTCCAAGAGGCTGATGCATTGATCATCATCAGCTTTTGGAAGCTGTGAGCAAAACATTTCCGGTCTCACTGGGTCATCCCTTAGGCGTGCTAACAGTGCTTTCATGGAGGGCAAGTTAGCACCATTGAACAGGACCCACGCCATTCACCACATAGGTTTCCAGTTTTCAACAGAGAGAGCCTGTTCACAGCCAGGAACGGCAAGCGGTCGCTTCAGTTTAGGCATCTGCAGCTTTCTGGGCAAATGAGTCAGAAGCAGAAGGTTGGTTTTTCCTTATGAAAGGCAGATGCTTTTAAAACTCAGGGGGCAAATTCTGAGAACAGCAATGGGGGTGAGATTGCCCCCAAATTCCCTGGAAACCCCCAAAGGCAGTTGATAAGATTTGACCAGCCCGGGGAGCCAGCAGTGGCCCTGGGGAAGCTCCAGAGCAAGGAGTAAGGCTCTGATCCCAGCCAGAGCTCTGAACTCCAAATGGCATTTACAGGGCTCTGTGATTTACACAGATTTATATAAGATTGAAGGCACTTTATGAAATCTGCTCCTACAATTACATTTCCTAAGAATTACTAAGGATTAGAATGTCACTATTCTCAAACACTCTGCCACATAGTTTTCTGTAAACAGTTTATACAGAAATAAAGGAGAGGGAATAATCAGTTGCCAGTTTATGTGAACTTTTCCATACAGAGGCTCACTAAGGCCAATTCCTTCTGATTTATGTACCCACTGCCTGCAGCCAGCTGGACAACAGTCGTCCTGACTCCTTACCACGTTTAGAACATTTTAAAAGTAAGCCCTAATAAAAGGCTTCCTTTCTATTATCCCTGTCCTTTGGGATGAGGAAAATCCCCCACAGAAATTGTACACATTTTGCAAAAGCTGTAAATTCTGGCGGTGACATTTTAATGTCCCAAAGTCAGTGCATAATAAATGTCTCCTGTTATAAGTTAGAGCCTTTCTGGGATGTGTTGACCTTTGAAGTCTCTCCAACAGATAAGTTTCTCTCTCATTCAAGGCTACCATACATTGGTTTTAATTTCTACTAACCATAAAATTATGATTAAAATTCTTCTAAAATAGAAGAGTTATTCGGCTTTATTTTTTTATATATAGCCTGAAATGATGCTCAACTTTGGTGACAAGACTCACTTCATTTTCCTAACGTTGAAGAATTAAAAATCAAAATCACATTTAGGGAGGGGGCCTATCACAGAGTGAACATGCTGGAGAAGTTGGAATATGCATAAGAGTTCAAATACACACATTATTTAATACTGTTATGTGACTATTTCAGCCTACACACACACGCACAATTTTGAAATTTACTAAAACAATATCCACTAAGAATTTTTTTAAGATTCTTTGTTAACAATCTTCCTGTTGACTCAGAATCCACTTTCTGCCATCAAAGTTGGATTTTCTACTCCCGAAAGGATTGGGTGCATCTTACCGATTTCTGGACATGAGGGAGGACTCTATAGCACAGTCCATGTCTGCTGACCTCTTTGGCCTCCTGATTCTGTCTCCAGCTAGGAACACACACTCCCTTTCTGACTTGGGAGCACCAAATGGTTCCTCCACCTGGACACGGGTTTCACTACAGCCTGGAGCCTCTGAGGGGAAGCTCACATGCAGATCCTGCCTTGGAGTCCATTGAAGAAGATTCCCGTGGGATCTGTTGAGCATTTGGGGAGGAGGGATAGTTTTTGTCTCAGACGCTTTTCTGACTGGAGCAGAAGAGCCTCAGGGCTTCCATGTATGGAACATGTGTCGACAACGTGCCAGGCAAAGTCCATAGAGCAGTGAGCAAGACAGATGTGGTCTCTTCCCTTTGGAAGGGAGCTCTTGTATCTTCAAGTTAAACACCATTTGGTACAACCGAGAGGAAATTTTAGTACTAAATTTAAAAATGGAGCCCCAGAACTTTATAGTGCAGCTCCATTGATGTGAAAACAAATACACAGGCATAAACAAGTATATAGGAATACACTTGTATATGCTCTTAAAATGTTACAAGACCAGAGTAACACTGTGGAATGGAGGAGAGAAGGGAAGCATTTTTATGTTTAATCTCTCTCTCTCTCTCTCTCTCTCTCTCTATTCTTGGCTTTTATTCTGTGTACAATCATTTTAAAGAAATTTAGTCTTAGAAACCACACATAGAATCAAGGTATCTTGAGAAACAGACATGGAAAGATACATTGTTGAATGGAATAAAAAAGCAATTTATAAGTGACGAGGAAGATTCCATTCTTGTAAAAACTAGAGATAGACAGTTGATAGATGATAGATAGATAGATAGACAGACAGACAGATAACTGTAGTGAAACAACTGAGGATATAAAACAAATTGGTATGGAAAGTTACCTCCAGGGGATATGGTGAAGAGAGAGGCCTCTCATTTTCTGTGTTGCGAATTTCTGTACCATTTGACTATTTTTCAGCAAGCGTGAATTGATCAGAAGAAATTGATTTTTTTTTTACATAAAAAACGTGGCAGAATGTTTTATACCAAACCACTTCAGCTAATCCCTTTTTGTCACAGTAATAAAAATAACTTGGAGAATATTAGAGCAAATAGTTATTTGAAGTATAAACATTGATCCAGTCCTAGTTTTTCCAAATCCTTTTAATTCTCCTTTCCCCTTGTAAGTCCTAAATCAGAAAGGATTTCACATAACTCTTGAGGTTCAGTTAGGAGCCAGTCCCTCTGTGGAGGTGTCGTAGGAAAGGCCTGAAGGAGCTGCAACCCAGAAGCAGAAATGGAGATCCCGTGGGGGTCACTTGACCTTCCTCTGTGCCACCTCTCACAGCTGCCCCATTGGGAAGGGTCCTTAGTCTGAGGGGCAAAAGGGCCCTTTTTTCTTTAGCTCTTCAGCTTGACCTTGGACCCCAAAGCCTTTGCTATCTGACGGGCCTCATGGAAAGGTAGCAAGCAGATTCGGTTTTTGTTTTACTTTCAGAGCACTCATTTGAACGTTTTCATTCTGAATTGGCCTGAGTCTGGGTCTCAGACCCACACGTGGTGGCAAGCTCTTACATGGTGGAGATGGCCCAGGCAGGCCTGTCTGTACTTTCACTTCCCACCCAGATTCCTGAGTACAGACCAATGGGAGATTGCGTCAGATTTGCCCAGGCAGCCCAATTAGACAATCCTGAAATCCCCTTGATGACACAGCATGCATGAAAGCCTGTTTGTACCCTATCACATTGTTAAATTTAGATGCAGTCTGGCTGTGTTACAGCAGGAGCTCTTGAAAAGAGGCAGAGAAAGCACAGAGATCAATCCAAGGCTACAGCAAACCTGCCTGGGCGAGTTAGTCTTCACTTACTTTGTAATGCAGACGGAACGGGCGATAATTCCAACCTCAGCCAGTTGCAACAGAGACATTGTTTCCGTGAAGTTATGCTGGAGAAGGAAGTGCCTTCTAGGTGCTGGGAGCGGATGTCTGCCAAGCCCACACAAGATGTAAACTGGGAAGGGTAATTGGTGTCCTGAAAAACAAGAAGTCAGTTATCCAGCGCCGAATTACTGAGAAAATCATGTGAGTGCTTGTAACAGGGCAAATAACAAGTGTATGAATAAAATCAAGTCTCGCTAAAGGGACAAAAATAAATAGCCAAATTATAAGAGTACCAAAGACATCATTTATGTTATTAATGAGGTATACAGAACACACACAACAGAGAGCCCTTTTAATTCATGAGGGAAAAAAATCGGACCATGGGGACATGTTGGGGTCTACTAAGAGTGACGTTTTAGATGTCTAGTAGTTGATACCAACACTAGCAACATGATCCATTTAAGACTAGGTGGTATTTGGGGAAATGTCATAGATTCGCTTTTCCAAGTAAAGATGCAAAAAAACTATGTGGGCATGTTAACCATTGTTTGCTTTTAGCAGAGCCAATCTTCTCCCGAGCCTTTCCGAATATTTATTTTTAGAATAGTCTTTCCACTCCTCTGCACTACAAGACTTGAGAACTATAATCAAAGATGTACTATTCACCTGTTGGCACCTCGCAGCCTTCCCCTGACTGATGAGTTGATAGGTACCATCTCCAAAGGGTGGAGAGAAGCACAGGCAGGGATAAGGACACACGTGGCAGAGTGGAACATGGGATGGAATTCCAAAAAGCTTCGAAAGACATGGGAAGCCAAGAGCCCCAAGAAAAGATGGCGAGAAGAAATGTGCATAAGACTAAAAACAACAGCAACCCAAAAAATACCCCAATGCTTTGATGAGGATGTCAGTTGCAGGGTTCATCTTTCCCATCCGGAAGTCAGGAAGGCACCGGCCCCACTGACCCAGACTCTGAAACAGGATTTTGCATTCCAGAACGCATACATTTATCTCTGATTGAATCTCAGAGGATTGAGGTGAATTCCACAAACAAGGAAAAAAAAGTGGAGCCCAAACAGAAAAAAGAAGAGTTGTATAAGGAAGTAAAAAACAATTATATTAGAATTAGCATCACAAAAGGGACATAACTGTGTTATTTCGTGTTAATAATATTTTATGTTAATGAAGCAGAACACTTTTATCAATATCTCTTTAACTTTTAGTACAATTCTTATAAATATCAATCCATCCTGAAGTATAGGTTTTTGGTAATATTCCTTTCTACATAATTCTGATTTGTCATCTGTCCTCCAAAGCCCCTAATAAACTTCTGTGATCCATTTGTAGTTCTCTTGCTCCAGCCACATATCTAAAATGACAAGAAACCAGTGAATGAGTGGAAACAATTTGAAAATGAATTTGCCGGTTTAAAAAAAATGGCATAGTTCAAAATATGAGATGAGTCAAAGGGAGGCATCGCCCAGAAAGAAAACACACACACACACACACAGAAAACTGTATCATCAGGCAAGTTCGTTGACTTTCCAACAACAAATGAGTCATTCATCAGTCTATATATGTCACATATATTACAGAACTTGAATATAAAATGGTATTTACCTTTCGACAACAACAGAAAAAGCCCCTACAGTCTCGCACTACCTCAGGTTTCCCCTAAATTTCTCAACATGCTAAACCCGTCTGTTACCCTTCAGAAGAGCTGATCTGAGAAACTTGAATTGACACAGTAAAACAACCAATTATTTTTCTAATTTGCACCGAGAATAGTCACACTCACCCTTCATGTCCAAAGCCTTTTCCCTTCCGCTGGGGGCTACTATACAACCCAGTCAGTCAATCAGTAACTTTCAAGGAATAATTATTCAAAAGCCCTTGTAAAGCTGAGTATGGACCAAGGGCTGCCTAAAACTTTAAAAGAGAGGTTCTAGAAAAATGCAGCAAATAGTAATAATTCACCAGTCACCCCTGGAAAAGACCAGCAGCCTTATATTTGGGGGCTGCTGACTGTTTTTCTGTGGGGGAAGGACTTGTTGACAATTTAAGCTTTTTATCAGGTCATTTTCTCCGAGGAGTGGAGAGGAGCTTTCTGTCTTCACATGGTCTCTCTGATGTCACACTCTCTAGCTTCTGACTCAAAAAAATCTGGATTTTATGTTACTGAAGTACACAAAAGATGAAAAAGTGAGGAGATAGATCCGCTTCACGAAGCAAAATCATAACATGTCAGTACTCATCAATGCTATGTCGTGGATACACTCATATTTGTTATGTTAGTTACTGTGACATTTCTATGTATTTTTAAACTTTTTAAAACAAAGACAAATAAATCAATAAAAGGAACTTCATGTTTCTACAGAAAAAAAAACATTTTTTTTACTTGGTAGGTCAATGAAATATATGCTCTATAAATCAATGAAATAAATATCTTTCTAATTTTTTTTTCAAAAGGAAAAGTTTGCCACAAGTATTTCATTCCTAGAACCAAGGTAGAAGTTTTTTGGTAGAGGATGAGCCACATATTTGCTGTTTGAGATCAGGAAATACTAAAGTCTATTTAAAAGTTCATAGAGAGGCACCTGGCTAGCTCGGGTGTCTCAGTTAGAGGAGCATGAGACTTGATCTTGATGTCATGGGTTCGAGCCCCTCATTGGGTGTAGAGATTGCTTAATAACTAAATAAAATTTTTAAAAATTTCATAGCATTTGCAGTAGGATTAAAAACTTTAAAACTATCAACATGGGAAAAGAAAGCAATCTGGATTTTAGTCTAAGTTCTGCTGCTAACTTACAATTTGAACTCTGACAAATGTCTTAACTTCACCTGGGTCTCAGTTTTCTTATTTTACAAGTGGAGATGATAACACCTTTCAAACTAATGCACTTGGCTTTGTGAAGAAGGGATGTATAAAGCTTTCAAAGAACAAAGCCCTGTTTGAATGTTAGATAGTTTTGTGAAAAATATAGTACCTTCTTCTGATTTTCTTCTCTCACAAATGCCATTAATAAAAATTATGGTGAGAGTGAGACTGGCATTAAAAGTACATTCCTGATCCACAGACTGCCAATTACAGTGCCATGGCCATCTGGGCACTTAATGAGTCTTAGCTGGTGGTCAACATCTACCTTCATACACAAAGAGATTCATTCTCTCAAGACTTGATTCTAGAGTGACTTCCTCTTTCCATGTTGGAATTTTATTGCACCTGACATCCAGATGGAAAAAGGCAGAATGTTCCAGAAGTGGTTGATCCACTTTAAATTTAATTTAAGCATGTGGTGATTAATGTCCTCTGTGCTCATTTTTTCTAATTTGTAGTCTTTTGAGTTGAAAGTTACCCTAGCTACGTTCCACTAGGTTCCCTTTTACGTATGACAAATTCTCACTAAAACTGGTTTGGTGAGACCCTTGTTTGGTGGGCTTCTCAATTACAGATGTAGTAGAGTATCCTAGTTCCCAGTTGAGTGCAGTAGTCAGTTATAACATCCTGGGAAAATAGTCAATTAGCCTGTGATTCATGTTGGAATAATGCATTGCTTTCTAGTAAAAGATTCCTTGGAGTTGTGTCTAGAGTTTAATAACAGACGACTTTTACAAGAACATTTTGTTGCACAGAAATTCCCTTCATAACTTTTAGAAATTGCATTTACACAAGAGTGTTTGAATAGCACAGACATTACTGAGGAGTGGCCAAATCTAGTGCAGTCATGTCACAGAATTTTCCAACTCTTGAATAATAATATTCTAAGCTGAGGTTGAAATTCTACTACTCTCCAATGTGGTTTTCTGTTCTGAGGTGGTTTGTTTTCCTCCCTGCCTTTCGTCACATTTTATATCCTGGCAATAGAACCACTGACCTCCGTGAAGAGAACATTTTTAATGACCTTGGTAGTTCTTGAGATGCTTATGTCTCATGAGTAAGAAAAGACTTAAAAATATAGGCATTGCGGACTAAATCTCCAGGACTTCCTCAAGGTGCTGAGAAAGTTGAGGCAGATCATGTGCTGTACTTGTGCCTATAAATGTTCTCATCTGTAAAATGGGAGAACAGTACTGATCTACAGCACAGGACTATTCTCTAACTGCAGGGGGGAATTGTTTATCAGTAGAAAGTATGACCAGATTATTAAATCAAGATATTTGATCCTAACATTTTGAAACTTTCATTTAGAAGAAAATCTTTATTTACAATGGGAAAAATCGTTCATTTTAAAATTCATAAAAAAATAAGCAACCTTTTTGATTGTATGGATGTAACCAATAACTCCATCAGGATTAAGAATCATTCTACCTGTAGAACAAGGCAGACTTTGGAGACATGTCTAAGATTCTTTGTACTGCTCATCATTAACACTGTCTCAACAGCACACAGATAGTTCTACTGACAGTTGGTACCTACAAAACTAAGGAATGTGGAGGTTTGAGGGCTTTGCTGTAGTAGATGATACCCAATACAGGAAATAGAACCAAGATCATTTCCAATTCCATTGGTTCCAATACAACCAATTCCATTTTCCTGTGTCCCAGGCTTGTATGGGTACTTCAGATTAGGTCTCCAAAAAGCATATTCTGTAGATCTGGAAAAGAAAGTGTGACTATTTCCTGAGACACACTTACTATGCCCCCACTCCATTACTTCACCAAGTCACCAGTCAAGGTGGTTGAATTTCTGTGGTGTGATATATGGAATCATGTATCCCATGTTGCATCAAATGTTAATGCTTTGGAAGCATTTGGTGCACAAGAGGCAGGAAAAGCTTCTGCCCAAAAGAGACAGATCTGATAGAAGACGTTAGACCTGAATTCTTCCCGAACTCTCCTCCTTCCTAAGGTTAGGCACCTTTCCTCTGCTCGCCTCCCTCATTGCACTTACTGTAACCGCGTGGTAGTTCTGTGCGTGGGTATCTGTTTTCTTTACAAATGAGTGTTCAGTGGGTATGCAAACTGGACAGTCTCCTTTTTTCTTCTTTTGCCCTTCTCTTTCATTAATTTCATCCATTCTTTTATCCAACAAATATTTTAAGCACTACTATGTGCAACCACCCAAGTGCATTATCTTGTTAAATCTTTACATCTCCGCTGTCATACTGTCATCCCCACTTTAGAGATAAAGAAATAAGAAATTAAGTCACTTGCCCAAGTTCAATGAGAGAAATTTTTTTTAAAAAAGAAGAAATCAGGATTTAACATTAGATCTCTCTGGCATCCCAGTCAGTGCTTTTTCTCCTCCATCATGCTGTCTCACAGGCTGAGGCTATTACACAGAGAGCGATAGAAATCATGGAAAGAATACTCAAGAAAGAGTATGCACGGGCTCTTTATATGGGAGGAACTGGATGACAATCTGAGATACTGTGGAAGGTTTAGGCACAGATGGCGACTGACGAACACTGAGTGACGTATAGTACAGCACGTCCTGGTATATTTTGTAAACCTTGAAATAACACTAGAGTAGGTCAGTTCTGTGAAGTGGAGGTCACAGAAGAAGAGTGAAAGAACACAGTGCGGGGGCCCCTGGGAGACAGGACAACACAGAGCCCCGGGAGGGGGCTGCAGTCAGGGCTGGAAACCAGGATGCAGTTTCAGGGAAAAGATTTTGAAGTTTAAAAAAAAAAAAAAAAAAAAGTGCCCTTAAGGCTGATCTCTACAGCTGGGAAAGGAGAATTCAAGACTTACAGGAACAGGTACCAATTACCATTTGGCAGGAAGGCAAAAAAAGCCTCAGGAAAATGCCAAGGATTTCATCAGGATAAACTTGTACAAGAATGTTAAGTTCAAGAGCACCAGATGGCATTTTTCTGAGGTACTTGGTATTATAAACAGAGATTTCTGATACAGGCATTTCCTCGGAGACAGAAGGAAAGTCGTCCGCTGAACTTTATTTGAGGACTGATAAGTGGCACCAGAGGAAGCCACATACACGTGACTATTCCTTGTGGAGATGTGAGCCAGACGAGAAAGCCAATTCCCTTCTGCCTGCATTTGTTTTCTTTGGTTTCCTTGAGGCTTCTTGGTAATAGCCAAGCTCGAAAAAATAAACTTTTGGTTTCTCTTTTAGGAAACACACTTTTCGTGTCTCTTTCTGGAAACATCCTTTTAGGACACTGGAACTCTTTCTGTTATCATTCTGCCCTCTCAAAGAAGAGAAGATGAAGATTTTCTCTTGGTTGATAAATGGCATAAACAGAAAGCTTTTGAGGATCTTTGAGTAATTTGGAAGAAAGCTTTAGAGAAATGTATTTCATTCTTGTTAATAAATAGCCAAAGTTCCTCAAGATGCTAAAAGTAGGGCATTTGTTTCTCTACTGTATACACAAAGGTCTCCTGTATTTGTGTCCTTCTGTGCTCATTTCCTTTGCTCTCTGCCTCCAGGCCCCACCCCCTCACCCTGCCCAAGCCAGGAACATCTTCTTCCGTCTTCTCCAGTCCCTTTCTAACTTCCACCTCTCTGTGTTCTTCCATATGGTCCCATATGTTTCAAATAAAAGCCCATTGTCCATCTGACAAGTCACTTTTCTCTCTTTCATATTCCTCCTCATGAGTCACATCCCCTGGAAGTCCATCTTCCTTTTGGAGTGTCTTTTCTTCTGAACTACTTCAGATCCTGAAATGATGAAGAAAATCACAACAATACCCTATTTTCCTGACTTCTCTTCCACGTAAACAATCTCAGAAAACTTCCTTTCAGAGATCTGCCATCCTTTTCCTTTTATGATGTCTTTTGAGGGACTATTGTAAGTCCAAGAGGCAGGGATGCTGTGGGAGTTTGCTTTGTGCACTTCTTAACATGCTTGTTAGATTCTGGAATGTCACTTAGGATGTGAGTGCCAGTAGTGTCAGACGACAAAATGAAAATGTAGTCGATGAGCAAAAGCACATTTATTTATAAAATGCATTGAAAAGTCAAAAGGAGCCCATCATCTTTCAGAACGCACACGAAGTGAGAAAGATCTAGACTAGAGCTGTCTTCTGCTGAGGAGAGACCTGCATAGACTGGACCTCCAAGGAGGGAAGACAGAAATAAGACAGGTCTAGGTTTGAATCCCAGCTTCACAACTTACTAACACGTTGACTTCTCACAACCTCAGGCTCTTCTCCAAGAAATGGGAATAATAATGTGACTCATGGCCTTGCTATGAGGTTTAAGTGGGAGAACGCATATGAGTTGCTCAGCATGGTGCCTCCTAGAAGGTGAATGTTCAAACAAATGAGAACCAAGGTTCTCAGATGCCAAAAGGGCCATCTGGAGGGCATGTAGATGTTTGGGGAAGCAGCAACATGCAACCCAACACAAAGTTGCAGGCATTAGAAAGAGATGGGGGTGGTTCTCTACTCTCTGGGAAGGCAACAACCCAGCGCAGAGAAGCTGTGGGAATGGTGTGGTATTCGGAGTGGCACAGGTTCACCACCTGAGTCAGGGACCCCCAGACAGGGGCCTTACAAGGCAGAAGCCCCTACATAGGAACGAGGAGTCAAGATCTTGCTGGCTTACCTTACTGATGCCTCAGTGCTGGGTTCCCTGTCAGCTCGCTGGGTCCTTCCTCCCTCAGACCAGGATTGATTTTAAGACTAGAGTTGGGCTGGTGGGGCCCAGGAGTTGCCTGAGTAGCACCTTTCTTTCCTTAGAAGTCTGACAGACTGTTTTTTCTTCTCCTCACATGACAAAGAGGCAAACATAAAATTATGGGAAAATGAATCACTGAGAGAAGGCAGTTTGAATTTTCTCCAAGACAGATGTGTTTGAAAAGACTCTTTCCTCAGAGGGAAGTTCTTAGGTTTCAATATTCCATTCTACCCAACAAGCTCCAGAACTTTCTCTCCTTTATCTTGTTTGCCTGCCTGAACAATTACTCTGCAAATCGTCCTGTTGCATCTGTCTGCTGCTCACCCCCGGCCCCAAAGAGTTCTTGGCTGGTCTTTAGATTTCCCTCATTAACATTCTTTCTGATTCAGAAACCACACAGATGACAAACGAATACAATTTAAGTGTCCCCTTGAGTGTATTTTTATTAGTGTGACAGAGAAGCTTCATATTTTAAAAACTCATGTATTTAGTATACCAAGTTTTGAAAAGCTTAGCTTTGGTGACAAATATATGAATTCCAAATCTTAGGTGTTTTTTTTCTTCTTTTTATATTGATATATGTACAGGTAAAACAAAAGAACATTTCATTGAACTAGGATATCCTGGGATATACACTGACTTTTAGTAAGGTAAAATATGTCATGTTTTAGAGAAGATTTCTTTTGTTATATAGATGTTGTGTTAGACTATAACATTAGACTCTATGTATTAGACTGTAGATCTGTATGTTTCTCTGTATTAGACTATAAAGGAATAACTTTCTGAAACCTACATGAATTTTCTTTTCCTGAGTGTTGCAGCCAAGCACCTAATCTGTTAGTGGTTGTGGCTGTTATGTTGTGATCCCCAAAACATATTTCCTGCCAGGTTCTCCCTGTATACATGGGTCGCTCAATAAATACTGAGAACAGCCTGACAAAATCTGAACTGTATATATATCCACAATGATTTACTTTTTATTTTGTAATTACTTACTGGCAATACTTGAGGACATGTCTAGATGACTTTCTCCAATGAAGGAGAAACAGCTGTTCCTTGTAACTCAGGGGAAGTGCTGGGGAATCCATGAAGTAGGGAGGGGCCGGACCAGGACAGAGAAGAGTCAGGGGTTATGCCCCGCAGAGAGGTTTAGGTGTCTCTCCACAGCTTGCTTTACTGAGGTGTCTGGGTCCTCTATCTATAGCTATTGTCTCTCGCCATAGAGTAGAAAGTTTGTTTTCAGGAAGTGGCTGGTGGAATTTCCCAACTGCAGACAGATAATCTACTAGGTGGGGCAAGTGGAGAGTTGCTGATCGTGTCTGGGTTATGACAGAGAGTGTCCATAAGTCAGGCCATTGTTCAGAAGGGGCGCATATGGTAAGGGATTCCACTTTCTTGAACAAGACTAGAGGAAGCCCAGTAGTACTTCCCAAAGAAACTTAATCATTAAAAACCCCACAGCCCTCAAGTACTGGAATAAAGAGAGAAGGAAATGACCCCAAACCTAGCGTGTATAATTCAAAAACAGGTCAGTGGTCCTATAAATACAGAAACCAAACTGATGGTTGCCAGAGGGAAGGGGGTGGGGGGTGGGCAAAATGGGTGAAGGGCAGTGAGAGATACAAGCTTCTAGTTACGGACTGAATAAGTCATGGCAATAAAAGGCACAGCATAGGGCCTACAGTCAATGGATAATGTAACAGTGTCGTATGGTGACAGGTGGTATCTATACCTGTGGGGAGCACAGCCTAACTTGTGGGAAAACTGAATCACTATGTTGTGCACAACATTGTGCGTCAACTGTCAAAGTTAAAAATTAAAAAACAATTAGGTCAGTGGTGTCTGCAGTAATGGAAGGAAAAGATCACTCTTTCTAGTATATCTTTATCACCATCTTTTTCTCCTTTTTGTGTTCTTCCTTTTCATGCTTTGTAGTGAAGGTGAGCAAATGTAAGCCCTTGCTATACTTTATTTGGGAAGTAAAACAATCAGGCTTTAAGTTCTTTTTCTGTTTCAGAGACTTGGAGAAGGAGCCCGATATGGAGAACCTGCTGCTGGGGCCCTGGGTGGGGGAGGGGAAGAGGGGGGAGGGGCACATGCAGTGTCAGCCCCAGGCCCCACACGGCTTCTCTGGAGAACCCAAGGAGTGCCCTCTCATTGGAAGAAAGGCCTTCCTCACCCCCATGGGCAGGGAGATGTACTTAAAATACCAAAATGCCGAAGAAGATGGAACTCAATGAGGTGCTTTCTCAAGAGTGAAGAGAAATAGAAGAAAAAAAAAGTCTTTTTCTCTTCCAAATGAAATAAAAATTCAAACTGTTTTGGAGACAACAGGGTTTCGTTCCACTGCCCCTTTTCCCAACCTGTGTCATTTGTACAAGTAAAGGAGGGAGAAATTCATTCTTTGAACAAGCTTTGCAAAGTTAGGACGTGTTCAGATCTCATGCCCAGATAAAATTCCCCATAGACACCTAAACCTGCATATTAAGAAAATAAATGGGGATGAAATGCAGAAATCTTTGAATATGACTCTCGAGCTCTTAAGTGTATCAGGTTCTCCAAAAATTTCCTCCCTGGTTAATTGTCTCCATGGACCCTATTCTGGCCTTGGCACAGAATTTTCCCGATCCTTTCCCTCCCAGGTAAATGAGCCCATCCAAAGAGGCATGGTTTTACTTAAGAGCAGAAGCCTAAAGTAAGACTTTCTTGGGGAACCCAGTTGTGTGGATAGGAAGCCTCTAGAATCCTGACCCTTGCTCACTTTGGCTTTCAAGCCCCTTTCTTACATTTTCTAGGCAGGCTTTCTGACTATCCATTTTGATGACAGTGAGGTGAAAGCCAGCATGTTTTTAAGTGAAACCTCTCATTTTCTCCACCAAGTAGCCCAGAGTAATTTACTCTTTGCTCCTGAGTTTACCTTCTTCCTTCTTGGATTCTTTCTTCCTTCTTCTGTTATCCCTTATTGCTTAACCTGGATTCTTGATACCCTGGAATTCCTGTGTTTCCCCTTTAACCACCCCCACCTCATTCCCTACCATCATTTTGTCTGTGTAAATGTAACTCAGTAGTATAAATATGAATGTGATAGAAATGTGCCTCAGTGACAGTGAACCATTTAAGCCTCTCTCACATTTTCCCCTTAAGACGACTGAACTAAAGACCATCATGGGTTTGGCTTTATAGGAATCCCAAATCTACCTACTTCAAAAATGTTAGTATTTGATTAGACAACCGAATGAGAGAGAAAAATGATCACTGTGGCCAAGATGATTATTTTTCACTCATTGAGGCATTAACTATATCTACTTTTTAAAAATCTCCAGCTACCTGGCCATAAGACACACTAGCATCTTATAAAACATATGAGAACCCCCATATAGCGTCAATATTCTTCAAGGTTTATACCATATAGAAAATCCCTAATGTCCCCCAGGTTAAACCAAAGAGAACAAAGCTTATCTGATCTGTGTCTGCTACTGTATTGTGTATTCAAGTTCATCCTCATGCTATTATTATAAATGCTGAGTGAGGGGCTTTGTTGTGTATTCCCTCATTTAGCAATTGCATTCTACCTCATATGAACGTAACACTTTTCCTTCAATTATGACCCTTGATTTTAAGCTTTCAATTCCCTGGAGAAATTGTTTGACAAATTTTGGCCAGTCTTAGAAAAATCCACAGATGCCGCTTTGAATAAAACAGTTCATAATGGTTTAAAAGAGGCTTTTGACTCTTAACTTTCATCTCCACATATGAGGTGGGTGGCGGGGGAGGGAGGAAGTAGATCAATGGCCAAGTCCAGTTTTGATCCCAGCTCTAACCCGAGCTCCACCCACCACCTAAACACCATCTACAGCAAGATCATTTGTCAGCACTTCATTCATGAGCATCATAATTAAGATGCCACAATTCACTTCTGGTATCAAAGGTTCGTTTCGGTGGAAATAACGTGGCTAGCATCTCCTCTGTGAAAGAATCCGGAAGGTCCATTTGGAATCTAGACTTTGAACACTGTGGTCTGAGCGCAGTCCCACACCGCAGAGTGGGAAGCTTGCTGCCGCCCCTGCTGGAATGGGGGCTCCAGATGTCACCCAGAACCCAGTGAAATGAAGAACTTGAGCAAGTCAGGAAAGAAAGTGAAGAGGCATGTTTTCCCTTCTGACATATCTCTAACAACTGTGCCTAACCTGAAAATGTGGCTCCAATCCTTTACAGAACTATTAGTTTCTTTACAGCAAAGTTCTAAAAACTTAGTTTCTTTTGATTTCTCCCCCTCGGCAGGAAAATGACACATTTGGGGCCAAGGCATTAAAGCATGGTCTCCTGGGAGAAGGGGGGGGGGGGCTATTGCTTTCCAACCCACAAACAGTTGCAGGTGCAAAAAATGTGCACACGAAAAGGGAGGTCTGGTTGAGGCCTCTTTCAAACTGCAGCCTTTTAAGTGCAATAAATCTCTTTGCTCTTCCCTTTGTGCGCCGTGTGCTTCCCTCCCACGCTCAAATGCACGGTCCTCAATGTGGCCTCCAGAAGGAATCTTCATGTTTGTTGTGAAGTTTTCCGTAATTACATAATCAGTGAAGTCTGTGAGTTCGTGTTGAGGAGGCTGAAGAATTCAAGCCTGAGGATTACAGTAACATCATTAGATGGCTTCCTGGAAGAGCCAAGTGATTTTTTCCCGGGACCGGACTCTGATTGGCTGCCCTGGGGCCTTCCCCTGGCCCCGTGAATCACAGCTTCGTGGACACTGCCGCCGGGCAACCTCCCCAAGGTGTTTCACGGTGTTTGTGTGTGTTGTGGGTGAACTCTTCATGCATGCTGTGCGTCGATTTGATTAGGAAGGCGGGAGCCACAAAACCAGAGGGCTGTGGTTTCTTGAATGCCTTTGTGTCTGTGTGGTGACAGAGTGAGGGCTTAGCCGGTCTGGGCCGCGGTACCTTGACTCATCCGGCAGTGTCTAGAAGCCTTGATTCCTTGCCTTGGGGTTGTAGGGGCAGGAAGAAAGAGAAGAAAGGAAAGACCACAGCTGAGTTTGGGGCATGTCATAGAATTTGGTACCTGATATGCATCATTTCTCGGGAATTTTTTCCAAGTCGGCTGGATAGTGACGATTATATATTAAAAACCAAACAACCAGAAATAACCTTTTATTTATCTGCCGTGTTAATCCCTTAGAATCCACTTTCCCAGGACCGAGCAATCTTTGAAATGATTATTCATGGGGCGCTCTAAACTCTCCTCTCTCTCTCCCCGGTGTTCGGTTTCGTGTGTATTTTTTCTCCTTTAGGTTAGTCATGGCACACACAGAGACTGTAGGAACTTTTTTAAGGCAGACCCAAAGGTGTGACAGCCGCTGATTATTTTCTAAATGAAAATAACTCTCAAAAAGAAAAAAACTTTACATACCTATCTTGTTATTTTTCTGGTTTCCATTGAGTTTCCATGGAAGCCATCACCTGCCCATTAGAGGTTGCAAGGCAAGGGAAGAGCTCTGAGAAGAAAAGATGGCTATGAGGGAAATCTCTCCCTTTATTTTGTTCTGTAATAAAGAGTTAGAACCTCAGCTTCTGTAACTGATGCCAGAATTCAGCATTTTATTTTATTTTTTTTTAAAGATTTTATTTATTTGACAGACAGAGATCACAAGTAGGCAGAGAGGCAGGCAGAGAGAGAGGAGGAAGCACGCTCTCCGCTGAGCAGAGAGCCGGATGCAGGGCTCGATCCCAGGACCCTGAGATCATGACCTGAGCTGAGGGCAGAGGCTTTACCCCACTGAGCCACCCAGGTGCCCCAGCATTTGATTTTAAAGAACACAAACGGGATGGCAGGTGGATCTCAAGCAGAAACAGTATACATCTAATTTTCAGGAACATCGGAATAGCTAGTTACTGTATTCAGCAAGCACAAAATCCTGTGGAGCAGGTAGTTGATTAGAATTGGGATCCTTGGGGCGCCTGGGTGGCTCAGTCATTACGCATCTGCCTTCTGCTCAGGTCATGATCCCAGGGTGCTGAGGTCGAGCCCCACATCGGGCTCCCTGCACAGTAGGAAGCCTACTTCTCCCTCTGCCCCTCCTCTTGCTTGTGTTGTCTCTCTCTCTGTCAAATAAATAAATAAAATGTTTTAAAAAGGAAAAAGAAAGAATTGGGATCCTCAAGTAAAAATTTTCTGGTGGTCCTTCTTCATTCTCTTGCTCTCAGAGAATCTCTTGCCCTGCTCTCTGAACCCCTCATTTCTGTTGCCATCGAGGTGCTCATTCATCTGTCCAATTGGCACCCCACTTCATAAGTTTATATAAGAAGCACATTCTCTTTTTTACTACATTCCCCAAGAGTTTAAATAACATAAATCTTGTTTCTTAAAACTTTGAAAGAATCTCTTAGAAGAAAAACTGAACCCTGTGTCCTTCTGAGAGAGAAGTCTTTAGTAACACATCTTAGTTTTTTGAAAACAGCTCTTCTTGACTCTGTCTTTACCAAATTTGAGCTCCGGAGAATAACAATTAATGATGTCTATATAGAAATGTTGGCTTCTTTGCTTTATAAAATGAAAGCTGATGACAAAAATTAAATTTGCTTGGGAGTCTCCAAATTTTAATTATTTCAAAATGATGGTAGTAGTTCTCTTATCGAATGTATGATAAAGGAAAAAAAAACTTGGCAAATCAAATAAGGAGTTTGGCAGAATGTTACTATAAATATGATCCAGGTTAGAAAGAGGTATACTCATGCTCATGTGCAAAGACTAGTATGATATAACTCAACAAAATGATGAAAGAAAAAAGACTTTTTCCTATAGGTTTAAATGTCCTTGTCAATGGTGACATTTATAATACACATTATGAGTTAAACTAATGATTTTCCAGTGTTCTCCTTATCCATAATACAACTTTACTCCCAGGATAGAGACTAAATCCCCATAAAATTGATTATGTATAAAACCTCAACAGGAGAGAAAAATCTCCATTTTCATGTTGCTATATAACAATGTATTAATTAATATAATAAAAATTGTTATTATAAAAATAAACCCGAACAATTTGGTCTTGTTTTATCTAACTGTTCAACATAGTTTTCTATGGCTGTGTAACAAGTTATCCCAAAACTTTATGGCTTAGGACAACAAACATTTATTTATCTTATGGTTTCTGTGGTTCAGGAATCTGGGCATGGCTTAGCTGGCTACCTCTAGCTCAGGATCTCTCATAGGGCTACAGTCTAGATGTTGGCCAGAGCTCAGCTGGAGAAGGATCCCTTCTGAGTTCACTCACTGGCAACATTCAGCTCCTTATGGACTACTGGAATGAGGACTTCGGTACTTGCTGGCTCCTGGTTGGACATACCATTTTCTCAATAAGTGGCCCTCTCTGTTGGGTAGCTTATGGCACGGTAGCTATCTTCCCTCAGAATAGGCCAGTAAGACAGTGAGAAAGGGCAACAGGATGGAAGGCAAGTACTTTTTGTATTTGAATCTTAGAAATGATATGTCATCTCTTTTGTTAAGTTTTACCACTTAGAAGCAAGTTACTAGATACAGTCTGCCCTCAAATGGAGGGAACTACATGACGGTGCAAATATTAGGAGGCATGGATCATTATGGGCCATCTTAGAAGCCAACTACCAACTTACCTGCAGAGTTTCCGTTTCTTCTTTATAACTAAAGACCCCAGCGATAATTAGAAATTTAGTCTTTTGGAAGAGATAGTAAAAGAGCTCAGGAAAAGGCAGTATTTTAGCTCTCTGCTGGTTCAAGATTCTAAATTGTTGGCAGATACGCCTGTCCAGTGGTTGTGGTGCTTCCAAAACCATTGCTCTTGACAATCAGCAGGTGTGGGAGTAATCCTATAGACACTGGCAAAGATAAACCTCCATATCCAAATTAAATGAAAGTCCACTTGACATTAGCTATTATAGTAATGATCTTACTATTAGTTAGCTGTTACATTAGCTATCTATTGCTGTCTAACAAATTGTCCAAAACTTAATGGTTTAAAACAAGTAAATAAATACTTGTTTTCTTATACAGAGTTCTGCTGGTCAGGAATTTGGGAGTGGCTTAGTGAGGCTGTTCTGGTTGGTGTTTCTCCAGAGGCTGCAGTTATTTAAAGGTTTGACAGGAGCTGGAAGATCCATTTCCAAGGTGGCCACTCACATGGCTGGCAAGTTATTGTTGATTCTTTCCAGAAGGCTCTGTTCCCCACCACATGGGCCTCCACAGGGCTGCTTGAGTATCTTCGAGACATGGCAGCTTGTTTTTCCCAGAGAATCCAAACTGATTATGAGACATACGAAACATATTTCAAACTTTTATAGTGATTCTTGTCCTAGTGTTTATCCATGTTGCAGACACAAAATGTGTGATCTTCAGAGTATTAAATTTTACTACACAGGAACTACCATGCCAAATGATTCAACACATGTTCATTTCCCCAAGGACAAGCAGCCCTGTTGCTTATAGATGTCAAAAAAAACTTCCATAAAACTGTGATATTTGAATACCAACCATCAAACTGCAATGTAGATTCATTGGACCCATGCCTGTCTCCTGTCCTGTGAATCTCTTAGATGTACCACAGGATTGTCAATACACAAACAGCAGAGGAGAGGCAAATTGATAATTTCGAATAGCTTCTAAAGAATGAGGACATATATAATCAAAGAACCAAAAAGTCCTGGGAGATCTTATCTATAAGACAAAATAAGACCAAGGCCAAAGGGCTCAACAAATATTTGGAGCTCACACTGGTAGTGAGACTTGGCTTCTCATGACAGGAAGACTGGCTTCAGGGAAGTGAGACTCAAGGGCTCTTGAGTGTGGCTATCGGTAAGAGTCTGTCTCTATAGCATCAAGGTCTCTGATAATCTTGGTTTGCTAAAACTCTGTCCAGAGACTGCCAGGAACACACCCGTAGTAAAAGAAAAGAAAAGAAAAAAAAAAGGCTAGCGTGATTTAGCCTACTGGAGCAAGAGACAATACAAGGTGGAGGAAGCATGGATTGAGTCAAAAGAGGAAGAACTTCGGGTATGGTACTTACAGGACTTCAGGGCTGGAATTAGTCATAATATGGTCTTGGCCTGGATTGTTCATAATTTGTAAACCAGTCAAGTTGCTGGAGTAGTCAGTACATGCAGCACATGATCTTTGCAGAGTTACTATTATATCATTCTGTCAGTGGTCCTATCTTGGAACATATAGAGCTGAGCAAAGAGGTATTGTATCATTTTGACCTTAGGCCATTTGCTTATTTTACTGGTCATCGTGTAGACCATTTTTTAAGCTATAGTTTGCTTCAGCTCTCATCCTCATCCTATATAAGGGAATCTAAACTAACCTCTTCCCTCTCCTTCATGTCCTATAAGGAGGTCTCTAACCAAGATGTATTTGATGAAGCCCCTCCCCTTTTCCCTCATGCTGTTTGCTTTTCCTAACAAAACTCCATCCCAAGCTTGGGTGAAGGGAAGAACTTAAAGCAAGATCAATTCTATCATTGCCTTTGTACACAGTGTTTTCTCTAATCATAATTCCATTACACAATTCTATTCTGTCCTTAAAACCCAGCTCGAAATCACATTCTTTAAAAAGTGCTTCTCCCTCTTTTCCTCCTCATCTTCACCATCCCCACTCCTGACTTACAAGATAAATTTATGTTCCCTTTTTGTATTCCTGGTGCCTAGTAGAGTGCTTGGTACAGAGTAGATGCTTAGTAAATATTTTTGAGTTCCATTGGTAATATTTAATTAATTTGGCAGTGGGTATTATTAAAATACTTTGATATTTCTGTATTTCAGCTCCTCCTCAGTTCTCTCCTCTCTGATTTCCTATTGCAAAGTTTGGCATTGTTGTTCTCTGATGGCTTCTAGATAACAGTTTGTTTTGTTTTTTCTTTTATTCCAATTATTAGTACATTGAGAGTTCCTCGGGATTGGGATAATTTCTTTTACTTATTGGCATCCTCCACCCCATGCCCATGCCCCTTCAAACTTAGAGTAATTCTCATACTTTCTAAATATTTGTGGGTTGTGATTATATTTTGAAATATTAACTTATATTTCCTCCTGTATTTCCCCCACCCCTCAGTTTCTCCCAATCGAGATGGCAGCCGGGTCCAAACTTAATTGCCTCAGGGAAAGGTTGAGGCCAGGAATGAAGCAGAGTAGAGAACATCAGTCATTGTGGTTTTATTTTACAAAGGTCTAAACTCTTAGTGAACAAAGAAAGTCTGGTGACATAAATGAAGACTGGGATTCGCAGGTATAAACCAAACTGGACAAATGAGGAAAGCAGATAGCTGCCAGGTTCCTCTTTGTCCCTATCTTCAAAAAGAAAAAAAGAAAGAAAGAAAAGATGAGGCAGAGAATGTGGAGACTACAGAGAGATTTCTGAGTGTTCAAGAATAGAATGGACTCAGGTCCTGCCTAGAAGGCAGCAGTTCCAAGGAGGTAGCAAACCCTCAAAGAGGAATGGATATGAGGTGCATCTAGGCTGGCTGATTTGGGACAGGCTTACAAGTCCCTCCAGTCATAGCATCATGTTAGGTCCCTGGACAGTACGGGATGTGTTCTTAGAGTATGCTAGAGGTGAGGATGCTGGAAAGATTGAGATTAACAGGGTTAACAGTCAGAAATTAAGTTGTTTTAATCCATAGGGAACATGCTGTTCTTGTACACCTGAGTATGTGGGGGTTTATATCTGCTACATTTGTTTAGTTGATTAATTTGTTAATTATGTAAACTTGGTAAAATTATTGTCTATCACATCCTAGAAGGGAAAAAAAGTTTATCTCATGATGTTTAAAGTGAATTATTATATAATTTTGGATCTCAGCTCTGTCACTAATCAGTTGTGTAACTTTGAGAAATTTACTTCATTTTTTAAAAGTCTCAAGTGCATCATAGGTTTTAAAAATAGCTAAATGTATCATCTACTTTGTTGAGGGTGATGTGAGGATAACTGAAAGATCTATAAAATTTTTAGCAAAGAAACTGCAATGATAGCTATCATCTATTAACAGTATAAGTTTTCTTTTAGGACTGAGAACTTAATATTCATGTTGGCCAATTAGTAATGATTTTATAATATTCAAATATTGACAATAAAAATCCTTTTCCTCCTGTATATTTATTTTTCTTTCATTAAGTTATTAATGTTTCCAAGGAAAATTCAGCAATATATAAGAATGGATAAGAATAGTCCTTCATTTCAAAAAAATATTTCAACTAAAAAATATCGAATAGGAAGAAAGTTATGCATCTGAGACTTTTTGGACATTAAAAAAAGTATAAATAAAATGAAAACAGAAGTTACGAGATACCGCATATTATAATTAAATTAAGATAGAACTAAGTTGTATATACTCATATATTATATTTCCATGCCAGAAAAGGAGTCTTTTTTCCAAGATGAATTTATAACCTATATGTCAATGAAATCTAAGATTTTGCTGATAGATGGAAAGCCATATATAATAACGTTGAAGAATGCGCTAAAAGCAAGAGCAGTAAATGGCAATCTTCTGACTTACTGTATGTGTCACTGAGAAGAGTGATTATTTCTCACAAGCAGAGGTGAAGTCAGGAACTATTATCGTCCATACTTAAGTGGTTCTGCTCTTTTCTTCCACATCCACCAACTTGATTAAATAATGATTTGGCTCACATGAGACTTGAGCTTGGTGGTTCCAAGTCCATTCCCAGTCAGGTTTGTAAATGTCTCTGGTCTTGAGCTTTGGAGGAGGGCAGAGAGATAAGCAAAGGCTCCACTGAGTCAGCACCAGACAAGGCTACCCCGGAGGAAATGGCCGTCTCAAGTGGAGGCAGCCAAGTCACAGACAGAGAAGGGGGACTAGAGGCAGAAGGCCCGAGGAACAACTCTACAAGTTTGCCTTTAACAGTCTGTGTCATAGCCGCAGGCAAATCCTAACCTGCTGGAGGGGGAGGGTGGTGCTTTAGAAGCCTAAGGAAGAATGCTTCGAAATCCTCTCTGACTCTGAGGAAACCCTTTCCTCTCTGAGGCAAAATCCTGGGTTTGATGGAAGATCCTAGGAGTTTCACAAGAAAATCAAGGGAGGTAATTCTCTGGAGGTGTTTCATCAGGTCTCCAATGAAAGCCAGGTAGAAGATCTTAAGAGTCACATTTCTGTTCTAGGCATTTCAATGAAGAAACACAGGCGGGCTCATTTCCAACACCTATGATTGCCAACTGGCATTTTATTGTACTGCTAGTGGGTCAGAGGTAGGAAGGAAAGTCAGCTTTTCACCAGGAGGAGCAGAAAGTCTGAGAATGGCCGAACATTAAGGAACTTTGGCAAAGGTATGCAGTATTGTGATCTACAAGAACTATATATTTGGTTATTTGGGTGACCAAAATATATTTCTCGTATATATTTGATTCTCATCCACAGATCCTGGCTCAGCTTCCTTTTGCAAATTTCTGAGGTCTAAGAGCAATGGGAGTATCTTTTATTACGATGTAGGGTCTCGGTTCCTGAAAACACTTCAGAGCCGTAAGGGTGAAATGGGTGTCTTGTTCCTCGCAAACAACCCCCCACCCCGCCCCTGTTCTACCACAGCTGAGTTTATGTTAATGAGGTGACTTTTGGAAAGCACCTAAGGAGGGGGTCTGATTGCAGGAGAACCAACCATGGTTAGAAGGTTGGAACTTTCAGTCCTATGTCCCTCGACTGCTGGAGAGGAGAGAAGGGCTGGAGGTTGAATCAATTCACCAACAGCCAGTGATTTGATCAATATCATCTGTGTAATGAACCCTCTATAAAAACCTGAAAGAGGACATGGTTCAGAGAGTTTCTGGCTTAAAGAACACAAGAAGATATGAAGAGAGGGACAGCCTGAAGGGAGCATGGAAGCTCTGAGCCCTTTCCTCCTACTTCCTCCACCTCCCCAACCTCCCAACCCCCATGCATTTCTTCCATCAGGCTGTTCCTGAGTTATATCCTTCTTTTAAAAAGCCCTGTAATCTAGTAAATAAAATCTTGTCCTGAGTTCTATGAGCTGCTCCTGCAAATCAATTGAACCCAGCGAGGGGTTTTGTAAGAACCTCTAGTGTATAGCCAATCAGTAAGACAGAGAGGTGACCATCTGGGCTTGTGATTAGCATCTGAGGGGGATGGGGCAGGCTTGGGGTTTGGAGCCCTTGTGGAATCTGATGCTATCTTCAGGTAGATAGTGTCAGAATTGAGCTTATTTTTAAGACACCCACCTGGTGCCAGAGAATTGCTTGGGGTTGCGTTGGGAGGCCCCTCCCCCCGACCCTCCCACATGCACTGGAATTGGTGATCAGAGAACCCCATTAAAGTAATTGTCTGAATGTCTTTTTAAATTCTTTTAAATTTACCACCGTAAGGCATAGTTACTGAACTGAGTAACTGAGTTCAGAATTACTCTGAGAACACTTGAGTTCAGAGTTAGGCATTAGGGTTCATGATGTTTAATGTCAGATATCTGTTGAGAACTGTAATCTAAATTCCTCTTCTACATCAATCATCAGGAGAAAACAGAGAAGGGGAAGGTGATGGATCCCCAATGTTGGGTCCCCCAATAATGGGTCCATGGTCAAAGGACTGAAACTGATACAAAGCAAAGGTCAAGCAAAGCTTTATTTCGCGCCAAGCATCAAGAATCAAACCCAACGTTTGGGGCCGTGCCTCTTACAGAGAGGGCGACCTCTCTCTGTTTCACAGACTAGCTTTTAAGGGCAAAGGCCATGTGGTTGGGCCTGGCCACGCACAGGTGGCCAATGAAATTGTAACACACAGAGAAAGCTGCACAGTCATGCTAGGTCACACATAAGTGACCAATTGAATTACAATTTACCCTATAGTAGACATTTGAACCAGCCTATCACCTTGGTCAGAATTGGCACCCAAAAGGTGCCCAAAGGGCAGGGCTCATATTCCTTGGTAACTAGGTAGACAGTATGCGCACCCCCCCCCCCCCCCCCGCACTGATCGGATGTCTCCACCTGGCCTGACCCATCCTTGTATTTGGGCTTTGTTACCTGGGACCGGTTTCCGGGACTTGTTTTTAAGTAAGTCCCCTGGGGGAAGGGGGCAGGGACAGTTTAAGTTTTAAAAAACAAAATTATTGTTTAACCAGATGGAAGCGCTCTGGCTAAATAGGTCCTTACAGTATATGTAGAATATCAGCATTTTCTTCTCTGAGAGCAGCCGTGTGTCAAGCAATGAGGTAGTTTTTATTTTTAACATATTGTCTCATGTGACCATTATAGAGTGCTAAGTGTTTGGGAATATGCCCCATTTCCAGATGAAGAAACTGAATGTCAGAGAATTTAAATAACATGTTCAAGTTTCCATAGTCTAGTAAATTGAAGAGAAGGAATATGTAGCTAGATCTCTAATTTCCATAATCCTGCTCCTTCCTTCACAACTTCTACCTTTCATAGAACAAGGGAAGAATCTTCTATGTCATCCCATGATAAAATAATTTTGGGTTTTGAGGTCCTTTCTCACTTTACTTCTTTTTATTATTGTCTTTTTAATAAAGATTTTGTTTATTTCTTTGAGAGAGAGAGCATGAGCAATGGGGAGGGGCAGAGGGAGAGGGAGAAGCAGACTCCCTGCTAAGCAGGGAGCCCGTCATGGGGCTCTATCCCAGGACCCTGGGATCCGGACTTCAACCCAGGGCAGACACTTAACTAACTGAACCCCCAGGTCCCCCATAATAGCTTGATTAATAAAAAAAATTGGGGGCACCTGGAAAAATTGGCTTAACTCAGTGGGTTAAGCCTCTGCCTTTGGCTCAGGTCATGATCTCAGGGTCCTGGGATCGAGCCCCACATAGGGTTCTCTGCTCAGCAGGGAGCCTGCTTCCCCTTCTCTCTCTGCTCTGCCTGCTGCTCTGCCTGCTTGTGATCTCTCTCTCTCTCTATCAAATAAATAAATTAAATCTTTTAAAAAATTTTTTAAAAAATAAATTTTCCACTATCATTAAGATACTATGATTTGATAAGATAATGAGTTGCTTTGTTTGTAACCCCTGCCAATTCCCAGTGATCAGCTATAAATGTTTAGAAGGTAAACTCTTAAGTTAACCTTAGAATCAATTTCTATAGGTCTGTTTTTTTTTTTTTTTAATTTTATTTATTTGACGGAGAGAAATCAGAGCTAGGCAGAGAGGCAGACAGAGAGGGGGGAAGCAGGCTCCCGCTGAGCAGAGAGCTCGATGCGGGGCTTGATCCCAGGACCCTGAGATCATGACCTGAGCCGAAGGCAGAGGCTTAAACCACTGAGCCACCCAGGCGCCCCTAGAATCGATTTCTTAGAAAATACTTGCTCACAAAGATTTACAGTACCTCACCTGCTTTTTCCTGGTCCTTTCATTTGGTAGACTAGCCCCTCAAATACTATTAGGAAATAACTCTTGGTATTATAGCTTTCCCTTCATAAAAAAGCATTCTGAATCATGGGAAATTAGCTGCCTGAAGTAGATGAGTTCATACAAAAAGAAGTGTACCATATTTATTAAGAACATTTCTAAATGAGTTGTCTTCTATGTGTGAGTACAATTTTTTTTTGTTTTTTTTCTATCTAAATTCCTTAACATACCTTACTAAGTTTAATTTATGTATTTGTTTTCTATTAGGAAAAAAAGTATTTTTTATTTTAAAGTGACCTATTACTGATATAGATGCTATGGATAGCTTATCTTTGTCTTTTTTACATATATTGCTGAATAATATATTATTTTGATAAATATTAAGTTAATTTCTTATTATGGTGGTTAGATAAATATATTAATATGGTTTGCAAATAACGATAATTTTCTTGAGAAAAAAAAATCAATCCTTAACATCCAGGAGCTGGTCTGGTACTATTAGGCCTTAGTGTTCTCCCATTAAATATATACAATTTCACAAAACATTAGCATCAGACAAGTCTTCACTGTGACCATCATGAATCCAGACAAAAACAAGACCACTCTTTAATCATGTCTGAGCACAGACAAAACATGAACACTGTCCAAGCCACAAAATACCAAATATATCCCTATTTTGACTAATATGAGTGAACATTAATTTCTACCAGTTACAGCTTTAGTCTTGGCCCAGTCTCCATACCTCTAGAAAAGACTTATTAAGATAATCATTTATAGAGTTACCTCCATTTCATGACCACATCCTGTCCAGAGATGAGTCCTACTTCCTCTACTTCCTTAAACCCACCCCAAAATCGCTTGACACAAGCCAAGTTATTTAAGTCCTTTCCAATATTTTGCTACTGAGACACCCCACAATTCACCATTCATTTCATTCTCCAGCTAGCCTTCTCTCTCCCTGCAAGGACTGATAAGCCCAAATTGTTTGACAACAGGTTTGTTCCTGGTGCTCTTTATTTGGAGGACATTGACAATTTCTTCATCAACTTTTTTTCTTATTTTGTTTTCATATCTTATTACACTGGCCAGATTCTAAAATAACAAATAATAATAATAGTGACAGCAAACATTCCTGTTCATAGGGACAAATATGTTTTACCATGGTATTAATATTTGTTTTCCTATTAAAGTGGGTTCCTTTATCATATTAAGTAAGAATAGTTCTGTATTTTTGAAATTGATACAAATTTTAAATAATTTTTTGTCTGTTAACTTTTCTCTTGTAAATATTGTAATGGGACATTATTTTGATAGGTTTTCCTACTATAAGTTTCTAGGATAAGTCCTTGTGGGTTGTGGTTAGTTGTTCTTTTAATGAATTTCAGCTTTAATAAATTATGTAATTTATTAATTTCATTCATTTTACAGAAGTTCTTTAACTACCTACTATAATTGAGGTTCTATCTTAAGTCCTAGACATGTTGCAATTTAAGAGTTCATAGGGAGGGATGGGAATGTGGCTATCAAGAGGTATCCTTTTAATTGAACTGTTCTGTGTCATGACTGCTGTGGTGGTCACACAAATCTCCATGTGATAAAATTGCAGGGAACAACACACAGACAGATAGGTGCACACATACACACACATATACACAGATTAGGACCTGTAAAACTGGTAAACTCTGAATCAGGTTCACAGATTCTGTTGATGTCCGTTTCCTGGTTGTGATCTCATTCAAGTTGTTGCCATTGGAGGAAATCATGAACTCTCGTACTATGTCTTACAACTGTATGTGACTCTAATATTACCTGAAAATCAAAAGGTATTTAAATTATAGAGTCCTTGACATCATGTAGAATACAATCTAATAACAAACATGGATCTTTTTTTTAAAATTATATGATAGCTACTATAATATAGAGGAAGAGTATTGGGTGCCATAAGTGCATACAATAGTGGAGTCTGTATGTGAAGGTCAAGAAAGACCTCCCTAAAGGAGTAATATTTGTGTTTTTTAAGAAGATATTTATTTATTTATTTATTTATTTATTTATTTATTTATTTGAGACAGAGCGAGAACACACACGAGCAGGGGCGAGTGAGGAGAAAGCAGAGGGAGAAGCAGACTTCCTGCTCAGCAGGGAGCCTGACACGGGGCCTGATCCCAGGACCCAGAGGTCATGTCCTGAGCCAAAAGCAGATGCTTAACTGACTGAGGCCACTCAAGCACCCCAAGATGTAACATTTAAAATGAAGCCTAAGAATGAGTAGGAATTGGCCAAACAAAAAAGAGGAGAAAGATGGACAATTATCATCTTTCAGGGAGTGTAGTCTCAGCAGAGAATCATAAGGAAGTTTGACAGAAGATAATGCTGAGGAAGAGTTTGGGAACAGGTCTTAATGGACATTAGGATGATGATAACTTTCTTAAGAGAATAACGAGGAGCCACTATAAGGCTTTAAGCAAAGCAGTTTCAGGTTTATATTTTTAAACCATGACTTTGACTTTCAGGCACCGAACAGCTTGGTTGGAAAGGATACCTGCAACCATGCAGAAGAAAGGAAGCTGTCCTAGAGTCCAGGTTAGTGATGGGGTCCTTGGAATTGGGTGAAGGTGGTGAAGATGGGAATCAGTGAATGGATTCAAGGGTTCCTGGACAGGTTTGGTAATGATTTGAATGTGAGCTGTTTGTCGATGGTTTAGATTATACCCAGATTTTGGCATGGACAATGGAGTACACGGAGGCCACATCCTCAGGTGGGGAGCATTAGAAGACGTAAGATCTGGAGTGGAGTAGGGGATGGTTTGGTTCAACTTTTAAAATCTAAAATAAGATGCCAAAAGGCACCTGGGTGGCTCAGCTGGTACAACATCTGCCTTTGGCTCAGGTCATGGTCCTGAGGTCCTGGGATTGAGCCCTGTGTTGGGCTCCCTACTCAGCGGGGAGTCTGCTTCTCCCTCTCCCTCTGCCCCTACCACCCCCCCCCCAACCCCGGGCTTGCACTCTCCCCCCAACAACAAACAAACAAATAAATAAATAAATAAATAAATAAAATCTTTTAAAAAATAAGGTAAGATGCCAGCAAGACTTCCGAGTGGAGATGTCAGTAGAAAAGCAGGTATCTCCAACTGGACCATAGAAGTAGAGAAACCAGCCAGAGATAACGTTTTAAGTCTTTGGCATATGGATGATATTTAAAGTCAAGGGAGTAGTTATAGTCATTAAGGGAGAATGGGAAGAGAAAGAAAGTGGCCCAGAGGAAACCCCTGAAGAACGTGAACATTTAAAGGTCAGGGAGACTTAGAAGTAGCAGTCAAGAGGGATTAGAAATCTAAGAATGATTTTAGGGAAACAGAAGGAAAAGAGTATTTTAAGAAAGAAATAACATATCTGTTAAATGCTCTGCTGAGAGGTCAAGTCAGATGAGGCATAGAAATGACCCTTGGATTTAGCAATACGAAGATCAGATCCCTTGTAACTGGGGTGAGGAAGGAGGAAGGGAAGAAGGAATGCAAATGGAGGTAGGCTTGCTAATTTGGGGGAAGGTGAAAGAGCTGTAGCCAGGTCCTATCAACGTTCTCTACAAAAGTATTGACAATGGGTAAGGAGATTTAAGGAGAATGAGGAAAGTGTAAAATCATTGTTACAAGAGAGAAGGACTAGAGTAAATAGTGAGTAGACTAAACATTTCAACCACTGAGGAAGATTTTTTAAAGTTCAAATAAATGGAAATTATCCAAATTTTCTCTTGGATAAGAAGTCTCAATGCTGCAAAGATGTTAATCCTCTTTGTATCTATCGTGATATTTGATATGGTAATCATAATTCTTATTTAAAATTACTATGATAGCTCACACTTACAGAGGGCTTACTCTGTGTCAGGCGCTGGGTTAAATGCTTATAAAACGCTAATCAAAGTCACAAGTTCAGGGGAATTTGCAAAATGACTGTAAGTTTGTCTGAAAAATAAACATGTAAGAATAGCGAAGAAAATTCTGGGAAAGAAAATAGCAAGTGTGGATTAACCAACTGCAATTGTGGTTTGCAACAATAGAAAGCTCAATGGAAAGAACTCAGAAATAATCACAAGTTTATGGCAGGGTGACCAATAATGCTGGGTTTTCCAGACAGTGGGGAAAAAAACAGGTTTACAATGAAAAAATCGGGGATGCCTAGATAACCATTTGAAAAATAATAAAGCTAGATCCCTGCATGATTCCTTATCCCCAAATTAGATAGATAAAAAATGTGAATGTAAACACTTAAATTATAAAAGAATTAAATAAATTATAAATATTTTATAATATTGTGTTGAAAAGACCTTTTGAAATGTAGAATAATAATCATTGTGACAAATGCACGTGCGCGCGCACACACACACACACACACACCAGTGTCAAAAGACAATTGTTAAAGTAGGGAAAATACTGTCAACTTTTAGGATGAAAGATTGAGCTCTCGTAGCTCAATCCAAAATACGAAGAACCCAATTTTAATAAGGGCAAGGAAAATATCTCAGAGCAAAAGGCATGATTAATAAACACATGAAATAATGCTTGTTCTATTAACAATTTTAAAACAGAAAAATTAAAGTGGATTTTTTGGTCATATTACTCAATCCAATTAACATATGGTTTATAAATACCCACTATGTGTCATGTGTGTTTCGTATTTTCATATCTGTATATTTCCTATAATATTTCTGTGAGCATATTTTCCATAATACCAGCTTTTTAGTAATCTATTCAGTAGTTTGAATGGACAGAGGTGCCCCTAAAGAGCTTGATAATACTTGAAAAGTGGAGGTTTTTTTCTTAAGTCAAACTCAGCAGTCTTGTTGATATATTCAATTTGTACATTTTATGAAAAGGAATGTGTTCATCTTTAAAAGTATTTTTTGTATGTTCACAAAGCTAATTATTTCCCTCCCATTTGATTATACTTTATTGAATTGACCATATTTCTGAGTGTAAAGTTAACATTGGAACATTAATGACAAACCAAATCAAGGTCGTAGTCCATTGATCCTTCTTTTTTATCAGTCAGAGGTAAGAAGAGCAGTTAGATGGGCTGGTCTTTCTTCATCTCTTCATTCTTTCATTCAGACATTTATTGAATGTCTACTGTTGAATGCCAGGCACCATTACTATTGAATACCAGGCACAGCATTAGGCACTGGGGATACTATAATGCACAAGAGAAAGAGCATCTCTACCTTCACACGTACCATCTAACTGGGGCTATAGGAAAGGAAACCTACAATGGAACACTGCTATAAGAACTTGAATTTGTATTAAGCAACCGAAATCTCCCCTTGCCAACATTCTTTTAATCCAGAAACAATCTTAGGCTGCCCAGGATAACACGTTACTTCTGTGACTATACTAGATACTCATTTGTGGGTGATTGAAACACCTTAAAGTATCTTTACAAATAATATGTCAAGCCTAAAAGCAGCTAGGTCATAGACCTCCTCCAGATTAATAAGGCTAAACTTTTTGGCAACAAAGGAGAGATTTTTCAGGTCTAAATGAATCATTAGGGATGTGTAAATCACAGACATAACAAATGCTCTATAATTAAGAAAAAGATGTGTGTTAAGCATTATCATAAATCTCAGAATAACCCAAAATGTTGTCCATTTGTCTTTGTCAACAAATACTGGAATGAACCTAAAGATACAGTCAAATATGTAACTCCAAATAGTCTATACTTTCAAAAAAACCATTAGGCTAATATATACTTGCTTAGGGAAAAAATAAAACTTCATATACTAAAGAATTAAAATAGTTTCACAAGTTACTTTGTATGGTTCCTAATTATATTAGATTGAGCCATATGAAATTGCCAACATTTGATTTTTTTTTAAACTTACAAAATTTGCAGTTTCATGTGGCTCATTCTAGTAGAATGACATCATTTCAATTTCTAAGAAGAAATCTTTGCATCACGAGTCATTTATACAGCTCTCCTTATGAGCCACACTGCACTAAGCCCTATCTGACACCAATCCAAGGCTTTCTCTGGGGCCCATGGATTCCCCCCAAAAAGTCTGAGACTAGAAATAAGGAGGATCTTTGAACGTAGATGAAAAAATTATATATTTATTTTTCTAACCTTTAACTGGAACTCCCCATTTCTTTCAAATAGACACAAGCAGTAAACTTTGATAGTGTTATGTGTACCCTTGTTTTTGCCACCAGTAGAAATCAGCTGTTTTCATAGTACATTTCAGTTGTCCCAGCTATGTCAAAATAACATTGGTAGTTATCACAAACTTGAAATTTCCCATTGATATTAAACCTACCATTAGGGGGGCACCTGGGTGGCTCAGTGGGTTAAGCCTCTGCCTTCAGCTCAGGTCATGATCTCAGGGTCCTGGGATCGAGCCCCGCATCGGGCTCTCTGCTCGGCAGGGAGCCTGCTTCCCCCTCTCTCTCTGCCTGCCTCTCTGCCAACTTGTGATCTCTGTCTGTCAAATAAATAAACAAAATCTTAAAAAAAAAAAAAACCTACCATTAGGTCTTATTATTTAATGCATTTAATACTTACCACAAATTTGTTTTTTAAAATATTTGGATAACCAAATTTTGATTAATTTATTTTATAATAAAGTGTTTTTTAATTAATTTGCTTTATAATAAATATTACATATATCTTTAATGTTCTTAAAAAATATTATTCTGAGAAAAATTTCCAAGGGCTTCTCTAGACTGTCAGATGGGTTCCTGGCAGAGAAAGGTAAGAACCCTCGGTACCGTTTGATTCTCATAGCCACCCTGCATTGTGGGTACTATTAACCCTCCTGATATGCAGAAAGGGGATGGAGTCACTTGCTGAAGGTACACAGCTGACAGCACAATCAGGTTTCACGATGAGTCTGGTTCCAAAGCCCAGGCTCTTACCCAGCACCTATGCAGTCTTTGGAAATTTTCAGCGACCAGCAGAGATCATGGTAGTCAATATACTGATGATCACCGTATAATATTTGTGTGAACCTGAAAATGCTTCCCATGCGCAAAGACACTAAACAAGCATTGTCCGTGGCAATCATAAGCTTACAAAATGAACATGAAGAACTTCAGTAGTCAGGAGAGTGGGCTCTGGACACCAGCCAGGGCTGTGGAGCGGGGGGGGGGGGGGGGGGGGGGGGAGCCTCAGAGACGCAAAGAGGGAGCTGTTAGAGAGGAAACAGCCCCAGATAGGCAGGCAGCCTGGCACACACAGGTGTCACAAGATGGTAGCCAGTAAAATTTACTTCTTACTCCAATGGTGACTTCTGCCTTCTCTCCCTACTTCTGTTTTTCTCTTCTTCCCTTCTGTCTCTAGCAGTTTCTAATTTAGATATCTCTCCCATTCCTCCATGTACTAGCCAATGTTCAGCTTGAAATAGAGGGTTATTTCCTATTTGAACTTGAAATATGTCAGGTTATTGCCGAAGAAATTCAGGCTACTATATTTATCTATCAATTTGAGTTCTCATCACTTTTTTTTTAATTGAGGTATAACTATCATAGAACATTGTATTAGTTTCAGGTGTACAGCGTAATGATTCAGTATTTGTAAACATGGCAGAATGGTCACCGCAGTAAATCTGGTTAACATCTGTCACCATAGTTATAGAATTTTCTTGTGATGAGAACTTTGAAGATCTACTCTTTTAACAACTTTCAAATATAAAATAGGGTATTATTAACTATTGTTACCATGATGTACATTATATCCCTGACATATATATGTGTTTATTTATTGAAGTATAACTAACATATAATGCTATATTAGTTTCAGATGTACAATATAATGATTCAACAATTCTATATATTTCTCAGTGCTCCTCATGATAAGTGTACTCTTAATCCCCTTTGTCTATTTCACCTGTTCCCCTACCTACCCTACCTCTGGCAAACACCAATTTGTCTTTTGTATTTAAAAGTCTGGTGGGTTTTGTTGTCGTTGTTGATCTTTTTTTTTTCTTTGTTTTGTTTCTTAAATTCCACGTATGAGTGAAATTATGTGGTATTTGTCTTTCTCTGACTGACTTATTTTAGTTAGCATTATACCCTCTAGGTCTACCCACTTATGTATTTTACAACTGGAAGTTGATATCTTTTGACCACCTTCACCTATTTTGTCCCTCCCCCGCCCTCCACCACTGGCAGCCAACAAACTGTTCTCTGTGTCCATGAATTCAAGTTTTTTGTGTTTGTTTTTTTTTAAGATTCCACATATGAGATCATTCGGTATTTGTCTTGCTCTGTCTGACTTACTTCAGTTACCATAATGCCCTCAAGATCCATCCATGTTGCAGATGGCAAGATTTCCTTCATTTTTGTGACTGAATAATATTCCTCTGTGTGTGTGTGTGTGTGTGTGTGTGTGTGCGCGTGTGTGTGTATACATTTTCTTTATGCCTTCGTTTATTGATGGACACTTACGTTGTTTCCATATCAGGCTATTGTAAATAATGCTGCAATGAACATGTGGGGGCAGATATCTTTTCAAGTTAGTGTTTTCATCTTCTTTGGATAAATACTCAGAGGTGGGATTGCTGAATCAGACAATAATTCTATATTTACTTTTTTGAGAAACCTTCGCACTGTTTTCCACAGTGACTACACCATTTTGCATTCCCACTAACAGTGATGAAGATTCCCTTTTCTCCACATCCTCATCAACAGTTGTTATTTCTTGTCTTTTTGATAATAACCATTCTAACAGATGTGAGGTGGTATTTTATTATGGTTTTGATTTGCATTTCTCTGATGATTAGTGATGTTGAGTATCTTTTCATGTGTATGTCTTCTTTGGAGAAAAGTATATTCAGGCCCTTTGCCCATTTTTTAATTTGATTTTTTTATTGAGTTGTGTGGGTTCTTTATCTATTTTGGATATTAACCCCCTATCAGTTATATCGTTTGCATATACCTTCTCCCATTCAGTAGGGGTTTTTTTGTTTGTTTGTTTGTTTGTTTGTTTGTTTTAGTTTCATTGATGGTTTCCTTTGTTGTAGAAAAAGCTTTTTATTTTGATGTAGTCCCATTTGTTTATTTTTGGTTTTGTTGCCCTTGCCTTTGGAGAGAGATCCAAAAAATATTGCTCAGCCAATATCCAAGAGCTAGTGTCTTTTTTTTTCCTAGGATTTTTATGGTTTCAAGTATTACATTTAAGTCTTCAATCCATATTGAATTTATAATTGCATGTGATGTAGGAAAGTGGTCCAGTTTCATTCTTTGCTTATAGCTGTCCAGTTTTCCCAACACCATTTATTGAAGATACTTTTTTCCTTATTGTATGTTCTTGCCTCCTTTGTTGAACATTAATTGGCTGTATCGGTGTGGGTTTATTTCTAGACTCTTGGGTCTGTGCCATCGATATATATGTCTGTTTTGGTGACAGTACCATACTGTTTTGATTATAATAGTTTTGTAGTATAATTTGAAATCAGGGAGTGTGATACCTCCACCTTTATTTTTCTTTCTCAAGATTGCTTTGGCTATTTAAGGCTTTGTGGCTCCACACAAACTTCAGGATTCTTTGTTCTAATTCTGAGTAAAGTGCCATTGGTATTTTGATAGGGATTGCATTGTATTTATAGATTGATTTTAGTAGCACGTACATTTTAACAATATCAATTCTTCCAGTCCATAAGCACAGTATATTTTCTGCCCATTTAAAAATTGGATTGTTTGTCTTTACATGTGATAGAAAGAAATGATAGCTTCAGAGTAAGGCAGATTCCCCACCTAACTAGGAAAGCACTATGGATTCCATATATACCATTTCTTCAATGGTTAGAAATTCAACTATTATTTATTAAGTCATGAGCCAGGTATTGAAGATCCCCAAGTGCCTTTCAGTCTTACCAGGATAAACTGACATTGACAAATATCACCTTCCCAAACTCTACTCTTTACTTGTGCAACTATAGATCTAGATATGATCCCATCTTCACTTTCCTTAAAGAATAGTAAGGATCTCCTGGGAAACTGTGGGGTATCCTCATGGTGTCCCCTGGGGCCATCATGGTTAGGGAATAGCCCACTAGGCTAACTTGTTGGTGAGTTCCCACTGTAGATCTCCCTTTTGTTGGTTCACTTCTAACAGGCTCCCAACAGTGTAGTGGCTTATAGACCATGGCTCTGTATTCACATGACCTGTGTATGAATTACCACCTCCACGCTCCTAGAGAGATGGCCTTGGGTAAGTTAGTTAACCTGTCTGTCCCTTAGTTTCCTTAAACTGTAAATGAAGTCGATACCATTACTCTCTTGATATAGATGTTGTGGGTATTAAAGACAGGTTTGCAAAATAGTTGGCCTATAGCTTCAAAGACATTAGCCATCTTTATCATGACTAATTCTAATACGACTACTTTCTCTATGTGCCTTCCTTCTCTCTTCAGTCTTCCTGCCCTGAAAGAATACCACTTCAGTGAGGAAAGAAAAGGGTCAGGGATTGACATAGGAGGGAAATTTCTCCTGTCGATTATAGGTCTGTTGTAGTAGAGGAGGTAGTGAAACTAACTTCCCAAGCTACCTGGAGAGACAGAAAAAAATGGTTATGAAGGTCTGACTCTCTCATGGGTGGAAGGATATTCTTCCACAAAGAGTCCTTTCTAAGGTGGTAACAAACTTTTGTTTCTAAGGCATTGTAGGTTTTCACAATTATGCTAACATAAATAAGTAACCCATTTTAAAGCTATGGATATGTGAGCTTTATTCTTCTGGTTTATTCCTGAGTCTTATATTCCAGGGTCAGTGGATAGTTAAAACTGTATAATAATTACGACCTTCTGATAATTCAAGCCACTGTGGACTCAAGGTGGAGAGATTGGAAAATCAGCATGCATTGAGCCCTTACTACAGATCAAGGGCTATGTATAGTTGTTGTTTTTTTTTTCTAATATATTATCTCACTGATATGACAGCTCTATGAAATGGGCTCCATTTTAATAAATAAGAAAATGGAATTTAACAAAATTGAGTAATTTGTCAAAAAGAAAACACAGCCGGACAGGAGCAGCATTGGGATTTGAATGCTGGTCGTGCAACTGCAGGACCCACGTTTGGTCACAAACACCACCTTGGTTACCTGTTGTGTTAAATGTACTGCTAGAGGTAGCTGTAGGACATCAGTGTCACATGTGAAAACTGCCTCCCCTGCCCCAAGAGCACAAAGTAGCTGATATTCATTATCTCTGAATTTCACAAACAGGCATAGGGTTAAAATCATTATTAAATTTAACCTTACTAATAATACTATAATCTTTGCTCAAACTGTGGCCACATAACAAAACACTATGTCAAATGTGAAGCAAAAATTAGAAAGTGAGTGATTTAACTAAAAAGAACATGCTGACTCTTAGATTTCTCTGGATAGGAATAAAGTGGTTCCGGTAGATTCAGAACTTGTCATTTGTCAAAGTCCACAGGAGGGAAGGTGTTATCTTTTTCCACGGAGCTCCAGGTTCACCAGACAAGGCTTATTGCAGAAAAAGAAAGTCAAGAGGTTATCTCCAGCAAACATTAAGAGACTCTCAATAGTCAGGGAATGGTGCTTTGGATGAGATTCTCAAAGATCTTATCTTTGGGCTAATGGTTTTAAAAGTGAACTTTTTCCTTCTATTTGGCATTCATGAATCACACCATAAATGAATGCCCTGGACTATAGTCAGCATGGGTATTAACCATTTCATAGTTCTGTATCTATGTTTGTTCATGAATCATCTCTTCCCAGAAACTAATTTTCCATGTTTTGTACTCCCTGCTGACTATAAAATCAAATTCAGCTTAGCTTTGAAAAGTTTCTTGAGTTCATCCAATGAAGCTAATCCCATAAAGTCAAGCACAGACGAAAATGTATGGCCTAAAGTATATATCTTCATCTCTGATACATAGCATTTTCTGATCTAAATTCTCTACCTGAAGATATTTGGCTCCTAAGAAAGTAGGTCCTATAATGACATTTATTCAGTTTTCATGTTGTTTTCTGGCAGTCCCCCAAAGGGTTTGCTCTTTGGGGTGGGAGGGAGGCAGATCAGTGAGGGCACCCATAGGCCATCTCCTACAACGGCCGCTATGTTGGCAAATAACCTTCAGAGAAAGCTCGACTAGCGAATGAAGTTGCCACAGAACAGTTCCGCTGTAGAGCTGAAAACCCTGGCACCTTTCTCGTGGGAAGTGAGTGTGAGTAGATCTAGTAAATCACTACTTTAATTAACTGAATTAACTGAATACCTAAAATAAAAATCTTCCAAACACAGGTAACCAAGGAAAGGCAAACTCACTCACCTTTTTGGGGTCTGAGGCCTTCTGTAAAAGTGGCTGGAACAACCCATTTCTAAGAGGCCCCATCTCAAAGAGTGCCGGTGTCAATTCTGCCAGGGCTATGGGCTGACCTCAGAGCAATCTAATCCCAGAGCAGTGTGGAGACTTTACAAGCCGATAAAATGGGAAAAGATAATTGTTAAAGATTTGACAGAAGTTCGAATCCACATCTCTCTGGATCCTCCTTTGGGGGCCTGTTCATTCTTTTCCCTCCAACTGGGATTTGGAATGGCACAAGAATCGTTTTATAAATAAAGAGCTGGGGAAAAGGCCAAGTTAACAAGTGAGTATCACACGGCCGACCTTCCTGTCACTTATAAAAGGCAATACCATATATTATTTCACTCAAGTAATATTTACCAATCCCTTTTATCTACTAGGCTCTGGGCACAGAAATAAGACTTATCAAATCAGGGTTTAAAAGAAAGAGAACTTTCCAAATTTTGTCTCATAAAAGGCAAAGATGACACAATTTCTTTGTATACAATCATTTTATCTACTTTCCATTTTTTACGTGATTCTTTGACATACTGCAGATCAGAGAACACAAACAAAAAAAATGCATCATTCCTCAAGGGAACTTTGAAGCAAGAAGAGATCATAGTCTCCAACTCAGTCATGTGATGAGCAACATATTGGCCAGCTGCTCAACCATTATTTCAAAGTCTTCACCCAGTTTTGAAATCCTAAAGGGCCACATCTGTCCTTGGCCCAAGCATACCATTCACATTAGTATGAAGGGGATATATTCTGACAGGCAAAGGGCAGTTTGTTGCCCCAATTCTGCAAGGAAAAAAAAAAACAAACATGATTCCCATTGACATTATCTTGGGTCCTGGCTTCTCATAAGCTAACTTATCTTATCTATCACGCACCTTGACAAATTTTCTGTTTCTACCGTCTGACTGCACAGTGCTTTGGCTAAGACTCTGAGACGATAAGGGCTTTTGTTTGCATAAGCTTTTTTTTTAAAGCCTTATTTGATATCAAGCAAATCCAGATGGAATATGATCAGAAAATGGTCAAGCAGAGCCTGGGAATGTTTACAGAATAATGGTGTCAGACAAAGACAACCCATTTTAAGAGAATAACTATCTGCCCTCAAATGTATCACCTGGATCCACAGTTCACCTCCTCCTAGCCTGGGGGTTAGGGAAGCACCAGTGCTTCCTTAAATTTCCTATTCAAGGGTATCCTGCGAACTGACTGAAGTCGATGCTGTGGGGAAATGAGTGGTAAGTACATGGCATAGGGGAAGATGTTCTTTGAAAAGATTATCCTTAGTCATAATAAGAAAGGCAAGAAAAGAAAAGAGAGAGAGCCATAGAGCCCAGAATATATGTTAACTCACTGTCGTAAGCAGTACAGCTTTCAATTTGAGTTAGTCTGTTTCCAGAAGATGGAAGGAAGGCATAGCAGAGAATATAGGGGGACAGACTCCCTGGCATGGACCGCTCTATTGGCAACTCCCAGGGAGGAAGGGTGGACCAAGACCAAGATGTCAGAGCCTGTCAAGTTTCCTAGCATGCTGCATGTACACAATGGCCTCCAGTTTGTAGAGCGTGATAATAGCCATGCCCAGTAACTGTCAGACCCTCTACAGTTCATATGGGTTGTTTGGATGCCCAACACTCAAGATAAGGTATAAATTAGGAGCTATTTGTTTCCATCTTATGGGTAAAAATCCTGAGACAGAGAAAGAATTAGTAGCTTGCTCACAGTCACATGGCTAGGACGTGGCAAAACTGTGCCTCAAACTCATCTCTTTGATTCCACATCCTGTGCTCTATTCACAGGATCACAGTTGTGCAGCAACCTATTTGATGGTCTATTCCAGGGCATGGTACTGGCGTGTAAAGGATTCGAGTGGAATTGTGAATCTAGCATCTAAGATGAGGGGAGGAGGCTGATGTTGGATGAGATTTCCAGTCCTCTAATGGCTTTAATGTGATACTCTCATTCTAGTCCCCTCAAAGACAAACTAGGCGAGACAAGTTCCTCATTGTCCCAATGATTGGATATTGAACTGGCTACATGAAAATATGGAGGCAAGGGGTGTGTGTGTGAGAGAGAGAGGCAGACAGACTGAGGAGAAATGGTAGGAGACAGCGCAACTTAGACGCTTTCTGCTTCCTTGTTTCTTCAATGTGTTTAAAGGACAGAGAGAGAATGAGCCATTCCTGAATCTCTCTTCCTCACATTCAAATTTTCCCTCATGATGAAGAAAACTGTTCTCTGTCTGCACATGTTACTAAAGCCTTGTCTCCTCTCCTTCCACAACTGTTCTCGTAATCAGAGCAGAGACAAAGTGGAGTGGTGAATCCGAACTGACCACAGGCTGGTTTCCTTTTCATTGCAGCGGATTCATCTTTTCTGTCCTAGGGGCACGTGCCCAGAGAGCCGGGCTGAGGCTGTGGCCAGCAGCATGCAGTCCGGGAAGGGGGAATGACTGTGGCGCTCGGCACGCGTCAGCTGACTTGTAAAAGTTCCTGACAGCACACTTATTGCATGTTGTAAAACCCTCGGACATGTACTTGGGGAAAGCTCTTACGGCCACAACAACACTCTCTGCGCCCAAAGTTCCTTTCAGCCAAATCAGTGGCATCCGTGGTAAAGTGGATTTGCTTCTCAGGGAAACTTGAAAGAAATGCCAGTAAAATCCAATGCCCATGAAAGAATCACATTTCTTCAAAAGTAGGTAATGTTGATACCGGTAACATTATTCACTGGTATCAAAATTATTTCCCTAAGGCTCCCTATGGATGATTTTTCTGGTAACAGGGATTGGTTTGGATTTTCCTTTCTTATGATCCTTGTTTTTCATTTCTGCTTCAAACCTGCACATTCTCATTTTCACCCGTCCTTCCTACCACTCCACTGAACTGGCTTCTCCAAGATCACCAGGATCCCTTCTCTTACTGAGGACAGCCTCCTTTCCTTAGTTCCCCTTTCAGGCTTTCTTGTCCCCTTGGCATTGTAAGCCCTACCTTCCAAAACTCTTCTCCATTCTTCTCAAGATGCTTTTCTGACTCCTCTTCATTCTCCACATTTTGTTAAGTCAATGGGTGCTTTACCTTCAGGTTCAAGTTCATGGCCCCTGAGAACCTGATGGAGTTATGGACCCTTTTCCCACACGCGTGCACGTGTTCCAACACGCACGAAAACTTGACAGCAATGAGATACCGTCCACACCTAATGGATAACAGCAACAACACTACCAAGTACTGGCAGGAATGCAGAGGACTAGAATTCTCACTCACTGCAGATGGGAATGCAAAATAGCATAGCCAATTTAGAAACAGTTTGGCAGTTTCTTATAAAGTGAAATATACACCTGCTGTACTACCCAGCAATCCCACTCTCAACTATTTACCCAAGAGAAATGAAAATTTATGTTTCCACAAAAATCTGTATGCAAATGTTTATAGTGGCTTTTTTTTCATAATCAACGAAAACTGGAACTGATCCAACTGGGGAATGGATAAGCAAACTGTCATATAGCCATACAATAGAATACTGCTTATCAATAAAAAAAATACCTATCATACTCATCACAACTTGAATGAATCTCAAGTAAAGGAGGCCAAACTCAAATGACTATATACTATATGAGACTATCAATAGCTCATTCTGGAAAAAACAAAAATACAGGGTTAGAAAACTGAGTGGCTGTTGCCCAGGAGTGTGGGTGTGGTGAGAGATTAACTGCTAAAGGGAATGCAGGAATTTGGATTGGAATGGAAATGCTCTAGATCTTGATTCTGGTGGTGATAAGACAACTGGATGTATTTGTCAAAACTCATGGTTTACATCAAATTTGGAGAGTGAATTTTACTACATAAATTTATACTTCAATGAACCTGACCTTAAAAAAAAAAAAACCACACTTTTTTCTCTGAATTTCAGGGGTATTGTGGTTCAGGGATGCCAGGGTAAATTTTCTGCCACAAAATTCCTCTTTTTTCCCCTTTTCTCCTCTCACTTGGTACTTTCTCTCTGGGCTCTCATCCTGGAGACTTCAAACACAGTCTCCACACTGGTGACTGTAAATTTTATATCTCCTGAGCCCTGATTCAAAATATTTGCTGGTGATTCAAAAATGGCCATGTCCTAAACTTAAAATTCTCCTGGAGATTTTCCTTCCAGAACTGTACCTTCTCATGTGTTTCCTACATACTTCCTTAAACCTCCCGGCTCACAGGCCACTCTTATTGGACTCATTTTTAACTTTTTTTTTTTTTTTTTTTGGATGCTTATATCCCATCAGTCACTAGTCCCCTTAATTCTACTTTTTAATTATCTCTTAAACAACTCTATTTCTTCCCTTTTGTTTCTTAAGCTACTTCCCAAATCCACGCTGTTACAATCTCTTCCTTACACCTTTGTAATAACTCCCTCTACAACTGAACTCTTATCTCTTCAGTCCACACCTCATTAACACAGCACAATGTTGGGTTACAGATTTCCTTGGCTCAAAAGCCTGCAAATTTTCTCACATCCTACAGGATAAAGTGTGATCTTACCCTGATATTTAAGACTCTTAGTGAAAGAGTTCAAACACCTTTTCTAGTCATATCTCCTACCCCATCTTCCCCCACACAACCACCTCCAGAAACATCATCAATATACTAGCAGAGCCCTGCCCCGACCACAGCACTTGTATTCTCCTGACTTGTGCAAAGTCTTGTTTCCTAGAAGAATTTTGTTTTCTTTCAATTGTTTTCTAGAAGAATTTTCTAGAAAATTCTTCCTTCAAAATTGTCTGGCTAGTGAGGAAATTTCTATTCTTTGAGATGTAGTCCAAATATCATAATCTCAAGAGTACCCATCCCAAGAATGCCTCTCAGAACTAATTACTTCCTTCATTGTCATGCCTTTGGCATGTGTGTACATGTATATGTATGTGTGTGGGCATATTTTAATAGACTCAGTTCCCAGATTGAAGTTATTTATATAATTGCTTGACCCTACTAGAGAGTCAGTCACTTCAGGACAGGGACTGTGTCTAACTCATTTTTGTATACCCCACAGCTGACTAGTAAGGGCTTCTTCCAAAGAAGATAGTAAATATTTGCTGAACTAAATTTAATTTAATCCATCTTGTGAATTTGAAAGAAATTAAATTCCACAAGTTGAAATAAAGCTTAAATTAAGGTCCATGTATCCTATAAACAAGACTGGTGTACTGTGTCTGCTATGTAGACTGCTCTATTCCAAGTTTTAATCTGAAAGATAAAGAAAATCCATGTCCCCAAATGTCTCCCCTCTTAGCCTTAAATTGTACCACATGTCATTAGAATAGCAATATCTGACATTGAAGAAAGGTCTCCAGTACCCATGCCTTTGGGACTGGTCTTCCTCAATAACAGAAGTAAGGCTATTAGACCTTTCAGATTTAAATCACTTGTAGGTTTCTGTATAACAATCGCTTATTAAAATAAAATGTATTTGCCTGAGATTCAATACTAAAGGTTTCTCTATTCATTTCAAGTAAGGATGAGAGATTAGTTCTCTAAATGTTAAATAGAGAAATAAATAAGAAAGTAAACCTCATGAGTATCTCAAGCCTATAGTCAATCAATAGGAATCCATTGAGAATTTTCTATGAAACTAGCATTGTTCAAGATCATCTAGAGGGTCTGGGCCTTAAGACAGGCTCTTAAGGGAACAAAACTAGTGTGGGGAATGATCAAACACGACCATCTTCCTGGTAAGGGTTGATGAAGGGCCACTCATCTTGAGAAGGGAGAGCTCTCCATGGGCCGGTGTCATGAATGAGCTTTCCTAGAGCAAGGCCCACAGGTCTCGTGTGAGAGAAGGGGTTCAATGAAACATCCAAAATATCAGTTTCTTAGGGCTCTGTAATAAATTACCATAAACAGAGTGCCTTAAAACAATAGGATGTTTTTCTATCATAGTTCTAGAGGCAAGAAGTCTGAAATCATGGTGTCTTGTGAGACTGTCCTCCATGCTGAGGGTCTAGAGATTCTGTTCCTTGTGTCTTTAGCTTCTGGTGGCCCCAGGTATACCTTGGCTTGTGGCAACATCATTCCAACCTCTACCTCCTAGGTCATACTGCCTCTTCCTCTTCTCTGTGTATCTGTCTTATAAGGATACAAATGAATGCGTTTAAGACCCATCCGGATAATCCTGCATAAGCTCCTCCTCTCAAGATCCTTAACTTAATCACATTTTTGGATATACATAATAATATTCACTCTTTCACCACTTAAGGTAATATTCACAGGTTCCAGAGATTAGGAATAGACACACCATTTGGGGGGCCACCACTCAACCCACCACAACCAGCTACATAATTTGCAGTGGCCAGAGCAAAATGAAAATGCCGGGCCCATATTTGAAAACCAGGAAAACTGTGCTTTTAAAGGTGTCAAAACATTTTTTCTGTGGTGGTTTCTCTCTCCTGACTTGTCATGGTTTTTTATTTGCTACGTAATGTCATCTTAAAAAATGTAAATTTGTGCATGACTTTAAACAATCACCTTTATTCTGTGCAGTGAGTTTTAAATGCAAATATAATAGCATCTAACTCATAACAGAAGCACCAGATTACACAATTTGTATTTCATACTGAAGCATGCATGTGTATTTCATTCTTGCTAGAACATCCGAATGCTGCACAAAACTACATCAGCTGTTTTTATTACATTTCTTGACATTCACACTTTCTACGGACTCTCTCTCTCTCTTTGCCTCACTGATGATTAAGGAGGTACTGAAAGGAAAAGGAACTCGGGGTTGCCGAATTTTTCCTATTCTTTCTATATCATCCTTTTCAGCCCAAGTGGCTGGCGAATAGAGGGAAGTAATACATGCTAGAAAGGATGTGATAAGGCTATTTGGTAATTTGTGTTTCCTAGAGAGTCATGGCCTTGTTTCTCATCTGAAGCAAATTCAGGTTTGAATTGAAAGCATGGTCTCTTAACGGCTGTCAGCACCATGACTTTCTCCATCATAGACAGAGCACACTTACCTTGACCTCACTTTGAGTCTTGCTGAATGCCCAGGCTTTGTGGCACCACTGGAATTCTATGCTCACAGGGCATCCTGAATGCTGCATGTGAACAGGGGCCAAGAAAGAACAGACACAGAGTTTGTATACCTCTGCTCAAGTTCACTACCATGTTCCCATTTGACTTCACTTCCAAAACACAAGTTCAGAGATAAAATGATTAAGAATGTTAAAAATTAGACCCAGGGCCCCTCTGAGCATAGGACCCTCCACCACGATAAAGTTTGCATGAGACAGCCCTGCAGTGAGGGACCTTGTGACCCAACTTTTCAAAGTGTGGTAGTAGCCTATCTGTGAATTGTGATCCATTGGTTGTGAAACTGGTTTAGACATGGGTCATAACCAGCTTGAATAGACACACACACAACACACCCACAGAGTTTTCAAATAATAGTGATTTATTTATAAAAGTGTAAACATTATTTTATAAAACTTATAATTCAAATATGAGTATCTGTGTTTCTCTTTCTGTGGGTCATTGAAACCACTCTCCTAAGGGCAGGCCCGTGGGTTCTAGAGTCAGATATTGAGATGTCAATCCTGTTTCTGTCCATTACTGTCAGTGACTAACTGAAAGGGCAAAACTTAAATTTTTTGAGCAAAGTTTCTTCCTATACATGAGGTTCAACTGAGTAAGTGAAAGTGGTAGATATCAGTCATAATGAAGTTAAGCCTAAACTGATGCTTTACTCATAATTTCATACAAATGACTAAGTAAAATTGATACTTGAGGATTCTCAATCCTACCATCGAATATGGAATGAGTCTTATTTCCTGGTTTACTCAAGTGCTTTGAAAGATAAGAAGTCTTTCTTGTAGAGTAAATACAGTCATTTACCTTGAATAGGTGATTCACACACAAACCTTCCAAAGGTAGATTTTAACTTAAAACTTACATGTGATAACCAACCCCACTCACAAGTGTCTGCATAGCCATACTATTCATCATGTCTTATTAGGAGAATTGATTTGCATCGTATTATGCAGATCAGCTTCTCCCTCTAAGAACATATGCCTCTATATGGGGTTCCCTCAAATTATTAGGAAAGTACTTTGTAGTTTCAAGAGTCATAAAAGCTAATTAAATATCCAAGTTTATCTATTAATCAGTGTGAAGCTGATGTACCTAGCTACTTTGATCAAATTGCCGTAGGATCATTTCCTGAATACTCCGTGTTTGAAAACAATGGAATGTACCACTTGAGAATGAGAAAAGAAATACTGAACCATCAGTATCAGCTTGGAACTGAAATAGAGAAGAAGTCATTACAAGGATTTATAAAACACTGGAAAGGAAACTTTAATCATTGTGACTGTAACCTAGCCCATGATCCTTGACACTGAAAATGGTGTGACTGGGTCGTGCCATCTTGAGAAGTCCAGTGATTGGGGTTTTATGTCATTCATATTACGTAGCATTTGGTTCTGGTTCTATAAGGGAAGATGCTTGAGAGATATGGACGTTAGGCTCTTTGTACTCTTCTTAAAATGGTTGCTGTCTTAGAAGATGTTTTTAATATAACAAACCATCTAGGTCCGATGCCAACAATCATGTAATAAATCTAACATCTTTTTCAAACTTGAGTACTCTTGCTCTTAAAAATGTGTGGGTTTTCCTTTTTATATTTACTTCGTTTTATGTTCTTTTCACAAAAGAACAGAGATCTAATAGCTACCTCATTCATCAGGCAAGACATGGTTTCACTGATCACCACAGGGTTTGTGGTTTTAAGTACAGACCATTGACAAAAGGAAACCTCAGTCTCTGGGTGGGATGAGGACTGAAATGTGGGTGGATGTGAATCAGATAGTTCCATTACCCTCCCCCCAAATGTATGGACTGGGGGGAAAACATATTTCAAACATCCCTATACCAGGTTGCAGATTTTATGAGTGAAGGGAAAGTGGGATTCCTGAAAACACAAAGTAATTCAGACACATCTTTGGCTGCCAGAACTTACTTCAGACAAAAAGGTTAAAGGCAGCATGAAAGCAGGCAGTGGCGTTCCCAGAGAACCAGATGCTGTGGTGAAAATGCAGCTTGTGTAGATTTTACTCCAGACATCAATGTATGCACTGAACCTTTGGGGAGGTGAGAGAAAAAATAGGAATTAATAATTTCCAGATTCAAGGCTTCGGGGCACACCCTCGTCCACTGGCAATTAGTCAGTCTTTATTTTCTCTTCCTGTTCTGTATCTGTGCTAAATTGTGTTTGTAAGATTTGTTTAAAGCAGCTGATGTGCTTTCCCATCATTCTTTGGAGATGGACTCCCTCTCTGTGGTGGTAAATTGAGCATTCCCGCTGAATTGGGGCTGAATGTGGGGATAATGATTTGAAGAGTGCCGGGTTGAATTTAGAGTCAACACCATAGAAAACAAAGACCATGTCTAATGATTCCTAGTAAATACACAGAGCAAAAACTTGCCAACAAGAGCTCTCCAACAATTAATTCATAATAACAAAAAAAAAAAAAAAAAAAAGAACACTGCAACCCTTAGAGTTACTGGGAATTCAAAATGCCATATGGTTCTGATAGATCAATCTAGAAATGAAAATTTGTTTTCCGCTATTAGGATTTTTATCATTTTGGTTAACAGCACTCTCATCAGGAAACCCTGGAAGGTGCTTATGTTTATCATCATCAGGAGTAAAATCTTTGTATTTGTGTATTAAAAGAGGGGAGGTCTAGGGGTGCCTGGGTGGCTCTGTGGGTTAAAGCCTCTGCCTTTGGCTCAGGTCATGATCCCAGGGTCCTGGGATCAAGTCCCACATTGGGCTCTCTGCTCAGCAGGGAGCCTGCTTCCCTTCCTCTCTCTCTGCCTGCCTCTCTGCCTACCTCTGATCTCTGTCTGTCAAATAAATAAATAAATAATCTTTTAAAAAATAAAAAATAAAAGAGGGGAGGTCTATATTGTCTTACCATTGTTCAAAATGTTATGAAAGAAAATCAAAATCAACAGACCAAAAAAAAAAAAAGTACTCAACAGCAATGTTCTGTTTGGCAACAATCGTGTTCTTAAATGAATTTGAATGCCCTTAGGCAGAACGTTCATACATCCCAGTTCACCAAAGGCCCACCACACCTCTTTATGTTTTTACTCCACATTTTCTCTTTTTTGCTGTTGTTATTATATTTTTTATTTTATTTTTTTTATTAACATAAAATGTATTATTTGTTTCAGGGGTACAGGTCTGTGAATTGTCAGGCTTCCACATTTTGTCTTGCCCTTCTAGCCAATAAATGCATTTGAGTTTTACCTCTCCCCAGACTATCATGAGACTTAAGAGCAAGAATATAATTCTTATTATCACTATAAGCTCGTGAGGATGTTTACGGTTCGTTGATTAAAGGCTGCTGTAGTAACAGGCAGAAAATTTATGCAGTGAGACAGATGGATGGAAGGTTTTTAGAAGAGAATAATCACAGATGCTATACAGGGAAACAAACACCTTCATAAAAATGCAATTGAAAACTATTGTAGATGTCTAGGACCTGGGTCTAAAGTAAGGTATGGATAAAGGTTACACTCCAGAGATGAAGAGGAGTATCTTTTAAGAGCCTTTCTTATTGGGCGTGCACCTAGAGGGATGGTATATACAAAGTTGGCACTCCATAACATGCTTGTTAAGTAAACATTTTATTTTTTAAATAAACGTTTAAAATATGGTTCTTTAAGAAATTGTAGGTCAGTTGTTAGGTGTTGTGAGTTTCGAATTTGAGAAAATGTCAAAAGAGTCATTTTGGGTAAGTGGTGATGGATATGTTTAGGTTGTATTACTTCTGATTGGTCTTGGCCATTCAAACGCACTTGTTCTATACTGAGAAGTAAATGTCTGAAATTTAAAAATTTGCTATATCCAGTCATTTGCATTTTATTTATTTATTTTTCAAATTTTATTTATATGACAGAGAGAGATCTCAAGTAGGCAGAGAAGCAGGCGGGGGTGGGGGGAAGCAGGCTCCCCACTGAGCAGAGAGCCCGATGTGGGGCTCAATCCCAGGACCCCAAGATCATGACTTAAGCTGAAGGCAGAGGCTTTAACCCACTAAGCCACCCAGGGGCCCCCAGTCATTTGCATTTTAATTGAAAATTATAAACAAGGGTAGAAAAGAGTTTTCAATGTAATCATGAAAAAAATAGGTAACACTGTATTGGTACCTCTAAAGGGGTCCTGTTTTCATGTTGGGGAGGCAAGACCGGTTCCTACTACAAATAAAGAAAGAGGATTCAGCAGTATTAGGGATTTTTCAGAAAGCCCTAAAACCATTTTGATTTTCCTTCAAGTTTTGTTTTTGAAACATCCAGTTTCCAAAACATTTTCCCCCCTTAACTTAAGCCTTTGTTTTACAAAGGAAATTTAATTTAAAAAACATGTTTTTTTCTAACTGAGTTTAAATTTGTATTATACAAATAAAGACAGATTTTTGTTTGAAATTAATTCTTGCTTGCTTCTACAACTATGAAGGAACTCCAAAAGGCTAAGTTTATGCATTTGCAGAGGTGAATATCACATAGGCTAAAACATTTTAAATTCTGTTCTCAGGCCAGATTTTAAAGCATTTTATTTATTTCTTATTATTATTTACAGGTCTTCCTTGACCTATAATGGGGTTAGGTCTCAATAAACCCATTGTGAGTTGAAATATTATAAGTCAAAAATGCATTGAGCACACCTAACCTACCAAATATCATAGCTTAACCTAGCCTACCTCTGCCTGGAACACTAACATTAGCCTACAATTGGGCAAAATCCTCTAACACAAAGCCTGTTTTATAATAAATGTTGAGTATCTCATGCAATTTACTGAGTGCTGTACTGAAAGTGTATGGCTGCATGGGTACAAATGGTTTTAAGCTCTCAGTTTGTTGTCCCACCAGGATGGTGGGGCAGAGGAGGGTTGTGGCTGTAGCAGTCCCGGCATTGTGAGAGAGTAGCATGTTGCACATCACTAGCCCAGGAAAAGATCAAATTCAAAATTCAAAGTATGCTTTCTTCCGGGTGCCCATCGCTTTTGCACCATCATAAAGTTGACAAATCCCAGGTTGAATTATCTAAGTCGGGGACCTTCTGTATTTGATTTCCAGGAGATGAGTTTAAAAAAAAAAAAATCAAAAAAACCCAATACCTATCCATCTGGAAGAGATGTAGTGAAAACCTAGTGCGGGGTCACTTTGGGAAAGTGTAAGTTGGCAAAATCTCTGCTTAGTTTCCAGAGTTTCTCACTGGGGAGGGAGCAGATTAGCCTAATGCTCCGGCGTTACAAACCTCTGCTGAGATCCAAGCAGCAGACCAGCAAGCCCTGAGTGCTAGGAGACTAAGTAGGCATCCTATTGCCTCTGCTTATCTCCTCGTGATTAACTATGTACCACGCACTGGTACACATCAGGCAAGGTCATGCGTCGTAGTAGAACTGCTCTGAAGAAATTTTTCTCTCAGAGAGCCTTTTCAAGTTGTCTAATAATTTCTCCCGTCCCTGCCTCACCCTCAAAACCACTGCGTGCACACATAACAATGTTTTCCGTCCGTGCATTCACTGTTTCACCTGACGTTTGCTGGGCATCAAAAGTGTGCCTGCCAGGTGCCATCCTAGGCACTGAACATACTCTAGGAGATGAAGGCACCTTTAATCTCCAGAAGGTTACAACATTATAAGTGTTACCACAAGGCAATGAATCACAGCCTTTCTAGAACATAAATGTAGCCTATCTTTAGGCAGGCTTATCTCAGAGACATAGGCATCTTAGCACTATTTCAAAAGCAAATGGGTCAGCATTGGATTGGGGCTAATCAGGATGTCCCATGAGTTTGCCAGTGTGCAGAGAGCAGGACAGCGGACTGTGGGCTCTCCTCTGTGGCCCCATCAACAGAGACCCTCATTCCCGGGCGTAGCTCAGCTGAGCTCTGCTCACACGCCCTGGCGAGGATAACACAACCCCCAAACACAGCTTCTTTTCATCCACAGGCGGAGGAAGGTACACAGAGTCACCCCAAGGACAAAATGCAGAGCAGAACTTTTCCATCCTGCCATTTCTGCTCCTTTTGACTTTTGATCAGAATCAGATCCCCTGGCTTCCTTCGGGACACAGTACATAGCTTTTCCGCAATCCTCTCCTTTTACAAAAAGAGGAAGGAATCCACCTTTGCTACATGGTAGTTTGTAGGTTGCTGTCCGTAGCGGATAGTTTCCAATTTTGGCTGCCTGGCAATGAAAGACTGTGTTGGGAGAATGCCCAGTTTTGTGAATCTTGGCGGGGTGGGGGCTCAGGGAAGGAAAAGGAGCCCGAAGCTCTTCCTCCCCACACCCTGAAGCCAAGGAGCCAGCGTGAGACCATAAACACTGTGAAGCCGAGACAGCTTCATGGGCTACTAGAACCAGCCGAAGCAGCATCAAACACCCAGTGGCTAAGGTGCCAAGGCCATGGCTAGCCACGTGGATGCCATGGTCTGAGCTGGTTCTTACATTATTACAGGTTGAATTTTGTCCACCCCCCCAAAATGTTGAAGTCCTAACCCACAGTACCTGTGAATGGGAACTTATCTACAAATAGGGTCTTCATAATCAAGACCACTGGAGTGGCCCCTGATTTAATATGACCATGTCCTTACAAAAAGAGGAAATTTGGACGCAGACACGCACACAGGAAGAAAAAAGCAGCAATCAATGTGATGTGTCTACAAACCATGAAACTCCAAAGATTGCCAGTAAACCACCAGAAACTAGGGGAGGAACTTGGAGCAGATTTTTCCCTCTCACCCCGCTGACACCTTGATCTCAGAGTTGTAGCCTCAAGAACTTCAAGAGAATTTTTTTTTTTTCCTGAAGTCCCCCAGTTTATAGTACTTCATGACAGCAGTCCTAGGAAACAAACACATGCATTTTACCCAACCTGGTTTGTTGGTTTGTTATATTAATGTCTTTCTGAGCAATTCCTTTTTTTTTTTCCCCCTAACTAGAATTCGTCTCTTGTTTGTACCTTTGGACCCTAACTGATATCTCTCTCAGTATCCATTCTTCCCTTCCGCCTTCCCAGCAGCTTCAGGCTCCACCGGTGGGTCGTGTGGTTCCGGGGAAACTTGCCTCACCCCAGGAACCAGGGGGGAGCACATGACCTCCACTTAGCCAGTCAACAAAGTGATGGACTCCTGAGCGGGTAGGTCCCAGAAGATGATCTAATCATGGTGACACACCAGACATTTTCTAGGAATGCTGAGGCAAAGATATTCTGTTTCCTGCTGTGCATAAATAAAGATCTCTGTAGCCTAGCAATTCTGGCGAGCTTACCTCAGAAGAAAGCCAACCGTGAGAGGCAAGAAAGAAGGAAAGAAAGAAGCCCCATTCCTTGGCAGTATCATTGACCCACTGGGCCAGGCCACACCTGATGTCAGTTCTCCCTTTGGGGAGACATTTAGTTCCCTTTATTATGTAAGCCAGTTCGAGACCAATTTTCTGGCATCTCCATCCAGAAGCATCTTAACTGATACACCCCATTTGTAGTTTACATATCATTCCAGAATTTCCATATGCCTCTAAGTTATGTGCTGTTTAAAATATTATGTGTCTAATTTTGGAATGAAAACACTTTAAAAACAATGTCAATCAGTCATGAACAGACCATTTTAAGTGAGCAGAGCGGTTATTACTTAACTCCTGCGATGACGGTATTGACCCGGAAGGAAATAATAATAGTGTTGATGGTGGTCAGGGCTATCACTTCTCACGTACCCACTGTATGGAGGTAATTTTAGGAAGGCTTCCGTGAAACAGAAACATCATACCTGGGGCTTGAACAGTACATTGGAGTTTGCCTGGCACTTTGGATCTTCGGGACAGTAGGAATGTCCAAAACCAGGACCAAACTCCTCTCTTCCTAACCTGTGTTCATACCTGCCTGTTCCCTGAGTCATGCAACGCAGGGTACAAGAGGTCCTGTAATCATAGCCTTGCCCGTTCACCGGAACAAAAGAAATGAATTTGGATCTCCATCTGCCCTGAGTGGGGTAGGGTGAAAACCACTTCCTCTTCCGGGGGGTGGGGGTGGGGTGGGGGTGGGGGTGGTTTATGATGTACCCTGGCTACTCCTTTGTGTGCACTGAGTCATTGTTCCCTCCCTCATCTTCCAGCACTAGTCCTTAGTTCATGTGGTTGGAATCGTATCTTGGCTCCTCATTTACACTCTAGCCTTCTGTTGTATTGAAAGATTCCAGAACCTTCAGCCACTTGCTGTTCAGGGGTTCCCTCTTAGCACTGAAAGACCTCCCTGAATCTGACTCTACCAACTGCTGGAAAATAAGTGCAACCCCCACCCAGAGACTCCTGCAGACTTGCCCTTCCTAATTACTAAACTTGACTTTTAACTGTGAATTCTAGCCTGCCTCCTGTCTGAGTTTAACCCGTAGCACCCGAGGTGGAGTTCCACTGGCTACCCTTCTTAGAAGACGACCCCACTGCTGGCAGCTCTTTCTCCCAGGACCTCCAGGAACAATAGCTGTGCTCTAGTCCCTACCCCAGCGAGAATTCCAGCAAGTGTTATAGCTGAAGTTATACTGGTTATGACATTGCTTCCAAAAGACCTCTCATAACTTTAGCTCTTCTTCTATCAGGTCCTGGGGGTCCAGGGTTCATTCTCTTGAATCCTGTCTGTTTTTCTTTCCTTGTAACAGCGCAACTAACCTGGGTCTCCTGTTTCAGAATAGTAAACACTCATTATCCAACCCTATTATCATGTAAGAGCCCCAGAACCCAAATATTTACCACTCAATTAAGGGGCAGGAATCCTTCAGTATTTGAAATCAGAGAACAAACCAGATAAAAAGTGTGCATCTGAATGAAACATGTGAATGAATGCCTAGGGGAGTGACAACAGAGGGCTTTGAAATAAAGTGAACCCCAGATGTGCAAGGAAGATACAAGACTTCCGAGACTTACGTGAGAATCACTAGTGACCATTATAGTCCAACAGCACATAGTAGCAGGAAAAGATCATTAGCAAAAATGCCTATTATGAGCAGTAGGAACCAATAAGAGAAAAAAGGATAATTATGCCATTTTCATGTTAATTATCATCATCTAGGTATATCACTATAAAGATATCATTAAATATTTCTATATTATATATGTTTCATTGTCGCAATTTGGTATGATTTCTAGCAGTTATAGTACCAAATTTAGGAAAAATATAGGGATGGTTGCTTAAAGTTATATTTGATTCCACTGATAAGGAACCACACACACACTGGTTATTACAGAGATCAGCAAGGCTATCTGCCTGGAGTTCAGAAGGTAAATGCACATGAGATAGTCCTATAGGGCAGAATGTGTGTATGTTTCTGAGAGTACAAATGCTAGAGGTGGCATCTAACTGAGTTGGAGAGGAATTGTCTTTTGAGACTAGATAGAATTTAGGCAAGAGAATTAGGAAAAAGGGACAGCATCATATAGGACGCAGAGCAAGTGTGCTAGTTTTTAATGCTATTTTAGTTCTCCCTCCCTTTTTTCCTCTGTCTGCCTACTGTTAATCCATCTGGGAATAGAAGAGAAAAATTGTACTTCGAGAACTCTCAACGCAAGATTCAGAGACTCAGCAGGGACTAATACTGACCATGTTTGGTCAGCTCTAAGTGTGTTCTTTTCCCACACTACGCAGACAGGATGAAATAAATGTTTGTCACCAACAGAGCCCCCTTTTCAGGGGACTCGTTTTTATAAACAGTCATCTAACTTGTTTTTTGTTGTTTTTTTTTTTTTTTTTTCCCTGAATTTGGAAAACTGGAAAGTCCATGCTTTTCTTCATTGACAGCATGTTGGTTGGGAAGTCATTCCAGATTTATTACAAAATGGAGTGACATTTCCCAGAAAGATGAAATCTATTTTGACCATTCCTAGCATTGCCACCTTAGCAGGATATCTCATTTTGTTTTTGCAATACCCATGTCTGGATGAGGGCTATGAGTCTAGGGTCCCACACCAAGAAACTTGCAGACTCTGGCTTTCTTTGTGCTGAATCAGGAAACAAAAATGTCACTTTTTGTAACTCTGGGTTTATCCTATTCTCTCCTAACCAGATGCACATACTTTGAAAAGACTCTCTTCTTTTTTATCAACCAAAAATGTGAAAACAATGGCTTGCTTAAATGATATTATATGGAGAATATTGAGTCTATTATGGGCATCCCTTGATGTGGTACAACTTCCTGATGAATGGTCACTAATTAAGAAGCTGCAGAAGGAAAATTTATTTTATGATACTGGGAAAGTTTATTGTTGAAAAATCTATTTGGATATTTCTTCTGAGCCCAATGTTCGTGTTGTTATAGGTGGAGTGATTCTTGAAAAGGTTTTCTTTGCTTCTCTGACTTGGACATAGAGATCTGCTTTGTTGTGTTTTGTTTCCCACAGAGATACTTGCCAAGTTTAATCATGACTAAACTCAAGCCAGGTTCATTTAATGGACTGCCTTTGACTGACCAAAAGATTACTCTGATCGCAAACCTTTCAGCTAGTTGTGTATAAGTGTTTAGCTTAGAATGACAAGAAATGGGAGTGGGAGTGCGGGTGGGAACAAAACTCTTTCACCATTTCACAATGAAGAGTTGGCCCCGTGCAATTTCTGTGATCTCGTCTCACATTTTCTCTCATCTCAGGCAGCTTAAGTTTGACTTTTATAAGACAGCACATAAAACAAAAATTAACTATTTCAACATTCATTTAAAAATGTTTATTAAGGGGCGCCTGGGTGGCTCAGTGGGTTAAAGCCTCTGCCTTCAGCTCACGTTATGATTCCATGGTCCTGGGATCGAGCCCCGCATCAGACTCTCTGCTCAGCAGGGAGCCTGCTTCCTCCTCTCTCTCTGCCTGCCTCTCTGCCTACTTGTGATCTCTGTCAACTAAATAAATTTTTAAAAAACTTTAAAAAATTAATCAATTAATTAATTAATTTTTAAAAATGTTTATTAAAAGCCAACTCTGGATAACTCTTGTTGCTAGAGATATGGTGTCAACAAGATAGGCATGGTCCCTCCCTGGTACAGTTTTCAGGGAAAGGAGGATACGGGCTAATAAATGAAAAGAAACACTCAAGTGTGATGAGTTTTGTTCATTATCCGTAAAACAAACTGAGAAGCAATGTTAGTCACCAAACAAGGCCAAAGAATTTAAAATAATCTAATTCTCCTTGAAGAAACTCTACACACAGACTTTTTCATGTGACACTTTTTCCTTAGTTTAATAGCAGGTAGCTAAGTTTTTATACTATGATAAGAACAGTAAAGAAAAATGTTCTGATGGATGCATGATTACTGGTTAGAATCTTTTAAAAGAATTTATAGATGATACTCAGAGGAGGTGGTGTGAATATGCCTGTCAGGAATTTGACATGGGAATAAATGAAAATTTAGTTTTTATCAGAAAAGCAAAGCTATAACTATATAATTGAATAAAGCTAAGAGCAGAAGAAGAAATAGAGCGTGCTTTAATCATATAGCAATTTTGAAATAACTTCTACAAGCCAGTTGAAATTTAAAAGCTAGATTTCAGCTCATGTATTGAGTTTTTCTTTTTCTTTTCTTTTTTTTTTTTTTTAATTCCTTTTTTGGAAACTGCTTGGTGCATTCGAATGGGAGAGGCAAGATCCAGACCTCCCCTTAAGTAGTTCATTGTCAGGCCAGTAGTAGATAGTAGGTAATACAGCCATCACGTTGGGAAGAAAAGATTCTCCACCGTCAGTAAGGAACATTTGTAAAACATAGCTCTTAAAAGCACATGCCTGCTTCATGATTAATACAGATTGGCAGAGCAGAGAGTTTGTGTAGAAGACAAACTAAAGAGACAGACAAGAGGGAAGTCATAAAGTTTATTACTTTATTTATTTATTAAATAAAGTATTAGAATTTTAACATGAAGAGAAATCTTTCACGCCCTGGGAGTGAAGCAGTGGGGTGACACCATTAGTCCATTTGTTCTAGAAAAATCTTTCTGGTGGCATGGTGAAGAATGGGTCACAGAAAAGATTAGAATCAGAGACAGAAATAGGAGGCTTTCGCAATAAGTGACAAATGGCCCAGTCCAGAAATTTAATGATACAAACAGAGAAGAAGGGATGGTCTGGGTAATTGATCGGAACTGAGGGTTGAGAGGATGCTTCCGGATTAAGTTGGATGGTGGGGTGGAGGGTGAGACATGGACAGAGAAAAAACGGGAAGAGAAGTAGGTTTTGGTAAAAGATAAAGAATGGAATTTGGACATTTGCATGTAAGATGCCTGTGGGTAGAGAATTCTGGAAGTGGGACACATTGGCCTGGAGCTTCGGAGAAGAGATCTAGACTTGGATTAAAAAAAAAATCATGTGAGGGAAATCCCCCAGCAAGAGCAAGTGAGGGAAAAATGAGAGTCAGGGAAACAGGCCTGGTAAACACAGACATGGAGGGCCTGGGCAGACAAAGAAGAATTGAGTAGATGACCAAGAAGTCATCAAGAAAGATGGGGGTCATGGAATCTTAGAGTGGAGAGAATTGCAGAAGGGAAATATGATTGATAATGTTAACTGCCATAGAGAGTGAGCAAGGTGGGTCATTGGGTACTTGGCCAGGGACCTACTCCTGACAAGGAGTAGGGTGGGGGCAGAAATCAGCTTGCAGGCAGGGTGAGGAGTTCATTGGAGGTGAGGAAGTAGAAACAAGAAGTGTGACTTGTACCAGGCTCTGCCTTTAGGAAAGGCGAGACAGATTGGTAGATCTATAGACCTACGTGTTTGTTTTGAAGTAACACCACCCATGCACACACCTCAAAAGAAACACTGTCATTTGTTTTATTGCTCTAGCTTAAAAGTAATAGAATGATATTGACACAGATAATTCTAACAATAACATCCTGAAGTTTTCAATAGTTCTTCCCTCCCTTCTTCTCTTCCTTCCATTCTTCCTTTTATAACTCAAGAAGGTAGAACAAATTCTCTTCCATGAGCAGGAAGAAATACAGTAATGCAAAGGAATTAGATGTAAATGAGAAATTTTGGAAACGAATGACAAAAGCATCAGATAACAGAAATAATGCCAATTTGTAATCCCAAACCCACGTACTACTATGTGCTTCATTTTGAGAAGACCTCATCTTTTAAATGGAGGCCTGCTTTTTTTTTTTTTAAATAAATAGAAATCTTTTACAGATATGTTCTGAAGGAAATGTACAGGAATAAAAGTGAATCCGAAGGAAGAGTAGACATGATACAATATGAACAAAGGCCAAAAATGCTCTTTAAAAATAGTCATTTTCTGTTCATTATCTCAGCAATAGAAGGAACTTTAGAATTCATTAATGTATTTTACAGATGAGAAAAATGAGGCCCAGCAAATCAAATGACCTGTCTAATGATAGGATCAAGATAAAAAACCTTTATGTCTTCATATCCACCCAACCATTGCCACCCTTAAAAGATTTCCTCTTCCTAAACCAATGCAAGTTGCTACTGGTGATGAAAGGAATATCATAATTCTGTCTATTTAACTCCCAGAGATTTCTTGCATCAACCAAAAAGGCATACAAAGTGCATTGATCTCCAGAAAACTAAACTGTACTCATTGAAGGCTTTTGTCGTCTACTAATTCTGCCCCTTTGTGTTTACATTTACCTCTTCAAAGTTCCTTAGTTCCTCTCTGTATTATTATTCTACGTCTATCATCTAGTTTCCAATGTTTGGGTCCCTCATTTTATACACACACACACACACACACACACACACACACACACACCTTTGTCTCATGAGCCTATTCCCCTTTCCATACAGCTGTCTTCATTTTGACCAGGTCAGGGTTTTGGTTCTACCTGGTCACCATGTGTCATGGGTTCTCTGCACACAGATGGCCTGAGCTTCTTTACTTAGGGATAGTCTCTGTCCCTAAGCCTTGTTCCCACAATTTGTAGCAAAGCCAACCTCAAAGGACCACCATTTAAGGGTCCTCTGTGGATTGGAAACAGGAGGTTTTAGCACATGTTTTCTGTACTGGTTCTATTTCTGAGAGTTCCTTGCACATGACATTAGAATTGGAGATACTTAAGGGGGGAAAAAAGGAGAGCAAAATAAGAACACCCTTAAAGTTAGTCCTGCTGTTGACAGAAAGCAGAATTAGACTTTGGAAAACGTCCATTCCTTAATATCTCATATTGCTCTCATTTGTAGTGTAAAATGATGCAACTCACATTGTGCTTTGTCCAATAGCGCAATTAATCCCCATGAAAGAAAGAAATGAATCACCGCAGCAAGACTCTTGCCTCCCAAATGACTCTTTCTCAAATTAGAAATGAGTAATTATTATAAGGATAAATAACTATGAGTTCTCAGAATAGATAAATTTTTCTCAAGTCATGAGACAGTGCTCACAGGATTCCCCTCTCCCAAATCCTGGAAACGTTAAGCTTCTGACACCCCCATTCTTGCGTTCAGGAACTGAGACATTTAAATGGGCATCAGTGGAAAAATCCACATTGGCTCACAGGATATGAATACGGTTTCCTTGCTTCAAGTGGTATCTTAATGGGAATTGTGTTTTGCACTACAATTAAAGAGGCCAAGCCCTGGAGAAAGGCTCTAACTTTCAATAGCTGTATATAAATAGAGTGGGGGAGTAAACAGTCACCTTCCCGCTTTCCCAGGCCAACCTTCAGGGGCATCCAACCACAGGACCCATCACATGAGAAATGCCACTCGTGGATTACCACAGTCGTTTCCAACCTAAAAGCTTGTATTTACCATTCGGTCAAGAACATAATGTAACCGAAAAAAGAAAGATTGCTCTTCGTCGTGATAAAGTTAGTCCAAGGCAAGTGCCAACTTTTTTTGGGAAAACAGATACTCAAAAGCAATTCAGATGTCTTCAAGAGAAAAGTCATTTATCTTGCTTCCTTGTTCTTATAGGACAAGCTCACTTCCAAGCTCAGGTGTCTCTCGTCACTAGGAAATGTCTTGAAAATTGGGCTAAAATCGGTAAATGAACAGGCTAATGTCAAGCAAATTGCTACCCAAGATTTGGTCATAACATATTGAGCATAGATGAAGAACATTCTCTATCAGTCATGCATTGTTCACTCTAGGCCGAGCTCGACGAGCAGAAGCTGAGTCTCTCGGCTGAGATCAGCTGTCTCCGGGAACCTGAGTAAGTGTCTCTAACCCAGTGTGTGTACAGAGAGTAGAAGGGCTGTACGTAGCCCCAAATGTAGCCAAACACAAGAAGACCGTCTTCCTGATAACCTGTTGATCTTATACCACAGCCAAACCACAATTGAAAATGGGTCCAAAACTCTCCGCTAAGTAAAAGCATTAAAATTTTAGAATAACAAAATTAACACCATGCTGGGCCAGGGATGGCCTGTGGGAGGGGCTTTCCCACTATCACCCTGACCTCAAAAGACTGTTAGATAAACCACAAGCATTTTGATTTCTCTCAGAAGCACATTATGGATCTGTCATCCATAATCTAGCTAATTGTTTAGAAAGTGATTTATGTTTCAGTCTAAAGTATCTTATGAGGATAAACATATATATATATATGTATGTATATGTACATATATACACATACATATATATGTACATATATTTACATATATGTACATATTATATGCTATTCACTGTGAAAGAGTTGTTCTTGTTTGTGCTTAGTTTCTTTCTCTTGATGTTTATAAGTTTTTCCCCCTCCTATTAAGTCAGATTTTGTAAAACAAGTCTATAGTCTTCCTCCCTACCCTCCACCCCAGTTTGGATGATTTCACAGACCCTCCCTCACCTCTGCTTTTTCAGACTAAAGAGTACTTTCTTGTTTTGTTTTTCAGACATTTCACTGGCAATATCCAATAAACCTATAAATGTCAAAATCTCAGAAGTAGGGCACGGAACTTTTTTGCTCACTTCTTGGTAGATAATCCTTATGGTAAACATGGGGATAATAGTCTAGAGAGAGAGAATACACTGCACTGTTTCTGAGGAACATTTCTAGGGTTCATGGCTTGTTTCTCTACCACACAGGGCAGATTCCTCAGTTTTATGCAAAGTTTCTTAAATTATCAGCCTCCCTCCTCCCCTTACCCCATTTTTGTTGCAGTTAAAGAGAACAGTTATTGAGTTATTAGAGCACGTCAGAACATTTCTTCTTTACGTATAGGATCTTCTTCCAACCTCACCGCACCTCTGAGAAATGGGCATGATTATGTACATCTTACAAATAAGCAACAGAGGCTGAGAAACGGCTTCAGACACGTGCCAAAGGTCACAGAGCTAGTAAGTGGTAGGACTGGGATTCAAACCCAGGGCCCTCTGGGTACCCAGTGAAGTAGCTAAAATTAATTCCAGCCCTTGCCATTGGGGGAAGTCTTACTCCTTCAGGCTGACCATCATCTTTTAGGATATGGGTATATCCTTACATTCACAGTCCCTTTACACCAGCTCTGCATTTTAATTATCTTAGGATAAAACTATAATCACAGAAACATATCTGTTACATCTGTCTCTATAGCTTTTTCTCTGCTTGGCGATCCTGTTTGGAATGAAATTATAGCACATTCACCAGCATTAATCCCATATGAGTGAATGTGGATGGTATCAATGTTATTAATTTAAAACGTGGGATGCTACCAGTTTTCAATTTGGACGGTTGAAATTGTATATATGGCTATTTTCCACTTGTAAATTCAGGCTTTTATCCCTAAGAAGCATTTGAAAGGAGAGAAATAAAAATACTATTGCTAAATATTTGGGGGATTATTTTGTAAGTCAGTGAAAACAGAATCTTTCATTTGTTTCACCAATGGTGGGAAGGTTTTCTTTTTTATTTTCCTGAATAGGTCCCCTGGGAATGAGGGCACATAACACAAAATAATATTCCTTTAATTAATTTTCCAAAAGCACTATTATTTCCACATGGTGACATCCATCTCTCTTTTCCAAAATGTCCCAAAAAGCTCCCCGAACAGATTCAACACAACTCAAAAACATAAAGGATGGCTTATTTTGACTTCTGTACTAAAGTCTAAAGACAACTTTTTAAATGATGCACAGGCGTAAAATTGTAGGTTATTTTCCCAAATTACAATATTTTTAACATTAAAATAAATTTCTCCACTTTCTTGGGTCTTTGACTGTGAAAGTGTGAACTTATCCGGACTCTTCATTGTCAGGGGACTTGGGGTCCAATATGGCAGCTAGCTGCTGAGCAGAAAGCCAGGGGCTAAGTATGAATTTTGAGCTATCGAGCATTGCTAAAACATCTCTGATCTTCAATAGGCGTGGTATCAAGCAGTGTCCTTTACATGTATTCGTCTTGTCTGACTAGCTGTAACTGGTCCTGGTCAAGGACATTCAGAAAATAAGGTACATTCCCTTCTTTCCTATCAACAACACACATTGCCGTGTTAGGAGAATGCAGTAAATTGCTGAACTTTCTTTAATACAATGGTCTGTATCCTTGACAATGGGACTCCTTATCCTATAGCCTCACGTAAAGCTAATATTCAGTGGAACGTACTTTGGAAATTCCCAATCACTGGGGAGAAGGCTCAATATCTAACTCAGAAGGGGCTCAGGCTTATTTATTGTCTCTTGAATTTTATAGGTGTCGCTTGGGCAAAGCGTGAGACCTCAGCTTGAAAATATGGGGTGGGAATAGTCCTTGTTCTGTCTCAGGGAGATAGGGAGAAAGAGATGAAATCATGGGTATGAAAGTATCTCTTAAACAGTAAAGTTGCCTATAAATTAGTTACTATTTTCATTGTAGGGGTTTTTTTGTTATTGTTTTTTTTGTTTTTAAGGAATTACAAGAAAAAATTTAGGTGACTTTTTGGTTGTGGCACAATGGGTTCACAAGTCAGGAGAGGAGCTCCTCTGACATCAGATTTTATGACCTTGAGCTTTATCTCCCTAGAGATTTCAGGGTAACATTTGGACATGGTCCCCGTGTTTCTTGTAATGTCTCTGAGAAAGAACTGAAGTTTTTGTTTTATACCTTGGTATGCTTTTGAGCCAAGTTCAGAACCACCAACAACACAGGAGGTACAATGCCCCTATCCATTAGCTAAAAGAAGAAAGAAAAAAAAATCCAGGGATCACTGGTTAAAGAAAAACGGGCAGGATTCCCAACAGAACAGAACAGATAACTAGCTACCAAACAGAAACTTTGATGTCTAGGGAGTTTCTGATATATATTATTTTGGTTATGTGGCATCCAGACTAAAGTCTGTCTTCTAAATTATTTTGAAAAGCACTGTTAAATGTGGCTTTCCTTTAATTTGTAATGATAAGTTGTCCATGTTCCCAGAAAAGGAATGTATAGTAAATAAACTCATAACGACAATTTGGTCCTTTCCCTGGACCTCTGTCATTGCCAATTTTCAGTCTCTAATCTTTGAATTTGAAAAATATTTTTCCATGTTCTTACTTAATAATACTTCATACTTACGGCTTCTTACTGATACGGCATCCTAAAAAGTCTTATAATCATCCTTCTAATCAGATGTGTACCATTTGAACTCCGCTTCTCACACTGAGATCCAAAAGAGAGTGTTTAAGATTTGTGCCTGAATCCATGACGGTAATGAACAGGACAAATAAGCTGAAGTAAAATGATAATAAGTAATATTTGTTGAAGATATACTATATGTCAAGTCTTGTTTATGTTGTTTTTGTTTGGTTTGGTTTTGTCCTCTGAAACTGGTAATAGTTTTCCTGCCTTACAGATGAAGACATTTAGGAATTTAAAAAAAAAGAAAAACAAAAAAAACAAAAACCTCATACCTTTTAAAAAGTCCAAGCAGGGGCGCCTGGGTGGCTCAGTGGGTTAAGCCTCTGCCTTCGGCTCAGGTCATGATCTCAGGGTCCTGGGATCGAGTCCCACATCGGGCTCTCTGCTTGGCAGAGAGCCTGCTTCCTCCGCTCTCTCTCTCTGCCTGCCTCTCTGCCTACTTGTGATCTCTGTCTGTCAAATAAATAAATAAAACCTTAAAAAAAAAAAAAAAAGTCCAAGCAGTTATAGGATGGAGCTGGGATTTGAACCCAGAACGGTTTGCTTCTAAGACTGACCATTTTTCAGTGAATACTGCTACCTCTCCTCATCACATCAGGTGTAATTCTACCTCATGTCATAGCATGTTTGCCTTTGAAAATTGCGTTTTATAAGCTTTGGTTACCAGAAAATAAGATAGCTAATTTTTTAGGATTCAGATTTAAACCTACCCCCAGGAGATATTTTGCCCAGACTAGTGTCATCTAATTGGGCACTTACTCTTTTCATGACCAAATTCTTGTCACTTCATGGCTTTAAAACAGCTGTTCAAAGCACACCTTCCTATTAGAGTCCCACGGCAAGTCTATTCTTTCTAAGGACATGAGTTCACAAGGTGACATAGACTTCTGGTATAAAAAGTACCTCAGGGGCACCTGGGTGGCTCAGTGAGTTAAAGCTTCTGCCTTCGTTCAGATCAGGTCATGATCTCAGGGTCCTGGGGTCGAGCCCCGCATCAGGCTCTCTGCTCAGCAGGGAACCTGCTTCCCCCTCTCTCTCTGCCTGCCTCTCTGCCTACTTGTGATCTCTGTCTGTCAAATAAATAAATAAAATCTTAAAAAAAAAAAAAGTACCTCACAAAGTAGGTAGATAAGCCTTTGTTTTCTTTGATGATTTTCCAGGCTTTTGAAAAACAACATCAAATGATTTTTTTTTGTTCTGACTTTTCAGTATTCAAAATCATTTTTAATGTTATTAATCTGAAAAAAAATAGCCTTCATACAAATGATAACACCCAACTTTATGGTTTTCAGAATTCTATCATGCATGTTTTGAGGACCCTGGACCCTCCCTGTGCCAGGTTTACTCCAGGGCTGGAGAAGAAGTGATGAATAGTGGGAAACACTGTCCTCAGTCAACTTGCAGTCTAGAACAGAGCCAAACAAATAAACCATAACCGTAACACAGACAGAACAAGAGTATGTGTGAAGGCAAACAGAAGGTACAGTCAACCAAATCCGAATTACCCAAGGGCTTGGTATCTTAAGCTGAATCTTGAAAGATGGCTGCCTGTGACTTAGGCAGATACATAAGAATGAGTCAAGTATTAATTTGATTTGTGTATGATCACATGGGATGAATGGAAAAGACTCTGCATTACCTGAGATATATTTCTGTCTGAGGCAAATGATTTTATCAGTTGCAGATTTAGGGGAAAAACTTCAATATTCCAAGGAGCCCCACCATTCCTCAGAGACTTTTCAAAGTTAAAAAATGAGAAAATCATGCATTTAAGGAGGGCAGGGTGGGTTGTAGAGGTAGCTAAAGCTGACAGAATAGAATATTCTCCTGGAATCTTACTTGGATGATCACGTCTGTCACATCAGCACACATACAATTCCAAACATTCAAGCAGCAGTGCCATATTTATGGATTCAGACTGATAGCTTTTTTCGATCACAAGATTTTGAACTTTCACTACACTTTCCTCTCATGTGTTTGCATGATACTGAATTTACCTGCTCATTTTCCTATTGAGAACATGCCCTTGCGTCACATGTTTTATTTTTTTAGGAAAAAATTTTTTTTCTGTATTGCACCGCCATTTTAATAGAGAATTGCAGCAATGTAGTATTCAAATGTGAGAATTTATGAATTTAAAATCTTCAACTTTTGTGTAACTGTGTAATGTTCTTCTCTTTCCTCATTACTGCTCTGGTCTGCTAAAATTGGTTTAGAATAATATCAAATCATTAATGAGCAATACTATAATGTTATTTCTGCCACCATTTAATATTATCAAATATGGAGCTATTCAATCTTTTTAAAATTTCTTAAAAGAAAATATGACTTGATGGGAGCAAATGGTTAAGAATATTTTTTTCCCAAAGCATGTTGCCACTAATACTTTTTCTGAAGTACTGAAAAGGGTGTAGGTGTACAGCTCTTCAGAGAAACCATTCGGGTAGGCTGCTGCTAGTCTTGGTCTCATTCAGTTGTCTGGTAGCCAAGTATTTCTTACTTGGAAACTCTGATGACAGTGCATTCAAGTTGTGACATGGTTTATTTCCTTTCCTTTTAACTCCAGGTGACTTTCCCAGGAAGAACTGGCATGTAACCCATCTATAATACCACTCCCTGCTCTTTGTGTAGAATGGACTCTGTCATTGCAATTCTTCAGACCAGCCCTTTGGGGTTGAATATTTTGAAGGAATGGAAATGATCTTATCCCTACTTTACTGTAGTCTGAAATAATATCTGGGTAATCACCTATGTTATCCCGGAGAGAACACTTTGCTGTAGATACTGCCTTGAAATATAATCTAAAGGGACTTTAGATGGCCAGATGTCATTAGATTTTTAACTCCTTGGGAAACTCTTCAAATCATTCTCATTTAATGGTCAAAGTATCTCAGTAGAAAAAATTCCCAAGAAACTAAGACGTATTGTTAATTCAGTTCGTAATATCCTGTCACTTACTCTCTGAGAAATTACATAGTGTAATCAATTAAAGTAGAAAAGTAATCTTAGAGATTCAGAAATAAAAACTGTCAGAAGACTTATATGCTTAAATGATTTTACATTATCAATCCTAGTACAAATAACTAGCGAGTCTGTCATTATATTCGAATCTGTTGTTTGAGGCCAATAACCAATAAGGATGAATGTCATAAAAGATCAAGAACTGTTAAAAAAAAAAGAATTGTTTATGATTAGTGTTCTGTTATAGATACATTATGCAGGATAATAATTCCTTAATTTTAGGAAAAACCTTTGCTATGATTACAATTAAGTATAAACATATTGAGTGAACTTTGTTAGGAGCTGCCAAAGAACAAAATTCACTCATACTTGTGAAATGTAAGCACATTATTGAAGATGGTAATGAATTTAACATTTCAGTTAAAACTAACAGATGATTGTAATGAATGAAGAAGTATAAGCATTATCCTAATAAGTGACTTTGCAGATTTCTCATCCGTAAGAGGCAATTGCTGAAAATCAGTCTTCAGATAAGAAAATATAATTATGATGGGGCTTCTGGATGGCTCAGTTGAGTAAGCGTCTGCCTTCGGCTCAGGTCATGAACTTGGGGTGCTGGGATGGAGTCCCACATCAGGCTCCCTGCTCAGTGGGGAGTCTGTTTCTCCCTCTCCGTCTATGTTCTCACTCTCACTCACTCTTGCTCTTTCTCAAGTAAATAAATAAAATCTTTAAAAATACATATATATAATGATAAAATAATTACTACTATTGTTATGCTTAATATTTTATATCATTTCATCGTCAGTCATTTTATGTAGCTATATGAAGAAAGTATATGGCTATATTTATATATATGAATTAGAAACATATGTATCATATATAATATATATACATTAGAAACAGTTTTATAATCACACAATTGTCGAGTGTGAGTTTAAGAAGACATTTAATGGCTCTATTGGTTTGGGTTGTGTTTTTGGTTCTGTTTTCTCTTACTAATCTAATATAGAAAACTCACTAAACTGTGCAAATTAATTCCAACACAATTATGTGAGTATTAAAAAAGAAAACATCAAGCTTTTTGTGGTAAAAAAGTAAACATGACTAGCTTTGACTCTGAATGAATATTTAAAGTTAATTTTATTTGTGGTAGTAAAGTTAAATGCATAACATACATTGTTTTCTAGATCATAAATATTTGCAAAGTTCCTTTAGCAATTCAGAGGAAAGGCCCCGGCTTCAAGAAAAGCTAACCATCTTAATCATCGTAATGGATAATACTTCCCATGATAATACATTCCATCTAAACTGTGTTCTCTCTACTAAATAAGGGACAAAATTCAATCGAAACTTAGCAAATACTGAAATTTGAGTGTTTCATATTTGACCAGAACTATTTATCCAATATATCTCTGTAATATTATAATCCAGATAATTTATTTGAGTGAACATTATGGAAACCACAGAGTAGTCAACTTACTACCCTGAGGAGACCACAGATGGCCATCATGGTTTTTTTCTTTCCCTTAAAAGCTAGTGTAGTATTTACATATAAATCCTGTGGAAGCCAAGCACAATGATTCATAGTGTGAAATGTGAAATTAACATACATTTCCTGAAATTCTATCTCTTCCATGAAATCTTTTATATTAACTACGTAGAAGCAGTGACAGTATCCCTGGCTAACTCAGCTCCGTCATTTCCTCTAAATTCACTTTTCCCCCCAGTTTGTGTGTTAGGACATCCTTTCTTCCTGTGTTGTTGCGCAATGTTTGACTTGTTAACTACACAGAGACAAATGGACAGTCTGAGTAATTTTTTTATCCTCTTAGGCTGTAAGTTGGTAAGAAACACAACCATGTCTGTTTATGTCCTGTTTTTGATTCAGCCTTGCCTTGCCTGTGGCCATTCATATTTTGAGAATGATGAGGATGATGGTGAGAAAGATGACAAAGAGGTCTGTAGAAAGGGATGGAAATAATGAGGCACATTTGCAGAGTCCTTTTGCTGAAAAGCATAAGGTATGGGCAAAACAGGCATGTGATTTTAGATGAAGTTGTGAAGGACTTTCTTTGAACTGCCTACTAATGACTTCGGTCTCTGAGAAGACATAGAAGAGAATTGGATCATCATTTCTTTGGATTCCATTTATTAGCTATATGACTTGGGTCAAGTTATTTAACCTTTATGAGACTCCAGATCCTCATGTTAAATAATAAACTTTTAAGCCTGTTAGGAGGTGAAGAACCATGGATAATGGCAGATAAATAAAATGCTGTTTATAACATTCTTGGTACTAGGCCTGGCATATGGTCAGCCCTCAGTAAGTGATCGCTACTATGATTGGGAATCACTAAATCTATACTGAATGCCATACAAGACTACATATGATTCCGAGTTAGGCTCAATTGACATCTACCTTCAGTTTTGTGCTTACCTTGTGCCAAATGATGTATTATGGTAGGTATTATTTTATTCTACACTAACACCCTATTGAGAATTTACTAAGTGGATTACTTAGTAAATAAAAAGGTTAGTGAAGAGTAGAGACAAAGCTCAAATGCCAGGTTCTACATTATTACCCTCTGCTACCTTGCCCCCAAAGAGCTTTCACATCTGACTGAAATCTAAAATCTTTCTTTTCCAGGAGCCTAGGTGGCTCAGTCAATTAAGTGTGTCCCTTCGGCTCAGGTCATGATCCCAGGGTCCTAGGATCCAGTCCTGCATTGGACTTCCTGCTCAGGAGGGAGCCTGCTTCTCCTTCTCCCTCTGCCCCTCCTGGCATTCCTGTGTTCTCTCTCTCTCCAGTAAATAAATAAAATGTTTTTAAAAACTTTTTTTTAAATAAATAAAATCTTTCTTTTCCTAATAAATAACTCAGCATTAATTCTCTAACATTTTCTTGCTCTTCAAAGTCTTACCACTTTTTTTTTTTTTTTTAAAGTTAAGGAACTGTTTGCTTCAATTCTAGGAAAAATCTCTTAACACCTAGACTCGTGCCTGGTACATAACAGGCATTTTGTAAGTGTTTGTTCCAATTATTCCTTAGGTATATGTTCTCTTCTTTCTTAAGGGAAATATAATTGACATGTAATATTGCATTAATTCTAGGTATACAACATAATGATTCAATACATGTGTATATTGTGAAATGGTCACCACAAGAAGCCTGTTTAACATCCACCAACCTACATAGCTTACAAATTTATTTTTCTTGTGAGGAGAACTTTTAAGATCTACTCTCTTAGCAACTTTTAACTATGTGATACAGTATTGCTAACTGGAGTCACCAAGCCGTACATTATACCCCCAGGACTTACTTATTTTATAACTGGAAGTTTTGACCTTTGACACTTTCACCCATTTGCCCAGTCTTTTCCCCCTGCCTCTGCCTACCACCAATCTATTTCTTTACCTTCTTTTCTTTTCTAAATAATCTCCCTAAATCATCCCTCCTCATGATTTCCATACTAATATCATAAATTCTTTGAGCCTCAGTTTCCTCTCCCATAAAACGGAGAAAATAATGTCCTTCACAAAAATTTTTTGCGGTGATTAAAGGAGACAGTAAAACATTTCCCATGCCCAGAAAGATTAATGCCTAACATATGGTCATCAACTAATATTTGGAATTATTGTTAAGCACCAATTATGTATTGCTGACTGCTAAACCTTTACCATTTGCCAATACTACTTTCTGCCTCCAAACACGTATGTCTAACTTCCTATGAGACATCTCCACTTGGATTGTCAACAGCCAGCTCAAACGTAGAAACGTAGAACAGGCAGAATGCACACGTTCCCCTGTGACCCCTCCCCCTTCATCATCGCTGCATTTTCTACTTCCACTAAATTCTACAGTTGCCCGCGTCAGAAACTTGGAAACCATTCTAGACATCCTTCTCCTTCCCTTACTCATAGACCTGATAATTCCACCCCCGGCTCACCCTTAAATCTGTCTGTCCTTCCATGAGTCCTGTACATCTCTGTGTCATGCTTTTTCTCAGGACTGTTGCCAAGCCACTTACCTGGTGTCTCAGCCTCCAGCTGTTGGTTTGCAAACTGGCCCCAGTAGGTGGAGGATAAGGAGAGACCAAAGAAACATACAAACAGCTTTGGGTCAGCAGGTAGTAGAGTTAGCACGTGAGGGGACTTATACATATGAGACTTATCTTGGGCAGCGCAAAACAAATAGATTTCTGCAACTGTCTACCAGAATCTTAAAAGTTTATCTCAGTAATCTTGGGGGGCTTTAAGTGGGTGTAGTCATATATACAGTCTAGATGGTTTCAACAACACCTTACTCTGTCAAGGCTACATCCTTGAAAATGGCTCCCACTGTGGGGATGGTGGGGAGAACATACACTCCAAGGACAGGGGAGGAGGTGAGGAGCCTCTGACTGCCCAGGTATAGTCTGCAGTTCGGCCGCCAGTCACCTTCTCCCTATGACCCCCTCCAAACCCAGTCCGTCCCCTACATTGCATCCAGAGCAAGGCTATTAAAGATGCACATCTGAGCACATCACTCTCCTACTATAGAAGCTGAAGTCCCAGTTCCTTACCCTAGAGCATAAGGCCCTGGATTTGGTCCTTAGCATCATCTTTTTATCTCGTGCTCCCCCAAGGTCAGGCTTCCTGCACCAACCCCGTGCTCTGTGCTCCAAGCTTCCAGATGCTTGCTCGAGCTTTCTGCTTTTGCCACCTCCACACATATGTTCTTTGAAATGCAGCTCATGTCACTTCTATAGTGAATCCCACACACCTTTCATGAGCCACCCACACTGCTACCTCCTCCCACTCCAGGCTGAGCCATGCCTTTCCTAGTGCTCACCTAGTATCTGTACTCACAGGACAACAGCCCTCCAAGTGATGAGTACCTTAAGGGCAGAGATTTTTTTTTCCTTTGTATAGTCTACAGGATGTCCTCAGAGAGACAACTTGTGCTTTGTAAATTACCAATATGTAAATGACCAGATGTCTTTTTTAAATTTTCTGCTCTTAATCAAACCTCTTTTGCCTGGTGAGAACAATTCAGAGTTTGGAGTTTAAAGATCTGCATTTAAGTCCCAACTGTGCTGCCTACTAGTTGGAGACCTTGAATAAGTTAGCTAACCACTTCAAACTGAGTTCTTCATAGTAACAATCAGATATGAGCATGGGTGTTGCATTTGTAAATACTAAAGGACTTGGAAAACATAACAAATGATAAGATACACAGAGGATATGCACTGTAGCTCAAGATGTAGTGATGTTGTTAAGATCCAACTTTACTAATTGATGCTGTGCCCTCTGTGTGCATCTTCCTGGGGAGACATATTGCACAGCTACCTTTGTACAAACCTGGATTCTACTATTAATTCTTGTTCATTGTATGTTATTTAAGTGCCATGGGCCTTGATTTTCTCACCTGTAAAATGGGAGCGGTGATAGAATTTCTTCATAAGGTTGTTGTGAAGATCAAATGCATTGAACCTATAAAACACGGGAACTAGAAGATTATAAGTCCTGAAAATTTTTAGCCTTTTATCGTGAAAAGCCCTTGTTCCCTTATGAGCCAAAGAATCACTATTCTCTTAAAAAAAAAAAATTAAAAAAAAAATTAAAAAAAAAAAAAGGGCATCTTGGTGGCTCAGTGGGTTAAGCCTCTGCCTTCGGCTCGGGTCATGATCTCAGGGTCCTGGAATCGAGCCCCGCATCGGGCTCTCTGCTCAGCGGGGTGCCTGCTTCCCCATCTCTCTCTGCCTGCCTCTCTGCCTACTTGTGTTCTCTCTCTCTATCAAATAAATAAATAAATAAATCTTTTAAAAAAATTTTTAAGTTGTAAGAAACAAATGATCAAACATTACAAAGACTAGAGTCACTGAATGCAGAAGCAAATTGAAATTTTAATAGATACAATATCTAAGACCCTGACAATACAAAGGTAGCAGTAACTATTAGGAGGATAAATAGATAGGTTGTACTTAAAATAACTAATAAATATTGATCAGTGGTTTTACTTATATTAATTTCCCTGTGATTTTTCAAAGAATTTATTAATTCACTGTTAAACCTGACTAGTTCTCCTACCTAAGTTTATCCAAAATTCTGCCACATTATGAATACCCTGTTATTATAAACACACACATTAAGCCACATTCTAAAAATACTACTCTTGGGATGCCTGCCTGGCTCAGTCAGAGGATCATGTGACTCTTGATCTCAGGGTCATGAGTTCGAGCTCCATGTTGGGTGTAGAGATTACTTAAAAAAAATGAATAAACTTTAAAAAAAATAAAAATAAAAATATGAATCTTACCTTGGATTTCCTTTAAATATCTTTGTTTGTTTGTTTCCCATAGTTCACAAGTTAAAAGTCAAACTTTTGACTTGACAATCAAGGGCCATCCCCACCTACACTTTCTCTGTCCCAATCCAAATCTAATGTTCCTGATACAACCTCATGAATATGCCCAGCTTCCTAATCTGTTCCTGCCATCCCTTCCCACTAAAACTCTCCGGAATCCCTTCCTCTCTCCTCCTACCTTTGCACATTCTGCCTATCCTTCTCTCACCCCAGTAGCCATTGGTAAGTTCTCCTGCTAAAACTGCTCTATTGATGATGATGACAGTAATCAATGTTGATAGAGTGCTTACTATGTGCCAGGTACCAAACCCAAAGGATATATATGTTATCCCACTTCAGTTCTAAGACAAGACTAGTCCATATAACAAGCTCTATTATTACATCTGAATGAAGCTGAGGCACAGAGAGTTTCAGTAACTTGCGACCATCAGAGATACAGTAGTGGGTGGTAGGGATTGGATTGGAAGGAACGCCTATCCCCCCGCCAAAGTCCATGATCTTAACTTCTAGGCTCGGCTCTGGCCTATTGTTCACACTGTCCTCTCTAGATTTGATATTTGCCATTTATAGCTTTGAATCATTAGTTAACTCTTTAGTGCATGTTCACTCTTCCATTGAGATGGTTATTCTCCATTTACCTCCCCAAATCCATTCTCTGCTTTACTCTGAGTCTTCACTGGGGCTGCATCACCCGCTTCCTTGCCCTCCATTTCCTCGTGGGTTGGGCCAAAGGAAAGCATCAGCACTAGATGATGGGAATGAAGAGATGGAGATACCCTCCCACTCCCACTACTGCTCTGTCCCTGCCTCCCCAAGTTTCTCTACAACCACAGCTACTGTTGGAGGCCCCTCCCACGTCTGCAGGGCTCCCAGGTTCTGTTACACTGCTCTCCCTGTTCACTCAGGCCCAGTGATGGTAATACTTTCCTACTGGTTTCTAGTCACTTAGTGTTTCACCATTCCTTGTTGGTTTCCTTAATCTTGAGCATGCCAGTATAAATAACCCTTTGTTTACACTAATTTCACTTAAATATTTTTTAAATATGCCATCACATTTCTTACTGGAACCCTGATGCATCTACAACCACCTCCACTTGTGAAAGAAAGTCTTAAACAGATGAGTGATTCAATAAATATTGATCATCCATCTTATTAGTAAAGGGATATGCATATGTAAGTGTATATAATGCAATAAACTTGTGAATGTGAATCCACAGTGATGACTATCGTCTTCTGAGTTTGTCTTATGAATCATTATCAACTATGCTGAGAAATCTTAATCACTTGTAAACAGCAAGTCGTCATAAAGAAGGAATGTGTGGAAAATCCTTAGGAAGTTTTAATTTGTCATTTTACAAATGTTTTTCCTGAAAACTACCTTTTTTTCCCTCCTTCCAAGTTACTTGATGATGTGGGATGCTTTCTGTATAGATAAAATGTGTATTTTTATGCATGGACTATTCTGCCCCTGAACAAGGCAACGTTTGCCCCCAAGCATCAATGTGTGTAGGATTCTGAGCTGTGTGTCTGTTGTCAGGGGGTGCTTTCCCTTGGAGTTATGAACCACCCTTCTCTGGTAAATCATTCTAAGAACTAGTTATTGTTGAGCCTGTCCTTCCTGTCAAGTATAACTTTATGCTTCTTACGATGATCTAAGAAGCCTCTCCCCTTCCAACTCCAATTCCAGTGACATTTATGAACCGTCTGTTCAAACTAAGCCCAACTTTTTTCCATCAAAAAGATAACCTGAATTTGGAAAAATCAGCAATGGCAGTAAATGAATGCAATGTTTATCTCTGGAATTAAGGAAGGATTTCCACTTGGCTGATTTTCTATTACAAAAGCACTGATTGCATTCTTGTATCTAGACAGGACTATTAACATACAAAGAAAGCAAATAGGAAAAGAAAAACATTTTCTGAGTTTTTTTAAAAATTCTAGGCAAATCTATTTCTATGAATTCATTGGAAGATAAAAATAAAAATTTTCAGAAGGGAAAAAAATACATGCTTCAAACTAATCTCAGTCATTTAGAGAATGTTTGATACTCAAAGAACAGGATTAACTGTAAAGATACAGTTAAAATACATTTGAGTACTTACAACTTTATGAACAACTATTAGATGTCTAATGTTTTACATGAATAGTGTTTCACCATTTCATTTATCCTAATAGTTGCAGAGGAGCTGGAAGTTTGAGAAAAAAAACAACAGAACATAAGAACCCTTTCTAGATTAGCACTGATAGAGAACGATAGTCAAGCCTGGTAAAATCAGTAATTCCCCAAACAGAATTAGTCAAGAATCAATTTAGGTTTCTACTTCCACTTAATAGGTAGCTTAAAGGTATTTATTGTGAGCAAGGTGCAGAGAATTAGGACTTTTCCAGAGTTAAGACAACAAAATCCAGCAGGTTCATTAGGAGAGACTCCTTGTGTCCCCTATGTTGGTAAGGATACTCCGGGTTCAAGATCTGACCTCTCAATTCCATAGACCTAGAACTTCACGAATTAATGTATCCAGCGTCTGCCGGATTCTGAGGACAGTGACTCTCAACCCAGATGGTGACACCAAATCAATCAATCACCCACAGAGGTTTACAATTGTATAGATAGCCTGATGTCACCTCCTAAAATTCTGACTCGATGGCCCTGGGGTGGAGCCTTGCTGAGTTTCTCTCTAATTTTAAGCTTTTCAAGTGACCAGACACAGTCGAAGTTAGAAATCACTCCTAGAGCACACCACTTACACTGCCCAGTCTTGGGCTACATTGCTCTTGAGCACAAATGTATATGCGGATATTAATTTGACCTTTCCTTTCTTCTCTTTCCCACCTATTCCCATCCTTTCTTTCCTCCCTCAATATGTGTTATAATGTATACACTGGGTATTATATAAGACTGATGAACCACAGACCTGTACCCCTGAAGCAAATAATACATTATATGTTAATTAATTCAATTTAAATTTAAAAATACATTAAAAATATTCACTGAGCACTTACTATGTGCCAAATACATAAGAAGAATATTCCTGTCCAAATTTATATATCCAAGTCCAGTCTCAATATCATCTCTTTCCAAAAGGCCAATTTAATTGGAAAGGCAAATGAAAGTTAGAAGATTGCTTGGTAAACAGTTAAGTTGTTGATTAACAAGAATGTGTTAAGTCTTTACTTTGCGCTCATCAGAATAAATGTCTCTGAGTGATGTTAAGAGAGACTTTATTTCACTACAGTTGCTAGATGTGTCTCTCTCTACTGTTGTAAGATGATATTCTCTACTTGCCAACTCCACGGATGCACTGTGTTAACAAGTCAGTGTAGCCCTAGCTAGGATAATAACTGGGAAAATATGGGCATTCTGCTACACCTCTTCTATCAGACTGTAAAGACTATTACTCCTTTCTTCACATTTGTTACTACACCTTGTCCTTTATTTCAGAATAATTTCACCATTTTTTAAATCTTTCTTAAGTTTGCAAGCCTTACTGTAATCATGTAGAGAGGAGAGCACCTTATTCATTAAATTGTAAGTCATATTGTCAGATGGCTCATCCAGTAAGACAGTCCTATTTGGAAGGTGGCAAGTGTTGAAGGGCCTCAGTCTGAGTCCATTCCTGTCCTGGGTGGTCACTGTCAGTTGCCTGAAGCTGGAGAAATTGACACTTATTTTATTTTGGGAAATGTAGCATTCTGTCCACTTGGGTTCTACCACAGCAGTGACCCCAGTGAATCTTTCCCCTTGCAAGTCAACCACGAGTATCACCCATATTTTCTCTGCTTGCTAAATGTGTTCTCTTGTGATATGTGGGCAACTCAGTCCATTAAGCATCTGCCCTTGGCTCAGGTCATGATCTCAGGGTACTGGGTTCAGGCCCCCATGTTGGGCTCCCTGCTCAATAAAGAACCTGCTTCTCCCTCTCCTTCTGTCCCTCCCTCTGCTTGTGCTCCCTCGCACTCTCCCTCTCTCTCTTTCTGTCAGATGAATAAATAAAATCCTTTAGAGGTGCCTGGGTGGCTCAGTCGGTTAAGCATCTGCCTTCAGCTCTGGTAATGGTCCTGGAGTCCTGGGATTGAGCCCCGTGTTAGGCTCCCTGCTCAGTGGAGAGTCTGCTTTTCCCTCTGCCCTTCACCCCACTCACTCTCTCTCTTGCTCTCTCTCAAATAAATAAATAAAATCTTAAAAATAAATAAATAAATCTTATAAATTAATAAATAATAAATAAATGCATTCTCTTCATTTTAACTAGCCCCTATTTGATGATACCTCTTAATGTAAATCCCTAGCCCAGACCTTTTTTCTGAAATCCAGCGACTTACTATCAACTCTACCCAAAAGACTCCCCAGAGTGGAATTAATCTTCCTCTCAAATGCGTTGCCCCTCCATTATTTCCTACCTTGGCTGGTGGCAATGCCAAATGCCCAATATCTGAAGGCAGAAACCTAAAGGGAGCCATAGATTCATCTCTCCCCAACCTATTTCTTCTTCTCCTTACTCATCCCATTCAACAAATCAGGTACTTTTGAGTGTAGCTTTTAAATATTTTTCATATTCATTCTGCCCTTTCTTTCCACTGAAACTGACTTAGAGTCTTGTTAATTCTTGTAGCGCTAATGTAATTGGCCTCTCCTAACAGTCTTTTTCTCCTTTAGCTGTAAAAATATTTCTAAAACAAAAGTTGACTATGTTTCACCCTTGCTCAAAAATCTTCCCTAGCTATCATGACTTATAGGATAAAGGCAGGAGATGAAGGGAACAACACAGAAGTAGAAAGTCATAAAACCAGACGGAATGAATGGGGGGGGGCAACCATTAACACTTTGATGGTGCCTGAGCCCATGGGTGAGGACTATAGCTCACCCATGGGCTCAGGTAGGCAGGGGCCAGATCATCCACAGCAGGCCAGGGAGCTGTTGCTCTTCCTTCTTCCTGGGATGCCCTGCCCTGTGCCCTTAACTGGCAGCTCAGAGTGACTTCTGGAAAGCTTTCTCTAATACGTCTATGCGGAAGTTAATCACTCCTTCCTCACCGCTAATGCTATGTCTCGTATTGTTGTTTTTGTTCTCCTAATATCACTTTAATATAACTATTTGTTTGCATGCCTGTCCCCCTTTTAGACTATGAGCTCCTTTAGGACAAGAACTATAGCTTAATCATTTCTATATCCCCCATATGACAAGTTGCCTGGCACGTAGTTGGCCTCGAAGAACTGCTCTCTTTCCCTTTGGTTTCTTTTGATTTCATAAGAATATAGGCAAGAGATAATAAAATCTTAGCGAAGAGTGATGGTAGGAATGAAGACGTAGAAATAAATTTTTGGAACTATTTAAGAAGTTGAATAGACTTAGTCATTAACCAAAAAGAGGTAAGAAATGTCTTCCTAAAGGAAGAAAGGAAGAAGGAGCTCATCTTCTTTGTCTTCAGTTATATGAAAGTTTCATTGGTTGGGGATTTTAATTATTTTGTTCATTTATTCCCTATAGCTTGCAGTGAATCCAACATTAAGTTTGTAGTGAATCAGATTGAATTTATTATACATATTTTTGACACACTCTCAGTGCTTTAATATCATTTTTAAATTTTTTTAAAGTTTCTGTTTAAATTCCAGTAAGTTAACAAACAGTGTTATATTAGTTTCAGGTGTACAATACAGTGATTTGACATTTCCAGACATCACCCGGTGCTCATCACAGATGCACTCCTTAATCCCCATCACCTATTTCACCCATCCCCCCACCCACCTCCCCTCTGGTAACTAATCCGTTTGTTCTCCACAGTTAAGAGTCTGTTTCTTGCTTTGTCTCTCTCTCCCTTTTTTTCCCTCTTTGTTCATTTATTTTCTTTCTTAAATCCACATGTGAGTGAAATCACATGGTATTTGTCTCCTCTGACTGACTTATTTTGCCTAGCATAATATGCTCTAGCTCCATCCATGTTGTTGCAAATGGCAAGATTTCATTCTTTTTAATGGCTGAGTAATATTCTATATCACCACCTCTTTATCCACCCATTTATCAATGGATACTTGGGCTACTTCCATAGTCTGGCTATTGTATACAATGCTACTACAAACATTGGGGTACATGTATCCCTTTGAATTAGTATTTTTGTGTTCTTTGGGAAGATACCTATTAGTATAATTGCTGCTTAGTGTCATTTTTAGAGATAGTATTTTTTTTAAGGTGGCATTTAAGATAAACTTTAACAGTAAAGATGAAACTTCAAGGCAACAAAATGACAAGTCAGGAAAGATCATTTTACTAGGACATTAGCCAATTTTGGATAGGTTATATTCAAAGTCAACAGAGATAACAACTGAACATAGAGAAGAGAATACAGGTGAAGACAGGCAAGGGAAAAACTTGCTGTGGGCCATCCCAGTAGTCAAATTGAACACAGGTCACATGAATTAAGCATCAGGCTCTCTTGTAACAAAGACAGATCTTGGTCCAGAAAACTAACATGTCCCCTCCTGAAGGAGTGGGCTCCGAGTCATCGCAGGGCTAGAAGACGGAACGTCCTATATGAAACAGAAGACCAGGAGCCAGGGGTAGGTTCAAACTGCAGGGGAGAGGCTGGATTTAACAACACCCACCATGCCTCTCAGTATGGGTCTAAGAGTCTGACTTGCCTGAATTCTTTCCTGACTCAGGAATGAGAGCAATTATGAAATATATGAGCTAACTTGATAAGATTCTTGCCTGGTTTCTCCTCCCAGCTTAGCATACAACCCCTGAGTTCAGGCCAGAAAAAAAACAAAAAACAAAAAACAAAAAAAAAAACACCTTTTCCCTCCCATCTTATCCCTCTGCTGCTGGAAATAATTTTTGTACTTTCTCGAGTCAAGTTCTATCTTAACCAGCCCTCGGCCATTGAGCCAGTCATGACTGCAGGACAGCCTCAACGAGTCAGCAAAATGGACAATGACATCACACTCATCAGGTCATGACCTTACACCTCTGTGTCAGCATCTGTCTTTAGACATTTGCTGGCCTCCCACCACCTGGTATGGATGGATATTTGGGGTACAAAGACCCACCCTTTCACTACCCAGTTGGTTGTCCTTTATAATCATACAAAATCACTGCCCTGAGACACAGGATAGAATGACCCAGGGCATTTTTGAGGCTGTCCTAGCATCTGAACCCTTACCCCAGGCCCATTCCAAATGAGCTCCACTCTCTGACATCTAGATGCCAGGGAATTTCTCACATAAGCAGAAATGAGAAACATTATTTAGTTCTGGCTCTCTCCTCCCCCTACCACACTTATAGAATTGTGTAAAAGTTTTATTGAACTCTAGACCAGGCACAAGGAATCAAACAACTTATTGCTTAACAAATGATCTAAGTGCTATGTGAAACTTGCGTTAGAGACGTGTGCATTGAAACAAGGACATTTGTGATCAAACCATTTTTTTCTCTATATATTTAATTTTATCTTCCAAACAGTACTATAAATGGAGAAGGAATAAGACTAACTGGACTGGAATGGAATTAGATGGAATTTTAACCAGTTTAAATAAAATGTTACACAAATGGAGTAATGTCATATATTTAGATATACTAAGAGAATGTAGCTCTAGAATTCTGTCTACAGCTAACATAATCTTATTCACAATGCCAACCATGTTGTGGATAAAAATGAACAAAATTTTCAATATAATTTCATATTAATATCATTTGTTAATTTTTTTAAAAATTGGATAATACTATCTCATTTTGATAAAAAATACTTAAATCCTCAGAGAGACCACTGTCTCTTAATAGGGTGCCCAAGTGTACAGAGGGAGAGGTGTGGTTTATGTGTCCTGGTGGAAGTAGGGGGATAGAACACCCTGGTCTCATGCTGGTCCTTTGGTGAATCCCAATGGTACCGACTGTTTTTCAGAGCTGCCTATTAGCATCTGGAAGCATTTGTCTGTCCTGAAGGCTTCCATTCTGGGGCAGCTTGAGATCTGACGTTCTCAGCTTCCACAGAGCCTGCTAGAATGCCCTGGGTCACTGTCTTCTACTTCTCCAACATCTGCAGTAATGAGCCTGCTGGCTCAGCAGTTTGCCCCATAGCCTTCTGGACTAGAGTTCCATCTCTCAGCTCAGCAATTCTCTATGCAATTGTTGATGAAGTGATCAACCAAAATTTAGTTTTGGGTATTCTCTTTTTAATTTCTAGGCATTCTATTGTGTGTGTTTTTTTAAATGTCTGCTTATTCTCTATTTATATTTCAACTTCTCTTATTTCTTCAAAAACATTAAGTATAGTTTATATTCAGCATTAGACAAATCAAAGTGGTTAAATCTTTCAGAGTCTGTTGCCAATATTTGCTCTTTTAAATTATTTTTGTGTGCTCTTTTTTAGCGGGTTTTGTGATCTGTGACTGTGAGTTGCAAATTTTCCCATAAGAATCCTTTGTGGCGTGCATTGAACTTTCGGTTCTCTAGAGTAGATTTGTGTCTCCTTCTGCCAATGGCCTGGAAAATAGATAAATTAAATTCTCAGCTTGAAAGTATGAATTCCAAGTTAATCTTTCCATAATATGATTATGAATTCTCACTGAGACTATTTTTCCTTTTTCCAGAACCAGAGATTATACAAGTTATTTTGTCCCTCTCCTATACAGTAGGGTTCATTTCTTTATTCACCTTTTTCTAGGGCATGCAGACATTTGAGACCCTTCCTACTTCATGCAAGGACCTTGGGGGAGCCAAGGTTTATCTCTCAGAAGCAGTAATCGGAGCAGTTCCAAGTTCCCAGGTATACTGAGAATTCCTGAGTCTGGAACCCGCTTTTAGCATTTGTTTATCTCTCTTCTTTTATGTGCTTGGTGAATTCCTTGCTTTTGTGCCAGCTGAATGAAACATTTTTATTCTATCCAAGAATTTGTTTTAATCTGGAATGTCATCTAGGGTATCTGTTCCAGGATACTGTTGAAATAGTACCAGCCCTTTCTCTGTCATAAATAAGAATAAATATTTATATAATTATGATTTGGTATTCTAGGGCTTTGGAACCAGACAGATTTGTTAGAATTCCAGCTCTTTGACCTACTAGTTTATGCCTTGAGCAGGTTCTTAGAATTTTTAAACTCTACTTTCTTCATCTGTTAAGTGGAGACTGTAATACCCATAGCTCTCAGGTTCATAATAAGGATTAAAGACTTGTAAAGCACTTAGCAAACTGCCTGGAATCTATTGAGTAATTAATAGCTATTCTGATTATTAACCCTATTTTATCCATTTCCTCCATGCACTTAAATTTTTTGTAAAACAATTTTTACTCAATTACTCAAGCCAATATTTATCTAGTGACTACCACCGCCTAGATTTTAGAGTTAAAATAGTGCGTGAAAAACTCCCTTCCCTTTGATATTTAGATTTTAGTAAGAAAGAAAGAAACCATTAAGTAAACAAATATAAATATATATATATTCTATTCCAATGTGTATCAAATAGTAATAATTGCCACAAAGAAAAATAAAAACAGGGTAGGAGATACAAAATGATCGAATAGTATACAGATGCAGTGCTATTTTAAATAATGTAATCAGAATGCCATTCTAAAGAGGAAATCATTTGAATGAAATCCTGAGTGAAATGAGAGAGCAAGCCATGTAGACGAAAACAGAGGTAAAATGCCTCCCAGGCAGAGAATAACAAGCATGACCTTGAGATAGAGACACATGTGTCCTGGGGCTCCTGGGTGGCTCAGTCGGTTGAGCATTTGCCTTCGGCTCAGGTTGTGATCTCGGGGTCCTGGTATCAAGCCCCACATAGGGCTCCCTGCCCAGCAAAGAGCCTGCTTCACTCTCTCCCTCTGCTGCTCCCTCTCACTTGTACTCTTTCTCCTTCTCAAATAAAAACGAAAATCTAAAAAATACAAACAAAAAAACCGGCCACATGTGTCCCAGCGGGGGGCAACTGGGAAGGGGAGGATGGCTGCAGCAGAGCATTCAGAACTGAGGTTGGAGACGTGGGCAGGAGCCAAATCATGTAGGCCTCATGAGTCTTGAGATGGACTTTGGATTTTATTCTGAAGATAGTGGAAAGTCATGGGAGCATTTTGTAGAGGGGAATGATGTGGTCTGGCTCATCTATTAATAATACCGTTCTAGGTAATGTATGGGGTATAAATAATAGAAGTTGGCGAATCAGACCACTAGCTGCTGGGGAAACCTACTGCCAGCCCAGAGAGAGACAACAGAGGTTTGGGCAGTGGCAGTGGCGGAGTCGCTGAAAGGAGGACATAATCTGAAAGTAGTGTTTGTGGGATTTGGTGGTAGATCAGGATACAGAAAGACATAAAGGAGTTCAGGATAATGGCTATCTAACATTCGGGGCTGGGCCACCAGGGGTCAATGAGATGGGGAGAAGTGGGAGAGCATTGAACTCGTTAGGCAAGGAAATCAAGTTTGGTTTTGTACACATTTAAATTTGATATGTCTATTAGTGGAAATGGTGAATAGGAAATTGGATACTCCTGAGTCTGGAGCTCTGTGGCCCTGCAGATAAAATCTGCATCAGCAGCATATGGATGGTTTTTAAAGCAGTGAGACAGGGTGAGGTTACCTAACGCATGTGTGTCAATGCAGAGGCAAAGAGCTCTGAGCACTAAACTCTGGGATGTGTCAACATTTAGACATTTAGAAATTAAGAACCAGAGTTCAATGAGAGTAGAGGAGGATGTGGAGATTAGGTTAACTGGGTAGCCAATGGAAGAAAGTGATTTTTGAAAGAGGGTTCGTGATCATCTGCTTCAATTTTGCTAAGAAATCAAAGAAGACAAGGGTTAACAATTGACTTTGCACTTCGCAAGATGGAAGTTACTGGTAGGAATGAAAGTGTAATTGGAGTGATTCGAGGTGAGACAGTTAATATTGAAACTCTTTGGGGGTGTTTTATAATAAAGGGGAGAATAGTGATGATGTGGATTTTAGGAGCATTTTTTACAAGATGACAGATACTATACCATGTTTACTTGTCGATAGACATGATTCAGTAAAGAAGGAGATATTAGTAACATAGGAGGAATGTGGGTGAAAATTGTAGGACCAAAGGTTCCAAGTAGAACAAGTCAGATGGGACCCAGAGCACAGGGTGTTGTGATACCTCAGAAAGAAGCATAGAGAGTTCATCCCTCCTTCATTTTTTTCAGAACTCTACTCAGAGACATCTTCTCTGAACACCTTCCCTGAAATTGTACCCTATCTCCTCATCACAACTAAGCTTTCAATCTCCTATGCTTCCCTCATAACACATTTTGTGTTAATATTGTGTCTAATATTGAACATGTGTGTATTGATTTATTGTTTGTATTTTACCCAAGAATGTAATCACCAAAGAGAAAGGACTTTGTTTGTTTGCTATCCTTCAAACTTATAACATTGCCTGGTGTATGGTACCCATTTAATAAGTACTTATGTATTAAATGAATGCAATAGGAAGAAAAATGAACAAATAAGTATACAAATGCAGGTAGGTTAGTAGATTTGGTGGGAGGAAGAATAATTATTTCTCCTCTCATCACTTCAATTTTTTTCAGTGTAATAAGAGGCAGAGTCACCAGCACAAAAGGGAAAAAAAAGTACAAAATATCTACCCCAGACAATAGAAGAAAGAATAAATGCAAAATGTAGTTGAATTACCAGGAAATATCAACGGTCTATAAGTTCTGTGGTCAAATTGTCTTGTGAAACCCGTTAGTAAATTTGTGTGTTTTCTTTCAACCGAAGTCTGCATTAGGTGCTGGGCACAGAAAAAGTGGAGAACTGGGTTTAATCAGTGTTGGTATTTTGCTGTGAGTATAACAAAGGGAGAAAGGGTGACAGTTTCCAAGGGCTGCTGAAAAAAATTTACCACAAACTTGGTGGCTAAAAACACCAAAAAATATATTCTTTCACAGTTCATGAGGTCAAACATCTGAAACCAAGGTAGTCAGCATGATTGGGTCCTTCTGGAGGCTTCAAGAAAACAATGATCCCATATTTCTAACTTCTAGTGGTTTCCAGCCATCCTTGTCATTCCTTGCCTAATGGCAGCGTTAACTCCATTCTCTACCACCATCTTCCCTGTGGCTATGGCTCTGTAGGTGTGTCTCTTATTATGAGGGTACCAGTCATTGGATTTAGGGCCCCTCTTAATGTCCTTATATTAACTAATCACATCTGTAAAGACCCTGTTTCCAAATACAGTCCCACTCTAAGGCTCTGAGTGGGTGTGAATTTTTAGGAGACACTATTCAACAGGGGTTGAGGGCATATGTAAAGAAGTGATGAAAAAAAAAAAAAGCCACAGAATCTAGTAGGGAAAGAGACATCGGGACACATAGTGGGGCAGATAAAGGGCACCAAAAAATGGTAAGGTTGATGGACTAGTGGACCCTATGTGGTCAAAGAAATGGAGTAAAGCTACTATAGTATGAGAGTTAGAAAAGCAGAGATGGAGAACAGAAAGTGAAAAGCTTAAAATTTGGGTCAAATACTAGGGCATAACCATGGAAGACGTTGGTGGAGGTGTTACGAAGGAAGAGAACATCGGAACTTAGAGTGAGGAACTGTGAGGACAGCAGATAAGCTAAATCATCTGTGGGGGTGGTGAAGTCCCCAAGGATGGTTCCAGATGCAAAGGTAGTCAGTTTTGTGCTACACTCCTTTGTGACCCAGGAAGAATGACCGTACTCTTAGTTGATGACTTCAATAAGGACAGATAGCCGCTGGCTCCTTATGGCGGATAAGAATGAAAAGAATTGGGGGTTTTGAGGGAGGAGCAAGAAGGATACCCACCACATCCAGGTGCTGTGGGAGCTAGGGCTGAGAGCACGAGAGCGCCCCTTAAGAGTGACCAAATGGGTTGCACTACCATCATGGAACATTTAAGTTCCCAAAAATGAAAGTGTTTAGAGCATACGATCAGAGCAAGGTGTGCAGAGGATTCTGCTGACAACAGAGTAGTGGAGAAGTCTGAGAAGTGATCTGAGCCGAAGGAAATTGGAACAGACCACAGAGTATACACCGTGGGGGAGACAAGAGACCGGGGCGGAAGCTTGGCCAGGGAGACTCCGACAGTGATGGAAGTAAACAGAGCGGCACAGCCGCCCTTGTAGGGACAGATTTTAATTTAGTTAATCCTTCTCTTAATCGGAGGGATGTGATATTCCCTACATTCTCAGGACTATAAATAATTCTACAATGAATGTTTACCCCTCCCACGTGTTACAACAATTGCACTTGAGTTTGAATGGAGCTCGCTGTGGTTATTAATATCTGCTTCTCGCTAGCCTGGGGGCTTGGGCTCATGAACTATTCAACATCTTCGTAGCACACTGCACATAGTAGGAGTTTCAAAATGGCTGCATTGCCTGTGGCTACTTAAAAATCTAAAAATGAAACCAGTTTTCCGTTTTCTTCCTCTTTGCTTTCCTTTGTCTTTTTTGGAAGTGGCATGGGGAAGCACGATATTATGTTCAAAGGCTTTTCTACCCTTATAATAGTCTAACAGCCTGTTTACTTGTTCAGGGCACATCATGACCACGTGACAGGACGTGTGTGCTCTGAAATGACAAAGTGTGTGGATCCTGGCCAGCAGGGTCAAGAAAATACTTCATAAACAAGGCTGTAAATAACATCTGGGCTGTCCAAATACAGGAGGACCTGCTAGCTTTTCCTTTGGGTGGTGGTTCTGTTTGGTCGTGGCCGCATCTCCCCGCAGACCCAAACGAGTCAGGGAGCCGCTGTCTCAGCCCGCGAGTACGTCAGGCTAATTCTGGTGGCCAGGAGTATAGGGCAGGCCATCAATGGGAAAACCAGACCCTGCTGAGTGAAGTGACAGGAAACCAATGAATCACAGCATGGAAGAAGAAAGCCAAAAGGTCCGAATAATCAAGATAAAGACCTTAAGCCATGAGGGGGAAATAAAGTTTATAAACACTTTTTATCTCAGAGCACAGAAAATATTTGATGAGAAGACTAATAATAGTTCAGATTGATAAAAACGTTCTCATCTGAATACCTCAAACCACAACTTTCCATGTAGACATTAGTCAACTTAGCTAACATTCAGTTCATATTCTGACTACTAAAGTTAGTTTGTAGACTATTACAAATACATACTTTAAGTAAAGGGTGTTACATGAAATGAAAGGTAAAAGTGATTTTTAATATCTTGAAGGATAACTATATGGCAGATACACACTGCCGAAAAACCATCCACGGCTCAAGGTGCAAACTTCTCAGTGACCTTGATGACTGACAGAATGATGGGTGGTTTTCTAGATGGTTCTGGTAGGGTATATAAAGGCAAATAAAGGCAACTCTGAGGGGAAAGCAGTGGAACCTAATAAGGTGGCTTTTCCTTTCCTGGTCTCAAAGGGTAGGGATGGAGAAAGGTCTTTTGCCCATAGCATGTGGTATCTCTGCTCAGCCACTGTTACAGTTACTGAATTGAGAAGGGAAAAAGATGTACTGGTGAGGGCTGGGCAGGGCTCCCCCGCCCCCACCACCGGCTGCAGACCCATGAACTAGGTGGCCACGGGAATCAAATGCCATCAAAATGACTGCTGTTGGGTGTTCAACTTTCCTTTCCTTCCTGTCTCCTTGTGGATCAGGGGTTGTGGGAAACAAAATGGGTTTAAATCTGGGATCTGACCTTGAAAGAGTTGACTGCCTCAATGGGAAGATACTGGCCCCATCCCCGGAAGAATCTTGCACAGACACCTGGAGTTGACATGAGGGAGCCAGCCCAGAGCTGTGGATCTGGACCTCCATGGTGCAAGCAGGAATCTTCGTGCTCCACAAGCTCCCCAGGTGGTCTGAGGTGTTCTACTGAGACACTAGCCTTGGCCGCCATCAACCCCATGACTGCTGGTATTTAAATAGAGATTCCCACCACACAAGACCTCAGAGGCATTTTAGGAGTTATGGTCTACCACATACTTAAAATTGGGGGACTGGAGTCAGTTAGGCATCTGACTCTTGATTTCAGCTCAAGTCACGATCCCTGGGTGATAAGATCAAGCCCCACATGGGGCTCCATGCTGGGGGTTCTCTCTCTCCCTCTACCTCTCCTGTACCCCTCTCCTCCCTCTCTCTATCTCTATTTCCAAAAAAAAAAAAAAAAATGTCAGGGACTGGAAATAGGGAGAGAAAAAGAGGAAACCTTCCTCCATAAACTTCTCTTCCATTACATGATACATAAGCTCTAACCACAAAGCTTATGTTGCAATTCTTGTGTTCTTCTTCCACGCTACCAAACGCTTTCTACTCTGCATGAGAAATTAGAGATCATTTATTCTGTCCATGGCTCACCTTTATCCCTTAAAGTGCTTGGTCCAGAGCAATGGGAGATAAGAAGTGAATTGCTCAATGAATACGTGCAATAAGGCATTCATTCCTCCCAACTTCCATAACCGCTGAGACCCAGCAGGAAAGAAAGGACTGGAGTTGGAAGTACGTGCCTCTGAAGCTGCCCTGGCCAAGAGTAAAGCATTTTTGACTCAGGAGGGGCCATTCCCCTAGGGATGAGAACAAGTGTCCTGGTCCCTGTCTCTCCAGGAAAGGAATGAATGCTGAGGTCTTCAAAACGCCTTGCTCTGTGTCAAATTCACAGACACACCTTTATGAGATGCTGGTGGAAGCTGGTTTACCAAAATAATGTTCAAAAAAGGGAAATCAGTAATTACAGTGGGCTGTCCTTCAGTGAGACTTAGTGGCCTCAGCCGTGGTCTTAGGATTTTGTTTGTTTGTTTGTGGGCTCAGGATTTTGAGCTGGCAGTTTGCTGCCCTTGTCCCTTGTGTGTGATTCTGTCCATTAAGAGCTCTAACAGCTTAAGGGAAGAACTTAATAGGAACAGCCACTTAACCTGAGTGTCTATGGAACTGTTTAGAAGATCGCTCACAAATTCCCTGCCAACCTGAATTCAACGTCAGAGAACACCCAGACCGTTACAGCATCGCTCATGTATATATATGAACCCCATAAGAAGAGCTTGACTCAGGAAGACCGGGGAAGGACTCAAGAATATATATACATTGGAAGCTCCCCGTGTGATTCCAGCTAGGTTTGGGAGCTACTGGTGTCCATAATCAACCCTGTCTGAGAGTAGCCCAAGTATGAAACAACCCAGAGGCAGCATTATCATTCTCCAGTGAGTTTTGGACTTTGAGAAAACACTTCGAGAGTGAGTTCAATTTTGTGGAAATACGTGCTTTACCTATGTACACACACACATACACACACACACACACACACACACACACAGGCATATACACACGTACCATGATAGAAAGAAAAACTCTAGATTTGATTCACCCAGTTGCTGGCCAAATTCTTTCCATCCACTGAACTTCCGTGGAGCTCTTTGAAGTCAGCAATTACTTTGTTCTCAGAGGAGTCATTCTGTGGTGAGGAGAATGTTGAAAGTTTGGCAATGTATGAGGACTTTCCAAATCTGGGTTCTTTCAAAATATTTATCGGTATGTTGTTTATCCCTTTTCAGTATTTAGACTTCATTCTTTCTAATAACCAGAGGACAAGCTATTGATATTAGTCACCTGGAATGCATAATAAAGATAGTAAATTTACCAGCGCTGATAAAACGGCAGCTATCCATAGCTGATGACGTTCTTAATCCACCCCATCATCTGTCAGATGAACGGATTTAGTCACTGAACGGATCCCTTCTCACAGTGCCTGAAACAGCATCAGTCCTCGGTTAACATGAGCTACCATTTTCATTATTCTTCTTTCATGAACTTGCTAAACAGTCCTGCTTCTCCCTATAGGCTACCAGCGATGTTCTGAGCGAATATTTTACACACATCCCATTCCCGTCTTCCAGCATTCCTATGCTCTGACTTTCTGTTTTACCCCACATATGTTTGTCCCTAACATTAACAGAGTGAGAAATCTTTGGGTCCATCTCTACTGATAATGGAAACATGTGGCTTTGTTTTTTATGTTCTCTTGGATTCCCCATTCACAGGAAACCACAGATCCTAATGTCGATTTCCTGTATTGCTGTAGAATCTCACAGTGCAGGGATTTCACTTTTGAATGGTCCCTTCTGTCTTTGCACAAGCCCGTCCATACAGCCACACTCCTGTTGTGTCTGAACACGCACTGACTCATAACTCCAGGGACGGCTGCTCTGACCCACCTCTACTCTCCAGCTCCACTCCGTGGTGCTATCCCAGCCTGCCCGTCCAACTCCAAAGGGCATTGAATCCATGGGACATACCCAGTCCGGGTCCCAGTTTGTATCCTCCACGTGTTTGGCTATATAATGAATTAGGTGTTGAAATTTAGAGCAGCTTTATTGACAACCCCGATGATAAGATGACTTTGGTGTATCCCAAACCATGTATGTTCCATCAATGAAGCCTTCCACTGGATTTCCTCATCGCCGCACGTTATCAATCAGGCTCTGCCTATCACAGGGAAATTCACAAACCCAGAGCATGTGTGCATCTGTGCCTTTGGAAAAGATAGGCAACTTACAGAAAAAGGGACTGTTATGATCTGTTTTGATTTTACCATCCTCCTACCTTGCCAAGACACACACACAAACACATGCACACAGACACACAGACACACACACGCACAGAGCTTCTGTTTTTCCAAGAGCTTTTGAAATTTTGCTTGGTTTATACCCCCGAGGCCAGTGGACAGGAAATGAGAGTCGGATAGGAAAGGAGCTAGAAACATCTTCTGCAAATTTTTTGTTGTGTGGGGTATGGTAATTTTCCACTTAAAACGTTTTTAAAATAGACTTACCAGGAAATATTGCTTTATATAGAAGGATGGCCATTCTTTCATATTTGTATATGGTTATTATCACTACCAGTTAAAATCACCATATTAATAGCTCTCTCAAATAATGGCTTTCTTCTGACCACCTGAAAAGTTCAGCCAGTATTGGGGTACATTTCCCTGCATTGTAATTCCAGAGATGATACTCTAAGAAAAAGTCCTAGCCTGTTAAAGGAACACGTCCCATAGAATTATAGTGTTGGAGGCGCTGGAGAGGAAGGCTTGTTTAAACTCTTGAATCCTTCACTCTTTTAAATTCACTTGCTATCAAGGAAGAGTTCCAAATGATTTCATCTAGTCAGAAAATAACCCTTCCGACTCTATTTACGATTTTAAGATATTCTAATTCCCTCTGTCTTCTTTATCACTTAAACATTTGTTTCCCAAACTACATTAAAATGGGAAAAAAACACAAGCTAACATAGCACGTCTTTTCAAAAAGATCTGTCACTTCCATTTGAGACCATTTTCTACTTCATAATTTTGGTGTTCCAACATCCTTCCTTTTTTAAAGTTAGGGATAGGATAGGTAGAAGATTTTTGTCTATTATGCTCCCTTGACAAAATAAAAAGTTAACACTTCCAGACTGGTCCCCAAACTTGATGTTGTAACTTCACTTTTTAAAGAAATTCAAGGCTCCTGAAATCAGCACTCTGCCTTTAGAATTCCTGACAGACCATTCTGCTAACTCCCCGCTCGCGCTTGCAAAAAGCCAGACCACGTAGGATTGCCTGCTGGAGACTTCACTGCTATAATGTAAGAAATAGATTAGGTGACTGTTGCCGGTGTCCCAGAGGTCATAATTCTTCTGCAGATATTTCAAAAGGATAAGGTAATTAAGTTAATAATCCCTGTTGTTATAAATACTAGATGTGGCATTGTTCATTTATTGCCTTCTAACCTCCACGATATCGATTTACACAAGAATAACTCGGGGGAAGTTCTGGTATTGAAGACTCTAGAAAGGAACTAGGATCAAAGACTCCTAGATTAAAGGGTTGATTTAGGATAAATGTTAAAAGGCATAATGTGAACAACACACTTATTACAAACAAGAAATCCCAGTCTTACCTACTGTTCTATCTGACAGAGATTTCACTTCCTGTAAAAACAAAACAAAAATGGAAACATAATTGAGTGAAGTAAATTGTTACTTGTGCAATTAACATAAAAGTGCTTCCATTTAGATACCTTTAATTTACATTTAAAATGCAGTTTAATAGTTAATGTAGAAAGGGCCACACAGGAAGAAGAGTTTGACTTTTCTTATGTATGTATGTGCGTACGTGCATAGCATGGACAGTAAATGTACATATATATTTTAGGATCCTAAAAAGTTCACTTATCTGTCTGTTGTATTTCGAGATCATAATACTTAGAGTCTATCTGGCCTCTTTGGAGAAATTCAGAGAGGACAGTTTAAACTTCCGGATGGTCCCACTTCATAAACCAGACTTCCAAATTAGCGTAGTCTCATAACCTCCAAGTCGGAGATTAATTGGTATGTGGGCAAAGAAGAATTTTAATAAAACATAAAAATGCAACCTGTACCCACTGTGCAGAATTTCTGCAGACGACTGTTTCTGGGAGCCAGCTGCCGTGTGAAAACTGCTATGGCAAAGGGCTGGCAGAAAACTTAAAAAGTAAAAAATTATGCAAAATAGTGGAGTTTCAAATCGATCTACCAACTTGACCTAGAAAGATCATTTCGTAGAACATTTGCCTCAACTAAGTCTTATTTTTCCCACTTACATCTTACTCCTGGACAATTTGCCAGGCCAACTACCACTTTCCAGAAGCTTTGGGTGGGTATTCGTGTTTAGCTTCTGGTGCTCAGAAAGGATCTGTCCTTATGCTTCTGTGATTGTCCACCTCACCCTGCAAGTAGATATGCTCCGGGTTTTTCCATCGTCAACTTTGTTTTGGTTAATTAATATATGAGGTGTTGTTCAAAACAGGGGTCACACATTGCAGACTGCGGGCCAAATCCAGCACACCACTGATTTTGAAAAGAAGGTTATACTGGAGCACATTCATGCTCACTTGTTTGTGTGTTGTTTATGGATGCTATAACATTTGAATAGTTGCTACAGATACTGTAAGGACCACGGAATTTAAAACATTTACTTTCTGGCCCTTTATAGAAAATGTGTGCTGATTCTAGTCTACAAGGCAGAAAACATATTGTAGGAGGGGATTAACCTTTGGCATGGATTTGGGTGCTAATTGCTTATCATAAAAACATTTCAAAGCAGTTCATATTTAAACCCATTGACTTTCAACTCACTGGGGGGAAAAGTAGATATTCAGCCCAAAAACAGATACCTGCCCCTGTTTCTTATCACTTTACTTTTTATCCCTTGGTCTTCATATAGATTCACAATCTATGTTAGGAGAGGGGGAACTATTTGGGGCAAGTGTGATTAATGCTGAAACAGGCAGGCCTTTGGCAAAATTTGATGAAGATGAACTAACCTTTGTTGTCTTTCCCCCATCCCTTTCCTCCTGTCCTGCCCTATGTCTCTCCTCTTTTTCCTTGGCATGGTCTAGGTCATACCTAGATTCCTCCTTCATTTGGGTTAGCTCTCAATTAATCCCCACTAGACTCTGAGCTGATAAGGACCTTGATATGACCATTCACATTGGCATTTATATATTAAAGATGAATCTCTGAAGCTGAGGTACTAGCGCAAAAAACAGAGCTTGCCGGTCAGGTGGCTGAGTGTATGGGTTACTGTCATGCCACAGTGTTGATCTCCACAGGGCACACCCTGGGCCATTTGCTTTCCAAGGCCCAGTAGCTACTCCAGAAACAAACAGCTTCCCTTGGGGTGACACACCAACATTATATTTTTCTATTATATGAAAGAAAAAAAAAAAAAAGATTGAGACGCACTCACCTCTCAGAATACATCATTATATGTTTCACTTATCCAAAAGAGGGGACAGACCTTAGGGAATCAGAGTTGATGGTGACTACTTTGTATTTCCTGGCAAGTGAGAACACTGTGCTCATAAGTAAATCAATAGTCAATAATCTATAGATAAAAATAGATGAACAGGTCTAACTTGGGGTCACTTATAAATCTCAATCAAGAATAAAATCAGGTTTTACTAATCAGCTAACTGGGGTTGTACACTGGTTATAAAAATATAGTGTCTTCTTCCCTCTTCTTGAGAGAAGAGGGAATGCCTGGTCCACAGAAGGAGCTCGATATTCTACCATCTTGCTACCCCTAATGCAATAGATGGACCTGCAGCATTGTCATCACCTGAGAGCTTGTTGGAAATGCAGAATCTCAGGGGGCACCTGGGCAGCTCAGTCTGTTAAGTGTTCAACTCTTGGTTTCAGCTCAGGTCACCATCTCGGTGTCATGAGATCAAGCCCTGAATAGGGCTCCATGCTGGTGTGGAGCCTGCTTGGAATTCTCTCTCTCCCTCTCCCTCAGCCTCTCCTGCCCTACTCATGTGCTCTCTCTCGGGGGGGGGGGGGGGAGAGGCAGAATCTCAGGTCCACCCCAATCTCCTCATTCAGAACTTGCTTTTTAACAAAATCCCCAAAATTCAGTCTGAGAAGCCTTGGCTAAGAGACCAAATGAGACTAGGAATCTGGCCGTGCCACCTTACATTTGGAAGATGTAAAGTTAGAAATAAATATTTTAGGAAAGATGAAAAAAAAAGTCAATAAAATTAGTGTGGAAGGAGAAAAGTGTATTTTTCCTTTAAACAAAAATCCGTGAGGAAGGGTGCCATTTTGTAAGCTCAGTCAGTAACCGGGACCGGTTTCATGGATCACATAGCTGAAGTCTGACCTGCAGAGAGTTAAACAGAAATCTTGACTTGGTCCCGAACATGTACAATGGCCATTAAAATATTGTAAAAGGGGTGAAACTTTGATTGGTTGAGCTTAGGCCAGGCTCTGTTTTTTGCCTGGCAGGGAATTCCATCAACTTCATGCTCACGTGGAGAGCTTGGGCTCATAGCAGGAGGACTCAGCAGGACACAGAAATGATTTAATGGACTGTGTAACTCTCCAAACTAGAGCCAACTTCCAAAATAAATGCAAGCCCCTGGGATTCTTGGAGTGCATTGTCATGGGGCCAGAAGGAAGGACGATCCTCTCTGTGGTTTACTGAATTTTGAGATACTTTCTGTCGGCCACTCTGACTTCCAAAAGAAAGAATTTAAAAATCCGCTGCCTAGTCAAAATGGAAAGTGGAATTGCCTAATATTTCAGAGAAAAGAATCACATTTGCAAGTCTATAGAGTAGGAGGTATATCTGACATGCTTGGCTTTGAACCTTTACCATCTTTGAAAATAAGCACTCCTGTAACCAGGGGCCAGACTTGAACACCATGGTGCGGTCGACCATATTCTGCTCTGTCCTTTCTGTGCAGTGAAGTGATCTGAATTTTTCCAGACATCATTAGGAATGTGCAAAGCCAATAATTCTGATTCTGTGAGAAGATCATGGGCATCCTTATTTTAGATTTCCCCCATGACAACAAAGGCAGAATCCCACTACAGGGAAAGGTTTCTGGAGATAACCTGAGGTCTCAGACCTTGTGGAGAGCTGACAGGGACCACAGTCCCACTTTGGATGCTGCTGGAGCTGCTCCGGGCACATGAATGCATCTGGGCAGTAAGACCCAAGCAGAGACAGGGCAGGTCCGGATGTTAAGGTAGAAAGAAGAAGAAAAGTAGAGAGAAAATGCTCTGGAATCCATAGTCTAGAAGGTTAAGCCAGCACAAAGTTCAGAAGTCTCTCTTTGGCCATCTTGGCAAGATGTTAGATGTACTTCCTTGCCTGCTCTTGGGCTCCTTGTCCAACCTCGGTGCATGTCATGTTCTTTCCCGGTACAAGTCATTGCCCCTCTGATACTTTTTCTCTCCACATCAGAGTAGTAGATGAACTAAAGGTCTTCTTTCAGATTTGGGGCCCACAATATTTCCTTACAGATGTCTTCCCGTTTTTTGCCATGCCCAGAAAGGCAGATTCTATCAGTCATTTGTTGGGTTCCTCTAGCATGCGTGACATAATTCTTCTATAGAGCTTACTGCACTGTCTTTTAATTTCTTCTTTATAGCCCATACACAACAATGTGGTCCCCCAAACAAGACACCATGTCTTTCCTGCCCATATCATATGCCTAATTCTTGGCAATAAATGATGACATATAGTAGGCATCAATATTTGCCAAATTAGAACAAAATTATCCCTTTATATGTGAATACCCTTTAAATAATCTCTCAACCCTTTTTTACTTTTTTTTTTAAATAAGGGTGGTACATCAACAATGGAATAATTTGAAAAACTCATTTTGAAAAATGTGAAACGCATGAACAGCCCAAAGTCCGTCTCGAGTCCCTCATCTTCCATAAGTTTTTTGCTAACAACTTTGATCCCTGAGGCTATCTCCTTTATCCACAGAGCAGTTGATATGAGACAGAGACACGGAGGTGTGCTTTTATTGTTCTAATTTGTTTCATACCCATAAATCTTATCTCCCCAGATAGATTGTGGTTCAATTCAATTCAAACAAATTCAAATCAGGAAATGGTGATAGAGCCACCCATGTGTGTGAGTCTGTGCTCCTTGAGTGTTGGCACCGGTTCTTGTTTTGACTTTAATTTATTCAACATATATTTGTTGAGCATTTAATTATATGTATAATCACCTTTCTGAGAGAGATTACATTTTTTTTAAGATTTCTGTGTTTTCAAAAAATTTACCAGTATTGTACAAGTTCAAGGGCAAATTGACCAGTCTACAGTGAATCATGCTAGAAGTTGCAGCTCAGTGGTCCCAAGTGCGACATAGCTTTATGTATGGCAACAAATTCACATGAGAGTCGGATAACCTTGGCATCAGGAGATCCCAACCAGGGAAAACATGGCAAAAAGGGATTCTGGATACCAGTCCATGTCAAGAGTCATCTATTCCTTAGGTTATAGAATTGACTCCTGCCCTGGGCTGAGGGAACACTGTGGCCCCAATCCTAGAGAACAACTAGAAAGTACTGAGGAAGGTAACTTAGTCAACAGCTTGGGAGTTGGAGCTGAACCCTCAAAACCTTATGAACCTTTGATGAAAATGCTGGCAACAAAACATCTCAGACCTAGAACCCTAGAACCTGACCTGCCAGGCTTTAAAGGAGGCTGGAGGGCACTGTAGGAGGTTGGGAGTTGTTTCCAAACCAGTGTCAGATTTGGGGAGCAGACCCCAATTCTAAGTTCCCCCAGATGGTGGCTCTGAGACTACTGACCTCCACTTGCCTATATTCGGTGTGGGAGTGAGCCCACTGCTAGGGGACTCAGAGGACCCGACATAAGCTGCATCAGGGCGAGAAAAAGAGGACCAAGAGGGGCCAGTAGCAGGGAAAAGCAGAAGGGCCCGGAACGAGGCCTAACCAGTCACTATAAATAGCTCCTGTATCACTAAATTTATTGCACTGCATTAAAATGGTCTTTTTCCTTGTCTGTCTCCCCACTTGGCGCTAAGCCATAAGGGCAGAGCCTAGGTGTTATCTTGCTTATCATGTTATTCTTAGCGCAAAACACGGTGCCTACCACCGAGGGGGCATTCAAGATATATTGCCCCAAAATTCTTATTCTGGGGAGAAAGAATGAATCTGTGTCAGGTATAGGGCAAATAAACTCAGTCAACTAAGGAAAAGTCAAAGTGTGGAAGGTAGGCTTCAACCTGTGGGCGAGGCCAGCAAGAGGTCAAGTCTAGAAGAAAGAGTGAGGCAGCACTGAACAGTGGCCTGTGTCTGGGCTTTGGAGTCAATCCTGGGTTTGAACACTGCCTCCACTTCTCTTGGTTTCTACCTTATGAGCTCGGGCAAACTGTTAGATTGCTCTGGACCTCGCTTTCTGCTCTACAAAACAGCAGTTTACACTACCGACCTCATGTGTGGATGGAAGAAGGGAGCATAAGAAAAGGTCAGCTCAGTGCTGGATCCTGTACTCCACAAGTGTTGCTGTTGAGGCAAGCAGGAAACAGCAAATCCCCTCATTCCAATAGCTAATAGGCATCCTCCAGAGCTGGGGAGATTGGAGCCCAGAGATTAAGAATCTAGTCTCCAAAGCTAAAACATAAATGATGAGGGGCACATAAGGAGACCAAAAAAAAAAAAAAAAATCCAGGCTAAAGATTGAGGTGTCCCAGGCAAGGGATCTTGTCTATCAGACATGGAGGGATAAGATTAGGAGGGAGTGTAGCTTGAACCTGTTCCAACAGCTTTCGAAGGCCAGGGTTCCTTCTGTGCCTCAGAGCAGGGCTTCTCAGAGTGAGTGGGCAGGTATGAGCTCATCAGAGAAGCTAATAAGCACACTTGGCAAAAGCAGAGATGAGAAAGGGTGTGAAGTCAGACAGTTCATGACAGCCAGGCACAGAAGGTGGTCAATAAATCGTTGTTGATCATTGACTTTCATCATTAGCACCATTGTTCCAAAGCGGGGAGGTGCATGAGCCCTCATTCGATCCTGAAACTCAAACAGGTCATCTCATTTGCCAAGATTCTGGAGAAAATGGTGTTTTCTAACCTACCCCCACGGTTTCATTTGTGGAATCACTGGTGTATTTTATGGAACGCTGGGCCATTTTTCATTAATCTACAGCCAACAATGGAGGAAGCACCACCTTGGCCCGCATGGAAACCATATTTCTTGGCTGAAATGGGAGTGAGCCCAGTTGAGGGCTGGCCACATGGATCTGGTGCTTCTCGCACTCTGGAGATCGCCTCTTGTCAGCCACCGACTCTTACAAAAGCTGTGTCATGATGCTGCTCACAAAGGCAGTGGTGATTCTGAAATTCTCCAGCTTCTTCAGACCCCTGCTTGTGCATGTTGCATTTGGGGATTGGTTCAGGCTGGTTTGGTTTTGTTTTTTGGTTGTTGTTTTTTTTTTTTTTTCCCCCGAGTAATGAATCTGTTTCTGAGCATAAGAGCAACAGGCATCACACAGAATGCAAAGTTTCCTTATAAAAATGTCAGTTGCAATAAAAGGAATCTGGAGCCAGCCTGGCAGCCTGGGAGCTGTTACAGGATGAACTCAGAACCTCAGCTTGTGTCTACATGACACCAAACATCCAGTTAAAAAGTGAAAAACTCAAGCAGTCATCCAGATGTTTTGTCTGCTTGATGCCAAACATCCTGATATTTTCAACTATCCAGATGTTCGACATCGGGCAGACCAACCTCCCAAATCTGGAAGCACCTAGGTGTTTGTATCTTGTAGACACAGCCTTGGACCACTGGGCAGCAAAGACCAGGAACTTGAACACCACTTTTCCTGACTCTAGGGACTGTGAATCTCATTAGATCTTCACAAGAGTAAGGTGACTCCATTTAAAAAGTGAAAGGGGCTTGGAGTTAAACACATAGGTTGGTAGGGCTTTGCCAGAGAAACTAATACAAAGGAAAGTAAAACACAACAAAGCCGAGTGCAGCTCAGGCGACTTCACAGTCTCTCTCCCAGCCCTTTTCTATCCCCAGCCTCCTCCACATCCCTGGGGAGGGGCAGCAGGGAGCCCAGCTCAGAAGCAAGTAAAAGTTTGAGTCTAATTTTGTATTGATAGCAGACATTACTTATTAAACTGGACCCCCGACTTCCCAAAAGTGAAGCTGACCTTCTAGACAGACCTCAGAACTGTTTTCATGTTCTCATGACCAGGCTGGTCGTGCTGAAGTTATTAAACCTTCAAGCTGACCTATTTCTGGATATGCCCCTTTAGTATGAATGTAAAGGAGGACTGAGCCGGTCTGTGTGGAGACAGAGCGAGCTGGACTTTGCCAGGACACACTGCTTTCTCTTTTCTAGACAAGCCCTCTATTTCTTGTTGCTCCTCTTGGTTCTGGCTCATGATCTCTGCCTGCCTCTCTTCTCCCAATAATCCTAAGAAATAAGAACGGAGGAAGAGAAGAAGGAAGGAAGGAAGGAGGGAGGGAAAAAAGATAGGAAGGAGGAAAGGAGAACGACAGAAAGAACGCGCAAGAGAGAAAGAGATCTCAAAGCTCCCAAGGACAGCATGTACAGGCAAGTTTAAAAAACAACAACATAAAAGGAAAAATAAGAGCAACCCAATAAAAGAATGAAACACGGTCATGGGACTGCAAAGAGAATCTGAACATCTGTACTTTTTCTTATTTATAACCACGTGAGGAAAAACAGGAAAAACAGTGTACAAAACCTCAAGTGGAATTTTCTTTCAGTCCCCATTTCGCTGGTGCATTCTGCTAAGAAGAAAGTAACCATTCTGATTGTCTTCTATAGGCTTGAAATATACAATTCATCATTGTCTCATGCATCCTATGATTGTGAGTTAGTCGTTATTAGTCATTGTAGTGCGGGGGAATTCCTCTCCTACCCACATCTGGACCTCTGCCGTTAGAGTGTTAGAGCGGAGTACAGCAGCAGACACCGTCCTTTATCATTTCTGCATTCGATGCATCTCCTTTTAGGATGGCTCTTTGGCTATTGTTTTATTGTTGCTATGTTCGTTACTGGCTGATTGAATCGCTTTTAAATTTTATTGTGACAGTGCTAATGGCAATGACTGCTCAACCAAATTAGCTCATCAGTACCATCGGTGTTAAATCAATCAGGAGATTAGCGATCGCTAATATACACATAATTTGGGCTCCTTAAAGGAGACAGACATCTGTTTTCCTTGGCAGCAGCCTGTTTCCAGGCCCTTACTTGATACCATGTGCGTGCCTAACTCCTGTTCACAACAATAGCTTTTATCCTTGGGGGTTGGTAGTATAGTTAATTGATGCCTTTATCTTTTCATGAGAGATGCCAGCTCACATCAAAAAAAAAAAAAAGGAGGAAAAGAAAAAAACACAACAAAACACACTACAAAGGCTTGGCGTTTTATCTGGTGGAACTAGAGAACCTCAAAGCTGGACCAAGTATTACAGAAAACTAAAGATTGCTTTCATCCTCATTGCTGCAAAAATTTTGCCTGTATCCTCTCATTTTTCCTGCCATCACTGAAAATTCAATGAGTATTCAGGTCTGAATATTAAGATCTGACTTTAGCCTTTGAGAAATGCAAGTATCAAGCAGAATAGAACAGAGGCAGGACCAGGTGTGTGTTTCCTGGATGAGGACTAGTGATGCCGGACAGTAGGGGAGGACGAGGAAGTGCAGTGTGCATTATTATAAACCCTGGAATAAAGAATCAGGTCAGTTGGTTGGTTTAGTGCGCTCTGCAAATGAGGATACCTGCATTTTTGGAAAAGAACACTGTCATGTCCTATGTCCTGGAGACACATCAGATTCTTTCTTGGGTAAATGGTTCTATGCTCACAGTGCCTAGGTTTCTTGTACAAGACACACTGGTGCATTGAAATTGTGATGACTTACTCATCCCTTCAAAAAGCATTTATTGAGTAGGAAAACAGCATGCTGTTGACAAGGAAAACTCCAGACTAAAAACTGGATGATCAGGGTTCTGGTTAGGTTCAGCTGGAAAGATGAGATAAGCACATGAGATATTTACATGAACATAAAAGACAATACACAATTAAGTACCTCAGTGGGCATTAGGTTAGATGAAATCTGTCTAAAGGAAAATAACACTATATACTTCCCAGATGTAATAGTAAGAAACACTTTTCAAAATGTGTCACCATAATTATTTTCATTATATTCATTGTAACTATTGATACTTAGTCTCAAATCTGGGTGTTTTTCTTATGTGAACACAAAGACAAGCATCAAGACATAGGTTTTAGATAGTGACGTCAGGAGTAGGGACTTACAGGTATATTTTAATAGTTATAGTTTCTTTTCTATTAACTATTACAAGTCTGCACAAGGAATATGGTAATAATAAGCACTAATGTATGCATCCAGCTTCATCAAATCTTAATACTTTGTCCTATCTCTCTCACCTTATTTTATTTTTTTTGAGAGAGAGAGAGAGATAGATAGCATGAGAAGCAGGAGGGGCAGAGGAGAGAAAGAGAGAGAATCTTACTTAAGCAGGCTCCACACTCAGCAGGAAGCCCAACATGGGGCTGAATCTCACAACCCTGAGATCATGACTGGAACTGAAATCAAGAGTCAGACACTTAACCGACTGAGCCTCCCAGGCGCCCCTAAGGAAAAAACATATTCTTTACCCAACTGAAGCCCCTTGCATAACCCTTTTCTAATTCTACCCCCTCCTTCCATTCCTCCTGGAGCTATTCTGAATTTGGTGTTGCCCATGCATGCTGTTGTACTTTTACATTTTGTGTTCATATCCATAACTATATATTCCATGTTCTTAACTTTATTGATAAGGTCTCATGATTATGCAGCTTGTTTTTTCACTGAGTATTGTGTTTTCAGTATTTCTCTGTGTTGATATTTGTGTATGTAGCTCACTCATCTTAATGGCCATATATGAATGCACCACAATGTCTTTAGCCCTCCTGCTCATAGACACTTGGGTTGCTTCAGATTTTGTTATGACAAGCAGAACTCTCATGAATTGCTAAAACAAGCCTCTTTATGAAACTGCTAGAGTTTCTCCAGGGGCAGAATTGCTGAATTATATAATATGCACATCTCTCACTTTCCTAGCTGTCTTTTAGTCATCCTCCAAAGAGAGTATACTGACATATACACCCACCAGAAGTGTATGAGAATTTCTGTTTATCCGCCGATCTGAAAATGCTTGCTATTGTAAGTGCACATTTGAAAAAGGTACTATCACTGTTTATACACTCAAAATGTCTGAAATATTACTAAGAACAGATACCCACTTGCTCCGTTATTAAAAATAACCTATTGTGAATTGGCACTGAGGCGATAAAAGAATCTGCAATGCCTTCAAGTCTTCCCACTTGAAGGGGAAATGTTACCCAACACCAAAGACTGTCTTTTCCTGAGCTTCTTCAGGATGTTCATCCAAATAAGGTTCAAGTTTTGGAACCAGAAAACATTTTAGAAATCATTTTTTCCAGCAGCATCATTTCAATATAAAGAGACATGCCCAGAGTCACACAACTATGATAGCAACCATACTCTTCTGATTTATTTAGAACCTACTATGCTCCAGATGCCTTACAAATATTCTTAATCCTCATGACAAGAGCCAGAAACCACCACAAAGAGTTTATGGCTACTGAGAGCAGACACAATGCTGTTTTATCCGAGTAGAACAAAACTGTACCAGACAGAGTCCCTACTATCAAAGGCATATAATCTAGAATGGAAGGTGACACCAGAGTATAAACTAGCATGTGGTGACTCAGACCAGGGCAGGCCACTGGGAAGGGTTCTTTCTATAGCTGGAATCACTTAGGAAAACATCCTGAAGAAACTGGTATGGGAATTGGGCTTTGGAAGACAGGTAGAACTTAGATGGACACCATCTTACCTGGATGTGCTGACTAGGCATTGCCCATGTAACATCCATGAGGTGGACAGTGAATGGAATCCAACAGCCTGTAACCATATCCCGCCACTGAAGTAGGTGCACCTAGGGGTTAGCAGGGAGGACAAACCAGACTGTAAGGGATCAAGGGGAAATTCAGTCTGATGAATGTGCAGAAGATCTGGAGGGCCAGGCAACCAACAACTGGGGAAAATCCAACAAAATGACCTCTCAAGAACACAACAGCAAGGCCTCCATGCTCAGACCACCCCCCACCCCCACCCCATGGCCACCTTTCTTACCACTCTCCCCTCCTTTGCTCATCTGTTGGCTTCTCTTCTATTTCTAGAACATGGCAGGCTGGTGAAGCCAGTAGGATCATTCATCAGCAGTTTCCTCTGCTTGGAACAGGCACCCTGTTTTACATACACCAGCTCATTCTCATCATACAAGTCCTACCTGAAATGCTTTCCTTTAGCATCTCATCTAAGCCAGCCTCTGCTCTTCCTGTCCTCCATCATCTCCATGGTCTTTCTCATTCTCCAAAATTATCTTCCTTAGATAACCTCTTGCCCCAGTTGAGAGAGTGAGCACCATGAAGACAGGAAATTGTCATTCCTATTATGTGTTCTATGACTGGCCTCTGGCACATAGAGGGGCTTCAGAAACATTTATTGATTGTTGTACCGGTGAACCACAGTGTTCTAGTTTCCAAAGAAGCAGACAGAGTATCAGAAACTGCAAGGTCTTTTGGGAAGTTGGGTCTCACAACAATGGAGTGTACGGGCAGGGTTATATTAAGGGGGCGTTGTATAAGATGTATTAAGTAGGAGGTCACCATGAGGAACTCAGAAACAAACAAGGGGCATAAGTTCAAGTACCAAGACTAAGGTCTAAGGTGGGCATTAGAATCAAAGCAGAAACTGAGGAAGGTGAACAGGCTAAATCAGTACAAAGAGACTTTCTACCAGTCAGGGGTCCGGCTAGAGCTCTTTAAACCTTTCCAGCCTCAGGTCACAGGGGAAAGGATGTGGACATACCATGGCCTCATCCATTGGGAGAGGCAGAGAACTCAGTGGTTCTGAAACCAGAAATACTGGCCAGAGGGCGAGTGAAACTCCAAGCAGAAGGGACAGGCAGAGCAAGGCGGAGAGGTGATGCGGCTCCAGCTTAGAACAGTGCCTGGCACATCAAAGAGCACAGAAAACACTTGAAGTAATTGAGTCACAACATCCGTCTGATAGTGCTATCCAGGACGGAGAGCCTGAACGGGGGCAAACCAGTTGGAAGTTTATTCCAAGATGTGGTTTTAGCAATCCTGGTTCCTCGCAATAGAGCTGGGTGGGGACAGATACAGCTTGATGACTAACTGATTGTGTGCCTGGGGAAGGAATGGAGGCAGGGGCAGGATAGGAAAGAGGGAAATAAATCTTACCCTGAGCTTCAGAGTCTGGGTGACTAAGTGACATGGTTACAGAGCTAGAGAAGTCCAAATGCCGAGCAAGCTGAACGTGGGGCTGGAAGGTTCCGTGAAGATCCTGGAGGTACAGGAAGGCCTGGATTCAGCAGGGATGTTTAGGAAGTGGTTGAAATGAGACTGGAGCTCTGCAGAAGCCTGGAATAAAAATGTGTAACGGCATGTTAGCTACTTCAATCATTTTCAGGAACAGGCAGGCTGGGAATAGAACTAAATAGAATTGGGAAGATCAGCTGTGTAGTAAGACACAGCAGGACCCAACCTATCCAGCCTCATTATTCATTGGCAGAATATCAGAACTCATCTCAAAAACTAAACATGCTGGGCTTCTTTGCACCAAATATCAATTCCCACTAGGACCTGCATACCTAACATCCTTTAATCTAGGCAATTTACTTTTCTTAGGAGGCAAGACTGCAAAGTGGTTACAAATATGGCAATGGTGTGAGACTACCCGGGTTCAAATTCCGGGTTTGCCATTAAAAATTAAAAGCTGTTGAGCATGGGGACCCCTGGGTGGCTCAGTCCGTTGAGCATCTGCCTTTGGCTCAAGTCATGATCCCGGGGTGCTGGGATCGAGCCCCACGTCGTCAGGCTCCCTGCTCAGTGGGGAGTCTGCTTCTTCTTTTCCCTCTTCCTCTGTGTGCTCGCTCACGCTCTCTCTTTCTCAAAAAAAATGAAAGAAAGAAAGAAAGAAAGAAAGAAAGAAAAAAATTCACCACTGAGGCATGCCGCCACTCTCTGGAGTCCTACACCTCCTCGCAGTGTAGCAACTCTTGGAGTCCTCCATTCTCACAATTGAAAAAGCCCTGGGAGAATTTCAATGCTATTGTTTTGGAGACTTCCTTTCATCCTGCCTTGAATTTGTCCCAGTTCCAGTTTTAGACAATAAATCATAAGCCTTTTAAAAAGGGAGTTCCATTCAATATTGAGAAAAGGGAAAATGAATCCTTGGACGAGAGGTCGGTTCCTGACTTGGGCAAAGTCTGAACCCTTCCAGGTCGGTAAACTCCACCGTGGGCTGTTTTCTTGCCTGTGTGTTTGCTTTGTTTGCTATTGTACTTTAAACAAGAAGGTGTTGTTGTTTTTTTTAAAGGAGGCCATCTTTCTGTTTTGTTCATAGTTGTTGGACCATCACTAGCAACGAGGCCGTGGAATTTATTTGAATTGCCATTCCTCATTATCTTTAAAAAAAATGAACCCTGTCAATAGTAACTTGTACAAGGATAATCTACCAGCAAACATCAGTAGGCCAGACGTACTGGCAGGCCCTAGTCAATCTGTAACTGAAAACCAAAAGTGTAGCCGGAAATCCTAATACTGAAACTTGCAGGGTTATATAGCTGATGAAGCAGAAAACAAAAAGTAGGTGATAACTGCTAAGAAGTGCAACCTTAACAGTTGTCATGTCTTTGAGGATTTTCTTAACGTGTGGGCAGAGCTTCATCTATTTTCAAATTCACTTTAGCCATCCAAAACAACTCTTGGCTCTGGGTTATTTTCCAGCTTCTTCCAAGATAACACCTGCCAGCTATAATCAGCAAGGCTATTCCAACAAGCTTTTTCTTTTTCTTTTCTTTTTTTTTTCTTTTTCTTTCTTTCTTTCTTTTTTTTTTTTTTTTTTTTTTTTTGCTCCATTGTCTTTGCTAAAGTAATAGAGAGTTGAGGTTATCATATCTTAGTGTCATGTGGTACTAAATCACACTCTACAAAGAGATAACAAGATGGCCCAAGCGGGGTGGGCGTGGTGGGTGTGGACTTTGTACCAGCCAACTGTCCCTTTCCAGGGGGGCTAAATGTGTCCAGTGTAAGTGGTAAAGGGAGAGGTATCAGAGCTGGGTGGCATGGGGTAAAGGAAATAAGGGAGACAACTCTGCCATTAGCTCAAAAAGTACCAAGGCCCATCTGGCCCCACAGTCAGAAACTGGGTGCTTTCATCTTGTTTTGCCAATGGATCCCAAAGTAGTGAATGATCATACCCTCCCCACGTGTCCCAGCTGTGCCTCTTCTGAAATAGAGGCTTTCACCCTCTCTGCCAAGAATGGAACAGGCAATTTACGAGGAAGGCTGAGTCTCCATGCTGGTCATATCCACATGGTTTTTCAGATCTGCTGACTTATTCTGTGCAGCCCTCACGCCACCCCAGGCTGACTACTGCCCATGTACCCACGACTCTGCTGATCTCTCAGTGGCTAAAACTACCCAGAAACCCTGGCTTCAGGCAACGATGCCTCTGAAGGCATCTTATGGAATCTAGAAGGAAAGCCTAAAGACCAAGGAGGACCCCGCTGATCATTCCGTGAAGTCCCGTAAGCCATCATGGAGACATGACAGTTACCAAATACACAATAACTCTTCAAAAAGAAAATGAGGTCACTTATATAGAACCAGAACCTGCTCTCAGCTACTCACCCACCATGTACATATCTGAAGTCATGTAAGTGTGGCAATTATTAGAAGAAAATGTTTCCAGGATTGGAGACCACTATGTTTTCACATCTGACTCAACATACCGTAGTCTTGTAGCTATTGAATGAAGAATATGGTATATGAGAAGACAGAAATCGGGGCTTAGAAAACGTGTCCCTTTGCAGCCTCTTGGCATTGCCAGCTGACAAAGAAAGAGGCAGGTGCCCTTCTTGTGTGAGAGGAGGAATCTTCCCAGCTAGGGAGGGGACATGGTCCACCAGGACTTAGACGACTCCCAAGTGCCTGGCACAGGTGAGACGGCTCAGCCTTCCGACAATCATAAGGCAAAACCAGCACGTGTACTTGCTACATGGAAACCACGTCAGCTTCAGTGCCCAGCACACTGGGACTGTTTTCAAACCCATGCGTGTGTCCTCTGTGCAGGAGCCTAGCTTAGCACCGGGCACAAGCCCAAAAGGATCACTGGGTCGGCCTGCAGAGTGCTCAAGCTGGGTCCTAAGTACTCCTCAGGGTTCAAGGGGCCCTTCAGGGGAAGCTTGGGTCTTGTTTACTAACTAGAGAAATCTGAAGGGCCTACCGAATATTTGCTACATTCATAGAGACAGGGAAAGCTCTCTCAGGGAAGCTGCCTGCATCCGGTCTTCTCTCAAAATGAAGACCCAGAATTAAGAACATTCAACATTGTATGAAGCATAACGGAAAATGCTGATGTCCGTGGTACCCACAGACACAGCACCAGCTGTATCGCGCTCTCCCCCACGCTCAGGGAGTTACGGGCGTCAACTATGTACAGTTTTTTATCCATTGGTCATACCTCAGTAAAGCAGTTGAGAGAGTAAAAAATAAATACAGTGTATTATATTCGACCCTCTAGTTTGCATATTCATTCACCTGATTTCAGAGATTTTTAGGTTTTCTATTAACATTGTCATAAATCTGGTTTCTTTTCTTCCCATCACACGTTTCTTGTGGGGGTTTTTCCCCTCAGAAGGTACCTGTCATATTGGCCCTCAGGTCATTACTCATTTTCTATGTTTTTCTAGACCGTGATGAGGACGTGATGTGATTTGGGGAGTCTGTGCTTCACTTACACTTGTCCGCTGATCATTTCCTAGGTGCTTGTTGTCGAAGAGAATCCAAAGCAGGAGTTGAAGGAAATCCTCAAAAAGTTAAACCTTGCTTCTTTCCACCTACAGTACCATCTATGAAACCAGCAGGAGAAAAACGAAAAATGTTACTCTTTTGATGTCCAAAACTATGCCAATGTCCATTTAAACTCTCCTTTTGCACATTAGTCCACTGCGTGCATCTGAGTATGTGTGTAGGTTATAGCGACAACAGCCACTTGTTTGCCTACCTTTGCAGGAGGTCGGAGAAGGGAGGCCATTTTGGCTTTCTAAAAGACAGGCATCCCCACAGTTCCTTGAGTGAGTAGACGAATGCTGTGCAATGACGTTTTGCGAAAGCAAAATATTGTCCTGATTCACAGCATTCCTATTTTAGTATATGGTTCAGAGAATGCTACTGGTCATCCATCTGTGTGTGTAGCAGACCCAGCGGGATCTTTTTGTGATCAACTGTGTCTCTTTGTGTGTTCATCTACGTACATATACACATAAGGATATAAATAAACACATGTGCCTGACTCGACCCCTCCTTTAAGCATAATCTACCCTCAATATGATGTGATTTCAGGAACACTTGGAAGACATTTTGCTCAGAGGACCTCCACTGATATCATAAATTCCGCAATTAGAGACTCATTCCTTCGCTTTAAATCTGTTCTGCTATGATGCAAATAACAACTGGGATGGTGCTAATTAATGTTTAGAGCCATACTCCAGGACAAACAAAGTTTTTTGCTTCTCTGCCGAGAATTAGGTCTGATTTCTAGGAAAGCAAAAAGGACGGATGACACTGGCCGCCCCAGGGAACCCAAGATGGGAAAGAAAGATATCCAAAGGGCGAGGATAGGGTTGCTCCAAGTCGGTTTTCACAATTATCCCTAAGGCCAGAAAGGCAGAGCTGTCTCAAAACAGACATGACCTTAACTAGTGAAATCCAAAGAGACCTTTAGCCTCAGAAACAAGAGAGAAGAAAAAAAGAAATAGAAATGCAAATAAACGTTTCTCTGACCAGTCTTATTTGCGGGGCCCCAACAAGATCTGGTTGCCTTTCATACACGCAGATCGGCCACTGACCAGGGCCTACAGTTCCCTTTTTGGGAAAAGGAACTAATCCCCGGATTGCCAAACATTCATAAACAGATGAACATAGAATAAATTTTCAAAACAAGCTTTTGTAACAATTGGAGATGGTCAAGATGGTGAAAGTGAAACCAAACTGAGCAGAAAGATTAAGAGGGTGAAATAGAAGCCCCGAGAGCCACGGGTCCCAGAAGCTTGGCCCCTGCAGAGCTAACTTTGCTGGGCCACGCTTAGATGTGGCTGACACCGTGTTCTCCCAGAGACCAGAGCCTCACCAGTGGAGGGTCTGGGAAGGGAAGCGATTTCAGCATCTCCCTTTGGAACCTCGGGACTCCGGCCAGGTCACGTGACACACCTCCCACCCTGGCCCCTGGGACCCCACGGCCAGGCTGGGGAGAGACGGAACAGGAGCTTGGAAATCTGAAGGTGGAGCCGGCTCCCGCCGGCCCATTGTTGTCCCCCGGACCCTTCTCCTCCTGCCAACCTCTTTCACGGCCCATGGCCCATCAGTTGTTTCTCTGAGACAAAAGAACCCAGCTGAGACTTGGACAAAGAAGAATGCAGGGAAAGGGGAGAGAATACCTTGAACAAGAATAGCCTGGAAGGAGCCAAAAGTGGAAAAGGAAGTCTAATTCTGTCCTAGTCCGGGGGAAAAAGGTTTTTTGAGAAATGTAAACAAATCAGGAAATCCTGGCACTTACTCCAGTTCCGATCTGGGGAAGCGCACCGGTCCTTTCCCTAGGAGTGAGCTGCTGTTTGTGAATGAAATCCAGATTAAATTATTCATTGAGTCCTGCCAGCCCCGCAGTTTCCAGCTTTCCCCTTGCCTATGGCTTCGTTCAGACCTTAAAATAATAATAATAAAAAAACATATGCATGTTATTAACTCTCCATATTCAAATGGAAATTCAATGCTATCATAAATCTCTCTTTTCTAATGTAAATTCCTTTCTCTAGCATGAAGCTGCAGGAAAGCCTTGTATCTGAGCAATCTAAACTTGAAAGAGAATTTTTGTTAAACCAGTTATGATAGGGGAAACATGTTTTTCACTGAGTCGAAAGATTAAGGTTGGTTGTAAAAAGGGGTGGGGGACTGAGGGAGAATTATTGGTTGCTCAGCTAATGATTAGATACAGAACTTCAAGGACAAATTAAGAGGCACAAAAGAGTCACGCAGATAAGTGAAAACAGTTCCAATCGTATTAAATAAAAGATGCATTGTTTATCTTTGGTTGTAATCTCCATTTCCATATTCATCTCCGTCTAAGCAGCACCCCCCCCCCCCACTCCCACGTCCCATCCATTCCTTAGTAACCCCAAATGGATTCCGAGCTCTGGGCACAACCCAGCTGCAGATCTGGGTGCCCATAGTTTCTCACCTACCAGAGGCCTCCTCTCTCTTCCTCTAATTGTGTAGGGTCTGGGTGCCTCTTCTAATGAGGCTCTGGCTGAGAAGTGGAAGGCGGCCCTTTCCGGGGAAATAAGTTGTGAACCCTTTGGTTTATTTCAAGGAATTTTCAGCAAACATCACGTATCCTTCCTATCACTTGGACTCCACTAGTTCTGATTTGGCCCTCCTCTCCCACCCACCTCACCCCGCCTCTTGCCCCCTCTCCTGCCCATGGACCCACCCCAGATCCTAGTCTTTTCAGGGTAGACTTGGTCCAAGGGGCAGGAAACCATAATGTATCCATGTATTACAGAGCTACAGGGAATAATTCTAAAGGACTTCCTCAAGCTGTGGCATCAGTGGAAGCTCACCAACAAGAGACCAGGGGCTCCTGGTGGTGTTGAAAAGGCCACAGGCCTAGTGCGTGCCTCTCCTCCAGGCTGTGGCCCCAGGCCCCTCTCTGGGGCTGGTTTGCAGGGAGGCCTCCAGAGTGGAGTGGGCTCAGAACTTCACTCCTCAAGGCAAAAGCTTTCTCCACTGACTTCTGGGAACACAGTGCAGGGATACACAGAGAAAATATATCTCTTACATGAATGCAAAATATTAGCTCTGTCCAGAAAGACATTTGTGAGGAAAAAGAACATCAAAATCAGAAATAAAAATATTAACAGCAGGACAGATCTTAATTCATTCAGCTTTGCTCTTAAGGGTTTGAATACATAAGCACTCAGTTTATTACTAATATTTAGGACTAAAATAATAGAACTTAGAATAGGTTTAATAAAAATACCAGAACTAACCTCTCTGGCAGCCAGTTGCTGAGAGCAGAGTCACCCTCCAACACGGACCAATTTCTCCCGGATCTCTTATTAACATTCCACGTTCAAGATAGAAGATTTCATGTTCTTTCGGGACCGTTCAGAGATTTATGGCACCTATAGCAATGTTCATAAAATCTAAGGCTGTGCAAGGCTTTCGACATCTGTATCACTGTTATCAGAACTATAAAAACCATCACCCTCTTGCCCATGGCCGGTCTGTCTTTCCAGATAATATAATCCAGAGGAAAGTAAAATTGCCACTGATTATTGCCTCTAGTAGACTGTACTGTCCAGTGCCCGTGTGTTGAGAGGATGGCCATGTCAGATGAGGAAAGGGAGGGAGAGCACAAATCAAACTGTATGTCCTGGAGAACTTCAAGGAGAACTCTGTGACACTGTTTCTAGGGCAACTCATTCTATCTGTCAGAAGGATGCTGCCCTGGGTACATTATTCTCTTCAACCTGGTTCTCTGGCCTCCTTTAGGGAGGAGTGGTAGTCTCCAGAGTGTAGACAGAGAAGGGAAGCAGGTGCTCAGACTCCCAGCATCTGGTTTCGATGACCACAATGCAGAGAACACCTGCAGCCTGCGTGTCAGCCAAGTCTGGCCTCCCATTGTATTCGATTGGACTTTCTGCCTTGAGCAAGAAAAGGGCATTGTTTATCAGATTTGCCAAAGGATCTCCGGGGAGGTGGAGAGAGACGGGATAAACAAACCTAAAACAAAATGCAAGTGTAAGCAAAGCACTAGGAGACCTTGATTCTATGTGACTACCCAAGGTAATCTTTCAGCCTGACGCAGAGTAAGTAAAGCCAAGGGAGAGAGCCAAGTGTTATCATGGACCAAGACAGTTTCCCAAAGGTTTTTCCAGAGAACTGGTACTGGATAGTCTCATCCACACTCAGGTCCTTAGGGAGAGCCAGAAATTAAACCACATTCATTAAGGGTCCAGTTTGTGCAGGACTTTGCCATGGGCTTTAAAAGATGACTGGAGACCGCCCTGTCCTAGAAAAAAAACTGGCAAAGAAGATGGTCTTACTACTTATGTACAGAACATTCCATTTGTGCATTTTATATTCTCGTATTTTGTAATAATGATGCATTGGGGGAACTGGGTCCCTGCAAATCATACCAAAAACTGGGTTTAGACTCTTACAAAGGTAAGCAACGCAAACACAACTGACCCAACATTATAATGTAACCTCATGACTGGTATTTTGGAACAAAAATCAGCGAGCTTCTTTCAGAGACTGAGGAAATCATTTAGGGATACCACACATAAAATGCTGTTTTGTTAGTAAATAAGTCTGAAGCGGCCCCTCTGTTTTCTTTCCTTTGTATAGAGCCCCAACTAGTGGAAGGCTGGAGAACTGCATGTGAAGAGAAGCCTTCTGCCTGGGAGACACCCACCAGTCTTCCCGCAGGTAAAAAGCCCATGGGATCTTATAGACGCGGCTCTTTTTGGAACGTGGAGTAAAGGAAAAGGTGGGGAGGGAGGTGTGAAACTGGTGGATCCCCTGGCTTGTTGCGGTAGGAAGAGTAAACTGGGAGTGATGAAAACGCATTCGATCTTTCGTTTAAAATGAGTCGAGGCACTGGCTAATCTGGAGAAAGAGTATTTCCCCAGTTCAGAACTTCTCTTTCTTGAAGAAGTCTTTTCAAAGAAAGGGGAGGGTTCTCTGGATTGTACACACAGAAAGCAAGGGACCCGGTTTCATAAATTAAATGAGCATGCACTTACAAAAGATGTCACACCAGTCCGGAACAGAACGGGTAAGAATGTGCCCATATTAGGGTCCGTGAGGGGAGAGGTAGAGCGAACGGCAGGGAAGGACTGGAATCTCACTAGTGCAGAACGAAATAGCAACACCTGGGAAAGAACGACAGATTGTCCGAAAGGAATTGACTCTTTGGGGTTGTTGGGTTTTGAGTTTTGTTTGTCTGTTAACTCTCTATTTCAAGGAATCTCATCTTTTTGTGGATTTTTAAAGGAATCTTGGCTCCCTTTACCAAAAAGTACTGATAAAATGCAGGCAGCCTAGGAAGGTTATAAAAATGTAAGATGAATTCATCAATCAGACAAAGTATAGCCTGTGTGCCCCAAGGGTTCACAGACATGCTCCGGGATTTCATGGAACTCCTTCATAAGACTCGCAACTTCTCCGTGTGTGTGCGTGTGTGTGTGCGTGTGCGTGTGCATTTTTTCTAAATTCTGTAACTTTTACCAATTCTCAAAGGCGTTTACAACCTGAAAGAAGAATAAGAAACATCACCATACAGGAATCTGCACATAGACAAAAAACAGTCACGTTTTAATGGATGCTTGTCAGAGTGATCTCAGACTTCATAAAATTCCGTTCTTAGAGAAACCACGTAGAGATACCAAAATATTTCAGTGTATCACAAAGTGGTTCAGTCTTTTTGTCTTTCATGCAGTGATTCTGTGGACAGAAAGTCACAAGAAGTTTCCTGTTGTGTTTGTGCTATGGCATAGGGGTATCTTCCTCAAACCTCAGCATAATGCATATGCTGTCTTTGAGCAATTTCTGCACTGACTGATGTCCATTAACCAGCCTTCTTCAATATGCATTAAACAACATGGTTTGTGCTCAAAAATCCAAAAGCAGTAACAATCATTTTTTTTTTTCAGTAGATTTAAGAGTGGAAAATGGGGGCAAAAAAAATGTTTAACTTTGGGATTTGAAGTCTTACTGAGCACATTGCATTGTTCTCAAAATTAAATCAAGAAATAGGAATTTTAGGGACACCTGGGTGGCTCAGTTTATGATCCCAGGGTCCTGGGATGGAGCCCCACATCCAGGCTTCCTGCTCGCCAGGAAGCCTGCTTCTCCCTCTCCCTCTGCCCCTGCTTGTGTTCCCTCTCTCACTGTGTGTCTCTCTCTGGCCAATAAATAAATAAAACCTTTTAAAAAAAAATAGGAATTTTGTACCACTTACTTTATGTTTGTGGTGGTTATTAAATAAACGCTCCAGCCCTTCATGTCGTTTGAAAAGAGGTTTGTTTAAATACTACTTATTTGAAGATCATTAAGTGTCTAGAGTTCAAGGATAACAAGAGTGATAACACCAGGGTGATGCTATCCAACTTCTTTTATGGCATTGGCTTTCCCATAGATTTTATTTAACAAATGACTTAGTTGCGAAGAACAGTTGTAACGTTAATCTGTCTGTCCTAGCCTTCACCTCCCAACCAGTGGGTTAATTGTACCAAGGGAGTTTCAGGGATAACTAAAGAGCACACATCATCCATAAGTAATCTCCTCGTCAGTTGGCTTGTAGTCCTATGTCACTCAGATTTTCCTTCTGAGCTATCAAGGTGTACCATCTGCTCTCCCCACCTCAGGCAGGCATAACCATGTTTTTAAAATTTACAAAAAGGAAAATAAATAGCTAATCTGCGAAATAATACACAACTTGCCTGCACTTTTTTTCTTGCTCTCTGTGGCTTCTGAGACTAGACTAAACTCACATATTTGATACAAGTGTTCATGTCCTCATTGGAACAATTAGGCAGAGGTCTTCAGGAAAAAGTTTTCAAAAATTGAGGTTTGGTGAGTTTTTTGGTTTTTTTTTTTACTCCCTTACCCCCTTACCAAGATCATTTTAAAAGTTTATTTTAAATATTATAACCACAAACTCTTCAACCAGACGAAAATGAAAGTAGGCCACTTAGAGGTTTACGTCCAAACTAAAGCAAAACGTCTTAAGCTAATCAACCACTGGGAGTTCACTGCCTACTAAACGCAATTACTTTGAAATTAAGAAGGAAGTATTTTAAATATTACATCTGAATTTGTAATTTTTCTCATGCAGGATATACAGAGTCTAGTACCTTTTTCCCTTCCCCTTAGGACTAAACTGACCTTCCTGCCTGAGCAGTGAAACCCCAGACTTGGACTACAGCCAGACGCCTTTCAGCACATCATTAAGAACTGTTGGAGGTGCTGTTTAAATGTAAATTTTCCAGCTCCCCACCAGACAGATAGGCAAAGCTAAAGCAGTCAGGGCACGTTTAACACATCCAATTTCCAAAAGGAAGAAAAGGGGGAAAGCTTTCAAAAATATGTGTATCAAAGTGAAAGTTATTGAAAATGAGGCCATTCATCCGACTTAGGATGTCAGAGAGTCAGGCATCCATAGACCTAAAAAGACATCCTAGATAAAAGCAAATTTGCGGGGCAATTTAAAGGGTGAGCAATTCGTCGAATAAAGAGGTTTTTCATGCTTTCTCAAGAAGGCAAGCAGACCAGGAATAAAAGGGGGCCACTTATGTTCCCTATGTCCTAATGATTAAGAATTTCTTCAGACATTATCAAGGTCCAGTGTGGAACCTGGACCAATAAGAATTATAATGTACATGCACGCAAAAAAAAAAAAAAAAAAAAAAGGAAGGAAGGAAGGAAGAAGGTAAGAGAGAAAGAGAGAGAAAGAGAAAGAAAGAAAGACAAGACAGAGGAAGAGAAAGGAAAAAAGGGGGGCAGTCTGTATTTCCATTCGGTTGATACTCACATTTTAAGCCAATATTGGTTGAGATATGCATGTGAAATTGACAAGGTCATCTCCTGAGAAGGGTTTTGGAGGCGAGCCCTACCACCATCAGAGAGAATGCTGAGCTGCACTTAAGCTAGCAGGTCTAGGCTTCATTAAATACTTTCATCTCCCCTCTATTGTAACCTGTGATGCCAATTGAATGTCGAACAATGTAATAAGGCAGAAGCAGCCAAGTAATTTGAGATTTCCCTCTCATTTCACAAAATTGTATCAACATGTACAAAAACACAAGTGTATGAGCACATGTACACAGTCAATTCTCAATTGCCTGTAATTAGGTTCCACCTCCACTGACACTGCAAATTAATTTCTAATTGATTTTAGAATGCATTTCAAATGACTATACCTTCTGGTATGCATTTAGCTTGATCTCATATTACTATTTTAGCACAGACTGAAATCAGAATCAGGGGGCTGAGTGATAATGAATGAGAAGGACTGAGGAAGTTGATGAAGACATTGAAAGTAATCCTTTAAATTTACAAGATAGATGATCAATACTGAAGCAGGAGACCAAGCAAACATTTTCTTTCCATTGTCTTCTTTACCCTTAATTAATTCTTTCCTAATGACTATTTAACCTTGTATGCATTTTCAAATACCTTTCCACTGTGGTGGGTTTTTTTTTTTTTAATTAATTTCCACAATGACTAAATGTGCCAAGTAAAATATTAATTCTTAATTTCTTTGCGGCAAAAGTAGACAACTTGGGAGTATTCCTATATTGATAACTTTTCCTACTGATAAACCAGGGTCAAGTTGTTGACAATTTTTAAAGAAATTGACTTTTCATATACTTACAAGTTTTCTTGAGACTTCTCTTCAAAGAAAAATGTAGTCAGATCACATACAAAACAGAATATACAGACATATCAATGCCACTTTTTTCCCATGTATTTTAAATGTATACCCATATTTTATTAGAATTAAAGAATTAATAAGGTAATTTACATCTCCTCTCTTGCTGCTTGTACAAATTTTTGAAAGAAAATTAAAGTTGACTCTGAACAAGTCTCATGACTTGAGAATTCTGAGTTTTAGCTTTTTGGTCAGTAGATAACTTTTAGCAAATCAATTCAAAGATCCAAAGAAAATACAGAATTGGTTGCAACAAGTTATCAACAAAAGTACAAGTATAGAAGGGCAAGTTGCATTTCCATAAATTTATGTTGGTCTTGGTAAGTCTCTGTGTCCAGCCCACAAGAGACAGAAATGTAAATTATGGTTTTTTTAAAGCCAAGTTTCCAATTCTAGAATTTTGGCCACCTGTTCTATACTCCTTATACCACTTTTTGAAGAAATATTTTGTTATTATCTAGACCTCAGGTTATCTGTTTTTTAAATTTAAAATTTTATTGATGTATTTTCTCAATCTACTTAGGAAGGATACAAAAATGCTAATATTGGTATCAATAAAAAATAATGTGAACACTTGAAAGAGTGGAAGAGAAGAAGGAAGCTATTTCATGTCCATAGCCATATTACTGTCATCATTAAAGTAGAGTTACAGGAAAATTAAGAGAGAAAAAAATGCCCTGCATATGTATCCACTCATACTAATTTCAAAAACATGCCAAATTAATTTTACATTTCATGCTATTTATTATTTTGAACCCATCTAAAATTGTTTCTTACTGAGGTGTTTGGACTAGGCACAGGTAATTCTGAGTAGTTGCAGACACCTGTCTAATACGAAATTTTTGGCCATTAGCATAGTTATAATGTAACTTCTCTTAATTTTCAATAAAACATAGTTTGATACTTTCCTGCAACCATAAAACAAGGCTCTATGTCTATTGTCTGTTGTGATGTGGGGGATTCTTTAAAATGATTTTTTTATTACTAAAATCTTTCTCACACATTGAGAACATTAAAGTATGTATTGGGCTAAAATGAGTCTTAAATAAGCAGTCTCATTTTTTTTTCCATACCATACATCATAACTTGAATAGAATTTAGATAAGACAATAGTCATTAGAACTCCACTCCATATTCTTTCAAATAATATTCACAAGACATTTTCTTGGGGGACTGAACAAGAGGACCTTTTGTTATGTAACTATTTCTCCTTCTATTTCTGGAGACAAAAAGAAAAAAAGTTGTTACTTAATATCAGTTTTTCCTATGAGAGCTGGTAAACCACTGCAAAGCCACTGTGCCTAAAATTTCCATAGTCATTGCCTCTGCCTGCCCTAAAAAGTTACCAAAAATGAGGTGCCCTAAAACAACAGAAATGTATTGTCTTACAGTTCTGGAAGCTGAAATCAAGGAGTCATCTCTGTCATGCTCTCTGACAGCTCCAAGGGAGAATCCTTCCTTATCTCTTCTAGCTTCTGGCATTTGCCAGCGTTGGTGGCACCCTTCAATTGGTAGATGCTTCCGCCCAGTCACATGGCCATCCTCTCTCCAGGTATCTTCACAGAGGCTTTCCTTGTGATTGTCTCAATGTCTAAATTTTCCCTTTTCGTGAGGACACCAGTCCTATTGAGTTAGGGCCTACACTAATGACCTCATTTTAACTTGATGGGCTCTGTAAAGACCCTCTTTCCAAATTCACATTCTAAGGTGCTAAAGGTTAAAACTTTCTCACACACACACGTGTGTATGTGTGTGTGTGTGTGTGTGTGTGAGGGAGGAGAACAAATCAACCCATAGTGGTTAGTACATCTTAGCTCAGACAACTAACTTCTTGGTTTTTGTTTCATTTTGGGTTTTGTCCTAGAAAGAGAGAGCCTCATCATGATACAGATAAAAATAGAATCCATTTATAAAGATTAAGGCAGGACAAAGAACCTGGAAGTTGAAATTAAAAACTAAGAAATTTCCTTGAAAAAGTAAATTGTGTTATGTTGAACTATATGAAATAATCACTGAAAAATTCAACCACTTTTTGGCCTATGAAAATGCCAAGTTCTTATGTTCTAAATTAAGAAATTAGTAGAATGAAAAGAGAATAAAGAAGTATCAAAGAAGCTAGGGAACAATGGAAAAATAGGAGCTAGGCACAAAGAGAAAATAAAATTCTAAATAAGACAATTTCCTCATTAACATTATTTTAATTTTCAAATTTTGTTAACAAAATATACCAACCAACATCCAAAAGAATTTATTATCACAGCACAATTATGGTGTGTCTGGTTCTTTTTCATTTGTTTTTGGGTTTTTTGTTTGTTTTCTGTTTTTTAAGATTTTATCTATTTATCTGTCAGAGAGAGAGAGAGCACAAGCAGACAGAGCAGCAGGCAGAGGGAGAGGGAGAAGCAGACTTCCCGCTGAGCAGGGAGCCTGATGTGAGAGACCTGATCCAGGACCCTGGGACCATGACCTCAACCAAAGGTTGACTGAGCCACCAGGCACCCCTCATTTGTTCTTTAAATGATCCTATCTACTAAAAATTTTTTCAATCTAAGAAACCTAGTTGTTAAAAAACAAAACAGTATTTTAACAATACAGTAGATTTGTTTGACAGAGTCATTGTTAACCATCTTTCGAAGGAAGACAAAATAAACTGTCAACTGAAGATACATTTAAAAGTTCAAAATTTAAGATCCTTCTAAGGAAATGCAAAAGTTCATCTCTATTGCTAAAAGCAAATCTAATATTCAATAGGAAACAATAATTAGGAAAACAGTTGAAAATTATGTATAACTGCATTGTAAAAACACCGTTGGTCTCATTATATGTTAATCCTGAGGGGAATACCCATAGGTAGATACAAATGTATTTTTACTTTCTCCCTACTTGAATTTTGCAGCTGGAGTGCATTAAATACTACAGTATCCAATCCAATATACCTGATGAAGAAAAGAGAGCAGCTCCACCAAACAGGATCAAACATTTAAAACATTTTCCCACAGTGGGGCGCCTGGGTGGCTCAGTGGGTTAAGCCTCTGCCTTCAACTCAGGTCATGACCTGGGGGTCCTGGGTTTGAGCCCCACATCCGGCTCTCTGCTCAGTGGGGAGCCTGCTTCCCCCTCTCTCTGCCTGCCTCTCTGCCTGCTTCTGACCTCTGTCTGTCAAATAAATAAATAAAATCTTTAAAAAAAATTTTTTTCCCACAGAGGCTAATTATGTGCTTACATATGAGTTCTTTTTTAAAAAAAGATTTTCAGGAATAAATAGATGGTTTTTATATTTTTAGCTATGCTAACAATAGCAAAGTTCTCACTTCCCTGATTTCTGAGAGTCCTAGAAAGTGCTTAAATTCAAGGACTTGGCACTCAGTACAACTACACACTTTTATAGACACCACTAAACCCCTGGATTTGGACACTCTCTGAACTCTTCGTATCATTATAATGTTATCATTTTAACACTTACTATCCCTCCGGCTGAAAGTGACCAAAGCCCAACTCAAAAGCGGCCAAAGCAAAAAGGGAATTTAGTGGTTTCTGTAACTAAACTGTCCAGGAAAGACTTGACTCAGGATTCGAACAAAGTCACCGGGAATCAGTTTTTCCCTCACTAGGCTCCACTTCTCAGTCTGGGCTCCACTCTAGGTCACACCTGGACGCAAAGGACTGACAGGACTCCAGGACTCTATTCTTCCCAAAGGAGTGAATATATTGGTCCCAGCATTCCCTGCAAAAGTGCAACATTTACTCTGATTGGTCTGTCTTAGACCACGTGTTTGCCCCTAAACCAATCACTTCGACCACAGGAATAAAATTTAAATCTGGCTAATGCGCTGTACCCTTAGGTCCCTACCACAAAATTAAGGAAGGAGTGGGTTCTAAACCAGAAGATGCAGTGCTGGGTGAAAAGGAGTGGGGCAAGGCCAGCTAAGGTTATTGATTTTTGAAACATTAACCAAATGGGTAGAAATGATAGGAATCGCCATCAGAAAGAGCAATTATGTTCAAATCAGTTTGGTTCTTTGAACCTACATGATATTTTTAGTTCACTTTTGATTGTGAAGATGATAAATTCCCTCAACACTGAAACATGCTCTTCAGCGAATCGTAAAGATTTCACTCTTAAACTATTTTGGGGCGGTTGCATACACACAGTTCCATCATATCGCAGATATCCTTCAAATGCATAATCTGGACAGCCTTCAAGCAGCTTTAGACTACATGGAAGGAGATTTCTTGCATAGCCAGCGCCTGAGAAAAGTCCATAAATGAGGCTATTGAGGCAAAGCTCCATGGATTAGGTTCAACACCTTGAGTTACATGGGAAATGAACAGGAGTTGGGGGCAGCTGAAGGAACACAGGTGTGGCATGTCCAGAGAAGCTCACATTCTTGAGTCGACAGGCAGCCATATTCTATTCAAGCCCCATTCCCCGGGTGGTCCAGCTAACAAAGCTTCCTGTCATAAAGCTATCGCTCAGTACAAGGCAAGTGTATTGTGAATGCCAGGTTCAAAACAGTTCATTGAAAACTTCTTGGTTAAGTAATTAAAGCAGGCCAAGCTTTGGGAAATCCTCCAGGAGGGAGCTCATTTTGAGAACAGCTTTCCAATTCACATGTTTCCTAAGCCAAGGGTAAGCTTAGTTCAGATGAATAACACAAGCGCACGCATGTGTGCGCGCGCGCACACACACACACACACACCATGAAGTGTGGGATTAAAAAGTAGAATTGAGGTCGGGGCAAGACCACAGCAGAAGTGAACTGGCTTAAAGAAAACTAGATATTTGGTCTCCCAAACCATCTGTTTATAGGATTGTTTTTTGCTTGATCGCCCCTACTTGCCATGTCCAGATTCAATCTATATTAGAAAGATTACAGGTGAAGTTGCCTGCCTACCAGCCACACAGCTCACCTTTTTTTCTTCTTTGGGCAAACACCAAAAACAAATTACATGTGGTTCAAATGAATGAAAGGTAAGCAGAATTCTATCTCCTGCAGGGCTGAAAACAAAACAAAACAAAATAAAATGGAGTCGTTGTCCCTCCACAATGTGCACACATCTACCATCAGTCCAACAGACTGTCCTTTGCCTTAAGTCAGGTGATCAGAAGGGATCACTTTTCAAATTCCCTTCCAATTTTATTATTCAATGTGTTTTTCAAGTAAGTTTTACTTTCCTCAGTTTGCAGAAATTGCCTTCATGGTACTTGTAGCAGTCTTTTGTGATTCTGCTATAACAAAGTACCACACATCTAGCGGCTTAAGACAACATAAATTTATTCTCTTAGAGTTCTGGAGGTCAGAAGGACAAAATCATTTTCCTAAAGCAAAGTCAAGATGTTGGGGGGACTGGTGCTCTCTGGAAGCTCTGAAGAAAAAAATCTCCTTCCTTGCCTTTTTCAACTTCTTGTGACCACCTACCTTGGTTGGGTTGTGTCCCCATTCCCCGTCTTCAAAGTACATCACTTTCTCCTCTGGCTCTGACTTGTCCTGCATCCGTCTTATAAGGACAACTATGATTACAGTGGGCCCACCTGGATAACCCACAATTATCCCCTAAATGAAGTGTTAATATAATCATATCTGCAAAGTTCTTTTTGCCATGTAAGTCAATGTTCACAGGTTCCAGGGATTAGGACATGGACATATTCGGAGTGCCACCATTCTGCCTGCCACTGTTCTTCAAAAAGCTGGGTTCATGTCATTCTATGACATTGTTCTATGCTTTCAATCTTTAGGACAGCCCACATGTACTAAATACTGCTGGGAATTGTAATATCTTTAAAATAATAGGGTATAGCTTATGCCCTTGAAGAGCTCTAATCAAGTTGAGGAGACATACTCATCAGCCAGTTAGAGATGTATTTTTTTAAGATTTTATTTAGTTATTTATTTACTTATTAGAGGATGTGTGTGGCAAGGAGCAGAGGGAGAGGGACAAGCAGACTCGGAGCTTAGCATGGAGTCCAATGAGGGACTCCAGTTCACGACCCTGAAATCATGACCTGAGCTGAAATCAAGAGTCAGTTGCTCACCGGACTGAGTCACCCAGATGCCCCATGAGATGTATTAATAATAAATGGGAGTGATACACAATGTGATTGAGCACCCACTGTATGTTGGGTGCTATATAAGATGCTGGATATGAAAAGATGAATGAGTTATGGTCTCTACCATCAACCCCCAGAGTAAAGAGACAGGCAGAGGAGAAAAGTCTATATTTACAGAGAAAGACTGCAGTTTTACACCCACAAATTTTCGTGTAGGTTGGCTTAGTATGATGGACAAAAACAGTAGATTGGCATAGTCCCAGAATGTGGGCTTTTCCAGTGACTTTGCAGAAAGTAGCTGTATATCCTTGGAAAGATCAATTTGCCTGTCTGATTTGCTCTGGGTTTTAGCAACTTGCTGGTTTTGTTAGTCTGTGAATTTTCTGAATACCTTTCAGAATTTGATGAAAAACTGTTGTCAGGCCCGGGATTGATGGGAAACACAATCCTAGGAATTGAAAGCTAAAAGAAAAGATTCAATATTATTCAAAAAATAAAAATAAAAAAATAAAGGAAGACAACAGGAATTGTTACAGAGACACTGAGGTAGTAAAGAACAGGGCAGATTCACAAAGATTGAGCATTGCCTGTCCACCCCTGATAGAACTTGCTTTTCTGGAATGACCAGCGTATGTCCAGTTTGGCTTTGCTTGGCTATGGCCATAAGGCACAGACTTAACTCTATAAACTTAGCACTCCTGATCGTTGAGATAGCTAAAGCATTTAAGAGGCTATTTGTTCCCTGGGGATCAAAGTTAACTCCTGCCTGAAAGCTGGGACTTCCTGGCATGGGGCACAAAGTTTTCTGGCTAAAGCCTGAATATTCCTGAATATTGATAAGAAAAATATTTTCATTCACGCATTTAAATTTATTTTTAAAATAATCTCCTAACGGTGGAGCGGGGGAGGGCTGTGAAAAAATTTATCTTGATCTATTCTGATGTGAAAAGGAATCCGCTGTATGCAATGCTTATTCTATAGTGTAACATGGTTCACTTCCAATAGCCTAACTTTAAAGTGTACCAGGAGCCCTTTTGACTCTGAGTTGGGGGGTGAATATTTGACTCTGAGTTGGGGGTGAATATCAATGGAAAAAAGAGGCCCTAAAAATAAAAAGTAAAATCCTTTCTTACAAACAGCCTGAGGCTTTCCGCCTGGAGGGGAAGGCAAAGCTGGGCCCTTCAAGTCTTACATTCTGAGTTCTTGAAAAGCCTCTGTTGTTGGTGGGTAGCATTAATGTGCTTCTGGAGAAAAATAAACAGCTTTCCACTGAGCTGTTGGTATTTATGGAAAAGGTAAAGTGGGATTCCTTTTAGCCTCCAGAGTGAAAGGATTAAAAAAATGTGTGCATTTGAAGGAAATGATATCATTTATAAATGATGTGCTCAGGAAGTTTCTGAGGTGGCCAACAGAAATGGTGTGTCAGCTCACAGATTTTATTTTTACCACAGTTGTAGAAATTAAGAAAGTACAGATTTTACTGGAAAAATAAATAAAAATTAAATGGCTGTGGCTGACCTGGGAACACCGTCTTTCTCTACTCATCTCCTGGGAACAGGCTATAGGCATTTGGTGAGGTACAAACACAAAGCTGCACAGTTTCTAGTGTGAAGAAATGTGGAATAAATCCATGGGTAGTTTGTTGGTTTCTTCCAATGCCGATTGCAAACCTGGAATTGACAAGCCTTAAACACAAGGCCATTTTTTGTTCCAGTAGAGTCGGGGTCTGTTTAAAAGCACAGCCTTGGAGTACAATAAATTCCCCTACTTTCCCTAATGTATTTATTCTCTTAAGTTCTTTATGTAAGAAACGCTCCACCATTTGAACCAATGACATGAAACTGTTGAAGAGAAGATTTATTCACTTCACAGGTTAATTCATGGGTCTAATTGTTGCATTTGGCAAGAGGAACTACAACATTTGAACAGTGCTACTCATTTCCTTTCTTAACAGCAGCTTGAAATAGATTTATATTTTGCAGCCCCACTTTTCATTTCATGGGATTTACACCCTGTTCCTAGAGCAATCAACAGCCTGTGATTGATGGCGATGCCAATTAATTCAAGTGGTCTTTTCCCACGAGCTTATAGAATTTGCCATTACTGCTCACACAATTTACTTTTATGCTTCAGACTTTTCTCCATCTTTTCTTCCAGAGACTTATCCTGAGGTGTTTCTAGGACCAAGCACCTACATGTAGAACTCCTGGCTAACATTAGATAGTTCATAAAATTGACATTGCCTGCTTACGTATGCTAAAAAGATATTCTATGTCAATATTCCTATATGCAACTATCTTAAAATTCCTAGAGACACATAAAGGTTTTAAATGGGCACCTTTTAGGGGCACCTGGGTGGCTCAGTGGGTTAAGCCTCTGCCTTCGGCTCGGGTCATGATCTCAGGGTCTTGGGATCGAGCCCTCCATCGGGCTCTGCTCAGCGGGGAGCCTGCTTCCTTCTCTCTCTTTCTGCCTGCCTCTCTGTCTACTTGTGATCTCTGCCTGTCAAATAAATTTTAAAAATCTTTAAAAATAAATAAATAAATAAATAAATAAATGGGCACCTTTTAGAAGTTCTGTCCGAGATGACAAAGTTCTGTCTACATCAACAAATACTTACTGGTATGTAAGTGCCATGAGACCTTTCACATATTCATAGTGATTTTTACCATTTGCCGAGCACTTTTTTTTTTTAATCCATTGTGTCATTTGATCCTAACAACAACCCCAGAAATTGGAAAGGGCAATATTATTATCCCCATTCTATCCACGGAAAAAGATAGAGGTTAAATGTCTTGCCAAAGATTGCACAACTAATTACCAGCAGAACCAGATCTTCTGGCTTCCAGGACAGGGCCCTCCCACTCCACCGGCGGGTACAGATTCTATCCTGAGGAACCTCCATTGAGACCACGTAAAACTTTCCATTGCAGGGGAGCAAAACTGCAGACGTGCCACACCCCAGTCTGAATTCCCTCAGAGAAAACAAGTGTCTTGCTTTTAGCTGTTTTATATGTTGAGAAACTGGATACATTTTTATTTGAGCAAGATTTATGGCAAGAGAAAGAAAGAAAAACGTGGAAAACCACTGCAGTTGCCCTGTGTACGACACCACCTTAACATGATTAGAAAATACTGGCACAGTGAAAATGTTAGTTCAGTCATGTTTCTCTAGTACCAGTAGCTGACTTAAATCAATTTCAGAGACAAAGGGCAATTATAACAAAAAAATATCATCAGTGTCATTCTTAAAACATTAAGAACCTGGTTATCTGTTAATAGCATATTAGAGGACACATGGGTGGTTGAGTCGGTTAAGTGTCTGACTTTGGGTCAGGTCATGATCTCAGGGTCTTGGGATCGAGTCCCGTGATCGATGAGCGAGGAGTCTGCATCTCCAACGCCCTCTGCCCCTCCCCCCACCTGTGTGTGTCTGTGTGGGTGTGTGTGAATGTGTATACGTGCATGCATGTGCATCTTTTTAAAAATCTCATAATTTTTACACTATAAGTGGACCTTCCAAACACCTGTCAATTAATAATAGCAAAATAGTTATTTAGATGAATACAGAGATCCAGCAATAGATGTGAGTCATATTGGCTTAAGGGAAGGAGGACGTGGTAGACCTTCACTGTTGTCTTCTTCAGGGTACTATGCTGGCTATTTATCACCCAGGTCAGTACTGTGCCTCTTTAACAGGTTGTCAGTATCCTAGAGCTGTTGAATAGTTTGCCTTTCTATCTCCAAGAGAAATTTTCTGTGATGCACATTAAATCAGTGGGTCAATTAGATTTAAAGGGATAATACATACACAGGGGCCTGTCCAGTCATGAAGGAGGAAAGATATGAGTCTGGGGCTGCTGGCGGTCCTCATGCCTCACTCCCCCAGCACACAGGCAGAGTCTCTTCACGAGTAGAGAGTCTCTTCACAAGGAAAGAATGAAGCCTGAGCAAAGACAGCCTAGCCTGATGGTTTCTTCCCCCAGTTCCTGTTTCTGATGTTCCCAGAGCAACCCTGGCTTCTGTAGACCTTCCTGTTATTTTGTGATTCTTCCAATAAAAGCCTTCTTTTATCCCCAACTCGTTTAAGTTGGTTTCCCATCAGCTGTGCCAAAGAAAAAGCCTTGACTGACACAGCAGTGGTTCAGAGTGGTGGAAAGGGCTAAGAGCTTAAAACAAACAGCTCTGCTCTTGCATCACGACTACCCCAACCATGCAAACTCAGGCATTATTGATGGTCTCGAAGCTCCAGTTTCTTCTATGTTATGTGCTATTATTAATACTACTTCTGTCATGGAGTAATGGTGATGACTCAGTGGAAGTATGTGTGTGAAAGTACCCGGCCATTGGAAGACTGCAGCAAGGTAAGAATGTTAAAAAAAAAAAAAAAAAAAGAGGAAGAAGAAGAAAGGGGAGAAAAAGAAAAACATATAGGGTTTTTTATTTCAAGAAGTTTGTGGTTCAGTTGGAGAAACATGCAAATTATGGGGTAGATTGGTGTCACAAAAGCTTTTGGCATAAGGAGTGACATCACCAACATGATGACCTAGATTGTTCCTGACTTCATTCCTCCTCATAAGAACAACTAACAACCATTCAAGAATGAGACACCACTGAGAGAACACAAGGGCAAGGCTGAAACACCCCACAGCACCTCAGTGACTAAGACTGCATTAGAATGGTAGGAGAAGCAGCCCCATGCTGACTGCAGTTGTCCCTTCTCTGGGCCAGCAACCATATTCAGAGAGGTCTCCCCTGAGCCTCTGGCTTTTCCATGGGAAAAGAGGATCCAGGAGAGACCACCAGCACTGCCAAAACATTGTGGGTTGCTTTGCCAGAGCCTCCACTGTGCTCTTGCCCTACAGGAATTACATGGGGTTCTGTGGGCTTCAGCCACTGGGGGTGTGACTATGATGGGGAAGGGGACAGGGGTTTGCAACAACCAGCATATGGATCTTGGCAGACCATGCTCATATCTTCAGTGCCCAAGGAGTACCCCAACCAGCAGCTTTGCTCATCTACAGAACCAAGTCAGGGGCAAATTCTGATCAAGGAACTCAATGGAGTGCAGATCTGCCTGATGTGGATCCTTAAGCATGGAGATTTGGCAGTCTGAGAGCCCAATTTGCCCACACCCAGGCAAGGATCTGAATCATAGCCCCATCTGCTGCAGAGAGTGCATTTCAGCCCCATTTGAGCAGAAGAGCTGGTGATGACTCCTGGAACTTGTTTGGCCCAGCAGCACTCAAGCTGAGAGGCAGGTGGTAGGAGCCAGTAGTTTGCAGAGCAAAGCTAGTGGCGCTGCTTGGTCAGAGAAATTGGGGTGCAGGTTGGCTTGAGTCGAGACAACAAAGACCCTTACCAGTTTTAGAGCTGCTTCTCCTGCTGCACTAGGGCAGGAAATCTAATTCATAGCCTTGCCTCCCCATCACCGAATGCAGCCGTTAGCCTATCCAGCTAGGAAACCTAACCAGAGTCCACAGGAACCGTGTACCCATTCAACAGCCCTACAGAGAATGGCACTGGAACAGAGAACACAGCCTGCAATTTCCCCTGCCTGCAGAGCAAAACCACAAGGGAAAATCCTGTAGTAAATACAAAATATGATAAATAAGTCAAAGCATACTAATTACCAAAAGATATCAAAACAAACAAACAAACAAAAGACAGCATGATAAGAAACAAGGAAAATGGGTCTACAAAACATCAGAAAACAATTAACAAAATAGCAATGGTAAGTCCTTACTTATCAATAATTACCTTAAATATAAGTGGATTAACTTCTCAAACTAAAAGACACAGAATAGCAGGATAAAGTAAAAACAACAACAACAACAACAACAAAACCCAGGATCAAACAATATGCTGCCCACAAGAGATTCACTTAGGCATTGAAGACCCACATAGACTGAGAGTGAGGGGGTGACAAAAGATGTTTCAGGTAAATAGTAACAAAACAAAGCAAACCAAAAACAAAAAAAAACAAAAAAAAAAACCACAAAGGTAGCTAAACTTATATCAGACAAAATAGATTTTCAACTAAAAATGGTAAAAAGAGATGAAGAATTTCCATATATAATGATAAAGGGATCAATACATCAAGAAGATATAACAATTATAAATATTTATGCGCCTATGCACCCAACATTGGAATGCCAAAATACATAAAGCAAAAACCAAACAGAGCTAAAAGGAGAAATGGAGTACAGTAATACAATAGTAGTTGGAGATTTTAATACCCCACTCTCAATAATGGATAGATTATCCCTATAGAGTATCAATAAGGAAACAGCAGCTTTGAACAACACTGACCAAAATGACCTAAATGACATATAGATAAAACATTCTATCCAACTGCAGCAGAATACAGATTCTTCTCAAGTGCACATGGGACATTTTCTAGGAGAGAACATGTTAGTCCACAAAACAAGTCTTAGCAAATTCAAGAAGATTGAAATCATGCCAAGTATACTCTTTGACCACAGTGGCATGAAACTAGAAATCAGTAACAAGAGGAAAATTGGAAAACTCATGAACACATGGAAATTAACCACCACTGTCCTGAACAACCCAAAGGATCAAAGAATAAATTAAAGGAGAAATTAAGAGGTTTCTTGAGGCAAACAAAAATGGACACACAATGTACCAGAACTCGTGGGGTGCAACAAAAGCAGTTCAAAGAGGGAAGTTCATATCAATAAATGCCTATTTAAGAAGAAAGAAAAATCCCAAGTAAACAACCTAACTCTATGACTTATGGAACTAGTATAAGAACAAACTAAGCCCAAACTTAGCAGAAGAATGGAAATAATAAAGATCAGAGCAGAAATAAATAAAATAAAGCACAGAAAAACATAGAAAAAATTAACAAAATGAAAAGTCAGCTCTTTGAAAACATAAAAAAAAAAAATTGACAAACCCTTAGCTAGACTAACCAAGGAAAAAAGAGACTGCGTCAAATTGACAAAATTATAAATGGAAAATGAGATATTACAACTGGCACCACAGAAACTGTAAGGATCATAGGAGGATACTCTGAAAAACTAAATGTCAACAAACCAGACAACCTAGAAGAAATGGAATTTTTCTTAGAAACATAAACATACCAAGGCTGAATCAGAAGGAAATAGAAAATCTGAGTAGGCCAATTATTAGTAAGGATATTAAATCAGTAATCAAAATCTCCCAACAAAGAAAAGCCCAGGACCAGATAGTTTTACTGGTGAATTTTACCAAACATTTAAAGAATTAGCACCACTCCTTCTCAAACTCTTACCAAAAAAATTGAAAAGAAGGGAACATCCCCAAACACATTTTATGAGACCATTTTTCTGATACCAAAACTAGCAAGAGACACTACTAGAAAAGAAGATCTTAGGCAGGCTCCACGCCTAGCATGGAGCCCAGCTGAGAGCTCAATCTCACAATCCTGAAATCATGACCTGAGCCAAAATCAAGAATCAGAGGCTTAACCACCTGAGCCACATGGGTACCCCTAAAACTTTAGGTTCTTGGTCCTTTTGAATGAAAATGTTAGTGTCAAATTGCACTCTTGAGTTCTGTTTGACTCAAAATGAGTATAGTCCCTAGGGAATGAGGAGTTTGTGCAAGTCAAATTTATTTCATACCTGAGTACTTATATGGTTTTTATTTGCTGTTCTAAATTTCTCTCCAGTTCTTCCTTTCTAAAAATGCCTTACATTAAAAATACTTGTTATAGGGAAATCCAAATAAAAACATAGTGTTTAAAGGAATATAAGAGGAAGTTGTATTTTTATTTTATCTCTGTGGCAAGAGTAATTTTTTAAAGTATGCTAAGTACAAAATTGTTTTCTCAGATTTTCTCTAATAGCACTTGGGCAGAATGTTTATGTGTGTGTATGGGTGGGGGGGTGCTTTGTGTGAATGCTCCTGGGGTCCCTTCTGTCTAATCAGGGTTAAATTTCATGAGGTTTGAGCTAAGAAGAGAGTAATATCAGCTGGTTAGAAAGCAATTTTTATCTAAAGAAATAGTATATGATCGATATGCATAAATACTTGCTTAAGAGGAGAAATTAAACATATTTCTAAGAACATTTTTAGTAGATTTTATTCTACCCCTCCACACATTTGTTGGAGAAAAGAAATTAGAAATTAAGAGCATGGCTTTGGTGCCAGACAGACCTAGTTAACCTCTGAGGCTGTTTCCTCATCTGTGAAATAAGAATGATAGTATGTATCTCATAGATTTCAGTGAATACTAAGTAAGGAAATGCAAGTAAAGATTTAGGATAATGTTTGGTACATACTGTGGTAGAGACTTCTGAAGTACCTTACTTACAATCAGTGGTCCACAATCTTAAATGGATAATAGACTCACCTGGAAATCTTTAAAAAAGGAGGTGAGGGATGGGGCACCTGGGTGGCTCAGTCAAGCATCCAACACTTGATTTCAGTTCAGATCATGATCTCAGGGTTGTGAAATCAAGCCCCATCAGGCTCTGTGCTGGGTGTGGAGCCTATTTAGATGCTCTCTATCTCTCCCTCTGCCTCCCCCTTCCTCCATCTCTAAAATGTAAATATAAATATAAACATAAATATATAAATGTGTGTGTGTGTGTGTGTGTGTGTGTGTGTGTGTGTATTTGCTTGTTTGGGAAGTAGGCCCAGGCATTGGTAGTTTTTTAAAGCTCTTGAAGTGATGGCAATGTGTAACCAAGGATGAAAACCACGACTTTAGTCTTTAGTCTTTGGCATCACCAATACCTACAACCCCTCCATAATCCCTCCATAATCCAGTTTTAAGCTTCTCATTCTCTATGCAATACCTCCTTACTTTCCAGATCACTCTCATATCTCAATAAAAGATTTTTCAACTCTATGAGGACCCAGTAATTCTATCACCTTAACACTGACCCTCCCCATCCCACTAACCTTTTATTCTCTCCCTATTTATCTTAAATTCCATCATTCATCATTAAAATTATTCAATTAACATATTTTCTCAGTTTCCTTGGCTCCTCTCTTTCACTCACCCCTTCTGGTATGGTATCTGGATCTTCGAAGACAGCTCCCAGTAAATCATACCTCCCAGTGTTCCGGACCCTCCTCCATAGTGAACCTGGATGATATGTGTTTCATCTTAAACAACAGAATACGATGAAAGTAATACTGTGCTGGACCATGCCTAAGACTTAAAAAGGACTGGCAGTTTCCTACTTGCATTTTGAGGAGCCCTAAGCTACTAATTGAAATTCAGCTCCCTGCTAAATTTCACCTTGCTGGTGGCTCCATGGAGACATTATATGAAGGGGTCATATAGAGAAGAGACGGCTGGCAGAGCCCAGCCTTGCAGTTGTCCCTGCTAAGACACTGGCTCAGTTGAGCCCCAGATGATAGCAGCTTTGGCCAACACCATGGGATGCAAAAGAACAGCATGGTCAAGCCATGTAATTATGAGAAAGAATACATTGTTGGTCCCTTAAACCATTATGTTTGGGGGCTATTTACAATGCAGCAGTTAACAAATAGAAATTTGTTCCTAGAAATTTTTTGCTGACATAATAGAAACTTAAAATTGGTGGCATTGTCCGTGGGACCAGTCAGAAGATAGAAGAGTTTTAGTAAGACTGTTAGTGAAGAATGGAAGGGCAATGAAGAAATTGATCTTGGGGACTGGAAAACCAGGGACCTTGGTTACGTACTAGTCAGTCAGCTAAAAAAACTGTCACCTGTTTTATCATAAAAGCTAGAAAGGGTAGTTAATGAAGAATGAATCAGGATAAGGAGATTTCCAAGCAGAATAAGGCTTTTATACAGTGAAGTGGGTTATAATATGATCATTTAAAAACCCACCAAGTTTTTAAAGGATGTATATCAGCTTGAAATGAAAGAGACAAATAGGTCAAAAGGAGAACACATTTTTGACTTTAACTAATAAAACAGGCAAGAATTGGGCTGAGATGCAAACATGGGTCATGTCTTATGGGGAAAAAAAAAATGATGGTCTTTGTGTAGCCAAGATTTCAAAGAAAAGAACAAATACCTAAGAAGAACTGGTCCCAGAGAAGAAATTTCTGCCTCAGTAAATGTCTGTTCCTTGCCCCTGGAGTAGAAAAAAATTGTGGTATGTGCCCTGCTGGATTTCAGAATTGCTATGGACCAGTGATTCTTAATGTTTCCTGTCCCGCCCTCTTTTAAATGGCAGCATCTCTTGTTTTCCTGTTGTGTCTCACTGTCATATGTTGGGTGTTTAGCAAGGGGGAGGGAATCAGATATTGTGTCTTTACATATCTTCAGATCAAATAGAGGTATATCCAGTGAGCAAGAGCAACACCCACAGACAACAGTGTAGACTTCAAAGTCTGAGCATGACACTATCCTGAGATGGAAGTGGACTCTTAGGGAAACTGAGTAATAGTGCTATGTGTCCTTAGTCCATGCACTCACTATCCTACACCATTCTCTCTCTTAGGTTTTTCCCTTGCCTCTTTCAAATAGTCAATATCTCATCTTCCATCCTTGCTCTCCACTTATGACTTTTGCTCCTTCCTTAACTCTTAAAATAGAAGTTGTGCAAAGACAATTTCCACAAATTCTCCCATCTTTCACCTGTCTACACCTGGGACTATCTACTCTGCCTTGCCTTCTAGATAAGTGGTTCTATTTTTCTATTTATTTCCAAGCCCTCTACTTTTGTACAAGATTCCATTCTCTGTCACTTTAGTACCCCTTTTCTCTGCTTCATCAATTTTTTCCTCTCTACTGGATTATTCCTATTAGGAAAAAAAAACCTCCCATCTTAAACCTTATCCTTCTCTTGATCCCAGTTTCCCATTGACATTGACATGTCAATACTCCCTTTATAAAATCCCTCAAAAAAATTGTCTCATTTCTTTTCACCCATTCTTTTCAAAATTCACTCTAGTAAGGAATTTACTCCCAATCACTTCACTAAATCACTTGCAGAGTCACCAATGACCTCCCTGCCAACTGAGAAGCCCAAAAGCCAATTCTCAGTCCTTATTTTATTTGAACTACCAGCATTATTTGACATAGTTGATACTTCCTTTTCTTCCATTCATTGTCTTCACTTGATTTCCAGGACACACACTCTCTTGGATAATCATCATTACCCTAGACACTCCTTTACTGGCTTATCCTCATTTCATAATATCTAAAAGTTGGAGTTGGACTGTCTCATAGCTTGATCTATAGACCTCTCCTCTTCTCCAAACACTTGTTTATATCATCAAATTTTGTGACTTCAAAAACCATCTATATGCTGCTGTTGACCTCAGATGTGCATTTCCAATCCTAATCTCTCCTTTAAAATCCAGACTCATATCTGCTCACTCAAAAATGGGCATCTCAGGGGCACCTGGGTGGCTCAGTGGGTTAAAGCCTCTGCCTTTGGCTCAGGTCGTGATTCCAGCATCCTGGGATCGAGCCCCGCGTCGGGCTCTCTGCTCAGGAGGGAGCCTGCTTCCTCCTCTCTCTCTCTCTCTCTGCCTGCCTCTCTGCCTACTTGTGATCTCTATCTGTCAAATAAATAAATAAAATCTTAAAAAAAAAAATGGGCATCTCAAATTTAACATGCCTAAAGTAAATTCCTGTCTTTGTTTCTCATACCATGACTAATTTCTCTGCCTCTCTCTCTCTCTCTCTTTTTTTCCTAATCTTGACGGTATACTTCGAATTACTCAGGCCAAAACCCTTAGACACATCCATAACTCTTTTCTTTCTCTCACACTACACATTCAGTCAAATACTATTGATTCTACCTTTAACTTGTGTCCAAAATAGGCGCACTACCATGGTGACACAGTCGGTTAAGTGTCCAGCTCTTGGTTTTGACTCTGGTAGTGATCTCAGTATCATGAGATCAAGCCCTACCTCCAGTTCCATGCTCTGTGCAGAGTCTGCTTAAGACTTTCTCTCTGCCCCTCCTCACCCGCCCCCACTCTCTCTCTCTCTTTCTTTATATTTTACCTGTACTTCTGCATAGAATGCTCTTCTTCTAAATATCTTTATGCTTGCTCCTTCATCTCCTTCTACATTCAAAAATATATTTCCAGTGCTTTTCCCAGGTAATATTTTCTAAAATCTCTAAGCATTCCTTAATATTCTTTCCTGCTTTATTTTGTCTATAGCAATCATACCAGTTTTGTGTACATATAGGAAGTTTTTGTTTCCTAACTCTGCTAAAATGCAAGCCCCACAAGAGCAGGATTTGTCTCCTTTTTATTCACAGTTGTTTCATTGTCAAGAACAGTGCCTAGCACATAGCAGATGTTTCTTGAATGACTGCACGAGTAGCCCTAATAAAAATACAAAAATACAAATTCTAGAGCTGACACATTCATTAACATGGATGAACATAAAAAACATCATGCTGAGCTACAGAAACCAGACGCAAAAGAGTACATACTGTATGAATCCATCTATATAAAACATCAGAAAAGACAAAGCTAATCTGTAATGACAGAAAACTAATTGGTGGATGCCAGAGGCTGGGGATGGGTGAGAAAATTGACTGGGAAGGGATACGAGAGAACTTTTAGGGTTGTTGAAAATGTTTTTTATCTTGGTGTGCTGGTAGTTACACAGATATATACATTTGTCAAAACCTTTTGAATTTTACACTTAAAATGGCACATTTTATTGTATGTAATTATACATCAGTAAATTTGATTTTATATACTTATATTTATAAAAATACAAATTCTGTAGTTTGGACCATATGTCATCAGGGCAAATAAGAGAATGCCAGAAATATGGAGTCCATTTATGTCTTTGGGATAATAAGATTCATAGTGATTTCAAGTGAAAAACAAATAAATCTCTCCAATAATTTGGTGCAACAAACATGATATTTAGGGAGCACCACGTAAATTATCTTTTCCTCATTGCCAATGTAAGGAATGTGTTATATCTTTAGGACATAATAGCTGAATGTGTCATTGCACAGGTGTAGTTCTTTGTTTTTTGTTTTTTGTTTTTTCAGTAAGATTCATTCATTTCTCTTTCTTACTTCATAGATGTGTAACTAAATGTCTATTAAAATAAAGCCCGCATGGGAAGAGGTGCATCTCTAGGGATGGGGAGCCAGTACAGTGCCCTGAAGATCACTCCATGTCCTGACAGGAAATTCAAATGGGAATTTAGTACAGAAAACCAGCTCAAGTCAACCACTGTAGATAGTAAACTTAACTATTTCAGAGTATTTGAGAAAATGTCACCTTTTAAAATAAAGAATTTTTGCAGACTATGCTCACAAAATACATTTCTAATAAATTTCATTAGGCAGATCCAAAATACATATATTTGTATACATTGCACAAAAACAAATTTAACAAATAATATACAGTGACTAAATAAGGAAAATGACAAAATATTTTCATGGGACTTAAAAAGAGGATAATTGATGGAGACAATGTGACTTCTGAATGGGCCTATTCTCAGGGCACCTGGATGTCTCAGCCAGTTAGGTGTCTGATTGTTGCTAGTCTCGATTTCGGCTCAGGTAATGATCTTAAGGTTGTGAGATTGAGCCCTGCTGGGATTCTGTGCTCGGCAGACAGTCTGCTTGAGATACTCTCTCTCCTTCTCCTTCTGCCCCTCCCATCCATCTCCTCAAATGAATAAATAAATCTATAAAAATAAATGGACCCATTCTTCCTAAAGTCATCTATACAGGAAAGAATTGTTACAGCAAAACAGCAAACAGCCTAAATGAATCTCTAGAGAATTACACTAAGTGAAAAAGCCAATCCAAAAAAGTCACATACTATATGATTGCATTTATATAACATTCTTGAAATGACAAAATTATAGAAACAGAGGACAGACAAATGGTTGAAAGGGGTTGAGGAAGTGGATGGGACCTGAAAGGAAGTGGGTGTGGCTATGAAGGACCAACAGCCAACAAGAGGGAGCCTGGTGGTGGTAAAAATAAATGTCCTGTATCCTGATTATATCAATATCGGTGTGCTGGTTGGTATTGTATTATAGTTTTGCAAGATGTTCACCACTGGGGGGAACTTGCTCTATTTATCTCAATGGCATGCACATCTACAGTTATCTTAAAATTGAAAGTTTAATCTTGAAAAATTGAATCAATTTCTTAACCATTCGAGAAAAAATCAAGCTATTCCCCTATTTCGTTTTTGGCATCAAAACTAATTCCAGAATGAAGAGTTAAATATAAAAACAGCTCATAGCTACCATTTATTGAGCAAATACTATGTGTCAGGTATATTGATCTATATTCTTACTTCATCCACCCATCCAAACTTGTAAGAGAAGTTTACTGTTACCAGAGAAAAATGAGGTTTTCCCAAATTTATACATTAAAAATATTTACAAATAAAAGAGAAATGTACAACAATGTGTTAACTCTGATTTGGATGAATATGATTCTAAGTATTTTAATTTCTTTCTTCTGTAACTATTTGTATGCACTGGGTTGTCTGTAATGAACAATGAATGTAATGAACATTTTATGTCTTTAAAAATTTTTTGAGGTTGGGCAAAGGTAACAAAATACAGAGTCTTTGTCAAGGTCAAAGAATACTTTAGTAAGGATGTATGGCTCTCACAGCACAACACAAAAACCCCAGCTTAGCATAAACTATGTTTTAATAATTGCATCTAATTGCAAGGAATTGTTGAGACTTAATAATGTTTAAAGATGTTTTAAAAAATAACAAGTACCAATTACAAAGAAGAAACTTGGCAACAGAAGTGACTGAATGGAAGAGACGCACCTTTTCTTGAAGGGTGGAGCTTGATTCTAATTACCTTTGTTCTCATAGCTGCCCAGTTGCAGGAAGAAAGACAGGCAGTCCTGAGTCAGTCAACCACAATCTTCTAGGCAAGGGCAACCAGTGCCTGGACTTGGTGACAGCACTGGGGATGGGAAGGAAGGGACAGAGATCAAAAAAGCTAGGAAGGAAGTGGGTAAGGCTAGATGATTCATTAACAAGAAAGAAGAATGGGCACAGAAAAGACAAAGTGTGATGTAATAGAAAAAAGAACACTAGTGATAGTCTTGGTTTTGCCATGACCCAGATATGGAGCCTCGGGACAATCATTTTAAGAGACAACATTCTCTTGGCTTCGTTTTCCACATACCTGCAATGAATAGGTTGCTATGAAATTTCTCAGATTTCTCCCAGATCTAACATTTTGAAGCTGGAGGGTAAGAGTATTTTCCAGGAGGGTAAGAGTAACCTTAACAGACATTTCAGGAAAGAATCTGATCCCAAAGGCTCTGATTTAGATTCTGACCTTGTTATGTGACCTTGGACAAATTACTTAACTCCTCTCTTGCATCAGTTTCCTTTGTAAAATGGGAATAATAATAATATTGCCTATCTCACAGGATTGTCCCACATAAACCTATAGGGAAGTTCCTGGCACAGTCTAAGTCCCAACGGATAGGAGCATTAACAGTAAGGCCATCCATACTTAGAACTGATCACAACTACACCTCATGGTCCTAGCACACAGACACATAGACCAAAACTTTTGTCAGAGCATTCAACTTGTGTTACCTGATATAATAATATGTTTCTGGAGGAAAGGTCGGATGTTTACGGGAATAGGGCACGTAGGTATCTAGGATTCGGGTGGCTGAGTCAGGAGACTTGAAGAGTTATAGGCTTCAGATCCTATTTCCTAAAAGTGAGTGCTAGTTGTCACGTCCACTCTTCCTAGCCCGGAACCATCACGTCCTAATATTTGTCATAGGTATTACCCTAAAGAAACAGAACATAAAGATCTGAGTCATTTTGAAAAAAATAAGTGTTGATCCAGCAGCTGTAACCGTCAGAAACAAACGGCTCTGAGAACAACGGATGCGTATGCACCAGATGGAGAGTGCGAGCGGCTGACCTCCCGGGCCTCTGCCCTATTGCCTTTACTTGCTGCAAAGTGCACGAAGCGACAACAGGAAGAGATGCAAATTTATACGTGCACGTGGATTCCCTCCTTGCCCTCCCCAAGCCTGCCCTCACCTGAATCTCATTAGAGAGAGGGGTGACAGGTCAAGTAATGTTTGTCAACTAAAAAAAAGCGAGAGAGAGAGAAAGAAAAAGAAAAAAACAGTAACTCATTTATGGGAGGAAAACCAAGTACAGGAGGGCCGAGCGTGGAGAGGGTACCAGCGAGGAAACGATGTTGAGTGCAAATGTCTTGATATTAAAATCAGAGAATAATCTATATCCAATAGGGAAATTTTTGTTACTATTTAAACTTTACTTATTTAAATATTACTATTTAAAATTCAATAATTTTGTAAGTTTTTGTAAAATTCATTATTGGGAGGCCAACTTTTGATTTCAGCTTAAAAGAGGCTGCCTGAGTCAGGCCCGCTAAGCTCCACACAGAAGGGCGCTAAGGGTACTTTCCAGTCTCTGTTCAGACTAATTATCTTGAAGTTCCCCTCAACTTCACTTTAATGGCCCCCAAAATTGCAGGTTTGGAAAATTTCTGTAAGAAAAGGGAGAGAGAGGCAGTTACATAATTCCGGTTTTTTTGTTTCCCTCTCTAGTGGCAAAAAGTATTTTTGTGCTATCATTGCTTTTTAAAATGTTTTCATCGTTCTTGAAAATTATATACTTAAGAGACAGAGTGGTTACATCGAACCTTGTGTCTCTCTTTAAAAAGCTGGATAAATGAAAAAACTGACTTAGTGTTTGTGTCCTCCGACTACCCAGAACACAAAGTAGCTTCCCCTCAGGAGTTAAAACCCAGCCATCGTGAGCAGGCCGCTGTGAACACTCACTCTGAGAAACACGCTGAAATTTCTTACCAGCTCTCTTGTTCTCTACTAATGTTAGCAGACATGATCCGTAGTTTTGGTTGTTTTTTTTTTCTGCTGCTCACAAGCAAAGGTGTCAAGAGGAGGGTGGGTGTTGGAGAGTCACTGCACTTTGTTCTTGAGTTCAGTAATTTCAATGGTGGCCTCCAGCCCTTCCAGTAATTTTAAAAGTACCCATTGCCCTGTATTAAAATTCGTGTATTCTTAAGATACCTGGAGGTGTTTCTATTTCTAACTCTGAACTTGACCTGCTGGTTGATAAAACTCAGTCTAAGAGAACCGCAGGGGATGGTCCCACCACAGCATTTCACAATGAATTAAAGTTTTCTGATATGTAAAAATACGTATTGGAATTGGTTATTGGGCCACCTTGCTTTTTCTAAGTTGGGTTTTGTTTTTTTTTTTAAGATTTTGTTTATTTATTTGACAGACAGAGATCACAAGTAGGCAGAGAGTCAGGCAGGGGGAGGGGGAAGCGGGATCCCCACCAAGCAGAGAGCCCCATGCAGGGCTCAATCTCAAGATCCTGAGATCATGACCTGAGCAGAAGGCAGAAGCTTAACCCACTGAGCCACCCAGGCACCCCTCTAAGTTGGGTTTTTTAAAAACATTCGTTTATTTGAGAGTGCCAGTGTACTTGCCCATGCCCATGCCCATGCCCATGCCCATGCGCATGCGCATGGGGGAGGAGCAAAGGGAGATGGAAAGAGAGAAGCTCAAGTAAATTCCTGGCTGAGCACAGAGCCAGAAAAGGGGCTCCATCTCAGCACCCTGAAATCATGACCTGAGCTGAAATCAAGAGTCTGGATACTTATCTGACTGAGCACCCCCCACCCCATATCCCTAAATTGAGTTATTTTTATTTATGTTTCTATTATTCCTATTTTCCTAAGTATTGACAAATCAGTGAAATAAACACAAACAAAACAATCAGGAATTCTTAGCTCTAAAAATGGAATTTTTCTTTATGCTCACTTTTTTGTTTACTAAATAATTGAAAGGAGATGATATTTGTGAATCTTGGTAAGAATGGGGAGATATTTGACTAAGAGCTATAATGTCAATGGTCAGGTATTTCCTTATCATGAATAACTTGCCTGGATTTTACAGAACACATATGTTGTCACTTCTCTGCTATTGTGTTAGTTTCAAACATGAGAAAATTGAGACTCAAAAAATTTTAGTGAAGATAAACAGCAAGCAAGCACTCAAGTAAGGACTCAAACCTGAAATATTCTGGGTCCAGAACATGTACTATCGTAGAGCAGCTCTCTGTCCATATTACCCCTCTTTACTGTACTTTAGAGAGCAAGCCACAAAATTGTAGGTAGCATTATGTATAATGTGTGTGTGTGTAAATATAATAAATACATATGTAAAACATTATTTATATGCATATATGTGTGTGTATTTGCATGTGTGTTTCTTGATTAACCTCTGTGATTTTGTCAAATCCTGATTTTCACCTTTGGAAATTGCAAGGAGAGAAGGGCATATTGGGGCTTAATCCTCCAATTCTCTTTTCTATTTTTATATTATGCATATAAATTGAGTCAGTTAAGCCTGAGCTCACCTGACTGTCCTCTTTACAGCTCTCTCCCCTTTTTGACACATCAGTTTTTTTCTCTTTCTCTTCTTATTTACCCCGCACTGGGTCATTGTTTTTTGGTATCACATTGTATCAAGAGCCTTCCTGAAATAGTGCAAGTAAATTCTCTCTTTCTTTGCATTACCTCAAATCTCTTGAAGGGCTTCCATTTTCTGTATGGTATGGTCATCCTTAATCACTTGGAGGCTCTTCTGATACAGCCTTATGTGACTTGGGTTTTTTGGTACCTTCCTGCTTTATTGTATTTGCAGGCTTAGTACAGGTGTGGCTATAACCGAAGGAGCTGGAAGCAGAGCCAGACGTGGAGGCGTGGTGAAGCAGATTCTGAGACTCGTGTACCTCAAGCTTGAAAGTGATTGAACGGCAACAAAATGATAACTCTTGTTCCTTTATTTCTCTTCTGTTACTTGAGCGTGTTCACTAAGGAAGACCAGCTGTGGGGGTTGTGTTCTGTTGTTTCAACTTACTACACATGTTTTTAAAAAAAAAATGATTAAAGAAGACAATTTAGGTGATACGGAGGAACTTTATTTACATTCCAAGAAGCAGTCTCCTTTCTAAGAACTGCAAAATGGGGCAGAAGCTTTTATAGGATAAAGAATCAAGAACAAGGAAGAGAAAAAGAAGAAAGATCCATTTGGCTGGTGCTACACAGTCAACTTTGTTTGGGGTGAGAAGCCCAGGGTTGGCTGGATGCATGGGGACTGGCTGACTATACTTTGTTTCTGGTTAAGCTGAGCATTTACAGGGACAGAAAAGTTATCTAAGTTTCTGTCTCTTCACATGGCAGCCTGGGCAGGAGTTCAGCCTCCTGGACAGGCGTTTTTAGGCTCCAGCTGAACCTAGAAAGCTATTTCAACACATGTGATTTTTTAAAAAAATCATTAAATAGCACGCTGTAATGTCTTTAACCAAGTGGCACTCTGTAAAGCAGTGTGAGAGGCATTTATATCTACCAGTATTGGATTCTGTTCCATGTGTGTCTTACCTTGCCATCTCCCACCCAGTTCGAGCGTGAGAAAAGTTTAAAAAAAAAAAAAAGTGCTGTCAAAAAGCCAGTTGGCAAGTCAGAAGCATGCAAACCAGGGAGGAATAGCAGATAGATTAGATGATGGGACCTGGACCAGAAAGACTGCAATAGGCTTGAACTATGGACAAGAAACAATAAGAAAAAAAAAAAATAAGAGTGATTCAAGTAAAGACCTGCATCCACACACAATAAAACAGCTACTAAGGGTGGAGGAGATTAACATTCACTGAGTATCTTCCTGGGACTGTGCCCCCTCCAATGGGCTTTTCCTTGGGTTATCTTGTAAATTACAGGAAACTCACACCCTGGGAGTATGGTTTTTACTTAGTGGGGTAAGGTAATGCAAAGTTAAGGAGCACAGAGTCTGGCTAAACCTAGTATATTTGAATTCACATTATGAGTAGGCACATTATTTGGGGGTTTTAAGTGTTAAGAATGGCAGGACTTTGGGATTACAGTGAGCCCTGTACTGCTGAGGTGGTCATAGGTAGAATGATGGCATCTAGAGCTGATGAGAACCACATCGTCTTCTCTGCCAAGACCACATCGGGAGTCCTGCTTTGAATTCCAAAGACTATTCTGTACGTGAAAGAAAGGCAAATAGGACCACCTTCAGAAGAGAAGAGAGTGGGGTACAAGTTCCAAAGTCACTATGAATCATGTATGGTCAACTTTATCTTTGGAAATTCCTTAATTTGATTTTATATTGCCGGCCCCTAGGTCATGTAAAGGACAAGAGCCAAAACTCCTTCTGTTGCCCTGTGTATGTTGTCTATGAGTTCCCTTTCCCTGGTTCACTCTGAATCATTGGGGAATGGCAACTGTAAATTAGGGAGGGAAGGATAAAAGAATTTCTTCCAATACTTTTGTTGTTATTGTTATTAGGTGCAACACAGATGTCATTGAATTTCTCTAAATTAAATGAGCTTCTGGTGCAACTCCACGGCTACCAGGAGAGTAAGGCAGGCTCAAAACTGAGTCACGTAACTCAAAAAATTAGAGATACTGAGTCTTAGAGCAACATAATCATGGAAAACCCTATAACTTACCTTAACATATTTGGAGGAATATCCAGTGAAAGAGGAATTAGAACAGAGATGGTCGTTCTCAAACAACAATTACCAGTGGTTACCATGACTGTCTGGAGCTCTATATTGAAAAGAATGTGAGACAACATCCAAGGTCAATGAGAAAGAATTCTACTTGACAGTGGTGTCCATCCAATGCTTGAAAGAAAGCCACTGCCCAGGTGTTGCATGTGGTGGAAACAGAATAGCTATAGTTGACATATAATGAGAACTTGAAAGAGGAATTCACATGAGGTTGGGAATGCTGTTTTCTGTCATTACACTGAGAAGTCGAAAAAGTCAGTCTGGAAAGAGAGAATGGGAGAGAAAGAGAAGAATAGAGCATATTTTCAGAAATGAGAAAACTTACCACTCTTAAGAATGTCCTCCCTCACTCCTGGTAAGTTTCCACTTGTCATTCATTCCCTCATGAAGAAATCAGTGCATGCTTGCAGTAAATTTCCCTTTTTGGCTTTAGCTAATCATGTAGGTTTCTGGCTTTTGCAATCAAACACTCCCTAGAGACCTATGTCTCAGTGGGGGCATATTTCAATCCCATTTAATTCAATTTAACCAATGTTTATTGAATGCCTGTTATGCTCCTTATGTTCAATAATTTGGGTCAAGTTATGAGCCTGGCCATGACTGGAATCTATGAAAGATTCAAAGGAAAGAGCCGTCATAGATTATGATGAAACATAAATAAATCAAACAAGACAGAACATAATGAGAGTTCTTAGGTCTTCCCACCCAGGGTGTGTGTTCTGAGTTGTCTTTAAATTCTGTCCAGGTCATGCTAGTTGGCAAGAGGTATGGGGGGCAATGGCTGACAAAGCCCTTTTTAAGTGCAAATCTGAGGGATGAGAGGAAATTTGACACAGGAATTAACAGCCAGCAGTGGGGCTTTGTGACAATGAAGAACACAACCCAGTGAAGCCCTTTAATTATGCAAGATCTTTAAAAAAAAAAAAAAAGTTATTCAGACACTACTGCCTTAAACTCTGAAGATAATAAACTTCACTTAAAGTCCTAAATGGATTCACCGTCCAATGATGACTGAGATACAAATAGAGCTTTTTGCCCACAAAAACCATTACCAAGATACAGCTGATTAAAAAGTTAACCAAAACTCCTATCCCAAGTTAGAACCCTTACCTCTAGGAAGAGCCTGGGGGAATAATAAACATACAAACAGTTTCTGTTTGTGTTCTGACTGCAAAGTCCAAAGCAAAGGAAACCCAAAGCAAGTCAGAAGTCGGGAAGGAAACTCTTTTAATTGGCCATGAGCAACCAAACTTCCTCTTCAGTGAGCTGTGCTCCAGTAACTGACACCAGGAACAGTGCCACTGCTGTCCCCAAATCAAATGTCTCCACTGCCACCCCCACCAGAAAACGGATTTGACAAAACTCCTCATGCTCCTTGCTTTGAATTGAAGTCGTTGCACAGCATATCAGGTGAGCAGAGCCTGGGTAATGTGCTCGGGCCCTCCCTACGAGAGATGCTGGAAAAACAAGCTACCGCCTTTTCTCATGAGGTAGCAGGGCTCCAAGAGTGGGAAACTCTCCAAACTCAGGAAAGTTGTGCAAAAGGTTCTAGTCAGGCAAAAACATGCCAGTGTCCCTCACATCACCCAGAGGATTTATTCCTCAGACCTCAAATTCAACCAGTTAATAACCTCATCTGGTGAAAGTTTACCAGCCGTCCCCCGAGAATGATTCTCCCCTTCTTCTTCTTCTTTTAAAGATTTTATTTATTTATTTATTTGAGAGCAGGAGAGATCGCAGAGAGAGAGGGAAAAGCAGAACCAGCCACCCCCCTCCCCTTCTTCTCCTTCGAACCCAGCTTCCCTGTTTTCAGGACAGTTCCTGACCGCAGAGCCTAGGGGCTGGGGCTCGCTCACCTCAAGTCCAGCGTGGGACACCAGCACTGTCGACACCCTGCAAAGAAACTGCTTAGTACAACGGCAAATAAACCTTCTGGAATAAGCCCTGAACCGTCACATGAGGTACTCCCAGCCATGACCAATACCTATAAAGTGTTTCCTTGAAGAGTCTGGCAATATTCCCCAGATAAGTTTGTTTCTGACAATCGGCTACTCACATACGCTACAATAGAAGGCTGATCATTTTTATTTCCATGTAACTGTTGATCTTGGAACGTGGGATGCCGTTGCTCACGATTAAGAAGTATCTGAAACGTCAGAAAACCTGGAACAGGGATGACCCGTGTCCATTTTGGTAATCCTTTTGGCAGAGGCAACAGGAGCATTTGTCGTTTAATCTACTTCTATATTTTAGGAGAATTGAGCCCTGAGTCAGTTACCCGGAAGATGCGAAGGAACGCCGCCTTGTGTGACAGATTCTACATGTTAGCAAAAACACTCTTCACTCCCAGAATCCCTGAGGAAATCAGGAAATAAGGACATGGCTCAGTCTAGAAATTTTCCTCAATATATATTAATTTAGTATTTATCTTAAAACTCGACCTTCTTTTTTGAGGGAAGCCCTTTAAATTAGGAGGTTTTTTTTCCCCCTGAGGCATGAATGTCCTTTAATTCAAAATTAGAGGAAGAGGCTCCATGAAGAACACTGAGGGCTTTGTGATGGCAACAGGAAAAGCCCGAGAAAAGAGAGAACCTTGCTGAAGGATACATGCCTGAGAGGGAAGGGTGGGCTTTGGTGGGGGAGGGGGGAGGAAGGCAAAGAGTGAAGAAGATGAAGGAGACCTGGAAGTGACTATTATTTCAAGAGATGGCCCCGATAAGCTTATTGTAGAGCGTGGAGCACGGTCAGTGACCTTTAACTGGGCTCAGGTTACCTTAGCTGTCAGTATTCAGTTGCCTCAGGAAGGTCCCCACCCTTTGAAAGATTCGTACAAAGTAGAGCTCAACTGAAACTACGCCTAGGATGGCATTAGGGCTTTCACCTGTTGCGGCCAACATCCAAATAGTTACTCAGGGCCGCTCTGGCTTCTGCTTGCTATGACAAGTAGGATGTTGTGGTCCCCAACTTAAGCATAACGGTGGTGGATGCTCAAATAGGGACAGTGATTGTCGCAGGGGCGGGGAGGTAATTGAGGGGGAGAGAGAACGGGGATCTACGGGATGACTTTAATTTCACCGAGACGGTTTCTCTTTACATGAGTTGTGAGAGTAGTCCACAAAAATGGCATCTTGAATAGTTCTATTTTTAACAGTTTCTTCATTTTGTTTGGTTCCCCCAGAAGAGATGTCATCTCTTATATTTTAAATCTCCTTTAAAGAATCTAATTTTATAGTGCCATCAAGACCAAAAATATGTCAATTTAGTGAGGGAGGATATTTAATTGCTTCAGAACATCCACATTTTGAAAAATAAACATGTTTCCTTTTCTCCTTGGTCAATTTGGCTGCACAATGTAACTTATTTGTGGCTGTTATTTGTCTCCACAATTTCCCTTAATAGTAGGTTTCACAGTCTTTATGTTCATGAAGCATTTCCTTATGTCTGGACCAAATCCCTTTTTGCTCTAATTTGAGGCCAGAGACTCTGTGGAGTTGTTCACAATTGTCTATTGAATAGACAAACACTTGGAGTTTGTTTTGAAAACTCACTTCAGCCTTCTCTTCACCAGGGTAAACAATTCTGATCTTGCAGCCTTTCCTCAATAGCGCTATATAATGCGTCCACGATAATGTGCTCATGTACGAAATTGGATGCAGTTCAACAAATTCAGGACTGGTTCAAGAAACGCAGCACAAAATTGACTTGACTTAATCCTATTATCCCTCATATTTGAATGGTACTTTAATTTACAAAGTACTTTTATAAACAATAGCTCATTTTCTCTCCATGACAGATCTGTGAGATGAATATTATTTTTCTTTTCTTTTTGTCTTTTTCCTGACAGAGGAGGCCACAAAATCTCAGACCACACTGCCAGTCAGTGGGAAAGTGGAGATTCAAACTCACTCTTCTGAGCCAAGGACCAGGTGGATTTCCAGTACCCAGCAGCTGCCTACGGTGGGCAAGGCTGGTGCAGGGTGTTGCCAAGGATCCCACCGCAGGTACTTGATTCCCACAGGTCTGCTCGCAGAGGTAAGGGAAAGGGTCTTGGGAAAGAAGTGGAATGAGCTGGGCTCTGAGGGTTATGTAGGGTTTGCACAGGTGGTGAAGAAAGTTAGGAACATTCTGGGTTGAGGGGATCTGCCCATGCGAAGATACATTGTCCAGGATCACTGTGTCTTAAGCTTATTTCTTCTTAAGTAGAAGGCATGCTTTGAGATAGGATAAAGTTCCATGGTTAAAGACAAGGGCTAGGAAGTCCCAGGGGCCTGGATTTCAATCTGGATCTCACCAAGTACTAACTTATTGGTCCAGAGCCATTTCCTTCATCCCTTCTTGCTTCATTTTCTCATCTGTAACATGGGAGGATTAAGTGTATTCATTCATGTAAATACACAATAAACATTAGCTATCAATGAACAAAAAACACTAAAGAGAATAATTATATACAGCATGCAGTAGGAATGAAGGGTAGATAGATCTATTCCTAATTCATGTCTCAGAGTATATCACTTCCCAAAGACGTGACATGATCCAAAAGCATTCCTATCCTTGCCCCCAGTGCCTTGTGCTAAAGTGTAAGAATTTACACTTTCATTTAATAGGAAAGGAACTGAAGAATAATTTGGTGGACGAACTCCTTATCCCTTCCACAAAGATAATTTTCAGTTCTCGCTGTTACATATTCGTGAGTTCAATAAACCTAACCTGTACCCCCAAAATCTAAAAGGATAAGAAAATAAATCACTGGCTCCATTGGCCTAAACTGTCATTTACTTTCTGATTAGAATGCAGGTTGTAGGTAATTGTTGTGCATGATTTGCTCTTTACGTTTGTATGGCTAGTTCTATAAAATTCACCTCTCACTGTATTCCCTATCCTGAATTTAGAAGTAAAGGAATACGAGTGGAGTCATAGCACACTTAACAAGTATTTGAGCCTGACCCTGAGTACTCCCAACAAGATGGGTCATGCATGGGAAAACCTTCTATCATGTGTGCTCTACACGAAAAGGAAAATGAAATCACCAGTTTAGGGGCCAATGAGGAGAGCTTTTGTTGTGGAAGTGGGAGAGGCAAGTGTATCTTGCCATAGGGTGATCAGTGTCTCTGTTTTGAAATGGAAGGATGAAATATTGCAAATAGTTTTCGTTGCCATGAGCGAATGGCTCATGGGTACAGCCTACTAAATAATCACAGGTCTGGTTTTCTTCCTCCAGTGGACTTCTTAATGAGGTTTGGGTTTTTTTTTTTTAAGATTTTATTTATTTATTTGTCACAGAGAGAGAGGGAGGATAAGCTGGGATAGTGGCAAACAGAGGGAGATAGGGAGATGCAGGCTCCCTCCTGAGCCTGTTGCAGGACTTGATCCCAGGACTCTGGGATCATGACCAGAGCCCGAGGTAAATGCTTAATTAACTGAGCCACCCAGGTGTTCCGTAACAGTGCAAATTTCATTGTTTTGCAATTCTGTAGAAATCCAACATGGGTCTCACCAGATAAAATCAAGATGTCGACAGGGAAGATTTCCCTCCTAAAGATTATAGGAGAGAATTTGTTTCCTTGCCTTTTCCAGCTTCTGGACGCCACCCACCTTCTTTGGCTCCAGATTCTCTCCCTTTGTCTCCAAAGCCAGCAAAAGTGAGTCCATTTTCACAGCGCATGGCTCTAACCTATTCTAGAGCATCCCATTTCCATTTGTAAGGTTCCTTGTGATTACATTGGGCTCACCTGACTAATCTGGAAATCTCTCTATTTTAAGGTCAGGAGATCAGCAACCTTAATTCCACCTCCAACCTTAACTTCCCTTTATAGGAAGGGGAACATATTCCCAGGTTGCAGAAATTAGGATGTGTTCATCTTTGCAAGACCATAATTCTACCTCCCAGAGTAGACACTGATACCAAAAGACAGTCTCAAAATCTTTTGTTCAACATATCCACTGATTAACCAGATTAGAAGTCCCTCTTTTGTCCAAAAAAATCAACTAAAATTGTTAAGACGTGAACACCTCAGTGTCAGCACTTATCTGGAACAACAGTTCTGCCCACTAACTTGGGAGAGAGGCAAGGGAAGAAGACGAAGAGATCCCAGGCAGTATGTTTTATGCTCAGCTTCTACCCCCAACAATCTGTTCTTTGTCTTTATTATGTACAGTAAGGGCTTTCTGTGTTCTAAAAGATAATCGACTGGCACTCTGAGGCATACCAAGAGTGTCAGCACAAAGTTCTGCAGAGCTCTACCATGCCCACTTGCCATCTCTGTACGGTAGCTCAAATGGCTTGTAATAATCTTGGGGTCATTTCTTGTTGGCTTTCCCTCCTTCCTAAGGATTGAACTTTCACTTCCAGAATGCCCAGGACAACAGAACTCCAACTCTGATCTCATTAAAAGAAAAGAGATAATTCAGGTACTGTCAAAATTCAAGTCATGACTCATCTCTCCAGTTGAGTTACAATCATCAGAAAGGAACCCCCCCCAAAAAAGAAAGAGATTTTAGGAAAGTTAAATTCAATTTTTATATTGTATATTATAATTTTAAAGTTCTGAGAGACCATGGGGTGCCTGGGTGGCTCAGTCAGTTAAGGGCCTGCCTTCGGCTCAGGTCATGATACCAGGATCCTGGGATCGAGCCCCACATTGGGCTCCCTGCTCAGTGGGGAGTCTGCTTCTCCCTCTTCCTCTGCCCCTTCTCCCTGCTTGTGTTCTCTCTCCCTCTCTCTCAAATAAATAGATAAAATCTTTAGAAAAATTAAGTTCTGAGAGACCATGAATGATTTCTCTTCATTCATCCCTCTTCTGTGTCAGAATGGTCAAATCACTTACATCAGAGAAAATGATCTTGTTTTGTCCACCAGAGGATACAACTCCACAAATTGTCTTGAAAATATATTCTGAAGTTTAACAGTTTCTCTGTCTGGAGTGTACTCCTGGTCCAACCTAGTTTAAATCCATTTATTTGTTTATATTCTTAGAAGTATAAAAAATCTGATTTTCAACTTAATGCAGAAGATGTTTAGATACTTAAAGACTCTTATCAAAGTTCATCCTTGCTAAGATGAAATCTGGAGAATACGGTATGTATTTTGACAACACTTGGGCTAATAATAATGCCCTGTGGTGTCTAATCTGGACTCGAAGACTTTGTGTGTAAGTACATGTAAGTGACTGCGTGTGTGTGTGCACACGTGTGTTCTTTTAAAAGCAGAATTGCCAGCAAACCCCATCCATATGGGACATCTGGAAACCCTGCCAAATTCCCCTTTTTTCCAGATCAAATAATTCCAGTCCCGTTTAATTTTGCTTCAAAAATTCAAATTTATAAACATCAAAATGAACCACACTGGCATGCACATATGTAGCTAAGTATCTAGGGTGACTTAGAGTCAAGCTCTCCTAAAAACAGGAGAACAAAAAAGTTACTTTTTTGTTTACTTCCTTCTAGCATTAGACTCTATGAAACAGAACCAAATATACCCACAGATTTTTGAGTGTCCAGTGGATTTGTGCCACTGCCGTCGGTCCTGTGGACTAGACCAGTGATCTGAGTTTTGTGACCTGCTTCAAAGACGCACATATAGGACCTATGAGGGGGGTTCCAGTGAAGCCACTGACTTGTAATTAACTCACATTTCCCATTTGTCCAGGGCTTCAAATGTGGACTTTTGGTCCTTTCCCTAAAGGAAGTCTTTGATGGATAGAAATGTTCATCATTCAGATATAAGATTCTGTCCCATTACAGGCACCCCACATATAGGGCATTTGAAATATTTTTTACAAATCCCATAATTATCTTATGAAAAGCCCAATTATATTGTATTGCATTTGTATTAAAGGCATTAATTTATTAACCATAAACATTTAAAATACACCACAATTATTTATAACCCTGTTATAAAATTGGGAGGAGGCCGTGTATGTATAAAATCCTGCCTTGGCGTCTGAACCTTTCAATAAGAACCCACAGGCTCCCATGTGTGGCACTATGCCAGGATCCAAAAAAAGCAGGGTCTGTCTTTATTGGCTTGATGCTTTGATGGCCTTTGATCAGGCCATTGTACTAGAGCAGCCAAGATATAGGGCAAGATGTGGCCTTTTGGTAACCTTCCTTCTTTGTGCAAGAGTAAGACAAGTTAATTGGGCTTGACAGTACAGATGACCCTTTCAAGTCAGGAAAAATGAGACTGTTGTGCTTACCCCAGGTAGATAACCATTAATATTGCTTGTACTGTCTATGGGAAGAGAAAGGGGCTTGTTTGTTTTAAATGTTTTTCAAGGAAGGCAACAAAGATTCCGGGGGGGGGGGGGGGGGGAGAGGGTTTCCATCTAAGGAAACAATGGTGCCATTTGAAGGATTCAAGACACATTGAAAGGTAGAGAACACACTCCCGCTGATAAATTATTATTATCGATAACCCCTTCTTTGTCCTTCATTTCACATAATTGTCAAAGTTCAGACTGTGATACCTAGTGGACTCACTTTAGAGCTCTTTGTAGAAAACTACCTCTGGAAAGGGAGACTTCTTGTATTTTAGTAGCGATGGAATGTCGCAGACAATCTGAGCTCATACGGTTTGCACTTTATGAAGGCATTTGTTTTGCTCACAATATATCCTAGAATTCTTTTCTCTTTGTGTTAGTTTGTGTCTCTTTCTAGCGGCACCAGTGGCCATACGTGTGTGCACTGAGGGAGAGGGAGGTCATGTGGAAGATCTCCCCTGTAAGAGGGTCATTCACTCTTCTTATTAGGAAAAGCTTCCAGGGCTGGAAGATGGCACCAATTCTCTCCTCTTCCCTGTAGAGAACTAAAAAATGACAGCTACTTTCAGTGAGTCCAAGGTCCTTTGAGGTATATGACTTTGGTGCTCATTATTCTATTTTCAGTTGTGTTGGTCCTGTTCCAGTTTCAGCAGTGCAGAACCTCATTTATTTACCTTTTCTCTCAGTTTTATTGAGATATAATTGACACACAGCACTGTATAAGTTTAAGGTCTATAGCGTAACGACTTTATTTACTTATTTTGCAATTTCTGTCATCTCATATAAATACAAAAATAAAAATTAAAATGAAAAATCAAAAAAATGTTTTCCAGGGCCCCCCAGGTGGCTCAGTCAGTTAAGTGGCCAACTCTTGATTTCAGCTCAGGTCAGGATCTCAGGGCCGGGAGATTGAGCCCCACACCCCACTCCATACTAGGAGTGGTGCCTGCTTAAGATTCTCTCTCTCCCTCTCCCTCTACCTCTCCCCACCACTGCCCCCAACCCCAGCTTGTGCTCAGGCACACATGTGCTCTTGCTCTCTCTCAAAAAAAAAAAAAAAAAAAAAAAAAGTTTTTCTTGTGATGACAACTTTTAGAATCTATTCTTTCAGCAAATTTCAAATATGCCATGTGGAGTATTAACTATAGTCATCATGTTTTACATTACATTCTTAGTACTTACTGATTTTATAATTACAAATTTGTACCTTTCAATCACCTTCTTCCAATGCATGCCCCCACCCCACCTTGCCTCTGGTAACCATAGGTCTGATTTCTTTTTCTATGAGTTTGGTTCAGTTTTTGTTTTGTTTTGTTTTTTGATTCCACATGTAAGTGAGAGCATACAGTGTTTGTCTTTCTCCATTTTATTTCACGTCAACATAAAGCTTTCAACGCTCATACATGTTGTCACAAATGGCAGGATTTCCTTCTTTTTTATGGCTGAATAACGTTCAGTGTATATATACCACGTTTTCTTTATTCATTCATTCATCCATCAGTGGACTCTAAGGTTGTTTCTATGTCCTGGCTACCGTGAATAATGCCACAATGAACATGGGGGTACAGATATTTTAGACATAGTGATTTTGTTTCCTTTGGATATATACCCAGGGAATTAAATTTGGAAGAAAGAGGAAGAGCTAGACAGACAGAGGGAAGGAATGAGGGAGGGAAGGGGGAGGAAGGGAGAAAGAGAAAGAAGGAAGGCGGGAAGTGGGGGGAAGAGCGAGGAAGAAGGAAAGAAAGAGTCAGAGGCAGGGAAGGAGGGAAGAAGGTAGGAAAGATAAGAGGGCCAGTCTCAGAGGAGGTTCGTAGGTGGCGTGCCTTGGGTTTTTGCTCTTTGTGAACATAGTCTTGTCATTAGGGCCATGATCTATGGATTGATGCCATATGTCTTACATCAGTCAGGAGAGATTTCCAAGTAAGTCTAAGATTTACCAGTAAAATGTGAAATAAATCTGAGTTTTATTGCCTAGCACGGATGGAATTTCATCATTATAGGACTGGCAGGGCTTCAGTTTTATCCACTTACTGTTCTAAGCTTTGTGCATAGGTATCGTTTCTTTTGGAGAACAACCTGAAAATGCATACCAAATACCGGACAATATAATATCTTGTTTTCAGAAACATGTCTTAAGGACACATCTCTAAGGACACATTCAAGAGGAGAAAATCATTATTGGAAAATCTCTCTGAATAAAGAGATATGCTTAGGGCAGCATACCATATGATATCCCTAACTTGAAATAATCTAAATTTCCAACAATGGAGGATAATTAAATTAGAAAATATTAATGCTACAAGTATTATGCAACCATGAAAATAGTGTGATAGGTAGACATGGAAAAATATTTATGAACATAAAGTAAAAGCTAGTGTAAATTCTATACATACAAAAGACTATAATCATGAAATAATTTTTTTTTTAGATTTTATTTATCTGAGAGAGAGGCAGTGAGAGAGAGCATGAGCGAGGAGAAGGTCAGAGGGAGAAGCAGCATGAAATAATTTTTATATATACATTGAAAGGGTCTGTAAATAAATGAACATGAATTCTATGGAATTTTGTATGTATGTGTTTTAGAATTTTCTGATACAATACTTCAAAGCTGATTTAATCATAGGTCATTTACAGTAAAATTGATTCTTGTTTAGTGAATGAGTGATTGTTGGCAAAGGTACATTTTCTTATATTGGTCTAGACAAGGGCTGTTAGAATGGTTTAGGCACCAAACTTATTCCATAGAAATTCTCTCGTCATCAAAGATTTTAAGTGTAGTACACCCAATATGCTTGAAAAGATTAAGATGTTAGATTCAATATCCTCTCTTCATGACATGATCAGTGGAAAAAATCGTTTTTCATCACCTTAAAGATACAAAACCAGAATTACCACATGTACTTTCAGAAAAATAGTGGTAGTGTCTTATGTAGTTAAAAAGAAATCTGTTCTCACTCATTTTTTAAATTAGCTGAAGAGTTTTTAGTATTGTTCCAAATCAATAAGCAAATTAAACTAATAAATATATTGTAAGTAGGGCAATATCTTATTAACAAAGCAAAAACTAGGTTCTCAAAGTTCTCTATGTGACAAATGTGCCTGCATGAAGACATTTATTTACTTCTTTGTTGTTTATGGAAGTCTGCCATTCTCTTGAGACTTTAAGTTCCTTTAAGGACAGATAATATGCCTTTGCATCATTTCTACTCCCACATATGTGCTAGCACCTAGTACATGATTGGCATTCAATCATTATTTGTTCAAGTAAGTAACGAATGAACAGGCCAAGCCAAAGATTTTAAACAAATTCTTTCCCTCTCCTAATTTCTGTTTGCTATGTTATAGTAAATTTGTTTGCTGGAACAAAATCAGGATTGTTACTGAAAGCCAGAAAGAATCCAACATTTAATAATGGAGTAAATTCTACCATATCCAGAGCCAAAGAGAACTTCTACTTTTATATTTTATATACTTCTGGATTGTTTTTATTTTTTATATAATAAAAATGCATATTTGGAAAAGGAGATAAGATACTATGTTGAAAATGTTTTGTTTGGGCACGCACACTCCATTTTAGGAATCTGTTGTTCCTAAAGAGGTAGAGATAAAAGGGAGTTTTAAGGGTACTGAAGCACAGAAACTCTGTAATGTAAATATTAAGATTCACATAGCTGAAACTGAGATGTATGCTGTTGACCTAGATCTCCCCAATCCTTTGCTAAAGCAATTAAAAAAAAAAAAAGCTTGTTTTCCTCTACCTTTAAAATAATAGATTAATTTTGCCTGACTTTGGGGGACAGAAAGGCAAGGAATCATGTTGTTTTGTACCTCTTGTGAGTTAGTACAAATTCCCCACAGGAGAAGGGAGAACAAATATTAGAAGGACAAGTCATAGCTTTTCTCTCCCCTCACCACTCAAGCTGTTTTGTTCCAGGTTAGTAAGAACTGACAAGACTGTTTGCAGTTAAGCATACCTAATGGTCTCAGTACTGTGGCTAGACATTGAGGAAGAGATTTTACTCTAAAATTTAATTTATGATGACTTGAAAATGAGTTAAATCTTCCCATTCTTTGTGTGTGGGCTTCCCAAGGTGATTTTCTTCCAAAGAGTAAATAATGGAAAGGGGAAAAAGAGTAATTTTATAGTGGGGCATCCAACAAACCCTACCTCACCCAGATGATCAAGGTTAACACCAACTGTGATAAGTCTTGCCAAGAGCATGAACCCTTGAGGTAACGTGCTCAGACAGGCACTTTACTTATCTCTGTGGTCTTTCTCTCCACAACCCTTATTTCTAGTCTAATTATGAGAAAAACATCAGACAAATTCCAGTTGAGGTACATTCTACAAAATACCTCACTAAAACTCTACAAGGTCATCAAAAACAAGGCCAAGTCTAAGGCACTGTGACAATCAAGAGTTGCCTGAGGAGACATGACACTAAATCTACTGTAGCATTCTGAATAATATCCGTCTTGGAACAGAAAAAGACATTGGGTAAAAATGAAGGAAATCTGACTAAAGTATGGATATGGACTTTAATTAATGTCAATTATTAAAATCAGCTCATTTGTTATGACAAAAGCACCATAGTAATGTGAGATGTTAACAATAAGGAAGCTGGGTGCAAGATATATGAGAGCTCTCTCTACTCTTTTCACAACTTTTCTATAAATCTAAACCTATTATAAAACTAAAAGTTTAATTAAAAATAAAAAGTAGGGATTGGGAGGAGCCATTTAATATACTAATGTTAAAGATTTAAGATTTCTTCAATCATGAAAATTCTGATTGTCTGAGAAATATATACCAGTCTTTATGGATTAGTATTACTCTAAAAAATTCTTTAATGACATACTCTTTCAATAAATTTGAATAAGACAAAAAGGAGTTATATCTGACGACTAGAAGAGACCTTGGAAATATTCTCACCCAAGCCCTTTATTTTATGAATAAGCTAATGAAGACCTGAGAGGCAGAGCCAGAGGGCAGACCCAAGCCCCCTTTTGCCATGCCCTCAAACTATGAAGACCCCCTACAAAAAAATACCAATTGAATACAAGTAAGCCATTTCTCAGATAACCTACCAGTCTTCTCTCAGTCTGCCGTTGCTTTTGATCAGTTAATTCCTAAGGAAAGATCAGTCTTACATCCAGAAATAGAGTATCCTTGCACACTATTTTCCAGTAACTTAAAGTTTAAAGTGATAGAGATATCAGTATAGCTGAACATATACTTGCCCTCCCCATCCATAGGGATACATTCCAAGACCCCCAGTGGATGGTACCAAACTCTATATATACTATGTTTCTTCCTGTACATACATACCTATGATAAAGTTTAATTCATAAAATAAATATAGTAAGGAATTAACAAAAATAGTAATAAAATAGAATAATTCTAATATAGAATAATAAAATTATGTCAATGCAGTGTCTCTCTCTCTCTCTGAGAAGATTTTATTGTACTGTGCTCACCCCTTTTGTGATGATATGAGATGATAAAGTTCTTATGTGATGAGATGAAGTGAGGCAAATGATGGCATTGTGATATACTGTTGGGTTACTACTGAACTTCCGAGGATAAGTCAGGAGGATCATCTGTTGGTTGATGGTGGGAAACTGAACACAGAGAGAGAAACCTGCACAAGAGGAGACTACTATACTACTCTAGAAATGATTGATATTTCCTGATTCTTAGCTGTAAAACTGCTCTGTATCCCTGGGGCATTGAAGCTGGTCTCTATGCCTGGAGTGTCAAAGCAGGTCTGTCTAGACTTCTAGAGACTGAAAGTCTCAGCACATAAGTTTTCAGCATATATCCAGGAACATCCCAGAGAGAGAAACTGCTTACCCTAACTTTCAGTGACCCCAAAGAAATGTAGACATGAGCTTTAAGGAAAGAACATTTTTCTTTCCTCTCCCATCACTTCCTGGAGTGGCTGGGGCTATCTGTGTAACTAAAATGCCTTAATCAAGACCTTTTATGGTTATTATAATCTTTTATGGTTGTGCATATTGACCATTGTACAACGAACGTGGCCCAGACACAACTGTCCCATTTAGGACTGACACTAAGCCGGACATGAATCAGAATTGACTGTTGAAGTGAGAAGAGGTATGGGTGTTTACATTTCCTTCCACCCATAGGATAGATAGCTAAAGCTCTTTGCTATCTACCTTTTGCACATGGAGATAGCACCCTGTTAGGTAGAAATTGTTTTGATGAGTTTATTATTATTTATAAAAAATACACAGTAGAGGTATGGGCTGATATTCCTTTATAATTCTATATGCCCGGCGTGGTTTCTAAACCCCTCCTGCTTTCCCAGGCAAAGGAGTATGGACATCAGGGTGCTTAGGCAAGATTACTAGATTATTAACACTCTAGCTCAAGAGTACAGTGACTAGAGACAAGTCAGGTTTCTTGACTTCTGATCCAGTATTCTGAATACAAAGATGTGATAGTTTAGAATTGTTGGAATTATTTTTTTACTCTTTAATATTTCAAGCAAATTATAAATAAAGCCAGCCGTTGTTAGGTGTCATGAAAAAAATGCACCGTGTCAAATACTGGATACAAAGATTCTGCCTGAGTGTGCTCACACATGCACTACATCTGAAATATTAGAATTATATTGCCATCAGGCAAAGATTTATTTATCCTTACAGAGAGCTTCTCTCTAAGTTATTTTTGTTTATAAAAAGGGGACAATCGTTTTCTTAAATATTCTAGAATATCATGCAAACACAAAATAATGTAGTGTATTTTATAATGTATATAATATTTTATTTATGATTTTATGATGTAATATATAATTTTTCAGTGGGGAGAAACACTGCAATTTAAACATGTTCCCACAACTCAAGGCCCTAAAAATGTCAATAAATAGCTAATTTGGGTAGGCTGACTCACCTTGATTGGTTTTACTCATGGATCAACAACCAGATATCACCGAGTCTACTGTTATTAAAATGTCCTGTGCCGGCACTTCTCATATACAGGCAGCCAGAACAGTCCAAGATGAATTAGGTCAAAGGGTAATCTATTATGCTACTGCCTAACTTTTCTGTTTGGGGCACAACTGTCCAGCAATAGCTAGGAGAGAGAATAACGAACTCCTAGGTAGAAGAAAAAGAATTCTTCCATGTTAGCTAATGCAAAGTTACCTTAGAAAAGGATTTCATCAAGAGACATTTTCTTTCTAAGATTTCATGATCTTTTATTTCTTGTGGCATATTCCAGCTAAATTATAGTTAACGTCAAACTTTGCTACACAAAGAGAAATCATCCGTCAAGGAGAGCAATTTCAAAGCCAGTTGTAAAAGTTGGGCATGAGATACGGGAAAGATGACTCCTGAGCACAGAGAAGGCTATAGTATTCCACATCCTGGACCAGCATGATCCAGAAGAACTTTCTGTGATGATGGAAAGGTATTGTATCTGTGCTGACCAATCTGGTAGTTGCTAGCCTGATATGGCTACTAAACATTGAAATGTTCCTTCCAGTGTGATGGAGGAACTAAATTTTAATTGTATTTAATTTACATTTAAATAGCTACCTGTAGCTAGTGGGGAAGTCCCTGGGCAGTGCAGCTATAGACCGTGGGTCCTACCCTCTCTGTAGTATGAGAATTGTGGCACATGGATCAAGGTAAGTGCTAGTTGAAGTCCTAAAAAAACAAATGTGAAGTCATTCTACCATTAAATCTCTTCAGCTGTAAAATAGGAATTTGTGACTCATCCAAGATGGATATACTTCAGTAAAAGTTTAGGAGTATTTTTCAGAATTTTTTTTAAGAATCTTGTATTCCTGATCTACCAACAAGAGTTGTACCATATATTTTCCTTAGTCTTCCTCTGTCTATTGGTTACTCTGTAGAAACTTGATGATGGTTGCTCTAAAGAATTTTATAAAGAAGGGGCGCCTGGGTGGCTCAGTGGGTTAAGCCTCTGCCTTTGGCAGGTCATGGTCTCAGGGTCCTGGGATCGAACCCCACATCGGGCTCTCTGCTCAGCGGGGAGCCTGCTTCCCCCTCTCTCTCTGCCTGCCTCTCTGCCTACTTGTGATCTCTCTCTCTGTCAAATACATAAATAAAATCTTTTAAAAAAGAACTTTATAAAGAGGGGTGCTTGGGAGACTCAATTGGTTAATTGTCTGCCTTTGACTCAGGTCCTGGACCCAGAGTCCTGGGATCTAGCCTTGCATTGGATCTGGGTCCCTGTTTCTCCCTCTCCCTCTGGCCCCCACCCCCCGCTGCTTGTGTGCCTGCTCTCTCTCTCTCAAATGAATAAATAAAATCTTGAAAAAAAAAAAAAAGAATGTTGTAAAGATTCAAACACTGCCGATAAATAATGTAAGTAAAGCTCCCGATCAAGGGGCCTGATTACCTGAGTCACTTAAAGTTACATGTTTACATAAAGTTCTCCTTTTGTCCATGGTAAGTCTGTTTTGTCCATACACAGCCTAAGTAGAGAGGTCAAGTAGGCAGTTGAATGACCAAGTGTGTAATTCAGGAGGAGCTCAAGATTATAGTTTGCACACCCTGTCTTTAATTTTCAAAGAGTAACATATATCTCAATATTCACATTAATAAAATTGTGAAGTCCTTTAAGAGACTTCCTGCAGTGTAGTGATCTTCAGGTCTTTTCTATAGCGTTTCACCCAGTTCCATATGTCATTGTTTTATTATTTATTTTATTAAATGAGATGAATCCAGTAACACTAGTACATTTGCATTGACATTTTAATGAACTATTCGTATGTATTTTTTAAATTAGTGTTCTCGTTGACTGAGATAAAACTTATGGATAGTAAAAATGTCAAAGTTCCATAAACAGACCATTAACTTTGAACTGTTAAAATCAGCAAAATTTAATAAACAAATAAGGTTTTACATTTTTAATAGCTCTTTGGGGTTTAATGAGAGTTGAGCTATGATAAAATGTATAACGTGATATCGTATATTGCTATATATATATTAACTTTTTTCCTACACAATACAAAAATGCCAAACTTTTACACAACATGCAAAAAGAAAGTTGGAGATAAAGATATAAAAGACCTGTTCCGAATATCACTTTAGATGGCAGAGTATCCTCAGACCTTAGCCAAAGCCACATTTAAAATGAAAAAAAAAAAAAAAAAATTCAGCTGTTTACAAGACATTTTCACTTTAAAGGCCCTACTTTTCAATTCATTTTACAAGATATATTTATATATTTTCTTTCTTTCTCTCATGTCTTTAAATTTGGAGCTTTCCTTTGCTCATCATGTTTAAAATGAATATAATTAACTAAGCATTCTCTGAAATTCTGAAGTTTAGTCTTTTTTTCTTAACACACTAAACACTGGGTTTTTGCTGCCACCTGTTGACTATAATTGCAAATAATAAATCTTGTCTCCACAAATCACAAACCCGTCGTTGAAAAAGTCCTTAGAAAACCATCCATACTCCCTCCTTCATTTGGTGAACGGTACAAGGGCTCAGCGGGGCTAAGCGACATTCCTGATGCCATTCAAAGGGGACAGACCTGAGACGAGAATGTAGGTTTGGGTCTTGGAGCTGAGTGTTTCTTTCTCTATACCAGGTCTTCTCTCTCGCGTAGGAACCAGAGCACCTGAGAAGCGTGGTATTCTTTGCACATGTCATGAAATACTGATGTGTTTCAATCCATTACATCAACGAGTAATGCTCTTTCCTGAATCACGAGAGAACAAGTCTGTGCCTCTCCAAAAATACTACAGCGAGTAGGTCCATTTAAGGTGACATTCAAACAAGCATGGGTATGTCTGGAAGATGGGTAAGGTGGGCTTACCAGGGGTCTGTTTGCATGAGTGACTGAAGGGCCTTCTGGAAAAGTTTATATTGATGAGAGAGTAGAATTGAGGCCTTCACATCTGACCACAAGGCCGTACGTGAGCCTACGTACCAGTTAATATATGTCTCAGAGTGACTAAAGGCTCATGTTTGAGTCTGCAGGGGAAAGAGCTGAAACAAAGAATGAATAAAAATGAAAAGGGCTGGTCACACTGTTGGCACTGCCTTCCTAGGTGAAAGGAAACAACTTCTCTGAGGCCTCAACCCACTTCCCAGGCACCATGAACTTTTTGGAAGGGGCATAAGTTCCTTCAACACAGGTACTGAGACATCTTCACCAGGGAGTCTGGCAAGGACAGAGGGACCACATGATGCCTGGATGACTATATTTACTGGCACCTGGTAAATATCCTCTGTGACTCCTCGAATTAGCTAAAAAGTGAGACTTTAGAGAAGTTGAGCTCTCTCGCTTGCTGGTGGCAACAGAGCTGGAGAAAAGTTGTTTGGTTTCTATTTCCTTGAACTCCAGGCTAGTGCCATGGCTTTGGTCCTTGGTAATCCAAATATTATAAATATGATGTTGAAAAATTGCAGGTAATTAATTTTTTAAAAACCTGGCAGCTATGATAATCTAAAGGGAAGATTTTGACCTTAAATATTTGATTCCTCTAAGCCTTGGTTTCCTTATATGTAAAATGAGAAAATTATTCATCTACTCTTCCTACCACCTTGAGATGTCCAACAAAGCGCTTGAAGGTGTAAGACAAAAATAGAAGGTGATGTTTGTTCATTTAGCCCATCTTTTGCTTCTTATTGATAAGCAGTTGATTGTGATCATTTGGCCAATAAAATATGAACAGAGGTGACCCACCACTCCCAGCCACAAGCTGTAAAACCCAGTGGATTTCACTATATTCTGTCTACCCTAACATGATGATCAGGGGACACACCTTAGGATGGAGCCTCCATAGGTCCGGATTGGGTCCCTGAGTGTATACACATGAACAGAACCTCCCGACTGATCCATACTGGACATGGACCATGAAGGAGAAGTACTCTTTTGTGGATTTAAGCTGCTGAGATTTGGGGATTGTTACCTCAACACACACGACCTGGTCTCTTCTAATCCAGGGGCCTGGCCACATCCGGGATACCAACGTAAAATATAAAGAAACAATCTGGGTAAAGTGGACGCGATTGAAAGGGGGCTTCTGGAAAAGGGTGTTTTAGGGAAAGGTTAAACAAAGAAAAAAAGAGAGAGACTAACAATAAGAAATGAACACTACTAATGAGAGAACTATTATGTTCTTCTGACTAGCTAGATTTTATATTCGGCTTAGAATTAGATGGTCAACAACCACTATGTGAAGTTTTTAGGTAACATTGGAATATTAATCTGTCATGCACTATCATACCTTCATTGGCTTTAGGGAAAACCAGCTCTCTCCCTGCATTTCTATGAGCCCTGTATCTGAAATGAAGAGAGAAATAAAAAGTCTAACATTTAGACTTCCTTTGTCTGGATAGCGCCTGTTGTACTCACCATGCTGCAGAAGTCTTTATGAATCACAAACATAGATACATGATTTTGAAATATCTAAACTTGGACAAAAGGGACACAGACCCAGGGGACATAAACAGATAAAAACAAATCCTTTGTCAAGAAGTTCTCCACCCCTTCTCATCTCTGCTGAACATCAATTTAGACTCCCGATGAGGAAAGGGATCTGCAAATTGTTATCTTGCTTCTTGCCACTTTCACCCACACCTTTGCATGTTACAAAAAGTGACGCATAAGCCGTTACTGAGTGAAAGGGTATCTTACCAGGGTAACACAAGTGAAAGAAAGCAACAACCAGACAATGAGGCCTTTGATGGAGAGGCCTGGGATTTCCTAAGAGCAAAAAGGCCTAATCAGTGGCCATGAAAGTTGTAGCTCCAACTCCCATTTAAACAACACACACGCTTCTTTCTCTAACTCCCAAGAGGAGCCCAAGGAGAGCCGTTCACGGTACTTTCCAACCCAGACAGGTCGAACTTCTTTGCCCTTCCTGACGGCACTATGAAGAAAGCATCCACACAAAGGAAATATTTTTGTTGGCACTCGGTTCAGAGCATGTTGACATCCCTGTTTTTAACAATCCGCTGGCCAGCCTGGGTGTGGTTACCCTTTTTGAAAGTTGAGTCTTGAGGAAGTAGGTCAAGTGGGCCAATGCTGTGTTCTCCTGAGCATGACTACATTCTTGCACTCGTTATGTGTGTGTGGTTTGGGGGCTGGTGTCTTGCTGGCCCAGAGTGCCACCTACTGATTCACCAACCAGCATTTCTGTTTGCTCCCAGTGACCAGCAGGGTTGGCCTCTGCTTGAAGCAGGCTGAGCGGTGCAAGCAAACAGCTCTGTGCTGAGAGTCAGAGGAAATGGATCAAAGTATCAGTGTGGTCCTAGAGACTGGGGCTTAGAGCTAAAATCAATAATCCTCCTCTGGGTAGGAGTTAGAAACGGGAGGAAGGTAAGGACCACGAGAGAATCAGAAGCAGGCAGACAGAGGGCTTTGAGTGGAAGTGCGAGTAACCATTCTAGTTGAGTCACCAGCCCTTCCCTCCATGACTGTGGCAGAGCCTGCCAGCTGCTCCCCCAAATCCTCTTCTTCCTGGCTGATAGCTGGGCTTTATTTTCCAGATTCCTTGTAGTAAGCATAGCTATGTGTCTGGGTTCTGACTAATGGAATGTGGGAGGAAGCACTCTGTGCTACTTTCGGGCCTGACACATAAACGCCACCTACTCACTATCTCCTTTCCTTCTTTCGGCTGCCTTGGTACTGACACTGGAAGCCATGGGTTAATAACAGCATCGGTGCGATCAGCTTGGGTCTCATCAAGGAGTAAATCCCAGCCTTCTACCTTTCTCAGTCCTGGCTGCTAGCTTGAAACCACTCAGTCCTGCAAAGTGAGAAACGAATAAACATCTTGATCTCGAAGCCACTGAATTTCTAGGACCTCTTTGTTACTGCAGCAAGGCCTATCCTGCCTCCTACTGTTTTTGTCACATCCATGACATTACCTGATTCACACACTATTATTTGCTATGAAACCAGTGCACACTCTCCTAGTTCCCTACCAACAATGAATCTAGGAGACTTGCATGATTTGACTCATTTTCCTCTCCAGGTTCATCTCTGCACTCCCTGCCTTGTTCTAGGTGTTTCACCCTACTGAACTCTCACATTCCTTCCCTCAAATACCTCTCTCTCCCTCAGTTCTCCTCATTTCCATAAGACACTCCCCCTTCACAGCCTTCAGCTGCCCCTCCCACCTCTCCCCTGCCTCCTGATCTGTACATGGTTAAGACCTACTCATTCTGCTAATTGCAGCTTAGATATTACTACCTTGAAAACCCTTGCCTGTCTCCCCCGAGACTGAGTTCAGTGACCTCTGTGCTCCCACAGCACTTTATCCAGTAGGTCCTACTGCACTAGTCTGTCCTCCAGAATCTCCCCTCCATGAGAACATGAACTATGTTTGTCATAGTCATAACTGAATCTCCAACTCCCAGGATGGTGCCTGGAATGTGGTGCATACTATTTATTATTATTATTATTAATTCTTATTATTACATGAAAGACCTTCTCCTGAAGTGGTCAGCAAAGTCCTAATAATGTGAGATAATGTTTGAGAACAAGACAACATTATTTTTATATCTTCTTATAATTACATTGTTTTAATTCAGTCCCTTGTACATGGATATTACCTGTGCATATCTCTTTGTTAAATGGCTATATTCTCTTTTTTTTTTAAAGATTTTATTTATTTATTTGATAGATAGAGATTACAAGTAGGCAGAGAGGCAGGCAGAGAGAGAGGAGGAAGCAGGTTCCCTGCTGAGCAGAGAGCCCGATGCAGGGCTTGATCCCAGGACCCTGAGATCATGACCTGAGCTGAAGGCAGAGGCTTCAACCTACTGAGCCACCCAGGCGCCCCTAAATGGCTATATTCTTTAAGAAAGACTTCTAATTTTTTTTTGTTATTACTTGAAGTAAAACTGGTAATCTTTTGACCCAATATTTGCATTTTATCCAGAAAATGACTGTTTTCCCATTTTCCTAGTTGTACTTCCATATGCACGAGAAGTACACTATTTTCCAAGAGTGATAATTGGAAATATTCCAGAAATATCAATGTAACAATTGAAACAATGAGCTATATATGAGGAATGGATACCCCTGATAAGTGACACAAATGCATGAGCAATATTTTTGGCTGATAGAACAAGTTAACTTCAGGTTTATAATTGGGGCTCAAGGTTTAATATGGAGGGTAGGAGATTTTAGTGGGCTGCCAAATCCTGTAATCCAGCAGATTAAAAATCTGATCAAGAACTCAGATTTGTGAAAGCCTGTTAGAATGGAGCTGATTTCAACAATGGGAAGGTGTAAACACACACACACACTCAAGTATTCTAAGAGAACGGATTCTGAAGAGCTAAGTCTAAGAAGACTAATGTGGGACAGAGAGCAAAGCGAATCCTATTCTATTGAGGTTTTGGATTTTTCTGGCAATCTTGAGTTTCCAGGTAAATTCTCAATAATATATCTTGTGTTTGTAGTATATTGTGATGAGAGATTGCCTGATAGTAGATAACATATTTTTACAATTTGTACGTTCTTTCCAGAATGGAGGCACATAGTCATGAGTTGTGTGCACAGGTTGAGTGTTCTTGGCTGTTGTAGGTGGTATGCACACGTGTTTTCATGGAAACAGTCTGGATCAGAATAAACTGGAAGCAAATGGTATCACTGCAAGTTTCCAGAGTATAGTACCTCAAGCAAGGAAGATCTAACTCCATTTTAAGGATCTAGGAAGTATTGGGCAACATCTTTAAGGACCAAGAGAGAATCAGTAGTTAAGAAAGTAAAATTAGCCTCAGACTTTGGGCTTAGAAGAAAACTACTGGAGGGATGAAGTCATGAGCCCTAAAAAGGAAAGCCTCCCTTTCCAGGAGCCTCATGCAACATTTGCAGAAACCAGACAACAGCATAAGCATTGCCAAGTTCTCTATGATTTGGGAACTTCACCAGATAAGAGAAAGGACCCAAGAGTAATTGGATTTGGTTAAGCAATTGATCTAGGGTAAAGTTCTTTTTTTTTTTTTTCTTTTTCAAGTTTGTATTAAATTCCAGTTAGTTAACATACAGTATAATATTAGTTTCAGGTGTAGAATTCAGTGATTCATCACTTACATACAATACTGGGCGCTCATCACAGCAAGTGCACTCCTTAAAACACGTCACCCTTTTAACCCCCCCCCCCAAAACCTTCAGTTTGTTCTCTATAGATAAGAGTCTTTTCCTGGTTTGCCTCCCTTTGTTCACCCTCCATGTTAATCTGTTTTGTTTCTTAAATTCCACTTATGAGTGAAATCGTATGGTATTTGTCTTTCTCTGACTGACTTATTTCACTTAGTGTAATACTTTCTAGCTCCATCCATGTCTTTACAAATGATAAGAGTTCATTCCTCTTTATGGTGGAGTAATATTCATATATATATGTACATACATATAATATGAAGAAATAATGTGTGCGTGCGTGTGTGTGTGTGTGTGTGTGTGTGTGTGTTTCTTTATCCAGTCATCAGTCAATGGACATTTGGGCTCTTTCCATAATTTGGCTATTGTTGATACTATAAACACCAGGGTGTATGTACCTCTTCAAATCTGTGTTTTTGTATCCTTTGGGTAAATAGCTAGTAGTACAATTGCTGAGTTGCAGGATAGTTCTATTTCTAACTTTTGAGGCACCTCCAAACTCTTTTCCAGAGTGGGTGCACCCATTTGCATTCCCACCAACAGTACTGGAGCGTTCCTCTTTCTCTGCATCCTTGCCAACACCTGTTGTTTCCTGTTTTGTTAATTTTAGCCATTCTGATAGGTATGAGGAGGTAGCTCATTATAGTTTTGACTGGCATTTCCTGATTATGAATGATGTTGAGCATCTTTTCATGTTCATCTTGGGCCTCTGTATGTCTCCTTTGGAAAAAATGTCTATTCACATCTTCTGCCCATTTTTTAACTGTATTATTTGCTCTTTGGGTCTTCAGTTTTATAAGTTCTTTATATATTTTGGATACTAACCCTTGATCAGATACGTCATTTGCAAATATCTTCCGAATCTTGCCTTTTAGTTTTGTTGATTGTTTCCTTCACTGTGCAGAAGGTTTTTATCTTGATGATGTCCTGGTCGTCTATTTTTGCTTTTGTTTCCCATGTCTCAGGAGACATATCTAGCAAGAAGTTGCTACAGCTGATGTCAAAGTGGTTACTGCTTCTGTTCTCCTCTAGGATTGTGATGGATTCTTGTCTCATGTTTAGGTCGTTCATCCATTTTGAATTTATTTTTGCATATGGTGTAAGAAAGTGGTCCAGTTCTCATCACAAGTCTAGCACTTAAACTACAGGAGGCACCCCAACTTGGAGTAAAAGCAGAGCTACCAAATCTGAGGAGGGCCAGCAGAGGGCAGAGCAGTGAATTTTGAACCCCTGCCAGCTGGGATTTAGGAATTCTGCAGCTGCCAGGATAAACTAAAGGCTGTTAGTGAATGAAGGGTAGGGATTGACTGTGAAATTGGGGCTGCCTTAAGATGACAAAGAAACCACCCGGAGTGAGCCCATACTTCTGGTGAGTAGATATTACAAGTATGAAAATTGGGAATTAGTCTCCACCATCTCTTCAAAGTATATGGACTATATAACTAAAGTTAGCAGTTGGCCCTGTTTCTGATGTTGTAGAAAGGAGAGAAGGACCACAACAGATGTGCCCCAGGAATGTGAAACTGGGACCCTGAATCCTTCTGGCTCAGGTGAGATCCTGACACAGCTCTCTCTTCCATACTCCTTCTAGACATTGGCTTGCCTGGGGAGGGAGGGAATCCCTTCACTAGAAGGCCCACCACACTGACATCAACTCAGAGTGTCCTTTGGGGGCTTTGGGGACCATAGATTGGGTTTGGAAGGGTGACCAAAGCTTAATGCCACATTATGAAACAAGATCCAAGAACCTGGTGAGATTTGGAAGCCTGCCAAGTCTGTGGTGCTGTGGACCTCAGCGCAAAGTTTTATCCCAGCACCTACTGCCAACCACCTGGCTGGGAGAATATTCTTCCTTGCCCCAAGGCAGAGAGAGTATGAAGACATTGCTTCATTCTTAAGAAACTCATGTGTTACAAGAACTTTGGTTTTGTTTGAACTCACAGATGGGCTGGAAAGAGAAGACAAATTAGCCATATTTACTATGAAAACTTTTCTTTGAGCTCAGAACCTCATCTAAACTGTGGAAAGAGGTCTTGGGAGCAGCCAGAGTTGCTGTTCCTTGAACCCAGTGGACAGCATGTGTTGAGAGGGGAACACTGGAATGCTAAGACCCCAGTATAAACTCAAGAGCTTCACCAGACAGCAACTAGCTCTTAAAAAGAAATGCAAACAGAAAGACACCCTGAAGCTCTGGGTGATTGCACAGTGAGGGTTCAAAGGAGCTTCCCTATGGGCAAGCTGTAAGAATCTGTTTGTTTATAAAAATGGAGCTTCCCTTACATACACTGTGGTCAGCACACTAACTAGTGTTTCACCCCCGAGCCTTTATGCCCTGTGGAACTAGCCATGCCCTGCTCTTTTGCTGACCCTGAAATAAAGCGTAAGTAATAGCTGATTGTGAAAGCTCTATGTACTATGAGCATTCACCAGTCATTTAGCACCTTCTCCACGGCCTTCCGGCCCCTCTCTGCATCCTTGTCTTTTTTCCTTTTTTAATTGCAGTATAGTTAATGTACAGTGTTATATTAGTTTCAGGTGTACAATATAGTGATTCAACATTTTTTTACATTACTCAGTGCTCATCACAGTAAGTGTACTCTTAATTCCCATTACCTATTACACCTATCCCCCTGCTACCTTCCCTCTGGTAACCATCAGTTTGTTCTCTGTAGTTAAAAGTCTGTTTTTTAGTTTGTCTCCTTTTCTTTGTTTATTTATTTTGTTTCTTAAATTCCACATTTAAGTGAAATCACATGGTATTTGCTTTTCCCTGACTTATTTCACCTAGCATTATACTTTCTAGATCCATCCATGTAGTTACAATTAGCAAGATTTCATTCTTTTTTATGGCTGTGAATTATGTATTTCTTTTTTATCCATTCAACTATCAATGGACACTTGGGTTGCTTCTATAATTTGGCTGTTGTAAATAATGTTGCAATAAACATAGGGGAGTGCGTATATCTTTTTGAATTAGTGTTGTCATGTTCTTTGGGAAAATGCCCAGTGGTGGAATTACTAGATCATATGGTAATTGTATTTTCAATTTTTTGAGGAACCTCCATACTGTTTTCCACAGTGGTTGCACCAGTTTGCTTTCCTACCAACAGTGCACGAGGGTTCCTTTTTCTCCGCATCCTCTCTAACACTTGTTCTTGCTTATATTTTTTTATTTTAGCCATTCTGATATCTCATTGTGGTTTTGATTTGTATTTTCTTGATGATTAGTGAGTAATGCTGAACATTTTTTCATGTGTCCATTAGCCATCTATATGTCTTCTTTGGAGACACCTTTGTCTGTTTTACACTTCACCACTCACACAAGCTCTAATTTCCCTGCCACAAACTCTGGGTTTCTTACCCTAACTTTGATTTTGGTCTTTGGACTTCTCAGATTTGGCAGACTTCAAGCTCTAACCTCATTCTTGGATCTTGTCCCATAATGTGACTTCAAGTTTTGTTTTGTTTGTTTGTTTGTTTGTTTGTTTTTTGTTTTGTTTTTTAAGATTTATTTATTTTATCTTAGAAAGGGGTGAAGGTGAGAGGTAGAGAGAGAGAGTCTCAAGCAGACTCCCCACCAAGTGGAGAGCCCAATGTGGGGCTTGATCCCAGGACCTTGATATCATGACCTGGGCCAAAATCAAGAGTCAACCACTTAACCAACTGAGACACCCAGGTGCCCCATGTAACTTTAAGCTTTGCTCGCCCCTTCAGACCAGTCTCTGGCCACCAAAACCCCCAAAGGACATGCTGAGTTGGTGCCAGCTTAGTGGGATAGCTAATGAAGAGATTTTCCCCATTATCTGACAGATGAGTTGACAAAACAGATCCTCAGAGTAGTAGTCTTGGGCCACTTGTGTTTCTGATATCAGGGTTATGCCAGGAAATTCAAGCTCAGTTAAACATGAATTTAAAACAATCTATTTCCAGCATGACTTTCAGCTGAGTGGACACAGAATGAGAAATCAATAAATATATCTGAGGAGGTTTAAACTTATATATAAGAACACATATACACACAGAAACACTCCATAGAAATTTTGACATCTTGATTTTTCAAACTACATTTAATTATTTATTCAACTCCTGCCTCTGCAAAAAGTGGGGGAAGTGGGGAATACAGACCTGTTCATTTCTTCATATTACACACTTAATTTCAAAGAGCTCTTTTGAGAACTTACATCTCTAGCTTTAAAGAAATGTCTACCCAAGTTTTAGCAATGTTAAAGTTAAGAAAATATTAATTTTTTAAAATTATTTTAAAGTAATATGTATTATACAATCCCCTGTGTGCATACACCATAGTTTAGTTATTCAATCTAAGTTAATGGTCATATGTTTTGTTTCAAGTCTGTTGATATTCTGAACAAATTCTGTTGAGCCGTTTTTGTATGTATATCCTGGGGCTCAGGTGTATGTTTCTCTTAATAGAAGAGAATGGTGAAATTGCTAGTTGTCATGCATGTGCACGTTCAACTTTAGAAGGTAAAGCAAACCTGTTTTCCGAAGTGGTTTTACCAATCTGCACTCCCTATGTAGTACCTGAGAAGAGCCCCTCTTGCTCTATGTCCTCTCCTGTATTTGGTATTCTCAGAATTAATTTTTCTAGTCTAGTGGGTCTAATGGTACCTCCCTGGGGTCTTCATTTGCATTTCCCCAACTAGTACTGAAGTTAAACAACTTTCCATGTGTTAACTGGCACTGAGAGTTCTTCTTTTGTAAAGAATTCATATGACCTTTTATCCATTTTCTATTAAGTTGATAAATGTTTTCTTATTGACTTCTCAGAATATTTAAGGTATATTGACATACTAGATTTTGAGAGATATACATGTTATAGGTATCATCTTAATGTAGACTTTTCACTCACTTTATGGTATATTTTGATGAATAGGGGTTCTTAATTTTAATATAGTAAAAATTATTATTCTTTTCTTTTATGGTTGGTGCTCTTATTTAAGAAACCCTTCCCTGTCTTAAAACCAAGATAATTTTTTTCCCATTCTCTTTTCTAAAATGTCTATTGTTCTTTCTTTCTTGTTAGGTCTTTAATCTATCTGGAACTTATTCCTATATATGATTTGAGCCATAAGTCCAATTTAAATTTTTCCATATTAATATACAATTGTTTTAGCATCATTTATCATATACCATATATCATATCATAAGAATATAGTTAGTTTTAATATATCATCCGGTAACCAGTAGCCTTCTAGATTCCATTAATTCTAATAATTAATACATAGAATTTGAAAATTACATATATACATAATCATGCTATCTTTATAACTCATGAATGAACATTGAATTTTAATAAACGTGTTTCTACAAAACTTAAAATAATCACATTATTTTTCTCACTTGTTATCCTAATGTGGCAGATTTTATCAATCAATTTTTCTTTTAAGTCAAACCAGCCTTGAACTCTGAGTATAAATCAACTAGACCATGATGGATTGTCCTTTATATACATTGTTAATGTTTTAGAATCTATGTTAACAAGTGATTTTAGCCTTTATAATTTTATTTTTTCATGCTCTTATCATCAGATTTATATGTCAAGGGTATATGAACCTAATAAATTAGTTGGGGTATAGTCCCTCTTTTTCCATACCCTGGACTACTTTGTGGGAGATTGTGATTATTTTTTCTTTATATGTCTGCTAAACAGAAAAATCATCTGGGTTTTTTTCTACTACTTTATTTAGTAGTTACAAGTCAATTCTATTTTCTTTTTCTTTTTATGTTCGTATTCAAAAGATGCACTTTTCTAAAAACTTTCCCATTTTACTGAAATTTTCAAATTTGTTGGCATAAAATTATTTATAACATCTTCTTGGTCTATACTATCCATAATTCTGTCTACTCTTGCATCCTGATTTTGCTATTTTTCTATTCTCTGTTCCTCTTTTCCTTAATCTTGCCAGAGTTTCATCCATTTTATCACCCTTTTTAAAGAATTAAATTTTGGCTCTTTAGTTATTCTCAATGAATTTTTTATATCATTATTTTATATCATTTCTCTATCTTAAGGGAGTTATCTTGCTTTTCTCTTCTAATTTCACAAAATAGGTCATTCCTCACTAATCTGCAGGTTTTCTTATTTTACAATACAAACACTTAAAGCTATAGATTTCTCTGTGAGTTCTGCTTTACCTACAAACAACAAGTTCCAGTTTTCATTATTGTACAGTTCTAAATAATTTGTTTACTTTCAGACTTCTTGTTCCTTTGGCTTATGGTTATTTAGAAGTCGATTCCTAATTTCTAAAACTTGGGCTTTCCTATTTAAGAATTCCCATTTAATTTCATTATAATTAGAAAACACATTCTATATTATCTTGATTGATTAAAAATTTTGAGACTTGCTTTATGGCTTTGATGTTTTAAAAAATATTTTATTTGTGCTGGAAAAAGAAGGCATGATTTGTAGTTCTTAGCTAGAAACAGTACATCAAGCTTGTCAATCATTTTGTTCAACTCTGTATTTTTTTACTAATTCTATCTGATGGCCCTTTAATTACTGAGAAAGTAAAAACTCCTGCAATGATTATGGATTTAACCCTGTTTTTCTTCCGTTAATATTTGCTTTGTATTTAAAGATATTATTAGGTTTTGATATTGTGATTTTACCAATTTATTCTCCCACCAGCACTGTATAAGAAAATTTTAAAATTACATTATTTTAGTCACCATACAGTACATCATTAGTTTTTGATATAGTGTTCCATGATTCATTGTTTGCGTATAACACCCAGTTCCATGCAATATGTGCCCTCCTTAATACCCATCACCAGGCTAACCCATCCACCCCACCCCACAAAAAACACTCAGTTTGTTTCTTGGAGTCCATAGTCTCTCATGGTTCCTCTCCCTCTCCGATTTCCCCACCTTCATTTTTCCGTTCCTTCTCCTAATGTCCTCCATGCTATTTCTTATGTTTCACAAATAAGTGAAACCATATGGTAATTAACTTTCTTTTTTTTTTTTATTTTTTATTTTAATAAACATATAATGTATTTTTATCCCCAGGGGTACAGGTCTGTGAATCGCCAGGTTTACACATTTCACAGCACTCATCATAGCACATACCCTCCCCAATGTCCATTTCCCCACCACCCTCTCCCGTCCCCCCTCCCCCCAGCAACCCTCAGTCTGTTTCTTGAGATTGAGTCTTTTATGGTTTGTCTCCCTCCCAATCCCATCTTTTCATTTTTTCTTTTCCTACCTCCCCCCAACCCCTCCCCCACCTTGCATCTCCACGTCCTCATATCAAAGAGATCATATGATAGTTGCCTTTCTCTGATTGACTTATTTCGCTAAGCATGATACCCTCTAGTTCCATCCACGTTGTCGCAAATGGCAAGACTTCATGTCTTTTGATGGCTGCATAGTATTCCATTGTGTATATATACCACTTCTTCTTTATCCATTCATCTGTTGATGGACATCTAGGCTCTTTCCACAGTTTGACTATTGTGGACATTGCTGCTATAAACATTCGGGTGCACGTGCCCCTTCGGAGCACCACGTTTGTATCTTTAGGATATATACCCAGTAGTGCAATTGCTGGGTCGTAGGGTAGCTCTATTTTCAGTTTTTTGAGGAACCTCCACACTGTTTTCCAGAGTGGTTGCACCAGCTTGCATTCCCACCAGCAGTGTAGGAGGGTTCCCTTCTCTCCACATCCTCGCCAGCATCTGTCATTTCTTGACTTGTTCATTTTAGCCATTCTGACTGGTGTGAGGTGGTATCTCATTGTGGTTTTGATTTGTATTTCCCTGATGCTGAGTGATGTGGAGCATTTTTTCATGTGTCTGTTGGCCATCTGGATGTCTTCTTTGCAGAAATGTCTGTTCATGTCCTCTGCCCATTTCTTGACTGGATTATTTGTTCTTTGGGTATTGAGTTTGATAAGCTCTTTATAGATTTTGGATACTAGCCCTTTATCTGATATGTCGTTTGCAAATATCTTCTCCCATTCTGTCAGTTGTCTTTTGGTTTTGTTCACTGTTTCCTTTGCTGTGCAAAAGCTTTTGATCTTGATGAAATCCCAATAGTTCATTTTTTCCCTTGCTTCTGTTGCCTTTGGCGATGTTCCTAGGAAGAAGTTGCTGCGGTTGAGGTCAAAGAGGTTGCTGCCTGCATTCTCCTCAAGGATTTTGATAGATTCCTTTCTCACATTGAGGTCCTTCATCCATTTTGAGTCTATTTTCATGTGTGGTGTAAGGAAATAGTCCGATTTCATTTTTCTGCATGTGGCTGTCCAATTTTCCAAGCACCATTTGTTGAAGAGGCTGTCTTTTTTCCATTGGATATTCTTTCCTGCTTTGTCGAAGATTAGTTGACCATAGAGTTGAGGGTCTATTTCTGGGCTCTCTATTCTGTTCCATTGGTCTATATGTCTGTTTTTGTGCCAGTACCATACTGTCTTGATGATGACAGCTTTGTAATAGAGCTTGAAGTCTGGAATTGTGATGCCACCGACTTTGGCTTTCTTTTTCAATATTCCTTTGGCTATTCGAGGTCTTTTCTGGTTCCATATAAATTTTAGGATTATTTGTTCTATTTCTTTAAAAAAAACGGATGGGATTTTGATAGGGATTGCATTAAATGTGTAGATTGCTTTAGGTAGAATAGACATTTTCAAAATATTTGTTCTTCCAATCCATGAGCATGGAATATTTTTCAATTTCTTTGTGTCTTCCTCAGTTTCTTTCATGAGTACTTTATAGTTTTCTGAGTATAGATTCTTTGCCTCTTTGGTTAGATTTATTCCTAGGTATCTTATGGTTTTGGGTGCGATTGTAAATGGGACTGACTCCTCAATTTCTCTTTCTTCTGTCTTGTTGTTAGTGTAAAGAAATGCGACTGATTTCTGTGCATTGACTTTATATCCTGACACTTTACTGAATTCCTGTATAAGTTCTAGCAGTTTTGGAGTGGAGCCTTTTGGGTTTTCCACATATAGTATCATATCATCTGCAAAGAGGGAGAGTTTGACTTCTTCTTTGCCAATTTGGATGCCTTTAATTTCTTTTTGTTGTCTGATTGCTGAGGCTAGGACTTCTAGTACTATGTTGAACAGCAGTGGTGATAACGGACATCCCTGCCGTGTTCCTGACCTTAGTGGAAAAGCTTTGAGTTTTTCTCCATTGAGAATGATATTTGTGGTGGGTTTTTCATAGATGACTTTGATAATATTGAGGTATGTGCCTTCTATCCCTACACTTTGAAGAGTTTTAATCAGGAAGGGATGCTGCACTTTGTCAAACGCTTTTTCAGCATCTATTGAGAGTATCATATGGTTCTTACTCTTTCTTTTATTAATGTATTGTATCACATTGATGGATTTGTGGATGTTGAACCAACCTTGCAGCCCTGGAATAAATCCCACTTGGTCGTGGTGAATAATCCTTTTAATGTACTGTTGGATCCTATTGGCCAGTATTTTGGTGAGAATTTTCGCATCTGTGTTCATCAAAGATATTGGTCTGTAATTCTCTTTTTTGGTGGGATCCTTGTCTGGTTTTGGGATCAAGGTGATGCTGGCCTCATAGAATGAGTTTGGAAGTTTTCCTCCCATTTCTATTTTTTGGGACAGTTTTAGGAGAATAGGAATTAATTCTTCTTTAAATGTTTGGTAGAATTCCCCTGGGAAGCCGTCTGGTCCTGGACTTTTGTTTGTTTGGAGATTTTTGATGACTGTTTCAATCTCCTTACTGGTTATGGGTCTGTTCAGGTTATCTATTTCTTCCTGGTTCAGTTGTGGTAGTTTATACGTCTCTAGAAATGTATCCATTTCTTCCAGATTGTCAAATTTGTTGGCGTAGAGTTGCTCATAGTATGTTCTTATAATTGTTTGTATTTCTTTGGTGTTGGTTGTGATCTCTCCTCTTTCATTCATGATTTTATTTATTTGCGTCCTTTCTCTTTTCTTTTTGATAAGTCTGGCCAGGGGTTTGTCAATCTTATTAATTCTTCCAAAGAAACAGCTCCTAGTTTCGTTGATTTGTTCTATTGTTTTTTTGGTTTCTATTTCATTGATTTCTGCTCTGATCTTTATGATTTCTCTTCTCCTGCTGGGTTTAGGCTTTCTTTGTTGTTCTCTCTCCAGCTCCTTTAGGTGTAGGGTTAGGTTGTGTATTTGAGACCTTTCTTGTTTCTTGAGAAAGGCTTGCACCGCTATATATTTTCCTCTCAGGACTGCCTTTGTTGTGTCCCACGGATTTTGAACCGTTGTGTTTTCATTATCATTTGTTTCCATGAATTTTTTCAATTCTTCTTTAATTTCCTGGTTGACCCATTCATTTTTTAGAAGGATGCTGTTTAGTCTCCATGTATTTGCGTTCTTTCCAAATTTCCTCTTGTGATTGAGTTCTAGTTTCAGAGCATTGTGGTCTGAAAATATGCAGGGAATGATCTCAATCTTTTGGTACCGATTGAGACCTGATTTATGACCCAGGATGTGGTCTATTCTGGAGAATGTTCCATGTGCACTAGAGAAGAATGTATATTCAGTTGCTTTGGGATGGAATGTTCTGAATATATCTGTGATGTCCATCTGGTCCAGTGTGTCATTTAAGGCCTTTATTTCCTTGTTGATCTTTTGCTTAGATGATCTGTCCATTTCAGTGAGGGGAGTGTTAAAGTCCCCTGCTATTATTGTATTGCTGTCGATGTATTTCTTTGATTTTGTTATTAATTGGTTTATATAGTTGGCTGCTCCCATGTTAGGGGCATAGATATTTAAGATTGTTAGGTCTTCTTGTTGGACAGACCCTTTGAGTATGATATAGTGTCCTTCCTCATCTCTTATTATAGTTTTTAGCTTAAAATCTAATTGATCTGATATAAGGATTGCCACCCCAGCTTTCTTCTGATGTCCATTAGCATGGTACATTGTTTTCCACCCCCTCACTTTAAATCTGGAGGTGTCTTTGGGTCTAAAATGAGTTTCTTGTAGGCAGCATATTGATGGGTTTTGTTTTTTTATCCATTCTGATACCCTGTGTCTTTTGATTGGGGCATTTAGCCCATTAACATTCAGGGTAACTATTGAGAGATATGAATTTATTGCCATTGTATTGCCTGTAAGGTGACTGTTACTGTATATTGTCTCTGTTTCTTTCTGATCTACTACTTTTAGGGTCTCTCTTTGCTTAGGGGACCCCTTTCAATATTTCCTGTAGAGCTGGTTTGGTGTTTGCAAATTCTTTCAGCTTTTGTTTGTCCTGGAAGCTTTTTATCTCTCCTTCAATTTTCAATGATAGCCTAGCCGGATATAGTATTCTTGGCTGCATGTTTCTCTCATTTAGTGCTCTGAATACATCATGCCAGTTCTTTCTGGCCTGCCAGGTCTCTGTGGATAGGTCCGCTGCCAATCGAATGTTTTTACCCTTGTATGTTACAGACTTCTTTTCCCGGGCTGCTTTCAGGATTTTCTCTTTGTTGCTAAGACTTGTAAATTTTACTATCAGTTGACGAGGTGTGGACCTATTTTTATTGATTTTGAGGGGCGTTCTTAGCATCTCCTGGATTTTGATGTTTGTTCCCTTTGCCATATTAGGGAAATTCTCTCCAATAATTGTCTCCAATATACCTTCTGCTCCCCTCTCTCTTTCTTCTTCTTCTGGAATCCCAATTATTCTAATGTTGTGTCGTCTTATGGTGTCGCTTAACTCTCGAATTCTCTCCTCGTGGTCCAGTATTTGTTTGTCTCTCTTTTGCTCAGCTTCTTTATTCTCTGTCATTTGGTCTTCTATGTCACTAATTCTTTCTTCTGCCTCATTTATCCTAGCAGTGAGAGCTTCCATTTTTGACTGCAGCTCATTAATAGCTTTTTTGATTTCAACTTGGTTAGATTTTAGTTCTTTTATTTCTTCAGAAAGGGCTTTTATCTCTCCGGAGAGGGTTTCTCTAATATCTTCTATGCCTTTTTCGAGCCCGGCTAGAACCTTGAGAATCGTCATTCTGAACTCTAGATCTGTCATGCTACCAATGTCCGTATTAATTAGGTCTCCAGCCTTTGATACGGCCTCTTGTTCTTTTTTTTGAGGTGAGTTTTTCCGCCTTGTCATTTTGTCCAGGTAGGATTTGCTTTCTCCTGCTGTGGAATTCCGCTGTTCTTGGTGACTGAAGTTGGTTTTGGATGGGTTTCTTGTTGATCTTCTGGGGGAGGGGCCTGTTGTAGTGATTCTCAAGTGTCTTTGCCGCAGGCGGAATTGCACCGCCCTTGCCAGGGGCGGGCTAAGTAATCCGCTCGGGTTTGCTTTCGGGAGCTTTTGTTCCTGAGCGCTTTCCGTAGAGTTCCGGAGGACGGGAATGAAGATGGCGGCCGCCCAGTCTCCAGCCCGGAGGAGCCAAGAGCTTGGGGTTCCGCTCCTCAGTGCGCTCTCAGAGCAAAGCGCCCAACCGCCCCGCCTCTCTGGCCTGCGGTCGCACCTTGAGGAAAGCAGTCAATTGCTGGAGTTGGAGAAAAGCGCCCGGTCACTTCTGTCTCTGCAGCCTCCAGCCGCGCTCTGAGCCCACCCAGCCTGCGACCGGCACAAGGTAACCCTGGGCTTAGAGCTCACTCCTCGGCTTTGTCGCTGTAGCCGGCTTCCCCGCTCTAATACCTGCGAGCTCTGCAGCACTCAGACACCCCCAGTCCTTCTGTGACCCCGCGGGACCTGGGGTTATGCTGACCCCGCCTGGGTTTCCCCCCGGTTTAGCCTCTGGAGTGATGTTTCCCAGTGGAGCCGACTTTTAAAAGTCCCGATTTTGTGCTCCGTTGCTCCGCTGCTTGCCAGCAGCTGGCCCCTCCCCCCGGGGGTCTATCTTCCCATCGCTTTGGATTCACTTCTCCGCAGGTCCTACCTTTCAGAAAGTGATCGATTTTCTGTTTCTAGAATTGTTGCTCTTCTTCTCTTTGATTTCCCGTTGGATTTGTAGGTGTTCACAATGGTTAGATAAGCTGTCTAGCTGATCTCCTGCTACCCGATGTCATCTCAACCTGCTACTTCTCCGCCATCTTCACTCCTCCCCCCCCGTAATTAACTTTCTCTGCTTGACTTATTTCACTTAGCAATAATCTCCTCCAGTCCCATCTATGTTGATGCAAAAGTTGGGTATTCATCCTTTCTAATGGCTGAGTAATATTCCACTGTATAATGGACCACGTCTTCTTTATCTATTCATCTGTTGAAGGCCATCTTGGCTCTTTCCACAGTTTGGCTATCTGGACATTGCTTATGTGAACATTGGGGTGCATATGGCTTTTCACTACCTCTGTATCTTTGGGGTAAATACCCAGTAGTGCTATTGCTGGGATAGGATAGCTCTATTATTAACTTTTTGAGGTTAACTGTTTTCCAAAATGGCTATACCAGCTTGCATTCCCACCAACAGTATAAGAGGGTTCTCCTTTCTCCACAGCCTTTCCAACATTTGTTGTTTCTTGCCTTGTCAATTTTTGCCATTCTGACTGGTGTAAGGTGGTATCTCAATGTGGTTTTGATTTGAATTTTTCTGATGGCTAATGATGATGAATATTTTTTCATGTGTCTGTTAGCCATTTGTATGTCTTCTTGTAGAAGTGTCTGTTCAAGTCTTCTGCCCATTTTTGATTTGTTTTTTGGGTGTTGAGTTTGAGAAATTCTTTATAGGTCTTGGATATCAGTCCTTTGTCTGTAGTGTCATTTGCAAATATCTTCTCCCATTCTGTGGATTGCCTCTTTGTTTTGTTGACTGTTTCCTTTGCTGTGCAGAAGTTTTTATCTTGATGAAGTCCCAAAAATTCATTTTTACTTTTGTTTCCCTTGCTTTTGGAGACATGTCTTGAAAGAAGTTGCTGTGGCCGATGTTAAAAAGGTTACTGTCTACGTTATCCTGTAGGATTTTGATGGATTTCTATCTCACATTGACGTCTTTCATTCATCTAGAGTTTATCTTTGTGTATGGTATAAGAGAATGGTTGAGTTTTATTCTTCTGTGTATAGCTGTCCAATTTTCCCAGCACCATTTATTGAAGAGACTGTCTTTTTTCCACTGTATATTTTTTCCTGCTTAGTCGAAGATTATTTGACCACAGCTTGAGGGTCCATATCTGGGCTGTCTATTCTGTTCCATTGGTCTATGTGTCTGTTTTTCTGCCAGTACTATGCTGTCTTGGTGATCACAGCTTTGTAATATAGCTTGAAATCAGACAATGTGATGTCCCCAGCTTTGTTTTCTCTTTTTCAACATTACTTTGGTGATTGGGGATCTTTTCTGGTTCCATACAAATTTTAGGGTTGTTTGTTCTACCACTTTGAAAAATGCCATTGGTATTTTGATCAGGATGGCTTTGAAAGTATAGATTGCTCTGGGCAGCATAGACATTTTAACAATGTTTATTCTTCCAATCCATGAGCGTGGAATATTTTCCCATCTTTTCGTGTCTTCTTTGATTTCTTTCATGAGTGTTCTGTAGTTCCTAGAGTATAGATCCTTTACTTCTTTGGTTAGGTTTATTCCAAGGTATCTTATGGTTTTTGGTGCTATTATAAATGGAATCAATTCTCTAATTTCTCTTTCTACCATTACATTATTAGTGTATAAGAAAGCAACTGATTTCTATGCAATGATTTTGTATCTTACCACATTACTGAATTTGTATCCTGCCACATTATTGAATTACTAGAACTATGAGTTTTAGTAATTCGGGGTAGAGTCTTTTGGGTTTTCCACATAAAGTATCATGTCATCTGTGAAGAGAGAGAGTTTGACTTCTTCTTTGTCAATTTGAATACCTTTTATTTTTGTTGTTGTTGTTGTCTGATTGCTATTGCTAGGACTTCTAGTACTATGTTGAAAAATAGTGATGGGAGTGGGCATCCTTGTCGTGTTCCTGATCTTAAGGGAAAGGCTCTCAGTCTTTACTCATTGAGAATGATATTTGCTGTGGGTTTTTCACAGACGGATTTTACGAAATTGAGGAATGTTCCCTCTATCCCTATATTCTGAAGAGTTTTAATCAGGAAAGGGTGCTATATTTTGCCAAATGCTTTTTCTGCATCAACTGAGAGGACAATGTGGTTCTTCTCTCCCCTCTTATTAATGTGTTCTATCACATTGATTAATTTGTGAATCTTGAACCACCCTTGCATCCCAGGGATAAATCCCACCTGCTCGTGGTGGATAATCCTTTTAATGTACTGTTGGATCCTATTAGCTAGGATCTTGTTGAGAATTTTGACATCCATATTCATCAGGGATATTGGTCTGAAATTCTCCTTTTTCATGGAGTCTTTGCTTGGTTTGAGGATCAAGGTAATGCTGGCCTATAGAAAGAGTCTGGAAGTTTTCCTTCTGTTTCTATTTTTTTGAAACACCTTCAGGAGAATAGGTATTATTTCTTCTTTGAATGTTTCGTAGAATTCCCCAGAGAATCCATCAGGTCCTGGACTTGGTTTGGGGGAGGTTTTTGATCACTGCTTCAATCTTATTACTGGTTATTTGTCTATTCAGGTTGTCAATTTCTTCCTCTTTCAGTCTTGGTGGTTTATAGATTTCCAGGAATGCATCCATTTCTTCTAGGCTGCTTAACTTACTGGCATATAGCTGTTGATAATAATTTCTGATAATTGTTTCTACTTCCTGGTGTTATTCATGATCTCTCCCCTTTCATTCATAATCTCATTAATTGGGGTCCTTTCTCTTTTCTTTTGGATAAATCTGGCTTGTGGTTTATTGATCTTATTAATTTTTTCAAGGAACCAGCTTCTAGTTTCATGATATATTTCTGGTTTCTAATTCATTGATCTCTGTTCTAATCTTAATTATTTCCCTTCTTATGTGTGGGTTGGGCTTAATTTGTTGTTGATTCTCCAGTTCTTTAAGGTGTAAAGATAGTTTATGCGTTCAGGATTTTTCTCTTTTTTTGAGTGAGGCTTGGATGGCTATGTATATCCCCTTAGGACCACCTTTGCCATATCCCATAGGTTTGGGAAAGAAGTGTTTTCATTCTCATTGGTTTCCAGGAATTGTTTAAGTTCTTTGATTTCCTGGTTGACCTAAACATTTTTTTTTAATTTTTTTATTTATTTGACAGAGAGAGATCACAAGTAGGCAGAGAGAGGGGGAAACAGGCTCCCCACTGAGCAGAGAGACTGATGCAGGCCTGGATCCCAGGACCCTAGGATCTTGACCTGAGCCTAAGACAGAGGCTTAACCCATTGAGCCACCCAGGCATTCTGACCCAAACATTCTTGCGCAAGATGATCTTTAGCTTCCAAGTGTTTGAATTTCTTCTAAATTTTTTCTTGTGATTGAGTTCCAGTTTCAAAGCACTGTGGTCTGGGAATATGCAGGGCATAATCTCAATCTTTTCGTATCAATTGAGACCTGATTTGTGACCCAGTATGTGGTCTATTCTGGAGAAAGTTCCATATGTGCTCAAGAAGAATGAGTATTCTGTTGTTTTAGGATGGAATGGTCTGTATATCTCTATGAGGTCCATCTGGTCTAGTGTGTCATTCAAAGCTCTTGTTTCTTTGTTGATTTTATGTTTAGATGATCTGTCTATTGATATGAGTGGAATTTGAGGTCTCATACTATTAACGTATTATTATCAATATGTTTATTTTGGTTAACAGTTGGCTTATGTAGTTGGCTGCTCCCATGTTGGGGGCATAGATATTTACAATTGTTAGCTCTTCTTGTTGGACAGACCCTAATGATATAGTGTCCTTCTGTATCTCTAACTACAGTCTTTAGCTTAAAATCTAATTTGTCTGATATGAGAATTGCTATGCAAGCTTTCTTTTAAGGTCCATTGTCATAAAAGATTGTTCTCCATCCGTTCACTTTCAGTCTGGATGTATCTTTAGGTTCAAAATAAGTCTCTTGTAGATAGCATATGGATGGGTCCTGTTTTTGTTTGTTTGTTTGTTTATCCAATGTGCAACCCTGTGTCATTTCATGCCGTTTCATAGGCCATTCGTGTTGAGAGTGATTATTGAAAGATATGATTTTATTGTTGTCATGTTGTCTGTGAAATCCTTGTTTCTATAGATTGTCTCTAAATTTCTGTTCTATATCACTCTTGAGGTCTTTCTACTTTTATAGAACCTCCTTCAATATTTCTTGCAGGGACAACTTAGTGGTCACACATTCTTTCAGTTTTTGCCAGTCTTGGAAGCTCTTTATCTCTCCCTCCATTCTAAATGACACATTGTCTGATAAAGCATTCTTGGCTGCAAGTTCTTCTCATTTAGTACCCTAAATATGTCTTGCCAGCTCTTTCTGGCTAGTTGGGTCTCTGTGGAAAGGTCTGATGTTATTCTGATTTTTCTCCCTCTGTACATAAGGAATCTCTTCCCCCTAATGGCCCTTAAGATGGCTTCCTTGGTTTTAAGATTTGCAAGTTTTACTATTACGTGCCTAGGCATTGGTCTATTCTCTTTGATCTTGGGAGGGGTCCTGCCTCTAGGACATGAATGCTTGTTTCATTCCCCAGATTAGGGAAGTTCTTGGCTACAATTTGCTCAAATATATCTTCTAGTCCTTTTTCTCTTTCCACCCCCCACCTCCACCCACCCCCCGCCAGGGATTCCAATAATTCTGACATTGGAATGTTTCTCGGCCTCATTTATTTCTCTAATTCTGTTTTCATGGATTTTAAGCTGTTTGTTCCAGGCCTACTCCTCTTCCTTCTTTTCTATCAGTTTGTCTTCTAGATCACTAATTTTTTCTTCACCTCATTTACCCTAGCTGTTAGAGTATCTGGATTAGATTGGATCCCATTGATAGCATTTTTAAGTTCTGCCAGTCAGCTCTCATTTCTGCGCTTAGAGAATCTATATTACCATTAATGGTTTTCTCCATCCTAGCTATTGTGTGCATAAGTGTTACCCTGAGTCTGTTTCTGACATCTTGCTTATATCCATATCCATTATTTCTGTGGCAGAAGTCACAGTCTCTGAATTTTCCCTGTGTTAGGGGTTCCTCCTCTTAGTCATTCTGTTGAGGGGTGGTTGAGGGATGTACAGAGTCCAGATTATTGACCATCACCAAAGCAAGATGCACCTGTTTTACAGGGACCTTAGGATTGTCAGTCTCTTGTTCTTCCAGCCTATCTTCTGGGGAACGGGCCTGCCACACTGTTACTTAGGCAACCCCGTTTGGACAGAGTTGCCCTGCCCCCTGTTGGGGGGAATTGGACTCAGTGAAAACCAATTTGGGGGGGGCTTTTGTTCTCTGGGGGCTTTCCCTGAGTCAGAGCAGAAGTGACCATATCCAAACCTCTGTCTCAGAACAGAGAGATCACAGTCCGTTCTCCAGTGAGCCCTCCAGGCCACGCTGTCTCTGTTTTTGTCTGTGCTGCTGAAAACCACAGCATCCTGGACTGTGCACCCCACATCAGCACTCCCAGCTGTTGCTTCTAGGTCCAGGCACGTTTCTGCCCTTTGTGTTTCTAAAACCACCAGCTGCCCCCAGTTCACAAGCATGCCCCTGCAGCTCCAGGTTTCAGTCTAAAGTCCTTTCTCCACTGCTACCAGTCTGCAAGTCTGTGCCCAGTCCCCAGCGTGGGAGGCTTTTGCGCTCTATTGGTCAGGATCGTGGAGGCTCCCTCCACTTTCTGTTTATCTTCCAATATCCACCTGCAGAATCACAACTCCCTACTTCATACCTTGAAACCAACAGCTGGAGATATTCTGCCCGTAGAGATCCAGATATATCTTCTTATATCTCAGGCTGATTTCTTGGGTGTTCAGAGTGGTCTGGAAATATCAAGCTCGATTTAGGGGACTACTCCTCCACCATCTTTGCCCTCCCTTTGTACAAGAACTTTATCCTCTCCTGTATTTAACACTGGCATATTTCTTATGTTTTGCCAGTTGAGTAAGTGTATAATGATTCATTGTAATCATGAATTTTGCTTCTCTGATTAGTAATATTATTGTTTGGCTCTGAGTGTTTATTAACCATATGTGTTTCCACTTCTATAAAATTCTGATTTATGCTTTTGCCTCTTCCCTTTGAGTTGTTTATTCCTTTCCAGCCTACAAGGAAGTTATTTTTATGGGCAGCAAATATCTTTTCTCAGTTGGTGTCATGTCTTTTCATTCTCTGTAAGGGGTCTTCTGATGTCTAGAAGTTCTTTATTTCAGTGTAGTCAAATTAATCAATATGTTCTTTATGGTGGTCTTTTTGTGTGCCATGTTTATGGAATTTTTTCCTAGCCCCAGATAAGAAAGATATTCATTTATATTATATTTAAAGGTCTTAAAATTTTTGCTTTTGAAATAAAAGTTTTAACCATTCTGTAGCTTATTTTGGGATATTTTTGTTTGATTTATTTTTGGATTTTATTTTGGTGTGAAGTGAGGTAGTAAACAGTTTTTCTTTTTCCCTCTTGAATATTTATTCTGTTATTAAATTGTTCCTCCACTCCCCACTAATGTAGTACCACTGCCACATATTTTGATATGTATTTGTGCAATTATTTTTTGGCTATTCTATTTCATTGATCAATTTTTCTATTCCTGCTTATATTTCATACCATTTCAATTACTGTAACTTTATATTATTCATAGGAAAAGCCCTCCTTCCTTCTTCAGGAGTGTTTTGGATTCTTACCTTTTACCTCCTTCATATAAATTATAGTATTAGCTTGTCCAGTTTCACCAAAAATAAATATATAAAAGAATTTATATTTTAACTGTGGTTGCATTATATCTATAAATCAACTTATGGACAACTGACATCTTTTTAATATTAAATATAGCAATTCATGAACATGGAATATGTTTCTATTTATTTAGTTTTTCTTTTATATCTTCTGGAAAATATACCAATTTTCTATGGTCTGATCTTGTACATATTTTTTAGATTTATTCCTAGATACTTTATACTTTTTTTTGCTACTGTTGGTGGGTTTTCTAAAATTAATTTTTCTAATTATTTGTTCTTGTATCCAGAAATACAATTGACTTTTGCTTGCTTATCATATGTCCAGCCTCAATGAGCAACCCTCATTATTTTAATATAATTTTTGTCAGATTTTCTGTTTTTAAGTAAAGAATCATATCATATAAAAATGATGGTTTTATTTTCTTCAGTAAAATGTGGAATGGAGTGGTGATAGTGGGTGCTTATTCTTCTTTTGAGATTATGCAGGGAACACTTTTAATGTTTCCATAATTAAAATGATTGTGGAGGTCAGATGGGAAGATGGCGAAGTAGGAGGACCCTAAGCTTTCCTTGTCCCATGATACACCTAGATAACACTCACATAAGTGTAAATAACCCAGAAAATGACCCAAAGACTTACAGAACAAACTCCTCAACTAAAGGTAAAGAAGAGACCACATCAAAGGTAGGAAGGGTGAAGACACAGTCTGAGAGCAAAACAGACGTTGGCCTACCATGTTGTGGAGGGAGCTGGTAGGGTGGGAAAATAGACTTCCACACTGGGGAGCCCACAAATGGGGAGGAAAAATCTCCATAACACTTGTCTTTGAAGGCAAGAGGAGCCGAATTTCAAAAATTATTACAACAAGCGGGACTTAAACCTGGAATTTTAACAATTGGCAAGCTTGGTTCTAGGAGAACCTTGGAGGGTATTCGGAAGCAGAGTCTCTACCCTGAACTAGACAGCGTAAGAAACAGCCTGTGAAGATACGGCATAGAACCAGCAGTTTGAAAAACACTGGGGGAAGACAAGAGGTAGAGTGATTTGTTCATCTTAGAGCATGGTCCTGAGAGACAGGGATCACGGGTGAGCCCTCCAGGAACAAAGGAGTTGGCAGGCACCATTTCCCTTCCCTGCAGGAACCAACCCAGCACCAACACTCTTCTCCCAACCCATGCACTTTGTAGGACCTCAGTTCTGGCGGCTGTAGGGACAAGTCTCATTTTGCAAGCAGACCACCATGTTTTGTTAAAATGTTCCCCACCTCTGCTGGCAACTGCCCACAATAGACAAGAGAGCCTCTGCAGACAACTGGACCGAAGGAAAAAGAAGATAAAACTCAATAGCAGAGCCCATGCAACACACATAGGAGGCATTCTCTGAAGGGGACAGGGGACATAGCACTGCAGGGTATTACAGGACCTCTTCCTCATAAGGCTGTTATCGTCAAGAGCAAAAGAAGTAGCTGACTTCCCTAACACACAGACTCAGAGAGTTAGACAAAATGGGGAGACAGAGAAATATGCCCCAAATGAAAGAACCAGGACAAAACCACAGCAAGAGATCAAAGCAAAATGGATATAAGTAATATGTCTGATAGAGAATTTAAAGCAATGATCAGAAAGATACTTACTGGACCTGAGATGAGTAAAGGACATCAGTGAGACCCTTGACACAACGATTAAAAAAAGAACAAAGCAGAAATCGAGAACACAATAAATGAAACTAAAAATACACTTGATAGAATAAATAGCAAGCTAGAGGAAACAGAGGAACCAATTAACATCCCAGAAGGCAGAGTAATAGAAAGTAACCAAGCTGAGCAAAGGAGAGGAGAGAAAATTTTGCAAATTAAGAACAGTCTTAGGGAACTCAATGACTCTATCATGCATAATAACATTCACCATATAGGGATTTCAGAAGAAGAAGAGTGAGAAAGGAGGGCAGAAAATGTATTTAAAGAAATAAGAGCTAAAAACTTCCCTAATGTATGGAAGGAAACAGATATCCAGATGCAGGAGGCAGAGATCCCCCCAAAATTCAACCATATAGTAATATAAATACATATAAATACATAAAATAAACACATATAGTAATTAAAATGACAAAAAGTAGTGGTAAAGAAAAAAATTTCTAAGTAGCAAAAGAAAAGAAGACAGTTACATACAAGGAAAACCCCATAAGGCTATTAGCAGAAACCTGGCAAGCTGGAAGGGAGTGGCATGATATATTCAAAGTGCTAAAAGGGAAAAATCTGAAACCAAGAATCCTCTATCCAGCAAGGTTATCATTCAGAATAGAAGGAGAGTTAAAGAGTTTCTCAAGCAAACAAAACTAAAGGAGTTCATGACCACTAAATCAACCCCCCAAGAAATATCAAAGGGAACTCTTTGAATGGAAAGAAAAGGCTGTAAGTAAGAGTATGAAAAGTAAAAACACAATAGCAGTAAAAATAAGTATTTCTATAAAATCAGTCAAGGGATTCATAAACAAAAGAATGTAAAATATGACATCATATACCTAAAACATAGGGGAGAGGAGTAAGGAATGGGTTTAGTTAATACAGACTACTATATGTAGAAAATTAATATACAAACCTAATGGTGACCACAAATCAGAAACCCATAATACATAGGCAAAGAATAAAGTGAAAGGAATCTAAGTATATCACTAAAGAGAGCCGACAAGCCATGAACAAGAGCAAGAGATGAAAGGATCAGAGAAAATCTATAGAAACAACTAGAAAAGAAGTAACAAAATGGCAATAAATTTATATTTATCAATAATCACTTTGAGTATAAATGGACTAAATGTTTCAATCAAAAGGTATAGAGTAACAAAGTGGATAAAAAAGCAAGACCCGGGGTGCCTGGGTGGCTCAGATGGTTGAGCATCTGCCTTCGGCTTGGGTCATGATCCCAGGGTTCTAGGATTGAGCCCTGTGTCAGGCTCCCGGCTCAGTGGAGAATTTGCTTCTCCCTCACTCTCTGTCTCTCCCCCTGCTTGTGCTCTCTCTCTCTCCCCCAAATGAATAAATAAAAAATCTTAAAAAAAAAAAAAAAAAGCAAGACCCATCTATGTGCTGCTTACAAGAGACTCACTTCAGATCAAAAGTCACCCACAGTTCGAAAGTGAGGGGATGGAGAAATATTTATCATACAAATGGATGTCAAAAGAAAGCCAGAATAGTAATACTTATATCAAACAAAATATACTTTAAAACAAAGACTGTAACAAGAGACAACGCTATGTAATAATAAAGGGGACAACCCAACAAGAGGATATAACAATTGTAAATATTTACACACTGAGCACAGGAACATCCAAATACATAAAATAGTTAATAACAGACATAAAGGAAATAATTGATAGTAATACAATACTAGTAGGGGACTTTAATGCCCCACTTACATTGATAGACAGATTATCTGAACAGAAAGTCAACCAGGAAACGGTGGCTTTAAATGACACAGGGGACCAGATGGAGTTAACAGACATATTCAGAACATTCTATCCTAAAACAGCAGAATAGACATTCTTTTCAAGTGCACATGAAACATTCTCCAGAATAGATCACATATTAGGCCACAAAACAAGTCTCAACAAATTCAAAGAAATCAAAGTCCTACCATGCATCTTTTCTGACCACAACACTCTGAAAATAGAAATCAACCACAATAAAGAACCTGGAATGAGCACAAAAAAATAGAGGTTAAATAACATGCTACTAAAAAAACAATGAATAGAAATCAAAGAAGAAACCAAAAATTACATGGAAACAAATGAAAATGAAAAAACGATGGTCCAAAATCTTTGGGATGCAGCAGAAGTGGTTCTAAGAGGGAAGTTTATAGCAATACAGGCCTACCTCAAGAAGCAAAAAAAAATCTCAAATAAACAACCTAAGCTTACACTACACCAAAAGGAGCTGGAAAAGGAATAAACAAAACCCAAACCCAGGAAAAGGAAAGAGATAAAAAAGATTAGAGCAGAAATAAATTATATAGAAATGGAAAAAAAAAAACCCACATTGAGCGGATCACTGAAGACAGGAGCTGGTTCTTGAAATGAACAACCAAATTTATAAACCTCTGGCCAGTCTCATAGAAAGAGAGAGAGAGAGAGAGAGAGAGAGAAGGACCCAATAAAATCACTAATGAAAGAGGAGAAATAATAACCAACACCACAAAAATATAAACAATCATATAGAATATTATGAAAACCTATATGCCAACACATTAGACAACTCAGAAGAAATAAATTCCTACAAACATTAAGCAAAAAGAAATAGAAAATTTAAACAGTCAAATTACTAGAAATGAAGTGGAATCAGTAATCAAAAAACTCCCAATAACAAATGTCCAGGACCAGGCAGCTTCACAGGTAAATTCTACCAAACATTTAAGGAAGAGTTAATACCAGTTCTTCTCAAACTATTCCAAAAATTAGAGGAGGAGTAAAAACTTCCAAATTTGTTCTAAGAGGCCAGTATAACCCTGATACCAAAACCAGATGAAGACACCACAATAAAAGAACTACAGGCCAGTATCTCTCATGAAGATAGATGCAAAAATCCTTAACAAATATTAGCAAACCTATTCCAACAATACATTAAAAAAATCATAGACCACGATCAAGTGAGATTTATTCCTGGGATACAAGGGTGGTTCAATATTCACAAAATAATCAATGTGATAGGTGGCATCAATAAGAGAAAGGATAAAAACCCATATGATCATTTCAACAGATGCAGAAAAAGTAGTCAACAAAATATAATATCTATTCATGATACATTGCAAAGTAGGTCTAGAGGGAACATACCTCAACATAATAAAGGCCTTATATGAATAACCCATAGCCAACATCATCTTCAAGGTTGAAAGTTGAGAGCTTTTCCCCTAAGGTCAGGAACAAGACAAAGAGGTCCATTCTCATCACTTTTATTCAACAGGGTGATGGAAGTCCTCGCCACAGCAATCAGACAACATAAAGAAACAAAAGGCACCCACATTGGTAAGGAAGAAGTCAAATTCTTACTATTTGCAAATGACATGACACTATATATAGAAAACCCTAAAGACACCACCAAAAATCCACCAAAACTGATAGGTGAATTCTGTAAAGTCACAGGATACAAAATCAGTGTGCAAAAATCTGTGGCATTCCTATATACTAATAATGAAGCAGTAGAAAGTGAAATTAAGAAAACAATCCCATTTATAATTGTATCAAAACCAATAAAAGATCTAGGAATAAACTCAACCAAAGAGGTAAAAGATCTGTACTATGAAAACTATAAAGCAACTGGTGAAAGAAATTCAAGATGACATAAAGAAATGGAAGCAGTTATGAATTAGAAGAACAAATATTGTTAAAATGTCTATACTACCCAAACCAATCTATACATTTAGTGCAAACCCTATCAAAACTCAATAGCATTTTTCACAGAACTAGAACAAACAATCCTAAAATTTGTATGGAACCACGAAAGACCTTGAATAGCCAAAGAAATCTTGAAAAAGAAAAACGAACTTTACTTATCACCATTCCAAATTTCAAGTTACATCACACAGTCGTAGTAATTAAAATAGTATGATACTGGTATAAACATACATGAAAAGATCAATGGAATAGAAAGCCCAGAAAAACCTACAATTATATGCTCAATTAATCTTCAACAAAGAAGGAATGAATCTACAATGGGAAAAAGGCCCTTCAACAAATGGTGCTGGGAAAACAGAAAGCCACATGCAAAAGAACAAAACTGAACCACTTTCTTTAACCATACAGAAAAATAAACTCAAAATGGATTAAAGATCTAACTGTAGGTTGTGAGACCATAATAATCCCTGAAGAGAGCACAGGGAGTATTTTCTCTGACACTGGCCAAAGCAATGTTTTTCTAGATATGTCCCCTAAGACAAAGGAAATAACAGCAAAAATGAACTATTTGGACTACATCAAAATGAAAAGTACCTGCACAGTGAAGGAAACAATCAACAAAACTAAAAGCAGTGTATGGAATGGGAGAAGATATTTGCAAATAACCTATCAGAAAAAAGGATTAGTATCAAAAATAGGTAAAGAATTTATAGAACTCAACACCCAAAGAACAAATAATCCAACTTAAAATGGGCAGAAGACATGAACAGATATTTTTCTAAATGCTTTTTTTTTTTTTAATTTATTTATTTGACGGACAGAGATCACAAGTAGGCAGAGAGGCAGACAGAGAAAGAGGGGGAAGCAGGCTCCCCGCCGAGCAGAGAGCTTGATGTGGGGCTTGATCCCTGGACCCTGGGATTATGACCTGAGCGGAAGGCAGAGGCTTTAACCCACTGAGCCACCCAGGTGCCCCCAGGTGTTTTTCTAAAGAAGACATACAGATGGCTAGCAGACACGTGAAAAGACGTTCATCATTATTCATCATCAGGGAAATGCAAATCAAAACTACAATGAGATAGCACCTCACACCTGTCAGAATGCCTCAGCTCTAGAATATAAGAACAGCAGGTGTTGGTGAGGATGTGGAGAAAAAGGAACACTCATGCATTGTTGGTGGGAATGCAAATAGATGCAGGCACTCTGGAAAACAGTAGGCTCCTCAGAAAGTTAAAAATAGCATTATCCTATGACCCAGCAATGGCATTGATAAGTATTTACTCGAAGAATTAAAAAAACCTAATTCAAAGGGACACTTGCAACCCTATAATTATAGCAGCGTTATTTACAATAGCTAAAACACCTGGGAAGTAGCCCAGGTGTCCATTGATAGATGAGTGGATAAAGAAGTGGTTTTATATATATATATATATATATATATATATATATATAATGGAGTATTACTCATCCATTAAAAAAATGAAATCTTGTCATTTACATAATGGCAAATGGACGGAGCTAGAGAGTATAATGCTGAGTGAAATATGTCAGTCAGAGAAAGACAAATACTATATGATTTCACTCATATGTGGAATTTACGGAACAAAGGAAACAAGTGAAGGGGAAAAAAAAGAGAGACAAACCAAAAAACAGACTGTTATCTATAGAGAACAAACTGACTATTATCAGAGCGGGGTTGGGGGGGGGGATGGATAAATGTGTGATGGGGATTAAGGAGGGCATTTGTTGTGATGAAAATAAACAAATAGATAAAATGTTTGTGGTAGGGTTGGATTCTTTGGTCTTTTGTTTCTGGTTTTTGTTTACCTTAATTAGGTTAAGGATATTGTTTTCTATTCCTTTTTCCTTGAGTGTTTGTTTAATGAATGAGTATGGAATTTTTTTTTCTTAATGTAAAGAGATGATCGAATGGTTTTCTCCCTCCTTTCATGTTTCATATTTCTTCTTTTCTTTCATATTTTCCATCTCTTTGTATGTGTTACATTTAGTATAACTTCCTCAAAGCTACCTTTCAGTTAATGAATTCCCTTTAGCTTTCTAATTTGATATTTAACCTAGCCATGACTTAATTTATTTTCTTTTTTCTTTTTTTTTTAAACACTTTATTTATTTATTTGACAGAGATCACAAGTAGGCAGAGAGGCAGGCAGAGAGAGAGGGGGGGAAGCAGGCTCCCCACTGAGCAGAGAGCCCGATGTGGGACTCGATCCCAGGACCCTGGGATCATGACCCGAGCCGAAAGCAGAGGCTTTAACCCACTGAGCCACCCAGGTTCCCTTAATTTATTTTCTTTTCTAAAAGTTATATCTTGGTTTTCCAAATCTGGTCAGTCATTTTTATACAGTCTTGCAATTTACTATTTGGGGGATGACATTTTTGTCTTGAAACACTACATAATATAGCATTCTATAATATTTATTTGGTCTTTCCGGTACATAAAACCCTCAGAGGGTCTAAATATGTTGTTTGTTATTTTTTTCTTATTCTTATTCATCATTTAAAAAATGTCTAGGTAGGGAGAAATAAAAAGAACCATGGTAGCTACTGCAAGTAGAAGGAATTTAATAAAAGAAACTTGTTATACAAGTGGGATGGCCTGGAAAATTAAAAGAGGAAGGGTAATATTACCTAGAGATTCAGAAGTCAGTCTTTCTCTTGAGGTTGGAGGAGGAAAAGGTTTGTTTGTTTGTTTGTTTTAAAGAGATTTTATTTATTTATTTGACAGAGATCACAAGTAGGCAGAGAGGCAGGCAGAGAGAGAGAGAGGGAAGCAGGCTCCCTGCTGAGCAGAGAGCTGATGCGGGACTCGATCCCAGGACCCTGGGATCATGACCTGAGCCGAAAACAGAGACTTTAACCCACTGAGCCACCCAGGCATTCCTGGAAAAGGAAAAGGTTAAGTGGTTCATGCAGTCCCCAGAACAGTGACACTGATTCTGCACCAACCCCAGTTACTAATTGCTGTCATACTCCTTGGGAAGCCCACAGCCTACACTTTCCTGCCAGAGCCTGGGAGCCACAGTCCCTTTGAAATTGCCAAATTTGCCGCTGATGCTTTGGGGGCCAAATGTTCCCCACCACCTATTCAACTGTGTGGCTATTCTAGAAGCCTCCCATGATCTGCGGGTGCCTGTCATTGTCGGAACCTAAACCAAGAGAGAAAAGTGGTGTCTCTCCACCTCCCCCAGTCATCTCTGTTTTCTTCCTTTAATAGAAGGTAGCCCGCAGGGGCACCTGGGTGGCTCAGTGGGTTAAAGCCTCTACCTTCAGCTCAGGTCATGATCTCAGGGTCCTGGGACCCAGCCCCGCCCGCATCGCATCGGGCTCTCTGCTCAGCAGGGAGCCTGCTTCCCTCTCTCTCTCTGCCTGCCTCTCTGCCTACTTATGATCTCTCTCTCTGTCAAATAAATGGATAAAAAAAAAAAAAAAAGGTGGTAGCTCGCTGACAAGGGCATTTCGGAAACGTAATTTTTGGGCTCACAGCCCCTTGCAACACAGTGGATATCAAGGAAGTGTGAAAATGTCGCTGAACGCTAACAGACTGAAAGCCAATATTGTTTCCTTGCGTGATCTGGGATTGGGAGTTAAATTGTGGTTGATTTAATCTGGAGAAAACCTCTGGGCTTACCTTAGGTTGCTTTCCTTCAAAAATGGCCCCTTGTGACAGACAATTCAGAAATAGTCATTTGTTTTCAGGCAATCTCTCTCGGATATGTTATAAGGAAACTACTTTGTACAACTCCAGAGGGTACCATTTACATAGAAGGCAATGTGAGTGATGCCCTTTGGAGTTCCTTATCCTGGTGACCTTACTGTTTCCCTCTCTCCTGAGTTGTTTGTTTGTTTTGTTTGTTTGTTTGTTTTGGTGTTTTTTTTGTTTTGTTTTGTTTTTATGGACAGTCTGTTTGGAGGTGTGGCAATTCTTCAACAATTCTTTCTTTTCTTTAGCAGGACCTAACTAGTCTGTCTTATTGCCCTAACTGGAGGTCTCCATGTAGTACTTTTATAAAAACAATAGGGTGAGGCATCTTGGCCCTGCTCCCTTCAGAAAAGGAGAAAAAATGGTAAGTCCAATTGGGAGCGGGGAGCTCTGTCAGCTAGTAGAATTTGAGCTATCAACCGGAGAGATGTAGAGATTTTAGCTTGTCCTAAGAGTTGGGGCAAACCCTAAACCAGCCAGAAACCCACCTCTTTGGGTTTTATGGGATACTGATTCCCCAAAAGCGCAGAGTGTCATGGACTGAAGACTAATGCTTCCCAGCATGTATTACTTACTAGAGGCTATAATACTACACTGGTCTATAGTGAAATGGTTAAACTGTAAATGTCAAACAAGACCAGCCCAGTGAACTTGAATGTAGGCTTAGTTCTTTAGAATTAACGGACTCAAGATGATACCTGTGAGGACTACATGACAGAAGCTGTAGGAAACGGAAAGACAGTCTGGTTGCTACTCAGGAACTCCAGAGAAAATGGAGGTGCTGAACAGGGTGAACAACCTCTTGTGTGGAGGTCAGATACCCTGCTTGGTTTAAATTAATGAGGCAAACCTCAAGGGGTCCACCATTAATTATTCCAGAGTCGTAAAAGTTCCAAAGAACTTAACATTTTTTTTAAAAGATTTTATATATTTATTTGAGAGAGAGAGCATGAGAAGAGGGAGGGTCAGAGGGAGAAGCTGACTCTCTGCCGAGCAGGGAGCCTGATGCGGGACTCGATCCTGGTACTCTAGGATCATGACCTGAGCTGAAGGCAGTCTCTTAACTAACTGAGCCACCCAGGTGTCCCAGACCTTAACATTTTTAACATTAATGTTTTAAAAACTGTAAAATGAGGTGTTGTGCAAGACTATCTTTCTGTGTGCCCCACTTTGGTTTTCTTTGTGTGTTTTCATGTGCTTATTGTCTGATTCCATGTTATCTTTTTGTGCTTATCTTCACCTTTCTTAATATTAGTCAATCTGGGATGCTGTGTCTCCATCTTGCTTTGTCTATATCACTTTTCCCACCTCTCTGTTCTTTCTTAATCTCCTTTCTGCTTTTATAGCCAATAATATAACTGACACAGTTGAGTATTACATATTGTATTTACTGAATAGCTTTAAGTTCTAAATTTGAAACAGATGAATAGATTATTTCATCTTTCCCCACTTAAATAAAATAACTTCATTTCATTTTACTTTGTAATATAATTTCATTATATTATTTTATAATATAATTTCATTTATTTTTGTAAAATAAACTTTGTTTAAAATCAGGGGGCCACACCTGATTTTTCTCTTAGTAACAGAATAGGAAAAAAGATTCCTCTTTACTGGTCTGGAAACACTCCTAACTTGGGAGCTTCGTTACAAATGGTATAGATAGGGCACCTGGGTGGCTCAGTGGGTTAAAGCCTCTGCCTTTGGTTCAGGTCATGATTCCAGGGTCCTGGGATGGAGCCCCACATCCGGCTCTCTGCTCAGCAGGGAGGCAGCTTCCCCCTCTCTCTCTGCCTGCCTCTCTGCCTACTTGTGATCTCTCTCTCTGTCAAATAAATAAATAAAATCTTTAAAAAGAAAAAAAATGGTGTAGATAAGTTTCATGAACTAAAGTAGAAAAATATGGCAGATTAATTCTTGATCCACTCTTTCCACCCCGATTTTTTTAAAACCTGGATTTAATTCGGCCCTAGCCCAGGCATTAAGTCGAAGAGGGGAGGAGGAGGTAGAGACCCGAGATTTCACAGCTAAAATGCCAGACACCCAGCCTTTAAACCACATGCCTCTATCAAGAGAAGGGTATTAGAAGGGAACAGCTACAGTTTTCTGGAAAGATCAGATGTATGAATTTAGTGAGTATCAGAGGCCCAGTTAGGGCCTCTGAGCCAAACCTACGCTTGTGGATGGGATGAAAACAGAAGACTGTGGAAAAGCCCTTCAGTAGATAATCATTGCCCACGCTCCCCTCTCTCTGCCCAGGAGATATGGATAGCACTTCCCCAGGACAATGTCATTCTGAATTCCAGAGATAGTTTTGAGGCTTCTCCACCTCTGCTTTAGTTCTTACTTAGAACAGATGAAACTTGATCCAATTCTCTCATGTACAGATAAAAAGTACTGATGATGTGGGGTGCCTGGCTGGCTCAGTTGGTAGAACACACGATGCTTGATCTCAGAGTTGTAAGTTGGAGTCCCATGTTGGATACAGAGATTATTTTAAAAAATAAAATCTTTAAAGAATATATACTGCTGATATCAGGACTCATTCAAAGCCAGGGAAATAAGGGCAGGGCCAGGAAGAGAACCTCACTGTTTACGCTAGATGCTATTTCACACTTCATGATGTCCTGCAGAGATTAGATATACAGGAATAGATAATAACTTTTATTAAAAGCCATACTGGAAAAAGTTACATAAATCTTTAAGGAAACATAGCTGGAAATGACTACCATCCGCCAGTTAATAGGTCAGCTAGCTACCTGGAAACCAGAGTCAAATGAAAAGATTATCTGGCAAGCACCTAAAGAATCAGTCTTAAGGAGCACTAACAAGACGGCCCTCCTGTGTGAATTAGAAAGATGTAGCCCGCGGGCAGATGCAGCCTCCTGCCACGGGATCTTTGTGAGAATACTGACACCCCTTTTTCCAGATGAAAGCAGTCAGTGCCCCATGCACAGTATGGCTAGTAGAGAGTAGGATAGATTTCAGTCAACACTTACCTCCTTGGCTAATTACCAAAAATCCTCCCTTTGAGATTCCTATGTGTGGTCGGGAAGAATGCTGTGACAAGTGCTTGGAGTGGGCTTGAGACAGAAAGTGGCAGTAAATATCACTAACCTGCTTCATTATTACAGTAACTCTGGTTAAAAGAGTGGGCAACAAGCAATGTCACACACACATATACACACACACAGAGAGAGAGAGAGAGAGAGAGAGAGAGAGGAATATTATGCAGCCATCAAAACCCCCCAAATCTTGCCATTTACAACACTGTGGATGGAACTAGAGGGCATTATGCTAAGTGAAATAAGTCAATCAGAGAAAGACAATTATCATAGATCTCACTGATGTGAGGAATTTGAGAAACAAGAGAGAAGATCATAGGGGAAGGGAAGGAAAAATGAAATAAGACAAAACCAGAAAGGGAAACAAACCATAAGAGACTTTTAATCTCAGGAAGCAAACTGAGGGTTGCTGGAGTGGAGGGAGGTGGGAGGGATGGGAGTGGCTGGGTGATGGCATTGGGAGGTTATGTGCTATGGTGAATCCTGATGAATCACAGACCTGTAACCCTGAAACAAATAATACAATATATGTTAATTTTAAAAAAGAAAGAAAAAGAAAAAATAAATAAAAATGGAATTCTCTCCCTTAAAAAAAAAAAAAGAGTGGGCTACAAAGTTGGAAGTCAGGCTATAGAGGTCAGGCTGCCTGCCTCCCAGGAGGTCCTTCTATGTCTTTGCTAGCCTCACCCCCCAGAGGCCTTGTGTTGTGGGAACAGTTGTAGGTTAGAGCACGAATTTTTGCAGAGTTAATTCTGTAATTCCCCTGGAAGTAGCGTGCAATGACAGAGGTTAAAGAGCATTCTGGAGGTGGAATTTCCATGTCCATTTCCATCTCTTCATTTTCTACAGACAAGGTAGAGCGTGGACTTCGCAAAATTTGAACCTTGGCTCTGTCTTAGGAATGTGAGAACTTCAGACAAATTCCTTTAAAGCTGCTGAGATTCCTCTTCTGTAAAATGGACTCTTTTAGGAGGATTAAAGCAGACAACCCCTATCAAACATGTGGCAAAGGTAGGTAGTGTACAATCAGTCTGGCCAAAAAAAAAAAAAAGAGGGGAATGGGTCTTCCTCTCCACTCCATCTCATTCCAGTTGCAGACAATCTACTGGGGCAGCCCACTGCACACCGTCTGTGCCGCATGCAAACCCTTGGCTGTCAGGGCCCGAGAACCTGGGTACCAGAGTAACTGCCTAGACAGGAAAGGAAGATGATCCCTGAAGTTTGATTTGTCCTTTGGGTACCATAATTCCCCTCATTTCTACCTTTCTTGCTAAAATGAAACCCTGGGAAAGTTCCGCCTGTTTATGGCGGTCCTTATAGACCACAGAGTGCTCCTACTTATTTTATGATTATGACTGAGTGCTGGCGTCAGAGAGATCTGGGTTTGAATCCTGGCTCTATTTTTGACTTTTTTTTTTTTTTTAAATAACTATTTGTTAAATCCTGGGCATAAGTCAGCCCCTGTTTTCCTCAACTATAAAATTGGGATATTCATTATCTCATAAAATTCAAGTAAGTAAGTAAGTAAGTAAGTTCAAGTAAGTAAGATAATTTCCTGCCATATAGGAAGAATCAACTGTTGTCCTTGCTATTAGGGGATCAGCTAGGTCAGGTCTTCCTGAGCTGCCCTTAAGGAACCCTCCCACGAGTGGCAGAAGCATGGGGCCGTGCCTGGCAGTCCCTGGGCCAGGACACAGGCAGGCAAGGCATGGGTTGGTGACTGGGATCAGGAATGCTGGACTGCAGAGTACTGTGTGTGTGCACGGAGCTTGGCATCAATAATGTGAGCTTTCCCAGAACTGACAATTCTCAGGTTGGGGGGTTTGTAAATGGATGCAAAACATGGTTATCAAATACCTTGCCATGAAGAGAAACACTGAAGTATGGCTGAGAAACGGAATTGGGATAATACAAAAGAAACAAAACACACGTGTTGACAACCCTTACCACGTCCACTTGGAATTTAGGATGGGAAGGACTTTCTGGTCACACTCATGCCACCCTCCCAGGACTTTTTAAGAAGTCAGCAGTACATAACACATGGGACACATACAACAGCTCTCGTGGTGGGGGCTATAAAGCTTCTTTTCGATGGTCCAGAAAGCAAGACCTAGCCCAAGGATGAAGAAATAGAACTATTAAAGTGTCATGACTTTGAGGTCAAGCATCTTGGCTGCTACTCTTTCTCCTACAGGGATGACAGTAGGTGCTCAATAAACGAACACATCGGCAGGAACGAAATTAAGGAATTGGCAGGATGATCAAAAGACCCTAGATGCTCCCACCTCAGTCCCCTCTCAATTGGCAAAGCTCAGATAAGGGCTCACCCATTGTCCTACGAAACCCTCTAAGCACCTCTATAATCTGGATGCCCAACCACCCAGTGCCCACCGGGGGTGTTGGAGTTAAGGGAGATGTGTTTCCTTCACGGTTATCGCAAGCCATTACTCCTTCCCTTCCAAGACCGGAGTCGTAGGCACTGAACATTAGGCCACCCCAAGCCCTCCGCTCTCACAGCTGGGGAGAGGCAAGGTCTCCCTTTGCCGCCCCACCACGCCCGGGAACGGGAAGATGGGGGAATCGATTAATAAGTAACCCCGGCTGTTCACTCTCCCGCCGGCGCGGCTAGGCTAAACTGACAGCGAGGGACTTCGGGAGGGCGGGAGGGAGGAGGCGTGGTGGCCCCCGCCCGGCGTGACGGGACGTGTGCCCCGCACCGTGACCCCCCGGCCGGCGCGGGTGCGTCTCCGGCGGGTGCCCGGCGCGGTGGCCCCGGGCGGCGGGCCGGCGTAGCTGCGGCGCGGCCTCGGCGGGGTGGCCCGTGTGCCCGGGCGGCGCGGGCGCGGCCGGCGCTCCTGCAGAGGGAGCTGTGCGCCCGGCCCGGCGCACGCACGGCGCCGCCCGCTCCCTCTTGCCGCCGCAGCCGCCGCTGGGCCCGCCCGCCGGGGAGGGGCTCCCGGCCTCGCCGGCAGTTGCTTCCTGCTTCCAGCACGTCCTCGCCGCCTCGCCGCCGGTCCGGTCGTGGGAGCCCTGGCCGAGAGCCGCCCGCCGCCGCCGCCGCCGCCCGCTCGGCCCCTGCCAGCGTCCCAGCCTCGCCCCGCGGCCAGCCCGGTCCGCTCGCGCCCGCAGTCCGCAGCCCGCGCCCCCACTCTGCCCCCCGCCCGCCCCTGGCCATGCTGTCCTTCCAGTACCCCGACGTGTACCGCGACGAGACCGCCGTGAGTACCCCAGCCCGCGCCCGCCCGGCTGCCCGCCGCGGGTGCCGCGTCTGCCGCCGCCCGCAGTGCTCTCCCCGCAGCCCCTCGCCCCCTGCGTCCCTCCCCTCCCCCTCGGCCTTTGTTTGCGAGAAACGGGCCGGGGGCGCCCGGCTCCTCCCGAGCCGCGGGGGCCCTGGTGGCCGTCCTTGGCCGCCTGGTGGCGGCGGAGCCTGGGGTCAGCCGCCGTTTGGCCGCCTCCGAAAATCAATGGGGTCAAGGGCAGACGCCCAGGTGGGAATGGGCGTTTTACGGGATTGGGAAGACGGAACGTGTCCCCGCTTTTTGACTGGAGGAGGCTCTTGCTTGAATATGGTAGGAGAAAGTGTGCATGTGTGTGGATGGTGTAAAATTTAAAACAAAAGCAAACTTTTTGAACTTCCAGACTTAAAATCCTTAAGAGTTGGAGTTCATTCATTCGATTTTAAAACGTGTCTTGAGTGCCTGCCCTGCCCCAGGCCGCCGGGGATGCAGAGACGAGACAGGGTAATGGGAAGGATGGAGTAGTGACCCCACAGGGTTGCAGTGTTGATCCAAGTTTTCGTAAACAAGAAAAGGAGTTAATGGGGGTGAGAGGAGGCCTTTAGAAGGGAGAGGGGATGGCCTTTTTCAGAATGAGTTTGTTTTGCTTAGTGGAGGGGTTAGCCGTCATTTACATAAGCTGTAGATTATCTCAGGGTAACTGTTGAGATCTAGTGGGTGGAAATCTGGGCAAACACCCTTTTTGTGTAAAAATTAATTTGGCATCTTAGGAACTGGAGTGAATCCAGACCTCGTGGGCATGATTTTCTTAGGAATAGCCAAATTTCTCAGATAACTTAAAATAGAGTCAGAATTTTAAAAAATTGTGTATATACATCCAGTTTTTTTCTGCTTACTCTGACCTGATTTATGCCAAAAAGTCTGTACTTCAAAGCACATTTCACTTTGGGCTAAAAGGTACTGAGACTTTAGAGTAAAGGACATACTGTTTCAAATTAAGACTTCCAAGTGGCACTGTGCATTCATGGTTTCTTTGACCAGTGGCCATCTGGTAACCATGTTTTCTCAGTCTATTCAGCTGCTTGATTATTAAATTTACTCTAACGGCCCAAGAAGCTGTATTCCTGTGTTTCCTTTGTGTATGATGAGAGTAAAGTGATCCTGCCCGGAATGGAAAAGAGGAAAAGGCCCGAGTGCTAGTTCTGGTTTTGCAGCTCACTAGCTGGATGCCTTTGGGGAGATCACTTACCTGTTATAGGCATTCTTTCTCGTATATGAAATATTAGTGCTGGCTTGGCTAGCCACAGGGCTTAGGACTTAATGTTTGCAGTAAGAAGATCGTCCTTCATTTATTCACATGACAGTCTAGCCCCGCAGTGTGCCAGACTTCAGTAATCAGAAGACATGTGAATATCTCATTTTGGTTCTTTGGGATCTTTGAGTTTTCAGGGTAGATAAAAATATAAAGAACTATCTACTGTGTGGCTTGATAAGTGTCATTTTAAATTTGCTTTGTTTTTAGTAGGGATCGCTCCTTGCTTAGTTTTTCCATTTGGGTTACCAAAATCCTGCAGTTCTAGAAAGGGTTAAGCGAGGATTTTCTGAAGACATCAGAAAGATTATGAACAATTCAAACAGTAACAAACAGTTAACTCTAAAGGTGACATGGATTTTAATATTCTCCAGTTTCTTCTCACGTGAAAACCCTAAGCCTCATGGCCAGGAGAATGTAGCTCTGGTCCAGCTTGGACTCTGCTATGTGGCTTTCGCAGTATACTTAAGTCAGCCCTGATAGCTTACGTGGGGTATCTTTTTCCTGTGACAGAGCCTTGATTACTAAACCTTAGGCTAGACTTAACGCGTTTACTCAAATGGTAGCCTTGATTTCTAGGATGGTTTTGTCTCTCTCCAGCAGGTGCTAGAAATTACTGCAGCTCTCTCTCTCTCAGTTGAACATCAGCAGTCTTTTGCTGAACTGTGGGGTTGGAGTATGCAACCATTTTTGGTGGATTTCTGCCCTAATGAGCAGAAATTTGGAAACCATGACACTGGCAGTGCAATGCCATCATCCATTCCCCCAGCGTGTTGCTGTCAGGAAATATTCAGGCATGCGCCAGGGGTTCAAGAGTGTGTGGGGTGAGTGGAGAACACCCAGGAGAATGAGTTTAATTTCCACAGGGCAAAGAGATCATATGTGCGTTGAGCCTGGAAGTTGGCCAGTCGGATAAGGTAGAAAGGACGTTCCTGGCTGTGTGACCAAAATAAATCATAGTTACGTCGGGCTGAACAGTCGTGGACTTGCACTTGTTTGTGGGATGGCAGGAAGGCCATTGTGACCATCCATGGGTGGACAAGCTTGGATGGGAGCTGGAAAGGAAAAGAAAAAAAAAAAGGTCAGATTTGATGGGCTTTGCCTGCTGTGTCCAGGACTCTGCAATTTACCCTGAAGTCAGCAGGTAAGCTATTGAATAGTACAACTAAAATATTGAATAGTAACAGTGCCTTGACAGGGCTCTACTTTTAAAAGTCTTTGGGTGGAGATGAGGTATGGCTGGCAAACTTAGATCGGATAGAGTCAGTCACTGCACAACTTGAGTTTGGGGGATTCGGGGGATGTGGCTATAAGATCACTCCACTTGTAGGGAATGGTCTTGTAGAAGAAGTAATGGGGTAGGGGAGTAGGGTGGTGGCCCTTGGCTCCTGGGATTGTCCTGGGGAGAATGCGTTTCCTCCCCTGGTTAAAAATGTCTGCTGCACAGCTGACCTCAGTCTGTTTTAGATGGTAATGCTGGTGCCAGGGAGATGGGGCTGTTTCCTCAGAGGTAAACACCATTCAGGAGGCACCCCTGGGCTCTGAGTCAGGTGTGGACCTGCCAGTTTACACCTGGCCTGGTTCATTAGCAAGAGGTTAAGTGCACGGACTTTGGGATTGGCTTATAGAGGGTCACGGTTCTACTGCTTATTAACTATCTGACTTCAGTTTCCTCACCTGGAAAATGAGTTAGTAAGAGCCTCTCAGTGAGATGCCGTGGCTGAAATCTGCGGCTTGGTGTTTATAGTCCACCATAGCCTCCAAGTGAACAGTAAATCTGTGGCCTTTATGCTTTCTCGGCTTTGTGAATTGCATTCCATACTCTGTAAACTAGGAATATCGTCCACCCTCTTACAAGGTTGCCTTAAAACACTGGGCACAACAGTGTGGATAGTTAGCAAATGTTCATAGCTTTGGACTTAGTATTAGGCAAAACTAACATGATTTCCTGTTAAGCTTTTCTGCTTTCTTATGACAAGTTAAGTCGATGGAACCGTCTTGAGTTTTAGTAAATCATAATTGAGGACCATTTTTAAACCTGGCGTGTTACCTCCAAGGAATATTTGGGGAAAAGCTGTTGGCAGTTTGCTTTTAGTCCTAGCCCTGGTTCTGAACTCGGTGCGGCCCTGGGCATGTTGCCAGTTGTCTGTCGTGGTTCCTAAAAATGTTGGATTGGAAGATCCTTTACAACTTTAAATTTTTCTGATTTCTTACTGTCAGAGAGAGGAAGGTAGTTATTTTAAGCATATTGAAAACCACTTCAAGGGGTATAAAATGTGAAAGCCTTGCAGATAAGAAGATAAGTTTTCGTTCAGTGGTAACAAGCAGCTACAATTTAGAAAGGTTTTCCATAAAGGTAGAAAGTTGGTAATTTTATGAAAACTCATCAGGAGAGATTTTAGTCTGGTGTTATGTCCCTTGCATTTGTCAGTTGTTTAATGAGAACATTTTCTGAGTGTTCTGCTTCAACTGCCTATTCTTCCAGGTGTGCATTTCTCCAGGTGTTCTCTCACCTGGCTCTCACCAGATGGAGTGAGATGAAGGCCCTTTGCAGAAAGCCCAGGGTTTTAGGCACCGGGAGATTCTTCTCACCTGGGCAGCAGCCACACGGGAACGGTGACCAGCAGTAGAAGCAGCAGATTTTTCCTTTCCCAGGATATTGGTTCTCTCCGTTAGGGAGGAGCCCTTACCTTCTGATATTCGAGACGAAGCTAGGAGTTAAAAATTCATCTGAGACCCTGGTATTGTTCCCAAAAACCTTCCTGAGAAACTGTAGCTGGAATGTTGGAGTTGTTCAGAGAGATTTCCTGGAAAGATGTTGTCCATGTTGTTTCAGTTAGATTTATCAGGATAGTATGCAATGGAGAGATTTCATAACGGTCTCTACCTTTGGGAATTTTTTTTTAGGCATGATCACCGGGGAGTGGTGACTCCTGCCCGCTCTGGCAGACTCGCTCAGTTTCTGAGGCCAGGCACAGGATGTGGGCTTTTCAGAAGCTTGAAGGTGTTTCTGATGGTCAGTTCCCATGGACGCTCCTGAAGCCTTCCCCTCAGCCAGACCCTGCCTGCACTAAGCCATTGTCTTTCTTCAAATACCACACTAGTCTGATTGGGTGATGCTTTTGTGCCTCTTTTTTTTATAAGCATTTCATAACAATACACAAAAGGGAAGAAAGGCTTCGGTTTTAGGAATGTTCTTTCATTGTGCCCAAGTCAGCTTTTTTTAGCTGATATCAACTAGAATCATTATACTACACATCGGTGACTTGCTTTTTGGCAGTTGAGACTTAAAGACAAAACCTATCATATAATATATTGTAGGGAGATTTTCTAATCATTAGCAAGCTTAGCAGGAACGGACGAGAAGCCAGTAAGCACGTGTGTGGTAACTCCTTCACAAACGTGCCCTTCTTGTGTCCCGGCTCCATTGTGCGATTCTGGGCTTTGCCACTGACCACACATTTCCAAGTTTCTTTAGCACAGCGGCAGGCCTTTGTTTTGTGTTGTACAGACAGAGCAGTTCCCTATTCTGACCTTTAATCTTTCTTTCCTCTCCAGCTAAAACATTCTTTTCATGACGGGTGGCTTGACACCTTTGAGAACCTGCCAGCTTTGGTTCATGTGGTAATTTGGGCAGACACATTGCCAGTGAGCCAATTGGGGTATTTTTGCCTGTCCTCCTGTTTTCTCTATTACATTCAGAAAATACTAACGCAATTGGGGGCTAGACACTAATTGTTCAATACTACATTTTGTCTGTTGCAGGTACAGGATTATCATGGACATAAAATTTATGACCCTTATGCTTGGCTTGAAGACCCAGACAGCGAGCAGACAAAGGTAATTAGGGCTTATAATTAAAGATGAGGTGGTCTTAGTACCTGGCGCCAAACCCTAGCCATCAGGAGCTATGGCTTTTCCTTCCTGGTATCTTCCTGTGTTTCCTTCCGTGGGGTGGTGAAGGAACCTGTTGGTGCTACCAGTTTTTGTCAAATGATTCATGGGTGAAAGATGAGAACATTTTAGTCCCAGAGAAAATAAAAAATGTTTGCAATAATGTTTATGGTTTATGGTGACACCAATGAACCAAGTATTTGAAATGAAAATATGAGAAGTAAAATACCAGGTAAAAATGAAAACATAAAATAATGTGAAGGGAAAGTTGCCTAAAACATTTTTTCCAAAGGAAAAGGAAAAGTTGGCCCTTGAACAACCTGCGGGTTGGTGGCATTGACCCCTCTCCCCAGTGCAGCTGAAAATCCAGTTATAACTTCTGAGTCTCCAAAAAGTTAACTCCTCATAGTCTGCTGTTGCCAAGAAGGCTTACCAATAACATGAAGAGTCAACACACATTTTGTATATGTACTGTATATTGTCTTCTTAAAGGAAGCTAGAGAAAAGAAAATGGCATTAAGACAATCATAAAGAAGAGAGAATACATTTATAGTTCCGTACTGTCGCAAGCTCAACTGTATACTGAACAAGTATCAGGTCTTAAACAGTGAATGCTGGTCTTGAATTACTTATTGATTTTAATGGAACAACAATAAAACAAAAACCAAATTGTAAATATAAGAACATTCTTATATTTTATAGAAGTAAGGGGGTGGAGGGGAGAATTTTCTGTTCTGTCTGAAAATACAAAGCTTTCCTATTCTTTTGGAGAAACTCAGTTTTGGTTTTGTTTTTTTTTAAAGATGTATTTATTTATTTATTTGAGAGAGAGAGCATGCTAGCAAGAGCACGTGAGTGAGTGGAGGGATAGAGAGAGAGTCCTCAGGCAGGCTTCCTGCTGAGTGTGGGGCCTGATGTGGGGCTCAGTCCCAGGACCCTGAGATCATGACCTAAGCCAAAGTCAAGATTTGGCCGTTTAACCGACTGAGCTACCCAGGTGCCCTGAAACACATAGTATTTTGAGCTGAAGTCTCATTTCATTAATGAAGTCACACCTGAGTGCTATGTCCTACAGATATTCTGTTCTCCTTGGCGTGCCCAGGACTTGTCATTTGGGACTCATCCTTACATATACTGTATGTGGTTAATAAGTTTGTTTGGTGAGCAGATCATGTTTCTCCAATCCGTCTCAAGTTCCTTGACTCCTTTTTATAACTATATTTTTGTATTACTTAGTACATCGGAAGATCTAGACTATTTCTATTCCAGGAATTCATGTGAGCTGCTTTGGAATCCCAGAGTACATTTCCCATTTTTCAAAAAGCAGTGTTAAATACACTCCCTTTCTGTCACCCTCTCCCGTTCTTCCTGGCGTGTCTGTCCTTTTTCGCGTGCTACGGAAGTCCTTTCAACTTCTCCTCTACCTTTGTCCTTGAAATAAGCACGCCACCATTTTGAGATTTTCTAGTGGTGTTCCCTAGTACTTGTAATCCTTCTTGTCTCCCTTTCCTGACCTTTTAAGAAAGACAAAGTTCTCATGGATGAGGATGATTGGTATTTGGGTTTTCATGAAGCACTGGTTATAGAGGTGGATGAGTAGAGACTCCAGAATGAGAAACCAATGAAGATCTTTTGGAGTGGGCGAAGGCTCCAGCTCTGCAGGAAAGGCGAGACGGCGCAGGGAGCAGGTGTGGGGCTGCCTCCTCACCTCCCCCCTGCCATGCACCACCTCGATCACCCAGCATTAGCTTGAGCTGAGCCGGGGATTGAGCCTGCGATAGGGAGTCACAGGTAGCTGCGTAGTCTAATGAACGAGAAGCCTCGGGGAAGGGAGTGAGCTTTTCTGAGAAGAGTGTCCCCAACGACTGTCTCTCTGATGATGTCTTTGTCTGGGGTCATGCATACAGCCTTGATTTCTTCGAGCTTTGATGGTGATTGAGAGATTCAGCAAGATCAGAATGACCCAGTTTTTTAGTTTATGTGTTAATGAACGTAACATATAAACTTGGCTGTTCCTTAATTGATACTGGCTGGTCCCGTGGTTGCCAAGCCACTTATTAGTAGATGAAACTTCGCTAGTGATCTTAACAGCTAATGAGTATACACTATTATTTTCATGGTGTACATTTACTGGATGCTTCCTGTGTACCAGACACTTCATTGGTAGCTTTGCATACCCTATTTCATTTAATTCTCAAAGTCTAAAATAGATCTTTTTATTTCCCCATTTTACAGATGAAGAAATTGAGTTACTGGATGATTAAGTCCGAGATCACTGGTCAAGTAGGTGTGGAGCAAGGAGTGGCATCCAGGGGGCACAGCTGGTTATCAATTTTACATTAAAAAATGATAAAAGAAAAAAGACTCTGGGCGTTGGGAATGCAAGCTGTAGGAATGTATTCCCGTGTGTGCCTGCCATAGGATTTTTGTGGGCCTTTTGCGAGGACCATGGGCCGGCCCCCATGCCCAGGCTACCTGTGTATACAGCTTTGCTCAGGTGTCAGAGGAGCTTTGCAGCTTCTGCCTCCCCTCTGCAGTGTCCCTGCACACCCTTCGCACTCCTCTCCACACAGGTTGGTTATTGACAAGTAGTATGTCATCTGGTTTCTAAGGAGTTAAATTTCGGTCACAGACTGAAAAGGGTAGGGTGTGCTTTTCCAATGAACATTCTGCTCGTTCTGCTCATTCTGCTTTTCCAGTGAACATTCTGACTAGTCCACACAAAGGTGGACTAGTCAGATCTTGGTGAAGAGGACTGTCTTCACATAGCCTCCAAAACAAAGAAAAAGAGGCTTTTTCTTTTCTTTTTTTAAGATTTTATTTATTTATTTATTAGAGCACAAGCAGGGGGAATGGCAGAGGGAGAAGGAGAAGCAGGCTGCTCACCGAGCAGGGAGCCCGATGTGTGACTTTGTCCCAGGACCCCAGGATCATGACCTGAGCAGAAGGCGGTTGCTTAACCAACTGAGCCACCCGCGTACCCCTAAGTCTGCTTTTTCAATAAAAACCAGCCAGGAAATGAGAAGCATATGTAGCTCTTTTATACTAAAATCTGAAATGCTATCAGTAGATCTTTGATTTAATCTAGTATTTAATGTGGGTTATCCATTTCTGACAGTGCCTGGCATTTGAGACTTTATCTTTTATAAAAGAATATCAGAACAGACCTGTAGCTTAAAAAATTCTCAAAAACCAGAGTAGGAGGGTGTTGAATCTAGACGAATCCTTTCAAGCTGTCAAGGCCCATATAATCCCATTTTAGCAAACGTTCCAGATTGTAGAAGATCCTGTACAACTCAGTTGGTTCTCTGAGGTAAATCCGACCTTGACATGAAAACTTGAGATACTTGGTAAAGAGGAATCAGACCAGGGCTGCCCAGTAGATATATAATACCAGCCACATACGTAATTCAGATTTTTCTAGTAGCCACATTTTAAAAAGTAAACAGAAACAGGTGGAATTCATTATATAGTACTATATTTTATGTAATCAGTATTTTTAAAATATTAATATCTCAACAGGTAATCAATATAAAATATTAACATGTTTTCCTTTTTTTTTAATTTTTGAGACTAAGTTTTTGAAACACGGTGCGTATTTTACACTTCCTGCACATAGCAGTCCTGAGCAGCCACACTTCACTCGCTCAGCATCCACACGTGGCTGGTGCTGTGTATTGGACAATGAAGATTTATGGACCAATCCTTTGTGTGAATATAAAGAACGTAAATAAGTGTTAGTAGATTTAAAAGAAAGCAGAATTTCTCATAGGAAATGAAGAAGAATTTAATATTAATATAGAAATGGATTAAATAAAGCTAGATAATTAATATCAGAAATTAAAGAAAATGTAAAAATAAAGTAGGAATAACAATGCTTTATCAAGATGATATCTCATTCAAAAACAACTTAAATAGTAGGCTAAAATGTCTCTTGTCACTATGATTTTTAGATGTTTACAAAGCTTTGACCAGTACAATAAAACATGAACCAAAATTTGGAGAAAAGAAAATTATCATTCACTGTAGATTATACGATCATGTGTCTAGAAAATCTAAGGCAAACAAATGAAAACTTATTAGAATAATTCAGTAGAGTATGTACAAAATAATTTGTACAAAATAAAAAACTGTTAACTCTCACATATGTCACTAATAATGAGAAATTAACCCATCTGATAGCAACAAAAAGCAAACACTTGGGAGTGAAAAAGATTTCACACCTCCTGGGAGAGTAACAATGCCATTTTGGAAATATGGAGATCTCAAAAAGGGTCAGTCTGGGGTGTTATTTCTAATAGTGAAGAATTTTCAGCAGTAGGGTAATATTTTAGTAGAATGTGTTGAATCTGCTCAGTGAATTAGTAGATGCATCTGTTAAAATGCAGGGCTGTAAAGATTGTTTACTAATCTGAAGAAGTGCTTCTGGTAGATTATTAAGTGGGAGAAGGATGCAAAATTCCAGTGCTCCAAACAGTTGCAACTTTAGAAATGACCTTTATAAAAACGATTGTAGGAGAATCTATATGGGAAGAGGAACTCAACCACAAAAATCAGATAAAGGGACAGCTCTGGGTTAAACGTGCTTTAGAGACCTAGGCCTGCGTCTTGAAGCCTCTGAACCACAGTGAAATCTCACTGGCATAAGTGGAACACCAGGGTCACCTTGGAAGTTCTCAGCGCGGAGTGCTAGGGAGGGAGGTTTGCAGTCATTAAAATGATTCGAGGACTGAACAGGCAGGCCCAACAGGCATTTAGCTCATACTCTCCTTTCAACAGGCGTTGCTTTCAACAGGCGTTGCCAGCGTGTCCCACGCACGTCGTGGGAGGCAGTTCAGAGCAGTCTCCCTGCACGCCGGTGTTTTGACCCCGAGGTTAATTTGAACCTTCAGTCTAATAACCAGGCCCCGCTCCCCCATCCTCCATGCACTGGCAGTAACGTGCAGTGGCGGACAGCCTCATCTTTAACTTTCTAGAATTCTTTCTTGTTTCTGGTGGCAAACAAGCAATCCCCAAGCCCCACACTCTGCCGTAGCTTTTTGCAACCTCTTTCTTCCTCTCCGTTGGTGTCCTGGCCCCTTGGGAGGTGCCCCGCTCAGATGTTATTTCAGATCTTACCATGGGCTGCCTCCCTCTCTTCCTCCGCCTGTCCACAAGCCACTCTCCATACCCCTTGACGTAGCTGAGCCACCTGCCTTTGTCACCGCTCCCAGGAACCGTTCCCATCAGTACAGACCAGCCTCCATCATGAGCAGCCGTGGCCCACTTGTCAAATCCAGAAACTTCCCAACCCCGTGTTCTTCACTGTGCGCGTGGACTGTATGTCTGTGGAGTTGTGGGGATGTGCGTGTGTCCCAGCTGGGGGACTGCTCTGCTGCTCGCTTCCCCAGACTCTGCTTCCATCACTTTCACAGCTGAGCTGGTGGTCTCACTGGGACCAGTGAATGAGTATTGGTCCTGGCCTCTGCCCCTCCCCCCACCCTGCGCTGTGTGTTTGCTCCCCTTCCCAATAGTGATAACTTCCTCTCTACATCCTTGGGCTTGGTTTTGCAGCCCCAAGGTCCAGATAGAAGCAGTGTCCTCGTGAGCTCTTGAGTCTCTCGGTCTCACGCTGTGTTTTGTGGCTCCAGCTTCTTAGTTGCATATTCCAGAAGTTGCTACTGAGTTACCGCAGGGGAGATACACAGAGGAAGGAAGATTCGTATCTTTCAAGGGATAGTTGTCTTAACTGTAACTAATTGTCAGATCCGACTTACACCTCATCTCTGTCCTGGGACTTTGCTACAAGAGTAACTAAGTGTAGAATATCAGTTGTGTATATCTAATGACCAATTTTTTTTTCTCCCGGAGAGCTGCCCTAGGCAAAATGAGAGTAACAACAGCTCCATTTCCTTGGTGGATCATGAGAGAAGAATGCTAGTAAGAACCCTCAACAGCAAAACCAAAGAGTTGTTTTTATTTATGTTCATGCCTTCTGATAAAATGAAATAAAATTACCATCTGTTTCAGAGAGGATCAAAGAAATACACAACATAGGTCTTCTTCCCTAGGACATTATTTGCTCTTCCTTCCCGTTCCCCCATTGGCCTGAAGAGTTAGTTGCGAGTTTCTAGCTCATTACACCTGCCGATAAGGGGCCAGGAATCTCGGAGAGGAGAGCAGGAGTCATTCAGTCTTCCAGAGTAAGACAGCTGGGCATGTCACCTTTCTCTTCCCCTGTCCTTGCACTGTTTCCTTCCCTGGCAGGCAAGATTTAAATCTTAAAGGACTTCTGATCATCTCTAGGATATTGAAGGAGGCTAGAATTTCAGTGTAGGTACTGCAGTGTCACGGAGGTCAGTAGGGAGGTCATCACCTGCTTCAGACATCCTTCCTGCCTACTGTGAGGTCTCTTTTTCTTCTTTGTTTGCTTGCTTTTGTTTTCATTGTTGAAGGTTAACCCTAAGAGCATGTAGTGTGAGGAGTTCCTGCTCTGTTCTGGTAGCGGTCTGGCCTCCATCTCCCTGGGCACTGTGCTTTTCCTAGTCCGGAGCCAGAGCCAACCTGTGGAAGAGCCAGCTTGGAGCTGGGTGGCAAGACTCCTCTGCCCACTGTGCTGCCAGGCTGCAGAGCCGACGGAGTAGAAGCCTGTCCCCAGGACTTCCCGTGCTGTGAAGGGCGAATTCAGTGTCTCTGAACCAGAAAGCAGCAGACAAAGTTCACTGGAAATTAATTGAAAGCGTAAAAGACTGCTTTGCGTTTCCCGTGTTCTCTGGAGACTTCAGGACAGGCTGTGAGTATCTTCTTTGCGACTAGTGCCTTCACCCTGTGGGCGTGCTGGTCTTCCTCATGACCCTTCTGCTGGGAGGCCGTGTGGAGGCAGAGGGCATTTGCCACATGGGACTGGAGTCAACACACAAATCAGAGCTCTTTTACTTCCATTTTCTTGTGCTCTGACCATGGCAGGCTACCCTAGCCCGGATTCCTTTTTTTCATCTCTAAAATGAGTATGATCATAATCTGTTCATCTGCTTCTAAGGTGTTCATGGCCTCAAGTCAGCAAATGCACAGAAGATTTCGCTTTCCATACGCAGCAGGGGTCTGTACGAAGATGGTGCAGCGTGGGGCGCTGCTGCTTGACAGGCCTGAGCGCTGGACCTTCAGACTCGAGCGCTCCAGCTCCTTAGTCAGAATGTCCAACTTCAAGACTCTTCTCTTTATTTTCATCCAGAAAACTAAGCAGGATTTTCCTTTGGAAGCTTACGTCTTTCAGGAAAATGTGCTTGACTTTCTGGACGCTGGTGTTTTTCCAGGGAACTGTGACCTCTTCAGTGAGGCTTCTGTGTTCTAAAGCATGACGATTCAACAAAGGGCAAAGATTACCTTAAAGGGAGCCCCTTTTAATTGGGGCCTTGTGAGCTCGACCGGCAAAGCCGGCCTGTAAAACACCCTTCCGCCCGTTCGTTGACGCTTCGTGTAAGGGCCTGGATTCAGAATTACCACTATGCGGTCCATTCTCGAGTGGAAACAGGAAGTGCCTTAGGTAAATATATTACCACATATTATGTCAATCTCCAAGACTTGTAAGGTCTTAAATATCTCACCACCACCTTTGGAAACGTTTGCCCTTATTGTAGTTTGTAAACACTTCTCATAAATCCACAGATGAAATATGTAAGTAGGGAACAACTTCCTTTTGATCTGTGGATGGGATAATCATCAAAAGTATGAGGAAATGGGGCGTGTGGGTGGCTCAGTCGGTTGAGCGTCTGACTCTTGATTTCAGCTCAGGTCATGATCTCACGGTCATGAAATGGAGCTCTGTGTCCAGCTCTGTGCTGGGAATGGAACCTGCTTAAGATGCTCGCTCGCGCTCGCTCGCTCGCTCGCTCGCTCGCTCTCTCTCCCTCTCTGCCTCCCCCTACTCCACTCTCTTTCTTTAAAAAAAAAAAAAAAAAAGTCTGAGGAAGATGCTGGTACTGGACCATCCTCTTTCCTAAGTACTGCTGGCTCCTTTCTTTTTCTCTCTCCTCGTGCTTTCCATAACCAGGGTTTTGATGAAAGCAACAGAAATGGATCCTGGCCAACTTCAGCAAATAGGGAATTTATGGCAAGGATGAGGACAGCTCCTGGAGTGGACTGAAGCCCTAGGCTTGGAACAGGCAGGAACCAGATAGTTGTAGGGCTCTGTGGCAGGAATTTCCACTTTTCACCAGCACTGTTAATGGTATCAATGATCTTCACTCATTCAGCCCTCTGTCCCTTGCGTCGTGACTGTCCCAGGAGAGGGAGGTTTGATTGACCAAGCTCCAGATATGTGGTCAGTCTTTCCTTGGCTGAACTGTGGCCGCGAGAAATTTGGTAGAAGCCCCAGGGACCCTCTTTGGCATCTGTAAAGTTGAAAGCCACCTGGAGTTACTCTCTGTTAAGAAGGAAGGACGCTGGAAAGGGGGAATGGATGTTGGCTGTACCAAATATCACAGGTCTGTAGGTTTCACCCTCTTTTTCCCTCCATGGGGGTTTGTCCCTCTCCAACTCCCCCTAGCCTACGTTGACCTGTGCGAGACAGATGTGGCCCCTGTGGGCAGGGAATTTAGATGCCAGCACAGGTGAACCAGTGATTTGGGGGTGGGCAAGCCACTTAACCTTTGAGCTGCTACAGGTCAGTGCTGAAAGGAGGCTGAGCCACATCTGAGTAGAGTTTGGGGCACTAGCCCCCTGTGTTCACCATCAGGAAAAGCTCCATTTTAGAAAAGCAGGCCCCAGACCACTGATGAAATACTTTAAGTTGCTTAAATACATTTAACACTGATATCTTCCCTGTGGACAATTAACTTGGCTTTGGTCTTAATCACCTACAGTGTTCCCTTAAGAAAGGCTGGGGTGTCTGGGAAGACCGTCGGTGAAGAGCTAACAGCTGAAGAACTGAAATAACTGACTTCTCCCAGCCTCTCTTTTTTGCCCCCAAACTTAGGTGTCTAAAATCCGTTCACCACCCCACACTACCGTGTCCAGGGAACAAAGCACTTAGTCATAAAAAAAATTACCTTCCTTGGGCACTTAGTGAAATGTGAGTGCCTAAGCCGTAATTCTGGAGCATCTGATTGCTGTAGAAATCTCTTTCCCAAACACTTCACCAGATAACTAAGATCCAGAAAGCTTAGGAAAACTGCCATAATACCTTTGATTTATATGGGGTCCGCTCTCAAGGTGCCGAAGTTCTAGTAGATGCCTCACTGTTTCTAGCATCTTTATAGATTGGAGGGGCAGTGTTTGTGGTTCTTACTTTCTTCATTGGGAAAAACCAAGGCATGTGTTAGGGTAAGGACATCTGGGACTCTCCTGTTTAACATTGTACAGCGTTGTGGCCATTCAAATCAGCTGTCTATTTAGTCATACATGTGATTCTTGGGGGTTTCAGTTCTGCCTCTGTAAAATCTCATGCCTTGCTTATTTATTTATTTATTTATTTCTAAATTAGATCTCTGCTGACACTGCTCTGGCTCAGGCAGGCATTCCTAGATATTCGGTAGCTTCCTAATGTGTCTCTCTTCTAGAATTTTCTTTCTACCCTTTTCCCCCCAGCAACTAATGAGAACCTGTAGCGATCTTAGAACCCGTTTATTCATGGGAAGGCAATAGTGTAGGGTCATTTAATGAGCAGCTTTGGAGGCAGAAAGACTGGTTTGAATCTTTATGTCACAACTTCCTCAGACGTGACATTGGTCATATTTTTTAACAGCTCTGAATTTCAATTTTCTGATCTACAATTTGGAGAAAACTACCATGTATGGTTGTGGTGAAAATTAAGTACTGCTGTTTTTGAAACATGCAGCAAAGTGCTAGACTCAAGTCAGTGCTTAATAAACGCTTGCCGTTGCCTTTATCATAGAGCAGTTGAAATAGCACGGAAATGACCTACGTGATAATTCACAGCTCTCGGGGACAAGTTCTTTTGCTGCAATTAATTCTTTGGCTCTTTTCCTCTTTCGTGGTTATTACCTTGTTCAGGTCTTCTTTCTTTTTGGATCAATTTTAGTCCTTTGTAGTTCGTAGAAAGTTGTATTTCCTAGAAAGTTGTCCCATTTCATCACAATTCTTAAATTGACCAGCATTGGATTATGTGTAGTATTTCTTACATTACTGGATTTACTCTGTGTATGTCTGTATTTCTCTATCATTTCTAATTTTGAATTTCTGTACCATTTCTCCCCTTTCCTTGATTAGGTTAGCCAGAGCTTTGGTTGAATCTGTTTTGTTTTGTTTTGTTTTTTTAAAGAAGAAGTTCAAGGACTTGTAAGTTATACTTTTTAGTTTTCCGGTTCACTAATTTCTTCTTGTTTTCTTTTGTTACTTTAAAACCTCTCGATTTGAACATTTAGTTTAATTTCACTTTCTTATATACCAAGGAGACAGCATTCGTGTAGATAAACCTTTTTTTCAGGCTTTGCCAGCCAGGACCTGGGCGAGCTTCTGATCAGTTCCTCTTCTTCTGGGCCGCCGGTGTTCAGCTGACCTCACCTTGCCCAGCCAACAGCAGGATCCCTGGAAGAGCTACGTTAGGACTCCTGACTAGCGGTGCCTGAAGCCCAGCTTACTAGCTCATACAAAAAAGGAGCTGCATGGCTCCCATAACTGGTGGCCGGGGTGTACGTGCCTTTGGGCAGAGCTCAATCCAGGAGTATACGTATTTCCGGAGGCCTGTCTCTCTCTATCTCATAAATCATCTGCTTTCCTCTAATTGTTTTGTTGTCCAGTAGCCTCTTCCATGGGGTAGGGAAAGATGGGCCTTGCCTGTTGAGGTTTTACTCAGTCCTCATAGCTGTTTGCTTTGCCTGGGCTCACGACTACTTTATTAACTGTCGTCCATAGAGAAGACGTGATGGAAAGACTTTGCTTGTAAAATGAATAGGGTTTCTTTACATAAGAATGTAGAAAGGAGTTAGCATAGTTGGAATACAGACAAGAGGTGTAAGGCACATTATCTAGGACAGACGTTGGTGCAAGCTACTGGTGCCCAGGCATGGTAAGACCTGACGGATGGAGAGAGAGGGTAAACCACAAACTTCCTGCAAACCTAACAGTCACTTTCCAGACCCAGCCTTTTTATTCACATACAGAACACCTCACCTGTGCCCAGATCAGCCTCTGGATCTAGGGGAGGGGTCCTCGGAGGGCCGGTAGAGGTCACACACCCCTCCCCCACGCTCTCAGTGGGCCTCCTCCAAGGTACCAACAAGAAATAGCTATCACCTCCAAATGTTTTGCCGCATCTCATGAATTTTCATTCTTAATAGCCTCATTTTTTCTTGTTTTCTAAATATTCTTATTGTAGGTTGGATTCCCTCATTGGTAAAACAGTTGTTCAAGAGAGGATGTGTATGCATTTAACCTCTTCATGATCAGGTTTTTAGTTAGGTTTGGGTTTGAGGTAATCTGTGTCCTTGTCAGACTTCTGCTTAGGAGCATGTGTACCAAAGGACTGAGCCAAATGGTGTTAAAGTTCAGCGTGGAATGGACTCTCTGGTAGTGATTAGATTGGAGAACAAGGTGGGATTGTGAGGTCAGACCGATTTGCACGTATGGGACAAGTAGAGAAGGTGGAAGGAGACGTGTCTGGGCTTCTGGAAGGCCCACCTGCTCTGTCAATCATGTGCTGCTGGAAGCTCAGCACGAGCTTTCCTCGCCTGAGGGCAGGTGGGCCCAGAGGAAGAGGTGAACCCGCTCTGGGATTTTAATGTGAAAAAGTGAGCCCAATGGATTTGGGGTTCTCACCACTTGAGTTCAGTGTTTCTGCTCCTTGGGAATGAATGATGGGTTTTGGGGGCCAGGAAGAGAAAGGCACCTCACTTAGTTGAGCTTAATGGCATTGTGGTTACAATTGTGACCTAAACCAGCTTTTGTTCTTGAGATTTAAGATTTCCTTTGTCGTCTGAGATCCTGCTAATTTTCATAAATGTTCAGGGAGTACTGGAAAATATGGACACTCTTCTCTCTTTCGCTCTTGCTCTTTTTTTTTTTTTTTTGTAATACATTCCTCATATTCGCCTTGTAAATTACATTATTCCATTCTGTTAGAGTCTCAATTTCTAGTTGTGTTTCCTGAAGCAGCCGCATCTAATTTTCTGCTTGGCATAACCTGCCTTCAGTGTTCTGTGTGACTGTCCAGGCTTCCTAGGGTGGCCTCCTGGCCCTGGGTCCTGTAGCCTAGGGAGGAGCTTTGTCACCCCTTGGCTTCCTTTTTATAGGCGTATCACTGCACTGGAGAGTCATTTCTGAATTCTGCTACACTCCCAGCAGTGACAGGAGACCCACGTAAGCTTCTCCCTCTGGCCTCCAGAAAGAGCTCAGCCCTTCGCTGGGCTGGGACCGTGGTTTTCTGTCGGGCTTTGCTCTGACACCAGCCGTTTTCCCCAGAAGCCCCTGAGAGTCACTTTAACTGGGTCATTCATTTATATATATTTATATTTATATATGTGTGTTAAATTTGTGTATATTTATACTCATTTATATAGATTTATACACACACACATCCATGCGTTCAAACTTTGTGGGATGCACATAGCGCCATCCCTAGTTTTTTTTGTTTATTTGGGAAGAGTGGAGGTTGATAGCCATGCCCAAGTCAGGGTCTGGTCCTCTTGACACCTGTGTGCCCCAGTCTCCTGCACCCCTGCCCTGTCCCGGAAGCAGTTTCCCCTTTATTTGTTCTCCTGCAGCACTAACCCTTCTCCCTGATCCATCTGTTTAATCTTATATTAGTTGTGGCGTTTTGTGTATATATAGCTAGTTAATGAGTAACTAAATGTATGCATCATTTTGCTCATACACGTATGCATTGTACTTATGAAAGGACTTGAGGTATTTATGGATTAAAATATGGGGCATGTGACGACAGAAGAAATTCTTTCTGAAGACAGGTGTGGTGAAGAATCTCCAGCTTCCCACCGGAGTGCCCCTTTGCCAGGTGGCTTCTCATTTTTCTTTTCTTTCTTGAGGGTGAGAGCATTTCAGATGGCACCTGCCCTCTGACCATTGCTGTGTGTGCGTGTACCGTACTGTTGACTACAGGCGCGGGGCTGTACAGCGGGTCTCCAGAACTTACTCCTTGTGCAGAACCGAAACGTTGCTTTGCTGGTGGAGCTTCCTGACATTCGGGGCAAAAGGAGATGTGAGTCGGGTTTCTTAGTATTGGAGCAGCTGTTTGACGTGATCAGATCCATCCGCAGCGATAAAATCTAAACTGTTGGTCTTCAGAGGCTCAGCCACAGGCATCGCTCATGGGCTTCCAGAATCCAGTCGCTCTAACAGAACTCTGGAGAGTGACCGTGGACAGTGAGGCTTCTGGAGGAACGACGAGAATTCTCACTCTCCTCCCCCTGCTTGTTCATCATCGTGGAAGTCCTCCAGTTTCTTCTCTGTCTTTACTCCTTTTCTCCCTGATTTGTTCTGATGTTGAGACCAGGAAGCCAGACTATTTAATCCATAAGTCACCAAGAAGGTATTTTTCTGACTAAAATATCAGAAATCATAATGACAGCACGGGGAACCCTAAATCCCACGAGCCCTCTTACAGAAAACTTGCCACCTTCCTCATGAAAAGGATTTGCCCAAGTTATAGAGAAGTGCATGAAGGAAGAACTTGAGACTTTGAGGAATTTGATCACTGTTTGGTTTTACATATAGATACTTGACTTGGAAGGGTAGAGTCTCTATTCTCTATTTAGAGTAATTAATTGACTAACATCTGTGGGTTGAGGGTGACAAAATTGGTCACGATAATCCTTGAATTGTTTCGTTGTTCAGTGGCATTATTATGCCTGGTGCCTCAGTTTTATGAACATTTGAAATGAGAAAAGCCAAAGTGTCTGCTCCCGTGTGAGCTGGATTCTGGGGCTGTAGCTGTCACTGTCGTGAGGTATCCAGCAGAAGCCGTGTGAGATGGAGAAGCGGTTGAAGAATGCAGCTCCATTCCACCTTTCCAAAGAAAATGAACTGAGCCACCTCTGTCTCTTGGACCCTCCATGGTCCTACTAGACCAGGATAAGGTCTAGATCAGCCTCAGACGAACACAAACCAGAAGGATAAGGGAGACCAAGCCTGCAGGGTGCCCTCCTTAGAGGCCTCTCCAGTGGAGGGAGAGGCGCCAGCCGAGACCCTTGGCATGCCGGGATCCCACAGTGGGAGCCCTAAATAGCTAGGATGTTCTGATGAGGCCCTTGTGGGAATAGCCATCATATCTACACACTAACATGCACTGTGCCCATTTTTCTCTGTCCCCGTCCCATTACAGTGGTCGTTCCTGGTCATTTTAGCGACCAGCGCTTTCACTTGGCCTCAGCTCTCACCATCCTGACCTCCACTTCAACTCTCCTGGTCTATACTTCATCCAAAGCAAGGCTAGTTTTTGTTTTGTTGTGTTGTGTTTTTTAAAGATGAACCAGATGCAGAACTATCTCCTTTCCTAATCATAGCTTGTTTTCACCTAGAATGAAGATTCAAACTTCCTAAGTGCTCACCAGGTGCTACATAGTCAGCTCCGTCCTGGGTCTTGGCTCCCTGTCACTCATTTCCAGCCTCACTGACCTCCCTCCTCTCCTTCACGTCTGTCAAGCTCCTGCCCCCCAGGGTCCTGCATTTGCTCTTCCTTGGTCTGAAATGCTGCTCCCTCTCCCCTAGCAGACCTTCCTTCAGAACCTCCTCAGAAGGGCCTTCCTGGCCACCCTGTTTGACATAACTGTCCTTCTCAGTGCTTCCCAGGATATGTGGTAAATGATGGTTTTTAAATTTCCAAACCAAAGTGGTTGATATTTTTGTAAAATGTAACAAACGTGTCGCAGTGATGTCCAGCTGCTTACAGCTCTCCCTCTCAGTCTCTCCGTTCGCCTCATCGCAGCCGGCCGGGCGGCAAACACTTCTGGGCAGCTCTGGTTGCAGATGCACACGATTGCCCTGCCTGTATGTCCTTGGGACGCAGCGTTCTCTGTAACCCTCTGGCTGGTGTTTTGTGTCTCCCGGTAGAATGTTCACTCCACGATGGTAGGGAGCGGGTCCTAAACTTGTCACCCCTCTACCCACAATGCCAGGACCAGTGCTGATGCACACGAGGTTCTCAGTAAGTCCTTGCTGAAGCTCCAGTACCCTGATGTGCCTGTCCAGCCCTGCCTGGCCCGGGTCGGGGAAATCATCGGAGGCCAGGCTGCCCTTTCCCCACTGTTGTCTGCTTTTTCTTAGCCCACATTCGGAATCAGGCCTGCAGTCACTCCTACTGTGACTGGTATAGAGTACTATGACCCTTAAAGTAGGAGATGGAGGGGCCCACCCCCACAAGGTTGACTCCCCCCCCAGACTTAACTACTGATAGCCCACTGTTGGCTGGAAGCCTTACTGATAGCATCAACAGTCGATGAACACATATTTGTGCATTAGTATGTATTATATACTGTATTCTTACAGTAAAGTGAGCTAGAGAAAAGTAAATAGTTATTAAGAAAACCATGAGGAAGAGGAAATACATTTACAGGACTGTAAAAAGTCCACAAATAAGTGGTCCTGCATGGTTTACACCCGTGGTGTTCAAAGGTCAACCATAATTCCACTTCAGTGCCAAGGTCACTGTATGACCTTGACCAGCTGACTTCAGTATTGCAGGCCTCCATTTCCACATCTGGAAAGGAGACATGGCATTTCCTTCCATCGTGAAGTCAGGTAAGGCTCTCACACACACTTTGGGATCTCCGCAAGGCTGCCCCTGAGGGCCTTCACAGCCATGCACTCATCTTTTTCTATAAAAGATCAAACTTTTTCTATAAAGGACCACATATTAAATGTTTTCGATGTTATGAGCCACGTAGGGGTCTCTGTCAGGTTTTCGGGTTTGTTTTTTTTTTTTTTTTTCGACTCTTCATAATTATAGAAACTGTTACTAGCTCACCCAGGCCAGCGCGAAGCTTGCCAGTCCCTAGTGGGTGGCAGCTGGAAGTATATTTCTTTGCGACTCAGTACATTTTATTTTCTGTCTGGATGAAATAAGAAATGTGACCCATAATAGTTTTATTTTTCTTGAATTGATCCTCTTGCAAAAAAGGTTGTTCATCATTTTAGTCATACTTTCCACTCTTTGTTGTTTGCAAGCGCATTTTAAGTATTAATGCATTTTAGAACAGCTTTTCCTCAGCACAGAATCATGGTTCTCCAGAGCAGAGTTGTTGGTTTGTGTGGGAGATCCCATCTGAAGATCGTTTTGAATTAGGCGAGGCCCTTGAGGATCCATCCAAAAGTAGAGTCTGATAAAAACGCGTTTTTGTCTGCCATTCAAAATGGATTGTGTTCTTAATTTCTTGAAGTTTTCTTCTGAGGACTTACTTGTTTGCAGACTTGGGGTTAAACCTTCAGTTGAATTTAGAGCTGATACACTTATTCTTGTTTCATTTCTTACTAATAGCCAGACGTGAATTATTCCGAGTCCAAGCTTCTATACAAAGAACTTTCCAACTGCTTAGTTTCAAATAAGGCATGCTTGGAAACAGTTGATCTGTTGTAAAACCTGCCCCATGCCCTGCCTTTGCTGCCAGGGTCCCCTGGCATCTTGCACACAATCTCTTGCCCTTCTTGCAAACTACTGCTGTAGATATTCTCATTTAATGCCACCATTCTCCCATTTTTTTCTTAAAGATTTTATTTATTTATCTGACAGAAAGAGCACAAGCAGGGGGAGCAGCAGGCAGAGGGAGAGGGAGAAGCAGGCTCCTTGCTGAGCGGGCAGACCAACTCGGGACTCAATCCCAGGATCCTGTGATAATGGCCCGAGCCGAAGGCATATGCTTCACTGACTGAGCCACTTGGGCACCGCACCCCCACCCCATTCTCCAACTTTTAAAAAATATTCTTTAGGGACACCTAGGTGGCTCAGTCAGTTAAGCAGCTGCATTTGGCTCAGGTCATGATCCCTGAGTCCTGAGATCAAGTCCACTTCCGGCTCCTTGCTCAGCAGGGAGCCTGCTTCTCCCTCTGCCTCCTGCTCCCCCTGCTTGTGCTCTCACTCATTCTCTCGTATGCACTCTCTCTCTCACAAATAAATAAATAAAATAATCTTTAAAAAATATTCTTTAGTTTCAAATATTAGTAAGGTTCTCTGAAGTTGACAAATAACAAAGCAGTGGGTCTTAGAAAGATGGTATGTCAAAAACAAAATAAAATAGCACCTAGGTATTTCTTTCTTTAACTCTGATGGTTTTGGGGACCACAGGCTGCTGACTAAGAAGAGCAGGACCTTGGTGTAATGTGGAGGTAGCTCACTGACTGCCTGATCTTAGCACAGTAGAGTGTGTTGGTTAAGAGGGTAGATGCAGGAGCCAACTCTGGGACTTCCTAGCTGTACGATGTTGGGCAGTTTTTCATCTACTCTGAGATTCCATTTTCCCATCTGTAACACAGGGCTGATAAAAGGACCTTCTCCATAAGATTATTGTGAGTTCTAGATGAGTTAATAGTACATAGTGCCATGTAAGGACTAGTTAGTGTTTATTGAGGGAAGAATACGCTTTCATGGATATGTATCAGTGGATAGAACTCCACGTGGAAAATTTTATATCTGACTTGCTTTGTCCATTTAAATTTTCTCCATAGGCTTTTGTCGAGGCCCAGAACAAGATTACTGTGCCGTTCCTTGAGCAATGTCCTATCAGAGGGTTATACAAAGAGAGAATGACTGAACTGTATGACTATCCCAAGTATAGTTGCCACTTCAAGAAAGGAAAACGGTATGTGAGGTTTTATTTAATTTTCTTGTTACTTTTCTAATAGAATGCTTTCTTAAATCTTAAAATACAAATTCTAAATAACTTATCAGTTTATAAAATCAGTCTGTTATGAAATTGATTAGTTTCTGTGCTTGAGTATGAGAATACTGTTTTTTGGTCTGTTGTCCATATTCTTAAAATCATGATTAAGAAATTTAGTAGAGGCATTTCCTAGGAAAGCAAATCTAGATTACAGGAAATTATTGTTGTCTTATGGCTAATAATTGGGCTAGCAGGATTTGTAGACAGCAGTGGAGATTTATTTGCCTCTTAACTTCTCTTTGGCTTCAACTACTAGTAAAGCTTTTATTATATGGATTTCTTTCATCCCAGAGTGGAAGTGGACCAGGAGGTGGCACCTATTCACTTCTTTGTTCCTCTCTTTCACACCAATGTAAACATATTCTCTTGTTCTTTTTTTAAGTCTCGGTGGGACCACCACCACAAATTCACTTGAGAATTTCTTAGACCCTCCTGTCTCTCTCTGTCTTACTCACACACATACACACATACACACACACATGCACACATACATCAGCAAAGTACAATCTACATGCCTAACCCTTCCTGCTGCTTGTTTTGGTAGTTAAATTGAAATGGCACACAGAAATGTCATTCACTTATCTGTCATCCATAGCTGCTTTTGTACAACTATAGAATTGAATAACAGCAACAGAGACTCTATGGCCCACGAAGCCTAAAACATTTGCAGTCTTGCCCAATACAGAGCAGGCTTGCTGACACCGGCCCGAGCAGCCTGTCTAGGGAAGGATCCAGCGTTTCATTTTAGAAGATCTGCTTTCTTCTCCCTTGAAAAGAAAAAGTTACTGCTTTATTTGATTATCCGTTTTAGTTCTAACAAATGGAGCAGTCTTGATTTGTCCCCATTTAGCTAATATGCAGGATTACAATAAATTATTCCAATACTCAACTCAGGTACCAAACTCTAATTACAGGGAGGTGGTGGGACCTTCCATCCCAGTCCCCATGTCCCTGGCTTGGCCTGTTTGCAAGTGAACATTTGTACGTTTTTCCTTTTCTTTGTGCTTTGATTGTACCCTACAGATGGAAAACTCCACGGCTCAATAAAGACCATCTCTGTTCCCCAGGTATTTCTATTTTTACAATACAGGTTTGCAGAACCAACGAGTATTATATGTACAGGATTCCTTAGAAGGTGAAGCCAGAGTGTTCCTCGACCCCAACATCCTATCTGACGATGGTACAGTGGCGCTCCGAGGTGAGTGCTACCCGGCTAAGCCCGTAGCAGTCCTGGGGCCCCCACTCACCGCTAGTCCCCTCACCTCTGAAATACCAGACAGGATGGACCATATTGGAGAACAGGTGCACACGCAGTATCAGGAAAGCTTATTTTTGCACAGTGTCTTCAGAATACACGAGTAGCCACATGTTCTGGTGGCATGAAGCAGAACTGGAGAATAACTCATACTGGGCCCAAATTAGCTTCTAGGGCTTCTGAGACATTTAAGAATCGTCGCCATTGCTTCTAACATGCCTGAGACCTCTCTGTGTTTAGGAAAAAAGTCTTCTATAAGTAATCTAAGCTCTACGAAGAATGTTCCAGCTGTGAATGTACAACAGGAAAGAATATTTACAAGCTTGCTTTCCTGGGTGGAGAGGAAGTGACCAAAGTTTTAAAATTCCGTTGTTTTAGAATTAAAAGTAGAAAACCACAGTCTTGTAAGAAATTAGACAACTTGATACCCTTTTCCCTGAAGATGGCAGGTTTAAAACCTGAATCAGTTAAGTTTTGCCTGTAGTTGCCGTGTGTCTCCTAAATAACCCCACCCTGAGATAACCTCCTCCACAGGCCCTAAAGATTACCCTAGGCTTGTGCCATTAGCACTAGTTCTAAGGAAGGAAGTTGGCGAGTCACTGGTTCTATAGTTTAATAATTGTATACTCTGAGAATCATCTCTTGTTAGGATCCTAGATTTTGGTGAAGCTGGCTCAGCATTTCCCCCATAGCATCTTCTGTTTTGTAGAGAAAGCACAGGCCAAGTCTCAGCCCTGTGGAGTTGGGTGATTAGAACATTCTAGTCCTATAATCAATTAGGTGGGAATGAAAGGACCCTGTTTTCATATCACTCTGTGACGACCCTTTTATAAAGCTACTCAGTCATTTGGTGGTTCTTCCCCTCTTTTTCCTAAGTAGGCTGTGTATGTAAAAAATGATACTTTATCTAATTAGTGTTGAAAGTAATAAGTATTGAAAATAAGATGCCAGGCTAACTAAGAATATTCTTCCATGAGTTGAGCTTGCGGTTGTAAATGAAGGTATGGTTCTGTGCAGTAGTAAGCCCGGTGTAGGATATTGTTTGGTTTTAACAACAAACTTTTGTTAAAATTAAGTTCTTATAACTCATCCAGAAGAACTTCGTTATAAGAGGGTCTCTAAAAGTTCATTTCCATAACTTTAACAGAATGCCTGCCACGTATGGGTCCTGATAGCTGAAAAGGAAAATTAGACATGGGACCTGGCCTCAGTCTTCTAGTGTTCTGAAAATGATACAGGGAAGTGACAGTGTGGGTAAACATACAGGTTCTTTAGATAGAGTATGATTTTTTTGTACATTTCAAATCAACATTTTTATTAAAATTTTTCCTGAAAATTTTCTAATTACATATAAATAATTTATGTAGAGTGAGAAGTATTTTTTCCGCATTGCCTTCTAGACTCTTCTCTGTATTTATATACAAGTGAGCTTGAATACTTCATAGCAATTATAAAGGATTAATAAGTAGGTCTTGTGAAATTTTAAACTTATTTACCACTAACAGAAATTCCATGTAAAACAGTAGGAAGCCTCTGAAAATAGTTGGGTTTCTGAGTATAATTTTCAACCCCTGGTACAGTTTAACAAATATTACAAGAGGAAATCTGCAGTGTCCGTGTCTGGTACCAAATGCTAAATATATATGCTTTATAAAAGCAAATATAAACATAGAAAATTTCTCAACACACATTCCATAGTGATTAGAACATTCTGTCATGGACTTAAAGAATAAGACACTCGTAACAGTTCATAGATGGTGTTGCTTTTCTTTCTTTTTCGTGGTTGCTTTGGTATAGGCTCTGTGTGAGCCTTCACTGCAACCCTCAGGCTTTATTACCTGGTCTTGTGCTGGTCAGGCAGTGTGGACGACGTTGATCCTTGAGTGCCAGCGATGCTCAGAAAATGAGGGTATAAAGAGTGATTTCAAATACTTTGGAATCCATTCCAAAAATTACTTAATGGCTTTCATTTAGTTCTGTTACATGGTATGTGTCATAATCCAGTCATTACTGTAAAAGCAGTTTCCTTATTCTTTTCCCCTCCTCTTTAGAGTATAAATAAAATATGCTGAAAGTCTCAGATGAGCTCTGCTTTTAACTGAACTGCTCATTGAATTATAGCAATATAAACGATGGAAGCATCTTAGTAGTCCAATCCAGTACGTCATTTTACAGACGAAGAACCTAAGACCCAGAGCACTTGTCCAATCTCCTGAAGCGAATTCCTGTGTGGCCCAGGCTCAGTCCCCAGAGGTCCTCAGGACAGGCTTCTTGCTGCCTCCGTTGCACATATAGCAGAGAACGTGTCCGGCAGCACGGAGGGCAGCAGGCAAAGCTAGGGGTTGTGTCCCCATGGGCACTGTGTGAGAATTTCTCCTGTGTCCCACAGGCTATGCCTTCAGTGAAGATGGGGAATATTTTGCCTACGGTCTGAGCGCCAGCGGCTCAGACTGGGTGACAATCAAGTTCATGAAAGTTGATGGTGCCAAAGAGCTTCCAGATGTCCTCGAGAGGGTCAAGTTCAGCTGTATGGCATGGACCCATGATGGGAAGGGGATGTTCTACAACTCCTATCCCCAACAGGATGGAAAAAGTGATGGTAAGTGAAGATGGTAGGTGAAGCACCTTTCTCATGAAATACAAGTGTGACTTTACATAACTTGAAAGGCTAAACCCTACATAGAAGTTGTTTGGTGTAGAACCAGGTTTCTTCAGAGGGTGTTGTATCAACATTGTTGTATGACAGATCACCCCAAAACTAGTGTCTTAGAATAATAATCCTTTTTTTTTTTTTGCTTGGGAATCTTGGGTTGGCCAGGTAGTTCTTCTAGATTAGCTGAGGTCTGTCATGTGTCTGTGTTCAACTGTGGGTCCATTGGCCTTTGGCTTGGCTCTTTCCCATGTCAAGGGCTTTGGCTCCGATCCTTGTGGTTTCTCCTCCTCCGGCAGGCCAGCCTGCTTGGTTTGCCTGGCAGCTCACGGAGAGGTGAAAGGCATAAGCCTCTTTGATACCTACACTTGCTGCTGGCCCTATATCATGGTACTGCATTCTGTCGGCCAAAGCAAGTCACGGAGCCAGCCCCTGTTCAAGGGGTGGAGAAACAGATACAAGGAACCAAGAAAAACTAGGCCATTATTGCAGTCAGTCCTTTTCAAATATATTGTATCTCCCAAGGGGTCATGGAGAAGATGGATTTTTTTCCATGAAACTGCTTTATTTAATGATGTTGAGTGATTTATAAATAATTTATAAATTATAAGTTTATATATAGTATAATGTAATATATATAAATATATAAAATATAAATATGTAACATAAATTTATAAATTATAAATTTATAAATTATAAATAATAATAAATAAAAAATAAATAGATTTTCCTACTGTAGTGATCACATCTCTTCCTCTGATTAGAAGTTACAGGTCATTTGGTTGATTTATCCTGATACTTTTCTCGTTGTGAACTTCCAGGACACACCTTTGTTCTTCTTCTCTGTTATACAAAGGTCCTACTGTGTTCAAGCAGTCTCTTTCTTTCCCCCTTCACTCCTCACCTTTCCAGAGAGAAAGGCCCACCTACCTTGGACCTTGCTGTTGCAAGCTGTCAACAGTCATCTTCTTCTTCATGCTACCCCATCTCTCCACAGGGGCCTGTAGCATTTTCCTGTTTCTTGGTTGGTCTTTACACATGGATTTTACAATCCCTTTGTGGGAGGTTTAGAGCTGCGGTACAGAGGCTCAGTTACTTGTTGGAGGCCTGGAGCTGGCAAGAAGCACAGCTGAGCCAGTACTTTCTGCTACATATGCTGTCCCCTTATGACCTACTGTATCTTTCTTGTCTTTAGATATGCTAGCAGGCTTTTCTGACTTCCCCCAGTTGAATTGGGAATAAGACTATAATTCTTTTCATCTCTTTCGGCTATGTTCAGCTTTTGCTACCTTTTGGTTAGACTAAAGCAATACTTTTTTCTTAATTCTACAAGAAGGGCTGATTTAAGAGTAGGCTTTTTATTTGAGGATGTTGGCTAAAGAAAGATCGCTGTGCTCTGTACACTGAATTAGTTGCCTGTGCTAAGAGTGGTGCTGAGTTAGAAATGGCTACTTCAAGTTCTGGGAGACCAACAAAGTATTCCCCTGGCCATTTCTTGTTAGAGAACAATATTATTAATTTGTGAAAAACATGAAAATTATTATTTAGGCTCAGCTTTCAGTAGCAAAAACAGTAAAGCTTAGTTACAGTGATTGATTTCAGAAAGGTACCATCTGCTCCCCGTGGTAATTTGTTGCCCTCTTGTCCAGAAGACCTCAGCAGCCTCTCAGGTTGTGTGGTGGAGGGACTTACCAATGAGGCTAAGCAATTCCAACCATGTGCTTCCCGGAAAACCATGGAAAGTCATCAAGTGCTTTCAAAGCTTTCTTTTATATTATGATGTTCTCTTCTTTTTCATCGTCCTGAAAGCTGAGTACCTTTCTGTAATGAAAAAAATAGTTCAATCTCATAACATCTTCCGAAATCAGCAAATATGTGTGAATTACTTCCAGGGTGATACCCAACCAATACTTAACTTTAAAAAAAAAAAAGAGAGAGCGAGACTTTATCTTTGAGAACATTTTTAGGTTCACAGCAAAATGGAGCAGAAAGCACAGATTTCCTGTACAGCCTCTGCCCCACACATGCAGAGCCTCCCCTATTATCAGCATCCCTCACCTGAGTAGGTACAGTCTATGACCCTCCATTGACATGTCATAATCCCCCCAAGTCCAGAGCTCACACTCGAGCTCACTCTTAGTGTTGGATAGTCCACAAGTTTAGACAAATGTAGAATGGTATGCTTCCTCCGTTATAGTATCAGAGTTTGAAGCCCCAAAGCCCTCTTCCACCTGTCCGTCCTCCTGTTCACTAGCCTCTGGCAACCACGGATCTCTTTACTGTCTCCATAGCTGTGCCTTTTCCCAAATGTTTGTAGTTGGAACCATACACTGTGTAGCCTTTTCAGACTGGCTGCTTTGACTTGGTGATTTGCATTTAAGTTTCCTCCATGTCTTTTCATGGTTTGATAATCCATTTCTTCCTAGCGCCGGATAGGATTCCATCGTCTGCATGTAGCCCAGTTTATTTATCCTCTCACCTATTTTTTAATCCATTCAGCTACTAAAGGGTATCCCGGTAGTGTGCAAGATGTGGCAGTTATCAATAAAGCCACTATAAACATCTGTGTTCAGGTTTTTGTGTGGACATAAGTTTTCAAATACTTTGGGTAAATACCAAGGAGTGTGATTGCTGGATCGTATTGTAAGAATGTTTAGTTTTGTAAGAAACTACAAAACTGCTTCCAAAGTCACTACGAATTTGCATTCCCACCAGCAATGAATAGGAGTTCCTGTTGCACCACATCCTCATCAGCATCTGGTGTCGCTGTTGTTCTGGATTTTGTCAATGCTAATAGGTGTGTAGTGGTATATTATTGTTTTAATTTGCATTTCTTTGGTGACATGATGTGGACCATCTTTTCATATGTTGCTTTGCCATCTGCGTTTTTTTTTTTTTTTTTTTTTTTTTTTAAAGCACACACATGCACAGGGGAGGGGCAGAGGGAGACAGAGAATCCCCAGCAGGCTCCACACTCAGCCGCTCAAAGCCTGATGCAGGGCTGGATCTCACCACCCTGAGATCATGACCTGAGCCAAAATCAAGAGTTGGATGCTTAGCCCACTGAGCTGCCCAGGTGCACCTGCAAATCTGCTTTAGTGAGGTTTCTGTTAAAGTCTTTGGCCCATTTTTTGATAGGGTTAGAGTTCCAAAAGTTCCTTGTAGGGGCGCCTGGGTGGCTCAGTGGGTTAAGCCTCTGCCTTCAGCTCAGGTCATGATCTCAGGGTCCTGGGATCGAGCCCCGCATCGGGCTCTCTGCTCAGCGGGGAGCCTGCTTCCCTCTCTCTCTGCCTGCCTCTCTGCCTACTTGTGATCTCTGTCAAATAAATAAATAAAATCTTAAAAAAAAAAAAGTTCCTGGTAAATTTTGGGTGAAAGTCCTGTATCAAATACATCTTCTGCAGATATTTTCTCCGAGTCTGAACTGTTTTATTCTCTCGACAGTGTCTTTCACAGAGCAGAATTTTTTTATTTTAATGAAGTCCAGCTTCACTTGGTTCTTTCATGCGTCATACCTTTGACATTTTATCTAAAAAGTCATTGCCAGGCCTAAGGTCATCCAGATTTTCTCATATGTTACCTTTTGGGAATTTTATAGTTTTGCATTTACATTTAGGTCTGTGATCCATTTGAGTTAATGTTTTTGAAAGGTACAGAGTCTGTGTCTAGGTTCATTTTTTTGCATGTTGGTGTCCAGTTGTCCCACCACCATTTGTTGAACAGGCCGACTTTGCTCCTCTGGGTGGCCTTTGCTCCTTTGTTCAATGACCGGTTGACTGTATTTATGCAGGTCTGTTTCAGGGCTCTCTGCTCTGCTCCACTGATGCACCTGTCTATTCTCTTGCCAATACCATACTGTTTTGACTACTTATAGTAAATCTTGAAGTCAGGTAGTATCAGTCCTCCAGCCTTGTTCTTTCCCTTCAATATTGTCTTGGCCATTCTGGGTTTTTTCTCTTTCTATATAAACTTTAGGATAAGCTCATGGATAGCCGCAAAATAGCTTGCTGGGATTTTTATTGGAATTAAACTGCGTCTGTAGATCCAGTGGGGAAGAATTGACATGACACCATTGAGTATTCCTGTCCATAACATGGAGCTTCTCTCCATTTATTTAGTTCTTTTTGATTTCTTTGATCAGTTTTTTTTTTTTTAAGATTTTATTTATTTATTTGGCAGACAGAGATCACAAGTAGACAGAGAGGCAGGCAGAGAGAGAGGGGGAAGCAGGCTCGCTGCTGAGCAGAGAGCCCGATGCGGGGCTCGATCCCAGGACCCTGAGATCATGACCTGAGCCGAAGGCCAAGGCTTCACCCACTGAACCACCCAGGTGCCCATGTAGTTTTTCCTCATATAAGTCTTATACATATTTTGTTAGATTTGTACTTGACCGTTTAATTTTGGGGGGTACTAATGTAAATGGTATTGTGGCTTTAAAAAAATTTTTTTTTTGCCAAGTGAAATAAGTCGAGCAGAGAAGGTCAATTATCATATTGTTTCACTTATTTGTGGAACATAAGGAATAGCATGGAGGACATAAGGAGAAGGAAGGGAAAAATGAAGGGGGGGAAATTGAAGGGGGAGACAAACCATGAGAGACTATGGACTCTGGGAAACAAACTGAGAGTTTTAGAAGGGAGTGGGGTGGGGATGGGTGAGTCTGGTGATGGGTATTAAGGAGGGCGCAGATTGCATGACGCACTGGGTGTTATACGCAAACAATGAATCATGGAACACTATACCAGAAACTAATAATGTACTGTATGGTCACTAACATAACATAATAAATAAAATAAAATTTCTTCATTGAGGTATAATTAACATAGAACATTATATTAGATTTAGGTGTATAATATAATGATTCAATATTTGTATATATTATGAAATGATCACTATATAAGTCTCCATCATATCCCCATACATAGTTATAAGTTTTTTTTTCTTGTGATGAGAATTTTTAGCATTTTCTCTCTTAGCAACTTTTAAGTATGCAATATAGTATCGTTAACTAACTATGGTCACCATGTTATATATTACATCCTTAATGATACTATGTTTTTAATTTCAAATGCCACATATTCATTGCTGGTATATAAGAAAGCGGTTAACTTTTGCATATTAACTTTGTATCCCGTGGCCAGGTAAATAACTTTTTAAACATTTCTAGCATTGTGCAATATGGGTGGGATAGATTTTTCTTAAAATTGCCAACTGCACTTCAGTAAACATTTTTAACTCCTTCAGGTACGGAGACATCCACCAACCTCCATCAAAAGCTGTGTTACCATGTGTTGGGAACTGATCAGTCAGAAGATATTTTGTGTGCTGAGTTTCCGGATGAGCCTAAGTGGATGGGCGGAGCTGAGGTATGGTGCTACTGTGAAATTGCCCCGCAAACACAGTGTCACATGGATTGTATATGTAGATGTTCTTGTTGTGTGATCTTTAAGGATGTGATGAGTCCCGTGAGTGAATATTCTCTTGTTAAAAGTATTGGTATTCCAATTGACTCTTAATAGTGAAGGTGATGATAAACCTTTTAACTGCAACTTCAACATAAAAACCTTAATACAAAGTAATACATGCTTATGGTTAAAAAAAAGAAAAAACAGAAGTGCTGAATCACATAAAGCAAAACATGAACATTTTGAAATTCAGAATCCTATGTCTCAGAGGTGAGGAGAGTATCCTTCCCAAAAATTTACTTTGTATAAATGAGAAATTAGGGAGAGAGGGAGTATATGTTTTCCTTTTTTACACAGCTTTCCTCTTCATGCATATCGTTCACTTGTTTTTACATCAAAATGTGCATTTTGAGATTTTTCCTGTCTAATAGATATTCAGGTATTGCTTGGGGGTCTTGTCCATAACCAAACTGTATTGGAAGTCTTTGAAGTTACCAGCCCAGATTTTATTCTGTATCTTGAGAATCAACTATGAAAAAAACTTAGAGGGACTTGAAGTAAAAACTTAACTCTTACTAGTTCATTTCTGGGTAGTAAGAAGTATTTTTTAAAGAAAAGCATTCTGAATGTTTTGATAGAGGTGGGCTGTTGGCCCATTTATAATGGGAATGAGAAATCCACTAGAAGATCTTTATAAAACTCCTGGAGTCACTTACTTAGAACTTTGGTAAAAAAAAAAAAGGAACATTTGATATTCGAAGTTCACTGGAGATAGAATAGGAACCCACAGTATTTTAGTTCATGTGCATTGATACACCTTATTCCAGATTGTCCTTATATTTATTTATTTATAAGTTTCCCTAGACCATGGGGTGGCAGACTGCTGCCTGCCTTCAGGCCACATCTGGCCTGCTGCCAGCTTTAGTAAATAAGGCTTTATCGGAACCCAGCCCATTTTGCGTTCTGGGGCTGCTGTCGGATGGCAATAGCGGGGTTGAGTCGCTGCAAAAGGCCCCGTGGCCCACAAAGCTGAAAATATTTACTTTCTGGCCCTTAATAGAAAAAACTTGCCAGACTTTAATGCAGTGTGTGAATTTTTAGGAGTTCCGTGACCTGAAACTGTCCTTTTCTCATGCTTTTTCCTTCTCGCTGAAGTGCCTCCCCCATGAGCCGTCCTTGTATAGTTACTGCTGTCATTTTTCTCACCTGTTTGTTTTTTATGCCTTGTCTGACTCTATTTATAGATTGTTTCTACCGTTTCCTTCTTAGTTCAGCTTCTCCTCCTACTTAAGTCTTCTGGTTACTGTGGTTAATAGATGTTGGTTTATAAAATAATATAGATTTTTACTGTCATCTGAGTGAAACAATTAGGGAGATGAATAAGCTACCAAACGATGTTTTAATGTTAGATCATGTGTTTCTCTTTATCTTTTTGGAGGGAAGGTATTGATGTGGAAAACCTTAAATAATATGTTTTAATAATCAATTTTATTCCCCCTGGATTCTTCATAAAATCAAAGACCAACTTTCCTAGAGAAATGTTTGTATTTCAAAGCTAATAATTTCATTACAGCAGGCCTATTTTAATTAAGGTAGATGTATTTAGTTGATACAGTAACATGGATATTGAAAATAAATGCCAGAATATTTGTATAATTTAGTGTATTGGACTAAAAGGAAACAAGCTTTATAGTAGAATATGCGTGCAGCTCAAGTTGCTTGAATTTCTCTTAATATTTGGTTGAAGCAGTGAGTTTTTTTGTTTGTTTTTTTTTTAACTTTTAAGCTGTGGTAAAATATACATAACAGAATTACTGGTTTAATCATTTTTAAGTGTAGAGTTAAGTGGCATTAAGTACACTGACATCATCGTGCAACCATCACCAACCATACATCTCCAAAACTTTTTAATCTTGCAAAACTGAAACTGTCCCCGTAAGTAATAACTCCCCATCTCCCCTGCTTCCCCCATTCCCTGGCAGCCTTCCTTCTTTCTGTCTCCCTGGGTTGGACTATTCTAGGTGCCACATGTAATTGTCCTCATGTAGTATTTGTCCTTTTGTGACTGACTGTTTGACTTAGCACAAAGTCCTCAGGCTCATCCACGTCGTAGCATGTGTCAGAATTTCCTTCCTTTTTGTAGTTGAATAATATTCCATTATGGATAAACACCACATTTTATTCATTCATCTGTCGATGGATATGTGGGGTGTTTCCTTAGCATTGTTGTGAGCAGCCAGTCTTGAAGTGAGGGGCACCTGGCTGGCTCAGTCAGTTAAGCATCCGATTCTTGATTTTTGCTCAGATCATGTTCTCAGGGTCGTGATATCGAGTCCCGTGTCAGGCTTCTGCTGGGCGTGGAGTCTGTTTGAGATTCTCTCTCCCTCTGCCCCTCCTCCCCCCACTCACTCACTCACTCTTAAAATAAATAAAAAATAAAAATATAGTGGAGATATACATGTATTTAACGTATGTACATTCAATTCTACCAGGAAAGTGAAAAGAAAAGCTGATTTAAGTAGTTGATGTGATCCTTCTACCATTCATTAAAAAGATGTTCACTCTATGTAAATTGTCTGATACAATCTTTACCAAAGCCTCGAAAAGGAGGTGCTCATTCCATTCCATTGCATGGAGGGAGTAAAATGCCTGCCCGAGAGATTACCTTGCACGTGCCTGGCTGGAACTGCCTGCTGAGTGTGTTAGACCCACAGCCTGTGTCTTCCTAACCCCGTGCACTCACCCTCTCTGATTAGAAGGAAAGAAGACTTGGAGAAACAGTAGCGAGGACTGTTGAAAGGATACATCTGTACTGCACAGAAGTAATAAAGTTGTTAAAAAACTTTAGGGACATATGTGGTGAGTCCCAAGGAACTTTATATTGGATCAGAGCCTTAATAGTGAAATATACAGAGCAAGTCTCCAAGAACCAGCAGTCTTAGTAAGTCGAGGCTGGACGTGCTCTTCCTTGAGGCTGCATTCCACCTCCTTGGGTGGTCTTGTTACAACAGGTGACACCCCTCCAGGTGCCAGGGTTGGTCGCTTCATAACCACACACTGATGCGTGGTATTTTTCAAGTAGTACTTTGGGGATCATCATTTTGAACCCAGTGTTTTGTTAATACCTTCCACACTTCAACAGTGTCTGAATGGAGAGCTAGTGTTAGAGTGATGGTGTACTGTGACTGAAACTCCTAGATTGTGTCCTTGTCCTGTCGGTGTGGGCTTGGGCCCATCCCTTCTCTCCAGTTCTCGTTCCTTCATTTCCCCTGGGGCTTTTTCGGCTGAAAGTCTGTGGCTAGAGGATTCAGCACAACATCTCACTGACCCTGACTCAGGCTTCCTAGGTGAGAAGGTAGCTGCCCAATGTGAGAGCAGCTTGGGCTTTGTGGGTGTGGTCGGGGGGGCCTTTCCGGTGGGTGGCTGGCGAGTGTGTGGATGTGCGTGGATTTCTCTGGCGACCCGCCGTACCCCTCCCTTTGGCTGCTTCAGTCCAGGTTCACGGAGGACTTCCCTTTGTATCCTAGACACTGTCTCCTTAGGACTCCTTTTCCTTCACAGAGGCCTCCTCTGCCTTCTTGCACAGACAGGTCTTCCTGCCTGGAACAGTCCACCACATAGAACAAGGAAGCAGCTTTAGTTTTGCCATCATTGCCCTTGACAGCATCTGCCCCCAGGATGACTGATTCCATCTAACAGAACCCACAGCTTCTGGACGTTTTTGGGTATTAGAACTGTTACAGAAGAGCCACATGCTGCTTCCCTCTGCCCAGCTCGTATTTGGTGAGCACAAGAGGGACTGGACGGGGAATAGGGACTACTCAACCCCCTGCTTGGGGGTTTTGTTTTGTTTTTTCCCATACAAAGACTTTATTCAAGATAGCCTCACAGTAGCACAGCCCAGTTATCCACTATCAAGCGCACGAATGAACTAACTGTGGTACATCCCTACAGTAGAATACTACTCAGCAGTAGAAAGGAACAGACTGTTGATATATTCAGCAACAGGGATGAATCTCAAAATACTTATGCTCAATGAAAGCCAGAAGAAAGGAGAACGCAGGAGTACAAAGTGTTTGGTAATATTTATAGAACACTCTGGAGAATGCAGACTAGTCTATAAAGGCAAATACAGATCAGTGGTTGCTTGCAGACGGGGGTTGGGGAACCGGAGGAGGGGACGCGAAGGGGCAGGAGGAGACTCGGGAGGATGATCAGAGGGGACTCTGGAATTGACGTTTCACAGGTGAGGCCATTCTGAGCAATGCCAGTCTCTAGTTCTCTCCCCTCTGTTATTCATCGCGGGCTGGGCCTCCAGCGGCCCTGCAGGGAGGAGGAGTTGGAGGACGAGAACGGGATTCTTGCTGCTCCGGAGCTGTTTGTCGGTGTTTGGTTGCTACCGTCCGCTCGCAGTCATGCCCGGTGTCTTGGTGCGGGCTCCTTGATGGCATCGTTGCGCAGGGAGAGCCCCTCCATTCTGGGAACCTGCGTGCTGTTCTCTGCGGTGGATAGTAAACGCTCTGGCTCACACTTGTGTTGCCTCCCAAGGCTGCTGCTCCCAGCAGGGTCCCCTCCGTAGCTCCCGTCGTCCATCCTTTTTCTGCAGGGACCTTTCAAGATGGAGGGAGGCTACCTTCCTGGTGTCTCTTGTTCTGAGGGAAGCAACCTCCATGCGTTGCTCCGTCCCAGAAGGGTGGGTGCTGGCCAACACCACTCTACTTACCTGCCGGCCGAGAGCCTCCTCCCTCGGGCCCTGCGGCTCCCTCATGCCCCTGGCGTAACATGAAACCCATCTAGCATTTGGCTTAGAGGGACAGTGGTGTCAGTTATTTAATATAGACCAGAAGGCTTTACCTAGAAGGTAGGATTGTGGGAGAATAGAAATTGTCATGTTTTTGAAGATTCTACTGGATTTTAAAAAATGCCCTTTATTTTAAAGTGATTCTCAGAGCATTTGGGGTGTGTGTGGGGGCTGGAAACAGGGAAATCAAGTATTTTGAGGCACTTTTCCCAGCAGAGGGTGCTCTAGAATGAAGATTCTGAAAATGTGTCAAGTACCTTTAGAAAAGATTATGGAGAAAATGCCCAGCCTCTCTGTGACTGTCTAGCTGAATTCTGTATTGAGAACCGAATTCTGTTGTAACTAATTCTTGAAAAGAGGGCTTCTTTTTCACAAAGGTAATCCTAATCTTCACATTTATCATGTATCTACGTTGTATGTTCACTTGTGGTCCCTAATCGTTCAAGTATGTGTGTATTGGTGCAGACGTTTGTATATTATATGTATATGTTAACGTGTGAAATCACTGCCTAGTGCTGGCCTCCGTGGGCACACAGTGAGTGTGAGGTTAGTGTGAGGTTTGTGCACATGAAGACCCTCGAGGCCCTGTGTGCACCCAGCTTTGCCTTATAAGACATAGGTGGCCTGGGTGTCTCGGGGTCCCTCAGGGAATTCCGCCTCACCTGCCCCTCACTCACCGCACAGCTCGGCTTGAGCAGAGCCCTTGCTCAGCAGCCCTCTTCGTGGTCAGCACCTCCGGGCATCTCTTCCCCGAGGGCCCAGGAAGCCATAGGCTTGCTGTCCCCTCCCTCCCCCGCCAGGTGTGCGGGCCAGGCGATTCTCGGGAGCACAGATGGGCACACTCGGCCCTTTGGAAGCTGTTCTTGTTGTAGTCAGCTCTTCTATTTATAAACATTTCACAGTACTGCTAAGGGGCTTAGGGGCTCATGATACAATGTCCATCATGTTCCATTTGTCGTTTTAAAGACACTTTGTCCTCTTGACCAGAGCTTTGGGGGTGGAGCCGGCACGTGCAGCTTGTGTCGCTGGTGAGCCTTCATCTCCTCGTGCTGTGAGAGCCTCGTGCTCTGCCCCAGCTCCCAGACCCCGACCCCCTGCGCGCGTCGCGGGGGGGCTGAGCGACTGTCTTTCTGTCTGTCCCGGGGTGGATCCCCAACCGGGCTCATCACCCGTGTCCTCTCTCTCAGCAGCACCACGGGGCATGGTAATACCCATCGTGCTGATTATCGTGCAGGAGCATCCAGCACATGGTGGGGAGGGAAAGTCAGGAAGCCACGCCACAGACCCGCCTGCGAGTTAAAGCTAGAAGGCAGGGCCGCTCTGTATACGGGACACAGCTCCTGCTGGGGGGGAGTTGGTTTTGGTGGTAGGAGGGTTGGATTTGCTCATTAGTCGCTTCTCACCTGACCCCCTTGGTCAGTAAGGGAGAAAAGAAAACAAACAGTAGATTCTTAAACAACCCAGCTGCTCTGCCAGAGAACAACAATGGCGGCTCTGTCATGTCAAGACCTCCGTTACTCATTTTAGTTTGAATGCGGGTTTTTTTTTTACCCCCCTGAAATTTTCTGTCAGATCTGTTTCTGGCATACTGAGGAACACCTCATACTGGATTTGGGTTGATTTCTGTTTTCCCGCATTGCTGTAGGATCACAGTGTACTGGGAAAGTGCTCTGACTGAATGACTACTTGTTGGAGATGTTTGTGTTAACCCACGTCACATGAGCCTATGACTGCCCCTGTCCTTGTGTACTTCACCACTCCTATAGTTGTACAAATCCGTAGTGAGTCCTCTAAGTGAGAAGCCATCATTGTAATGATTAGTTAGTTTGACCTTTAAAAGTTTTCCTCAGCTAAGTTTTGGAAACATACTTAATATTAAAGAGATAATGTTAGGATTCACTACTATTATGAGAGGAATCCAAAAGAGACTATAAAATAAAACTGACAAAGTTTCCTGCTCTGAGAGGCACATGATTAAGTCCCAGAGCTATTAAAATCCATTTTCATTTCTTTTGTTAATGTTCCAGACAATTTTAAGTCTCACCGCTTTTTTAGGATACTTTTTTTTTAATACATACACAATTCTTTTGTCCTAATATTTAAAAGGAATACTTTCCTCAATTTGAAAAAGTGTGTGTAGATTCAAATTATGGGGGGAAAAAAAAAAACTTTCTTCACTTCTTGTTAGATTCTAAGTGGAAATTATTATATATACCAAAGAAATTTCATGTCTATGGAGGTTTGGTTATTAACACAAGACCACATGACTGGAGTTTAGTAGTTCTTGCATAAAATAGCTTATGAGTTGTTCTTTGAAAATGATAATGTGTTTGGGGCACCTGAGTGGCTCTGTTGGTTAAGCATCTGCGTTCGGCTCAGGTCACGATCCCAGGGTCCTGGGATCCAGCCCTGTGTTGGGTTCCCTGCTCAGCAAGGAGCATTCTTCCCTCTCTCTCTGTCAAATAAATAAAATCTTTTTTTAAAAAAGAAAAATAGGGGCGCCTGGGTGGCTCAGTGGGTTAAGCCTCTGCCTTCGGCTCAGGTCATGATCTCAGGGTCCTGGGATTGAGCCCCGCATCGGGCTCTCTGCTCGGCAGGGAGCCTGCTTCCCCCTCTCTCTCTGCCTGCCTCTCCGCCTACTTGTGATCTCTCTCTGCCAAATAAATAAAATCATTAAAAAAAAAGAAAAATAATATGTTTGATGCAAGTCCACATATTATAAACACACACACACATAAAAATATTATCTGTGTGTCTTTGTTGTTTTGAAAAACACCTTCGTAGGGACACCTGGGTGGCTCAATTGGTTAAGCGTCTGCCTTCGATTCGGATAATGATCCCAGGGTCCTGGGATCGAGTCCCACATAGGGCTCCCTGCTCAGCAGGGAGCATGCTTCTCCCCCTGCCCTTCACCCCACTGTCTCTCACTCTGTCTCTCTCTGTCTCTCCAATAAATAAGTAAAATCTTAAAAAAGAAAAAAAAATACCTTGTAAACAAATGATTGGGAGTTTACAACATTTAGTGATCTTTGTTCATTTTCTCTTAACATGAGATGCGTAAAGAAAAGTTAGTTGATTCAAGTCATTTAGAAGGCCCAGCTGTTCTTATTGTATAGTATTGAGACTGAGAATAGCCAAATTCAGTGAATTTAAAATTTTTATGTGGTAGTAATAATAGTAACATAGGTTTGTTGGGGTTTTTTTTTTTGTTTTTTAAAAGATTTTATTTATTTATTTGACAGAGATCACAAGTAGGCAGAGAGTCAGGCAGAGAGAGAGGAGGAAGCAGGCTCCCCACTGAGCAGAGAGCCTGATGCGGGGCTCGATCCCAGGACCCTGAGAACATGACCCGAGCCAAAGGCAGAGGCTTTAACCTACTGAGCCACCCAGATGCCCCATTTAAAATAAACTATAAAAATCCCATTTTCCAGAAAAACTGCTAGTATTGTCATATTCTATTTCACACTCATTTCTGTAAATTCATTAAAAAAAAATGGGGGTGCCTGGGTGGCTCAGTGCATTAAAGCCTCTGCCTTTGTCAGATCATAATCTCAGGGTCCTGGGATCGAGCCCCGAGTTGGGCTTCTCTGCTCAGCAGGGAGCCTGCTTCCCTTCCTCTCTCTCTGCCTGCCTCTCTGCCTACTGTGATCTCTGTCAAATAAATAAATAAAATCTTCAAAAAAAAAAAAATGAATGGATGGTAAAGCTGATACATCTTGTAAATATGGAGCAGCTATGATCCAGACCCAGGTCTGAATGGATCACTGTCAGACCTATGTGAGGCATTAACTGAAGACATTTGATAAAAACATTTCTTGGGACTAGGTTCCCCTCAGGTGTATTTCAGTTGCTGTTTATCTTTTTAAAATTCTGTGGTGTTATGACTCCTGGATTTGTAGAGGGTATATCCTGACTGTGCTGATTCATGTGAATTTTGTGTTTGTTGGAGCAGCATATGTGAGCCTAACAGAATAAAGTACGAAATACATACTCCATCTTACAGCGTGAATGACGTCTGTCAAGAGTTTCCTTATATTATTACCTCAGTGTAGCTTAGTGCCACAGTACACACAAGTAAAACTTCTTAGTAATTAACGTGGCTTCTTGAATGAAAGTATGAAGTCTGATAATCCCACACCTTATGCCCTTTGATAAGTGTCAATGAGTGTGACAGCCATTACTGCGTCCCCTCTTCAAAAACAGAAGCCAACACTTAACAGCAGTTTTCTCCAGTAGCACAAAATACGCCAAGCTGAGAAACCAAAAGATTAGAGGGGAACACTTCTTCCCACACTCGTCTGGCCTCCCTTTGGGGGAGTTTTCCTCAGTCAGGGCTTGAAAACCGAATAGGTCAGGCTGAGAATTCCCAGCCGACTCATAGTCCTGAGCCACATTCTTCTACATAAGCACGTTATCAGCAGTCAGGTTGAAATCTCGTTCCACACCTGCTGACTCTGGTTTCATTTCTAGCTGATGCACTGGGAGAAGTGCATTGTTTGTTGGGCCTGCCCAGGAGGCTGAGTCGTTGTGGGCTGTGCTAGGTTACACACTGCCTGTGTACGAGATGTTGTGATGGCCTTGCATGCTGTTACAGGTCAGGTTCCTTGGCACACGGACCGGAAGTGGAATGGGCGTGCTTTCAAAGCCTGTGCTGGGGGGAGAGAGCAGAGAGGAAGGAGGTGAACTATAATGCAGTCATTACGAAGACCTCGGCCAGTCCTCCAGGGAGCTCTCAAGCTGAGTTCGCCTTCAGCATTTATACCCTTAAATTAATCAGTCATTACACGGGGGAAGAACCCAGAAGGATCTGTGACCTTGGGAGAGGCGGTCTTCTCCAACCTAAGGACAGGCCTGGAGGTTCTCAGCCCAGCACTGGCCGCTCCCGGCGTGCAGCCAACCGCAGCCTGCCCCGCACGTGCTGCTGTCCATTGCCAGTCCGTGCCCTTGGGAGTGAACATATGCAGCTCAAGTATATGTCAGCACAGTTCTGGGGACCAGACAGCTACACCACCGTAGCAGGTATAAGAAGGCAGAATTCAAGCAACCGTTTTGAAAGAAATTCTACTTCCCTTTTAAAATCATTTAAGGACCCTCCCCCAAAGCCTTTCAGTGCCCACTCTTCGTGAGAGTGCCCACTCAGTGCCCATGAGCTCTTCGAAGACCCTGTCCTGTTGATCTGTGTGTTTCAGAACCTGCTTCAGCAGTGGCCGACTCCCGGTAAACGCTGGTGGAATAAATGGCCTTAGCTCGGACTTCCGAATAGAGGCCAGCTGTGTTTGATGGCATAAGTTAAATTATGTCCTGTTAAAACCAGCCACTATGGTGACCATAGTTGTCTCCAGCTCCCCCTCCCCACCCCAGAAGCAAGGGGGCCCTGACTGGGGTGGCTTTTCATTTGTTTCTCTCCACTGAGGTCTGCCTGGTCATGGATAATGAAAAGCTAAATGGTAAAGAATGGTTATTTATGAGTAAAAAAAGAATGATAGCTTTAAGGGGCGCCTGGGTGGCTCAGTCGTTAAGCGTCTGCCTTTGGCTCAGGTCTTGATCCCAGGGTCCTGGGGTGGAGCCCCACATTGGGCTCCCTGCTCTGCGGAGAGCCTGCTTCTCCCTCTCCCTTTGCTTCCACCCTCATGTTCTCTCTCTTGTGTTCTGTCTCTCAAATTAATAAATAAAATCTTTTTAAAAAATGATAGCTTTCATCCCTGTTGGCGGTGTTTGGAATAGAGTTACTGGATTTAATATCCGCAAATGTAAATATTTGATTTGTAGTAATTCTTAGACAATTTTTGTTAATTAATACTTAATTACATAAAATGTGATTTTCATGAAATAAGATAATTTGACTTAAGGAAAATTTTGTTTAAACAATACAGACATAAAGTAGAAGAAAGCTGTGAAAAGCAAAGATTTAAGAATTAAGTCTTTTATAATTGGTCGGATTAGTATTACTCCAACATTGTTGCAACAAGTCTGTGCTTTTGAATCAGATTAATTGCTTCCAGAGAACACAGTTATTCTAGTTGATATATTGTTTAAAGAAAAAACAATAATATTTTGTGAACAGGAATTTATAGTGTTTCATGAAGGGCTGATGGGGCCCTTGGCTCAATTTTTTTATCTGTTTTCTTTTTATCTGGATTTCAGAAGAATCAGTTATTTTTTTAAAGATTTCATTTATTTATTTATTTGTCAGAGAGAGAGCACAACTAGGGGGAACAGCAGGTAGAGGGAGAAGCAGGCTCCCCACTGAATAGGGAGCCCGATTTGGGGCTTTATCCCAGGACCCTGGGATCATGACCTGAGTCAGAGGCAGATGCTTAACCGACTGAGCCACCCAGGCATCCCCAAAAAGTCACTTTTTTTTTCTGTTGAGATGCAAGTGTCCTCTTCGTTAACAGTGTTTTTCTCTCCTCCTTCCGGTGATTTCCAAAATTCATTTTTAAAATTGCCTTTAAATAGTCTGAATGTGAAGCTAAGGTTAATAAATATACATTATTACGATTTTAGTGGAAGAAGGTGTATTTCTAACCTATGTATTTGGGGATAGCAATGACACTTAAAAATGATTTCAAAATCTGAGACTTTGAGCATCTGAAAATTCAGAATTGTTTCCAGTTTAGCAAATTTGCTTGGTGACTATGGACCGTCACTGGGTTGTAATGAAGAGAGCTACAGTGAAAAAGTCAGACTGAGTTGGCATCCCAACAGTAATGTACCTTGGGGCTTTCTACCTTAGATTAAATATAAACTGCTACAATACTTAGTCCAGCCAGAAATGCTGAGAAAAATTCATTAGACGTGCTCGCAACACCTGTCATCAAAGGTTTGGTGTGATTCTTGCAGTGAGTTTTACTGCCCTTTCTATCGGCTAGATCCCTGCAACTGAATTAACCATTATTTATGATCAATATGTCATAACTTTAATCACTAAGCTATAAAAATTCCATCTTCATTTAAAGGATAAGAAAACAAAACTATGAAGTATTAATGAGGCTGCTTTTCATTACATTTGATAAAGTTATGATCATAAGATTGCTTGATGATATTCATAAAGGATCAACTAAAAGTAAGGTGAAACTAAAATTCTGGACATGAGTTCATTAACTTTGTATATGAAAACCTTAAGGAAAACATATAAAAGCCTAGAAATAGGGTATACGTAACTACCAAAGCAGTCAAAGAAGGGACAACGTTCATAAATAAATTTATATTAATGCAGTACCAAGAGGAAAGAAGGGGAGAGCAAAGTGAATAGGATACTTGAAATTAAAAACATGGAAGCCAGTGTATCAGCAATAACAGTTAATGGAAATGGAATATAGATACTTAGGTTAAATTTTTTTTTAAACTCAGTCAAGTCTAACATTATTTGCATGAGACCCACTTAACATGATGATGGGTAAGTTGGAAATACAGTGAGGATGAGAATGGAGAAAAGGATTAATGGAAATCAGAAATTTATATGAGGTTTTTCCAAAACTGATGATCTCTGGAAAGACTATGAGGAGCCTGGAAAAAGACTGAAGAGAATGCACTAGAGGCATTCGATGTTACGTGTAGTTTGTGGCAAAGACCCATACAGCAAAATGCGATTCATGTTTGTGATGGGAAATTGCTTCTGAACACAGAAAAATGTCACCAAGAAAGAGCAGCCAAATTAAACAGGATTTTCTAGAATTTTTGATAAAACTGTAACTTACTTGGAATCCCACTTCTGTTTCTCAAGTACAGATTATCTCTGTTCTTTAGAACAGTTTTTTCTGAGAAAGAGATGTTCAGCTTACAACATGCAGTGTGCTGCCGCTGGGCATTTTAGACAGGCATAGTCATTATGATTGATTTATAAATCCAGAAGAATCTGATGGACTAGCAACAGGTGGTCTACCAAAATGAACCTGTAGACAGAGAGTGAATGGGTATTTTCGTTTGGAGAGCTGGAATCTAATTCCTGCAAATTTAAGCACTTGCTGCTGCTAGGCAGTAAAATCTGAAGTAGTCCATGCTCAGACACTCTCGTCTAGGTGACATTTAGCTCGGGGTCGTCACATTGCCCTGGTGGAAGGAATCAGTGCATGTGGGCTTGATGAGAGCAGTGCAGCAAGTTAGAATGCATGTTGGACAGTTTCACCTCTACATACGAGAGGAGAAGCATGCCCCAAAGGCTGCAGGTAGTTCATAGAAGTTTCAATGGAACAGAAACAGTAAAAATACCTTATTGTGTAATGAGATGGAAGGAAATATGTTATTGTTATATTTTTTTATGAATCATGGATATCATCTTTGAAATTCCATATTACGTTCTTAATTCTTATATCTGTGTATTTCAAGCACGCACAATATACTATTAAAGATGTAATTATTTAATAAAAAATTAAAAATTAGTTAAAACAATGAAAACATAATGACGTATTTGCCTCTGGCCTTGGCAGTGTAACTGGTCCTAGGGCAGCCCTCCTGCTATAAACAGTGAGAAAATGACACGAAATCAAGCAGTCCTTTGCAGATGTGGTCAGCAGGCATTGCTGGACCATCATCTGTAAGAGCAGCAAGTCCTTTGACGGCCCCATCTTTCTGCCTTTCTAGAGATATTTTCTGGAGTCTGGCACAAGGACGGGAGCCCACAGAGTATTGTAGTCTCCCCGACTTAGTATCTAAAGAATTAAGGAAGACTGAAGCCACTAGAGTTTGCAGGCAGGGAACTACCACAAAGAGTCCCAGAATTCTGCCTTGGTCTCCCTTTGTGTCCTTGCTGACCTTTAAGTAGTGCATGCATAGGATGAGACTTCATGATTCAGGCTAACAACTACCGGGGAGCTGTAAGCCAACAACTACCAGAGGGTTAACAAGTCAGAAGCTGCCACTTTTTGACCAAAATGGAAAGACCTTGTGAACACCCAGGGGCTTCACCAGCAACCCCAGAAAGGCCCACCTTTGTAGTGGGGCTGTAGATGTTCCCCAACAAAGCTTGAAAACAAGCCTCCAATGGATCAAGCTGATCTACTAACAAATTAACTGCCTCAAAACTTTTTAAAGGAAGACAAAGCAAACAAGTCAAAAAATCCAGACAACATTCAAAATGTGTAGAATCCAATTTTTAAAAGTTGCAAGATGTATAAAGAAGCAGAAAAAAGTGACTTATAACCAGGAGAAATAGTAGCCAATGAAACAGACTCAGAAATGACAGGTAGTAGAACTAGCAGACAGGGACTTTTTAGAAGCTATTATAAAATAATTTTTAAAGGATTTGAGAAAATGTTAATATAATGGACAAAGAAATAATATAAAAATGAGCCAAACACTCTTCTAGATGTGCAAATAAGCCATCCAAAATGAAAATGTCTCTGCACGGGCTTAATAGCAATTTAAATACTACAAAAATATCAGTGCATTTGGAAACAGGACAATTGAAAATAAACCAAAAAGAGAACAAAAACAGAAATGAACACAGCCTCACCGACCTGTGGGACATTGCTAAGTGATCTAACACTGCATATTTGAAGTCCTACAGTAGGGGTGAGGGGGGGATACAAAAATACATAGGAGGGGGAAAAGGTCAAAAGTGTTACGAATCTGAGAAAATAGACAAAGCCATGGTTCCAAAATGCTTGACAAATCTCAAGCAGGGTCCTACAGCAAAGCCCATTATTAATTTGCATAAAACCTAAGATGATGATAAAAAAAAAATCTTAAAAGCAGCAAGCACATAGTGGGAAAACATGGTGAGAAAACGGTTGGAAATGACTTCTCACCTGAAACAATGCAAGGCAGGAGACAATGGAAAGAAAACATTTTCCTTCTTGACTACCATATTTAAAAGTACAGTCCTTCCCCTCCCCAACCCCCACATCCTGCCCCTCCCTTACTTACACCTGTTCATGTTCTCCATGGCATTTGTCATTTTATAATATGCTACATAATTCCATATGTGTCTCCTCCACTAGAACATTTTTTTCCTGAGATGTTCACTAATGTATCTTTAAATGTCTTGCACATAATGGCTGTTTAGCAAATATTTGTGGAATGAACATATAAAAGAGTAACACTTGTTGGTAAGTGTGAGGCTTCTGAAGACAAACAGAACCAACAGGTTATGTGTATGTATATATAGAGAGATTTGTTTTTAAAGAGTTGGCTAGGGGCGCCTGGGTGGCTCAGTGGGTTAAAGCCTCTGCCTTCAGCTCGGGTCGTGATCCCAGGGTCCTGGGATCGAGCCCCGCATCAGGCTCTTTGCTCAGCGGGGAGCCTGCTTCCTCCTCTCTCTCTCTCTCTCTGCCTGCCTCTCTGCCTACTTGTGATCTCTGTCAAATAAATAAATAAAATCTTTGAAAATAAATTAAAAAATAAAGAGTTGGCTAACATGATCATGAAGGCTTTACGAGTCCAAAGTCTTAAAGGTACATTGGCAGGCTGGAAATCCAGAGTTTCAGTTTGAGTCTAAGGGAGGTCTGCTGGCAGAACTCCTCCTCGCCTGGGACGGTCACCATTTTTCTGTTAAGGCTCTGGGCTGGTTGGATGAGGCATACTCACATTATGGAGCGTAATCACCTTTAAGAATCCACCAATTTAAATGTCAATGTCATCCAAAAAACACCTTCACAGAAACATCCAGAATAATGTTTGACCAAATATCTGGGTACCACGGTCTAGCCAAGTTGCTAGGTAAAGTTAGCCATCGTAGTAGGATGCGGAAAAACAGGAACTGTCATTCACTGTGACACGTCAGATGTAAGTGGGTACAACCATTTCAGAAAATAATTTGGCACCACCTCACAAGGTTGAATATGTGCATATCCTGCCACTGAGCAATTTCACTTCTCTTTATAGACCTGGAAATACAGATAAGGCCACAAATTAACGTGTGCAGAGTTTTTGTGACGTGTTGCTTGTAAAAGGAAGAAAATAGAAATAAAACATTTATTCGTGGGAAAAAGGATCAATTAATTGTGGTATATTTCTAGATCAGAATACTGCATAGCAATTAAAAATGAATTAAATATACATATGTTGACATGAATTGATTTTTAAAATCACGTTGAATTAAAAAAGTTAATTCCAAAAGGATATGTGTGTGCATTTATATAGAGGTTGAAACCACTTCTATTTAATTTTGGCAACTCAAATTCATAATATATTGTTTGTCATATTAGTCTACCAAGATTGTTTTTGCTACCTGAGATTCTCCTGTTTAATACTACCAAGGAAATCCACAGAAGCACAGGCTTTTGGTCTTTGACGTCGTGTTGTAGAGGCAACTAAAGATACCCAAGGAGCTGCTCAGTAGAAACCACATCACGTCACCAGGTCGCACCACGGATGAACTTCCTTGTGTCCTGCCTGTTTTGCTAATTCTTACTCATTTACAACAATTTTTAAATATGTGACCCAAGACGAAATTTCAAGGTCAGGGATATTGATATTCAGAATGGCAGATCGCGTGTATTCTCAGTTAAAGCCTAGACTATGAATTTAAATAAAAATCATATTGAGTCACGACATGCAGTTATATGTTGATATTTTCCATTGAAGTATTTCACTATGCTTTTTTTTTTTTTCAAACTGTGATGCAAGAGTAAAATAAATTAAAATTGATGTTTATCTTTTTTCTGACTTTCTTTGCCAGTCATAAATTTGGGGTAACCATATGACATTTGAGGTTAACCTTTATTTTTTAGTTAACAGTGGTTTCACAAAAGAGATTTTCTAATCAGCCCCCTGCCCTGTTTTTATTTCCTTCCTAGTTGTCTGACGATGGTCGCTATGTCTTATTATCAATAAGGGAAGGATGTGATCCAGTAAACCGACTCTGGTACTGTGACCTACAGCAGGAATCCAATGGCATCAGTGGTAAGTTATCTTTCAAACAGGCAATTAGTCCAGAAAGCTCCATTAAGAAGCAATTATTTTGATCTTCTAATTGATTTCCCAAGAAACCTCCTTCCATTCAGCCGTATGAACCCTCAGTTCTTATTTTTTCTTTCGGTATTGTTGCATAAAATGAGGAAAAATTGAATGAAGCTCTTTGTTGGCTTTAGCATTTTCTCCATAAATTGAGGTTAACCATATATTTTCCATATGAATGTGGATGGGTCTGTTGATTATTGCAGATGAAGAGTGTAAAAGAGAATCTAGCTCTTTGGTCTGTAAAGCACTGTAATTGTCTAGATGTAATGGTTCAAACTGTCACAGGCAAAAGGAAGAGACCAGTGAGAATTAGCGAGGTTAACAGGTAATTATAAGATGGTTTCCTAGCACTGAGCCACATGCACAGTAACAGCCTGATTTTGCTTTCTGGGAGCCTTATACATCATGAGAGTAAGCATAGGACCAGCCAGCTACAGATCGTGGCGGTGGCTCATTTTAAATGTTGTTCTCTTCGAGCCTCTAGGTCATAGCAGCAGCATTATCGAGCGCTAAAGCTTTCCAGCTGCACAATTTACTATGCTAAGAATACCCAGACCCCAAAACTGCACAGATAGGCTGGCACTCGGATAAGGACAGGAAACTAATTACACTGTTCTGGTTAAAATAAATATATTTTAGAGAATGTGATGCATATTTTCAGACTATATAATTTGAGTGCATTTTAAATTATTAGATTACTTCATTCTGTTACATTATGATAAGAAAATATACAATTTTCTTTTTTTATTGATCGGACATTGCATCATTTTTAAACTTCTCTGAGCAAGATCCACATCCCGACATTCTTAGATACTGCAGAGCGCCATTCCCAGATGCAGCAGGATGAAGTCAGCAGATTGATTCAGGTGTGACATATATATCCATTTAATAAAGATACTTGTAGGGCTTTTTCTGTTTAAAAAAAAAAAAAAGATACACCCATTTTGATCTCAAAAGGAAGTTGCAACAACCACACCAGTTTTCACGTTCTTTGACAAGAGCAAAACCAGCACCTAAGAATTGTTCGCTTGAGTTTCCAGTCTAGTCGACACGGAACTGAACCTCTGAAGAATGAGATCTGGAAGAAACAGGGACAGCTGTTACTCTGCTGTCACCCTCACAGTATTCCTTTGTGAGTCTGAGATGGTGGAAAGGACTTTGCCTTTCCCCACTTTATTACAAATTCCAGTTCCGTCATTCTTCCTCCAGAGAGCGCCAGTTTCATTTTCTTTTTATTACTTTGTTATTATATCTTTACATTATTAGGTAGACTTGTTATTAAATGATGCAAGTTAACAAATCAAAAAACACAAATTGCTTAATTTCCTCTAAATACAAGGAAGAGAATTTCTTCCATAGACCGGTATACTGAACTCGTATTGCTGTGTCCGCTTTAATAATAGTAATAACTGGCTGAAACTTACAAAAGGGCTGGCAGAACTCAAGGAAAGCCTGTTTTCTTCCAAACCTCTTGGTCTTTATCTTTTTTTTTTTTTTAAACCTTGCATACTTTTTATCCCCCAATTTATCATTGCCATATTATGGAAGAATTAGAGAAGAGGGTATGATACCTAGAGATTGAGATTCTGGAAGGAAGATGGCACAGAGGTACACCAGGCCATCACAAATAAAATGCCAGACACTGTAGCCCTGAAAGAACATGAAGGAGAACGAAGGGAAGTGTCTAAGGAACCATAAATGACAATAATGCATGCAGCTGGGAAGCTCCTGTTCACAAAACAAGCCAGCTCCCAGCTGGCCTTCCCAGTTGGATCTTCCTTGAGTTACCTGACTGTTGTTGTCTCTGCTTCTTAGGTGGCTGTTTTGCAGTCTAGGTGAAGAGCCCAGTGCTCTTACGTTAGCAATTACCATTTTCCAGTTGTTCTCTCTCTTTTTTAAATCGTCCAGAGGAATTTTAAGGTTATTTTGTCATGATCTGAACAGAAGTCCAGCCATATGTTGGACTAGGGCTATGTGTAAACCTGTAAATTTATTTGGTATTTGATCTCTCAGTCGAACCACTTTTTTTTTTTTTTAACTTTTTTAACTTTTACATAAGCTCTATGCCCAACATAGGGCTTTGAACTCACAATCCTGAGATCAGGAGTCTCATGCTCTACTGACTGAGCCAGCGAGGTGCCCCATAACCACATACTACTTGTTAGAGTTACTCCTAGGTATATGTAGTTTTGAGCTATTGATGACTTGTGAAGGTATCTATCAGAGTTTACCCAAAGAAGCAGAACCAGTAGGAGACATACCTTAAGAGATGTTTTGTAAGAAATGGGCCTCTGTGATTTGAGGACTGGCTAGCTAAATCTGAAATCAGTAGGGCAGGCTACAAGGAAAAACAGTCTGGAATTTTCAGGCACAGGCTGAAGCTGCCATCCACAGGTGGTATTTCTTTCTCAGAGAAACCTCAATTCCCGGAGAAGGCATTTCAACTGATTGAATCAGACCTGCCTAGATTATCTAGGATAATCTCCTTTACCTAAAGTCAACTGATTATGGTCTTTAATCACACCTACAAAACACCTTTGCAGTAACACCACTGTCAGTATTTGATTGATTAACTCCAGACACGTCAAAAAGACCATCCGAGTGAACTCATGGAAAACCACAGGGAGAGCAAACAAATCTGACCATACTAACCTGATTTCATTTTTTAATAAGGTGACTAAACTGACCAGTATTTGGAATTCATTGAGGCACTTAAAAAAGTATGTGGTAGGGGCGCCTGGGTGGCTCAGTGGGTTAAAGCCTCTGCCTTCGGCTCAGGTCATGATCCCAGGGTCCTGGGATCGAGCCCTGTATCGGGCTCTCTGCTCAGCAGGGAGCCTGCTTCTCCCTCTCTCTCTGCCTGCCTCTCTGCCTACTTGTGATCTATCTCTCTCTGTCAAATAAATAAATAAAATCTTTAAAAAAATATATATATATATAAAAGTATGTGGTATCCTATAGATTTGGAAGCGAAGAGTAGGATAGGTGGATTTGAAGCTTTGATTTGTACACTGATATGCATACTGAAGGCACTGGGGAGTGTTGGCCAGTGACAGCTGCTAATGTCTGGGTCTGGCTCAGCTTGCCATCTCTTTTTCATCATTGCTTCACTAGCATTAACTCTGTGGATGACATAAACCTCAGAGTAGTTACTCCTTTGAATGGCAGTCCTAGGATTCTGAAAGCTCTGGACAGTCACAATGATCGTCCAGTACTAATTAAGATGAAATGGGGATCTATTTCTGCGCTTGGGTTTAAGTCAGTTGCATACAACAGTATTAAAGAGAGCTTGTTCGTTTGTTTTCATTGACAGCTGGTTCATTAGGAGTCAGTGATATGATTATTACCGTTCAAAGAGACAAGTACTATGAGTTAAACTGTTGAAGACATTAAGTATAGTTAGTTTATAACAGGAGAGCCCTGGCAGATCAAGATAGTGATCGTTAAAAATTTTTTAAATAATCCCTACTGATCAGGATTGGATGTATTGCAACAATAACCAGAACACTTCCAAGTCAGATGTGAATTTTAGTCTCAGCTCCAAGACTGACTAACTGGTGAGCCTGGGGTGGGAATGTTTTCTCTCACTGTTTCCATGACTACCAATGGGGAAGGAATACCTACATCAGGCATAATGAAGAGTGTGGAACACAGCTTAGCAGGGTTCCTGGCACATAGTAGGTTCTCAGGAATTCCTCCCTTCTTTTTTCCATTGTTTCTTGACTGAAAGAGGAATATTTGAAATGAGCACACTTTGATTTGGGTTACCATGGGAAAACAGATTGAGGAAGTCCTAGAATAAATAGTTAACGTTCCGTATCAAAGCTGCTCTAAACACAGATCTTGGTATTGACTTGTTTCCTGCAAAGCCAGATTCATAATAAAAAAAAAAGTGCTTTCATTAACAAAAACATAAATAGGTGTGTCTCTAAGTGCAAGACTGTGTGGGGAGGTGTCTAATTTTTACAGGTTGATAATTGAAATTTCGGGGGTTTATATGCCAGAGATCTTTTTCTTGCTATTTCCTTACCTGTTCCATGTTTGTTATATTTTTTTAAATGAGGGGAATAATAACTAACATTTAACTGAAATGCTAAATGTGCTAGTTAACTATTAGATGAGTTAAACTTGAATAGCCGGTGACCAAAAACTAAATCTGTTATGAAATCTTTCATTTTATATTGCTGAAATTTAACCTAAAGCCTTTCTGCTATGATTTTAATCTTTCTTGCCTTAAAGGCAGGGGAAATGATCAGCATTTTCATGCAAATTAATTCTTCATTTATTAGGGCATCGTTGAATTGCTTGTCTGGAAAACTAAATAATTTTACTTAGGTAGCACTTTTTAACTTTTCTGTCAACTTTGCCTCCCAAGAAAACCTTCTTCCCCTGTGCATTTTGAAATGAGAATCACAAAAAGCACAAAAAAGTGGCTGATGGCTATACAATATCATAGAAAAAACAAGACACAGAGAAAACAAAACTACAAAAATACAGGATGGGAAAAAAATCCTAGAGTCTTGAGAGTTAAAGGAGTTCCCTGTGAAACTGGATTCCTTTGTCATTTACATTTGTCTTGTAAATTCCAATTTTTCTTCTCCAACCTGCTGACCATCTTGCCACTCTGTTAGCCAGATCTCTCCTTGGAGAACCTCCTTTCCACCATTTACATCTGCAGTATTTTCGCTTAAGAATGATATCTGTTACAAACTGTGGACCATAGCTTTTCCCCAGAACTGCAAATCAGGGTAGTTGGCTGCTCCTTTCCTGACCCTTCTGTCCAGGTAAGTCCTCTGACTCGCCTCATTCACCACTGTGTAGAAACAGCACTAGGCATATATATGATTTCTTAGGTGTTCAAAACTGCCAAGTAGGTGCCCTCCAAAAATCATCGCACCCCCTTCTGTGCTGGCTGCCGGAGACGTGTTCTGAGTTGCTCTCTACTTTCTTTGGGGAAGGAGAGATTTTTATCTTAGCCGTGAGCACACTTTCTCATGCCTTCGGTTGACAGCTTTCCTTCTACAGTTGACTGTTCTCTTTTGCCAAATTCTGATTTCTTTTTCTCTCCATACAAAAATAAAACAAAAACAATAAGAACACTTTGAGTAATTGTGAGCTGCATGAGATCAGGGACCTTCTCTGTCTTGCTTTCTGGATTGCCCAGCACCTAGAGCAGTGCCTGACAGATAACAAGGACTCTGTCCTTGACCAGACTTTACTCAGGCTTCCCTAAGTCCTCTTCCTAACTAGGCCTCAACCTTGGTTCCTCGGCCTCCTCCTCCCTCATTGGACCAACATAGCTTAGTTGTAACAAGAATCTCACTACATCAGTTTAGAGAGAATCCCCTACCCTCCATATCTGATCACCCTTGATATCTGGTTAAATTCCTCACCCCTTCCATCTCCTGCCACTGTCCGCCACATGCTGATGACTTTGACCTGCCATCACCAAGAATGTTCTTGGGTCAGTTTCACAAGAATCCCTCTACTCCATGTGTCCTCTCAGTGACTACCCCTCTGTCCGTTCTGCTCATTGGCTATAAATCCCCAGCTGTCTTTTGTATTTGGAGTTAAGTCTGATCTCTCTCTCTTATTGTGATAGTCTTGACACCTATCTCAGCAGTCCTAATTACAGTCTTCTTTACCATTTTAACAAGTGTGAGATAATTTTTTTTCTTTAACATAGACTCATAGAAGGTGGGTTCCAGCTTGTCTTAAATATCCTTGGCCCTTTGTGGCTCCTGGTGCTCAGAGGACCCTGCTTTATAAGCCAACTTCCATCAGTAACTGTTAAATTTTCTTGGAAGCATTTTGAATCTTCACTTTTCTGGCCACCTAAATTTTTTTAAGTTGAATTTTTATCTTTTGCTAAACTCTGAGAATGATGACTAGGTACAGACCATGTTTCTCCAGTCCTGTATATTGTACGAGCAGAAGATTTTTGCTTCTCTTTGTCTGTTCCTTGTTTAAGATCAGAAGTGAGGAAATCACTTAGGCCCCCAGGCTGGTGTGACAATTTAATCATTCTGCAGTAGAAAAGACAGCTGAGTCTTGACTCCTGTGATTCTTAATGTGATTGATGCCTGTAGATTAGTTGAAATTAATCATTCTGAACCTTGGAAGAAAATGATCCGTGTCTAGATTTTCTTAGTTATATTTTCTCTACTTTTCTTAATAGTTTTTTGAATTATATATGTATTTTGTTTCCTAAGTTTATTATCCTATTTTGAATATGCAGTTGGCCCTTGAACAGCCCTAATTTGACCTTTGCACATCCATATATACACTGATTTTTCCTTTTCTTGATAATAAATACAGTATTAAACTGTAAAGGTATTTTCTCTCATGATTTTTTAGTGGTTACTTCCCTGTAGCTTAGGTTATTGTAAGGATACTGTATATAATACATATAACATACAAAATATATGCTAATTGAATGGTGGTGTTGTCAGGAAAGCTTCCAGTCGACAATGGTCCAGTAGTAAAGTTTTGAGGGAGGTAAAATTATACGTGGATTTTTGACTCTGCAGGGGATGGTGTTCCTGACCCTTGCACTGTTCAGGGGTCAATAATATGTAAAGTTACTTCATATCAACTAAATTGGGAATAAATTTTCATATACTTTCTCTATTACTGTTAAACATCAGGCCTTAGATCTGCTCTTCTTTCAAATATTTGGACTTTAAAAAATTTCATTAAAATTTAATTTATACCCTGAAAATATAAACGATGGTTTTCAACATTCTCTTATACAAATTTATCTTAGTGTTCAATATAGTTAATGTACATTTCTGAATAGTTTTATTGGAAAAGTATGAGACTACGGACTTTAAATCCGATTGCTTCTGTTGTCTTCACACTGTCAACAGATACATATGTTTCAGTCTGAAATGCAGGATTGTATAAATGTTACCTGTTTAGTTATGAATAGACACATAGCAGCAGACACATAGCCGTGGCCCAATCCATGCTGTTCTTCTTCCCCTGGTGTGCTCCCCACCTGCTGGGCCCAATTTCAGGGCGCAGCGGTGCTGTGACCTGGCACACAGGCCCAGGCTCAGAGGTAGGACAGGTCTGGAGTTGAAAACACTCAGCTCCCTCCCACTCCCCTCTGGTTTTTTGTTGTTGTTGTTCCCTCTCTTTTTGGTTCTTTCAATTTTTCTGTGAAAGGTCAGAGACTTTATTTCTTCTTTTATAGGGTGACCAACAAAAGAGACTCTGACCATTTGGCCCAGTTCTGAATGAATTTAAACTTGTTGTATTAGAGGTTTTTAAGTAGAATCTTTAGGAAGCAATTATTAGGTGAAAAGATCTATCAGAGCCTGAAATCCTTGTTAGTGACATAATGTACTCCTGGCACGAACGTCGCCGTCCTCCAGACAGGCCCAAAGTGGTCTTTGCTCCCTATTGCAGCATTAACAAAGCCTTTGGCAGAAAAGACAGGTGGTGCGGGCATCATTGATCTTCGTAAGGAAATACCACCTCACACTTACTTCATCCAGACTTTCATCAACCTGTCTCTCTGCTTTTTCCTTTTTTGCTGAAAGTTTGCGCCTTCTAGGCTGATGAAGTTTCCAGCACTCAGCATGTTGTTTTAGTACTTCCATGTCATTAAAGAAATTGGCTTTCTTCTGAATAAGAAATGCATCTACATTCCAGATTACATGTAAAAATAAAAGGAGCTCAGTATCCATCAGACGCCTAAATGGCTCCTTTAGCCATCTCTGGCTAACGCAGGGCACACCTCTTGTTTCTAGGTAGCCGGGACCGTAGTGACTCCACAGGTCATGCCGTGTGGGGCTGGGGCGTCTTTTGGGGGTAGAGTGGAAAGGGGGAGATAAACATTTGAGAAACTTGAAACAAAGGACTTGTCTGAAGTGTAGAAAGCTCAGCTGAGTGTGAAGAGCCAGAGAACTGGGGAGGAGGGCCTCTCTGGGAGACAGAGAGTCATTAGAAAACTGCGTTTCAGAGCGGGAATGCAAGAAAGGCAAAAAGAATGGAAACATCAAAAGATAGCAAAAAAATAAGCAAGACATGGATTTTGAAGTAAAATAAGTAGTAGTGATAAAATTAGTATTTTCACTAATTTTAAAATGAGTGATTTTAAGGGCTTTTTCTAGGAAAATAGCTGTGTGTTGTGACAGATGGAAATTAGATTTTAAAGTTCACTATTAGCAAATCATGCTGTTCAGAAGCCACATTTAGCTTATTTTTGTCATTTGAAGAACACTGGGATTATTTGGAATAGTAGTAAGTATTGACTGTTGAACATTTTCTGTGTGCCAAATTCTGAGCGAAGAGTGTCGAGAATTCACGTAGCCTTCTCAACAACCTCTGAGGAGCACATGTTGTTATCCCCCGGAGCCTGGGATGTGAGGCCAGTTCACTTTCCTGAGGTAAAGATTCAGACTCAGGTCAGCCGATACACCCAAACCCATGTTCTAACCATCACTGTGAGGCAGGGGAGATAGAAGGAAGGTGTCAGGCCAGGAACAGCCACCTTACCCCCGTTTTTTAGAGCAAGACCACACTTTCCATTTGTTTATGTTGTTACATAGTGTTTCATAAAGTATAAAAGCACTTTTTAGCTCCTGTTGCTAGAGAGCTTACAAAAATTTTCTATGAAACATAGTTAATACCATGCATTTTCAAAGAAAGCAATAAAAGTAATGACTTTGCTCTAGGGAAAGCATAAGATGAATTATTTTAAGCTAATTTTCACTCAGTAAACAAATCATTCCCCCACCAAGAATCAGGTCTATAAAAAGTAATTTTAACTTTAATGTGAAGAAGTTTGGGAATTGGATTCTTTTGGCTTCAGAGTGAATAATGTCACTTACAGAGAAACGAATCTAAGAAAAGGTTGGCAAAAAACCGAGGTGTTTGGGAGTTAAGCCATGTCTCTTTTTTAAAAGTAATTTTTCTATGTTCCATTTAAATCAATAGAGTTCTGACTTGTGAACAGCAAAACTGAGTGAGCCCCATTGTTCAACTGAAATACCATTTCTCTTGAATTATTTTGTGCCAGAGCCCTGAGGAGCAAGGAGCTCAGGAGAGCAGAAGATTTTAAACATGCTGCCCCATGAGGGCCAGTACTCTGAACCTCCTTTGTATAAATCCAGCCACATAACTCAAATTTGAATGAATTTATGACTTGTAGTATTTATTAATGACTGAGGTTAATACTCCAGAATTTGATGGTAGATAACGACCACACACTCTGTTGTTTCGGTGTTCACTGGAGCCTTGATTATTTAAAGCAAATGTGCCACATCTTCAGGCTCACCTGATTATATAGAGATAGTGAAGGAAATGTCTACTGTGCCTTTGGTAGATGCTTCAGTGACTTTTGTGTTGGGGGTGGGGTGGCTAGGGTCATAATAAATATCACTACAATGGCTGCAAGACCTTTTCAGGTAGAAACCGTAAGATGGTTACTTTGAGAAATAAAGGTTGCACATCAGGAAATGTTTTATTGTCAGGGGAACATTTAAGGAATCTGACATTTTCCTGAGCCAAAACTCTTGTGTCTACAAATGTCATAGTCCAGAAAATTGTGATTCATCATTCTACTATAAACAAACGTACCTTTCTGATTGTAATTTTTACATTACCCACTAATTTTTTAGTTATTTACTTACTCTTCTAAGGAATATTTTTTGGTTTTTTTTTCCCTTTTAAAGCATTGTTTTCTGTAAATTAAAAAATGAAGTTACCTTGGGTTACCTGCTTTTGAGATTAGCAGTTTGTCACTGAAAAAAAAAATTATAATTTGAATGCACAGTTTAATCTTTATAAAAGTTAAGTGTAAGGATTTCTCGTTGAAGGAGTTTAGCAGATTATATATTCTGAGTAACCTCCCAGTTGAAATAACTGAAATGCTGTAAGAAGTTTATAAAGTATCTTTCTAAATATATTGCTAAATTAGTACACAAAACAAGAGAAACCGTAGAGACCAAAGACAAAATGAAAGCGGGAATCCTGGGATGTTCCTCCTGGGCTTTGGTGGTTGAGTTCCCATCTGATGGCCACCTAGGGCAAGGGGATGGAGGATAAAGCCTCTGGTTCTCCATGTTGGAAAGTCTAATAAGGGAAACTGTCAATGTAACGGTGATTAAGAAAGAAACCTGGGAGGGGGGAAATGGAGAGTGAGGAGAGGAGGAAAACCTGCCTGCCTTTACCTTCGCACTAGTGAGGGAGAGGGAGCAGCAGGATGTGAATTCTCCTAAAGCTTGAGAAAGACTGACATGGGTACGGTTGTCTGGATTGCCCCTCTGAGGTCCAAAAGTCCTCATGCCAAGAATTTAACTTAAAGGGTTCCCAGGTTCATTGCCAACAGGCAAACGGAAGCCAAATGGAAGTCTTCTCTGGAGGAGTGCCACTTTAACCAGGCCTGCACGAATTGCCACAGATGATGTTTCAAGGGAAATCATTTCACAGTCAAAAATCTCAAATTAAAGAAAAAAAGTCACAGGGGCGCCTGGGTGGCTCAGTGGGTTAAGCCTCTGCCTTTGGCTCAGGTCATGGTCTCAGGGTCCTGGGATCGAACCCCACATCAGGCTCTCTGCTCAGCAGAGAGCCTGCTCCCCCACCCCCTGCCTGCCTCTCTGCCTCATGATCTCTCTCTCTGTCAAATAAATAAATAAAACCTTTAAAAAAAAAAAGTCACAAATCAGACAAAATCACCAGCATGAGCAACAGAATAACCAGAAGTAGCAGAGTGAACTTATCCCATTCCTAATGTAAAATAAGTACATTAAAAATACTTTTAAAAATAAATAATGTGATTCTGCTTTTACAAAAATAAACAAACAAGAAGCTTAGAAGTATGAGCAGGAAATGACATATCATAAAGAATGACCAGACTGGAAGAAGACTAAGTAGAATTTCTGCAAATAAGGAATGTGGTTATTAACATTAAAAAATTCAGTTATTAGGTTGAAGAAATTAGACACAGCTGAAGAGGGAATTAATGAATTAGAAAATGAATGTAAAGAAATTACCTGGAATGTAGCCCACCCAAGAAGTGGAAAGCATGAGTGGTGAAGAGACCTGGAAAAGAAAATCTTTTCAGAAATGAATACGCAATTGGGATCATTTTGTAGAGGACAACCGGCCCAAAATGTTACCATGAAAATCACATAGCTGTCTCAATATCAAAGTAGACTTTAAGGTAAAAAGCATTGCTAAAGGGACTCCTGGGTGGCTCAGTGGGCTAAGCTTCTGCCTTCAGCTCAGGTCATGATCTCAGGGTCCTAGGATTGAGCTCTGCGTCCGGCTCTCTGCTCGGCAGGGGGCCTGCTTCCCCCCTCTCTCTTTAGAATGATGTTGTCAGATTCCCTAAAACTCTCAATTGAATTGTGATTGGAATTATATCAAAGTTATAGATTTCCTTTGGGATTATTTGCACCTTTGAAATACTGAGGCTTCCCATCTAGAGATAACGGTATGTGTTTCCAATTATTCAGGGTATTTTTGTTGTTGTTGCTTTAGGATGCCTTAGGGAAGTTTTAGAGCCTTCTTCATATAGATTCCACATTTCATGTTAAGTGCATTCCTTTTTTTTTTTTTAAGATTTTATATATTTATTTTAAAGAGAATGAGAGAGCATGACGGGGGGAGGGTCATAGGGAGAAGCAGACTCCCTGCTGAGCAGGGAGCCCAATGTGGGACTAGATCCTGGGACTCCAAGATCATAACCTGAGCCGAAGGCAGTCACTTAACCAACTGAGCCACCCAGGTGCCCTGCCTCCCTAAGTATTAATTTTGCTTCTGCTGTAAGAGAGGGCTGTCCTCATTCCGTGTTTTCTAACTGGTTATTGCTGGCATATAAGAAAGCTATAGCTTTTGTTTAACTGCTTATTATTTTAATTCTTGTCATTTGTTTTAACATAATATTTATTGAGTTTTTGTTGTGGGGTAGGTATTAGTAGTCACTTTATAAAAATTTTTGAATAAACTTCCTCTTCCTAGTTTACAGTTGAGGAAAATGAAGCTTAGCGGAGGATAAAGAGATTACTCAAGGTCACACCATTAAATAGTTGAGCTGGGGTTTTAATTCAGTTATGTCTCAAAAAAAAAAACAAACCTCTCTATCATCAGAGTGTATTTTTCTTGATAAATTTAATTCAGTGAAAAAATCATATAAGATATTATGCTATGGAGATGAATGAGATAATGTAAAATAGCCTCGAAAGACTCAAGGAATATAAACAAACTATCCAAATTAGCAGTTTCACTGAGAAATTCAAGGTAGGAGATTAGTTAGAGAGTAGCTAAGATCTGGCATTGCCTTTCAGTAGTTTAGAAATCATAGGGCTCATTTGTTTATAAAACTTTTGAAAGGTGTTCTGAACATCTGTGTCCGTCACATTGTGAAATAGATGTCTTCCTGGTGGTTTTTTTTTTAATTTATATTTTTTATTTTATAAGTGGCATTTAGTGTAAAATCAACCCTGGTTGTGTGTGTGTATGTGTGTGTTAGTGATATCATCTGTGTGTGTATGTGTGTCTTGCGTGTATCTATGTGTGTGCACGTGTGTGAAATCATCCCGGGGGAGAGCCACTGCCAGAAGACCCGGAGGGGACTGATGAAGATGTGGCATGGTGTGGCGGCAGTTGAGGTAGAAGGTAGCGTTCCGATAGGAGACACGCTCAGGTGGAAGAGGATTTCCCAGATTCCATGGGGCAGGATGCTGAGGGGAGAGAGCCTTCAGTCTCCTTCATTGCCGGGGTTTTCAGGAGAAAAATTTCTTCACATTTTTAAAAACCTTAAAATTCACCTGCACTTGTCCTTCCTCTGTCTCAAGCCTTAGATCTCCCAAATACTGTGTCTGCTTTGTGTTCCATGGACAGACTTTGCTGTCCTCCCTTCCATACACATAAATAAACCACACTGCTTTTAGCACAGGAGAGGTGACAGGGATCTTTGGTCTCTCACCAGGAATCCTGAAGTGGGTAAAACTGATCGACAACTTTGAAGGAGAATATGACTATGTGACCAATGAGGGGACGGTGTTCACGTTCAAGACAAATCGCCATTCGCCTAACTATCGCCTGATCAACATCGACTTCACAGATCCCGAGGAGTCGAAGTGGAAAGTGCTTGTTCCTGAGCACGAGAAGGATGTCTTAGGTAAGATTCCGTGCTACTGAAACACTGTGTGCTTTTGTTTTTAGTGAGAAGGCCAAAAACTGGTACAGCTCTCATTCTCTGGAGACTGGTTACAAGGTAAAGAGCCTTCAACTTTCAGTCATCGAGAGCGAAGTGTCTGAACAGCATCTGTGTGGTTAGTACGACGTCACGCAGGGTCTTCAGAAAATTGTGGAGTATGAATCCAGGCTTCCAGCGGTAGTGTATTGTTGTTTTAATATCAGTTGCCTCTCTGTGTAGTAAACCATTTAGATCAGAATCCTTAGCTTTTAGGCTTTTGAATAACCTTTGGCTGTTTGTATTATACCTGTTGTAGATTTCGGAGTGGATCTACAGTCCTCTCGTTGGAAAAGAAGAGACTGTTGTCAGATGTCACTGAAACTTCCTATGTGCACGGAGCTACATTAACCTCTTGAGAACCTTCCTTTAGCAATTGTTTCAGAGTGCCCCTAAGTTCCCTCTTACTCATTTTCTCTGTGATTTTCTAAAAATGATATGCTGCTTTATAAATTATTCATTGCCTGAAAGCTAATTTGATGAGACTAAGACCCACGAAGTTTGCTACCATTTTTTATACAAAAGGAGAGTCTGGTACCTTCAAGCCAAGGAAGACTTGTAAGATGTGAAATTGTGCTGATGGGTTGAATAGGATAAAATCTAGGGCCATCCCAAATTGTGAAGGTATAAGATACGAAATTAGGAAAGCAATTCCTTTTGAGATCTGCAGAGTGGCCCTGTCTGATAAAGCAGTTCTTACTGTGACTTTCAGTGAATTAAAGCACAAGTACTAAAATCAGACAGGTCCAGGTTCACATCCAAGAAAAGTAGGGGATTCTTTCCCCCTTAGCTCAGGGCAGTATGCCCTGTGCTTGGCACATTAAACCTGGCCTTGCATAGGGGTAGAAGGGAAAGGACAAACAACGGACTGTCTCAGGGAGGGCTTCCTGCTGGGCCCTTGTTTCTGCAGTTCCCTTGGCCCTGGAAGAAGCACTACCATGGGTGTTTGCTTGAGATTCTCCTCAGCCCTTGGGCATCTGAGTGCACTCCACCCCTTTCTTCTCTACTGAGGTCTCCACGTCCTTCTGGGAAGTTCTTTAGGACAGGACCCAAGACAAACCCCATGCCTGCTCCTTCCTGCAAAACCCACATCTGGAACTCTGAGGCAGCAGTGTATCCCAGGCCCTTCCTCTGGCTTCTAGATGTCCAGTCATAGTCCTTTTAGCTTCTCAGGTTTGGCTCTCTGATAAGCTGGGCTTCTCCCTTGGGTGGGGGGAGGGAGGCGGGTGCAGAACATGACAGGGGATCTCTTCAAGGACATTTCTCCACCTGCCTCAGAATCTTCATTCACCGCCTGACCCTCATTTATATTTGGATGAGGGATCCATGAGCCAAGGGACACGGTTTTGGCCATTTCCTTCAACATCTTCGTATGAGGAATCTGGTTTGTAGTGACTTCAGTAGCCTGATGGCTTCAAGCCAAACCGAGACAGAATATCCCCCCCAAAGGGTGGCAAGAGCCAGCATTCAGTGAGTGCTTCCTAAGTGCCACGTGAATTTTGCCCCATCGTATTTGGTGGGTCCAGGTGAGCCTTTAGTGGCATAAGTCTTCATGTAGGTGGCCTGGGTGTTTTTCAGGAGCAAGTCAGGTTGCACCAGTGATCCTTATATAGGGAGCTGTCGGAGATGGAAACATCTCCCCAAACATGTGAGTTTTCTGCCTTTAAAGTCCTGAGGAAGTGGTTCTACTTATGTCTTAAGGTGACATTCTCTTTCACTTGTAGATCAAATGAGATGCAAATCGATGCTTGGAGATTTGGGGGGACGTGATATATCTTTATAATCTTCCTCCTCTAAGGTTATAAGTTCTTTAGAAAGAGGAAACCTTCAATATTCATCAGAACTCATCAATTCAAAGAGAAGTGCTGTTGCATTTGCTATATATCATTAGCACAGAATGCCCTATGGAGAATAAAAACCAGAGATGAGTCATAAAGTGCAGCCATAAAGTCAGAGCTTTTATTAATGACAGTCGACAAATCACCTTGTCTTTTCCTCATTCACTCCGTCCGTTTTATAATTCTGACACGCTCATAGTTAACACAGAGTGATTATTCTTTGACAGAAATAATTTACCTCCGTTTTTCCCCTGTACTTTCTTTAAAACATTAAGGCCACCTGAAATATATTGCTTGATTGAGGCACTTTAAACAAATTGCATTGGACAATGAGCAAATTACTTTTAGATGGAAGAGTTCTTCTGTCCTCACTTGGCGGAAAAGCTGGCCATGGTAGTCCAGACAGCCTAGCACCACGGAGGCCCCAGTCATCCTCCCGAGTTCCCTCTGGCCAATGTCCTGTTCATATTGATAATTAATAATCTTATAAGCATGAACCGCTAGTTTCTTTTGGGTTGTAAGAATAGGTGTCAGGACCCTCCCCCCACCACACCCCACAGCATGAAAGGCTTGTCTTTTCCACGTGTGGGAGCTACATTACCTGTCACCCTGTCCTTACATGTACTATAGCATCTCTCCCTCCAGGGGGAGTGGGGCGGGGGGGCTGTGGGGCTGTCCTTACCTCAGGCCGATCCTGTGCACACCAGTACAGGTAGTGCTCTGGGTCTGCCCTTCCGCTTTCTCCTCTCCCCATCAGCCCCCTCACCTCCTGTCCTGGCTCTGTCACCAACTGCACCATTCCTGACCTCGTCGCAACCCTGGGAGTTGAGGAGGACTCCTCTCTCTGCCTTACTGTCCATATCCTCACAATTACCACGTCCTGATGATTCTTCTGGGAAATGGCGTTTCTTTTCTTCCCTCCCTAGACTTTGTTCCACCTTGATGTGGCTTGACTGGCTAACGATGGCCGTAGTGTTCTTCCTCGTCTCCCCTCCCTCCTTCCGTAGACCCCCCCACTGTTCTGCATCCTTCGTTGCTATCATCGTTGTTCATGTCATCCTTCAGTGCAAACAGTACCTTCCCCGTAATGGCTCAGTGAGCACTAACCTCCCCTGTCCAGCTCACCAGATCCCCTGCATGCCACCACCCTCTCCTCCCACCCAACAGTGAGCGACTTTTTTTCTTCTTGGAAATGGATGTCTCACTTGTTCTCTTTACCAGTCTCCCTCCCTCACTGCTGGTCATTCATATTCCTTTTCTCTCTCTCCATTCCCAGCTTTGGCTGTCCTTCCTTGAGTTGCCTGTCCTCCCACCACCTCATCCCCCAGAGAGCTGTCCTGTCTCAGACACCACCCTAGGCACCCTTCCCCTCGCACCCCTGTACTCAAGGTGCAGTTCAGCACTTGCTTAAGGGCTCTTGTGTGTTTTGGGTCCCCAACCAGGCAATCACTTAACCTCTACTTGCATGTTATTACTTGTATTTTTATATGATTGTATCTTAAGGGCAGAAGTGACATCATCTGCCTGCCTGTTTCTCCAGGACTTTGCAGGGTATCTGGCACATACCTGGGGTGCAGTATATTTTCGTTGGAAAAACAGCCCTGACAGACATGGTTCTACCTCCTATACCATGATACTGGGCCCAAAATAAGTAGGCAGGATTATTTGTATCACAAAATATTTTGTAGAATATTTTGTTTCTTCTGGACATGACAGTAATAATTTATTAAAGGAATGTGCTGGAACTAGATGAATGATTACATCCAGTTATAAAATCACTTTGCAAGTCTTATTGCTGTGTAGCACAATGGAAAGCTAAAGAACTGTTGTTCAGTGAAATAAGTCTGCTTTTCACTACTTTCAAAGCTATGTTAGCTTTCATCTGTCCTTACCTTTTCAGAATGGGTCGCTTGCGTGAGGTCTAACTTTTTGGTGTTATGCTACCTTCATGACGTGAGGAACACTCTGCAGCTTCACGACCTGGCCACCGGTGCTCTCCTCAAGACCTTTCCCCTGGAGGTCGGCAGCATTGTGGGGTACAGCGGTCAGAAGAAGGACACCGAAATCTTCTATCAGTTTACTTCCTTTTTATCTCCAGGTGAGAGTCTTTTCACCAGTGTTACTCAGCTGAAAAATCAGACTACTGTTTGGGTTTCTTTTGGGAAATGGAAATGGAATGCTGTGTTACTGAAAATCCCATATGCTGTAGTATAGCCAGAATTACATAATGGGAATAAAACAGTAAAACAGATGCTTAGAACACAGGGAAATGCGAAAGCCTAAAACGGTGCACTCATTCATCTTATATCCTGAGTCTCTCTTCTGGGTACAGGACCAACTGGTGTTCTAGGTTGATTTAAAAAAATTAGTGTGAACACGTAAAACCTGAGATTCAGCCTTTGGTCTGTACAGATCAGGATACACACAGTGCAGAGTAACTAAAAGCATAGTCTATATAGTCTCATCTGACATGAAAAACCTGTTTTCTAAAACAGACAGAATAATTTGTGCTGTTGTTAAACCGAATTAAAATATAATTCTAGAAGTGTAGTCTTACATCATATAGAGAAAATATGTTCCTTGTTTTGAGGGAAAAGGAAAAAAAAAGCCATGCTTATAAGTTATGATACTGTGTTCCGCGGTATGGGTTAATTTTGCCCAAAGTAAACAGTTCTCTCTGTAACTTTTTTTCAGTTGATCACATTCATTTTGTCATTTTGGTTTTTCCTGCTTCTCCACTTGGCTGCCCGGATTTTTGTTGTCACCAAAGCCACACACATACCCTGATCTGTCCCAGGAGCCTGGCTCCATTGGCAGCTTAATGTTGACCGAGCAGTCCCTATCTTAAGAGCAGTCTGGCCAAAAACATTTCTGCCCTTCCCTCGTTTGCTTTTCAAGCTCCTGCATGGCCCTTTTGTCCCTACTGGCTTTGTGGCAATCACTGGTCCCAGCACAGTCAGCAGACATAGGGGAGAGAGCTAGGCAGGTGCCGAAGCGGCTCTTTCATCATGGGGTTCAGCCAAGTGGCAGCGACGCCTCATCTACTTTGTGTGTGTGTGTGTGTGTGTGTGTGTGTGTGTGTGTGTGAGAGAGAGAGAGAGAGAGAGAGAGAAAGAGAAAGAGAGAGTCACAGAGCAGCCAATTGTGAGGAATCTTAATGTCATGACAGCTTGCTGTCGGGGCTACTGAAACCAAGAGAGTGATGTTCTTCTGTAAGTAGGTCTGATGGTAGATCCAGAATGCCGGCAAGCTCTACTTTCCCATGTGCCTTTCAGAGGACCCAGAGGGTCTGGGGAAAGTGCCCACAGCCCTGTAGAAACCATGCCCAGCACCAGGACTTGGAAACTAACAGGTTAGGAATCCCATGTCAGGCGGTCCTATGCCATGTCCCTTCTGCCCTGAGGAACAGTGGCAGCCAGTGGACAGGAACTGAGAAAAATCCATTTCTTTCGGACTATCGTTCTCAACCCACTGCTGTTTGGGTTCACCATTTACTTCCCCAACTTATACTGGTTCCAGAGTTTTAACTTTGAAAATTTCATTGCTTAAACAATTTAAATGGATAAAGGGCAATGAGGAGAACAGGATAGGGGTGACTCACCTATTCTTAACAAAAGCCAGTGTCCCTAAGGGCCTATAAACCTCCTGCAAGGACTCCATGTGACTCAGGAACAAGCTCCTTATTACCTGGGCAAGAAAGGGCTCACTGACCTCATGTAAAGGGACAGGTTCCATGCCAAGCAATGAAACACTATCTGTGACTATTACGGCTGTGAAGTTTGAAAAGTTGCCAAGTTCTGTACTGCCGGGCAGTTTCTGAACAAGCTCTAATTTGTTGTCGTAATGCTTTGTTCTTCCCCTTTGTCTTGTCTTATTCATTTTGCCTCAGTCTTTCTCTTTTCTCCCTTTAATGGAGTTTTTTAGATCTAAAACCAGAGAATAGGGCTTCTAGACTCAGGCCTGCTGGTCCAAAGTAAAAATAGCCATCAGAGCATTAAACTAGATCTCTCAAAAGCAAGAAACTCTCAGTGCATCTGTATGTACATCTAGGCACATACGTACCAGACGCTGTCTCTCCCTGGTCTCTGAAGGGTAGCTGTCTACTACTGCAGTAAACAACAGATACCAAATTCTAAGTAAAGCCTCAGGGCCAACAATAACTCCAGCTCTGGCTGTCAGGACATGTGCATCTGGCCGGTGGAGGCCAGCTGACCTTGTTTCCCATGGAGGCACACAGTGAAGACGGTGTCTTGAACCCAGGCTATTTAGACTTTTGTACCTTGAGTTGAACTTGGGCGACCACGAGCAGCCAGGGCAATTTGGAACACGATGCACTTATTCCCTGTGGCCCAAACCACTTAGTGGTTGAGCTGATTAATTCTGTATTCATGGAACCTCAGAGGGTTGTCTAAGGTTAGCTCCAGACAGACTCACAACTTGTAATAATCCAGTATAGCAAGTCCCAGGTGCATGGCTCTGGGAAACAGGGATGAGCAAAGAAGCCTTTGCCAGACTGTTTAGGAAAGGCAAAAAAATAAAAAAATGTAAGACTTAATTTTTTAGGACATTTTAGGTTCACAGCAAAATTGAGGAGAAGGTACCAGAGATTTCCAGTATACCCCTGTCCCCACAACACAGCCTTCCCCATTATCAGCATTGCCCACCAGAGTGGACAGTTGGTACAATTGATGAACCTACGTTGACACATCGTAATCACCCAGAGTCCCTAGTTTGCATTATGGTTGACCCTTGCTGTTGCACATTCTGTGGGTTTGGACAAATCTGTAATGACATGTAGCCATCATTATAGTATCCTATGGGATATCTTCACTGCCCTAAAAATCCTCCATGCTCCCTCTGTTTACCTCTCTCCTCCCCCCAACCCCTGACAACCACTGATCTGTTTACTGTTTCCACAGTTTTGTCTTTTTTTTTTTTTTTAAAGATTTTATTTATTTATTTGACAGACAGAGATCACAAGTAGGCAGAGAGGCAGGCAGAGAGAGAGGGAAGAAGCAGGCTCCCTGCTGAGCAGAGAACCCAAGGCGGGGCTCGATCCCAGGACCATGGGATCATGACCTGAGCCGAAGGCAGAGGCTTAACCCACTGAAGCCACCCAGGTGCCCCCACAGTTTTGTCTTTTTGCAGAATATCTTATGGTTGGAATCATATGGTATTGGCTTCTTTCACTTAGTACTAGGCATTTAAGTTTCCTCCATATCTTTTCAAGGGCTCAGTAGCTTATTTCTTTTAACCCTGAATAATATCCCATTGTCTGGATGTACCAAGGTTTATTTACACATTCATCTTCTGAAGGACATTTTGGAAGCTTCCCAGTTTTAGCAGTTACGAATAAAGCATCTATAAATATCCGTGTGCAGATTTTTGTGTGGACATAACTTTTCAACTCCTTTGTGTAAATAGCAAGGAGGGCAAACATTTTTAAGACTTGTTTTAGTTTCCATTTAGGTTTTTTTCTTTTAATAACATTAAAAGCCACCCGGGTGGGTCTGTATGGATCATCTTTTAGAAAAAAGTTCTTTTGCCTTCTCTGTACATATCCAGTTTTCAAGCCCTCTGATTTTTCTTTCACAGTCTCTCCCAGAGTTTCTCCTTTCCTCTTAATTCCCACTCCCATTTCTTTTACCTCCTTATATTTATTTTGGATTATTGGGACTGTATGAGCTGATCATCCCTGTCTTCTTCCTGTTACTAAAAGGGCTTTGTTAAACCACTGTTTTCATCAGGAGACCCGACTCCTCAAGTCCAGACACCTCCTCTGGCCTTAAGGGACTTCCATGACCCAGTTCTGTCTTCACCCCTAAACGTGGAAATTAATTTCCTAGAGATCACCTGAGCAGTCCTCTCCAGTTTACAGTTCTAAGGTGTCTTCTCCAAACCCACCTCCTTTGGACTTAGCAAGCCAAATCAGACAGGACACAAGCATCATTAGATAATAGGGATTCACATTATGTGAATGTGTGATGGGCTCATCCAGGCCAACCCGGAGGGATCTGTAAAGAGAAAGTATTGGTCAAATGTATTAAGCTTTGTATGTTCAGATTTAACCCAGCCTCCTCCATGGTGCCACTTTGGTGCAGAACAGAAGGGCAGAAGTCGGGTTCTTGGCATCCTTTCCCTGCATAGTAGCCAGACCCTTTTGCCTACTTACTTCGTTCTGCTGTTAGAGGATGTGACGTCTTAGTCCTTCCGGATGAACAGGCATTTAGAGAACATTTCCAATTCATGGTCTTTCACAGAGGAATTTGTCTTCTAGTACTTTGGTTTCTTGTGTAAGGTCATTGACAGAGCACCTGTCACAGGTGGGAGTGCTGGCTGCCTGGGCCTGTGTCATTCACTGGGGTGCAGGCTGCTGTGGTCCAAGGTGAGTCAGGGGCTCAAACGGCACCTGCTTGTCTAGTCTTTTTTGCTAGTTGTTTGGTGGTCCCAGCTTGGTTTTTTTCTTCGCTTTTTTTTTTTTTTTTAAAGATTCAGATTTTTGTGTGTTTTGAGGAAGGGGGCAAGTACATATTGATCTAGAAGCTTTTCAGAAATTAACATATCTCTGAAAATAGCCTCACCCTCATGATTACATTCATCTAGACAAGGACACTATTCAGTATCTGGTACATTAGAATGTATGCCTCCTCCCACCCCAAAAATATATGCCCAGAGTATAGTTTGGAACTACTTGGTATACAAAGACATATTTCAACAGATATCCAAGTATGACTTAAACTAGGAAAGGCAGTGCTTTGGTCATATTACTTCTCTTCTCTCCTGTTATAATACCTTAAAATAACTCATCTGTAAGCATGAGACTTGCAATGGCATTCATAGAGATCAGCAGTTGTGCTATTAATGAATGTAAATGTATTGGGGGTGCAGAGTGTTTTTTCTCATCTGCTCATGAACCACATGCACAGAGGAGTTGAGAAGAAAGCAAGCCACCGTTATAATACATGATCAATTAATTCGAATGTGCCCTGTGGGAGTACCATTTTAGTTTCTAGTTTTCCAGCAAGTATTAGGATCACTGAATTGATTTTTCCTATATTTGACAGCATATGTTGAAAGTATTGTGTGGGCAGGTTGTTTCCACACCAGCCACTGTAAATGACTAATTCTGTTTCATAGACCACCCCAGTGTCATTGTTTCCAAATAGTAACAACTCATCTTACTTATTGTTTCTTTGATTGGGTACTTACGTGTTAGAGTGTAATAGCATTAAATTCAGGAAATGGAATTTTAATTAGGGATTAAATAAGCTGGCATTCTTGGTGTATATTCATTCATTTGTGCTGCACACAGTTAATGGGATGATCAGAATTTTAAAAAGTAACTCAAAAATGGTACCTGGCCATCTTGAGTCCCTGATTGCTATCCACATGTATGTCCGCAGACGGGTGGCCATCGGGTATCTGGAGCCCCAGAGTTCCCAGCAAGAGACCCTGACTGGCTGTTGACTGTGGGCGAATCGTTTGAGTTTTCCGTCTTACTCACCTCGCAGGTGAAATGGCCTTACATGAAGTTTCCCGTTTTCTTTGACCTGCACTCCTAAGCGACCTGCCATAGGCATGACCTGTTAAGTTTCCACCGTGACATTTTTCTGCCTCTTCTCATACTCAACAGAATGCTGTGGAATCTTCTCAAATGTCCTCGCAGGTTACAGGTGTAAGAAGGAAGGCCCCATGTGGTGGCAATGAGGAGGAGGGAACACTCGCATGGCATCCCCTGCACTGGGCCGTTCTAAGCTGTCTTGGTGCGGGGACCCTTACTCGGCAGCAGAGAATACCGCGGTCCCTCACTGATGCTCCTCTCTCGCTCTTCATGGCATCTGGCTGTGCCGTGTGACCCTCGCCGCCCCCCCCCCCTTCATATCCAGTGAGTCTGTGAACTAACCCAGGACTTCCGCTTCCTTCTAGGTATCATTTATCACTGTGACCTCACCAAAGAGGAATTGGAGCCACGAGTCTTCCGAGAGGTTACCGTGAAAGGGATCGATGCTTCCGATTACCAGACAATCCAGGTATGGAGCATTTACGAGAGTTAGAAAACCTGACTTCCGAGCCAGGCTGTCGCCACCCTAGTGTGTCAGGAGCCGTGGCGGGAGTGCGGGTAATACAGACAACAGGTGTTTTCGGCGCTCCAGCTCTCCCTGGGCAGGGAGCCGGGCACAGTCCTGCCCTCCTAGAGCGTGCAGCTTCTGCTGCCCCAGCAGCTGCTCTCGATGAGCAGCTGAAGCCCCTGTGGGGGGATCTTCCTACAGGAGCTGTCAAAGCAACACCGTTTGTCTGCTTGCATGAGAATTGGCTAGCCCAGGTCTTGTGGTGTCCCAGGTAACAGTGCAGATCTGCTCTACACAAAGTCTTTCCTCAGGTGCTCTGAGTCCGTCTTTTCCATCTGATGGTCCCGTGTACTTGTGCCTGGCTCAGACAAGGCACTCCACAAAATAGTAGAATGACTGACTTAACTGATTAATTGTCATGGCACCACAAGCTCCGTCTCTGGCCGCCCGTCCTTTCGGGTGATGAAGTTCCGTTTTTGCTTTTCCAGCTCCCCAGAGGCACCGAGTCTCCCAGAAACTGAATCACTTATTGATTGAGGACATAGCGTGTCTGACCCTTTGCAGTGAGAGGTCACCTGTGAGGTACCAGGTGTTTATCAGGCCTCTCCCACCTGGAGGACCGGACCACACAGACCACAGACTGGGAATCTGAACACTGGGAACCGAGTGTAGAACAAAGAGGGGATGCTCCCACAGTGTTTCTCTGAAACTAGATCATTACTTCAGCCTGCTGAGTTACCCGTCACCTGTCTAGAAATGGTCTGGATGGTGGGCTAGGCTACATCTAGATCACAAGTAAAGTGTTGTTTACAGAAACCGATACAGATCTGGCCCAGGGCTGCAGCCTGTCACCCCTTGTTCAGATCAGGTTTTGGCAAATGGGCCTCTAGTTTTGTGGGAGAACAGCCACGCCCATCTGTTGACATAGTGCCTATGGCAGGCTTGGTGCATTGATAGGGTGAGTGCAACAGGGACTATATGGCCCACATAGTCTAAAATACTTCGTTTTTGGCCCTCTGAGAAAAAGTTGACTGATCCCTGGTCTATATTAAAAAGTACTTATAGGGGCGCCCGGGTGGCTCAGTGGGTTAAAGCCTCTGCCTTCAGCTCAGGTCATGGTCCCGGGGTTCTGGAATCGAGCCCCACATCGGGCTCTCCGCACAGCGGGGAGCTTGCTTCCCCCCCTCTCTCTCTGCCTGCCTCTCTGCCTACTTGTGATCTCTGTCAAATAAATAAATAAAATCTTTAAAAAAAAAAAAAAAGTACTTATAAAATCCGAATGTTCTTGGTAGATGCACAGGGTCTTTGTCACAAAGCTCTTTCAGGCCTGAAATGTGCATGTACTCATTGGATGACATTGGGTGAGTCACTTAACCTTTCTTCAAGTTTTTTTAGAGGTGATCTCTATTTTGCAGGATTCCTATAGGGTATATGACATGATGTATATTATGTGTCTGGCACATAGAATGAATGTAATCCATTTTTTCAGTCAATATTCAAAATAATATAACATAGTCTTCTGTATCTGTTTTGGCTTGCTGCTGCTCTCATCTTCAAGGTGAGCTATTGCCTGGAGAGAGATCCTGTGGGAGCCAGTAGTCCGTCTGGCACTTACGTGGTTCGCTAATTCACCTAGTCCTGTAGTAGACTTTGAAAATCATTATTAGGCTGTCACTCTTGGCTATTATCCCTTTTCTCCATGTTTTGGAGATCTGCCCCTATCAAATGTCACATGTCACCTTCCCAGGGCCTGTGTCTAGTCTTTGCCTCAGCAACCCTGGGGCCAGGGTGTGTGCGTACACACCATCGCCTCCCCCGTCAGTAATGCCAGGGCTGCCCGAGCAGTATCTGCTGACTGTCCCTTTTCTGCCCTCAAGGGTCCCACCTTGGCTTCCCTAGAATTGGACAGTCACCCAAGAGAGACCCCGTGTCATCGCCTCATCTCGACTGTTCATCCCCTCAGCTCTATTTGGAAACACATTATTTTCTTCTCCTTGCCAGCTTTCCCCAAATAATTAGTGCTCAAGTCTGCAGTTATCTTGGGGTTTGAGGAGGGAGAGGCACCTATAAATCGCCAGGGAGGCAGCTGCTGGGAAGTTACTCTCCTCACAGGGAGGGAAGGCGGGGGACGGTTGGAGTTGTTTCTCCTGTCAAGTAGCTGTTCTTGTCCATGCCGGCAATAGTGATACTTTTGATAAGTGATACCCAGAGAAACTAGTTACCAGCTAATCTGTACTGTTTTCTTTTATAAATGAAAAGATAACTCGTTACACCTGAGCAAGTGCTCAGCGGAGTAGAAATCTCTCAGCCACGTGGGTAGCCTGACATCTACTCATTTAACCAGGGAAGGGACGGGCTTGGGTGACGCTGGTGTCTGCAGCGTCACACAGCTGAGCTCCCCTGCCTGGCTCTCTGCTTCACGGAGAAAACTTCCCTGATGTTGAGCTACCCGACGACAACCTTTTGTTTTTACCACTGCAGTAGGGAAGAAGGGAGAAAGATGGTAAATATGTAAAAATAATTAGACAGAACACAGGTGCATCCCACATGTCAATGCACTGCTCCTCATTTCCGGATTTTGACAGTGGAGCTCTGCCTGTGGACAGAGTAGTCATATAATGCCAACAGCAGAGTTTCTGCCTATTGATTACACACAGCAGACATCTTGCACTGAGTTACCAAAACAGAATTCTTTCATCGTTTACGGGTGCCTTGGAAATGCTCTTTAATATCCCAACGCCACAGACTTCTGTCACTTCAGCTCCGTCGTGTGGTGGCTTAGGGTCACGTGTATCAGCAGAGCCTTGACGTGAGATGTGAGCGTGACAGATGTCCTCACATTTTGATTAGGCTCTCAGCGGTGTTGCCAGCGATGACCTAACCATTGTAAAAGCAGACCCTAGAGAGGGATTGGCGCATGAATGGAAACCGTCCTGATGGTGTGTTATAGAATCCACAGCATTTGGGCGGGGGAGGGGGTAGATTTTTGTTTTCAGTCACTTTAGGGTCATGTCGCTTTTGATTCCTCTTGACCCTGGTGTTTATATTCATTCTGTATACGATTTAAAAAGAAGATCCTCTGGGCTGTCTGTGATCCCTTCTTACATTTTGTGAGGCGTGTTATCGTCGGGAGCAAATCCTGCAGCACGGATTACGCTGCGTAGTTAGTCAAATGCAATTAATGGTGGTCATGACCACGTATAGCTACCTGCTGGGACAGCTGGTAAGATAGGCCAAGACAAGGAGAAAGAGAAGGTCAAAGAAACACGTGGCTAATTAGGCCACAGAGGGCTATTCTTGTGTGTTGTACATTCACCCAGGACCCAGCACATCTTAAATTTGGGTGGGGGGTGGGGGCGTGGAGGGTATGGCATCATATTCTGCTGGCAGACATAGAACAAAACTGTATAACCTTTAACCATTCCTAACTGCAGCTGTGGGTAGAAAGTTGATCTGTATCAGGAATATAATTTTGAAAATCAGATCCTGGAAAATTGTTTTTCTTCCTATCAGAGGTACATATAAAAATTTAGTTTTAGATGGGGTTATCAAATCTGCACGTGACTAATCCTGTCTTTTTCTTTTTTTATTGTGAACGACACGTCCACATTATATTGATTAGAACCTCTGTGCCCCTCTCTAAAAAGGAGCTGACAAACCATGGGAGACTGTGGACTCTGAGAAACAAACTGAGGGTTTTGGAGGGGAGGGGGGTGGGGGGATGGGTGAGCCTAGGGGTGGGTATTATGGAGGGCACGCTTTGCGTGGAGCACTGGGGGTGGTGCATAAACAATGAGTTTTGGAACACTGAAAAAAATAAAATTTTTTTTTTAAAAAGCTGAAATGCTGAACATTAGAAATTACATTCATAAAACAAGTTTGGTGATAAGTGATTTACCTGAAAAAATCTGTCTACCTTTATAATCAGTAATGTGTTTTAAACAAACATGAAGTAACAGGGACATTTTAGTCCGTCAGCAGGTATGACCTGACCTTCAATGCCAATGGTACTGTTTGAATACAGAGAGTTTCTAGACACAGGACATTGACTGTGGGAAATTTACAGTCCAACTGGAGAGTTGAGACATACAGATCTGAAAGGTCAGACACTGCCAGGGTGTTCTCGGGTGAGCCCAGGCAGGGTTCAGCCTTCGGTCAGTGCTGTGGTGTTGAAGACACAGGAGGGTGGGCGCTGCCACTGTCCCTAGTTCCCCATGAGACTCCTGACCAGTTTTGCCCCCAGCCTCATTTGGAGACTTGCCTTCTCGTGGCAGGTTAATTAATAACTTCGCAGCAAATTCAAGAAGGGAATCCTGCCCTCAGCATCCCGTGCAGTGGGCTGCCTTTTGTCGTTTGTGGATGGACCAGTGTTTGCACCACAGTGGAATGTGGTAGGAGGAGAAGCAAAGTGCACCTTTTGGTTTCTCAGTATCTAATTTGTCCAGCCAGGCTGAGGGATTGGCTTTTTTCTTTTTCCCTCCCCAAAGGAAAGACAAAATTTATGGACCTGAAAAAAAAAAAAAAACAGTGAACGGAGTGTACTATGAATAAATTCCCGTTAGCAACAGTTTCCACATTTCATAAAAGACAAAAAGTTGGGAAGGAAGGTCCAATTTTATGGGTGAAAGCAAACACTGTATTATGAAAATAGTAAGAATCATAGGTATTTAACAGATTGAACTATCTTGATTCCTATTTTCTTATGCTTAGTAGGGACTTTGCTGAGGTTTACCTGCAGTAATGCATACGAAACACCAGGAGCATCCCAAGGTGATTTGCTGGGTAACTGAAAAGAAATGTTAAAATTAAACACTTCTTTGGGTTTACCGAGATGCCTTGAGGTAGAGGGAGTGTGGGGATTTTTGTCTTTAATTTAGTATATTTTTTTCTAGCCTCGGTGATAGCTATTTCTTGGTTGCTAGCCTACATACACAGGCTTTGCCGTCCAGACAACACGTTCTCAGAACATTAATTAGTCTTTTAATGTTTGTTAACTTCTGTGCTGAGTGCATGGGACATCCAGTTCTTGGATTTTGACTCATCCACATCCCCAGTGAGCTGACCATTGAACTGGTGATAAGGCTTCTCCATAGCGCCGTGTTCTCACAGCTACCAGGCAGAAATTTTCAGAAATGCCAGTGAAGAGTGACTGTGGGGAGATTTTCCCAAAGAACTTTTTGAGGGGTCACTGTGCTTCCAAATGACTAGGGAACTGCTTTAAATTGTTGCTGGTGATTTAGTGCTTGAGCACCCCGGTGATTTGAGGCAAGGTTTTCACCGTGGCATATTCTTGCATGAACAGACCCCCGACCCTTCGTTAGCACTCCATCATGTAGGCGTTCTAGACTGAGGGTATAATGTTCATATTCAGAGGGTACGTGTTTGGGTCTCTTTCCCCGTTTCCTATCAGCCATGTTAAAATAATTTGACTGTAAAGGTTGCTGAAGAGTTTTTTGTTTTTTTTTAATAGTAGAAAAGTAAGTTATGGGGACCCAAGTCAGTGCCATCCTCATAGCATGGTAAGTAAATCCTCTTCCTGTTTTAAAAAGGACTTTACTTGCAGCCATCTGCAGACAACCCTCTTTGAGTAAAAATCACAAGGTGGCTTGAACTGAGCAGTCGGTCCCCAAAGTGAGAAGCCTGGGGAGGTTTCTCGAGCCTTCTGTGTGAGGCTTTGCTGTGGCAACGTGGGTGAAAGCCAGGCTGTGCCGACCTTGCTCTGAGCTTCTCTGAAACTGCACTGAGGAAGGGGAGACAGGGGCCAGGATGACCACAGAACCCACCCTGGTGACTGAGAGCCTGAGGAGGGCGGCCAGCAAGAAGCCCTGTTGCTTGGCCCTCCTGGGGGACATGGTGGTGACCCAGCAGCAGGCATGTTTGCTCAGCTTATTTTGTGGAGACATTAATGAGTTAACAGGTGTTGATGCTATTTGAATGGCTCAGATTCACTTCCTGGAAGGCCATTTAGGTTTATTGTTCTTTACTGTATTAGAGGCCCTGAATGTCAGAGATCCGGCGACATGTAAACTTAGTACCACAGGAGACAACGGTACTCATTAGAGATTTGTTCTTCCTTAGTACACACAAAATTTGTAATTTGTACATTACAAATTATATTACATTTGTTAATCTGTACATTACAATGTATCCGATGTCTACAGATAAAACTGAGTTTGCTGACATATGTAATAGAGCCATTTAAATAGATTCAAATTTTGTTTACCTGGTTCTAAGAGTCACAGCTTTCGAGATCCATAAAAAGTTGCAGGTTACTGAGCTTTGCTGATATGCAGGTGGGTCAGTTTCAGGTTACTCACTGCTAATAATTAGCTCCAGCTCCTTCCTAGAAAACGATCTTGGGAAAAGAATGTCCTATTTCATTATCCTATAGAAAACAGAGTAGCATGCAGCTTCCTTCTTGTTAGAACTGAATCAATGACGTGGTATCATCTATGAATGGTATGTGGGCAAATGGTAGTTACCTTTTATCATTTTAATGATTTTTGTTTTTAAAAGTGAATCTGAATTTTGGGGCACCTAGGTGGCTCATTTGGTCACATGCTCTTGGTTTTGGCTCAGGTCACAATCTCAGGGTCTTGGGATCAAGCCCCATGTCAGGATCCACACTCGGCATGGAGTCTACTTCTCCCTCTCCCTCTGCCCCTCCTCTCTATCTCTTAAATAAAGGGATAAATCTTTAAAAAGAATAAAAATGAATCTGAATCTCAAGATATGTGATTCAGATTAGATCCAGCTGGAGCAGCAGGAAACATCAAAACAACGACGACTTAAAGAAGAGAGACATTTATTTCCGTCTCAGAGAAAAGCTTAGGAGGAACCAGTCCAGGGTATCTGATGGTATCCTTGGTATCTAAGGTGCGAGGAATCCGTGCTCCAGCTCTCTTGCTGCTTCATCGCACTTGGCTTCTGTTCCCAGCATCTCTTCATGGTCCTTGAACTCTTCTGACCATCCAGCCCCATTATATCCACTTTCTAGCAACAGGAAGGCAGCAGTAGGGAAGAACAGGGCAGTGGGGGAGGAAGGTGCATGCCAGCTGTCTTAGAAGCGTGTTTGCTAAAGGTGACATGTATTCTGTCTGCTTTCACCTTCTGGTGAAAAAGTACTCATCTAACCCCATCCAGTGCAATGAGGTTTAGAGGTGTCGTTTTAGTTCCAGGAAAAAAAATGTGTGCAGCTAAAAATTAGGGCCTTTTTGGGGGGAGGAAACAGGGGAATAGATTGGCAATCTGTCACATAAGACAAAACAGGACTTCAGTAAAAATTGTTTGTGTGGATGGGGCGCCTGGGGTGGCCCGGTTGGTTAAGTGTCTGCCTTCAGCTCAGGTCATGATATCAGGGTCCTGGGATTGAACCTGCTATCAGGCTCTCTGCTCAGCAGAGAGTCTGCTTCTCCTCCCTCTGCCCTGCCCCTTCTACTTGTGTTGTGCTTTCTCTCTCTCTCTCATATAAATAAATAATTGAAAATCTAAAAAGGAAATTTTTGGTGTCAACCCTAAGACCAGGGAACCAAACACCACCTGGTGGCCAGGTGCCTAAACCTCGGGGTCAGGATTAGGAAAACAAAGACTGAAAAGGTGAATATGCAAATATTGCAATTACAGACAGCAGAAATCATGTGCTACAAAGAGAGAACACCCTTTAAAGAGGTGCTTCTCCCATGAAGAAAGACCTTTAATATTGCTTCCAGAACATGAGCATATGTATTTCTTGAATTCTGGCCTTGACTTTAGCAGAAGTGTAACGCAAGGCACAAGATGGGCTCTGAGAATTAGAAAAGTGGTGAAGTATAAGGGGTCATCTCTGGGAGGATGAGGAAGCCATGTAAGCCAGGGGGGCCAGGTGGCTCTCCAGATGTTTGACTCCGTGGGAAAACGAGCTCCCAACCACCCCTCTTGTGAAGGATGTGGACACAGGCCTTCCCTGAGGACCTGCTCGTTAGAATGGAAACATAGCATGGATCAGCCTCCGAGGAGGGCGTCAAGTCTCTAATTTCATAGCTGCCTCTTCGCTTTTTCCTAGGTGATCTGTTCTGCCACTAATATGTTTTTGGGCTACGGACAAAGTTGTATGCTTTCCAGTTGCATATACATTAGAGTTCATATGGTTGAGACCTCTCATTTTACAGATGAGGAAACTAAAAATCAAGGCAACAATGTAAATAATTGACAGAATTCAGAGCTGTGCTGATCTGCACACTTTGTTATCAGGATGAATTATTTGCACTCTCTATAGCTCAGGTTGTTTTTTTTTTTTTTTCACCTTTAAAGTTAATTAGACTAAAGGCTTCTGAATTCCTACACCTGCTTAGCTTTAAAAGTATGTTTCTGCATCATGTAAGTATGTAGCGATTACTTCGTAAACTCTTATAGAACCTGTTCAACAATAAAAATACTCCTTGTGTGAAAGGGGAGAGACTAAGGGCCCATAAATACATCTTAAAAACTGCTTATAAATATTATGATTTATTTTAATGTTCACTTCTAATCTTGTTGCATGTTATTGGAGATTCTCACTTCTTTACCCATTTATTTATATCATATATGATATATTTGCACACATATACACACATACATTATGTTTTAATCAGAGGAGTTTTATGTAAGTCTTAAATGTTGATTGCCACACGGCAGCTTGAAACTCCACTTAAAAGTGGAATGAAACTTGAAGTGTTTATGGCTTTGCTTTTGTCATCTTATCTCTGCTGGACCTCCCCCAAGATCATACTCAGGTTGGCACTAATGCCAGTACGGGTATCAGATTGCTTCAAACTCAAATTCAGAAGAATATCCTCAGATTTATTTTGGAAACGCTAGCCCAAGACCTTGGCTTCTTGTGCTGTGAACCTGGAAAGACACTTCTATGCCCAAAGGAGGCAACCTTCTCAATTGCTTTTTCTTAGACAAGTACACCCATTCCAGTGTCTGTCCATCATTTCTGCCTTCTTAATGGGTGAAGTTAGATTAAAAGTTCATAGGATTAGGTGGATATCTGGAAACTGGAATGCTTAGATTTTCTCTGTGCTGAGAAGGCTCAATGGGAGAGAGTTGGAGGAATTTTTCTCTGCTTTTCTGTAACTGTCTCCCGCTTAAACCCCAGGGGTACGTCTTTATGTAGGCTGCCACCTAGACAAGTGTTCTTTAGCTTCCTGCTCTGCTCTTTTAGGGCAGATGGGGAGAAGAGAACATAGGAGCTTAGTGTGGTCTCCCCACCTGCTCCATAGTTCTTCCCGCCCCTCCCCTTTGCCTGCATTACACTGATGGCCGATGGATGACAGACTGAGTAAAAATAGACCTGGCACTCCAAATATTCCATTATCTCCCTGGAGGAAAACTGTTAAGGCCTGACTTCACTGGTCTGTGAAGAAGGAAGGAAACATGTTCCATGTCCATAAGTATAACCTTTCGATTGGGATCAGGTATACCTTGACCTGGGTTTAGAGAAGTAGACTTGATCATTGTCTGTTCACTCCCAGTGCTGACCAAGTGTAAGTGGTAGATTAGAAATGCTGTCATAGTGACAAACATGATGGCAAAACATCGCCAGGTAGAAGGCATTGTGAGGGTTCACAATGCACAGGGGCACACACAGGTTCCTGGTCATTGTCTGTGTCAAGTGTGAGCTTCTCTCCCCAACTCTTGATGCCCTCTTTCATCCAGCCCCGCGAAAGTGCTGCCTCGCTGCCCCAAGTCCCAACCCCAAATACTTGGCTTCATCAAGGCTTAACTCCCAACCAAGGCCTTGCCCACCATATGCAGACTTACCTCTGCCTGGCTCTTCTTTCTCCATGCTCTGTCTTGCACTATTCATTTTCCTTACCGCATTTTCTGAAGTTCTATACAATTTGAGTACTCAACCAAGTCCCAACTTCTGTAGAAGCTTCTCTTCTTGTTCCTGGCCTGGGAAACTCAGTCAAAAGCAAAAGACAGGGAAAGGGGCTAGCGCGCTGTTAGTTGGAAGTAGAGCAAGGATGTGGGCACCCCCTGTGCCAGGCTGCATGCCCATGTTCTCAGCACCTCCTCTCCTTTCTTCGCACAGTCAGGACTCCCGTGATTTCCATTCTTGAGCTGAAGAGGCTGCAGTGCAGGGAAGTTAGACGAGTTGTCCCATATCACACGGTGACATAGCTGGTGCTGTCGGCCCTGAGGAGCTCAGCCAGCCTCTCCCAGTTGTCCCAGTTCAGCAGCTGAGTACCCAGAGATAGGTGGTTCTATGTTGTCATGTAGGAACTGATAGAAAATACTGTGGCCTCATTAAGACCCTAGAGAAAGCTTCATTGCTCACCTTGGTTAATGTCTCAAAAGAAGGAAATGTACATTATCTACTCAAGCTGTATTGATAAATGCAGCCCATATAAATTCTTATATACTTAAAATCGTCTGCTAGTTGGTTCTGCTGAGTTAAGTCATAGCCGACTAGTCTTGTGTCCTCCCTGTTCCAGCTATGTTCCTACATGTATATGTCTATGAGTGGATATCAATATTAATTTGCATATAATTTGCATATAAACTTTTTAAAAATATTTTATTTATTTATTTGACAGAGATCACAAGTAGGCAGAGAGGCAGGCAGAGAGAGAGGAGGAAGCAGGCTCCCTGCTGAGCAGAGAGCCCAATGCGAGGCTCGATTCCAGGACCTTGAGATCATGACCTGAGCCAAAGGCAGAGGCTTAACCCACTGAGCCACCCAGGCACCCCGCATGTAAACATTTTTAAACAGAGAATATGCTCTTTGATCCCAGATCGGATAGTGGGTAATTCTGAAATTGACTCTCCAACAGAAAACCATTTAGGGTGCACATAAAAACTATCATGTATATACTGCCTTCGTCAGGACCCTGAGGCCTTCCATGTTTTGCATAGGATACAGCTAGTTCAGCTCCAAAGTTTAATGTCCATATAGCCAATTTAAATATTTGGTAAAGATTAGAGAAGAATATAAATACTCTAAACGGTGGCTGTTGCTTTGCTAGGAAGTCTGCGGATTGGACTGTTGAAGTGCCGACTTTGAACCATTGCTCAGAATCTACAGAGAGAGGAGGGACCAAGGAGTGTTGCGGGGTGTTGCCGGCATCATGTCTGCTCCCCTGCCTAGACTTCCACTCCTCCTCTAGTCCATCTACAGCTGCCAGCAGGTGTCTTCTTCACCTGCCATCAGCCTTGTTGTGGAGAAGTGAGATAGAGAAGAGAACCACAGTACCAGAGTACATGCAGAAAGAAAACAACAACAAACCAAAAAACACAAGTGAACAGAAAATAAACATGGAGATTGCAAGTTGGTGAAAGGGTCGTGAGTGAAATAACTAGGTCCAGGAATGACAGTGTGAATTGGGTGGTCAACCAGAGTTCCCTTGTGTCCTGTCAGTGGAAACATAAAGGCGATGCTCAGGGGAATTAACCAAGTTGAGATGCATTAGACCAAAGACCCTGCTTGGCCTCACAGAAGACCTGAGAGAGGACTGATGCGGTAAGCGAGGGGGAAGGCAGGACTTCATGGGTGTGTTTGGGTTTGTTAGGGATCCCAAGTGCAGTGGGAGTCCTTGCAGGGTTTTATACTGGAGTGTGACATGTTCTCGTCTAAGAAAGCCGTCTTCCATTTTGTGGAGAGTGGATGGAAGGGCCCGGTGCTGCTGTAGAGTTTGCTGGAACATACCTGTAGCAGTAGACCAGGGAAGACATAGGAGGCCTACGCTAATGGAGAGACTGTGGACGTGAGGAAGAGGGGGTTTGGAAAACACCTGGAAGAATCAACAGGACGCACTCAGGGACTGCTCCGTGGAGGGGAGAAGGGAAGGGACACATCAAGGATGACTCTGAGATTTGGAATCTGAGCAGCTGGTTCCATGTGTCAAGTTGTTGGCAGTGAGTCGGGGAGGACGTGTTTGGGAGGATGGATGTTTCAGAAGTGTCAAGTTTGTGCATGTTACATTGTCAGCCAGGTAGCCATATCAAGTATGGAGCTGGATATTTGAGTCTCGTGCTCAGAAGGAGAGATCTGAGTTGGAGTTACAAGCATGGACATCATCAGTGTGTTGTTTAAATCTGGGGCAAGGACAGAATTACATGGAGTAGAGTGAGGGAGGGTCAGAACTGCATTGTGAGCAGCCCCACAGCCAGGGGTTAGCTGCTGGAGGAAGGGCCAGCAGGGGAGCCCCAGAAGCAGTAGCCAGGAAGGTATAAGAAAAGCCAGCAAACCACAGACCTGGGGGAGCAAGAGGTCAAGGAAAGGGTATTAGAAGGAGACAGTGGCAGACAACATTCAGTGTGGTTGGTCAAATAAGGAAAGAGAAGAGTTCTTGGATTTGACCGGGTGTATTCATTGGTGATCTTGACAAGAGCACTTTCAGGAGCAGTGGGGCAGACTGGTGGCTGAACAGGGTATGTTGAGGAAGACAGGAGAAGACCTGTGTGGTTTCTTATGGGGGAGGGAGATGGGATTGAGGGATTGAGGGATTAGCTTTGCTTTTCGTACATTGTTGTATTGCATTATTAGTCTAGTTAGAACAGTCTTGTGTAATGCTATAATCTGAAAGCTTATACTTTAAAACTTTCAAAAGTTTCTTAAGAAAAAATAATCCTTGCTAAGCGAACTGCACATCGCCATCTTTTAACAACTGTGATTTGTCTTCCTACCCTCCCCTTCTTCCTCCTCCTTCAGATTGATGTTCAGATTTTTCATTTTCTTGCTGTAGAATACAGCTGCGCCAAGAAAACAAATCAATCCAAACAATGAAACTTTAACTTCCTAGAACATTTTACAGATGGAGTCTTCCATAGCTTTTGTGGCAGCGTATTCAAGATCAGGGAGGAGGGAGGTCAAGAAGAGGGAAGTGGGGAACCGTGTGTGTAGACAGTCTTGAGAAGTTGAATAGCTTAAGGTTCGAGAGGGATGTACAAGGTCAATGGCCTGGGGAGAAACCAGATTATTGTGTGTGGATGGGTTGGCCAGTAGAAGGCAACCACCCCAGAAGCCAAGTTCCTTGAGAAGGTGAGAGGATCCCAAGCCCTGATGGACGGCCTGGCCTTCATAGGAGAGACGTTCCCTCCATTCTGTCAGGAAGGAAACCAGCTTCTTACTTTCCTTCTGGGAGACCTGAATTCTCTGTTTTCTTTTGTTTTGTTTTATGTTTTTATTTAAATTCTAGTTAGTGTATATGTAGTGTAGTATTGGTTTCAGGAGTAAAATATAGTGATTCATCATTTACATTTAACAACCAGTGCTCATCATCACACGTGCCCTCCTTAATGCCCTCATCTGGTCCATCCCCCACCCACCTCCGTCCATCAATCCTCAGTTTATTCTCTATAGTTAAGAGTCTCTTATGGTTTGCCTCCATCTGTTTTTATCTTATTTTTCCATCTCTTCCCCGATGTTCATCTGTTTTGTTCTTAAATTCCACATGAGTGAAGTCATGTGGTATTTGTCTTTCTTAGACTGACTTATTTCACTTAGCATAATACACTCTAGTTCCATCCACGTCATTGCGAATGGCAAGATTTCATTCTTTTTGATGGTTGAGTAATAGTCCATTCTAGTTGTGTGTGTACCACATTTTCTTTATCTACCTACTGTTTTCTCCAAACAATTTTTGAGTTTCAACTAGAAATGAAAAAAGTAATTTTAAAATTTGGAAATATGTGCATTTTTGATATGTACTCAGTTTAGGCGCTAGAAGACTCTCAGATAGTGAGTATGAGAAATTTTCTGCTTCTTATGAATGAGTTCCTTCCTGATTGCTCTTTTCTACATTAGTCAGGTGGGCTAGGCTATTGCACTTAACAAGCACCGTCCCAACCTCAGAGGCGAAAAGTCAGAAGAGTTTACATTTTGTTCCTGTTCACTATCCATCAGACCGCCCCGGGGGCTCCGACCGTGCTGTCCCTGTGGTGCAGAGAGAAAGCACATCCCATCCCATGGTGGCCAACAGCCCTCCCTCCCCTGGCCACATGTCATTGACCAACCCCATGTGATGGGGACAAACCAGCTTCAGAGTTGGCAAATGGTGATGGCCAGCCATCCTCCAAGTGCTGGAAGGAGCTAGAACAGCACCCGCCCTGGTGACACCACGTTTCCCTCCCCAGAGAAGGCAGGGAGGCCTTGGGGGAGCATGGGAGTTGCCTCTGCCCCTGGCCCCATCCTTGACCACAGCACCTGAAATCCTATCAATAGAAATAATTCCTTTATTTTTAAGCTTTCGTTTTCCAAATATTTTCTTTAAAAATATAAGCAGCTCTACAAGGCTTAGTAAATCATTACCTTTTATTTTCTCTGCAGGCATTAATTTTTTCTGGTGGACTCAAAATTGTAACAGTTTGTGTCCTGAACACAATGTTCTAAGTAACACTTATTTCCCTACTTCGTAAGGAACATGTAGCTCTGCCAGCGAAGCCTCCACCTGGCGTGAGCTCACGCGTGCAGTCTCCTCTCACAGGTCTGCAGCATCAGGCCTCTTGGAATTCTGCCCGAGCGCTCGGGCCCCTATCATGCCTCGGTGGACCTGTCTGGACGCAGGACCTTGCTTGCGGCCCAACTAGTCAGTCAGAGGAGGGCAGGAGGACTCTACAGCCTGCACGAGCCAGCCCCGGGGCGGGCAGCGCAGCCTGGCAGGTGCTCCTCGGTCTCCCCGCGCCCTCACTCTGCCGCCTCCTTACCTCACAGGCCACCTGCGGTTGACCCGGATTCCTTGCTACATTCTATGAGAGTGTGATCATTTGAATTTTTTAATTAATACTTTCAGACTTTGGAAGCTTAATTCTCTCCCTTTGGCTTTTGGCTTTTCTAACATGTGCTCTAAAGCAGCCTCTTACATTTCATGTTCTCACTTTCCCTTTCCTACTTCACTCCTCAGTAGTTTATTGACTTGTACGTATGGTTCTTTTCTTCATTGTTTGTGTTTCGTGTAACATATTCCCTGGCTGTGTTTGTCTAAGCGAGGTCCCCAAAGTCCCAGTGCCTCACAGAGAGAAGCTGGAGGGATGCCTAGGATAGTGATAGTTATAATAGTACTAATTTAAATAAAATGGAATTTTATTTAAATAAATCTAAATTAAATCTAAATGAGAAGATAGCATAAATAAATAAAAACAATTCTTTCACAAACATTTATCAAGCTGCTACATTATATCTGGCAGCGCTGGGACTATAAGGAATGATAGAATTTACAAGGGGAGATGATGTGATCAAACATTTGTAGCAATTTGATGGTGGGAGAAACTATATGAAAGGGGACCCCAGGTCCTGTGAGAGCCCAGAGGAGGAGGAACATCTTGGACTGTCCCGGAAGGGCTTCCAGGAAAGGAGCTTTGGGCAGACAGGAGAAGGGCACAGAGGGAGGAGAGCTTGTACACAAGCAGAGATATCCCCAGCACCAGGGCTGGACCTCACCGGCAAGAGATAAGCCTGGAAATACAGACAGGTCAGACCGTAGGGTCTGCTTTGCACCCAGATGGGGTGAGATTTTATCGAGAGTGGGGAGCCCTTGAAAGGGACTGTGCTGGATACCTAGGTGGCATTTGCCAGGCACTCAGAGAAGTAGCGTCAGGAGTCAGGGAGAGTCGTGAAGGCTGTCCCTGGTGGTGGTCAGTGACCACCTGGGCACAGATTGAAACCCTCGGTTGTGTGCCTAGAGAGGCAGGAGGACCAAAGGGAGCACTAACACTTAGGGCCTAGGGAGGTGGCCAGGAAAGCAGACTGAAGAGTCTGTGAGTGGAGCCGTCTGGGAAATCGGAGTCTCCCTGCAGCCCTCAGCTTTGCCTGTTAACTACCAGCCAGGAGAGCTGGTACCCAGAATTCACACGATGGCGGTTTGTGTCCGCAGTGTGCTGGTTTGTAGCCAGCTCTTCTGCACACACCCCTGATGCTTCATGGTCATCAGCTGTTCCCCATCCTCCGTCCTGAATGCCATCTATCATCAGAACAGCACAGTGTTCTTTTCCAGATCTTCCATGAGCACAAATCGATTATTCATCTGAAATGTTCATTTTCCTTACACTTGGATATTTCGCTACCTTAATGCCTTGATTACAAGTGATAATATAAAGGAGTGTGTGTCTGCATACTTAAAATTACACCATTTCCTCATTTAAGGCATTTAAAAATGAATAGGCAAGCTCTGTCATGATAGTGCTGGGGTGAACAAGGTGGTGGGAGGCATTCCGTAGCCATCAAAAAAGAAAAAAGGATATATGATTCCACTGGTAAGATTTTTGCTGCTGTCATTCTTCTGCACAAATACGAAACCATTTCACACAGCCAGGCATGGAATATAAATCAAAGAAGTTGGTGCTTGTAGCTTTGCAGCAGGATTTCTGAACCTTGTAATTTGCGTTCATTTGCTCCCCTTCCTATTTTCCAACCCCGGATGAGTTGCACCCAGTGGCTGTCTGTGCTGCTCCTGGAAGCCTCTACTTCCATGTCTCCCCATGGTCCACCTCTCTGCCGCCTGCCTTCACTCGCGTGAGTCCACTTCTAGCTCCCCGTTACCCAGTGGGGTCGGGGAAGGGGGATGGTGAATTGCACCTTGGCGCTCATGAGCTTCCTAACAACTGTCGTTTAAGCAACCTGAAATCATCTCCGATGTGTTGTTCCCACCTCTGACTCTCCCAGGGGTTTCTTTTGGTGATTTGCATTTGCCTTGTCTGAGAGACTCTAGGTAGAAGCAGACCGGTATACTAGCAGCGTTGGAGGTGCACAACAGAAACTCCCGTAAACGTCTATGAGCCAGAGAATTTTCCTTCCAGGTCCCCCTCCTCGGTATTCCGGTCATTCATTGTTTGGCAGTAAAATGTTTTGTGTGCATTTGCTTCTCACAGTGTTTTGCTGCATCTCCCATTCTCCTGGGATATACAAATGAAAAAGTGGTAATTGGACAGTTGTGCCAGTGTCCCAGCTCAAGGGCTTCTGTCCATGCTGCGCTCAGTTCAGGGCCACTTTTGGCGGCGCGGTTCTGCCTCAGCTCCCCCTGCCCCCACCAGGAGCTGCTTGATCGCACAAACACTGCTCTCCCTTCTCCTCACTAACATCTGTCTCTCTCCAAGTCCGGCCTCTACGGCATTCGGAATAGGGGCTGCAAGCCCCTATCCTCACAGCTGTGTGGTTGGCTCCCTGCTGTTACTGACCATTCTGGCCGGAGTTTGTCACGCCAACATTTTGCTTATTAGTTTTTATTTTTCTAAGGCAGTAAGATAAATAAGGGGTCTGCCACAGTGTCAGTGAGAATTTGAAATGGATTTCAAGTATTCTTCCTGGGTTTTTATGACGCAGGTGCAATCTCATGCAGTGAATTACCGTAACTAAACCGCTTCGGAGCCGTGAAGCTCGTCCTCCGTGGCATTGCTAAATTAATAGATGAACATCTACACATAAGGAAAATGTCAGATGTTAAATATTTTTCATCAGTAATAAGTTAGAAATTTGTGACCTTATACAGTCTCTTGAGTGCCTCAGCCCTAGTTAATTTGTATTTTATTCCTTTTCAGCTTGTAAGCATTTTGATGCCAGACTCTAGAATGTTTTAGAGGTTTTTTTCAATGCACTGCCCCTTAGAATGCTTTCGTGTGTGTTGTTTGACTGCAGCGTGGTGGCCGGTTTGCGTGTTTGTTTATGCAGTGACCCAGACTTGTTTTCGAAGTGCCCACTGTCTTCCAGGCGCTGTGCTAGATACAGAGAGGTACACACACACACACACACATAAACACATGACGGCACAATAGCTGTGAACAGGAGGTTTAGGAGGGGGCCCCAGAGGTAGGGCCAGGGGGTTGCTGATCTTTGTTCCTAGTGACTGAGAGTGTGGAGTCTGGAGTCAGTCGGCCCAGGTACAAATCCTGACTCCATCACTCCCAGGATTTATGACCCGGACAAGTTGCTTCTCTGGTCACAGTAGCCCCCTCCCTGGCCCAAACTTCATAATGAGGAAATATTTATAAACCCCTTAGAATAGTGCTTTTTCATCAAGTTAAATAACATCAAGTTAAATAACACATCAAGTTAAATAACATCTATTTTTGACCTAAGGACTAAGGAAATTCCTATTGTGAAAAATATAGAAACCTACTGGTGGGCACTTTAGTATTTTTTTTTAAAATGTACAGAACTTTAGTTGATAGTTTCTATGGAAATTTATTATCACTAGGTTCTGTCTCCAGAGCCTTGGCTGACTTTGTTCCTGTGTTCATTTGTTTTGATATTTTCAGGTAAGGAAGAACTTTCTAACAGAGAGGGTCCAGTGAAATGAACTGCCGTTTGTGGTGGTGTCCGTTTCTTTCTTACTACTGGAAATATCCAAGAGGTTGAACCTGCCTGAGATACAGCATTGGGGATGCGTACATTGGGTGGGAGCTCGGGGCGGGTCAAATAAGTGAATTCCTAAGAGCCATTGAATTTTTTTTTTCAGTCGTGGTTTAGTCTTTCAAGCCTGGTGACTTCGGGGATCTGGAGATGCGAATGGCAGTTTCAGTGGAGAGGACAGCTGAAGTTGGGAAGGATTCATAAAGGTAGAAGATAAAAAGTGGAGAGATGTAATGGCTGGTCTAAAATGCGGACCTCATGGTGTAGAGAACGGGGAGGCATTGCGTGTTGTCAGGAGGGGAGGGACCTAGATTAAAAGGAAGGTTCTCTCTCTCTTTTTTTTTTCTTTTTTAAATCTCAGGGAGATTCATCAGGTAACAAATGCCCAAAGATTGGAAGCGGGAATCCTATTAGAAGCCAGGGCCTTCACATGCGCAGGAGGGGAGGAGACAATGTGTGGGAGGCTTTCGAAGTGCTCTGAGCCTCAGGACCTGAAGCAAGCTGGCATAGGTTTGGGGGGGGGGTGGTCAGAAAGAGAGGGGGTAATGTGCAGTTCTAATTCATTCATGCATTCAGCAAATGTTCACTGAACACGAGCAGTGCGGGGCTCACGACCCCCAGATGATGGACTCATCATTCTGTTTCCATAAAGAGCACAGCAAATGCAGGTACGTCTGATGTGCCGCCTCAGTGCCCCTGTGGTGAGCCTCAGCACCCTCACGTGCTGCGTCCTGGGAGGACACCCAGAGAAGCAGTGCCCGGTACAAGCACAGAGGCAGCTTTCCCTGACCCTGTGCAGGCAGTAGGTCCTTCCGTTCTAAGAGGAGGTCTGACTATGTGGGCCTTGACCTTCAAGAGGTCACTTCAGTGCAACTGGAGATGACGATTATGGTCTGTGGTCGAGTCCTGCTTATTCATCACGGCCCTGAAAGCCTCCAAACTCCATCCAGACCATCAGAGTGCCACGACCAACGTGGGCTGCTGTCTTTCTTCCCTGTGTTAAGCACCTTTAATTTCTGTTTGACTTCTTGCTCCACGGCTTGGAACCAGGAAGAGGCTTATTATTCCAAAGAACAGGTGGCCCAGCCTTGGAGAGCTGAGGTATTTGCTGACACTATCAGCAGAGCACTTAGCACATTGCTGATACTCAAGAAATGGACCAAAAGTTAAAACAGATTTCAAATAGACTGAAGTCGCTGCTTTTGACATGCCCCCATGGGCGTTTTTAAAGCTCCACGGTTAGAAAACTGTCAAGCCATCCTCTGAAAAGCAAGCCAAAGGATCTGGAATAGAAATGTCCCTTTGTATTTTCCGCCCAGAGGTGACTCTTAAACTCCTCCCCACTCCTCCAAAGTCAAATGCCTGGAAAATAGATAGGGTCATGACCTTCTAATGCTTGGCAGGTATCTTTAACCTAAGCAACGTGCAGCACCCCCTCGAAACCCTGCGAAGCTCTCCCCATCTCTGCTTTACAAGGTAATGGATGCGCCGCGGTTGCTTTCTGCCTGGTTCTTTGGGCAATGGAATGTCTTGACCCCTGTTCGCATTGACCGTGAGATTTCTGAGCAGCTCTGCTCCTCGTCACATGCATTTGCCACACTTAGCACAGGCCACACAAGTGGCCTCTGTCAACTCGGATAAAAAGGGAAGTTCAACACCCTTTCATGAACATTCTCCTTTAAATCTGTCAGGCCCTAAAATTAGGAAGGAGCTGCTATCACCAGACATTCTTCTCTCCGAAGGGCCTGCCCTTTGCAGTTTACCTTCATCTTTCGTGGCTAAGCGTGTCCCTTTACTGGGAATAATGAGCGTGCTGGCATTCGCCTCAGATAGCACCAAACCCGAACGAGAACAAGTCTGTAGTTGAAGACTGATTGTTCTCAGAAGCTTCAGTGGTTGCCCATGTTGGACTGTCTCAGCAAAATTGATTTTACTGCCAAAGGTATTCATTTCAAGAAAAGTAATCATCTCAGTAGAGATGGCTGGTCTCTTCATGACTGAGGATGTCATTGTCTTGAAGAATGGTAACGTTTCCTTGATTTCTTAGGTTTCCTTGCCCTGCCTTTTTCCTTTAAAGGAAGATGTTTTTATTTCATCTATCTGAAACCAGATTTGCCTGTTAGGAGAGCTGGACATGTATTCAGTGACTCCTCTCACACCAAAGCCTGGTCCGAGAGTAGCATTGCTTTACACTTGGTGATGTCCCTGGGAAGCCAGGCTTGACAATAAGGGGGTGGTCATTTCTGGCACTTTCTATTACATGCTTTATGTAAGTGCAAACCCTTTGTCTCTTTCCTTCAATAGTTTTTAATTCAAAGACTTCCACTCAAGGATCTGTGAGCTCTTATCTGTTAAATAACCATTAGAATATGGTCTTTAGAGAATATGATCTTTAATATGCAAAATGGGAAGCTGCTTTAAATTTAATTGATTGCTTAGAAAGTTGGGGTTGCTTTCTTTATGATTGTCTCAAGCAGTTTCATTTGTGAAGTTAATTATGTCTGTTACACCTTTTAAAAATATTACTGAGACCATTTTTTTAGTAGAATGGCATTGCAGGATATACTGGGCTTTTTGTGATTTTAATAGTCTGTCTTCAAGACAGTAACATTGATAACTGTTTGGAAAAGGGTCATCTTTCCATGCAGACTTATTTTGCTTTAAAAAAAAGTAAACATAGGGGCGTCCGGGTGGCTCAGCGGGTTAAGCCTCTGCCTTCAGCTCAGGTCATGATCTCAGGGTCCTGGGATCGAGCCCCGCATTGGGCTCTCTGCTCAGCAGGGAGTCTGCCTCCCTTCATCTCTCTCTGCCTGTCTCTCTGCCTACTTGTGATCTCTGTCTGTCAAGTAAATAAATAAAACCTTTAAAAAAAAAAAAAGTAAACATGATGACCTCCATATCTGAAATATGGCTTTTGACATGCTTGAATGAGTCTCCTTTTGAAGAGGGCAACAAAAACAGAAAAGCAAATAAATCACAGTATCTCTGGGAGAATATTTGTCCCCTGGATTCCCTGGAGACTGGTGATTATTGTCTCGAGGGAAATAAAAACCTATTAAATCAGTGCCAAAGCTTCTGACATTTGCAAAATTTTACACAGTTACACCCAATAAAGATCTTTACAAGGAAGTAATACCGTAGAGTGAATTACTTTGTGATAAGAGTAGGAAGAAAACCCTGGACCAGGGACTTAGGAGACCATAGTGGTAACTCTCCATAAACAGGCATTGTCACTTTGGCAGGTATCTTCTCTTCATGGAGCTCAGGTTTGTCATTTGCATAAGAGGGTGACCAGCTTCTGAAGTCCCAGAAGGACAATCTCTCCTTGTATCTAAAACATGACAAGTCTCCAGAATTTGAGATTATCTTATTAACTCCCCAGGGCTGAGAAAGAATTGACACCAGCTTTTTTGTACCAAGTGGCACAGTCTTGGGACTGCTTGGAAAATACTCATCGCCGTCCTCTGTGGAGAAACAGCAGGGGCTTCCCAGAGGGTATAGGCCTTCGTTGCCTTGTTGTGCTGAATGCTCTTGGTTGGAGACGTGGAGTAACGTTGTTCCACTGCTGTGAGAGTCTCCAGAATGGAGAATTTAAGTTTTAAAGGGAAAAAAGTAAAATCAAGGAGGGAAGCTTTCTTTTCTTTTTTTTTTTTCTTTTGGGAAGCTTTCTTAATACAGTGTTTGAGCGACCGACCTTTGGCTGGTTCAGTCAGATTTAGAACGAACGGTGGCTCTGAATTACCATTGTGAGGTGGTTTTTTTCCTGTGGTGTCCCTGACCAAGGTTTCACGTGGAAACGTGCTAAAGCAGACCCTCTTCTGGGATCTCCAGGGGCTTCCAAAGACTCCCGGCCATAGGTTCTATGGCGGGACCTGCAGTCTGTTAGGTGAAGGTTTGTGCCGGGGGACAGACCCCATGGCTGACGTTGGCATCACAGGCTCCTTGTCAGGCTGACTCTGGCACAGCCTGTTTGCTCTGCCGCTGCCGGGAAGAAGGGGGAAGGCAGGGCCCGGCAGCTTCACATGACGAGCCGTTAGCCCTGGATGAGACAGACTTTCTCTGTTGCTCAAGTGGCCGCCTGCTGGGTCCCATGTGAGCCTTTGTTTTCCTGTCAGTTAAGGGTCCCACAAAAGCTTTGACATTCCATTGAAGGGCTGTGCCCACAGTGGACTCTCAAAAATAACGGAGGGGTTTCGCCAGCTCGCTGTCATTTGGTTACATGTATGAGGGGGGAAAAGTAAGTTGTTCTGCTTTTTCACTTGAACCTAAGTATTGTGGTGGCAATACCCTGTGGAACAGTGGGGAAAGAACACATACATGGCTTTAGGCTTGGCAGTTGTCTGCTCATAAAGCACTAATGGCTTTTGTATTATATACATACACGTACGTACATATATTTATATAAATTACATTATAATTGGTGTACGTGACGAACAATAGTTTAAGGTTTCACTCTTCCTGCCACAGCTCCACTTTAGCAAATGTGAGGCATCAGGCTCACATTTGAGGCTCGTGCCGTATAGGGAATCCCGAGCGGGTCTGCCAGTGGGAGAGGAGAGGACTGGTTGTGGGAACTGGAAGGACTGAATGGGTGCCCGGGTGTGGGGTCCTTGGCACAGAGTAAGATTCTGAGTCGGCAATCAGGAGGCTGAGAAGAGAAAAGAAATGAGGGACCACTGGTATTAGCCAAACTAAGAGAGCCCGGAGGAGGAGCATGTCCCCAGGTATATCCAGGGCCTGGAGACGTGGAGGGGTGGAGGGCCCACCCACCCTGGGAGACCACATGTGGACTTGAAGGGCCTTAGCACAGAGTAATTTATTAGGACTCTCTGAGGATGGCAGAGGAGGGATTTGCGGGGAAGACCAAGTATAGAAAATTGCAACACAGTAGCTTGTGGTGGGAAGAAGACTTAGTAATGGATCAATTAGGAAGGTTGAAAAGGAATTCGAGAAATGAAAAAGAAAAAGAACCAAAGATCCACTCCACCCAGGAAGCTAAAGAAGCTATTGCCAGATAGAAATTAAAGCAGTTGAGGCCTGGGGAGAGAACAGTCCTGTGAGTGGTTCGTGATAGTTGGTCTTTGGGGGAAGACCATATGCAAAAATGGATTCCAAATATAAATGTAAAAATTCAAAGTGAAAATACAGACAAAAATTTTCATAACTTAGGGTGAGAAACCCCTACCTATCCGTGTGGTGTGTATATCCAGGATTCCACAAAGAAAGGTAAAAGATGGGTTACAGATGGGGAGGAGATACAAACAAAACTTGGCAGAAAAAAGGTTAATATTCTTGATGTAAGAAGAATTTCTATAAACTAATCAGAAAAGTAACACAATAAAAGAACAGGAATGCTTTGCTTTCTGACAAAGAGACATAAAATGATGAATAAATAGATGAGAATGTTTGTGAATTTAAAAATAATCTTAAAGCAATAATGAGATGGTAAAGTTTGCCTGTTAGACTAGCAAAAATTAAAATCCATTGTAGCATCCACTGCAGATAAGACATGGACACTTAGGTAATCACTGTTACTAGGGACTTAAGTTGATAAACCATTTTTAGAGAATTATTTGTCAGAATGTATTGAATTTTTAAATGCACATATATTTGATCTGCAGTCTCATTTCTAAGAACATGTATCCTACAGAAATCATAGCATGAATATATGAGATTTATCTAAAAGGGACTTATTCCATCATTGTTAAGAGTTTTAAAAACAAGAGTCTGAATATCCATCAGTAAGCAGATGATTAAATGCATTGTGTACATTCATACAATGAAATGCTTAGGCAGCTGTTTTTGTTTGGTTTGTTTTTTGTTGTTTTTTGGTTTGGTTTTCAATTTTTGAGTGTGCTTTTTTTTTTTTTTAAATGAGGTAAATCTGGGGGGTTTAACATGGAAGGAACCCCATGATATCTTGCGTGTGAGGAGGGTCTATGTTTTAGGCCAATATTAGCGTGACTCCATGCATCACATGTCCGTAACCTTTGTGCGTGTGAATATGTAAGAGTAGATGTGTCTCTATAAACTTATGAAAACCTTGGGAAGACATGCACCACCGGAACAGAGATGAAGTTGGAGGGGTAAGGAAAAAGACAAACACTCACCGATGCCCTTCAAGAGTGGTGATAAAGCTGGGGTGCCTCGGTGGCTCGGGCACTTGAGCATCTGACTCTTGGTTCCAGCTCAGGTCATGATCTTGGAGTCATGGGGTGGAGCCCACATAGGGTTCCACACTCGGCAGGGAGTCAGCTGGAAATTTTCTCTCCTTCTCCTTCTCTGTCTTTCCCCCTACTTGTTCGCTCTTGTGTTTTCTCTCTAATATTAAATAAATCTCCAAAAAAAAAAAAAAAGTGGTTAAGACACCACTTTGCCACTAGTGGTGAATGAGGTTGGCAGGCATGTAATTGACCTTGGAGATGTGTGATCGGGAAGAAAGACATGGGAATTTAGCTTGAGGGGCACACAGGGCAATCAATGCAAAAGGTTTTGGTGTTTTGTTTTGTTATATAGGGTAGGAGAACTCTGAGTGTGTTTGCATGGCAAGGAAAGGGAGAAAATGCAAAAAGAAGACGTGGTGGTGGTCGGGAGTGTGATGGTGGTGGGACTGGCAAAGACTAGAATCAAGGCTGAGTCTTTCTCGGGTTGTAGAGGGTGAGTGAAGTTGGCAGAAGGTTTTTTTTAAGAACTCCAAGCAGATGGCCTCTGTGACAACAGGCAAGACAAAGAGTAGGGGGTGCAATTGGGTGGTGTTAGGAATGGAAGAAGATGTAAAGTGTTGGAAACAGCTACTCTGGAATCGATTTCGGGACAAAAAAGGGTATAAGGAAGACCTTTAGGAAAGACGTTGAAAGGAAAGGAGGAGAAACGTAAGGAACTCATTTAGGGAAAGGAGAAAACCAACATAAAGCCTAAGTTCAGAGCCCATGGGTTCAGGTATTACTAATCTGCAGTGAAGCGAGCTGGCATTTTCGGAGAGCCCGCAACCTGGAGGGGAAGGAATCCGGTGACTTTGGTTAGAAATTAGAGGATTTCAGGCATTTAATGACACCGAGAGGGCTGGCTAAGGGTCTGGAGCCCAAGTGAGGCTGACAGAGCCAGAGATAATAGAGCCAGAGATAATATGAGGGACTGAATGTTGTGGTAAGAGTTAAAAAAGGAAAAAGGCAGATACCTCAGGAGTCGGGAAGGGAAGGAAGGTGGAAGAACAGGTTGGAGTCACAGGAGGAAACATCAGCTTTCCTTGCAGAGAGTTTCAGGATCCGAAGGCAAAGACAGAGCCAAGGTTGTGGGTGTTCGTAGTGCCTGCTGCCTTGTCTCTGTCCACCCTAAGTCCCGTGAGGGAAGGCATGATCCAGCTCTCATTCATCTTTACATGCAGCACCTGGCACCTGGTGGACACCCAGCGAACATTGGCATGAACGAGTCGATAGGGGGGTGTGGAAGCTAAAATTGGACAGTGAGGCATTCAGGCATCTAAGGACAGATTGCTGGATAGGTCATCAATTTCATTGCTAAAGGCACTGAAGACAATCGCATGAGAACTGGGGGAAGAGAAGAGTCCCATATTGAATTATCAAGGATTCTGGGAAGACACGTGGTTTTAGTCAATATAATTGACAGGGATACAGGAAGTGATAAAAGCAAACTGTGTGGCTAGTTTTTGAGCCCCAATCCACCTGTACCAGCATAGATGGGAAACGTGCTCAGTCTACAGCCTCGAGCACTCCCCCCGAGACGTGGAGAATCAGGACTTCCGGGAATGCGGTCCGGGAGACTGGATTTCCAGTATGTTCGTCACAGATGCTTAGGCCCAGCCAGTGAGCTTCAAGAACCACTAGTGAGATTCTAAAGGGGAGCCTTTTGTTTTGGTGAGGTTTGAGAAGCAAATGAAAATAAGGAGTTTGCTAGCTTTTCTTCCAAGCCAAACAGATCCAGAGCAGTGGGAGAGACATCCCAGAGCCTCTTAAAGAAAAGCCCTGAAGGAAGTGGCTTCAAGAGGAAAGCAGTTTCCGTTCAGTCGAAGGAGACAGTGCGTGATGGAAAATGGTTGGTCTACTTGTAATGACTATTTCTAAAATGTTCACATGGATTCCTACCGTGGTTACAAAAAGACTCAGGATTCAATTTGCCCTTTCATTGAGGAGTCGGGTTAAGGTTTATTATCAGTTGCTGTGCCATAAATGGAAATGGCCTGGAGCACTACTGTGTGTGTGTGTGTACAGAGGTGTGATAAACTCTGAAATAGCCTTCTTGTAAGGAGTTTTCTGGAAGGTGATTTTATTGTAATCCTCCTCACGATGCCCTTTTGCTTTTGGAGAGCGTTCAGAGTGTTGTTATTTTAACATCTGAACCACACCAACTTCAGCCTGGATGTATTTTTGCAGCTACGGGCGTGAAGGGGACTTTGTGCTTCTGCTGGTATTCTAAAAGGATTCCTCTGTCCTGGAGCCAGAGGGGGAGGGAGACTTGCCCGCTGACTCGCAGGCATTGCACATCTCCAGGGGGCAGCAAGAGAAGTGGGACCACAGGGGCCACATTGTCACAGGGCACCAAGATGGAGCACTTGGGGAACAGGAGAGCCAGCTGAGTGGAAACTAGGGGTGCATCAACCCCGCTGGCTGGGCAGAGAGCAGGGAGCACAGGAGGGCGTCGTGAGCGGGTGAGCTGGACCAGAGAGAGAGGAGGTGCCGGGCAGGGGTTGAGGATAGGTGTAAGCTGGAGGGAAGGTGATTTCTGAACAGAGGATTCTTTTAAGGTGGAATCATGTGAGCACGTTTGCTCCCCTGCCCCTTCTGTGCTTGGAGAGCTCCAGATCCACACCCCCCCCCCCAATCTGAGGTGAAGGCCCTGTATTTGAACTCATCAGCCCCAGCCAGTGACTTGGAGCTTGTTCTCTCACTCTGCCTGTACCCGTACCACCCACACAGTCACAGTCTATTAGACACTGCTAACTGGCACCCTCTAACAACCTTCAGTAAAAGTGTGTGTCCTTTCTGATAGTTTTGAATGCTGAGGAATATTCTCCATGGTTCCCGAACTGTCAAATTTACATCTTTCTCAGTATTTCTCTCCAAAGTCAGAAACCAGTGCTTTTTTTGCTATTATTTCTTGGCAGGTTTCAGAAAACTACCAAGCGTGCAGGCATTTATTCACTCGGTAGTGCTTTTGGCTGCATTCCCCACCCCACCCCCTGACTCTCCCACCCCCCGTGGATTGCCAGGGACTTTGTGGCAGCCGTCTGTAGTAGAACTACTACCGTCAAAAGCTTTGGATGGACTGTGGCTCCAAACCACACTAAGTGCAAAGGCTTATGTCCTTGAGTGCAACATGGGAGGTCAGCAAGACATTGCTGAGCAGGAATACTTTCCAGATATCATTTGGGGTAAAGATGCCATGTTTGCCCAAAGAGAAAACTGTTTACTATTTTTTCTGTCTGGAAGAAACCATTATCTGCTTTTGGCGGCTTATCACTGGATTAGCATTAAGTGTTCTCTTTCTTATCCTTTTTCTCTTCCTCCTCTTATCTAAGAAGTAATGAATAATGTTGACCGAACTTGCCCAAGGTTGCCCAGACTCTGGCAGGTGTAATGAGCCTTAATTAAAAATGCTGAAGAATGGGGTGCTGGGTGGCTCAGTCGGTTGGGTATATGACTTTTGCTGTCAGCTCAGGTCTTGACCTCAGGGTCATGATTTCGGGCCCCACATTGGACTCCATGCTGGGTGCAGAGCCTACTTAAAAAGAAATGCTAGAGAAAAATGTTTTTAACCAGGAATAATAGGCTTTCCTTATTGTTGTTGTTTTTCTTCTCTCTCACCTAATACATAATTTCGTAGTTGCTAACACTTACTTAATAATAGCTGAACACAGAAAAATGAAGAGTTGAGTATCTTAACGTGTAGAGAGAAAGTTGAATATGAAATTTGTTCCATAGAAGAGTCTCCCTAGATTGAATCGTTTGGTAGGATGGCCAGTCTGACTTTTCCAATCCTGGGCTGGTGATAAGGAGCAGAAAACTGAAGGCCTGTTTTCTGTGTTCTGCGTGGTGGGCGCGATGGCCCCATCTGCGGCTGAGGAACTGAGGCAGAAGGATGATAAGCGGCTTACCCACGGTAACCTAATTAGCTCCTTGTGGAGTAAGAATTCAAACTCAGGTCTCCCTACTTCCCGACACTTTCCTCTACTCCACAAAGTCTCCTTAAAACTGAAAGATGCTTCACATCACATACTCAGGGAGACTGGCTCTCCGTTGTGCTGCTCTACATCTTAAAGAGAGAGCGGACTACCTGCACGTCTCTCCCATCTAAAAGCAAACGCTAACGAATACTGAATCCATTCTGCTCTCTTTTGTTCTAGATTTTCTACCCCAGCAAGGATGGCACAAAGATTCCAATGTTCATTGTGCATAAAAAGGGCATAAAACTGGATGGCTCTCATCCTGCTTTCTTATATGGCTACGGCGGCTTCAACATATCCATCACGCCCAACTACAGGTAAGCCTTGAGCGCTCCCAGAACTTCAGCGTGGATGAGATCCTCTCCCTGCGCTGGGAAGAAACCAGAGACTAGTCCACTAAGTCATTTTTTCAAATGTATGTGGCTGTATATTTCTTGGTTTTTTGTGTGGAGGGACAAGTTTGCATATTAAGTACATGCCCTTTTGGTCAGGAATTCAGAATCACAAGCTAATCTTTTGTCTTCGGTGAATAGGTTGTTTGAGAGCTAGATGCTGAGACTACGGAAGGGGAGGGTTAGCCGAGGTTTGGACGGAAGGAAGCTTGTCCCTGCAGTGTTTGTCATTTGCTGTCCCGCCACTGCCCTCAGCATTCTCTTCAGAGAGAATGATTTTTCAGCTACTGATTATATTTTTTAGCACCACAGAGTCTTAAAATAGACCATCTTAACATTCAGCCACAAGTATACTTTCTGTATATGCTATTACTTCATCCATTTTAAACTTTTCATGTGATTATTTCCCAATAAGTTTGGTTCAGGGGGAAAAATCTGCATTGCCACACTTGCTGTTATTTAAATAACTATCTTCTGTCAGTTATTTGCAAACCTGGTTTTAATATCCCATTCACAGTTTAAAGTGGAATCTGCTCTGAGCATTTTTAGTAAAAACAAGGAGTCTCCTACCAGTAAGACCAGCCATGAGCCAACTTCTGAATAGAGCCTCATACAAAATCTGATCCTGTTGGGGAAGAAATGTATGGGCTGGTGACTACCAGGACATAGGATCAGTGTAGATCCAACTGGCCACCCCACATACGAAGACAAGAAAACTGTTGCTTTGTTTTTGAGCCTTTGTTGGCTCAGTGTTGAGGATTTAATGAGGTATGGACAAGGTCCCTGGCCCGCAGGAGCTTATAGCCACATTGCGAACCGCCTTGGACATCTGGTTACAAAGTTGGATTTTATCCTTTAGTTGGTGAGGACCCGATGAACTTGTAAAATCATCACGGAGCCCACTATTTTTGGAAGATCATCACACGAATACATTGACAGGAAACCAGTTAAAAGGGTGGAGCGCAGTGGTTCCTCATTCCCCTTCCCGCGGCAGGGCCATTCTGCCTTCGGCCGTGTTTCCTCCACATCAGCCGTGATTCGGGGCGGGGCCTGAGCCTCAGACAGGCTGCCCACCTCTTGCCGGTTTCCCAGGCAGTCACGTGGGCCTCTCATTCATATGTCCATGTCTGTGCGGTCAGACCACACGTCGTATTTATTCTCTATGATGATTAGTCTAAGAATGCAAACCAGTACCTGTTGGTTCATTAGATTAACCTAATCCTTAAAAAATAAAATGTGGCCTCGTTTGCCTTTCTTTATCACTCAAAGTGATGAAATTCAAGCTTCAGTTTCAAGTCATGGTGATGCTTGAGTGTGGGGCCCGTGAGCATGTGTTTCCTTCAGAGAGTGAGTTTAAGAGACTCGCATCTGGAGCCCAACTTCCCTTAGTTCCTTCAGTGCGTCTTGCATGGGGACAGCCCTGTTCCTGAGCAGATCTATAGCTGAAACTGCTTGTCTTTGTTCATTTGTACAAGTGGTTATTAATCCTGTCCACTGGGACTTGAGAGATGAGAAAGGAAGGGTACCTGTACCATTTTTATCCCAGAACCCAGCAGATATGCTGGGAGCTTCTGTAGAGACCATCAGGAGTACATGAACAATGTTGATGAGAAGACCAAGTGATTGAGAATCTCTTTGGCCAATCCAGTTGTGTGGTATGACCACCTCCCCCAATTCTCCTTTTCTCTGAGTTCTCAAGACCCAAGAAGTCAGCACTCAAGGCCTTCTAGAACCCTAGGTCACAGAAGCCTGCATTTACCCAGCTACTAAGAGGGAGAATGATAATTAATTTTAGCTAGCAGAAATGATGGATGGATGTCATTTAGCACCATTAGGGTCAGAGTGGAAAGAGGAAGAGAAAACAAAATCCAGATTTCCCAAAGGACTTAATGGCTTTGTGCTATAGTTTATTCTGCTTATTTCTAGAAAACTTTCTCCAGCCCTGAGACCTCCACGCTTCCTTTCTGGACCATGTCCTTGGTCTCCTCAACCCCTCTCACACCTTGTGGTAGTTACTTAGGTCAGCATCTAAATGTCTGTAAAACTGGAACACCTCTTTAAAATCCCAGTTTCAGCAACAGCTTTCTTTATTCCAACTTGAACAATGAGGGGAGAGATTCTAGAAACCGTGGAGCAGGGACCCCACTGAGGATTCCTGCAAGCCCAGAGCCGTTCACACCAGGGCTGTGTCACATGGTTGGAGATACTCAGTTGGAGATACTCAGTTTGCCGATATGAAAAGACAGATTCAGCATGAAATGAGAGCTTCTGGTTCTTTCTCTCTTTGCATTATGACCTGTGTATTCCCAGTTCCTATCGTAAAATATTTACCAGCACAGAAAAATGAGATATATTGAATGCATATGAAAATGTGTTAACTTTGCAGTTACACATTAATCAGGACTTTTATATTTTGCAATTTAATCAAGTGATATAAAACTACCGGACTCCTATTTCAGTAATATTACATGTGGAGTGTCTTCGGGAATACATTTTTTTGGATAGAGAGAGACAGCGTGGTCCTTACCAGGTGGTTAAGGGAAGCTTCATTATTTGAACTGTTTCTCAGCGTGTCCAGGCTCATCTTTGTGAGACACATGGGCGGTGTCCTTGCGGTGGCCAACATCCGAGGAGGTGGCGAGTACGGAGAGACGTGGCATAAAGGTGAGGTATTTTCTCTACAGAAACACAAACACAGCATAGCCACCAATGTGTTTGAATGAGCTGCTGGGATTAGGAGCAGACAGGCGTTTTGGCTCGACAAGCGAAAAATAAGGAGATGCTCAAACGTGTTGCAGGCATCACGGCTCCTCTAGAAACAGCTCCGTTTTGTTCAATTTTGTTTTCCTTTGTACTCTGTTTATTTTAATGAAGTACACTTTCAGAAGCATTCCCTATAGAGCATCATCAGAATTGGGTTTTTTAGCAATATGTGGGCCCATTTTTATCTATCACGGTCAGAAGCGGGTCTGCAGGGCACTTTTTGGCATTTATTCGATCTCTCCGGAGTCAAGACCAGGCTCTCTGGTTAGCATTATAAGGCTGTTTTCAACCAGGTCATTTTCTCTTAAAAGGAGCAGTCCCAAACAGAGCTTTCCTGTTCCCAGAGCAAGCATCCTTTTGCTATCGTTCTCGGATTTCCCCGATGTTGCTAAGAAGTAGCATCCTCCTAATATTACGGCTGTGACTCTGTCGTGTGCAGGTTTTAGGCTCAAGAGCTCACTTGTTTTTTATGATTCAGTCTCCATTCTCCAACCTCCTGAAGCGTGTGTTCACTTCACTGGGGATATTACTTCCAGAGTAAGCGTCATTCCCCAGGCCGTCCACTTTTTTTTTTTAAAGTCTTCTCTCTTCCATTTCTTTACATATGAAGCACATCCTTTCCCCCAGCCTTGTGTGTCTGGAATTCTTGACTAACCAATAGCCACAGGAGGGTGTGGGAACACACTCTCAGTCCCAGCAGCCCCAGACTTCTCCCCACTCTCATCATCTGCCATCCCGGAAAAGAAGGCCTACTGGAACAAAGGTAGCCTCCAGGCCGTGGCACTGGTAGGCGGCATCAGGCAAAGGGGGGCTTCTCCCACAGTAGGAGCAGAAGACCTGCATTTATCCACTCGTTCCTGAACCAGAGGCCAAAGGCTGTGGTTTTCTGCACCAAATCCAGTCTGCAAAGATGAGGGTAGATCTGTAAAGAGATTTTTCATAAGTACCTGTTATATGTCAAGATGTAGGAAAGGCCAAGCCTGACCCCCTGAACATGCAGCAAGCACCCCAAAGGCTGACATCTGACAGCATACTAACTACTTGAGCATCTCAGCGAGAGTGAGTGTTTCTCGTTAACACTTGGGCTCCTCGCCTGCCCGCTGTCATTAGGGCGACTGCTCCCAGGTGTCATCCCTACAGACTGAATCAATTGTCATTGTATAATTTTGACCCTGACCTGATATGAGAGTTTAATTACACTAAAATCATACTATGATATTAAGAGATGATCAGAGAAAAATAATCTCTACATCTCATATATTTATGTTCCAATTCCATATGTGAAGTCTGGACCGCCTAACACACATCATTTACTCGTTAAACCGTTTGTGACATACATACACACACCCCTGCATGGGCTCTTGGTCCCGTGGCCCTCTCCTGGAGAACCCAGATTCTTCTCCATAAACCTCCTCTGGCCACCAGGTGTGCACCATGCTGTGACAGGCACCAGTGCCCCTCATCTCTGTATTAATTAACCAGCTTAATTATCCAAAAGCCCTGGGGGGGGGGGGCAGTTTGGAGCTTGAATGAATCTATAAGTAGACTATTTCTAGACCGATTCATAAACTTTCTCCAAATTTAGGCAGTCAAGGGGTCAGAAATAGATATTTTCAGTTAGACCCACATATACTAAACATTGATAGATCTAAATTCCATTCTGTTTATTGAGTTTAAAATTTGATGCTCTTTTAAAAAATATAGTCATATACCCAAAATGATATTATTCCTGGAAACTAAGTAATTCTAGCTGTTTTAATTCACTGATAATTTCTTATTAAAATTTTAATAACATTTGTTTTGATATGAAAAAATTTCTTTGGTAGCACTGCTCCATCTTTAATTGAATTTCTGCAGAAGTGGTTAATCTCAAGTATCTAATTAGACCCATGTCTGTTTTTTGTTCATGTCCCAGGCAGTTACTTCAGACGTCTCTTCCGTTGAGGGCACGTCTTTGGCTTTTGGCCTTTACTCTCAGATATTCCAAGACCTTACAAATGTTCCTCTCTTTACATAATTTCTTTGTGTGGCTTTATGCACCGGATGAGAAAATCCAGATTCTCTGGGAAGATGGCTCAGATCTTAATTTAAGGATTCAGAAACCGTAACAGGCTGCTCTGTGTACCCCCACCTCCCCGCCTCACTCCTGCTTACTACGTTCCCTAAAGAGGGGCGAAACCAAACACCTTATTTCTCAGCCTTACAGTTTCCAACTCCTGCCAACGGGAAGGCTGAGGAGCACCCCTGTGAGCTCACAGCCATCCGTCCCTGAGACGGGGTCCTTGCTCACTACACAGCTCAAGCTTAGCCTCTTTAAAATCTAGGTTCATGGGGCACCTGGGTGGCTCAGTGGGTTAAGCCTCTGCTTTCGGCTCAGGTCCTAATCTCAGGGTCCTGGGATCAAGCCCCACTTCGGGCTCCCTGCTTCCCCCTTTCTCTCTCTGCCTGTCTCTCTGCCTACTTGTGATCTCTGTCAAATAAATAAACAAAAAAAATCTAAAAAATTTTTTTTAAAAATCTAGGTTCTTTTTGGTTACCTGCTTTCCTACTTCCGTCGTCCTCGTGGTTCTCTGACACAAGTGATCAGATCTACCCTATGGACTCGTGACTGTGGTGTTAATGGGTTTCCAAAATGCATAACAAAATTTCAGTTGAGGCATTTCTTCTAAATGTGGGATTAGCCCGCTGGGTGTCAATAATCAATAGTTGAAACTCTGCCCTATCATCTGAATTCCCTTTAGGCGAAACTTCTATTACTGTTGTTTTTAAGGATTTGCTTCTTTACCATCTTTCACTTTGGCACGTTGCAGGTGGCATCCTGGCAAACAAACAGAACTGCTTTGATGACTTTCAGCACGCGGCGGAGTATCTGATCAAGGAAGGTTACACCTCTCCCAAGAGGCTGACTATTAATGGAGGTTCAAACGGAGGCCTCTTAGTGGGTGAGAACTGGATTCGATCGTACTTACTAGTTAACATTCCTGGGGTCTTCAGCTACACTGTCCGTAGACAGCTCTTGACTTTCTTTGGCTCATGGGTGGGAGCAAGGAAAGCAAAACCCTCTTGTATCAGGGCATCTGGTAAATGACACAGAGTGACCCAGCTGAACCCACTGGACACAGGCTTGATTCATGATAGCCCAAGAGGCTTTCCTCCCCCGCCCACCCCGTTCTCTTCGGGGCTGCACACTGGGTGGGACCCCTGCCCCACAGACTGGGTCCACAGCTTCCTAGGGTTCAGCCAGCACAGGACTGAGCCTGAGAACCCCTGTGATTGTGTTACTCAGAACTTGTAAGAAGCGATCACCACTAAACGTTGTTGAATTACCCGTGCTATGGGTGCAGAGAGGAGCGGTGAAGGAGAGCCAGCTAGCATGCAGACACACAGCGGACAGGCAGGAAGTCGTTCATGGTATTAATTCACACTCGCTGAGTTCCTTGTGTGCCGGCCACAGCGCTGAGCCCTTTGCGTGCGCGCTCTCATTTGTCATGCACGCAGCTTGAGGGACAGGAACTAGTAGGAGTCCCATTTGCCAGGACCCGGGGGCATATAGGGGTTGAGTCGCTTGCCTGGTGTCACGCAGCTGCAAAGTGGTGATGCTGGTTTTAGATTCTGTTCCTTCAACCTGGTGGTATGGCCTCTAAGTAGCTTTTCCTCATTTGGGGTAGTTAATGACGTTTTACCTTATAATGAACATTTATGGTAGCCTGGACTTTGCTTGCTGGGCCCTCCATCCAATGTCATTAAGATATGAGGGACCAAAAAAAAAAAAAAAGATATGAGGGACCGTTGTACAAATGTAGGCTCAACTTAAAACACACATGAAAATCCACTGTTTTGGAAGGGGGGATGGGGGGGCGCATATTCACTTGGTATCCTTATCCTTGAAATATACTGAGTCATTGCAAAACCTGAACACCTGTTCTTACTCTTTACCCCAATAGAATATAGTCTTTAAAAAAAAAATTCCCCATGTAGGTAACATATATATGTCCAAAATCATTTGTTGAAATTTAGAAAGGGCGTTGATAGGTTTCAAACAAAACAGACTAACACCTCTGCCCCTGTGGAACTTTCATTCTGGTCAGAGGCGGACGACACACACCAAAGGACCTGAGGCCAGCAAGGGCTCCGAGTGTTCTAGCAACAGAGCAGAGGCCCACGGTTGGCTGTTGCTGGGCACAGTGAGTGAGGGAGCCTGTCGGGAGAGGTGGCAGGAGGCGAAATCAGGCAGAACCTCAGAGCCAGTCTAACAGATCTGGTTTACTCTGGGAAATGTGAAGCCTTTGGGGGAGTGTCATAAGTTGACTTATTTTTTAATGGGATCGCTCTTGGACGGATCGTGTTATGGTGTTAAGGGAGGCAGGAGAAGAAAAGTGGGCACCAGGTAGGAGGCCTCTGTCCCGGTGAGCCACGGTGGCGGCTTGGCCCTGGAGTGTGGTGATGGAAGCTGCAGGCAGAGGTGAGATTCTGGGCATGTTCTGAATTTGCGTGTAGACCATATGCAGAGTGTAGAAGAGAAGAACGAAGCGCAAATAAATCTAAGATTTAATGGGAAAGGATATTGAAAATACCATCTGATTCCAGTAGTGGGAGAGCTGTTCAGTAATGGCCTGTTTCATTCAGTAATTCCTTCATATTTTCAGCTTACTGGTTTACAGCTGTTGGCAAACCTGGTTCCTTGAACAACTTGCAAAAATGGATTTCCCTTCTCAGGGTGCTAAAGGCTTATTTAAAGGGATAGATTCCTGCCCCTCATATCTGAGAGAATCAGGGTCTCCCAGGGTAGGACTCAGAATCTGGTATTAGGAATAAGCACCGAACTCAGAATCAGGGTGTGAACTAGGTTTTTTGCCAGAGGTAGGAGACGTCCAGATTCCCTTGACTCACTGTTCGTCACACCAGCTTTGATGGGACTTCCTCCCATAGCGTCCCTAACTCCTTACCCCAGCCCCACACCCCACAGCCCCTGAACTCCCCCCCAGGGGTGGTTCCCACACTGTAATCACTTGTTCACTTAACTTTCCCACTAAAACCTTCACTGGTCTGACTCTAGCACCAGGCACATGGTGGGATGTTCAGTAAATATTGACTTATCCAAGCAAAGAAATACATTTATGTAACTGAAGTATACAAAGATGAATATTTTAAAAATAGGACAAGAACGTGTGCCAGTAGTGGGTAGAGCCTGTGCTGGCTTACAGGCCCTGCCTTGGACTGTACGAATAGTTCTTACAACACTTCCAACACCAAATGTATGGGGGTTTTTCTCCACACCAACCATTTACTGATTTGTCTTTATCTAGATGTTTAATGACAAACTGCCTCCTTTTCCATTCTTTGTCTTGGTTTCAGCTGCTTGTGCAAATCAGCGCCCTGACCTCTTTGGTTGCGTTATTGCCCAAGTGGGAGTAATGGACATGCTAAAGTTCCATAAGTACACCATCGGCCACGCCTGGACCACTGATTATGGGTGCTCGGACAGCAAACAACACTTTGAATGGCTTATCAAGTAAGTCTTAATTCATAGTGATACATGTGGTGCATGTCGCTAACGATTTGATATACTACTGTAACAGAAGGATAAGTGTTTGACTCTTTGTCCCTTTTGGTGTCTCCTATTTGCATATCATTTACTGCAGAAGTAGGGGAAGTGATGGGAATACCTATTTGTCTTCCTTATTTTGATCTGGTCTTTAACAAAAACAACAAACTACCAAGATGTGACAGAATTCTAAAGATGTCCTCCCACCCCCAGATTCCTGTCCCCTGGTCTCTTCAAGTCAGACACTAAGCTGAGTGCCGCTGTGAAGGGACTTTGCAGATTAAATTAAGGTTACTAATCAGCTGACCTTAAAATAAGGCGATAATCCCGGATTACTGAAGTGGGCCTAGTCTAATGACAAACCCTGAAAGAGCACTTTCTCCGACTGGAGGCAGGGGATGCAGCAGAAAGGGAGGTCAGACTAGAAGCCAGAGAAGGACTGGATCCGTCATGGCCAGCTTTGAAGATGGAGGAAGGGGGCTCTAGAACCTGAGAACAGCCCCCAGCCAACAGTCATCAAAGAAAGGGACACCTCAGTCCTGTAACCACATGGGAGCGGAGTTCTGCCCACAGCCTGAATGAGTCTGGAAACAGATTTTTTTTTCCGCAGAATTTCCTGATAAGAGCCCAGCCAGCCAGCACCTTGATTTCAGCCCTGAGACCCAGAGCAGAGAACCCAGTTGAGGCAACCCAGACTTCTGGCTGACAGAACTGTGAGATAAGAAATCTGTGTTATTCTAAAAAGCTGCCAAACTTGTAGTAGTTTGTTACCATAGCAATCAAAAACTAATAGAAAAAGGTGTCAGTGTACTTTATATCTATGTATGGGATTTTAAGAAGGAAAGAGAGATATGTGCAGGTACATTAAATTTATTTTGTTCTCTCGGTATAACCATATATATTTGAAACTGCAGATCACGTTATTAAAATATGGTACAACTGCATTCCTATCCTTCAGCTGCTCTGGCAAGACCAGTGGGAAAATGGCAGACATTCAGACTCTCGTGACCACAAGCTACGTTCTTTCTGGCTGTTCCCTGTCTTCACTTCCCACGTGCAGGGGCTTGGGGACCGACATCAGCAATGAGAACTGCCTGTGTCCCCTGTCCCAGTCTTCTCAGTCAGCTCCACATTTCATTACAATTATTTCTCCCATCAAGCTTTTTCTTTCATTTTATGTGATTTTTGTGGTTTTTAGCTCTTCAACTAAAATGACCAAAGTTTTATCACTGAAATAACCTCATTGACAAGTACCAGCAAAAGCTAAATAAGAAGCTATTGTTCAAATTAAGGTAAAGAACATACATGCTTAGGGAGTCTCATCTAAACTCAATTCAAAATACTGACCGAATTGTGTATCAAAGGCAACAAAATGTTCAATGGAACCTAATACTTCTAAAATTAATTTGGGAAAGAAAAGTAATTTAATCTTTCAAGTTGTCTGTGGTATTCCTACTTTAGACTTTACTTTTCCAACCTCGCTCTCACGGGGCTGTATTCCCCTCACCCCCGCTGCTCCCAGAGGAGCAGAGTACAGTTGAGCCAGAGGGGGCCGACTGGGCGGGAGCCGCTCAGACCCAGCAGCTTGTTCCGTGGAGCACCGTCTGGAGCTTAAAGCCCTCCCCCCTGCCCAATGATGGAGCTGGATTTCCACGTTTGGGAATAGCTTGGATAAATTTCCTGTAGAAATTCTCAGTTTTCCAAACCTTTTTCCCCAAGAACTAACCTTGATCTAGAAGGCTGGGGTTGATCCAAGAACACTCTGACATGAGGTCAGAAAACCGATCCATTGCCACCCCCACATTATCTATTGGGAGGCTATACTCCAGAACGTTCCAGTCTTGACTTGGTTAACTGAGCAGAAATTTTACTGTTTTTGACTATTTACCCTCCAAAATAAAACTCTCCTAAAATAGCCGATTATATTCAGTAAGATTGAACACGGAGAAACATGATGTCCATATTGAGTAAAATGTAAAGAAAATCCAGAGACCCCCTCACTTAACTACTACTATCAATTACCATTTAATTTGACCAGACTTTTATTCTCAAAACCCTTTTGTTTCCGTACCTGAAAAGTTGTACTTGAGAAGGTGCCTCCCTGCTCCTCCACCAGCTTTGTCACCATCAGCCTAAGGCCGTTTCTTTCTGCCCAACCTCAAGAGCCAGCCAGAGGCCCAGACAGGACCCGGGTTCTTCCTGGGACTGCCACGCTGAGCCTGCAGTAAACGTTTTATAGATGATAAAGGGGCAAAAAGTGGCTGTATGCTTCAACAAAAGAAAGGCTGACACCAGTTAAACCCACGGTCAGTGGCTTTAAAGCCCATCTACTTGGTAGTCGTGAGAAAGTCAGCCTGAAGAATGCAGAACAGTTCGAGACGCAAGTGTGCACCTGCAGTTAGGGTTATCTCAGCAGCCCCGCGAGTTTCTCCTTTACCCAGCCTTCCAAAGCAGGAGCCACATCCATGATGCATCTCCCCAGTTTGCCATAGCCCGGCCAGCTATGACCTCCACGGTGCTGCACACAGAACGGCGGTGGGCACCTGGGTACTAGTTAGCCACGGTCATTACTAGTGAAGTTAGGCTATAACTACAGGGCCTACTGCACCCATCCACCCACCCACCTTCCTCAATCAGCCCCGTGGACACACCACTCTGCCTCTGCCGTCCGGCCCCACGAAACTGCCTTTGCCTTTCAGATACTCTCCGTTGCACAACGTGAAGCTTCCGGAGGCAGACGACATCCAGTATCCGTCCATGCTTCTCCTCACCGCCGACCACGACGACCGCGTGGTCCCGCTCCACTCCCTGAAGTTCATCGCCACCCTCCAGTACGTCGTGGGTCGGAGCCGGAAGCAGAGCAACCCCCTGCTTATCCACGTGGACACCAAGGCCGGCCACGGGGCCGGGAAGCCCACAGCCAAAGTGATAGAAGAGGTCTCAGATATGTTTGCGTTCATAGCGCGGTGCCTGAACATCGACTGGATTCAGTGAACGGACTCTCCCGCTCCCTCCTGACAGCCGCAGAAAACCTCAAGGGCTTTCACACCGTCCACACGGAGAAACCACTGGGCGTAATGCTTCCCCACACGGACACCGTTCCTGCACTCACAGACTGCAGTGGAACAGAACTGCTGCGGGAATTTTATCTTTTTTAGGCTTCTCCTTTTTAGCAAGCCCTTGGTGTTTTTTTTTTCCACCCTGTGCAGGCACATGTTTTAAAAAAAAAAAATTTAAAAAGGCATGTTTGGATAAATAGCTAAGTGGCAGCCAACACATTGTGAATATTAGATTGCTGAATTCAGAGTCGTAGTCAGGCCTCCTTCATCTAGAGCACTCAGTGAAACCTGCTTCTATAACCATAACCAATATATCTTCAAATGTGAGAACTGTTCTCATGAACAAGACCTCTTTGCAACAATAATAAATGTTATTTAAGAATGGGAGGCTTTGTTTCTGGTTCCTGTGTGTTGAGGGGCCCTCACTCTGGATCATGTCACTTTTCTATTGGAATAAGCAGTTCGCCGAGCACCTGGGTGCCTCAGTGGATTAAGCACATGCCTTCAGCTCAGGTCACGATCCCAGGACCCTGGGATCGAGCCCCACATCGGGCTCTCAGCTCTGCAAGGAGCCTGCTTCTCCCTCTCCCTCTGCCTGCTTGTACTGTCAAATAAATAAATAAAATCTTTTTAAGAAGTAAAAATAAAAATAAATGTACACCCCCCTCCCCAAAAAAGTAGTTCTCCTTTCCATACACATCAGTTTCCGAACAGGGAAACCCTAGAACATTAGCACTGAGAAGAAGGTGCGTGCATCCATTCCAGCTGCCGTGTTTATGGGGATGAAGCGATTAGAGGCAGCTCACGGGCTTCGGTATTAACTAGTCGGCTGGTCATGGGAGCAAGGGCTCTTTTGATTTGGATACTTAACACTGAAAAAAAAAATTGGACCAGAAGCTTCAGATTATTGGCCCATCAATCTGGTTACAAAGTTATCCCTGGACGTGTGAGCACCTGGCATATAAAACCCACATGAGTGAACGATCCAGATACGTTTATCCAAACTTACCTTCAAATCAGAAATTTCAGCATTTCCCAAGCTGTTCTTCCCCCACAGACCACTTCTTAGAAACAGTCACACCTAAAACAGTTTTGGTCCCTTACCTTTACCACCCCAAATCTTAAAGAGGAGGGTGCACTGTTCCTCAAACCACCATTCATACAATCTCAAGGCATTCGGTCTCCTGAAATACTTCCTTTAGGCATCAGTTTGGGAAATGCTGATCTGATTTATGAGAAGAAAACCGTTTCTTCTTCATCTTGCTTCAGATGACAAAAATAACTCCTCTCGATTTTGTATGAAGTATCTTAACCTTTGAAAGTCTTAAAAGATTGCTTCATTGTTCCATTAACTTGTCCTTTCCCAGAGAAGTCCTGTGTTCCAAATCATACACATTTGTGCTTTTCTTCAGCGCTCTACGTCTCAAAATGTGGCCTAAAATCAAACACACGGTTTGCCGTCAAGTACATCACTACATTACCAACAGAGCAGAAAGCTGGCTACTTCAGTTTTTCAAATCAAGAATCATATATTCTGGTAAAGTGTCAGTAAGCACTGCCTACAGCGTGGCTGTCATTGAGCCTAGGATGCACCTGGTTGCCTCCCCACTGCCACCCTTCCCCAGAGGAAAAGGGTGCCCCTGCCTATCTGCACTCGTGGAACTGACATCCCCTCCGCCGAGACACGCAAACACTGGCTAACCGCCACGTACCTGCCGACCACCGTGGCAGGAAAAGGAAAAAAAGAATACTTCTGCATAGATGAGCTAGAGGCAGCCTTTTTCTTAGACCAGTGCTAAGTCTGAGATCCAGGCAGCTGAGTCGTTCCCACTCGGTCCAGAACATGTTCAAGCGTGTACAGCATCTAGCCCTACTTTCCCACTGAGGTCTCCCACTGAGCAATGGAAAGTGAAAAGACACCATGAGTAGGGGCTCAGCTTCAGGAAAAGTGACTCAGGCCCAGGTTCAAATCCCAACTCTCATCTCATAGGTGGTAATTAGGAATAAACATTATAATGTTTACAAAAGTGCCTACCAAAAAAATTGGCCTCTAATTGTGAGTTCTCTTTCCTAAGCTAATTTTCACATCTAGATTTAAGCAGCTGCTCTGTCCTACATTGGTCTATGGTGTTTGGGGCCGGGGCAGGGGGGAAGCTGCACACATTGTACAGGTAGTCTAACTTGCCACACAGGCCACACGGTATTTGCTACCTTGGTGAAATAAAGCACATGTCTGACAGTTAATGCATACACGTCTGGAATAGTGTAAAAGGTGGCGATTACGGTTTCCTAATACTCCCACTGAAACTTAGCCAGTTACACACAAATGGTGCTGTGGGCTGAAAATATTAAATTTCAGCTAAGAAAGCTTGTCACCAGTCTGTCTGTATCTGAGCCAGCCTCAGGGAGTTCCCCAGGACAGACCATACAGCCATTGCCCAGAAAGGTCACGAAGACTCAGAGGGGTGAAGGACAGGAGGGAAAGCTGTGAGCAGTCTAAAAAAGCAAAGGTCAGACTGGAACAGGGTGATCAGGCCAGCAGGATGAGGGCTGGGGCCAACGAATAAGGAATATTTAGCCATGTTCTCCATCCAGTCATTCCAGGGGCTGGGGGTAGAAAATAAAGCCCTGTCTTCATGAAGTTGACACTCCAGAAGGAGGAGACAGACGATAAATGATTTTACTGAGCCCTGTGCCATCCAGCCCTAAACACTCTGTGTATGGCTGTTTGTCCTCAAGCAACCTTACAAACCACATGCTACCCTTACCCCAATCTGGCAAAGGCCCAAGTTCCCCAGGCAGGAAGCAGGGCAGTAACCCCAGCAGCTGGACCCTGGAGTCTGCACTCTTACCCACTGGTGTACTAATAAGATAATAAACGAGAGGGCTCTCATTCCAGACCGTGATACAGGAAAGTGCTGAGCTTACCTCCTCCCACAGATGCACTGAATCTACAGCTATATACAGAACATTTTCCGGAAGAAACAAACTAGTTGAGCAACTCCTACAAATTGGGCAAATGAGAAAAAAGCCCACATTGAAACAGATAGGAGAGGCTGAGACCCAATCTTCCCACAAGCACCCTTTACCCCCAGGCACGGTCATGAAGGAACTCACAACTCAGAGCTTCTCCCTGAGGAGTGAAGGGTCTGGACCTCACATATGGCACCCCAACTTTCAAGACCTGCGTCTAAGAGATGAGCCCCCCAAAACATCAAGCTTTGAAAACCAATGGGTTTTGTGTCCATGAGACCCACAGGCTATACCAAACTGAGAAATACTTTCATTTTCTGTAGTCTACTCACATTTTTTATTTAAAGGATTAAAAGTTCATGAGAATATAGAACTTCCAAATCATTTAAGATCTCTCTTAGCAACTTTCAAATGTACAGTATAGTATTATTAACTAGCGGTACCATGCTGTATGTGACATCCCCAGAACGAACTTATAACTGGAAATTTGTACCTCGTGACCTCTTTACCCACTTCACCCACCAGAGTAGTTCTTAAAGGACTCATGCAGACTGAGCTACCCCTGCTACCCAATCACCCCCCCCCCGCCCCAGAGCTCAGCAGAGAGGCAGCCGACTGAAAAGTGTCCAGTCTTCCTATGAAAGACACCTGCTTGCTCATCTGAAAAATCTGACCTGAGGGAGGGGCAGGCTTCTAACTTAACATACATCTATCACCCTTCTGAAATACTCTAAAGACCGGAGGGGCCAATGGGAGCCGTCTGCACACTCTCCCTCTGCCCCCCTCCTGGTCCCTAGTATTTCCAGGAAAGGCACTTAAGCACACAGCTGGTGCCCTGGTTTGGGCAGCTGCCACCTCAGGGACAGCCCTTGAGCACTGGCTCAAGGCCAATGGGACTTACATTCATGGGTCCTATATGACGGCAACAAATGGAGAAACAGTTCCTTACTGGCTCCCTCCTCGCCAGGGCACAGCTCGGAGACAGCAGTCTGAAATGGACCTCCAGTATTTCTGCGAAAGAGGCCTATTAGCTTAGCTTCATAACTGTGGCCAAAGGGGCAAACGTCCCATTAAAAACACTTCTAAGGGCCAACAATAATCCCCACCAGAGACCAGGGAGGCTGGCAGGTATCATCATCATGCTCCCTTGGTCCCACCCGAGGTCATCAGGGTTTCCAGCATTTGTGGCCATACCACATCCCTTGATAGCCTGGCTCTGGTGGCCAGAGGGGCTTGTGTTCACAGGGCTTGTGTTTTTGTGTTAATGGAACAGTAGCAAACACAGAAACAGTTCTTAACAGGCTATTACCCCAAGGCTCATACAGAAGCAGCACACAGAAATGCCCATCTCCCAGTCTTGCCCTGAAAGAGATATGTTTGCATACTTTAAAAACTGCTGTCTAAGTGTCTGGCTTCCAATCACCCTGAATTTATATGCTGACCGAGATATTCCCCTTTGGGACACTGATAGATCTTGGTAAACCCCCACCAGTAGAAGCCACTAAGACTAGAGTAAGCTGCTTAAACAATCACAGAGGTTTGGGAGACAGCCAAGAGCTAGGGCAGGGTTGAGTGATAAGGTTCATCTCCTACATGAGGTCACCCTTTCAAAACTGGGAGAGGTAGCTATTTAAATAATAGATTTAAAGGAAAACAACAGAGATTCAAAGAAAAATGAAGAAACAAGAGTATCTTCCAAACAAAAGGATAGGATAAAACCTTAGGAAAAGCCCTCAATGGAATAGGGATAAATAATTTACCTGATAAAAAAGTTCAAAGTAACAGTCATAAAGTTGCTCACAAAGCTTGGAAGACAAATGGATGAACACAGTGAGAACTTTAAAAAGGAGAAAATATAAGGTAGTACCAAATAGAAGTCACAGAGCTGAAAAATACAGTATCTACACTAAAAAAGACACTAGATCGTTCAATAGCAGGCTAGATAAAGCAGAAGAAGGAATCAGTAGACTTGAAGACAAGGTAGTGGAACTCATCCAATCAGAGCAGCAGAAAGAAAAAAAGAATGAAAAAGCTTCGGGGACTTATGCGACAAGATCAAGCAGACCAACATTAACATTATAGGGGTATCAGAAGAAGAGAGAAAGAAAAGGAGTCAGAAATTTTATTTGAATTATGGCTGAAAGCTTCCCCAATCTGGGGAAGAAAACAGACAACCAAATCCAGGAAGCCCAGAGAATTCTAAAAAAGATGGACCCAAAGAGATCCACACCAAGACACAGAATTAAACTATTGGAGATAAGGGGAGAATCTTAAAAAGCAATGGGAGAAAAACAGCTTGTTTCATACAAGGGAACTTTCGTAAATCTATGAGCATATTCTCATATTCAGAAATTTTGCAGGCCAGAAAAAAGTGACATAATATATTCAAAGTGCTGAAAGGAAGTGCCAATTAAGAGTATTCTATCTGCCAAAGTTGTCCTTCAGAATTGCAGGAGACATTAAGAGTTTTCCAACCAAGCAAAAGCTGAAAGAGTTCATCACCACTAGACCAGCCTTACAAGAAATGCTAAAAGTTAAGGAAAGGAACGGTGATAATTTGTAACAAGAATACATATAAAAGTGTAACTCTCACTGGCAAAGGCAAATATATAATAAAAATCAGAATAATGTGAAAATGGTGAGTTAATTCATAAAGCTAGTATAAAGTTTAAAAGACAAAAGTAAGAATACAAAAAGTTATTAATGACATTCTTTACAAGGATGTTACTTTCATGTTTTGAATCATTAAATAGCCCATTTCATACTTTGCTTGAAAGTATGAAGCAGGTAGTTAATTTGTCATAAATAAACTACTATCTGATTTAAATTCAACTTGTATTTCAAAACTTTCAGAATAAAAATGTCATACTCCCTTAAAAAAAAAGTTATTAATGGATACACAAAGTTTTAAAAAACGTCAAAAGCAAATTGTAGGGTAGAGGGAAGTAAAAATATGTAGAGCTTTAGAATGTGTTTGAACTTAGTCATCATCAACTTAAATTATTGGTGTAAGTTGTTTTATGTAAGCCTCATGGTAACCACAAAGCAAAAACACATAATAGATACACAAAAGAGAAAGAGAAAGTAATCTAAGCACATCACTACAGAAAATTATCAAGTCACCAAGGAAAAGAATAAAAGAAGAAGAAAGGAATTTTAAACCAGCCAGAAAATGATTAAAGTGGAATAAGTACACACCTGTTGATCTACTTTAAATGTAAGTGGACTAAATTCTCCAATCAAAAGAGTGGATGAATGGATAAAAAAAACAAGACCCACAAGGATTCCAGTCCAAGATACTATGTAGGAAGTCACTGAACTCACTTCCTCCATGGAACACAACAAATTACACCTATTTATAGAGCAGTCACTCCTGAAGAAGAACTAAGGGCCAACTGAACAGCTTTTGCACAACAAAAAAGGAGTGGCAAAAGAGAACAGCAAGAGAGACAGAGACACATTAACAAAGGAACCCTCCATCCCTGATGCTGCAAATGGCAGTGTGGAGGGATGGTAAGAGGGACTGGGAGAACATTCATCTATCCTGGGGCACAGAAAAAAGAACTGCAGTTTAAAAAGTAACTAGCACATAAAAGAACCAGCCCTAGAACTCTGCTGCACAGTGAAGGAGCTATGAAAACTCTCCAGGTTAGAAGAAATGCCAGACACGTTCTACACTTCTCCTCCACTTTGAAAGCACAGACCAGGATACAGTCCAGGTACCCTAACCAGCCTGCCTGTCAGTGGCCCCTGGCTTCTAGCTCACATCAGCCTAACCATCCCACCAAGGTGGCCACAGGGCAATGCATACTGGAAATCACTGGTTAGCAATCATTATAGCTCCAGCTTTTGCACCAAGGTGAGAGAGAGGCAAAGCATCCCGGAACACTCCAGGCCCATACCACTTGGACTTCAGGCAGCTTGCTAGGGCACCCCCAGTGCAGAGAACTCTAGTACCACCTGCTTCAAATCCAGCTGCCTACCAGGGTTTCCCTGTGTGAAGCACCCTGGGAACCCCCCAGCTGTGCCTGCCAACATCGAGTAAACATTCACATTATAGGGGTCCCAGAAGAAGAGAGAAAGAGGCAGAAAACTTAATGGAAGAAATAATAACTGAAAACTTCCCTAACCTAGGAGAAAAAATAGATACCTAAGTTCAAGAAGTACAGACAGTTTCAAACAAGCTAAACCCAAGGAAGTCCACACCATGACACATTACCTTTAATCTTCGATATTTTAATTATTAAGAGAATTTTTAAAGCAGCAAGAGAGAAGCAAAACATTATATACAAGGGAAACCCTATAAAACTATTAGCTGATTAACTTCACAAGTCACAGAAAGTGCCATGCCATGTTATATTCAAAGTGCTGAAAGGAAAAAAAAAAAAACTTATAACCAAGAATACTTTAACCAAGGTGATCATTCAGAACTTAAGGAAAGATACAGAGTTTCCCAAACAAAAGTTAAAGGAGTTTATTACCACTAACAAAGCCTTACAAAATGTTAAAATGCCTTTAAGTGGAAAAGATATGGCCATAATTAGACATAAGAAATTATGAATAAAAAGATACAAAATATGACAGCATATAAATAAAATGTGGAGGGAGTGAAAAATATTAAGATTTTGTTTGAACTTAAATGATAATCAACTTAACACAGACTGCTATATAGTTAGGATGTTGTATATGAACCTCATGGTATTCAAAAACCCAAAATCTATCATAGATACACAAAACTTAAAGAGAAAGTGAAATATATGGCAGACAGAAACTCAATTACAAAGAAAGAGAGCAAGAGAAGAAGAAAGGAACAGAGGACAACAAAATCAACTAGAAAACAATTAACGAAATGACAGTAAGTACATACCTATCAATAATTACTTTAAATGTAAATAGCCTAAATGTTCCAATCATAAGACATAGGTGGCAGAATGGGTAAAAACAAACAAACAAACAAACAAACACAAACGCAAACACAACCATTTTTATGTTGCCTACAAGAGACTCCCCTCAGATCTAAAGATACATACAGACTGAAAGCGAAGGGATGGAATAGAATTTACCAGGCAAATGGAAGTAGAGGGGAAAAAAAAAAAAAAAAGCTGGGGTAGCAATACTTATACCAATGAAAACAGACTTTAGGACAAAGACTAACAAGAAACAAAAAGAGGGTATTTTATGATGACAAAGAGATCAATCCAACAAGAGGATATAACAATTGTAATAACTTACGTACCCAACACTGGAGCACCTAAATACATAAAGAAAATACTAATAGACATAAAGAGAAATTTATGATAATACAGTAATAGTAGGGGACACCCACTTACATTAATGGATAGATCACCTAGGCAGAAAAATCAATAAGAAAATGGGGTCTTTGAATGACACATTAGACCAGATGGACCTAACACATATAAACAGAACATCCCATCCAAAAACAATAGAGTATACATGCTTTTCAAGTGCACATGCAATGTTCTCTAGAAGAGGCTACATTAGGCCACAAAACAAGTCTCAATAAATTTAAGAAATCATACTGTGCATCTTCTCTAACCACAATGGTATGAAACTAGAAATCAGCCAAAGAAGAAACTGGAAAAAACACAAACACATGTAGGCTAAAAAACATGATACTAAACAGCCAATGGGTCCATGAAGAAATCAAAGAAGAAATTTTAAAAAGTACATGGAGACAAGTGAAAATGAAAACACAATGGTCCAAAAATCTCTGGGACATAATAAAAAGTTGTGTTTAAGATTTTTTATCCAGGTATTTGAGAGAGAGAGGGAGAGAGAAAGAGAGAACATGAGGATAGGGGAGGCACAGACAAAGAAGTAGGTTCCCTGCTGAGCCTGACCTGGGGCTCTATCTGAGGACCCTGGGATCATAAACTGAACCAAAGGCAGACGCTTAACCAACTGAGCCACCCATGCACCGTGGGAAAGCAGTTTTAAGAGGAAAATATATAGTGATACAAACTTACCTCAAGAAACAAGTAAAAGCTCAAATAAAGAATCTAACCTTACATCTAAAAGAACCAGAAAAAGAATAAGCACAGAACAAGGAGGAAATGATAAATTGGAGAAGTAAATGAAATAAAGATTTTTTTATTATGTTAGTCACCATACAGTACATCATTAGTTTTTGATATAGTATTCCATGATTCATTATTTGTGCCTAACACCCAGTGCTCCATGAAATGCATGCCCTCCTTAATACCCATCACCAGGCTAACCCATCCCCCCAACTCCCTCCCCTCTGGAACCCTCAGTTTGTTTCCCGGAGTCCATAGTCTCTAATGGTTCCTCTTCCTCTCTGATTTCCCCACCTTCCTTTTTCCCTTCCTTCTCCTAATATCCTCCATGCTATTCTTCATGTTCCACAAATATGTGATACCATATGATAATTGACTTTCTCTGCTTGACTTATTTCACTTAGCATAAAGGAAAGTCAACAGAACAGAGGTAACCCATGGAATGGGAGACGGTATTTGCAAATGACACTACAGATAAATGGGTGGTATCCAAGATCTATAAAGAACTTCTCAAACTCAGCATCCAAAAAGCAAACAAGTCAAAAAAAGGGCAGAGGACATGAACAGACACTTCTCCAAAGAAGACATACAAATGGCTTATAGACACATGAAAAAATGTTCATCATCATTAGCCATCGGGGAAATTCAAATCAAAACCACACTGAGATACCACCTTACACCAGTTAGAATGCCAAAAATTGACAATGTAAAAAACAACAAATGTTGGAGAGGTTGTGGAGAAAGGGGAAACCCTGCTTACACTGTTGGTGGGAATGCAAGTTGGTGCAGCCACCTTGGAAAAACAGTGTGGAGGTTCCTCAAAAAGTTAAAATTAGAGCTATCCTATGACCCAGCAATTGCACTACTGGGCATTTACACCAAAGGTACAGATGTAGGGAAAGGAAGGGACACATGCATCCACATAGCCAAACTGTGGAAAAAGCCGAGATGCCCTTCAGCAGATGAATGGATAAAGAAGACGTGGTCCATATATACAATGGAATATTACTCAGCCATCAGAAAGGATGGATACCCAACTCTAGCATTAACATGAAATAAACATTTTTTTAAAAAATAAGAACAAAAATGAAAGAGCCAGTACATTGAAAGGACAATATTGAGAAACCCTTAGGTAAAATCGTAAAGAAAAAACCCAGAAAGTACCCAAAAAGATAAAATCAGAAATGAAAGAGAATAAACAATGGACACCACACCACAGAAATACAAAGGATTATAAGAGAATACTATAAAAAATTATATGCCAACGAATTGGTCAACCTAGAAGAAATAGAAACATACAATCTCCTAAAACTTTATCAAGAAGAAATAAAATACCTGAACAGACTGATTACTAGAAACAAAACTGAATTGGTAATCAAAAACCACCAAAAAATAAACATCCAGGACCACACAGATTCAAAGGTGAAGTCTACCAAACATTTAAAGAAGATTTAATAAACTGTTCTCCTCAAACTATCCCCAAAAACAGAAGAGGAAGGGAAGCTTCCAAATACGTTCTATGGGGCCAGCATTACCTTGATACCAAACAAGACAAGAGCACAACAACAACAAAAAAATTAGAGACCAATATCCCTGAAGAACATAGATGCAAAAATCCTCAACAAAATATAGCAGACCTCATTCAAAAATACATTCAAAGGATCATTCACCCTGATCAATTAGATTTATTCTAGGGATGCAAAATCATTCACCCTGATCAATTAGATTTATTCTAGGGATGCAAAGATGGTTCAATATTTATAAATCATTCAACATGCATTTATATATTTATACCACATCAATAAAATGAAGGATAAAAATAATATGATCTTTTCAATAGATGCAAAAAAATCATGTGACAAAATTCAACATCTCTTTATTATCAAAACTCTCAACAAAGTGGGTTTAGAGGTAACACATTTCAACATAATAAAAGACCATTTATGAAAAAACCCAAGTTAATATCATACTCAATGGTGAAAACCTACAGGTTTGTCCTCTAAGATCAGGAATAAGACAAGGATATCCACTTTCAAACTTCTGCTCAACATATTATACTGGCAGTCCTAGCCACAGGAATAAGGCAATAAATAAATAAATAAATAAATAAATGAATAAAAATAAGGGGTATCCAGATTGGTAAGGAATAAATTAAGCTGTCACTATTTGCAGATGACATGATATTATACACAGAAAACCTGAAAGACACCACCGAAAAACTTTTAGAAGTAATAAATTAGTTCAGTAAATTTGTAGGATACAAAATTAATACCCAGAAATCTGTAGTGTTCCTATACACCAAAAGTGCAAAAACAGAAAAAGAAATGAAAAAAACAATTACAATTACACTAGAAAGAATAAAAACTTAGAAATAAACTTAACCAAGGAGGTTAAAGACCTGTATTCTGCAAACTATAAAACACTGATGAAAGAAATCAAAGATAACACAAATGGAAAGATACTCCATGCTCATGGATTGAAATAATATTCCACACTCTCCATAGCAACTACAGATTCAGTGCAATACCTACCAAAACTCCAATGGCATTTTTCACAGAATTAGAACAAATGATGCAAAAATTTGTATAAGAGCACAAAAAACCCTGAATAGCCAAAGCAGTCTTGAGAAAGAAAAAGAGGTGGAGGTATCACAATCCCAGATTTCAAGATGTACTATAAAGATGTAATAATCAAAACAGTATGGTACTGGCACAAAAACAGACACACATAGACCCATGCAACAGAATAGACAGACCAGCAATAAGCCCATGCTTATATAGTCAACCTATGGCAAAGTAGGCAAAAATATGCAACGGGGAAAAGATAGTCTTTTCAGTAAATGGTGCTGGCAAAAACAGACAGCTACATGCAAAAGAATGAAACTGGACCACTTTTTCACACTATACAAAAAAAAATCTCAAAATATTTTAAAGACCTAAATGTGAGACCTGAGACCATAAAAATCCTAGGGGAGAACACAGGCAGTAATGTCACTGATGTCAGCCTTAGCAACATTTTTCTAGATGTCTACTTTGGCAAGAGAAACAAACAAAAGATAAAGGGATTACATCAAAATAAATTTTTGCACAGTGAAGGAAACCATCTACCAAACAAAAAGGCAACCTACTGAATGGTAGAAGACATTTGTAAATGATATACCCACTCAGGTGTTAATATCCAAAATATATAAAGAACTTCTACAACTTAACACCATAAAACCCCAAATAATCTTATTTAAAAAATGGGCAGAGGGCCTGAATAGACATTTTTCCAAAAACGACATACAGATGGCCAACAGACACATACACCATGTCAACATTCCATCCAAAAGCAGCAGAATACACATTCTTCTCAAGAAAACGTGAAACATTCTTAAAAATAGATCATGGTAGGCCACAAAACAAGTCTTAAATTTAAGAAGGTTGAAATCTTACCAAGCATCTTTTTCCAATCACAGTGGTATGAAACTAGAAATCAATTATAAAAGAACTGAAAAACTCACAAATATGTGAAGATTAAAGAACATGCTACTGAACAATCATGAATCAAAGAAAAAATAAAAAGACCTATTCTGCAGCCCCCATGGCCCTACCCCACTAGATTCAGCAGGTACATACAATCCCTACAGAGGAGGCCCCTTGAACACCTGGCTCTTGTGGCCGGGGGTGGAGGGCTTGTGTTTCTGAGCCCCATGGGGCTAAAACAATTGGGGAGGCAGTTCTTGGTAGGCTTCTACCCCCAGGACACTGACTGCACAGAGAGCAGACTGAAATAATCTCCAGTCTTCCTGTACCACTCCTTCAAGACTGGGAGAGAGATATCTTTCATCTCACACCAGAAGCAAGTAGAGAGTCCAGAAAAATGAGGAAACAAAGACATATGCTCCAAAGGAAAAAAAAGAAAAGAAAAGAAAAAGATAAAATCCCAGAATAAAACCTTATTGAAACAAAGATAGGTAATTTACATGATGAAGAGTTCAAAGTAATAGTCACAAAGTCCTCACCAATCTTGACAGAAGAATAGATGAACATAGGGAGTACTTTAAAAAGGAGGTAGAAAATATTAGAAAGTACCAAGCAGTCATAAAGCTGAAGAATACAATAACTGAATAATACACTAGAGGGGTTCAGTAGCAGACTAGATGAAGCAGAAAAAAGAATCAGTGACCTGGAAGACATGGCAGTGAAACTCATACAAACAGATCAGCAAAAAGAAAAAGAATTTTAAAAAGTGAAAAATTACTGAAGGGACCTATAGAACAACATCAGGTGATAAGGGATAGTAAGACTTTAAGTGGACTAGCAATTTTGGTTAGGGTGACCTTAAGGAACAAAATAACCTCTGAGTGATTAAAATCCAGACTTACTAGTCAAAATATTATATCACTTAATGATGCAAGATATTGATCAACAGAACAAGTTATCTTCAGATAACACTGCAATCCTATTCTAGAATTCGTATCAACAATAGGGTTTACTACCTCAGTGTTGTATCAGGACATCCCAAGGTGCAACCACTATTAATGATTCATTTGTTCAATAATTAAAATCCTACATGATCTGAGTACAGACCAAAAGTACTTCAGGTTAGTTTCTTTCTATTATAGACTTTGCCCAATATGAAAGAACAAGAAAAATGAAGCTCACTTCATTAGTTTGAGACATCCTCAAACTAATAGATCATATAATCTTTTTTTTTTAAAGATTTTATTTTATTTATTTGACAGACAGAGATCACAAGTAGGCAGAGAAGCAGGCAGAGAGAGGAGGAAACAGGCTCCCCGCTGAGCAGAGAGCCCGATGTGGGACTCGATCCCAGGATCCTGGGATCATGACCTGAGCTGAAGGCAGAGGCTTTAACCTACACTGAGCCATCCAGGCGCCCCCATATAATCTTAATTTATATCCACCCTGTCCAAGAACAGGGTTTGTTAGGATGGCAGAGCTCAGTAACTGTGTAAAACTTAAGCCTTTATACTCAGTTCAATTTCTATTCCTAACAAAATATTTATAATCAACATTATCTCATTGATTATCCCCACCCCATTCATCATAGCATTCCTCACACCAATCAAATGAAAAGTTCTAGGATATATACAACTTTGCAAAAGACCAAACATTGTTGGCCCTCGTGGTCTATTACAACCCATTGCTGATGCCGTTAAGCTATTCATTTAAGAACCAATGAAATACTAACTTCATCAATATCTGTATCTATCACTGAACCAATCTTAGCCCTCACCATAACCCTACAATATAAATTCTGTTGCCTATACCATATCCACCGATCAAAATAAACCTATCAATATAAACCTAGGAGTACTATTCATGCTAGCTATATCATATATATATCATATATAATTTCCATCCTCCGATCTGGACTGCCCTCAAATTCAATTCAAATATGCATTACTTGGGGCTGAGATGTAGCACAGAGAATTTCATATGAAGTAACTCTAGCAATTATATTACTATCAATACTACTAATAAATGGATTGCTTACACTATCAACATTAATCATTACTCAAGAATACTTAGGACTAATTTTTCCATCATGACTATTAGCCATGATGGGATTAATTTCAATCCTAGCAGAAGCCAACTGAGCAACATTCGACCTAACAGAAGGAGAAAGAGAACTAGTCACTGGCTTCAACACTGAATTACAGCAGGCCCATTTCCCCTATTTTTCCTAGCAGAATAGGCCAAAATCCTCTAATAAACATTTTTACAACAATTACATTCCTAGGAGCATTTCATAGCCCCTACATGCCAGAACTAATTAATTTCATTGTCAAAACTCTCCTACTAACCATTACCTCTCCATGAATTTGGGCATCTTACCCACAATTCCAATATAACTAATACACCTCTTGTGAAAAAACTTTCTATCACTAGATTATCACTATCACTAGCCCTTTGTATGTCACACATATCCTTGCCTATCATTAGATCAGGTGCTGTACCACAATCCTAAAAATACCTCTGACAAAGAGTTACTTTGATAGGGTAAATAATAGATGTTTAAATCTGATTATTATTATATAATTTTAGTATACATTTTAATATCTCATTTCTTTTATTCCTAGAATGACAGGAATCAAACATACCCCTAGGAATTAAAAAATTAAAAATTATAGCATATTCCATAATAAAGTCAGCTAAATAAGCAATTGGACTCTTCCCGCCAATACTGGTTACTATCCTTCCTATGCTCATTTTTACCATTTTTATAATAACCATTATCTCAGGAACTATAATTGTGATAACAATCTCTCACTCACACTATCTAAATTGGCTTTAAATAAATATACTAGCTATTATCCCAGCTTTAATAAGAAAAAAAAATTTTAACCCTTGAGCCATAGAAGCATCTACTAAGTATTTCCTAACACAAGCAACCACATCAATACTTCTTATAATGGCTATTATTAACTTAATATACTCTGGACAATGAATAATTATAAAAATGTTTAATCCAACAACATCCTTCCTTCTGCCATTGTAACAATAGCTCTCATTATAAAACTTGGACTTTCCCCTTTCCACTTCTGAGTACCTGAAGTAATACAAGGAATTCTATTATCCTCAGGCCTAATTTCATTAACATGACAAAAACTTGCATCAATGTCAATCTATACCAAATCTCATCATCCATTAATCCAAACTTAATTCTAACCATAGCTATTACATCAATTCTTATTGGAAGATGAGGTGGACTTAACAAAAACGCATATATGAAAAAAATCATAGCCTATTCATCAGCTGCCCACACAAAGTGAATAACACCCATCAGAATTTATAACCCAACTATAACCCAAAATCTATTAATCTACATCATGATGACACTCCCCACATTCATATTATTATGTGTAATTCATCCACCACAACACTATCACTCCCATATATTTGAAACAAAATATCCTTAATTTTACATTAATCTTTACCACCATACTATCAATAGGCCTTCCTCCTCTCTCGGGATTCCTGCCCAAATGGATAATTATCCAGGAACTGACAAAAGAAATGATCTTATTATACCGACATTAATAGCCATTATAGCACTACTCAATCTGTACTTCTACATGCAATTAACTTCACATCACTAATTATATTTCCATCAATAAATAACATACAAATAAAAGAACAATTTGAAAGTACAAAATGGTTAACTCTTTTAACACTACTAATTATAACAATAACAATCCTCCCACTAACACCAATACTATCAATCTTGGAGTAGGAATTTAGGTTAGAAAAGACCAAGGGGGGAAAAAAAAGAAAAGAAAAAGAGAAAGAAGACAAAAAAGAGAGAAAAAAAGAAAAGACCAAGAGCCTTCAAAGCTGTAAGAAAGTGTATTCACTTAATTCCTAAAAAGTATAAGGAGTGCCCAGACCTTATCCTACATCAATTGAACACAAAACAAATTTTTTAATTAAGTTAAAACCTTACTAGATTGTTGGGTTTCCACCCCATGAAATTTTAGTTAATGGCTAAGTAACTGAATCAACTAGCTTTAATTTACTTCTCCCACCATCTAGGGGAAAAAAGGCTGAAGAAGCTCCAGCAGAGTTGAAGCTGCTTTTTTGAATTTATAATTCAGTATGATATTCACCACGGGGCTTGACAAAAAGATGACTCAACCTCTGTCTTTAGAGATTAATGCTTACTTAGCCATTTTACTTATATTTATAACCTGCTTACTATTCTCAACAAACCCTAAAGATACCAGCACTCTATACCTACTATTTGGTGCATGAACTAGAATAGAACTGATTAAATAGAATAGGAACTGCCTGAAGCCTTTTTTTTTTTTTTTTAAGATTATTTATTTATTTATTTAAGCGCACAAGAGTGCAGGGGAAGGAGCAGAGGGACAGGGACAAGCGGACTCCACACTGAGCACAGGCCCCACACAGGGCTGCTCAATCTCAAGACCCTGAGATCATGATCTGAGCTAAAACCAGGAGTCTGACGCTTAACCAACAGAGTCACCCAGGTGCCCCTGTCGGAGGCCTTCTAATCCATGTGGAAATTGGCCAGCCTGGAGGTTTACTGGGAGATAACCTAATTTATAATGTAACCATAATTGCCCAGGCATTCATAATTTCCTTTATAGTATCACCTATTATAATTGGACAATTTGGAAACTGTTCAGTCCCCTCCATAATCAGAGCACCTGATATGGCATTCCCCCAAACGACATGAGTCTCTGACATCCTTTCTGCTCTAACATCATTAACAGTTGGAGCAGGTACAGAAATCGGGTGAAGAGTATACACACCCCAGCCTGCAACCTAGCTCATGAAAAGCATCAGTCAATTTAACCATCTTCTCTCCCCATATATGTGTATCCTCAATTTTAGGGGCTATCAATCATATTACCACAATCATTAAAATAAAACCACCAGCTGTATTTCAATACTAAACAGCTTTATTCAATGGATCCCTCTTAACCACAGTCATCCTGTTACTACTATCACATCCGGTCTTAGCAGCCAGAATTACCATATTACTAACAGACCATATCCTAAAACACCACATTCTTTGATCCTGTAGGAGAGGCAATCCACTGATACCAATGCTTATTTTGAATTTGAGTCTCCAGATATCCCAAAGTTTATATTCTTATCTTCCCTGGATTTGGAATAACTACATGTATTACTACATATTATTCAGGGAAAAAAAGAAGCTTTTGGATATATAGGAATAATTTCGGCCATAATATCTATTGGATTCCTAGGTTTTATTGTATGAGCCCAGCATATTATTAACAGTAGGCACAGATGTTGACATGTGAGCATATTCTACAACAGCTACTAGAATTTTGCCACCCCGACAGCAGTAGAAGTATTTAGCTAACTAGCAACCCTTCATGGAGGCAAGCAACATGGTCACTAGCCATATGATGAGCCCCAACTTTTATCTTCCTATTCACAGTAGGAGGTCTAGCAGGAATTGTTTTAGCCAACTCATCCCTAGACATTGTTCTCCAGGACAAGTAGTATATGGTAGTACATTTTTACTACATAGTATCAATAGAAACATTTTCACCATCATAGGAAGATTTGTTCACTGTTCCCATTATTTTCTACAAGCTACACAGTCAACTGTAGTTGGGCAAAAATCCTCTTTACAATCAGTAATTGGAGTTAACTTTCTTCCCACTCGGCCTTTCAGGAAAGCCCTGACATTGACTATCCAGATGCATACACAACATGAAACACTATGTCATTTACAGGTTCATTCATCTCCTTAACAGCAGTAATATTATCTTCATAATTTGAGAAGTATTTGCATCCAAATGAGAAGTAGCAATAGTGGAATTAATTAACACTAATCTTGAGTGACTACATGGATGCCCTCCACCATATCATATATTTGAAGAATCTTCTTACATAAGCCTAAAATAAGAAAGGAATCAAACCCTCTAAAAATAGTTTCAAGCCAATACCATAGCCATTATGTCTTTTTCAATAGTGAAATATTAGTAAATATTACATAACTTTGTCAAAGTCAAATTATGGGTTTAAGTCCTTTGTATCTCCATGGCATATCCATTCAACAAGGCTTTTAAGGTGCAACATCCCCTGTTACAGAAGATCTCCTACACTTTCATGACCATACATAATCATCTTCTTAATCAACTCTCTAGTTCTTTATATCATTTCACTAGTATTAACAGCTAAATTAACCCACACAAATAAAAAAGGTGTGCAAGAAGTAGAAACAATATGAACTACCTTACCACTCATTATCCTAGCCCTAATTGCTTTGCCATCATTATAGATTCTTGATATAATAGATGAGATCAACAACCCCTAACTGGAAAAAGGAGGCCATCGATGATTCCGAAGCTATGAATATATGGACTAGAAAGACTTAAACTTGGACTTTTACCTCCTGATTTCTTTGGCTTCAAATTTGATCCCCACACAACACCTAAAACCAAGAGAGCTACAACTAGTACAGGTTGACAGCCAAGTTGTCTTACCCATAGAAAAAACAATACAAATATTAATCTCATTAGCAGATATCTTACACTCATGAGCTATCTCCAGACAATTAAATCAAACAATCTTAATGCCTACACATTCAAGCCTATATTATGGGCAGTGCTCAGAAATTTGTGGGTCACATCAGTTTTATACCAGCCATTCTTGAATTAATCCCACTAAAACACTTAGAAAAATTATCCTGGGGTGCCTGGGTGGCTCAGTGGGTTAAAGCCTCTGCCTTTGGCCCACGTCATGATCCCAGGGTCCTGGGATCGAGCCCCACATCAGGCTCTCTGTTCAGCAGAGAGCCTGCTTCCCCCTCTCTCTCTACCTGCCTCTCTGCCTACTTGTGATCTCTGTCTGTCAAATAAATAAATAAAATCTTTTTTAAAAAATTATCCACAACTATACTGTAATGTCATTAAGAAGCTAAGTAGTATTGGGGTACTTGGGTGACTTGGTCAGATAAGTGTCTGACTCTTGATTGTGGCTCAGGTCATGATCTCAGGCTCATGAGACTAAGCCTCACATCAGGCTCTAGGAGCCTGCTTAAGATTCTCTCTCTCCATCTCCTTATGCCCCTCCCTCCTAAAAAATAAAAATAAAAAAAAGTTTAAAAAGAAGCTAAGTAGTATTAACCTTTAAAAGGTTAAAGACAGAGTTTAAGCTTCTCCTTAATGATATGCCACACTAGACACATCAATATAATTTATCACCTTCATATCAATAATTATAATCCTATATGTTGCATTTCAGCTAAAAATTTCAAATCACTATGACCCATCAAACCCAAATTAAAAACAAAGACACGGTAGTACTTCACCCCTTGAGAGAAAAAGTAAGTGAAAATCTATTTGCCTCTGTCATTATCCCAGTAATGATAGAGTTATCATAATTTCAATTACTATATTCTCTACAACCTAACCAACTAATCAACTATCGAATTGCTATAAAAAAATGACTCATTCAGTTAACATCAAAACAAATAACTATCCATAATCATAGGACACAAAGGACAAAACTGAACCCTAATATTCCTCTTACTCATTCTATTTATTGGCTTAGCAAGCCTACTGGGCCTACTACCACACTCAGTTACACATACTGCACAACTCTCAGTGAATCTAGGAATAGGCATTCCACCTTGAGCAGGGATGATAATTAATGGTTTTTGTCAGGCCCACCTTGTATCCCAAAGAATAACCATCCCACCCATTCCAATACTAGCAATTATCAAAACCATTAGCCTTTTCATCCAACGAAGAGTACTAGCTGTATGGCTAACTGCCAGTATCACTGCTGAACACCTACTCATTCATTTAATTGTAGGAGGAAGCGTTGCCTTAATGAACATTAGCCCCACTATAGCTCTCATTACCTTCATCACTCTTAATTCTACTATCCTTGAATTCATTGTGGGCTTAGTTCAAGCTTATGTATCCACTCTACTAGTTTCCTTCACCTTACATGCTAACATCTAATGACGCACCAAACCCACATATACTATATAGTAAACTCCTACTCCCAACCATTTAAGGCATTCTATCAGCTCTCCTTATAACATTGGGTCCATTGGTTTTACTTTAACTCAATCTTCCTATTATCCCTAGGCATTAACAACTAATATCTTGATGATGTATCATTGATGAGGAGACATTATTTGAAAAAGTACATTCCAAGGTCACCACACACCAATTGTTCAAAAAGGGTTTCAGTATGGAGTAATTCTTTTCATTATTTCAGAAATCTTTTTTACTAGCTTCCTCTGGGCTTTTATCATTTAAGTCTACCTCCAACACCTAAACTAGGTGGTTGCTGACCACACACTGGCATCCATCCCCTAAATCCTCTAGAAGTACTGCTTCTCAATACTTTTAACCTATCAGCTCTGGAGTATTTCTATCACCTAAGCCCACTACAGACTCACAGGAGGAAATCACAAACACAACTTCAAGCCCTATTCATTACAGTCTCTCTAGGAATTTATTTTACCTTATTACAAGCCTTCAAATACTATGAAACATCATTTACAATCTCAGATGGAGTTTATGAATAGACATTTTTTATGGCTACAGGCTTTCATGGACTACATGCAATTACTGGCTCTACCTTCCTCATCATCTCTCTCCTGCTGCAACTAAAATTTCATTTCACATCTGATTATCACTTTGAATTTGAAGCAGTTACTTGATATTCACATTCTGTAGATGTAGTAGGACTATTCCTATAGGTCTCCATTTTTTTATGAGGGTCCTATTCTTTTAGTATTAAACAGTACAATCCCATTTAATCAGTTTCAGTACAACCTGAGGAAGAATAATAAATATTAACCTATCGATTACCATACTACTAAACTCATTGCTCGTATTAATTGTATTCTGACTTCCCCAACTAAACATCCACATGGGGGGGGAAAGAAAAGCCCATATGAATGTGGATTCAACCCCATAGGATCAGCACACCTACCCTTCTCCATAAATTTTTTTCTGGTAGCTATTCCATTTCTGTTATTTGACCTAGAAATGCTGTTCTTCTACCTCTACCTTCACTGTCTCAAACACCTAAAAACCATCCTTATCATGGCATTAATATCAATCTCATTACCAGCCATAAGTCTCACCTATGAATGCACCCAAAAAGAATCAGAATGAAACCAAATGATAGTTAAACTAAAACCAGTGATTCCAGCTCATTAAATTATGGCTAATTGCATAATTATCAAATGTCTCTAGTCAATATCAACATTATTCTACCAATCATTGTATTCTTCATGGAACTATTAATATACTGATTTCATTAAATATCATTTCCTTGTTTAAAGGGTATATTCATTCACCATTCATTATAGTAACCATAATAATTCTAAACATTCACTTTACATTAGCTAGCACAATACCTATTATCTTCTTAGTATTCATGGCCTATGAGGCTACACTATGATTATTTCTACTAATCATGGTGTCTAATACTTATAGTACTATGTACAAAACCTTAACCTCCTGCAATGCTAAAAGTCATTCTAACCATTATACTACTACTACTGACGTGATTATCAAAAAAACAATATAATTTAAATTAACAAAACAGCCTATAGCCTATTAAATGGCCTTATTGACCTAATATTCCTAAGTCAGCTTAACAACAGCCTCAACTTTTCATCACTGTTCTTCTCTAACTCCCTATTGGGACCCCTACTGGCACTAACATAACTTCTTTCACTAATACTTATAGCTAGCCAATTTCATCTATCAATGGAAACCCTAACCCAGAAAAAGCTGCATAATACTAACACTATTACAAATATATTTTTTAATTTTTATTTATTTATTTAACACAGATATTGAGAGAGAGAGAGAGAGATAGAGAGAGCACAAGCAGGCAGAGTAGCAGATAGAGGGAGAGGGAGAAACAGGCTCACCCGCTGAGCAAGGAACCCAATACAGGGCTCAATCCCAGGACCCTGGGATCATGACCTGAGCCAAAGGGAGTTGCTTAACCAACTGAGCCACCCAGGCATCCCTACAAATATTCTTAATCATAACTTTCATTGCCATAGAATTATATTATATATCCTATTTGAAGCCACACTAGTACCAACCATAATTATTAGTACCCAGTGAGGGAATCAAACAGAATGATTAAATGAGGGGCTCTAGTTCCCATTTTATACTTTAGTAGGATCACTCCCACTTCTCATTTAATTAATCTACAACCAAAACCTCATAGAGTCATTTAATTTCTTAAGTTAGTACTGAGGCTGATCAGTGTTCAACTCTCGATCTAACGTTTTCCTGTGATTTGCATGCATAATAGTGTTCATAGTAAAAATACACCTTTATAGGCTATACCTCTGACTGCCAAAAGCACACATAGAAGACAGTATTGCTGGTTACATGGTACTTGAAGTTGTACTTCTATGAAAAACCCACAGCAAATAGCATTCTCAATGGAGAAAAACTGAGAGCTTTTCCCATAAGGTCACGAACATGGCAGGGATGTCCACTATTACCACTGCTTTCAACATAGTACTAGAAGTCCTAGCCTCAGCAATCAGACAACAAAAAGAAATAAAAGGCATCCAAATCAGCAAAGAAGAATTCAAATGCTCTTTGCAGATGATATGATACTTTATGCGGAAAACCCAAACAACTCCACCCCAAAAACTGCTAGAACTCATACAGGAATTCAGTAAAGTGTCAGGATATAAAATCAATGCACTGAAATCTGTTGCATTTCTATACACAGAAGAAAGAAAAATTAAGGAGTTGATCCCATTTGCAATTCCATCCCAAACCATAAGATACCTAGGAATAAATCTAACCAGAAACAAAGAATCTGTACTCAGAAAACTATAAAATACTCATGAAAGACATTGAGGAAGACACAAAGAAATGGAAAAATATTCCATGGTCATGGATTAGAAGAACAAATATTGTGAAAATATTTTTTTTTTTGCTACCTAGAGCAATCTACACATTTAATGCAATCCCTGTCAAAATACCACCAACTTTTTTCAAAGAAATGGAACAAATAATCCTAAAATTTATATGGAACCAGAAAAGACCCCAAATAGCCAGAGGTATGTTTGAAAAAGAAAACCATAGCTGGCCGCATCACAATTCCAGACTTCAAGCTCTATTACAAAGCTGTCATCATCAAGCAGTAAGGTACTGGCACAAAAACAGACACATAGATCAATGCAACAGAGTAGAGAGCCCAGAAATGGACCCTCAACTCTATGGTCAACTAATCTTTGACAAAGCAGGAAAGAATATCCAATGGAAAAAAGACAGTCTCTTCAACAAATGGTGTTGGGAAAATTGGACGCTACATGCAGAAGAATGAAACTGGACCATTTCCTTACACCACACACAAAAATAGACTCAAAATAGATGAAAGACCTCAATGTGAGACAGGAATCCATCAAAATCCTTGAGGAGAACAGAGGCAGCAACCTCTTTGACCTCAGCTGCAGCAACTTCTTCCTAGAAACATGCCAAAGGCAAGGGAAGCAAGGGCAAAAATGAACTATTAGGACTTCATCAAGATCAAAAGCTTGTGCACAACAAAGGAAACAGTCAACAAAACTAAAAGACAATGGACAGAATAGGAGAAGATATTTGCAAATACCATATCAGATAAAGGGCTAGTATCCAAAATCTATAAAGAACTTATCAAACTCAACACCCAAAGAACAAATAATCCAATCAAGAAATGGGCAGAAGACATGGACAGACATTTATGCAAAGAAGACATCCAGATGGCCAACAGACACATGAAAAAGTGCTCAACATCACTCGGCACCAGGAAAATACAAATCAAAACCATAGTGAGATACCACCTCACACCAGTCAGAATGGCTAAAATTAACAAATCAGGAAATGACAGGTGTTGGTGAGGATGCAGATAAAGGGGAACCCTCCTACACTGTTGGTGGGAATGCAAGCTGGTACAACTACTCTGGAAAACAATATTGAGGTTCCTTAAAAAGTTGAAAACAGGGAGTGCCTGGGTGACTCAGTGGCTTAAGCCTCTGCCTTCCGCTCAGGTCATGATCTCAGGGTCCTGGGATCAAGTCCTGCATCGGGGTCTCTGCTCGGAGGACAGCCTGCTTCCTCCTCTCTCTCTCTCTGCCTGCCTCTCTGCCTACTTGTGATCTCTCTCTCTGTCAAATAAATAAATAAAATTCTTAAAAAAAAATTTTTTTAAATTGAAAACAGAACTACCTTATAACCCAGGAATTGCACAACTGGGTATTTACCCCAAAGATACAAATGTAGTGATTCAAAGGGGCATGTGCTCCCCAATGTTTACAGCAGCAATGTCCACAATAGCCAAACTATTGAAAGAGCCTAGATGTCCATCAACAGATGAACAGATTAAGATGATGTGATACACACACACACACACACACACACACACACACACACACACAGGAATATTATACAGCCATCAAAAAACCAAAATCTTGCCATTTGCAGTGATGTGGATAGAACTAGAAGCTATTATGCTAAGCGAAATAAGTCAATCAGAGAAAGACAATTATCATATGATCTCACTGATATGAGGAGTTTGAGAAACAAGATAGAGTTCATAGGGGAAGGGAGGAAGAAATGAAACAAGACAAAACCAGGGAGGGAAACAAACCGTAAGAGACTCTTAATTGCAGGAAAGAAACTAAGGGTTGCTGGAGTGGAGGGGCATGGGTGGGATGGGGTGGCTGAGTGATGGACACGGGGGAGGGTATATGCTATGGAGAGTGCTGTGAATTGTGTAAGGCTGATGAATCACAGACTTGTACCACTGAAACAAATAATACATTATAAAAAAAATAAAAAATAAATACATTATATGTTAATTTTAAAAAAATAGATGAATACAGGATTCTACTAGTTACAACAATACTAAACCCTTTAATGAACTACATAGCCCACATAGGAGCACCTAAATGTATAAAGGAAACATTAGCACACCTAAACAGAGAAATTAACAATAGCAGTACAGTAATAATAGGAGATTTTCACACCCCACTTACATCAATGGATAGATCATCCAGATGAAAATAAGGAAACATTGGCCTTAACTGACACATTAAACCAAATGGACTTAATAGATATACAAAAAAACATTCTATCCAAAAGTAACAGAACACACATTCTTTTCAAACACACTATTCTTTCTCAAGAATACATCATTTATTAGGTCACAAAACAGGTTTTGATATATTGAAAAAGATTAAAACCGTATCAACCATCATTTGAGACTGCAGTGGTATAAAACTGAAATCATAAAGAACCTTAAAAATCACAAATATGTGAATTTTAAACAACATGCTACTGAACAACCAATAGGTGCATGAAGAAATCAAAGGGGAAATCAAAAAATACCTTGAGGGATAAAGCACACACTTATCTTGATGAATGCTGAGTAAAATATGGAACTGCTGAATCACTATATTGTATATCTGAAACTAATTTAAAAAAGCACTGTGTGTTATCTACACTGGAATTAAAATTTACAAGTTAAAAAAAAACAACAACAACAAACCTTGAGACAAATGAAAATGCAAATATAACATCCTGGGCACCTGAGTGGCTCAGTTGTTTAAGCGACTGCCTTCAGCTCAGGTCACGATTCTGGGGCCCTGCGATCGAGTCCCACATCAGGCCCCACATCAGGCCCCCTGCTCAGCAAGAAGTCTGCTTCTTCCTCTGACCCCCCCCATGCTCTCTCTCTCACTCTCTCTCAAATAAGTAAATAAAAATTTTTTTTATAAATAATTTAAAAGAAAAAGAAAGAAAATACACCCAAATCCATGGGATGTAGCAAAAGCAGTTCTAAGAAGTTCAGAAACCAAAATTCATAGCATAGCAATAGGGGTCTACCTCAAAGAACAAGAAAAATCCCAATCTAACTTTACACCTAAGGGAACAAGAAAAAGAACAAATGAAGCTCAAAATCGGTAGAAGGGAGGAAATAATAAAAATCAGAGCAGCAGGGCACCTGGGTGGCACAGCTGCTTAAGCTTCTGACTCTTGGTTTTGGCTCAGGCTGTGATCTCAGGTCATGAGGTCAAGCCCCTTGTCAGGCTCTGCACTCAGCACAGAGTCTGCTTGAGATTCTTTTTCCCTTTACCCCTCCTGTCTGTGCCTTATCGCTAAAAAAATAAATCCTTAAAAAAAAAAAAAAATCATCCAGGAGCGCCTGGGTGGCTCAGTCATTAAGTGTTTGCCTTTGGCTCAGGTCATGATCTCAGGGTCCTGGGATTGAGCCCCGCATCAGGCTCCCTGCTCGTCGGGAAGCCTGCTTCTCCCTCTCCCACTCCCCCTGCTTGTGTTCCCTCTCTTGCTGTGTCTCTATCAAATAAATAAATAAAATCTAAAAAAAAAAAAAAATCCAAACAGAAAGAAATGAAAGAGACTGAAAACACAACAGAAAAGATCAAGGAAACTAAGAACTGGTTCTTGAAAAGATAAAACAATTGAATAATATTTAGCTAGACTAAGAGGAGGGTCAAATAAATAAAATCAGAAATGAAAGAAGTTACAACTGATACCAAAGATATACAAAGGATTGTAAGAAACTACTATAAACAATTATATGCCAACAAATTGGACAACATAGAAAGAAACTAATACATTCCTAGAAACATATAGACTTCCAAATTTAGTCATAAAGATATAGAACATCTGAACAGGCCCAGTACTAGCAAGGAGATTGAACCAGTAATTGAAACCTCCCAACCAAAGTTTGGGACCAGATGGCTTTTCTGATGACTCCTACCAAATACTCAAAAGATTTAGTACCTATACTTCTCAAACTCCTCCAAAAAATTTGAAGATGTGGCAGTGCTTACAAACTTACTTCACAAGATGAGCATTACCCTGATAACATAACCAGACAAGGCACCACAAAAAAACAAATTTACAGGTCAATATCCCTGATGAACACAGGTGTCAAAATCCTCAACAAAATATTAGTAAGCCAAATTCAACATTACATTATAAAAATCATATATTATGATCAAGTGGGATTTATTCTGAGGATGCCAGTATAGCTCAATATATGCAAATCAATCAACATGATACACCACATTAGCAAAATGAAAGATAAACATATCATCTCAATAGATGCAAAAAGAACATTTGACAAAATTTAACATCCATTTATGATTTTTTAAATTATCAACAAAATGGGTATAGAGGGAATATACCTCAATATAAAGGCCATATACAACAGACTCATAGTTAACATCATACTTAACAATGAAAAACAAAAAACAATGCCCTCTCTTGCCACTTTTGTTAAACATGGGATTGGAAGTACTGGCTGGAGAAATCATATAAGAAAAAGATATAAAAAGGCATCCAAATTGAAGAAGAAAGAAAGAAAACCATTATTTGCAGATGACATGATATCATATAGCGAAAATCCCTAAAGATTCCACCAAAAAAACCATTAAAACTAATTAACAAATTTAGTCAAGTTAAAGGGTACAAAATCAATATGCAAAAATCTGTTATATTTCTATACACTAATAATGTCAGTAATACACTAATAATATACTAATAATACATAATAATAATACACTAATACATAATATACATATTATACATAATAATAATGTACTAATAATACACTAATAATATCAGAAAGGGATATTCAGAAAACAATCCCATAATTGCATCAAAAAGAATAAGATACCTAGGAATAAGGTAAAAACAGAAGTGAAAGATAATGTACACTGACAATTATAAGATAGCAATGAAAGAAATTAAAGATGACACAAATAAATGGAAAGATAGTCCATGCTTCTGGATTGGAAGAATTAATATTTTTTAAATTTCCATACTATCCAAAGAATCCAATACCCAAAAGATTCAATGCAATCCCTATCAAAATTCCAATCGTATTTTTTTTATGCACCACACCCAGAACTCCATGCAATATGTGCCCTCCACAATACCCACCACCAGGCTCACCCATCCCTCCACCCGCCTCCCCTCTAAAACCCTCAGTTTGTTTCTCAGAGTCCACAGTCTCTCATGGTTTGTCTCCCCCTCCGATTTCCCCCAACTCACTTCTCCTCTCCATCTCCCAATGTCCTCCATGTTATTCCTTATGCTCCACAAGTAAGAGAAACCATATGATAATTGACTCTCTGTGCTTGTCCAATGGTATTTTTCACACACACAAAAAAGAAAAATCTTAAAATTTTTATGGAAGCACAAAAGACTCCAAAGAGCTAAAGCAATCTTGAGGAAAAAAAATCTGGAGGCATCATGCGCCCTGATTTCAAGCTATATTACAAAGCTATAATAATCAAAGTGGTATGGTATTAGCATAAAAAGAAACACAGATCAGTGGAACAGAACAGGGAAGCCCAGAAATAAACCCACACATATTTGTCCGAATAATTTATGACAAAGAATATACAATGGGGGAAAAAACAGTCTCTTCAATATAAAGTGTTGGGAAAACAGGACAGCCACGTGCAAAAAATAAGACTGGACCACAACCTTATACCATACACAAAAATTAACTTATAATAAATTAAAGGGTTTAACATAAAATCTGAATCCACAAAACTCATAAAAGAAAACAAAGGTGGTAAGCTCCTCCACATAACCTTTGAAGATGATTTTTGGGGGGGATTTGACACAAAAAGTGAAAGCAGTGATACCAATCTGGAAAGAACACAAAGACATGGAGGCTAAACAGTATGCTACTAAGCAATGAATAAAACCAAGAAATCAAGGAGGAAATTAAAAAAAAATACAGGTAGACAGGGGCGCCTGGGTGGCTCAGTGGGTTAAAGCCTCTACCTTCGGCTAAGGACATGATCCCAGGGTCCTGGGACTGAGCCCCATGTCGGGCTCTCTGCTCAGCGGGGAGTCTGCTTCCCTTCCTCTCTCTCTGCCTGCCTCTCTGCCTACTTGTGATCTCTGTCAAATAAATAAATAAAATCTTAAAAATAAATAAAAAATAAGAAATACAGGTAGACAAATGAAAATGAAACAAATGAAATGGCCCTGGAATATTTGGGACACAGCAAAAGCAGTTCTATGACGGAAGTTTAAAACAATCAGGCCTACCTCAAGGAACAAGAAAAATCTCAAATAAACCACCTAACCTTACACTTAAAAGTTAGAAAAATAAATCCCAGAACAAGTAAAAAGAAGAAAATAAAAATTAGAACAGAAATAAATGAAATAGGGACTATAAAAATGGAAAAGATCAATGAAACCAGAGATGGAATTTTGACACAATGAAATTGATAAACCCTAAATCAGACTCAGCAGGAAAAAAAGAGAGGTTTCAAAATCAGACATGAAGGGGAAATAACAGCTGACACCGCAGAAATACAAAAAGTCATAAAGAGGGATCATAGGGGAAGGGAGGGAAAAATGAAACTAGACAAAACCAGAGAGGGAGGCAAACCATAAGAGACTCAATCTCAGGAAACAAACTGAAGGTTGCTGGAGGGGAGGGAGGTAGGAGGGATGGGGGGGCTGGCGGGTGGACATTGGGGAGGGGATGTACTATAGTGAACCCTGATGAATCACAGGCCTGTACCCCTGAAACAAATAATACATTATATGTTAATTTTAAAAAAGTTATAAAGAGAATATTATGAAAAATTGTATGGCAACAAATTGGACAACCTAGAAGAAATGAATAAATTTCTAGAAACATATAATCTTCCAAAATTGAATCAGGAAGAGACGAAATTTGAATAGATGGGTTCCTAGTAATGAAATTGGTCAGTAATGAAAAAACTCCCAACAAACTGAAGTCCAGGACTAGGTAGGTTCGCAAGTGAGTTCGACCAAACTTTTAAAGAATTAATACCTATTTTTCCTCAAACTATTCCAAAAAATAGAGGAAGGAAAACTTCTACATTCATTCTATGAGGCCAACATTACCCTGATACCAAAACCAGACAAAGACATTACAAAAAAAGAGAACTACAGGCCATTATCCTGACAAATACAGATGTAAAAATCCTCGACAAAATCTTAGCAAACCATATTCAACAATATACGTTAAAAGGAACATTTACCATGATCCAATTCCACCATGATCAAACTCCAGGATTAATTCCAGGAATGCAAGGGAGGGTCAATATTCATAAAATATGATACATCGCATTAACAAAAGAAGGGATAAAAATTATATGATAACCTCAACAGATGAAGAAAAAGCATTTCATAAAATACAACATCTTTTTGTGATAAAAACTCAACACAGTGGGTTTAGAGGGAACATATTTCAACATAATAAAAGTCAAATGTGGAAAACCCACAGTTACCATTATACTCAGTGATGAAAAACTGAGAGTTTTTCCTCTACGATCAAGAATAAGACAAAGATGTCCAGTCTCACCACTTTTATTCAACATAGAACTGAAAGTCCTACCTGCAGCACTCAGGAGAAACAAGTCATCCAAAATGGTAAAGAAGCAGCAAAATTGTCACTGTTTGCAGATGACATGATACATAGAAAACCCTAAAGACTCTACCAAAAAAACTATTATAACTGATAAATTTAGCTCAATAAAGTTGCAGGATACAAAATTAGTGTGCAGAAATCTATAGCATTTCTATACACTAATAATGAAGTAACCAAGAAATTAAGAAAAGAATCCCATTTTCAATTCCACCAGAGAATAAAAATCCTAGGAATAAACTTAATAACTAAGGTGGTTAAAAAAAAAAAAAACTGTCCTCTGAAAACTATAAAACACTGATGAAAGAAATTGAATACAATGCAAATAAATTTATAGCTATTCCATACTTGTGGATTGGAAGAATGTTATTAAAATATCCATGCTACCCAAAGCAATCTGCAGTCAGATTGCTTTGGGTAGCAGGGACAGGAACAAGGTCAGGCCCAATAAGGTGGAAAACTGATGCCAGCAGAAGAGGAAAACAAGCGTGAGGATCATTTAATGAACAAGTGGTCTTAGCATCTTTAAGTTCTTTGGAGGTTGGGATGGTAGGAACCCACCATTACAAAAATTGCTCTGACGTACTACCTCCTGGATGAACTCAAATACACTATGCTGAGTTAAAGAAGCCAGACACAAATGACCACGTACTCTAGGATTCCATTTATATGAAATGCAAAAAAAGTCTGTATTAACACACAAGAATATAGGTAAGAGGTTGCCTGGAGCTGGGGGTGGGAGGGGGTGGTTATGGGGCTTAACGGGCATGAAAGATTTTATTAGGACAATGAAAATGTTCTAAAACTGGATTACAGTAATGGATGCACAACCCAGTAAAAGAAGTTTTTACTTTTACTGAGAAGTCCTAGAGTTACACACTTAAAACCGGTGAGTTTTATGGTATGTATACTTCAATAAAGTCAAAATTGGAGCACCTGGGTGGCTTAGTCAGTTGGACGTCTGCCTTCGCCTCAGGTCATGATCTTAGGGTCCTGGGATCAAGCCCCGAGTCTGCTTCTCCCTCTCCCCCACCCCGACCCCACTCATCCTCTCTCTCTCAAATAAATAATAGCTTTAAAAATAAACATAAAATCAAAATTAACTCTGGCAGCGAAATAAAAAGGAACAAATGAACCTTTGGATAAGCAACATCCAGGAATAGCCACCTGGTGAGTCGCAACGTCAAGTACAAGGCAGGTGACAGGGAGCAATTGAGATTAAAGCTCGTTTATCAGGTTGGGGCTGGGAGGACGAGGACTAGGAGGGCTATTTTGAGCACTGGTCCTTAAGTCAGAGTTCACCTCTTGGGGCACAGCGCTCTCTCTCCCGAGTCTGCTCCTATAAGCCCAAACTGCTGATACCATGTCCTGCCAATAACGCCCTGAATCCACTTCCCAGGCTTCTCTCTCCTGAGAAGCTCAAGGCCTCCCGCAGACTCGTTACTGCATCCGCTGAAGGCAGGCAGGAGACCACAGAAGCCAGCAGGCTCCCCTTAACGCTGGGTGAACTACCAAGAAAGCCATCACTTTCTCTGGCGGACAAGGGAAAACGTCCTGGTGGCCCTTTGTGGGAGTGATTAACGCCAAATCACCCCAGGCATTGTCAACCAATTGCCTTCATGGAAATACATGATTTAGAAGGTGACTTACATCTGAGTTGGCAATGAAATCATAATGCTCTTCTCCGGTTCCAAAATATTCACGGCGCTGGGATCAAAGCTTCCAGGGCTTCCGGCCATTTTGAAGAGGGAGTCAAGCGGAGGTTAGCCTGAAAACAGAGTCGGTGTCAAGACGGAACAACCCTCAATTCTGAGGGAAACAATGGACGTGAACCCTGTGGGACTTCTCCTGGGACCCTTGGGCACTGGCCCTGCAACTGGCCAGGTCCAGAGAGCAAGGTTCCCCGCAAACTTAGCCCCCAGAAGCTGCACGTACCTGCAGGTCTCCAGAAACACCGGGAATTCTGTAGCTCCTAGCTCCGCACTATTCTGCTCTCGCCTCAGAGCCTAAAATTCCCTCCAGTTCACCCCAGGTAGTGGCTAAATGCCAGTATCTTTGAGGGGGGGGTAGGGAGGGGGGACGGGGGGATGCGGACTAGGAGGGGCTTCATCTCTTGTTAACTCCTGAACTTCTGAGTTGATTTTGCTGGTTCCAAGTGAATAACAAAGCTCCCAGGGATTTAAAAAAAAAAAAAAAAAAAAGTGGGTTAAAGTGGGTTTCAGGTTTACTTGGCGAGGGAGAGAATGATCAGAGTGGGGAGGCAGTTCTGGGAAGAGGTGATTGATTCCAGAGGGGAAAGTAGAGAACAGATCCCGCAGACAGTTTGCCTCTCACTCTTGCTCTCAGCGGTTCAGCCCCGGAGTGCGGTTGCCTGGCCTCACCTGTCATGAAGAATTTATCCCCAGCAGTCGCATGAGATCAGGAGCTTCAGCGGAGAGCGGTGATGAAGACCGCAGAAATACAGAGGTTTTGCAGCCTAAACCAGCCCAAACTGGTGAAGAAGGAAAATTATTAAACGCTCGGGAACCAGAACCAGAACCAGTTCACACAGTAACTTACACACACATTGTTTGAAGCACCAGTGATTTTCCTCACAGAAGCCATATACCCTTTAGAAGCGGTCTTTTACTAATACCTTTAGGTGTTGCAAAAATGATTGTTGTTTGTAATTTTTTAACTTTGTAATTTAGATGTGCAGAAAAGTTGCTAAACTGTACAGAGAACCCATATGCCCTTCGCTCAGATTTCCCTAATTGTAACATCTTCCATAGTGATAGTATCATCATCAGAATCTGGAAACCATCTCAGGCTATAGTACTATTAAATAACCTACACTCCGTATTCAGATTTTGCCAGTTTCCCCACTAAGTGTCCTTCTTCTGCCCCGGGTCCCATATTTGATTTGGTTGGCATGTCTCCATAGTCTTCCCTTTATGACGGTGCCTCTTTTTTCTTCTTTCATTGCCCTTGACACATGTGCAGAAGACTGGCCTGTTATTTTGTACAATGTCCTTCATTTTTAGTTTGTGTGGTGTTTTCTCATTACCAGAATGAGGCTATGCATTTTTGGTAAGAACACCCCAGATGGAATGATGTGCCTGTCTCACTGCATCGTATCAGGGGTACATGGCGTGGAGATGCCTTATCCCTGGTAACATTAATCTGGATCACATGGTTAAGGTGAAGTCAGCCGGATTGTTCCACTGTAAAGTTACTTTTCCCTCTGGAAGATTTCGCTACACTCTAATGATAGTTATATTTTACCTAAATTAGATACACAATTTAAACACCACCTTTTGGAAAAGTACTTGAGATAAATCATAATGAAAGATGTATACAAATAAAGTTCTTCTGTGTCCTGTCTCAATGAAAAGTCCTTACCATCATACTATTCCCTCAGCCTGGAAGAAGACTTGCTATTTCCTTGTAAAATCCAGTCATCATAGTTTCTACCAAATCTCTCTTCTAATTATGCCTCAGCTGTGTCCACTTCCCTCTGGCCTCACCACATTTCATAATCCATCCCCCTAAATCCAAGTCTGGCTCGCCTCATATTCTATCTATGAACTAATTCCAGAATAAGCTTTAAAAAGCAAGTAAGGGGGCACATGGGTGGCTCAGTAGTGAAGCATCTGCCTTTGGCTCGGATCATGATCCCAGAGTCCTGGGATCGAGCCTTGCATCGGGCTCCCTGCTCAGCAGGAAGTCTTCTTCTCCCTCTCCCACTCCCCCTGCTTGTGTTCCCTCTCTCACTGTGTCTCTGTCAAATAAGTAAATAAAATCTTTAAAAAAAAAAAAAAGCTGGTAAGTTTGGGTCACCTCCCGCTTGGACCCTTCAGTGGTTTCCCACTGCCTTCAGGCAGAGGTGATCTGTGCAGCAAAGCCTGGAATGAGCCCTGCTGTTGAACTGGTGATAAAACGATCCCCTGAGCAGCTGAACATGCTAATCTCCGTTACAAATCAGAATCAGCTGGGGAGCTCGTTCAAAATACAAATTTGCAGGGGTCTGACTCCGAGAAGGATCTACGCTGTAACAAGCTTTCCAGGTGATTCCAATGTGGAGGTCAGCTGAGGAATCCCTGGTTAACACCCCAAAACGCTGTTCGATCTGAGGGGGGACTTTTTTTCTCTAGTCTCCTAATTCATAATGCTATAATTCTCAACTTCTGTATAGTGGTTGCCATCCTGCTGTAATTATTAAGTGGACCTTAATTTATTTAAAATTACATTGAATAAAAAATCAGCTAAATGAGAAGTCCTGGTATATTCTAAGTTCTGTGGAATTTGCATATATGATAAGGATGTTTTAACTTTTTTAAGCCAAGTGATCATTTTATTTTCTAAGACTCATTAAATTTAAGTCCCTCGTGGTGTGGATACAACCTTTTGGGAATCATGATATGAAGTCTTACTGTCCTATTTTAAAGATCCCAACGACCGCCAGTATCCAGCACAGGCATTTGCCAAGCTCGGCTCCTCATCCTTTAAAACCCAGGCTGGGCACTGTGCCTAGTCAGGGAGTGCAGGAAATGTTATGTGTCATGTGGGCACCCAAAAGACAAATACAGTCAGTCTAGTGCTAAATATGTCGTTTTAGTCATTCCCAATATTTTCAAATCTGAATAAAAGTTAAGCAAGTTCAAAAAAAAAAAACAAAACACCCCAGTGAGGAATTATTTATGTCAAGTTTATTATCTTTTAATAGGGGTCAAGACATTCCAGAACCCCTACGTCTGACTTATGTAAGCCTCGGTATAATTCCCCACAGTAACCCTTAGCCTTATTTTTAAACAAAATACACAGGACACCAATGACATTTAAAGTTCAATTTAAACAGATGAAGTCGGCAGCCATTTTGTCTCCCAACAGACTAAAAGAAGTGGCATTTAATCAGACTCATTACAGTCCACACACACCTCCCTCCACTTCTAGGCTTACGTGTTTTGCAGTTAAATTTGCTGGGGAAATGCTGGTAGAGAGGAAATGGGGAGCAGAACTGAACTGGCCCATGGTGGGCTATAACTACCTGGTTCTCTAAGCTTCCCTGGCCTCAGTCAGACCATGTGCACTTCCTCTTCAGGCCAAGCATTGACTCCTTTGCCACGCCTTCCTTTGTTGGTTATGTCTGGGGACAAGTGTATATATACTTTTTTAACTCCCAAAAAGCACTTGAATGTAAAATATGGCAAAATCTTGATAAAGCAATGGCTTTTCTGCTCTGATTAATGAGAAAACTATAGGTACTGAGATAGGTCTTTATCACAGACTCAGCATATGCAAAACAGAAAAATATGGAAAATGCATGACGTGGGAACATTCCATTCGACTATGTTTAACTATTTCCTCTTTAGTTTGGAGTATAAACTATAAATCCAAGAAGTGCCAAATAAGTGAGTCATAGAATCAACGGAGACAACTCATCAGGGGTTTCCCCAAATGCCAGTCTCATCCTGTGTGGCGTTTTCCATTCAGGAACACAGCAGCATTTTTATTAAAAGGTCAATGATTGAGTCATTACCACAGTACCAGGCCACATTGCATTTTATCTCTTGGGAGTATGTATCTTGGAAGAATTCTGGGCCTCTTTCACAACAAAGCAAGACCTCTCGGAGTAGAAACCAGATATAGATCAGAACCTTCCACGGAGCGGAGAGTGATGGTAAGCACCTGGATGAACCATTGCAGCTGAGGGTTGAATTATACCCTGAGGCTGCTGGCTCTTGGATGCATTTGGGTAAATTACTCTCAACTTCTGAAGCCGCAGCTTCTTTAGCCACAAAATGAAAATACTATTTACCCCAAAGGACTAAGACATCCCACATGGATTCAAGGAGTGAATGACTTGGCTGAGGGCAGCTCTTCTCCTCTAGCTGTTCTCTCACTTTTCTTCTAGGGGCCAGTCCTTAATCACAGTGAAGCTCTGCTCCATGCCCTACACTGGTTAACTCTGGAGGCTCAACGGGCTCCTTGGCCTGCCCCCCGGGGACAGCATTCTGTCATCTGCCACCAGGTTCCAGAGTGCAGGCCACTTGCCCTTACTCTCAGGCTCCAGGTAGTTCTCCCCAAATCTCTGAATTTCTTCAGTAGGCCTCTTGGAGACCTCTGGCTCCCCCACAAACTTCCTGTGGGCTGTGGAGATCTGGGGGCTGCACTGGGCCCATCTGTCATGACAATTTCTTCAGGGATGTGCCATGGTCCGTGTGCCAACCAGTGGATGTTATCAACCTCCCAGGGATCCAGAGGTCCAGGGCACAAAGCCCTTTGCTGTTGCCTCCACCAACTGACCTTGACTGTTGGACATTGGCCCAAAGAGGGGGGGGGTTAGGACACCTGGATCTCCCTGACTGCTTCCCCTCATTTTCTCTCCTCATTCACACATGCCACCTACCCTCTGTCATACACTTACTTCTCTTTATCCCTGCCTTTTCTTATGATCTGGTCCACAGGACAGCTCTTGACAGGTGCTAAAGAAATTCTCTCACCACAAAGCTTGACTTTCAAACAAATGCTTTTCTGCAGACCCAGAAGTCCTCCTCTAGATGTCAAAGGCTGGATGTTGACTCTTTCTCTTTGCCTCCCTGCTCTGACACTCTTAATCTTCCTTCAACACAACCTAGATACTCCCAGTCAGAAAAGGCAAATCCGTATTTGAATATATTTCAAAGCACGCACACATTTTTCAGAATATCACATCTCTTCCTCTAAATTTCTCTCTCCGCCTCACGTTTCCTCTCTCCTGATTAACAAGGCTAAAGAGAGTCCCCCCAAAAGATGAGCTTAGACTGGGAGCTTGAGAGATAACAGGGAAAGAGGGATAGCCGAGGATGAAGCAAGACAGGGACTTCTGGCTTTACCACATCAACTCTTGCCTTTCCGTCATGTGTATATCCTCAGACGACTCCATCAAAATGACCGTCTCCTTTCCTTTAAATACTTTTTCAGAAGATGATGCATCCCCTGCTCTAAGAACTTGAGAACAGATTTTCAAAACTTTCCCAGCTACAGAAGGGTCTTTTGCAAAGCCCAACGATTCATGATCAGCACTAAAAGAAGCTGTACATTCTCAATCATGGTTCTATGAAATTCCTTTTGCAGACATTTTATTCCATTCCTCCCAGGGCACGATGCTGTAGGCAGGAGGCATGTGGAGATGAGTAAATCAGGGTGTGCATGGCTGGAATTTACAACCTAGTGAGGGCACAAGAGGAGAGATGAACAACTCCTTAATTAGCTGCAAAATAATGGAAAACAAAATGCAACAGAAGTGCTAAGAGTGGATGCTAAAGGACACTTCTCATGTGTCATCTCATAGAGGCAATCCTGAGTCATGTGCTGGGAAATGTCCTGATGGTTGCTTTATAGCCTGGATGGAAGAGGCCTCCATGACACCAAATTCTCACAATGATCATCAATAAAACCACTTTGAGCCAACCATCATGGTCCAAGTCCATTGGCAGCTGCTGCTGCTGCTTCTTCTGCTGTTGCTGCTGCTGCTGCTGCTTCTTCTTCTTCTTCTCCCCCTCCTCCTCCTCCCTCACCTCCTCCTCCTCCACCTCCCCCTTCTTCTTCTCCTTCTCCTTCTTCTTCAAGGGATTTATTTATTTATTTATTTGTGAGAGAGAGAGAGAGAGAGAGAGAGTGAAAACAAGCAGGGGAAGTAGCAGGCAAAGGGAGAAGCAGACTTCCCACTGAGCAAGGTGCCAGATGAGGGAGTAGATCCCAGGACCCTAGGATCATGACCTGACCCGAAGGCAGATGATTAACCGACTGAGCCACACAGGCGTTCCAAGTCCATTGGCTTCTGATAAAAGAGGAGGAGACTGAAGCACCACCAAGGGCCTCAGACTACCCGGCACTTCTCTATGGCAAGCTTTGTTAGCAGCTGGGTGGGAGACTCCAGTGGTTGGTGTAGAAATTGGCAGCAGTTCTATGTGATGTTCTAAGCTGCTGACTGAGAACAGACAGGTGCTTTGGAAACCAGATAAGTGGAAGGTAAGGTTGCTTTTGTGCCATGAAACTTGAGACCACACTCTTTATCCTCAGAATTTTCATCCAGATGGAAGGCAGAGAGAGGTCTACAAAGAAGCAGAAGAGCACAATGAAACAAAGAGAGGTGGCAAGGGTTCACTCTGAAGGCAAGTAGGAATAATATTCAAAACTGAAGACCATGGACATTCCTAAATGCTGGATCCAGGAGCTGCTGTGTATTTGATAAATTCAGAATAACTCTTTTATTGAAGGAGCTAAGGGAGTCAACAACTAGAAAAGGCACCATTGGAGGAAAGTTGGTAAATATAATGGGGAAGAAATCAAGCAAAATGTAAATAAGCAACCCAAATATTTATTGGGAAAATGTTGCTAGGACATCAGAAATTTTTAAAAACCCACTTAAATAAATACCTAAGGGTCTCTCACTTCACATAATGTGCCGGGAACTGCCAAAGCCCTATCACGATGACCAGGGTACACCACTCTGGGCCTGGAATGTGGCTAATGTACTTTACTCCATTGTCCTATAATCTGACAGCAGGAGTAATATGCTTAGGCAATTGTTGCTGAGGCTGAAGTCTTAAAAAAATGTTAGTCAAGGGGCCAGGTGTGTGAGGATTAGCCAACTCTGTATAGTGAAAGGGATGCTGATTCTGGCCATTTTTATGTCTCCACCTAAATGAAAAAAATGGTGTTCTGGCTTGCCATTTGGATCTTAACCCAGAGCATCTAAAGCAAGAGTCTACAAAGCAAAATGCAAAACCACAAAAGAAAGTGGAAAAATGGGCCTTTACTGAAGGTGTCTGCTTGGGAGCGAGGCCAGCAAATACTCTTGTTACAAACTTTATTTATTATTATTATTTATTTGCCACATGCTTTAAATAAAATGTGAAAAAATCTGTGACACAAAAATTCAGTAGAAAGAATAAAATCTAAATGGCGAATCTGGACATGAAAGGAAGGAAGCAGGACAAAACTTAAGCCATTTCTTGGTATCAACTTTCTGAATGTTAGTTACATATGGCTCATAGAAACAAAGTATGGTGATCTGATGGATAGAAACCTTGTAGCCGGCCGTATGATTCAAGGACAAAGACTCAGCACATTTCTCGACTCTGCCATCAGAGGAAGTGGGGCATTATTTATACATGGTTTCTTCTCAGTTTAACAAATATGTTTAAGGCAGAAGACTACAAGATCTGGGTGTCAAGGACCAAACTCCACCCCCACACACCTACACACAAATTGATGGCGCTGGAGAGATACAACAGAATGGGGAAAAGATGTGTACAACCCAGATAGGCGTGCCCTGAAAAAGGTCTTGTTAAGGGAACAAAGTGAAACATCATAAAGGCGAGGGGTCTGAGGACAAATAGGAAAATCCTATCCCACTGGGTGAAAATAGATGGAGAAAACTGAGGAGCTGACACAATCCTTGGGCTGTGCTTGTTGCCTATCTAGACCTTAGCCTCACATCTATAAAATAAGTAAGTTAGATTAGACAATCTCTGAGGTCAGATTCAGCTGAAATTTCATTACTAAATGATATGTGGGGATCAGCAGAATACAGAAGAATTAGAGCAGAGCAGAGTTATCCCATGAAATGTCTTCTATGACAAACTACATTAAAACCAATACAAAGCCCCCATTCCAAGGTAGAGTTTGAGTAAAATATGGAGCACCATGGGATTTATGCAACAAAGACTTTTTGAAGTTGGTTCTCTGGCAGCATGAGCAGGAGGCTACAAATGCAAGAGAAGACTGATGGATGAGAGAGAAAGTATAAGGAAACAAAACTTTTTTTTTTAACCTTATATTTACAATGAGTTCACATTTAATACCTTTTAAATTTTCATTGGTTGGGGACTAGAAGAAGAAATGCAAAGTTGTTTCATAATTTTAGAAAATTATAAGCACAACTTTAAAGCACTTCACAAATACACAGGAATTCCTATTTTCATCATGTAACTAGTTCAGTGGGAACACAGGCGTTCTGACTTCCAGTGCACTCAGCACTTCCTTGGGGGACATTTGAACACATGCTAAAAAGCAGCAGTTAACGACCACCATTACAATTGGGCTCTTTTTTTTTTTTTTAGTTTTTTTTTAATTCATTTGAGAAAGAGACAGAGAGAGCACAACCAGGCAGAGAGGCAGTGAGAGAGGGAGAAGTAGACTCCCCACTGAGCAGGGAGCCTGACATGGGACTTGATCCCAGGACCTGGAGATCATGACCTGAGCTGAAGACAGTTGCTTAACCATCTGAGCCACCCACGTGCCCCATAGATGGGCTCTTAAAATAACAAGTATGGCAAAATAAAAATCTTTACTGATGGAGGGCCAAATGACGCTAAATGCCAAGGAACAAGTTGAAAGTCCTAGAAGAGCTTAAATTTTTAGTATCTGAGGTCATCATTAGCATGAATATTAGCACAAGTTTATGAATGGTTTAAAGTAAGCTCTTAGAAGTCTCTTGTGCTTTTAGCTGAGCTCTTAGAAATCTCTTGTGCTTTCAACCAAACTACAGAGCAAGAGAGAATGCATTTCAAAACAAATAAATGGTAATAACATTACACCAAACATCCTACATATTAGATAGCTCTAACACTTGTTTCTTGAGAACACATGTCAATTTTCTGGGTTGTTTTCTGTACTTAGCTGTCTTTCTGACGCTTCCGTCTCCCCACCTGTCATCTTTGCCAAAGATCATCAGTGAGGATACAATGGAAGTTTCCTTGCATTAAAACGAGAGTCTACACTGCCACACTCAATATGCTGTCACGAGTATAGGCAGCTGCACCAAGCCAAGAAGTAGCCTAAATGTTTAATGAAGCAGGAAAGTCATTCTTCAGTTGTAATGCAGACCCACTAGATGGTCTGAAAAGATCACCTCTGTTTGTTTTAAACTGGGAATAGATTGCTGAATATTTAATGAGCACCACAGTATTTTCCTCTGTGAAGGGCCAAGCAAGGGTCAGGTTATGGCTGCCTGCTGCTCCCTGCAATTTCCGATTCCCTCGGGTTTATTAAAGGTGGGAGAAATCAAGGTCAAACTAAGACCATCTTCAGCACATCCTCTGTAGTGCTGTATCCGTGGAAAGAAAAATGGGAGGGGACATGCCTGTCCCAGTGAAGGATTATTAAGAATTAGGAGCAATCTTTCAGGAAAACCAAAGTGGAGGCCACACATGTATTGCCCTTATCCACAAAAGCAGGGAAGAACAACAGTGTTAGGAAAGAGAAGCCATCACGAGTCCTTGCAACTCTGCTAGGAAAGAGAGCTTGCATCCAGCTGGCTTCATTACTTATTTGTGGTATTAAGTACCCTGTACTACCTGAACTATTCTAGCCCAAGAAAAAAGTACTTTAGTGAACAATTGATCCATAACCAGATACCATCTTTAACTGATTAAGAATCTGTTGCAATGAGATGGGTGAGAAGTCATCGGCGTTTGGATAAGCATGACAGCAGTAGAAGTGGAACCAACAGGCATTTGCTAGTTGACCTGATAGAGAGTGGGAGGGGGGGGGAGGAAGCAGGGACCCCTGGGAGGCTTAGTGAGTTAAGCGTCTGACTCTTGATTTCAGCTCAGGTAGTGATCTTTGGGTTGTGGAATCAAGCCCCGTGTCAAGGCCCCAGGCAGGCTCCACACTCAGTGGGGAGACTGCTTAGGATTCTCTCTCTCCCTCTCCTTGTGCCCCTCTCCCACCTCTCTCTCTCTCTAATAAATGAAATCTTTAAAAAAAAAAAAAAAAGGCAGTGTGGCTGTGTGGCTCTGTTGGCTAAGCATCTGCCTTCAGCTCAGGTCATAATCCCAGGGTCCTGGGATTGAGCCCCATATTGGGCTCTCTGCTTAGCAGGGAGCCTGCTTCCCGCTCTCCCACTGCCCCTCCCCCTGCTTGTTCTCTCTCTCTTTCTCTCTCAAATAAATAAATAAAATCTTTTTAAAAATTAAAAAACAAACTTTAAAAAAGAAAAAAATCATCAAGGATGACTCTAAGGTTTTGGCCAGACCATCTACTGAGGACGAGGAATGAGAAAAGCAGTTAGAAGAGGAAAATAAAGAGTATAGTTTTAAACAACGTTAAATTTGAAATGCCCTTTAGACAACCAAACCTAGATGTCTACTAGACAGGTGAATATACTGAGCTGTCATTCTGAGCCAAGATATTTGGATGCACATTGTAGTAATGGAATATGATTAAATAAAATCACCTAGGTAATGTAGATGGAGACCAGAAGGACTCTGAATACTGAGCCTGAGGCACTCCAACATTTAGTGGTCAGGAAGTTGAAAGGAATTCTCAAAGGAGATTGAGGAGGGGCCCTAGTATGTAGGAAGACAGAAGAGGTGGGTAAAGTTAGTCACATGAATAAATTGTTTCAAAGAGAAAGGAACGATGTGTCAAGTGTTCCTGGTAGGTTAAAAAATGTAAACTGAGAATTAGTTATTGGACTTGGTAACATGGAAGTCATTGGTGACTTTGATAAGCATCTTTGAAGAGTGGCCAAGAAAAAAGCCTGAATGGAGAGGGCTCAGAAGGGGAGAAAGTAAGTGGAGAATGTGAGGTATAGATGGATATTTCAAAGGATTTTGGTGCAATGGTAAGTGAGGAAATGGTAGAGTGACTACAATGCCAGATGAAGTCAAGCAGATTTTTGTTGTTTTGTTCTGTTCTGTTTTGAGTGGGAGATATTACCCTCTATTTGTATGATGGTCAGAATAATCAGAAGTGAAGAAAAAACTGACAGTGAGGAAGAAGACAGATGTCCTTGAGTAAGCAGAAACTGATGGCATTCATGCACGAATGGAGGGGTAGCCTTTGTACAGGAGCGTGGACAGTCATCCACTGTAACAGAAGGGAAGCAGTTGTAGGTCCACAGGGGAGCAGATTAGTAGATATAATGGAGGTGTGTTGAAGTCACTTTTGAATTGCTTCTATTTTATAAGGTTCTTATATTTTTCAGGAAGTGGATTGTCTCATGTAGAATTTTTTTTCATGTAGAATATTTTTTTAAGAGTTTATTTATTTATCTGACAGACAGAGATCACAGGTAGGCAGAGAGGCAGGCAGAGAAAGAGGAAGGGAAGCAGGCTCCCTGCTGAGCAGAGAGCCCAATTCGGGGCTGGATCCCAGGACCCTGAGATCATGACCTGAGCCAAAGGCAGAGGCTTAACCCACAGAGACACCCAGGCACCCCTCATGTAGAATATTTTTGGCTGGAAAAAGCAACATATCCAAACAAAAGTGGCTTAAATAATAGGATCATTATAAGAAAGTCCAAAGTAGACTAGTCCAAGGTTTTTTTCAGTAGCTCAGGGATGATGCCAAGGACCCAGGCTCTTACTGAGTTTCCATTTGTAGTCCTCAAGTTGGGTTCTCCAACTTGTCCCTTCATGATTGCAAGATGGCTGCTCCAAACATAAAAGTATCTTGTGGAAGAAGAGAGGTATAGAGGAAGAATAACAGCATTGCTCCTTATGTCTCTTGTTTCCCGGCAGGAGCCCTTTCCCAACCAGCAGTCCCATGGGTGATGATTCTGTCACATACTTGTGTCCTTGATGGTAGATAGATCCAGCAAAGTGAGCATCTGGTATTTCTGACACTTTAGTGGGAAAGTCTGAAGATTAGCCTTTGGGTTGGGTATCAACATTACCAGCCCCCAAAGTAGAGATACTGATTAATCTTGGACAAAATTAACAGGTATGAATTTTAAAATGTAAGGATAACTACTAAAAAATAGAAATTTTAAAGTGAATAATTTCCTTATTTTGGCTTGAAATGAAGGACAATTTACAAAACAGAGGCAAAATGACTTGTCCAAGGTCAAGTAGGTAAGACAGAAAACTAGTGCTCACACATCTGGATGCCTAATCTAGAACTCTTTCTGCAAAAACAGCCCGTCCTTTGATTTATTGTTCTTACAGTTATACCCAGTGGTCTTATTACTACCATTAAGTGAACAGTCTTCCTGTTACACACACACACACACACACACACACACACACACACACACACACATATATACACATACACACACCCCCAATCCCCTGATTCATTGTCACAAGGCATTTGCTTTATATTTCAGAAGCAATGATGAAGTTGTATTATTCTATCAGTTCTCCCTCCCATCTTCTTTAGACCCAAACTATGCATTCACATAGTACTTAACTAGGGCTAATGAAACAGTCAGCGTCAAAGCACTGTTCAGCTTTCTTATTTTCCATCATTTTGTCTTCGATTGCGCTGACTCACTCTTCAGCCTCAGTCATCCTCATTTTTATAGACTCCATTTGGGACTGCATCTTGGTAAGAGCATTTTTTATTTCAGTCTCACTGGATTTTAGTTCTTTTATTTCTACATAAGGGATTCTATGCTTTTTTCAAGCCCAGCTATTATCCTTATAATTGTTGTTTTAAATCCTAGTTCAGACACCTTACTTATATCCTATTGATTAAATCTCTGGAAGTGAGCACCACCTCCTATTCTTTCTTTTGGCATGAATTTCTCCATCTCACCATGTTGTCTAGCAAAGAACAGAATAAAGAAAGAGAAAAAGCAACAATAACAACAGTGACAACAGAAAAAAACAAAAAACAGAACAAGAAAAAAAAAAACAAGAAACAAAACAAAGCAAAACAAAAAACTAGTTCCTGGATGTGTTTTTGTCTGCTTGTTAAAAGAAACTAGATCTCAAAATAAGAAAGAAAAACATATACATACAAAAAGAAAATGAAATAAAATACAATGAAAAGCAACAAAAATAAAACATGTATATAATGTATATATAAAAGTGAAAATTTAAAAAGAATGAAAAAGGAGTTGAAAAAATAATAACTAAAAAAATACTAAAACACTAAAGAATAAAAAAACAACAAATGCTACATATTGTTTTCCCAAGAGCTGAAGCTTTGCAGCCCTCTATGATCCATAAATTTGGTGCAAGCCTGCTGTTCCTGCTGGTCTTCTGGGGGAGGGGCCTGTTGCACTGATTCTCAGGTGTCTTTGCCTGGGCGGTATTCCATCCCCCTTGCCAGGGGTCCAGGCTCAGCATAAGTGGCTCCAGCTTGCACTATGTGGTGCTGTTTTTCTCCCTGAAGGTTTTCAGCACTGATGGGTGGGATGAATATGGTGGCACCCGGCTCTCTAGCCCTGGATCTGAAAAGTTCTCACCCTCCACTCTTCAGAGAGCCCTCACATAAAAGCGGTCAATCACTCTTGTCTCCTCAGTTTCCCTCCCAACTCTGTGGTCATCCAGCCTGTGACTGAGCATTTTGATCTCGGGCATGTGACCCCATTTTGAATCTACAAACTTTATAGACTCCTGCAGCACAGACCCATGCTGGAGGGAGAGGGGGATCTCACCATACTTCTGCCTTTTGCTGGACCCCTGCCTAGAAAGCGGTCACCCAATAGTGTAGGGGTTCGTGGTTTATGGCAACACCATGCAGAAAGTCAGCACCTAGACTCACTGTTTGGAGCCCACTTCCCTGCTCCAGTGCTGGGACCTCTGCCACAATCAACACCCCCGTTCTTCCGGCGACTCCAAAGGTCCTAAGACCATGCTATCCCTACCCGTGATGCAGTCCTGCTATGTCACCTGAATACCTTTAAGCCAGGGATGTACTCCACTGTAGTGTACTCCTAAAAGTTTCAATTTTGTGCTCCACTGCTTATAACATTTTGCAGTAGCCTCCTTACGCAAGCTACTTACCCTCCACCCTACCCTCAGATTTGTCACCCCAGATTCAAGTCTCCGTACTTCCTACCTTCCAAAAAATGGTTGCTTTTCTACTTGTAGAATTGTAACATTTCCTTTCTCAGGTCTCCAATTGATTTCACAGGTGTTTAGACTGATTTGATAACTATCTAGCTGTATTCAAGGGACCAGACAAACGTAGGGTCCCCTTACTCCTCTGTCACATTGACTCCATCTGGAAAGCCCAAGCACTAAAGAAAGCTGACAGATCCATATGAACAGTCTATGACCTTGATATCAGCTTTATCAACCATCAAATTCCCATATCTCTGAGTCTCCACTACCCATCTTGTTCTCCATGCTTTTCATCGCAGAGTCAATGTTCAATGGCCATTCATCCAATTGTGTTTCTTTTTTTTTCCCCTTTCCTTTTTTTCTTTTCAAAAAAAAAAAAAAGAAAGAAAGAAAGAAAGAAAGAAACTAGGACTTCAAGTACTATGGAATAAGTTTGAGAATGGCCATCCTTGTCATGTTCCTAATTTTAGAAAAAAAAGTTCTCAGGTGTTCACCATTGAACATGATGTTAGCTGTGGGTTTTTAATATGTGGCCTTTTATTATATTAGGGTATGTTTTCTCTAAACCTACTTTGTTGAGAGTTTTCATCATGAATGGATGTTGAATTTTGTCAAATGCTTTTTTTGCATGTACTGATGCATGCATGTATGATTCTTACCTTTGTTTTTTTAATGTGGTGTATGATGTTGATTGATTTATATCCCCAGAATAAATCCCACTTGATTGTGATGAATGACCCTTTAAATGTATTGTTGAATGTAATTTGCTAATATTTTGCTGAGGATTTGTACATCTATGTCATCAGGGGTACTGGCCGGTAGTTCTCTCTCTCTCTCTTTTTTTTTTTTGTAGGGTCTTTGTCTGGTTTTAGTATCAGGGTAATGCTGGCCTTATAGAAGAACTTTGGAAGCTTTCTTTCCTCTGCTATTTTTTTTTTGAATAGTTTGAGGAGAATAGTTATTAGTTCCTTTTTAAATGTTTGGTAGAATTCACCTGTGAACCCATCTGGTCCTGGAGTTTTATCTTTTGGTAGTTTTTTGATTACCAATTCAGTTTCATTCTAGTAATTAGTCTGTTCAAATGTTCTATTTCTTTCTGATTCAGTTTTGGAAGATTGTATGTTCCTAGGAATGTATCTATTTCTTCTAGGTTGTCCAATTTGTAGTCATCTTTTCTTACTTTTGTTTTTATTGTGGTAAAATACACATAACCTAAAATTTACGATTTTAAGTGTATAATTTAGTGTCATCAATATATTCATATGTTGTGTAACTATCATCACTATCTCTGTCCAGAAGTTTTTAATCATCCCAAACAGAAATTCTGTACCCATTAAAAACAACTCCCTATTCCCTTCTCACCAACAGCCCATGGTAATCACTATTCTACTTTCTATCTCTGTAAACTTGTCTATTCTAGGTAGTTCATATAAGTGCATCAGACAGTTTTTGTCATTTTATGTCTGACTTATTTCACTTAGCATAATGTCTTCAAGGTTTATCCATGAACTTACCAGATTTCACTCCTTTTTATGGCTGAATAATATTCCATTGTAGGTATATGCCACATTTTGTTTATCCATTCACTGTTGGTGGATGTTTGGGTCATTTATATCTTTTTGCCATGTGTTCATCACGTTGCCTAGGATGGAGGATTGTCTTCCCTTCCTTTATTCTTAACAGTCAGCCCCTATTTGTTCCTGGCTTGTTTCACTATAAACCTCATTACTGACCTTACCTACACATTACCCTAGGCTTCTTTAGTAATTCTCATTCTGTCACTTTAAGATACAAGACTCTTCCTTCTCCCACATCATTTTGAACACTTCAGCTTCCAACACAAAATGTAATTCCCAGATGCATCTCAATGTACACATCCAAGAACAACCAGGGACATACTCTCCTTCCCTCTGCACTAACTCAACTGGATTTATTTCAGTCTATACTCTGGTTCATTCAGCCCAAATATTTAGCCAGTATTCACATAGGACTTATTTACTCTCATAAAACAGACCTTTACTACCTCATTAGAATGCTTCTGTTCCTCTCTTTCCAGCCATCTTCTCAAATGTTCCTAAAACATTTCATTGAATGTTCATAAATCATTTTCCTTTTAAGATTTTATGACAATTCCTGATTGTCACTAATTGTACCAAAAATGCTCTTGATCTTTGTAAATGGATCTATTGCAGAGGTACTTGGAGCTAACTCTAAATGTCCACGTGGTTATTATACAAGTAAGAACTTGGAATAAGGGTATAATAATCATGGCCTTTTTATTTTATGATGTTTTGACATCTTAGAGGCCTTGCTGGCTAGGGAGAGAATGTTGTTCCTAGGGCTAACTAATTCCTAGAGATAATAAGTATCTCACCTCCCAACATGCCTTTAATATACAAACCAACCAATCACAAGTCCATATCCCTAAATATCCCCTTCATCTAACTCACACACGAAGCCAGTATTTCCCCTGTCCTAAATCAACCCAGGGCCCGGTATCGGAAAACCACAGACCACCATTATTACAGCCCAGAGCCCACTGAGATTATCCACACTAGCTACTCTAAACTGTTCCTCTCACCCTACCTTGCCTTTCCTGCAGGAAACAAAACAAAACAAAATAAAAGGCTCTGGGCCACGCCTTCTGCCTCTCAACCCTATTGGGTGCTTCCCCATGTGGGCTTGTGGGGCACGGCATGCCCTTCTACCCCCTTCTTTTAGGAACTGTCAGAAAAAATTCTTTCAATGGCATTAGCCTTTCTGTGGGATTTCCCTAAATTCAAAGTTCTGAGGGGATAACTGAGTCAAAAGGCCAGTCAAAATACCAGAGTTATCCACGCATTGCAAAGAGGAGGAAAAGTTATGCAAAGGTTCTTCTATCAACTTGTTCTGCCCAAACAGAATTAAAACCATGCTGTGCATACAGAAGTTAATATATTATGCCTGAAGTATTTTCTTGAAAGGCCTGCTTACTAATTTGGCCCTTGGCTGTTGTCTGGGACATTTGATTTTAGAAGGGCTCCCACCATTAGCTGATAAGAGTGTCTCACTCTGCCTGAACTATTTGTACAAACAATGTGGTTTATGATAAACACATATTTTCCTTCTGGGAGTGTGGATTTGGGCATCTGCCAGGCAGAGGGTGTCCCCAGTAAAAACCCTGGATGCTGAATCTCTAACGAGCCTCCCCGGTTGGCAACATTCACACTGTTGTCCATAACACTGTTGGGAGAATTAAGGTCATGCTATGTGGCTCCACTGGGAAAGGACCCCAGGAATCTTGTACCTGGTCTTCTTGGATTTTTCCCTACCCACTTTTCCCCTCTGTTGACTGTGTTTGGTATCCTTTCACTGTAGTAAATCATAGTCGTGAGTACATCTATGAACTGAATCCTATGAGGCATGACAGCCATTCTTCCCATTCAGATGCTGTAATTTGTCCTTACTTTTCTAATCAAAGCAATTGTGGCCCACATCCATCATTCACCAAGGCTGATATATACTGTCATCATTTTCAAGGTTCCTCGCTCTCCCTAGAATTATGGAGGAGCCCCGCAAGAAGCTCTCAGTCTGTGGCTATTGCTTCCTGTCCTGGGGCTCAGGCACTCTTCGGTGGTGTCCCTTTCAGTGGTGCTTCCTGCTGTCCACAAGCTAAGATATGGACATCCCACACCACCCCCGCACATGCCCTGTGTCACAGTTCAGACAACTCAAGGATAACATCATTCCCTAGAGATTCCTTCCCAGTCCCTTCTTTCTTCTTCTTTCAGACAATTAGTTGAAATCCTTGCTCCTCAGTGTCTGGTCCCCTGTTCCTAATACCTTCTTTCCTTCCAGGGACTATGGATCCCAGAGTACCAGAGCAAAATCTAATATCTAATGTATGGGGGTGAGGATGTGTGTGTGTGTGTGTGTGTGTGTGTGTGTGTGTGTGTGTGTTAAGAAAACAGAGGGAGAATAAGGGGCGGGGTGGTAAAAAAAAAAAATCTATTTTTCTATTCACAACACATTTGACACCAAATGTGTGGGACATTTACCACCAACCAATTTTTCAACTCTCTGGACACTAACTGGGTGTCCTAAAATGTGATTCAATTCTGACACTGACTGGGGAAATTTAACATCAGACCATCCATGTTGAAGGCTCAACCCTACAACAGGGCCACCCCTACCAGATGCTGCTCACAAATCCCACACCTCCAGACTTCTGGCTGACTTGGCTACAAATCAGAGGTTTATATGGTTAGATAATTTGCTATACAATGACTCACAGAAATTAGGGAAATGTTTTACTCAGCATTACTTAATTTACTGTATTACTGGTATTACTGATTATATTATATTACTGATTATATTATAAAGGATATATAGATAAACAACCAAGTGAAGAGATACAAGAGCAAGGTCCAGAAAGGTGCTGGGTGAAGCAGCTTCTATTCCTGTGAAGTTGGGATGTGTCAAACTCTTAGCACATGGATGTGTCCACTGACCAGGAAGCTCTCTGAACCCCATCATTTAGAGTTTTAATGGAGATTTCATTAGGTAAACACGATTGAAGAAACCATTGACCATTGGTGATTAGTTGCTCTCCAGCTCCCCCTAGAGGTCAGGGGTGCAGCTGAAGGTTCTAACCCTCTAAGGACACGGCGGCTCCTCCCACAACGAGCCCTCACCCTCAAGGAGTCATCTCTAAGTATAAAATTAAGTATGGCTGAAAGGGGCTTATTATGAAAAGGAAGATGCTCCTCTCACCCCTATCACTCAGGAAATTCCAAGGACTTTAGGAGTTCTGTGCCAGGAACTGGAGACAAAGACCAAGTATGTATTTCTTATCATATCCTAAAATCAGGGGAGAGTGAGTGGGAATTAATCCTTTATATTTGAATCTTCTATAACAGTATGAATAAAGCATAAAATAATATATCAATAGGTTATCCTTCTACAAAAATAGCAAACGACTTTTATTAAGGAACATTCTGACCAAAGTCATTTACTTATTAAGAACAGTCAGCAATTTTTCTTCCATATCATCTCTCTGCTATTAGCAGACAACTCACTATTACTCAGCCTTTCTCTAATATACAATCTCAGCAGGACATCTCCAGTCTATTTTGTTTGTAACATGCACATACACTTCCAACAACAATTTATGTCTGAGAAGAGAGATTTCTAACTGAAGCAACTATTGGGATGGCAGCATTAAGATTAATTCTGGAAGACTAACAATTATTGATAACAACCACAAAGGCATATCTGACATAGATATATTTAACGTTGACATCCCAATTCCTGTTGAGAGCTCGGGCAAAAGGATTTGCATTTCTCTATACCAATTCTAAAAGGCCAAGAAGAGGTGTTCCTGGTACTTCACACATAATGCAAATCCTGTAGATCCATACCCAGAAGCTCCTGGTAAGGCCATTTGATAGTACTGTGCTTTAACTCCCAGTCTGGGGCCAATGTGGATCCACTTTGTGCCAAAGTTTTCTCTGTAAAGGACACTGCTGAAGCTTCTAGAGTAGTATTAAATATAAGGTATGATTCTCCAGTAAAGGGAACCAGGTTTTCTTGAAAGAACAGCTGATTTTAGGCCACGAAAATCCAAGATAAACTGGAAGCATCTTTTCATGCAGCAAGGAAGGAAGAGCTCAAAAAAATAAATACAAATGTGAAAGGTGGGAGTACATTGAAAGGACTCAAGATGAATCTGAAAGAGCTCCCAGTGGACAAAGCTGGAGCAACCTGAGCAATGAAATTAACATAGCATTGGATTATCACCCAGGGCATAACATAAATATCCACAGGTCCATACTGATAGAAATAAATGATTGAAGAAATAAATGTAGAACAGACGGATCTTCCTTACAGAGGAAGGAAGGTAATGTGTGTAGATACTCTACCCTCAAGTAGGTGAAGCTTAATCCTCTCCCCCTACCCCTGCTCACACCTTGACTACTTTCAAAAGACAGACCGAGGCAAGGGGGAGAAGCAAGTTTATGGTGAAGCAATCTAGCAAACACTACCCTAGCCAGGTAACCAATGTTAACATCACCCATGATGAGCCAAATTCATCATGTGTATTCTTTGATACAGTGCGATGAGAATGGCACTTTCTCTCCCCAGTATTCATCCCTGGAAGCCTCAGTCTAGTTATGAGAAAACACAGACAAATCAAAAATTGAGTGACAATCTATAAACTACCTGGGTAGTACTCTTTAAAACTATCAAGGTCTTGATAAAGAAAGACTGAGAAACTGTCATAAACCAGAGGAGATTAAGAAGACAGGACAACTATACGCAATGGGACATCCTGGATAGGAGACTGGACCAGAAAAGGGATAGTAGTGGGAAAGCTAGTTAAATATGAATAAAGTCTGCAGTTTTGTTGATAATATTCCAATGTTGATTCCTTAGTTTGACAAATATATCATAGACTTTGTAAGATGTTAACAGTAGGGGAAGTTAATGAAGAGTATATAGGAAGTCATTGTTCTATATTTGTAATTTTCTATAAACCAAGAATTGCTCCAAGATAAAAAGCTTTAAATATAAATGAATAAATAAATAAGTGTATTTATATCTTTAGTATCTATTTAATAAAGATATATTTGATATAGTCAATATACTTAATACATTTATTATATAATAAATTATTATAACATTATATAATAATTCATTTAAAGTTCTGATGGGACAACATATAATTATTATATAATAAATAAATTTAATAAATGTATACTTAATAACTATATATTTTTATATTTATTATATTTATTAAATGTAACTTTATAAATATATTTTATATATTTAATATATATTTATGTATTTATAAATATATTTAATAAATATATATATATTCAATCCACATATTATGTACTGAGCACTGACTCAAGCACATAAAAGTATCCTCTCCATCCTGGTGTTTCTATTCTATTTATTCTGAATTTACTTTGCCTGGAAGCTGAAACCTGATTTCTTTTTTTTTTTTTTTTTTTGAAACCTGATTTCTTAAAATCAACCAGAAAGAGTGCATATAGAGAAGAGCTTTCTCCTCATGAACTAAAATGGTATATAGGAGTTCTTTCAACCCTATGGGTAGAGCCTATGATGTGCCGGAACAGCATCTGCCAAAGTTGAGCAAATAAGAATTATAGGTCTGTGTCAAGAAGGCTTCATCTCAGCCTTTTGTAATTAACAGTCTGCTTCCATGCCTTAATTCAGCATAAAAGAAACCACAAAGGAACCAGCAGTCTTTGCCATTAAGAATTGCCAGTGGAAGTGTTATTTGCAGTTATTAACACTTTTCAGTTGTGATCCTTGGTAATTACTTCTATACTCCAACATCATCTTCAGTTTTCGCTTCAATTTTTTTATTTTTTTTATTTTTTTGCCAGTGCGGGGAGGAGGGGCAGAGGGAGAGAGAGAATCTTAGGCAGGCTCCACACCCAGGGCGGAGCCCGTCGCCAAGCTCCATCTCACAGCCCTAAGATCATGAACCAGGCGGAAATCAAGAGTTCGACACTTAACCGACTGGGCCACCCAGGCACACTCACTTCAACTCTTTCGAAAACGCTTATGTGATACGCAGGGCATTTGAATTAATTTTACCTGCAAAATCAAATTTTAGAAACTATCATTTAAAAGGCACTTGGGTCATTTCCTCAACTAATATCTATTTGAACAAAATAAAATTTCCTCTTTTACATGAGATTTAAAAATTTAAACATGCGAATAACTAATTTTATACTGTACATTTGCAACATACTTTTATATACCTAAAATCATCCTTACAAAAACCCTTTTGTGTGGGCAGGACAAATACCATGAGGGTGAAAAGTCAGGCAAGCTGGCTTATGTCACACTGGGATCTCAGCTGCAGACGAGGGGGAAATCGGAAAAAGCTATCATGGGAGAGACTAGATTTAGGAGAACTGGCACTTTTACAGACAAACCCCCCAGAGGGAAGACTGTGGCCCTCATTACAGAGAAGGGATGGGCTGCGTCTAGCCTGGGCCAGAAGACATCTCATCTGGAGTTGGGGAATGGCAGAAAGAGCATCATGGAGCCTGTAGAGAACCCAGCTGATGACTATGGTCCCGAGAGAGAGAAGGTATCATGGCCCTAGCTATGTCAAGTCTCTGATCCTGAGTAGAATATTAACCAAAAACCAAAAATACCTCACCGGGCACTTCTAAGTCTTTCCCAAATTGTCTCAGAAACTATCTAGAAGGCAGTCTTTTTCTGGACACCTCAGGACATCAGCTTAGAAGCCCGGAGAGACAGGTTGTAACAGTCACTCTCGTTTTTTCCAAATTAAGAAGTAGGTTAAGTGATTACAACCAAGGTGAACTCTGCCAGCCAGACTGCCTGGGTTCAAATTCAGATTCCCCCACTTCCTGGGGTGTTAGCCAGTGCTGGCCAGCCTGTGGTAACAAGGAGCCCCCCAAAAGTGTAATAGTTCAGACAAAGTAGAAGTTTGTTTTTCATCTGTGTGACACCCCAAGGAGGCTATTCCTGATTGATGGGAGTGATTCGAGGACCCAGACTCCTTCCACCTGTGGCTCTGCACCCTGCCAGTGCCTCGTCCTCACTTTCATCTAGCCGGCAAAAATGCACGCAAGGGGCACTCCAGCTTCTAGAAATGGCACACGTCTCTCACGTGGCATCAGCTGGTACTTAGTCCAGTGCCGCTCTTTCCACAAAAGAGGCTGGGAAATGTCAGCTGGATTCGTGCCCAGAAAGAAGAAACAGGTTTCGGGTGAATACGGTCTGCTCTCCTAGCTGTCTGACAGCAGGAGAGATATTTCGCATCTCTGTGCCTTATTTCCTCTCATCTGTAAAGTCGGGAACCTACGATCACCTGCCTCAAAGAGCCTGTAGGAGAACGAATGAGTTGACACACAAAAGCTTTTGAACAGTGCCCTGTCCTCCACCGGCGTTCCTCAGATGCTGCCTCTTGCCATCATCAGCAGCATCTTTGTCACTATTATCATCGTTATCATGTTTATTTGAAAACGAAGTGGCTGGGATTTAAACCTGCAGCTCTTGACTCAGAATCCAGGAAGAATTCATCCTACTCTTCTAAAAACACCGCTGCAGGCCCAAGCAGCCACAGAAAATGAGTCAATTCTCAGCTTTCCTCCTGAAATACAAATATTGTTTCTCTAAAAGACATAGATGAGAAAATTTGGTCACGATAATTGGAAGCAACTGTTGGGACTAATGGAAGAACGCTGTAGCCTTATTTGATTTCATAAGTAACATTTCAGGGTTTCTTCTTATTTTGAGATTTTTCATTTCAGCGAAAGATAGCAAAGAAACACCATGCTGGGGAGAAAATCCAACTAAAGGCTCATTGTTCCCTATGTCTGTATTTTGAAGGGATAATATACATATTTAATTTTTTTTTTTCAGAGAACAGCTTAGTATCTCTCCCTACACATTCATTTATTCAGGACCTATTAGAGCAGCCACGGAATGCTTACTCGATTATTCCTTGCCCTTCTAGCCTTTTGGCTAAAGCAGATTATATCATTCCATTTTTAGTTAATTCTATTTCATTTGCTTGAGTATTGAGAAGAGTAGCAGGAAATGAAATTTTCCTTCAGTGGATAAGCCGGACACTTTTCAATCAGGTAAATAAAAATAGTAGGACACATATCATCCCTCATGAACGATAAGTTTTTCATTCAATTTTCATTTTCATCCTTGAGCTACTGGGCCATCTCATGTTGCTGTCTGTCTGCATATAAACGGGGGCTTTATTGCAAATACACTGTGATTATGATTCATTCTCAGGCTGCCTGTGCATCTTGCCAACAGCCTGGACTCGTTTATTATTTTATCTCACTCGCTGGATGGGAAAACCTGCAGCACCGTCGCTCCAGGCCCGCAAGACCGTCTCCACTGAAATGATGTGATACCGGGCTTGAAGCATCAATTTATTCTCACCCGAACAGGAAGCATTAAACAAGTCAATCCTGAGAAGGTATAATCTGGTCCTTTTGTTCACTTTCAAAGTCACGGAGGGAGAAAGAGAGTCTGCTCGTGCCTTCTCTCCTCTGCACTCAGGAAATTCCAGGTGCGGCATTTTTCAAGAAGGTGTCGAAGGAAAGAATGCTGTGATGTGTGGGTCTGGAAAGCATCCTGGACACTTCTGTGGGGATGCCTCCCCTTCTTGGGTGATCACCAGAGGCCTCGGGGAAGTGCGTGAGGGAGCTTTGATAGAGTTAGGTGACAGGGACTGGGAGTTGTCTGCGGACATCTGCTCCCCACTGTTCAAAAGTAATGGAACTGTAGCTGTGTCCATGGCTGCCTGGTATGATTACATTTCCCGAATGTTCTTGCAGTGATGGGTGGCCACGGAGGAAAGATTTCATCCAAGGAATGGGAGAAGTGATATGTGCCACCTCTGAGCCATCAAAGGGGCCTCTGACACGCCACCTTTCCCTTGTCTACAGGTCAGACCCTGAAGGTGAGGCTCAGCTTTGACAATGCATTAAGAAGCCCTATCCGGGTGAGGTCAGGGAACGGCAGCATTGCCTCATCAAGGAACTGTTAGAAATGCAGAATCTCGGGTCCCTCCCCAGACTTTCTTCTTCTTCTTCTTTTTTTAAAAGGTTTTATTTATTTATTTATTTGAGAGAGAGAGAACACAGGAGCAGGGGTAGAGAAGCAGGCTCCCCACTGAGCAAGGAGTCCAATGTGGGGCTCCATCCCAGGACTCCGGGATCATGACCTGAGCTGAAGGCAGATGCTTAACCGACTGAGCCACCCAGGAACCCCTTGCCCCAAATCTTCTAAAATGGAATCTGAATTTTATTTATTTTTTATTTTTTTATAGAATCTGCATTTTTAACAAAATCCCTGAGGAATTCCTAGGCACATTGAAGTTTGAGGCACACTAGCCAGGAGAGGGCAAAGGCATGACTTGGAGCCAAACTGGGTCCTCATATAAACAAAGCTACCACGCTGACCTACCACACTCACTCTGAAACTACTACGTGAGAGAAAGAAACTTAAAAAAAAAAACAAAACTATTATTATTATTATTGATGTTGTTGTTATTAACGTCCTGCTATTTTGGAGTGTCTTTATGATGAGGCTTAGGTTTATCCTAATACAAACAGTGTGACATCGTCCACAAGAGGTCTTATTGGTCAGACCTTAAATTAAATTTCCTATAGGAGTTCTTATCCCCAAACAGATCAGTCTTAACAGCCTGCCATAAGCCTGGACTCTTCTCAGCTTAAAGCTCTACCAGGTGAGAGCTCTGGACCCAAAGACAGCTGACACTAGGGACTAGGGATCCTTGCCCGAGAGGATTCAGCCGCTCAAATCTCATCAGCGAACTCAGGAGCTCAGAAAGAGAATTCCTAGTGAAAAGTCACGACAGAGTCCAGCCTGAAAGTCGAGAGGAACTGAAATAGGTGAAATGAGAGCTACCAGAAAGAAAGCCCTGGGACCCTCATAGCTCTGGAGTAGCTACTGTCCCGCACCCCCAGCCTGAACCCCTGTCCTCCCAGTCCACTGGCCTGTTCAGAACATGGGGGGTCTTGGCCCTATCAATCTTTGCCTCCAAATTATTTTAAGGTCAACATCTTATCTATGAAGGAAATGACAAAACTATATTCGTAAATGGTATTTCTCACATGAACTCAATCTCATTTAATTCTCTAATGGCTCAGCACATGTGCCCCGGTCCTCGGTTTGATGACTTACTGCCTCTCCGGCGTTCCCACCCTTCCTCTCCTCCTCCTCACAGGCCTGCTCCACGTATCCCACACAAAACACTTGCCATTCCTTTGGGACTTTCCCTGTCCCTTCTCTTTGGCTTTACATGTGCTTTTTTCCTATAGCTTAAGTACTCTGATTTCCAGAACAACAGCCTTTCTCTACCTGGGAATCATTCCTCAAGACCAAATGTAATGCTTCTTTCTCCCAGAAGGCTTACCCTGGTTCCACTGTGGCTCTAAGGCTCTCCCTCTTCTGTCTACAGCAGCTGGTAACTCAAAAGACATTTTTCTTTTCTTTTTTGTTTTCTTCTCTTACTTTCAAATTATCCAGAAATACTTAGAGGGATGAACTTTGTATTTAAGTTCATCTTTAAGAAACAAAACAAATGAGCAAAGAAAAAAAAAGAAGAAAAAAAGAAAGAAAGAAAGACAAACCAAGAAACAGACTCAACTATTGAGAACACACTGATGGCTACCAGAGGGGAGGTGGATGGGGGATGGGTGAAATAGGTGATGGGGATTAAGGAGTGCACCAGGGATGAGCACCCGGTGTTGTGTTGTACAGAAGTGTTGAATCACCATATTGTACACCTGAAACTAATATTACACTGTATGCTAACTATACTGGAATTAAAATAAAAAGTTAATGAAAATAAATAGATAGATGGATAGCTAGATACATTCACCTTTGAATTCCCCATGGCAGAGCCCAGCCACATGGAAGGTAAATGACTATTCGCTAAATAAATTTTCTCTTCCACCCCATTCTCCCTGGGCCCATTCATGCTTAACTGTTCTAATTAACTGAGCTTCCTTTGTAAACTGTATGTACACAGATTCCTGGCTGTTTGCAAGCTTCCATTCTTAGGACCCACGTACACTTTTAAAGAACCTGTAAGTACTTGGAGAGCCTAAAAAATGTGCAAAGAGAAGGTACCAAAATAATGTCGGTTGATCAACTGAATGAAAGGTTTTCTTTAAGCAGTTTTTAAATAGAAGTCTGCCGAGTCACTCAAGTAAAAATTTGAATTTTCTGCTAGATTTAAAATATATACACATTTCCATTCTATGCCTTTGTCAAAATTTTAACTTTCCTATTGAGAATTTGTTTTTTCTATTTTTTGAAACTTTGTATTTAAAAGAATCCTCCCAACACTTGGGTTTACCTTCACTATTCTCCTACTTTACCTTTAGTGCCCAGATTTTGGTTCCCAATATGATTTCTACCACAATGAACCAGGGCTCCCTCCAGAAATGTCTGATTCCAGGTCTGAGACAGGAAATGTGTAAGATACTTTATCCCACCAAAAAACAAGAGCGCTCTCAAAGACTTCTAGAAACACGTCAGCTGGAATCAGAAAGCAACTTGCAGTGGCTTTCACTTGCCCAAAAGGGACAATTTGGACATTTGTAAAATACGTATTTAAGATAAATATAAATATCAATGGATTGAAATAAATCAATTAAGTTTTTTAAAAAAATCTATGGATTTGTAATGCCATGCCCACCCTTAAAACAAAACAAAACAAAATTAAGAACCCTCACTGATTACCTCACTGATCATAGGCTCTATGGAACTGATTCACTGGTCTAAAAAATAGTTTGGAAGGGAAAAGCCAAGCATTATTCTACCCTTTTTTGTATGAAGTATACTCCAGAGAAGGTAAAACTGAGTTCATGCACCTTCCCATATCTGCGCAGCCTCACCTGCCCCTGAGGCGTGGCCCCTTCTTCAGTGGACATCCCCATCGCTACCACTGTCACCTGCTCTAACACAGCAGCTGTCTCAGCCTCCCCTGGGGTAAGAGCTGGGCTCTGAGCGTGCGGCGGCCATTTCTGCTGCTGTGGGGCACCAGGAGCTCTAGTGCCCAGGTCCAGCCTGAGAGCATGAGCAGAAACATGCTGCCTCCTCCAAGTGCCTGTGGGCCCAGATAATAGTCTTAAACATTAGGACTTGGGATCTGGCTTCCCCAAACGCTGCCTTGGGTAGTCTGATAGTTCAACCCGGAACGTTAGAGGAGTTGACAGCTTTTGAAGTGAACTTCGAATTTTGACCAATGAGAGACAGGATACGAGAAGTCATCAGCAGATAGATATCCCTTCCCTCCTCCGTTTTGGACTATTCCAACAGGTAGCGTGTCACAACTCCAGAAGCTGTCCTGTGTGACCAAACAACTAGTTGTATATTTCTGTGAAGCTATACCAGCTCAGTAAAATACCTCTTTGCATTCGCTTTTCCTCCTTCCCTGCCTCGCTTCCCTTTTTCTCTCACTCATGCTGTCATTGAGTTGCATCTCCCAATAAAACTTTAGCATACAAACTTTGCTTCAAACTTTGGTTTCTAGGGAACTTAGTTAATTCACAGGGTGACCAAATGGATGAAGGAGTGAAAAACAAAATTGGAATTATGTAAGTTAATACATGACAAAGACATGATAGACTAGAATATCACCATTTTGCTGTCTTATAAAATAAGATATTTTATACCTATCAATGGCTATACTAAGTTTTTAAAAAATCCATGGATTTGTAATGATATGCTTACCCTCCTAAAAAATAAAACAAAATTTAACCCTCCCGAGTTAATCTCTGGATTTAGCTGCAGAAGATCAATAATGATGATGATAATGAAGACACATACTATAGATATGTATGCATATGTATACACATACATTGTATTCTTACATGTCTCTCATTTAATATTAATTAAAATTACATTCATATTAATATTAATTAAATTAAATTAATTAAATTAAATTAAATTAAATAAATTAAATTAATTTTAATTAATATTAATATTAATTAAAATTACATTACATATACAGAAGACCTCCTTCAGTATTTTTCTCCTAATACTCCAGAGCATGCAAAGCAGGCTTCTACACACCGTGGGTGGACACTCAAGGAAATTTATCAACTAATTGATGAAGTTACTGCAGGGAATGTCATCATTTGCTTTGCTCTTCCAGGAAATGAGGATTTGGTTTTTATGAATACCAATAAAAAGCTGCTTCTCTGGGTTTCAAAACATCATTTTCTTCACTAACACATTCATATTTCCCAAACATAATTCTCTAAATTCAATGATAAGAAACCAATGGCAAAAGGTTTAAGAGATTATATCTTATTGCATGAAACAATTCTTTTATGCAGGAATTCAATTTTGCCGTGAAGGCTGGAAAAGACCTCAGTCTATGTCAGCACAGAGATGGATAGGATTTAGTGTTTTTTGTGTGTTGATGTGGGCATTATCAGAATTCAAGGCATGCTCTAATTTCCTTGGAGTACAAAGGATGCAAGAATAGGGAGCTAGAAGTGCCCTACTGGAGAAGAAACAAACACACATATGTGCATATTTTACACTGGGCTTTTTAAGGGAAATTGTTGGTTTAGGTAGCAATGATCTCTCATTACAGAGCAACCTCTCTTTGGGCCAGCGTCCACAGAATCATATGCTTGTGCCAAAACATTTTGTTTCATGAAGCACTTTGGACTTTGGCCATAATGAGGATCTGTGAATCTGACAAGGTCAGTAAAGGTCATCAGTAAAGACCCAGAGTCTACAAATCAGACCCAGCCAACTGAGTTACAGGACTGCTATAATAAGAGTACCGGCATCAGCAGAATTACAACCAACAGAGAAAAATAATGACTTTATCAATCAGAGTGCAGAAAATGGCCTGCTTATTAACAGGCAGCAACAGAACCAGCCCGCATGGACTGTGATTTCCAAGACTTCTCAGAAGTGCCCAGTTTGTTTTATTCTTTGTTTCTTACTCTGAGATTCACAGTAGAAATTAATTTCATTTGGGCTTTTTCTATCTAATTTTTCCCTTGTTAGTCTGTTACTCTGTTAATGTAATTCCAATTCCTAGCTGTAAGGAGAAAAATAACTTATACCCAATAAGTGATTACTTGTAATGATAACTAACCAAAGAGACTAAATGGAAATCAGCATTTGCCAATCTGCCATACTCTTTTGGTGCATGTTTAAATATACATTATAGCTTTCATACTATATTAAAATTATGAAACTCATCACATCCTTCTATTATTTCTTAGTGGATAAGAATAAACCAGATATTATGAAAAATCCACCTCTAACATCATTCCCAATGGGAAAAATGGAGAGCCTTTCCCCTAAGGTCAGGAACAAGACAAGGATGTCCACTCTTACCACTTTTATTCAACGTAGTACTGAAAGTCATAGCCACAGCAATCAGACAATAAAAAGAAAAAAAAGGCATCCAAATCAATAACAAAGAGGTAAAACTTCCACTGTTTACAGATGATATGATACTATATAGAGAGAAAACCTGAAAGACTCCATCAAAAAACTGCTAGAACTGATAAATGAATTCAGTAAAACCACAGGCTACAAAATCAATGTGCAGCTATCTGCTGCATTTCTATACACTAATAATGAAGCATCAGTAAGATGCATCAGTCCCATTCACAATTGCATCAAAAATAAAAAGATACCTAGGAATAAATCTAACCAAAGAGGTGACAAAACTGTACTCTGAAAACTATAAAACATAAAACACTGATAAAAGAAATTGAAGAAGACACAAAGAAATGGAAACACATTCTATGGTCATGGATTGGAAGAACAAATACTGTTCAACTGTCTATACCACTTGAAGCAACCTACACATTTACTACAATCCCTATCAAAATACCAAAAGCATTTTTCAGAGAGATAGAACAAACAATCCTGAAATTTGCATGGGGTTACCATGATGGCTCAGTTGGTATAGCACGTGACTCTTGATCTCAGGATTGTGAGTCAGAGCCTCATGTTGGGTGGAGAGATTACTTAAAAATAAAAACCTTTAAAAATGTTAAAATTTGGGGTGTCTGGGTGGCTCTGTTGGTTAAGCTACTGCCTTCAGCTCAGGTCATGATTCCACAGTCCTGGGATCAAGTCCCATATTTGGCTTCCCCTGCCCTGCAAGGAGCCTGCTTCTCCCTCTCCCTCTGCCTGCCACTCCCCCTGCTTGTGCTTTCTCTCTCTCTGTCAAATAAATAAAGTCTTTTTTTTTTTTAAGTGAAAATTTGTATACAACCACAAAAGACCCAGAATACTGAAAATGATCTTGAAAAAGAAAAGCAAAGCTGAAGGCATCACACATGTCCCAACTTCAAGTTATATTACAAAGCTGTAGTAATCAAAACAGTTTGGCACTGGCCGAAAAACAGACACATACATCAATGGAACAGAATAGAAAATGCATAAATAACCCCCTGGTCAATTAATCTTTGACAAAGCAGGAAGGAATATCCAATGGGGGAAAGACAGTCTCTTCAACAAATGGTACTGAGAAAACTGGTCAGCTACATGCAAAAGAATGAAACTGGACCACTTTCTTACACCATACATAAAAATAAACTCAAAATGGATTAAAGACCTAAATGTGAAACATGATACTATAAAAATCCTAGAAGAGAGCACAGGCAATAATTTCTCTGACATTAGCCATAGCAACTTTTTTTGAGAGAAACCCCCTGAGGGAAGGGAAACAAAAGCAAAAATAAACTATTGGGACATCATCAAAATAAAAAGCTTCTGCACAGCAAAGGAAATAATTAACAAAACTAAAAGGCAGCCTATGGAATGGGAGGAGATATTTGCAAATGACATATCCAATAAAGGGTTAGTATCCAAAATATACAAAGAACTCATAAAACTCAACACCCAAAAAACAATAATCCAATTAAAAATGGGTAGAAGAGATGAACAGACATTTCCCCAAAGAAGACATCCAGATGACCAACAGACACATGAAAAGATGCTCAACATCACTCAACATCAAGGATGTGCAAATCAAAACTACAAGGAGATACCACCTCACACCTGTCAGAATGGCTAAAATCAAAAACACAAAAAACAACAGTTGTTGGTGAGGATGTGGAGAAAAAGGAACCCTCTTTCACTGTTGGTAAGAATGCAAACTGGTGCAGCCACTGTGGAAAACAGTATGGAGTTTCCTCAAAAAGTTAAAAATAGAGCTACCTTATGATCCAGCAATCACCCTACTAGGTATTTACCCAAAGAATACAAAAACACTAATTCAAAGGGATACACATACCCCTGTGTTTACAGCAGCATTTTTTACAATAGCCAAGTTATGGAAACAGCCCAAGTGTCCATCGATTGATAAATGGCTAAAGAAGATGTGTGTGTGTGTGTGTGTGTGTGTGTACATACAGAATGGAATATTATTCAGCTATAAAAAGAATGAAATCTTGCCATTTGCAACAATATGGATGGAGTTAGATAGTAAAATGTTAAGTGAAATAAGTCAATCAGAGAAAGATACCATAGAACTTCACTCATATGTGGAAATTAAGATACAAAACAAATGAGCAAAGGGAAAATAAGAGGGAGACAAACCAAGAAAGAGAACTATAGGGAACAAAATGATGGTTACCAGAAGGGAGGTGAGTGGGGGGATGGTAAAATAGGTGATGGGAATTAAGGAGAGCACTTACTATGAGAACTGGGTGATTAAAATAAAAACTTAAAAAAAAAAAAAAAGAAGAAGAAACCAATGAGAAATTTTAGCTGGAAGGCTTTAAGGAGCACATGTTTAGGCATGGATGCTCATATCAGGTAGATCCTAAGGAAGATGTTTACTAAATAACATCAACAGCAGTTTAATAAAACATGACTAATAATACTATTATCATTATTGGGAGTGTTAACACACAGTAAATTAGGGACACATTTTTAATAGGTAACGCAATAATCATTATATCAAGTGAGTCTTAGAATTGTTTTGATGAGAGAAGTACATAGAGTAGAAGTTGGGGAGAAAATGGACTTTAGTATCTTTTTGAATCAACTTTGTTAACTTATATACACTAAATATTTCACAAATATATATACCCATGTGGCCATCACCATAATTGAGACATAAAACATTGCCAGCACCCAAAAAGATTCCTTGTGCCCTTTTGCATTCAGATCCCCCTTCCTCCTGGCCCTGGGGAACTAGTATCTGATTTACGCCACTACAGATTTTTTTTTTTTTTTTTTGCCTTTTCTGGGTTTCAAATGAATGGCACTGTATATAGGTATAGTATGGGACTGCCTTTTTTTGCTTAGTTTAATGTTTTCAAGATTCATCCATCTTTTTGCATGAAAAAGTAGTTCCTTTTTCTTGCCAAGTTGTTCCCCATTGGGCATAACTTGTTGGACCAATTGTTTTTTTTATGTTTTTTTTTTGTTTGTTTTTTAAGATTTTATTTATTTATTTGACAGAGAGACAGATCACAAGTAGGCAGAGAGGCAGGCAGAGAGAGAGAGGGAAGCAGGTTCCCTGCTGAGCAGAGAGCCTGATGCGGGACTCGATCCCAGGACTCTGGGATCATGACCTGAGCCGAAGGCAGAGGCTTTAACCCAGTGAGCCACCCAGGCGCCCCGGACCAATTGTTTTTGACTTGTAATGTTGTAATGTAATGCAGTGAACTTGGTATTTTTTTACATTATTAATTTTGATTAGAGGCATCCAAGTGTCATCACTATGAAAATGTCCATATGATTGGACTGACCATGCTTTCGGTTAAACTAATACCAAAAAAAATGACACCTAAAAGCTTAAAGAATTTAGTAAAGAATGAACATGGTACGATCATCAGGGTCAGTATTACATTTCCACTATTATGGTAGCTACATGGTTTAAATAGTTTTCCTTTTTGGAAAAGTCATTCTTCATTTCCCTGATCAGATAAGCTTTCTTTTATATTTAAGCAATATTCATTCTTTTTTGTATATGGTGAGTAAGAAATCATCTTCATATCACTCTGGCTTTTTATTCTCTGCCCTTCACAAGTTGGCATGATCCTTTCATGTTCCTTGGAAACAATGGATTTTTTACATAATTACTTTAAACAGTGAATGTTTTTGATATTTATAATATTTGAGTGTTCAAATAAATATTTGAAACATAAAACAAAACGAGAAATAAAACAGGGACACCTGTTGGCTGGAATGTCATGTGACATGACAAGAGTCACAAGTCAGTAGAGCATGTGACTCTTGATCTCAGGGTTGTAAGTTCAAGCCCCACACTGGGTGTAAAGATCACTTAAAAATTAAAAAAAAAAAAAGTCTTTTTTAAAAAAAGAGAAATAAAACAAAAAATATGAGGAAGAAAAAAAATTCTAAATCCCAAGCTCTGAGAAACTCAGATATCTGTCTTGTGTCTTTGTCAATTAGTTTAATGCTTAATATATAGTTAGATATAAAAAGAACTCTCCAACAAAAAATTAGTACAAAACAAGAGCTAGAATAAAGCTCTCTTGAATTTCTTCTCATGAAAATAAAGTTGAAAAGCAGTTTGTGCTACCAAATCACTGCTGGTATATTTTACAAAAATGAGACAAAACATTTTAATTGAGTAAACAGAGACTCTGTGATAATATGGTGAGCCTAGCAGACACATTCCTGCCCCCCGCTGGGCTCATGCTCTAGCTCAGGGATCAGGGAGGCAGCAGCAGACAGTTAAAATCTTTAAAATATTTATTTAATAATGTTATAAACGAATAAATGTTATGAAGAACTATGAAGCAGGGTCAGTGGGTAGAGGATGGCCGTGGCCGTTTCAGGTGGGGTGAGCAGGGGAGGGCTCTGTGAGGACAGACAGAAGAGGGAGGCAGGAGCTGTGTGAGGACCTGGGGTGAGCAGGGGAGGGCTCTGTGAGGATAGACGGAAGAGGGAGGCAGGAGCTGTGTGAGGACCTGAGAGAGAAAAGACGGACAGAGGGAAGGGCAGAGCCAGTTCCTTTCTGACTGTGGTAGACATGATTCTTAGCAACTATGGTCCAATCAGATCTGAACCGTGGCTTCTCCAAATAATTGAAAAGAACATAACTTTCTCAGTGAAGGATAGTTTGCTGGTGTGGACCCAGGAAGCAGAGGGTTGTCATGAAAATGGGGAGAGTTACTCAGGAATAGCCCCCTGAGGTCATTTGGACCAATTCTTCCACTGAAGACAACAATAAAATCTGGAACTTTTTTCTAATCTTAAAAGCATCATAGAGATCAAAGATAGATTTACGAGGGAAAACTTTGAAGAGGAAAATGGAACCTTTTCCATCTTCAGTCTGGAGGAAACAGTCAAAAGATGATTTGGGGAGAGCAGGGAAGTGGTGTGGAGGAGAATAAAAAAATCAGAGTCCAGTACCTACCAGGGTTGGAAACTGCTGAGCTCCTCCGCTAAGTCACAAACTATCACACGGTTTTGCTTATCACAAGCGTGGTGATAAGGGCCAACCTTGGGAATGCTGCCAAGGTGCTGGAAATATAAGAGGAATATTGCAGCTCGAAATAACCGAGTGGAAAGTGTAGAACTTAAAAAAAAAAAAAGCATATATAATAATTGAAGTGGAGGGAACAATGGATAGGTAGCTGAAGAAACTATCCGGGAAATGCAAAAGAATTTCAAAGAAACTGTCTGTAGTGAAGCACAGAGAAACAGAAAAGTGGCAAATGAAAAAGAGAGGGTAAGAAGTACAGCGGCCGTGTGTGAAGACTTAGCATGCATTTGATTGGAGTCACAGGAGAGGCAAGAAGGGTGGAGGGATATTGGGAGAAACAGGGGCTGGAATTTTTAAAAACATTAACCCACAGAGTCCAGGAGCCTGACAAAGTCCAAGCTTTGTGAATAGTCTCTGTTAAGGAGACAATTTTAAACTGCTAGTGCGGGTATTTCCTGAAATTCTTTTTTTTTTTTTTTAAGATTTTATTTATTTATTTGACAGAGAGAGAGAGGTCACAAGTAGGCAGAGAGGCAGGCAGAGAGAGAGGTGGATGCAGGCTCCCCACTGAGCAGAGAGCCTGATGCGGGGATCCCAGGACCCTGGTATCATGACCTGAGCCAAAGGCAGAGGCTTAACCCACTGAGCCACCCAGGCGCCCCCTGAAATTCTTTTGAAGTCTAATATGGACCCCGGAAATCTAGTCAAATGATCGGGATAATGACATCAATGCAAGGAGCTTTCTTTTAATTTTTGAAGTAAAGGGAATAGGTAGTAGGAAATTAATTAAGACCTGCACCCATTACCAAGCCCTTTGCAAAGCATTTCCCCCAATATCTCTCAAAACTGGTTTTGTTTTTGTCTGAGGACTGTAATATTCATCATGGCAAGGTGCTTCAAGTTCTTACTCAAAATTATGCTTATGTACCTTAATTATAAAAACCTAAAGGGTTAGGACTACACCATCAAAGAGAAAAAAATAAATATTTATCTACAAATACTGTCTAATCAGATTCCTCAATATCTTCCACTTAGATGTGAATTTCATAATTTCATTTTTAAATCCCTTCTTTATAGCAAAGACTCTTTTTTTTTCTGCAAAGAAAGGCTGCCTCTTGAATTTATATTTGCTAGAAATTTCTCTCTCATTCTAGGTGTGATATGGGAACTCCAGCACAGAAATTGTTGTATACATTTCTTAGGGAAAATACCTTGCATGAATCATATAATAGCAATGCACAATGAATCAACAATGTTAAGAAGGTGTTTCTTACTGTATAGAGGGAAATAAGTACATATATTTTTTATATTGAACACATTTTCCCTTTATCTTTACCTTTGTTCTTTGTATCACTAGACTTCACCTGGCCCTGATATTTGCTTCTTCTTCCCCGCATCAAAAAGGAAAATCCTTGCGGATTAGCTTTGTGTATTTCATGCTTCCTGAATATTGGCCTCATTTTATTGATCTCCAGATCCATGTCTCTAATTAAATATTCCTTGGGAGTCACAAAGTCTCTCCTTTAATATTTAAGTGTGACCATGGCAAGTCACCACTTTGCTCTGAGTCTCTACTGATGAGGGGAATCAGGCCCCCACAACCAACAGAACTTCATCAGATGCTCTAAAAACTAAAGCTTAAGCAACAATGAGACATTGAATATTATTCCAAGATAAGTACTGCTGCCCCTATAGATTATGAGTATCTATAAACACCACCAACTATCAAAGTTGGTTATCAGTCTTCCCTTCAAATGGTCTTTTTGGAGTTTGCTAACTTAATATATCCCCTCCCCTACTGGGGAATCAAGAATGGGAGGTATCCTCTCCCTGTGCTGAACACATGGAGACCCCTCCTCCTTACTGACCCAAGTCAATTTTTGGAGGGGATCTTAGCGTGTACTCATGAGAGTACACCATCAGACAATTCCCTAGTGAGGGACATTCTGCAAAATACCTACCAGTACTCCTCAAAAGTATCGAAGTCATCGAAAACAAGGGGAAAAAAGCAAGGAGAAACAGTCACAACCAAGAGATGCCTAAGAGGACATGATGACTAAATGTAATATGATGTTCCAGGTAGGATCCTGGAGCAGAAAAAGAATGTTAGATAAAAACTAAAGAATCAGAACAGACCAGTTAACAGTAAGGGGATTAATTCAGTAATTTAAAATCTCCCAACAAAGTCCAAGACCACATGGCTTCCCTGTGAATTCTACCTATCAGTCAAAAAAAGAATAAATACCATTCCTTCTCAAACTCTTCCAAAAAACAGAAGAGGAGGGAGCACTTCCAAACTCATTGTACAAGGCCAGCTTCACCCTGACACCAAAACCAAACAAGGACGCTACAACAAAATAAAAACACAGGCCATATCCCCGATGAACATACAGATGTAAAAATCCTCAACAAAATACTAGCAAACAAAATTCAACAATACATAGAAAGAATCAGACACCATGACTAAATGGGATTTATTCCACAGACATAAGGATGGTTCATTCAGCACTTGCAAATGAATCAAAGTGATACACTACATTAACAAAATGGTTAAAAATAATGTCCATAAATGTAGAAAAAGAATTTCACAAAATTCAACACCCATTTAGGATAAAAACCCTCAGCAAAGTGGGCGGGAAACATACCTCGACATAATAAAGGCTGTACATGACAAACCCACACCTAACATCATACTCAACAATGAAAGGAACAAGACAAGAATGCTTACTCCTGCCACTTTTATTCAATACCCTATTGGAAGTCCTGCCCAGAGCAATTAAGCAAGAAAATGAAACAAAAGACATCCAAATCAGTAGGAAGAAGTAAAACTGTTACTATTTACAGATGACATGATACTATATATAACAATACCCTAGAGATTCCACCAAAAAAAGTATTAGAACTAACGAATGAATTCAGTAAAGCTGCAGGATATGAATTCAGTAAAGCTGCAGGATACAAAATCAATATACAAAACTCTGTTGCATTTATGCCATTAATAACAAACTATTAGAAAGAGAAATAAAGAAACAATCTCATTTACAGACGCATCAGAATGAATAAAATAACTAGTTATAACTGAAGAGGTGAAAGACCTCTACACAATGACAACTATAAGACAGTAATGAAAGAAACTGAAGAAGACACAAATAAATAAAAGATATTCTACGCTCATGGATTTGTAGAATTAATATGGTTAAAATGTCCATACTACCCAAAGCAATATACAGATGCAATGTAATTTCTATCAAATTCCAAATGGCATTTTTCACAGAAATAGAACATAAAATCCTAAAATCTGTATGAAACCGCAGAAGACCCTGAATAGCCAAAGCGATCTTGAAAAAGAAGAAAAAAGCTAGAGACATCGTGCTTCTTGATTTCAAACCGTATTACAAGACGGTAGTAATAAAAACAGTATGGTAGTGGCATCAAAACAGACGAGCGGATCAGTGAAACAAAATAGAGAGACCAGAAATAAGGCCACACACATATAGTCAATTAATTTATGACCAAGAGTATACAATGGTGCTGGGAAAACTGGACAGCCACATGCAAAAGAATGAAACTGGACGACTTTCTTAAACCATACACAAAATTAAGACCTGAAACCATAAGACCCCTAGAAGAAAAGATTGGCAGGAAGTTCCTCGATGTTAGTCCTGGCGATGAGTTTTTAGATTTGAAACCAAAAGCAAAAATAAAACAGAGGGACTAAATGAAACTAAAAAAATGAAAGTAGAACTACCATTGGATCCAGAAATTTCACTTCTGGGTATTTATCTGAAGGAAACAAAAACACTAAAGATATGCTCCTCCCCCCTACACTGAAGCATTACTTACAACAGCCAAGACAAAGGAGCAACCTAAGAAATCTTCCGACGGATGAATAAAGAAAATGTGGTGTATACATATATACACACACCCAGGATTGGTTTTTTGTTATTACTCAGGGTGTCTTTCCACACTGCCATCTATCATCAATCCAGTTTTATAGACAGAGAAACCGACTTGTAGGAAAAGCAGACAGGCACACATATACATACATACATACACATATACAACGGGCTATTATTCATCCATTAAAACAGAAGAAAATCCTGCCATTTGTGACCACATGGATGGAGAGCATTACATTAAGTGAAATAAATCAGACAGGAAAAAAAAATACCATATGATATCACTTACACATGGGATCTAAAGAAACAAAAACAAAAACAAAACATATCCGTAGATATAAGAGGACAGATTGATGAATGCCAGAGGCAGGGATCCTGGTGGGAAGGGAGAGGGAGGAATGGGTGAAGCTGGTCAAAATAAAGAAACTTCTGGTTATAAAATAAATGTCATGGGCATGTACTGTGCAGCATAGTGACTATAGTTAATAATACTGTATGTCAAAGCTGCTAAGAGAGTAGATATTAAAAGTTCTTATCACAAGGAAAAAGATTTGCACCTATGTGTGTTAATGGTGTTAATACAACTTACTATGGCAATCATTTCACAATATATACAAATACCAAATCATTACACTACACACCTGAGCTTAATATAATCTTACATGTCGGTTATATCTCCATTCTTAAAAACAAGGGAAATCTGAATAAACCATACAGATATTAATTAATAATAAGATATTAATATTGGCTCATCAATTGTGACAAACATACCATACTATCATTAGATGTTAACATCAAGGGAAACTAGGTGTGGAGTATATAAGAATTCTATGTACCATCTTTACAACTTTTCTATAAAGCTAAAACTATTCTAAAATGAAAAGTTTATTTAAAAAGAAGAAAGTTTGCCATTCTGACGAGTTAATTGGGGTTTGCAATCTCCAGCTTCCGACTGATAAGCATTTCCCTTCTTCCATCCTGCACTGGTCTTTATAAATGGAAAAGCATTGGGTTTTTATGTGATCGTTTGTTTCTTAATATTTGACTTCTAATTCTGAGTCTGTGGTCTGCTTTTCCTACAAGTCAGTTTCTCCACCTATAAAAGTGGAGTGGTGATAGATAGTAGTAGGGAAGGACACCTTGGGCAAGAAGGAGAAAGTACTCCTCTGTTTGGGTATGTTTAGCTGTAACATTGGGTTCTTAACAACGGGCCAAAACGTCACCAACAGGGATGGGCAGGTTAGCTGTCCCTGGTCCTTACCTGACAGTCAAAGTGGACCTGGATGTGGATCCTTCCTTCAGAATGCCTCATTAAATTCACTTTTAAAAAAATTGCCTTACTTTCCTGGCAATTTCTGAGTCTCCCAGACAAGCCAGTATTTTACAAGACAGGCTAACCAGAAACTCGCGCAGAGCCCTCTCAGGGTATCATCAGCTCATTTATGAAGCACAAAACGTTTCAGCTCAGCTGTTGTCAGAAAAGGTGAGTGGAAAGATTCATCAAGTGACACTAAGAAAAAAAATAGATAAAAGTGTCGCACTAAAACCAAGAACTTTTCAAAAGAGTCTCTTTGTTTTTCTGCCTTGATGGAGCTCTACATGAAGATTTATCTTTCATAAAGGAGAAAAGCACACAATTAATCAAAGACAGAAATGAAAAGTCATGCTGTCTAGCTTTATTACATTAGGAAACTATTTCCAGCATTGTTTATTTTGGCACTGCAAACACGTGTTGAAATGAATTTGAATAATAAAGGGTAAGATCTTTAGGAGACATACCTATTTTTATACTGAGGAAGGTAGGTTATCACAGCAAGGTATGAGCGTGTGTGTGTGTGTGTGTGTGTGTGTGTGTGTGTGTAACAAAGTAAAGAGAAGTTATGATAGGATTGGAAACCCATAAGTTAACCTGAGATGACACACTGAAAAATAGACCTATATATCCAAGCTTTCGGTGTTGGAGACGTTTACAATAAAATGGCCTGGAGTGCACACAAAAGTCTGAAGGAATTAAGACCCTTTTCACCTGTAAGTTATCACTGTTTTGCCCCCTACCATCTAAATACTTTTTGTGTCTGGGGAATTCCCCTCCTTAAAAGTTCTGGTCACAGGGGCGCCTGGGTGGCTCAGTGGGTTAAGCCTCTGCCTTCGGCTCAGGTCATGATCTCAGGGTCCTGGGATCGAGCCCCGCATCAGTCTCTCTGCTTGGCGGGGAGCCTGCTTTCCCCTCTCTCTCTGCCTGCCTCTCTGCCTACTTGTGATCTGTCTCTCTCTGTCAAATAAATAAACAAAATCTTAAAAAAAAAAAAAAGTTCTGGTCACAGGTAATGGCCACCTCCTAGCATGCAAGCTAAAACATCCAGATCATCACTCTCACAACATCTCAATACCCCTGCCGCAGACTTTGACAGGGGACACAGAAAAGCAGGAATGGTAGGGGATTTTCTCTAGCAGCAGCAGGAGTATCAAGGACTCCGAATCCCGAGGGGCAGCAGCAGACTGACCCCACGGGTGGAGCAACTTGTCCAATCCACAGTCTGTACAAGTCAATGATCAGAGTGCCACGGGAAGTGTCCTCACTGGACCGACTTTGTGGTATAATTTTAGACACCTAGGATTCAGATGAATTGGGCTGCCTGGTTTCAGTGGGGATACCAGAATCCAGCCCTCTTGGTATTTCTGTGAGTTATTCCATATCATCCCAATACATTTCTTTTCTGTTTAAGTCAAGGTGAGTTGGTTTATTTTTCTTGCAAGAGCATCCTAACCGCTATGGGGACGGCTGCAGGCAATAGATTCCCAGAGAAATAGGGCAGAATCTGAGACTGATTACTTGACCTGGCCAAGGTAAAAGGCAATGACAATTCAGCTATGATTGAAGGATTAGGGGTGGGGGCAACTTTGACCCTCTTCGCACCTGCGGAGGTGAAACAAGGCATTTCATTATTTCTCCATGGTCACCAGGAAAGAAGTGCCCACTGAGGGGCTATTGCCGTGGACCGGTTTCTCAGCTTTAGTTCTACTGACATTCTGGGCTGGATCATTATTGGTTGGGAGGGCTGTTCTGTATGTGCACCGTAGGCTGTTTAGCATCCCTGGGTCTGCCACAAGATGCCAGTAGTACCCCCTCCCGCAGCTGTGACAACCAAAAATGTCTCCTGGCATTGTCAATTGTCCCCTCGAGGGCAAAACTGTCCCCAGTTGAGAGCCACTGTCACAAAAGAGCATGGCGAAGCTGATGAATTAAGGGACTCTGGGGTGGATAACTTGATAAAGGAGAATGAAAATCCATAATTCTTATATTCTTAGTTCAAGGATTGGAGAGAAGACCGGGGACTCCACCTGACTTTGCCAAAAGACTCCTTTCCCAGTCACAGCTGCCAGGCTATGAGAGCCAAAGGTCAGTCTCAAACTTGAGCCTCACTCTACCATGTGGATCCCAAAGCAGAGACAGGGGTGCTCAGAATGTTGCCAATGGGAAGCCATATGGAACTCGAGGCAAGCTTCTCTTGAAGGACTTGCTTCTCCAGCTTCTGGGCCTGGGGGGAGCAGCCCTCTTTTGGAATTACCTCAGCTAAAAGGGGGCATGACCTGTCCAAGGTCATGCCCCCTTCCAGCAGAAGTCTACATCCAGAGACTGATGACAAAGGGCTACAGATGCCCGGGCTCCCTCACGTCAAATTCGGGGACAACTCCGAAGGTCCATCCAGCTCTCAAACAATTCGTAGATTTAGCTGAGATCTTCACTGAGACTGCACTGCAGCCAGAAGTTAACTGGGCTCCCTGGACACGGAGTGGGGGTGCTGATTTATAACATTTGCCAATTTCTGTGCACACTAGTTCTAACATACCACTTGTCACAGCACAACTTCTCTCTCAGTACCTTTCTGCTTTCTTTCCTTGTTGTCTACAGGTGGTGATGCCAAGACCATGTCCTGAACAAACTCTTGGACTCCAATCTCTGTTTGTCTCAGCGTCTGCTTCCAAGGAAAACCAACCTTGGAACAAATGGCAACTCAGGAAAATGGTTGGGCGCTAGAAGGGAGAATACGCTCCCCTTAGAGAAAAGAGCTCACTGTTCAAGTCACAAAGAGCCTCGCTCATCACAAAGTTGTTTGGAACTTATTTCATAAGCAATGGGGGGCAGGGAAAGTTTTAACTAGGATATTAACAAGTTCTGATATATATTTGGGAAAGCTGTTCCGGAAGCAGACTACAGAATTAAGTGGAGACTTATTGGAAAACAGCTGCCATAGTCCACTCGGGATAGTGACAGTGGGAATGTAGAGGAAAGCCCACAATAAACTGGAAGGATATGATGACAAGATTAGATGTGATGGTGGGAAAGGGAGAAAGGAGCCCAAGAGTAAGTTAAGATTACTACTAGTTTGGGAGACTAGTCGGATTAGCTCATGGCAGAGAACTTTAGGAAGAGGATAGATACATCTCCACCATGTTGAAATTAAAGTATAACCACATGGGTCAACAGGATAGAGTTATTCAGAAGGGGAATACATACATGATATAAACATCTGTGTGATATGTCAATTACTTGGATTTATACCTATTCCAAATCAAGGCTATATAAATATGTACATGAAGGCAGGATGGAAATAAATAAATGGATGAAAAACTGAGGTGAAGAGAATTGAGCAAGAGGTGAGGTTAACACACAGACTTTAAACAACAACTACAGATAGGCCACCAAATTTTCCCTGAACTTTCCAGTTGCAAAGCAGAGGGAAGAACAATCAACCCTATGTTTCATTGAGACCCTCAATTAAAACCAAGCCAATGGCTCCAGAGAACAACTAATTCCTACAGAGATCAGAGGGGCAACATCTTCCAGGATTAAGAATCAGTTGGATATGGAGAAAAGAAGGTTTGTAAGTGAGGCCCATGATGGGAATGGAGGTGTGGGAGTTGGGGGACGTGGGTGGTGGTGATAACTGTAGGCACAAGGACAGTGTGTGACATGAGAAGAGAAAGGACCAAGGATGGAACCCCGGGAACACTGACATTTAAAAGAAAAGTTGGAGAAACAGGGAAAGAGAAAGAACAGAAGAAATAAAGCTCCCCAGGAAATCTCAGACGTATGAATTTCAGACACACAGTTTGAAAGTACTTAGAAGTGTATCTTATAATTTTATTGTTTACGTCAATGACAATAGAAACCCTAGTCTTGAAACATACCAGTAATAGCCTTCAAATGCCTGCCTGAGGTGGGGGGAAACCCCATATCAATCTCATTTCTATTAGAAAACACAAATAAAAACCACTGTCAGAACATAACCCAAAATGCAAAGGAATATTAGGTTACATCGTTGATGGCATGGTTATTATGATATGACTAAAGGGATGTAGCTGGCGGTGTGAGGATGTCCATACAAGACTTTAACAATAGTTGCTGTCTTCAGTCTAATTTTAAAGTAAAAAATTATAATTCACATTCACCTCAGAAATAACCGAGTCTTGAGAAAAAGATACAGTTTTGAACAGTAAGCTTCTCCTAACATCCTGTCTTAAGACTATACAGGTTTTGTGGGGTTTGGGGGTTTTTTTGTTTTGTTTTGTTTTGTTGTGGTTTTTGTTTTTTTTGTTTTTTGGTTTTTTTGGCCTTGCATACGAATTCTTATCTATGTCATCCTACCATAAGAGAATCACCTGGTTTACCTATGGATTAGCTGATGAATGAAATCAGGTAATCTCTGCCCTGAGGAAACTTGAGGCCTGCATACTCTCAGAGAAGGAAGGCTTGAGAGCATCAGCTCGAGAGGTCAGTGCAGGTGCTGCTTTCCTTGGGGGGTTTGGGAAAAGATGAAATACCACAAAATGCAAAGAAATAATGTAAATAGAAATGAGGGAGTCCTCCTAATTCAAATAGTTTCTGATGTCTTCAGTCAGTGGAAATGTCATGGGGAAAAATACACTATTTTGTACCAGATTTTAAAAAGCCATAGAAAATAGGAGTAGTCTGTGCATCTTGTATGAGAAAAGAATGAACAGATGTAAAACAGACAACCAGATGAAAAGCCCATTGAAGAGAACTGGATGATTAATACACTACAAACAGGTTGGGACAGCGTGATTTATCTCCATCTGAGAATGGAAACCTACGATGCAGAAAATGAGGTTAAAATGAAAAATGTAGGAATCTTGACAAACAACAGAACAAGAGCTAATCTATGTTTAAAAGAAGGGCATAAATTAAAATGAAGAACCAAAATTCTTGTAAAAAAATCCAGGAATCTACTGACATGTGCTGGCGAGCAAATAGAGTTGGGATTTTTCTTTAGAGAACTTGGGATTTTTCTCTAGCCCCAGATGAACCATAGATCTAGAATGACATGACGCACTGCCTTTCTTAATAAAATGATGACACTTTATGGGTGGCAGAAATATTACAGAGGGGCCCAGGCAGGACAGGGAAGCCACTTAGATTTTTCTTTGTGGTGGATGCAGGGGAATAATTAAGGGTTCCCAGAGATATAGTTGCACTCAGAAGGTGAGCCATTGCCAAAATCAAATAAAGACAACCTAGAACTAAACTCAGAATTTGACGGTATTCTGATATTATTCATAATCAAAATTAAAGATCAGTCACAAGGTGGAAGACAAGGTAGTAGGGATGCATTTTCTTTCTGCAGATGAAAGTTTCCAGTGGAAGGAGGGCAATGTCAAAGGTAAAGATGAACACATGCTCCAACCTCTGATGTCCTAGCGGGAAGAATTTTCCAGAATTCTACAATATAACTTATTTGGGGGAAAGCAGTGTTTTCCTTCACTTAGAAGGAGGAGTGTCTCCATTTTTCCTGTTCCCACTTTCTAAGATCAATGTCCCATGTTTCCTGGAAGATGTCCTTAAACAACTAAAATTTCATTATGGTAACAGTTGGTTAACACAGCCTTGTTTTCTTTTTAAACCAAGAGCAGTATCAGGTACTGATTCGTGGCTTTTTATATTTCATTTTGGATTTTTTTGTAATGTGAAACTTTATTGAAATACTTATGCAGAGGGGCACCTGGGTGGTTCAGTGGGTTAAAGCCTCTGCCTTCAGCTCAGGTCATGATCTCAGGGTCCTGGGATCGAGCCCGCATCAGGCTCCCTGCTCGGTGGGGAGCCTGCTTCCCCACCCCCCCAGCCTCTGCCTGCCCCTCTGCCTACTTGTGATCTTTGTCTGTCAAATAAATAAATAAAAATCTTAAAAAAAAAAAAAGAAATATATATGCAGAAAGTGCACCCATAAAAAGTGTATGGTTCAATTAATTTTCACAAAATGAACACCCCTATGAAGCAAGCTTTCAGATGAAGAGATAGCAGGACGACACCCACAGAGGTCCTCTTATGTCCATCCCTGTCACTCACCTTCTTTCAAGGGTAACAATCATTTTGAATTGTAACACAATAAATTAGTTTTGTCTGGTTTTGAACTTCACAGAAATGGAATCACACAGATTTATATATTGTTGTATTCAGCTTCTCTCATTCAATATTGTGGGATTCACTTACATAGTTGCATGTGGTTTTACTTTGATCATTCTCATCGCTATGCAGTATTCCACAATTTATATATCTACCCTATCATTGATACATACATGTTGGGGTTTTTTCCCCTCAATTTTTGATGGGAAAACATTGCTATGAATACTTCTACATATCTTTTTGGGGAACGTGGGGGGTCATTTTGGAATCGTTCGGATATATCGGCTATATTTTTGATAACTTTGAATGGAACTTAAAACTCTATCTTTTCTCTCTTTTCAGTGTGTACTCCTTCTCCAGAGTGGAGAACATCCACTCTGCGATATGTTTTATGTTAAATTTTTCCCTAACAGTGCTTCTAGGGATTGTCTTAATAAATGGCCAAGGCATAAGCTCCTTGAACATGTTACTGCATGATACAGAAATTCAACAGTAATCAAATAAGATGTCAGTATAGACTTCTGTTAATGGACGTATGGTAGATGAGGTTCACAACCAATGGGAAGTGCTGGATAATATTTATCTTTTAAAAGTCTTCTTAAGTGCATTGACAAATTGCCTAGACTAGACTATACGGAACACTCAGGTCAAAAACTAAAGGGAAGAATGCAGAGAGGAGAGGACACTGATGTGCCTTTCATCTTGCAGGACTGTACTGGAGTGAACAGGAGCCTTAATATGTGCAGTCTCCTGGGGCTGGGGAAGAGAAGATAAAACCCAAGGCTTGAACAAACAGTAAAGCTAGGACTCAAAGACACTCCCAGTGGAAGGATGAACTAGAAATAACCCCTATCTCCCAGGAAATTGCAAAGATAATTGCCAATGAGTGGAAGAAGAAAAAAACATGTAATAAAAAATAACTCCAAACTAGTCTATAAAGTCTCAATAAGTTTCAAAGGAATGGTATCAGAGAGACCACACAGCCTAGAAACTGGCAACAAAATAATGACCAGAAATATCCCATATTTGAAAACATAGAAATACACTTCTAAGTTATCTATTGTTCAAGGAAGAAGTTATAACAGAAATCAGGCAACATTTAGAACTGAACAACAATGCAAATTCTGTATATCAAAACCTTTGGCACGCAGTTAAAATAATAATGAGAGAGATATAGAACCTTTGATGCATCTGCTAGGAATGAAAAAGTGAACGAAGAATTCAACTTAGGAAATTAATGGAAGAACAGCAAGATAAATACAAAAAAAGATGGAGGTAAGAAATAGTACTGATAAAATCAGAAATTAAACATCAGAAAACAAAGGTACAATAGTGAAAATTAACAACTCCAAAAGTTGGTTCTTCAGGATGATTAATAAAATTGACAAACTTCTGGTAAGACTGATAAAGAAAAAAAGAGAAGAGGCACAAAGAGCAATGATAGGAATGAAAAAGGAAACATAACTACAGATACTACAGACATTCTAAAAGGATATTATGAATGACTTTATACTAATAAATTTCTTTTATGATTTTATTTATTTGACAAACAGAGAGAGAGAGAGCACAAGCAGAGGAGCAACAGAGGAAGAGGAAGAAGCAGTTTGCCCTGTGAGCAAGGAGCCCCACGTGGGTCTCCATCCCAGGACCCTGGGATCATGACCTGAGCCGAAGGCAGACGCTTAACCAACTGAGCCACCCAGGTGCCCCATACTAATAAATTTTTTAAAACTCAGATAAGATAGATTCCTAGAAAATTAAAACTTACCAAGACTGACTCAGAGTAAATGAAATATCTAAAAAAACGGACTTGATGATCCAATACCTTCCTATATGAGAGATGGTAATAGTTTTTTTTTTCAATGCCTCTATATTTTGGGGTAGTTTGCACACAGCATTAGAATACCACAACAGTATCCATATTTGTGATAAAGGTCTCTAGGTAAATTTCAACGCAAACTAGATACATACTGATATTAAGGCATTATGATTAATTTTAGATAAGATTCTGGTATTATGTTAAAAAATAATTCCTTATCTTTTAGAGGTACATTTTTGGATATTTATCGATGAAATCATACGAAATTGAAATTTCCCTTAAAGTAAGGAAATGGAGAGGGGGTCACCATGTGCTGATAGGGGATGGAGGTGGATGGCAGGTACAGGGGTCCACCACATCATTCTTTTCGTTTTTAACCTGTGTTTCACATTTATCATAACAGATTTTTTTTAAGTTCCCAGGGATGAAACCATAACTTCCATATATTTTGTACAGATGATTGTGATCTAGTCAATAGTTACTTAACAAATTTTAAAGTGAAGTCAGCATTGCCAACATAAATTTGATACAACTTCTTAGATAATTTGGATACCTCGCCTATCTATTTTGAGGAAAATACATGGCAGCTTTAGCTCTGAACACACTTTAAATACTTTTTAGACTACCACATCTCTAACAAATCATTTTCCTTGTATGAAATAACCAAAACCCCCCATCATCTTGCCCAGACTGAATCCTTACATCCAAACTCATCCTCTTCCTAGGATACCAACATTAAGAGCAATTTCATGCACAATCTCTGGCCTCAGTTTCCCTGCCATATACCCACTAGAATGCATGTCACTCCCTTCGGAACAGGTACCTCACTCTATCTACTTTGTGTGCACGGTCCCAGCAGAGTCCCAGTCCCAGTCCAGTCCCACAGTCCCAGCCCGTGGCTCATGCTCAATAAATAGCATCTTGCCAGCTCCCACCTCCCTCACTGGCTTATGGTGAGGCTTAAAACAGATGAAAATAAAAACTTTGTAAATTGGATATCTAATTGTTCCAGATCTTCTGCTCCAGGTAGAAAGCAGTCAGCTCTCACCTGCTAAAAGAGGCTTCTCGGGGCGCCTGGGTGGCTCAGTGGGTTAAAGCCTCTGCCTTCAGCTCAGGTCATGATCTCAGGGTCCTGGGATCAAGCCCCGCGTCGGGCTCTCTGCTCAGCGGAGAGCCTGCTTCCCTTCCTCTCTCTCTCTGCCTGCCTCTCTGCCTACTTGTGATCTTTGTCAAATAAATAAAATCTTAAAAAAAAAAAAAAAAGAGGCTTCTCGAGTGGAGGAGGAAACTCCTTCCCTCACTCACTCCACTACCACAAGAAAATGGAGTATTTCTTTGTTCCTTTACTCACCAGTGGGCTTCCCCAGCATGGCATGGAGAGGCTAGAGCCAAAGGGGGACAAAGCCCTGATTTGCTGCCAGTCCCACCATGGCTGTCTCCACAGGGACACTTATGTTACTCAGAGCACATTTGGGCATAAACACAGTCACTTCAGTTAATTCAGAAGGGGCACGGTGAGCTCCTGGGAGGGAGCCACATCATATCTAAAGGGCACGAAATATAAGGAATTTTCCTTTGTCACCTCACTCAACTTAAGGTATCTTCTTTAGTAGCTTCAGTGCTAACCAGATATACCACAAATCTCCACTTCCTTCATCCCTTTGCTCTTGACAAGGTGAAAGGAATTTGAAAGGGTTCTGAGATCAAGCCCAGAATCAGGTTCCCAGGTTCTCTCTCTCTTCCTCTGCCCCTCCCCCTCTCTCACTTTCTTTAAAAATAAAGGAATGTGAGAGAAATTGTGCGTGTTTTTGTTTTTTTTTTTTCCCCAGCTTCTTTTGCCTTTCCGTAGTCAAGACAAAACAAAATAATGGGTTATTATGCTTCACAGGAGCATGGAATAATTTCAGTTAAATTTGAGATTAGTGTTGAACATGTCAGTTATATCATTTTAAATTGATTTCTCTATGCAAATCAAGAAAGAAAAGAGGGTTCTGGGATGAGTCCCAAAGGAGGTGAATAACCAGCCACTCTGTGTGGATTTGTTTAAAAAGCCCTAACTGAGAGGTAGTCTACATAATCCTATTTTTTTAGCTGTTGAGATGAATTTTCCTGACTTTTCCTTTGTCTGATAGATACTTGTTTTTCCACATGGTGTAAGTAGGATTAGCTCAAGAGTTTCACACCCAGGACCAGCTAAGGAACCATTTTATATCTGAGTATCTTTTTGCCCTCCTAATCCACCTCTTTCCTTCCTACAGATGGGACAAGCTTCCCCTCTCATACCCTCCTGTCCTGACTCTGGTCCAGCTCTCCTGTTCCTCCTGGGACATATGCATACAATTTAGTCAACCTTATTCCACAGGAACCAATAATGCATCCTCGTAGCTTGAAAATGTTATTATAGCTTGGAGAGAGGACCTCCCCACCTTAGTCCCAAAGATCAGTGTACTCGTTAAACCAATAATCCCAATTCATCAGGAGAATCATGCACCATATATACTCGTTGCAGGAGTTTTTTTGCAAAAAAGTGTCACAGGACCATATACACGTTGACGAGTTCTGTTTTCTTTTGCTCAAGAGAGAACTGGCATTTCTCGAAAGACTAGAGGAAGGAACGACCTCTCTTACCAACCATCTTTGTTCTCTAGGTCTCCTGTGTCAGCTCAGAACTAGTGGAGACTTGGGGCCACCCACCTGCACACTTGACAATGGATCTGATCCATCTCCGCGTGTGCCTTTGAGACGCAGGGGAAACAGGAGCTGCTCAAGCTAAGATCATTTGCTTTGGTTCCCATTTCCACTGTGGATCCGTTCACTTGTGTTTTCTCCTCTCAGACATCCATTTTGGCTGGTGAACATACGGAGAAATTTCGTATAGCCTGAAATTGTGTGTGAATGTGTGTGTGTCTCTGTCTGTGTGTTATTTAGGTAATTTAGGAAAAAAAATGCATTTGAAAGATAAACCAGTAAGCACCTGGAACTGATGTCCTTTAACTAGATTTCCTGTTGCATTAAATGTCTCTTAACAATCGTGTACTTGCCGGTGGCCGACAGAATTCAAAAGGAAAATACGCCTCACACAGACCAATACTTTCCCAGATTCGGGAGAGCAGCTTGCTGTGGGGCTCTGCTTCATCAAAGGGAGCCCTGCTCTGTTGCAAGAATGGCTTGCTCATTCTGGTCATGAATTAGTTTTATTAACAGGCCAGAAAGAAAACAACAATCTGGGGACGGTTTCTATAAAACTCGATGTTTCATCCAAATGTGATTAACACAGCCCATAATTTTTGCCCCTGCACTCTGAAATAACTCAGAGCCAGAGGTTGAGTTAATCAAAGCTAATCTTTTGTCCGCATTTGAAGAAAGGTGTCACTTGAATTTTCCTTTCTGCATAATCGCTTTTGAGAGAACCATTAATAAGCCTCTTGGTTTTTTATTTTTCCAGTGTGAAGATATTTTTTAGTGAGAATCACACAACGGAATCTGCCAGATTAGAGATTAATTTCGAGATACAGCATACGTAAGGGGATCAACAATATGCAAATTTTATAACAAAACAGTTATTAGGGGCTCCCGGGTGGCTCAGTCAGTTGAGCGTCTGACCGTTGGTTTTGGCTCAGGTCATGATCTCACAGAGACTCTGCTCTGAGCTCAGCGGGGAGTCTGCTTGAGATCCTCTCCCTCTACCCCTCCCCCCTACATGCATGCGCGTGTGCTCTCCCTCTCTCTGAAATAAACACATAAATCTTAAAAAATACTTGTTAAATATATATTAGATAGACCCTGACCTCTAAAGTTATGGCATACTAGGTCAGAAGCTATAAATGTAGCCTTGCTTTTATCTACTCTTTGGGAAGCAGTAGAGAATTGCCATAAAATATACACACATGGGCAAATGAATGAGTCAAGGTTTTGACAACGCCTCCACCAGTTTTGGCTACAGTGGGAATTGAAGCAAATTGCCAGAGAGTGCCCTCGGTTCCAATTTCCCATCCACAAAGAGGGGTAAAGATACCTACCAACCTCACTGAGAACCTGAATGAGCATTTACGTAAAGCACCTAGCACAAAGTAAGTACTCAACGAGTGGTAGTTATTCCTACTGGCCGCTTAACTATTACACGCACTTAATAACTATGTTGTACATGATAACAAAGATTATGCAGCAAATTGGAAGAAAGAGTAAGAATTTATCTTATTCGAATTAGCATTAACTCAAGTGTTAGTACACTGGTTTTCTGCATAATTCACACTGCTTTATCCATGTACACTTAGTAGGTTATTTAAAACACACACACACACACACACAAACCCTCAGCGCATCTGAGACAGCTGACGTTCAGGAAGCTTTCCGAACGCGTGATGATTTGACGACCGCACGCTGACTCAGAGAGTGGCAAAACAACACAGTGTTTGGGTACAGAACATGATTTCTATTTTAAATATCTTAATCCTTGAAACCTCAGTTTCTTCACCAGCCATGGTTTCAGATGGAGGGAGAAGGGAAGGCAATCGCTTGCCGCTTCCTGCTTGCTTCTCCACTAAGCGTGGGAGCCAGGATTAAAAGATGAATCTTTCCCGACCCCCAAGGATGTGCATTTCACTACTGTACTCTGCGGCTTCCCAAGTGAGGGATAAAGACAAGACTGTGCCAGAAGCTCCCCAGCAGCCACACTCAAGAGATGCAATGTGGTACAGGGGTGAGAAGGGCAGCCCCCTAGAACCCACGGCCTGAGTTTGAGCCCAGCTCTGCCGCATGGGCTAGGAAAACTTGGGAAAATTACTCACCTCTGTGCCCGAGCTTCCTTCTCTGCAAAGTGAGGACAGAAACAATTCCTGCCCATAAGTTTATAGGAGGATTAAAAAACCTTAAAATATGCAACCTGCTCAGAACGGCGCCTGACCTATAATAAGCGGTTCCTACCTGTTATGTTCCTTGATGGACATCTGGGAAAGATCCCAAGATTTTGCTCTTTCCTTCATTTGTTTGTTATCAGATTTGAGGGATGTTGACTCATTTGCAACAAATTTTTCACTTTGTCCTAAAAACCTGGGGATATGCCCTTTATCTCTTACACGCTCGCTACTTCAAACACGGCTTGTATCTGGTTTTTCTTCCTTCCTATTTCACAGGGATTTCAGGGGATTAAAGGAGATATTTCTAAATCAAGTTATCCCTCCTTGAGGACTGTAAGTGGTATTTATCTTTGGGGAAATGATTCCAAAATCACTAAGCTTAAAAAAATGGGTCATTGGAACTTTCTGTTAACTGCCAAAAATGGGGGGTGCCTGGGTGGCTCCGTGGGTTAGGCCTCTGCCTTCTGCTCGGGTCATGATCTCAGGGTCCTGGGATTGAGCCCCACATCGGGCTCTCTGCTCAAGCGGTGGGCCTCCCCTCCTCTGCCTGCCTCTCTGCCTACTTGTGATCGCTCTCTCTGTCAAATAAATAAATAAATAAAATCTTAAAAAAAAAAAAAAAACTGCCAAAAATTGTGGAATTGTAAGGTAAGCTCCTACCTGGGGAAGTTGGCTCTTATCATGAAGCTTGGCTTTCAAGTCAGCATTTAAGGCAAAAAGATAAAGATAGTTAAAAAGCATTCTGGAGCATAGCTTAGAGTGCAGGACAACAGTTCTGTTTTTGTTTTTGTTTTTGTTTTTAGTAAATCCACTCTAGATACTTTTTTCCTCCAGCTTTAGAACAGATCACATTTCTTCTGTGGAGCACCAGATGAGATAATTGGCTTGTACTTAAGCCAGTCTGTATGAAAAACATGGACAGCCTAAACCAAGCACATTTATGTATGAGATCTCATTTACTCCCCACAGTTAACCTTATGAAGTCTTAGGAATCCCCTTTTTTTTTTACTGTGAAGGACTGAGGCCCAGCAAAGTGCATGACTTGCCTAAGTCACCAGCAGGTACACTGGGAACCGGAATTTTGAGCTCGATTGTCTTGGACACGGAAGCCCCTATTTTCCCTCTGGATGCTCCCTCTGCCTGGAATCACTCTTGCATGGCCGTGAAGGAGACAGACTGTCCTTTACTCTGCTGAAGACTGCTTAGCATCTATTAGAGGAAACACTGAATTTAGACCTCTTCAGCTGGACTTGAATACAAAGAAGCTGGACGAAGTCCAACGAAGACTAAGGGACTGGTTTGAAAGAAGTCCCAGGAGAGCTTCGGTTAAGCGTGGAAAGATTTAGAGAGGGACAGAAAGGCCATTACTGACTCCACCGGGTTTTAGAGACATAAATAAGTGATGCAGGGCAGCCGAGGAAGAATCGGGCTGGGGGACTATGGGGCTGGGCGGCCGCCCTCCTCGGACACAAGACTGGGTGGAGCCTCCCATTCTACCTCACGGTTCTAGGAATCCGCCCCGGGCATCACTAATGAGTGTAGCAAAGTCTGAAGGGGTTTTGGCCGAGGCCGGTTACAGATCCCACTCAGCTAATTCCTGGAATGCCTTTCTGAAGGGAAACCAGACATTACTGTCTTCCTCTCATTTAATGATGGGCAAATGAGACCCAGACAACTCAATTCACAGGAAAAGTGACTATTCAATGGGCCGCCCCACAGTACAGGCTTGACACAGCTGTTTCCAGGGCAGGACTCCAAGGACATCAGTGAGAGGGGCCACGCCTACCCTTCAGGCCTGGAGGAAGTGCCCAAAGCATACTGAAGTAACCCCCCACCTGCCCGTGGGAGGTTATCAGGGCACAAGGAGGGGAACATTCCCCATGGCTGGTCCCGTCTACCTGAGGCCCTCAGAGCAGCCCATCGCCTGAGACCAGTTACTCAACTTGCTGGTTCCCAGTAAAGGCAGGATCCTTCCTCGTGGTCTTCCTCACTCTAAAGGGTTCTTTCCCTTTTCATTGCATTTTTCTGATTATACATACAATATAGTTAATATAGAAAAGAAAAAAACAGAAAAGTATACAAAATAAGATAAACAATGCAAAGAAGATGATATAGTTACTACATGTATTTTTCCTTATAAAACTTAGATATATAATAGTAACAATAATTATGATGAGATAGCCTATGTGCCAGAGGCTGTACCATGAGCTTAACTGGCAACTTCTCACTCGATGAAAGCAGTCCTGGACTGGAAATATTGGACACTTCCTCCAGGTCCAATCCAGTATGGCCCTCTTAAGGAGTCAGATTTTTTTCTTCTCTTTTCTTTAAAAACAAAACAAAACAGCAATAAATAAACAAATAATAATCCAATGATCCAGAACATCAAAATGAGCTACATCAGTTTATCATCTTAATTATAGCCCCAGAGGTATGGTTAACATTAAAACCTAAGAACTAGCATGAATGAGAAGCCCTGGGCCAGAGGCCCCTCTGGGCTCTGTTAATCTGGAAATTAACAGTGGCCCACCACACTTAGTTACCAGGCCACAGGTACATTTGTCAGTCTAATTTCAGAACTTGTTTGGAGTCTGTGATTCAGCCCAACTTTATTTTGACGACCTTCTGTAAAGGTCTACTATTCTTTTCAGTTCTGCAATTTTCAGTCATGTAATTGTTAAAGATGCTGCTGATATAAACATTTTACTACACTTTATGGAAAGTATAATAAAAAAAAAAGACCAACGCATCTGGATAATCCATTTCTAAATTTCACCTATCATTTCTAAATAGAATTGTGTATGTAGACTAATACTGAAAAATAATCAATAAAATGTTTAAAGTCCTTACCGAGGAATCCACATTTCCGTCATCCTATTTTCACTATGGTTGGTTTGCATTTATCTTTTTCAGTGTTTTTCCATTTCTCTATTGGCTCTGAACATTAATTCTCTCCTCTGGAACTCAGAGATAATTTGTGTTTTAAAAATCCTTTAAGGCTACTGAATTTTAAAATGTGCTTTTTAAATTAAAATCGTAGCAAAAAAACAAGGCTGAACAGAGGGCTTACTCTTGTGAGACACTTTAACATGGCAAGTTTTCCTCTTTGCATTGTGCCTTAATTCCAACTATTACCTATAAGGCAGAAAATCAGACATGTCCTGTTCACTATTTCAATACATTAAAGCAACAATATCAAGTCACTCAAATCAGGTTTGAAAATATGGGTTGTAAGTAGAATATATTTAAAGGCGAATTTGCCTTCTTTCCTGAGTATATTCTCCTTGGAATGTGGATTTTGGAATGAACTGCCAAACTCAAGCTGTGGCCAGACCATGACAATGGACCTTAGAGCCTTAGAGGGGGATTTGGGTGACAACCCATTTGTGCCCAGAACAGTGCCTGGCACGTGGTTGTACTTCATAAATATTTGTGGAATGAATGAATTTGCAACTGATACAGTGGTTTGAGGAGCACAGACAGAAAGGGACATCTTTGGTCTCTACCCCCTACCGTGAACCAAGCGAAGGAAACCTCAGTTCCTCCCAGGTCCTGCAAAATGGTAGGGTCACCCCAGTCATTTGGTCTTGGGCACAAAGGCCGGACGTAGTTGGGTTTTGTAATGGAGCCGTTAAGGCCTCTTCACAAATGCTGACCTGGACCTTAACTGTTGATCTCCTAGTTTTTTCTAAGAACGTCTCTGACACAAAGTAGAGAAACAGAGGTTAGATGGTAGTGAGCCATCTGATTATCTGGGAAAGAACAACAGCTTGTATGAACTAGACATTGAGATTGGTGTTCTAGTTACAGCTACTCGTCAGTTTGGCAGGATGCACAGAAGAACATTCTTTTTGAATGGTTATAATACTTTAAAATGTTTAGTTGGCACTTGCATATATTTGAACCGATTCATTGACGAAGGGAAGATTTAAATAAATTTGTTACTGTTTATTCTTCACATACTGACTATTGCCATTTTCTCCCTTTTTCTTTACAATTATTGTTTTATTGAGACATAGTTGAGTACAATTAATTTTTTATTTAGTCAATTGGAACAGGAATATTTCACACCCAGTTCTCACTCATTCGTTCATAGACCAGTGTTTATGTTCCTTTAATCTGCTCCATACTGATAGTCTAGACCTTACTGTAATTTTTATGCCAAACAGTTTTACTTACTGTCTAAAAAGTAACTCTTGTTCATTTATATCCTAAATTTCTTGAATTTAAGTCTCTTTTTTCAGGAAAAGAATGTATGTAAAGATAATGATGACATACCCTTGCTGATGCAAAAATTTACATATTATTATTTTCACCCAAATTTAATATTCTAACTTAAATCTTTTGCCTTCTGCACTACATAAAGATATATCTTGAAATGAGGAATGAAGCTGAAAATTGCCTGGGCCTCACAGGGACACACAGAAGTTCATTGTTCACGACTCAGGAAATATTTCAAGATGGATATTCTAAACTAACCAGAGCCTTTCCAGATACCAGTGTCTCACTAAACTCCTAAGAATCTTGAATGCCTCGAAGATCCCCCAATCTATTCCAAGCAGGTATTCCTGCTATTACACATAGAGACTAAGGGCTTCTGGGTGGACAAATGTTCAGACTTCTTTGACAAGATGTGACCTTCACCTGAAAGCTGGGAGCACTCGAAACTCTCATAGGAATGACTCCAGGAGCATATTCCAATAGAGATGACTCACAAAGCTTTGGGAAAACAAAGAAAAAAAAAGCCAAAAACAAACTAAAGAGCAACCTAAATACAGCACACAACACCTGTTTTAAAAAGCAACAGAAATGACTGAGGTTTTTCCTGGGTGCCGACGGAGATCTAGTCAGGATGGCTCACTCTGCCAGACTACACACCAAATCATTTCCTATTCCCCTGGCCAAATCCACCCCCCAGCTCCCACTGCCCAAAGGCTTACTGGGCTCCTACCCGCCTCCACACATTGCTGCTTTCCATTCTGGGAGCAGCTCTGACAGCCTTGACTCTGACATGTGCACAAAGACAAGAAGCTCAAGAAATTTTTGTCAGAAGAACGCAGGATGAGTAAGAAGGTGAAGTCTAGACAACTCTAAGTGTTTTGATCTAGAGCTATGTAATGAAGTTAGGATTTAAGTGGGAGAATTGTTCAGCTTCAGAGACAAAATAAAAAAGGGAAAGAGAAAGGATAGATGGAGAAAATAAGTGAGAACGAAAGAGGAGTAAGTTTAACCAAGAAGTACAAGATTTGTACGCTGAAAACTAGAAAACATTGTTGAAAAAGAAAATAAAGATCTAAATAAATGAAAGATATCCCATGTTCATGTACTGTAAGACTTAGTATTGTTAAGATGGCAATACCACACCAAAATAAAAAGCTTTTAAACAGCACAGGAAACCATCAACAAAATGAAAAGGCAACCAACTCAATGGGAAAAGATATTTGCAAATGATATATCCAGGAAGAGATTAACATCCAAAATATATAAAGAACTTCTACAACTCAACACCAAAACAAACAAACAAACAAAAACAAGTAATCTGATTAAAAATGGGCAGAGGACCTGAATAAGTATTTTTCCAAGGAAGGCACACAAATGGCCAACATTCACATGCAAAGATGTTCAACATCAGGGTAACGCAAATCAAAACCACAATGAGATATCATGTCACACCAGTCAGAATGGCTAGACAAGAAAAAAGATAGGAAATAACAAGTATTGGTGAAGATGTTGGAGAAAGTGAACCCCCATATGCTGTTGGTGGAAATGTAAATTGGTGCAACCACTGTGGAAAACAGTATGGAAATTCCTCAAAAAATTAAAAACACAAATACCACATGATCCAGTAATTCTACTCTGGGTATTTACCCAGAGAAAACAAAAATGCTAATTCAAAAAGATACATGCACCCCTAAGTTTACTGCAGCATTATTTACAATGGCCAAGACATAGAAGCAACCCAAATGTCCACCAGTAGATGAATGGATAAAGAAGATGTACATGTACATGTATATGTATATGTGTACACACACACACACACACACACACACACAATAGAATGTTATTCAGACAAAAAAGAATGAGATCTTGCCATTTGCAGCAACATAGATGGATTTACGGTAATATGTTAAGTAGAATAAATCAGAGGAAGACAAATACCATATTATTTCATTTATATGTGGAATTAAAAAAAAACAAAACAAAGGAACAAATAAACAAAAATCAGAAACAGACTCATAAATACAGAGAACAAACTGGTGGTTGTCAGAGGGGAGGGAGTGGGGGGATGGGCAAAATCGGTGAAGGGAATTAAGAGGTACAACCTTCCAGTTATAAAATAAAAAATCATGAAGATAGCATGGGGAATATAGTCAATAAAATTGTAATAACGTTGCATGGTTACAGATGGTAACTCCACTTAATTGTAAGTACTGCATAATATATACAATTATGGAATCACTATATTGTATAACCAAAACTAATACATTTTATGTCAACTATACTTCAATAACAAAATATTTTTAAAAATAAAAAAAGGAGAGGCGCCTTGGTGGCTCAGCTGGTTAAGTGGCTGACTCTTGATTTCAGCTGGGGTGGTGATCTGGGGCTTGAGAGATGGAACCTGGACAGGCGCTCACCACAGAGTCTGCTGAAGATTCTCTCTCTCTCTCTGCCTTCCCCTCTCCCCTTCATGCTCTCTCTCTAAATAAATAAATAAAGTCTTTAAAAATAAATAAATGGGGTGCCTGGGTGGCTCAGTGGGTTAAGTCTCAGCCTTTGGCTCGGGTCATGATCTCAGGGTCCTGGGATCAAGCCCCGCATCGGGCTTTCTGCTTGGCAGGTAGTCTACTTCCCCCTTTCTCTCTGCCTGCCTCTCTGCCTACTTGTGATCTCTGTCTGTCAAATAAATAAAATAAAATCTTAATAAATAAAAATTTAAAAAGGAAATTTCCTCTTTAAGAACTGCTTTTAACCTGTGCACCCAAGCAATCCTGCATACAGCTTTCGCTTATAATAGCAAAATATTAGAAACAATCTAAACAGCTAAGGAGATAGATACATTGTGATATCCTAATAATAATACCATAAAATCACAGAGTAGTTCTAAAGAATGATTATGTATGTACAAAAGGAGAAACAAGCTCCGAGTTATTTTGTTGTCTGAAAAAGATAGCTGACAAATGTAGTTTGATGCCACACGATGTAATTTGTATATGACATTATACTAATGTATTATTTGTATAATGAAAAAATTATAATAATGAAAAGCAAATGAGGGATGTAGAGAAAAAGAACTATGGGGATTTAAAATTGAAAGAACCACAGAAGAAAGAAGGAAGGATGAAAGGATTGAAGGAAGGAGGGTAGGAAAGAGGAAGGAAGAAGCGGGGCTAGGGGAGGGCCAGGCTGGATTCACACCAGGAAGCAGAGCAATTAACAAGTAAATGCATACAAGGATGGAGGCTTAGAGGAGGGACAAGTTGATGTCGAGGAGAAGGAAAAAAGGAAGACTCTGGAAGCCTCACATTAAAGCTTCCCCAAGAAAAGTGACTTGAATGAACCCTGGTTTAGCGCTTAATCTGCTCCTAGTTCTTTCCTGTAATATCATTCCTCTCACTGCAGGTGCAGCTTCAACGGTGCGAGCTGAGCTGACTTGTGTTTTTGTCCAGCCTCAGAAGTTTAGTCAAGAGAATGTCCCAAAGGACCTGAAGAGATGGAGGCTGTGGATCATGAACTCATAATCTTGGAAGTAGAAACGCAGCTGGGAATTCCAGGGAGACCTACACCTGTGGCTGATCTATAGGGTACTGTGTCATTGGAGTTTTGGGTTCACAGGGACTCTGCAGTGAAGATCAAGGGAAGGATTCGTATGGCTAGGAATAAGAAGGATAAATCAGAACACAACAAGGCAGCAATATTTCATATAAAACTTACCAAAGAAGGGACAACACCATGTGTACTAATGGGCTGAATATCTAAACAACACATATAAGCTTTATTAGTTACCACAAACTTAATGGCTTAAAATAACACACATTTACTAACTCACAGTTTTGGTGAGTCTGGAGTCCAGGCATGACTTAACTGGGTCGTCCACTTAGGGTTTCCCAAAACCACAATTAAGGTGTCCTCTGGTCCGCATTCACATCTGGAGGCTTGACTGGGGAAGAATCTGTTTTCAAGCTTACTTTGATGAGTAACAGAATTCATTTCCTTGTGTTTGTGGAACCAAGGGAAATGGCTTCTTGCTGGGTGTTGGCTGGAGGCTACTTTCAGCTCCTAGAGGCCACCTACAGTTCCTGCCACACGGACTTCCCAACATAGCCACTTCTTTCAGCAAGTCAGAGAGGACGATCTCCAAAGATAGTCTGCTAGCAAGACGGAGACTTGGCAATGTAATGCAGTCACAGGAGTGACGTCCTTCACCTGAGCTATACTTACTGCTTATAAGCACGTCACAGGTCCCATCTGCACTCAAAGGGAGGGGATCCCACAAAGCTGTCAACACCAGGAGGTGCTGGGAATCATGGAGTCACCTTAGAGTCTGTCATACATGGATGTCTTTGTTGCTTCTGAGTTTTTAAATTAAAAATAACCATAAATACAATCCTTAAAACTTTGTGATGTGCAACACTAAATAAGAGGTAAAATCTAACCCCAGAGTACATCTGGTATCAGAGTTTGTGACCTTCACACTTCCTTGGCCGTATTTCAAATGTAGATATACATAACATGTAAATACACACACCATGGGCTAGATCCGGTTCAAATTTTTTTTCTAACATTTCTGAGTAAATCTCTGGAATGAAGAGTAACAGCAAAGGCTGACCAGTGGAGTGTTTTCTAGCTGTGCATAGTGTTTAGGAATATGAGTATTTGACTCTCAGTTTCAGCACAATTAAAGGAGTTTAATTTTACAGTTTATATTAATTACTGTGGCTGTTATTCTGGGGACCAAAAGAGACACTGATTACTCAATAAATGTTTGCTTCTGGAATCATCATCACCAACATAGTTACATGAAATAAAAGTGAGGGTGCTAAGAGAAGGGAGACGAAATCTTTGAGTAAGGTGTGTGTTTCACTGGTACCTTACTGACTACCCTATGGTTTGATCACCAAAACTAAACAAAACTTCACTAATTTCATGGGAGGAAAAATGCATTTGAGTGTTGCCTGAAATTGCATGCATTTGGCTTAGTGCTGATTTGAACATTTTCTGTCATTTGTATTTTTAATTTTTTTCCTTCTATGGTTGTTTGCGCTTCACCAATTTTTTTTTTTTTTTGAGATGTCCATTGATTTGACCTTTCTTTGTCCCATGCACCCAAATATTCTTATCCCCACTCTGGTCATTTATCTCGTCATTTTGTTTTTGGTGTGTCGGCGGAGAGGGGCACGAGTGCGGGAGTGAGAGGGCACACATAGAGTTGCTTTTCATTTCAGTAGTCAATTCCATCGTTCTCCAGAACAGCGAACACCAGGTTTGTTTCCTAACCGTGATCAGTGTTGACTTCGGGAAACCCTTCTTGGCAAACTTTGGTCCGCAGCGCCCGCCAGGTTTGTCCGCAGACCCGCAAGCTGGTGGCCGCGCCGCTTGCTGCGGGGAGGCCGGGGCGGCCCAGGCCCCTGCGCCGCCGCCGCCGCCCCCGCCCTCCCCGCTCTCCCCGCTGCGCCCCGGGGCGCGCGCCCGTGCCCGGCCCCCGCCCGCGCCGCCGCGCGAGCTCGGGAGTGGGCTGCGGTCACGGCGCGTCCCGGCGCGGGGCCGACACCGGCCGGGTGGGCGGCGAGGAGAGCGCGAGCCGGACGCCGGGGGCTTCGGCGCCGGGCAGCCCGACTCAGCGCGCTTGGCTGGGAAACTTCTGTAGGCGCGAGGCCGGTGCTCTGCGCAGGGTCGGGGAACGAAAGGTAAGAAGGGGAGCCCGGGGGCGCCTCGGCTGCCGCCTTCCGGGAGCTGTCCGCACCCTCGCACCTCGCGCGCTTTGGTGCAACTTTGCCAGCGCGACTTTTACCCCGGCCCCGCCCCAGGGTGGGGGCTGCGAGGCCGCCGACCCCACCGTAGCGCCTTTGCTTCGCCGCCCTGTGCTCCGCGCTGCCCGCACCGCCGCTCCGCTCCCGGCCCCACTAGGGCCAATTCGAGCCCCGGGGTCCGGGTGGCGCCGCTCGCAGCTCCGCTGGCTGAGGGTCCGCGGCTGAGGGCTCCGCGCGCACCAGCCCCTGGCAACTCCAGTCGTCTGCTCTAGAGGTGAATCTTTCCCCCAGATCTTCTGTTTGCCCCACTCTTGGCCAGGCACCTTGGAGCCCAAAGAAAGAGGCCGGATTTTCAAGGGATCAAAGCTGGTCCAAGGGGCCCTGACAGTCTTAGGGTTCATGGGGAAGTGCAGCGGTTGGGAGTTCCTTTCCCTGTCTGCTAGGGGTCTGACTAGGGTCAGGGTTTTCACACTGAGTTGGGGACACGCGAAAGCTGTCTCATTAAAGGTCAAGCTGACCTGTTTTACCTACTTGGGGAATCCACCTTGAAAGAAAAAAAAAAGAAGGAAGGAAGGAAGGAAGGAAGGAAGGAAGGAAACAAAACCACTAAATTACCTAATCACCAAGGTCAGTTACAGAGGTATAATACATTGTGAGAGTCTGTATTTTAGGAAAAGATTAAAGGCACAGAATCAAAATACAGTAATAGGGCTATGACCAAAAAAAAAAAAATGTTTTAGCCAGGAGACATTTGTAAAACATGAAAAAGTTCTACATGTGACTAATAAATGGAAAAGCACAATTAGAAGCCCACTTTTGAACATAATTTAACTTGATTTAGTAAACATCTAGAATGGGACAATCTTCCTTCCTGACTTTTTATTCTAACTCTTTTACTTGGGTTTGAATTTGCAAGCTTGGACATAAAAATTGCATTTTATGGCAGCCTTAAAAAATTATTGGTCCCTGTTCATACTAAGGTTTGGTGGTGGCTATTTTCTGTTCTTTTTAATATTAGGGAATATTGCATGGTCATATCCCTCGTGTGACAGGACAGTAACCTGGCATTGTTCTTTGAGGCAAAAGAAAACCAAACAAGAACTACATGAAACAATACAAACAAAAATTAGATCTCCTTCCACATTACAGAATGAAGAGGTCTAGCTGATCTCAGATGATTTTAAGGCTCTTTCCCTTCCCTGAAGACCAGAGAATTTAGGATATAAATACAAACTGAAATGTAGAGTAAAACATTTTCTGTCCTAAAATTTTATACCTATAAACCGGGAGACACTGGAGAGATGAGTTTCTTTCATCTCCATAGTGTCTCAAAATAGCTGAATCATCGTACTTCCTGTGCTTCTAAATGGTGACATTCTTTGCTTATTAAATCAAAACATGTGCTGGAAAACCAAACTCCCAGGCTTCTTAACCACAAGACTGACTAAGCATTGACACATTGGAGCATTCACGTCTGCTTATTTTGAAACAGTCAAGATCAAGAATGGTAATGAAGTATTGGCTGTAGTGTATGAGTGTAAGAACACGTAAGCAACATGGCAGGCAAGAAGTTTCAAAACTGCTTTGGAAAATATCCAAATGATGGATCGATCTGCAAGCCTGCAAACTGCAGTTGAAATTGGTTTTTATAATTATGGTTGTTGGCCACCTGGGATTGGGAACTATAGAGAGTAAGTCAGAATTGACAAGAGCATATTGAATCATTAATTAGATTTTTTTTTTTATTTTTGAGGAAAAGGGAAAATGTTTCTCTCTGTTACCCAAGTAGTTACAGGAAAATGTCTTAAAGTGAAAGTTATAACAAGCATTTTTATTTTTTTAAGATTTTATTTATTTATTGGTTAGAGAGAGAGACAAAGAGCACAAGCAGGGGGAGGGGCAGACAGAGAAGCAGGCTCCCTGTTAAGCAAGGAGCCAGGTGCAGGACTCGATCCCAGGACCTGGGAATCATGACTGGAGCAGAAGGCAGACACTTAATCAGACTGAGCCACCCAGGCATTTTTAAAAATTAAATAAATAACCAAAAGTTGCTGACCTAGAACAATGCTAGATCACCCTCTGACCCAAAGAATACAAGGACTGATTCACACAGACCCAACATGAGATCTTCTCATTTTGTTCTTCTTCACTTGTATTCTTCAACAGAATAATAAACTCTGGTGACTCTTACACACACAATGAAATTGGTTCTAGAAGACAATCAACTGGCTGAGCCTAGACTAGACTCTTCATTGCTCCGAGCCTTACTTTTCACTCCAGACCATGCTGGTAAAACCACTGAGGTTGCGGAGGTGTTGTGACTCCTGAATGGGTCAGTAAATGGTAGACCGGGTGATTGGCACGTTGTAAGGACACAACTAGTTGTAATTTTCCCCGTCTCCCTAAGTAGGTGTTTGTTGATTGACTGAACAAACTATAAGATGAACAGTAGTTACAGTTTTTGCTTTTAAATTCAAAAACTCTGTGTAGCAAAATCTTGATAATAGTTGAATCTGGATAATAGGTATATGGAGATTTATTATCTAGTATTTTATCTATCTTTGTATGTGTTTACTCATAAGAAAAAAAATTTAAGCATGGACCTGGAAAAAACGCATGATACATTTCTAATCTTGCACTGCACTTTAAATTGCAATTTTAAAATTATTCTATATGGGTTGGAAGGATAGACACAATTATATATAAGGAGTGAGTGGGTGGGGAATGGTACTTGAGAACAATCCATGGGGATCTTCAATTTTTGTGGAATTTTTTTTATTATAAAAAAGACTTTTAAAATGACAATGATGTTTGTTATTGCTGGTCATTGGGTTCATGGATTTTAGTACTTTGAAATTTTTGTATTTAAAAAATTTCAAATTAATATAAAATCACCTTATTATTTTATAAAATTGTTATAAAGAATGCAAATAATACAGATATATACAAAGACAAAAGTAAAGTATCCCCCATTCAGAAATCATCATCTTTAACATTAAGTGTAGATGGTTCCATGTCTTTCCTTGCATTTGTACAAATAGAAGGATATAGATCATGTATTAATTAATACATATGTATTAATATGTAACATGCTACTCTGGGGACACAAATAATGTATATAATCTAGGGTTTGTCTAATTGTGTTCAATCTTTGATGGACATTCTAGAAAACTAGCTTGTTTGTATTTTCATTTATGAGACTTTAGACTCTCTCTTAAAATATAGTATTTATTTAAAAATTTAGTATGCAGGGGCGCCTTGGTGGCTCAGTGGGTTAAGCCTCTGCCTTTGGCTTGGGTCATGATCTCAGAGTCCTGGGATCGAGCCCCACATCAGGCTCTCTGCTCAGCAGGGAGCCTGTTTCCCCCCACTCTCTGCCTGCCTCTCTGCCTACTTGTGATCTCTCTCTGTCAAATAAATAAATAAAATCTTTTTTAAAAAATTTAGTATGCAATAACTAACTTTAAATGAGTCTTAAGTAACTTAGGGTAATTTGCATATAAGAGATATTTTTAGTTATTTAAAATAGATCTCATAATTTGAAAGTAAGCTTAAATTGTATCAACATTTGAATTTCACTAAAATGCAAGCTCCAGGAGGGCAGGGATTTATTGAATTATTGCATATTAATTAACAATATTTTCCTGGCCATTCGAAATTTCATGACACAGTCAATTATGTTATACTGTTTGTTTTGAAATGAAGCATCATGTCAATGCAAGGGAAATATTAGGGAACAATTTAAGCATAGCACAGATTTTTTGCTTGCTCATGGATCATTTACTCAACCAGAATATCAGGTGAATACATTAAGCTATAACCAGCTGACTTAAGCCATACAGGAATACACAAGACACAAATACACGTATACCTGAAACATCTGCCAGCTACCTTGGTTCACCACAGGTTATCCTGCAAGAGTGGGTTCTGCTATTCTTTTGCAGTGGCAAACTTTTCTGTATAAAAACACAACCTTCAGCATCCTGAGAATGTCTAAGCATCTTGATTCAACATGTCAAATAGTGCATACGCAAGGAAAGGTTCAATGATGAAAAGAAACGTGAAATAATCAAACATTTCAAAAGAATCAGGAGAATATGTAGATTTCCAGCAGAAGTAAGGGAATGACCTACGTTGCTTATCCACAGGCAGTGCTACCACAGTAAGAGGAAATCTATGGTTAGAATAACTTCCAAGTATTACAAGTCAAGAAAAACAAGACCGAAAGAAATAGAAGAAATGGAAAGATTGTAGAGCATGTGGATTGAGGACCAAACAAGAAACAGTCTCCCACAATCAAAGAGAAAGCTCCTGTCTCGTGCAAACGCTTTGAAAGGAAATCTCCATACCCTGCAGAAGTGCTCCTTTTACCACTAGTGGTGACTGGTTTGGTGGTTTCAAACAACACTGACCCTGATGTGTGGTCCACCTGGTTTATCTGGCCAGAAAAAATGAAAAAGACTCTAACCAGTTAGCTAGATCACATGAGCTTGTTAGGCATGTGAGAAAGAAACACGAGAACCTGAACTACATAAACATAGAAAGGTGAGTTCATTTGCTGCATATAGGTCACTTGGAGGAAAAGGAAGTGAAGGTGTCTACCTTTGATTCATATCAAGAGAAGACCATTTAATGGATCCATGGATCTGGCTTATCTTGCATTTTTCATCATGAATGTCTGGTGAACTTACTGCTTGACATGATAGCAGCTGCTCGAAAGTGAATGGCCTGCTTGTGCCAGGTTTACTGCTGTTTCGTCAGAGTAAGAATTATAGGACACTGATTGGTCCAACATGGGCCCACCGTCCCATTCCTGTGTTGCTCAAAAAGTTATAATTTCTTTTTTTCCTGTCTTTTTTTTTTAAAGATTTAATTTTTTATTTCACAAGCAGGGGGAGAGGCAGAGGAGGAGGGAGAAGCAGGCTCCTGCAGCGCAGGGGAAGCCTGATAGGGGACTCAATCCCAGGACTCTGGAATCATGACCTGAGCTGAAGGCAGTGGCTTAACCCACTGAGCCACCCAGGTGCCCCCAAAAAGTTGTAATTTCTTAAGAAGACATTTAAATTCACTGAATCTAGAACCAAAGGAAGAAAACAAGAATGTTATTGACTTGTTCCAGTAAGTCCAGATATTTAGATTCAAACTATACATGAAACAGTGTGTCATTATTTGCATCTGTCTGGGAGTGATTCTGAGCTCTATCATTTGTGTATCCTTAGGCAACCTCCTTCACTTCCCTGTACCTCAGTTTTCTCATCTGTAAAACAGGGACAATAGAACTATATATTTCAAAAAGTTGTAAGGATTAAGTGACACAATGTTTTAGTATTCTTAGAAACATGCCTGGCACATAGTAAATGCTCAGTAAAAGTCGGATGCTGGTAGTAGCGGTGGTAGTAGCAGTCATAGTAGTAAATGAGGTTCAAGAAGATGGCAATGAGATATTGCATTAATTTCCCATTGCTCAACTCATCTGAACGTGGTGGAGTCCCACAATGAGAGGAGTTACAGAGCTATTTATTTGAGTTTCTGTAGTCTGTCTTTTGAGTGTTAATCTCTAGATGTGTCTGAGACATCAAGTATTTGCCCTATGAATATGGCTCAGTTTTGCAAAGAACTAAGCTGGAAGTCACCCAAGGAAACTTGGTATTCCAGGAATTTTGGAGATTGTATATGAATGACATAATTATTCTGGAAATTGCCCATGTGTCCAAATGCTTGACAGTGTTGGGGCTGTCTGACTCCACTAAGGAGAACCTGTAAGGTATTGCTGGGAACCACTGTGAATTTACATGTAATTCCCAGGGCCGCTCTTGGTGTCTTGTTTTCCAGAGACTATTCTTCAAAAGTATTACTGTTCTTACCTGATTTTCCCGATTCAAAGCTATCAAAGATTGCATGCCTTCTCCGTAGAGAAGATTGCATGTCTTCTTCCAACTCCATCATAAAATGTAGATTATTAGATTAATGAAAGTCTCATGTGTAGTAAGTACTCATAATTGGGTGTGTGTATTAGTTTCCTACTGCTTTATAACACAGTACCACAAATAGTGGCTGAAAACACCACAAATTCATTATTGCATAGTTTTTGTGGGTCAGGCGTCCAGGGACAGCTGAACTGGCACACTGCACTCCTCATTCGGAGTCCAAGGCCCTCCTCCAAGATTTTCAGGTGGTTGGCAGAATTCAGCTCCTTGTTGTTGCAGGACTGACATTCCCGTTATCTTGGTAACTGTTAGTTGGGGACTTCTTTCAGCTCGCAGAGACAGTCCTTGGGTTGTGGCCCCCATAAGCAGTTCACAGCATGGTATTTGCTTTCTTCCAGACCAGTAGGAACATGACTCTCTCATTTTCAATCCCTCTCTAATCCTACAATCTTATATAGATTAATAATCACAGGTGATTATTCCAGCACCATTTGCCATATAATGTGAATCAAGAAAGCCTCTGTCCCATCCCATTCACAGGTCTTCCACACTCAAGGACAGAGGATTATAGCATGTGTAAACCAATGAGACAGGAACCTTGGGGGCCATCTTACAATTTTGCCTACGTGATAAAGTGAGAAATCAGATATAGCAGCAGGTAATCAAATGGACATTAGCAAAGACATGAGAATCAGAGAAGTCTGGTGTGGGCTGTAGGCATGTTCTTTAATTTTCTCGAGTCTCAAGAGAAGCCAAGTTCTCATTGGTATGGAAGGTCAAAGGCATATTCCAGCCCAAAAGCCTACTCGTACATGAAGAAACTCGTACATGAAGAAAATATATTTTCATATATTATATGAAAACAAAGGCTGGTATAGACCCTCTGGAATCCAGAAGACCACAATTCAATCTCCACTACAAAATTTATGAGATTATCTGTCTGGGATTTCCAATGTATTCCATGAGGTATCATCAGAAGATGAAATGAGAAAATGAAACAGTGGGATATAGTTGCTTGGGAAAGTGTAATTCTCCCAAGGCAAAAGGAAAAAGTAGTGACTTCCTTGGTAGGATAAAGAGGCCAAGAGCTATAGTGGGGTTGGCCACCACCTATGTAGGCAGAAACCAGATGGCGACATCTATGCCATGGATAACATCTGATGATTGTAGCGTGTGAATACTGTAGCCAATATCATTTACATTTATATCAATTCTCTGTTCTTAATCTTAGATAATTCTTCCATATTTATACACTTATACATTATACATATGCACTGTTTGCCCAGTGTCATGCCAAGTCTTTTTCATTTCCTTTCTGTGTTACTTGAGAGGCTCTAGACCAGCACTGTCCAAGAGAAATATAATGCAAGTCACATACATAATTTTAAATTTTCTAATAGCGATATTGAAAAATAAGACATGGGCAGAATTAACTTTAATGTTTTATTTAACCCAGTATTTCTAAAACATAATCATTTCAGCCTATAGTCAATATAGAAGTTACAATGACATATTCTTTATCTTTGTGCTAAGTCTTTGAAATCCACATATATAACACATCTCAATTCAGACCAGCCACATATGGCTAATGGCTACCATATTGGACAGCACAACTCTAGAGTTCTAGCTAAGGCCTCGGATCATGGGCATTTAATTTCAACTGTCATTCTCTCTGTGCTCACTTTCTAGCTCATCTTGCCAACCCCAGGCTTTCTTCAGTATTGTCTTGCATAATAGGAACTATTAAAGATCCCTCTGTCCTGCCTCTTACTTTCTGCTGTGAAGTCTGTTGGTAGAGCAAGAATATTAGGTTAATTGAGGATGAACCTGTGTTCCCCTTTCCTCTGATTTCTTCCCAAACTTTGGGATCTCTTAAAATTCCAAAGGGTCTTAAACCCTTTTTTGATCCTCTGTCTCAAGAGGGACACTTCTTCCTCACAGTATAATATATGCTTTCCTTTCTTTCTAGTCCAACATCTAAATCATTGATTCAGGTATTAGATCTCACTGGGGCTTCTTACTTGTTCCAAAATTATTCTGAACACTGCATTTATAGCTGAGCATTGTTATCCTTATCAGTCATTGAACATTTATTGAAGACTCACTCTGTGCTAGACAGAGGGGAATTCCATAAATGTTTCCATACATACACACATAAAATAATTAACCAATAAAGCAGACATATGACCAAATATATATGACCAATGACCTATATATATATAAAATGGTCAGTATAACATAACATATGATGGAAGCCATGTTGACAGATAATAAAGGCCATAAAATTTCAGAGCTAGAAGGTGCAATTCAGGCCACCCTGTTAAGGAAAGGCTGCTGCAAAATATCCACAAGGCTTGAGCCCTCTTGGAATGATGAGTGGCAAGGAAGGAAAATGCTTCCCCACCTGAGCAAAGCACGGGAATGAGAACACACAAGGCAAAAATGTGCCTTTCCAGCTCCTTCAAAATAGGAATTAAAATCAGATCCTTTACTGTACAGGCTGTTCTGGTGTCTCTCAACCTCACCGCCCCCCCAACAGTTCTTAACCCTGGCTGCTCATCAGAAAATGCCAGTGCCTGGGCCCCACCACCATAAGTAATTAAATGAGTGGTCTCTAGAGTGGGGCCCCAATCATTAATGCAGTATTAAGACCCGCAGTCTAAATTCTATTCCTCTATTAGGCTCTATATTTGAACCCATGCTAGGAAAAGTCTTCTATTCCTTACCACACAGAGTCACGTTATTTTAGAGCCAGAAGGGACCTCACATTATTTTGTCCAACACTTCCATTTTACCAGTGAGGAAACAGGTCTAGCAAGATTAAAATCACACAGCTCTTTAGGGGCATGGCTAACACTAGAACCTTGCTTTTAAGTAACAGTGTCAGCTGAACCGAGTAGACACAGAATGGAGCACTAACACCAGCACTACTGGCCCCGGCAGACAGTGAGAATCAAAAGCACAAGAGTAACCAGCACGGAAGGACAGCCCGTGGTCAGCCAGGAAGGAATAAAGCAGAGGTCCGGCAAACAAACAAGGGTAATTCAGAAACCATGCAGGAACAACATAAAATAATGACCCTCAAACTTTAATGTGCATCAGAATCAACTGGGAGCTTATTGGAAGGGCATCTTCTTGGGTCCCTTCCAGGCTCAGTAATTCTAGGGTGGGGCCAGGGAAGGAACAGTCTAACAAGCCACCCGGGTGACACATCAGTGACTTGAGGATACCTGCACTAAACACTAATCTGAGGTAGAAGAGTAATGTTGTCTTCCAGGGACTGGCTTCTTGGCTATTGGAAAATAAAGACTCAAGGGTGGGTTGGTTATGGGGGCACCCCTACCCGCCGCAGGAGGTCAGGACCCGGATAGGGAAGAACAACAGAGATCGCCCCTGCAGGAATGAATATATTTAGAATTTGAAATTTAAAGTTGGGTAGCCACGACAGTAACATTTGTATTTGTGTACTGAATTGTAATCCTCTGGGTGAAAGAAAGCTTTTAAAAACTGAGTTCTCCAAAAGGCTCAGCTCTGTAAAAGGCAAGCCACAAGTACAGCGATGCCATCTCTCTATCATTTTTAAATTTGCCAAGAAGTTTTAATATAGATTTCCTCATCTGAATCTTCGAGCACCCTTTAGAATGGACCGAATAAGTGATACTACCTCTGCTCGACTGATGAATAAACATGCCTGAATTTATCTAAGCAACATGGAGGGAACGAATGTGTACATTCTCTAAACCCGGCTACTGTGGAAGCAGAATAATAAATGTGGTTTAGTCTGTGAGCTTCGGAATCAGGCAGGACTGGGTGGAATGTTAGTCCCCGTATGAGCAAGGGGACCTGAAACAATTTGCTTACCTTCTCTGGGTTTTTATTTTTCTCATCTGTAAGATGGAGATGTAACACCTTCCCCGGGGGGTTGTTGTGAAGGTTAAGTGAGGTAATTTCTAAATACTTCTGGCAAGTAGGTCCTGAGTAAGTATACCTCCTTGAGAATAAGTAGAGAAAACCAGCTTTAAGCAAATGATTATTTTTGCATATGGAGCACATACCAAAGTTAGGATCTATTCCAATTAATGAGTAGAATATTGATGGAATTTTTATCTTCTGGGTTGCCTAGCAACCAAAACTAACCCAATACCACAAGCTACGAGAGAGTTGTTGTTTTTAATCAGATTAAAATTCCACTGCTCTTAAGGAACTCAATTTCTATGAAGACAAAAGGATTCCCCTATGAGTTTGGAGCTGTGCCAGACATTTAAATAAGTAGCGTCCCACCTCTTCAGTGATTTTGTACCAAACTGCCTTGGATGTTGGAATAGTCCCTACTTCTTTTCCCCTGGGTGACAGAAGATTTTAGATCATCCATTAAATCAGAGAGAGAACAGGCATGGAGAAGGCAGCCCGCTTGCACCTGGATACCAGGGTACTCAATCAACGCTCCCTGAGGGCCAGAAATAAAAAAACATTTGTCTTTGCCCCTTAAGAGTTTCAGAAGCTAGGAGAGGAAGTCCGCCAGTGTTGAATAATAATACAGCAAATTATGTCATGAGTGGCTTTCTAGGTCTATCTCCCTGGCCCCGGCGGTGAGCATTATGGATGGAGCGGTACACGTGGATATGGCAGGTCTTAAATATTCGGTGTTAGGATTATTATTTTCCTGGCAAACCAATCTGGACAGAATATCCCACTGTGTCCCAACATGTTCATATCCGATTCCCAGCCTTGAAAGGTGGCCCTGCCTGCTGGTGAGGGCATGGCTTTGAGTGGACTGGGACTCCCACCTCGCGGCTGGGACTTCTGCCTCTCTTACCTCAAGCCCGTTACTTGGCCGATCTTGTGCTCTGCTTTTCTCATTTGCAAGCAGGGCATGATGATTTAGAGTCTGCCTTCCCCACGGCAACGAGTCTAGTGCAGTGAAATAAAAAATGTACAAGTTGTAAATAGATAAACGCAATTTCTGAGCTAGTCTTAATCAGTTGGTCCCAATTCTCCATCATATTTCATGGAGCATGCTTGTACCTGCCTTTAAGGTTCCTCTATAACTTATTCCTCTATAACTCAGGGTCTTACAGTCTAAGGAGTAGAAAGGGGGGAGCTGGGAATTATTGTGCTTATTTGCACTTAATTTTTGTCTCCATCATTTGTCCGCGTGCTAATTTCTCTTGCGGGGAAGGTGGGCTTTGTTGCTGGAGAATCCATTGTGCTACTTTGGCATCTCAACGTTTATTTACCCAAAAACAGGACTTAAGGCCTCCAGGCCTTCTAAGCAGGCAGCTGGCCGATGAATCACGTTCAGTCAGAGTGTGCTGCTGGCACACATCAGAGGAACACTCATGCCCGTCACCTGCCCCTGTCAGTTCTTTCTCTTCTAATAAAATACATCTGTTTTGGTGACTGAATAAAAACACACCAAGTGGAGAAAGGCTGGGTGTGGAGTAATTTAATCAGGGCAAGTCAGCACTCCATGTTGCTGTGTGGAGTGATACAGGAGCAAAGACAGGAAGATGATTTGGTAGTAGCTTCTTGAAACAGAAGCCACTGGAAAGGACCGGAAGCACAGTTCCTCTGATGATCACAATGGGTCACCCTCCTGGAATGCAGGTGGCCCAGTCTGTCCCCCAAGTCCCGATCGTCAGGGGACAAGATTCCCAGAAGCTCCCTTCTGCATTGCCGCAAAGGTTTTACATGGCCCTTCTCTGTTAGTATCATTTTAACATTTTGTTGAGGATTATAAATTTTTAAGGGAAGTTCAAACCGAAGTTCAGAGCTCTGCCAGCAGTGCTTTTTAATATTGGCTTTCGTGGCTGTGTTAGGTATCCTGAGGAACTGATTAATTTAAAATACCCTAGTTTTAAAAGTGAAACAGCAGGGAGACTGACATTTGCAGTCTGGTATTCTGCAGTTCTCACTACTCATTGTATTTTTTAAAAAATTTTCTTTGTTGTGAATATCCAGTAGTGTATAATTTTGTGTTGTGCTTAAAGAGGAGAAAGTAAACGCTTTCAGGGTGCTGGTCTGCCCCGACTCACATCATCTCACAGAGTGATGGGGGAGGCATGAACTAGGGAGCACGGGGGGGGGTTAAAGTACATTTGAAAGTAGCTTTAGTACAAATAGCAATGCAAGTTCTAGGTCTGTGTTATTTACTTTTTCTTTTTTTATTGATTCACCTGGTGATGCTGTTAAAGGCATTACTTGCTGAGAAAAGGATCCGCTATCCAGGATGAAGAGCCAGAACTCCAACGGCGGCTCCTTTACTTCCATTTCTAGTTCTGTTGGTGATTATACTGTCCCTTTTTTACTTCAGCCAAGTCATTTTCACCTCTCCGTGTATATTTTTTTTCCTATGAGACAAGATCTGTGATATTCGATATTTTATTAACAGGTGTTCTGGAAATGATCTATCTCAAAAATAAAAGCACTAAATATAGCACTTAAGCTCAAGGCTTCTGAATGTTGTTATGGTTTAAAAATCCAGTCTACTGAATGCTTCACAGTGAAACTATTTATCGTTAAGAAATCTGGGGGTAAATGATACATATCCTACAGCTCTATCATCCTGGGTGAATCTCTCCTGACTCAGATCACACATTAGCATTTTTACCATATGGCTCAAAGGGTAGAGAATATATGTGCAGAGGAACAAGTCGGTAACATTTTTTGACCATCTGGTAAATAAATGTGTAAGCAGCAGGGATTTTAATATTATTTATTTAGTTATATGGGTGCAGACTTTAACTTGAAATAACCTCTAATACAGTAAGGTAGATCTGAATTTATATGTCTCAAATAATTTTGTTCTAATTCATGAAACAGAATCCTGGTCTACTCTGTGCTCGTAAAATCAGACTCCTCACCTGGATGGAACTAGAGGGTATTATGCTGAGCGAAATAAGTCAATCAGAGAAAGACAATTATATGATCTCTCTGATATGAAGAATTTGAGAGGCAGGGCAGGGGATTGTGGTGGGGGTTAGGGAAGGAATGAAACAAAATGAAACAAGATGGGATCGGGATGGAGATGAACCATAAGAGACTCTTAACCTCAGGAAACAAACCGAGGGTTGCTGGGGGGTGGGGGGTATGGATAGGGTGGTTGGGTTTTGGACATTGGGGAGGGTATGTGCTATGGTGAGTGCTGTGAAATGGGTAAGCCTGATGGTTCACAGACCTGAACCCCTGGGGCAAATAATACATTATATGTTAATTTAAAAAATCGGACTCCTAATTACGTGTTTCTCGTGTTTATTGTTTTAGTAGGGCTCCTTACAGTGCCTCGTTTAAAGTCTTTTTCAAGAGAGGCCCCATGATTGGATCCAGCGTCCAGACTTACAGGCAAAAGTTCTGCTCTATCCTGACCACTGTGTGACCTGAGAGAAATTATTTGGCCTCTCGAAGCCTCGAATTCATCTGTAGTGAATTCCATTGTCAAACAGTTCTCTCTCGGAGGGTGGGCCACGAAAGGCCATGGATCAATGCATCAGAATCACGTGGGGGGGCCTGTGAAGATACTAACCCACAGGCCCTACCCTCAGACAGTCTGACTCTGTATGCCTGCACAGAGCCTATGAATCTGCATTTTTAGTCATTGTCGCAAGAGATTCTGAGGTACACTGAGCTATTATTAGGAAGACCAGTTGATGACAGCACCTAGCTTTCTAGCAAAATATGTAGTTAGCTAGGTCTAACGAATATTAAAATTTTGGGAAATAATTTTTTATTGTTATTAAACATAACCCTAAAACTATACATGTTCTGTCCTAGAAACTTAACAGCCTTTGTGCCCTCTCTGTATTATTCCTTTTAACTAAAGCGAATATATAATTATGTCAAAATAAAATGTTAAAAAATATTCTAACTTCATAGAAAATAGGATATCAACTTGAATAGTAAGGCTAGGGATTCAATTAAATATACCCCTCAATTTTCCTGTCTAATTAGATCCTTCTTTTTTTTTTTTCTTGTCCAGGAAACCATAAAATATCTGTGGACTAGATCTGAATCAGGAGCCCAGATGAACTTAAAGAAGCTAGCCTGGGATTTTTAGTTTTTCAAGATCTAATCACTACAACCCCAGGGTCTAGGCTGTCTCGGGTTTTGTAAGGATGTAGGGAAACTCTGATGATGGAAAAACAAAGGACTTAACTACTTGCTTCAATATCATCTAATGTCAGCTGAAAAGTGAACCAGACAAAAGGACAGCCATGGAGAGAAATTCAAGTCTGTGGACGAACCTGATAGATGAGCACCCAGTCTGCATCACCTGGAAACAGGAGGCCGAAGGAGCCATTTATCATCTTGCCAGTATTTTATTTGTAGTAGGTTTCATGGGCGGCAGTGGATTCTTCGGGCTCCTCTACGTCTTCAGTTTGCTGGGCTTGGGTTTTCTCTGCTCTGCCATCTGGGCTTGGGTCGATGTCTGCGCAGCCGACATATATTCCTGGAATTTCGTCCTGTTCGTCATCTGCTTCATGCAGTTCGTTCACATTGCGTATCAAGTGCGCAGCATAACTTTTTCCCGAGAATTCCAGATGTTGTACAGCTCCCTTTTCCAGCCTCTGGGGACCTCTTTGCCCGTCTTCAGAACAATCGCTCTGAGCTCTGAAGTGGTGACTTTGGAAAAGGAACACTGTTACGCAATGCAGGGGAAAACCTCCATTGATAAACTCTCCCTGCTTGTTTCGGGAAGGTTTGTACTCTTGGCCTTCCTCTATAGTAGTTATTTCTGCTGTACGAGCTACTAGCTGGTGTTTCTTTTTGCTACACTTTTCCATCTTAACATAACACAGTCCTGGGCGGCTTCTTAGCACCGTGAGGCATGAGAAACCCCTTGACACATACGTGAGTCACGGACATAGGCATTTAGAGGACATGCTGCTATTTACTCGAAGCAGGATATAATCTAGAGCCTTAATATTTCTTCTTAGAAATCAAATGTACAAATGGGTTTGTCTGGATATGCTCTTTGTTTCCAAGCTAGTCACTGAGCGTCAAGAACAGGATGGTGCCAGCTTCAATTAATACTCAATGTTGGCATCCAAAGTACTTTAAATAAAAGACTCTGATGGAGCATTCTTTTAAGTAATAGAGAACATTTAAGTTGTATAATGATCAATTTTTTCAGTAAATTCTAGAATTGCCTACTTGCTAGAAGCAGGGGGTGCACCATATATATTTTTTATATTTATATTTGTAGGTATATACATTTTGAAAACACAAGGTTCAGGGGAAGAAACAATAATGTTTAAATGTCTTTAAAAGCTTAAATATTTAGTCAACAGAGGTATCTACAATGATACTCCTTTATATTCTGCAGTGTTTTCCTACTTAATTTAAAATCTGACTGAGAGCATTGAAACTTTGGCTTGAAGTATCTTGAAATTTAATAAATCCACACAAATGGGCACATACCATCCATGTACACCTTGATGCGCTATCTGATGAATTTCACCCAATATTCCAGAACCCCAACTGTGAGGAACATCCGTACATGTTCAGTCTTACAGGAGATTTTGTCACCTACTCTAATGTATGAATTTAATATTTCAGCCTACAAAATTCTAAAAGCCATAAAGGCCATCAGAGATCTGAAATACTGCTCCCTCCCCCTTGCCTTCAGTTATAGGTTTGCTTTCTCCCTCTCTCACAAATGATGTTCTTTGTGTTTGGGTAGGATCAGAGTGACCGTTGATGGCGAATTTCTGCATTACATTTTCCCCTTCCAGTTCCTGGATTCTCCTGAATGGGACTCACTGAGACCCACAGAGGAAGGCATCTTCCAGGTAAGGGATAATTGGACCACAGAGTGAGCACTGCCTCTTCCAAACAGATGTTTGTTTAAAAACAGGCAAACAAATAAAGCAGCCGATGACAGAGCAATGATTTATATTCAACTTCGGAATGTACTTTGCAGCATGCGTTGACTTCCCAGTTCTCTTGCTGATTACCGTGTCTGTGGAGGGCCAGGGACAAGAAAAAGAACGGGTTTTGTATATGGCAGAAAGAGTCCACGAAAGATGCTCTTCAATTTTCCTTTGCTTAGCTGCATATATGGAGATTAAAATACAGTTAATTGAGATTTGACTAAAACACTGCCACTGACACAGTGTAGAGAAACACCAATAATTTAAAAGCCTGCCCTTATTACAAAAATGAGTGATTCTTAAGATTTAAAATGCTAATAGATTTCAGTTGTTTTCTAGCCAAAAAAAAACCTAAACTTTCCTACAATGAATACATGTAACATACGTTTGTGTATGCAACTATAAATTCATATACATATGCAGAATAGGTAAATAAATTCCATTTTGTGCTACAGAAATGATTAGAATTAAATATTTGTCTGCAGTCTTTGGGACTGACTTGGAAATACTTCTCTAACGTTCGCCAACTTCATTATTTTTTAGTATCAAGTAGCTCTCGCTTCAGTAAAAGGCAAAAATACATGCACCCAGATTTTGAAAAGAGGTGAATTGGGAATGGACACAACGTTGTGATTGTTCATGTTATAAATTATGTATGTACCAAGACATTTTGTAGTTTCTCCCCATTTTTACCCCATATTGTGAGTCAGCTTTTTTAACCTAAGAAATCAGCAAGTGAAAGTCATTTAAAATAGGGGCAAAAAAAAAAAAAGGCAGAACGTTAGTTGCTTCCTAATCTTTGTTTTTTATGTGGCCTTACACTTTTTTTTAGGTAACCCTCACAGCAGAAACTGATTGTCGATATGTGTCTTGGAGGAGAAAGAAATTGTATTTGCTCTTCGCTCAGCATCGTTACATCTCCCGCCTGTTTTCAGTTTTAATTGGCAGTGACATTGCAGATAAACTCTATGCCTTGAATGACAGGGTATATACAGGAAAAACATACCACTATGATATTCGGTTACCCAACTTCTATCAAATGTCAAGTCCAAAAATACGCAAATCACCCCTGACAGAACATTTCCGGAATTCCAGACGGGGTTGTGATAAGTGATATCAGAGTCGGAAGTTTTATAATCATAGAAAAGACCCTCTTCATCATTCCCCAAATGAAATACAGAAAATTGCACTCACTATTATTTTTATAAATCAAACTCAGAGGCAAGATGCCACTGCCAGCTGTTTGACTCATCTCAACTTCTGCATTGTGAATAAAGTTTACAAATTTCTCTGTATTTCTTATTGGAATAGATGGGGGGGGATGAATAACTGTGCGCAGTTTCTCCTTTTCTGTGTCAGAACTGGAAGGATGGAATTTTGTGTTCTCAAATATTTCCTCAGATCTATTCAAATCTGATGTCCTGCCCTATTGAGTTGGGCACTGCTTCTCAAGAAGCAGCCAGAAAGTGCTCTCAGCATGAGAGTGGGCTGTGACTGTCCACATCAGTGTTTCCAGAATTGACTTTTGGCCATAACCTCTGACAAAAGCAAGGTGGATTACTGTGGTAGGCAGTGATTATTTATTTTAAATGTGAAGTTGTTTACTATGACTAGAAAGTAGAATAAATGCAAGAGATGATATGCCCATCTTGAAGGCTATTTTATTGCAACAAATACGTTATCAGCTCAATCTTTCAGTAACATTCAAAAAAGAGGCATTTCGTGGAAGACAAAGATGTATATTAATTACGGAGTAAAAAGAATACCCAGGAACAAATAGTAAAAACGTTGCACAGTGTTTCAGTCTCACACAGTTAGCCGAAAGAGCAAGTGTGAATGGTCTGACTGGACAGCAAGGGACCTGTAGTGAAAGCTCTACCCACCACACAAACACGGGAGACCATTCGACATCATAAAGAAGAGCTACCAGACAGATGGGCAATCTGATCCCTATCTTCAGAAAACTGGTTCTCTGGAGATCATGAGCAGGCCACGTTCCTTGGTAGAAAGATAAATCATCAGACATTTAACCAATACGTATTGAGCACCTGCTTTGGCTCCACGTGCTGTCCTGAGCACTAGTGATACCTCAGGTAACAGATCCCATCCCTCAAAGAACTTACATTCCAGGGTGAGAGAGACCAATAATAAAATAAAACAGAAAAACCTAGAGTTAAAAAGAGTGTCACCATGGAGGGAGAGAGATTAATTAGGGACGGTGGGTAGAATGGGGCATTGTCATTTTAATAGGATGGTCAAAGAAGGCCTGAATGAGAAGGTAACTTTTTTTTAAATTTTTTTTATTTTTTATTTTAATAAACATATAATGTATTTTTATCCCCAGGGGTACAGGTCTGTGAATCGTCAGGTTTACACATTTCACAGCACTCATCATAGCACATACCCTCCCCAATGTCCATTTCCCCACCACCCTCTCCCATCCCCCCTCCCCCCAGCAACCCTCATTCTGTTTTTTGAGATTGAGTCTTTTATGATTTGTCTCCCTCCCAATCCCATCTTCTCATTTTTTCTTTTCCTACCTCCCCCCAACCCCCCCCCCCGCCTTGCATCTCCACTTCCTCATATCAAAGAGATCATATGATAGTTGTCTTTCTCCGATTGACTTATTTCGCTAAGCATGATACCCTCTAGTTCCATCCACGTTGTCGCAAATGGCAAGATTTCATGTCTTTTGATGGCTGCATAGTATTCCATTGTGTATATATACCACATCTTCTTTATCCATTCATCTGACGTTTGAATAGAGACCTGAGGGAAGTAAAGGAGCAATCCATGCAGACACCTGGGGAATGGGCAATCTGGGCGAGCAGAGAGAAAGCAAATGGGTAGGCCTTTAGGTCTGAGCAGGACCAGCTAGAAGGCAGCATGGCTACAACAGAATGACAAAGAGAATTTGGGGCAGATTAGGTGGGGCCCAATAACTCACTGTAAGGACTTTGGCTTTTATTCAGAGAGTGACCAGAAGCCACTGGGGAGTTTTAAATAGAAGGTGGTATGATTGACCCTGTTCCATAAATTCAACTATCACATTGGTCAGCCTAGTGAGAACACACTGGGGGGAAGGGGAACAAGAAGAGTGGACTTGGAAGGGGAGATGAGGGTTAAGTGTGAGATGCCTGTTGGGTCGGAGGCTCCGGAATGCAGGAGGAACAACAGAAAGGACCACTGGGCCGCCGTCTTCCAGGCCCCTCCCCCTCCTTAACCTTGACTCTCCCACCAAAAGGATGTATGCCCAGGACACTCTCTGTAAGTAACCCGATACCTATGCAGGAAACAGGAGCATCAGGACTCCCCCATACCCTCTGATCACCAAATACCCTACCTTAAATGGCTGTAAACCTATGCCTTGTCTTAACTCAGATAAAAGACTCCCCCAACCCACTCCCCGCGCGACTTCCCTGACTCCTCTCCGGAGTCGCGGAAGCTCGCCCAAGGGCACCTTTAATAAATTTTTCCTTGTGCCTACCTCGCCTGGTGTCGTGTTTATCTCGCCTGTAAAACCTTACAGTGCCTACTAGACACTGAAGTAGAATAAATAGTTGGATGAGTCTAGAGTTCAAGAGAAAAGTCTGGGCTAGAGATAAAAATTTGAGCGTATGTCACCTACAAATGATATTTTAAAGCCATGAGACTAGATGAGATGGCCAAGGCAGTAAGTGTAGTTTCCGAAGAAAACCTATTGGGAGGACCTTTCCTTGGAGCACTCCATTGTTAAGAGGACAGGGAGATACGGAAGAGTCAACGAAGGACAAGAGAAGGAGCAGCTAGTGAGGTAGGAAGAAAACCAGAAGTGTCAGGTCCTGGAAGTCAAGTGAAGAAAGTGTTCAAGGAGAAGGGAGCGATGAACCTTCTCAAATGGGGCTGACAGGTCAGGTGCTGTAAAGTCTGAGAAGAAACCATGGGGTTGAGCAGCATGGAGGTCCGCAGTGAACTTGACCAGTTTTAGTGCAGTGATTGGGAACAAACACTTGACTAAAGCAGGTTGAGGGGAAAGGAAAGGCAAGAAATTAGAAAAGCAAGTACAAGTAAGCTTTTCGAGGAATGTTGATGTGAAGTTTAATAGAAAGGAACGGTAGCTTGAGCAGGAAGAGTGGGGTCAAGAGAGAAGATGCTTTTCATGGTTGGTTGTAAGATAAGGGCAATAATGGTGTATTTGTATGCTGATGGGAATGATCCAGGAGAGAGGGGTGAATTGCCGGAGGGATGACCTTGAGCAGGTGAGTGATGATGGGATCCAGTGAACTTAAACAGGAACAGGGACAATCAATCATTAGGAAGAAGAGTAGGCAGAAAGTATGGGGGAGGGCGGTTGCTGGCAAATGAGAGATGTACTGGGAGCTTGTGGAAGTTTCCTCATGATTCTCTTTTCTCAGTGACCCAGGAAGCAAAGTCAGCAAGAAGAGTGGGGGAAGAAGTACTGGGGTTATGTAACATACATTATCTTTCTGTACGTTAGCATCTGCTGCAAGTGGGACAGTGTGACAAGGTCTGAATCATTAGTCTGGATGAGCTCCTGAACTCAGCCAGTTCAGCGCGAACTAAAGGAGTAGTTGGAGGGGTTGGCTCCCAGCCCCACACGGTCATCACGGGTAGCTATTACCCAAGCAGACACAATGGCAGCTCTCTGCTGGGTACAACAGAAGGCCTTCAGCTATTAAAGTACAGAGCATCCTAAGGAGAAGCCACACCTTAAGTTAGTACCAGCTAATAATTTCACAGGTGTTCTTGACCGGAGAGCTTTCTAACCAGGAAAATCAACTGAGAACAAACCACAGAGAAATGGGATGTAGACTTTTGGTTCAAGTCATGTTGGCAGAGGGAGCAGAAGAATTTACGCACAAATTTTCCAGAAATTAACCATTTTTAGGATGGCGAAGAAAGAGTACCAACAGAACAGGCTAAAGGGATGTTGAAAGAGGAGGTACAGCGATGAGCCTGACCATCCTCCCACTTGTGCGTAGGGCTGGCAGCAGCCCTCCTCTGTAGAACAGACACACGACTATCCAACACCTTGGTTTGCACCCAGGTGTTCTCACTTCCACAACAATAACAAAGTATCAAATCCCTCTACTAACCTCCATGTACACACACTGTATGTGTGGTTTGAAATGTCTAGCAAACCACAGTTTGCTCTCTCAAAATACTCTGATCACTTGAGACAGAAAGAAAAAAAACACAGAAACCAAAAAAAAAGTACCCCTGAGGCACAATATCACAGTGCCCTTAAAATTTAATTTCTATTAAAAATTGGGCTCATTTTCATCTCAGCCTTATTGTCTTCAGCCCTAAATCCCTTTGACTCCTTTATCCCTGGCTAAAGTGCAGTAAGATGAGGGACTGGTTGTTTCCTTGTGTTAAAACAGCTTTCTGGCTTTGTACACAAGCTCTGTACATGCATAAATAAATGACGCACCTTGTTCAAAAGTATGAAGAATTTTAAACCGGGAAAGTAGAGCACTGAACGGAATGCAGGGCTTTTGTAAGCCTGAGGCCCGTTGCATGCCCACGAAGCTGATCCTGGTCAAGAGTTGTCCTTATGACTTAAAGAACTGGGGTGATTGTAATTTTCTGTCCTAAATTTTGTGGTCGGAAATAACCCTGAGAAGGAGCCTGGGGCCGGGGGGGTGGGAAGGAAGAAGTGGCTTAAAGCGAGCCCATGAACACTCACCCCAGGGCCCGTTTGTTTAACCTTCACTGCAGTTGGATATTTGAAGGCTTCCTGTTCCCCTCAAGAGCTTGTCCTTTGAACTTGACTTCACCTCCACACAAAGCACCAGGAAGATTTGCCCTGGACTCTGCACCTCAAGGAACTCATGGTGCTAAAATTAATCCACCATAAAGAATACCATGATGCTCTCTCAGCACTTGCGGGCTGAGGAATTTTCTCTCCCCTTCAACAAAGGAGCAGAAGGCAATTCAGTTGCTCTCAGCTCATCTGGATAAGCTTTGGATGTCATTTTGTTACACTGCACAGAAGCAGAAGGACAGAATTGATTTGACAGAGCAGTTACTAAGTGAAATCCCCCAACCTAGCTGGCAAGAGCCAAAAGAAAAACATACTAAGCAGACAATACAAATTATAACAGCGATACATTATACACCACGTACTTGAGACTGCTGGTTTGACCAAGGACATAAATACACATGTGTCATTGGATTGCACTGACTGGGTTCCACATCGCTATAGGACACATGGTTATAGAAGAAATTAACCTTCAGAAATGCTGTTCCCAAATTAATATTATTTTTTAGCAAATGATACCCTACTGAAATGTGGGCCATCCGTGGGCCCAATTCCCTTATTTTTCTTCCTTCTACTAAAATTTAATACCTACGTATCAATAAAAAAATGCAAATAAATATTAGTATCAGATAGATTTATAATAAAATACAAGTTCAAGTTGATAGAACTGTGTGTGATTTCAAGTTCAAAAATCCTACAATAATGAAAAGATGTTGCAAGTCTGAAATATTACTTCAGCTCTTAGTCATCTATGAGTGTTTCCATCATTTTAATGCGGGATTGTACATTTGCATGTAACATCAGCATGGTTTCAATTTAATCTGAGGTTTTATTATTATGCTAAATTTGACTAGTTTTAAAGCCTGCTAGCTATTAAAGATTGACAGGGAACTTTTTTTCCCCCCAAAGAACTGATTATTTGTGTCTTGAACTATAATTTTTCCCTTTATTTCAATTCACGCTTTAGTGATCTTAATAAATATAATTTTATTTTATTTATAGGATTCCAAAACTATTTGTTTTTACATACTTTTACAGTAGGATTCTAGCCCCACTTGATATAATGTGAGATGCTTTGCATCATCTAACCTGTGATTATCACTCTTACTAAATATAAAATTATCTCCCAAATTATAGAATCACAAAGCAAAATCTTACATCGATTTAATACTTTATAGTTTACAAAGCATGTCCACATATTATTTCCTTTACTTGTTTCTTGAAAGAATCCCACTTTATGGGTAAAGATTAGAGAGGCTGGATCACAGTAAGTGGTGACACTCAGCTTCAACATGTTCTTCCAAATCAGTGTGCTTGCATTTTGCACGCTACACGGACCATGGTGCTGAGTGACTTGAAGGGAGCTAAGATGCCCCCGATCTGAACCAAAAGAAAAGTCAAAGCCAAAAGGCTAGTTATCCATCTGCTAAATTTGTTGGTGACTGCGCAGGGATCTAAACATGAACCTTTCTTCTTCAGAACCATCAGCAACTCTCTTGAGTTCAAATGAGGCTTATAAGTAAAATGTGCAATTAAATGTAACCTTATTAAAATGGCTATATGAAAGAGCATGGCCCAGCTTCTCTGAAGCAGTTTGTTTGTTTGTTTAATTTGAGAGGGAGAGAGAGAGCATGAGTAGGGGAAGGGCAGAGAAAGAAGCAGGCTCGCGGCTGAGTGGCTGAGCAGAGAGCCCGAGGCGGGGATCAATCCCAGGACTCTGGGATCATGACCTGAGCCAAAGGCAGATGCTTAACTGACTGAGCCACCCAAGCACCCTCTTTGAGGTCGTTTAAATAAATTTTTTAAATCTGGGATTTATCCCCTATAATTTCAGATACTTCCATGTCTTATTTGTGATCTCTCCAGAAATTTTACTGAGAAGCCTTCCTTATCTCAGGCCACCAAGCTTTATGTGCCATCACCCCCCAACTTACAAGTAAATTAATTTAGTGTCCCCTTGTAGTGCTGTTTCTCTCTCTTTTCAAAGATGGAATAAAACTATATGCACGGTGAAACTTTGTAAACAGAAACATCTTCAAATAGTAGCCAGTGAGGTCTCCAAGATACAAAAGATATTTTTCAGTGCAGTATAAGTGGACATTTGTGAAGAACAGGGTATTACTATGGGTAGGAATCGGGTCATCTGAGATCAAAGTTTAGCTAATGTATGAGCATAATATCTATTTTTCTGAGGAAAGGAATTTTTTTTTCAAACTCCCCCACTAGTCTATATCTGTTTGGGAACAGTGCCTGGTACATGGTAGCTGCTTTGTAAATATTTATTGAGTTGAAGGAAAGTAATTGCATCTGTTCTTGAACCCATATCTGAATTTTAACACTGACTCCCCCTCCCAGTTGGACTTTGACTATGCAGTGCCACTGGCAGTTTTCTCATGAAATAAAATTAAAGACCTGTAATAATATTTTTTCTACATATCATTTTTTCTGCATGATACGGAACTACTCTATCTTTAAGTGACTTCAAAGCCACATTCTTCTTGCTGATGTTGAACTGAGTTTCAGCAATATTTGTTCAGAATGCACAGTTATTAGTTTTCAGGTTCCAAGATCATTCTCTGAGTTGAGAATTTGCAAGCTGATTTAGCTTAGAGTCTCTTTGTGTTGGAAACATGTGATGGATTATTGCGTCGCCTGAGAGTAATTCTATTTTAAATGATAAATAATATAACAGTTTTTGTATTTCATGTTTCTCAGAAATGTAGTTTGTAGAGTTTGACCTCCTCTGAGGTCAACTACTTATTAAATTATTTTTGAAAAAAATGAATAAAATGTGCAGGACATATGAAATGGGGAAACACCGGTTTGACGTGTGCAAAACACACCTTTTTAAAACCTGTTAGTGATCTCATCCTGTCTTCATACCCTCTCGCCTGTGATGGCAGGAAATACTTGATCCTGACACTTAAGAACAGTTTCTTCCCCTTTTAAACAATCATTTAAAATAATTCTGTCAGTCTTTCTGCTTCTCTCCTTGCTCTGGGGGCAGGGGCAAGTTTACAAGGCCTCATGGAAGAGGAGAAGAGGTGTTTTGGCCTCTCTCTGTCTTCTGAGTCCTCCCTGGATGGACAGCAATGTTGCTTGGCCCCTTGGTCTCTGGGGTTCTGGGCTGATGGCCCCAAGAGTGTGGCTGTGACACTGAGGTCTCTGCATTCTTCCTCCACTGCACCCTGACCCCAGGCATTTCTCACCATTAGACCACTCCGTGTTTCTAAATGAATGAATGAATGAATGAATATATCTCAGGCTTAGATCCTCATCTCCTCCCCTCCTTCCAAACCTATCTCTTCCAGCTTATTCCTGTTCATCACAAGTCAGCTAGATGGGAGGAGGGAAGAGAGGTAGGTGGGAGGGATGAGGGTGGGCAGGGGAGTGAGGTGTCACTATTATGAAAAGAAGTCACCATAATTCTAATAAAGTGATCTAGAACATCATGTGTCATTTTGTTGTTATTTATTCCTTTTATCAGAAAAATTATGTGATCATATTATAAGTATATTATATTATATTATTATATATATAATATATATATTATATCATATTATAAGTATATTATAAGTAAGCTGGACTAAAGTGAATAATAAAGGCAATAATTCCACCACTGACTTCTGTTAACGTGTCGGTATATATTTCTTCTGTTACTTTTCCCATTCATAATAACTTAAGTTGTAAAACTAATTCAAAAATATTTAGCGTTTCTTCTATTGGAGAATAACAGTACTTGAAACAAATGCACTCGATTATTCCATCCACTAATATTTACTGACTTCCAAATATATGCAAATCACATGCTAAGTACCATGGAGATATGAAAGGTAGACCAAACACACTTCCTACCCCCCAGAAACTAACCACTTAAAAGGAGAAATAGACCTGTACATAAATATGCAAAAGACAGTAAGTGATAAAAGCCATAACAGCGTTAGAGACTAACTGCTCGGGAGAATCCCATTTCTGTAATTTCACTTTGAAACGTGTGGGAATCACACACCAATACATTAACCATTAATAATGTAAGTACCAAATGCCAAGGCATTTTTAATGATTTCATCTTATGATGGTCATTAATAGCAATATTTTTTACTAGATTTTTTTTTTTGCTATGCAACATACATCTTCTAGGTACTGAAGTATTATTTATTCATTAAAACAGTCACCTGAAGTCATCTGCGAGATTTCCCAACTCACTTTGGAATACTTTATTGCTTTTAGATGCCATTTTCTGAGTTTATAATATATTCATTGCACTTCTCTTCAGATAACTTGAAGTATGTAGTTGATGTTACCAAGAAATTCCTAAGTTGTGGCAGGCAGAGAACTGTGTACGAAGAGTTTTGTACAGGGCATGAAAGCCAAATTCGTGTTCTATCCAAACATGTGCTTCCCCAAAGTATTTCTTTTTTTTTTTTTTTTTTAAAGATTTTATTTATTTATTTGATAGAGATTACAAGTGGGCAGAGAGGCAGGCAGAGAGAGAGGAGGAAGCAGGTTCCCCGCCGAGCAGAGAGCCCAATGCGGGGCTCGATCCCAGGACCCTGGGATCATGACCTGAGCCGAAGGCAGAGGCTTAACCCACTGAGCCACCCAGGCGCCCCCCCCCAAAGTATTTCTAATTCTTCCCAGACTTTGGAGACTCAATGACTCTAAAACCCTTACCTTGTCAAAGCACGACCTTGTTCCCCCAGGGAAGTGTGTGGCACTCTTGGTGGTTTTCAAGCCAAATACCATCGTAACCACTTTGTGGTTCTAGATTATACCAAACAGATTTGGTCTTGGGCTAAAAAAATATTTCATCTTGTTTACCATTTTTTAGGCCAGATGACAAAAATGCTGGAAGCAGGCTCATAAATATTTTATTCGGTTTTATATATGCATTAAGCTCAGGAGGTGTCTTATTTTCATGAATTTATTACAATAATTTAAGTAGTAGTAGTAGTAATAATTTGCATTTAAATAATTCTTTTCTCCCGAGAACTCTGAGTGCTTTTGCACATCAATTAATGCCGGATGGCAGTGTCATTATTCCCAGCTTTATTTTATTATTCCATCTTTATAATGTGTTGCTCTGGGTTTTTGTTTCAAGCTGATGTCAATTACTGGGCTGGCTATTATCAGACCTCACATTTACCTCCAAGACCAGCCCTTTTTGAGGATTAATTACACAAGAGGATGACACTGCTCAGTAGAAACTCTATGAAGTTCTGTTTTCACCAGATATAGATTCCAAGTCACCCCACAGCTTCACTGTCCATCAGAATTTTATCTATATCCTAGACGACACGTTACCAAGAATTGCCAGAAGTTATTTTTCTATCATTCACAAATTTTCCTTTATAACCACCAAATGCCTCATATAAAGAAGTTATTGACACACTAAACAAATAAAAAATAGTACCTTTGAAATTGTCTTCCTCGGGGTTGTTGCATTTCTCTTCTCTACAAGTAGAAATAATTAACTGGGGATTCATAGACAGGGTTTGAGGGTCTGTGAATTTCTAGAAAGTCCCAAAGCGGAAAGAACAAAACACAAGAGAGGTCATCGCAGTGGTTGGAGCTAGACTTTGGAACCTGTCTTCTGGGGGTGCCTGCCCGGGCCCTAGCACCCAGTTTTGTTTTGAGGACCCAACTGGGACCCCAGTTTGAGGGGTCTGTGGGAATTGATTGTGAATTCAGAGTTATCTCTCTGATCATCTTTTCCCATTTTTTTAAAAACCGTAATTCTGTCATGCTTAACTCCTTATAATAGCTGCATTCTCTTTGAAACAACTTCCTAAAAGATTAAGAAATCCTATTACACGCTTCATCTAGGGCCTTCATTTGTTGTTGTCAATATTTAAAACACATAATTCACAAATGCAACTCTTCTGCTTTAGAATGAAAGCTACATGAGGAAGAACAGACAGAAGGACTATCAGGCCTCTAGTTTTTGACATAATAGTCACCGTGTGCATGTTTCTGCCAACCCCAGAATGGTAAATTACTGTACCGTAGCTCTGCCAAGTGCCCGGTTTCTAGAATCTATACTACTGCATATTTCATGAGTTTGCTTTTGAAGCCAATATCTCATTTCTGGCTACTCCAGGGAAACCCCAAACCACTGGAAATTTTAGCATGTGCCAAAGTCTTGTAATTTACAAATTTTGTTTGAAACATCAGTCTTGGGTCTGCTAGAGTCCAGCTGTTTACAACAGGCAAATACATAAAAAATAAAACTACCTCTTAGCTATTTCATGTGTTCATAAGATATCTCAACTATTACACCAGACTAGGGAATTTTGATGACTGGAATTCTAATAATTTTTATTCATTCTGTACCATGTGCAGAGCACTGTAAGGGGGATAGAAAAAATGTTCAATTAATGTACCAAAAACTTGATGCCAGACATTTTTTAAAAAACAGGGTCTCTAAAGGTCAAGATAATCCTGTCAAATATGAATTCTTATCCTGATTTTATAGACAAGTGATTGAAGCCCAGAAGAGTTTAATAAATGATTTGAATTCACCTAGCTTTTTAAATACAGAACCATGGTTCAAATCCAGCTGCTAATTCCAATCCCTCCACCCCACTTTTGACTGCCTTCATAATTCATTGTCCTCTTAAAGTTCTGAGTCACTTTTCATTTAGGAGTTTTACCCTTTGGGTAAAAACTCATTTTTATTTTATTTTTTTAAGATTTTATTTATTTGACAGAGAGAGACACAGCAGGAGAGGGAACACAAGTAGGGGGAGTGGGAGAGGGAGAAGCAGGCTTCCAGCTGAGCAGGGAGCCCAATGAGAGGCTCAATTCCAGGACCCTGGGACAAGACCTGAGCTGAAGGCAGAGGCTTAACGGCTGAGCCACCCAGGCACCCCTAAAAACTCATTTTTAAATGAATCAGTGGTAATGCAAAGTTTTTTATGGAGCTTCTCCATGAATTTAGAAATATTTAGATAGACGCTATTTTAATTACTTTTCTAAAGACTGTGGGCTTCATATCCCTTTGCTTTGAGACATTTCTCATTTTTTATTTAGCCAAGATATAAACACCTGTTCAATGTATAACCTGTTTAGTTATTTTAAACAAAATAACCAACTGAGTCAGTTTAAATGTCATTAAAAATTTAGTCATTAAAATGACTAAAATGAAAAAAATTCATAATACCAAATACTAGCAAGAATGTGAAATAACAGGAACTCTCTCTCATTGGTGGTGGGAATGGAAAATGGTACAGCCACTTTGGAAGGCAGTGTGGCAGTTTCTTACCAAGCTAGCATAGTCCTACTACACAATCTAACAATTGCTGTCCATGGTATTTACCGAAATGGGTTGGAAACTTGTCCACTCAAAAACCCACACACCAATGTTTATAGCAGATTTATTCATAATCACCACACACTGGAAGAAACCAAGATGTTCACAAAATGGTGAATGTGTAAACGAACTGTGTATATCCATCCTACAGAATATTATTCAGTGACTTTAAAAATTAGCTATTAAGACTCAAAAAAATGGAGGAAACTTAAATGCATATATCTTAGTGAAAGAAGCGAGTCTGAAAAGTCAATATTCTATATGATGACAACTATATGACATTTTGGAAAAGGCAAAACTATGGAGACAGCAAAAAAAAAAAAATCTGTGATTGCCAGGGATTAGGGAGGGGCGGAAAGAGAAGGATGAATAGATGGCGGACAGGGGATGTTTAGGGCAGTGAAACTCCTTGCTATGATACTATAATGGCGGATACTTGAAGTCACTAAAAGAAAACTCTATTTCCTCTCCTCACAACACTAGACACCAAATGGGGTGGGGGTGGGGCAGTTCCCACCCTAACCAATTCTCCAACTCTCCAGATGCCACATGGGTGTCTTACAACGCAATTCTGACTGAGTTAGTGCACACCCCTCAGGCTGGGTCTCAGTTCCACACGAGTACCTCCTTACTGCAGAGGCCAACGACACGTAGTGGGCCCCCAGGGTCACACTTCTGTCTGACGTGGCTATAAATTGGGGTTTCCTTGACCTTGTCCTCAGGTTTGATAATTTGCTATAACGACTCACGGAACACAGGGAAACACGTCTGCTGGTACGTAAAGGATATAATAAAGGATACAAATGAACAGCCAGATAAGGAAGTACACGGGGTAAGATCCAGAAGGCTCCTAAGTGCAGGAACTTCTGTCCCTGTGGAATTGGGTTGTGTCACCTTCCCAGTAGGTGGATGCGCTCTCCCAAGCTGGATAAAACTCCTTCGTTTAGGGATTTTTGTGATACTTCATCATGTAGGCAGTATCAATGATTCATTCAGTCCCCAGCCCCTCTCCCCTCACCAGTAGATGAAGGGTGCGGCTGGAAGTTCCAAGTTTCCAGTCATGGCTTTGGTCTTTCTGGTGATCAGGCCCCATCCAGAAACTAACCAGGAGCCCGCCCAGAGTCATCTCATTAGAACAAAAAATGTTCTTCTCACCCAGGAAATTCCAAGGGGGTCTAGGAGCTCTGTGTAAGATGCTCCTATCATCCCCATCACTCGGGAAATCACAAAGGCTTCGGAGTGCCATGTCAGGAATTGAAGGTCAAACACTGAATATTAGGAAAAAATGTGCCCCAGCATCCCATCACTCAAGAAGTTATAAAGGTTTTAGAAGCTCTGTGAGCGGAACTAGGAAAAAACACCAAATACATATATTTCTTACTATGTCACAGGTGGATACACAACATTATACGTTTGGCAAAACCCATAGGACTATACAATGCTGAACCCTAATGTAAGTTTTTTCGTAATAATGTATCAACAGTGGTTCTGCATTGTGACAAACGTATCACATTAATGTAAGCTCTTAATAACAGGAGAAACTCTGAGCAAGGGAGAAGGGGGTACATAGAAACTTCCTAGACCATCTGCTCAATCTTGTATAAACCGAAACCTGCTCTAACAAAACAAAGTCTATTAATTTTTAATTTTTTTATTAACTTTTTATTTTTTAAAATCTTAATAGATTTTATTTATTTATTTGAGAGAGAGAGAGAGCATGCACGTGCCAGTGGGGAGAAGAGCAGAAGGTGAGGGAGAAGGAGGGGAAGGAATCTTCAAGCAGACTCCATGCTTAGCGCGGAACCTCACCCGGGGCCGGATCGCACCACCCTGAGATCATGAGCTGAGCCAAAACCAAGTTGGATGCTTAACCAACTGAGCCACCCAGGTGCCCCTTTTATTAATTTTTTTTAAAAAAGGAAAGGTAAAGAAATTTAAAAAGTCAACGATATTGGTTGTCAAACTGGTCAATGAAAAATTTGATGAAACATTTAATGCAAGGAACTTAGGTATACAAAAAATCTAATTAAATCATTGTTTAATAGTCCATGTTTGATCAGAACTGTCTACCTAGAGACCATACCAGAAGAAGCTATGGTCTCCATAAAATAAGAAAGTCTGCACTGATGCCAACCATGGACAGATATGGATATGAAAGATAACACTACATACTTTTAAAAACGGGGACTCCCTGAGGTCTTGTTTTATTTTCCCAAAACTTACTCTATCTGAATTTTGAAATTTCTTTTTATTTTATTTTATTTTATTTATTTATTTGACAGAGAGAGGTCACATGTAGGCAGAGAGGCAGGCAGAGAGAGAGGGGGTGGTAAGCAGGCTCCCCGCTGAGCAGAGAGCCCAACGCGGGACTCGATCCCAGGACCCCGAGATCACGACCCGAGCCGAAGGCAGCAGCCTAACCCACTGAGCCACCCAGGCGTCCCTGAATTTTGAAATTTCATCAAGGCTTTGTCTAGATAACAAAAGCAGTCTAGGATGCCCATAAAGAAATAAAGGTAGATGTAATTATGTCAATTTAAGCTACATTAGCCAGAGTTTTTGCAGAGGAGACAGGCTGGCTTTTATTTTCTCATTTATCCCTTGTATGTATGTTTTTCATTCTACTCTTCTGTGAAAGTTACTTCCTTGCATGATACCAGTTTCCAAATAGTGTTCAGAATCTTTCAGTCTGACCTCTCCCTGTGACAAGCAGGAGGAGACCAGGGAGCAGAGGCCAGTCCCAAAACCAAGTTTTGGGTCCAGAATTCTTATTTTAAATTTTATAGAGCTACTATTATTCATACATCTGTGATAAGAAACTTACATATTAAATTATGTTTTAATCCTTAGATGCAGAATAGTGACGCTTTTAGGTTTAGCTCAGTCTCTTCTTTCTATGAAACACATACTCAGAGAAAACAGACTCTATCAAATGTCAGTTCTCAAGTATTAGGATTTTGAATCCACTACTCTTTTATAAAGATATACAATCTTTATATGATGTATAGGCCTTACAGGCATCTTATTCTGCTAGGTAAGGAATGAGTGTGCCCTATACCAGCCAACTGTAACCGTACCTCTGGAGTCTGGCCTTCCCATCTGCAAAAGCCAGAACCTAGGATATACTATTTTAATAAATATGTTTTTAAATTACTATAAAAGTAACATACAATCATTGTAGAAAGTTTAGCAGAAGGAGAAGCAGGAGGAGGAGTGGAGGAGCTGGAAGAAGGGTAGATAGGGAGAAAGGAAGGGAAGAAAGGGGAAAAAAAGAAAAATCATTTACAACCTCACCACTCTGAGGTAAGGAATGTATGTATGCATTTTAGAGCTTATCATGGATGATTTGTAATATTCCACATACCCCTGTAACTTGCCTTTTTCTACTTAGCATCTCTCCATTGGAAGCAGTGTAGCTAGAAATAGAAAGTAGCAGAAACTTGTACCTAGTGGACAAAGGAGCAAGTTCTGGAACTAGACAGCCTGGCTCACATCATGGATTGGCTCTTTAGCTGGGCGACCTGGAGCACACTCCACCTCTCTGTTTCCTCAGCTTCCCATTTATAAAATGGTGATAATAGTAGTAATTATTTCTTTATAGGGTTCATTGTGATGATTCAATGGCTTAGTGTTTCTAAACCACTTATAACTATAAAAGTATACTCTATTATCAAAGGACAATAGTAAAGAACTAGAAAGTAACTATTTTAGGCTTTACTGGGGCAAATGGTTTCTGTTGGAACTCCTCCATGCTGCCTTTGGAGCACAAAAGCAGCCATAAATGAGTGAGTATAGCTGGGTTCCAATTAAACTCAATGAACAAATGGGGCACCTGGGTGGCTCAGTGGGTTGGGCATCTGCCTTAGGCTCTGGTCCTGACCTTGAGATCCTGGGATCAAGCCCTGCATTGGGCTCCCTGCTCACAGGGGGGTCTTTTTCTCCCTCTGCCCCTGCTTGTCTCTCTCTTAAATAAATAAGATCTTAAAAAATAAATAAATAAACTCAGTGGACATTGAGTTTGAATTTCATATAATACTCACACATCATGACATAGTATTCTTTTGATTTTTTTTTGACCGATAAAAAATGTAAAAGTCATATTAGTTCTTGGGCTATGCAAAAATGGATAGTGGGCTGGACCTTTAGACCAAAGATCACCAGCCTCTGTTCTATATAATTAGTTGACATTATTGTATTTCTAATATTTCTCCAAAAAATTTTTAAGTAGACTCCAATCCCAACATAGATCTCTAACTCTTGATCGCAAGGTCAAGCTGCCCCCTACAGCTTTTTTTTTTTTTTTTTCTGCTTAGAACAAGATTGTTTGAATGTTCTATAACTTACTTAGTCGCCTATGGTTAGAATTTAGGTTATTTCCAGTGTTCTTTATTATAAGCCATTCTCCAATGCATATCCATGTAGAATCTTTGCACACATATATTATTGTATCGACATCTTTAAATGTACTTAGCAGTAGCTACCAAATGGCTGGCAGAGTATCTAGAAAGAAACAGACTCTGAAGAAGTAGCCTTGAAAATTAACCTTGAATAGTTATAACAAATTTCAAACACGTTAGAGAACGAGGCTTATCAGTATAATACATATTCATATGCATAGAACTCACTACGTACAACATCCCATTCTAAGCCTCTTACATATATTAAATCATCTAGTCCTCAAAGCACTCTAATGAGGCACAGGTGCAATCATCATCATCGTCATCACTATCCCCAAGGTACAAAAGAGGAAACAGAAAGCTAAGTAACTTTCCAAGGTCACACAGCTAGCTGGTGCCCGAGGCCGGTTTCAAACCCAGCCTGTCCGGCCTTAGGCCCCACGTTCTTGAACACAGTGTTGTCCTGCCAATTTCTTGGAGAGACTTGCCAAGTGTGCACTTCCGGGTACCCACCTTGTAATGTACCTGTCGTCTTTTTCGTGTTGAGATCATGTTTGGCACGCACCATCAACCTCATACTCTAAGAAGCGGCACCAATTGTATCCCACGATGGGACATTTCGAGTGGAAACGGAATGTCCATCTAACCTTCTTCCTCTTTTGTCCTCCAGCCCTTCCCCCCAGAGCCAACTCTTCATTAATTCGCCCTGCATTTCTTACCCCAAATAGGTGTCCTCTGTGAAAAGTAAAGATTGATTGGAGCACACTTTCATATCTCGGTTTCCAACTTAGGGTCCCAAATCTACCAAATTCACTTGGCAATTTCGGGTGGAGCTTCGCTTAACGTGGAGGCCCCCGAACCGCCACGCAAATGCAAATTTCGGAGAAGTGCCCTCCTTCTTTGAAAACGAACAGGGCTTGGGTCAAAAGTGTGTCCCGCGCGGCCCCGCAGCAGCAGGGCGGGCTTCCTCCGGGCCCTCGCGGGTTCCCGAGGGTGGGGTCCGGCGTCGGTGCGAGCCAGCCGGCCTCCGCGGCAAAGGCTCCGAAGCGGAGCTGCGCGCTCTCCCGGCCCTTCCTGCTGGTGCTGAGGGCGAGCGAGTGTCCCAAAAAGGAGTTGTGCGAGTGGGTCCTTCGACTTTGAGGGGAATGAAATCCTAGTTCTCATTTCTATCCTGCTTTATCTCCCTGCCGGGGTCCTACCTCTGGAGTTAGCCCCATGGAGATGAGCCACCAACGCCGCGGGTCCTAGGATGTTGCCCGCCCCCCACCGATGCCCAAACAAGGACAGAATCGAGAAGTAGAGAGGAAACGGGGAAAGAAAAAAGCGGGTGTTTCAAACTGATCACCGCGGTGCGGACGCGGCGGTCGCGCCGGAGCAGCGGGGCCGGGAGGCGCGCCGAGGCCCGGGGCTCCGCCCGCCGGGGGGCGCCGGGGCGGCGGGCGCCTGCGCGGTGCGGCCCCAGCCCGGGCAGCCACCGCCGCGATGCCTATTTTAGTCAAAGCCGCTGCCGGCGCGGGGACCCGGCACCGGCCGAGGAGGCTCCGGACCCGCGATCCGCTGAGGCTTTCGCCTGGGGCGCCCGTCGAGCCGCCGCGTCGCTGTCCCCGCGCCCTGCCACTGTCGCCCCAAACTTTGGCCAGCGCCTCCCGGGTTCGGTGCCAGGGACAAGCCAGGTAAGGAGCGGGAGGCGTAGCTGCCGGCGGCTCCCCCCGCGCGCCCGGCTGTTTGCAGCCTCGGGCTCCCGGGGCTAAATCGGGAAGCGAAAGTTGGATCGCCGCTCCGCTGGGAGCAACTTTGTCGGCCCCGCGGCGCCTGCGGGTTCTTCGCGCCCGGGCCGCCGGGAGTCCTGTCCTCTCCTCTCTGGCCGAGCCCTCGCCCTCGCGGGGTTCCCTGTCCTTGGAAGCCGCCTTCCTCCCGTGTCTGGGGTCCAAGGCCACAGACCCTCAGGCGTCGGCAGCTGCAGCACCGGTCTGGGAGCGCCAGCGTCCCCGGGCGCTCCAGCCCCACTCGGGGGCCGGTTCCCGCGCTCTGCCTGGGGCAAGCCCTTGGTGGGCTCGGCATCTCCTCGTCTGGCTGGACGCCCAGGGCTCCTGGCCCCTAAACCGCTAAGGCTCCACCTCGCCCGCTGTAGGGCCGCCCGGGGCTCCTGCGGAGGCTGCGCGCAGCGCGGCGCACTGTGTGGCCTGCCCCAGGGCCGGCGCGGGGATTGCCAGGAGCTGCACGGGGCTCCCCGGAGACCCCTCATGGCCCGAGCCTTCCGGTCAAGGGGAACAATAGTAGACACTGATCCTCTTTTAAGGAGCGAGGTGAGCGGGTTCCCTGGGGAGAACGGATGGCTGGGGACCCCGTGAACCTCGCCGCCCGCCCGCGCCCTGGTTTCTGAGGCTTTGGGAAGCGTGTTGTTGGCCAGACACGTCCCAGAAACTGCTTGCTTTGAAACAAGAATAAGTGCGAAAAGACTCTTGGCAACGTCATGCCCTTTGCCATTCCGCGGAGGAGCGAAGCTTTGGGCCGATTTACAGAATGAATCAAGTCTGCCAGCACGACTTTTGCTCATTGCTGCCTTTTCATTTTTGTAGTTTGGTGAAGGGTTAATGTTGGTTTTGTCCTGTAGCTATTTAATTCTTCAGACCCCTATTTGGAAACAAATAGATAAACAGGACTTTATGAGACCAGGTAATTAAAGGAATTAGATTCTGAAGAACTAATAGAACGAAAATTTCTCTTGATTCAATCAAAATTAACCTGAGCGTTAACCAGTTTTTTAGTCTAGCCTTCCTCCTTAGACTCACTGTCTGTGTAAGGATAGTTCAGTGTAAACGGCTTAAATCCATTGAAAGTGATCAAAGGGAGCTGAAACTGTTAAGATCCAGTCAGAATTATTGGCAATAGGTAACTGGCATTTCAAAATTGGCATGGAGATAAATACACATAGATAAATAATAGATATACAAATAAATAATAAATTATATAATAAATGTATTATACAGTGTTAGCTATTCTACAAGGTATAATGCATATAGAAAATAAAATAGGTATGTATTTAAATACTTATACCCTCAATAAGGTGTGGTTCATCAAAATATGTTGTAGGATGATCCCACCTCTTAAAAATTCCTATTGCTATTTCCCTGGTTCTTGTGTCAGTAGGTTGTGGTTTTCCTCTCATTTCTCTTAGAGCAGATGTTGGTACCTTTAGTGCCACTTGAAGAACTTTTAAAAGCCTGATATTGAGCTAGAGTGGATTAGTTGGCAATACAGGTGCCATTGGGTGGAATATATATGAACTTATTATATAAATATGTATTAGAGCCTCAAGCTATTAAAACTTGAAGGGGTTTCAAAGACCATCTAGTCCCACCACCTCTATTCCCAGGAAGAAGCAGACACAAGGAGTGGAAGTCACTTTCCTTGACTTACGTGGCTCCCCCTGGGCTTTTGGTCCAGAAACTGACTTTCTTAGTCCCAGGAATGCTGGGCACTTTCCTGTCTTTACTACTAAGGTTTGGGGAGACTGAAAGTGACTTCTAAAAATGTTTGTCGTGTCTGTGTCCCTTCCGTATGGCTTTCAACTCTAGCATTCTCTGCAGAGTGTAGGCCTTGGGTATACATAGATGGCTATGACATTGCCTGTGCCTCATAGAGAACACAGGATAGTTAGAAAAGCAAATAGGACACATTCTAAAATGCCATAGAAATGTAGTTATTATTAGTTTAGGTAATGCTAATGCATTAGCTGACACTGATACTAGTTTATGAGTGAGAGAGGTCCTTGAATATCATTCTCCCTCCTGCAGAAATTATAGGATTAATTCTCATTTGCTCCTTGAGAGCAAACTTTGTATAAATGGAGTTATTCAAATAAGGATACCTCTCACCCCAATAGGCTTATAGTTTTATTGATTTAAACATTTGGAAAGTAGCTGAATTTATGTAGTTTCTTTCCTTGTTGCGGAAAATCAGTATCTATGTCAACTATTTATCTTATATTTATGAACTATTTCAGAATTATATGAAGAGAGCTTTAATTGCCTTGATCATTTCACTCAGAGTTTGTAATGCATAGATGTTTTTATCATCTTAAGAGATGTAGAATTCTTTTGGATTTGTCTAATAATATCCTTTCAAAATGCCCAATCTGTACCAATTATTCTACCACCTAAAACCTTTACTTTGATATGGTGCGGGGAGGGGGGGATGAATAGAAAAGTAAGGTTAATTGTGTGATCTTATTATGGAAAGACATTATTAGATTAAATTTAAAGATATTTTTCATCCCCGTTTGGAATTCTTTTTCTGAAACAGAATAATTCATATAATCTGAAAACCTACGTGGTTTTTGTCAGGGACCAATTTGTATAATTAATAATAGAAAGAGTTTTTTAAGTACCAGAGATGGAGGACAGGTAATTTAGTTAGGAAATGGTGCCACTTTGTGTTAAGGTTTAGGTAAGCATGTGCAAAATGTGTACTCTTTGAACTGTAGTTGGTACAGATTTTAATATGAAATAGTTGAACATATATTCATTACCTCTCCTACATATAAGTAAACCACAAGTTTATTACTTTGTAATTTGTAACATTGCTACCTAGTGGAGTTTTTATGGGAACGAAAGTATAGATTTAAATTGGACAATGAAAGGAAGAGTTAATTTTGTATCTCCCTGTGTATATATAAATGATTAGTAATGTATTTATTATGTGTATATATGAAAATATAGAATGTATATGTGTGTGATGCAATGATCTAATGACAGCATATAACTAGAGCCTTCTAAATATACTAAGTCTTCAAGTAGTAAACATGAGAAGGTTAATTTTTTTGACATACTTAAATAATCAGTTTTTCCTATTATTTTTTCTGTGTTTGGACTCAATGTCATAGTGGGAATGTGACGGAAGACTTTGTAATTGCTGTGGCTTATGAACATTGGTGGTTGTCTTTTAGACTCATTAATTTCTTATTCCTCTCTCCCCCACCATGTATGTCTATATAGATATATATATATTAGTGAATAGTTGTACACTATGCTAAATATTTTATATATTTTATTTCATTTCATTTCATTAAAAAGTCAAATGAGGTATTACGATCATCATTTAACAGATAAAGTAGGAACACTTAATATGTGACTGGTTGGATTCGAACCTGGGTCTAGTTCCTAAGCACCAGAAAAGTCTATCTACCAACACTTAGTTCACAGGAAACATTTTAATACAATACATATAGGGGTAGAAAGAGACAGCTGCCATTTTTATGATTGTCCTTTTGTGTCTTCGTTTTTACAGGGATTTTCAAGATGAATTATACCGAGTCCAGCCCATTGACAGAATCGACTGCAATAGGTTTTACACCTGAGTTAGAAAGGATCATACCTGTGCCTTCCAATGAGACCACATGCGAAAACTGGAGAGAGATACATCACCTCGTTTTTCATGTAGCAAATATTTTTTTCACAATTGGGTTGGTTATTCCAACCACTCTTCACCTTCATATGATACTCCTTAGGGGAATGTTATCTATAGGTAAGATTCCTAATTGAGACCTTTGTAACTTCTCTGGAACTGGCATCCGATGGGCTTTCTGTTGGGGGCTTCAGGGCATCTCTTGTCAGGTCTGTAGCATACCAAAAATACAGGCCTCTGTCAGCAAATTGGCAGCATGTAAATCAAGTAACTTGTAACATAGGCCTTTACATGCTCTTATTTATTTTAGGTAAGACCGTGTGTGTTTTCTATATTGTTTAGATTTTCTAGATATCACAAAATCCATTTGCATGTCTGAGTGTGTGATCCAAATCCTGGTTCTACCACTTGCTAACTGTGTAACTGGGGCAGATGATTGAAACTTTCTGCTCCTCAGTTTTCCCATGTGTCAAAGGAGCGCAAAAATAATACCACCTCTTAGGGTTGTTGTAAGAATTAAATGAGATTGTGTGTATGTGTGTGTGTGTGTATGCATGCGTGCATGTGTACACACGCATATGTGTGATATTTGACTTCTAATAGCGCCTGGCACATGGTAAGCCCTATCCAGTCTTAACCACTGTTGTTTCGGTAGGTTTCTTATGGCCTATAATGTGACACTGGGAACAAAAGCAATTTCCCAGACACAGTAGTTCAAGGAAAACTTTTTGGAGGGCTCTAGTAATCCTGATGAAGCACGTCAAATTGATTCACATCAAAATGCCAGAACAATTGAATGAATTATTTTAGCCAGTGATTCTTGACAAATTACTCTCTATGTGATTGTTTCTTTGGTGATTTATATATTCAGGTATATTTTTGAGCACCGATAAGTTCTCAGGCAAAGACTGAAGAAGGAAGGGGACCCTGGGTGACTCAGCCTCTTAAGCGTCTGCCTTCAGCTCAGGTCATGATCCCAGGGTCCTGGGATCGAGCCCTGCATTGGGCTCCTTGCTCAGCGGGGAGCCAGATTCTCCCCTGCCTGCCGTTCTCCCTCCTTGTGCTCTCGGCCCCTCCCTCCCGCTGGCTCTCTGTGTCGAATAAATAAATAAAATCTTAAAAATAAAAAAGGACTGAAAAAGGCAGGTTCCATCTTTGAAAAGGATACTTTTCGGGGGGCGGGGGCTGGAGAGAAACAGGTGGGCAGTCACGTGTGAGGTGCTAGATGCTATGTTGTCGGTGTGTACCCAGGGCCAGGGAGAAATGGAGAGGGTGACAGGCCCAGCAGGAAGGTGGAACAAGGTCACGCTGAGGAGATGACACCGGAGCTGGCTTTTGGAAGCTGAACAGGATTTCTCCAAGTGTGAGTGTGTACGGTATCCAGGTAGAAGGCACAGAGGAGAGGGAAACTCAGCATAGTGAGGGAGGATGAGGAGTAGCTCATTATGCCTGGGATACATGAAGAATTACAAGGAATGGTCAAAGTCAAGCCTGGAAGTGAGAGACAGGCTTCCAGTTATGGAATGAATAAGTTATGGGAATAAAAGGCACAGCATAGGGAATATGGTCAGTGATAACTATAATAGCCTTTTGTGGTGGCAGATGGGAGCTGCACTTGTGGTGAGCTTAGCATAATGTAGAGAGAAGTTGAATCCGTGGGTTATACACCTGAAACTAAAGTAACATTATGTTTCAGTTATACTCAACATGAATAAATAAGTAGATAGATAGATGGATAGATAGATAGATAAAATAAGAAAGGGCTGGAAGGGAAGCGAGATGGTAGCTTATGGATTTCTGTGTTACCTCTGAGTAAGGCAGGGATTGCAGCAGGCATTACACAATGTTGAATGAAAAACTAAGCAAAACCAAGCCACACCCTATGAAAAGGCAAAGGCTAATTATACATTTTTTAAAGATTTTATTTATTTGAGAGAGAGAGAGAACACACACGTGCACAGGAGCAGGAGCGGGGGAGGGGCAGTGGTAGAGGGAGAAGCAGACGTCCCGTTGAGCAGAGAGCTCAAGGAGAACCTGATCCCAGGATCCCAAGTTCATGACCTGAGGCGAAGGCAGACACTTAACCGACTGAGCCACCCAGGCTCATTATAAATTTTTAGACACTAATTATAAATTTTAAGACACAGTTTTAGAGGTAGGATGGACCAAGGAGATCATCTAATCTGACAAGAAGAAACCTGGAGAATTTAAATGATTCATCCAAAATTAAGACTGTGAGAATGTGGCCAAACCAGGACTATAATTCAGGTCCTCGTGTTCCCAGTCAGTCAAAGCATTATTTTTCCCTATCCTCTTTAAGTAATAATTTTTTAAATTCCACAAAAGTTGCTATGAAATGTTATTTTTAAAACTTACTAAGTTGTACATTTTGGTCTACTCAGATGCCCCAGATCATTCTGATGAAATAAAAATTGCAAATGGATAAGTTTTTAATGTGGGAGGTTAGCTTTTATGTGCATATATAGTTGATATATTTGTATCATATTGATCATTTTATTATAAATTAAAAAAATATATGGACTCTCCCACCATAAATGGATCAAAAGAAACTGGGACATTTTTCCTAAAGTGAGAGAATTGATAAAAAAAAAAAAAAGGCAAGAAGATTTCCAGAGGTGAATGGAAAATCATCAAATGAAAAATTCAAGTGGGTAGAAAATATTGGTAAAATATGCAGGCTCACCAATGATCATGGAAATGCAAAACAAAATAAAACCTCAGTATCAAATTAAGAGCTTTCAAATTTTATAATATTAAGAACTTGATAGTGGCATTCCCAACTAGTAGGATTACAAATATCTATATACCTTTGGGAAAAAATTCTTCGGTCTCATCAAAAGCTATAAAGTTCATTTCCTTGACTTACTGTCAGGTAATCCACCCTAAAGAAATAGTCAGAAAAACATTAATTCTTAATGTATAAAGGTGTTTTGGTGACGTATCAAAAATTACACACAAAAAATTTCATCTGTTTCCAGTTGGGAAATGGTTAGTTAAATTAGGGTTTAATCAGTTACAGTCATTAAAAACTATGTATATGAAGAGTTTTAACAAAATAGGGAGATTACCACAATAAGTAAAATAAGTAAGAGAGTGGGTTTTAAAATTTTGTATACCGTAGGTTTGCCATCAGGTAAAAATGCATCAAGACTGTAAGGAAGTATTAGGTATCAACAGTAGTAGAATTGTGGTGGTTTTTTCTCCTATAAAAAATATTTTCTACATAAATTTTCTGCAACAAAACATGTTTTTCTTTTGTAGTAATAAGACAAAAAAAACAAAATGGAACTTAATGTAATGCTTGGCTTAGGTGTTTCTTTTTTTTTTTTAAGAGAGCGATAAAGAGAATGCAGATGTGTGTGTATGCACAAGTAGGATGAAGGGCAGAGGGAGAGGGAGAGAGAGAAAGATGGGCTTCCAAGCAAGGCCTGGCCCAGTGTGGAAGGGAGGTGGGAGGAAGTGCAGAGGTGGGAGGTTACAGGGGTGGCTTGATCTCAGGACCATGAGATCATGACCTGAGCCAAAATCATACTTAACTGACTGAGCCACCCAGGTGCCCCTGGCTTAAGTATTTCTAAAATGTGTTTGGTTTTTTTAATATGCTGAAGATATCAAATGTATTAAGCTACATCCTGATGCTATTGCAGACATCTAACACATTGACTTTGTTACTCAACAGGATGTACCCTTTATATTGTCTGGGCCACTCTCTACCGATGTGCCTTGGATATCATGATCTGGAACTCCGTATTCCTGGGTGTCAACATTTTGCATCTGTCATATCTTTTGTACAAGAAAAGACCGGTAATTACTAAAATTAATGTGGAGGAGATTTTAAAGGAAGAGATTTTTAAAGCCAAAAAGCTTTTAAAGTGCTTTGTTCAGACTTGAAAATGAACATTTAACATCTTTAGTCCCCTTAGTATCATTTCTTCGATTGTGTTCGTATATGTCTGAAAGGGAAATATTTGAATCCCATGAACTTTGTTCTACAAATGAGTCTTTTTTAAAGATGCATGTATTTATTTTAGAGAGAGAGAGCAGGCGGGAGGGGCAGAGGGAGAGGGAGAGAGTCTCAGGCAGACTCCGCACTCAGCAGAGGGCCCACACAGGGCTTCATCCCACAACCCCAAGGTCACGACCTAAGCCAAATCCAAGGGTCGGGTACTCAACCAACTCTGCTACCCAGACACCCCTACAAAAGAGTTTTTTAAAACTTTTTACATCATTAAGGCAATTTACTCATGAGAGAACATTTTTTGTCATATAACTCATTATTTCTTTTGTCTATTGATTTTTAAATGTCACTTAGAAATATCTTTGCCCAGCTGTAAAATTAATTACTCATGGGCAACTTCCTTGAATGTACTAATGATTTACAAATAGTTCCTGCTATTTTGTAAATGTAATGACTTTATTTTTTTCATTATATTATGCCCAAAATATTCATTTAAGAAAATCATCCTTTTGGGAGGGTGTTGCCAGAACACTAATATTTAACTTTTTTCTTAACATCTTGTTGTGTTTCCTTGGTCATTCCAAGAACCAAAAGATGTAAATAGGATAAGAAAGCAGTGTGGCTTCTTGAAATCACTCCCTACATTGTTTACTTAATGGTTCAAAGTACACACAATTATTAAGTAAGGTAAAAGATACGGCTCTTGTCCTCATGTTCAGTGCCAGACATGTGCACAGAAAACTATTAGAAAATAAGACATTTCACAGAAAATGATCGCTTGAATGATTTGGATGATACAAGTAGTAGGCATTCTACTAGAGTGTAACCTCAAACATTGCAACCCAGTCCATTTTGCTTACTGTATGAGTTCTCTCTAGGTTACCCTGTGTCATAAACAACTTGAGAATCTCAGTGACAGGTCCTTTCTCTCACCCACCTTATACGTGGACTCTAGCAATTGTGTGTCAGCTGTGATTCTAGGCTGTGTCTTCATTCCAGGGTCTCTGCTGAAGCAGCAGCTTCTGTTGAAACATGTGTTCTCATGGCAGAGAAAAAAGTACAAGAGAACAACAGAGAAAGACCTGGTGTCTCTTAAAACTTCTGCACAGAAGGAACATACATCACTTTTACTCACACTCCATTGGCTAAAGCAAACAAAATGGGCAAGAGTGATAGTGTGGGAATGGGCTGGGGTCAGGGAATGGATAATCCTTTCACCAGGGATGGGAGAAGCAATTACTTGGAAATAACAGTATCCTCTACCACCTTACCGTTGTTTTCCGAATTCCTGTCAGCCATGATTGTCACATAACAAGAGCTCAGAAAAACATTTGATGAATGATAGCTTTCACAAGAAGAATTAAGAAGGCTTCATGAAGGAATTGGGACTTGAGCTAAGACTTGCAGAATGAGCAGATTATGAATTTGAGTCAATAGATTTTTCAGTTCCTATGTTTATTACTAGGCCACATAGGCTAGTGTATATCTCGAAAGTGGACATATTTGTGAATAAACTATTTTAAACCCTCATTACTAGAACTCTGAGGTAAAGGAGGTAGATGATAGTGATAGTGGGGATTATAATTTCTGACTATCAGAACTTGCTGGAGCCCCAAGCTCTGAACATAGGTTTAGAAGTTGCTGATGTGGTGATGGCAGTAGCATCAGGTAAAACACTCACACAGTATCTGTGTTTTTTTTCTTCTCGTATTATAAGCCTACTTTCTTGAAAAATATAAATGCTGGTTCTTTGTTAAAATGAAACACGGCAAGAGCATCGCAAAGGCTGTAGTGACATCTGAGTGGCTATCATTATCTGGATCTATAAACTTTATAGTGTGGCTGTTGTAGATTTCATTGGGACAGATGATCTTTTGAACCCCAAAGTTCATTCACGTGCTCTCCAGTTTTTCCAGACTAATGCTGGGCCCCAGTATGGCGTGTGATCTGGGTCTTATCTAACAGCAGAGGTGATTCAGCCCTTTTGCTTTTCCCTTCCTCCAACAGCCAGACTTAATTCGGTGGGCTCTCATTCTATAGAGTATTTTACTTTAAGAAGAAATTGCTGCACCAAAACCTTTTACTCTCTTTGCTTGGCTTCAGAATAAATAAATCAGAAGCAATGATCGCAGCTGTGGATGTTCGTTTTCCTACCGTGATGCATTAAACAATACTTAAAATAGGCAAAATGCTTAATGCATGCATTTTCATAGATCTTTCCCAAGTTGATCCCTATTTTATGTGTTAATGTTTTGCGATAACATTGAAAAGTTCACAAAATTTCTTTCTGTGAAACAGAATTGTTATAAAGACAAAATGGTTCCGTGTTATTTTAAGGAAATGCTAAGATTGGAAAGGTCTGTGTTGTGGTTAACATTCAGAACCTCCACAGCTACTCTACAGTGCATGGGAAGAGATATGATCAATAGTGCAAATCTTTTCCATATGCCCTTGGAGTTGTTTAACTACAAATGTGCCCTTTGAGCATCTAAGCTTATGCCACTGTTTCCTGTCTGGGTACGAGTCCATTGAGCGAAATGCAGAAGGGCCATGGTGCGTGTTGCAGATCTGTTTCTTCTCAAACCCGTATCGAGATGGCAGAAGCCAATGCTCCGCTGTGGCTGTGTTATGGCAGCATCTGGTCATTGCTGCATTTCAGGTAAAGATTGAGAAGGAGCTCAGTGGCATCTACCGCCGACTGTTTGAACCACTTCGTGTGCCTCCAGATCTGTTCAGAAGATTAACCGGCCAGTTTTGTATGATCCAAACCTTAAAAAAGGGCCAGACGTATGCTGCAGAGGATAAAACCTCAGTTGATGACCGTCTGAGTATCCTTCTGAAGGGGAAGTAAGTGCTCTCTGGAAATTGAAATTCCCAGTTCGCCTGGAATCTTCTCATGTCCCCCCGGGGAGGGAATGACTAGAAGGGAACAATGCAGATCGTCAGGTCACAGAGTTTGTTGGTGGTGAAATCCCATTTTATGACTGCATTGTAGAATAGTACAGAGCAACAGGTTAGAGTTACATAGAATTGACTGCTCAGAATCTTGTGGATGTTAGGATTTCCACCTGTGAACATTTTGAATCTTTATCTACTGGGTTTTTTCCCCCTTTAAGTTAATGAGTCAACATTGAAGTAGGTTTAAGTTAGGCATTAAACTTCCAGAAACTTGTGCTTGTTTCCCAAGTGATTTATTTTTTGAATATCACAAAAATATAACTTCTAGGAATATCACCTTTCTGGGGAAAGAGATAATATATACTGTTTTGGCATAATTATTAATATCAACTCTTTCCTTCTCAAAAGTATCTGATTTTGAGTAATGAATTTATGATTACTCTAGCTATATGGGCAATGACAACCATGGGAAGGCACATGTCTGGTCAGTAGGGGAACCTGTCTTTTTTTTTTTTTTTTTCTTGTTGGTGAAATTTATATTGAAGTAAATATTTATGCTTAGAATTATGTTTGTCCTCTATGGAGTCTTTAAAACTTCAGTACAAAATGTCAACACATAAGATTAAAGACCAGAATGTTATTTGTGAAATATTATGCATTTATTAACATTAATTTCTGTTATCAGAATGAAGGTTTCCTATCGAGGACATTTTCTGCATAACATTTACCCCTGTGCCTTTATAGATTCTCCTGAATTTAGATCAACTCAGATGCACAAAGGTGAAAAATTCCAGGTATGTTTTGTCATGATTTTCAGAAGATTGAAACTAGTTCTTGTCTCATTTGAAATCCAAAGGATACTGATAGAAAAGTGATTTATTGAAGAAAGGGATTACCATATGGTACATATAGCATGACCCCATTTTCATAAAACTTAAAAAAATAGTACTGCTACGTGCATAAAAAGAGGTCTAGGAAGATGTGAACTACTTTGACTGTAGTGTTAACACTGTTATTTCCAGGTTGTGAGTTTGGCTGCTTTTTTATTTTCTTCCTTTTGGTCTATTGGAATTTTTATAATTTTTTTGTAGAAAACATCTAGTGCTTTGATTATGAGAAGAAAGGAAGATGCCAGTTGTGGATATTCAGTTGTTCCTAAAACATGTGATTGGTTACTTTTTTTGGGAAAAAACAGAAGCTGGCTTTGCCCTAGGGATTGTCTTTTATTAATCCTTATGAATTCGCTCTTTTATATTTAATGACTACTTTAAGGATAAAAGATGAAGTTCTTCATGATTAAAAGTCACTCCATTATGTGGCATTTTGATTCTTTCTGTAAGTGTCCAGCCCTCCTATTTTGTCCCCCACTTAACTGATAGGGGAGTAACGAAGAAAATGGGGGAGAGTTCCCTTTGGCTTCCGCCTCCAGGTAAACAGCAACAAGGAAATATCCTGAGAAGATTCCGAGCAGGAGTGTAAATGCGTATAAGTAGGAGACGGAATAGAAGGGATGTTATCACCGCAGGGAGGAAATGTCAGTGTTTCTTGATGACACATCTTATTTCTGAGTCTCACTTTGGGAGGCCACATGGAGATAAAAGGGAAAACCGACAGACAGACATACGGTTGAGTTTAACTGAGTTTATATACAATGGTTGAGGCCCTGCCCCACTCCTATTCCGCATGAGTAATAGGTCTGAATAATTGCACAGCCTGCGAAAGTTACGTGTATTTACTACAAGGTCTCATGTAAGTTCATTGACGGGGCGTAGCACTGTTCCCAAGCTGGCTGAGCTTGAGATACAGAAGTGGAAAGTTCATGCTATATCATGGCTTCTAGAATTTACACTCTCACCTTGTGTTTGAGAGAGTCATCTGTGCACTGAGACCTGTGTTCTTACTGTGTCTTTCATCACCACCGTCTACAAACTAGTACAAGGTCCCTCTTCCTCTCTCCTTTCGCCTGCCCTCCTTACAATTTCTTCTTCCAAAGCCCATGTATCTTTTGCATCCATTTCTCTGTGTAGAATAGCAAGGGACATTACACAATGACTCAGTCTCTGTATAACCCCAAAGAGACTTGAATTTGGAGAGGGGAGTGAAAACGGACCCCCCCTTTTGTTTCTAGAAGCAGTGCTTCCTGAGAGGTCAGGGATATGAACACATGCTATCTTCTCCACCGGACGTCAAATTATAGTTTAATTAAGTTAACAAAAAGGAATTCCTGCCACGAGCTGGTTTCTTCTTGGGGACTAGGGATTGGGATTTGGTAGTTGAGAAATGTTCCTGATAATTGCTGTGGAGATCCCAAAATCGTGACCAAGATCAAGGTACTGTAGCCAGGAAAGGATATTTATTCAGCCTTTCCAACAGCAGCCATCTTTTGTCTGCACAGAGGGTGGTGTGGCATCTTCTGATTGGCCAGTGGATAAACACTGCTTTAGCACCACGGAACCTGTGTCCTGCACAGTTGGAACAGGCTCCCTCCAAGCAAACCCTTGGGAGAGCTTGTGTTTTGATTGTTTTCAAAATGTTCCCATTGGCAGATACTCAGGAGTAAAAATAGCTGTTGCACATCTGGGTAGAAGTATGCAGTGCCTCTTTCTGAAGCAAGCTCCCCAGTGAAACACGGAGCCTGCTCTGACGTCACCACCTGTGCCCGTAGCAGGGGACATTTGACAGTGTCTGTGCCCAGACTCCTCCACCTACATGCTTGTACCTGCTACTTTGCTTTTCTTTAATTCTGAACAATTCAAAGTGTTCTGACAAGGAGCTCCTTCCTTTGAATTTTTATTTCTTTAATTTCCTCTTTGGTAGGGGTGCTAATGAATTAAGGAATAGTGTGGAAATAGAAAAGAAAGGCAAGTGGGCTCAGTGACCGCCTCTCAAGCTTGCACAGCAGATGTTGTCTGGGTACGCGTGTGACCGTTATGAGAGGCGCAGGGACAGAGCTGAGAAACAGATTCGGAGCTAGAACTCACAGGTGCCGTTTTGGTCCTTACCCATCAAAGTTGCTGCTTAGAACTCTTGAGGGAATCTTGGATATCTTTATTACAAAAGGCAGAAGTAGTCTTTTGTGTTTGGTTTCTTCTTCATGCGGCTGTTTTATGTCAAATGAGCTTTGCCCTTTTCACATTTATCTTTTATATTCTGTCTCCCACTGTTGCTCTCCCCTGGTCGGTTGCATGTCCCGTGCTAAGAAGCCTGAAAACCAAAGCTTTATTGGTTTCAAGGGAAGAAGAACATCTTGGAGATCCCAGCCCTCACGAAATCAATGAACACTAAATTTTCACCTGTATTTAAAAGATTTTTACTTATTTATTTGACAGAGAGAGAGATCACAAGTCGGCAGAGAGGCAGGCAGAGAGAGAGAGAGGAAGAGAAGCAGGCTCCCCGCTGAGCAGAGAGCCCAATGCGGGGCTCAATCCCAGGACCCTGAGACCATGACCTGAGCTGAAAGCAGAGGCTTTAACCCACTGAGCCACCCAGGCGCCCAAATTTTCACCTGTATTTAAACTGGACCTTATCTTAGTGTTAAGTAAATCTTTTGGCTAAGCTGTGAAGCACATTGATCTACCAGCTTTGACCCTGCTGTATTCTAGTGCTTAGGAGAACTCTAAGCATTGGTTGAACAGATGAGCCCTAGGACCTTTTCATGTTCCTGATGTGCAAAATGTTATAAAATACATGAAGAAAAATAACAAATTCTCCCCTGAGGACTGTCAAGCAGTCATACTCTTAAACAGCTGCTTCCAATCCTGACACATGTGGCAATTCCCCGAGACACCCTTGTTCCTGTGTAATGTCTTCCCATTCTGTGAGGGTGTAGAATCTAAAGGGAGGGACAGGCCTAATGCCTTGATGTAATCAAGGCAAACCTGACACAAAGACTTCATCCCCTGCTCTCCCTGAAAGAAATCCTTTTGTATCTCCCATTGCCATGCTAGCTTTTATGTCCTCAATAAAATCCTTCCCCAGAACTGAAGCATGGCACTGCTGAGGTACCCTAATGACTTGACGAGCGAATTTATTTTACGGAAGCTTTAAAAATTCTTATATTGCTTTATAGAAATTCCTCATTAAAATATGTTTTACTGGGGCGCCTGGGTGGCTCAGTGGGTTAAGCCTCTGCCTTCGGCTCAGGTCATGGTCCCAGGGTCCTGGGATCGAGCCCCGCATCGGGCTCTCCGCTCAGCGAGGAGCCTGCTTCTCTCTCTCTCTGCCTGCCTTTCTGCCTACTTGTGATCTCTGCCTGTCAAATAAATGAATAAAGTCTTTAAAAAAAAAAAAAATGTTTTACTTGGCTGTTGTGACAGGAAGTCATTAAACACAAATGTCTACTTGGCAGAAATGAAGCATTAGCCATCGTGTAAAATGACCTCTGTCAATATGCTAATAACCACATACTTCCAGTTAAACGCCCCCACTTAGGGACTTGCAAGATACTCACACAAACTGTAGGTATAGCTTATTATTTGAATCCTGTTGCTAAATCTAAATTTAATAATGATTTTCACAGGTTTTAAAGTATTTTTCAACCATCAATAAGATATGTATTTGCTGGGGCGCCTGGGTGGCTCAGTGGGTTAAAGCCTCTGCTTTCGGCTCAGGTCATGATCCCAGGGTCCTGGGATTGAGCCCTGCATCGGCTCTCTGCTCTGCAGGGAGCCTGCTTCCTCCTCTCTCTCTGCCTGCCTCTCTGCCTGCTTGTGATCTTTGTCTGTCGAATAAATAAATAAAATCTTAAAAAAAAAAAAGATATGTATTTGCTAAGCAAACGATAGTATCAGAAGTATCTTTGCCTCTGAGGAAACTCGAGGTTGTTGGAATGGTTGAAAAGAAGTTAAATGCATTATCCGTCACCTAGGTACGATTCCTTTTTCTTCTTCTGGATGACTTCAGCTCCTCTAACTTCTTACCCCATCGCACCTTACTTGTCCACCGATGACCTTTTTGCCAAACGGAGGCACCTCCAACTCCTAACCCTTTCTTCAGTGCTTGGTTACAGGGCTGTGCTGTAGTGAGTCCCAGTGCTCACCTTTCTTGAATTACTCCTGTGGAATATTATTCAGTGGCCTCATGTTTATTTACCCATCTCTTTGTGTTTCTGGGAACTCGTCAGTACTGGCTCGAGCTTATACTTCTTAAGAAAATTTTTTGCAGGGGTGAGGGGGTCAGATGTCTTTATTTACTACCAGCTTCCTCCACTAGAATGTAGGCTTCATGACATTGTGTTCAGCTGTTCTTTGTATGAGGAACTCTTTTATTATTATTATTATTATTCTCTATGGTATTCTTTATTTTTTTATTTATTTTTTAAATTTTTTAATTTTTTAATTTTTAATAAACATATAATGTATTATTAGCCCCAGGGGTACAGGTCTGTGAATCACCAGGTATACACACTTCACAGCACTCACCATAGCACATACCCTCCCCAATGCCCATAACCCCACCACCTCCCCAACTCTGTATGAGGAACTCTTAATGGACTCTGAGCCGACCTGGTGGTCACTTTGTCAGTCAAATTACTTTCAGTGTGATCCCATTGCTGAATATTGGACACAGTGGGTAGGGTTTGGCCTAGTGGGAAAAGATGTCTGGGCGGGAAGTCGGAAGTACTCAACTCCACCACTAGTCAACATGTGTTCCTGAATACGTTTTCTGGTTCTTGTCATTTGGCATCTGAAAAATGAGGAAGACTATTACTTGCCTTATCTGAAAGGCAACTTTGAGGCACTTACTTACAGATGTAAAAAAACCTAAATGTTTTAAAGTGCAATAAATGTATAAACTGAGTGGCAGTATATGTAACTGTCATTCCCTGGAGAGTCTCTACCCTTGCCCTGTTCTATATTTGTCGAAACACTTATTGTGTTTTGACATAACTGTCAATTATGACACCACCGAGGGTGTCCTATTATCAGCTTCCTTCACTAGAGTGTAAGCTTCCCAGGGCAAGGCTCTTGTCTCCTTGCTCACATTGTAATGTCAGTGCCTTTAACGGTGTCTAGCATAAAGTAAGTGCATGATGTGTGTTGAAAGAATGAGTAGAATTTAGTTTTTTATGGAGTCATAGAGCTGATGATGCATTTCTTGAATCCAAATGTGTCTGGTTTTGGAGATTCCTGCCCTTAATATAATAAATAAGTGCAAACTTTTTCCCCCTAGGAATATTGACCCAGTTTTTAAAGTAGCCAAGCCCTGTAATTTGCTAAAGGTCAATTTTCAGCTATTGATATTAGTTGCGAAGCTGGGTTTTCCATTTTCTCTTTTAGTAGACATAAATACCCACTCATCCTCAAAACTATGTTTAATTTTGTGACAAACCAAGGGGAAATGGTGCCTTTGGAAACATATGCTCTGAGGCTCCGATAACGATTTCATGTTAATTAAAAAACCCTTTATGAATTTACCTGGACTGACATTGGGTTTAACTCTGAGGATATAAACACGGATTTTGCCTTCAACAGTATTTGTGTTCATTTGTTACTTCCTTCATATAACAAATGTACACTGAGCACCACTCTGTGTTGGGAGCTGGGCGTCCAGACATGAAGTTGCACAGTCCCTGCCCTCAGAGTGCCCGGTGGAGACAGATGTGTCCCCAGATGAGGGTGGGTTCTGTGATTTCAGTGCCACATGGAGTTCAGCGGAGGAGTACTCCTTGATGACAGGGAACCTGTGTGCAAGGAAGGACTTCCTGACACGGAGCTCTGAGGGCATAACCCCTCACTCTGGAGAAAGGAGTTATTTGAAAAATCTCGAGCTCTGTGCGGTACAATTAGAGGATTTTCCACTTTGCTGTGGAACAGTGTTCAAGGAAAAGATATGGTCTCCTAATCCTGAGCTAACTGGGGGATCTCTGTGTGAGTCCCCAGTATCCTGGGGCTCGCCCTGAAAGGTCACACTCAAGAAATACCTGCGACAGAAGGACCCAGAGGAGGACCCTCACTAGCCATAATCCTCGGTTAACAGCCTGGATTCTAAATCCAGTTCACAGGAGTCCGTTTTCTGCTTCTCTAGGATGTGTTTGCAAGGTTGGCAAGGCAGAAGGTCTTTCATCTGTAACTCGCCTCAGGGATCTTACCTCAGTACTGTTGCCTGAAGTCATATTCTTAAACCTCTGTTGTAATCATCAGGATGTAAGGAAATATTTAACCATAAATTGTATGTCTAACTGGAACATTGGTCTAGTACAGACTATAGCACCAGACCTCACACCAGACCTCACAAAACAGAACAAAAACAAAACTTGGAGAATTTGCTTTTGGTTTGCAGATTTCTTGATTTTAACCTGATTTTAAATATGATTTTATAATAGCTATGGAAGTTTGTGTGTCTAGATCTTGCTTTAACTTAACTAATATGATAAATCATTGCTGTAATAATATCCACTAAATTATTCTACTCTTCCTTTCCCCAAAATTATTATACTCATCACTCATAAACATAGATATACTTTTTTCTTCCTATGTCTGTTTCTCGGACAGGTCACCATCATTGCAGATGATAACTGCAGATTTTTATGCTGGTCAAGAGAAAGATTAACTTACTTTCTGGAATCAGAACCATTTCTATATGAAATATTTAGGTATCTTATAGGAAAAGACATTACAAATAAGCTCTACTCATTGAACGATCCCACCTTAAATGATAAAGTAAGTGGGTTTTTTTTATGAGTGTGTTTATTTTGTTAAACAATGATGTATAGTGAAGTGTACCTCACTCTATGCAATACATATTTTTCTGAATTTTCATTAATTCATCATGTTTTAAGCAAAGCAGGGATGCTTATAATTTAGAGACCCTTTGAGGGAGTCGTTTCTCAAGAGGATGGACATATTTTGTAATTATTATATTTGTCATCACCTGGTGAGGTGTCTCTAAATGTCAGGGACCTCTGTTTGTGGTGATGTGGAGCTGGTCTCTCATGAAGAGTCTTTTAATCAATCTAAGGAAAATGGTATGTGAGTTGGAGGGAGGAATGGGGGGTAGAGGGGGCCAGAAGGGCAGGGTAGCTGGGAGGCTGCTGACTGGTCACGGCAGTGAGCAGGAAGTTGGCATTTTAACACTGGTGTCCTCCAGTTTGGGACATCCTCCTGGTCAAGCCCCTTCCAGAAAGCCCATAAGTGACAAGACAGGGAGGGGAAGGAGCCTGTGGCAGTGCAGTTAGGAATTTCAGAGCTGTAGGCATCTTCTCCAGGTTGCAATGTGATCTTCATTTCCCCATGTCTGCTCAGAAGGAAATTTTAATGATGACAGAAGAGAAATTGCAGAACATGGTTTCTGTGATAAGTACCGTTCTCCTAGAACTGTGCACACGGGTATGCGCTCTCTTTAAGTTCTCTTGCGTAGACCTTTTATCAAATTAAGGTGGTGCTTATTACTTTTAGATTAATAAATAAGCCATTGAGTATATTACATTTTTGTAACATATATGTAGTTACAGCTTATAATAAAAGTTATAGTTAGCATTTATTGGCCACTTACTATGCACCTGGTAGTTCTTTATTTCAAGGAAAAAATAAATACTGTTTACAGGGTATACATGACCTAAGTCCCAGAGATCTCAGAGATCTTAAACTTTTGCTTTGTAGAAGGCCAAAAAGCTGGAACACCAGCTCAGCCTGTGCACGCAGATCTCCATGCTGGAAATGAGGAACAGCATCGCCAGCTCCAGTGACAGCGACGATGGCTTACACCAGTTTCTTCGGGGCACCGCCAGCATGTCCTCTCTCCGTAAGTTATCCCGAACAGAGAATCCTCCAGGATTCCACTGGATGTCATTGGAAATAGACAAATGACAACCGTGATCGGAAAAATAGCTTTGCAAGTAACAGTTGGGTGACCTGAAGGTATCAACAAAAATAATAATTTTTTTTCTTGCTTTTCTTTTTCCATGTTGCACCTCAGCTAAAATCTAACATGAGAGCTCTTATTGCTTAGTCCAAATTTCAGAACTCGGTGGCTATTGTTTTGCCCTGGACTCTCCTTGAATACTGGTTTCCTGGGATAATGTGAGAGAGTCCATAGTGTTTGCTGGATACTCGGGTTTGTTGTCTTCATGATTTTTGTTCAAGTGAAAACCTAGACCCCGCAATGTGTATAAATAAATAAATAAGTAACACAAAATAACCTCTTTTATTGGTGAAGATTTTGTTGGCAAAATCAAACAGATTGATAACACACTGTGGTAGTAAAGCAGCCAGGAAGCAGGAATTCTTGACTGTCACTGTCTGGAGAGGATAGGGGTACAACCTCAATGGAAATAGGGCATGTCTATTAAAATTTAATGTGCACAGGTTTTGACACAAAATTTCACTGCTAGAGTGTTACCCTATGAATATGTTCTATGGCAAATAATACCACATTAAGTGCTATTCATTCCAGCATTTTTCTACAATTGTAAAATTCTGAGGCAAACCAAAATATCCATCAGAAATAAAACTGATAAATAAATTTTTGATAAAAAAGAAAATGATAGGAAACAATGGCTGGGTGTTTTACTGCCGACTGGTTATCTCATGTGAGCCCCAAGAGTTAACAGGGGGTTGGGTGCTGAGATGTTCCTGAAGATGAAGGAAACCCCCAACACCCACCACCCCCATGAGTTACCTCGTTCACACACAGCCACTGAGAGGCAGGTTTTCCAAGATTGGGCTATAGGCTAGATCATTTTAAAACATCTTAAGTAAGGAACATTTTAAGACACAGATGTTGAGGGGCACCTGGGTGGCTCAGTGGGTTAAGCTGCTGCCTTCGGCTCAGGTCACGATCTCAGGGTCCTGGGATCAAGTCCCACATCGGGCTCTCTGCTCAGCAGGGAGCCTGCTTCCCTGTCACTCTCTCTGCCTGTCTCTCTGCCTATTTGTGATCTCTCTCTGTCAAATAAATAAATAAATAAACCTTAAAAAAAAAAAGAATTAAAAAAAAAAAGACACAGATGTTGAAGATTAGTAAGTAATATGAGAGAAACTAAATTATTTTAAGAATTATTCCAAGAATGGAAGTATCAGAAGAACTTTGAACAAATTCATTTGAAAGAGCAAAAAGACGAATTCTTCCATTGTATAAAACAAAAAACTATTAATGTTTCTAATTGTGTGTTAGTCCAAAGTAACTTTTAAGGAAATACAGATACACGTTCAACAATACTAAATGCTTATGTAAATGATCTTGTATCTTTGGATGCTGTAGATAAATTGTATTAAGGGTGTTAAGAATCACATAGTGTAGAGGGGTTGGAATCGGCAAAGCCATGGAATCAGCATAAACTTCCAAAGAAAGTCTAGGCAGAGAAATGTGTTGTGGACCCAAAGGAGATTCACATGATTTCACATTTCACAAATGAGAGATGGGAGATGGTTGTGTCTTCTTCTAACGTAACTTTTGAAAGTACTGACTGAGGCTGACCAAACTCTACAATCTGATAGCATATCAAATGCATTATCAGCTCTGTTGAAACAGTTTGGTGGTTAATAATCATTTTCAAGTGGATACTTGCATGTATCTTAATTGCATGTATAATGATTACTATACCAAGAAAGGTCAGCAGAAAGGGAATTTTTGTTTTCCTTTTTTTTTTTTTAAGATTATTGTTTATTTATTTGACAGAGAGAGAGAGAGATTGCACACAAGCAGGGTAAACAGCAGAGGGAGAGAGAGAAGCAGGCCCTCCGCTCAGCAGGAACCCCAATGCGTGGCTTGATCCCAGAACCCTGGGATCACGGCCCGAGCAGAAGGCTGACACTTAACCAACTGAGCCATCCAGGCGCCCCAAGTTTTTTTTTTTTTTTTTAATTGTATTTTATTGTATAAGCTAAATCTTTTGGGAGTAAAATAACATTTTAGAAAAAAAAGTTTATCTAGAGTATGTTGTTTAAACAGAATAAAAACACATTTTCACGATTCACATTTGTACTGTTTGTGGCACCAGAAACCTATATTACCAGGTGGATTGATCACCCATGTGGTGTTCAAATCTTGCACTAATGATTATTAGTTGTGGAACTAGTACGTGTGGGTTTGAGTGTGGTGTGTGTGAATTACGCGACAAAGCCCTGCTCATCCCTAATTCCCTTGGACTAATTCCTGTTCTGAGTTTCTTGCCTTCACTTCCTGCAGTTTAATGGAAGACATTGGTCCTTGAACACCACACTGACACTAATTATGAATTCTTTCATTCATCCTAGCCTGTGATTCATCAAAAACCAGTTAGTTCTGGTTTCTCTTTCTTAGGTTTTAGCTCAGAACTCCTGAAGTCTGGGTTTCATGTTTGTGTTTTGTTTGCCAGACCCATCAATATGCTATCTACTTTCCCACATTACAGATGACATTTCTTTTTTTTTTTTAAGATTTTATTTATTTATTTGATAGACAGAGATCACAAGTAGGCAGAGAGGCAGGCAGAGAGAGAGGGGGAAGCAGGCTCCCTGCTGAGCAGAGAGCCTGACTCGGGACTCAATCCCAGGACCCTGAGACCGTGACCAGAGCCAAAGGCAGAGGCTTAACCCACTGAGCCACCCAGGCACCCCACAGATGGCAATTCTTATAAAACAGAGAATACAGAACTAATCTCGTATGACTTCAGCTGAAATAACAAAATTTACCATTTTTGGAGCACGTGGGAGGTCTTAGTAAATGTGAGTTTCCTCGAACAAGTGAGCTCCTATTCTGAGATTCTGACGGGCACAGGGGGCAACTACGGCCACTCCTCTCTGCAGCAGAGGCAGCTTCACGAGTGCTAAGAGAGACGGGAACAAACATTTGTGGACAGTGGTAGCTATTGTTTTTCAGGATCTCTGGACATAATCACATGCAGTCTTTCCTCTAACCCCGCACGGAGAGGTATACTGGGTTTTGCTAGATGACACAGCACTAACAGCCTCCCAGATCTCTGGCTGGGAGGAAGGGGCTGCTTTCTGGTGCATGTGCACCCAGGTGCTACTCCAGGCCCGTTGTCCTCCTCAAACTGGGATGCAAAGAGCAGCTGCTGTTTGGATGACTGCCCCCCACGCAGGGGACGTCAGTGACGGCAGAATTACATGATGGCTCTGAAAGCTCCCACTTAGAAGTTGCACATGTGGGGCGCCTGGGTGGCTCAGTCGGTTAAGTGTCTTCCTCGGGCTCAAGTCATGATCTCCAGGTCCTGGGATCAAGCCCCGCATCGGGCTCTCTGCTCAGCGGAGAGTCTGCTTCTCCCTCTCCCTCTGCCCTTTCCCTGCCCCTACACTCGTGCTCTCTCACCCTGTCAAATAAATACATAAATAAAAACTTTTTTAAAAGAAGAAGTAGCACGTGCGATCCTGCAGGGGCTGAGCAGGAAGGCCCCTGTGGCGAGAGGGAAAGCAGGTGTTTTGACAGTAACTTGGATCTAAGTATTACTTCATTTTACACCTGAGGAAATTAGGAATCTGGATGCTTACTCACTTGTTCATTCGCACAGGGAGAGGCTCTGGGATACAGAGTAGGTGTCCTGTCCGATCCATACTGTTGGACCACATTGCCCCTCTGTTTTAAAAGGAAAAGACCAAAACATGTGTGTAACACTTGACTCGTGCTTTATAGTTTACCCGTCACTTCCGCTCCCATTCCTTCATCTACACCTGACGACTCTTCAGCAAGCACAGCCACTATTCGTATATCTACGCCTTTCCTGAAGGGGCCACCTGTCCTCAGTGAGAAGGCTGTGCTTACCCCCAAATCATTTCTTTCTCCTACAACCTGCCTCACTGGAGAAACCTACCACCCTCCCCCAATTCCTCCATTATGACCAAGCAGTGCTGCAGATCGGTTTTCACAGACCCGTTGATTTCCATTTTGTTGAAATTTTTTGCTTTCTTCATTGTATGCGGGGTTCGCCATAGGAACATTTAAATTATCCAGTAATGTACTCCGGTCGTTTATTGTTGGGTTAGCTTTCACTTCCCCTCATATGTCCTTACAGAATTACAAGCAGTGCTGCTCTATAACAATTCTATTTATTTTGTATATTTATTGTATATTGTAATGTTATTTGTATATTTGATCAGCATATACCCATTCCATTTGGTTGAAAGTCTCTGAATCTCTGGGCTTCCCCTCCATATTTCTCTCTCTCTCTCTCTGTGTTTTTGCATTTTTGTTTTGTCTTGTTTTGTCTTGTTTGTCCTATAGAATCTTGATTCTTAAATATAATTGTGAATATGAATCACTTGGAGATTTTATTACAGATTCTGATGCAGAAGACTAGAATAGGGCCTGGCATCCCCCTGTTTAACCAGTACCCCAGGGGTGCTGACGTGGCTGTCCCCTGAACCACTCTCTGAGCAGTGAGGAGTAGGGGTCGCTCCTTATAGTCTGGAATTTTGCTGAATGCAGCCCCATGTTGGTTTCTTGTATTTCCCATTCACTGGTAGGTAGATTTCTGGGCCTGTGTAGGTTCTGGTGAAAGCATGAAAAAAAAATGGGTGCCAATCCCACTTTTTACATTGCGCTCTATTTTTATGTGTATCACATAACCCTAAATCCAGAGCAAGATCTCTACTCTTTGCCACGCAGACTCTGTATTCCACATCAAATTATCATTTAAAGACAAGAAAGTAATGAGATAGTCTGAGAAAAATTGCTTCCTTCCCATTTATTCAGTGGCCCATAATCCACTCAGCTCCCTTTCAGTTTCCCGTGGCTTCATTTACTCATTTCGTGTTTGGGAAGCGTGATGGTGAGGCAGGAGGACCAGAAAGGACGAGCAGGGCAGGGCATGTGGGAAGGAGTGCGTGTCCTCACATGGCTATAAGCTCTCTTCTCTCTGCTCCTGCCCCGAGGGCCTCACCAGGCTGCCTTGCCATTTTCTCCCGCTTATGAGGTTTAGCTCCTACGTGTGATGCAGAAAACACACACACACTCAGATTGATCGGACTTGGCAGGTGCATCACTGACAAGCGGTGCCGGGCACAGATGTCGTCATGGCAACAGGAGACTGTATTCTGTTCCCTTAAAAGTTGTAGAACTTTATTTTGGTTAATTGGGGTTAAATAACCTATTGTGTGGTTTATTCATTTGTTTGCTTTTTAAGTCCTGAGGCATTATAGACAAGGCATTCCGTTGGAACTCGTCTTGGAAAGCTTTTGTTATTTTAAACCATGTATTTTTTTTCAGAAATTAAAATTAAAATGTATGAGTTTTAAAGACACTGTGAAAGGGGCACCTGGGTGGCTCAGCGGGTTAAGCCTCTGCCTTTGGCTCAGGTCATGATCTCAGGGTCCTGGGATTGAGCCCCGCATCGGGCTCTCTGTTCAGCAGGGAGCCTGCTTCCCCCTCTCTCTCTGCCTGCCTCTCTGCCTACTTGTGATCTCTCTCTCTGTCAAATAAATAAATAAAATCTTAAAAAAAAAAAAAAGACATACTGTGAAATACTTAGAGCAAGGTTTTTTACTGAGAAAAAAATCTTTTCAGATGTCTTTTGTTATTATTGTCAAGATGGTGTTCTGGACGCTCTCCTAATTTCAGGTGACCTGGTTGCACAAATATGCCTTAAGTGAGCTTGCCTCTGGTTGGTGGTCTTACCTGCAAAGACGAGCAGCATATCTGACATAGAGAGTTTCTGTCGGCTGTCTTACCCATTTGTTTACCTGGAAGGATACAAAAACCCAATATAGCACTTTCAGTTTCAAGGCTGGTTTCATGAAATAACCTGTTCAACTCGATTTGTATTCCATTTGCCCCCACAGCTGCTATAGACCAATGAACAACAAGCTTGACATGAATCGTGTGGAGACGTAGAGAGGAGATGGGATCAGGCAGCAGAAATACTGAGGGAACAGTTCTCAGGCCTACCCAGATGGCAAGAGAAAAGCTGTGTCCCCACTTTGTACGTTAGTAAGGAGCAGCTTAGGGAGGCTAAGTAACAGATTCAAGGCCCCTGGGCTAGCTCTGAAACAAAGAAGTGTTGAATTTGTTGTAAATTCTTGTTTTGCTTTTTACCCTATGCATATCCGTATCCACTAGGGACTGTACCCTTGTTTAGGGATGTTCAGCCCCTGCCATCTCAGCTGACACACCTTGACCACGTTCAAACATATTCTCATCTCATCGTCAGCCCACCCAGGAAGGTTGATGTGGTGTTTTTCCCTTTTAGGGTTGAGAAGTATGACATTTATGTCCTCGGAGTCCTTGGTCCCCCACTCAGTAGGGACTGTGCTCTTTGTCTCCAGAGACACCAATCCATTCACTGTCCTCTATCCTCACAGTGTTTTCTCTGTAAAATGATAGTACAGGGATTTTTTTCAGATACACATTTTTTTTAAGATTTTATTTATTATTTGAGAGAGAACAAGAGCCCACAAGTCAGGGTAGGGGGACAGAGGGAGAAGCAGACACCCCACTGAGCAGAGAGCCCTATACTGGGCTTGATCCCAGGATCCTGGGATCGTGACTGAGCCGAAGGCAGATGCTTAACTGACTGAGCCATCCAGGCACCCCTCCAGTTACACATTTAAACTTTTAATAACAAATTTAAAAATTAACAAGTTAAGGGGAGCCTAGGTGGCTCAGTCTGTTAAGCAAGTCTGCCTTCGGCTCAGATCATGATCCCAGGGTCCTGGGATCTAGTCCCAAAGCAGGCTTCCTGCGGAGCAGTGAGCCCAATGCAGGGCTTGATCCCAGGACCCTGGGATCATGACTTGAGCCGAAGGCAGAGGCCTTAACCCACTGAGCCACTGGGGCGCCCCTACCCTTTCTTAGTCTTTCCCCTTCTACCTTTACATTGTTGAAGGTCTCTTCCTTAACTTTTAAGCAATCACAATTGATAACAAGTATATTCTGTTATTCCTTTTTTTCCAAAATATTTTTTTGTCATAAAATACTCATAACATCAAATTTACCATCTTAACCATATCTAAGGGTACAATTCAGTGATATTACGTACTCTATTCTCTTTTGCAACAACAATTAAGTCTTCTTGCTTTCTCTATGATTTGCTTTGCAAAGTTTAAGCAAATAAACAATGTTGACATTATTATGCTTTATTCAGAACCAAATAATGGACTGTGACTACAGTCCATTTCTTTCTTTTTGGTTATAACGTCGTGATTCCTATTCTGTTCAAAGGAGGCTATTTCTAGTATCAAGTTCAAATGGATTCTCCTTTCATATAAAACAAAAAATCATGCCACAGTTTACTTCATACTTTTTACTTTTTCTCCCTGGAGGTTTTTTATTGTCTTGCTTTGGATCCATTTTATTCACCATGTCCCTAGTATCTTCTAGCTTCTTATTCGTTCTTTTAACTGAAATCCAATTTGTTTCTTCTTAAAGTCTTTAAGCAGTTTTTCATATTTGAACCGTGCCTTATCATACTGCTTTTTGTCTTTATTGATATTTTAGTTGCCTTTCTTTCTCCTCATCCTTGCATTTTCTTCTATCTGTACTCTCTCAGTACATCAATGCTGTGTCTCCTTTTCTCAGAGAACTTCCTCACAGAACCTTCCATTCTCCTTTCTCATCCTAGACTAGTTGTCTTGAGTCTGTGCACAGCTGCCCCTAGGAACTGCCTTCCCCATCCCCTTGAGTTTATTCACCATCCCCATGATGTTACAGCTTTCTCCTTGTGGGCAGGAAGGGGCTGCAGGACGCCACGGTTCCTCGGCTGTTCACCCCTGTTGCCAGGCAGCTCAATACCCTGACCACCCATGCGAGTAGTTAGCCGCTGATCTGCAAATGACCTGTTGGACTGAGAAAACCTCCTCCTGGGAACCACTAGCTTTCTCCAACCTCTCTATTTCCCATAACTTGTACATTTCTTTGGTGGGGTCCCTCGATGCTGGTGCCTTCGTTTCTCTAAGGGAATTAAGAATAAAAACTATACCTACCCTTCGTCATTATTTTTCAGAAAGTTTCAATCCAAACTTAGTCTCTTCAATTTAAAAAAATCTTATTCTATACATAAACAAGGCAGGAAAAGAGATGATAATCCTCTCTAGCCACGAAGCCATTAAATCCTTCCCTATCCCCATTCATCAAAAATTGTATAATCTAATTAAAATTCTAAACCCTTTGTAAGGTTTTTAATTACTTGCTAAAACATTTGGCCAGATGGTTAAACATAATAAAAATAAGAACACTTTGAAAGGAGTGAGGAAAATGTCATCAAAGTTAATGGAATAAAGGGGGAAAAAATCATATAACATTATATTAGATAGTTGACAAAAGTGTTCCCCCTTTATAAAAATTGAGTATCTTAAGCAGAGAGAAAAGCCACTTGACAAATTTCATATTGTGTTTTTATATTTATTTGGAGATCCAACCTGAGGTTGCCTGTTCATTCTCTGGAACAGGTGTGACCTTCACTCTGGATTTAAGCCCAAAAAATATGTCTGTTTACTTTGACTTGCTAAGAGATGCCGTTGGCCCCTCATGTAATTAGAAGCACACTAAAACAGAAGAAGCTTAATAAGGACAGAATTCTTTTTTTTTTTTTAAGATCTTATTTATTTATTTATTTGACAGAAATCACAAGTAGGCAGAGAGGCAGGCAGAGAGAGAGGAGGAAGCAGGCTCCCCGCTGAGCAGAGAGCCCGATGTGGGGCTCGATCCCAGGACCCTGAGATCACGACCCTAGCCGAAGGCAGAGGCTTTAACCCACTGAGCCACCCAGGCGCCCAAGGACAGAATTCTGTCAAAGGGAATTTCTCTTACCTAATTTCTCACTACTCTGGATACTAGAATTTTGACTGTTAGGTAAGATCTCCCTGTTCTGCATGTATAAAGGCTTCCCGCAGTTCTTTGACTCAGTCCCTGAGGAAGGCCGGAAAGGGTCTGGTGGGGCAGGCTAAGCTTGTCCTCACGGAGGCCCACGGCTTGCTTCCACTGGGCAGGGAACAGCCTGCAGGAGCCACACTGACTCCTCCTCAGTGAGGATCCAGCACAAGCCTCTGAACGGGTCTGCTGAGGAGAGCCTCGACTTCCCAGATCCAAACCCTCCGGTGGGCGTCCACAGTGCTGTCCCCCGCTGTGATCTGACAGGAGTGGAAGGGTCCACTCTTTGGTTCAGGGCTCTTACTGCTAAGCCTCTGTCTTCTACACGTGCTCAAAGCTCGTATTTTTGAGTTTGAGTTTTTCTTTCTTCCCCTCAGGATTGCTGTTCTCTATCTGAGCTGCACACACCAAACGTGGTGTACAGCTCAGAGGAAATTCCACTCCTCTGGCTGTGCCTTCTGGGTGTGCTGGGATCCATGGGAGGGATGTAGAAGTCTTTCTGACAGAAGATTTTTTTTGCCGCTTGGGGTAATATGAAACATCCCCCAGCAACAGTAACTCTTGACATAACTGTTTTAACAATTTCACACCTGATAAATCTGGATTGCGGTTCAGTCTGCGACTATTTGTTTTACATACTTTCATAATAAACTGTGTTAATTGGCACCCAGAGCCAAGTAGAAGATGATTATAGCTAACAGCAAAAAATAATGTTAATTATCTCTTCTTCATTATAATAAATACCGAAGGATATAGTTAACCACTTCTGTTTCCCAACTATAAAAGCGGTTTTACTAGAAGAAAGACAGAAATCAGATTTCTGGAAAATTTATGGATATGGAATTATTGGCCTGCCTAGAATTTGGAATAAATGAAAAGTAAAGCATCCTACAGAGGTCATGTACCTCATAGTAATGACCTTGAGGGACAAAAGTAATTTGAAAAAGCACTTCACTAAAGATAAGCTCAATTTCTTCCTCTCTCCTCTCCTCGTGCTCGTCCATCTAGGTAGGTTTGGCCCCTCCTGGGCAAATTTCTGATGATGCGTGAGTGCATAAAATTAATGAAAAACCAGGCAAACTTGTAGAAAGAATTTATTAATGTTCAACTTGGGACATGTAAGATAGTTTCCTTGAAGCAGAACATTCTTTTTTTATAGATTTTGGGGGTTTTGCTGTTGTTCACGCTCCACATTGGGCTTAGCTATATTAGCGGACCGAGAGCTTACCTCTAGCAGCATTGTGGCGGTGACTGAGTCCTCCCGCCGAACCGGTGGGTCCCGCACGGAGGCTGGAGAGCAGGAGGTGTGGGCGAGCGAGCTCCTGCTCCTCAGAGCCCGACTTCCTCCTGGCCACAGCAGTACCAGATCTGCAGGTAGACCAGGTCACTGTCACCCTTGGCCTTCAGTGGCAGAGGAGGCCCAGGCCAGCTGAGGCTGGGACAAAGCGTGAGCACTCTCTGCGACACTGATTCCTACCGAGGGGTCAGGCGGCCAGCTGGCTCCGGGTATCTTCCCGTGGTTACCGACAGGCCCGGTGCCCGCTGCCCTCCGGCGCATCTGCCGCAGGGAGGAAGGGCCGCAGGGCGCTGCTCTGGGAACTGGGACCAGAGGGGCCTGTGCGCTCTAATCCAGCCCCGGAGCCTGAAATGAGAGTGACTCTAGGATCCTGTGAGAACGTTCGCGGGAGTATGCAGTCTTGCAGGCCCGGCAGGGCCAGCCCTCCATCCTGCCAGAATGTGATCCTGCCGAGGCGGCCCACTTCCTGTGAGGAAGGAGGTTCTAACACCACAGCCACCCCACAAGTCTGTCTTTCACAGGCTCTCCAGGCAGCCTTTGCTTTAGCTTCTGAGTATAAAGTAGAAAAATTGTGTGGATATGTGAGCATGAAGGGCTCTGAAAAGTGCGTCGACTTCCTGAGAAGCAGTAAGATCGAGTCAGAGACTCTGCAAGTCATTTTTATTTCCCTGACATCTAACCCAGCTTCTAGCGCCTTGTCATCACTCAGGGGCACCTTTTTTAATCGGATGAAAACTTCTTGGCAGGTGATGATCCGGCCGAGCCTACTGACGTTTATGTGAGGGGACAGGGCTCTTGCCCGTGCGCGATGTGCTGCTATAAGCTATGCTCTAAGCCCATGCTATAAGCTCTGCTGAGTCGATTATAGGACAGGGATCCCCCAGGGAACATGACACAGAATATAGTGATAACAGTCCCTTCTCATCGCAAGGTTTTACTATATCCTGAGACTTCCTGCACGTGAGAAATACAGGTGGTTCCCCACCCCCATCCGAGACTAAAGGTGACGGCCGTGTGTCTTTGCCTCACGCTCAAGCTCAGCCTTCTGAAGGCCTCATGTGGAGTTTCATGTACTAAGTAATGATCAAGGACGTGGCTATGTGGGGGCGACTTCTGCAGGACAGAAGAAGGTGTGGTTACAGCCCTCAAGGTGCTTGTTTTCCAGTAAGGGACAGAGGCACATTCTTGTCATCACAGTGAACTATAGAATGTAGAAGGGCTGATGGACTCTAGGGAATGGAATCTCCCCTCATAAGGAATTAGGGAAGACTCTAGATGAAGAAGGTGGGGTTTGACCTTGACCATGAGGAATGGATAGGAATTTGATGAATAGGAATGGGAATAGAGAGGGCACTCCAGGTGGGGAGAGAAGCAAGAGAAGAAGGAAAGGATGAGTTGGATTTGGGGAGCAGTGAGGTTTGCCAGAGCTTGGACTGGAATGGGAAGGAGGCCCAACTAGGAGGCCCCTGGGTATCACCCCAGGACTGTGGATGACTCCCACACTAGTGTCTTTTTAATGCTATGTGGTAAGCATCACAGCTCTTCCTTGGCCCTGGCCAGTGTACTGGGGAATGAACAAATTCTTTCATGGAGAAGTTGAAAGTCCTTGCGAGGTTTTCACCAGGTAATTTCCAGTTGTCTTGGGTCCTCTCTTCATTCTGTCTCAGTGGGAAAACGCACCAGTTGGTGACGGAGCTGAGAGGGCAGAAAACATTTTGGCCCCAATGTAGATGACAGCCACAGGGTCCCATAGAATGTCACTCCTGTTGATAGATGGGCTAAAATCCAGAGCATGAGTCCCACTTCCACCGTCAAAATAAACTGGGTATGTTTCTGTTATTTATGTTACACAATCACGTCTGAATCCTCTGCCTTATTGATTTGGTTTAATGCTCTCAGACACACCATCTTGTTTGTTCAGAGAGTTTTTATCAGATTGCAAATACTCAGCCTGAGTTAGTGTATCATGAGGCTCAGTCATAACTGGAGGCTAGACATACGACAGAAGCTGTGGCTACTTTTTTAAGACAAATTTTGCTGCATGTGGGACTGTTTCAACTGAGAAACACAAACCCACATTCAAGTACAAGTCCCGCATGTTTTTGTCTGCCATTCCTACCGGCGATAATGAATTTTAACAAATGTTCTAATTACTTAGGCCATTGCCCCCCAAAGACCGTATCAATAACTCATTTTATTAACTTACAAACTGACAAAATGACTATTGCATCCCAGGCCCTGAGGTAAGAACTGTCAGCCACTTAGTCCTCTGAACAACCATACGAAGTAGATAAGAGCATGATTCCTATTTTACAGATAGGGAAACTGAGGCAGGGGGACGCGAGGTAACTTGCCCAAGCTCACACGGATAGTATTCACTGCCATTTGAGTAGACCCGCAAATTGAAGGTTGTGGCTGGTGGTCATGCTGTCACCTGCGAGAAAAAGGACCAAAAGACTTGCCTGGGTGGTTCCGCCATGCGGTTGTCTGTGACAGAATTGTGTGCCTGGATCATCTTAATAGAGGCTCATCATCTACAGTTAATGTCAGTAGTTGTCTCTCAAGAGACTCAGGATTTTAATGGACCATAAATGCTTGAAAATAAACAGTAACAGAAAATAAAGTTTCCATGTAGGCACAGCCAACACATCCACTATACCAAAGTCCAGGCCAGTCTAATTCCTAACTTTTTTATGTTGGAAGCTGTGGCCGTTGGGAGTGGCATTTTCTACGTGCCCAGCACCCTGCTGAGCCCATGACCCCCTTTTTTTGGTCTTATCCCCCAACAACGGCACTAGACAGGCCTTGGGAATATCTCCCTATAACAGGTATGGAAACCGAGGCCTAGAGAGGATTAGTGACGGAGCGTAGATCACACAGCGAGGAGGCAGCACAGTAGGGTTCTGAACCCGGGAACTGTTTCTTGAGGCTGGGGCCTTGACCATGGTGCATGCTGCACGCCACCTCCCCCCGTGCCCCGCCCGTCCTCCTCGCCCACAGCGTCTGCTGTCAGCTGCCCACACTTGCCAGGGATTAACAGGTGATCTGGATAAAGTTCTTGTAGCAGCTCTGCTTCACGCCTTAGTTGGGTCCCGCTATCCTCCTCTGCTCTATACCAAGTATTTGAAGAGTCAGGTTTCACCATCGTTCTCCCATCATCAATCTTAAGTCCAGCCTGAGGTCAGCACTTGCTGATTGACTGATGGACGGAATACCATTCCGCCCTGTTGGAGGGCAACACGCGCACCACGCGGCTGTGCGCAGGGCAGACGGGGACCCCCGCCCGATGAATCCTGACGCTGAATGTGGGAACTTTGTGGAGGGGGGTTTGTGCTGTTCCGGGAGCTGCTCATCAAGCACCCTGAGAAGTCTGTGCACCCATTTTTAGTAACTCCTTTTACTTTTAAGCCATGTTTTTTTCCTCTCTCAATCATGGTGTCCCTTATGTGGTAGATGCTCAGTAAGCCTCTGACAAATGCATAAACAAAGGAGGGACAGACCGAGTCATTTATAACTTGACTTCTTGGATATAAAAGGCTTTAAGGATGTTCCTGCCCCCTCTGCTACTTGGAATTGCATTTTCTTCACCTGGCTTTTCCTTCCAGTTTGCCTGGACTAGCCCCTGCCCGCCCCACCCCCCTCTCCACCCCCCCTCCCCCTCCCATACCAGTCCCAGCAGTGGCTGGACAGGTGGTGGCAAGAACTACTATTTTAGGTGGTGCCACAGATGGTGTTAGCTTCCGTAGCTTTAGGATGGAACTCTTCTTTAGGGAAATTAGGAGTTAAATTAGCTCTTGAGGAACTCAAGTCACCACATATATTAATGTAGGAACATGCACTCTGAGTCCTAATCACACTTTAGGGCAACGCACCTGAAACTGCAGGTGCACAGGCACTGGAATCCACTCCGTGTTTGTTCTCACGACTAAGAGTCATTTCTTGACTTCGTTGTTTTCTCAAAATGCTGAATTGAAAATACAGCGTTTAGGGGAATTGCATGCTTGGTACTAGCGATCGATTCCCAGAGAGTTTTGCTTTCCGGTTGGGGTTTTTCATTGATACATCATCCCAGCATCGGGGCAGGCTGGACAGTAAGTGGGTTTCCTCTTTGTGTCTCTGACAGATGTGCCGTCCCCACACCAGCGGGGCTCTACCAAGATGAAGCCCATCGAAGAAGGGGTGGAAGATGACGACGAGGTCTTTGAGCCCGTGTCTCCAAACGCGCTGAAAGCCCATCAGTTGCCTTGACCGGAGGGAGAGGTCAAGGGACCTGGATGGAAACTGTCTTGAAGAGATCCTGAAAAATACCAGCCCTTCCTCATGGCTTCTTGATTAGTCTGCTGTAGCACTGACAGTCTGAGGGCAGGAAAGTGAGGAGGGGTCAAAGATGGGAAGGTTATTTGAGCTCTCCTTTTTACTGATCAGCTTTTTAAGCAATTGTTTTACTGAGCCTTCTGACTAAACCTAGTTCTATTTTGAGATATATATTTTCACAGTGTTTTCTAGATATATTATTGTTTTAACTTAGCACTCTGTCAATGCAAATGCCTTTTCACTCTTTTTTTGTTTGGTTGGTTTTTTTTTCTGAGTTGTGGTTCATTTTCCTCACAGTGTTTTTTCTCCACCGTGGCAATGGGGTTGTCCACTTGATAGGTTTAAGAAACAGTGTAAGTTCGAAATTGAGGTTGAGGTGTCATTAAAAGGCAGGGAGTCTCGAGCGTTGTTCAACTGAATTTTTAGCTGGAAGATTGTAAAGAAAGATGTGATTTGGCTGGTGTTTATTTTTTCTCCCAGGCCAGACACATTACCCCACTAGATCACCTTACTTATTTGGGCATTGTGTAGAGAGCAGGATAATGAGCAAAACTCATCAGCCTTGGCTCATGTTACCCTTATAGTATGCTGGGTGCAATCGGGTCTGAAACCAAAGCTGGAAAGAAAACAGAGGGAAGCAGTTCTGAGCTCAGCTTGACCTTCCGCAAAAACCCAGCTCACCTGTGACTTGGAGCTATCTTGTCCCACACACCCTGGTGTGGGGAACACCTTACTTGTGGTAGGGTGTCCAGTGGCTAAGCAAGTGTCATAGAATGAGGTGATTGAAAGAGCATTTTCATTCTGTGGTCTGAAGTTTCCGAGAGTTCCTCCAGAACCATAGATGTTTCCTTAAAATGTGCCAAATAGCCAGTTCTGGGGATGCAAATGTGAACAGAGCTTTGGGGGCAGACCAAAGCCATGTCATGGGCACCCAACCTAGATGTTGCTGTGAGGGCTTTGACTGTAAATCTCGCTTTTCTCCTGGAATCGTGTTCCAGGAAACAGTGATGGGAAGTGGGAAGTTGGCTGAAATGATCGGTCAGACTGGTCAGTGTGACTGAGGCACTCAGCTGGGAGAACCTCTTTGATCGACTACACTATGTCATATGCCATGACGATTTTATTTCATCCACTAGAACCCAGTTGAGTCAGTCCTCTGTTATATTAAATAGCTAAAAAAAAGTTCCCAATGAAATTACTTTTAGGTAAGCTGAGCCCAAAGCAGCCTGTCTTGCCAAGGGGTGATTTCTCTCAGAGAAGGTAGATAAACTACTGGAGGGTCACCTCCCTTTCCTAAATCCATTTTTTTAAGGCTCATTATTTTAGTAATTTCACTGGAGTTAAACTTTCACTCTCAGTCCCTCATTAAGAAAATTTCCACTGACTGGGGATCTAGCTGCTAACATCTCTATCAAATGTTGCCTTATTAACGCCACAGTGGAAAGGCTGATTTCACTTCACCTCAGGACGGTCTCTTTAGTTTCCTAAGTTATCAATGTATTGGGGGGGAATGAAGCACAGGTGAATTTAAGATTGTAGAGATTCATTTGGTTGGAGGTCCCTTGCCGTGCCTGAGACCCCACGTGTGGTAACTGTAACTAATGGCGCTGGTACTGCTTTCCTCTAACTGTCGGGGTAAGGTCATGTGGACCATTTAGTTTCCACATGCATAAGACTAATTTGCAAAATCACTCTATAGAGTAATTAGACATGACACCCTTCCCTGAAGAGAAAGTAATTTTAGATTCTGCTGAGGCCACGTTTGTAATGTTGGGTGGATCCACAGAAGCTTGGGGTTTCTCAACCTGACCCATGTTCAGGTGTGTCCCTTTTGTCGAGCTGAGACCGTGGGAAGGGTCCTCTCTAATGACCAAGCTGCATATGTTGGGAGGCTATTTTCTGCAGCACCAGGAACAAACATTTTTAAAGGCACACTGCTAAAACCAGACGATCGGAATTCATTTACTGTGTTTATTAAACCCCGTGTGTGCGCATGCACGCACATCAGTGCCATTCATAACAGAGATTGTAATCTCGAGCTGAGGAATCTTAAAAGAACCACTTAGCCTGAATGGGAAACACGAAACTATTTTTAAATACACACTTCTGAGGAAGACAATGAGCCTTGGAGAAAAGGAGATGCCAGCCACTGGGTAGCCCTCCCACATAGACTCGATAGCAAAGAAGCAGATAAGAACACAGAAAGAGTTTTAAGTTGTAAGATCTCCTGTGGATGGCTTTGAATTCATTTATACCAGTGAACAAGTGTATCTTTGTGAAAGGTATAAATACATAGACAAAAAAAAAAATGCGTTTGCTGCCAAAGCCACTGATAAAATGCTTCTTGTGTTTTTTGGTGTTCACTTAGCTGTGTGACCAAGGTTCAGAAAATGATCTCCAAAAATTATTCTATATATAACCCCACATCTACTAGGTTTAAATGCAATACCGAGTATGTTGTATGATTCAGGAGTGTAACATTTACACAAGGATGTATGTGTCATTTGTAATATTTTGAAAACCCTCATATTTATATTTATAAGATAATAGCACAGATACTAGATAGAAACCCAATGATGTTTATATATCTTAAATTAGTAATAATGGGTGCTATATGATTATCAGCTACTGCCCGTTGCTTTCTGGGGTCTTTTCCACTGCTCCCCATGGTTCAGTTGCCCTGTCACCATTGGACACCTTTGTGTTTCGCTGCCAATAGTGTGTGCCCGGGAGACACCACCTTCTTCGTATCTGGTTCTCCTTCAATGTGTCTGAAACATTTCTGGTTTTATAACCTGGCACTGCCGATTCCTGGTTCCCGGGTCCTATCCTGGCCCCAAAGGCAGAGTTCCTTGAATGCTGGAAAAAAATCTTTGGGAAAAGTTGATGTAACCTACACATGCTGCCCTGTCCCTGGTGCACCCGGGGAATGACTCCAGCCTTCCAGGAAAATCGTCCTGCCAGTACGTGGATGGCGCCCAGCGAGAGCTGGGGTGTGCGGGGCAGCCCGAGTACTGCCCACCTCCCTGCTTACCCCAGAGACCAGCTCCGAGGGGTCACAGTTCTTTATTTCCTGTATCCATTTCTTTGGACATTTCTAAAGCCTCTTTGCAGAAACCTCAGACCTCGCTATGCCTCCATTTCCCACCCCTTTTTTCCAACCCTGGTTTCCCAACCTCCTTTTCTACTTACTTCCAGCAGCAGCGGTTAGAAATTCCCACCCGTTCGATCTCAGTTCCCGAGGACCTGAAAGAACAGAGTAGTGTGCAGGGAACTCAAGGCTGCAGTGTAATCACGCTTCAGTTTTGCTCCAAGGATGACACATTTCCTCACAGACGGCCTTTCTTTCATCCTCACAGGAGCCCCGGATACCTCGTGTGTAACCATATATTGTGTCATTTCAGAAACCTGCTTTGAAGCACTCTTTATAGGTTAATCTGTTATACTTACAACCTAGTTTTAAAGTACACGAGGATTTTATGAATGCTTTATACAGACACATTTATAGGAAACTCAGTCTTTCTGTTTTTAGGTGCCATCGACATTGATACCATTTACTTCAAAATCAATTGACTTTTTGTCTGAATAGAGCCTTAGAGTTGAAAATATCTCCATATACTGTCATTTGATCAAATAAATTTCTTACTTAGAAAATAGGCATTTGATCAAATAAATTTCTTACTTAGAAAATATGATGTTCATTTCATTCCTCTTACATAGAGCTAGCCGATTTGCTCCGACTCTATGCCAAAAGGTGGGGGTTGGTTCATTTACCCTCGGTTGTGGGAATTGCTCTGGTTTGCCAAGGGGGTGGCCTTGGGTCAGTTCCACACTTAATTTCAAAGCTCTGCCATCTTGGCTGCCTTCGGCTCTGACAAGAGGCAGCAAGACAGTGCTGACTGGATGCAGCAACTGAGAAGCCTTCCCAGTTTCACTGTGGGACCACGTGCTTGCTCCGGACACGTTCCTGGTTCCACCTTACAACTCTGAAAAATGATTTTCTTTCCAGCGATGCTCTTCCTCTACTCCTAGGCCTTGTTCTCATTCCACTTCGGCGCCATTTGCACAGTCCCACCGTTGCCTATACCAGCTTCCTGCGGGCTGCGACAGCCCTGGGTCTTGGATGTCAGATACTACGTTAATATTTCCTTGCTCTTTACCAAGGACAGAGATATCCCCCAATGACTTTGAAGCTCTCCCAGCCTCTCCCTTCATCCCGAGAAAAGCCTCCTCCTTCAGCTTTTAGCCGAGGCTTTCCAGGCTTCTTCCCCCAGCGGCTGGTCACAGCTGCAGGTTCCGCTGTAGGACTGGACGTGGCTGGGCCAGCCCCCAGGGCCCATCCACCCCCCACCCCCAAAGCGAAGCACAGTTGGAGGGGATTTGATGCTTGGACTCCTCACATGACTGGCCCACAGGACAAAACGTGATGTGAACAAAGCTAAAGCTACCTCACACCGGATAAATGGAAGTCCCACAACTATACCACGGCTCTTATAAGAATGGCAGCCAGGGATCCTGGGTGGCTCAGTCAGTTAAGCATCTGCCTTCAGCTCAGGTCATGATCCTCAAGCCCTGGGGTTGAGTCCCATGTGGGGCTTCCCTGCTCAGCGGGGAGCCTGCTTTTCTCTCCCACTCTCCCTCTCTTTGTCTCCCTCAAATAATTAAATAAAATTTATTTTAATTTAATTTAAAAATAAAGGAAGGCTGCCTTGAGGGGAAAATGATTATAGCCACTTACTTCTTGATATCACCAGCAGATGATGAACATTTACCCACAGGCACACCTGTTGGTGGTTATAGACAATTACCCTGTTTTTGCAGAGACTGACGGGTGTGAACACAAGTCCCTTTGAAGGAGCTCAGACAGAGGCTGTAGACAACTCTGCTCATTGAGACACAAGAACCCGATATTCATCTGCTCTGAATTCATTTCTCTTAAAAAGCTGTTATCTTGGGGATCTAGCTAAACTTTTTCAATGTGCTTCTCACTATTTTTGTTATTCTTATCTGATCTCTTTAAATGTCCCTCCTTAAGAGTATGGATATATTTTGCTCATAAGAATAATTATAATATTTTACATTTTTTGGTGCCTGTATTATATACAGAGGCTTTTTTTTTAGAAAGAGAAATACTAGAAACTGATATTGAGAGGTGTCTGGGAGGCTCAGTTGTTAAGCGTCTGCCTTCAGCTCAAGTCATGATCCTAGGGTCCTGGGATCGAGCCCCGCATCAGGCTCCCTGCTGGGGGTGGGGTTGGAGCCTGCTTCTCCCTCTCCCCCTGCTGTTCCCCCACCTTGTGCCTTCTTCTCGCTCACTCTCTCCCTGTCAAATAAATAAATAAAATCCTTTAAAAAAAAATCTTGATATTGACCTTCAAATTCATCTATCCTTTATGTGAAAATGTGGGTTTAGTTACATGTTACATGTCAAACAGATTTCTTATCTCTGTTGTTCACCTCAACCTCCCTTTTAGCTCAAGGCAACTTAAAAGCACTGGCCTGAGTCCTGCCCTTCTCGTTGGACGTGGATTTGAGGTCAGACAGATGCAGTTCTGAACACTGTCTCTGACTATGGGATCTTAGGCAAGGTGTTAAACCTTTTAAAGCTACTGTGTCATCTTGCATCCGTTAGAACTTTTCCCAGCACATAGTTGGTACTCAGTAAATGTTCTCATCCCTTTTCCCTTTTTTTCCTTTGGTTTTCAAGTTCAGTCCTTAAAGCTTCTGGAATCTTGGCAACCACAGTTCTTGTACGGAGCCAGGGCGCCAGTGCCAGCAGGACCCGAGGGACAGGCAGAGCAGGGAACTGTTACCATGACCCCTTCTGCTTATAGCAGAAATGACTGAAGCCCTGAGGAGCCCTGCGCCCCATGTCCTTGGATACATTTGACTGGGGCGGAGAGAAGAGCCCATCCTGACTTCAGCAAGTGGCCCCAGAAAGCTGTAGGCAGGGGAAGAAGGCTGTAGGCACCTCTCTGTGTTGGCCAGTGGGTAGAAAACAATAGCTTTAGGCTAAATAATGCTTTCCATGAGGTTCTTCTCTAAGAATCATTAAGCGTCAGTCAACATTTAACAAATTATTTGAACTAACAACCTTGCTTATCTCTCCATAGTGATGATTGAATTGTGAGCAGGCGGGATGAAGAATATGCACGCAAGACATTATGGCTAAGTTCTGACAATAGGAAGGATGGAGAAAAGTTTATCTTGACCCCACAGAGTGTGGGAGAAGGAAGAGAATTTATTCCTGATGCAGTTTGATTCCTAAAGATAGTTTGATTGTCAGGATATCAGGAAGGTCACATTACCTATTTGGATCTCAGTTTTCTGTGGAAAATGAGGTTACACCAGGAGAGGACTCTTCCGTCTCCGTTGTCCGTAATTCCAAGTGTGTGCCCTTTTTAAAAGCTGACATAGTATCTCCTCGTTTCACGTGCCCATTATCCATTTGAGTCAGGACTTCTTTTTCCTGGTTGAGGATGATTTGGGGGGTTAGGCAAACTCTCAGCAGCTGCCCCACCTCTGGCTGACCTACCTACCAAGGGCAGTCGCATCCTTGCCCTATCCTTCATAAATGGCGTGCTGGTTTGAAGTCATGAGAGCATTATCAATACCTAGGACTGTGTTGGGTCCTTTCATCAGCAAGCACACCATGTTTTCTTTTCTACCATTGAAAGGGGTTCTTGAAATTTCTTATCAAAGCAGACAGCTTGCTGAAAAACGGCTTCTTAACCCTTCTTGAATGGTGATGTCTGAAGTTTTCCTCCAAAGGGGACAGAACTATAGAGCTTCAGAGCAGATTATATAAATTTCAATGAGTTCTCAAACTTGAGCAGGCATCAGAATCACTAGGAGTCTCCTTAAAACCCAGCTTGCTCGGTCCCACCAGCAGTGTATCTAGGGAAGGGTCCAGAAGGTTTCATTCGTAATAGGTTCCCAGATGGTGTTGACCCTGCCATTAACATGACCACATTTTGGGTCCCCTTAAGTAGCCCAGCTCCCTTATTAACAGACAAGGAGACTATGACAGGGAAAATTGAGCCCAAGAAAAACTAAAGTCCAAGTATTCTCATTCACTACCCAATGGCTTTCAGTCAAAAACAACTTTTTTCTTTTGGCTGTAGGCCAATAGTTTTCAAGCTTTAAAAAAAAAAAAAAAATCCCTTAGGGCACCAGTATAAATACTCTAAGAACTGCTAGATCCTGACTCAATGTACCTAGAACAGGGTTCTTCACCTGCTGCACACTGGCTTCAGAAATTCTGATGTCTTTCATCCAGGTGTCAGCCTTCCCAAAAGCTCTGCAGATGATTCCACAGGTGGGAAATGGGAGAAGCCCTGGTCTGGAGGAAGGAAGGCCTGGGCATCACAGGTGATTTGGGTACAGCTGCGGGCTGGTCCAGATTTTGCAGGCAAATGCTTTCCTGGTCTTGCCTCCTGCTCTAGGAACCATAAGGGAGCAGCAGCGGTGCCAATTTGGGGTTTGGAGGCAAACAGTAGAAGTGGGCAGCATTGATGGAGAAGCTCAGACCAAAGAGAATGGAGGCTGTCTGGTGGGGGGGTGATTTTTTTTTTCCTGTGTATGTCAACATTTATTTTTGACATATTTATTCTTTTTTATTGAAATACAATTGACATAGAGCATTATATTTAGTTCCAGGCATACAACATAATGATTCCATATATGTATATATGGCGAAACAATCCCCACAGTTCAGTCTAATAACCAACGGCAACCACAGAGTTAAAAATTTTCTTTCTTGTGATGAGACCATTTAAGATTCACCCTCTTAGCAACTTAGAAATACACAATACGTATCACTAACTATAGTCACCGTGCTGTACATTACAACCCCAGGACTTCTTTATTTTCTACCTGTAGGTTTATACTTTTTTGACTACTGTGGATGTGTGATTTTATTTTATTTTTTTAAAGATTTTATTTATTTATTTGACAGACAGATCACAAGTAGGCAGAGAGGCAGGCAGAGAGAGAGGGGGAAGCAGGCTCCCCCTTGAGCAGAGAGCCGGATGTGGGACTCGATCCCAGGACCCTGAGATCATGACCTGAGCCGAAGGCAGAGGCTTAACCCACTGAGCCACCCTGGTGCCCCTGATGTGTGATTTTAAATCTTTAAACTCCCTCAGTCACCTTCCTCGGCCCCCTGTAGATTCCTTTGGAAAACCAGAGTCAGAAGGTTACTGCCTGCTTCTGGTGCCCAGAATGAGAGAATGCTTTGGCTTTGACTTCTGAGGTGTCTCTTCTAGCACCAAGATTCATTATGTGACCTGAGCAGTCGATGTCTTCTCCCTGAGTCCAATTGTAATTCTTTTGTAATATAGGAATATTAATATCTGCCATCATTACCTTTGAAGAACTTTGTGAGAACTCAACTTAGCGCACTGTGGAAACTAGAAAGCACTATAAAAATGAGACCTATTACTGTATTAACCAGTGACACATACACGGGGGCTTAAGGTAAAAGAAACATCTCTTGACTAAATCATATCCAGAAATTCTCTTGGACCTTGTATCTCATTTGTCCTTGCTTCCAGGTGCATCTATTCAAATCTAAAACCCAGAACACCTGAGTGTACGATCCTGTGAGCATTTTAACAAGATAAGTTTCTTCTCAGATAATGGGGAAACAGATCTTTTTAAAGATGTCTGAGAAGAACAACATCCAAATTTTAAGGAATAAAATCCCAACTAAAAATTCTAGAAGTCTTGTATTTCTTATAGCTTGAGAGGTGGATGAGGAACTTATGGGTTAGTAATGCTGTGTGTATATTTAATGCAGTATGGGTGTTTATAGGTTGGAAGTTTCTTATGACAAGAGGTCCTAGAAATGCTTAGATAAAATACTTTGTCCTATAGGGCACCTGGGTGGCTCAGTCGTTAAGCCTCTCCCTTTGGCTCAAGTCATGATCCCAGAATCCTGGGATTGAGCCCTGCATCAGGCTCCCTGCTCAGCAGGAAGCCTGCTTCTCCCTTTCCCACTCTCCCTGCTTGTGTTCCCTTCTCACTGTTTCTTTCTCTGTCAAATAAATAAATAAATAAAATCTTTAAGAAAATAAAATAATTTAAAAGACTTTCTCCTAGACAAGTTACCTTATCAGTGCCTTTTCAGCGTCATGAACTCTACATTGACAGCCTGTGTCTTCTGCATAAGAACCCATAAATTTATCACTCACAATTACATATTTTTCCTGGGAGGAATTTTCCTAGGCAAATTTATCAATCGTATGAAATATTGAGAAATCCAGTAGTAGCTAGGAGGCAAGGTTAAAACGGTTTCAGAAAGCGAGTGAAGAGTGCCCTCTGGTGGTATTAGGCAGTAACTGACATGCGTCAATGCTTGGTCTTCGATCGTAATTATTAAACTACAGTTCTACAGTTCCTTAAAGTCAGACTTTCATCCTAACCATTAGAAATTTTTACATTTCCAGCGATCCATTATGCAATGCACTACATTAGGACATGCTGTTTATATTATGTCGTGTTACGTTATGTAGGTTATCTTTTACATAGCCCTAGAGAAAACTTTAGTTAGACTGCTCCATTAAGAAATGATATTTAGGGGGGTGCCTGGGTGGCTCAGTGGGTTAGGGCCTCTGCCTCCGACTCGGGTCATGATCCCAGAGTCCTGGGATCGAGCCCCGCATCGGGCTCTCTGCTCAGCGGAGAGCCTGCTTCCCTTCCTCTCTCTGCCTACTTGTTATCTCTGTCAAATAAATAAATAAATAAATAATCTTAAAAAAAAAAAAAAAAAGAAGAAGAAATGATATTTAGGGGCACCTGGGTGGTTCAGTCGTTAAGCGTCTGCTTTCGGCTCACGTCATGATCCCAGGGTCCTCTCAGGCTCTCTGCTCAGCAGGAAGCCTGCTTCTCCCTCTCCCACACCCCTGCTTGTGTTCCTCTCTTGCTGTGTCTCTCTCTGTCAAATAAATAAATAAAATCTTAAAGAAACAAAAAAAGTGTTTTTTTAAAAAAATGATTTCTAATTAAAAAGAAACACTAGAGGTTGTTAATATGACACTTCCAAATGAGATTTCTTAAATAATTAGATCTCGGCCCACAGCTTGTTACTGCTTGTTTTCTTACTTTGTTTTTGGGTGGGGCTGGGGTTTGCATTGGAACATTTAGCTATTGTGATGGGGTTCTAATGGAACATGTTGATTCTTTGGCAGGTTTGGGGACAAACCACCTGGGATAATCTAGTGTGATTCTAGAGGAGCACAGAATATTGGGCCAAATGATAGTCCAGGGTCCCTTCCAACCACTCTGTTCTATGTTAAATTTTCCCTAGCAATCTGATGTATCTCACCAGTTTGTAAATGTTGTACAGTATTTATACACAAAAAGAAAATAATGACCTGGAAATAGAGTGGGCAGTGGCACACCTCCAGGTGGCTTCAACAACAGCTCCTCTCATTTCAGCCCCTCCTTTGTATTTTCCAAATTTTCCACCTTAAGAAAGTTGGTCATGATTAGATTCTATTGTTGTTTTTATTTTTTTATTTTTATTATTTTTTTAAGATTTTATTTATTTATTTGACAGAGAGATCACAAGTAGGCAGAGAGGCAGGCAGAGAGAGAGGGCAGGAAGCAGGCTCCCTGCCGAGCAGAGAGCCCGATGCGGGGCTTGATCCCAGGACCCTGTGATCATGACCTGAGCCGAAGGCAGAGGCTTAACCCGCTGAGCCACCCAGGCACTCCTCTATTGTTGTTTTTGTTTGTTTGTTTGTTTTTAAAGGATTTTATTTATTTGGCAGAGAGAGGTCACAAGTAGGCGGAGAGGCAGGCAGAGAGAGAGGGGGAAGCAGGCTCCCTGCCAAGCAGAGAGCCTGATTCGGGGCTTGATCCCAGGACCCTGAGATCATGACCTGAGCCGAAGGCAGAGGCTTAACCCACTGAGCCACCCAGGTGCCCCTCTATTGTTGTTTTTAAAGGATCGTTTTGGGTGAGTGGCCAAAGCAACTTCAACCCAGGACTAGCTAAACTAATATCTGGACCAGCCAATGAAAATTACTTGTACAGAATTAATTTCACAAAGAAAAAAGGGGAATTTGAAGAGCCAGTGTAGAGATAACTGTAATGGCCTGAGTATGTGACATAATGATCCAAATGAAATAAGTGAGAAAATAGAACTTGAAATATCTGACATGTGAGTAGTGAAGCCACACTTCCAGAAAAAAAACATGGAAAAGCACCAAAGGACCACATATCAATAATACATCTATTTGAACCAATTCGAATGTAAATATGGTTTGATAATCTTAAGTTGGTTTTCCTTGTACTCTGACTTTGCCGTATTGCTGTTACGGTAACACACGAGTCCAGTTTTCTCAACAAAAGAGCAAAACTAACCATGTTATTTGGGATACAAGCAAAACCCCCAAGGTTAGAGTTGGTACTTTAAATAAATTAAAACTGGAGCAGGCAAATAGCTACAGATCCTAAGCAGCTTAGAAATTAAATAACTATGGCACACCTGGGTGGCTCAGTGGGTTAAGCCTCTGCCTTCGGTTCAGGTCATGGTCTCAGGGTCCTGAGATCGAGTCCTGAGTCAGGCTCTCTGCTCAGCAGGGAGCCTGCTTCCCCCCTCTCTCTGCCTGCCTCTCTGTCTACTTGTGATCTGTCTGTCAAATAAATAAAATCTTAAAAAAAAAAAGAAAAATTAAATAATGGAGGTCCTTGTCCTTCAGAAAACAGCTAGCATCTTCAAAACACTGATTAATTTTAGAAACAAAGTGTACAAATGTATCCTAGATGGGAAACTTTTTAAAGTAGAAATTTTGTTTTGTTTTTAGAGATTCTATTTGTTTGAGAGAGAGAGCGCGTGCACATGCACACAAGTGGAGGGGGCGGTGGGCAGAGGGAGAGGCAGAAGCAGACTCCCACTGAAAAGGGAGCCTGACTCAGAGCTCGATCCCAAGCCCCTGAGATCTGACGACCTGAGTCAAAAGGCTGACACTTAACTAAGCCACGCAGGCGACCTGAAATTTTTTTTAAGAAACATGCAGTCTCAGAAGTATTAACCATTTTCCAGATACCTAAAACCACTTCAGAAAGAGTGTGTGTGTGTGCGTGTGTGTGTGCGCGCGCACACGCGTGCTGGGGGGAAGGGGATTATAAAGGGTAACATATGCTGATTTCTAAATTGAGGATGACAGAAATAATTTGAGTAGTGGTAAAAGCTTTTCTCTTACATTTCAGTTGTTTCTAGAAAGTAAAGCAGACAAGAGAACCCCATAGTTTTTTTGAGAGGAAAAAAATCAATTTCATGAAAATAATGAGAAAACCGGAGCAGAATCTATCACAAAATGATAGATTGTAACATAAGCCATTTTTTTTATTTAGTAGCCTACCAAGCAAAAGCTTCATATAAAGGTTCTTACAAAAAGCTTATGTAAGAGGTGAAAATGGGAGTAGGTTGTACAAATGTAGCATTTTGTGTACCCATAAGGAAAGCCTAGGATTCTGGGGCTTTCTATTATTCTGTCATTCTTTATTACAAAAAAGGAAAATAAATATTAATTGTGGAAATATCCTGGATTCCCTCTATTCAGTTGTCAGTCTCCTACCTATCGTTTAAGCACTGTAACTTCATTCTTGCCCCCAGTGTAACTCCCTGGAGAGGACAAATGCAGCAAACCAGGCTTCTTCAAATCAGCACTTGGGTGCGCTGCCATAAAATGCTTGTGTATTTCTAAACATTCTGAATGTTCAGATCACCTGAAGCCACCGCTTCTCAATGATGCTCTAGGGAACTTGTGGCCTCCTCCCCCTTCAAATGGCTACTTCAAGTCCTCCAAAATGTCAATCCCCCAGCACTGGATGATGAGGGAAGCACCGTTCACTCCGTTAGCGTCCAGCCAAAGGCCGGACTAAGGTGAGACCAGAAAGGTGCTCAGGGCAAGGTAACACCCTGAACACGGACACTTCTTTAAATGTTACACCCTAGCCACCTCTGGCCTCCTAGTTGTGGCCCTGATCTCCTCAGCTGCAGTTTTCTGCTGAGTCTTTTCAGTCAGTGACTTGAAAGGAACCTGTATAAAGATTTCAGGGAATACCTTCTCTGCGACCCCTCTTCCCTGGGATTGGTCTCTCAATTTTCTGTTGTTTTGGCAGTCCTGAATTTGTTTCCTCAGCTTTCCCTTTGGGGTTTTATCATTCTGTGGTGTCTCAGGGAACTGGAAAGTGCCCTTAGGGGAAAAGCTGGGGGTAAATGGGTGCTCACCTCCTATTTTTTTTATTAACATATAATGTATTATTTGCCCAGGGGTGCAAGTCTGTGAATCATCAGGCTTACACATTTCACCGCACTCACCATAGCACATACCCTCCCCAATGTCCATCACCCAGCCACCCTATCCCCTACCACCCCCGCCCTCCAGCCACCCTCACCTCAGTTTGTTTCATGAGATTAAGAATCTCTTATGATTTGTCTCCATCCTGATCCCATCTTGTTCCATTTTTTCCCTCCCTAACCCCCACGACCCTCCACCCTGCCTCTCAAATTCCTCATATCAGAGAGATCATGTGATAATTGTCTTTCTCTAATTAACTTATTTTGTTTAGCATAATACCCTCTAGTTCCATCCACATCATTGCAAAAGGCAAGATTTCATTTCTTTTGATGGCTGCATAGTATTCCATTATATATACCACATCTTCTTTATCCATTCATCTGTTGATGGACATCATGCCCTTTCCATAGTTTGGCTATTGTGGACATTGTTGCTATAAACATTCAGGTGCACGTGCCCCTTCGGATCACTACATTTGTATCTTTAGGGTAAACCGTGTAGTGTGATTGCTGGGTCATAGGGTAGCTCTATTTTCAACTTTTTGAGGAAACTCCATACTGTTTTCCAGAGTGGCTGCAACAGCTTGCATTCTTACCAACAGTGTAGGAGGGTTCCCCTTTCTCTGCATCCTTGCCAACATCTGTCATTTCCTGACTTGTTAATTTTAGCCATTCTGACTGGTGTGAGGTGGTATCTCACTATGGTTTTGATTTGTATTTCTCTGATACCAAGTGATATTGAACACTTTTTCACATGTCTTTTGGCCATCTGGATGTCTTCTTTACAGAAATGTCTGCTCATGTCATCTGCCCATTTCTTGATTGGATTACTTGTTCTTTGGGTGTTGAACTTGGTAAGTTCTTTATAGATTTTGGATATTAGCCCTTTATCTGATATGTTATTTGCAAATATCTTCTCCTATTCTGTCAGTTGTGTTTTGGTTTTGTTGACTGTTTCCTTTGCTGCGCAGAAGCTTTTGATCTTGATGAAGTCCCAATAGTTCATTTTTGCCCTTGCTTCCCTTGCCTTTGGCGATGTTTCTAGGAAGAAGTTGCTGTGGCTGAGGTCAAAGAGGTTGCTGCCTCTGTTCTCAAGGATTTTGATGGATTCCTGTCTCACACTGAGGTCTTTCATCCATTTTGAGTCTATGTTTGTGTGTGGTGTAAGGAAATGGTCCAGTTTCATTCTTCTGCATGTGGCTGTCCAATTTTCCCAACATCATTTGTTGAAGAGACTGTCTTTTTTCCATTGGATATTTTTTCCTGCTTAGTCAAAGATTAGTTGACCATAGAGTTGAGGGTCCATTTCTGGGCTCTCTACTCTGTTGCATTGATCTATGTGTCTGTTTTTGTGCCAGTACCATACTATCTTGATGATGACAGCTTTGTAATAGAGCTTGAAGTCTGGAATTGTGATGTTGCCAGCTATGGTTTTCTTTTTCAACATACCTCTGGCTATTTGGGGTCTTTTCTGGTTCCATATAAATTTTAGGATTATTTGTTCCATTTCTTTGAAAAAAGTTGGTGGTATTTTGACAGGGATTGCATTAAATGTGTAGATTGCTCTAGGTAGTTTCACAATATTTGTTCTTCCAATCCATGACCATGGAAGTTTTTCCATTTCTTTGTGTCTTCCTCAATTTCTTTCATGAGTGTTCTATAGTTTTCTGAGTACAGATTCTTTGTCTCTGGTTAGATTTATTCCTAGGTATCTTATGGTTTTAGGTGCAGTTATAAATGGAATCGACTCCTTAATTTCTCTTTCTTCTTGCTGTTGGTGTATAGAAATGTAACTGATTTCTGTGCATTGATTTTGTATCTTGACACTTTCCTGAATCCACGTATGAGTTCTAGCACTTTTAGAGTGGCGTATTTTGAGTTTTCCACATAAAGTATCATATCATCTGCAAAGAGTGAGAGTTTAACTTCTTTGCCAATTTGGATGTCTGTTATTTCTTTTTGTTGTCTAATTATTGAAGCTAGCACTTCTATTACTATGTTGAATAGCAGTGGTGTCCTATGTTTCTTTCTTTTGAATTTGGTAGCCCCTCAAGTGTCTGGCTACATTGGTTGACCTCCAATCCATTCATAAAGTTTTTTCATAATTTATACCACCGAATTCATCTCTTTACTGGTTGACCGAACATGAACTGCTGAGTCTTGACTCCAGTTTTTTGTTTATGCTGTTTCTTCTGTCTCAGAGTCTCTTCCTTCTCCATCCAAACCAAACCCATCCCTCCCCCTCCACCTCAATCTCATTTCTTCAAACCACATATGCAATTATCAAAAACTTGTTTTTGAAGAATTTTTCTTGATAAGACACGTTTAATGATGTTAATGGGAAAGTGTAAAAGTTCCCAATCCTATTCAATAAAACCTAATTTTGTTTTAAATCTATATTAATTTATGGGAAATAAATTAGAAGAGAGTTAAGGAAAAATATTAATGGTTATTTCTAGATAATGGGATTATATATTTTTCAAAATGTTTCTCATATTTGAAATGATGAAATATGTCATTGGTTATTTCCAGGTGATGAGATGATGTACTATCTTTTCTTTCAAGGTTCTTCATATTCTTTATGACAAAATACAATGCTACTTATATAACAAAGATACTCTTTTAAATAATAATTATCAATGAAACATTTATGCACTCACTGTCCCACGAGCATGAGATCTTCACATCCTAAAATCACCTCTGCACAAGATGAAATACTTACCACTACTGAATTGGACATTTAAAAAGGGTTAAGATGGTAAATTATGTTTCTTACCATAATAAAAAAGAAAACGCAGCAGGAGTCATGGTACCACATACACACACACACACACACACACACACTCACACACCCAAAGAAAAAGGAAAAGTGAATCACCCAGGTGTAGAGCAGAAATGAAAATGAGTTTAATTGTCAGACTGGTCAATTTATAGAACAAAACAGTTTTATCAAATTTTTTTTATAGTATGCCAATACTATATACATAGTTTGATAAATCTACATTCACATTTTAGATATTTGGTACTGGTATAATCTGGCTTTGATTGTCCTTTTCGAATACTTTAAAACTACTAGGAAAATATTGTAGGAAAATTCTAAAATGGTTTTTCCAAAAGGGTTGAACATTTTTGTGTTTGGGCCACTTTTCATGACCACATGAAGTATGTGTCTTGACTCCCACACTTGCATACTCCAAGTTAGCTAACCCAGGATGATTCCTGATGAGGACAGGACTCACCTTTCCTCATTAAGATTTAGACTGAATGTATTCACCATCTGTATTGTCGTAAGTTCCACATTTCTAATCACTGATATCTGAAGGTAAATTAAAATTTATGTTCAGATAGGTGTAGATACTGCCTAAATGGCCTTTTATCCATTCTTTTCTTTGAACAATCATACAAATCATGAAAAATCTCAAAAACTCATAATAAATGCCAACGTTATATGTTTTATTTTTTAATCAAGTAATTTTTTAAACCTCAAAATATCCATAATTGACAGAATAAGACATTAGGCATGAAATGAGAATATAAAATCCATGGTCTACAGAAAGGCAAACAGTACTCCAGTCCATCAAGATGACTGTACATGAGTGAAATGCCATTCCGAACATCTACTCCTTTTTTGTCCTTTAAAAACATATAGTTCAAGTGTTTTTTTATTTTCACTTGTAAACAACATGAGCCAAAATGGACAATGAGGTAATCTAATTACTACACAGGATAATTTAAAAACACTAGATAAAACACCATATTAAAGACATATAGAAATCAGTGTTCACTTTGGTCTCTAGTATGGTTAGAGTTGTTAATACCAAAAAGCAACACACACTAATTAAAGCCAGCTTGGTGGTGGGTGCCAGTGGTTGATAGATACTAAGTAATTCAAGAGGTAGTCAACACCATCATTTTCAAGCTGGTAACACTCACAGGGGTTAAGCCACAGATGTATTAAATATTGTAATAGTTTGTCACAGTACAGTACTTTACCATAACTTCGCAGCTTTGTTCCAAATATAAAATTTAAGAACGATTCATAGGTCAACCTCTCACGCTAACTGAACAACTATGACACAGATCACACAACCATCACATCTTAAAGAGGTTGCTGACAGCTATGTAAGACAGAACTTGAGGCTTTTCACGAGTTGTTCTTTTCTAAAACAAATAAATCTCATTAAGACATCTAGAAAATTAAGGTCAGTGCAGCTGCACTTGTACACACTTTCCCAAATTTTATAACCAAAGGGGAAATACACATATATATTTTATGATAAACATTTCTTAGAGAAAACAGATAAATTAATTTAAATTAACTTTAAGACTTAATGAGATTTCCCATGTCCTGTATAATTCATCTTACAGTGAATGTTACAAAGTCTATTAACACTTATGGGCTTCTATTCACAAACTAAATACAACTAGCAGTAACTTGGGGCCACACTGGTGCAAAATAAAACTGGGCCAGAATATCTTAAAATATTGGCATTAAAACATCCCATGTTTATAGATGGATCGATGTTAATAACATGATGTTTCTTGATCTTTTTCCCTACATTGCACGCCAAACTTCCAAGTTATAAGCAGGTAAAAATCTTTTAAAATGTTTTAGTTGTAAAAATACATCCAAAGTCTTCGAGTAAATACTAGAAATGCAAGTATAAAAAGGTTTCTACTATAATCTGCCATGTAGTGATGAATAGCTCCCAGGGCTAAGAGACGGGTAGAGCATCTTTCTTAGGAATTACACTTGTGTTGACATGGGGGTGAAATCAAGGGGCAACTAGTTCACACACCTCCTGCCCAACCCATTAGTAACCCCCGTAAACCGATGCTTCACACAGACCCTTCTCCTCAGTAGCCAGAAATGGCATTGCACGTTTACTCTATGTTCACTCCTTGGCAAGCCAGTGCTAGTTAGTTATGTGCCTAGGGCAATAATGCTGAACTACGCTTGGCCTCAGGGCAGCACAGACACACAAATGGAGATTGGCATCCTTTATACTTTTGCCCAGCATGAATACACTCATACACCAACCTCTTCTCCTGCTACCCCTTCCTGCCCTTCACCTCCGGGCAAAGCAGTAATTTCCAAGATTGCCTCTGTGTTTTGTTTTGCTTAAGTGGAAGGGTGCCCATAAGTCTTTAAATTAAATACCTGATAACTTTAAAGAAATGCTTGGAGACTTTGCTAACTAAATGAGATGCGTCCTCATTCACAAGTGTTTGTTAGAAACATAGAGTTGTGAATTGCTATCTACAATACAGATTAAAAGGTTCTGTACCAGAGGATTATCAGCCCCTGTACGGCTGGAGCAGCACAAAGGTGAGCTATGCATCAACTATGAGGTAGCCTTTTGCTGTAAACAGAATATTTCACCCATGTAAATGGACATGTGCTCACATCAGTGATATTCACACATGCAAGGAGCTTGGGAATTTTGCTTTAGCGTACTTTTCACAGGAAATAAAAGTAGGAAAACGGATATCTGATATTTGGAAACTGTGATCAAACTCAGAGGTAGTTATGACTAACATCAGTACATAATACTTATCAAAGGTCTAAGTTATTTGGTTTGTTTTGAGTAAGCAGGACTGTAGACTATTCTGGAAAGAAACAACAACATTATATGGTATGTTCCCTGAGCAAAGTTCTTTGTCCTGAGTATGTTATGTAATAGTGATAATATTTTTATATAAAAAATAAACCCCAGCTTTTAATCATAAGATAGGTTTGGTATGTGCTCTTAGTTCAGTCTGGTAAGATGCTTAAAATGATTTTAAATTGCACCCATAAGGTCCAGTTATAAAATGCTTTTCTTTTTTTTTTTTAACCAAGATCTTAGCTCTGAACTTTTTTATATGTAAACAGGGAATGTCCAATTCTCAAGTCCGTAACTTCCTATGTCTATAAGGTCAAGGAACTTTGGTTTGAATTTTCAAAGTGACTTATTATGTTTTGCATTTTTACTGTTAAACCTGCTTATTTTGCCTGCTAAAAATTAAGCAATGCCACTTTGATTTGTCTACATAATTTAAATAAGCTTACAATCCTCACATAAGGCAAGGAAGTACTTCTCTATAGCTATTTATCACATTCAATATCGTCAAAGGTAAGCTTTGCTTCACAGCACTTGGATATTCCAGAATACACCGTGGAGAGTCTCACAAACACTGTCCCAGAATTCAAGCTGAGAGGTAAAGGGCTGGAGGCCCAGCCAGAGGCATTTCCTCGGAGGCATTTCCTCCTGATGGGGGCTTGCTCAAACCACAGGAACTGCCTAAGACCCTCAGAGCAGGACAGGTTGGGGAAGGAGCAGAAGCTGCTCGCAGAATGGATCTCATTTGACTCATGCTCTTGTCTTCTTCTGATTATCTGAGCTTACACCAACAGGCTCACACACAATGTTGTCTATTGCCAATGTTAAGCATTATAACTCATCGGTACCTTCTTGGAGATGTTTCAGAAATTTACCCATAACATCTAGAACCAGGAGGACACCAACATTTTTTTTATTTTTTTAAATGACTGAAACCTAAAGGGACCAATATGAAGACTGGTCCCAGGCCAGTTGACTCACATAATTGAGGACCAACCTGAGAAGCGTCTCTATCTCCATTACTGAATGTCCACCCTGAATGCACCGTTTCGGTTACTTCAGCATGAGTAATGAAGGGAACCTCTGTCAAATTCATTTTAATGTATGAAATTCTTGTCGCTTCTGGTGGGAGAGGCCCAGCACCTCGGCCCCAGGCCCATCACTCCAGCTGCCTGCCACCAAATGCTGCACTTTTCAATATCCTTCACAGGGCAAACGTATTGGGCAATTATGAACACCCACTTAAATTTTCATTCTCAACCCCGGTATTTTATTCTCTCACCTGTGCTGTTTTGTTTTAGAAACAAGTCAGATAACTCTCTTGGGGGAGGGGGGTAATAAAAAACAGCCACCAAAAAAAAAAAAAAAAAAATTACACCAATGACTGGAGATTTCCTCCAAAGTCTTCAGTAGTAAACAAGGAGACCCCTGCTCGAAGCGATGGTTTGGACTGACTTCGTCAAGGGAAGCTGCTGTTGCCACAACCCCTTCAAAACTTCACAACACATAAAAGATTATAATGAGCTGGTATCAAAATACCACTGAAACAATCAAGTCACTACATTTCTACATTGCCCTCCCCCTTCATTTTTCTGAATAGGCATCTAACTCACAATCAAAATGCATGAATTAAAAACATGGAAATATCGGCACGGAAATTACACATTCATTGTCTTTTCTGGAGCTCTGTATCCCAGATTCCAAAAAGCTTATGGCAGTCAGAGGCATGTGGAGTTAAGGTACTGCCTTCAAAGGGGGTGGGGGTAGGGAGAAAATACTCTATAGATAACAAGAAAAAGAGGCAATCCCAAACTTGGGAGAACTGATGACGTAAAACCTTTAGTACCATATGATTGGCAGCTCTGAGATCTGAAGTAGCCTTTGGTTCACACAAAAGGTAACAGTCATGTTTTTATTTTAATGTAATATAAAGGGAGTGGTATTTCAAGAAAAAAAAAAAAAAACCTCCAGGGGTTAGCTTTGAAACCATCTAAAATGCTTCCTACGGGTTTTCAGTTCTCGGGGCTGTCCAATTCCGTGAGGGAGGGTGTGTGCTTCTATCTATAGACGCACATACATAAAGACAAATCCGCTTTATATACGGGTCCACACTCCTGTATCGATGCCTCCTACACACACACACACACACACACACTCAGGCTCTCTCCCTCTCACACATGCACATACAGATATACATAGTATTTCATTCTCTGAATAACATAAAACATGACACCCTGCTCAAATGTAATTTGCTTAGAGTGATTTGTCTGTTTAAAAAAATTCACAGTTCCTCACAGTAGTTAAAAATCCCAAGTCAGCTGCTGCTGTGAAATACTGCTCCCCTGTACTTGCATGAGGTAGACTTCCCAACCGGGGAAAGAAAACGATACACTTAGGAAGAAGCGTTATGTCTTTTTCCTTTTTTGAACAGAAGGCCCCTTTTTGCTTGGTTCTTCCGGCGCCGCGGAGGACTTCGCCGAGGAAGCTTCTTGAGAGGACCTGCCTGGCCATTCTGAGATCTCGAACCTCGCCTCCTGAGGAAACGGCGGGGACGTGCAGCCATGCCCTCCCCCCAGCTCTCGAGGAAAAGTCGAAGTGCATGGCTGTGCTTCTGCTTCCTGTCTTCCCTGAGAACTGGCGGGCGGCTGCGCCACAGTCTTGTGTGGGCAGTTTGCCACCATGTGTGCGATGCTCTGACAGTAATGGCACTTCTTTGGCTGAGGAGGTAGACTACATTCCTTAGCATGATGATCAAGGCCACCACAGTTGTAGCATCTGCAACAAGAACAGCGGAAACGTCTCAGCAGCGGGGAGCAAGTGTCATAAAATGTGTTACAAATTTAAAAAAAAAATACAAACTGTCAATGAGATCAGCCTGTTTTAATGTGCCTTCTTAATAAGTATGTAATGCTATTTTTAAAAAAGATTTTATTTACTCATCAGAGAGACAGAGAGAGAGAGAGAGAGAGAGAGACCGCACAAGCAGGGGGAGCAGCAGGCAGAGGGAGAAGCAGGCTTCTCACGGAGCAAGGAGCCCAATGTGGGACCCATTCCAGGACCCTGGGACCATGACCCAAGCTGAAGGCAGACGCTTAACCCACTGAGCCACCCAGGCGTCCCTGAAATGCTATGTGCTTCCAAGACCATCTCACCAAAATGCTCTCACAAAGTTATAAAGCTATTAGTACTAAACGCAACAGTCAATGAAAAACAAGAGGACTAAAACATGAAACACTAGTCACTTCCAGAGAAATGACTTTTTTTAAAGACTTGACAGGTTCCTTTAAGAGAACAGTGTAGTCCACTAGAGGGCAGCCAATGTTCAACAAAAAACCACCAGCTCGCTTTAAAAAGAAGCCCGTTAAAAAAACAAAGCTGTTGTGACACAGAAATACACACTGGGAATGCACTCCGCAATTGAGAAAATTATAGACCAAATTAAATTTCATTTCTTTAACAGTTCTTTGTGTGTTAACTATGTTGACTGTGGAAACCAGATGAACTGGAAGAATTTTATCCTTTGTGCAAATTAAGTAATGAAGGGAAATTTGATATATAAGAAGTCAGATGTCTATGGTGAGTGATATCTGGAAAATTACCAAGTAATTTTAAAGCAATACAGTAAATATTTGAATCAGAGGAAGCTATAAAAGAAATCTTCTAAATTCTGGGAAGAATTTATTTTCTTTTCCCTCTGTAAGAAATTAGTTTTCCTTTCAGGTAACTTCTTTTAAATTGAAATAAATCTAAATCTACCCTTAATTAGTATTTGAATGCAGACTGGGGGCATGGCTTTGTGTGACATGTCCGAAAATCTGACTTTGTTTCTAAAAGCTGAACAAGTAAATTATTTGGGAGATATATTTGCTCAAATTTAGTCAGATTTTCTTTGAAAATTTTACATTCAAAACAAGCGGAGAAAATAATATTGTATACTTACAAAGGTTTTTAATCTACTTGTTGAGTATAGAATGTGCTTGTTTTGTCTCCAAATGAAATTTTTTAAGAGTTTTCTGTTTTAAATTTATTTCCAAATACATTTATGAATCTGTAATTCTTAATACGAAGCACAGACGACAGGTCATAACATTTTTTAAAAAGATAACAAAAAAATGATACCAGTGAGCATCAACTTAAGACTATAATGACAAAAATTAATTATAATTATGTATGTGTGTGTGAGAGAGAGAGAGAGAAAGAGAGAGGGGGGGAGAGAACAGCAAGTTTAACAACTTAAACTACCATATATTTCAAAGACAAATGACTAACTACTAACCAACCCAGCAGTATATGTAGGACAATTAGTATTCTGTTTTCTGGGTCAACGTATGAAGAATATTTTGTTGTTATGTGTTTTGTTTTGTTTTGTTTTGTTTTGTTTTTGTTTTTACCAGGCAGAAACTAGGGTACCTATAGCCTATTTCTTCAGTTACCAATATTACCTTACAAATATTAGAATAATGGATTCACAACACAGGCTTTCATTCTTTGTAATAATTAACAAGTATTTATCCCAGGGAAAAGGAACACATCATATTTTTTTTAAAATTTAAGGGAAGAGCTGAAAATCCACTTTTTCTGATTATTTATTATGCAATTATATACCTTAATATAATAAATTAATAAAACAATATTACAATCCAGATTCAACATTGTTTCAGCCATGTGCTCTAAGAGATAATGCAAAATTAAAGAACAATAAAAATTACCAATAAATGGTTGAAATTCGGGTCCCCCAAATAATACCCTCAAAAATGGCATCTTTGAAAAATATAACCGTATTATTTCTCAATAATGTTTTCCCACACAGTTTTCTTCTACCATGGATTAAGTGAATTCTTAAATTAAATTTGCACATCTACAAAATGTCTCCTTTTGAATTTAATTCACTTCCTTGAGGATAACATCCACTCAAGAGCTCATTGTCGAAGAGGAGAAAATAGGTTAAAGCCTTCAGTAATAGAACAGGCTCTCCTGCGGACACATCAATTTCATCCATCACTGTGGTGTGCGCGCGTTATCCAATGCAGGGATCCGTTCTGCCCACTCAATTTACCAAGGGCCTCATGTCAGGATTCCACTTTTACAAATGGGGCCTTCCATCGTATTCTGTATGTGCATTTACCATTACATTTGGGTTTAAAACATCATTTTAAAGGATACTGTATAATTTTTTGTTTCCTTGCATCTTGATCTACTCCGTTCATTCACTTTCCCAGCTTTTCAGATATGTGCTATCAGGAGGCCAGACTGTCTTCCACACTGAAAAGATTTGCATTCAGTGGATATGTGCTCAGTCTTAAAAGCAGAGGAGTGGTATTTATTCCCCTCTTCTATTTAATCATTCAGCGTCAATCACGCTTACTAAGAGTGCAGATCACACCCCATTATGAAGCCCTGTCCTTCTCCAGGGACTGATACCAAAATGGAAATGTTCAGCTACCTTTCAGCCCACAAATGATACCACACCACACACCCCGTACAAGCTCTACGTGGTACTTGTTTCCTTTGTTCAGTGTCCACACCTCTCCCAATCAGCTGGCTTTTGTTAGTTTGAATGAATCTTAACATCTGATGTGAGCATAAAAATGGCATGTGTGCTCTTGTATAGTTACATGCTTAAGAAATATAAGGACCCAGACTCACAAGCAAAAGACTACACATGAAAAAAACCATAATCATACTTCATTATACATTCCTATACCCAACAATAAAAAGTAAAATCATCCATAGTATTTTATAAAATGATGATGGCACAATGGCACAAAGGATATTTTACCTATTGAACATAAAGTAAAATAAAAATGTTTGGATTAGTCTCAGAACTTTATCAAGTTCTTTGTAAAATTATAAATACTTTAATTCTAACGAGTTAGCACATTCTACAGATATTACTTATTTAAGATGCTTTTGAAGATGGAAAATAACAATAAAAATGGAGCCAATTTTTAAAAAAAATTATCAAAATAAGATGAACATTTTTAAATGAAACAATGCCAATAATAGATATAGTAGGATAGAAGCACCTAAAATAGCAAAATAAATAAAAGCAAATATTTAGGGCTTGATAACTATGTAATTATGTTATGAAATAAGTAATTAGGGGGGGTCTTAACAAACCAAGCCCAAACAATGACATTACTTTATAAGTTAATCAAACATATGCAAAGTTCTGAGGATTCCAAAACAAAAATGAAAATTCTCATCCTGAAATCAGAATTTAGATCTGCTATGACCCTTTGAAAAATTCTCATTTTTGAGATCCTAGCTGCAGAACAACTAAATTACATTTTCAAATGATAATAGTAACAATGATTAGAACTGAGCTCAATTGAAAACCACTAGGTTAGAATATGGATGTTAATTTTTTAAATGATACCTCAATGATTTAGATGAAATAATTAATCAATTGTATGTTCTGCCTGGATCTCAAAAGTGATAATAACTTGGGGAGAGGGATGATACTTCACGGAGAGCCAGCTTTGCCCATCTAAAAGTGTAATGGGAAAAACAGAAGATAGGCACTTCTAAGTATTTGGAAGTGTTAACTTTGTAAGAATTTATATGGAAAATTAAATCTACATTCTGGGGGGCTTGAAGGGGCATTAAGGACAAGGATACAGAGATCTATAAGCTTCTCAAGAACAAACAAATACTGAGACAACAGTGAGTCAAGTAGTATCGAGGAGAGAAAATGGAAAAGAGGACATAAAAATCCATGGAATAGAAAGATGTGAAAAACAATCAATAAAGTTTCCAAGTGGGAGAACAGAAAAGTCACAGATTGGAAAGAATTCCAGAAACCAATCTGGAGATAGAATAACTGACTCTTTGAAGAGATTGTTTATTAATCCTGATACAGTCCAACTAATATCTGGCAATGATACTAATGATATTCAAGACTATAGTTTTTTCATTTTATTTTTAAAGATTTATTTATTTTAGAGAGAGGGTGTGAGAGAGTGCGAGTGGGGAGAGGGACAGAGGAAGGAAGAGAGAATCCTTAAGCAGACTCCCTGATGAATGCAGAGCCCCAAGGGGGCTCGATCTTATGACCCTCAGATCATGACCTGAGCCAAAACCAAGAGTCGGATGCTTAACCGACTTGAGCCACCCAGGCCTTCCAGTATAGTTTTGGATTTTATATGACTGACACTTGTTATCTAATTCAATTGTCTGCCAATCAACCCAACCACCTGGGAGTGTGAGATGCCAGTGTGGGAGTGGGAGGAGGTGGATGGCAGAAATGCCATCAAAGAACCTAAGAGAGCTAAAGAAAAGGAACAGATCCAGAGAAGCTTTTGAAGGAAGCAATCTGCCCACCCCGTACCTCCTGAGGGTCACAGATTCTTCCAGAAGGCCCCATTTTGCTTTAATAGCGTCCATACATTCTAAATTTACACCTGGGTATAGTTTTTTTTTTTTTTTAAGATTTTATTTATTTATTTGACAGAAAGAGATCACAAGTAGGCAGAGGCAGGCAGAGAGAGAGAGAGGAGGAAGCAGGCTCCCCGCTGAGCAGAAAGCCCGATGCTCCCTGTGGAGCAGAGAGCCCGATGTGGGGCTCGATCCCAGGACCCTGGGATCATGACCTGAGCCGAAGGCAGAGGCTTTAACCCACTGAGCCACCCAGGCACCCCTATACCTGGGTATAGTTTATTCACTTCACAGGATCTGTCCCAACATACCAAGAGGAGAGAGAAAACTTGGATGAATCACAGAGTTGGAAAAGCCTTTCAATAACGCACACATTTTCAGATCTCTCTCAAAGCGACCTATTCTTTACATGAATCTGTTCCTTGTATCTCATTCTTCTTATATCGACTCTTAAAGCTGCAAGCCAACTCAGCAATAAAACATTGTAGTAAGATTAATTTTTATATATTTTTCTTAAGTACAGTGGTAAAAACATTGAGTTTTAAAAAATACTGGTTAGTGGTGATTTATGACTTTTAAAAAGTTGGGGCACCTGGAGGGCTTGCTTAGTCATTAAGTGTCTGCCTTTGGCTCTGGTCATGATCCCAGGGTCCTGGGATTGAACCCCGCCAGGGTTCCCTGCTCAGTGGGAAGCCTGCTTCTCCGTCTCTGACTTCCTGTGCTTGTGTTCCCTCTTGTGCTGCGTCTCTCTCTGTCAAATAAATATATAAAATCTTAAAAAAAAAAAAAGTTTATTATGGAACAAATACATATTTAACACCAAAAAAAAGGTATGTGTATCTTTTGAAATACAGAAGCCAGTATCCCCCTAAATTACCTTAACTCATATGAAAAATAAAATGAGTTATAGAGTAGGGCTGAACATATTGTTAGCAGAATTAAAATAATAATAGAAATAATAAGAGGTTTAATTTATTAAAAGCTTACTATGTTCCAGACACTGTACAGAAGGTTTCTAATGTGTTACATAATTTACTCTTCCCCCCAAACCCTATAAAGTAGGTACTATAACATCTCCTTTATGTTGATGAAACAACTAAAACTTGAGTTTACAAAGAAAGAAATTTTAATTGAAAATAATTTCCCTTGCATTTTCTTTAATTTTTTTTTTTTTTTTTTTTTGACAGAGATCACAAGTAGGCAGAGAGGCAAGCAGAGAGAGAGGGAAGCAGCCTTCCTGCTGAGCAGAGAGCCCAATGCGGGATCATGACCTTGAGCCAAAGGCAGAGGCTTTAACCCACTGGCCACCCAGGCACCCCTCCCTTGCATTTTCATTATTTGAAACATTATACCTAACAATAGATGTAAATTTTATTACATGCAAGTCTAAAAAATAGAGTCCTGAATTTAAAGCAGCAACACACACACACACACACACACACACACTCAGATTTGTAATGGATTATTTCCCAAGATTTGGCTCACTGGTGTCACTATGATAGAGGAGATGAGTGTCTCTCACTGAATGATCCCATCTATGCCATGAAGGTTGGGACTAATCTAGTCCAGAGTTTTCAATGCCAATGCCCAGTTTTATTTCTATTCCTCTTGTACCATAGGTGGAAAATTTTTGTCTAAAAATTAGTAAATAATTTTTCCATTTTCCTTAGTCATGTATGTTTAAGTCTGTAAGTCAGAACTGCAGGATGACATGTTATAATCAGAGCTATCAAACTAGCTCAATAAAATGCCAGTCAAAATAAAGAACTCTGACAATTTAGTTAGCTCATGAAGTCATATTATGATGTGAATGATTTATTTAGGCCTTGAAATAAATACTATGATGAGATTCTACTGGTTGGAGTGAATGTAAATTGAGAAGGCATCTTTTAGAGGGCAATTTGACAGTGTATTTAAAAATATTATATGGTACATATATTTTAAAAATAAATTAAAATAAAATAAATATTATATGGTACATATATTTTAAAAATAAAAATATGGTACATACCGTCTCACCCAACAACACCAACTCTAAAAATCTGCCTGTAGAGATACACTACTATATTAGAAATAGTTTTGCCCGTATCAGTAAAAAATAGAAAAATTGAATGATAATAGTAATACTAACAATAATAGTAAATGCTTGTGATCAAAATTGGATGATTTGCTACAGAATCGACGTTCTTCACCACTGAGCTACAAATGTGTGAAAATGGAAAGGAAATGAGAGCCCATGTATATTGAGAAACACTGTAGATAATGAAAGAAATGAAGTAAAAGAACATTTTTTTAAATAAGGTAGATCTGTATATATTCAAATGAAAAGATCTCCAAGATAAATTAAGTAAAAAAGGCAAACCAAAGGATAACACTTATAGTATAATATTACTTATGTTTCAAAAACTGTATATGCTTATAGGTAATTGTACGCATTTTTTCAAATTCATGGAAAAACCACTGGAAGGATAAATGGTAAACTAAAAGGGGTTACACCTGAGGGGAAGAGAGGTATAATATGAAGGAAGACTTTCATGTTTACTCTCTAATTTTTGTAGAGTTTCCTTTTTATTTATTTTTTATTATTTATGTCTTTATTTTTATTTTTAGAGAGAGAAAGGGAGTATGCGTGGTGGTGAGGGACAGAGGGAGAGGGATAAGGAGAATCTTAAATAGGCTCCACGCCCAGTGGGGAGCCTGACACGGGGCTCGATCTCACAACCCTGACATCATGCCCTGTGCTCATATCAAGAATCTGACGCTTAACTGACTGAGTCACCCAGGCGCCCTGAGTTTCTTTTTTAAGTAACAGGTAAGAATTTATATGTTGTTCGTGTAATAAGAAAAAGAGCAATTCTATAGCTCCACCTCCATTTTAAATTCAACCATTATTACTGTTTGTCACTGGACGGTGAACTTGTATACCAGCAGTTCTAGAATCATTTTGGAAGCTTTTAAAAAATACTTATACCGAGATGCTACTCCACACCGATTAAATTAGAATCTCTGAAGATGGAGGCCCACGTCTGAATACTTTTTGAAAGCCTCCCAGGTGGTAGTGAGCAGCTTCTTGAGAACTGTATACAATCCGAGTTAGCACTGTCATCCGTACGAGGAGATCACTCATAATCCCAACCATTAAGGAATGTGGTTCAAAAAAGAATAAATCTCGGGGCACCTGGGTGGCTCAGTGGGTTAAGCCTCTGCCTTCAGCTCAGGTCATGATCTCAGAGTCCTGGGATCGAGCCCCGCTTCAGGCTCTCTGCTCAGCAGGGAGCCTGCTTCCCCCCTTCTCTCTCTGCCTGCCTCTCTGCCTACTTGTGATCTATCAAATAAATAAATAAAATCTTAAAAAAAAAAAAGAATAAATCTCCCCAAACACTGTTTCAACAGATCACTGATGCCTCAGAAAGGAGGAAGGAAGGAAAGGAAGGAAGAAAAAAGTGTGTATGTATTTTATTTCCTTATTGGGAACGAAAAACGATTCCCTAAAATCTCCGGTTGTGGGAGCACAAAAGCCCATCACCTTTTACCATCACTGATCCCTGCTAATTGTGGAAGTAAACCAGTGCCAAGAACTACTGCGTTTAGCTTTAGATGTAGTTTCTCTGCTTCTGAGACCATTATTCAATTCTGAGTTCATCAATCAAGGATGGATTCAGTGTGTAAGAACCCATGTCATCAAATGGGTGATAATTTACAGCTCTTCATCAATTGCTACTTTCTCTTAACTTCACCATCATTACCAATTAACATTTATTGATTTCCCATAATAACTCAAGTCTCCATCTTCTGTTGCTTGCATCTAAAATAATTCTCAAAAGCATATAAATTTAGTATAGATAAGACTCCTGCAAACATTTCTATGACTAAGTTTTGTTGGCTATTACATAAAAATTACTTTCCTTATGAATATAAATATAAAACTAAGATCTTTGCTTTTTATAAAAATCTATTAGACATGGCATTTTAAAAAGCTCAAATATTTAAACTGCATTTCACCTGAAAGAGTGCCATGGATAAAGTAACTACTGCTCACTCTGTCTTCTTTAGAGAAAGGGAAAGTACAGGATAGAGGATTGAGAGAAAACTGGCTTAGTTATTAGACCACCTTAAGGGTAGGTTTTCAATATATTTTTTTAAAAAGCAAAATTTAGTTAGTATAATTGCCATTCAGTTATTTCTGGTGCAAAATTAATGGCAGATGTCTGGATGGCTCTGTATTGTCTAGTTCTAGTCAGAGTAAGGGTCAGTCTGTTGTGGCATAGAACTAACGTGAATTCTAAACTCTAAAACTGCTGGCAGTGGAGGGGCACCTGGCTGGCTCAGTCGGAAGAGCATGCGACTCTTGATCTCGGGGTTGTAGGTTCAAGTCCTAAGTTGTGTGTAGAGATTACTACAAAAAATAATCAAACTTGGGGCGCCTGGGTGGCTTAGTGGGTTAAGCCTCTGCCTTCAGCTCAGGTCATGATCTCAAGGTCTTGGGATCGAGCCCCACATCGGGCTGTCTGCTCAGCCAGGAGCCTGCTTCCCCTCTCTATCTGCCTGCTTGTGACCCCTCTCTCTCTCTCTCTCTCTGTCAAATAAATAAATAAATAATCTTTAAAAAAATTAAGTAAACTTAAAAAAAAATTGTTGGCAGTGGAAATAAACACTCTAGGTCTCCTCCAAACTTTAGTGTTCAGACCATTTAACTAAACTGATCTGGGGTATGCACTGAGTTCAGAGGGTATTTTTTACTTACCAACTATTGTTCTATCCTCTTTCATCATATGGTTCTATGATGGGAAGTCATCTAGATACCTTGTCTATCAGTGAATTCAACTGCTTCTAATACCCATGTAATCATTTTCATAAATTGAGAGGAAAAACAAAAAAAGCACTTAAGAGTATCTACTATGTGCAGGGAGAAAATTATCTGAGAAATAATATTAAAAAGAAAATCCATACTAAAGGATCTAAGTTTCCAGAATGAAAAGGAGATCAATTTCCCAGGGCAACCGATTAATTTAAAAAAAAAAAAAAGTCAACATAAGAAATATTTTATTTATATTTCAGAGCACTAGGGATAAGATTATAAAAATTTTTCAGAAAATTGTATCCACAGTAATGAACATTCGATGATCTTTAGATGTCTTACAGCTAAGACTGGAAACAAGAAGAAAATTTTAAAATGCCCTTAGCATTTTGGAGAAAATCATTTCCAACATAGAAAAAAATATACTATAAGTACAACTTGGCACTAGACAGTAATGGAATGTATATAAATAGTGAGCTGAATGGTAAGACTTATGTATTTACATATTTTATGTTGCTTAATGTCTTCTGACTGCTTTCTGAACCATCTTATGTTTATTAGTTTTGGGACATTCTCTCTGATAAATGCCATGGCCTGTCATCTATATCATAATGCCAGCCAAAAATGCACCAAAGTATCTTGAAAACCAGCTAAAATATAGTAATAGTTCTATTTGCAAACCTTTCATCATCTTATGATAACAAAACGGTAAGATGGAAAATGTGGGGGGCAGGCATGTGATGAACGGCAGGGCCAGGTTTCCAGCAAAGCAGGGATGAAACGCATAGCAGTTTTAAAAGAGAAGAGGACACTGAAGGAGAGAGAAATCACTGAAGAAACAGGGACAAAGGGAGCCTTTCTCATGGAAGGGCACTTCAATCAGGTATAATTATAAGCCAGACATTTTGGTATTTCATTCCACTATGGGTAGAAGTACTTGGTAGATCTTGTGGCAATCCCACAGAACAATAATCATTTGTTCAGAGTCTGCTGCTTTGTACCACAGCTTAAGAAAGAGCATAATAATGAATTCTAGGTCAGAAGCTAAATCTGTATTTCAGATAAAAATGTTACCTCCCTTGTAGGTAACAAACAACATTCCAGCCAGGTAATCGGCTCTGGCTAATGGAAAAGTTGAAAAAACAAGGAGAAAGATGTACTTAAACACAGATAACCCAATGCTTTCCAGTGTCTTGGAAGAAAAACCAGTTTGTTATGAAATTGGACCCAATCTCACAGGCAGTGGACATTCTGCCAGCATGGCTTTTATGATCCAACACAACTGAGGAGGACATCTCTCAGGACATCTCTCTCTGTCTCTCTCTCTCTCTCATACACGTGTACACACACACACATACACATACATAAGCATGTGCCACAAGCTGTCCTACAGTGGTAGTGTGTAACCATCCAAACTGTGGATTTAAATGTATCCTTGTTGGAACCAAGTTCAGTTGATCTACCATATTTGTCACAGTGGCTTTTAGGTAGAGAGTATTTTTAGGTTACTGCTGCTATCAAATATAAAGGAAAGGAAAGACAGTCAATATTTAACTAGAAATGGTTAAAATTGGGTGTCTGCTTAAATGGGAGAATCAGATTATAATATGCAACCTGAAAATGTTGGTTCATTTATCTATTTTAGCAGTCTTGCTGAAAATTTAAAACCCCCAGGGCTGCTTGCATTTCCCTAGACAATTTCACATCACCAGTGACAGAGGGGCGACATTGGCTGTAGGTAAGCCTTGGTACAGGTGGAAGAAATGCAATTCCACTACTGCTTTTGTGTCAACTTTTATACATTTTTTTCCTCTTGGTCATCACATGATTTCTTTCTTTCGCAATGTAAACCAGCCCTATTTTTATGTTATTTTACAAGTCATTCTAAAGTGATAGCTCTCTCTTTAGATATATGTTGAATTTTTTTTAACTATTAAAGCACAAGCATTTTTAAAAGAGTAGTTTCATCATGACTACTTGATGTGTGAAACAATTTGTTATCTAGAGAAATGGATGTAAACGTCAAAACAATATATGAAAGAATTTAAATACATAATAAAAAACACCTTAGATGTATAAACAAAGACTACAGAATAAAATTGACTGGTTCATATCTTATCACACCTTGCTGTTAAAACACAGAAGGAAGAGGAGGCATGAGGAATTTCAAAAGAAATAAAGATGTACAGAGGTCAAGAATCAATTTCGCTGGCATGACTGATGCCTTTACACAGGAGAAGGTTAGATTATAGTTCTAGATTTATGCTGGTTGTTTGCAAGCTGGAGGCAAGAAGAGGGCTAGATTAGAAGATTTTAGCCAAGTGAGCTATTATTTAGCCAAATGGGTTACTGAAAGTATTGAAATTACTATGACTAAGTTACTTTTGGTGCAAGTGTCAATGTTGGTAGTAGTTGAGTTTCTATGAAGATAGAGGGTTTAAATACCTTCCAGCTGTTGTATTACTAAATTAATATTAACACTGAATTTTGCTATGTTACTGAAGTAGTAAGAACTCTGTGTAAACTTTCCATTTTGACAATGTTTATATGGGTAGCATTAAACATATGTATAGAGGGCCTGTTGTTCTAGAGTATGTTGCTTAGTATGATCTACCCAAAATGTATCCTCAGGATGAATCGTGTGTGGGAGGCCAAAGAAGACTGTGCCAAACCATCCCCATTTCTAGGACTATTCTGCTGAACTCACCAATGAGAGGCTTCTAATGATCAGTAAGTTTGGTCTCCTGTTCCAGCATCAGCTAGTGCTGAGGAAAATGATGAACTACAGATAAGAAGTACATGACCTCTGTCCACTCTTCCTCTAGCCCAGTTGGTCTTTCTGTGACTATCTGTTGTATTTTGTCAAGAATCAGCAGTTCTTAAATTGTTCACCATGTAGGTAGGTAGGTGAAAACCAAGTGAAGAAAAACTGCGACTATGTCTAGATAACCTCCCTAAACGGTGATATCAAGTCCTTTCTGTATAAGACTGATCTTGAAAATTAAAACTTAAGGTAAAGTCATGGACGGCATTCTTGGTTTCATGGCTACTTCTATTTTTCCTTCCTTACTGGTTGCAGCTGCCTTCGTGTTATCCAGCTGTTTACATGAATAAAAGCTTGAGGGTTTAGCTGCTAAGGCATCCCTGGCAGATCTTTTCTCTGGTCACGGATCCCTTAAGGAGTCTTGTTTTTTCCCTATTTGAACATTTTAAGGCTGTGACCCTGTGAACACATGGCCACAGTTGTAAAAGAAATGGCTGTCAAGCCAAGGATGGAGGTAAAAACTGAAGGTAGGCATGAGAAGGGCAGACAGGTCCTCCTCAGAGCCAGGATTGTTTACGCATGTCCCAGCACTCGTAAGTGCTAACATTAGGGCTAGATTCTACACATTAACAGATTCGTTTGTGCTAACTCTATAAGCCAAGCCAAGCTCCTGAGTATCCGAGCAAAGGAATTTTCACCTCCTCTGGTCATACTCTGAATTTGGCTGATAGAAGTTTGTGTGAAGAATTTAGTTTATTCCTTTAGTGAAACAAAAGAAACAAAGCCACTGAATGGTTTTTTGATGTTTTTCTAACAAAAAATAATATTGAAAAGTATGGCAGATATAGTGAAAGGCAGTAAATTTGGCTAATACTTAATCTTTTTACTTTAAAAATGTACAGATTTCAGAAAAGTAAAAATTTAAAAATATGGTAGCTGCAAATGGCAAAGTGCTATTTATTTATCACACTGAATGTGAAGTTCTCTTTAGGTGGTTTATTTTTATAACTTAGTTGAATATAACACATGTATGGGGAAAAGCTGTGCTTCAGTGGGAAACTGCATTGTCTAGATCTAGAGCTCACACTTATGGATTAACTGATTCTGATTTAAGAGAGTAATTTTCCAGCTCTTTAAATCACCAATAACTGATAGCAATGCAAAGCTATTCTTGACCATACAGAGGCAAATTCTGTCCTGTCAGGTTCCACTGACTTTTCCCACCCTGAAAGAAGCATGTTTTTCATTCATTGGATATTGATTTCAGTATTCCTGATCTACAAATCTGTCTTTTCTTTGGACTGTCCTTTGAACAGGTTATTCCAGCTGTCTGTTTTCCTCATTTCATTGGATTAAATAAAATCTTTAACATTTGCTCATTTTGTATCTGTATCAGAGTCAAGATGTTACCATTTTTAAAAATTATCCTTTAATTCTCACACAGTAAATATTTAACCATAGGGGCGCCTGGGTGGCTCAGTGGGTTAAAGCCGCTGCCTTCAGCTCGGGTCATGATCCCAGCGTCCTGGAATCGAGCTCCGCATCGGGCTCTCTGCTCAGCGGGGAGCCTGTTTCCTCCCTTCTCTCTCTGCTTACCTCTCTGCCTACTTGTGATCTGTCAAATAATAAAATCTTTAAAAAAAAATATTTAACCATAGAAGCCACTGATTGAGATGCAAAGTTCATTATGACATCATTAGGATCTTGCTCTTTAAGGACGTAGAATCTAGAATAAAGTAAATGCACAACTAACTTTAATCCCCAGGGTTATTGAACCCGTACTAGTTTCTACGTTTATTCCCAGTGATCTTATTTTTTTTTATACCTTGAAATGTTTTGCTCTTTCATAATCCTGGGAATTACTTCCAACTTCACTAAAAAGGAGCTTAAAGTAACACAAAAATTTTAATTTTTCCAAAAAAGACATGTAAATGGCCAACAGATACCTGAAAAGGTGCTCAACATTGCTAATTATCAGGGAAATGCAAATCAAAACCACAATGAGACATCACCTCACTCCTCCTAGAATGGCTGTACCAAAAAGACAAGGGATAGCAAGTATCAGCAAAGATGTGGAAAAAAGGAAATCCTTGTGCACTGCTGGTAGGATTATAAATGGTACAGCCACTGTGCAAAATAGTATGAAGGCTTCTCAAAGAATTAAAAATAGAAATACCATATGATCCAGCAATTCCACTTCTGGGCATACATCCAACTGCAATAAAATCACTATCTCAAAGAGATATCTGCACCCCCATGTTCCCTGAAGCATGATTCACAATAGCCAAGACATAGGAATGACCTAAAAGTCCACTGATGAATGAATGGATAAAGAAAATGTGGTATACATACACATAAGGGAATATTATTCAGCCATAAAAATGGAAATCTTGCCATTTGTGACTACATGGATGGATCTTGAAGGCATTACGCTGAGAAATAAGTCAGATGTAGAAAGACAAATATTGTATCATTTTACATATGTGGAATCTAAAAAAAAAAAGTCAAAGTCACAGAAACAGAGAGTGGAAAAGTGGTGCTGGGCTTAGGGGGAGGAAGAAGTGGGAAGGGGTTGGTAAAAGTATACAAATTTTCATCTGCAAGATGAATAAGGTCTGGGGATCTCAGGTATAAATAACATGGTAACTACAACTGATAACATCATATTATATAACTGACACTTCCTTAGAGAGTAGAACTTAAGTCTTCTGCCAAAAAGAAAAGAAAAGAAGGAAAGATAAATATGTGAGGTGATGAATGTGTTAGTTAACTAGTTAACTAGATAGTGGAATCTTTTCACGTGATATACATATACCATGTTATCACAAGCACACCGTATTTTACAATTTTATCTGTCAATTAGACTGCAATAAAGCTGAGGTGGGAGGAGAAAGAATATTTCCCTTACAGGCCTATATGACACCTTAATAGCTTTTCTCTTACCTCATATTTTATAGAATTTTCCCCTCAGCTTGCCAACTTTTCAACTCACTATGATGGAAAACACTGAAACAAAGGTCAGGAATCTTTGGCCCTTCTTTTTAGTTCTAATACTAACTTTCCATCTCACTTGTAAGATGGTGCTAGGATTTGAATTCTCTCAATTCTCTCCCATGATCTTGGTATCACTGTACCCTTGTAATCAACTCAGACTGGTTTTATAACTTTCTCCAAGAAATATTTGCCAGCCCAGTAGTGGGCAAAGCAATGGGAGGCAGAAGAGACCCAAATTTATCTAGAGTTGCCGTTGGCAAAGTGGATGTTGGGAAAAGACAGGAGGGTCAGGAGGACTTCATTCATTCATAAAAAGCCTTATTGAAATGAGCACTCCAAACTGAGAGGATAGGCAACTGAGACCAGAAGAACTCAGATGATGAGAAAAAGGGAGAGGGGATTTCCAATACCTACACTCAACAGCTCAATTTCTTCTACTTTCATAACATCAATATCAGTAACATTACATGTTCATTTGGAATCAAGATTATCTAAATCATCTCTCAACTGCCTCATGCAATCCTGGAATCCAAAATTGTTGGCACAAAACTTAAATCAGCTTAACTGATTCTGCACTGCCTCCATAATATTCTATTAATTATACAATTAAATAATTTTCTGATAACTGGGAAATAACCATTTTGAACATAAGGTTTTCACTGAAAAAAGTTTTTAATAATGTAATCATCTACAGAAGTGACAAAATAGTGAAATAAATCATCACTATTCCATCATCCTTCAGCTTCCGTATTGCATTGCCCAAACTCAGGAGACAGAATTTTTGTAGTCTTTTTCTTTTTACCCTTTTATTAAACAACATTGAGAATTCAGAATTTTTCATTTCCTCTCCATAATGGCAAAGAGAAGAAAACTGACAGAAGATGTTTTGCAATTGTTAAACAAGTAAGAACACAAATATAAAAAGAATAGACAGCAGTGCTCCAGGCTAACGATGATGGTAAAACTAAGTATAAACTAAACGTCAGATTATGAGTCATTACACAAGATAATATCCTAAATATATTTTCTCTAATTGAAAAATAGATGAGTGGACAATGTGTTTCTATGAACAGTGAAATCTGTTATCCAGTTAGTCATCCTACAGGGAGGACGCTATCATCATGCAGTATTTTTTTGACCAGAAATTTCTGTGAAAAAGACATGTATTCTTTCACCTTTTATCAAGTTTGTACTAAGAAATTTACTTGCTATGGTTCATAAGTCGGCAACTGCTGAAAGCATTATTGAAAGGAGGTAAAGAGCACAGAAATCAAAAGGTTCACTGCATTGATCATTCTAATCAATATTATGAAGATATTTTGCTATTACAGACTGAAGAAACTGACCATCCTATCTTCGACAAAACTATGAGCCATGAAACTTTTCAAAGCACTGAATTTTGTGGATAAAAGTGTAAGAACCAGGGTGCCTGGTGGCTCAGATGGTTGAGTGTCTGCCTTCAGCTCAGGTCATGATCTTGGGGTCCTGGGATCTAGTCCTGCATCAGGTTCCCTGCTCCTTGGGGGACCTGCTTCTCCCTCTACCTCTGCCTCTCTCTGTTTCTCATGAATAAATAAATAAAATCTTTTTTTAAAAAAGTATAAGAACCAGAGGTAATAACAAAGCTGGAATCTCTTAGAAATATATTTAAAATATGGATCAAGATTTGTAAGATGAGTATGTTCCAGGCCATCCATGAGCAATTACTTGCATTTAAAGGATAACGCCTATTTTGGATACATTTATCTTCACACCAGAAATATATGAAATAAAGTTTCTTGGTTACATTTAAATTCTTATTAATTCCCAATATAGCTATTTTTCACATCCCTTTATTTTTTTATCTCTAAATTATTTGTAAAATGACTTTCAAAATGTGTTTTAAAAAGGGTTCCTTGGACTCAAATGGTAAATAGTAATGACTGTTCTTCCTCACATACTGCTGGCTAATAACATACAGAATTTGATAAATGGTATAAAATAAAGTGCTGTACCTTTTCAAGAGAAGACATAATCACAGTCATTGGGAACAGGAATGGTTTTGTAAAGGAGTTGGCCTGGTTACAAGAAGCTAGGTAAAATTTATTAAAAATTATTGAGGTTTGGGGCACCTGGGTGGCTCAGTTGGTTAGTGTCTGACTTTTGATTTCAGCTCAGGTCATGATCTCAGGGTTATGAGTTCAAGTCCTGTGTTGGGCTCTGCACTCAACAGGGAGTCTGTTTAAGATTCTCTCTCTTCTTCTCTCTCTGCTCCTCCCCACCCTGCACTCACTCTTTCTTGGTCTCTCTCAAATAAATAAATAAATGTTTAAAAAAATGAATGAGGTTTATGTAGATGGAAGGAAAATATGCCAGAATATATGGCATGAATACAAAGACAGAAGTGGAAAACTAGAGGATATGTTTAGGAAAGCAAGTTGGGTAGCCTGGAAAATAAAATGGAAACCAAGATTACAGAACAGAATTTTAGATATATTTTATAATTTACTATTTTAAAAACCTTTCACCTTATAGTTTAAAGAACTGAGTTTTGAAGTTGATAGATAACATTGCTCATGACCACAAACCTAGTAATGGAGAGCCCAAGATTTCAGCCTACAACTCCAATGATCCATGAAAATCATTTAATCTCTCTGGGTTTCCTCAGCCGTAAGTAATTTTCATCATCCAGGAATCCTTTTTTAAAAATGATAATAACTCCCACTTACTTCCACTTACTTCTTGTGGTTGCTGCTGGTCTTGAATGAGATAAATATTTTAAGATGCTTTGCAAACTACAGAGTTCTATATAAATAGTAGTTACGATCTCTTTCCCTAATCTTGGATATTATATTCCCAAAACACTTTTACCCTACTTGTAATAAGATAATTAATGGTAGAAGAGCTAAAGTTCTCATGAATTAGTGGAGGCAGGCAGAAGAGCAAAAATAAGTAACAGGAAAAGCTTATTTTTTTGCTTGATATTCTGCATATTTATTTATGCTCTATAATTAATTTGCATTTAACATTCCTTATGTCACTGTGATTTCCTTTACCATCTCCTCCTCTTGTATACTGGTAAATTCACTTACTTTGTTGCAAATGTCACACAGTTAGTGTATATAGGTCACTGTTAAAAATGTTCACTATTTTTCTGGTTTATATTTTGTAGTCCCTAAAAATCAAATCTCAGAATAACTTTGTTTTAATAAACTGTATCAGAAGACTTTGTAGATAAAGAAAATTATAAAGATGTTAATCTGTGTATCATACAGTTTAGGTATGGGGAATTTGCTCATTATTCTTATATTCTATAAACTCTTCTTTCATCTGGCCTTCAGGATACTTTATTGTATTGGATTTTTCCCCACCCTTTTTCCATTATTTTCCTACCTTATGCTTTGTGCCTTTCTGGATTCACCAAGATCTACACTTATGCTTGTCTATCATCTCTCCTTCAAAAAACTGATCCATTTCCCTTAACAAATTACTTTCTTTATGCTGATCACTCACAAATTATTCCCACCTTGATATCTTCCTGTAATCTCCAACTCAACTCATCTCTTTGAGGTCATTTGACCCCTAGTTTCCAGATCTCTTCCAATATTGGGTGATTTTCCTATAAATTCCATCATTCATCAGTATATTCAAACTGTTTATTGTGAAGTTACTTGGTTGACTCAAAGAAAAGAAAAAGATATTAAAATATTCACTGTTGTTTGTCTTTTAAAAGCAAAATGGAAACATAAAGCTTACACTTAGGTCAACTCTCTTAAACCTATGAATAATTTCCTCAACTTCTTGTCCATTTGGGGACAGATCCCCCATCTCCTATCTTTGCACCATGCCAAAGATCAATCGTGCTAACTCATACTTCAGGTACATCTATTAGCCCATTTGGCCCACTCAGTCACCAACCAGTGGTGACTGGTTACCTTGTTTAATGTAAATGAAACAAACAAAAATTTATAAAATCAGCCACCCTGTATTACTTTTTAAAAATAGTGTAACAGAAGAATTAAAACTGTGAAAAGGAAAACTATTATAAGCTGTTGGAACCTGAGGGTGAAAAGAAGAGTATTTAGTACCAAAAGGGCAGGATCATTAAAGTGAGAGAGGTGTTGAGTGGCCAATGTCAAAAAGACCTAAAAGCATGAATTCCTACCTAACATACTTTTTGTTCTGAATATTACAGTCATGGACTCTAGTCAATATTACAGAGTAACAGGGACTCACTGAGCTGTCATGTAACCCTATGGCAGAAGCCACATCTCCGGGGCAAAAACTACCAAAGTCAGGTCAATTTCCCTTTATCTAGTCATCTTTTGACAAGTCCTCTTGACTTTCTGACTAAGTTTGAGTAGTCACTATTTAAGGATTTTTCAAAGAAGTAGTAATGGCAAAAGTTAACTATATGCTGATGTGCATCTCTGGAGATACCAGACAGAAGCTTGAAGTCACAGATTTGGGGGAATATCACAGAAAGGACAGGCAGTCTTAAAGCCATGGGATGAAGGTCAAGCAGCAAAGTGTGAGGAGTGAGAAGAGGACTCCAGACAAAGTTCTCAGACATTCTTCTATTTAATAATGTTCAAGTGTTAAAACCAGTTAGGCATCTAAGAAGGAAAAGTCAGAGAAGTAGTAGGAAGGCAAGAAAAGAGACATTTTCCTAGTTAAAAAAGAAGATGCAGTTTTGGGGCACCTGAGTGGCTCAATTGGTTAAGTGACTGCCTTCGGCTCAGGTCATGATCCTGGAGTCCGGGGATCTAGTCCCAAATCGGGCTCCCTGCTCCCTTCTCCCTCTGACATTCCCCCTTTTGTGCTCTCTCTCTCTTTCTCTCTCATTCTCTCCCTCTCAAATAAATAAATAAAATCTTTAAAAAAAGAAAAAAAAAAAGATGCAGTTTTGTATTGGAGAAAGTGGCTGAAAGTGATAAAAAAAAATGAAGTATTAAAATAGGTTGATGGATTTAGCAAGCCGGAGAGAAAGAAGCCTCAGGTAGAACATACAGTGAATACAAAAGAATTAAGGAACTGTAACTGAACTGCAGTGTCAGTATTAAACTTAACTTCCTCGGGCACCTGGGTGGCTCAGTTGATTGGGCGACTGCCTTTGGCTCAGGTCATGGTCCTGGAGTTCTGGGATGGAGTCCCACTTCAGGCTCCCAGCTCCCTGGGGAGTCTGCTTCTCCCTCTGACCTCCCCTCTTACGCTCTCCCTCACTCTGTCTCTGTCTCAAAATAAATAAATTAAATCTAAAAATAAATAAATAAATAAAATATTAAACTTAACTTCCTCAAAGTCCAACATGCATATCTTAGGAAAAATAGGTCTTCTGAGGGGATTCACTTCCTCAGAAAGTCCTTTCCAAAGCTGTACATTCCATATTCTTTTAAAAATCACCAGAGTCCAATAGAAAAACATTCAAAAGACACAAACAGGAAATTCACAAATATAGAAAGAATAACAACAAATAGTTTTAAGTACACTCACCCAAACAAAAAAATTTTAAAAATCAATGATATAACGAACCATGAGAGACTGGACTCTGAAAAACAATCTGAGGGTTTTGGAGGGGTTGGGGGTAGGAGGTTGGGTGAGCCTGGTGGTGGGTATTATGGAAGGCATGTATTGCATGGAGCACTGGGTGTGGTGCATAAACAATGAATTCTGGAACACTGAAAAGAAATTTTAAAAACTAAAATTTTTTTTAAAAATCAATGATACAAAAAAATGAATGATACACTTTTCAAAGTAGCATATAAAAATATTCTGACCATATCATCAAAAACAACTAAAAATACTAGATAAAATATTTTAAAAACATCTTTTAAAATGCATTAGTGATCAGGCAAGAAAATAAGAAATGCTTAGAAGTAAAAAAATGAAATGAAAGCAGGAAACTAGGGCAGTAAGTGAAGCATTGAAACAGACTCTCACCCTGGAGGCATCACAGAACACTGCCAACCTTAAGCTTTGACCTTGTAAGGGGGGGTCAGAGGGAGCAGAGGGGTCAGGAAACAAAGTCCGGGACCTGCCTGGAAGCTGGGAGTCTTATTGGAGATCCCGTCCCACAGAGCTGGAACCCCCCCTCCCCAAAACTCCACTCACAGTGTAAAGATAAAAGATAAACTTGCCCAGAAGAAGGGGATGGCATGGAAGCTTGTCTACCCAGAACACGACGTTGGGAGGAACGTCAGGGGAGGAAGTTAGTTCTCCCCTGAGAACTGATAACTATAACCCAGACTGTGTATGGTGTTACAGCTCAAGCGGGCATATGGCATACACTGAGAATTCATTATAAAATGGTTCCCGGTTGGTTCAGTGCCTCCAGGCACACGAGGAAGCAAACACAAAAAGTCTCTGGAAAAAATGCACCTTTCAAGCCAGGAGTGAAGAAATTCGTATAGATGAAAGTCCAAGAAATATAACTGGTTAAAAAAAAGTCATAAAAGACAAAAGAAAATAGGGCACCATGAACTACAGACAGTAGAATCAGACCCGAAGACTTTTATTGGGTTGATCAGATTCAAGCTGTAAAATAAGTTAAGTTTTGATATGTTTAAAGTAATGGTTCTTAATATTATCAGGCCAATGTTTACTTTTTTTTTTTTTAAGACTTTATTTATTTATTTGAGAGAGAGAGAGACAGAGAGTAAGAGAGAACACCAGACAGGAGAAGGTCAGAGGGAGCAGACTCCCCATAGAGCTGGAAGCCTGATGCGGGACTCGATCCTGGGACTCCGGGATCATGACCCAAGCTGAAGGCAGTTGCTTAACCAACTGAGCCACTGAGACGCCCTAATATCTACCTTTTATAGTAAGTATTTTTAATGCCCTTATTCCTATCCTGAAAGAAATGTAAAATAATATAATCTATAGACACACATCATGCATGCACATATATAATTCTTATTCCTTAACTATAATATATAGAAGAAAAAAGTAATTTATAGTAAAAGAATACCTACTTAATAAAATATGCAGAAACCAAACTATGTTAGAAGACAGTGTACTTGTCTATGTAAATAAATTTGGATTTAAGAGAAGCCATTCCATATAGGTACAGGAAAATAAAAAAAGAGTCACAGAGAAATACTAGAATAAAAATTAGTGTGAGTACCCCAATATACAATAAGAAAAAGGAAAATGGGCTGCCTGGGTGGCTCAGTTGGTTAACCATCCAACTCTTGATTTCAGCTCAGGTTCTGATTTTAGGGTCCTGAGATCAAGCCCCATGTCAGGATCCATGCTGGGAATGGAGCTTGCTTAAGATTCTCTGTTCTTCTCCCTTTGCCCAGCACCCACCCCCTACCCCCGCCCTTAAAAAAAAGAAAAGAAAAGGAAAGGAAAGTCATCTTAATTAAAGAAGCATAACATTTCAAAATAAATTAAAAAACACTCAACACATAAAAAATGAGAAAAAAAATATTCTTCAAATGAGCTACACCTCACTTATACATGTAGTGCCTAATTAATTCCTCATGCTATAACATGGTAGATGATAATGATGAAGTACAGGAAAGAAATTTCTACCACATGCTGACACATACATGCAGTATCAAGCATATCATAAAGTATCATAAAGACCCTGGAGGCCATATCTTTTAATGGGTGACAAGACTGGAAAACGGCTGGTGGACTGGAAAACAAAATAGAATATAAGATATTCTAAGACAACTGTTTCTGGAAACAGTATCGCAGTAAGGCTGAAAAAACAACTTGCAACCGCAAATAAATAATTTCTACATGTAATTTTTCAATATAGATGTTTCATCTCTGTTATTAAAAAATAGGAATATGTAGACTACGTAGGGATCATACCCTAGAGGAGGGGCTGCACCCTAAACCAAAACACATTTACACTAACCTAGAATAAAAACAAGGCTGGCAGAATAAAAATTTACCAGTAATTCAACTGCCTGCCAGAACAACACTCAAGAAAGAAGATAAAGACCCGGACTCCCTAGAACTTATCAGCCACAACATTCTGCATACAATGAAAAAAATTAGTAACATGTAAAGAAACAGGAAAAACCAACCCACATTCAAGGAAAAAAGTAGTCAATAGGAAAGATAGTTTTTCTTACTGCATATTGGTATACTCCCACTAATTTTTATTCTAGTTTTTCTCTGTAGCTCTTCTTTTTTTATTTTCCTGTACTTGTATGGAATGGCCTCTCTTAAATCCAAATTTATTTACTATAGACAAGTACATTCTCCTCCAGCATGCTTTGGTTTCTGCATATTTTATTAAATAGGTATTCTTTTACTATAAATTACTTACACTCACACGTTATCATAGCTCAAAATGGCTATGATAAGTACATTCAACTCTATGAAGGAGAAGGATATGATAAATGAAAAAGTGGGGAATTTTGGCAGAAAAACTAAAAACTATAAAAAAATAAGCCAACTGGAAATTCTAGAACAGAAAGCCATATCTAAAATGAAAAAGTCACTGATTAGGTAACAGCATCATGGAAACTGAGAAAAAAAGTCTGTAAATTTAAAGACAGATTAAAAAGGAAATAATACAGATGGATTACAGAGGCCATAAGGGACTGAAAAATATGAACAAAGCTTCTCTGACCTGTGGGGGTGATAAGAAATGGTGTATTATAAATGTAATTAGAGTCTCAGAAAGAGAAGAGACCTACCATGGGGTAAAAAAAAAAAAAACACACCATGGAATAGAGAAATTAATGATATTTAATGTCTTCGCAGAAATAACGGAGGCCGGGTGATAAATGAGCACTCGAAACATGTTTGTAGCACATGAAACATCTTTAACCAAGAAGAAAGGAGAAAACGAAGAATAGATGGGGGAAATGAGAAAAACAGAAAACAAATAGCAAACTGGTAGGCGTGTATTTAAATATATCAATAATTAACTACAGGCAGACTCAATTCTCAAATTAAAAAGTAGAGATTGTCAGGTTTGATTTAAAAAAAAAAAAAAAAGGATCTGAGCACCTGGGTGGCTCAGTCAGTTAAGCATCTGCCTTCTGCTCAGGTCATGATCTCAGAGTCAAGGGATCAAGCTCCGAATTGGGCTCTCTGCTCAGCAGGGAGCCTGCATCTCCCTCTGCCTCTCACCCAGCTGATGCTCACTCTCTCCCTTCATGTCTTTTTCTCAAATAAATAAATAAAATCCTTTTAAAAAAGATCTAATTATATCCTGACTATTGGAGACACACTATATACAGAGTCACAGATATGTTGGAATTAAAAGGAAACATAAAGTACTCCATGCACACAATAATCACAAAAATGTTGGTATAGCTATATTAGTACCAGACAAAAGATACTTCAAGATGAGATATATTACAGGAGAAGAAATGGGAAATTTTGTAAACACAAAGTGTCAATCCATCAGGAAGTATAATAATCCCACTGTGAATGCAACTAATCTGTTAGCAACAGAGTTTCAAAACAGGAAGCAAATACTGTCAGAACTCAAAAGAAAAAAAGGGAGGAAAAAAAGGAGAGAAACCCACAATTACAGTTGGATTTTTACGACTCTTTCTCAGTAACTGATAAAACAAGTAGACACACATCAGTAAAAACATAGATAATTTCAGCAACACTATTACTAAGAGACATCATAGAACAATGCACTCAATATAAGCAGAATATACATTGTTTTCAAGTGCACATGGAACATTGGCCAGAACAGAATAATGGCTTAGGGCATAAAAGACGTCTTCGTGAATTTCAAATATTGAAATCCTATGAAATGCATTTTCTGATCACAATACAATTAAATTTAGAAATAAATAAGACATACAGAAAAAGTATTTTAGAAATTACCTAACACATTTTCTTTTTTCTTTTTTTTTTAATTTTATTTATTTGTCAGAGAGAGAGTGGGAGAGAGAGCGAGCGAGCATAGGCAGAGGCAGAGGGAGAAGCAGGCTCCCTGCCAAGCAAGGAGCCCGATGTGGGACTCGATCCCAGGACGCTGGGATCATGACCTGAGCCGAAGGCAGCTGCCTAACCAACTGAGCCACCCAGGCGTCCCACCTAACACATTTTCAAATAGCACAGATCAGAGAAGAAATCACAAGAGTAATGAAAAAAAAAAATATGTTAAAACTCGTGCAATACAGCTAAAACAGTGCCTAGAGGGAAATTCAGGGCTTTAAATGTTTATATTAAAAAAGTTTAAAAAATCAATGGTCTAAGTTTTCACCTTAAGAAGCTGGAAAAGGGCAAAATAAACCCAAAGTAAGTAATATGAATTAAATAATTGAGTGGAAATCAATGAAATAGAAAACAAACAATATTGAAATTTAACAAAGCCAAACATTGGTTTGAAAATTTAAGAAAATTAATGAACGTCTACTAAGACTGATCAAGAAATGAATTATGAATATCAGAAATGAAAGAGAGGGAATATTGCTACATGTCTTACACATATTAAAAGTATATAAAGTAACATTATAAATAATTTTATGCCAAAAACATTCCACAACTTAGATAAAAAGGACTTATTCTTTGAAAAAACACAATATAAGAAAACAAAGAAAATCTAAATTGCTTTCTATGATGGTTACTTTTTTTTTTTTTTAAGATTTTATTTATTTATTTGACAGAGATCACAAGCAGGCAGGAGAGGCAGGCAGAGAGGCAGGCAGAGAGAGAGGAGGAAGCAGGCTCCCTGCCGAGCAGAGAGCTTGACCCTGGGATCATGACCTGAGCCGAAGGCAGAGGCTTTAACCCACTGAGCCACCCAGGCGCCCCTCTATGATGGTTATTAATGTTATGTATCAACTTGGCTATATGGTTATTGGTCAAACAGCAGTGTCCCTGTTTCTGTGGAGGTCATTTTTAGATGTGATTAACATTTAGTTCAAGAGACTTTGAGCAAAGCAGATTACCCTTCCTAATGTGAATGGACCTGATCTAATCAGTTGAAGGCCATAAGGGAGAAAGACTGAGAGGTCCCTGAGGAAAAGGAATCTTCCTGCAGACTGCCTTTGGATTTGAGCTGCAACATCAACTGTTCCCTAGGTCTCCAGCCTGTTAGCCTGCCCTGAAAATTTGAACTTGTCAACTCCACAACAGCATAAACTAATTACATATTACTATATTTATAGCACATATATAGTATATATACTATAACAATACACTATACTGTATATAATATGTATTATATGTAATGAAGTATGCTATAATATATATATATTATACTAGTTTTATTTCCCTGAATATGTCTGTTACACCTTAAATCTATTAAAGAAACAGAATTTATAATAATAAAAAAATCCCTACAAAGAAAGCTTCAAGCCCAGATGGTTTCACTGGGTGAATTCTATCAAACATTTAAAGAAAAAAATTTTAAACAAATAATACAGTCTTACAAAACCTCTTTCAGTATAAAGATAGAAATAGTTAATAAGATCTAAGTAATCCAATACCAAAACCTGACAAATATAAGAAAATAAAACTATGCAACCGTATTCCTCATGAACCCACAAATTAGTAAAATATTAGCAAAAAGAGTCCAGCAATATAAAAAAAATTATGTATTATGAGCAACTGTAGTTTATCCCAGAAATATATATTGGTTGGTATTATCATCTGAAAAGTCAATTAATTAACCATATAAACAAAATAAAGGAGATAAAAACATCTGGTCATTTCAGTACCTCCAGAGAAAAGCATGACAAATGCACATTCATTTATGATTAAAAACTCATAAGAAAACTCCCTTAACCTAACAAAGGACTACCACTATAATTAAGAGTAAAATATTGAATATCTTGCCCTACAGACTGTGAAGGCAAGGATATCCACTCTCACCATTTCTATATAATATGTTACTGACAATATGAGAAAATACCTTCATAACCTTGAATAGGCAAACATTTCTTAGAATACAGCTATCACCAACCATTAAAAATAGGATAAATTAGACGTTACTAAAATTAAAAAGTTTTTGTTCATCAAAAGACTGGTATGAAGAGGAAACAGATAAAACTCAGAGGAAATTTTCTCAGTACATTATCTGTCAATGAAATTGTATCTAGAATAAAGAATTCTCATAATTCAGTAATAAAATGGCTACCTAATTTAAAAAACAAATAAGCAAAAGAAAAATACAAATGGCTTAAAATACATGAAAAGATGCTCATTCACCATTATGGGAATGAAAATTAAACCCAAAAGGTGATACCACTCACTATACAATTGGTAGGAAGCCTAAAACTAAAAACACTGAAAATTTAAATACTGAGGAGGAGATGGAAAAACTTCAACTCATAAACATTGCTGTTGTAGAAAAACTGGTGGTTTCTTATAAAGTTTGGCAAGCTACTCTATAATTCAGCAATTCTACTTTTACGTAATTCTTTAAGAGAAACAAAAATACATGTCTACAGAAAGACTTTTATAAGAATGTTTATGGCCCTTTTATTCATAATAACAACACACTGCTGATGAGCCAAATTCAACAGATAAATAGATATATAAATTGTGGTAAACTCATACTAAAAACTACACTAATTAAAATTAAAATGACCCAATAACATACAAAACAACATTAATCTCATAATCAAATGTTTAGTAAAAGGAACTAGATGTAAAACTGTATACGGCATGATTAATTTCATTTATGTTAAGTTCAGGCAAAAGCAATCTATGGGGACAGAAATCAAAAGTAGTTACATATAGAAAGCATAGTCTGGTTGGAAAGAGGCACGGGATATCTCCTGGAATGATAAAAATATTCTATATCTTGATGATCATATTTGTTATATGGATGTATATTTTTATCCCAATTCACCAAATTATACATTTTAGATGTGCATTTCTTTATATATAAGTTACCTCAAATATTAAAAAATTATGGAAAAATTGTTCATAATATGAAGTATTTTAAAGTAAACCTTATACTCATGTGTATACATGAACTTGATATTTGAATTTAAATCTACTAAAATAAGTCTCAAATCTGCTTTGCAACATATTTACATTTGCCAACGACAAACGCACACTGATATCGAGATCTTTAATTGGCCATTCAAATACTAACAGTGTTTTTTTTTTTTTTTAGGGTTTTATTTATTTATTCGACAGACAGAGATCACAAGCAGGCAGAGAGGCAGGCAGAAAGAGAGGAGGGAGCAGGCTCTCTGCTGAGCAGAGAGCCCAATGTGGGGCTCAATCCCAGGACTCTGGGATCATGACCTGAGCCGAAGGCAGAGGTTTAACCACTGAGCCACCCAGGCACCCCAACAGTGGTATTTTAAACAAAGTATTAAAAAAATCCAAAACAAAGTATAACCTTCCCTCAATTTATAGTATAGTTTTATTTCAATAAAATTTGATATATATATTATAATAGACCACAAAGTATTTGTGCTTAAATGTAAAACAGAATTTAGTTTGAGGTGCTGATATTTCTAAACAGGTTTTTTACTAATATGAGTACGGGCATGAATATTCAAAAGTCAAAATGTAGATAGGACAATGTGTAAGTTTTGGGATACTGTGTCATACACTGCAATTATCTAGCATTCCCACATAACAGTAACTATCCTTTCTTATCACTGATTATCATTTGTAAGGGAAATGACCAAAATCTGCCCCACCCCCAAATTTCCAAACACCTTCTTTGTGATGGTACACTGCTTGTTGAGAATCATTAATTTAAAGAAATTGCAAAGGTTTGAACATATGGTCAGGAGCAAAGGACTCTAAAACACCACCAAGCAGATTTTTAAAAGAAAAAAACAAATAAAATACTTAGAAATAGAAAAAAAAATTAGCAATTGAAACAAAAAACTCAACGAGGAGCACCTAGGTGGCTAAGTCAGTTAACCATCTGCCTATAGCTCAGGTCATGATCTTGGGGTCCTGGGATCGAGCCCTATGTCAGGCTCCATGCTCAGTGGGGGTCTGCTTCTCCTTCTCCTCCTAACCCCTCCCCACTCCCACTTGTGCTCATGTGCTCTCTCTCTCTTCCAAATAAATAAATAAATAAAATCCTTTTAAAATTAAAAAAAAAAAAGAGCTCAATGAATAACTTAAAAAGAGCAGAAATAAGGGCACTTGGGTGGCTCAGTGGGTTAAAGCCTCTGCCTTTGGCTCAGGTCATAATCCCAGGGTCCTGGGATCGAGCCCCACATCGGGCTCTCTGCTCAGCGGGGAGCCTGCTTCCTCCTCTCTCTCTGCCTGCCTCTCTGCCTACTTGTGATCTCTGTCTGTCAAATAAATAAATAAAATCTTTAAAAAATATAAAAAATAAATACACTGGAACTTTAAAAAAAGAGCAGAAACTGCTGAAGAGAACATCAAGAAATGCTTCCAGCAGTATGACCAACTAGGTACCTAAAGAACACCAGGTACCAAAAACACACATTTCCATGTACTGCTGGGCTTGCAGAAAATAATGGAATTAACCCCCTCAAATAAACCCAGAGGTAGAGATAGAGGAAGGAGAGGCAGGGGTACCCTAATGGTGAATGATAATATTAGTACTTCAACAGGTAACTAGACTGAGTCATGGGGCCAGCAGCATCTAGATTCATTTCCACACCAAGGCAGGGATCCTTGAAATTAGTTAAACAAGGCTATCAAAACTCCTATTTCTAGGCAGAAGCAAACACAATTCTTTCAAAAGAAAACTCTTCTCAACTTAGGCCTGCACTATTTCCACAAATTTTAATCAAATATGTATAAGCTCATAATCAAAGATCACGAGACACTAAGAAATAAACTACTATAAGGTGAGGGTCAGCAGAAAAAACAAACTACAGATTTAGACTTCCAAAACAGTTATTGGAATTGTCAAAAGCAAACTATAGAATAGCTAGAGACAAAGAGATGAAGTTTTTAAAGAAATAAAAGATGAAATCACATAAATGAATAACAGCCAACAGGAGACCAGCAAAAATACCCAGGCACATTTGAAAATATGAAATTCAACAGAATATTTGATATTAAAATAATAGTGTTGAGATTTAAAACTCAGTGGAATTACTAAACAGCAATGTAGACATAGCTAAAGGTAGGATTAGTGAACTGGAAAATATATCTAAAGAAATCACATGAAACAGTGTAGACAGATAAGATTTAAAAATGTAAAAAGTTAGGAAATATCAGTAATAAAGTAAGAATGTCTAACATACATCATATGTGTGTGTGTGTGTTAGAGAGAGAGAGGAAGAGAGAGAGAGAGACAGAGAAAGACATTATTTGAAGAGATGATGGCTGAAAATTTTCCAGAAGGGAAAAGATTTGAACATGTATAGAGAGAGGGAGTATTACATATGCCAAGGAGGATAAACAAAAATGAACAAAAAGATCTTACAAGGAGCTAGACAGAAAAGATCACTTGCCAAAGAAAATAGCAATTAAAGTGATGGCAGACAACCTTACCTGCAATAATGGAAACCAAGAATCATAATAATATCTTGAAATACTGAGAGAAAATATCTGTTAACTCAGGAATGCATATCATGTAAAGCTAGATTTTAGGAACAAAAGTAGAATAAAGACTGATTCAGATAAAAACAAAAGAATTTGCCACAAACAGATATTTCTATAGAAATTTTTAAAAGATATATATTGGGAAAAAGGAAAATGATTGAGAAAGAAATTCAGACATGCAAGAATAATGAGTATACAGTTTGGTAAACATGTAGGTAACAATGACTGATACTACTACCAGTACTACTATTACTAATAATTATTTGTAAAGTTAAAAAGCAAAATTGAAGCATAACCTATATGCTTGGAGGAAGAGGTTTCTAGGCCTTTAAATATTCTATGTATTATTGTTTGATGGAAATAAAGTAATATTAAAAATATTTAACAACTATTACACCACGGGTACCAACCAAATGGAACGGTCAGTAAAATAAACAGTATGAGTATACCTGTGTGTAACTGCTTAATACTGGTCTTAGTTAAGCTGTGGACTAACTGAACACTTCATTAATTTATGTAAGCATGGTAGGATTTCAAGGGAACCACAAAAAAATGGGAAATAAATAGACTGTATTACCTTATGACTACTAGGTATTTTTTACTAAAAAAATAGATTATCAAAAAATTGTACATTTTGGCAAATACATATTTATGCAAACACATACACACAGATTTAAGGAAAAAAAAATCCAGAAAACTACATAACTAAAGTTTTCACATTGGTATTCTGATAAGAGTATGGTCCTTTCTTTTTTGGCTTGTGGTATATTTTTAAGTTTAATAATGCTCATGTATTGCTTCTGTAAGAAAAGTTTGTTTAAAAAATAAACAAACTGGGGCGCCTGGGTGGCTCAGTGGGTTAAAGCCTCTGCCTTCGGCTCGGGTCATGATCCCAGGGTCCTGGGATCGAGCCCCACATCGGGCTCTCTGCTTGGCGGGGAGCCTGCTTCCCCCTCTCCCTCTCTGCCTGCCTCTCTGCCTACTTGTGATCTCTGTCTGTCAAATAAATAAATAAATAAATAAATAAATAAATAAATCTTTAAAAAATAAACAAACTGAGGGCCTCCTGGGTGGCTCAGTCAATTGGGCATCCACTCTTGATTTCCATTCTTGTTGTGATCTCAGGGTCCTGGGATGGAGCCGTCCGCAGACTCCCAGCTCGGTGGGAAGTTTGCTTTTCTCCCTCTCCCTCTGCCCCTCCCTTCACTCATGTACATATGCACACACCTGTTCTCTCTCTCAAATAAATAAATCTTTAAAAAAATACACTGAGAAAGAAGCAAGAGGCAAAAGCATATGTTATAGTATGCCATCCTTCATAAGAAAAGAATCTATTTGTTATGAGTTGCATACAATCTAGGGGGTTGGAGAAAGGAATGTGTTTATAGATAGGAATATATGCTAAATAGGAATATATGCTATCTTAAAGATAGTTGGTTAGAGTGAACACATAAAATAGAGCTACTACTTTTAAAAACAAATTTATTTAAATTATACCCAGACTCCCTTCCTACCATCTGTTAGGACAACCAGAGAGTCCTTCTGACCTAGACCCTTAGTCCAGCAGGGTAAGAAAAGACCTCTAAGTGCAAAGTACTAAAATAAAATATTACTTAGAATACTTAAAAAAAAAATTTATGTATTTATTTGACAGAAACACAGTGAGAGAGGGAAGACAAGCAAGTGGAGCAGGAGAGGGAGAAGAAGGCTTCCCACAGAGTAGGGAGCCTGATGTGGGGCTCAATCCCAGGACCCCAGGATCATGACCTGAGCAGAAGGCAGACACTTAACCGACTGAGCCACCCAGGAGCCCTAGAACTACTATTTTTTATTTATTTTTATTATTTTTTAAGATTTTATTTATTTGACAGGCAGAGATCACAAGCAGACAGAGAGGCAGGCAGAAAGAGAGGAGGGAGCAGGCTCTCTGCTAAGCAGAGAGCCCGATGTGGGGCTCGATCCCAGGACTCTGGGATCATGACCCGAGCCGAAGGCAGACGCTTTAACCCACTGAGCCACCCAGGCGCCCCTAGAGCTACTATTTTTTAAATGAAACATTCTGTATATACATATATGACTTGAGAAAATTTAAATATCAACACCAAAAATCTGAAAATGCAGGATCTAGGAAAAAACTATCTAGCCCAGTGACCTATTTTTTTTCTAATTTTTTTTTTAAAGATTTTATTTATTTGACAGAGAGAGAGAGACATAGTGAAAGAGGGAACACAAGCCGCGGGAATGGGAGAAGGAGAAGCAGGCTTCCCACTGAGCAGGGAGCCTGAGGCAGATCTTGATCCCAGAACCCTGGGATCATAAGCTGAGCCGAAGGCAGATGCTTAACTACTGAGCCACCCAGGAGCCCCTAGCCCAGTGACCTTTTAAATGATAATACTTTGTTTTGATTTCAATCTCTCCCCACCCCCAGTTTAACAACAAAAGACTGTGTAGCATGTACAGAAAAATGAATAGTGAAGTCACGTTTCTGGCTAGATAAGGAAGTAGTCATCTAATCTACCTCTTTAACCTATAAGCACCAGAAACACCGCTTTGTTAAAGTCACCATCAAACTCCATCCTGCCAAACCAAACAGCTGCTTCTCATCTGACCTTCTCAGCAGTGTTACCAACACAATCACTGTCTCTGAGACAAGGCGTTTGATGAACCACTCTCCTCATTTTCCTCCCTTCTGCCCACTTTTTTTTTTTTTTTAATGCCCACTCTTTCTTAGCTGTACCTTTTTTTTTTTAAGGATTTTATTTATTTATTTATTTATTTGCTTATTTCAGAAAGAGAGAGAGATAAAGGAGAGCACAAGTGGGGGAGGAATAGAGGAGAGGCAAGCGGACTCCACATTGAGTTTGGAGCCTGACATGCGACTGGATCTCATGACCCCAAGATCACGACCTGAGGCAAAACCAAGAGTTGGATCCTCAATCGACTGAGCCACCAGGTGCCGTTAGCTGTATCTTCTAATCTCAACTAATAAATTTTTGTCCTCAAAGTGCTATCATCCATCCCCATAGCTTTCAATACCGTCAGGACATGGATGGTTCCCAAATTTAGATTTCCAGTCACTACCATTACCTTGAACTTCAGGAAAGAATCACCCGAATATCCATTTGACATCTCTGCTCTAGAGTCAGGTCAAAATTAGTATGTCCAAAACAGTACTCCTGACTCTCCACTCTGCCTGCCTCCATCCTCATCTCAGCAAATTTATACCCTCCTGCACCCAACTGCTTACACCAGAAATTAGGAGTCATCCCAATCCCTCTCTTTCTCTCATGCTTCATACCCAGTGGAACAAAAGTTCTTGTGGGCTCATTCAAATTACCTCCGGAATTGACACCTTCTTTCCAAGTCTACATCCCTGCCAAGTCCCCATCACTTCTCACCTGCCTACATTATTGTAGCAGCCCCCAAACGAGTCTCTCTGCTTCTGTTCCTTCCTCACCAAGGCCTGTTTTCCAAACTTCATAAACAATACGTCCTCCACGGCCCTCCCCAATCCAGCCCCTGCTAATTTCTCAGCGCTCATCTTATACTTCTCCCATCAGTTGCTTCATTCCCTACCAGCTGGCCTGCAGCCCCCCAAACAGGCTGAATTCATTACTGCCTCAGAGTCTTTGCATGGGTCTTGACTTTTGAATAGAAATCACTTTCCCCAGAGCTGTACAAGGCTTGTTCTATCTCTGTACAAGGCTCAGATGTCATCTCCACAAGGCATTTCCAGACCACTTGACCTATATCAGTCCTACTGTTGTCCCCTGGCACCTCACCCTGCTGTATTGTTCCTCACAGCAATTACTACTACCTGACTTTACGTTATGCATTTATTTGTATATCTGTTTGTCTGTCTGCCTCAAACTCTAAAATGTTTGCTCCAGAATGACAAAACCCTTACATATTTCATTTTCTGCTATATGCTCAGTACCCAGGACAAGTTTGACCCACAGTGGATAAGCAACAAAAGTTGGTGGAATTAATGATTTTAGAGGTGACAGAACTGAAGCATAAGGAAAATTAACTGCCCAAGGTCACAGCTACTTTATTCAAGAAACATTTACTGAGGACGCATATACCACACCAGGTGCTTGGACCTAGATATACACACTGATAAGGAAGATCAGATCCTGTCCTCATGGATTTTACATGTCAAAAAAGCTCAGATCACAGGTCTCATGGTCTACTGTTTTTTCTAGTATAAACACTTTTTTGAAACTTTAAAAAAGTCCTTTGGAAGAACTGAACAAAGCTAGACTACAACATTCCTTAGCAACTCAATTATAACCAGGTGTCCCCTGGATGCTTATTAATAACCGCATTTTTTCCTTTTTTTAAAATTGAGGTATAATTCTCATATATCATATTGGCTTCAAGTATACAAAATAATGATTCAATACTTGTATATATTGTGAAACAATCACTAACAATTTTAGTTAACATTCATCACAATATATAGTTACAGAACTTTTCTTGGTGCTGAGAACTTTAAAGCTTTACCCTCTCATAGCAACTTTCCACTACAACTATGTTTGTTTTCTTTTAGATATACTTACTTAGCCTAGGTGTGCCTCATATACCTTTTACAGCATCATTTGTAAGATAGTCTTAAGTATTTTATACCGTGCCTTTAATTTCCTAATAAAACAAAGTACCAAATTCAAAATTTCTCAGATACTTTGGTGATCTAACTTAAACAAGAAACAAATTTTAAGAAAATTAATGAAGCCTATAATTGGGCTGAGTATATAAAATATAAAGTGATTTTAAAATATTTTAAATCATTTAGTACCAATTAAAATTACTAATTGTGAAACATGGCATTTCAGAAAATAGAATGAAAACAGTACATGGGAAAAAGAATATCCAAGCTTCAGATATATATATTTTTAAGTGGTATTAAATAGTACATCATATATTGCTCATTAGGAGAGAGATGTGGTCAAGTTTAGAGTTCTGAGTACTGGCCAGTTTTTGCTCAGCATCCCACCTACTGGACTTTCAAAAGCAGTCTAGCATACACTACAGGACATCAGACACTTCCTTCCTCAGCCAAAATACAAGTAATTTTTTTAGCCTTGTCCAAGTATGTGCAGATATGATAGTTTTTTTCATTTTTAAAGAAAATATAATTTTTAAAAAGTGGATTTTAGGGTTACCCAGAATTTAATTAAACAGGCTCACCTATATAAAATACATGTAAAATGAACAAAGAGTTCCTTCAGATACTCTTATATTTCTTCTTAATATATTTCCTCTTAATCTGTGATGAGATTATTTATCTGCTTTTTCCATTACTACTCTTAACAGTCTATTAGACTATTCAAAATACATACACCTGTAGCATTATTTTTCCCTTCTTTGACAATGCCTTTCTAATACATCATAGATCTAAATTTTGCTAATTACCCTGTTATAAAATATTAAATATCAGAGGTAAATTTTTAAATTATTATGAATAGATACTAAACTGTTAAAATAATTTCCAATGACTATATCAATTCAACTCTTAAGAGTATGGAAAAAAATAGATGAAGCTATATGAAGTAACAGCTTACAGATATGATTAGATTTATGGTTTCATTAAAAAAATTAAAATTTCTATTTATTGAACTGTACTCAGATTTACAAACTACAAAACTGGGATCCCTGTACCCACAGGAATTCCATGAGTAAAATAACTTGGATTCCATCAAAATACCAATGGGATTCTTTTTAAATTCATTCAGAAAAATACATGAGAATTGCTACAAAAATATTTTAGAATGTAATAAATGGAGATTTGCCTTCCAGGTACTAAAAGGTATTACAAATATATAAAAATTAAAACAATTGGTGGAAGAAAAAAACAGGACAAACCATGCAAAATTAAAGAGTCCTGAAGCGAAAGGGGAACCCTCCTACACTGTTGGTGGGAATGTAAGCTGGTGCAACCACTCTGGAAAACAGCATGGAGGTTCCTCAAAAAGTTGAAAATAGAGCTACCCTATGACCCAGCAATTGCACTACTGGGTATTTACCCTAAAGATATGAACGTAGTGATCCGAAGGGGCACGTGCACCTGAATGTTTATAGCAGCAATGTCTACAATAGCCAAACTATGGAAAGAACCTAGATGTCCATCAACAGATGAATGGATAAAGAAGATGTGGTATATATACACAATGGAATACTATGCAGCCAACAAAAGAAATGAAATCTTGCCATTTGCAACGACATGGATGGAACTAGAGGGTATCGTGCTTAGTGAAATAAGTCAATCGGAGAAAGACAACTATCATGTGATCTCCCTGATATGAGGAAGTGGAGATGCAACGTGGGGGGTTAGGGGGGTAGGAGAAGAATAAATGAAACAATATGGGATCAGGAGGAAGACAAACCATAAGTGACTCTTAATCTCACAAAACAAACTGAGGGTTGCTGTGGGGAAGGGGCTCGGGAGAGGGAGGTGGGGTTATGGACATTGGGGAGGGTATGTGCTATGGTGAGTGCTGTGAAGTGTGTAAACCTGGTGATTCACAGACCTGTACCCCTGGGGATAAAAATACATTATATGTTTATAAAATAATAATAATAATAAATTTTAAGAAAAGTAAAATAAAAATAAAATAAAATAAAATAAAGAGTCCTGAAGCATACATACTAGAAGTATTATACAGAAGAAATCATTATATAATAAAAGTGGTTTCACAAATCATGGAAAGAGTCAAACAAGACACAGAGTGTAAGAAAATTCAGAATAAAACTTCATATTACATGAATTTATGAATTAAATTTCAGATGGATTTAAGACTTAAAAGAAATAAACCAGAAAAAATATAGATCAATATTTATAACATTACCAGATGGGTAAGAAACAAAGGCAGAAACAAAACGAAAGAACTCACCAAATGAAAAAGCAGTAACACTGGACATGCCTAAAATTATCACAGATGAGGCAAAATTATTATTTGTGGGTGAACATATTTTATACCTTGGAAGCCACAAATGCATTAAAAATTATTAAAATTAATAGAAGAAGTTAGTAAGGTGGCTAGTTACAAAATCATATAAAATCAATCCTATTTCAAAAAAAAAGATTATAAAAATAGGACAAAAGAAATCCCGTTTTCAATAACACACATGTACACACACATACAAAGATAACATACCTCAAGATAGACTTTACATACGTGTTTAGATGCACACAACTTTTCTTTTATGCTAACAATGTACGGTTTTTGTTTTCTCCATTTAGGTCCTGCATACCTCTTATTAAGTTTTATTCCTAAGTGCTTTCATTTTTTTTGTACCTTTGGTAAATGGAATATATTCTTCAGTGAACAGAGGAAGATACAGAGAGGGTCTTTCCTCAGCCATCATCCCTCCATCCTCCTATCTCCCTTAGCAGAAGAGTCATGCTTTGATAAGTTTGTTTATAGCCAGCTCAGAAGAGCAGAAACTATACCTTCCACAGTTCAGAGATTTGCCTCTGCCCAAGAAACACTAAAAGCCAGGTCTGTATTCTTGTTAAGTGAAGAAAAACCATGACTGGAGAAAAACAACAATAACTCATAGGGACAATGTAACCTAGGGAAGAAAGATACACTTTTAAGAAAATGTGGCTCCCACTGAAATTCTCTGAAGAGAATTTTAATGCAAACCAATTAGATTCGAACAGGAAACAAAAAAGCTCTCTGGAACTAAAAACATGATTTCAAACTTTAAAATTGAATAGGAAAAAAAAAAAACAGGAACAGGAGAGAGTCACACCTGAGAACTCAATATTCTGGAAGTTCAAGAACAATCTTACAACAAAAAGCAAAATACGACATGGGGCAGCTGAGAGAAAAATGAAACAAAGATCAATTTAGAAGCACTAACAGCTGACTAACAGAAGTTCCAGAAGGAGAAAAGGAAAAAAGAAGATAGAGGTAAACAAGTAACAGAAGATAATTTCTCAATTTCTAAGAAACGAATATTTAGTACAGGTGACACTGTTTTTGAAGTAAGATTTTCTCAGTGTAGGAAGTATATATAACACTTTCATTTACATAATGGCACAAATTCCTCATATTGTTGGAAAGCGGAAAGAGTTTTGCATTCTCACTTCTTTGGTGTAGCTCTGTTTTACAAACAAAAGTTAATTTTCCTGATCTCATCGAATATTTCTTTTCCTAACACCCTGATTTGCCCCTTAAAGTCCTCCTTCCCCTACTAGTAACCCTTGTCATTTGGATAGGGCTCACCTCACCCCTCAGCTCAAGGGCTGGGCAAATGACTCAATCTAGCAAATCAGAGTGTTACATTATAGTTCCGATCAATAAAATCAATCATGCACCTTTGTTGGAATTGCTCCTAATTGTATCCCCCTGGGCATCTGGATTGAGCACTCAGATCTAGATGTATATGAAACTATTCTAATTCCTGGAATTATAAATTATGTGAGTCAATACATTTCCTTTTTTTCTCCTTATGCCAGTGGTTCTCAGACTTCAGAGTACAACAAGATCACCTGGTGGGTTTGTTAAAAACAAAATAAGACAGATTGCTGGGATCCATATCCTAGGAGAAGTCTGGATAAGGCCTGAGAATCTGCAATGCTAACAAGATCCCATGTGATGCTGACACTGCTCCAGGGGCCGTGCTTGAGAATAACTGCCTTAAGCCATTATGAGTTGGTTCATATTACTTACACCTGAAAGATTAGGGACCACTATTATCTCCAGTCAGATGAAAAACAATAACCCTTGGAGCAAAATTTAAACTGAAATTTTAAATCATCTAGAAAATAATGAAAATAAGTAGAAATTCATACCAAAACCTGCACGACAATAGTTTTTCTTAAAGGAAAAGGTTTAAAATCCTTATGACTTATAAAAACAAAGACTGAAAATATGCTAAGTATTCAACTTAGGAAAATAGAAAAATATAACCAAATTAACAAAAACAGAGGACTTGATACAGGTAAGATCTGAAAGTTAAAAAAAAATAGAAAACAACAAAAGCAGCAGAAAACATACATAAGATTAAAGCTAATTATTTGAAAAGCCTAATAATCCATGAGAAACCTAAATAGGAAGAAGGAGAGAAAAGAGAAATGTAAATGTTAGAATTGTTAAAGAAATGTAAATGTTAGAGTTGTTAAAGTTCACTTGCATATATGGAAGAAACTAAAAGAATATGAGAATCTTATTGCCAGTTTAGAAACAAGTAATCTAAAGGAAGTAAATGATTTCCCAGCAAAATACGCCAAATACGACCTTACAAGAAGCAGAAAAACCTAATAGATCAGATAAGGCTCTGGAAATATACAAAAGGCAAAGGGCTTAGATGTTCTGTAGCTTAGTTCTATCATCCCCTTTCAAAGCTGTGGGTTCCAAATTATTTTGATGATGCATACTTATTAGTAAAACACTTTTTTAAGATTTCATTTATTCATTTATTTGAGAAAGCAAAAACTAGACAGAGAGAGAGAGCGAGCAAACACCAGTGGGGGGGGCCGGGAGGCAGAGGGAGAGGTAGGCTCCCTGGTGAGCAGAAAGCCCAATGTGGGGCTCGATCCCAGTACCCTGGGATCATGACCAGAGCTGAAAGCAGACGCTTAACCAACTGAGCCACCCAGGCGTCCTTCAGTAAAACATTTTTGAACACCCATCCCAATATATGTTTATTTGTTTGTATTTATAAATTAGATATGCACTAGTATATACTACAAAACAACAAAAAAAGTAAATAAATATAAAAACAGGTTGTGATTTTTTTCACATATAAAGAAATTGAGTGTATTATCTTGGAGTGTAGACTTTCCACTTTGGAGTTCATTATTTTAATTGTTATGCTCATTATATTATTCTACAACAGAGAAAGAGACAGAAAACTACCTAATATATAAAGCTAGAATAACCGTACTAAAAAAACACGATGCAGAAAACACATTAAAAAGTCCAAGTATGTGTATGGCCAATAAAATTATGAAACTAAATACATCAGAGCACATCATGACTAAGAAGGGTTTTGACACCCCCAAACCTCCCCAGCATATGAGAATTGTTCAACTTCATAACATCTACAGATATAACTCATTTGATCAATAAAATAAAGTTGAAAAATATAAATTATGTCAATAGATGCTTAAGACTTTTGATATAGTCCAGCAGCCATCCACAATAACTCTGAGGAAGAAGGAAGCAATTAAACATGATTATTTACTGAAAAGCAATAGCAAACAGATTACATTTGAAATATTAAGCCATTTTCATTAAATTAGAAGACGGGATGCTTGCTGACATCAGCATTATTCAACATAGTTTAGGAAATTCTAGTCCATTCTATAAGAAAAGAAAATGAAATAATAGATATAAGTATTTTAGAAGAGCCAAAGCTATCAATCCTCCATACCCATAACTTTTCTTTATAGTAGCAAGAACTAGTTAAAGCTAAAGGAAAAAAAATTCATTCATAATAGCACCCAAAATTATAAGAATGTGTTAAAAAAAAAAAAAAGGAAGGTATGGAATGCTACTGAAGGACACAAAATAACTTGAAAAAAAATGGTCCAACACAGTAGCTCCTCCTACTCCCTTCCTTGCCTCCCTAGAGTAAGCACTATTGTGAACTAGGGTTTATCATGTTTTTATATTTTTACCACATACAGAAGATCCTTAGTATCATTGGTAGTTTTCAAAAATTAGTAAAGACGAAATAATATTGCATGGATCACTCTGCAGCTTGCTTTATTATTCAACAGTATAGTAGGCTTTTTTAAAAAAAAAGTTATCCAGATTGATAAAGGAATTCAAATTTGTTTGTTTTAACTGTCCTAAGAATATGCTATAATTTAACCATTCTTTTGTTAATAGACACTTAGGTTGTTTCCATTTTTTTGCTATAACAAATGATGTAAGAAAAAAATAAACACTTTTGTAAAATTTTCTTTGTGTACATGTGCCCATGACCCACACTGAGAAAACATTTTGCATTACAGTTTCAGTACTCAAACACACACACATACACACACACACAGCATGACCCCAAAAGTTTATGAAACAATTACTCTTACTACATGAAATGCATTCTGAGGATTTTTATTCTGTTATCTTTCAATAAAAAATAATAATGCTGGTTATAACCCACCAAATTAACATAAAGAACTAGTGGGCCCCAACCCACAGTTTGAAAAATAATGTCCTAGGAAATCCACCTAGAAGTGGAACAAAGGAAACACAAACAATTTTGATTCTACCAGATATTCCCAGTTTGCTCTTTAGAGTACAGTATTGGGGCACCTGGGTAGCTCAGATGGTCGAGCACCTGGCTTGGGCTCAGTTTGTGATGAGGGGGAGTCTGCTGCTTGGTGTAGGAGGAGGTCTGCTTCTCTCTCTCTCTACCACTCTCCCACCCCATGCTCTCTCTCTCTCTCTCAAATGAATAATAAAATCTTAAAATAAATAAAGTATTATATTGAGTCCCGCCAGTATTCTATAACATTCTTCACAATGTTGTCAGACTTTGAAATTTCTGCTTAATTTAATGGGAGCAAAGAGGTATCCCATTTAAATTAGTAATGCTAAGCATCTTTTTGTCCAGTGAATATACTCCTCTTTCATAAATTATTGTATATTGGCTCATTTCCTATTGGGTTTTTACTTCTTTTTTTTTTTTTTTAAAGATTTTATTTATTTATTTGACAGACAGATCACAAGTAGGCAGAGAGGCAGGCAGAGAGAGAAGGGAGGAAGCAGGAAGCAGGCTCCCTGCTGAGCAGAGAGCCCCACGCGGGGCTTGATCCCAGGATGCCGGGATCATGACCTGAGCTGAAGGCAGCGGCTTTAACCCACTGAGCCACCCAGGCGCACCTTTACTTCTTTTTTATTTGTAGTCCTTTATATATTTTGGATATTAAATTCCTTATCAATGACATGCACTGCAAATGTCTTTCCCACTCTATTTTCTAACTTTGTTTATACTGCTGGTACTGGACTGTTGTATGTCAATTTGGCTATGGCTGGTAACTATGTTTCTCAGAATCTCTTTCTCCCTAAGGCACTGGGTTGGAGTTGGCCAAAAGAGAAGTTTGTATAAGACCTGGAAGGCAAAAATGAAGCAGAAGCTTCTTGGAGGGTCACCGTGGTCAGACATCTGCAAACGCAGAGAGGCTGCAGCTACAGAGACAGCCATTTCCATAGATCTTCCCAGAGGCTCCCTTTACAACACCAGATGTGCTTGGCTTTTTAGAATTCCCTACAAGGTCTGGTTCGTCTGTCTACTACAGGGTTTGTGCAAAATGGTTAGTCACTATTTCTCTAATTCACTGACTCCTCCCTTCTCTAGCAACTTCCATATTTGTTTAAGATCTAAATCCCATAGGGGCACCTGGATGGCTCAGTTGGCTGAGCGTCCAGCTGAATGACTGACTCTTGATTTTGGCTCAGGTCATGATCTCAGGGTCCTTAAGATTGAGCCCTGTCCTGGGCTCCATGCTCAGCATAGAGTCCACTTACTTGAGGTTTGCTCTCTCTCTCTCCCTTTGCCCATCCCCCACTCATGCGTGCGCACTCTCTCTCTCTCTCAAATAAAATCTTTAAAAAACAGACTATTAAGATCTAAATCTCCAATTTTCATAATACTTAGAGTTCTATCTTCCTGAATGAAACCTTTGCCAGGTGTAAGTTATACAGTCTGAAGTAGTTAATTTAATCTTACATCTTATGGTTTGTGCTTTCTATATCTGATTTAAAATTATTTTTTGCCCAGACCTAAGAGCATAATGATATTCTCCTATATTTCCTTCTGATAGAGTTGTAAAGTTTTGCTTTATACTTTTAGGTCTTTAAATATGGTATGAGGTAGGGGTCCACTTTCATGCTTTCTCTATAGACAGATATACTCCCAGGACCAGTAATAATATTTTTATTATTTTCCAAGATCTGAAATGCCATCTCTGCCATGTATCAAGATTTCTTTTAAAGATTATTTATTTGAGAGAGAGAAAGAATAAGCAGTGGGAAGAGGTAGAGGCAGAGAGAGAGAGAGAGAGAGAGAAAGAGAAGCAGACTCCCTGCTGAGCAGGAAGCCAGCTGCGGAACTGCCATGTATCAAGATTTATATATATTCTCTTAAGGTCTATTTGTCTTTCACTGGGCCATTGCATCACTTAATTACATATTGTTACCTAGTTGCACAACAAATATTGATATCTGGTAGAACGAGTGCTCACACTTTGGTTCTGGTCTACAAAACTGTGGGGTTATTATTGGTGCTATAAACTTCCAAATCAATTTTAGAATCAAGCTTACTGGAACTCTGAACGGAATTACATTGAATTTGTAGATTAATTTATGGTGAATTACCTTCTTTAAAATACTGAGCCTTGACATTCATTATTTTGTTAAATATACCTTTCTCCATTAATTTGGATCTTTTATATCTCTCAATATGTTTATCATTTTCTTCCACAGTTTTGTTAGATTTATTCCTAGGTACAGTGTATTATGGTTAGTGTTCCAGTTGTAAAATAAACCTTTTTTTGAAATTACAGTGATTTCCTGGAGTATAGAACTGTTTTGACATTGCTGATACTCAATTGTTTCTTTTTCTGATATTCAGTTGTCCTTAGTTCAATTTTCTTGTACTGAACTTATAACTAGCAATGTTGTTATATTACTTTATTTATTCCAACTATTCTGCTAATTTTCCTGTAGATAACCACAGATATAAAATCCCATTGCTATGTATAACAAAGCATTTCATTTCTTTTTTTTCTGATCCTTACATTTTCAATTTTGTTTACTTTTCTTATTGCATCAGTAGTACCTCCAGTTCCAGTATTCTCAATAATAAACCCAAGAAAGGACTCTAAATGGGCTACTAAAACTGAGGGGACTAAAAGCAAATGCTTAAATCAGGGAACATAGTCTTGAGTCAGCCAAGTAGGAAAAAGCAGGAACTGACTTAATAGCAGTTTCATACAATGGTCCTGTTAAAAAACTGCTATCCAGATAAGCTTTTGTTTGTGACGGTGCAGAATGGCTAATGAGGAGGCAGGCTCCGTGTGAAGAGCCCAGGTTCAAATTGAGCTCCTCTAACTATGACCATATCCTGCTTTCCCAATTAATGAGAAGAGTTAAAAAATTCAGTTGTCCTTGTATACGATTTTTGAAAGACAGAGTTTAACAAATAATTATAAAAATCGTAGATAGTATTTTTAGCCTTCATGGAAGGGCTAAGTAAAATTTTTTGCATTTCTAGGGATTCTTAACATTTTCTATAGCCACTAAGAGTCAACACCAACTCCCTCCCAAAAGAAAGGAAAACACCTGGGTTTTTTTCCTTTTTAACTCCTATATTTAAAATAAGCATACAACAGACAAGACTAAACTTAAAAATTTTGGAGGCCAAAATTCTTGAATTCTTGTTTGACTTGAGATTTTCTTTTAAGAAAAGATGATGGCAAGAGCATTTTCCCTTTACAAAACATCTTCTAAATTAAATATTTATTCCCTGCTATATGCAAAGGACTTACACTTTAAAAACTGTCCTTCATTTAAAAAAAAAAAAAACTGTCCTTCATTATTTGAAAATGTATATGTTAAAAACATTACTTTATATAAAAGCTTATTATGAATCTGATTTTACTAAAATAGAAACTGATTTACTAAATTACTACTTTTTACTGGTAAGTGCAAGCAGATTAAAATTTATACATTATAAATTATAATATAAATAAGGTAATCCTATTTATACTAATAAAAGAAAATCTCATTATACTATGAGTACAGTTCAAGTCATAACTCTCAATCTGTTTATTTTAACCAAATTTCAAAAAACTAAAATTTGAGTATAAACTTGAAAGAATCTTTGCATAGGCTCTTCAGATTCATCAGAACAAAATTTGACCTGTACTTCCTTATTAATGGAGAATAAAGAAAGGCTAGCTCAAAGCTGCTAACAACTTTGTAATACCCTGGATTGTTACTTGGGCTTGGGGCTTAGGACTAGTATTTCAGTGGAGGGATTTAGCAGTGCAAAGAATGGAAATTTTTGGTTGATTAGTCTCCATCTTAATCAGTCCTTATTGGGTTCACACAGAAACACAATGGATACCATAGCGGATATAAACTTGATGATTTATGTTTTATAAATTTAAAAGTGATACTCTGAACAATGTCATATGTTCATTAAATATATACATACTTAGTATTAAAGGTTAAATTAATATCCTTTTTTGAAAAGATCTCCAAATTTTGAACTATTAGACAATTCTCATAACGAACCATACTATGAATATTTGATCTCACTTTCACCAGGACCATAGTTTAAAGGAAGAACATCATATAAAGTTACTTGTTAAACCCGCAATTTCTAGGGGCACCTGGGTGGCTCAGACAGTTAAGTGTCTGCCTTCAGCTCAGGTCATGATCCCAGGATCCTAGGATCAAGCCTTGCATGGGGCTCCCTGCTTTGTGGAGAGCCTGCTTGTCCCTCTCCCTCTGCTGTACGCCCTGCTTGTGCTTGCACTTTCTCTCCGTCAAATAAGTAAAATCTTTTTAAATAAATAAATAAACCCACAATTTCTACTTGAAATGTTAGAGTTGCTTCTGGAACATTTTTTTTCTGCATTACTTTACTATTTATTATGCTTAGAATAAAACAGCAATCAGAAAATCAACCTAAAATTGTGATGATTTGCCACTTGGCTTCTGCCCACTCTCATCAGGCATCTGGGGAGACCTATGCAGCGCCAAAGGAAGCTCAGCCCCACACAATGTCTTGTGCAGGGTGATGAGAATGGCACATTGTCTGCCCAGTCTGAACAGAGGTCACAGCAGGGAGAGCATCTGCTAAGATAATGTGAATGAAGGAAACAACTATAATTGCCTCATTAAGAGATCTCTGGCAAAATAATCACAAGAAGAAAGGACTTGGGAAACCACCCTAAAATTAAGTCTACAATAAGGAAAATTTGGGGTAGAATAAAAAATGCTTAAGAATTAAGGAAATGTGGGTATTCCACTGGTTTTACTAATGCCCTTAGTCACTACATAGATGAATGGAAACTTCGATGCAACAGTTCAGTTATTCAACTCCAGCTCTGCCAGTCATTAGTAAGAAGCAGAAGATGCAAATCCACAGCTGTCCAGGATACAAACAAATGTGAAATAAAGGGTAGTGGGGAACTGTTTACAAGGGACGAAAACTAAGTAAGATTTAAAGTTTATATTTTGCGATTATAATAAAATAGAATTAAAGGAACATCTGTAGAGGGAAAAGTAAAAGATAAAAGACCAAAGTCTAAGAAAGACAAAGGAGAAATTGTCTCTAGTTGACCAATTTACATTCTTCTATTTTCTACCACTACCATTTAAAAATACATTTTTCTTAAAAGTCAACAGTATATAATTACAACTAAATCCTGTCACTTTCTAATTATCAGCCAATATAGGTACACATACATTTCATTCAACATTGTTGAATAAAATTATCTCATGGTAAAAGCTAAAGTAAATGTTATTCCAATTTAAATTTAACTTAAACATCCAAACTGGACACCAGACTAAAATGTACTGAAACTGACAAGTTATTTTGCATTTTCTGACATTTTGAGGTTAAGCTTGGTGAGCTTAATTTGTGCTATACAGTTAAAATTTATTATTAAATAGAATCTTCAATTATGGTTACTAAATTTTTCTGATTCCAACAAAAACAGTAAAATTAGCTTGTTACACCCATAAGCCAGGTTTAAAATAAGCAAACTATTTGATGACTTTGATGTTTTGTACCCAAAATGTGCTGGCTAATTTTTCCATTCCATTTACCATTCCAGTCTTTAAACTGCCTTAATCTCCTGCCCTCAGATGTTGACCTTGTAAGAATAGGGGTCATAGGTCAGAATAGACAGACCTCAAAGGATCTGGACTATCAATTCATGCCTGAGAGATTTCTCTTCCACAATAGGAACCTACTAAACAGCAAATTCCTAAATCTAATCACACAAGTATCAGGGTGAAACAGTTATTTATTGGAATTTGTTGATTTACAGTTTTCAAACATCACCAGCACCTAAAGAGCATTTTTCTTTTTCTTTTGGGAGCAGGTTCTGGGATATAATAAACATGAAAATAAAATCACTGAAGAACTTTAAATGTGAAACAGATATCCTTAATAAAATGGCATCATAAACATAGATTTATTATTTTCAGTAATGCTATGTATGTAGATTTCAAAATGAGAAAAACATAGCACTCTAATTCCTAACTATAAAGTACCTGAAAAACTTCAAGTTATACCACAAAGATAATGAGAGAAAAGACATTACATTCTTGAGGTAGGCGGGGGAGGGGGTGGAAGAGGGTTACTTCTAGTTAGTTTTGAGCTCATTTGCTCTAAAGGTAAATTAAGAGCATTAAATAAATATTTTTTCTTTTCAATAAATGAAAATACAGTCTTTCAATGAGAAAAGCCTAAGCAGATTTTTTAAAAAAATTTATGGCTTCCAAAACCTTTTTCTAAATTTAAGGAATCTGAAATTAAAAAAATTATGGCCCTGTAAAAATAACTTTACTATCATATATCTTCACTTTTACTTTTAAACAAAAGGCAAAGTTAGCTCTTGAGAATAAATTAGACATACATATTGAGATTCTGTTTATATTCACCTTGGTCTTTTTGACCATAAATTTCCATTCTAATACTACTTTAATACAGGACTATAAGGGATGTCAAATTCCAAAATCAGTTTTTAAGTCTACATGAAGAACATCTTAAAAATGACAAATTAATCTTTTCAATATGATCAAATGAAAGGAATTTCCTACATTTCAATGTGAAAAGCAGTAATACTAAACAGAACAATTAACCTTCTTTCTAAATGAAATATATTAAAACTTCAACTTGTGAAGAAAAATCAAAAAGCTTAATCATGTGCTATTGCAGTGATGCAAATGAAATACTGCTTGAAATGAAATGAAAGCAGTAAAACATTGTTATTATATTTTGTTATTTTAAAAATCTCAGGTCAACACTGTTGAAAGGAACTGCATTATAATGAACACACTTCTTGGACTGTGTGGTTGGGTCAAAAGACGTGGAAGGTTAAGGAGAACAAAGAAAATAGTCGCTACCCTAGGAAAAATTTAGATTTAAAAAGGGGGCAATAAAAGAAACCATAAACAACAACAAAAAAAAAGAAGCTTATATGTATACACCTAATAACCTAATAGATACATTTACCACGTATATATGCACTTCAAATGTTTTTAAAGCTTATATGCATTTTTATTCCTTAATTATTAATGATTAAAATCATGTAATCCTCATAGAAAGATTTCCAGACCATCTGTTTCAGTCTGTATCATTTTTACTAATATAATATATTTGTTAATATAAAATAAATTTTATTACATGGAACATTTAATTCTATATTATAGTCTGAAATGATTATTCCACATAAATCCTAAAAATCAATAGTGGCAAATAGAATAACCATTTTACTGCCTTTCCCCCCAATTTCATTCTTTAGAAGTTACTTCTTTTACTTCACAGTAAATTGTGGCTTTATAAAAAATAAAAGTTATCAAGTATAGGCCAGATTTTGAGGGGAAAAGTAAAGTTTTAAATTAATAACAACCTTCATTTTATTATAAAGAGACCTTTATAGGAACCATTACAGCTCTACTTTTTTGATAATGTACATTAAAAAAAATGGCAAAAATAAATCTGAAATTATTTCATTTAGAATTTTTCAAAAACATTTTAAATGTGGAGGATTCAAAATAAGATAACCACCCTGCTACTGAGTAACTGGACACCGGTAACTGTGGTAACTAAAGTCGGAAGAATTTTAAGACAGAATGAAAAAAAAAAAAACCCCACTTTCTTTTGTAAAATAGTTTGTGTAAAATTAAGACAGAATCCTTAAAATTACTTTATATTTCTTGACACAAAGACATAAATCTTCACAAAATATTGTTCTATCATATATGTATATATACACATATATATATGATATTTAGAGTCGAACAAACACTTTCTTTTGAGTGATGGAACCAATTTCATATTTGTTAAATATGCTAATTCCATGTAATAAAAATTTTAATAGAGTTTTAATTTTTTAAACTGAAATGACAGAAATTAGATTAAACATATTATTCATGAAAAAAAATGAGCCTGGATCTAAACTTCAATCCCATACAAAAATTAACTCTAAATAGATTGTTATGTAAATGTAAAACACAAAACCATAAAACTACAAGAAGAAAAAATCTCTGTGGGAAAAAATCTGTGTGTCCTGAGGTAAGCAATAATTTCTTAAACATAACATCAAATAAACACGACATAAAATAAGAAATTGATAAATGTCCTTAACAAAATGCAAAACTTTAGCTCTGTGACAGATATTTAAGACAGTGGTAAAAATAAGCCACAAACTCAGAAAAAAAAAACACCTGAGTCATATGTCTGACAAAGGGTTAGTAGCTACAATTTTTATACAACGAGCTCTCAAAATGCAATAATAACAAAAAATCCAGTAAAAACGGGCAAAAGGTATGAACAGACACTTCACCAAAGAAGATATAAGGATGACACAAAACATTTAAAAATGTCAGTATCAGTCGCCATACAGGAAATGAAAATTAAAACCATGATATCACTACACATTTATTAGAATGGTTAAAATTTTTTAAAATTCTGGTAATATCAAATGCTGACAAAGATACAGAGCAGCTGGAACTCATATACTGTTGGTGGGAATTCAAAACAGTACCAACACTCTGAAAAAACAAATTGGCATTTTCTTATAAAGCTAAATACACACCTATGATCAAATAATCCAGCAATCCACTCCTAGATAAATGAAAACTTTGTTCACAGGAAAACCTGTATACAAATGTTTGTAGCAGCTTTGTTCTTAATTGTCAAACTGGAAACAAGCCAAACGTCCTCCCACAGAAGAATGGATCTACAGTGTTATATCCATTCAATGGAATACTACTAAGCAATAAAAAAGCATGAACTATTGATACACTCAACAACTTGGATGAATTTCAAAGTCATTATGCTGACTGAAAAAAGCCAATTTCAAAAGGTTACAAACAAACTTAAGCTCAAATTAGTAGAAGGAAAGAAATAACAAAGACCGGAGTAGAAATAAATGAAATAGAAATGAAAAAGACAACAGAAAGATCAGTGAAACTAAGAGCCAGTTCTTCGAAAAGATAAATAGAAAAGACTGGCATCTGCCTTCAGCTCAGGTCATGATCCCAGGGTCCTGGGATCGAGTACTGCATCAGGTACCTTGATCAGCAGGGAGCCTGCTTCTCTCTCTGCCTGCCGCTCTCCCTGCCTGCCACTCTCCCTGCTTGTGCACTCTCTCTCTGACAATAAATAAATAAAATCTTTTAAAAAATAAAATAAAATAGAAATGCCTTTAGCTACACTTACCAAGAAAAAAGGAGAGAGGATTCAAATAAATGAAATTAGAAATAAAAGAGGAGACATTGTAACTGACGCCACAGAAATACAAAGGCTCAAAACAGACCATGAAGACCATATACCAACAAATTGGACAACCTAGAAGAAATGGATAAATTCCTAAAAACATACAACCTATCAATACTGAATTATGAAGAAAAAAAAATCTGAGTATACCAATTACTACTAAGGAGTAATAAAAAATTTCTTAACAAGGAAAAGTCCAGGACTGTATTGCTTCACCGGTAAACTGTACCAAACATTTAAAGAAGGCTTAATATCAATCCATGTCAAACACTTCATAAATAGAGAAGAGAAGGGAACACTTCCATACTCATTTTTATCAGGCTAGCATTACTCTGATACCAAAACTAGACAAGGATACTGTAAGAAAAGAAAATTACAGATCAGTATCCCTGATGAATAGAAAGTCAAAATCCTCAACAAAATATTAAAAACCTGAATTCAACAATACATTAAAAGGATCATACATCATTATTAAATGGGATTTATTCCAGAATTACAAGGATGATTTAACATCTACAAATTAATAAATGTAATACATCATATTAGCAAAATAGAGAATAAAAGTCATATGGTCATCTCAATAGACACAGAAGAAACACTGGACACAATTCAACATCCATTCATGATAAAGTGGATATAGAGGAATACACCCCAACATAATAAGGGCCATATATGACAAGTCCGCAGCTTAACATTATACAATGGCAAAAAGCTAAAAGTTTTTCTTTCAAGATCTGGAATAAGACAAGGATGCCCACTCTTGCCACTTTTATTCAACATAGTACTAGAAGAGCTCGCCAAAGCAGGTACATAAGAAAAAAAAAGTCTTCCAAACTGGAAAGGAAAATATAACACTGTACACTGTCTCCATTTGCAGATGACATGATATAGAAACCTCAGAAGATCCCACCAAAACACTGTTAGAACTAGTAAACAAATTCAGTTAAGTTGCAGAATACAAAAATAAATATATATAAATCATTTGGTTCCTATACACTAACAATGAACTATCAGAAAGAGAAATTAAGGAAACAGTGTCATATACAATTATATCAAAAAGAATAATATACCTAGGAATAAATTTAACCAAGGAGGTGAAAGATCTACACACTGAAAACTACAAGACATTAGTGAAAAAAAAAATTATGGAAAACACAAATAAATGAAAAGCTATTCTGTGCTCATGGAAGAAATAATATTGTTAAAATGTCCATGTCACCCAAAGTGATCTACAGATTCAATGGAATCCCTATCAAAATTCCAATGGCAGTTTTCACAGAAATAGTATACACACATCTAAAATCTGGAAGGAACCACAAAGTCACTAAATAGTCAAAGAAACCTTGAGAAAGAACAAAGCTGGTGGCATTACATTCTGATTTCAAACTTTTGTGTTTTTATAATTTTTATTTTTTAAAGATTTTATTTGACAGAGAGAGACACAGCAAGAGAGGTAACACAATCAGGGGGAGTGGGAGAGGGAAAAGCAGACTTCTTGCTGGGCAGGGAGCCTGATGCAGGGATCAATCCCAGGACCCTGAGACCATGACCTGAGCCAAAGGCAGACACTTAACGACTGAGCTACCCAGGCACCCCAGATTTCAAAATTTATTATAAAAGAATAGTAACTAAACAGTATAGTACTTACATAAAAAGACTCATAGATCAATGAAACAGAACAGAAAGATCAGAAACAAACCCACACATATATGGCCAATTAATTTATGACATAGGAGCCTAGAATATACAATCGAGAAATAAAGTCTCATCAATAAATGGTGTTGGGAAAACTGGGCAGTCACATGTCAAAAAATAAAACTGGACCACTATCCTACACTGTGCACAAAAGCCAACTCAGAATAGATTCAAGACTTGAACATGAGGGGCGCCTGGGTGGCTCACTGGGTTAAGCCTCTGCCTTCAGCTCAGGTCATGATCTCAGGGTCCAGGGATCGAGCCCCACATCAGGCTCTCTGCTCAGCAGGGAGCCTGCTCCCTGCCCCCCTCTCTGCCTGCCTCTCTGCCTACTTGTGATCTCTCTCTCTCTGTCAAATAAATAAACAAAATATTAAAAAAAAAAAAAAAAAAAAAAGAACGTGAGACCCGAAACCACAAAACTCCTAGAAGAAAACATAAGGTTTAAGCTCTCTGACATCAGCCTTGGCAATGATTTTTTTGGATTTGACAACAAAAGCAAAAATAAACATATCAACTAAATAAAACTAAAAAATTTCTACATAAAAGAAACCATTAACAAAATGAAAAGGCAACATATAGAATGGGAGAAAGTATTTGCAAATTATATATCTGATGAAGGGTTAAGATTCAAAATATGTAAAGAACTAATACAACTCATTAGCAAACACAATCTGATTAAAAGTGGACAGAGGAACTTAACAGGTATTTTTTCAAGGAAAACATACAAATGGCCAACTGGTACATGAAAAGGTGCACAATATCACTAATCATCAGGGAAAGTCAAATCAAAAACACAATAAGACATCATTTCACACCCGGCTATTAACAAAAAGACAAGAAATAACAAATGTTGGCGAGGATGTGGAGAAAAGAGAACCCTTATGCACTGTTAATAGTAGGAAAGAGAGGCTACATGTACAGCAGATTCTTATCACTGCTGCTCGTTATTTTCACTTGTATTACATTGTCCTATTTATCACAGTTTCTTTTGAACAGCTTTCTAAATATTTGGGAAGTGTATATTGCCACCTTCCCCCTCCTGGTTCTCTGCACCCAACTGTCCCACTATTGGTGGGAATATAAATTATTCAGCCAAAATGGAAAATAATATGGAGGTTTTTCAAAAAAATTAAAGATAGAATTGCCATATGATCCAGCAATTTCACTTCTGGGTATGTATTCAAAGGAAATGAAATCATTGTCTCAAAGAGATGCCCGCCCTGCAACATGTCCTCTGCAGCATTATTTACCATAGTTAAGAGACAGAAACAAACTGAGTCCACCAACAAACGAATGAATGATGAAAATGTGAGATACACATACATATACACACATGAGTATTAATCAGTCATTAAAAAAAGAAGGAAATTCTGTTATTTGGGACAACATGCATGGATTTTGAAAACCTTATCCCAGGTGAAAGAAGACAGAGAAAGATAAATACTGTATTACCTTACTTATATTGGAATCTAAAGAAACCAAACTCATAGAAACAGAACAGATCAGTGGTTGCCAGAGGTGGGTGTTGGGGGCTGGGTAAAACAGGTGAAGGTGATCAAAAGGTACAAACCTGCAGTCATAAGACAAGTTCTGAGGTTTAATGTACAGTAATACATGGTGACTAAAGTTAACAATACTGTATAGTATATTTGAAAGTTGTTAATTGTAAATCTTCAAAGTTCTCATCACAAGATAAAAACTGCAACTGTGAAGTGATGGGTGTTAACTAAACTTATTGTGGTAATCATTTCCCAATATATACATATATGAAATCACTATGTTGAACACCTTATTATAGCTAATAAAACTGAGGGGGAAAATGTATAATTACACTTCTATTCTAGTTATGAAAAGACAAAATTATAGTGATATGGGTCAGTGGTAGCCAAGCATTTTAGGTGGAGTAGGAGTAACTACAAAAAACAGAGGGGGGAAAAAGACAGAGGGTCAGGACACTGGGTGGCTCAGTTAAGAGTCTGACTCTTCATCTCAGCTCAACTCTTGATCTCAGGGTTGTGAGGTCAAGCCCTATGCTGAGCTCCACACTAGGTATGGACCCTACTTTTAAAAAAGGGAAATTTGGGGGGTGAGAGAATGTTCTGAATCCAGATTATAATGGTAACTACATGAACACATGTGTGAAAATTCATAGAACTGTGCACCAAAAGAAAAAAGTCAATTTTACTATATCACAATTTAAAAAATAAAATAAAAACAACTCTCTAAGCAAACAAAATACCCAGAAATACATCAATGCTTACTTTTTAAAATAGAAATTAACAGGAATTCTAGCTTTCTAATACTTTAGCAAATCAAAGCAGTTATTTAATATCATTATTTTAAATATTTTACAGGCTATGAGTTTGAAAATATCTAATGTCTACAAGTAAGAAGTATTCAAAAACTGATGAGGACATGTCAAAAGGACACAGAAGGGGGGATGGGATAACTGGGTGATGGGTATTAGGGAGGGCACGTGCTGTGATGAGCACTGGGTGTTATCCACAACTAATGAATCGTTGAACACTACATCAAAAATTAATGATGTACTACTATATGCTAACTGAACATACTAAAAAATTTTTAAAATTTAAAAATAAATAAATAAATGACATAGAAACCAGCTGGAAGGGCCTCTTAGTGACAGAATCTGAAAAAATTGAGCATTAAAGTAAATATTGTAATTTATTGAAAGAAACAAACTCATGATCTGTATTGGAACAATAAATAAGTGAAAAAATGGAAAGTCTGATAAAGACTGGGATATTTACATAACCTCAAAGTATCTCATCACAAATTGCTAATTAATTATGAAAAGAAAATGTAGCGGGAAAAATCAAAATCTTCTGCCATCTGATCGGATACAATGAGAAGAATGCAGCATCACTTCCATGACATTCTTGTCAAAGAGAACAACCTCAATCTGATCATAAGGAACTACTAGACAAACTCGGGCTGTGATCTGGATTCATCCTGGTGTTTTTCCACTTGTCCCTCTAACCCTAATACTGCCTGTAAACTAAAAGTCAGATTGAAAGGATTTTGTTAGGTTCAAGATACACATTTTTGCATACTACTTCCAATTTAAGGAAACATAAGTGTTGGAGAAACAAGTTTAAAGACACTAGCATGAATTCCAATTATGGCACATTCTATAAAACAGTTGGCCTAATCTCTTTAACAAGTTAGTGTCATAGAATTCCTTCCTAAAAAGGATGTGTGTGTGTGTATGTAGGTGTGTGTGCGCACATGTACGCATGTGTGTAGGGAAGGGGTGTTCTAGATTACAAGAGACTTAAGAGAGATAAAACTAGGGGTGGCTGGGGGGCTGAGTTGGTTGAACAATGGACTCTTGGTTTCCGCTCAGGTCATGATTTCAGGGTTGTTGAATCATGCCCCATGTTGGGCTTGGCAGGGAGTCTGCTTGAGATTCTCCCCTCCCACTGCCACTTCCCTCTCTAAAATAAATAAATAAAATCTTTTTTAAAAAAGACATATAACTAACTGAAAGCCATGTTCCTTAACTGCATTCTGATTTGAAAAAAGCAGCCAGAAAAGATAAGTTTTGGACAAATGGGGATTTTTTTAAAAGACTTTATTTATTTGAGAGAGAGAGAGAGATTACAAGTAGGCAGAGAGGCAGGCAGAGAGAGAGGGGGAAGCGGGCTCCCTGCTGACCAGAGAACCCGATGCCCAAATGGGGAATTTTAAAAATGGATCAGGTATTACATGTTACTTTTTTTTAAAAAAAGATTTTATTTATTTGACAGAGAGAGACACAGTGAGAGAGGGAACACAAGCAGGGGGAATGGGAGAGGGAGAAGCAGGCTTACTGCTGGGCAGGGAGCCCAACGTGGGGCTGGATCCCAGGACGCTGGGATTATGACCTGAGCCACAGATATTAGATGCTATTAAGGAAGTACTATTTTGATGGATGATGAGGCATGATATTAGTCTGTTATGCACCTATAATATACTTTAAAACTTTAAAAAAATTCCCAAAATGTTTACAATTACTGCAATATAGATATGGGTATATATGGATGATGACCATACCATATTTTCAACTTTTTTGTATTCTGAAAATTTTCATAATAAAAAGTAAAGGGGAGGGCAACTGGCTGGGTCAGTCAACAAAGTATGTGGCTCTTGATCTCAGGGTTCTGAGTTTGAGCCCCACATTGGGGGTAAAGTTTACATAAAAAAAGAAAAAATTAAATGGGGTGCCTGGTTAGCTTAGTCAGTAGAACATGAGACTCTCAATCTCAGGGTCATGAATTCAAGCCCCACATTGTGCATAGAGCCCACTTAAAATGTTTAAAAACTAAGAAATTACAAAGTAAAATGGAAAGAAATTATAAAGTAAAATAGAAGAAAAAAAACTGTAAGAAAAATTAATCCAAGAGCTGTTCCTTTAAAAAAATAAAAAACTTGGGGCACCTGGGTGGCTCAGTGGGTTAAAGCCTCTGCCTTCGGCTCAGGTCATGATCCCAGGGTCCTGGGATCAAGCCCTGCATCCGGCTCTCTGCTTGGCCAGGAGCCTGCTTCCTTCTCTCTCTGCCTGCCTCTCTGCCTACTTGTGATCCCTATCTGTCAAATGAATAAATAAAATCTTTAAAAAAAATAAAAAAATAAAAAAACTTAAGGGAAAATGTAATAAAAATAGATAATGGGAAGTAACTAGAAAATCTAGACTATTTTAAGATCTTTGAGGATATTTTATATAACTAAGCAAATAAACATGAAAATCTGGATCAAAGCACAATTTTATTCTCTTTATTAAGGCTTTCTCCAGAAGCAGACATAGTTAATAACCATAGAAGAAGGCAAGAAAGTTACAAAAGATCTCTGAAGTCTTTTGAGCATTTAGGGGGCAAATCAGTGCATTGGAGACTGTTTCAAACATCAGTTAACACTGCCACATACTGCTCTCTCATTGTTTCAGTTTCGACGCAGGGGTCTGTGCTTATTTGCTTATTTTATTGCAGCCTGTCTTTGTCACTTTACAAAAAGGGTACAATGCTAATCCTAGTGACAAAAACTATAAACATCTTGAACTACGCAGTTGGAAATCGTAAGATACCAAATTGTGTAAAAGCCTTCATCACAGTAAGACGCACAACAAACAAAAGCAGTTATTCGCCCTCTGGTCACCAGTAACTTCTACCCTCTCGTTCTTTCTAGCAACCCAACTGCAGCAATTCTAGATATGTTGTCAGTGCCTTCGCTTCTCTCCCTCTGTTATTCTCAACTAGGAAAGCCCCAACTCTAATTATATCCATCTTTGTGCCTATTCCACTGCTGTAGCCACAAAGTCACCAGTGGCTGGAGAAAAGAACACAATCATACCAACTGATATTACTTTAAATTCATGTCCACTTATCTTCAGTGGGTTTTTGGTATAGCCTGGAATTCTACCTTTTCTCCATAATGCCTTCACTCTTTTAATTTCTTATTTCAGATTTTTTTAAAAAGTACTTATGTATTTATTGAGGGGGGTAGAGTATGTGTGCACTTGATTTGGGGGAGAGGTGGAGGAAGAGAGTCTTTAAGCAGACTCCCCACTGAGTGTAGAGTCTGACATGGGGCTTGATCTTACAACCCATGAGATCATGACCTGAGCCGAAACCAAGAGTCAGACATTTAACCAACTGAGCCACCCAGGAGACCCCTGATTTCCTATTTCATATGTTCTCTCTTTTTAAGTCTCCAAACCTCCTTTCCTAAGCAAGGAAAACACTCCAGCAATCATCCTCCTCTTTCCTGCATGCTCAGTCTTCCCTTTCCACTGGACACATAAGCAGGTTATACATTCTTTGCCTCAGCTACTGCTTCATTTTTCTGCTCTCATTTAGAGGAAAACAAAAAATTGTCTAACCTTGCTGTCTCCACTTCCTCTCCTTTCCTTCTGTTGAACACAACCCACTTAGACTTCCATTCTCAACAGTCTACTGAATCTGAGCTTGTCAACTTCACCGGTGACTTCCTTGTTGCTAAATGCTCAAGTCTTGGTGGTCATCTTAATCATTTCACCATCAGCACAATTCCAACACTGGAGACCCCTTCCTTCTTGGAATACTTCTTTCCTTGACTTCTCAGACAAAATCCTCTAGATTTTCCTATTTCCCTCCTTCTAACATAATGCCCTTTACTATTCCTCCTACTTTTCCTGATCCCTAAGTGCTGGAGTACCCTTGGGCTGAGTTGTCTTCTCTTTCCCATGTATACTCCCTCTGACGGTGATCTCATTCAATCTTAAGGCTGTAAATATCTTTCTGCTGACTACTGCCAAGTTTTTGTCTATAGCCCTGGAATTCCATACTCATGTATCCATCTGCCATATCTATTTTCCTGTTTGGATGTCTACTATAAATCTCTGGCTTATATATATCTGAGACCATACTTCTCATTTCCTGCTCCTTCCCTAATCTTCCCTCTCTTGGTAAATGATCCCTCCATCCCTCTGGTTGCTCAGGCCAAACAAACCTTGGAGTCATCCTGAAATTCACTTTCTCTCACAGTCCACATCTGATCGAACAGTAAATCCTGTTGTCTCTACCTTCACAATGTCAGGATTTTTGTTCCTCACCTCTACTGCTACCATCCCAACCTGAACCACCATTATCTCTTTTCTGCATTAATGAAACTGCCTCAGAATTGAGTTAAATTATAGGATATCCAGCTGGTGTTATGGAGGACTGCTTAGTGTGGGGGTAAAATCTCCACACATTTGGTGTCAGAAACCAAGTGCTGCGTAAAAGTAAAGGAGATACACAAGAGAAGAACAATAGGGAAGAACAGGGTTTTTCACAGTGGGAAAGAAGAAAACAGAGTTCTTTCCTAAACAGAAAATTTCCAAATCAATCACAGCAAATGAACACCTTGATAGAAACATGAGCAAAAAACAAGAAACATATAATTCATAGAAGAAAAACATGAAAATTGACATAAAATTATATTTAACCTCTAATCAAAGGATGATGCCAAGGAAAAAAATGAGCTGTATCTCTTAACCTATTTGAGAGAAAGAGAGACAGAAAGTGTGTGCACGAGCAGGGGGAAAGGCAAAGGGAAAAGGAAAGAGAGAATCTCCAGCAAAATCCCCACGAGCACACAGCCTAATGAGGGGCTCAATCCCTGACCCTGACCAAAGTCAAGAGTTGGATTGGGCAATCAACTGAGTCACCCAAGTGCCCTGGAAAAGATTTTTTAAATAACATCATACAGGGTCACCTGGCTAGCTCAGCTGGCTCAGCATGTGACTCTTGAACTCAGGGTTCAGAGTTCAAGCCCCATATTGGGCACGGAGACCACTTTAAAAAAAATTCAGGGGAGCCTGGGTGGCTTAGTCAGTTAAGCATTGGTCTTTGGCTCAGGTCATGATCTCAGGGTCCTGGGATTAAGCCCCACAGGCAGGCAGGCCAGGCTCTCTGCTCAGCAGGAAGTCTGCTTCTCCTTCTCCCTCTGTCCCTCTCCAGTGCTCATGATTTTTCTCTCTCAAATAAATAATATCTTAAAAAATAAAATAAATTGAAAAAAACATTCAAAATGTATACTTATGGGGAGCCTGGCTGGCTCAGTTGATAGAGCATGTGACTCTCGATTTTGGGATTCTAAGTTCGAACCCTATATTGAATGCAGAGATTGCTTAAAAAAATAATAAAAATCTTTAAAATAAAATAAAATGACATCATTCAATGAATAGCCTAATTTTTTAAGGGGTTGTATATTGGCCCTAGTCATTTCTGGAGAATAGTTTGGAAATAGATAGAAAAAATTTTTAATGCATTGTTTTTGATCTAGATTTTCAATATTTATTCCAAGGATATAATCAGACAATTTTTCAAAAATGTACATATATGGATTCCACTCTGGTACTACTGATAATGTTAAAACATTCAAAATAGCCTAAATTCAACAAATTACTTTAACCTTGTTTAAATTCTGGTGCATTCAAAAAATAAATTCTGATATATTCACACAGTGGGAATTTATGCAGGTGCTAATGACCACTATGAAATGTTCCTTGATATACTACTGTTAAGTGAAAAAAAAAATGTAAGTTTCAAAAATACTCCGTATATATTATGATTCCCACCTTAGTTAGGATTCCAAGTGATTTTTTTCCTGATTTTTTAATAATTTTTATATTGTTTGAATTTTTTATGCACCAGTTATCTTTTAAAAAATAGACAAAACAATAAAGGCATTTTCATTTTAAAAAAACAGGTGAGGTGTTAATAAGTCCAAGCACTGTCTGTTGAGAACCCTGACTCATCATTTGTGATCTCAGAACAGCATGGTGAAAATAGTGCAGAGTTCAAATTGTAAGATAGGCTATATTCCTTTTTTTTTTTTTTTTAAGATTTTATTTATTTATTTGTAAGAGAGAGAAAGAGAGAGCACAAGCAGGAGGGTAGCAGGCAGAGGGAGAAGCAGGTTCCCCTCCGGGCAGGGAGCCTGGTGAGGGACCAGGACCCTGGGATGATGACCTGAGCAGATGGCAGCCACTTAATCAACTAAGCCACCCAGGCATCCTGATAGCCTAGATTCCTGATAAAGTTTATTCATCTATACAATGGTGGCATTTATTTACTTTAGCTAATATACTTACTATTGGCTAAGTCCAATAACATAATAAAAATGAAAAAATTTTTCAGAATTTTTTTCCAAATACAATAAACTCATAAACTAACAAAGTAAAATGATTACCTATCTCCCTTTGGTTTTCTTTTTTGTAGTGTCTTCCCTTTGGGTCTTCTTTCACTTCCTAAACAGGGGCTCCCACCAGGTCCAGTTACCCGTATTGATTCAAGGCCTTTGGAAGATTTTTTAAATGTGAATTCCACTGGTTCTCCTTCTTTTAGGCTTCTAAATCCTTCCATGAATAATTTGCTCTGTAAAGTATAGGGGAGGGAGAGAGAGAAAGAGAAATCATGATTATTAATACTTTATAAGTTTTCTCTATAATTTAAAAATTAATATAGCAAGATAGTCATTACTACCCATTATAAATCATAAAGTCTCTTTAAGCTCAGTAAAAGTTATACCATTTGGCAATACTTACAAAAATTTTAATGTGCACATTATTTGACCCAGCAATTCCACTCTGAGCACTCTCCTACAGACATACTCACACACAAAAGTTCAAAAACAGAAGAAGAAGACCTACACCAAAATTCACTACAGTACTATCTGTTAAAAAAAAATTACAACTACCCTCATGTCCATCAATGGGAAACCGATTACACAAATTACAGCAGAGCTATATTATGTAGTACTATTAAGCCATTAAAAGAAGATCTATATGTCTTGCCATTTAAGACATGGATGGACCTAGAGGGTGTTATCCTAAGTGAAATGAGTCAAACAGAGAAAGAAAAAACTATATGATTTCAGTTATATGTGGAATCTAAAAAACAAAACAAACAAAACAGAAATAGATCCACAAATACAGAAAACACACTGATGGTTGGGGCAAAATGGATGAAAGGTAGTGGGAGATACACACTTCCAGTTACGGAAAGAATAAATCACATGGTAAAAAGTCATAGGGAATATAGTCAGTAATAGTGTAACAGCACCATATAGTAACAATGGTAGCTACACTTGCGGTGAACACAGCATAATGTATAAACTTGTCCAGTCACCATGCTGTACATCTGAAGCTAATGTAACATTTTGGGTCAACTCTACTTCAATTAAAAAAAAAAAAAACAACGTAATTTTTAAAAACTACACGTATTAATGTGAAAAAATAAACATGTAATATCATTGAGTAAAAATATATAGGGAAGGACAGCATATCTTCCATAATTCCATCTATGCAAGGAAGTTTTTTTTTAAAATATTTTTTATTTATTTGTTTGACAGAGATCACAATTAGGCAGAGAGGCAGGTAGAGTGGGGGGTTGGGGGGGAAGCAGGCTCCCTGTGGAGCAGAGAGCCCGATGTGGGGCTCGATCCCAGAACCCTGGGATCATGACCTGAGCCGAAGACAGAGGCTTTAACCCACTGAGCCACCCAGGCACCCCTGCAAATAAGTTTTTAACAGATAAATGCTTATTTTTATAAAGATAGGGTTTCACACAACAGATAGCAAATCATAAACAGTCATTTTCTTCAGTCTTTTTCTTTGTTTTGTTTTGTTTTTGGAAAATGTGGAAGGTTGTTGGTATACATATTATTATAATTTCAAAGGAAACAGATTTTTTAATTTGAAAGGTGGTTAATTTTTGTGGGGAAAAATGTTCCTGATTGTAAAAGTGTAACCTTGGTTACAAATATTAATTGGCTCTTTTGATCTAACTCTTTTCATCAAAGCCAATGTGTGAATTCAAAATATACTAAAAATAATCAAATCGTTAGTTTTATTCCTTAAGACACCTTTGTGTATTTTATGGGTCTAATTTGGAACATCATGTAGTTTTCAGAGACTTTTATGAATTTGGGGGTAAAAGGAAGCAAAACTAAATATGATGGAGCCCTTAGGTTAAGTCCATTTCTTTAAGTAAATAGCTATGCAGCTTCGAATGAGCCATTCCATCTCTTTTCTGTTTATCCATAAATTTAAGGGATTTGAGTTTCCCCACGTGTGTTCTGTGGCACAATGGTTCTGAGGAAGACTCCATGAAAAAAGGATTTTGTGGTCAAATAAGTTTGTGAAATGGTCTATCTTGCTTCTCCTCAGTTGAGTCACATTAGCATATTAAAGTCTCTGAAATTCTATACCCCTCCCCTCCACCACCTAAATAAAAATCTTGTTTGACTGTGTTTATTTAGCCCAGCAATTTCCTGACCAAACTGATCCCGGAGCCCTTTCTTTATGGCTGTGGTTGACAAGCACACTTAGCAAGATACTGGACCACAAAGTCTTTACTCCTCCCAAGTCCATGACTCTAAAGGCAGTTGAATAACAACATACAACTGAATAATTATATGGAACAAATAAAAACACTTCAAAATTTAAGATTAAAGGAGACTATTCATGGTGAAAGTGATATGACACAGGAAAACAAGGTTTTTAACCAGTCATCTGATGCTCCAAAATCCTTCATGTGGAAGTGTGCAAATTGGCACCACCTTCTTTGCTGTCAGAGGCTATGCAGAAGTCAGGAGGAAAGAATCACAATTGCCTATGTTCTTTAAAATTAAATATATATATATATATATGTATATATATATATAGTTCTTAAAGCTTTATTTAATATTTTCATATCTTATTTTTTCCTCCTAGGCTTTATCCTAATTATAAATAGTCCTTTTGCTTTCATTTCCTTTCTCACTCCCTACTCAAGAAAGTGCAGATTATCAAATCAGATGGAAGTGGAGCATACATGAGTCAATTATAGTAATTAAGAAAATGAAGGGAAAAGTTTTAATTAGAGCTATCATAGGTTCATATGTTTTTTGCTGTAATAAAAATTCTATCACTTATTTTCTCACAGTTCCTAATATATGGGTGTTCCTTATTTTCTATTATTATAATTTTTGATCAGTTTCATTAATAAATTGAATTACTTCTCCAAATTAAAGTTAAAATTCTACCCTTATGGACCATTAAGTTCTGGCTTTTCTTCGTGGTATTCCTAAGAAATATTTTTTTAAAATTCTATCTCATATTACTCCTTCCCCAAATTAGTACACAAGGCAATTCAGATTCATACTAATTGACAAGAATGATTGACAAGGAACTAATAATATACCTAAGAAATTATAATCGCTTTGCAAGAAACAGATAAGGATTCAGAGATTATTGTATCTTTGTTACTATATCAAAATTGCTGCCACAGAGGTGGGAAAGATTTGTTGAAAGATAGGAAATTGTTTCTTCACAAAAAATCAACTTCTCCCCTTGACTCAAAAATTTTTATTAAAGGTGTCTCAATTTTTCCAGTCACACTATTTCCAATCCTTAGTTATACCCAAACCATTCATTGAATCTTGTGAATTCTTACTTCATAATCTGTATCATTGGCCCAAACCATTTTATTGGATTGCCACTGCCCTACTTCAGGCCCTAACTATCTCCTACCCAGATGAGAGTAATGGTTTCTTCATTGGTATTTCAATGTTGAGTCTCCTCTCTACTCCACAGCATCTTCCATATCCACACAGTCTCTCAGAATAAATCTTACCCTACTAGTCTCCTGTCTCAACATTCCACAATAGCTCTCCTAGACTGTAGGTTGAGACAATTCATAATCTTATTTTTAGTATGCCTTCCAATTCTTTTCCCATTACTGTAAATCACAATTTCTCCATTAGTAAAGCTGGCTGACTTGTACTTCCCTGAAAACACTTTATTTTCTTATCTCCGCGCTCCAGCTTATGCTGGTAGAGACGCACGCTCCTCGTCAGAACTGTCTATCAAAATCTTACTCAATATTCCAGACACAGTTCAAATGATCCTTTGTGTAATCATCCTCAACAGCTGCAAGTTGTAAATTCTCTCTTCTTTCATTTAATTGATTCTTCTGTAGAGTATTCACAATATACTGCTGTATATGAAGGTACTTGTGTATGCCTTACTTTTTATTTGTTCTTTTGCCTTTATCTTCTCCTGAAGGCCAGGAATTTTGATATATATCTTAGTATTTCCCAAAGGGCTTATTTAGCAAAATGCCTGCAGATAGATATCATTCAGTATGTACTTAAAAGAACTGTAGACTTAGCAACAGTAAGATCCTTAAGGGTTATTTAATCCAACTCCCACTTGAAAAAAAAAAAAAAAGGTGAGCTGCACTTGAAGAAGTGAAGTGAATTGCTCATGCAAAGTCAAATTTTCCAGCTTCTACTTCTATTACATAAAATAAATTCTCATATTTTTAATGTCAAGGTGACACTGTGTATGGTACATGTGGGATAAAATACTTACATACTTATAGGATTATAATGTTTCATGGTAATAGCATTATTCTCTAACTCCATTCCTTGTTCTTCCTTCTTCTACCCGTATTCTCTAATCATCCTCATTGAGATGCCATACACTCCATCAAATTCTGCCCATGGTGAACAGATTTATGTAGAATTTTCAGAATTTTAGATTTTAAAATACAGATTTATGTTGATTTTTCCTTGACCTACACATAAGACCTTCATAAGGCAAGACTCTGGTGTTTGGGCTTATATGCCAACTGTGCCATTCATTTGGACGAAACAAAAATTTATTCTCTTTAGGAGAGAATCACAGTTATTGAAGGAATAAACGAACAAAGGAAAGAAGGAGCATTTAGAAAAAGTTGCTGACATGAACACTAAGATATTAGGCACTTACAATAAGGATAGGCCAATTTTGAATGTGTTCCTACTAATTCATCTGACACTTTTCATTCATGTTCTTCTTCTTCCAATCAAATAAGGTGACCTTTTCACCCACATCTCTTTATTCCAAATTTTTTTTAAAGGATTTTATTTATTTGACAGACAGAGATCACAAGTAGGCAGAGAGGCAGGCAGAGAGAGAGAGAGAGAGAGAGAGAGAGAGGAGGAAGCAGGCTTCCCACTGAGGAGAGAGACCGATGCGGGGCTCGATCCCAGGACCCTGGGATCATGACCTAAGCCGAAGGCAGAGGCTTTAACCCACTGAGCCACCCAGGCGCCCCTGTTCCAAATTTTTAAATTCACTGTGGCTCAAATTTATTTCAGAACTAGAAAAATACTGGCTTTCAGTTTCCTCGTTATACTCCCTTTCCTCCTCCCAATCATTTTAAAATGACTGGCAAAGAATGGCAGTAATATGGAGACAAACGAGAATGGTCCAAATGCTATACTTTGTCAAGTACCTCTATCCAACCTTCCAGTTAGTAATAGGATCACTTATTGCTCTTGGCACATGCTATTTCTTTCCAACTAGACTGGGAAGGCCCTGAAGTGTTACTACAGTTTTGTGTTTGGTTATCCTTAGAAGAAAGAGTATATTTTCATCTCTAGGAAGTTTAAGCTGACTTCTAATTCAAGATGGTCTCATGTTATTCTTTAAAAGCCACCAAACTGACAGTAAAATAATAAAAAGAAACAGACTCACAAGAAGAGAAATAAGAGAGGAGCCATCAGGGTGTCTGGGTGGCTTAGTTGGTTAAGTGCCTGACTCTTGATTTAGGCTCAGGTCACGAACTCAAGTTGTGAGATCAAGCCCTGTGTCAGGCTCCACACTGACTGTGCAGTCTGCTTAGGATTCTCTCTTTCTCTCTCCCTCTGCTCCCACCTTAAAATTAAAAAAAAAAAAAAAAAAAGCCTCTCCCTCTGCCCCCCTAAATAAGAGGGGTGCCATCAACAGAAAGCTAATGCAAGAAATTTCTGGAAGTTAGAGAGCTGACTCGGGTGCCAGGCTGGCTCAGTCAGAAAAGCATGTGACTCTTGATCTTGGGGATGTGAATCTGAGCCCCACATTGGGTACAGACATTACTTAAGAAAAAGAGAGAGAGAGCTCATTGATTCATTAAATTGAAGGAGCCACACCCTAGAAAAACCAATAAAACAGGCTACAGCAGAAGGAGTAACCAATATTCCTAAGATAACCCAGAGAGACTGTGTGGAGACTCAACATGTACAACGAAGAGCAAGAGTGAGAAGTGGGCTTGAAACCGAGGGGATTAATGGAAGGTTTGTAATGGACTAGATGCTCATTTATCCTCTATCCCTATTCCTACCTCACATGTGCAAACAGCCAAACATTATCCCAAAACAAATATTGTAAGGCTGTTCTCTTAAGACACTGAAAGTAATATCTGGACAACTGGTAAAATAATGGATCCTACACACAAATCCTTATTTATTCTGGCAATTTAGAGTGTGCTAGAGAAGGGCTATCTCCCTACCCACTCAACTGTCAATCATTCCTATCTCTCATTCTTATCCCTCATTCATATATCTGCAGAGCCAACTAAGAATCGCAAAACATGCAGCATAGTAAAAAAGGTCAAGATAAATGAGGAAAGAAAAGAAATTTCATGCACCATCTAATCAGTATCTCCAGAGATATCTGAAACAATATAACATAAAACAAAACAACCACAACCAGAGAATTTAAAAAGCACTCTCATAAAGTCAAAAATGATTGTTTAAATCAAGTGGGTTGGAAGTAAAAGATTAGAAAGTCACTCGGGACATAGAAAAAAGGACCTCCAAATATGAAATATTTGAGAAAATATTTCAGAAGTCAAGAGGACTAATCTAAAAGGTAGAGATAACAAAGAAGATGAAGGGGTGCCTTGGTGGCTCAGTCAGTTAAGCAGTTGCCTTCGGCTCAGGTCACGATCTCAGGGTCCTGGGACAGAACCCAATGGGAACCCACTGGGCTCCCTGCTCAATGGGGAGTCTGCTTCTCCCTCTCCCTCTGCCTGCTGCTCCCCCTGCTTGTGCTCTCTCTCTCCGTGTCAAATAAATAAGTAAAATCTAAAAACAAACAAACAGAAAACAAAGACGATGAAGGAAGAAAAATGAAATATAAGAAAATTGCCCAGAGCTAAGGGAAATGCCAAGGAGAGGCCTATATTGGGTGGAGGCATTACTGCAACTTTTATATAAGATGTACATTTTTTTAGTGCATGGAGAGAGAAATGTTAATGGGGACTGAAGATAATAATCCAAACTGACATAACAGTTTAACCACATGCTTGTGCTGCAGTATCATTAATACATGTCTGTGATAACCAGAAACTTAGTTTAAGGGTATCATTAAGGGTGTGACCAAAAATGAGGCTGAAAAATGCTAGCTAAAGCCAGATAACAGAAAACTTTAATTGCCAGCCCAAGCATTTTATTCTATCTAAAATAAAAATCTACTTGATTTTTCCCCCCTGGCTTTTAGATCGAATGTGTGTTTTAAAAAATTTAACTTCTTTGGCAATACTGTGGATGTGTGGGGGATATGAGCAACCTATGTGGGGATGCCTGTTACAAGGTACTATCATAACCTTACCAAGAGATTCTTACAACTAATCTGAAAGATGAAAGAAGGAACTGATTTCGCAAAAACACTGCAGGAGTCATACTATCATCTCTTCTAAATTACTACTTGCCCCATGTAACAATTCACTGTTAAAATGGATAGTGATGTTGTAACAGTAATACATGTTTACAAGATGGTCCAAGAGATTCACCAAGAAAGGATCATCTAACTCAGTCACCTAGGAGACAACTCTAAAAATCACAATCTGGCTTTTTCCTTTCTTTTTTACTATCATTTCTTGAACACATCAGTATCTTGATAGTTGACTCTCTCTCTAACTATAACAACAACTTTCAATGATTCACTCCATTTTTAAGACAGCATAATGAGAATATAATTAAAAATTAAATTGTAGGGGTGCTTGGGTGGCTCAGTTGGTTAAGTGTCTGACTCTTGGTTTCAGCTCAGGTCATCATCTCAGGGTTGTGGGATCAAGCCCCAAGTCTGGCTCCCACTCAGCAGGGAGACTGCTTGAGGGTATCTCCCTCTCTCTCTCTCTCCTTCTGCCCCTCCCCCCATGCTTACATTCTCTCTCTCTCTAAAATAAAATAAATGAATCTTAAAAAAAATTAAATCGTAGGGGCATCTGGGTGGCTCAGTGGGTTAAGCCACTGCCTACGGCTCAGGTCATGATCTCAGGGTCCTGGGATTGAATCCTGCATCGGGCTCTCTGCTCAGCAGGGAGCCTGCTTCCCTCTCTCTCTCTCTGCCTGCCTCTCTGTCTACTTGTGATCTCTCTCTGTCAAATAAATAAATAAAATCTTTTTAAAAAATTAAATCGTAGAAGAATTCTAGTCCAATAAAGCTGGGTGATAGAGGTATGTTAAAAAAAAAAAAAACCCACAGATTCCTGTATAACAGTTAATAGTAGATTAAAGAGCTGAAAAACTTCATGAAAATTCAAATATATTGTTTCTTTTCAATATTTTTATGAGGCAAAGACTGTTTTTCTCTAATGTAGTAGTGGAAAAATATACCATTAGTGAAGGGGAATTAATAATTACACAATATACAGTTGTAGAGGTATTATACAACATGCATAAGTAATTCTAGGACTTCTAAAGATTATATCTTTTTTTTTAAAGATTTTATTTATTTATTTGACAGACAGAGATCACAAGTAGGCAGAGAGACAGGCAGAGAGAGAGGAAGAAGCAGGCTCCCTGTTGAGCAGAGAGCCCGATGCGGGACTCGATCCCAGGACCCTGGGATCATGACCTGAACTGAAGGCAGAGGCTTTAACCCACTGAGCCACCCAGGTTCCCTAAAGATTATATCTTTTGATCTAAATGCCAAGATACTCCAGGATAATTAAGCTTGCACCCACAAAAACACAACAGAAAGATCACTAGAGTAAGCAGAGATCTAGCCTTGGCTCCATAACGTAAGTGTGGTACAACCATTGACAAATTGCCTACCATTGAGTAAGTCTCCACCTCTTGTTTTTGTAATAAACACAGATCTCTAGCCTTTGTTATAACTCTTCTAGAAAAGAATCTGTGTCTTCACTGTCTTCGCAGACATAAATGGAATATATTTTACCTAATGTTGAACTATCCTTTTATGTATCATTATTATTATTAATTTAGTTCTTACTTAACTCAAATTCCTTAAGAAAACAAAAACTAATGATGTACTGTATGGCAACTAACATAACATAATAAAAAAAAGAAAAAAACTAAAAGAAATACGGTAGCAGTGTCAATTATACTCAAGAAAATTAAAAAAAAAAAAAGAAAGAAAGAAAGAAAGGGACGCCTAGGTGGCTGTCGGTTAAGCCATTGCCTTCAGCTCAGGTCATGACCCCAGGGTCCTCGGATCGAGTCCTGCATCAGGCTCCTTGGATCAAGTCCTGCATCAGGCTCCTTGCTCAGCAGGGAGCCTGCTTCTCTCTCCACCTCCATCTGCCACTCTACCTGCTTGTGTGCTCTCTCTTTCTCTGGCAAATAAATAAATAAAATCTTTAAAAAAAAATAAAAGAAAGAAAGAAAGAAAGATGCATGCTGTACTCTAGAAGTTGAAGTTTACTGACCTTTACCTAAACAGATCAAATCCAGCTGAACTCCAATCAAATCATTAAATTTCACATAAAAAATGGGATTTTTCTACTTTCCTTGAATATGAATGGAAGCCTTTGGAAAGTCCCTCCATTTGGCCTGTCCTTCAAAACTGAGAAGGGCAGCACTAAAACTAGCAACACTACTAGGATGGCATTTAAAAAGACATCATGGAAAGCAAACAGGTTTAAAGCATACACAGTTTAAAGGATTTGAATCCTGGGTTTGAATCCTAATTCTATTACTTACAACCTCAAGCTGCATGACCATACACATATTTAAAAAACAAAAAACAAAAAACAAACTTGTGATCCCGTTTCTTTATCTGTCAACCCATGATAATATCTTCTAGAAATAGAAAATATCTACTACAGTTATGGTTAGATTCCAAATAACTAGTGTAAAATGCCTACAGCAGTACTTAGCATACTGAATAGGACTTCAGTAAATAGTTTCTACTATTTTTGTAAGTATCCAGTCTGCACCTCTAACTGCTGACACAAGTATGGGAGACGCAGAAGAAAACAAACAGGTTCAGGAACCCATTCACAAATAGGCACTGTGCTGAATGCTTTCAGCTGTGGCCCCATTGGGTCCTACTTAATCCTACCCCTGACACCCACTTGGCAAATGTCTGCACGTTACTAAGTTTTGGTTTAAACATCATCTCATCTTCAAACCCTTCATGACATTCTTGAGCAAATACATGCACCGCTATTCTAGTGCTGCAATTATACACGGTATATATCACCATTGTAACACTTAGTATGTGGCATTATTACGTATGTTTTCTTATAAGGCTACAAACTTCCTGAAAGGAAATATTATAGTTTTTCATTTCAATCCTCATGCCTAAAACTAGCCCAGAAACACACAAGGTGCTCAAGATATATTTGAGGCAGGTGAGAAGAATCAGGGTGGTTGGGAGCAAAGGAAAGAGGAAAGGAAGAGAAGAAAGTAACTGTGACCTTCTCTCCCTCAGGTGACAACACTAGAGACCCAAGACCAAATCTGATGAAAGTAAGAGCCAGGACTGAGAGACAGATGTTTACACCAAAAGCCCTTAAAAATAGCATAATGAGGGGCACCTGGGCGGCTCAGTGGGTTAAAGCCTCTGCCTTCGGCTCCAGTCGTGATCCCAGAGTCCTGGGATTGAGCCCTGCATCGGGCGGGCTCTCTGCTCAGCGGGGAGCCTGTTTCCCCCTATCTCACTGCCTGCCTCTGCCTACTTGTGATCTCTTTCTCTGCATCAAATAAATAAATAAAATCTTAAAAAAAAAAAAATAGCATGATGCTTAGTGTAGCATTCTCCAGAATGTCTCATTGTTTCCTCAATACCATAATCACAATATGAAGATTTAGAACATAGAAGTTGTAGGTCTCCTCAATTCATGTTCATCTTTTATTCCTTATTTTAATTCTGCTTAAAATTTTTTCTGTAAAATTTCTTAGCTGATGCATTAAATTGTATGAAATTAATTCTCATTGTAGGACATCTTATTTTACTGCCTCTCTTTGAAAATAAGAGATACTTAATACATGATGGCTACAAAAAAATTTTTTTTAATTCCTATCAAATCTAAACTTCAATGATATTCATGTTTCATGAAATTGAAAGGATTATATACTTCAGTTAGATCTTACTTAAAAAAATACATCTCAACAAATGGTGCTAGATTAACTGACATCTGCATGCAAAAAAAAAAAAAAAAAAAAAAAGATTCCAAACAGTTCTTTCATGAAAATTAACTCAGCATGAATCTTTGAGTTAAATTTAAAACACAAACTATAAAACTCCTAGAAAATACCACCGGAGAAAACCTAATGACCTTGGGTATGGTGATGACCTTTCAGATATAACCGCAGAGGCATGAAACAGAAAAGAAATAACTGATAAGCTAGACTTGATTAAAATTAAAAACGTTGCTCTGCAAAACACGTGTCTGATAAAGAATTGTTGTTCAAAATGCACAAAGAACTCTTAAAGCTCAATAATAAAAAAAGACCAACAAACTAATTTAAAAATGGGCCAGAGACCTAATGTAAACCTCACCAAACAAGATATATGGATGGCAAAGATGCATTAGAAAAGATGTTCAGCATCACGTGGTATCAGGGAAATACAAATTAAAACACCTAGTAGAATGGCCAAAATTTGAAACACTGACAACACCAAATACTGGTGAGATATGGTACAGTTACTGGTAACAGCAGGACCTCTCAATCATTGCTAATGGGAATGCAGAATAGCACACTCACTCTGGAAGACAGTTTTAAATATCTTAACAAAACCAAATATACTCTCACCATGGGATCCAGCAACAGTGTTCTTTCGTATTTACTCAAAGGAGCCGAAAACTTATGTCCACACAACTTATGTCCACATCCACAAAATCTGGATATGGATATTAACAGCAGCTTTATTCATAACTTTATTCATAACTGCCAGAACTCAGAAACAACCAAGATGTACTTCAGTACATGAATATATAAGCTGTGGCATATCCAGACAATGGAATATTATTAATCGCTGAAAAACAAATGAGTTATCAAGCCATGAAAAGATATGGAGGAAACTTAGGTGCATATTACTAAATGAAAGAAGCCAATCTGAAAAGGCTACATATTGTATGATCCCAATTACATGACTTTGTGTAAAAGGTAAAATGGCAACAGTGAAGAAGTTAGTGGTTTCTAGGGATTGTGAAGAGTGGAAGATGAGGAGGCATAAATAGGTAGAGCATGGAGGATTTTTAAGGCAATGAAAATGGTCTGTATGAAACCATAACAATGGATAGATGTTGTTATACATTTGACCAAACCCACAGGCATCAAGAGTGAACCATAATATAAACTAAGGACTTTGGGGTAGTTGTGATGAATCAATGTAGATTCATCAATTATAAAAAATATACCACTGTAGCAGGGGATTTTAAGAATGGGCCCCAACCCACACCACACCCCAAGCTCCAGAGAGTGGAGAGGGTGCTAGAGATTGAGTTTAACTACCAATGCTCAATCTATGTATTGTAGGTCAGTGTAGTAGGTTTTGTAATGAAACCTCCATAAAAACCTAAAAGGTCTGGTTTGGAGAGCTTCCAGGTTGGTGAACCCGTGGAGGTGGTGGGAAAGTCTTGTGTCTAAAGAAGGAGTAGACGCTCTATGCCCTTCCCACATACCTCGCCCTTTGCATCCCTTTCATCTGCTTATTCCTGGGTTATGTCCTTTTATAATAAACCAGTGATTTAGTAAATAAAATGTTTCTCTGTGTTCTATGAGCACCTCTAGCAACTTAATCAAACCCAAGGAGGAGATCACTGGAAACTCTAATCTATAGCCATTAGATCAGAAGCACAGGTGACAAAGTGGACTGGGGACTACTGTCTAAAGTGGGGTTCTGGGAGCAGTCTGGTACCAAGATCCCTTAACCTGTAGGATTTGATAATAACTGCTGGCTGACAGTGTCATAACTGAGCTGAATTGTAGATTGTATAACCCTCAGCTGGTATCAGAGAATTTGCTCGGTGATACGGGAAAAAATTTCACAAATCTGAATTGGAGTCAGTATTTTACAGAGCAACTAGAACTCTCATACATTGCTGGGAGGAATATAAAATGGTAGATCTACTTTGGGATTAAGTTCAACTTCTACAATTTCTTTTTTTTTTTTTTAATTTTATTTATTTATTTGACAGAGAGAGAGAGAGAGAGAGAGGGAACACAAGCAGGGGGAGTAGGAGTGGGAGAAGCAGGCTCCCCGCCGAGCAGGGAGCCCGACGCGGGACTTGATCCCACGACCCTGAGATCATGACCTGAGCCAAAGGCAGACGCTCAACGCCTGAGCCACCCAGGTGCCCCCAACTTCTACAATTTCTAACAGAATTAAATATATACCTGCCTTATAACCCAGTATTTCACACTCTTATTTATTTATCCAAAAGAAATGAAAACACATGTCCACTCAAAGATTTGTAGACAAACATTTATAACAGGTTTATCCATTGTCGTTAAAAACTAAAAACAGGTTAGCCTTCAGTAATAAAACAGATAAATAAATTGTGCTATGCACATACAATAGAATACTACTGAATAAAAAAAGGAAAGAACTACTAGCATACACATCACAATACTTCTCAAAAACTGTAAAGGGTCTTTGACTTTTACCTCAAATGAAAGGTGAAAACTTAGCCTGCTAGAATTTCACAGGTGCTTACAAAGCACAGTACTATGGAGTCAGAGACAAAGGACAGTTTATTATTCAGAGCAATAATAGTAACAAGTAAGCAGCATTTTTGAGCTGGTTCTACAAGTCCTTATTCCCACAGGGTGATAGGAAGAAGGCCAAATGAAACCTACACATGGTGTGTTGCATTACAAGAGAGGAACACTGAGCTTAGGGAAGCTGAATTTTTCATAATGGGCAGTAAGCACGCTTGCCCTTTACTCTGGAAGGAAACACTATCTCTGTGTTCCAAGGTAGTTTGCTGTATAAACATCCCTGAAAAGGTAGCCCAGAACAAAGAAGAGCGGTTGCCTCACTCACAAGTCACGCAGCAATCTGAGAGAGCTAGGGAAAACTGTCTCCCAACAATACTGAGTGAACACAACTTTATACAAAAAAAGACTACAGACTGCGTATTCCATTTGTTTGAATTTCTAGAACACACAAATCTGACCTATGTAGGAAAAACATTTAGAATAATTGTTGCCTGTGGATGGGTGTGGGATGACTGAGGAGGGACATGCAGAATCTTCCTGGAGTGATAATGTTCACTCTGATAGTGGTTCAGGTTACAAAAATATAGACATGTGTCAAAGTTATTGAAAGGTACACTTAAAATTTGTGCATTTCATCATATATCAATTTTACCTCAAAAGATATTGAATTCTAGTTAATGATATGCATGATGAAAGATTTAGGGGAAGTATATTGATGTCTGCAACTTCTTTAGAAATGCATCGAAAAGTTAGGTTAATGGATCCCCAGAGACATAACAGGTGTAGAGTTATGTGACAAAAACAAGTATAGGAAAATGTTAATTATACAATCTAGATGTTGGATGTAATGGTGTTCACTGTTAAAATTCTATCAACTTCTTTGTTTCATATTTTTTATTCAAAAATACGTACAAGTACATCTTTAACAGATACTTTATGGGTGAGAAAAATCTTGGCATACTTGATTTTTTTAAAAAAGTAATAAATTGAAATTGAAGTTTTCATTATTATATTTATAAAGTATCTAGTAAGACCAATGTGTACATGGTACTATATTGGACATTACCAACAAATTTCAGAAAATCAAATATTCTAGTGACTTACAATCTGACATTTTATATTACTTATGTAATTGGAAAAGGAGAGAAGGTGAATGGCAGGATGGTGGGAAATAGATGAATAAGAAGTAAGAAATGAAGATGAATGAGGCTAAGGAAAATGAATAAAATTCTTATAGTCATCTACAGAGAGAATCTGAAGAATTAATGTCAGGATGCACACTCTGGACTGCTGGGCTGATGCCTGAATCAGAAAGGCCGCAGGAAGGTGATTAAGGGAAAAACACGTGGGAACATAGATCATGAAACTAAAGCAACAAATGATACAGAGATCATGCTTTCCTTTTATGCATATTTTCTGAGGAGTTATACTTGATCTTTTCCTCCCAGATAATTTCTACCTTCTGCTTGGGGCTGATTTGGCTTTGAAAACAGTATGATATTCACTCTTTATTACAATGGGGATAAGTATAGGGAAGTTGAATCAATGAGAAATATGCCTACTTTCCCTTTAGAGTTGGCAAAAAATTAGAAACTTCTCAAACTGCACATATAATACTAAAGATTCTGAACTTATCTTTTTGGTTTTATCCAATGGAAAAAAAACAAAAACAAAAAACAGCACATCAGCTATCTACAGCTAATACTACTTGCTCCCCATCTGAAGCCCTATGAAAGACTGATTTTTTTAAACTAAATTTTTTTCTTTTTTTCTAAGTAGGCTCCACACCCAGCATGGAGCTCAATACAAGGCCTGAACTCACAATTCATCTTAAGACAAGACCTGAGCCAAAAAAAAGAGTTGAAAGCTTAACTGACTGAGCCACCCAGGTGCCCCTAAACTAAATTTTTTTACCAATTTAAACAACTCTGGAGTACAGGGAAATGCTTCAGTGATTCTAAAATTTACCTGAATTTTTACTTTTAAGTATATTTTTAAATGCATTAAAATCTGTAACATAAAACAGTCATATTATGCTCTTAATTAAGTCAGTGGAAACCATAATGTTACTTGGCACCACGAGGTTTACAAATATAGTGTGTGTGTGCAGATTTCAGAAGCTTCTACTGGTATCTTTCAGTGAGTGTATTAAAACTCGTGCTTTTGGTGTGCCTGGGTGGCTCAGTGGGTTAAAGCCTCTGCCTTCGGCTCAGGTCATGATCTCAGGGTCCTGGGATAGAGCCCCACATCAGGCCCTCTGCTCAGCAGGGAGCCTACTTCCTCCCTCTCTCTCTGCCTGCCTCTCTGCCTACTTGTGATCTCTCCCTCTGTCAAATAAATAAATAAAATATTAAAAAAAACCCTTGTGCTTTAGATTTATAATACAATAATATAGTTCTGTATTGCTCTTTCATTAAAGCTTTTTTTTAAAAATATTTATTTATTTGACAGACAGAGATCACAAGTAGGCAGAGAGGCAAGTGGAGAGAGGGGAGGAAGCAGGCTCCCTGCTGAGCAGAGAGCCCAATGCGGGGCTCAATCTCAGGACCCTGAGATCATGACCTGAGCTGAAGGCAGAGGCTTAACCCGCTGAGCCACCCAGGCGCACCAAAGCTTTTTTTTTTTTTTAAAGATTTTATTTATTTATTTGACAGAGAGAGATCACAAGTAGGCAGAGCAGCAGGCAGAGATAGAGGGGTAAGCAGGCTCCCCACCGAGCAGAGAGCCCAATATGGGGCTCAGTCCCAATATCCTGAAATCATGACCTGAGCCAAAGGCAGAGGCTTAACCCACTGAGCCACCCAGACACCCCTTCATTAAAGCTTTCAGCTTGTTCATGGTCACTTACAAAAAACAAAAACAAGCGCAGTTACTATGAGGGCACATGTGACATACACAAATTTGGCAAGACCCAGGCACATAATGTAATTGTCAGTTCTTTAATAACAAGTGAATACATAACATGCTTTGTTATAATACTTTGGGAGTTCTTAGCTGAATTATCAGTGTGTGTGTGTGTGTGTGTGTGTGTGTGTGTGTAATGAAAATAACTACCTTTAAAGCTAGAGTTTTCTATTTCTTGACTAAAAGCAGGACATTTAAAAAAAACGTGTTGAGTCATTAAACTCAGAGTAAAACGAGTTCCACTGCAATAACAACAATGAATTCTTTACTTGTTTCTAGTATGTGGACAGTGCCCAAAACATTTGTACACAATCATCATAGAAGAGCAAGCAAATATGACATTGTTTGATGTTATGGTTCTTCTTTTTGAAAATAAAAATATTTCAAACATACATGTATTTCAAATAATAAAATTTAGCAAAGTGTTTATATGATTGCTGACAAAGGACAACATCATTTTCAAATACAAAGAGTGAAAATAAAAATTAAATTTTAGTGTAAACTGAACAGCTTAATGATTTGGAATATAAAATTACATGATTTAAAATTACCTACTAAACTGAATATGAGGGAAAAGAAGTATGGCAAAGGAAAAAGATTCACAATGTGGTTGCATAGTGTTACTAGGCTTACAAAGATAATGTCACCAATAAAATTAAAATAAAGTTTGAACATAAAGCACAAAATAAATGCACCTGAAATTTTAACTGACAAAAATGTACTGACATATTTGAAGTACCTTTTTAGTGACAATATAGAATAACTTATAATTTTTTAAAAACATATTTAAAGGGGTGCCTGGGTGGCTCAGTGGGTTAAAGCCTCTGCCTTCGGCTCAGGTCATGATCCCAGGGTCCTGGGATCGAGCCCCGCATGGGCTCTCTGCTCAGCAGGGAGCCTGCTTCCTTCTCTCTCTCTCTGCCTGCCTCTCTGCCTACTTGTGATATCTGTCAAATAAATAAATAAAATATTAAAAAAATATATTTAAAAATATACATGTTCATTTTCAACCAAGAAATACCATTTAAGATGCCTGAGGTATCTGGTCATTTAAAACCTCCCAAGTAGACATTTATAATTCAAGGATCCAAGTACTTGTTCAATATTGCCAGTGATTCAACATAGAAACAAAAATGTCTTGCAATTCTGTCAAGCTACTGAATCTTTTTTTATTTAAACCAATGTTGAGAAAAACAGCTCCCAACTTTTAGGGAATATTAATGTTTTTATTTTTACTATATTTATTGAACACAGTGATTTTCAACAAGTTGTGCGGGGTGAGTGGTAGTTTTTAAGTCACACAGCCAGAGCGTTGAAGCTGGAAGGGAACTTAGACTTCTTATTCTTGGAAGATACAAATATTACAAAATTCATTTAAATAATAAGAGCATAAAGAAATTATAGAACATGCATAAGTGGAATGTCATTGTGGTAGCCATTACAGATGCTACAAATATTTTGTTTGCCTTCTCCTTCAGGGCAAATGGCAGGCTTGCCTGCACTTCACCACTACATTTTAAGTGAGACATGGCCATGTGACTTGCTTTGGCTAATGAAATAGAGTATAAATCGTGTGGCCACTTTTGTGCAGAAGCTTTTAGAGATAGTACACAATCTGCCATATTCCCCTTTCCTGCCTCAACAATTCTAGAAGTGTGTTTCATGACAGAGATTCCATTTGTCTGAGTCCTGAAATGAGAACCAGGAGCAGTACTTACTGCAGACCACATTGTATATGTAGTTTGAGAGAGATAAAACCCACTGTGTAGGCTTGGCTACTGAAAATTTGAGATTGTTTATTGTCAACCATAACCTATACTGTGGTACAGACAAAGAATCTGGAAGTGAGTTGTGGCCATACCCAAAACTTAAAATATCTGTCATTATCTTACAGGTTGTTAAGTGGAAGGAAAATTATGCTCAATGGCAATCCATGCTAGGTGGTGGCTATGCATCTTAGTAAAACTGTCATATAAGAAAATATCTCAGTCACCCTTAAAACTGGACAGCCAAGAATCACCAGAAACTTCAAATTGAAGAAAAGAGCCAAAACAACCAAACAGAAAAAAGAGCATGGAGGAAATAAGACAATGTAGGGAGAAGAAATCTTAGAAACTGCAATTAACATCTTCAGACAGATATGATTATATTGCATCCATGAAACCGTTCTGGATTCTCCTGAAAACAAGAGAGAACTCTTGAAAATTGATCATATAATTAGGAAAAATTCCATGAAAGTGTTAGAAAATTGACTGCACATTCCAAAAAGAGCACAAAGCAAAAATGGTAACAGGAAGAGTGAAAGGCTTAAAATAAAATACATCATCTACCAGTAGGAGTTAAAGAAAGAATTCAGGAAGGAGAAGGCTTTATTGAGAAGAGTTCTAGGAAGAGAAAGACACAAGGTTTCACATTGAAAAGATCAACTCATTTAAAAAATCAATTTAAAAACTGCACATCACTGTAAAACCTCAGAACAAATAGGGTTCTGTGGGGAAAAGGGGACCTAAAAGCTTCTAAGGAGAATGAAAAAAGGGGGGGGGGCTCTTACGAAAAGGAGTAAGAACCAGGATAGACTCTGACTTCTCAAAGCAACAGTGAACGTTAGAAGATAATAGAAAAATATTTTCAAATCTGATGAAAAAGCATTTGTATATGAATTGTATACCTAGTCAAACAATCAGAGTCTTAAAAACATTACCTCTTTAGCACTCCTTTATTTTAGAGTACCTCAGGAGGTGCTCCAACCAGACAAGGAGAAAATCCGAGAAAGAAGACATGAGATCCAGAAATAGTAAAGAAGCAAAGGAAATTCCCAAGATGAGAGTAAAGGAAAGCATGGGTACAACAACTATCCAGCAGACCTGCAAAGAACAGCAAAGTGTAGACTGGAACAGGAATGTAGTAAGCTCTAGGAGAGATGCAACAAGAGAAAAAAAGGAAAAAAAGAAACTGGCAGGTGACCTGAGAAGTCTGAAGCTACTGAGCAATTTCCAGTTCTGCTGAAATTTTGGAAACATGCTGATGATACACATATAGAAAATTAAGCATAAATAAATAAATGGTAATTATCAACTTTAAAAGCTGCTTTAATCTTTAAGATTTTATTTATTATTTAAGAGAGAACATGTGCATATGCAGGGTGGCAGAGGGCACAGGGACAGGGAGAGGGAAACAGAGAGAATGCCAAGCAGACTCCATGCTGAGCACTGAGCCTGACTTGGAGCTCAATCCCACACCAAGACCATAACACCTGAGCCAAAACCTATAGTCAGATGCCCAACGAAGGGAACTATGGAGGCACCCCTAAAAGCTGTTTTTTAAAAAAGGAAAACAATCACAGTATACTGTGATTTCTCTGTAAACATACATGTAGCTATAATAAAGTACTACATATTAATTCAACCAAAAATTGTTAATTTTTTAAATAATAAGAGAAGAGGTGGTACAAAAGTTGTAAATCTTCATCTTTTTAAAATGTTTTTAATTTAAGTTTTTATTTTAATTCCAGTTAGTTAACATACAGTATTGGTTTCAGGTGTACACTAATTTAACACTTCCATACCTCACCCTTTGCTCATCACAAGCCCACTCCTTAAACCCCACTGCCTATTTAACCTATCTCCCATCCACCTCCCCTCTGTAAATTGTTCTCTATACTTAAGAATCTGTTTCTTAGTTTGCCTATCTTCTCTTTATTGCCTTTGCTTGTTTGCTTTGTTTCTTAATTCTACATATGAGAAAAATCATATGGTATCTTTCTTTGATTTATTTCACTTAGCACTGCATGCTCTAGCTCCATCCATATTATTGTAAATGGCAAGATTTCATTCTTTTTAATGGCTGAGTATATTCCATTGTATATATAAACCACAGGTCCTTTATCCATTCACCAGTTGATGGAGACTTGGGCTGTTTCCATAATTCAGGTATTGTAGATAATGCTGCTATAAATGTCAGGGTGCATGTATCCCTTTGAATTAGTGTTTTTGTATTCTTTAGGTAAATACCTAGTAGTTTATGAAATATGGCAATAAATACCAGAAGACACAGCTAGACTAATTTTACTTTGGCTTCCTGTATAAAAAGTATAGGTGGAGAGAAAAGGGACATTGGTTTGCTTTTCCTTTTTTCCTTCCAAGCCATATAGAACTATTTGATTTTTTTAACTATTTGATTTTTTAACTCTTACTTTTATAAAACTAAACTTAAAAAACAAAATCAGAGAGAGAGATATAACTTCACCATTTCTATTGCCTCTTGATCCATTTATTTCTCAGTCCTTGGTAAAGTGACTTCTACAAACTCTAAAGAAATGCTCTCACTAAGGTCAAACTTTGACTTCTTCGGTGCAGATCCAGAGGACTCTTTAGTCTTACCGTATTTGTCAGCTTTATAGCACCTGACATTAATCACTCTTTCACTGCTCTTGGCATGTGGGACTCTAAGGCCTAACTTTATTTCTTTTTTTTTTTTTTAATTTCATTTATTTATTTGAGAGAGAGAGAGAGAGCATGAGAGGGGAGGGGTCAGAGTGAGTAGCAGACTCCCCCACTGAGCAGGGAGCCCGAGGTGGGACTTGATTCCAGGACTCCAGGATCATGACCTGAGCTGAAGGCAGTTGCTTAACCAACTGAGCCACCCAGATGCCCACCTAATTTTATTTCTTATACCTCTACTCTCTCCCCCTCAGTCACATTTATAAGCTCGTCTTCCTTGACTTTTAAATTATCATTGTTCCATAATGTTCCATTTTTGGCCCTCTCACTATATCTGCTTTCCCTGGGTATTTTCTTTTCTTTTTTTTTTCCTTTTTTAAGATTTTATTTCTGTGAGAGAGAGAGAGAGTACAAGCAGACCCCCCACTGAGCAGGGAGCCCTATGTGGGGCTTGATCCCAGGACCCTGGGATCATGACCTGAACCAAATGGAGATGCTTAACCAACAGAGCCACCCAGGTGTCCCTCCTTGGGGTATTTTCCATATTCCCTTTTCAACTACTACTTATATAACTTCCATTATGGTATTTCTGGCCCATAATGGACTCTAGTCTCATATTATCTAACTGCATATTACATATTTCCATATGACTTTTCCTCATGTCTAAAAGTAAACTAGCCCATATCCTCTACTACTATTGGTAAACACATACAGTGCTTACATGCCAGGAATTATTCTAAGCATTTCACACATATTAACTCACGTATAAATGAAGCTAATGAAATAGGTGAAGGGGATTAAAGGTACCAACTTCCAGTTGTAAAATAAATAAGTCACAGAGATGAAAAGCACAGCATGGGTAAAACAATAATATTGTAACACTGTCGTATGCTGACTGTACTTAATATAGTGAGCACGGAGTAATGTGTAGAATTGTTGAATCACTATGTTGTACACTTGAAATCAAACACGCCTGTCAACCATACCTCAATAGCAAATTTTTTAAATGAAGCTAATAAATGAAATTAAGGCTCAAGAGACTAAGTAACACACCCATGGCCACAAAGCTAGTGAAGGGGAAAGCCAGATTTTTAAACCAGGCAGTTTGGCTTCAAAGGGTAGCCTCCTAAATACACTGCATTACCTCACTAGTCAATTCTTAATGTACTCCTTACCGAGTAAAAAGTCACCAACACCCATTCTGTCACCTGAGACAGAAATCTCCACCTTCCTCAACCCCACACCAACCACCAATTAATACTAATTTTACTTCCTTAATATGTGTAGACTCTGTTCCCCTCCTTCATTTTCCTAATAAAATTCTTCATTACTTCTCACTTAAACTGGGGAGAAAAAAAAAGCTTCCTATGGTCTCTTTGCTTTTAATCCATTCTCTACATTGTTGCTAGAGTGAACATCCTGAAGCAAAGATTTGCTCCTTCTCTCCCCGTGTGTTCACATTACCCTGCTCATCAATACAGGCTTTAAAGTTTTCACTGTGATCCCACAGTGCTCAGCATGAAGTCTGAACTCTGAATCCATTCTTTTTTAGCCTTTGCCTATATTCCCAGGCTTCATTTTACCATACCCTTCTACTACTTCTCTATGTTTTAGCTGTACACCTCACATACCAGGGTCTCTGCGCACACTACTCATCTGCCTTGGAATACACCCTTCCACTATTCTCTTCTCTTCCTTCTCTACCATGGCCAGGTGTCAGTTAAATAACCTTCTTTTCTGTTTTTATAATATGTGGTACACATCTATAACAAACTTTCTCACCCATTACTGTAATAATGTGTCTGTCCCTCTGAGTTGGTTGCAAGCTCTAGAAGATAATGGTAACATATCATTTCATCCATCCAACAGGAAACTGAAGCAGACAGGTTATGTAACTCACTAATGCCAAAGAGCTAGTGATCAGAGGAAATGATACCTAAATTCAGATCTGCATGACTTCAAAGCTAATCAAGGTCTTTATACAGAAGGAATGAACATGACGAAAGCAATATCTTGATAAGCTGCTACAACTTAAGACCAATAGAATCATCATACTTCTTGATATCGGTTTAGTGATTTACATAGCTAAATGCTGTCTTAAAATAATTGTGTAGAAGGACAGCCTTCTCTTAGCAGCATCAACACACCTCTCCTTTCTTTTTGTATTAGCTCTTCCATTCAAAACCATAGGTCAGGAGCACCTGGGTAGCTCAGTCCTTAAGTGGCTGCCTTTTGGCTCAGGTCATGATCCCAGGGTCCTGGGATAGAGCCTGGATAGAGCCCTGGGATAGGGCTCCCTGGTCTGCAGGAAGCCTGCTTCTTCCTCTCCCCCTCCCCCAACTTGTGTTCCCTCTCTTGTTGTGTCTCTCTCTGTCAAATAAATAAATAAAATCTTTTAAAAAACCACTTATAGGTCTTTTATAAAAGTTGTATCAGAAAAAAAAGTAATAGCAATTAACTGTTAAAAGACTTTTTAAAATATTTAAAACTACAATTTAGAGATGAAGAAATTAAGTCTCAAATTAACCTTGGGAAATTAAATGCCCAAAGTCTTAAGGCAGCAAAAGTAAAAATAAACAAATGAGACTATATTAAATTAAAAAGCTTCTGCATAGCAAAACACACACAGGCACAAAACAAAACCAAAAAATCAACAAAATGAAAAGGCAACTTACTGAATGGGAGAAAATATTTGCAAATCATATATCTGATAATGGGCTAATATCCAACATATACAAAGAATTCATACAACTCAGCTGTAAAAAACCAATCCAATTGAAAAATGGACAGAGCGGGTGCTTGGGTGGCTCAGTCTGTTAAGCATCTGCCTTTAATTACTTCTCCAGCTTTTGGCTAAGATCAAGTGAAGCATCTGCCTTTAGATCAGGTCATGATCTCAGGGTCCTGGGATAGAGTCCCATTCCCCCTGCCCCTGCTCTCTCTTGCGCGCGCTCTCTCTCTCTCTCTTAAATAAATAAATAAAATCTTTTTTAAAAAAAGAAAAGAACAATGGACAGAGGATCTGAATAGACATTTTTCCAAGAAGACATACAGATGGCCAACAGATACATAAAAAGATGTTTAATATCACTTATCATCAGGGAAATGCAAATCAATACAACAATGAAATATCACCTCATACCTGTTAGAATGGCTGTATCAAAAAGACAAGAGATAACAAGTGTTGGCGAGAATGTGGAAAAAAGGGAACCCCTGCACATTGTTAGAGGGAATGTAAATAGGTACAACCACTATGAAAAATAGTATGGATGTTCCTCAAAAATTTTTAAATACACCTAACATATGATCCAGAAATTCTACTTCTGGGTATTTATCAGAAAAAAACTAAAACACTAATTCAAAAAGATACATGCACCCTCATGTTTACTGCATCATTATTTATAATAGCAAAGATAAGCAAACAACCTAAGTGCTCACCAACTGAATGTATAAAGAAAATGGGACACATATTATGTGTTTACATATATTATGTGTGCTTGTATGGAATGGAGTATTTTTGAGCCATAAAAAAAGAATAAAATCTTGCCATTTGCAACAACATGGATGGACTCTGAGGGCATTATGCTAAGTAAAATAAGTCAAATAATAAAAGATAAATGTGGTGATTGCACAAGTGGAATCTTAAAAAGCAAACAAACAAAATCCCAAGCTCGCAGATAAGGAGAAGAGACTAGTAGTTGCCAGAGGCAGAGGTGGGGAATGGGTGAGACAAGTGAAGCAGGTCAGAAAGTATTTCCAGGGGCATCTGGGTGGCTGCATCAGTTGGTTAAGTGTTGGACTCTTGGTTTTTGGCTCAACATTGGGATCTCAGAGTTGTGAGACTAATCCCTGCTTCAGGTTCCACACACAGCGGGAATCTGCTTGGGATTCTCTCTCCCTAAAATAAATAAATAAATCTTAAAAGAAAGTATTTCTGATAGTAACTTTCCAGTTATAAAATTTCTGGTCATGACATATATTTCCAGCCACAAAATACTTAAGTCATGGAGGAAAAAATGCCCAAAGTCTTACAACTAGTTAGTGGCAAAGCTGGAACAAGATCACATTTTCTATATTGGAAGTAAGCATTCTTTTTCACTACCTACATAATGGTATTTCCCAGAGACCCAACTTTAAAATATTTTATAGGTTAACACAGTAAATCTCTATGACTGTTTAACTTGAAGGAAGCCTTCCTCACAGTAAAGTTAGCTAACTTGCTAATCTACTGTCATTATAATATACTGTCGAAGTTGTGAGAACAACCTTGGACCAACTTTAAAAAAATATGGTTATTTCTCTTCAGTAAACTTACACTTTAAAAGACATGATTGAGGCAACATTGCTGACCTCCTCAAAAGACATGTATACATACATATCTATATCTCCTCTAAAGGAGTACAGACCAATAGAATTTTATGTAACGGATAGACATGTCCACGGTGGTAGGTAATAAGTAGCCATGTGTATGTAACTAATGAGCACTCAAGATACTGTTAGTGCAACTGAAGACCCAAATATTTTATTTAATTGTTATTAATTTAAATTTTAATTTAAATTTAAAATTTTAAATTTAAATTAAATTATTTAGATAATTTAATTTATTTAATTATTTTAAATAATTAATTTAATTTTATTAAATTAATTTAATTAATAATAAATAATTGATTAATAATTAATTAATTAAATAAATTAATAATTAATTAAATTAATTAATAATTAATTTAATTTATTTAATTATTTAAATAATTTAAATTTGAAATTTAAATTTAAATTTCAAGAGCCATACAAGCTAGTGAATACATCTTGGAAACACAGTGTTAGAGTTACGTCATAAAGATCTGAGAGGTACTTTGCAAAGAAGGTTTGGAAAGATTACATCTCTATACTGTTCAGTCCTATTAATGTAAAATAATTAACACAGAGTAATGACTATGAGATATTACATTATTTTGAAATGTTTTTATAACTCCATGACTACCTCCAATCTTCCTCCAATCTATGTCTCAGAGAGCAGGATATTATATGCTATGGGAGAAAACCTTTATAGCAGGTACAAGGTTGGGCAAAGAATGAACAAACCCTCCTCCTCTAAAAAAAATCAGAGAATCTCTTCAAGTGCCCAGCCTGCTCCAATGATCACAGAAGGGTCATGAAGCCCCAGGGGATCTTTCCAGGCATGAAACAAGTTCCACAGCTCAGCTCTAATTTTTCCACTGGATCAATCACTGGATACATGTAAGGCAAAGTCCAGGTACACCAAATAACAATTTTTATATTACTACAAATTATACAACCAAAGAGAAAAGAACCACATGTAGTTTTAGGCAAGGGCTTCATTAGTTTATGACTACATATGGATTTATGTGTTACATATGGATTTTCTAATGCTTAAATACTTGTCTATACTTGTCTAAAAATTATCTTTCAGCTAGGGATACGGATTTTTCAGCATCAAGAAAAATGTGGAGAAGGGCTCATTTTATTCATTGGGATATCATAATATTTCCCTGATTAGGTCATCACCTTTTAGTAATACTGTTTTAATTTCTATATTTTCATTAGCACACTTCCCTATACTTACTTTCTCCTGTATTCCCCATTCATTTCTTCGGCATCCTTCATTACCCTTGTTAATAATTCTTCCTTTCTCTTACACGACCCTTTTCCCTTATAATCTTTCCAAGCCTCACCAAACCTAAATAGTATTTTATAAATGAACTATCTGTTCGTTTTTTGAAAAAAGCACATTACATAGGGATTATTGGTCTCTAAATGCACTCAGTTGCCTCCTGGCTTTTTCACCTAACTCTGTTAAGGCCCAAAGGGTCACAGATAAGAGAACATGTGGATGGGTCAACACAATCACTTACTACCATAAATAAGTCAGGCATAAATCTTGCTGACAAGTGGGAAGTCTAAACCAGGAAATAATACCAAACAAATGCCATCTTCAAGTATAAAAACACATGACTTGTATATGTTCCAAGGACAAATGATTTCTATGTTGTTCCAGAGGCCCAGCATGTAGACACTGTACATATCTATATGTATGTGGTGCTCAGTTTGCTTAAAAACAAACAGTAACTCAGGGCCAGGGCTATCACAAACAGTTTCTAAAAGGTTGTGTGTTTTTTTCAAGGTGTTTATTTATTTTTCATTTTTTAGAGAAGGAGGGAGAGGTGGTAGGACCAGAGCAAGGAGAAAAGAAAGAATACTAAGCAGGCTCCATGCTCAGTGCACAGCCTGACATAAGACTCGATCTCACAACCCTGAAATCATGACCGAGGCTAATAAATCAACAGTTGACACTTAACCAACTGAGCCACCCAGGTACCCCTAAAATGTTTTAATAAGGATGAGCATCTGATCAACTTAGAAGATCCTCTTGTTTCCTATCTGCATATGGTGGTGGCAATGAGTGAAGTTATAGCAAGTCAATGGCTTCTAACAGGATGAGACAAACAAACAAACAAAAAGCCTGAAAATACAAACAAAATACAAAATAGATACAAACGTCACTATATCTCTATGTTTTCACATCTAGCACTTATAAACTACTTTTGAAATTTATGGGAATTGGTTATATGAGCTGGAGTTTAATAAGATGGAATTCTTTGTAAACAAGAGGTAATATATCAAGGAGATTGAATCAGCAGCATGACTTTGCTCACATTGTATATATTAATAATACCTAACTGGGGTTGTTATAATAATTAGATGAGTTAATACATGTCAACTGCTTAAAACAGTAGCTGGCATGTAGTAAATCTTATACTTAAATCATGCCAATATTAAAAGGGGACTTTGCATGTAAATGTGATAGCATTTAAAAAATATTTATAAGTAATGGCTATTGCTTTTTTTCAATTTCATCATACATAGCATGTGTTCATTTTATAAAATACAGATAAGAAGGGCGCCTGGGTGGCTCAGTGGGTTAAAGTCTCTGCCTTCAGCGCAGGTCATGATCCTAGGGTCCTGGGATCGAGCCCCACATCGGGCTCTCTGCTCAGCAGGGGGCCTGCTTCCTCCTCTCTCTCTGCCTGCCTCTCTGCCTACTTGTGATCTCTGTCTGTCAAATAAATAAATAAAATCTTTAAAAAAAAATACAGATAAGAAAAACAGAGGGTAGACATTGAGCTATGAGCTGTGTAGCGTGTAGGAGTTAGCACCACGGCAGAAGACATCAAAACCAAAATCAAGAACTACTGGGCTGCTCCCTCTGAGAGACACTTCCCCAACCAGAACCAGAACAGGATACATATTAATAATAATAGTTATTATTATTAACAATAATAATTGTTAAAATCTAGGTAATAATAAAGTTCTTCTGGCAGAACTACCTTGACTTCCACCAATATGAGTAGACAATGACTGATAAAGGGGGTGGTGTCACCACATGTGAATGGTACCAGTATGTGTACAAGTCCCTCTGCCCCATAGCCTGGATGTCAACCTAGGATGACCACCAAGCAGAAGGCACATTTTCTGGCAAGACCTGAACCACCTCTCCTCTGCCCTCCATCCTTCTCCCAGTGTTGTAAAGAAGGTACATGGCAATCCCCACCCTGGGATCCTGAATCATGGCTTAACTAATAATAAATACTTCTTGGAAATGTGTTTTAAAAAGAAAACAAAACAGAAGAGAGGGTAAAAATCACCTGAAATTCCATCACATCACTACTGCCATTTTTTAATGATTTTATTACCCTATTTATTAGCCATAAACTTCCATTTTCTCATAGGTATAGATAGATGGAGATACATTTTTTTAAAACATTGAGACCCAGCTATACCCAATGTTTTATACTTTACTACTTCTCATCCAACAAGGTAACTAAATATCTTTCCTTTGCGTTGAACACTTTGAGGCTGTGTTTTTTAGCAGCCAAATGCTGCCCACTCCCACCTTTTCTCCAGGTGTACTCTCATTTTTTGAAACTTCTATATTAAAAAACAGGGACAAAGCTTCTCCAGTTGGGCAGAACGAAGTTGTGCTCAGCCTCCCCATCTCCCAGTGGTCCTCAAAGTACCCCCAAGGAAATCAAAGACACTTCTGAATACAGTTTAACAATATAAGTTAAAAAGCATCATTTTTAAAAACTGGCTACATTACATGGAGGTTTATAATTTAACCAATCATCTAATGATAAACATTTAGTTGTTTCCAATTCTGTTTTTATAAAAAGTGCTATGAAAAAAAATCTTTATGTACACCCACCCTATTCATAAGCTTTTGATGTATACTGCCAAATTATACTGTATAAACTTGGATTAGTATATATCTCTGCCAGAGGTATAGGAGAATATTTCTCTCCAACTTCCACAGCATCAAGTATTATCATTAAAATAATAATAATAATAACTTGTCGAACTCTCATCTGTTAAACGTTGCTTTAAGCTTTTATTTGTTTAGTTTCTGTATTTTTACTTTCATGAATTTCTACGTTCCTGTCCTTTGTCTGTTTTTGACAAAGATGCTTGTTTTTTCTTACTAACTCACAACACTTCGTTATACTGCAAGGACATTAACCCTTTGTCGATGTATTATAAATAGTTTTCTTAATTTGTACTCTGTCTTTCAATTTCCTAACAAGTTTCTCCAAGAGATTGAAATCGGGTTAATGATACAAATAGTTAATATGAAAAAGACCCACACATATTTAATTTATACTTAATATATTCACTTTACTTAAATGTCTGAGATTCTAATCTATAAATGAATTGTACTTTATAAAATTAAAATATATTTGGAATAAAAGATTTCACTTATTATATAAACAGCCATCATTACTTTTATAAGTAATAGGTAATCTATATATAAATTTGACTTTAAGTGTCAACATCAGTGAATGACTAATGATACTGGATTCTAAGAGGAAATGAATGAGCAAGAAAAAATTAATTTTTTATACATGCAGTTGTAACATGACACAGCTGTGACATTTGGAGAGAAAAAGTAGTTATAAAAATGGTGAAGGTCAAAAAGATTTTTAAATCACAAATAATAACTTGATTATTATCTAGACTTTAACAATTATTATGCTAAGAATAAATTTAGATGAAATAAATAATCTAATCCTAAATTATTCGGGTATATGTTCATTGTTAAGTATATTCCCTATTAAAATTTAACATTGAAAAATCTAAATAAAATGATAAAATGTTAATGAATGTTACCCTCTTTTAGCTTCACTTTATGCTTTAAGAATGAAATGTGCTATCAGGATTTCAAGTATATGATGGGTTTGAAGTCCAGTGCAACGAACTTCAATCATTTCTAGGTTTTCCCTTATGGAATTTTACAATATAAAACACTTCCTAAAATTACAGGCCATGAATTAGATAGGTTGATTTTAATATTTTGTTATAGGATTTATATTACATATATCTAAAATTATTTTATATATATGGTTAAAATAAGTTAGGTATAGTATGCCTTTTAACTTTTATAGTGTAAAAAGATTTAAAACAATCTTTCAACAATCAGGCTTCCCCAATAATAGAAACTTTCTCTCCTTAGTTTATTATGGAGTATAAATAAGACTTTTTTCCAAAGGCATCTAAAGAAGACAACCTTATCAAATAAGCACAAGGGAATTAATTACAGATAAAAGGCTAGTGTTCCTTCCAATGAGCACCACCAATACTAATGGGGATGCCAAGCATCTTAAACCTGCAAGTATAGCATTTGCTAATGCTCTCAGACTAATTTTTATAGGATATGAACCCAGCCACATGCAGAGTATAAATTCTGATTTCAGTATGAGTATCCACATCTTACCAATTGCAAATTCTAGCATCATCATTATTTTCTAATATTTTTAACATTTTTCTGTTTTAAGATTTTATTTTTAAGTACTTTCTACACCCAGCATGGGAGCTTGAACTTACAACCCTGAGAACAAGAGGTGTGTGCTCTACTGACTGAGCCAGCCAGGTACCCCTCATTGTTATTTTCTACCATTGTCACCAAATGTCCAATCCTCAACCTAAAAATACTTTATCATTTTAACCATCAGGTATATTTTGCAGCTTTCAGGATATCTTGAAGAAATAGTGTTGGTGGGTGTTACAAACTCTTGTTGATATTTTATTATTATACACCACCCAACTGAGAAACTATGTATATAGATAATGGTTCAACTTTGTCAGTTTCAAGGATTCAAAAATAATTTTTTAATAAAGATTTTATTTATTTATTCATGAGAGACAGAGAGAGAGAGAGGCAGAGGGAGAAGCAGGGTCCCCACTGAGCAGGAAGCCCAATGTGGGATTCGATCCCTCGAACCTGGGATCATGACCTGAGCCAAAGGCAGACGCTTAACCATCTGAACCATCCAGGCACCCAAGGATTCAAATTTTTTTATTCTTCTCTTCCCTTACTCCATCACATCAGTAACAGATGTTTGTTAATTCTTCCTCCCAAATGTCTGTTACATCCTTCATATTACTGCTTTTCCCTTTCTGAGAAAACAGCCTCACCAACAGCTACTACAATGATAGTTATCAAACAAGACAAAAACAGAATAAAGTATATGATGGTATATTAAGCAAGTATTTTTTAAAGTTCAGAACACAAAATAGTAATTGTAAGAATGTAAAAAAGTATATTGACAAATATTTTGAAGGAAAATACTTTTGAGTTATAGACAAGGTAAAATGTTCATTAAAATCATTTTTAGATATTTAATAATTTTAAAAGGAAATAGTACTGTTCACAAACACTAATTTCATCATACCATAATCTGATTCAGAAATCTACTTAAACTATATTCAAAGGTGATCATTTAAAAACCATTCACCTGGGGCACCTGGGTGGTTCAGTCAGTTGGGCATCTGACTTTTTGTTTAGGCTCAGGTCATGATCTCCTGCATCATAGGATCAAGCCCCACGTAAGGCTCCATGCTCAGTAGGAGTCTGCTTGAAGATTCTCTTCCTCTGCCCTCCCCTCCCTCTCTCTCTAAAATAAATAAATCTTAAAAAAATCATTCACCAGTTGGTCACTCTTCTCCTTACCTTTCCATCTTTCCAAAGTTCCCTTAATTATCATCCTTACTATATCCCAACTATAAACTTACTAGAGCATAGAGCACTTCTAACACCACCTAACATTTGTCTCTGCCACCAAGCCTTTGCTGAATTCTCTTATCTCTGTTAGAGACTAAGAAAGACAAAAAGGAGCTCTGGACAGCCAGGAGTTGGCCTGGCACTCTCAGTCAGGTCTTGTGTTGCTGGGAATTAGCTTGGCACTTAGAGCTTTGCCAGGGTGTTGGTAACATTTTATTTGAACATAAACAGTTTCAGAGAACACCCAAAATCAGATGAGAACACCCAAAATCAGATATGGCCACCCTGACTTTATGTGAACAGAGACAAAAACAACACTGTCCAAACCAAAAAATGGTCAAACACTCCCCTTTCATGGCTAATACGTCTGTTTCCTCACCAACTCTAGTTTTAGCACCATGATGTTCTTCCTGCCTTCTAGGTAAGAATTATTAGGATCCCTGGGGCCCTGGGGGTGGGGGGGGCTCAGCTGGTTAAACAGCTGCCTTCGGCTCAGATCTTGATCCGAGAGTCCTGGGATAAAGTCCTGCTTCCGGCTCCCTGCTCAGGGGGAGTCTACTTCTCCCTCTGCTCCTCACCCTGCTCGTGTGCTCTCTCTCGCTCTCTCTCTCTCAAATAAATATATAAAATCTTTAAAAAAATTATTAGGATCCCCAATCACAAAATTACTTCTGCTTTTTGACAGCATCAAACCCCTGCTTTCTTGACCTTTCCCCAAATCACTCAACATGAACCCAAATCCTAGAAGTCCTTTCAATGCCTTCTCACTGAGATGCTTCAAGTTTCCATGTCCCTCAGTGCTACAAGTTAATAAATCCAATTTTTTTTTTTATTCAGGTGAGTTCCTGATGGCATTTTTTTTACATATTTATTATTAACAATACTATTTGCTTTTTAAAAAAAGATTTATTTATTTTTAGAGAGAGCAAGCGAGCATGCAGAAGAGACAGGGACAGGGATTGAAAGTCTTAAGCAAAGTCCATGCTGAGTATGGAGCCTGACGTGGGGCTCAATGTCACCACCCTGAGATCACAACATAAGCCAAAACCAAGAGTCAAATGCTTAGCTAACTGCACCACCCAGGGGCTCCAAATACCATTAGTTTTTACAATGGTTTTCATTTTTATATATTTTAATCTTATCCAAAAAAAAAATCTAAAAAGTCTATTTTTATTTTCTAACATGAAACTGTTTTTAGTTTCAGTATATACTCTTATAGTTCATACCATGTTTCATCCATTTAACTTATATGTTAAGTAATTTTTTCCATCACAAGCACATATACATTTGCTCCTTAATTCCATAAAAAGGTAAGTTCTGGGATGCCTGGGTAGCTCAGTTGGTTAAACGTCTGACTTCAGTTCAGGTCACGATCTCAGGATCCTGGGACTGAGCCCCACAATGGGTTCCATGCTCAGCAGGGAGTCTGCTTCTCTCTCTCTCTCTGTTTGCTCCCGGCCCTTCCCTCTCTCAAATAAATAAAATCCTTTTTTAAAAAAGGTAAGTTCCTTAAGAGTACATTGTGATGCACATTGAATAATATATAAAATTATTGAATCATTTTATTATATAACTGAAACTAATATTATACTGTTAATCATATTTCAATAATAAAAAAATGATAAGCTCCATATGGATCAAAATATTTATATTTTTATAACACTACAAAGAAGGCTGTCATTAATTCCTTTTATTTACTGGAAATTCTGATCCTGGATTCTTTTCTTCAACTCTACATTTCCTTCTTTTAAGATGTTTTCCTACCTTAGTTTCACGACCACCTAAATATGATGACTTCTATCTAAACCTATAACCATAATTGATACCCCTCTTCTAAGACCCACGCGGATATCCAACTGGATGGTCACAGGGCTCTCACGTTCCCCATTTCTAAAACAAAGCTCAGTATCTAGTCCACCAAACTTTGACACTCCATCTCCTTCTCTAACTTCCATCCTTGTGTCTCTCTCAATCACTCAAGCACTCAAGTCAGAAATCAAGTAGTAATTCATATTCTTCCTCTTCTCTCACCTCCCACAACCAACAGTTTGCCAAGTCTTGAATATTTCGGATATATTCCTTAACTTCGCTTATCTTCCAGTTTATATCTAGTGTAACTACCTTAGTTAAGACCCTCACCCCCTCTCCCAAACTGCAGTTCTCTTACCTATCTCAAAATCCATCTTCAACCTAAAATTGCAGCAGAAACCATCTAGAGTAACAATCTGTTCAAATTAATTCCCTGCTTTTAATTTTTAATGACTTAATATCCATTAAAATCCTTCAATGGGGGTCATCTGGGTGGCTCAGTGGGTTAAAGCCTCTGCCTTCGGCTCAGGTCATGATCCCAGGGTCCTGGGATCGAGGCCCGCATCAGGCTCTCTGCTCAGCAGGGAGCCTGCTTCCTCCTCTCTCTCTCTCTCTGCCTGCCTCTGATCTCTGTCAAATAAATAAACAAAGTCTTAAAAAAAAAAAAATCCTTCAATGGTTCCGCAGTATCAATAAGTTAAAGGCCAAACCTACTTCTTCCACCTCCTCAACGGACTCTCTCACACTGTCCCCTCACCCTTCATCCAGATCAGGTGATCTGAAGTGTTCAAAAAAATGCCAGGCACCAGGTATAACGCTCCCTCTGTTGAGAAGCACTTCCTCAAGATGTCCGACAAATACTCTGCTCTTACAAGCTCAGTTTAATATTCACCTCATATATAAAAAACACTTTGACATATCAAGCATATTCTCCTTTCAGAGTCCAATATACAAGTTTCCCTGACAGCATCGAAATCACTACAAAATAGGGGTGGCCAGGGTATCTCAGTCGGTTAAGCTCGGGTCATGATCCCAGGATCCTGGGGTCGAGTCCCGTATTGGGCTCCCTGCTACGTGGAAAGCCTGCTTCTCCCTCCCCTGCTCATGTGCTCCCTTGCTCACTCATTCTCTCTCAAATAAAAAAAATCTTTAAAAAATTAAAAATCAATAAATCACTTTAATATATTTCAGTATTTACAGTTTCTTCTCCTACTCTGAACTGCAAGGTCCTTGAAGACAGAACCGGTGACTTAATATAATCTGTATCCAAAGTAACTAACACTATGCCTGGCACAAAGCAGACCTAAACAAACAAGTTAAGTTACTGATTTGCTAATTCACAGCAAAAGAAAAATTTTATTTTGCCATGAAACCTCATCTAATTAAGGTTAAAGGCAAAGAATATCATCAAGCATTGCTGTACTTTTTAATGACAAAAAAGCTTCTTCATAAAATGCTACAAGAAAGAATAATTTTACAAGAAAGGGTAACTTTACATGATGATCAGCTTATTGCTTTCAGAATTGCTACTTATGCCGATGCTCATAAGAAATAAGATTTATGATCCTACCTATAATCCTATGTTTTAGTTTGTTTAAACAAACTAAACAATGGCTGCTCAATAATAAGTTTTAATAATGCTAATATAAACATGTAAAATCAGGCACTTACAAGTGAAAGAGCATTTTAAAGCTTTAAAAATAAAACAAAGGAAGACAACTTTATAATCTCAGAGTACAAACTGATAAAACCAAAGTAGAAAATAATTGAACATTTCTTAATCAAATTGAAAAAACACATGTTACAACCCAAAAATTCTATTTCTAGGTTATATACTCTGGAAAAATGTTTGCATACATGTACCTGAAATTTTATAAGAGAATGCTCAGTATAGTATTATTCATAATAGCAAAAACATTTAAAAATCAATTGATTAATAACAACAGAATATAGCATATTCATATGATGGCATACCCCATGACAGTAATTATGGATATATGAATATCTATATATGAATATGGACTAACTATACCTATATTCAATAACATAATCTTAAAATATTAAGTACAAAAATCAATTTTGATACAGTAAAAATTATAATAAAGAATGTTTTAATTAATTTCTAATTTACTTTTAATCCATTTAAATGGGGAAACTATAGTGTCACTGCCATATTAGATAAGAATTTCTCTTTAGGGGAACCTGAGTGGCTCAGTTGGTTAAGCATCTGACTTCACCTCCAGTCATGATCCCAGGGTCCTGGGATCGAATCCCAGATTGGGCTCCCTGCTCAGCAGGGAGTCTTCTTCTCCCCCTCCTTCCCACTTATGTTCTATCTCTGTGTTTCTCAAATAAATAAATAAAATATTTTTTAAAAAGAATTTCTTTTTATGTTTTTTAAAGTATACTTACTTACTTATTTTATTTTATTTTATTTTTTTCATTTCCACACCCAAAGCAGGGCTCAAACTCATGATCCTGAGATCAAGAGCTGTATGCTCTTCTGACTGAGCCAGTGAGGCACCCCCAGGTAAAAATTTCTTAAAGCAAAAAATTAAGCTCACAACTACCAAACTGAAATTATTTCCTATAGAATAAGATGAAGAAACAAAGTCAGCACTGTCCAGTAGAACTTTCCATTATGATGGGAATGTTCCATATTTATACTGTAGAAAAAGATAGCTACGAACCACATGTAGCCACTGAGCACTTGGCTACCACAGTAGAGAAACTACATTTTTAATTTTAAGTAATTTAAAGAGCTACATTTTATAAGTGGTTATCATATTGGACAACGTAGCACTAAATATTTCTTTGTAGAAACATAACCTAGGGGCGCCTGGGTGGCTCAGTGGGTTAAAGCCTCTGCCTTCGGCTCAGGTCATGATCCCAGGGTCCTGGGATCGAGCCCCACATCAGGCTCTCTGCTCAGTGGGGAGCCTGCTTCCTCCTCTCTCTGCCTGCCTCTCTGCCTACTTGTGATCTCTGTCTGTCAAATAAATAAATAAAAATCTTTAAAAAAAAAAAAAGAAACATAACCTAGAAGAATAGTTATACAATACATACTCTAAAATATCTAGTTTTAGCACCTAATTAAGTTATTGATTTTCCTTGATAAAAACCTATTACTTTATAAAGTTCTTTTCCTTCCCCATTCTCACCATTTAAAGCAAATTTCAGATGTTTAATATATAGGTGCTTTGGTTATAAAAGACATTTCAAGTACTTACTCTAGGTCTTTTTACATCTAAAATCTCCAATGAAACTATGTAACTACTAAAAAGCACACAATTAAATTTCCATTCAGCCACTAAAAATATAATAGGAAAAGGCTCTGTTCTCATGGGTGAGAACACCAGTTCTAACTTCACTTACTAGTTCTGGCACTTACTAGTTCTAACTTCAGTCAAACTTATTTAACCTTCTGAGCCTCAAGCTTATCATTTTAAATGAAATAATATCTAACTCAGATTAATATAAAGGGTAAGTGAAATAAAATGATAAACTTGCATTATACAATGTCTGACCCCCTGCCCCCACCTGCTTCTCTGCCTACTTGTGATCTCTCTCTGTCAAATAAATAAGTAAAATCTTTTAAAAATAAATAAATGAGTTTTGATCAGTTCTATGTTTTCTTAAGCACAATTATGAAGAGGCTGAACACCTTCCTTTCTTAGCTACTCCCAATATTTAACTCTAGTGATCTATAAAACATTGCTGAGTTCATTTCACTATGTGTTACATGTCTATTATGACTTTTTGACATATACCTATATTTTGACAAAATGTTTTTAAATATGTTAAACTGTTATACGTTATAATGGTGTGAACTATAGCATGAAATATTTTTCTGATGCTCAGGGTACATAATATTATGTTTTTTTCTAAGTTATTCAGAAGAAATCTCTAAGTAAAAAAAATGAAGGAAAGAGGAAAATGTCCTTTTACTCAGAAATGAGAGGAAAAAAACATGGTGTGTTTGTTTTGGAGAAAGCAAAGGCCTTTTATTTAGGAAGAAGGGGAAGCAGTGGCAAAGGTACATCACATTTAGTAAGTATCTAATAAGGGTCAGAAAGAATTTTTATTTACTCTGAGTTCTAAGCTTTTCCCTTAACCTTGGTGAAACTCCCTCTTTGTGAGTAAATGTATTAGTTGGAACAAGGCTCTGTATTTGTACTAGATATATTATTTTTAGGTAATGTTTAGACATCTTTGAACTTTTTTTTTTAAAGATTTTATTTATTTATTTGACAGACAGAGATGACAAGTAGGCAGAGAGAGAGAGAGAGGAGGAAGCAGGCTCCCCGCTGAGCAGGGAGCCCAATGCGGGGCTCGATTCCAGGACCCCGGGATCACGACCTGAGCCTAAGGCAGAGGTTTTAACCCACTGAGCCACCTAGGTGCCCCTGAACTTTTTTTTTTTAAGATTTTATTTATTTATTTGACAGAGGGAGAGGGATCACAAGGAGACAGAGAGGCAGGTAGAGAGAGAAGAGGAAGCAGGCTCCCTGCTGAGCAGAGAGCCAGATGCAGGGCTAGATCCCAGGACCCTGGGATCATGACCTGAGCCGAAGGCAGAGGCTTTAACCCACTAAGCCACCCAGGTGCCCTGAATTTATTTTCTTAACCAACATTTAGGTAGTGTCCAAATAAGTTGTGTCTTTAATTTACTCTACTAATTACTTAGACTTAAGAATTAAATACAATCTTGGGATGCCTGGGTGGCTCAGATGGTTAAGCGTCTGCTTTCAGCTCAGGTCATGATCTCTGCCCTGGGATGGAGCCCGGAGTTGAGCCCTGAGTCGAGTAGGGCTCCCTGGTCAGTGTGGAATCTGCTTCTGCCTACCCTGCTACCCCTCCCCGCTAGCTCGTGCTCTCTCTCTCACTTTCTCTTTCTCTCTTAAGTAAACAAATACAATCTTAAAAAAAAAAAAAAAAAAGAATTAAATACAATCTTGTTTTCACTGTTTTATTATTTTCTAAATGTTATTATCTTTGTTCTGGTAGCTCCATATTAATTCAAGAGATTAAATTCTTATGTGTACCAAAAATTAACTTTTATTCTGAAGGAAATAGTTATTGGATCCAAATATAATTTTTATTTTTATATTTTTTCAGACTTTATTTCCAGATAATAATTTTAAAGTTTTATCACTAAGTTGAAGCTTCCTGAATACCCATCATTATGATTAAATGATATATCTAGTATTTGTGGTGGACAGAATTCTAGGACTCCCAATTATCCTAACCTTTCAAAACTCCTTCCTTCATCAAGAAGACTGGGTATCATTTCTATGATCCTGATCATAGATATAATTAAAGTTACCAACAAGGTGACTTTAAGTTAATCAAAGAGGAGATTACAAAGTATGTTTCTTGAACTCTATGTAATCATACGTTAAAAGAAGAAATTTTTCTCTGGCTGTTGGGAGAAGGGAAAGTCAGAACTTTGAAGAAGGATTTGACCCACCCTTGCTGACCTAAAGACAGATGGGAGGGTCCTCAAGGCAGGAATGTGAGTTTGGCCTCTGGGAGCTGGGAGTGGTACCTGGCCAACATCTGATAAAAACGTGGAAGACCAGTCCTACAGCCACAAGGAATGATTTGTACCAACACCAGGAATGAGTCAGAAAGAGAACTCTGAGTGAGAGATGAGAACACAGCTGGCCAACACCTGGACTTCAGCCTTGGGATATTCTGCACAGAGATCCCATTTACATTGTGTTGGACTCCTGCTCTATAGACCGTGAACTAGTAACTGTGTGTTGTTTTAAGCCACTAAGTTTGTGGTAATAAGAAACTTAATTCAGTATCAAAGTGGGAAGAAGGAAATGACAGGCAAGAGGAGTGTTTTAAAAAATGTATATACATCATAAACTGCAGGGAGTAATGTACAAAGTAGTGCTCAAGACCTACCCAACAGCTGAAAGGTAACAATCCCAGGGTAGTAGAACCTCTTACACAGCATCCGCCTATCGAGGCAGTGTAGAAGATTTAAAAGAAGACCTGCACAAAATTTTAAGTCTTTGAGATCTGTTTTCTAACATTCTTTTTTTTTTTTTTAAGATTTTATTTATTTGGGGGTGCCTGGGTGGGTCAGTCGGTTAAGCATCTGCCTTCAGCTTGGGTCATGGTCCCAGGGTCCTGGGATTGGGCCCCACATCAGACTCCCTGCTCAGCGGAGAGCCTGGTTCTCCCTCTCCCTCTGCCTGCTGCTCTGCCTACTTGTGCTCTCCACCTCTCTGTCAAATGGATAAATAAAATCTTTAAAAAAAGAAAAAAAGATTTTATTTATTTGACAGAGAGAGACACAGTGAGAGACGGAACACAAGCAGGGGAGTGGGAGAGGGAGAAGCAGGCTTCCCACTGAGCAGGAAGCCCGATGCGGGGTTCGATGGGGGGTTTGATCCCAGGAGCCTGGGACAATGACCTGAGCTGAAGGCAATCACTTAACCAACTGAGCCACCCAGGTAGCCCTGTTTCCTAACATTCTTATCTATGAGTGACTCTCCTTACCCCTTCAGATTATAAGGATTCTGAAGACCAACAGTAACCTACCATCTCTACAAAACAGAAAAGTATCTGGGTGATCATTGGTACTCATTCACTAGACTAAATGAAAAATAGCTTCATCTCCTTGTTGCTATACTACTCAGAGGATAATGATGTCTAAATAGCTATGTACGAACTCAACTGATGTTTTAAACCCTGTGTTAAAGAAATGTAAAAAATAAGAACAATGGCTATACTTGTAAGTTGTCTTCCTTAGGGTTTTTCTTTTACTCAGAGATGATATCCCTCTCGTGAAATGACAGTAATTACAAATAAATAAACATCCTTCCATGGCAAAACAGCCACTAGAGGAGTGTGCTGGGGCTGGCTTAGACCCTCTCAAGAGAACGGACTGTTACATCTGTAAGAATCCTATGAGATCGTTGTTAAAAACAGCCATTATTAAAAATTAAATTGTAAAAACATAAAATTATATGAACAAAAGAATAAAAATACTTAAAACTCATTGCTTCCTAGTTATTGTGCTATATTTTACTATTAACTTTACTATTACTTTACATTTACTGAATCTGTACAGAAGAATTACTACATAATGGAGCATCACCGGTGCATTTCTTCCCAACTCCACACAGACATCACACTGATAGCTTGAAACTAATTGGTAAATGCTACAAATCAGGGGTTTTTAAAATTTTGATTGTCTAGACACTGAGGAAAGTCATGGAGAAACTGTTAATAAAGCAAATGAACTGTAACAGTGTATCATGTCTATAGCTATTACACTGTAAATACTATAAAAATAGAGGAATTCTTAGAGTGTTCAAAAACTGTTTTCCAATTCAGCAGTCACTTTTAATAAAGTTCTGATATACATCTTTGTCTGTCATTTAACTTTTGTGTTGTTACTCATTTAACATTCAAGTAAAAATTACCCTTGATCATCAATTGCTATCAGAGGTTAGCTATAGACATAAGAGTTCCAGAAAAAAAAATCAACAAAAGCATTCCGTGAGAAACAAGTGGCTACATAGAATTTATAATAAAGAATACTGTGTATGTATTATTATTATTTGTAAACTGTATTCTCTATCCTTTATGTCAGTAAAATGCATAATATACACAAGAAGATTTTTAGAAAGCCAATTATTAAAAATTTATCAAATCATCCACATTTCTTGAAATGTTTGCTGGTCTATAAATTACCAAAATTACAATCACTGACATAGAAACAGCATTTACATTTTTAAATAATTTTTTTTCCACTTGTAGAACTGTTAGTCCTCAGTAGGAAACACTGTAGGCAGTTGTAAGCAGTGAGACATATTCTAGTTGAGAGCATGGTAGAAGTGGTGATAATCCAGTCACAGTGTAGGTGTGGTCAGAGGATCAGCACTGCCAGTAAACTGTTCATTACTAGACCACAACAAGTATGTAACCTGAGGACAGCATTTGTGCAAAAGTATTCGAGCTGCAACAGATCAGAAATTTTCAAAAATTAAAACAAACAAACAAACAAACTTGGAATCACTGCTCTAGGACACCAACATTTGCCACAAAACTACAAATGAATTGTCCTCTTAACAGGGGTAAGTTACCTTCAAACAAACTGCTGTTACTAAAAAAAAAAAAAAAAAAAAAAAAGCCCTGGACTACAGGCCAGAGGCTATTACCAGAAGCTGTAGTTAAAGGCAACTGTGTATGACTGTGTATCACTTGTTTTTTTCATCTGATTCAGAATCTATCCTGGCCAGATTTCAGCTTCCCTATACCACCACAACCACCATTTATCGATCTTGAGCTATCCTCACTCTCCTTTTAAGTTGCCCAGACCCATGGTTGATGTTTTCTAATACTTACCTGATTTTATCTCATCTGTTAAGCTATCTGTTAAGTTACTTTCATTCAAAGAAACACTATCTGCTCCTGGGTTTTCTGGATGTCTTAAATATTAGTTAGGTCTCTGGTTTTGTAAAATAAAAACATTATCATCACTAAAAATCTTTAGCAGATATTTAAAAGAGCTTTAATTTTTTCTAACTTACTGATAAATTATAACCTGAAGAGTAAAGTGTTAATATTGATTAATGCACAGATTGTTGGCCATGGAACCATGTCCTATGAGACTGATAGCACAGTACTGTATGACAAGGCATTAAGAAATCATGTATTAAATGAAGAAACAGGCTGAATTTGTATAACCAAGAATGTCCCAAACTTACTGAAGATGGACTTTTTTTCTGCTCAAGGAACACTTAATATACCATGAAACAACTTACTCGTAAAATATGCTTTAGAGCATTAGTCATCATTCAATCTTAACCACTGAACCTAAGGCCATTCAAATTAACTCCTTCCTATGATAATCCTGTCTATTACCTAATATCACTAAGTGCAAACACCTTTATGTAATGTCTAAGAGGTATTCCAAATACACTTTGCTCATTTTGTCAATTTTCTCTTCAGATTTTATAATCTACTTTTGAGGCTTTAACTTGGCTGTTCAAACTTGTCCATGACCTAAAGGCACATTCTTTTAATTCTCTTTCTAAATATAACAGTATTTAACATGTTTAAAGAAATATCTTTATTAATAAAGAACAGTATAGTAACACCCCCTGGTTTTTTTGGATTTCATTGTATTAGTTTCTATGTTAGCATGATTTCCTTTTATTGAGTGCTCTGGAATTGCTTGGCCTTGGTTTTTGTAGGGAAGTCAACACAAACTAGGAAAAAAATGCACTCATTTTGCTTTGTAGGCACTGTCTTTTGAATAGGAATCAGCTTTATAAATTAAATTATGCAAGTACCAGAATTAATAAGAATCACTGAGGATATATGAATTATAGGAAAATAGCTCTTCACTCTCCATTACCTCCATGAGGTTACGAAAACCTAAGAATTAAAAAAGTTTGTAATAAAAACATAAAGTGACAGAGAAAAAAGAGCAGATATACGCAGGGCAGCGATGAGCAAATGATTGAAATTTCAAGCTAGTTTTCTTTTGTTAAAAGCAGCTTCTCCAGTAAAGAAAAATTGATTAATCAGAGAAACTGACAAGGATCACAGGAACCTGGTCAATTTCTCTTAACAGCCAGCTCCACTTGTTAAAGACTTTGAAGCAGAAAGACACCGATTGTCAATTTCCTACAGAAGCTCTTTACACCAGGAAGAGAGAGTGGGGGTGGAAGTTGAGAAAGAGGAGAAAAAAAACACACACACACACACAGAGTGATGAGAAGAGCAAAATGAGTGGAAAATTTTAAAATAGTGTTTTAGAAAAATGGGAAATAACAGCACAAAGGAAACAAAAGCTAAGGTGAATTTATAGTGTGGGAGGATATGTCCCGCATCCTTTGTGACACTCTATTTTTGTTAGCTAAAATAAGATGTTTCAGAACCTACTGTGGTGTCCAACCTCATTTCTAATTAGCATTATCTTAAGAATAGGCCAAGCACCCAGGAGCAAAAGAAAACTTACAGCATGAAATATGTAACAGAAAATGATAGCAATAGGCATACCTTTTAATATATGGCAGGAATTCAATTAATACCAGTAGATTAGGGATGGGCAGTACCCCGTGTTTGTGTTGAGAAAATGAGTAGGATGGCCAACAATTTAAAGCATGATATGAAAAGGTTAATTCAGTCTGAGTACTGAGAGGAAACCTAAGTGTATGGAGAACTTACATGGATGACAACTAATGTGGATGACTAGAAAATGAGTCAATCACTCTGGAGAAAGGTATATTTAAAGAGGATATAAAGACTGTTTCCTTTCATATTAAATGAAAATTTTTCCTTTATTTTTATAAATTACACAATCTCCATTGTGTAAGACAGAACCTTAAGTGTATTTGCCACTTAAATTCAGGTCAGCATATGACCCGTACATAAAAAGGAATATATACGTTTGTGCATCTCTGAAACCAATTTAAGAATTTAAAGTTGAGAAGGGCTCCTGGGAACTCCTCGTCATAGAAAATTTTCAAACTCAAAGGACTGCTTCTACCATTTAACACCTGCATCATTTTCTGTGCCCAGAATGCTTTTCCTTTTTGCTATGTGGCCAAACATCTTCCTTTCGAAAGATACAAAAATTCACCAACCCAGAAATGCAAATGACAAGGATATGGTATTTAATATACTTTGGTTAGATATACAGATTCATCTAAACTTGCATAAATCTATAAATTATAGTAACAATTATTTCATGGCATTTTATTAAACTTACAACAACTATGTTACAGAATTTTAAGTAATATATTTTAGAAGTGAAGGTCATCTCTAAATGCAGTTAACAGAACTGAATTCCATTATCAGGAGAAAAAATATTAATTTGCCTATAAAACTGAAAAACTAGCTTAAGATTTCATGATGACCTAATTTTTTAAAATTTTTGTACAAAATAAAGACTTTTTCTATACTTTGCATATGAAAATTAAAACATAGTAATATAATTCTGTTACTGTTTTTCCCAAATGGCAAAATTTCCCAAAGGATTTAAATTTAAAAAATAAATGTCTCACATATTCAGAGGTGTGAAATTATGAGTAGATTAAAGGAAGAAATAATAATTTAAGTTGTTAGACTTAGTTTTATTCCAAAAAATTTATATTTCATCAACAAATATTATTTAGAATCTATCATTCAGATGCATAGTATGTGTTTCCCTATACTTTCTTTTTGCAATTTCCAAATCCCTATTTTTTCCTATTACAATTTAATTTGTTTTAAACTCTTCTTTTTTTTTTAGTTTTAAACTCTTCTAACTTAGGACTGGCAATAACCTGACAAAGGGAATTGAAAATTATTTTCCCTGTTTTTAAAAAAACTTTAAGACAAAGCACATAAAAAAGTAAATGACTCAAAACTAGAATTTAAGTTACAAAGAGAAGAAAAACAGTAAAACAAAATATAGTAAAAGTTAATAAGCAGTAATTTCCTTTGGGTGACAGGAGAGTAAGTGATTTTTATTATGATCTTTGTATTCTTCTTTGTCTAAATTTCTTACACTCAACATGTACTACATCTATAATCGGAACAATACAATACATAACACTCTTAAACTTAAAATGTTAAAATGTTTCATATTTAGCTTTCAGTCCATTATGTTACTTAAATATGAACTTAGTGGTAATTTCTTATCCAAAATGTCCAGGCTTTCTAAAGTCATTTTAGACTATATTTCTGCCTAAAGAAAAGATTATATTCATTATGAAGTGTAATATATTTGGTAAAGCACTCATCAAAGTCATTAAATCAGAGGTTCTTAAATGGTGGCAATTTTGCCCTCCAGGGGACATTTAGCAATGTTGGAGACGTTTCTGGTTGTCACAACTGGGGAAGTGTAATGCTGGCATCTAGTAGGTAGAGGTCAGGGATATTGCTACATACCCTACACAGCACAGGCTAGCCCCTCACGGCAAAAGAGTTACCTGTGCCAAAAGGTCCAACCTGACCCAAAGTGCCAAGGTTGAGAAATTCTGCTGTGGATCATTAACCTATATTTCTCCTTAACATTATTACTATAGGTACCTCACGGTATAATTTTTTGAATGTTCTAGAATTCAAACTTAGAGTTATCTCATTATTATTTTTTTCTGCTTCCCCCCAAATAAAACACCTTTTTTTTTTACTTTGTTCATTATGTTCCAATTTTACTGAAACTGATTTCCAGAGTTCAAATATTATTCTAAGGTTTTCAAAAAATTAAAGATGCTCTATTTTGTAACTTGATATGGTTAGTCAATGTTCCTAGTTTTCACAGTGGAGATAGAAGATAGAGATGGTGGGAGTGAGCGCTGGTGCATGAGGCCAGGTATTTAAAATCACTCATCTTGTTTTGCTCATTGCTGTAGCTCACATATTAGGTGTTCAATAATTTTTGTTGAATAAACTGATGGAGCTAAGTCCTGACTAGACAGACTGCTTACCACTGGATTCCCTCTGAGAAGTGACGTACCTGCAGAAGCTCACCAGTGGAAGACTCTAACATCAAGTCATACCATACGCCAGAGCTTCTTTATCTGATATGCCGAACTTTCAGGCGCATATTCTTCTAGGTATAACACAAGAGCAGCCGAATGAAGGTTCTGCTCTGATGAACACATCAAGTATAGATGACAGGAAGCTGCACGGCATTTTAAGATTATTTTTTAAACTATCGATGGGACACGGGGGATAAGGAAGAGCCATGAGTTAGAAATGACACTAAATTTTCTTTCTTTCTTTCTTTTTTTAAGATTTTATTTATTTGACAGAGAGAGAAAAAGAGCAAGCACACGCAGGAGGAGCAGCAGAGGCAGAGGGAGAAGCAGGCTCACAACCAAGCAGAGAGCCTGACACAGGGCCCGACCCCAGGACCCTGGGATCATGACCTGAGCAGAAGGCAGATGCTTAACCGACTGAGCCACCCAGGTGCACCAACACTAAATTTTCATATCCAAGTAACCCAATTTGGTGGAAAGCCTGAGATGCAAGAGGGTGAGAGCTGTGTCCTCCAAACTGGAATTCAGTACGTATCAAAGGAATCATTTCTGGTGCAAGTTCTACCCAAGGAAATAGAATGAAGGGAGAGAGGAGGTAAGAGTCACAGAAGTAAAAAAACCAGTAATCTTTTAATAGTAAAATGTAAATAACTGTTCCCTCATGACTGAGTAAGCCAATTTAAGTCTTATCCCTGCTACTGGATTTAAAACAGAGAATGCCATGTACTTAGACTGATCAAGCTACCCCTTATCTTAGAAGTGGAGTCGTCTTTCCCAGGGACACAGAAAAATAGGGGTGAACACATGAACCAAAGAACTAGGGTTTTGATCAGAAGGATGGAAGGAAGAAATAGATACTGGGTATGCAAATAACGGCTTCCACAACAAAAATCTTAGATCTTTTTCACACAAGCAGATATTAAGATAGACTAGCCCCATCCTATACTTAAAGGACGGACTTGCATTCATTATGCTCTTTAATTTTGTTATGAACAAAGATGCAGATAACTATATTTTTCTCCATTATGTTTTATAGTGTGTGAGTAGTCTCATTTATCTCCTACATTTGGACCCTGCCATCCCTTTTACCGGATATCCTTTCTGCATTGTATCAACTGTAGCATATCTGCATTTTTTTTAAGTTAAAAAACAAAGAAAGAAAAAAAAGGAAGATAATCAGGATACCCAATACTCCCCTTTCAGGCATGAGGCTAGACACTTAAAATTCATTACCTAAAATCCTCTTAACTCTATAAAATTAGTACTGCTAACTGATTTCTATAGATAGGAAATGTGAGGTAAGGTAATGTAACAAAATTCAAACAGCCAGTAAGTACTGGAGCTGGGATTCAAACCCAGGTCTATCTTACTGCAAGGTTACCACTATTTCCATTTAATATCATCTCATCTCCCTAATGGTATTGCCACTTAAAACGTTTATTGAACATCCATGTCAGTTTTCTCTGGACATAAGAAGAGAATTAGACAGGTAAGTTCTTCCCCTCCAAAAAACTACAGACACTTGACACTTATCAATAAACTACTGTAATAAATATAGCACAAAAGCCAGTATCTTTTCTGCTAAGAGCTGGGGTACGGAAACCCAAAAGCGTTCTGGGCCCACAAGTGCGGAGTTTACCAGACATAACTCAATGTATAATGAACATGTAAGAGTGACATAAAAAGGGAACTGAAAATAAGAACACTAGGTTTTCTAAACAAGGTGAGTTCACATATGCTCTCTTGGTCAATATCAATTTTGTTAGTTCCCTATAAGCCATATCTTTTTTTTTTTAATAAGCTGTATCTTTTTATCCAACGGACAATAAGGAAAAAATGTTCCTAATGCAATGTGATTTCTTCATTATTCAAAAAATGTTTCTGAGCAGGAATTTCATAAAAAGCATGCACTTATGTATTGTAGGGAATACAAAATTTGGTAAAACAATTCCACTTAGAGTTAACAATTTTTTCTTGAGGGAGAGTGAGTGTGTACAAGTGCGGTTGGGGGCAGAGGGAGAGAAAGAATGGGAAACAGGCCTCATGCCCAGTGCAGAGCCCAATGAGGGACTGGATCTCACCACCCTAAGATGACCTGAGCCAAAACCAAGAATCGGATACTTAACCAACTGAGCCACCCAAGTGTCCCAAGTTTACACTTTATTTTTTTTAAGGAATTTATTTATTTATTTGATAGAGATCACAAGTAGGCAGAGAGAGAGAGAGTGGAGGAAGCAGGCTCCCTGCTGAGCAGAGAGTCCAATGCGGGGCTCGATCCCAGGACCCTGGGATCATGACCTGAGCCGAAGGCACAGGCTTTAACCCACTGAGACACCCAGGCACCCCGAGTTTACACTTTAGTAGGAGAAACAAAACAAAATATAACAGAAGACAATCTATGATAAGTGTCCTATTATTTATAAAAAATTCTGGAGTTTATAAGAAGGAACTAAGCAATTCTAGCTAGAATAAGGAAAGGCCTCAGGAGAGAAGAATCCGAATCTGGGGCTGGAATCCAAAAGATGGCAAGGATTTCCCAAAGTGAAAGAATGTAGGAGGAATTTAGGGGAAAGGCACAGTACAGTCTGTGCAAAGGAGCGAAGACAAAGAGGTACATGGTATGTTTACAGTGACAGATTCTAATTGGCAAATTAAACAATTTAAATAAGAAATCAGAAAAGAAAAAGTGGATAGGTAGACTCAATCAGATGATGAAGAGCTTGGATACCTGGCTAAAAAGTCTAAATTGTATTTGGAAAACTAACAGCCAATGAAGCTTTAGGGAGAGTGAGTATTAAAAAAAAAAAAAAATCACAGATAGCTATGTCCATGGTAAGGGCTAATGGTGGCTACACCTGCCTGATCACAAGCTGGCCCAGCCCCGTCTTGAACCTCATCTTCTACTCCCTTTCCTTGCTCCTTCTGTACATCAAATGCCCAGTAGCATAGCTACACATTGCCCTATCCAAGAGGCTCCTTCACCTCTCCACATCTTTGCACATTTATAACATGGAATGCTCTTGGGGCTGGCAAGGTTCTAGGTATTTCCAAGGCCAATCTCAAATGGTCTCTATCTTTGTAAAGCCTTTCCTGCTGCTAAAAGCATGAGCAATTCCTACCTTTATGCTCTTATCTGAGCATTTATCACTCTGTTGGAACTGTTAGTCACACACACACACACACACACACACACACACACACGGCAAGCTACTTAAAGACGGAGACTGGATATTAATGATCTTTATAATGCTATAATGTCCAATAAAGTTTAAAGTTTCATTTTCCCTCCTGCCTGTGTATACCCCCCCATTCCTCTATTACAATATTCTTTTCCTTGTTGTCTACTCGTTCTTCATCCCTCATCATAAATTTACTGATCCAAAGAAGCCTTCCTGACCCAAAGACTAGGTCAGGTTCCTCACAGTTAATAGACTTACAGCACCATGAATCTTTTTTTCATAGCAGTCACAGCAGTTTTTATTTTATTTTCATTTGTGTGATCTGACTGTCTGTCTCCCCTACTGTTCTTTAAGCAACCCCAAATCAGAACCCCTGTCTGCTTTTTTGCTCACAGTTCAATCTCCAGCACTTAGCATAAGATAAGCACATTAATATAAAATGTGAACAGCTAAAAATGTTGCTGGAACCCACAGATTTAAGGGCACAGCTCTGGAATCATTCTGCTGGCTCAACTACATGAAGTTAGGCATTTAGGCATTCTAAGAACATTTCATCATCTATAAAAATAAGACAATAATAGCAATTCTCTTTCAGAGTTGTAAAAATTTAATGGATGTAGAATTCTTACTACAGTAGTTGGCACATGCAAGTTCTCTATAAAAGTTACATGATAACTACTGTTATCATTCTGTGTCATTGTTACTGATGTCATGATTACCAGCATTGCTTCAATACTGATTGGCCATAGCTGAAGGGCTTTCTTATGTCGGCAGAACAGAAGCATTGGTTGAGGGGAGTTACACCAGTGGCTTTGGATGAATGGCACACAGGATCAATTGGTAGCAAACTGAAGTTTATTCCTGCGCATGCAGCAGTGGGAACTCAGTATCAGCAAGTAGCCAAAAAACAAAACAATTTGTTTATCTGGAGGAGGGCTGGACCAGTAGAAAGAAATATATGATTGCATTCTAACTATATCTTAAAAGTTATTCTATCGAAAGACTGCTTACACTTACCATTTTTATATTACTTGAAATATGCTCGCTATTATATTTTGTATTTGCCTTTTAAGTACATAATATTTAAATTTTTCAAAATATCTTTGGTTCATTCCTTAAAATGTAAGTATTATGTAATACTTGCTTTTACATTTATCATTTCCTGTTAAATTTATCATCTGTCAGATATAAATTAAGACTTCTAAAATCCTCGTTAGACTATTGTGAGATTCCATGACCATCCTGCTTAAGTTTTTCAAACCAAGGTCAACAAGTAGAAGAGATTTAAAAAATGCATGTGGGGGCGCCTGGGTGGCTCAGTGGGTTAAAGCCTCTGCCTTTGGCTCAGGTCATGATCCCAGGGTCCTGGGATCGAGCCCCGCATCGGGCTCCCTGCTTAGCAGGGAGCCTGCTTCCTCCTCTCTCTCTCTCTCTGCCTGCTTCTCTGCCTAATTGTGATCCCTGTCTGTCAAATAAATGAATAAAATCTTAAAAAAATAAATAAATAAAATAAAAAATAAAAATAAAAATAAAAAATGCATGTGGAGCTAAGTAAGGGATTGCCCTTTAAGATGAGGAAATGCTAGCAGAAATATCTCCAGTACAATGGAAGAAATTTGGACTCTTCAGCAATCTTACACTACAGTTTATAGTGTTTACCCCACTGTATCTGCAGTTTTTACTCATCTTGGGAAGGGGGGAAGGGGGAAGAGATTTTGTGAACAATCTCTCTAAGGAAGCAAATAATTACAATTCTAGATCTATCAATAACAACTTATTTTCACTGTTGGCCTATTTTATAATTCAATTTGTGGATTCAAAAGTTCTCCTCTACACAAAAATATGTTACACACAAAAATATTATTTTTAAGGGTGCCTCGGTGGCTCAGTCAGTTAAGCATCTGATACAGAGTAAAATAGTTCATACATACTTTCTTTAGAAATTTAGGTAAATGCTACAAATATCAGTTAAGTGTTTAGAAATGTTAAAACTACCTAACTATCCACTGTTTTTGTTTATAACTCATCCTCCTCCTCCATGTTAGGAAAATCACTGGCAGCAGCCATTAGATAAGGTACAAAAGATTTAACCGAAGCTAAGTAAAGAGAGGAAAAGTGATGAAGGACTAGGCTTGACTTTGCTAATGCCTAAAGGGACAATAGTAATACCTAGTGTACCAAAAACGAATTTTAAATTAACTTAGAATAAATTTGAAAAACTCCCATATCTATTATTAACATTTTCTCAACCATACTCTTCTCTAAAGGATGATACTTCTGCTAAAGACAGACACTTTGTGCTGAGTGATTGCTTTTTCCTGGTATCTCTAGAGTGAGGGCCTCAGGCTTCCTTCCGAAGGGGCAAGAGGAGGGGGAGGGGAAACAGGGTGGAAGGAGACTAACTGGAGTCCACTTAGGGCCTTCATAATTCCTAGTGGCAGATCAAATGATAATGTTAGGACAGGGAATACTTTGGGAATATCATAGTGCTTTAATAATCTGAGTAATTTCTTTCTCCAATTTACAGCTAAGGATTTTTTAAATGTAAGCTAAAGTAATTAACTCTATTGTCTTAAAATCTTACTCTGAAAACATTTTTTTTTAGTTTTTCATATAATGTTCAATGATTCACTAGTTGGATATAATACCCAGTGCTCATCATATCACGTGCCCTCCTTAATGCCCATTACCCAGTCACTCTATCCCCCCCACCTACCTCCCTTTCCACAACCCTCAGTTTGTGAAAACATTTTCCAATATTTTATGAGAATTTTCAAAAATCATTCAGATTTTGTTAATCTGAGTAACAGAATGTATGTCAAACATTGAATCTCATAGGAAATTCTAGACTATCTTTACCAATACTAATGGTTTAATAGTGACCAGATATTTTTTACAAGTAATGGCAGAAAGGATGGAAAAGTGGTCAACACCTAACAAAGCAAGTCCCCAAACATTATCTCTTAACATTTTTAAAAATCAGAATGTCTTTACAAAAATAAACATGAAAACCCTAAGATAAAGAATATGTACTGAAACAAATGTCCACGTTTCTTGGCCTGTCATTCATTTCAACTACTTAAACAATTATTTCCCATTTATTATGAAGTTCATTTTAGGAGAAAGAAAATCTAGAAATTAAATCATTCATGAACTGGATAGACAGAATAACACACCATGAAAACAAGTAGCAATATCCCAAATGATATTACTTCCACAAATGAGCCTTATACTTTTGAACAAACATGAAGTCACTTAGAGCCATCCAAATTCATTATAAAAATAATTTTCTCTGTGCAAGTTTAAAAAAATTTTGCAGAAAAAAACAGAGTCATAAAAGGAAATCACTCAACCTTTCAACTTCATACATTAAAATTTGTTTGAGGCAGGAGAAAAAAAGCATAGTACACATACCAAAAAAATCCCATTTTTTAAAAGTAGGCTTTTGTTTGTTAATATTTTTATTTTAAACCTACAGTGACACTAAGATACTAGATTATTCCAACAATAAATATCAATACTAGATTTAAATACTTAATAATAGCCTTGATGTTCTATGAATAACTTGCTACCTAAATGTATATGAAGTAAGACCACAGAATTGAAAGATTTGGTATCCTAAGCCTTTCCCCAAAGCAAAATTTTAGTGATAATTTAAACCTTAAATAAAATGTCAATAAATATTTATATTAATTAATTAATTAAACAGAAACTGAAATATTCTGTTGTAAAACACATGTAAAATAAATCACTTGCTATAAATTTTAATGTCAATAATGCATGGACCAGCACATTAATTACAGACTTCATACCAGATCCTAGTTATTGAGAATCTGATATATCTACTTTTATTAATAGAAACTTGGGAAACTTTTCTATATATCAACAAATTTTTCATATTGTGAAATCTAATTAATCAAGTTATCCAAGACTGATAACAAACTCATAGGATTAAATATCATTGCTTTTTAAGATCTGCAAGACTATAAAAATAAAATAACGTGGGGCGCCTGGGTGGCTCAGTGGGCTAAAGCCTCTGCCTTCGGCTCGGGTCATGATCCCAGGGTCCTGGGATCGAGCCCCACATCGGGCTCTCTGCTGCATAGCAGGGATCCTGCTTCCTCCTCTCTCTCTGCCTGCCTCTCTGCCTACTTGTGATCTCTGTCTGTCAAATAAATAAATAAAATCTTTAAAAAAAAAAAATAAATAAAAAAAAATAAAATAACGCTTTTCTATAGAAAAACAGTCTGGAACATTTTATTGAAATATAAGATTTTACGGGACGCCTGGGTGGCTCAGTTGGTTAAGCAGCTGCCTTCGGCTCAGGTCATGATCCTAGCGTCCTGGGATCGAGTCCCACATAGGGCTCCTTGCTCCGCGGGGAGCCTGCTTCTCCCTCTGCCTCTGCCTACCACTCTGCCTGTGCTCGCTCGCTCGCTCTCTAACAAATAAATAAATTAAAAAAAAATTAAAAAAAAATTTAGAAATATAAGATTTTAAATAAAAATGCATCCTAGATTTGAAAATAGTATTGTTCTCAGAAGTCTTTTAAAAGTATTTATGTGCTTGGAAATATCATGTGCCAAAGGACACTATATCTTAGAATCTTTGAAAAGATACTCTTTTAAGACTACCATTATTTCAAATATTTTACTTATTATTTAGTGAGAACTATATGGTTTACTAAAATAGAATTTAAATACTTGAAAAGATAGCTTAAGAGCAAGTTCAAATAACCTTAAAGATTAAATATTTAATGATTCATAGTAAATCATAATGACTCAATCACCAAATTAGAACGAAATATCAACATTTTTTTCAAATTATCTAACTTCATAATAAAATATTTGTCCACTGATATTAATAGCCTAAGAGCTGCATAGCATTTTTTCCCAAATAGCTACCTATAATGCTTATTATTACTGAAAGTTTAGACCAAAGAGGAACAAGAGAAAATGTAACCAGTTAATGTCTTCTTATATTTACAGGCAATCCTGTAGAACATTTCTTTCTTTTTTCCTACCAGCAGTTTTTCCTTGCTAAATCATCCCAACCACCATTCCTACTTCCTTTACACTGTTGAGTTCTGAGAAATAAGCCACAATTCAGAAACCCCAAATGATGCTAAAAGAAAAATAAGTATACCAAAAGCAGATAAAAAGAGTAGTATTATTTTAAAAATCTATTTAGTGATCTTTTTTGGCTTCCTCTAAAAAAACAACAGCATGTATGTAAACTGAGGTATAGTTGTTTGAAAACAAATATTTTAATGCATAAAACACATGAATTCAATAAAATATTTCCATGAATATTTCATACATGCATAAAACTTTGATATCTTATTCATTTTGAGATTCACTTCCATCCTATCTGTAGCTAACCAAAAGGGAAGTCACATGACTTACACAATGAAAGAGAAAGAACAGTTTTCTTTCCTTTCCTTTCTACAGGAAGAAACAAAAGCTCAGTATTAGCTATCCAAGGCTAATGGGTGGGGCCTGCAAGCCAAAAAGCTGTAATGGATTGAGGTTAATCTTAATGGGGGCCCACTCGAACCTTCTGAAAGCATCAAAAATGTGAAAACGGCAACCAAAGCTTACAGAAAATAAGAAGCATTTAATCTAAGTTAGTTTTCACATCTAGAAAGTTCTATAGGGACCTAATTCAGTTTATAAACAATGTTGCTGCTTTTGTTGGGATAAAATCACCTAACTGTGATTCCCTATACAGATACACACACACCATCCCCCACCAGCACACAGATACTTCACAAGCTTCTTGAATAAATAGGAGTATCCAATGTCCAGGGTGATGGGTGGTCCTGAGGTCCTGAACCAGAGCTGTATACTTTTAAGGGATGCTGAGATAAGAACAAAGTGTTTTGTGTTTGTTTAAACCTGGCTCTATATTTAAAGTCTTCACACCATTATTGATACAGTTCATAAACTTGTACTCTAATTGATTCAAGCAAATTTTAACTGTCAGCATAAATACTGGAAATTAAACATATCAAAACAAAATAAATACTTTGGGATTTATTCTAGATCTGATTGAAATTAACTAATTCAATTTACTTAAAAGTAATCACTACATTTCAAAGCTGTAAATTCTCAACCCAAGATAGAATATCGTTATCATCACACTTTCACTACCAAGAGTTCTTTTATAATATCTTATGAAATAACATGTATTTAAATAAAATTATATACACCGAGTAAGTTGAAATGCAATGAAAAACTTCTAAATTAGTGAAATTAACCCATGCTGAGTCACAATCAAGCATCAACTGTTATGCCCATTTTTATACACCAGGCTTTATTATGAGTCTAATAGAAAGAGATTTTTTACAGAGCAGAAAGGCAGGATTTACAAGTGGCCCAAGGAAAAGATAAGCAATGAATAGTTCTGACCCCAGCTTCTCTGGCTTGATCAAGTGGGTCTGCAACCTGAGCCAAAGGGCGCAAATTCCTCACCATTCAAAATTCTTCAATGGCATGGGGGAGGAAACAGTGAAAGGGGCAAACGTGCAAATCCAACTGTCCTTAGATTTAGTATTCAACTAAAAATTTTAATTAGAGAGTTAAGTAAATGAGCTCAATACTGTGTGATTAAACTTGGGATTCATAGATTAACCACTCCTAAAAAAGGGAAGCTTTAGTTACTTATTAAAAATGGAAAAAAAATTATTCATTTATCTTCTTAAATGTGTGACTTAAACAGAATTGTGTTAGGTATGTGTCTCTGACATAATTTAATCTATTTAAGGAAGTTGTTGATAGTGGAATTAGTCTCCAAGTACCAGTGTTTCCATATCATAAGCAAAATGATATATTATTAAAGTCATACTTCGGTAAAACAGTTGAAAGAATTCATTTCAAGCTCCACAATATATCAAAGATCCATGAAGTTTTTAAAGCAATAGGTAGAACCTGTGTTGTCAGACTTCTGTTACAAACTGAACTAAGTATAAAGAATTCCCCTGAATGAAGAAAATGTTAAGATAAAAGAATTTAGGCATTATAGTATCTGGGAACATTCTAGCTACAATCAGTAATGGTCTAGGCAACTGCTTACAAAGCCTAAGGAAATAAATGGTCATGAAGAAATCATGGCCAGAGTAAAGTTAATTTGAATTTTACATAGAGTCTTTAGATAATACAGCGCAATAAAACTGAACAAAAATCTTGAAGTTTTGAGCAAACTGAGAAGATTTTGAAATAAATGCCAACTTTAAGACTAACAAAGTAATAAATTAAAGTGGGTTTTGATTTTAAAAAGTAGACTGTTATAACAAAATGTTAAAGCAGTTAGTAAAAGTTAAGTGTGTTATTAATAGCACAGTAAAATGATTCTAAACATTGGTAAAGAAAGTTTCTACATAAGAAATCTGAAAACTATGTATTTTAAGGCTGATAAGAAATCACTGTATTTAGCTCAAAATTTGAAAGCTAACATTTATTATTTTATCATAGTTGCCCCCAATTTAAATGGGAAGAAGCTGGATAACTAGGTTTCATTAAAAAGTAAATGGTTATGGGAAAAATGATCCACTGCTTTTATACCTTGTATGAAAAGAATGAGAATTGGAAAAATCTTATTTAAAAGTTTGCTAGAAAGAAGGAAATAATATGTAGCAAACTGGAGAGCAGAACTCTTTATCACCCAACATGGTTTACAGCTACTATGTGATCAATAAAAAAATACTTGAATAAATATTGAACCAGAAATTTTTCTAGGGTAACCATTTTCTTACAAGTTAGTACTTTTACACAGTAAACCATCTTATCAATTAACACCTCTAAGACTGTTTACTCAGTTGAGATAGAAATTCATTAAATTTCTAACAAGAAATATGAGTATCAGCAAGCCTAATTATGCCCTTTAAGTAGGCAATGAGTTTACATTACATTGCATGAAAAAGTACCATAAGGATAAATGAAATTAACACAGAAGATCAGTGAAATGCATACTAATTAATCTCACTTTCACAAACATAGAAACTACTAGTGAAGAAGCAAGCAGAAATAACTCTGAGAGAAACAAAAAAAAACATCCAAATCAAGTGTGGACTGTATTTGATAAAGGATACTGAATTGTAGTTTATGTCTAAGGTGACAAAGTTAAAAAGGGCCAGGTCAGTTAACCAGTTACTATGACATATCAGTAATCATATAGAACAACTAAACTTCTTGTCTTCAAGGATGAATGACTATAAATAGACACAAGGGAACTTTTGGGGGAGATGAAATGTTCCATATCATGACTGTGGTGGTGGTTACATAATTTGTCAAAACTCATCTAACTGAAACTTTAAGTTGGTGAATTTCATTCTATATAAATTATATCTTAATAAGCAGAGAATGCCAAAAATAAATGACATGAGCTTACTATCTTTTAAAAATTTTAACAGTTTACATGATGAGAGTATTAATAAAAATATAGTGCTCAAAATAGAAATTAAAACTAAAACCCAGTATTCTTATATTCTTAAATTATTTTCATGTATACTACCACAATGAGCCCTTTCCCTAACTCTGAAAAATGGGGAGGAAAGATATTAGTGAACACATTTCACCTATAGGAACACTGAAGCTCGAAGGAAGTGACTAGCCAAAACTAAGAAAACCACCAAGCAGCAGAGCCAAATCCAAACTTCCATTTCTGATCCTTTATCCCTTAGTCTACCACACCACCACTTCTTAGTAATATTAACTATGTACAACAAACATCACCGAGTGCTTACTATCTCCCAGGCTCAGTGCTAAATGCTTTACATGTGTAATAACATTTAATCCTCATAATAACCCTATACAAAAGTGGCTACTGTTTTGTCCCCTCCCTTTATGGGACCCTAGACACTGACAAGATAACTCACTTCCCCTACAAACAATGAACTGGGATTTGAATACTGATCCATTTGACCAGAAGCTATACCACTATATAGTACCTCACAAAGATTAAATACTTAATTATACAGCAAAAGGTATTAAATTGTCACAGCAGGTCTATTTAAAATAATACTTTTTCTTTAGCTTATACTTAAGAATATACAAACTGGATATGTACAACTGAATAGTCACATAAAATCTCATGATAAAACAAACTATTAAAACAACCTGTATAACTAATTCATTTCTAAGTCTCAATTTATATCCTGTATTTCAAACAATATTAAACAATATGACATAAAATTATAATAAAATGCTTTGTAGCTCACTGTAATAGAAATTAAGCTGTTAACACTATACAACACATTTTCCCCAATTTTAAAGAGACCACATTAAAGAAGATACCAATTTAATTTTCTACTATGAATATATGCCACTGAAAATAACTTATCTGTGATTTTACTGTGCTAGGTTATATTTTAGTTTATTTATTAAACACACACTTGCTATACAATTTTTATAACAACCTCAAAAGTTAGGTATTTATTACTCCAATTTGCTGCAGGTTATAAAAAGATAAGACAAGACTAAATCTATCAAATATCTATAAATCTTAGGTTAGACAGCATTTCCAAATTGTCAAATATTTAGACACTGGGGGGCTCTGTAATTTTCAGATAATTTTCCAATTTGTTGCTAGATGGAAAATAAGACAATCCTGATATATCAAAATGCAATATAACAAATACTTTTGTTACTCATTCAATAGAAGTACTCATTAAAAGATAAGTTCTAAATGTACCCCAGTGAGCTACAATATATTCTTGAATATGTTACTGTTAACTTTTCAGTATTAGAAACTGTTATAATCAAATTATTTTAGAGAAGAATATAAACCATTTAAGTTTCTTATGGACTGTATATGTTATAATGTCATAACCTACAGTAACTGTATATTGAACAAGCTGAATTTCTTGTTACTTAAAATTCAGTGAGAAATATCTCAAGATGTAATTATAGAATTGATAATTTAAAAACTATTTCACATGTAGTTCCAAATCAATACAAGAGAATATCATATTTAAAGTAATATATTTCCAGCTTAATTAATCAGAAATAACCTCACTTTATTTGTTTAGGTTATACTTGGATTAGAAATAAAAACACAGCACACCATATTTTTAACTAGTAACTTTTAGGTTAATCACAATACCAAAAGAACTACTCAGTTAAGATATATAAAACTATCTGTAATTTCTGAACAGAAAGAATTCTGGCAAGTTTAAATAATAAGGCTTTCTTGCTGCCCCAAAGCAACAAAATTTACAATGATCTCACTTTTTATCCACCATGTTGAATGTAGGCAACAAAATAAGTTTTTAACTTCCTATTAAACCCAAGAACTCTAAGATTCTGTTAAAGGTAGGTTAAAGTTGTTATACTAAATACTTGTAAGTGGTTTCTCACTTATTTGTTTAAAAAACAATTCTTTGATTTATTGCCTTCATTTTTTGTGAATAGTCTTAAAAAAAAGAAAAATAAAAAAAGAGGAAAATATTTAAAACATACAATAATCTTTATTCATTTTTTATTGAAGTATAGTTAATATGCATCAATAGTCTTTAACATGAGGAAGACTATTTTAAACATGTGGCCAATTCACACTTCATGTTTAAATTGAATTAGGATAAAAATATCTTTTAGAAGTAAACAAAAACAAAACAAAAAAAGGGTCTTGAAAATGGACCAGCATTTGAAAATCAGAAGGAAATTATCTAATATCTTTTAAGACAATAAAAGTCATAAAATTTTGATTTAAATGTCTTTACACGTAATTTTATGGTTAAATAGCTTTAAAGCATTTCATTTGGGATTCTTCCAAATTGGTCAACTCAGCAAATCATCTTGAAAATCTGGTAGTTTTAGGAACCATTTTCAAAATAGTAAAATGTATAACTCACTAACAAATGAGCTATAACTGTTAAATGGTATTTTTATAATTGCTAAGATTTTGCTTTATCTAAATAGTTTTTGACACTGACATTTTCAACAGCCCCAAGAATAATAATAACCACAATTATTTTCCATGTGAAAAATGTTTTCATGCTAAACTATGATAAAAATAAAGATGGCTAATAAATTGGTGATGAAATATTATGAAAAAAATCATTAAACAAGAACATTCTGGTGTAAATTTGTTTTCATAAATTGCATAATTAATAACCACTGAGACATGAACTCTCTGCTACATCAACTGAACTCTGTATAATAAAATTTTCATATATTTAAAACTATTCATCATATATTTAAAACTATTCATCTCCAAAAGTTTTCATATCCTATACTGTTAAACAAAAATGCTTTAAATTTATCTCAGTTATACTAATTATTCTTATTTCTTCGATTTCCATTGCTTTGAGATATTTTCTGAGCAAAGTAATAAAAGGAACATAAAAAATATCAAATTGTTGTAACATGGACATTTGAGTTTTTCATTAGGATCAAAGTATAAGTCAGAAATAAAGAGTATAAGAAGAAAACATCAATACATGGAAGGTAAATTAAGAATTCAAAACCAAATTATTAACAAATATTTAAGCCTAATCAAGTAATGGTAGCTAAATTATAGACATTTTGAAATTACACTTTTCTCTCTGGAAAAAAAAAATTCTTACATAAACAGTGAAATAAATGAAATACATTTATGTTAAGAATTCTTTATACCACACTGATGGCAAAGAATTACAGATATATAACTGAAAAAGCAAAGAAAATATTATTATGCAAATGAGCTGAAGAGAGGAAAATAAAGAGAATGGATTCTGCACCCCACCCCCAACAAAATAAATTTACTTTTTCTTATTAGGTAAGAAAATGACTTTGGAAATAAATACCAAAATTTATGTAAAGAAAAACTTACATGATAATGAACATCAATAAGTAGTTATTAGGGAACACTGCCCTTCTCCAAAAAGATCTAACTTTACCACGTGAACTAAACTATCATTAAATATTTAAGTTCTGTCAAAGTTTATAATATTTCAAAAGGTTGTAAGTGACCTCTCCAGGTAATTTAAACATGTTATCCCACAATCTAATTGTGGATGCAATTTTTTTGAACTTATCAGTAATGATAAACTAAAAGAAATATTAATTATTAGCACTTACAAAATAATTGTACTCTCACTAATGAAATCACCTTAGTAGCAACCTAGACTTACAAATCTGTATTAACCATGTATGTATATTCTTAATTCAATTAAGAGACAAATCTCCGTGCTTTGCACTGGACTCTCAAATAAGAAATTCCTACAAACGTATCTTATTTACAAACTAAATCATCATCAAGATTTTCCAATTTTAATTACTAAATATCTTAAGGAACAACTCAAAACAATAAGCTGTAACAAAATTCAAAAACATAGTATCTTATATTCTTTTAAGTTTTTAAAAGTATTATTAAATGCTATCAAGTTTCCGTATTAACGTGTGTCAAAATACACATATTCATTACCAGCCCATAATCATATGATCATTTAAATCACAAGTTAATATTAGGAGACTGTCATTTTTAAACTACCAATGGTCACATAACATTCTCAAATAGCAGAATCTCAGTGCATTTATCAAAAAGTCTAAAGATTTTTCAAGTACAGCACCTAAGTCATGTTTATTTTTGAGATGTTGGTGACACCACAGAGACTAGAAGAAAATGTGATGGTATTCTTGCCAACAAATTTTAAGTAGAATTATGTTAACTATGAATGTACAGCTCTATTTTAAAACTACACATTCATGTATTCTCATTTCATAGCAACTAAATTGTTCTTAATGTGCAATTCTTTGCAGTAGAGATTTTTTTTGTTATTCCTGTTTATTTTTATGTATTTTATTTATTTATTATTGAAGTATATATAGCCAATAATTTTTAAAGAAAAAAAGTTCCTGGGAGCCATGGCATGAACTTTTAAATATTATGTCAAACTAAATCATTTTTTTATTTCCCCAAATATATACTATTAAAAATGTTTCGTAATACTTAAAAAATGCCTAGTGACATATGTATGTCTAAAGACTAAAAAAAAAAAAACACACAAAACTATTCCATGTACTTAAAATAATGAGTAGATATCGGTCCAGTTGAACATTTAAAATTCCTAATTATCAACAATGCTTATTCTTCCATAACAAAATAGTATATAGACATAATGGGGGGAAATCTAATTTTAATTACACATTAAACATAGTATGTGTTCAAAAATTCTCATACAGTAAAAATGGCAGTAAAATAGTAATTTAAAAAGTATTTTAAAAACTTTTGTTAAATGGTCCTGAGCTGCAACCTGATTGTGTAAGTGATGCTGACATCATGCCTGCAGACATCATTTATAAACATCTAATTATTGCAATTGCTTGGCTAAAATCTGTAGGATTCCTGCCTTGTTCAAAACAATTATTCATATGATTTATATGCAATTTATGTGAGTCCCAATGTAAGAGAAACTCCTCTACCAAGGCATCTAAGTCAATAAGAAAAAAAAAAAGCAACTGAAATAATTTTCCCCTAGGAAAAAAGTGAGATATGCTTCAAAAAACGAATACTGTGGCCATCAAAAAAACTCCCTGAAAAATCATTTTCTAATTTTAATTTAAAGAGTATCACTGCTCTGGTTTTTTACATCACAAAAATTCTAATACTTAAGTTTTATCGACTTTTTTACATACTTCTTCCTAAAAATGTAAGAATACAAATATATACATTTTATGAGAATTTTTCTCATACACCATTTTAATACTGTTTTATTAGTAAATATGTGATTTGTAACATAAGATTAAAGCAAGTTTAATATTAATAACCAACATCTGTACTCTAGAAACTCTTCACTATCTGTAAATAAAACTTTTCTAGCAACATAGTATTTCATAATTCAGTGGATACACTTGAGTTTAGCAACATATAACCATTAAACAGCTTAAATTTGGATTAATTGTGGTTCTAAACATTAATACTGGTTAATGAAATGTCTAATATTTGAATGTATTAAAAGGTAAACACAGGAAACCAAATTATAACAAGGTGTGATCAAAGAAGAAAAGGGCTATTCTTTTTCATTCATCTATAAAACAAATTTATGAGATCGTAAAGAACAATTTAACAACCTCAAGAAGGTTCAAAGTGGGGAAAGCCAGAGCCTGAGAGAAAATGGATTTGTCAATGATTTCAGTCATTCAGTATAGGTAGGGAAAAAAAAGCAGAAAATGTAGGTTCATTTTGCAATATAAAGTAGGGGGCATAAAATCCAGTAGCCTGTCTATGGACTTCTATTTATGTATTTAAACCTTGTTTCAATTCACAGATTATGCTGATCCTTCCACATGTAAACAGCCAATATTGATGGCAAGGCCCTTAGGAAAGGAAAACACACACCACACAGCAAGGTCAGGAAGCTACCAACCACCACAGGACAACAGATCAAAACAGAATGGTTTCATATGTTTCTATTGTTTATATACTTAATTTGAAGATGATATTCCTTGGGGAGTATAGGAGGTTGTAAATATTATCAGGAACATGCAACACAGTATCAAATAAAATATATACATTTCATGCAAATATACTAAGTATTTCCTGCATGTATCTGCCAGTCAACCTACAGTATTGAGAGCACTTCATTCAATTTCTTAAACTTAATGTCAAGCCAATATAAACCTCTTTGGTCTTAAATCCCTTTACTCCTTAGAATTCCTTACAGAGAATTACCTTCTTTCAATGAAATAATCAAGCTCACAAATTGTAATTTTTTTCTTTTTACTAGATTAAACAGTAGAGGAGTGAAAATGGAAGAGGTATTAATTCACTTGTTTCCAGGTTAAAATTTTGAAAATGATAAGCAATGACATTCTGTTTGGTATTTAAGCATCTTACAAAATTACAACACGATATAAGCAATGGTGGAAATTTATTCAAAGTAGCAGAGGAGAACATTTTAAACATACAAACTAGAGCCACAGCTGGCCACATGTTTTTTTGAGTTCAGTTTCTTAAAGAGACAGTATCCTTGAACCTATGCCCTAAAAGGGAGCACATTTCCAAAATGCCTGATTACCAAACATCTTCTCTTGGCATTTCTTCAAACCCACAGTAGGCCAACAGTGTTCTATTTTATTTTACTATAAAATCAAATTATTTTTATTTGACTCTACAAATGACTCTCCGGGAAGCAGAAACAAATAAATAGGGGAAGCTACAGCGACTAAAGATACCAAAAGTAAGGATACCCAGAGATTTCCTATAATAGCAATTTTTTTAAACTTAAAATGATCACTGTCTCTTCATTCATTTCCCTACTCATTCACTCTGCCCAGGCGACAGAGTATATTGTAACCGGTAACACCGGAAGCCACACTACAGCAGTTTCGCTGTCGAATGAAGAGGGGATCTTGCTAATAAAGTCAACCAGCACCATAGCAATGAAATTTCAAAGACTTCGTTTTCTGATTAGGATAAGATACACAGTAAGGGGTCCGTACACATACCCTAAAAACCGGATTAACTCAGGATGGTAAGGAAGATTTTCTTTTTTAGTGTATGTCCATTGACAAACCTACTGACCAACTTCGGCACATGGAAAAAGAGAGAAAGCGGGGGGGGGGGGGGGGTAGTGTAAAGAAGTTTGGCTTACTTGGTGTACAAACACATCGACTGGAATTTCCAAGGGGCTTCCCTCTCGGTTTATCATGGAGATGAATCCAAATCCCATTCGCACATTGAACCACTTACAGTGGCCAGTTCCGTGCAGAACCTGGGATTCTTCCTCTGCCTGCTCCGGCAGCTTCCCGGGCTCTTCTCCACCACCTTTGCTTGCCCCGCCTGAGTAGAACAGGACAAAAAGAGTCAGTTAGTCTGGATTCCCAAACTGTTCACTGAAAGAGAAAGGGGAAAAAAAACAAAAAAAACAAAAAAACCCAAACAACTGATTGGGGCGTGGGGGGAAGAAATTGAAACTCAAAAAAATGGTTGATTCTTTTTTTCTACAGAAAATATTTAAAAGGAAAGGGTTAAAAGGGGGAAGCGGGGGAGGCGGCAGCCACACTGTTCTATCGATCACATCAACTTCCACTTTTCTGTACATACGTGTACTTTTTCATTTAACTCCATTTTCCAGCCACATATTACAGTACAGCATGCGATATTTTACTTGCATATTGCTGACTTAACACTGATCCCATTTACAAAGAGAATATTTCAGCGAAACTATTCTCTCCTGAGGGCACGAGGAGGAACGAGAAATCCTGAAGATGGTTAGAACTAGTTAGTGCACATGCGGCAGCAGCGAATCCAGGGTTATTTGCACTGTGCATTCCCCTCCCCCCCAATAACTTTCAATTAAAGTTGGGGTGGAATGGGGGAGGGGGCAGGTGTATAAAAGTTTTCTTGGGCTCACTAACTGAAACTGCGCTTAATCACACTCAAACAATTCAAACAATAGCCCACTGAAAGCTTTTCAAGTTGTGAATCAGTGTGGGCGGTACAAAACATTTTTGGAGATCTATAACAATAGGTTGCAGAAAGCCCCATTGCGCGATGGGGAGCGGGGGTAATGCCCAGTATTGGGGTAAAAGGGGAAGGGGGGGACAAGCAAAGAAGGGTGGGAAAGGGGGAGGGTGGAGAGAAAGGAAGAGAGAAAATCACAGTAAAACAATAGAAAAGAAAATTAACCTTCGGCCATGTTGCCCCACGGGCCCTCAGCTCCAAACTCGTGAGATGAAAAGTTTCCCTTTGGAACGGAGTGATCTTCTGCATCAATCTAACATCTTGATTTTGTGCGATCACAAATTTAGCTCGCATGGTCTAATGTGCTTTCCCTCTTTTGATTTTTTTCTCTTCTCTCTCCAGTTTCTGGCCCCCTGAGCCACGTGACTTTGTCAATTACATGCTTTCTTGCTACTAATTTCACCTCGGATCCTTAAGGGGCTGGCAAGAGGAAGAGATAACCAATCGCCATTTCATCTATGCTGACATCAAAATAATTTATGAATGAACATGAAAAACTCAAACATGTTATCTTAAAGAGAATTTGAGACGCTTCTTTACGATAAATCAGAATGCTGATTTCGTGCTTTTACTTAAACACAATGGAGGGTCCCTATGAATCGTCGATTTAGAAAAACGGCAGTCATATATGTGCACACGCGTGCCTTACACACAAGCCTGTCTAAATAATCTCATTTAGGGGGGAAAAGCCATTTAAATAAAGCAACCGATGTTACGCTTTTTTCCCCCCTAAGAAGTCAGCTGCTCCATAGTAGTAAACCTGCCCGGAGTGCAAATTCCATATTTAATTCAATTCTTAGAGGAAAATATGTAATTTACAAACGATCTAATTAAACCTAATTACATCTCCACGAAACTTTGGATAATAGTAACATACACACACAATAAGACGAAAGCGTACAATTACCTGATCGTGCCCAGAAATTTTTTTCAAATTTAAAATAAGACCCTACCGGAAAAATCGCTAGCACCTTCACGTACTCAAATTATGTTTAGGTTTATCATTTCTGAACATTTTGAAGGGGGAATTGTACTTCACAGGTTTCTCCGCCATCTCTTTCCGGGGGAGGAGATGTGATTAATGACTTCCTAAATAACAGACCAGTTTTCCAGCCTAACATAGAGTGAACCTCAATCAGCAGCGATTGTTCCCCAAGAGCAAGACGACGTAGGGCAGGGAGGGGGAGGGGAGCGCCAGGCAGGGGAGGTGAAGAGGAGCCGCCAGCACAGGCGGCTGCAGAGCCAGAGAATGAGGTGGGGGAGGAAAAAAAAAAAAAAGCGGTGGCAGGCGGGGGGAGGGGAAAGGAAAGAGGACAAGTGGGAGAAAAAAGGTAAATTCATATCACATTGATTGGACCCTGACATTTAAAAAGTCCACTACCAATGGACAGATGAGTCAAATAAACGAAAATGTAATAACGGATTAGGCTCCCACTGTCCCTTCTCTGGCCTGGCCCCAGTTTCAAAATGCTTATCCTTTACCTTTCAAATTGATTCAAAGGATCGTTGATTACTAGATGCTGACTCCAATATTACCGCCCTCATCGAATACAGTAAATACTATGGATCAACTAGAAATGCTTTACTTCCTTTAAAATATAAAATACAACCCGTTTTTGAAACCTTAAAACGCCCCACCACTCTTTCCCCTACCATACCCCCCATTTTCTTAAACAAGCAGTTTACGGAGAAACTGTACAGATACCACTTCCCTTGGGCAAAGCTACTGAGTTGACCCTCCCCCACCTTACCCGCAATCCCCCTCCCGGCTCTTCAAACATGACTACACTCCTAACTCCAGCCACTGTTTCTCACAAACTAAAATGTGGGGATTCTGAATCTAAAAGCATTTGAAAACCCACAGAATGCACCTATTTACACCTCGTCCCCATATTAAATAACTAAATATAAATTCATACTAATTGGTTTAGAACTGAAATAAATGGGTGTACGTAAATACGGTTTTTTCAGCCTTTTTTGGTAAAAGGCTTCAATCAAGACTGATCAATTTGGAAAGATTTTTCATGCTTATTTCTTTTGTTGCTTCCCAGAAAAGGAGGTAAAGCTTTCTCATTTTATTTACTTTGGGGAGAATAACCATGTTCTAGCTGGTAGGGAGGGAAGCAAAAATGTAAAAATCCAAATGATTTTGCAAGAGTAACAAAAGTGCTCAAAAAATTTATTTGCTAACAAAACATTTTTAGGCATTAATTACGCTGACCTATAATGAAGTAACTTTAACGATGGCATTTCAGGTTAAACATTTTACATAAGACTGAAATACAAAAAACTAATTTAAAATAAGTTATTTGTTTTTTATATCTTAAATGAGAGAATTACTTTTAAAAATCAACATCTGATAAAAAAATTAACATCTGAAAAAATCAACATCTGGTAACAAAGAAAGACAATCTGAAAAAGTATTCATGGAAATTAAGGGTAAGTGCCATTATTAATTAAAGTAATTATCATAAAATTCATAGACCAGTATAGTCTAGTGTTGTCACCAACACACATTTATGGTAAACAATATTTTATCTGTAAGTTTATTTTTAATTAGAAGATAGTTTAATCATCATAAAAATCAGAAACAATATATAGGTGGATTCTGAAACCCTTGCTAATTGTTAAATTTGATGAGATTCAAATCTATCAATCTATATATAAAAACTGTGAAATACCATAACTGAACCACATTGAATGGTATGGTTATGAGAATCAGAGCCTCGCCTGATTGGAGGCCTCCAGTATTAGTGGAATTAAGGTAGGGTTCACTGGACTGGTCACTGGTGTCAGAGGTTATCGACTCATTCATTTCCTGAGAGGGACATCAGCCTTTCAAGTTGTGTAGAAGGCTTTTTCCAACTGGGAACTCTGAGAAATCCTCTAACATTCATTCACAAAGAATTTAAGCCAAATACGTGTACATACCTGGGGGGGTGGGGAGGAAAGACAGAGGGAGAGAAGAGGAGAGAAAGAGTAAAAGAGGAGGAGGGGAGCAAATTGGGAAGGGAGTGAAGGAAGGAGACACAGTGAGACAGAAAATATCACTATTTCAGGGATATGGCATTGTCATTTGAATAGATTCATCTTTTCTGCCTAAGATCCTTTTATAAAACTGACCATAATCTCTTTAAGCTCTAAGAGTGCTTCTTTCACAGAAAATAGTCCTATGAGTCTCTTAGAATGCTTTCCAATTTGTCACCTTCCTGAAGTCTTCTGGTTTTAATTTTTTTCTCATTTCCTACTTGTTTTTAGTGCCAGAAAGACCTGGGTTTGACTCAAAACGCATGTTTCGTGAAAGCCAAATCTTTTAGTAGCTTGATTTATCATCGTTCTTTCAAAATGTTTCAAAAATGAGTTCAAGTAGTTACAAAGAATCATCAACACACTGGGGAGAAAAATTAAGGAATTAACCTATCATATGCCTGTTCGTCATCACAATCTAAGATCTCTTCTTCATTTAAAAAAATGAGGTACATATTTTATTGGCTGTTTTCTTTCTTTCTTTTTTTCCCCCCCAAAACTCCAAGAGTACAATGCAAGGCGCCTAAAGAGGTGCCAGAGCCACCAAAGTTGCTGTCAACTATAAGCAATGAGTGACTTCTATTCCAGCAGAAACAATGCTTCGGTTCTTCTTAAAACTAGGAGGAGGGGCCGTGGCACTGCGGCGAGCGACTCCACCAGCGCTCTCCTCCCGGTAAATAAGGACGGGGTCTGCAGCCCCAGCGCTGCCTTCGCAGCCGCGAATCTTCCCGCGCAGCTTGCGCCCCAGGGTCGCCAAGACCCCCAGGCCAGCGGATCCGCCCTTCCCCTCCACCTCCCGCCCCAGCAACTTCCTGTCCCCTTTCTCTCCCCAGTCACCTTTCCCTTTATTCATCACATCCCCACCTCCTCTCCAGAAGTCAAACCCTTCCAAAGAGGCTGGTGATTTCTCACTAATAAGGGCTTTTAAATTTGTCATTTTGTCCCCAAGAACACTAAACAAAAGAAACCCTAGCCTTCACTATTATGAAGGCAACACTTGGCACAATCTTCTTTTACTGCATTTCCAGATGTATGGCACTTATAATTTGGTCCCTTTATCTGTGAGATGTCAGACTCTCTGCTATCTAAGAGAAGTGAAGTCAAAGGGGAGCGCAATCAGAACCCGAGATTGACCACCCCCCCCCACACACACACACACTCCCCCATCAAGTCAAACCTAAAATGGAGCTGTCTTCAGACAGAACTCTGGCGCCGTCCTTTCGGGAAGCCGGGAAATGTGGCAATGCGCCTTTGGAGACCAGGAAAAGACTTACACAGGGAAGGGGGTGGAGGGGCAGCTAGGGACCATTTTAGGGAACCAGCGCTGGAGCCCGGAGTGAGGTTTCCCGCCCAAAAGCTGCGCACCCACACGTCGGGCAAACTGTTCCCGATCCCTCCCACTCACTGCGTATCAGTAAACTACTCGCAAATTACTTTTCTTGAAATTGTTACAATACGGAGTCAAATGAAAGAGTACTTGCCTGGGTGCACTGGTCTTACAGTAGAGGCACTTCAGAATTGGGGGAGGGGGGTAATTTTGTTTTTGTTTCCAAAAAGCAAAATTCCGTTCTCATTTAATTTCCTTATCTGGAAGCAAGATGCTCTGGCTTAAATACAATTGTTCCAATTTGAGGATTTTTTGATAATTTTTAGACAGCTGTAAAAATCTCTTAAATTTTTTCCTTAAATATCTTTACACATTCCGCAGGTATAATTAAATTACAGAAAAACAGGAATCGATTAGCATAAAGCTGAAGTTTTCCAGATAAATTGCCTTCAAATTTCAAAAGCAAATAACTTTCTTTCCTTTTTGATCAGTTATCTTTCAGCAAAATATTTAAAGCAACACAATTAATTCAGAAAAGGAGTATTATTTTAAGACCACCATTTTGTAGAAACTTTGCTTTTAAAAAAACTGGACTAGAAAAAAATCCTATTCTATTAACATACTTCTCCCCCAATGAAAAGGAGAAATATAAATTTTGTTATTATTCCTCCCAAATATTTTCTGAATTGTGCTTAAAACTTCCTTAAATGATTTTAATTGGAACAGAAATAGGTTTGAAAGATCATTTGGTGATAAGCATTACATTACTTTGCCCAAAATAGCACAAAAAGAAGCTTCATGTTTTATTTGAAAAAATGAGTTATATTTTTCACCTACAATACTTGAACATGTGTTTTTCATAATTTAAGAATTTTTTGCAGTGAATATTTTCAGTTTGTAGAAATTACACTAAATAATGTAAACATACAAGTCTTTCCCTGTAATGAATGAAAATTTATTCTTTAAAACTTAATCTCATCAAAAGAAATAATAAGCTGAAATAAGAGTATAGACTGCTTCCAAGTTATTTCTTTAATATCTTCACTTTGGGTTTATTTGCAGGAAGGACACAGGTAGATGGAAAATGGAAAGGAAAGAAGAGAGCAGGAGTAAAAGATTAGGCAAGTGAGAAGAAATCTTCAGGCTTTGAAGATGTCTACATGAGAAGCAAATCTGAGGAGAAAAAATATCTAACTATATACTGAAGACCAGGGTTGCCTGGCTTGCTCAGTTTGGTAGAGCATGGGACTCTTGATCTTGGGGTGGTGAGTTCAAGCCCTATGTTGGGTGTAGAGATTACTTAAACTAAATAAAACTCGAGAAGGGAAGGAAGGAAGGAAGGTAGGTGGCAGGAAGGAAGGGAGGAAGAAAGAAAGAGGGAAAGGGAAAAGAAAAGGAAACTGGAGGTCAGAGTTCTGGTCCCATTTAATGACCTTATGACCATAGGCTAATCATTGACCTTCTCTGGGTCTCAGTTTCCTCATCAGCAATGTGAGGAGACTGAACCAGTCAATCTTCAAGTCTTTCAGCTTAAACATAATCTCTGGAAATAAACTTTCTTTTGGTCAAAGTGGAGCCTCTCCCTGGCCAACACTTTTTTAGTCACAAGGAAACACAGACATGAAACTTTATTGCAGTCACTTAACACGTTGGTGTTAACATTATTTCCCAACAGAAAAGAAAAAGGTCTCTGAACTGCCTCCAATTCGCCACCAGAGGAAAAAATATAACCAGTAGTAAGGAGCAACTCGTTGGTAAATGAAAATATTGTAGCAACTTTTCAGAATCTTCTCTTTCATGATACTCATTAAGAGCATCATCTCCATGTCAAAGGATTCACTCTAGGGAAAAGTAAAGTGTTTGTCAAATAGCACAGCCTATCAGTGGCTTCCTCATTAAAAATTTGATCTCCACTACTTCCTCTTGTTACATGCAATCTTATATTTAATAAATTTAATAATAGAATAACAGCTTTTTATTTGTACTTACTAATGCTCATAAACTCTGTCATATTACAGCTCTTAAGTATATTTTCAAAATAGTATTTATCAAAAGAAGACCCAAGACACTAAATTCAGCACAGCAGAAACCAAAATACTACATTATTATCAAATAGAATTATTACTGAAAAGTAAGTTTTCAGTTAATTTCAGTAATAAAAGGTTTACTTATTGGGGTGTCTGGGTGGCTCAGTGGGTTAAGCCTCTGCCCTCGGCTCAGGTCATGATCTCAGGGTCCTGGAATAGAGCCGGCATTGGGGCTCTCTGCTGAGCTCTCTGTCCCCCTCCCCCCCTGCCCCCCCCACCCGAACCGCCTGCTGCTCTGCCTACTTGTGATCTCTCTCTCTGTGTCAAATAAATAAATTTTTTAAAAATCTTTAAAAAAAAGGTTTACATATCAAAAGTCTAGGTTTTATAGTACACCTAAATAAATAAAAGGATATGTATTTTTTAAAGTCTAGGTTTAAATTGTTAAGAAGAGTTCATATGATTTATTTTTACAGTACAATGAGGAACAAACTTCATACATGTTCTTGAAAAGCGAAATAAATGGAGCTTCCAGATTAAGAAAATTTCCTGAATCCCTGAAAAATGTTTAATATATTGTGCTGTTTATGTTATGGTAAATTATCTGGAAACAGCACCAAGTGTTACCTTTAATTTAATTCAAACAGGTATCTCTAAGTTCCTATTTTGTTATGGGAGTTACAAAAATGATCAAGCCACAAATCTCCATAAGCATTTAAATATCTGTTACCTATCTTGCATGAATAACAGAAAAGGAAATCACAAAATCCAATTCTGCTAAAATAAGAAGGAAAAGGAGTTAATTAGAATATTTCTTCCACACAATTCTGGTGGGAGTATGAGTTTTTTATAGATGAAATCATCTGGAGTACAGTAGGATATGGTACCCTTCTTGCCAAAGTGGAGTCAAGTTTTCTTATATGCCCCCAGTAACCTTTTTATAACCTTAGTCAAGTTAAATATTTAATTGGAAAAAAAGTAAAGACTAACCTGGGGCTGATGAAACCTGGTTGAATGACCTCATCATCTTCTGAAGAACCTAAAATCAGAGAGCTCAAGTCAGTACTACATTAATTGCCTACATAATTGCCTCTTCTTCAGTTTAATGGCTTATTAGAAAGCAATAAAATGCTTAGGTGTTTGACTCTGTGAAGTGACCTGTAAACTTTTTTTTTTTTAACAATTTAAGACTCACCCAGCAAAATCACATAACCAATTGGCATAAACTTGCCTTTCATTCCTATTAAAGGACATTGGTTTAAAAAACATCTTAAACAAAACCATTAAGATTACTCTTAATTGTTCATGACCCAATTTCATGAAGAATAGCTTTAAATTTTTTCAGTTTTATACTGTAATTAAAAAATCCTATTTTTTAAGCCACTATTAAAAATCAACCTAACTTAACATTTTATTGATGGACTTATTTGACTCTTCAGATATTTTAGAAGATAAATCATGAGAATATAATTGTGGTACTATACCATTCATATTGGGTCCATTACATTTACATACTATGTGAAAAAATTGCTTTAATAGTAGTATGCTTAATCACTAAGTATATTTAATTAAAAGTATCTAAGATATATGAACCTACAATTTAAAAAGAAAAAAAGTTTTATTTCAAAAATATGAGTAAGTACTAATGTTTTTAATACATCCACTGGCAGATCTCATGACACAATAAAACTTGAAATAAAGAGGTTACCTGGTAATGAAGTATAGCGATTGGAAGAGAAACTGCTGACCACTGAATTATCATTTTTTTCCTGGGTTTAGAGTTATGGAGGTTTGGAAAACAGATTGGTTTGAACATGCAGCCACTCACCTGCTACCACCCAGGGTTGTCTTTCTTCCCTTAACCAACCTTTATACACTACATCTACCATATCAAATCACAGAAAATAAACCATTATGTGTAAATTCTTTAAGTTGCAATCTAATTTTCTTCTGAAAACGAAATGAAGGCTTTTCCAAGTGCAGAGTTCTACTGAATGTTGACCCAAGATTCTTCTTACAAAGGATGACCATTCCACTGAGTAAGATTTGGAAAGAATAGAGGAAGAATGTGAACAAAAGGCACGTGAACCTCTGTATATTAAATCCTTCAGTTATCCTGTGTTTACAACCAAAAGACAGAAGACAATGACAGACCCTAAAGTTAACAAAATTCATTATTAAAACTTATTGAAATAGTTTCCCCTTGTATTGAACCTATATTGTTTTGTTTTGTACCTCTAAGTGGGAGTGTACTTAAATATTGTACATAAATTTCAGCAAAACCCTAGCTCATGTTTTCCTATTCTAAAAACCCACAGCCTATGCTTGATCTTCTCTATGTGCTTATAGTTACAGAAAAGTTCAAACCAACATATTCAAAAGACGTGTAAAAATCAATAGGGATTTGTCTAAATTTTTTTCAAATAATTCATTTAATTATAAATGTCAGATTTAATAAAGTGAAAATCAAATGGTGTAAGAAAGTTAGCTAAATGCTACTATAAGTTGGAATGATGAAGATGTTCAGATTTTTCCCTATCTAAACTTGACATATGGGTTTTTTTTGGTTTTGGGTTTTTTTTTTTTTACAGTTTTAATATTATCATCCGTTTCAAAGAAAAAGTAAGATGGAATTATTTTGACATTAATATACTTTATTGAGGTTAGATAATGGTTTAAAACTTTTCAAAAACAAGGGTAGGTAAAAAAAAAAAAAGAATTAAATTTAAAGATGGATATTAAAATCTGTCCATCCAGTGTTTACTGAACAACTATTTCAGGAATGAGACAAATGTTAAATGTTCCTATCTTTACTATGGGTGACTATTTTTTGACATGAGTAATAAAGAATAAAAAATAAGCCTTTAAATGCATGAAAATTCCAAAAACAGCTTTTTGTAATTTCATACATGGGTATTTTCATTTAATAATAGAGTTTTTGGTAAATTTTAGAAAACAAAAATCTAATTGAAACTGTGATATCCTAAAATACCCTTCTCTGCTCCTTCACTAGAATAATCTCTTAATCATTTAAATCTCCACTTAGATGTCTTTTTCTTATTGTTCCATACTGAGTACAATGCCTCTCCCATATAAAACTGTCCTGTAATTGGTTGTAATAGCCCATGAAAATGTTCCCTGTCCCAACTTGACGCTATGCTCTGCGGTGGTGAAGGGCGGAGGGGACTGTGTATATTTAGCTCATCATTGTAATCCCAGCATTCTTTAGTGTTCAATACATATTTTTTAATGAACCAATGACTTAATGAATTTCTGAACCCCAGCAGACTATTTCTAGGATGGCTTTTATGAATTAAATGGACTTGTATACAAAATTTTCTTAAAACCATCTTTTCATAAAAGAGAATGTGATAGGCAATTAATCACTTGACAATTGCTAATGTGAAATATACACATATGAAGTGATTTCAATAATTTTACTTTATATATACATATACTATTATAAAATTGCTTAACTTATAATCACTATTTACTACATCCTTAGATTTCACATTTCCTCCTATTAAAATATGTAACAACATTCTTCTCAAGTACTTTACATATTGTTATTAATCCACTATTGTAACTATTCAATGTAAAAGAAAACTATTCTTTACTATACGCTCTAACTTATTTTAAAATTGCCAAGCTCTTAAGCCCAAAGAACTGAGTAGTAATAAATAAAAAATGCTACTACATATTACTCAGAACTTTATTTCAATTCAATTTACATCATGTTAGTTTTTACTTCTTAAAAGAAGTTACTTTAAGTTGCCAAAAAACAATTTAGCAATAAAAAATATTCACTATAATAAAAGGAAAACTATTTCATTACTTACTCTTATCACTATAATTTCTCTACATTTAAAAAGATATCTAAAATAACAAATTTTATTTCTTACTATCCGTATTTTCCAAAATAATGTAAATGCAAAGTACTTTATAGTTTACTAAATAAAATATTCACTTTATGGCTTATAACAAATATTAGCCTATTTACAATATATCTCAACTATCAATGAACTAAATAAATTCTTTGGAAAGCAAAATAGGCAGCAATGTGACTCTTCCTTCTTAGAATATTTGGGAAGAAAGCTTTTAAAAAATGACTATTTAAGATCATATAGCAAACATTCTACATAAACACCACAGTAAAGCCTAAAGCATCCTTTTATATTTATTGCAACTTAAATATAACATATACACATTTGAAATAAAATATTAGGTATAGAAGTTCAATATTAAAGTCAATGTGTGTGCCTTATGAAAATGTTTTCTTATTTTGTTCTCTAAAGGAATGGTAATATGTATTAAAACCCTTCACTGTAATTATTTTTTGCAAATTGAGTCAATAGATAAATTCAAATGCTGCCTAAGTAAAATCAGGATAAATCATTTTGTAATTTCACTGAATATCCTACTGTAATTTTAGATAAAACTGAAAATGCTGTATTCTCACCTACACACAGACACAGAAAAATCAAAGAAAATTACCTACTTCAAACTAAGGTAAAACAAATATTTCTAGGTGACTTTACACAGTTGAAAAACCATTGTTATTGGAATGTTAACACAGGAAAATTCACATTTCTTAAAATACTTAGAGCATTATCTTGAAGAATGAATTTTTATTACTTTAAGAAAACATTTTAAAATTGCATTTTTATACTTATGAAGTAAATTATAATACATTACTTTTTACTATTTATAATACATTATGTAAACACTTAACCTTAGAGTCTAATATCTATAATACAACTGAAATAGAGATGAATTTAACTTTCTCAACCATTTAATAAACTGCAGTTTTATTGGTTTCACATAAAATATGAGAAGCTCTAGCAACCTCTTCAAATACTATAGTAAAAAAATTTTATTCTAGAAAATTAAAAATTTCAATAAATAATAACTTAATTCAACTGGCAAACTGTCAAGACTGTTTAAAGGCACTATGTTAAACGTTAATGGGTAAACAATTCTTTAACTTGAATGTGAATGTTGTAGCACAATTAAGGCACAGCAGCCGGTTTTGCTAATGAAAACTGTATTTTTCACCATAAGAAAGAATAATTTTATATAATAAAGCTCATAGTTGAGTCACTCTCGGAGTTACACTGAGTAAAATAGAAACAATAGTGGTTTTAGATTAAAGAATCAAAATAATGGCAAAATTCCTGTCTTAATGAAGCTAATCACATATACTTTGAAGGCCCACCATAACTGTAAGATGAAAACTTTAGAGTAGCTTCTTGATATGGTAAACAAAAATGACTCTAAATAAACCTAAACACTTCTAGCTAATTACAGTATTAACAAAACAATTTTATTTGATAATACATTTTAAGTTTTAATATACAATATTAATGGTTAAAAATTTATATCACAAGAGATTAATGACTAAATGAGAACTTTCAGTGCATTTGAAATACTTTCAATAAACATTTAACAAAGATCAAGAAACATTTTAGAGGCTGCTCACCCTTACCTCACTTCCAGTGATCTAATGGTGTAATAAATGTAATACTAAATAAAAATAATAGGATTTTAAATAGCAGAGAAGATTATATACTAAGAGAATAATGCAAAAAGATAAAGCAATTTAGAGATTTTTTCAAAAAATTTAGAACTACAGAAAAAGTAAAATCTCTTTTTAGTCTGTACAGCATAGAATATTTTAGCTGAAATATTTTTGAAGAATCTGAAAAAAATGTTACATAAAAGAATTGTTTGGAAAATATAAAAGTAGCATTTTGGTTCTTGAATTCCCAAATAATAAACAGTGATTTGAAATATGTAACAAATTTAAAACATGTTTTTCCACCATTAGAACTGGTCATTCAACACTAAGTCCTTTTTTCTATATAATTAAGCTTTTGTTCAGCCATGAAAAAACTAGAAACTGATTGCTTGAAAATGAGCTGCATGCCCTTTGTCCTGGTTTGTCACCTTTGACCCTTAATTTGATGATCCTGCATATCAACCCATTCTATTTTTAAGAAAATAATGTCAAAGTTCTGTGCCTAAAATAGTACTTTTTACAAAAATATTAAATGTATCACAACATTCCTTTTCAGGTAATTTCTACAATGGTTTCACACTAGTGTTCATTTCACAGAATATAGAACTCAGTAATATTGTAAGCAATAACAGCCTGGTGTTTATCCTGCTTCAGACAATAGAAAATTTCCTCAAAGTGCTAAATCAAGATCATTATAATTTCAAAATTTATATTTTTCTCTTTCTTTAGAAATTGCTTATATTATTGTTTCTAAGTAGAATTTAGTTGAGTGATTTCTAACTTTATTAATTTCAATAATCACAAGTTGTCCTGTTGATTTTGATAGTGCCAGAATATAAACCAGAATAAAAACACAAATATCAAGTTCTTACTCAAACTTACAGTGGTATCAACTAAAAGTGTAGTTTTTGAGAACTCATTCGTTGCTTAAATTGGTTTTAAAAACCTTGTCTTCATCTAAGTAACAGCTTTCAAAGAGAGGAAAAAACTCTAGCATTGATCCCATTGATTTTACTGACATTATTCAAAATCAATTTTATACAATAAATTAATATACTTAAGAAATAAAACTTGTCTATCACAATTTCTCATTCATTTCAATACAGCTGGGTAAAAAGAATACATAAAAATATGTATGAAATGTAATGTATATATTTCCTACAGTGATGATGTAATTGAACCTCTATACAATTTCTGTGTACAGTTTTCAGTCAGATTTAGCAGTGACCAATATGGCTGTCTTGGTTCAGCACTATGGTCAGCGACTTTATAGAGTCATTGTGTCAGAGAACTACAACACAGTATACTTGCACACAGTGGGCAAACCAATGAGAGTCTATATTTCATATATTCCTATATATGTTCACATGAATCAATCTTAGTTTTTTAATGTAAGGAATTTTCATTGTTCTGAGTGGCAAGCTGGAAAATCTTTTTTTCTTGTAGCTCATCAAAAACAGTACTTATTTAAAAAGATAATATAGTTCCTTTAAAAGGCAAGAAAATTAGGTACAGGTTCTAAGTATTTAAACATTAAAACTGGACATTTGTAGATTTACAGAACTTTAAAAGGAATTAAGATTCTACTAAAAATTATCAAATAAGAAAACTCTTTAGCTGACAAAAATTTGTAATGGCCCTTTCATAATCAATTACTTCTAAATTGTTTCATCTATGAATCTCCACTTTCTTTCTTTAAAATCAGCTCAGCTATGGATTAAGATAAATGTTTACAGGTCATTTTCTGACTGGAGCCTTCTAATATTGTCCCCAAAACTGGTATTTATGAATAGCACTTTAATTATTTTAAAGAGACATCAGTCCTAAACCCGAGGACTGTTTTGCATGTATGTTTTATTTAAAAACTTAGTTTTCCTTTATTCATAGTTTGTAAATTATAATAGCAAGGTGTTACAAATACCAAAAAAAGTTATACATGATCAGATAGCAAACAGTATCAAACTATCAGATAGGTAAGATCTGCTTAATCTTTTTCTTCAGAGTAAATAGGATTAAAAAAACTTTAAACCACTTTATTTACAAAAATCCTGGTGTTTTTTGGAATTTACATGTGCAACACACTTTAAATCATTCTGAAGACTGACTTTGACCACTACCATATTAACACTCAATTTGCTTCACTTACAAAGTCTAGTGTATTTCCCCCTTAACACAGATTTTTAAATTTAAATCCTGATTAATTTCACAACAAATTTTTCATTGTTTCTGAAAGAAGTTTGGCATAGACAGATAATAAGATACTGCAACTGGACAAGGATTAATGAGAACTGATCCTCAAATCATTTGGTTCCAGATCTGTTGGCAGAGAAGCACCTATAAATGGTTCTCATAACCAATATGCATTACAAATTGATCCAGACACTTAAATTCTTAACATTTTATTATCAAGCAATGATTAGTTGATCCTATTTGCAAAACAGAAAAGTCAAATAAAGCATTTTACTCATTTGTAGTATCTTTCCCTCCCTACCGAGTACTAGAAAGAGGCCTGTATGAGTTTAATTCCTGAATTTGTTTAGTAAATTTAGGCATGCTGTATTGTCCTATTTCATATATTCAGAGATGAATAATTTGGGAAGAAAGAATTCTCCCCCAAATGGACACGTGTCTAATTATTAATCTCAGTGGAATACTGATTATTACACGTTCTGTTGTTAACTTACAGTATAACTCCTCTCACATATGTGCATATCCATAGCAGAAAAAAATGGCATAGATTTCGTCATAAATTTGTATTTTGAAAATCACATAAATTGGCATAAATTTCCAAGAATGTAATTTTAAATTTTAAAGTTCCCCTGAAATCTTTTATAAAGTTAAATTGTGATGTTTCATAACTTATTGTTGGACTTTAAATTTTGCTATACCAACAAATGCGTTTCAGAAAGCATTTTTACATGATCACCTAGCTAACTATGATAATCATCTGGACAAAAAAGGAAATATGAGGATTTTTTTGATCAGAGTAAAAATCACAAAAATCCACCGATATTGTAAAATGTTTTAAATTCATTCTAACATTAGTTGCCATGTATAATTTTAATTTCCACAATATTTGCGACTAAGAAATAAAAACCATAAAACAATAGTATAATTTATTCTTCCCTTGCATTAACAATTGTAGATTAAAAAATCTTCACTGGAGAATTTAGTTCTATGAACGGTAATCATACCTGGTAACCTTAAAAACGTATGGGATGAAAACAAATCCACAGAAAGAACAGAAAGGAACTCAAAGAAATACAGGAACCTAAGATTTCAGTCTGTGTTACATGAAACAATTCAAAATGGCGGACTATTACTTACATTTAAGAAATTTCCGCAATGAGGACAATAAATACATACTGTAAGATGTTACTCGAAAACACTCAATATTTACCAACGTGCAATTAAAAAAAAAAAGTTTTGCAGTACAAATCCTCGTAATGCACCCGCTTCCGATGTTCCAGTCAGTAGTCAGTTAATGCTCCTGCGAAAGCATCGGGGTTTTTTTTTTCCTTTTCAAAAGCAACCTAAATCCAAGTGGGTTTTTCTCCGTTTTCCTCAAATCCTTAGTTTTAATTCATTAATTTATACCACCACTACCGAAGCAAAAAGGATCCCCGACGCCTGCCTGTTACAAAGCAGCACCGCTGGCGAAGTGCGCGAAGGGCAGGTGCGGACGCCCTCTGCTGGTGCGGCCCCGCGTGTCCGAGGCGCCAGTACCGGCCGCGGGAACCGGCCGCCGGGACCCCAGCCGGCGCCGCACCATTGCGACCCGAGTCGCCCGCGCCCCCTCCCTGCCCGGCCCTCCCGCTCCCAGCCGGCTCCGACCGGCGGGCGGCGACCGCGGCGAAGAGACTGGGCGGCCGCGCTGGCGACGCAGCGCCGGCACCGAGCGCCGACCCAGCGGCACAGAGCGGGGAGAGAAAGGTGTGAACCCGGAAGTACATCGACTGCCCGCATCTCTGGTAACACGGGGGCAATAAATCAGGGCCGGAGAAGGAAGGACGCGGCTCCGGTTCCCGCACGACAACTTGCTGCGAGACCTGTCACTTCCCCACCTTGCCCTGTCCTTTCCCCTCCCTGGCGCTCGCGCCTCCTCCTTTCTTCCTGCTCCCCGGCACCGAGCTCCCCTCGACGTTGCTCACGTGCCAGACCCGGGGCCGCGAGCGGCGTCCGCACCCGCGCGCACACCCGGCCCCACTCGCACTCGCCTGGCTGCGGGGCGCGCTGCTTACCTCCGGGGCCTCATGGTCGTGTCGCTAGCCCGGGTGTGAGCGGGAGAGAGGGTGTGAGTACGTGTGTGGCGTTCAGTCCGGGGGGACGGGGCGGAGGAAGGGGCCTGGAGTCTGTCACTTCCTGAGGGAGCGCGGCGGCCGGAGACCCGGGATGCGCGCGGCGGGGCCGGGAGGGTCAGCACATTGTGAGCGGGAGGGGAGACGCGGTGCGGAGGGGCCGGGGAGCGAGGGCGGTTCGCGGCTGCCGGGCGCGGAATCTGCTGTCGCCGCCGCTCCGCCGCCGCAGCCCGGCGGGTGGCTGGGCGCGGGGAGGAGGGGGCCGGGCCGGGGGGCGGAGGGGGGCCGCGGGCGCGGCGGCGGCGGCGGCGGCAGGCTGCTCGACTCGAGCCTGCGTCAGGCGGCGGCACGCGCACACCTGCCCGCCGCCGCTCCCGGCCGCGTCATTGGCTGCCCGCGCCGAGCGCGCGAGATTGAACTTTCCATTCATTCTCGGGCTGGGTTGGCGTGCTCGGCTGTGGCAGAGCTTTCCCCGCCGGCTCCGGGGGAGGTGCGCCGCCTCCTGCTGTTGGAAGGGCGCGTCCCCGCGCGGGGTGTGGACGCGCCGGGTCGTCGCCGCCGGCTGCTCCAGTGAAGGCTTCGAGTGTCCGGGCCTGTCACTCTGATCCCACAGCGCGCTGCGCCTGATCGTGGAAGAACCTTAGCCGGAGGTCCCTGGAGTGCGCCTGGAGGGAGGCGGGAGCGAAACTGTAAGAAGGTATCAAATCGCATCCTCAGCCCCGGTCGTCTTCAGCTTAACTAACGCTCTGGAGGTACCACGCAATAGTGAACGGCCAACTGTGCACTTCCAAGTAATAATGGTACGTATCTCAGAATCCACTGAGTGTCAGAAGCTTGGGGAACCTACTATCAGCCGTGTTCCACATTGCACTTCAGTTAACAGGAATTACTCAGCCTCAAATTGAATACAAACATTAATTATCTCACAAAGTACCAAAAGATCTGTGGCCCGAAATACTGTTACGTGCATACCTAACTGTGGTATTTTGGTATATTTTCCCAAATATCATTGCCTTCTCTCCTATTGTTTTCTATTTCATGACCTCGCAGTTCTTTCTCATCAAAGTTTCTCTTTATACTCTCAGAACAAATAGTCCTGGTGAACCACTGTCTGACAGTGGTTGTGATCTGTGATGTGTGATCTGGACTGATCCAATACAGACTACAGACAGTCCCTGACTTACATGACTTAACCATTTTTCGACTTAAAGATGGTGCGAAAGCAATAGGCATTCAGTAGAAACCGTTCTTTGAAATTCTGAGTTTTGATCTTTTCCATGGCTAGGGTTATGTTGCAGATTCTCTCTCCTGATGGTGGGCAACAGCACCAATTTGCAGCCCACCCCACTTGCCAACTCCCTGTCAACCAAGTGATCTCAGCCAGATTCACTTATAACCATTCTGTAACTGTACAGCCGCTGCGTTTTTCACTTTGAGTACTTCACTTTTTCACTTTCAATTTGAATAAAGTACGTGAGATATTCAACACTTTATTATAAAATAGGCTTTGCGTTATGTAATTTTGCCCACCTGTAGGCTAATGTAAGTATTCTGAGCACGCTTAAGGTAGCCTGGGCTAAGCAATGACTCTTGTAGGTTAGGTGTATTAACTGCATTTTCAAATTATATTTTCAACTTGGAATTGTTTATCAGGTCATAATCCCATTGTAAGTACAGAAAGATCTGTATTCGGTGGAACTGGTTAAAGGAGTTAAACATTTCTGCAAACTAAAAGCCAGATTTTTTTTTAAAAAATAAGCATATATGGTATAAGAACAAATTAAAAGTGAAAAACTTTTAACATGACTAATAAAGGCCAGTTAGCTGATCACCTATGACTAAAAAGCAAATCTCCAAAGCATTACTATGTGATGATGACCACATCCTCCCTTCCAGTCTGAGTTGGGATGAGGAAACCAGTTCATCTCTCAGGGATAACCAGAGTCTAGGAAAAATGTTTCTGACCTGGGGATGAAATAAGTGCAGACAAACTGATCAGAAGTGAAAGTCCATTGTGACCTCCTGAAGAATTTTCTGGACTGGCTACTTTTGGCAAATTCCCTGGATAGCTGCCTGACTTTCTATTGAGCCTGTGTAGAATGTGCCTGGCTTTAAAGATGCTTTTTCATTGGCAAGTACATAAAGTATTTCTTATATTACTCACTGACTAGTGCAGAGTAGTACAGAGGATTTTCTTAGATGCAATTGTTAGTTATAACCATTGTATCAGTGAATTGCATTTGTTATAATGCTATATACTTTACACTATGATTCCAAATATAATTCAGTGGAAAAGGATGCAGACATTGATCACTAGAAATGAAAAACAATAATTAATTATATATTGCCATCTGAAATATATACTTTGACTTAAAAGCATTATAGTAATTTTTTATTTATGAGTAGGGCTTACAAATGATGCACTTACAGAGTGGGCTTTATTTTCTTTTAATAAATATGTTTTTTAGGTTCCTTATTAGACTTTGGGTATATTTATGTAATACCTACGTCAAGTCCTGAGAAGAATTGCAACAGAATATAAAAATTAAAACATAATCTAGAGAGTCAGTATTCCAGACAAATCAAGAGATAATTTTCCTTTTTTATTTCAAATTAATTACTGCCATGGCATCATGCTGCTGTCACAGAAATGAAAAATAGGACATTATAATATTTAATGTATAATTTCATATCGGGTGCCAGGAAGGGGAGATACACTAAGCACTAGCTGAAGAATATCTTAGTGTGATTAGGAGTGGATGAAAAGCTACAAGAGAAAGTTAAAGGCAAGTGAATTTATTATTTGTATATGGCTGTTGGCAATTTCTCTCAAAAAACATTTTTTTTAAAGATTTTATTTATTTTCTCAGAGAGAAAGAGAGCACAGCAGGGGGAGCAGCAGGGAGAGGGAGAAGAAGGCTCTCTGTGGAGCAAGGAGCCCAGTGCAGGACTCCATCCCAGTACCTCGGTACCGTGACCTGAGCCGAAGGCAGACACTTAATTGACTGAGCATTTAGGTGCCCCTAAAAATGTATTTTGCTAACTGGGGCCATGGTGATACTTTACTCTTACAGTTATGTCTGATATTTACTGTCTGAGAGAACAGGCTCTATCTTACTATTCTTAGTATTTCCAGTGTCTGCAACATTGCCTGGCACATGGTGGGTATGAAAGAAATATTGTTTCTTATTTTTATTTTTTTATCGAAGTATAATTAATATACAGCATTGTATTAGTTTCAGGGAAAAATGTGTTTTTTAAAGTACTTATTTCCAAAGATTTTATTTATTTTTTTTTTAAGATTTCATTTATTTATTTGACAGAGAGGGACACAGTGAGGGAGGGAACACAAGCAGGGGGAGTGGGAGAGGGAGAAGCAGGCTTCCTACCAAGCAGGGAGCCCGATGTGGGGCTCGATCCCAGGACCCCGGGATCATGACCTGAGCCAAAGGCAGATGCTTAACGACTGAGCCACCCAGGTGCCCCTAAAGATTTTATTTTTAAGTAATCTCTGTACCCAATGTGGGGCTCAAACTCACAACCCTGAGATCAAGAGTCATATGCTCTAGTGACTGAATTGGCCAAGGTCCCCAGAAAAATACTGTTTTTTAATTGGTGCATAAGAATGGTTCTTGATTACATTATCAAGCAAATAATTAACAAGATATTTAGAAAATACAAATGCAGTTGCAGTGTCTTATGTCTCATCCCTCCCCTCCTACCTGGCGGGCTCAGTTGGTGGAGCATGCAACCATTATTCTCCAGGTTGTGGGTTCGAGCCCCACATTGGGTGAGGAGATTGCTTAAAAATAAAGTCTTAAAAAAATAAATGACTGGAATATATGAAAGTAAATCCTAAATACCATGTCCTTTTGCTTATGAATTATAAGTATTGAGCATTATAATACTGAAAATGAGGTATTTTGCATATTTACTCACCTGTTCTAAAACAATATTTATTTTTTTTAATTTTTTTTTAAATTTATTTATTTGTTAGAGAGAGAGAGAGAGAGAGCGAGCACAGGCAGACAGAGTGGTAGGCAGAGGCAGAGGGAGAAGCAGGCTCCCTGCCGAGCAAGGAGCCCGATGTGGGACTCGATCCCAGGACGCTGGGATCATGACCTGAGCTGAAGGCAGCCGCTTAACCAACTGAGCCACCCAGGTGTCCCAACAATATTTATTTTTTAAGATTTTTATTTATTTATTTGAGAGAGAGAGAACTAGTTGGGAGAGAGGCAGAGGGTGAGGGAGAAGCAGGCTCCCCGCTGAGCAGGGAGCCCAATGTGGAGCTCAGTCCAGGACCCTGGGATCATGACTTGAGCCAACGGCAGACACTTAACCAACCCCTCAATTATTTAAATAGAGTTTTAAGAATAGGAAAGAATACTATTGTTTTGTTTGCTAGAGCCCATCCTAATGACCTCATCTTAACTTGATCATCTGTGAAGACTTTTTCCAAGAAAGGTCACATTTGCAGGTATTAGAAGTTAAGACTGCAACATCTTTTGGAGGGGGAGCAATTAAAACCCCTAAGGTATCATTATTAGAAGTAGATGATTTTGCTTCTTCACTGAAAAATGAGTATCTTAAAAAAAAAAAAAATGAGTATCTTTCTGGGCGCCTGAGTGGCTCAGTTGGCTGAGTGTCTGACTCTTGGTTTTAGCTTCGGTGGTGATCTCAGGTCATACGATCAAGTCTCATGTCAAACTCCATGCTCAGCATGGAGTCTGTTCAAGGTTCTCTCTCCCTCTCTGTCCCTCCCTCTGCTCACTAGTGTGCTCTTTCTCTCTAAATAAAGAAATAAATAAAATCTTTAAAGAAAATTTAGAAATGAATATCTTTCTGCAGAGAACTGATTAGATACACATCAGTTGTTTAAAAAATAGGTATAAACCCTTTTGGGTTTTATCTTTTTTTTTTAAAGATTTTATTTATTTATTTGACAGAGAGATCACAAGTAGGCAGAGAGGCAGGCAGAGAGAGAGGGGGAAGCAGGCTCCCTGCTGACCAGAGAGCCCGATGTGGGGCTCGATCCCAGGACCCTGAGATCATGACCCGAGCTGAAGGCAGAGGCTTAACCCACTGAGCCACCCAGGCGCACCAGTTTATCTTTTTTTTTGTATTCTCTACACACAACATGGGGCTTAACTCACAACCCTGAGATCAAGAGTTGCATGCTCTTTCAACTGAATCAACCAGTTGCCCCTCACATCCGTTTCTCCCCTGCCATTGTAATAGAAAAAGAAATAACTCCAGGCATAAATGTTTGTTTTAGGATTCTGTATACTTTTCATGAATATAATTTATCTTGTTTTCAAAATTAAAAGTTTATAAAGGAAGCACTATCACCCAAATTATAAGTTATCTAATGGACTCTCCCTCACATATAGAAAAGAAAAATGAAAACTGGGCAGAAAGTTTTGCTTTCCTAAAATTATGACAAATTTGTGCTTGCCTATCAAACAGTCAAAAATCCTGAGGTTTGACACTCTTTTGGCAAGGCTGTGGATAAACCACTACTCTCACACACTGCTGTGGGAGTGTAAAAGGGGCACAACATTTAGAGAGGTGAAATGAAATGAAAACAGAAAAATTACAGACTAATAGGAGCTTTATCCCTATTCCCTTATTTCTGGAAAGCTAAAATCCAAGACTTAATGATGGTACATCAGTAGTGTCATTTTCATATATTACAACATAATTTAATTTAACCCCATGAGGAGGTGTTTTTCTTGCTTTTATACTTCGGGTAAGTACCCAATAAATAGCTGTAGAATAGATTGAATAAACAGATTGAATAAATAACTTGCACTGCTTTCATCCAATTCTCCCAAGCCTTGAGGCAGAGAAGGATTTATTAGTGCTAGCCACAAGAGAGTTAGAAATCTAGGGTCTTGGAATATTTAAAATGGCAACTGCATTTTTACTTCATGTGGTAAAACATAAAAATTTGTAAAGGTTTGGTTAATTAAAAATTGGTCTTGGAACAGACGTTGAATTAAACAAAAACCTTTAGAGGAATTAAGAGATCTCAGAACAAAGATCAAATTAAAGATGGCATATTTGGGGGACGCCTGGGTGGCTCAGTGGGTTGAAGCCTCTGCCTTCGGCTCAGGTCATGATCTCAGAGTCCTGGGATCGAGCCCCGCATCGGGCTCTCTGCTCTGGCGGGGAGCCTGCTTCCCCCTTTCTCTCTCTGCCTGCCTCTCTGCCTACTTGTGATCTCTCTCTCTCTGTCAAATAAATAAATAAAATGTTAAAAAAAAAAAGATGGCATATTTGGAATATATCTGAATATGTAAAAGCAAAAAGAGAAATACAAAACAGTGACCTAAGTAAAATTTAGTTCACTTCAATTCCAGGGGCTGGATCCTTGGCTCAGTAGAGTAAGTGTGAGAGAACCATTTACCTCTGACAACTGCCTTCAATTTGCACTCTGTCCCAGTGAGAATCACCTACCCAACCCAAAGATACATGAGAAATAATAAGTGTTTGAAGTTTTAAGCTGCTACATTTCGGTGTGGTTTGTTACACAGCAATATTGGTAAGAAATTCTGATCCTTAGGTCCTTTTCCAGCTTCAGTCATATGATGTCTCCAGGTCATGGGAACCTACTCATCTGCAACTTTTGGAGAAATGCGTCAGATCATTTTTGCATGGCCTCTTTCTTACCCTTCCGTTTTCATCCAGACCCACCTGCTCTTTGATGAGAACTGACCTGGTAAGTAAACTCTTTGTGCACATGTAATCATAGACTAGTATTTTTTTTATGTGGTTTCTCACACATTTTTTCCTATCATTGCTTTCTAACCAGGACTTGGGGAAGAATTACCAAGGTAGGCGAATTTGTTCTGAGTCACTTGGAAGAGTAGGAAGTGGTATTTGGGGAGAAGAGATGGAGAACACTTTGCTAACCTTCAGATCATGCCCATCTTTTTTTTTTTTTTTAAGATTTTATTTATTCGACAGATAGAGATCACAAGTAGGCAGAGAAGCAGGCAGAGAGAGGAGGAAGCAGGCTCCCTGCCGAGCAGAGAGCCCGATGTGGGGCTCAATCCCAGAACCCTGGGATCATGACCTAAGCCGAAGGCAGAGGCTTTAACCCGCTGAGCCACCCAGGCGCCTCATGCCCATCTTTTTTATCCAAAATTATTACTGACTCGGGGCACCTGGGTGGCTCCTGTGGTTAAGGCATCTGCCTTCAGCTCAGGTCATGATCCTGGGATCCTGGGATTGAGTTCTGCATCGTGCTTCTCCCTCTCCTCCCCCCTCATGCTCTCTCTCACTATCTCTTTCTCTCTCTCAAATAAATAAACAAAATTTTTAAAAATAAATAAATAAATAAATTATTACTGACTTACTGGCCATTGAACAAAAAGGTTAAAGAATGACATACAAATAATGATAAATTCAGGAACTTCCATATTTTTTTATTTTTCCCTTCAGTAGTGTTACTCAGAACTTTATATATAAATTATAAGAGGTACTGAGGCAATATGGTTCAAGGTTCTGTTGTATGATCATTGTTTAATCTAGAAAAGGAGTTCCTGGAATCATCTGCTTTTATTTTCGTCAGAAGCACAACCTACAAGGCAATACATTTAAAATAATTTTTGTAATGCTTAAAAAAAAAAAAACTGGGACACCTGGGTGGCTCAGTTGGTTAAGCAGCTGCCTTCGGCTCAGGTCATGATCCCAGCATCCTGGGATCGAGTCCCACATTGGGCTCCTTGCTTGGCAGGGAGCCTGCTTCTCCCTCTGCCTCTGCCTGTGCTCGCCCTCTCTCTCTCTGACAAATAAATAAATAAAATCTTTAAAAAAAAAAAAAAAAAACTAGAGACCCCTTTTCCCCCATCGGGGTTGTAGGTGGTGGTAGGTATGAAGATGTCTCTGCTAATTTTTAGAGTCCATTTTCAAGTTTTAAATACGAGATTTGTCCCCCAAAAATACTCACAAAGAGTTTAAGGATTGTCCATAAAAATAGATTTATTGAGAAAAGAAAAACACTGGATTTTTTTCATTGCAACATATTTTGAAATGTCAAGGAAAAATATGGAGGAAGCCTCAAAATTTTGCAGATTCATATACATCTTTTGTTACTTAACTTTAACATAAATTATACTAAGTGCTTGATTTTAAAAACTTTTTTTAAAATTTAATTTAATTTTTTCTTTTCAGTGTTTCAAAATTCATTGTTTATGCACCACACCCAGTGCTCCATGCAATATGTGCCCTCCTTAATACCTATCACCAGGCTCACCCAATCCCCCACCCTTTTCCCCTCCAAAACCCTCAGTTTGTTTCACAGAGTCCACAGTCTCTCATGGTGTGTCTCCCCTTCTGATTTCCCCAAACTCATTTTCCTCTCCATCTCCCAAAAGCATCCCACTCTTGATTTCAGTTCCAGTCACAATCTTGGGGTCATGAGATTGAGCCCCACAGCAGGTTCCACACTGAGCATGGAGCCTGCTTGGGAGTCTCTCTCTCCCTCACCTCCTGCCATTACCTCCCCCTTCACACTCCTGTCTCTCTCTCTCTGTCTAAAATAATAAAATAAAATAAAATAAAATAACAAAGAAATATCACTATAGAGTTGGGTCACCTGGCTGGCTTCGTTGGTAGAGCATGCAACTCTCGATCTCAGAGTCATGAGTTTAAGTCCCATGTTGGGGATAGAGTTGATGGTAAGGAATTCCCAACCAGTGATCTGCCTGGAGTCACTTCTTCCATTAGTCCTACCTTAATAACTAAAATTGCTGTGCTTTTAGCCTTAAAGATCAATCATGGAAAGATAGTGTTAAAGTACAAGTGGTATTTGGTATTTAAAGATAGTGACGAACAAGTTAGCTCAAATTATGGGACAGAATTAAAAAATTATAACAGCCATCTTGATTTCATGTATTAGAACATAGTATAATGGATGTTAAACTGGAGTAGATGGTAGACCAGTCTTAAACAGTCAGTAAAGCTATTCAGAAATAAACCTAACAGAACACCAGAATACATTTATTGTGATGTGGTTGAGTAGAGAGAAATTATATTGTAATTCAACACTTGTCCTTTTTGTATATTGGGAAGAATTTCTAAAATAAGAAGGGATTGGGGTGCCTGGGTGGCTCAGTGGGTTGAGCCTCTGCCTTCGGCTGGGGTCATGATCTCAGGGTCCTGGAATCGAGTCCTGCATTGGGCTCTCTGCTTGGCGGGGAGCCTGCTTCCCCTCTCTTTCTCTCTCTGCTTGCCTCTCTGCCTGCTTGTGATCTCTCTCTGTCAAATAAATAAATAAAATCTGTAAAAAAATAAAAATTAAGAAAAAATAAAATAAGAAGGGATTTGGGTTGAAGAATTAACATGTGTTGAGTCCTTACTAAATGCCAGACTCTAAGTATTTATATCTCATATCTCATTTATATCTCATAAAAAAGCCTATAAATGATAAAAAAGCATATAAATGATTATGCTCATAATCATTTTCATTTCCAGAAGACGATTCTTTTTTTTTTTTTTTTAAGATTTTATTTATTTATTTATTTGGAGAAAGAGAATGGAGAGAGCAAGCGAGCCAGGGGAGGAGCAGAGGGAAAGGAACAATCAGACTCCACACTGAGTGTGGAGCCCGACACAGGGCTGAATCATGTGACCCAGAGATCATGGCCTTAACTGAAATCAAGAGCTAAAAACTTAACTGACTGAGCCACCCAAGTGCCTCTTCAGAGGAGGAATCTAAGGCTATTTATTTACTTCATGTTTCTCAAAGCGTGTTCTACCAATCACTCACATCAAAATCTCCGGAAGAGCTTAATAGAAATTTAAATTCCTGGGGCACCTAGGTGGCTCAGTGGGTTAAGCCTCTGTCTTCGGCTCAGGTCATGATCTCAGGGTCCTGGGATCAAGCCCCACATCGGGCTCTCTGCTCAGCGGGGAGCCTGCTTCCCTCTTTCTGTCTGCCTGCCTCTCTGCCTGCTTGGGATAGCTCTCTGTCAAATAAATAAATAAAATCTTAAAAAAAAAAAAAGAAAGAAATTTAAATTCCTGGACCTTAATTCAAATTTCCTTGAATCATGATTTCTGGGACACTTTCAAAAGAACCAATGAACTAAATGATACCAATTTGAAAAATACATTAAAGTTTTCTCTTTTGGCAAGTGGGTGTTAAAGTCATTGGTTAACCTATCTCTGTTCATGATAAAGTTGTTTAGTGACCAGTATCTGTATCTATAATTACATTTCTGTGCAATCAATGGTCAATTACTAATTTTTTCTCTGCACATAAAGGCAGCATTATAAAGAGAAAAGAGGTCAACATTCTGAACTTTAGTCTACTGAGTCTCCTTCAATTGGCTATAAGGAATAGCACTGAAAGCAATTGTTAGTGTCTTTCTTATCACTTTTAGTTGTTTTAAAAGTATATATTCCTTTGTTTTTATTTTGCTTTTCTTATTTCAGTCTCTCTTTTCTACTTTTTTTAATAAAGTTATTTTATTTTGTTTACTTTTTATTTTTTTATTTTAGAATTCTTTTTTTTAGTTTTGGGGTTTTTTTTTTAGTTTTAGTTTAGTTTTAATTCCAGTTACTTTATCTTTTCTACTTTCTTACTGGGCACTAATTTTTCTTCTCCCCTCGCTATGCCTTGGGTTTGTCACCAGTTTCAGTTAACTTGGTAAGGCATTAAATTATACTCCATTTTCCTTTTCCCAGTCTGAACCAGTTATGATATATACAGAGAGGCGAGACAGATGGAGATTAAAACAAAAAAGCTAGATTGAAAACTAGGGCTTAGATCAGCAACCAGTCAGCCCTCCTAATACTTCTCACCAAGTCTAGACCCTGAAATGACCTGCTGACTTAGAATCACTACAAATATCAAGCCCAGGGATCAGTAACAGAGACATGTAGTAGCCTTCAGCCATGTTTCTAGAAGATTGTTTAAAGTTAAGTATTGGTATTAGTGCATTTATATTGGACATATTTAGAATACATATGAACATAAATAAAGACAACTTTTTCTACAAAATGGGGACCTAAGTAAAATTTAGTCAGCTTCAGTTCCGGAGGCTGGATGCTTGGCCTGGTGGAATAAATGTGAGAGAAGCATGTACGTCTGATTACTGCCTTTAGCCTATGCCCTCTCTCCCAATGAAAATGTACAGAAATAAGAGGGTGCCTGGGTGGCTCAGGTGGTTAAGCCTCTGCCTTTGGCTCAGGTCATGATCCCAGGGCTCTGGGATCAAGCCCAGCATGGAGCATCTGCTCAGCAGGCAGTCTGCTTTTCTCTCTCCCTCTGCCCCTACCCCTAGCTCATGCTCTCTCGCTCTCTCTTACTCTGCTCCCTCTCTCTCTCTCAAATAAATAAATGAAATCTTTAAAAAGAAAAAATATATACAGAAATAAAATGATGTCATATAGATTTCCTACCAGGTTCACCTTGCTTGAAAATTCACCTTGCTTGAAGAGATTCAAAAATCATATAGAATCATGATTAATTAAGTGAATAAATTATGCTACATCTTCCATTGAGAATTAATATATGTTTCAAGAAGTCACACAGTGACAGTTAGAAATTCATATGCCCGGGCTCCAGTGCCAATCCTCTGTGACTCTGAATGGGGTTTTGAGAAGTAAAGAGCCAGGGATATCTCTACTGCCTCCTGATATATTTGGTGATATCATAACAAAGCAAGTATGGGAGTTCCCACCAAATTAGAAGGCTGTTGTGGCAGGCGTTTTGTAGCCATGTGGCAGAGTTCTGGTTGGAAAAATGTGACAGAGTCTGTGGCAAAGGTGATGTGAGTGGTAGCAATAGAAGCCATGACAAGGGGGGGGCGCCTGGGTGGCTCAGTGGGTTAAAGCCTCTGCCTTTGGCTCAGGTCGTGATCCCAGGGTCCTGGGATCGAGCCCCACATTGGGCTCTCTGCTCAGCGGGGAGCCTGCTTCCTTCTCTCTCTGCCTGCCTCTCTGCCTACTTGTGATCTCTGTCTCTGTCAAAATAAATAAAATCTTTAAAAAAAAAAAAAAAAGAAGAAGCCATTACAAGGGGTCAGTCACTTTCAGATAAAGCCTCCCAAAATGGTAACAGAGATGAAGACTGTCCTGACTTCACAAAATTTATAATTTAGTAAATAAAGGATATGGGAACAACTTAATTCAATGATAAAGAAGAGTGACAATAGCTAACATGTATCAAGTGCTTACTATATTCAAGGCACTGTTGACCACCACAGTTGATCTTCCCACAGAATCGTAAAATAGTACTCATATAATTCTCCATTTATAAATGGGTAAACTGAGACTTGGTGGGGGGACTGTTAAATAATTTACTCATGGACACACCGAAAGTAGGTCCTTAAGCTAGGATTTAAACTCAGGAAAAATAATATGCGAAGTAATATGAACACAAAACTCAAGTTAATCAGATGGAAAGAGTGGCTTAACTGGGGCGATGCTTCGGTGTGGTTGCTGTCGGCTCCCTTTTCTCAACAGACCATTACATTGCCTGGAATACTGTAAGCACTTGTTGAAATTTATTTTTTAATAACCGTATGAAGTTGTTGTGAATTTGGGGAGAAAGACGTGGCAGGAGCCACATTCCGTGATTTGTCAGTTGAGTCTGTGTTTTCCTCTGTTATTCTCCCAGTCTAAAGAGAACCAGGAAGGAGTGGGTTTAGCGGGCAAGCTTCAGAACGGAATGAAGCCAAATCTGACAAGTGAGAGAAGTGCCAAGAATTCAGGTCTCGGAGATTATGGTGGATTCAGGGATAGATAGCTAGGGCAATTAGAATATGCAAGCAATTAGCCAGAGCTAATTAGTTAACAACAGACTTCCCCTAAGCTCTGAAAACCTAGTTACAGAGCATTTGAAACAGCTAAAGTAAGGCTTTAGATGTCAAAACGGTTCCCAAAGTAGAACACACAAATTGAATCAGCAGGCGTAACTGTGAGCAGTTTCAAAATACCGTTAAGTAGAAGATTTATATTTTTCTGGGGTGACTGGGGGGCTCAGTTGGTTAAGGGTCTGCCTTCAGCTCAGGTTGTGATCCCAGGGTCCTGGGATAGAGCACCACACTGGGCTTCCTGCTCAGTGGGGAGCCTGCTTCTCCTTCTGCTGCTCCCCCTGCTTGTGCTCTCTCCCTCTCTCTCTCTCTTAAGTAAATTAATTAAAAATCTTAGGGAAAAAAGATAATTTATATTTTTCTTAAGGATAGCAAAGAAAACCACAGATTAAGGAGTCGTTGAGAAAAGTTAAGATTTACTCTGAAAGGGATAGGACTTGTACAAAAAAAAAAGTTTCTTTTATACAGCTTTTTGTATATTTTTTCACTTTGTATAATGAGTAGCTAACTAATTTATAATACCTCAATAAAAGTTTATATATTTAGATATAAGCATTTACTTTTCAAATTTATAGAGCTAATTTCTCAAGTTCAAAGGATTGTCATAGATTCTAGCTAGGAGACTGTGCTTCTGAGTCCTGATGGGGCAGCCCAATGCTATCTCATCAGGAATGATTAGAAATATGTTAGATGGGAGATGGAAGGATTCAGAAAGTGACATTAGTTGTTAAGCTACCCAATGTGAACCTTGAAGCAGGTTACAAAATTTCCTTTTTGCTTAGAGTCCCAGGAGCCCTTGGAGGAAGCTTTGGGACTGATAGCTACGTCCCTGTGATAATGAAATTAGGACAAAGAGGGGAGATGAAATCCACCCAGCTGGACAGGATTGGGGTTTAATACATCAGGATGGGAATCAATTCACTGCATAGCAGAAGAGGTTCTTTTTGATCATCAGGGAAAGGGTATTCTTTTCATGAAGTCTATTTTTTTTCTGTTATTCAGATTTGGTGAATTCTATTTATCTGTTCTCAAGTTCACTGATTCTGTCCTGTCATCTGCATTGTACAATTGAGCCCATCTAATGATTTGTTGGTGTTGGTTATTATATTTCTTTCAGCTTTCTATTTTCCACTTTTTTTTAAAGATTTTATTTATTTATTTGACAGACAGAGATCACAAGTAGGCAGAGAGGCAGGCAGAGAGAGAGGAAGGGAAGCAGGCTCCCCGCTGAGCAGAGAGCCCGATGCGGGGCTCGATCCCAGGACCCTGAGATCATGACCTGAGCTGAAGGCAGAGGCTTTAACCCACTGAGCCACCCAGGCGCCCCTATTTTCCATTTTTTTTAACATCTGTTTCTTTACTGTGATTGTCTACATTTTCCTTTGTTTCAAGAGAATTCACATTTGCTTGTCGAAGCATTTTTATGATGTCTGTTCTGTAATCCATGTCAGATAATTCTGATTCATGTCGGTGTTGGTATCATTTCATTGTCTTTTCTCATTCAAGTTATGATTTTCCTGGCTCTAGGTATGACAGGTGATTTTCTATTATATACTAGACACTTGGGTGATTCTGGGTCTTATATACATCTTCTATTTTAGCAGGCAGTCACTCTGTTTAGGTTTACCCTGCAGATCATATTCTACTTATAGACTGTGGTTCCAATGACAATTTAATTTTTGGAGACTTTGCTGTGTTATTTTGGTCTGCTTTCTTCCCCTGGTACCACCAGGGTTCTGACTGATCTCTGCTGATGCCATCTATGGGGATAAAAGGCACTTCCCCAGCCAAGCCACCTGCGCCTCTAGGTGGGAAAAGGAATTCTTCAGCTCACAGGGATGAAGAGTAGTTCCCCAGAGCCACCTGTTGTCAGAGGAACTTCTACTCTGTCCCCCTGGTCAGTGCCACTGGCCTGCCTGGTGTTATTTGCAGGACTCCTATTTGATCCGGGGGATGAATGAGTCTACCTGGTCCATCTCCCGCCATTAGGTTAGGGTTCAGGAGACATGGAGTCTGGGTTGCTTTCTGTTTCTGGGTGAGGAGGATAATTAAGATACCTGATCGCTGTGGTGTTCCTCTAGTCTTTGGTCCCTAGCCAGTCTGCCTTTCCCTTTTCACCTTTCAAAGGTCTCCTATGATTGCCTCTTTCATTGTTTCCAGGGTTTATAGTTGTACTTGGCAGGAACAAGAAGAGAAGTCTATGCTGTCTTGTCTGAAAAAGCCCACAAGAGAGGATATGTTTAAAGTCAATGTTGTCATTTATGTACTCTCTAGCCAGTCCTTGAAGGACTTAGACCATTCACTGAACAAATATGATTGAGCACTTACTATGTGCCAGGGGGTATCCTAGAAATATGGATAGTTTGGTACCTGCCCTCATGGAGGGAGCATTTCAGTACAATGAAGAATCATTTCATAGTAAGAGTTATATTTGGAGACCAAAAGAGTATCATAAAAAAAACAATAACACTTTATCATCTCTCTGTCTTCCACTGTGGGGTCAGTACAAAAAAGACCAGTAGAATATTGTGGCTGGAGATGCAAAGACATGTGCTGACATCAGGATGATAGTGAAAACAGTAGTCCAGAAAGCACTGCCAAGGAACAGAATCCTGCAGTGTTTACAAAAGAAGAGCATGAGCCACATGGGCTAGTCAAAAGAATGGACTTGACCTGGTCCTGTTAGTGGGTAGAAGCTCTAGCAAATTCTCATTGCCTCCTAGAACCACGTTGAGCAGAGATGTAGGGGATGGTCTGACAATCCCAAGGGTTGTTTGGATGATAATAAGGCACACAAACATGAGACAGCTGAGGCTATGTTTCACACAACTAATAAGCAGGTTTGGGACTATAAAATGTTATCTATATTGATTTATAAAACACTCTTTTTATCTAGCCACCCATTTCACTGTAGTGATGCTCATCTTCTAAATAATAAGAAAATAGTCTGTAGAAAAAGTGGATAAAATTATGATTAAAGAAGTAGCAGTAAAGAAATTTTTTCCAAACGAAGATAAATACATTAGAACAAGTACATGGGCTGAGGAAGGGCACTAATTTTATTTTTTATTTTATTTATTTATTTGACAGAGAGAGCAAATGAGCAAGTTGACCCATTCCATATTTAAATTTCCAGGGTACCAAATTTTATTTGCTGCAAAATTGAAGCTGGCTAATTTTTAAAAACTTTTATCTTTTTTTTTAAAAGATCTTATTTATTTATATGTCAGAGAGAGAGCACAAGCAGAGGGAGTGGCAGGCAGAGGGAGAGGGTGAAGCAGACTCCCCGCCAAGCAGGGAGCCCAATGCAGGACTCAATCCCAGGACCCGGGATCATGACTTGAGCTGAAGGCAGATGCTTAACCGGCTGAGCCACCCAGGTATCCCTAAAATCTTAACCTTAAAATTTAATCTTAAAATTATGGAAATGAAACAAGTTTATTGAAAACAACTTAGAACATGATAGGGTCCATAATGTAACAAGTAGAATTCTCAGAGTTGAGAGTTTTCCCATGGCATCAACAAAGCATTTCCCTGCTTGAGGTCATACAATGTTATCAGAGGTAAGTTAGGGTAATAGGGTACCTACCGTTTTGAAGATGCAAGATTGAAAGCGTGGGAGGCTGTAAGAAAGGCAAAAATCAAGTCTCCTAGAGCCAATTCTCCATTGCAGAGGGTAAATTGTAATACATCTGTGGCCACTAACATTTAAAAGTTTGTCTAATCTAGCTCCTTAATCAGGATGAGGGGGCTCTGAAAGGTAAGAGGGGATTCTATATTGGAAACTAAATTTGCAGCAGATGAATATCCAGTTGGATGGAGAAAAGGACAAGTTGACCTGTAAAAGAAAGGAAAGAAAGAAATGGAAGGAAGGGAAGAAAAGAAAGGAAAGAAAGAAAGAGAATTAACAAACATGAGGTGTCACATTAACCTGATTTTTTACCAAATTCTGTAACACGCCTTTAAATTACAGAATAAACCAACATCTGTGGATATCCCATTGAATAAGAAAGATAAAGTATTTTTCATAATTTAGCATCAGTGTACAATGGTTGAACTGTTAACATAAAGCCCTAATACTGTGGGCTACCTATAGCCACTGGTTTTTATACTCATCCCTTGCCCTCTTAGGCCTTGGGAACTAATTATAAAATAATGACATCAAAAAGAAACTTCCACATTGTGTCTAAGGTAAGGATTCAAAGGGTCTCCAAATGAATAAGAAAGGTATTAAGATCATTCTATCACACTATTTTTGACAGGTAATAAACACTCACATGGGACCTGTACAAAAATGCGGGAACAGAAACAGAATGAAGTAGAAGATATGTATTACAGATGAAGAGCACACTTCAGAAGAACAAAATTTTACATAATTGCCTTGATTCCCAAAGAGATTAAAGAAATTATGAGCTCGGCAAAGTAAGAAAAGACCATGTAAGATAACCCTATCTCTGACCCATCATATAATCTTGACTGGAACAAATAAATAAAATCACTTGTGTGTATTTTTTTTTAATGTAAGCTCTATACCCAACACAGGGCCTCAACTCATGATCTCAAGACTTGGTCACACACTCGACAGACTGACCCAGCCAGGCACCTCAATAAACAAAAGTACTTTGAGACTTCTCCGTCATAAGGCACCATGAATAGAAATGCTAATTCTGTAATGGGATTTTAGTTTGTTGGTTTTTTTTTTTAATTTTTAAGTAAGAATAAAAACAATTTTCACTTCCTTAAAACTAAGTGCAAATGGGGGACACCTGGGTGGCTCAGTTGGTTAAGCGGCTGCCTTCGGCTCAGGTCATGATCCCAGCGTCCTGGGATCGAGTCCCACATCGGGCTCCTTGCTCCGCAGGGAGCCTGCTTCTCCCTCTGCCACTCTGTCTGCCTGTGCTCGCTCTCTCTCTCTCTGACAAATGAATAAATAAAAAATCTTAAAAAAAAAAAAAAACTAAGTGCAGATGGTACAAGAAACAAGGGCTATTTTATTAGTCTTCTGTATTACAGAATTTCAATATGGAAGAACTCTCTGAGGCTACCTATGAAAGTATCTAATGGCCTAACAGATTCTATTGTTTCCTTTCAGACTGTGATCAAAATGATGCCAGTCAGCTGAGCCAAGTGTGTACATTCCTCACTCAACCCCAGACAGCTTAATAATGGTTCATTAAGCAGCTAATTAGACTTGCATTACTCTCAGCCGTAGGCTCACAGACCCCACCCTGTGGACACACCTTTGCCATACTCCTTGCTCTTTTTTTTTTTCCCCAAGACTATTAATTTATTTGACAGAGAGAAAGAGAGTGAGCACAAGCAGGTGGAGTGGCCGGCAAGGGAGAGGGAGAAATTGGATCCCAGCTGAGCTGAAGGCAGACGCTTAACCGACTGAGCCACCCAGGTGTCCCACCATACTCTTTGATCGTGATACATCTTACTTTGTTCGCTATTTAGAAACGACCAAAGAGACACTTTTTTTTTTGTTCTAGGAAAAAACCAAAACGAACAAAGAAAGGTTTGTAATTTAAAGAGCCTGTCAGTGCACCGATTGTGATTTGTTAAATATGCTTCAAAAGCAAAGGATATTTAGTGATCACATGGCTTATATTTAAAAGGAGAAACTGGGGTGTCTGGCTGGCTCAGTGGGAGGAACATGAGACTTGATCTTGGAGTCTTGAGTTTGAGCCCCATGTCAGGTGTAGAGATTACTTAAATAAAACTTGGAAAATAAAAAAAAAAGAAACGGAAGAAAGTTGATGGTTGACAAGAAGCAACATAGGAAGTCCCCATGCAGGACCACAACTAGTATGGTTTTGTGAAGAAGAACTTCTTATTGTCCTGATTTAAAGAAAATCCCAGATACATAGATTCAAAATCCACTTTTTCAGTTTTTGAGATGATAGGGTGTTGCCTGTGGGGACTCCTTGCTAGGAGAACCCTGTCTTGAGCTGTTTCGGCAAGGTACCAATTGGTGAACCTCCCTCCAGGGTTTGCAAAATGGTTACTTAAAATGAGATTTTTATTCTTGTTAGAATTGTCTCCATAGGGTTTATTATTTCCTACACAGATTATTTTCCCTATTTCAAGCAAACATTGCAAATGTTTTCCAAGTGTCTTTTATCATAAATCATAATCTTTTTTTTTTTTTTTTTTTTTTTTTTTTTTTTTAAATATACCAGATGATAATAAATGTTTTATTAACAAAAAAAATAGCAGGGGAAAGGAATAGAGGTTGCTGGGAAAATGAATTTATAATTTCTCTTCTCCTGCTGGGTTTAGGCTTTCTTTGTTGTTCTCTCTCCAGCTCCTTTAGGTGTAGGGTTAGGTTGTGTATTTGAGACCTTTCTTGTTTCTTGAGAAAGGCTTGCACTGCTATATATTTTCCTCTCAGGACTGCCTTTGTTGTGTCCCACAGATTTTGAACTGTTGTGTTTTCATTATCATTTGTTTCCATGAATTTTTTCAATTCTTCTTTAATTTCCTGGTTGACCCATTCATTTTTTAGAAGGATGCTGTTTAGTCTCCATGTATTTGCGTTCTTTCCAAATTTCCTCTTGTGATTGAGTTCGAGCTTCAGAGCATTGTGGTCTGAAAATATGCAGGGAATGATCTCGATCTTTTGGTACCGATTGAGACCTGATTTATGACCCAGGATGTGGTCTATTCTGGAGAATGTTCCATGTGCACTAGAGAAGAATGTATATTCTGTTGCTTTGGGATGGAATGTTCTGAATATATCTGTGATGTCCATCTGGTCCAGTGTGTCATTTAAGGCCTTTATTTCCTTGTTGATCTTTTGCTTAGATGATCTGTCCATTTCAGTGAGGGGAGTACATAAATCATAATCTTGAAAACAAATTCAACCGACGGTAGAGACATTGGCAGGGTTATAATTCTTAAGTGCTGACATCTAGTGGTGGTTGCTCTTCCTCGATAAAGTACTTTCGAGGTAATCTCTTCTGTGGGTTTTGTCATCAGTGTTTAAAAAAGTAATTACTTTAAAACGTAAGTCATTTGATTTCTCCTTGTAAAACTCTCCTTAAGATACTTTGGTTAAGAAAAATAATTCTCAAACCTTCAAATTAAACAATTTTCAAATATTTTCCCCCTGCAAGTATGGCATTCACAAGCGCTTTCCCCCAAAGTCTGCTATATGCAATCAGGAGGGTCTGCTGTATGCAATCAGGAGGGTCCTGGAAGAAACATGGGAAGTCCTAGAGTACAGGTAAGGAGTTTCCTAAACCTCTTGAAAAGTGGTTTTAAGTTTTTCTTCAGTGTCTGCTTATGAATGCAGATAGCATCAGGGATGGTCATAATACTTAATTGGGATTTTGAGGAAGCTTCGATCTATTTTGGTGATCACAAGGAACACTGAGAATGAAAACATATACTTATTAGTTGTGTGCTATTCCCAGATTAGCCCTAGGGATGCAAAATGAACTTTTCTGGACACTAACAATGAGAAATTTTAAGATAAGGAAAACAAATGTTTCCATGAGATCACTGCCATTTAGTATGATAGGTAGAATTTTTGACTATGATAGGTTGAAAAGCAGAAAGGAAGAAATTATTGAAGAGGGGGAGAAAAAACTTCATATAAGAGTAATTTCCAGGGGCGCCTGGGAGGCTCAGTCGGTTAAGCAGCTGCCTTCCACTCAGGTCATGATCTCAGGGTCCTGGGATCGAGCTCAGTGGGGAATCTCCTTGTCTCCTTCTTCTGCTCGTGCTCTCTGGCTCTTTCTCAAATAACTAGCTAAACTCTTTAAAGAAAAAGAAAAGAATGATCTCTAAAACAGCTTTGGACACTGAATTAACCAGGTGGCGAAAAAGAGGCTTCTACATAGCCATTTATTCATTAGCCACTCATCGAGTATTTATTGAGCACTCTCCATATGCTTAGGTACAGCATGTGCAAAGGCTTGAGAGAGAAATGCTGCTTTAGAGTATGTTATTGCTGAAGCAGAAGATAGAAGAAATTATGGGAGAAGTAGGAAATGACAATGTGTAATGGGAAAGACAAATCTGAGTTCCAATCTCATATCCACTACACATAGTATGTAAAGTTAAGCGAGTAACATAAGCTCAAAAAATACCACTTCTCCCATCCATACAATGCAAAACAAAAACAAAAACTTCCACGGTTTATTGAGAAAGTTAAATGAGCTAATAGGTGTGAAACTTCCTGACATGAAATAATAAATTTTAGTTATTTTGCCCATCAGGTTTTGCTGCATAATAAACAACCACAAAACATCCTCATGGCCTACAACAATTAACATTTATTTTCAGGCTCACTGGTCGATGGTAAATAGTGATGTTGGGTTGGCTGGGGTGTTCTGCTTCACATTGAGGGTCCAGCCCACATACTCATTTTGGGTTTAGGATACAGGGACAGAGGCTATCAGGTATGTTCCTCTAATAGTGATGGAAGACGTGCATGCCTTTGTTCATGTCACATTCCTAACATCCCAATGGCCAAAGCAATCACAATGTCAAATCGAAGGTCAAAGACTGAAAAAGCACAAAATGCCTCCATGAAGCCATGACATGGGTATGAAGTATATACTACCAAGGGGAACAAAATTTGGGAGTGATGTATTTTGTTAGTTGTCTGTTTGTTTGCAAAGGCTGTACATATCCTAAGGAGCTTGGAGTTCATCCCGCGGGTAATGTGAAACACCTGACCAAGGCTGTGATTTCTTTTTTTTTTAGAAGGCTCATTCTGTTGATGCCATGGAGGGTAGAATTGAAGAGGAACAAGATGAAAAGCAGAAATACCAGTTACAGTAAGTTCTTAGTCTAGTGATGACAAAGACCTGGGCTAGAAACATGCTTTGGGCTACAGAGAGGCAGGAAACTATTGAATGAAGAGAGTAGTATAGTTCATTGAATCCTGAGTCTAAATCCTGAAGAATTTATTAGTTTTATCTTATTTGCTTTTTTTTTTAAGGTTTATTTATTTAACAGACAGAGATGACAAGTAGGCAGAGAGGCAGGCAGAGAGAGAGGAAGCAGGCTCCCTGCTGAGCAGAGAGCCCTATACGGTGCTTAATCCCAGGACCCTGAGATCATGACCTGAGCCGAAGGCAGAGGCTTTAACCCACTGAGCCACCCAGGCGCCCCTTATTTGCTTTGTTTTTAAAAATCACTGAATAACTCTGACTAGAGTTGTCTTCTTAAGGCCATGGAATTTAGACTTGATAAACTAGAAATAATCTTATATTATAAAATAATGTCTTTGCCAACTGATGCAGAAAGTGAAGGTCAGGCAGAGGTGTGCTAGCCTATACCGGCTTGTGAGAGCCAGTTAAAATCTCAGGAATTTTGTAGCCATGTAACCTACACAGCCATTATTAAATACTAAATTGTATGAACTTATACTGAAATAAATTATACTAATAATGAAGGTAATCACTTTTGCTTCCAGCCAAGATGAAGTAATAGGAAATAGATTTACTTGTCCACCTGGAAAAAAAAATATGTGAAACAATTTTCTAGCCACTGGACATCAAGTAACAAAAGACAGTGATCTCTAAGAGATGAGAAACAGTTGCTCCCAGCTCACCTCCTTGAGAAAGGTTCCAGGCCAGGAGCAAAGGGGAAAAATGTGGGCAGAGCCCAAGACTCTCTAAGCTGAGGAGACAGAGCTGAGAGTCCCGAAAGACCAATGCAGCTAAAGTTCTCAGGACAGAGTACCAGAAAGGAGAGAGCTGCAGAGAGAAAACATCTCAGAGCTCTGTAGGGTATTTGTTTTTTTGTTTGTTTTTTTTTTTTTTCTCTGTAGGGTGTTCTACAGAGTACTATCAACACATGCAGTAAGGAAATCTCTTGAGGCCTGCCAAATATCTATCTGAAAGAAATAGAGGAAATAGTATTCTGGGCTCACAGATAATCTGAAATAGTGTCCATTCCCACAAGCTGGAAAAATTCATAATTTGGGTACAATACTCAGAGGGGTCTTGCCTCAGGAGTGGGGAATAATTAATTCTAGACTAAATGCCGCTGTGGCCCCACCCTAAGAAATCTGAAAATTGAGACCCCGAAGATAACAAACTGTTTTCAAGTAAAAACTACTTATCAGAAATAGCTCAAAAAAATTACAGAGGAGTATAAAAATATGCTGCACTCAACAAAGTAAAATTTACAGCATCCAATCTAAGATTACCAGGAATGCAAAGCAGGAAAGAAGGAGCCATTAAAAGAGAAATCAATCCATTAAAACCTACTCAGAACAGATACAAAGGTTACAATTAAGGAGTATTTATTTTAACTATATTATTTACTTATTTTTAGCTATATTGTTTAAACTATATTCCATGTATTCAACATATAAGGAGAAACTTGGGAGATATAAAAGAACACCCATGCACAATTTCTAGGGATGAGAACTACAATGTCAGAGAGTAAAAAACACTCTAGATTGTATTAACAGCTGATTAGACATGACAGAACACTGGCAAACTTCATTCAACACGTAGCAATAGAAACTCTATCACGAAACCCAAAGAGTAAAAAGAATTTCTTTCTTTTTCTTTGCAATAAAATATTTCTTTTATTCATGTTAGAGAAAGGGGCTTACAACAAGGAACTAAAATAACCTGTATGATAATTAACCTTAGGTAATCTTTTATTTCAAATTCAGTATTTCTTGTTTTGGTTTCTTAGCATCCAGAAGAGCATAATGGCCTCACATATTAAAGCCATGATTGGACCGATTTAACTTGGTTTAACTGTTTCCCCCCTCCAAGTTTTTATTTACATTTCAGTTAACATACAGTGTAAATTTAGTTCCTGGTGTACAATATAGTGACTCAACACTTCTACACATCACCTGCTGTTCATCACAGGTGCTCTCCTTAATCCCTATCCCCTATTTAACCCTTCTGCACACCCACTTCTCCTCTGGTAACCCATCAATCTGTTCTCTGTCGTTAAAAGTCTGTTTCTTGGTTTGCCTCTCTTTTTTCCCCTCCTGTTCATCTGTTTCATTTCTTAAATTTGACTTTGGAGTGAAATCATATGGTATTTTCTTTCTCTGACTTATTTCACTTAGCATAATACTCTCTAGCTCCATCCACATTGTTGCAAAAGGCAAGATTTTGTTCATTTTTATGGCTGAGTAATATTAATTTTGTGGAATGTTTCCTTCACTGTGCAGATTTTTTTTTTTTTTGAATGAAAAGAGCATCACTGAACTTTGGGATAGAAACAACCCAAACACCCATCAACAGATGGGTGGAGGGGTGCCTGGGTGCCTGAGTCGATTAAGTGTCTGCCTTCAGCTCAGGTCCTGAGATCGAGTCCTACATCAGGCTCCTAGCTCAGCGGGGAGTCTGCATCTCCCTTTCCCTACTGCTTATATTCCCTCTCTCTCAAATAAATAAATAAAATCTAAAAAAAAAATTGATGTGTGGATCAACAAATTGTGGTATATTCATACAATGGAATACTGCTCAGCAATAAAAAGGAATAAACTATTGACATATACAACATGGATATATCTCCAAATATTAGGCCATAAAGGAAGCAAGATAACAAAAGGTACATAGTTATGATTCTACTTATATAAAGTTCTATAAAATCCAAATTAATCTGTAGTTGACAGAAAGCAGGTAGTGGTTGCCTGGGGGATAGAGGACAAGAGGAATAGGAAAGGGATGATTACAAAAGGACACAAAGAAACTTGGAGATGATAGATATGTTTTCCATCTTGATTTTTTGATGGTCTCATGGATGCATACATATGTTGAAAATTATCAGAGTGTACATTTTATTTTTTTAAGAGTTTTTTTTTTAAGTAATCTCCACAGGGCTTGAACTTATACCCCCAAGATCTAGAGTCACATGCTACACTGAATGTGCCAGCCAGGCACCCACCCCCACAGTGCACACTTTAAATATGTACTGTTATTTTTTTTTAAGATTTTATTTATTTATTTATTTATTTGAGAGCGAGAGCATGAGCCGATAGAGAGGCAGAGGGACAAGCAGACTCCACGCTGAGTGTGGAGCCTGACACAGTACTCAACACAGGGCTCGATCCCAGGACGCTAAGGTCATGACCTGAGCCAAAGTTAGACACGTAACTGATTGAGCCACCTAGGCGCCCCTAAATATGTACTGTTTATTCTATGTTAGTTATACCTCAATGGAAAAAACAAACTGAATACCACGGGAAGAATATTTGAGATCTGGGTTTTACCAGAATATCCATATAAGCTAATTCCTCAGTCTTCACCAGCCTGTGGGTACAAATGGACTTAAATAAGTGATCGATCAAATTTCACAATTCAAATTTCACATTCCTGCCCCCACCTTCCCCCACCCCCGCTATCACAGGGCTTCCAGCCTCTCTCGAACTTCCCAGGGCATGCCTCGCATCAGCTTGGGAAGCCCTCTTATATGCTCTGGAACTCTGGTCACCTGGTTAATGTGCTGCCTAAGAAAGGAAGCCCCCAGAAGTGATACCTTCCTTTGTTGCCCACACCCAATATAATACTGGATCTGTTTAAAGTGCCATCTTTCTTTGTTTTCAGAGCTGCCAAATATGATGCCAGGTCATGCTGTACTGTGAGAAAACATGGAGAATGCCCCCTTCCTTGTTTATATCCAGCTGTGTTCCCTTGGCATCTAGAGTGCCATATAAAGTATTCCTTGGAATTCTTTTTGTAACTTCTCTTTCTGGAGGGTTCCACTAGGAATTAATGGAGCTGAGCTAGAAGACAAGTATCCAAGGCATAACGTACCATTGGGGTGTGACTTGGATGACTGGAGGTGGGGTGGTGCAGAGCAGGGTGGGTTGTGCAGGTGTAGGAAATGACAGGGGAGAAAAGAAAAAAAGCAAGTTAAAAATCAGGTCAAGGAACACCTGCGTGGCTCAGTCAGTTAAGCATCTGCCCTCGGCTCAGGTCGTGATCCCAAGGTCCTGGGATCAAGTCCCAAGTCGGGCTCCCTGCTCAATGAGGAGCCTGCTTCTCCCTCTGCGTGCTCTGCCTGCCACTTCCCCTTCTTGTGCTCTCCTTCTCTCTCTCTCTTTCTGATAAATGAATAAAATCTTAAAAAAAAATTTCAGGTCCAGACATGTCTAAATTTTTTTTTTCTTAAGGGTTTAAGTTTATTTATTTAAGTAATCCCTACACTCGATGCGGGGCTCGAGTTCACGACCCCAAGATCAAGAGCTGCATGCTTTTCCAACTGAGCCAGCCAGGTGCCCCTACATGCTGGTTCTGACTCATTAAGTGCCTACTTCGTGCAGTCATGTGAGTAACCTTCAGTTATTCCTACAGTGGTAAAAACTGGTCTTATTTAAACTGTCTAATCTAATTCTCATTACAAAGATGAGATATCAAGGCAGCCTATACAGAGATGGTCTTTGGTTGCCTAAGAAAATTAAAACAAGTGTTGACCCATATTGCCCAATAGCTTAACTTTCTTTTTTTTTTTTTTTTTTAATATGGTCACTGATCTTTCTCATTCTATTACTGAATCTGGTATTTTTATTTTTGTGAAGATTGAGAAGGGTGCATTTGAAAGGCAAGGAGTAGTGCAAAATAAAGAACGATGTCGTTTTCCTTCTTTAAGATAACTTTACCATTAACTGAGGCATAGATGCTAGCATGTGAAATCAATTTTATAAAGAGAAAAATGAGGCACTGCGAGGTTAAACGTCTTATTTCACAAAGCTCCCCTTTTTAAAAAGTTTTTTTTTAATTTATTCGTCAGACAGAGAGCACACAAAGAGGGGGAGCCACAGGCGGAGGGAGAAGCAGGCCCCCCGCTGAGCAAGGAGCCAACACAGGAGGCTCGATCCCAGGACCCCAGGATCATAGCTGAGGAAGGCAAACTCTCCACTGACTGAGCCACCCAGGTGTCCCTTCACAAAGACCCTAGAGGCAGAAATGAACTAAGGTCTGTGTCTGTTAATTCCTAGGTCAGCAAATCCTCTGTGTTTGCTGCCTGTCACCTTATATTATCTACTAAAATCATAAAGTCCTACCTGCTGATAATGTTATGGAGGACCATCTTAATGCTACATTTTGATACTTGTTCATGACTGCACCCCATGTAGTTGAAGGTTTTCATGTGCAGAGCATTTCTACAATGGGCATTAAGGAAATCATGAAAGCCTTACAGAATGAGGGGGGGGGGTGCCTGGATGGCTCAGTCATGAAGCATCTGCCTTTAGCTCAGGTCATGATCCAAGAGTCCTTGGATTGAGCCCCCCTCATCGGGCTCCCGCCTCGGTGAGAAGCATGTTTCTCCCTCTCCCACTCCCCCAACTTGTGTTCCCTCTCTTGCTGTCTTTTTCTCTTTCAAATAAATAAATAAAATCTTTTTTTTAAAAAAAAAAAGCCTTACAGAATGGGAGGATCTTTTGCCAAATTATAAGCCTCTAGGAACGCAGTTTTGTTAGTGTGTTTTTATATCTCTTATAATTCTTCAGAACGGGATTATATTTACATCTCTTAAGATTCTTGAAGAAGACTCGCAAATATATGAAAATTAAAAACTCCAAGTGTTTAAAACCACCCTTTAAGTTCCCAAACTGCAGAAGCAATTGGATGATTTAGTTCAGGCAGGGGGTTTGTAGGGCTTGGTTCTAATATTAGACAAATCAGTTCACTCATCTCTAGCTGACCTATTTGCTCATCCATCCAAGTCATTACCCTAATCTCTCTATAGCTTCCATGTTCTGTAAGGTAATTAGCACATGAGAGTCATTTGTAGCAGGCAGTGTCACCTCCTTGACAATTTCTTTTAATTTTACTTTTTTTTTTCACATGGACTTGAACTCACAACCCAGAGATCAGACCTCAGCTGAGATCAAGAGTTGGATGCTTAACTGACTGAGCCACCCAGGCGCCCCTCCTTGGCAGTAAATTTAATCTAAATACATACATGTATGAAAAACTTCCTCTTACAAGAGGAGCAGCTGATCAGTTAATGGAAATGGGTGTGATGTACCTTGGCCATGGCTGTCAAGCAAGTGTAGAGCCCTCATCACTCTAGATATAAGTACTGCTCTGTAAAATGAAAATGACACTGGAGGGGCGCCAGGGTGGCTCAGTCAGTTAAGCATCTGCCTTCGGCTCTGGTCATGATCTCAGTGTCCTGGGATGGAGTCCTGCGTGGGGCTCCCTGCTCAATGCGGAGCCTGTTTCTCCATCTCCCTCCGCCCCCGACCCCCACTCCCACACCCCCGCTCAAACTTGCTTGCTCACTTTCTTTCTTGGGCACTCTCTCTCTCTCAAATAAATAAAATCTTTAAAAAAATAAAATGACACTGGAGACCTCTTTGCTATATGAGGGTGTATATCCTGTACCTTATGGGCACAGGAGGCAATTATTTATTTTTTTTTAAGATTTTATTTATTTATTTGACAGAGATCACAAGTAGGGAGAGAGGCAGACAGAGAGAGAGGAGGAAGCAGGCTCCCGCTGAGCAGAAAGCCCGATGTGGGGCTCGATCCCAGGACCCTGAGACCATGACCTGAGCCAAAGGCAGAGGCTTTAACCCACTGAGCCACCCAGGCGCCCCGGGAGGCAATTATTGACAAAACTAGTTAACTAGATGGCTGAGCAAGGACCACTCCTACTCACTCAATTGTACTTTATTGGTTCCCTTACATACCTTTTGCAGTTATGAAAGCTGTGTTCTGCAAAAGTAGGACCTGTGAATTAGATAAAATATATAAATGTGTTTTATACATATGTATTTATTACATATGCGTATTTTATAAATTCATTATTACATAATGAATTACATATGTTACATGTGTTACATATTACATATGTAATACATACACACGTTACATATTACATATGTAAACATGCAATACATTTTCTCTATTTCCTAAATATATACACACACATCACATACAGATATTTTCTACATAGTATGGAAAGAAAGTTTTCTTTCAAATTGTTGCTTAGGGGCACCTGGGTGGCTCAGTTGGTAAAACGTCTGGCTTCGGCTCATGTCCTGATCTCAGGGTCCTGGGATTGAGTTCCACATCAAGCTCTCTGCTGAGCAGGGGAGTGTGCTTCTCCTTCTCCCACTGTCCCTCACCCCCGTTCGTTCTCTCTCTCTCTCAAATAAAAAAATAAAATCTATAAAAACAAAACAAAGACAAATTGTTGCTTAAATAGCTGATATGAGGAAGAAAATCGCTGATATGAGGTAGTGAATATTCCACCTGAGTTTGTCAGAATGTTTCCTAGTTTACTCCTATGAACATCGTTGCTTATGTGGAATGGACAAACCATATCCTTTTCCAAGGGTCAGATTAGTTTTAGTTGTTCAAACCAAAACATAGATGGCATTCCTTTGAAAAAAAAAATCACTTTTTTTCTTTTCTTCTTAGAAAGTTATTTATGTTTCTCTGGTTCCATTGATGTACCTTCATCCTACTCCCTTCTTTAGGTCTGGTAACTCTAATCTGCTCACCTTTTTCCTTGCAGAAGATGGTAAACTAGATCTTATGGGTCAAATCTAGTTTGAAGTCTGTTTAAACTAAGAATGTTTATATATATAAATAAATTTTTTTTTTAATTTGACAGAGAGAGAGAGAGCACAAGCGGGAGAGTGGTAGGCCAAGGGACAGGGAGAAGCAGGCCCTCTGCAGAACAAGGAGCACAATGCAGGACTTGATTTTAGGACCTTGGGATCATGACCTGAGCCAAAGGCAGATGCTTAACCAACTAAACCATACAGGCGCCTTGTTTTTTATATTTTTTTAATTGTTAAGAAAGTTTATTTTTTAATTTTTATTTATTTTTTTTAAGATTTTATTTATTTATTTGACAGAGAAAGACACAATGAGAGAGAGAACACAAGCAGGGAGAGTGGGAGATGGAGAAGTAGGCTTTCTGCCAAGTAGGGAGCCCGATATGGGGCTCGATCCCAGGACTCTGAGACCATGTCTTGAGCTGATGGCAGATACTTGACAACTGAGCCACCCAGGTGCCCCTATTAAGAAAGTTTAAAAAAGAAAAGAGGTTATGTGATCAAGAAGAATATGTGGCCCACAAAGGCCTAGAAATATTTACTATGTGGCCCTTTACAGAAAAAGTTTGCTGACCCCTATTCTAGAAGTTCACTCAAAGCCCCTAATCATAGTATCCACAGAAGAAAAATCATATGGTCCAAGTGTGGCCCTTGATCTTCCTAGATATTAGGCAAGACCTGAATGTGCTTTAAGCAGAAATGTAGGTTTTTGTATATTTCTGAACAAAGAATAAGTCTCTTATCTAGGAAGTTATTCCATAACCAACAAAGCGTAAATTTGGAAAAAGTACATATGGAGCATTGAAGAAGTTTGAGAGCATCCACATTGTCACATCATATCAAATCTATTGCAAAGGCTGGTGAAGAGACTTATCTTAGTGCCAGGTGGCATTTGCACCCATGATAATGATGTGAGTGATGCAGCAAAATCAAGTAGGTATGTGGTCTTCCACTACTTCTGCTTGTGTATTTGCCATTCTCGAACTTCTCTACAATTTCTTCCCACTGAGCAGCATTGTCAGTCTCTGAGAAAGGGATCTCTGATGTTAAGATCTTACCCACTGTATTCTTGGATTGTTTTGTCTAATGGATCTGTCCTTTGCTTAGTATATATATATTTTTAAAGATTTTATTTATTTATTTGACAGAGAGAGGTCACAAGTAGGCAGAGAGGCAGGCAGAGAGAGAGAAGGGGAAGCAAGCTCCCTGCCAAGCAGAGAGCCCGACGCGGGCCTCGATCCCAGGACTCTGAGATCATGACCTGAGCCGAAAGCAGAGGCTTAACCCACTGAGCCACCAAGGCACTCTACTTAGTATATTTAAAAAGAAGAGTGTAAGGAGTCTCTTATTCTTAAGTAAGTGGCGCTTTTCTTCTTAAGAAAACTTTATATACTGTACTTAGTTGTCTATTTTTCTCAGTTGTGTTGGCACCCCTTTATCTGTTTTGGATAAAATCAAAACAAAATTTCTCAATTTTCACACACATGTACACATACACACAAACACACATGTGGTTTTCTTCCTAAAGGAGGTCCATATAAAGTCATTGTTTGTCTAGAGAAATTGAAAAAAAAAAGTGTTAAAATGAAACACCTAATACAAGGGTAGTGATAATCATGTCAGTACTCCTCAGTTTCCCCTTCCGCAATGACCTCATTCTTCTTTCATTCTGTTTTCTTTATCTTCTCTGAGTTAGTGCTAAAGAATTGACAGTGAACTAAGGTACTGTTTCCAGATGTCAAGATCTTGAGGCTGCAGAAGATCTTGAGACTCCAGAAGACCTAGGCCACAAGTATAATCAGTAGCATCTGTTCAATCTTGTTTATACCTCTGACCAGTGAAAATCTGTTAGCTCTTATCTGTCCACACCAAGATTACTGCCTAAAACCATTGTCTCACTATTGGTGTGTATTGAATGCTTGTGGATTTGAATTCATTTGAATTGAATTGAATTCAGATCCAAAGGCAAGGACACCTCACTCTTGTATAGACCTTATTGCCTGTTTCTATACTTGAAAGTGCTATTTCTAGTCCTCATCTTTGAATGCTTTCCCTTTTCCATGGTATTTGGCCTTAGCTTATACTCTGGTCCTTCTTTTTTACCTCAATTTTGACTTTTTATTTCCCTGAGTGTGATTCCTGCATTTCTGTCTTCGGACTTTAAGGCCTTTACCATGCTTCTGCCTGGGCTCTGTTGAAGCTAGACTGGCTTCTGCATTTGGTCTCTGAACCTTGTCTATGCCTTAGCTCTCTAGCCACTCCCAATACACAGTAACAGATGCCTTTCTGGAGGATCAAACTACCACAGGAATGATAAGGGAGGTGAGAACACCACTGTCCGTGGTTCTGAATCACCATTGTACTGAAACACCATGTGATTACATTCCATTCAACTTGCTGTCCTGCCTGATGCATGGTCTAGATCTCTGAGTTCTACTCTGCCTTGCATTGGAAAAGAACACTATTTTAACTTGCAAAGCACTCCAGGAGGATGCTATGTGGAGTCACTGAAATAGTGAACTGGGCTTGCATCTGCCACCTGGCTTGTTTTCATTTAACCAAAAGATGCTTAAAACCAAAGATCATGAAAGAAAATGTTAAGTGTGGAAAAACTTTTAGGTCATTTCCTGAAATTATTTTAGTTTCTGATGCCCTCTATTTTACTCAACTCTTTGTCTGTCAGTGCATTCTGATAGCTTTAAATACACAATTATCATTGTAGTTCTTTGCACAGGATTTTTATATTTTTGAATTGTCACAGGGACAGAGAAAATCTTAGGGGATTTAGGTTTTAAATAAGTTTGCCCCAGTTACTTGTGGAACTCTGATAAATAATCATGTTATTAATGGAAGATGATTCTAAAGATTAATTAAAGTCGTAGAGAATGGTGAATGGACCAGAATCCAGGTATTTATGAAATCTCTTCTTCATCTTTAGATAAAGATGATTACAAAGAAAAAGAAGTTATATGAGTGGAGAAAGCAAAGTTTTCACTTAAGAAAACCTGTTTGGCCATAAATTAATAATCATTGAAACTGGATTATAGATACTTGGGGGTTTCTTATATATATGCTATCTAGTTTTGTTTTTGGGAAACTCCATAATAAAAAGTTTTTAGGACACGTGGGTGGCTCAGTCCGTTAAGTGACTGCCTTCAGCTCAGGTCATGATCCCAGGGTCCTGGGATCAAGTCCTAAGTTGGGCTCCCTGCTCAGCAGGGAGTCTGCTTCTCCCTCTACCCCTCCCTACTTCTTGTGATCTCTCTCTCTTTCTGTCTCTCTCAAATAAATAAATAATTTTAAAAGTTTTTAAAATTGTTTTAAACAATTAGAAACAAAAGACTTATGAATAAAATTATACTGTATCTGTATAATAAAATACTAGAAACATTAAATTACTTCTAGACTGTGTTATGTAAACATGCTCATAATGTAATTGTATCATAATATCAGAGCTATTAAGGGCATAGGAAATTTTATCTTGCCTGAGTCAAATTCTGCTCTACCAAGTCACAAGATTTTTGTTGTTGTTATTTTAACTGGAAAAATTAATAATACAACTTGGGATATTTTTGGCAAAACTTAAAAAAATATAGTGACATATAAAGTGTAAATTGCTGAATGTGACCTTAATTTTTTTCTCTCAATATGATGTCTCTGCTCAAAGGTGATGCCATTATCAGGTTTATGGGTATTATCCTTGTGACTTTTAAAAAAATGAATTAATATGGATGTATTAAAGTATGAATATGTAATTATATTATGTACATATATGTTATGTTATACAATGTTTTTCTGCCAATTGTTTTTTTTTAAGATTTTTATTTATTTATGGGCACCTGGGTGGCTCAGTGGGTTAGGCCTCTGCCTTTGGCTCGGGTCGTGATCTCGGGGTCCTGGGATCGAGTCCCGAATCGGGCTCTCTGCTCAGCAGGGAGCCTGTTCCTCCCCTCTCTCTCTGCCTGCCTCTCTGCCTACTTGTGATCTCTCTCTGTCAGATAAATAAATAAAATCTTTTTTAAAAAATTAAAAAAAAAGATTTTTATTTATTTATTTGACAGAGATCACAAGTAGGCAGAGAGGCAGGCAGAGAGAAAGAGAGAGAGAGAGGGAAGCAGGTTCCCTGCTGAGCAGAGAGCCCCATGCAGGGCTCGATCCCAGGACCCTGGGATCATGACCTGAGCCAAAGGCTGAGGCTTTAACCCACTGAGCCACCCAGGCACCCTGCCAATTGTTTTTTTTTTTTTTTTAAGATTTTATTTATTTGACAGAGGGAGAGAGATCACAAGTAGGCAGAGAGGCAGGTAGAGAAGGGGGGGGAAGCAGGCTCCCTGCTGAGCAGAGAGCCTGATGCGGGGCTCGATCCCAGGACCCTGAGATCATGACCTGAGCTAAAGGCAGAGGCTTAACCCACTGAGCCACCCAGGTGCCCCCTGCCAATTGATTTTTAAAGTTAACTGTATTTGAGACCTAGTAATAGTCATTAAATAGGTATTTACTTCTCTATTTAAAATTTCTGTTGCATCTGTTAAATAACAAAATTCAGTCAAGTAAATTTGAAGATCTAATTTGCTTTATTAAATGAATTTATGAATCAGGCAACACCCCATCTAGGAAGTAGAGAGGTGCTACAAGGAGTTGTACAAAATGGAAGGTTTTTATAGAAGGAGAATAGAGGCAAGAAAGTTATTAGCAAAAGAAAAGCATTGTCCCAGGTTAGGCCACTCTTAGGGGGGAAAGCAAAGTGTCTAATTGTCTTATACAGATTACGTCATCTTTTTCTGGGAAGTTATGAGGACCCAGGTAGCAGATTCATGGATGCAAGTTGAAAAATTCCAGATTGGCCAGTTGAGAGTACATTTCTGGAGGAAGTTGAAATTGCAATTAGATTATATATTAAGCACTTGTTTGGGAACTTTGTCTAAGTGACACTATATTGAGCCTGTGTTTTGGGGGGGGTTTTCTGTTTGTTTAAACACATTTTAGGACTATATCTGGTGTCCCATTCTAATGAGAAGCTTCTGAGTCTTCCTGGTATAGAGAACAAAGGATAAAATGCCAAAGATAAAAGAAAATATTTACAGCCTATTATTACTGCAGTCCATCTAGATATGATAATCTGTTAACCTGAGGTTATAAAACCCCTGAGACACTAGCAATTTGGAAATACTTCTTTAATTTTCCAGGAGCTATGGTACTGAAGTATAATTAGATTTCTAGTCATGGTGGATTCTGCTCTGATCCTATCATTATAGCCTCACACACAAAATCTAACAACTTTACTCTGGGTCATCTATATGCTCATGGCTGCCTGTCAGTTGCTTTCTGTTACTTTTATTTTATTTATTTAATTTATTTATATACTTGTTTATTTATCTATTAAGGTAATCTCTACACCCAATGTGGGGCTCACATTCAGAACCCCAAGATCAAGAGCTGCATGCTCCACCAACTGAGCTGGCCAGGCACCACTCTGTTACTTTTACTGAACAACTACTACAATTACAGCATCTAAGCACTGGAGAGAATCAATTATCTGATTTGCTTAATAAGAGTGATGGAACAAAGCCACACTAATTTACTGACATGTCGATACCTTCAAACTTTACCTGCTTTCTTAAAACCCAGATTTTTTTCTTTGCATCAGCTTTTTTCCCCTTTATTGAGATGTAATTGACACATAACATTGTGTAAGTTTATGGGTGTTGATTTGAGGTATTTCTAAATTACAAAATGATTACCACCATAGTATTAGCAGGACAGCAAGGGGGAGACTGCCACAAGGCAGTAGGTAGGGGTTGTTTTTAAGCGGGAAGGTAAGGTGGTAGGTATGGAGATGAGTGGAATTTTCCCTTATTTGGAAACTGCCTGGTTTCCATTGGTTAGTTAGGATCTATGGATATTTTGAGGTGGGCTGCCTGATGGGCCCGGCTGTATTCAGCCAGGGGGCCCACTGTTGGCTTTTTCTACTTTCCATTCTCAAGCTTGTTGCCTAAAAGAGGCATCTACACCCAAATTGGTAACCATCACGCTAGTCTCTGTTTCTCCGAATTTGTCTTTTTTAGATTACACTTAAGTGTTATACAGTACTTGCCTTTTTTGAAAACCCAGATTTTTGCCTTAACATAAGTACCATCATTTCAAACATTTCTAAGGCACGTCAGCTGACTATGTTATAAGATAATGACTTTTAAGTACTTTATGTTGGAAAGAATTTCTATGTATACAAAATTAATACAATTTAGGTAACTTTTCCTGAGATGCTATATAGCTCTTTTTCATAAGAGTTGCTTCAGGGGGCGGGGGGCGGGTGTGTGGGTGGCTCAGTGGGTTAAAGCCTCTGCCTTTGGCTCAGGTCATGATCCCAGAGTCCTGGGATCGAGCCCCACATCGGGCTCTCTGCTCAGTGGGGATCCTGCTTCCCTTTGTCTCTCTCTGCCTGCCTCTCTGCCTACTTGTGATCTCTGTCAAATAAATAAATAAAATCTTAAAAAAAAAAAAGGCAATATACCTTTTAGAAGAGAAGTTGTAGTAGAGTAGAATGAGTAATGTGTTAAGAATTCTATTTTGGGGAAGGGTTGCCTGGCTGTCTCAGTCTGAAAAGCAGTTGACTCTTGTTCTTGGAGTCATGTGTTCCAGCCCCAAGGTGGGCATAGAGATTACTAAAAAAAAATAATAATAATAAACTTAAAAAAACAGAATTGGGGTGTCTGGGTGGCTCAGTTGTTTAAGCATCTGACTACTGATTTCCACTCAGGTCATTATCTCAGGGTTGTGAGAAAAAGCTCCATACTGGGTATGGAGCCTGCTTAAGATTCTCTCTCTCCCTCCCCCACTGCTTCCCCTACTGCCCCCCACGACTCTCTAAAAACAACAGCAGTAACAAAGAATTCTATTTGGGGCCATCTGGTTGGCACAGTTGGTAGAACATGAGACTCTTGATCTCAGGGTCATGAGTTCAAGGCTCATGTTGGGGTTAGAGATTATTTTTAAAAAATCTGTTTTTAGTTTTGCTGTAACTAGCTGTTATAGCTTTGGACAACTCATCTAACCCACTTAGATCTCAGTTTCATCTGTCCAATGGAAATTCTTTTCTACTTCCAGTGATAATTTTTATTCCATCACCAAATATTTATTGAATATTTAAGACAGTGAGGATAGAGAGAGAGCAAGAATTTACCTCAAAGAAATCATTAGTAAGGGAGACAGTCAGTAAAGTAACCTAACACATAGTGATTAAGCTGATATATGTGTATAGAATAAGCTATGTGATCAGAGACGGTGGGCCCCTAACTCATCTAGGGGAGGCATGAGCTGAGTCTTGAAGAAAAATAGTCCTTAAGCAAGTAAATGAGATTGGAAGGGCATTCCAGGGCGAAACAATAGTATATGCATAGATGTGATGTATGAGAACAAGTATTTTGTCATGACTGAAGTGAAGGATTCATATAGCAGAATGTTGAAAGAAGATGAAGCTGAAGATGGAGCCTCAAAAGGGCCTTGTGTGCCATCCCAGTAGTCTGAGCTTTATTCTGAATGTGATGAAGGCCACTTGACAGACTTTAACTAGGGGACTGATATGATTGAATATTAGAAAGACATTTGTGAAATAACAACATGAAAGACTTAACTGGAGTAAAGGCCTGGCTCAGGGTGACCAAGTAGGACACTATAGCAAGTGTCCAAGGAGGATATTGCAGAGGAAATGATGAACGTTCAATTGTGGCCATGGTAATGGGGAAAGAGGGAAAAGGCAGATAAAAGAAATGCTTGGTGGGGGGCAGGGAGATGGTGAAGATGGTCAAAAAGTACAAACTTCCCATTACAGGAAAAAAAACTGCAAGGTTATAATGTATAGCAGGGTGACTATAGTAAACAATACTGTGTTATATAGTTTAAAGTTGCTAAGATAGTAGATCTTTAAATGTTCTCATCAAAAGAAAAACATTGTAACTATGTAAGATGATGGTTGTTAACTAAACCTATTTGAGTAATCGTTTTGCAATATACATGTGTATCATATCATTATGTTGTACACTTTGTACTAGTGCATGCAATACGTGTTTTTTTTTTTTTTTTTTTTTTTTTTAATAAACCTGGAGGGAAAGAAGAAAGGCTTAAGGGGCAGGTGTCAGGGAGATGCAGTGAGACCTACTGGGTATAGAGGTGAACAACTCAAAGATGCTGCCATGATTTCTGGCTTATCCGTTTGGATGGATATAGATAAAGACTGAGATAAGGAACACAGCTAAATAGCCAAATAGTGGACATTTCTTGTGTTTGTGGCTTCCCAGCGTCAGAACTCCCTTCTTTGCGGGGGGCAATTCCCCATAATAAAGCCTTAGCTATAGTCAGAGCTCACTTTCCAACATAGAAGCAAAAATGACACACTCTCCTAGCCTTCTTTGCAGCTTGGGCAGAACCACATGTCCTAGGCTCACCCAATGAGATGCTCTAGCCCCAGAGTTTAAACTGGAAACCTCTGATATTAAGGATTGATTCTCTAATCCTTTCTTATGGGAGTAGTGGCCGTAGCCAAAAATTCTGCTGTGGCAGCCAGTATTTGCTCGCAACTGCTAACAGCTGAGAGTAGCTGTGTGGCTGTGGTACCTGGCATTCATCAGCAGTCATGTCAGACTTGTTCTGTGGAATGATCCTGGTTGTAACTCTGGTTGCTGTTCACACCTCCTTGCCTGGTTTTCAAGCCTGGCTGTATACCTCCTAATGACTCTTCAGCATAAATCAGTGAGAGTAAGATTCTCAGGCTTGCAATTGAGGTCTTTCCTGGATACTAACAAATTTGGAGGTAAGATGGTGGGGGGGGGGCAGAGAATATATTTTTAGGTTTCTGCACAGCCAAGGCTTGCTGAACAAATGTTACTGAAACATGGTTCCAGCGAGCACTGAAAGGTAACTTACGACTAATTAGATAATGAGAGACTTCCAGAGAGATTTGCCTCACAGAGGCATGTTTTTATAGTTGTGTGTTTGTGGGGGTGTGAAAGCCAGAACCAGAGAGGCATCGCTGGGTTGTAAAGCTGAGGACAATGATCTTATCTTTCTCCTGAGAGATTATTTATAAGAGAATCCAGGGTCATCTCCATCCCATCTCCAAGGACACTTCGGATAGGAAAGGAGACAGCTGCCTCTCTCTTTTATATAAATGTCCAGATTCTTTGTGTGTGGGGGGATTACTCTGCTATAATATAAGCCCCATATTTGTAGAGCCATATCTGGCTTTTGTTGTATCATTCCAGGGGAAAGAATTGGGACATGGAACACCATAGAGGGTTATTTACTTTTAAGTGAGTAATAACAATCTGTGTCTATTCCAGGAACCTAGTGTATGTGCTTTCAGGATAATATTAGTAAACACACAGAGAGAGGAAGAAATAGTCAATATGTTCACGTATCTTGGGCACATCAATGAACTGAAGTAGCAGTTTTCAGGAGATCATTGAGGAAGGACAGGGAAGTATGAATTTAAAGTGGTGGCAACAGATAAGAAATTGGATCAAATTTGCATTAAGAAAAAAGTTGTGCTGATCAAGAACAGATGATTGGGGAAAAATAGGAGCAAAAGACTAAGGGCTCAACATCTAGAGAATGGTACAGCATCAGGGTGAGGGTCTAATCCATTAACGAGGAAATTAGAATAGGAGTGCTTTTCCCCTTGAAACTCATTCTTGCTAACAACTATTGTGCTCCTACACTTGCCAAGTATTTTTTTTTTTTACACTTGCCAAGTATTATACTAGGTTCTGAGGCTATAGCAAAGAACAAAAATAAACAAAGCTCCTGCCCTCAAGGAGTATACATTCCAATGGGGGAGGGAGGTAAATAAACAACTATATGTGTCAGGTGGAGATAAATGTACTGAGAAAAAATGAAACGGGATAAAGGATCTAGAAAATGGTAGGAGGGATTGCATGGGTATTGTTAAAAGATAAAGTGAAGTGTGTTACAATTTTAAGCTTTATTTGAGCAACAATCTATTCAAATTGGGCAGCATCCAACTGGAGGTGACTAGTAGTGCTCCACTAACAGGAATTAGGGGCAAGACTTTTATAGAGAAGACATAGAAGCAAAGCAAGGAAATTTGATTGGCTATAGCTTAAATGGTTACCGTATTTGGGACAGCCTAGTTGGCTGTTGATGATTGGTTGTCCTTAAATTTTGATTTCTTAAGGTTAAGTTTCGATTTTTTAACCTTGAGACATTTACAGTCTTAGTATCTGGTTTTCTTCCATAGGCTGCTAAGGCATAAGAACCACCTCAGTCTAATGGCCTTCTTGTTTAATTAATTTAACACTTAATTTTATATAAGATGGTAGTCCTAGAAACAGAAAGTAGAAGAGTGTTGCCAGGGGCCAGAGATAGGGGGATGGGGAATTACTGTTTAATGGTTACTGAGTTTCAGTTTTGTAAGATGAAAAATGTTCTGGAAATGGATGGTGGTGATGGTTGCACAACAAGGTGGATATACTTAATTCCACTGAACCATTCACTTAAATATGGTTAGGGTGGTAAATTTCGTTACATAAATGTTACCATAATCGTTAAAAATTACCTTTACATATCTACAGGATTAATTCCAAGTTGAATTGCTAGGTCAAAGACATGTGCATTTAAATTTGGCTAGCTATTACCACACCATCCTTTAAATGACTTATATGAACACTGTCTTCAGCAATATATAGGACAGATGTTCTAGTTCTCATTAAACCCATTCCAGTCAGGTTTCACACTAGTCACTCCAGGGAAACTACACTTACCGAGAACACAAACAACTTCTTTGCTGCCTCATTCAATGGTCAATTTTTAGACTTTTTTCGCTCTTAGGTTCACTTGAAATACTTTCTTCATTTTGACTTCTGGGCTACCAACTCTCACTGCTGCTTCTTAGACTGCTTTGTTAGATCTATCTATACCTTCCTATCTGTACATGTTGCGTAGTTAATTACCTTTAATTTCTCTATCTACAGTCATTTCCTTTAGGGTCTCATTCAGTTCTGTGGTTTTGATACTACAATGCTGATGAGATAGGTAATATAAATATGGTAAAAAATGGAATGTATCTAGTATTGACCTCTTTCCTCAATGTCAGACTCATTTTCTTTTCTTTTCTTTTTTTCTTTTCTTCTCTTTTTTTTTTTTTTTTTTTTTTGAGAGAGAGAGAGATCACAAGTAGGCAGAGAGGCAGGCAGAGAGAGAGGGGGAAGCAGGCTCTCTGCTCTCTGCGGGGCTTGATCCCAGGACCCTGAGATTATGACCTGAGCCGAAGGCAGAGGCTTTAACCCACTGAGCCACCCAGATGCCCCATGTCAGACTCATCTATTTAGACTTCTACTTGACATTTCCTCTTAGATGTCTAATAACCATCTCAAACATAAAGGACTCTTGATTCTTCTCCACCCCAACTAGCTCCTCCTCTAGTGACCTCCATGCCAATAAATAGCAACTTCAGTCACCCAGTAACTTGAGCCAAAGTCCTTGGACTCAAATCTTAGACTCTTGACTTCTCTCTTTGTCTTAAACCTCTCATCCTATGCACAGCAAAATCTCAAAAAACATATATCTCACCACTTTCACCAAAATATTCTTGGTTCAAGCCACCACTGTTCCTCTGCTGAGTTGTTACAACAGTCTCCTAACTGACCTCCTAGCCTGTGGTCTTGTATTCTTACACTTTGCTCTCTACTCAGTAGCTAGGCAAATATTTTAAAAATATACATGAGATTATATCACTTCATTTTTTCAAACCATTTGGTTCATCAGACTATGTCTACCTACCCCAATACCTCTTTGACCTTATTTCCTGCACTTTCTCCTAAACTCACTATATTCTAGTTAAACTGGACTTTGTGCTATTCCTCAAACATCCTAAGCTCTTTTCCACTTAATAACTTTTTTACTTGTTCCTTCTGCCTTTTTCCCCCAGCACTTTTATAGAGCAAATATCATACTATTTATTTTTATTTTCATATTTTAAGTTTCTTCTACTATAGTACTATAGTATAAACCCACAAGGATAGGACTATTATCTGTCTTGTTTATTGCTATATCCCCACTACCTTGAGCAGCACCTGAAATGGAACTGATACACAATAAAAATGTGTTCAGTGAATTAAAATGTGCATATCTTAATCTGTTTTCTGCCATCTATCTAACTTCTCTCTATATCCACCACCAGTTCTCACTTGGTTTTTTTTTTTTATAGATTAGGACAACACTTATATTTATCATGATCTCTTTTAGTGTGAAACACAAGGCTCTGTACGCTGTTCATCTGTTGAACACATGATAAAATAGGGATTTGGAGAAATAAGGAGGTATCAAAAGGATGAAAGGCTATATCTTTTAGCCTTACAGTCTGATGATATCTTCCAAAAATGTTTGAAGTTATAATCAACCCAATTATAAAAAGCTATTCAGAATAGACTAGCTACTATACTAGCTATAGTATTATAGTATATAATAGCTATAGTATTATATAGTATAGTAGCTATTTTATTTTATTTTTTAAATTTATTTATTTCACAGACAGAGGTCACAAGTAGGCAGAGAGGCATGCAGAGAGAGAGGAGGGAGCAGGCTCCCTGCTGAGCAGAGAGCCTGATGTGGGGCTTGATCCCAGGACCCTAAGATCATGACCTGAGCTGAAGGCAGAGGCCTTTACCCACTGAGCCACCCAGGCGCCCCATATAGTAGCTATTTTAATAGCTATAACGGAATAGTGCGTGCCTAGTGGCACTTATCTGAGTATCACTGTAAGTAGTACATGGCCATGTAGGTCCCTCAATGAGAATCAGACCTAGGTCCACCTTCAATGCTCTTGGGAACAACTCCTTCCCAAAATGAGGGAGTTGGGGCCATGTAATCCTCTAACAGGAAGCTCTTCCAAGTATCACTGCGTCTGACCATAGGAATACAGATGATCTCCCCCTCCCCCCCCAGTATTTCTGAGGCACCTCGTCTAGATTGCCCACTTCCCCCTTTACCTGCCTTCTGCCCCCATCCTAACAAACCTTTCTCTGTAATGACCCAGGAAGTATAACTGGATCTATTGTATTGAAATTCTGAAAGAATAAAGATTCTTCATAGATTTTTTAGGAAGATGAAAAAAAAAATCACCCCTCTCCAGCTGATATAGTGATCAGCTAAGAAAGTACCATTAAGCATCAAAGATTTGCTACGTTCTATTTCTACAGGTATCCACATTTTAGGCAATTATGAAGAAAAGGTAGATCCAATTATCTTCATTGTTTTTCTGCCAGGATTTCCATATGAAGCCATGCCCTGCCTTTGTGAATGCTATAGGCATACTAATTTATAGATGTAATTTGAAGAACCAGTGCCCAAAATGTTGAAATGTAGGGGTGAAGGAGTGCCTGGATGGCTCAGTCGTTAAGCGTCTACCGTCAGCTTAGATTATGATCCCAGGGTCCTGGGATTGAGCCCTGTATCAGGCTCCCTGCTTGGCGGGGAGCCTGCTTCTCATGCTCCCACTCCCCCTGCTTGTGTTCCCTCTCTTGCTGTCTCTCTCTCTCTGTCAAATAAATAAAAACCTTAAAAAAAGAAGAAGAAGAAATGTAGGGGTTAAACTGTAACTATGAGATTAGGTAGGAAGCAGGTTGGGGCACAGAAGTCAGTGGTTAATTAGGTAGAGCTGAGGTTAGATAAGGACTTTGGAGCTGTGAAATGTGTCCAGGTAAAATAAAGCTATAAACTCAAGTTTGTTCTTCCCTTAATAACATGAAATCTACCACCTCCAAGGCTCAGAGTGGAAAGGCAGATCGAGTATTCTTGACTCTGTCCCAAATGGCCAGTTGGGTCAAGAGAATGATGAGAGGGCACAGTCTTCCGCAGTGGCTATTGTGAAGAAGAGATCTGTTAGATCAGTTTAGTGTATCTGTTTTCCTAAAGGCAACAAGTGCTAAGATACTAAATGAATCGCGAATTCCTGGGGGCATGGTAATGCCAAAAATGAAGAAGCATTCAGGAGATAAATGCAAGGCTAGAAGTACAAACAAAAAAAAGCAAAACATGTACAGAACATTTTGGAGAATAGATGTCAAGGATGTGACAAAAAATGTTCCTAGACACTGACTTTTAGAGTTGAATAAATAAGTCCACATCCTCTGTATTGGCCAAATTATCTTGCATCTCTCTGCTCCTATTTTGGGGGGAACTATCTCTTCCATGCACATGGTTCCTAAGAGAGCAGCCTATTAAAATAGCTTGACCCTGCACTCTGGTCTGAGAATGGGCCATCAAGGAAAGCTTTAAGATGTGAAACTATGTTTCCTACTATGAAATACAGAATGAAGTGAGTGAAATAAGACAGATACTGTAATTACTCCCATCTTACAAATCATGAAAACGAAGTCTTCCAGGGGTTAGAGAGGCTTTCCCAAGACACACAGTTAGTAGGGATTGACCCATGAATTCTTATCCCAGCTTGTTTCCCCTCTAGGACAAATCCTGGCTGCAGTAAGTGCTCAATAAATGCAGACAATTACTAAAAGAAGACTGAAAAGGTGGTTTGAAAATAGATTGTGTCAGGTTTGCATAGCGTGCTTAGGAGTTTAGACTTTAAATTATGGAGAATGGGGAAAACTGCATAGATTGTGAGGTGGAAAGTGAAATGTTTCAAGTTGTGCTCTAGAAAGATAAACCTGACAGAGACCAGAGAGAGTTCCAATGGTGCTTCCTCCCTCGGGCGTCCGTAAGCCATCCTATTGTATTAATAAATTCCTTATTTAACATAAGCTGGCTAAAGTCATATTTCTGTCACTTGCAATTGAACAAGTCCTGATTAAGAAATCTCAGGTTGCAGATGAAGAAACTTGAACCCGGACAGTTTGAAGGAATCACCACATTCTCGTGTCCGTGTCAGCACTAGAATGCCCACATCTCCAACCCCAGTCCTAACCACTCTACTCTGGCAAATTAGACCATTTACTTTTTCATGCCATGATGTGGCTTGAGAAAAAGGGGAACAAATCCAATTCTTATTCATGGTGATTTAAGGTGGTTTTATGTAAATTAAACACAACTGACATGTGGATGTGGAAAACCAGTACTCAGATGACAGATGCACTTATTAAATATTTTTTTAGAGCATCCTGTACTCAGACTCAGCCTTGAGAAGGCTCTTCAGAGTCTGCAATCTAATGATTTAGAGCTAGAGATACAGCATGTGCACATGAATAGTAAGAAACATGGTAACATGTGTTTGTCAGTAAGTCCACTGCACCAAGTGGAGGGGAGCCAGAACTAAACATACCTAATACTAACTTAGAATGCCGGAGACCTAGCTTTATGAGAAATGAATGACTGGAATTTAAAATAATTGTCATCTTTCGTGAAGATCGGTTTTAAAGTTTTTAACAACTTTTTTTAAAAAAAGATTTTATTTTTAAGTAATCTCTACACCCAATGTGGGGCTTAAATTTACAACCTGGAGATCAAGAGTTGCACACATTACCGTCTGAGCCCGCCAGGTGCCCTAGTTTTAGCTTTTGAACGAGACTTGCTCCCTCAGAAAGACACTCCTGATTACCACTCACTTTGGAGTCATCTTTAACTCTTCCCCATCTAGTCTGCTGCCCCTCTACATTCTAGATTCTGCCTCCCGTCAATCCCCTGAATCCACATCCATCTTTTTTCCTTACCTAATACAGTGTTTTATTTCCACTCACCTGTGTAATTAGGGCCTGTTAGCTCAGTCACTTGTTGCCACTCTCTTCAAATACCATCTAATTACATTGCTCCTCACTTGCAGAACTGGCCTGAAGCTCGTACACACAGCATCAAGGCTAACTAAACTCTGACTAACACAGGTTAGCCTTCATTCTCCAACTGCCCCTAAGCTTCGGCTAAATCAGCTATTAATGCTTAACAATTATCAGCTGTTATTATTTGTTAATCAGATTGTCCTGCTTGTTTTTATTCCCCATGTGTTAATGTGACCTCCTTTGGGGCATGAAAATTTCCTTGATTCCATTCCCTCCCTGCTATGAAGTGATCATTCCCTCCTCACTTCTCCAGGGTTTTGGGCACAACTTGAAGGACTCTCCACGGTTTGCCATGTATTAACAATGTATTTGTACATGTCAGAACTTTGTCGAAGTTGAACTCCTTGCATAAAATAAAAAAGGTTTATTCTTTATTCCATGTCCACCTTCATCTTGCATATAAATTTTTGTTTGCATCAAATTTGGGACTAGTTGCTGATGATGACACGAACTCACCAACATCTTTTATCTAACCCAAACTGGATGTTTAAAA